>NC_143504.1:52827500-55327500 GCF_051622355.1 Phaseolus vulgaris | reverse complement strand
TATGGGTTGAGTCCAAATTAACATGGTCTGCCGAAAGATTTGTTGACAAACAACTATGTTGTGCATCAATTTTCTTTATCTCCCATTGACTTCGGATTTTACTAAAAGATGCACGTAATCTCCATTGGCACCCTCCCTCACGATGTATGCACCGAGCGACATATCTGTTTGGCTTTGATTCCACAACAACAAACTTGTAACCATTGTCTATGTGGTATTGTTTTATGGCATTCAATGTCGCCTCCTTTGACATGAAACACATGTGTTCATTGAGGTCGCGGTCAATGTTATGTTCGGATTGACTGCCAGACGGAATATACTGTGAAGAAGATCTGTTGAACTGATCTTCATCATCCAAATCAAAGTCGTAGTTCTCTCCATCTTCACTTATGTCGTCCACGATGTCTCTAATTATTGGTTCTTCATGTTCGCTTAGTGACGTTCCACCGACATTCCACGTGTCCATCTGCATTTTAAAAGAAATAAAATTACCTTATATATATATTATATGTGTGTGTTGCCTAAATAGGAAGAAATAAGATGATAAATAAGAATGTATTACCTTGACGATTTTGTTTGAACTTTACACTAGAAGGAGAAAATAATGTGTCCCACAAACTTTCTCCTCAATTTTTTTACTTGGATACAAGAATTAAGACAAGAACATGTGTACAACAAAGGATGAATGCATTTGTGTAGAAGACTCCATTGTTGTTCCATTATATAGCAAATGTTGTGTCTGAATTAAATATAATTTTAACATATTTATTAAAATTTGTATTGAGAAGTCCAATCCTCAGCAATCAATCTCTGTGACATTTGTGTATAGAAAACCATCACGCGTGTATAGAAAACCATCACGCCAAGCTACACTTTGTTTCATTTATTTTTTTCCAATTTCATAACAAAGAAGTTGCCTTCACCATTGGCAACTTGGAAAAAGTTGCATTCACCATTGGCAACTTCTATTCAAAGTTTCCTTCATGGTTGACAACTTTGCATAGGCACAAAAAAAAAGTTACTCACACTATTGCAACTTTAATTGCAAGGACGTGCAACACAGCTTGATTTTCTCACAAGCAATGTTTTTCTTACACAAAAGACATGCCAAGCTACACTTTACTCACATGGCTACATATAGATTCTTTTGGGTACAATGGCACAGAGATTCCCTTGGCAATTCACACTTATACTCATTGGTTGGATGAATTTAAAGTTTCAGGAACTCTATTTAATAGAGTCCAATCTCATATCCAATTCACACTCAATTTATTGCATTGTGCTGGAACTCTATTGCATTGTGCTGGAACTCTTTAGGTGTGCCAAGTTATCTTCAAAGGTAATATTTGTCTAAAACTTTAATTATTTAATTAATTATAGTATTTTAATTCTGAAAAATCATTTTGTATTTTCTATTTATGATTAATTTATTTATATTATATTAGATATTTATATATAATATTAAAAGTAGGTAGTGAATATTTCTTCATTCTCTCGTTAGTGGTGTTTTAAATAGAAATTAATATTGTTAAAAGTGTAATTGATATTTGATTACTGCACAATTTGGTTCCTACCGAACACAGAACAAACTATAATTTGTATTGGGCCAACTGATTTCGAAATACAACCCAACCCGTATTGCTAAATTATAATTATATATATATATATATATATATATATAATTCAATAATTTACCATAATTACGATTATAATAAAAAATACTGTTTTAAAATAGACAATATTTTTAAAGATGTTATTTTAAAGTGTAATGGTGTATAATATAGTTTAAAGTGCAATTAAATAAAATAAAATTAATTAAAATATATTTATATTTGATCTCCACCTAGGATTTTTTTTTTTAATAGGAACTAGGTATAAAGGTACTATAAAATATGGTTGTATTTGCAGGAACCATCTTATTAGAATTTTATGGCATCTTGTCGC
This sequence comes from Phaseolus vulgaris, assembly GCF_051622355.1. NCBI lineage: Eukaryota > Viridiplantae > Streptophyta > Magnoliopsida > Fabales > Fabaceae > Phaseolus > Phaseolus vulgaris. The sequence continues at coordinate 55,325,556 of NC_143504.1, read as the reverse complement.
CTTCCCGCGAATATGTCCCTATTGCGACTCCAAGATAAACATGTTACTAAAGACGTATGGGAAGGTAATGAAAGACTATTGAGACCCAGAAGGCATGCAATCTGGATACTAAAGCATGAGGACATACTTGACCAACGAGTCAAACAGTTAATTGATCATTCTGGTTTTGGACATTTGTTAAAATTTAAGAACATTGACTTCAACCACGTACTACTTACAGCATTAGTGGAAAGATGGAGATCAGAGACTCATACCTTTCACTTTCCTCTCGGTGAAACAACTGTTACTTTGGAGGATGTGGAACTCATATTGGGTTTACCTGTTGATGGACAGGCTGTCACCGGGATTACTAATGGTGATTTAGTATCTTTGTGTGAGCAGTTCCTCGGATTTATACCACCCACTACAGCGGTGAAAGGAAATGCAATTAGTTTGTCTTGACTTAACAACACTTTTCAGGAATTGCCACATCATGCAACCGATGATGTTATTGCTCAACATGCTCGAGCTCACATATTAACACTTATTGGGAGTCTATTGATGCCTGATTCTTCAGGTAGTAAGGTACATTTAATGTATCTATTATTGTTGGCTGACTTGAACAACGTTAGAAATTATAGTTGGGGGTCAGCTGTATTGGCTTCTTTGTATCGTGCGCTCGATCACGAAATAGACTTTAATCAAGATAATATTGGAGGTTGCACGCTGCTTTTACAGTGTTGGGCATGGGAACGCCTAACATGCATTTCTCCACAACTTCAACCATTGACCGATGAAGAAGTTCAACAAGGGGTTGGTTTCCCACTCGGGAAAAGGTATGCTATTTTTTTATTAATTTTCGAGACAAGAAAACAAAGTTCTTAATATTCCTTTGCTTATATTAGGTGGACTCGGAGGATGCATAGGACGCACACAGGAGGAACCACTGTTCCTCAAATACGAGCAATGTTTGATGGCATTAAAGCTAAAGAGGTTGTAACCAATATATAAACTAACATATCATTTTATTTGAAAATTTCATATTACTGATGTTTCAAACATGTATTTACAGTTTCTTTGGACTCCATATCGAGTGGATTATGTTAGGCGCTTGATCACTATCGAGGTTTCCCCAATTGCACGAGCGGTAGTTCCTCTCATATGTTTCGCAACGGTTGAATTTCATCAGGTTGATAGGGTTATGCGCCAATTTGGATTTCGACAAAGTATTCCACATGACCCATTCAATCTTGATCAACTTCACAAAGAGGATATGAGAGGACGAACTTATCGATATTGGCCACAATATCATGTGGCATGGATAGCGATGTGGAATGACCGTCATAATTGTCTAATTCAGGGAAATCAATTTAATGGAAATGGTCATTTGCATGACAAGTCAACATACATGCAATGGTACATCAACCATACTATCTGCTACATCTCGCCTATAGAGTCATCGTCCGAGGATGATTTAAGTTCAATTACAAAATTATTTATTATTCTTCATTCACTCATCCAAAATTAACACATATTTTCAAAACAGTATGATATGCCACATGAGACTACACAACCTCACTATCAACATCATGTCGGGTCTTCTTCTCAAGTTCAATCGTTTCAACAACAATCTTTTCGTCTGCCAGGTGTTCAACCGACCCAGTTGTTCGGATATAGGGATCAACCTCACATGTCATTCCATCAACCACCTTTCAACTACTCAACATCTCCATCTCAACAACAATTTTTTGTTGGTCCATCAAATCCCTTTGCAACCTCTACCATGATCCCCCCATCTGCCTACAATCCAATGTCATCCATGCAGTATTATCGACCAATAATGCCTTCACAGGTGTCCGAAAATCAGAATGATGATAATGAAGTCGAAGGCACTGACGATGACATTCCACCTCCACCCCCTCCTACCCTTCCATCCGAACAACAGCCACAACAACGACCACGAAGACAACGAAGAGGACCACCATGCGGCACAGCTTCACATAAATGACAACTTTTCCTACATCTCTATTTTATAATCATGTATGAATTGTACTTATTTATTATTTTATAAATATTGTTAAACACTAACCTATTTATTTATAACTATATCAACTATAAATGCTACTTCATGAATATAATTTCAATTTTTTAAAAACAACAAGTATTTTTAATTTTAACATTTAAAAAATACTAAATATATTACATTTATTACACAACTTATTTTTAATCCAACTTAATCTTGGGTAACTTTGTTTCTTGTGAAAACAAAAATTTAGTTTTAATAGTTTTAATTTTAAAAATTATTATTATATAAATTTTTTAATTTTTAACAAAATTAATTATTTAAAAAAAATGAACTGAACTTGCCAATACGGTTGGCAACTTCAATGGAGTGAAATTGCCAATCCAATATCCAATTTTATTTACACTGAAGTTGTCAATCCAGTTAGAAACTTTAATTAAAAAATAAAAAGTGGAGAGATTAACAAATTTAATTGATGTTGCCTACACCATTGGCAACTTTGACCAAGAATTACCTATTTCTGTAACTTTTTTTACTTTTGCTCATTTCTGTAACATTTATTTCTGAAAAAAAAAATACACCATTTTAGTGAAAAACCCTTTTTTTTTATCCACAATAGAAAGAGTAAATAAATATGAAACATTGTAGGAATGCTTCAACCTTATTATAACTTATATAGTTTATGAATCCTGCATAATCCTAAAAAATTAATCAAAAAGAATAGTATATTCTAAGTTATAAGGAGTGTATATCTTGGAACCATGATTTGTATGAAGTATTTGAAAAAAATGATGTTTGTGGACCTTATATCTAACTTTTTGTTTATAAATGGAAGGTTTGTTGTGTTTCTCTATGTAGGTTTGTGATTGTGTAGATATCTGCTTTTCGTAAAGAGTACTCTGGCTCCCGGTTGACTTAGTTAGTAACAATATGTTGGAAAAGATTCTTATTTTGAAGAAGGAGAAGGTTTTGGGTGGAGTTGTTTTCTTTTGTGTAGGTTACTTCTTCTTGCCAACTTAGGTGAGGGTTATCTGCGGTTGCATGCCTAAGGTGTAGACGTAGGTTTTCGGTTGTTATTAGGGGGGTTTTCTTTTTGTTTTGTATTTGTTTTAGTATGCAATTGGTAGGATGTCAGTGCTTATGTGAGGGATTATGCATGCTTGTTTTGATGAGTTATTTTCTCTTTCTCATATATTTGTTTCCTGATGTTCAGTTTGTTGTTTTTTGACTTGTAGTGCTTGTTGGAACATCTGTTGGTTAAGTGTTGAGCAGTTAGGCCTTGACCATTTTTTTAAAAGGATTGAGACACTCCTGAAATGTCTCATTCTATTTTATTTATTCTTTGTTGATAAAAAAATCAATACTGAAAATTTTTAGTTGTTTTTTTCTTTCTTAGTTTTAATTTGAACGATTCACACATACACCTTGGTACACGTTCCTCGACGTTGAGGGCATCCTAAGAGTTGGGGATTTTTGTGACGTTTCAGAGTGGCTAGTCTTTCTATTGAGCTTTTTTAGCCAAAGACAAAAAGCTTTAACTAAGAAAAAAATTCCTAAAAACTCCTCAAAAAGTAGAAGTTGTTCTTGATGCCAAAAAAAAGAATTGTCCAACAAAACCTCAACATTAATCATCTTACAACATTGGTAAAACTGAGATATTCACCCCATATTTCACTTTGCATGTAGTTGTCATTGTCCAACAAGCAAAACCAGAGCCAACAAACCAATTGTTATCCTTTTGTCTTAATCTTTTCCTACATGTTGTGGATAACCAAGTGGTCCCATAATTCAACACATTTATTTGCCTCCAGAATCACCCAGTACTCATCAAACAATGATTAGGACATAAAAACCAATTTGAAAAAGAGTGACTAAAGTTAGGTATTAATTTTCAACCAAGTCCAAAATTTTAATTGAACTATATACAAAATCTCCTTAGATTCTACCTTTCCTTCTTTAAAAGCAACTTCGTTCATATGTTCCTATACATATATCTCCAATAATAACCACTAAGAATGAAAATCGATTAACTTGAACATAAACTCTAGTTACCCAATGAGTCTGCAAAATATAATCAAAGATCCGTATGTTGCATATCGAACTGAAAAATGACAATCACTTGCTCGAAAAGTGAACAATTAAAAAATAAATAAACATAATATCCACTACAAAGAAAATAAATTCAAAAGAACAAACAAGAATCACAAATCACAAGTAAAATACATATGAGGATTTTAATGAATTTCCCCCCTAAATAATACCCTTTTAAATAAAATTTCAAAATAGACCCAAAACAACTTTATTTTTTCAAATAGTACGTATCATTATTTATGGTGAGAATTTGACTAAAAGTTAAATTTCTACCTTTGTTTTTCTCCTACAATAAAATCATTAAATAAAAACCAATTTTAGTGATAAAAATAATTAGTTATTATTTGACTAAATTAGAGACCACTTTATAAATTAAAAAATTATTGTTATCTAACGTAGTATCTATTATTAATAAAAATTTAGAAAGTAGTTTCTAAATTGGTATTTAATCATTAACTATCAAGATTTTATCTAATAACTACTTTAGATTCTAAATTAGTCTTTATTACCTTTTTAGAGGTTAATTTAGAATCTAAAATATTAGTAGCTAAAACCTTAGTAGCTAGTTTATATATCAATTTAGAAACCATTTTACAAAGTTTTATTATTAATAAAAACCACTTACCGATACGTTTTTTAGTTTCTAAAATACTATCTAAGTTAATGACTAATTATTATTTTTTTTGTGGTGGGTTTCTAAATAAAATTTCAAATAAACCCAAAATAATCTTATTTCTTCAAATAGTACCTATCATTATTTATGGTGAGAATTCAATTCATAAAGAGTGAAATTCCCACCTTTGCTTTTGGTTTCTGATGTATTAAATTCCACTTCTCAAAAGTCAAATTTTAGAAGGGTTTCATACCCGAAAACTCAAAATAAGATGAAAATCTTGTTTCCTATAGATCAAATTTCGAATTGTAAAATTTTCTCATTGTATTCACATAAAAAAAATAGCAAAACACTCCCCCACAATTATGTCCCCAAGGTGAATTCAAGTGGAGTTTTAGACGTCAAAATTTTTGGAGAAATAAATTATCCTAAATTCATTTCATAATTTTTTAAAATATATTATTTATGAAAAAATTTCGAGAGGTTGGAGATTTCCCAGAGATTGAAAATGAAAGAAAGAACATCTAGTGGTGTCTGTGGAAGTAGTTAGGCAACAATAATTTTCTCGATATTGTTTGGTTTTATATTTGAAGGTTATCAAACATCTATTATAAAGACATGCTAACCTTTTTTTAACAAATTTTTTGTATGTAGACAGATTATTATAACTTCCCAAATTTATGACAAATTTAATTATCAAAATTTAAATAGATTTATAATAGGGCTCAAAAATGCATTTATGATGCACAAAGTCAAGGTTTGGCCATGGCTATTTTAAAACTATCAAATTACTTATTTCTGATTCGGTTTTCCTTTTTTCTAATTAAAAAAAAATTCTCACACGAAAAAATTAAAACCAATAATTTAGGATAACACACATGTATTTTTGAGATGTAGTAATATAAAATTAAGAGAAATTCAGAGATAGAAAAATATAGTAAAAAGTTTTTTTATGTTTGAATAATGAAAATGTTAAGCAATTTAAAGGAGGATTTTTGAATAAAATATTTTCTCTTTTTTGAATTGTAGGGACTGAAATTGAATTGCACATTGCTTTCAGTGTACCAAAATTTAAAAGACTTCTAACACACAGAAGGAACGTGTGGAGTTAGCCAAAGCACAATAATAAATGCAAGAGCTTCTCAAACCAAAGCATAAAAAACATATTATACATTAATTAATGCATTTTATGTTCTTTTCTATTTTCTAACTCTTAGTTTATATCTTGCGATTAATATAGCATGTATCACAAGTAATATTGTTGAACAAGTTTTCTTTAAGGATTTATAGGTAGTGCAAAATAAATAGAAAAATTAAATAAATTTTCCATTAAGTTATATATATTTAAAGAAGTTTTTTCATATAATTTTTTTAATTTTAAATTTTGTATAAATTAATTATAATTTGTACAAAAAGTTTATCATTTTTCTTTTAAAAGTTTTAATTGATTTTTTTTTTTAAATAGATCTAAGTAGAAGTTCGATTGAGTAAAATTTTTCTATTTTTTTTTATCAACAATTAAAAAATAAATAAATAGTAGTATTTGAGCTACTCCAATTGTATTAAAAAATTCTACATAAACCTAGATGAACTAACTAAAATTACACATCTTAGATGGCCTTAAAAAAACATAAGGTAAAAAGATGGTGCATTAAAGCAAATCCAAAGACTAATAAGACATAAACAACATACGCAAATTTTCTTCTACATAAAAGTGGTTGTTTAAAGTTTTATACACATATTAAAAAAATTATTTAAATAAGTTTACACTAAATTATATTTATTTATTATTTTATATTTTTTTTTACAGTACTATTTCTATTTCATTTTTCATGAACTAAATTTTTACTACATAACGATTAAGAAACACTATTTTTGTTTCCCCTTATAGATCTAATTGGTCTACTTCATTATTGCATTAATGAAAGTAATTAGTTTAGTTAGTTAAAGAAGGTGTTGAAATGAAAACAAAAATTAGAATAAGGAATGTGAATTGCAATGGGAAGACAAAAGGTGACGGAGCAAACCATGCAGAAAAAGGTCACCTTCTCTTCGTTTCTATCGCACCTTTTCAATCAATCAATTTCAATCGCTTTTGGAAATCTCGGAGCCACCATTGTCATCGTTCACATACTCATTCATACCAAACCAAAACTTGTCTCACAGTGCCACCAAATCTGCATATATATTCATGCAACTAACCACACTTTTCATTGCTTCCATCCATGGCTTTTTCCACCTTCCCAACCGTCACCAAGTGCTCCTCTATTGGTCGGGAACAACACACTGTGGTTGCGGACATGGATGGAACCTTGCTCATAGGTCGAAGCTCTTTCCCTTATTTTGCTCTCATCTCCTTTGAAGCTGGTGGGGTTCTTCGCCTTTTGTTCTTTGTCTTGGCTTCTCCCCTTGCTGCTCTTCTCTACTACTTCATCTCTGAATCTGCTGGCATTCAGGTTCTCATCACATCCTTTTCCTTTTTCTCACAGTTCCATGTAGATTAGAGAAATTATGCTTTCACATGTTTATAAATAATGTTTGTGAGAGATTGTTGTTGTTGTTTGATGTATAAGGGTTGTATGATAAAAAATAACTGATTTGGTGTGATTTAGGTTTTGATATTTGCGGCAATGGCGGGGATGAAGGTGTCGAGCATAGAATCGGTGGCGCGAGCGGTGCTTCCGAAGTTCTACGCGGAGGATGTTCATCCGGAGTCGTGGCGGGTGTTCTCGTCGTGCGGGAAGCGGTGCGTGCTGACGGCGAATCCGAGAGTGATGGTGGAACCTTTCTTGAAGGAGTTTTTAGGAGCAGACGTGGTTTTGGGGACTGAGATTGGGACATACAGGGGAAGAGCAACTGGGTTGGTGTGCAGGCCTGGGGTACTTGTTGGGAAGAACAAAGCTGAAGCTCTTCTCAACACTTTTGGAGAAGACAAGCCACACCTTGGACTTGGTGATCGACTAACTGATGCTCCTTTCATGGCTTTGTGCAAGGTAACAACCTTCTTATCATCATTCACTACTCATATCTTCACATTTTATGTCAATATGATTCATATGATTCTAAGCTGATTGAATGTTAAGAAGTAATATTTGTTAGATTTTACTATGTATTTGTTCTGTTCAAGTAATATTTTTATTATTAGCTTAATATAAGATTATGTATGCTGGTATATGCAAAAGGTTAGTATATTTTGAAGAAGAGGAATTGATAAAGAAGTTCGTACACTCCTCAATGACGTGTCGTGTTTGATAATATTGGATACGATAATCGTATAAAATTTGTAGGAAAATTTAAAAAGTATTTATTAGATTTCTGAAAATTCTAATATATTCTAACACAAATTTAAAAAAAAAATACATTAATTTTTAAAAAATTCAAATTTTATGTCGTATAAGTGTCTCTTTAGCATATAAGTTTATAGTTGAATTATACAATGTTTTTTTCTGGTTTAATTATCCTTTATCACCTATATATATTAGGCAGAATGATAGAATGAAAAGTATTAATTAATGAAGTGTTTGGTAAAAGTCACATTATTCTTAAATGAGAACATTATCCAGTTTTTCACATGTAGCTCTTGTTCTTGGTCAAACAAAAAACAACCACAGTCTTGGTTTTGCGCTGTCTCTTCTTCACATTAATTAATTAATCATAACTACCTTTTTTTTTCTAAAACATTTAAATATATTGAACTTAAATTAATCTTATTTTAAATCATTTAATTTAATTTTTGTCTCTTAAATAAAAGATTTGAATTACCAGCAAATATAAAAATTGACTTAAAAAGGTGTTAATGTTTTTGATGGCATGCATGAATGCAGGAAGGTTACATAGTCCCAGCAAAAAGTGAGGTGAAATCAGTTTGTACAGAGAAGCTTCCAAAGCCCATAATCTTCCATGATGGAAGACTGGTGCAGAAACCAACACCAGTGGTTGCCCTACTCACCATTCTCTGGATACCCATAGGCTTCCCCTTAGCATGCCTCAGAATTGCTGCAGGCTCCCTTCTCCCCATGAACCTCGTCTACTATGCCTTCTGGGCCCTGGGAGTCCGCGTCCTTGTCAAGGGCACCCCACCCCCACAACTCACCAAATCAAACCCTAACCCTAACACTTCCTCTTCAGGGGTCCTCTTCATCTGCTCCCACCGTACCCTCCTCGACCCCATTTTCCTCTCCGTCGCCCTCCGCCGCCCCATCCCCGCCGTCACCTACTCCGTCTCCCGCCTCTCCGAGATAATCTCCCCCATCAAGACCGTCCGCCTGAGCCGCGACCGCGACACTGACGCCGCCATGATAAAGAAACTCCTCCAAGATGGCGACCTAGCAATCTGCCCAGAAGGCACAACCTGCCGAGAGCCCTTCCTCCTGAGATTCTCCGCCCTGTTCGCGGAGCTAACCGACGAGCTGGTCCCTGTGGCCATGGTGAACCGCATGAGCATGTTCCACGGCACAACAGCAAGAGGGTGGAAGGGCATGGACCCCTTCTACTTCTTCATGAACCCTAGTCCCGCTTACGAAGTCACGTTCTTGAAGAAATTGCCTCAAGAGTTGACTTGTGGGTCGGGGAAGAAGACGAGCCATGAGGTGGCGAATTACATACAGAGGGTGATTGCATCGACATTGTCGTATGAATGCACTGGGTTTACGAGGAAGGATAAGTACAGGGCACTTGCTGGGAACGATGGGGTTGTGGTCGAGAAATCTCAGGTTGCTAACAATAAGGCTAACAAAATCATGGGTTGCTAAATTTTCTTTCTGCTTTTAATATGGAACTCATCACAAATCAAAAAGGATATTCAATACATGTTTCACAAATAAATGGAATCATTTATAGCAATTTGTATATGAAGCTCTTGATTTTTGTGCTTTTTTAGAAAAAATAAAATAAAAAAAATGTTAATTTCACAGCTCTTCAAAGTCACTGGTTTAAAACCTTTCAAAAAAAAAAAAAATCATCTACTCACATATTTTATTTTTTATCAGCAGTTTTAACGTTTGTAATATGGAACATTGTGAAGTATACGAGGACTCAAACTGTTGTATTCATTGGTGATTTTAATTTCGTGGTTTCAAAAGATCTACTTTTGGCTTCAAGCTAGAACGGGTTGATTTGCTTTTATTCTTATCCTTTTATTTTTTCTTAAATAAGAAAAAACAAACTTCTTTTCATAATTGGTACAAGGCGTACCATACAAACTTAAAGGAAGCAAAAATAAAAACAAATTGTTGTAACTTCATACAAAGTATACAACAATTCACCAACTAACACATGTTTAATACTCGTCTATACCTCGTTAAACAATCTTGATCTTATCAACCATTTATATAACACTTGTTTCACTATAATAAAATCATTAAAACTAAGTTTAGATACCAAACATAATTAATTGATACATTTCCTATATTAAATATTATTTTAAAAACTAAAAAATTATTGGTATCTAAATTAATTTTTATTATTGATAAATAGTTTCTAAATTGGTATCTAATTAACTATCCAAGTTTTAACTACTAACTTAAAAATCTTGGTAGTTAATTAGATACTCATTTAGAAACGGTTTATCATGATAAAAACTAATTTAAATACTAATTATTTTTTTAGTCTTTAAAATAGTATTTAATTTATTCAATATAACAACTAATTAGTTTTAATTTTTAAAATTGATTTCTATTTAATGATTTTTTAACTTATTCAATATAACAACTAATTAGTTTTAATTTTTAAAATTGATTTCTATTTAATGATTTTCTAACTTATTCAATATAACAACTAATTAGTTTTAATTTCTAAAATTGATTTCTATTTAATGATTGTCTAACTCCTTTACGAAGTAGAAATATAATATATATATATTATCAAAATTTTCTAATGGTTACATCAAAGTACTAGATGCTTTAAGTAGTTTGGAATCTATTAGTTTGATATCATGATACGAAATCAAGCCATAATCATAAATATTAGTTATACATCAAATCAAAAATAAATATATAATATTAAGAGTTTATTTATATCTATTAATTTTAATCATTGAAAAAAATGTATTTATATACACGAGTGTCAAAATGATTCAATTAAAATCATGAGTTGAATGAGTTGAGCTAAAAATGAGTCAACTCAATTTGACTTATTTCATTAAGAATTAATGAGTCATAAATTTTGTGATCAAACTCCATTCATATTTCCCTAAACATTATCTATTATAAATTTATTCTTCGCACAATTTTCTACTCCATAAATATCATAAACATATCGCATCAAAAGATAAAATTTGTACTCTTTTAGAAAATAACCACTCCACCAAACAAATTTGTCAAAAAAGGTTTAGAGACTTATTCAATGTCCATTCCACATAGTAGCAAGGAAATCAATGAAAGAAGTAAAAAATTGAACATGTACACTAATCTTTCATTTCCTATGCAATAATATACATCTCGATCTGATAATAAATGTATGAAGTATCTGTCATCTCTTCCCCCTTTGGGAGGGAGGAATAATTATATTCTAGCAAGTTTGTAGAAGTACAAAATGTTCTTGCTTTAACCATTTCACATGCTACTCTCTTGTATACTAATTAAGTTGCTCACTATACATAACAATAAGCTAATTAAGAAATAGAAAAAAAATGGATTACCCAAAAGTTATGTGTATCTCAATTGTGGTTGTAATAGTTGAAATTTTGAAGCAATCATTGCATAGAGTAGCAGGTAAGAAACATAGTAAAATCCACAGAATGGTGCAGGCCTTTCAAGAGTCTTCAGAAAATATTCTGAATATGAAGTCACGAAAACGCCTTGAATATTGTCTGGGATCAACGGCTGATATTGAGGTTGGATCATAGTGAATGGACTTGTAGGCATGCTCAAGCTTCTTGCTGATGTCATAATCTTGAAGTATGTCTATGACACCAAAAAACAAAACCACCTCATAGAACTCTCCGATTGGATCTCCTACAAGTTGTAATTCACAATCACTTTTCCTCACTGTTCTTTCAACCCTTGCTGGCATATTCACACCCAATTTGATACTTGCCCATCTGCAATTGCAAATTACACATATGTATTATCCAACACCATGACTTGTGTAACAATCCTCAGGCAGAGTTTGGGCAGAGCTTTTCACAAAATTTCCCAGATTCAAAACCTCCATGAATCTGTTTGTTCATAAGTTATTTTAACTTATAAATGAATCAATTTCCTTTTTTCTTCAGATTAAAAGTTTTTATGAAAAAACTTGTCCAAATATTTCTACTGCTAAGATCAAAATTGGAGGGCTTGTCATTAGCAACGCAAATAAGCAATAACCAAGCATTTATTTGGAAAAAAGTTACCCTTGTTGATTCAAATAATCATAGCATTAATGTCTAATGGTGTTATAGAGTATATTGGTACTTAAAAGTATTTAGAGAGCAACCTAGAGTAACTTCTGGGTGGTGACCCTAAGAACTAAGTTTTGGCACATAACTCATTATAGTGTATAAGTGAAGAACAAGTCTCATCTTATTATTAAGTTGGTTTTGTGAGGACAAATTAAATTTAAAATCACTTTATAAGGTGGTATTAGAATCTATTTTAGTTAGATTTATTAAGACAGTCTATTATAGGACCCTCCTCTATTTTTCATGTTCAAGGTGTATCATCCTTAATATGAAAAGATGTGTTGGAGATCCTACATCGATTAGAGATAAGATCAAATTTTACTGTGTAAAACAGCTGCAAACTTCGTCTTACTAAACTGGTTTTGTGATCTTTGATTTAAGTTTAAGTTCATGATTATAATTGGTTACGAGCCTTCTTCTCTTACAAAAAAGTGTTTCTCAATAACTACTATAGCTGATATACTTTTGTGCACATCAAATAACATACTCTCTAGATGACAAAACAATCTTTATCAATTGCATTACAAGTTAGCATTAAAATTCGAAAAGATATGTGACCTGGTAGGATCTAGAAGAAGTAGATCCATGTCTGCTCTAGAAGTACATGGAGTTCCTTCATTCTCTGGATCACCTGAAATTGACAAGTCAAACCATTTTTCTTAGTTTTGAATTTTGAATGTATTGTAGGTATGCCAAGGAGTTGAGGTTAAGTAGTACCAGTAGGAGTGTGAGATCCTGAAGAAATAAGTTCTCCATTTTCTGATATATCTTTGAAATGAATACCAACCAGCAGACTATAGTCCATAATTCCCTCCTGTTCCAGAAGCTCACAGTCCCTATCAATTTGCCTGAGATAACAAATATATATAGTTTGTGTGCTTATTTTTTTCCATTGGGGTATTAGAAAAGAAACCAACTTTAACAGGGTAGACAACATCTCAGATATAACACAGTGTGACAAAATCTTTCATCACCTGCAAAATTCTTGAAACCAAGACTTTTGTAGACGAAATATGAAATTTAGATCTAGATCTTTAAGGATAGTTGTTTCACTAATCTCTGACTCTGGCTTAATTGTTATTCGCCCAAGGGAAGAACCCTTCAAATCAAAGCGTCTATGGATGGTATACTCAGAGCAGAAGAGATTGCCCATTATGATAAATCGAACCTGCAAAATCCCAAAATTTCAAGTGTTAACTTCCAAGTTTTTTATGCAGTTATAGAAACCACAAATGACTCCACATAGGGTCTTTTCTTTTTCTTTTGCCATGGTACGTGAAAGTAAAATATAAACAGTAATGGGCAAGAAAAATTCTCTTATTTCTTTTCACTTTATCTCTATCTAGACAGAAGAAAATATTGTTTTCTTTCCTCTTAACTAAACATGGCTTTATTAATCAACCTCCTACCAAATGTCTAACCATAAATATACAAGAAAATAAAACTTGTTCTCATAATCCCATATAAATCTATCATATTGTTCTATCTATAATCCAACAAGCTTTTTTACCTTCTTCTGAGCTGGTCCAGTTAACTTAACACAATGCAGACCATAAAATTTTGTCACAAGAGCATTCTCAAATGCTCGAAAATGATTGTAATAAGCTGGTAGCATCCTTAAAAGAGCCTGCATCAGCATAGCCAAATACGTTAGAAGGTGGCTTGATTTAATTTCCCAGAACAATTGAAGTAGGGAGAAGATACAGCACACTCACTTTTGCCTCGGCTTTCTTCATTGTCTTTATCATATAGCGGTCATCGTTGGTCAGGTAAAAGAAGCTACCACTTTTACCAGGAGAGGAAAGTTCACGAAGGGCCTCATTTCCACATATAGATATCATGTAATCAGCTGCATCCACCTTGAAGAGCTTCCTAAGAGTTCTGTAGGCGGAGAGATTCATACAAAAAAAGTTATAACTGATTTAGTACAAGAATGAAGAAAATAAATAAGGATTGATATCGCTGGTTTCTAGGAGATATGAGATCTCCAATACACCCTCACGTCGAGACCTGCCAACTCGTCCGATAGCGGGTGTCACAATAGGTCTAACAAACTTTCACTATAATAAGCTCTAAATAGTTCTGATACCATATCAATAAGAGAATTTTAAGCCTAACTCAACTTTATAAAATTGGCTTATAAAATAAAGTTTGTACTCACTTATATATATTATTCTCTATTAGATGTGAGATTTCCAACAAAAGTAATTACCTGGAAAACTAACCACTGCACTAGGATAAACATGTGTTTGGTTATGGTAAAGTTAATTGCTTTAATTTAGCACCTGTCTTAGAAAACTTTCAAAAGTAAATATATAATTACTTTCCTTGAAAAATCCATGTATACAATCTTACCTAAACACTACTGGGCAATAGTCCTTCCATTTGAACTCACATGATGGGTGTGGTGGAGTGTATTTAGATCCTTCTGGGGGAAATCTTGTCCACACTTTTTCCTTGGGATCAAAAGCTGAAGGCTTTAGATCAAGTGATGCTGAGGGGGCAGGTCTTCCAACAGAATGCCTGTGTAACAAATCAAACAAACTCTAATGACTCATATGTGATGCAGGGAATAACTCAACTGCATGTGTGGTTCTATGTGAGATTGATTAATTTGTAAAATTTTGATGATGTACCTGATTCCCAGCTGCAAATTGAGCATGAGCTCGTAATTTTTGTGTCCTTTGCATATGGTTTCCCCTTGCCTCTTTGATTTGGTGGGTGCTTTGAGGGTTTGGAGATGAGTCCCTCTTGAAATAGAACCATCATGGTTTAAAGTTGTGAGGTTGTCATCTGCAGTAGTTGGAGTTTTAGTGCCACTGAAATCACCCTCACAACCACCCCATAACTGCATTCTATCACTTGGCTTCTCCAACCCAACACTTACCCTCCCATCTATGGACATTCTCCTTGGCTTAGCACCATCCCCTCCCTTTGAAGACCTCCACACTGCAAGCCTCTTCTGTGATGGCAAAATTGAAACCTTCTCCCCTGGACAAACTTCATATGCACTCAATGCATTAAACACTTCTCCAGGATCCCACTCAAGGTGACCCTCCTGTGATGATCCTGGTGGATAGTATGTTCCACTCTGATCTCTGGGATCCTTGCTCCAGTTTCCTGAATAAAAACTTCCATCTTCCCATCTGAAAGCTCCAGTCCCTTTAGGTAAACCATCTTCCCAACTCCCATCATACCTATTCCCATCACCCCAAAAAAATGACCCTTTACCACAAATATTCCCATTCTTCCACTCCCCAATGTAATAGTTCCCATCCCTCCATTCATATCTACCTTGCCCTTCCTGCATCCCCCTTCTCCACTCACCTTCATACTTGTCTCCATTGGCAAAATTCTTCACACCATTACCATGTTTCATATTCATCACCCACTGCCCCTTGTATATGTCACCATTTGAGGCTGTGTATGTGCCTGTTCCATCCATGTAACCATTCTTGAATTCACCTTCATAATTTGGCCCATTTGGCCAACTGAACCTTCCCTTTCCCATTGTTTTCCCTCTGACCCATTCTCCAACATACACACACCCATCAGTCCACACATATTTTCCCTTCCCATGTGGAAAATTATCTGCCCAATCTCCCTTGTAGTAATCCCCATTGGACAGAACCTTCTCTGCATGGTAAAGTTCATATACCTCACTTCCATTTGAATGATCCTTACGGCTATGGTCTTCTTCATCTGCATGGGTCATCCCAAATATGCTGTTTGCACGCTTCTTGGCCACAGCCTGTGTCTTTCTCACCGTGGCCTCCCATGCCTTCATAACACTACTATCTCTGCCAATCATTGTTTTTTCCTTCTTCTTCTTCCTCTCTCCCTCACCCTTTTGCAAAATCTCGCACCAATACTTAGGCTATAGCAAAATTCATCAACAAATCTGTGGGCGAGGGAAATGTCAAGTTTCAAAGATTGGCTTTCTGACTAAATGAGCCATCTTTTGTTCCGAATCCAATACCAACTTGCATGTTGGCGTTAAAATTTCTGTATCTCAAGGTTCCAAGTCATTTTTCATATTTGGGGTATCGATGAAACAACTGTGGCAGACAAAGTTTGCTAGAGGACCCATTCCTTAATTTGGTCAATTTCATCGCCCAAATTAATTCCTAAAGGAATTGTTGTGATATTCATGAAACAAAAACCGTGAAAAATCCATCAGAGGTGCAGTTTTTTCTCCCATGTTTGAATTGTTTTTGGTGAGAGAGAATCGTTCATTTCCTACAACCTCTAAGAACCGCGACATGGAACATCTGCTAAATCAGGGGTTTTGTTAACTATTATTAGCCTATGAATAAATTTCATCAACCCTTCACATACTACGCACACTCACTGCTCAACCGTGGGTACTTCATACCTGGTTTTCACAGTGAATGCTAAGGTTCTTTCAATGGATTTTTCTTTAGATTCACTCTAATTCACACTCATTTCGCCATTTTCGTTACAGAGATCATTTATTAAAGTTCTATAGATGAAGACAGTGATGCTCAACACTTCTTGAACATTTGTTAATTTTTGTTATGATCATGTTTAGATGACCGATTATGAGTGCAAAATTTGGATGGAGAAGAAATTTAAATGAATTAATTTTTTTTATGACTATATATATATATATATATATATATATATATATTAGATTAACACCAATTAAATATTGATAGTGGAGTTGTTTATAAGAATGAATTGAAAGAATGTACTTAATTTGTTTATTTATTTATGACTGAACAGATAATCCATAAATTATGGTGATCATATATATATATATTGTGCTAAAAATGAAAGTGCATATATTATTAATTGAAGTAATAATAATGAGGTTATAAGCTAAAACTTGGAAAGATTGGTAGTCCTGGTTGCATATTTATTAAGGTATATAAAAGGCATATAAATATTGAGAATGAATTTATTAATCAAAATGAATCGAAATATCTATTATCATCCATGAGGAATGTTAAAGTAGTTGAAAATGGGGTGTCATATAGCAAAAGGTGACAACTGGATTCTAAATGAACTATAATATATGATTTCGTATAAAATATAATTTTCTAACTCTGCTCGAAATTATATTATAGCTTTTGTACTAAACATTGTAACGCCAAAACTGGAATATGAAAAAGAAAATAATAGGACTCTTAAGTTTGCTTTATTTGGATATTTGGATTAGGAAGATTTGTGAGAATTTGAAGAGTAAACTTGGAATGATTTGAATGGAAAATATAAAGAAAGTTGGGTTGTTTCAATTAAGATAGGAATTTAAAATAAAATTTTATGATAAAAGTTTATTGAAATTTATAAATAATATGATAAATATAATAAAATTTTAACTCGTGTTACACACAGCTGAACAAGTGGAACAAACACAGTTTATCAATGCAAATTCATCAAAAACAAATTGCCATTCAATGAGACTCGTATTTTATTTACAAAAGTTTTATAAAACACGTGATTTTGGTTAGATTTAAGTGTGTTGGATTTGATTTCTATTTGCTATGTGTTTTGTGCGATTCTTTCACTCAATAAATTATTCTCGATTTTTATGACATTGATAACCTGGAAAAATTGTAATAAATACCCAATAAAATAATAATAATAATAGTAATAATAATGCAAAAATTATAAATGATAATGCAAATATGTCATCAGAACTGTGGGTCAAATTATAGATTTTTTTAAAAAATAACAAATGCAACAATAATTAATATATTTACAAGAAATTTAAGTAAGTCTAATTGATTTATTAAAAGATATAATAATGAGATGATTATCTAAATCAATTAGATAATTAAAATCTAGATGTTATATTCAAATTATTGAGCATGAGTTGATTTGTATGACAACAACAAGGTTATATTTTTTTATAAGAAAGAAATTGGTAAATCTATCCTTGATAGATATAGCTTAATTGACCGATAAAATTAGAAAAAATGAACAAATAATGTTGAAGAAAGACTGATATAAAAAAATTTATAGAGCAGTACAAAATAGCATACATAGAAACTTTGATTAATAATAAAGAATTGAATAAAATGGAAGTGAAAAAGAAGTAAGCAATAATATGAATATTGCATAAAAAATAGGACTTTATATGTTTGCAAATTGCTACAACAATGAGAATTAAAACATAAAATGGTCATTTTTCGATGTGGCAAAAGTACATAATTTTTTTATATTTTGTTAAATCATAAAAAAAAATTGAGTGATGACCATAAGTTATCCTATTTAGAACAAAAAAAAAAGAATGAATTATTGTAAATATCATAATATTTGTGGTCATTATACTAATAATAATTGTATTCATTTCAGGTAAACCAGACAATTGATCAAGGAAGATTAAGATTAAGGTTGAAGAGAAGTCAAAGAAGATGGATACAAAATCATTTCAAGTTAATCATGATTGTTGATGTTACTAAAGACATCAATATTAAGAATGTAAAGTTTGCTCTTTTGGAGTTAGAATTGAAGAATTTGATTAAGTTAAAAAATATATTTCCAAAAGTTAAGTGAATCCTTAAGTAATTTTTTAAATCATTAGAAGGAAGGTGATGAAGATGTTTAATGTTTGATCAATCGAAAGCAAAGACTTAAAGTTGAAAAGAATAAAAAGATGAAAAGTCTAACAACAAAAATACAATTTCAAGGGTAATGAAACAATTTAAATGTTGATTAGGCATGATAGGAAGTTTGATAAAACTTTTGTGGCTTATGAAAAAGCTCAAATTGATCAATGGTAAGGAAAAGTGACTATCATCAACCTTTTAAACTGATTATCTAATGATGGGAATCGAAGTCATTTTGTTACGAAGTTTCAAATAACTGAATAAGCCAGGAGATCATGGTTGAAAAATAATATGATAAAGACTCAATGGAGAAAAGGAAAAAGGGATCCTACAAACAACAGATAACTTTTAGTGAAGTAAAAGTGTGAAATCATCATAAATTCACTCTTCTCACTTATTCTCCATTTCTCTCTTTCGCTACTAAAATTATTGTTTTCTCCTTTAATTTCGTGCCCCTTTTACATCACCCATACTCATCTGAGATCAGACAGTGAAAAATTGTCTCTGTATTAGAAGTTTTTCAAAAAAATAAATATAAGACTTAAATCTATGCATGTATATAGAAATATATTTGATCACATCATCAATTTGTTTGTATTATGTAATAAATTAGATAAATTAAGTTTTGTATAGACGGAATCAATGATGAATAAAAAGATAATTTTGTCAGGCTTATAAGAAAAGCAAATTGTATGGGAAAATACAAATTTAGCATGCGGTGTCTGAAAGAGGAAGTCCGATGAGGTGTTGAGTGACATGATATACATAGAATCCCAAACATGTCTAAAAAAAGGGGTGATGTGAATGTGATGCTTAACATGTTTAAAGCCCTAAACCAACTGTACGGCCATCTCTTCGTCGAAGGCCTGCAGTGTATTGTTTCTCTAGATCAATCTGAAGTTCCTTCTGCTTCTCGGCACGGAGAATATCGTTACTGCTTTGGTTGTTGCTATTCTGCTCTACTTTAGCTTCGCCTTTCACACCCTACAATTTGCCATAGGCACGAGGACAACCTTAGACTCAAACTGAGTTAGTAGGTGAAGAAACTCCAATGGAGTGACTCATTCAAAGTAACATCCCCTTCATGCAATTTTTGGGTCAGAATAGAACAAACACTTACCATGAGTTTGTTAAATTTCTCTTGCCGCTCACGATCAGAAAACATAGCTGTATCCCAACGATGCCCAGACTACAATATTTGGCAAGACCATTCATAAAGCAACGATTGCATAGTTAGTAGCAAATTATCGGAAATGTAAAAATATGTTATTACCCATGTCACAAAACAGGTCATCCTCCACATTACTACTCATCTACTTATTACGTACAAACTCAACCACAGGTACATATTTTAGCAATATGTAATCTTATATTTTTATGTACAATTATCGATAGGTATACAACATTTCAGGTCAACGCTACAGGGTGACTTCAACCAACAAATCCCAAGGCATATTTTGGTGAGAATGTATATGTAGTTCATTCACAGTACAAATGCATACATATTTGATATGCCATAGAGGATTTTTAAAGGAAGCAATATATTAATTTAGAATTTGTTGAATGATAACTAAGTTTAAGGTAGCTTTGACCCATTGTGCGGGTGTTATGTTGGTTGCAGAATCTAATTCTTGATTCGGTTGATGCAGACGATTCAACTCTATCGGCAGCACAATATGTCAAACACCCATTCTTGTCTATGCTATACAAAATTGAGCAGTTGCGAAGGGAATAGCAACAAAGCAGAGGCAAAGCATTTTCTATATTTAGGAAATTATGACCCGCTATCTTTGGAGCTATCTTAGGCAATGGCAGAGGAAATCATAGTTTGACAGCACAAGTTGGAGGTTGCCTAGAAGATTGCTTATGCCAACATGGTATGTTATCTGTGTGGGCATGACATGTTGCTATGAAGAGAGGTTTTGTTTTACTGTTATGGAAGCTATAATGCAGGTTATATGGAGGCATAGGCAAAGAAGGCAGCTAAGGTGGAAATCTGGAAGGAGGGCCCGGCTAGTAAAGGAACTGATGTTTTAGTCTGTTGCAGCAAGTGCAGAAGGGCACACGATGCACTTAGAGGCCTCCGCAGATGCACTCTAGGACTTCAAATTCACTAAGGGTATGAACCGTCTTCAATATGGATAAGTGTGGATGAACCATGCGTAATTAGGGCTCTTCTGGGTGAGTGTGATTGGAGCTTGTTTGAAATGGTAATTAATGTTTATCAAGTTATTTATAGTTTTTAATTGCCTTTACTTGGTTTATATAGTAATTAAATTTTCATATTTAATCATAGTTTAATACAAAAAGAAGAAACCTTTTGCATCAGAAATAGATGAATGACTTAGTTTATATGATGTGCAGCTAAAAAGTAAACAAATAAGAAAATCTGTTGCTTTCCCATTTTATGATACTGAGTCTAGTGATGAATGGATAACTAAAGAAGGAGATAATGTTGAGGTTTCACAAACTCAAGGCAAATGTGATGGTGGATATGTTGACTTAGCTTGACCAAGTTCAACTGCTAACTCTAGATGCACTTTTATCCGTCAGTACTATTCTTTGCTCATACTCCCTTCTTTTCAAAACTTTGGTTTTTACAATTTCAATCTATTTGTGCAACTTTAAAATTTTATTTTTTTAAGTACTTTACTCCACGACATAGCATTGTTAAAATTCTTCACTTATAAAATGTTATTCAATAAAGAGAAAATTATTCTCCACAAGAATAGTTTCTAAAAAATATCCAAATTGAAGATAAATTTATTGTTACTAACTAAACTTTCATTAATCCAATAATGAATTAGACCAATTAGATGAATAAGTGGAAACAAAAAGAGTGTTTCTTAATCATTATATAGTAAAAAATTAGTTCATGAAAAATGAAATAGAAATACTCACTAGTGCAAAATAAGGGTTTCACGACGTATATAGACACTGGTTCAACAGGAGCGTCGTCTACAAAAATGTGATGTTAATTTTAAAAATAAGATCATTATATAGACTGCGCTTCTAATTATAACCGTCGTCTATTTGAAAACATAGCATATAGAATACGGTTTTGTGTGAAACGACCATTGCCTATACCTGTGTATCATATAGACTGCGGTTATTAGGTCATGACCGGGAACAGGACCAACAATATGGAAGAAATCACTATGGCGGAAGCAATGACTCTCTTAGAAATCCTGATCGAATTTGTCATCATTAACTGAACAATTTCAACCTCTCGTCTCAAACATCTAAATTGAAAAGCACTAGTTCCTGGGATACAAAAGCCTAGAAATGTGAATTACACTAATTCAGTTCATTTCAACTTCACGATCATTCCTCGAGTATATTAATCCCAAAGAAAAGTTACTGTCTTATATGCCATTCTATTTGCAAAAGGAAAGAACACATCCAAAAAAAAGAAAAATGCAAAATACCTCTTCAGTAGGTGTACTCTTCTTGCTGCCCCACAACAGTTTCTTCTTTTGGTCAGTAGTCAAGCAACCAGCCCCAACTAAGTTCCTATTAACTGTTATGCACCAAAATTTCAAAATGAACACAACATGCATATGATCTATAATCAAGTTCCTATTTCAGTCTCATCTATTTCTAGATGCTTGGCTAAAATAATTTTTTTTAAGGTTGACAACTTGGAAACTCAAATCATTAGGAGAGAAGAGAAAAACTTTCAATAGAGAAAATAAATTTGAGGACTTAATGGCAAACATCCACGTCATATACATCCAAACCCACATCAATTCACCTTAAGCAAATGTGAAAGTTGAAATTGTGAACTTTAAATCTATCTGAATCCAATCAATCATAGAAAAGCAAACATATGTCCATAACCCAAAAGTAGGGAAATTTTGAGGATAACTAGTGCATACCTAATTCAGCAGCCCTCATGGCTGCAAATTTTGCAGCATCTAGATCATTGTCACCATCAAAGCCACTGGTCTTGGCAGCCAATGAATCTGCCTTGCTCTCATGAGAAAACTTTGAACTCTTACTTTCATTGGCTTCAGTACCTGAAAATGAAGCAACACAGTAATTTCATATAATGGTACAAATATAAAAAAATCAGTAAAAAAAATATGTAAACAATACCATTTTTTCTATTATTGTCATCCTTGTCAGGATCAAACAACTTTAGTTTCTTCCCAGAAGTTTCTTTATCTTCAACAGCACACTGCTCGCCTTCTTTCCTAGTTTTTCCCTTCCCAATCTCAGTGTCATGTCTTCCTTTTTCTTTCCATGGAATGTTTTGATCGTTTAACTCCTTCTGCTCACTCTTATAAGCATCTTTTACACTATATTTATCGTTGTCTCTCTGTGGACTTGAGTCATCTCGTTGGTCACTTCTGTTGTAGTCCCCTGAGCTTCTGCGTGAATCTCTTCTTTCATTTCGACCATCCCAGTCCAATGAAAGTCCCTCCCTCTCCACCTCATCATGCAGTGCATGCTTCTTACTATATGCAGATTTTTCATAAGGATCGTTCTCTTTATATGTTTTATGATCCAAGTATGCTTCCCTTCGTTTTTCTTTGCTTCTATGATCAGGCCTGTTATATTTGTCATGTGAATACTTGTCCACACTGCGATGGTAGTTTTTTGACCTCATATCGCTCTCTTCTCGCATATGATCATCCCTTGACTCATGTCCTGAACGAGAGATTTGCCTCTCCCGATATCTATCTTCATTTGCATACTTGTCACGTCGAGAGTGACCATGGGAACTCTTGGATGACTGTCTATCAGGATTTCTAAGAGAGTCATTGCTTCTGCCATAGTGATTTCTTCCATATTGTTGGTCCGGTTCCCGGTCATCATACTTCCTTGAATAATGGTGAGAGACTCTTGAGGAATTTTCTCTCACTGGATTTGGACTTGAGCTATGTCCTTGCCTAGGATTAGCTGCATATAAAGAACATAAATTTATTTATTGAAGTCATAGACTACATATAGCTTAGCATTGAATTTTATAACACTAAGATCAGTACTGTAGTGGATTATTATGCAAAACACTTTTATGGAGATTCTTCCAGATAAAAATAGTTACTGGCAGATTGCAGCACAGGGTCATTGATATGAGGGTATACCCAAAAGTGAACAGCTTAAAATAAACAATAAGCAATGTCGTAACGTGTAATGAATGGTTCTCCATGCATGAGGCAAGAACAAGGGACAGAATGTTTGCTTGTCTTGCAGTGTTTTAAGTGCGTAACTGAAGGTAACTGACGTGATTTTCTTAATATACATGCATCTTGGACATGTGCTAACACGCACTTAAACAATTAACTGATATGAATAGCAAAACATTTAAGTGACTAGGAAGATAATAGACATTTACTTTTGGCTTTTCACAACAGAAAGAAAAAGATAAAAAAGACACGATAGGCACCATTGTAGTTAGAATTGCAAACTTCATTACTTGTATCCTGATTTGATACAAAAAAAATCATAGTTTGAACCATATCACAATTAGACTGGTTTTTGACCTTGAATACTTTGCCCAATCATGTGAATTGCTTCCGTATAGGAGAGCTACATTGTGCAATTCTTGCACAGTAGGTTGTGCACAAAAAACAGCTCAGGTCAAACAACTAATTTCTTAATAATAAACAATTTTAA
Organism: Phaseolus vulgaris; assembly: GCF_051622355.1. Taxonomy (NCBI): domain Eukaryota; kingdom Viridiplantae; phylum Streptophyta; class Magnoliopsida; order Fabales; family Fabaceae; genus Phaseolus; species Phaseolus vulgaris. The sequence goes on along the minus strand of NC_143504.1, from coordinate 55,301,272 downwards.
GGGTTTTGTTTAAACTATGTAAGAAAATAAATAATTATTTAATTAATAACAATCACATCAATTACATTCTCATTATTTCTATTTGTAATAACCAAAACCTATAAAAAAAAAAAGAAATAAGAATATGCTGAAATGAATAAGAAGATTCTGAACACATTTTTTTCCTAATTATTATGGAGATATTGAGAATAATTTTTATCCTAATAATTTTCTATTTACAGCACTCCTCTCAAGTTGGTAAATGAATATCAATCATTCCAAACTTGCCTAAAAGATTCTAGAATCTGCCCTTAGGAAGCCCTTTAGTGAAAATGTATGCTATCTGAAATCCTATAGGGACATCAGTTATACCACTAGGCTCCTATGAAGATTATCTTTGATGAAGTGCCAGTCAATTTCAATATATTTGGTCCAATCATGTTGAAATCGATTATGGACAATGCTCATGGTTGACTTGTTATCACCGTACATTACATAGAGATGTCAACCTTTATTTTAAGGTCAACAAATATAATCTTCATCCAGAGTCCCTTCAGACAAACCTTGACCAAGGGCTCGAAATTCAACTTCTACACTGGAATGAGATACTCTCTATCTTGTTCTTTGCTTCTAAGTTAGACTTTCTCAAAAAAACATAAAAAACACAAATGTAGATTTTCTGTAACTAACAAAACTTGTATAGTCTACATGAGTATATATCTTCAAGGTCAATGTGTCTTATTTTGTCTTCTTTCCTAAGGAATAGCCCCTTTCCTAGGCATGAGTTCAAGTCCTAAAGAATTTCATCAATTGTTTGCATGTGACATCATAGTGAATCCATTCAAATGAGAAATTACTCTTTTTTTAAAAAGATGGAATGAAATGCACGATGATGCTTTGACAGTTGACAAATATCAAATTTGAAAGACTCAACAAACTCTATAGTGAATAAGTGAGGGAATAGGGATTTTAAAAGGTTGAAGGAGGGATGCCCAAATCTTTTATAGTGAAGCCATATTTGGGAATTTGTTCATGTTTATGATGTTGCTTGTCATTGTTTTGGCCCTTGGATTCCAGTAGATACAACTCATACTACTCCCTTAATAATTAAAAGCATCTTCCTTGTGGCAAAGTCTTGAAATACACAATAAGAACATAAAAGAGTTACTGAACAATTCAAATCTTTTGTAAGCTTTTGTCTATAGATAAAGTTATTGGTCAATTGTGGGACATATAAAACATCCTTTAATACAATAGATGATTCTAAAGTTATATTCCTAGATCTGCATATGGGTACATCATCACCATTTGCAACTGTAATGAGTTGTTTTCTAGTCACTTTTACATATGAATCAAAAAGCTTAGGAAAAGGAGTCATGTGATTAATTGCTCTTGAATCAAGAATTCTAAAACACCATAAGACGAAGGGCTAATAGTATTGAATGTACTATTACCTTTTATTGGTAAGGAATACGATCCAAAGGATTTAGTCATTAATTCAATCATTATTCTCAAATGATTAAGTTTCTCTTTAAAAGCTTTCATACCAGATATTGAAAAACACAAAACAAAGAGACAATAAGAGGAAAACTTATAACAATGGGTTGTTAACAATATACCACTACCTTATTAATAAGAGAAAAAAACATTTCCCCCATAGTGGAATTAAGATTCATAGCATACCAACTAAAATCTTCTCAAAACGCTGACCACATAGACAGGAAAAAGGAGTAGGTTGCATAAGCTATTAAGGAAAATAGTGCAAGTATTTTAAATTGCTATAAACTGCAATCACATACCCACCTTATGCTAATCACAAACATAAAACACTGTATTAGTTTTCATACACAGGGAACTGCTGTGACGTCAGAAAACACCATGAATCAGCCTTAAGTCCAGCACGCCCATAAATTAGATCATTTGGTAAGTGACAAAAGAAATAACGTACCACCTATCTAATTCCATCACAAGAAGAACCATGCACGAACAGCACAAATTTAAAAAGTTTCAAATACCAAATTACCAACATTGGTTGAAAATTCATCACAATACCATTGAAACTTCTAAAAGAAATAAGACCAAGAGCTTAAAAGATCCCAACCATCAGGTGAGGATGATCCATCAACAGGTGACCGGCGCCGATAATTTCTACTAGCTGCATCACCAGAAGGCTTGCGAAATGCGGTTTTCGTATCAGAATCGCCGTGAGGCGGCAACGGTAAGTTCGAATCCATCATGCCAAGCCTGCAATTGCACTAACACAGTTGGTCAGATTAGAATGCAAAAAACATCTCAGTGAATTGAACAATCAAAACAAGGGAAAAAAAAAGGCTAGTGCAAAATTTCAGAAACAGAAAAAAAATAAAAATCAAGAACCTAATTAACAGTGACTGTGCCTATTAAACAGACTCGTGAATAAATTAATGCCAACCTCTTCAACCAAGGCCAGTACTACTGACATCAAGGGTTCATTATTTTAACACCAAGCAAAAACAAATACATATAAATAAAACGAAATGTTAACTTTTCAATAGCAAAATTAAAAAAAGAAAATCAAGAACTTCAACATGTCTTCAATTTAAAAATAAAATTAACACGAAGGAGCAAATCGCTTCAGCTCTTAGGTTTCCTAAGCATTCAAGCAAGGAAAAAATCAGATAAAATCCAAAGATTAAATGTGCGAACGTGTTCTAAACAAGGCATGCATAAAATTTAGGAACTGAGATGCGCTACTGAAAATCGTAAAGAGAAAGTGAGAGAGAGAAGCAGCTACTGCGAGGATTCGGAATTTTGAAACGAGAGAAGATTAATTCATTGAGATTTTGGCGCTTGTGAGTGCAAACTTAAGGAATGAATAGATGCGATAGAAGAAACGAAACCCTTGATTCTGCGTGTGTCGTTTCAGTTAGTTTGAATCAATTGGGAAGAAGAGATTAGCTACATATAAATATTTCAACCCCAACAAAAATTATTATTATTAAAGTAGCGGGCGTGTAATAAATAAATAAAAATACAAGAGAAACACTAAATTTTAATTCTATATTTTTTAATAAAAGTATATTATTTTTATATTGTTAAACACATCATATTGATATTATTGGGTATAATTTGTCTCATAAATACATCATAGTTGTTATTGATATTATTTAGGATAAATGCAAAACTTTTTTTTCACATTGTTTCTTAGGAAACTCAAAGGGAAGTCTTTCGCAAATATTTAATTCAAGGTCTTTTTCCTAGCATGTATGTTGGCTTATGTAATTAGATCCGAGAGGAATTTAATGAAAAAGTGAGAAAAATATTTATAAGACAAAAAAAAATATAAACAAGGAATATCACAAGGAAAAAACGAGAAGAAGAAATTTAAAGGAAAATTTTCAAGAGAAAAGCCTAAAAGAAATTGAAAAAAAAATTATAAAATATTTTATAAAACAAATGAGATTATATTTAGACTACTACAACAATAGAAATACATGTATTTGAAAGTTATGTGTTACTTATAACTATTTATATATGTCATTTTCAAGTGTATGTGACGGCTAACATGTCTCTCTAGCTATCTTTTATAAAATGTTTCTTGTGTCAACAAAAATAAACTCCTAAATTTAAAATCATCGAGTAAAATATAAGTAATTATGATAAAAGATGATGCAATTTCAACAAGATTACCACTTTAGTTTGTATAATCATACTACAAATATAAATAATTAAGATATTTAATAACAATATTTATTTAATTTAGGTTTTTAAGATGAATAATTTGTAACAATGTATTTTGGAATATAAATATGTATTTTTGATTTTACATAAATTAACTTATAACATTTTACAATTTGGATTACGAAATTCAAAAAATGATTATTGGATTCTGAAAATGAAACTACAAAACATTCGTCACCAACCATCACCTCTAGTCACCAAGCACAACAACCACCACCATTCAGAAACAATGAAATGCTCAACCAAAAATACATGTAGTCACATCATAACACCACAAATCCACAGGGGTGCATGATTAAAACATGGGGTGCACCATGAAGAAGCCCCAATGTTTTAAATCCTGAGTAATATTATCTTCCAGAAAACTTTGCGTTCTGGGCTGCTTCTTCCTGCACCTCCATACCTTCTTGTGCCACTCCCATAAATTTTTCATATTCCAAAAATACCCTTTTCAATATTTTGGATTATATAATCCGGAAGTCTTTTGTGATTAGCTTTCGGAATACATAATCTGAAATTTTTTTCTATACATAAGATTAGCTTCTGGATTGTGTAATCCAAAAGCTTTTTTTCATGTGTTATTAGCTTTCGGAATACATAATCCAGAAGTCTTTTTCCACCCCTTGGATTTGAAATAATAAACCTATGGATTATGTAATCTGGATATATTCCAGATTACATGTGGGGGTGGCACAAAATGGCCCTTACAAGTAATTTTTTGTACGTTTTAATCTAATTTTCCAGTTAAATATGGACATTAAATTGTTAAGAGTATGCAGAAATGAGTGAATATGGCGTACAATCTAGTTTTTGTTCAGTTTTAGTCTTATAAGTATGCATAGGTTTTCCCATTAAATGCTTTCTGAAATGTACGGAATGAGACACCTGCATAATCATGGAAGAAGTAGGTGAAATGGGATACATTCTAAACTAGCGATACCAATAGTTTTCTAAATGCAAAATTGTTTCTATTGCGTGTAAAGAATATGGATGTTGAAATCTCAACTCCATCTTCAATTCTTGATAACTAATGTTCCATCTTATTTCTCAATTATTACATTCAACTAACAAAAGTGGTATAGCTTAATAAAGAAAACTAATCATCAATTTACCACATTATCAAATTCATATTTCCATTGCAAAGAGTGAAAAATCATCCCACTGAATCTGAAGCTCGAGAAAAATAAAAATAGACAAGTCAAGACATGACACATGTAGAAAAGGGAACAAGCCATTCTTAGCTTTCCCAATTAAAACATGATGTACACCATGGAGAGTGCTGAAAGATCTTAATGTGAATCTTCTTCTTCACAGAATTTGGTGTACTTTTCTGAATCCATCAAATTGTTTACTTCACCACTGTCAGACAGTTCAACCTTAATAATCCATCCATCTTTATAAGGGCTTGAGTTGACCTGTGTGAAGAAATGTAGGACAACATTAAAACTCTAGGTGTTTATAACAAAAATTATTCATTGCAATACTTAAGCTACAGATAATCGTAGTGATCCAAGATGTAGCATACAAAAACAGCAAAGTACAAAAAGGGGGGGAAAAAGTTAGTGCCTATAAACTCCATACACATTTTGTCTTTCATGTAAAAAACTGTTTAGTGCCTATAAACTCAGCATACGCGTAGTGATGCAAGATGTAGCATGCAAAAACAACAAAGTACAAAAAGCGGGAAAAAGGTTAGTGCCTATAAACTCAGCATACACATTTTGTCTTTCATGTAAAAAACTCTTAGAATTAAGCAGAAAAACTTACCAAAGCAGGAGAGCTATTAAGCTCTTCATTAACTTCGGTCACTTTTCCTGAAATAGGAGAGTTAATATCACTAGTTGCCTTCACACTTTCAACTGCACCAAAACTATCTCCTTGTGTCACGGTGGTTCCCACTTCAGGCAACTCAACATACACAACATCACCCAAATGATCTTGGGCATGATCAGTTATGCCAACAGTTGCAGAATTTCCATCAACTTTGACCCACTCATGGGAATCAGCATACTTCAGATCTTTAACAACTGGAAGTAAACATGGAAGAAGCCAACAATGCAAGTTAGATGTTCTTTTTCATATAAAAAAGCCTCTATGTAGATGAACTACAAGAATGTTAGTTGCAACAACTGCAAAAACAACCAAACATTTCCATATCCTACTGGTTCAAATGCAAATATTACATTTGAAATAAAATTAAAGATGTAGATATGCCACGAGTCAGAAAATCATCAAGGCCCATAAGATGTTTACATTCAAGTTATAAAACTAAACAGTTGTGTGATGGAAATGTTTACCCAGCCAATTAGTATTAATGAGTATAAAGGGTCAAGTTAGATAAAAGTATCCCAAAAATAGGCAATGGTTAACTTTAAAAAGCCAAAAGTATTTTCTAGCAAATTTCCAATATGCACTAGAACACTAGAAAAGCCTTTCTCTCTGATCTAATATGAAATCAAACAAACAGCATAGCTACAACCCATGCTTCAAACTTTCGGTAACAAACTCTGAAAACGCATACAAACATGAAATATTTCAAATGTTAATAGAATTTATCCTTGCTTCCTTTGTAACTCAGTGTTAAAAAATTCCCTCTTACCCCTTTTAACACTATACACTATCTATTACCAGCTCCACCCTTGGCATTCTCCTGTTTGATCACACCAGATTCAGAATGCAACATATTTTGTAGGTCACAGAAAATACTGCCATTAAGAATGTGAAGACAAAATCATAGAAAATTGGGTGCATTATTTCTTATGCTACTTTTTTTAGTGGCTGGATGGGTGCACTTTCCCTTCCCACCACCGTTCAGAAAGCTCCATGCCATTAAAGCACATGCATAGATAATAACATAAAGGAAACGGTGTAAAAACAATGTGAACAGTGCCAACAAATTGAGAGATCTGAATCCACACACTACAAGTCAGCACAATGATGAATGCACGTCACACATCATAAATCATATGAAAAAAAAATGTTAATTTCCAATCTAGAAAATAAGAAACCCTAGATTCAAATCATTAGAGGAAAGACATAGATCAAGATCCACATCATAACACATGAAAAAAACTCAATTGTTGGTGATGAATGAAAAAAAAACAGATCACAGCATAACACAGAGAGAAGAAGAGAGGGTTAAGGAGAGAGGGATGTTACCATTGGAAAAGGCCCTGTTGAAGACAGAGATCCTGAGGTAAGAAGCAGCCCTTGAAGCCCAGAATTGCCTGCAAGCCATCTCTCTCTTCTTCTCTTGTCTTCTCTGTGTATTTGTGAGTTCTACACTTTTTTGCTTTTGCTTTGTGATGATCATCAAGAGCCAACTTCCAACATATTTATATTGCTGGGGTTGGTGAAAGTTTTCTTTTTTTTTTATTCCTTATTCCTTAAAGTTATCTATTTTTAATTATAAAAAATATTTTATCTTTTTAAACACAATATATTCTCTATGATTTTGTAATTATTTAGTCACATTTCAAAAAAATAAATAAATGTATATTATACCTGAGAATAAATACATTTGAAGTATTATTGTAAATATTGCCTTTTGGTATTTTTTTAGTTTCTGTAGAATATTTTGTTGTTTTAAAATTTCCAACCTTTTTTGAATGCTGTTTCTTTTGTCTCTATAGTGTATTATAGTAAATTTAGTGCTAAAACTTGAAAGTATTAAGTAAAAATAACCAAAAAATCAAATTAATGTAAGTATGATATTTATTAATTTTAAAAATAAAATCTTTGCGTATAAATTTATTTTTTATTTTAAATATACTAACAATAGCTTTTGTATTTTGTTTTTTAAATAGTCATTTGCTTTTATCACGATGTTATTTAAAAAATAATAATTACATATAATTTTTATTTAATAATTAAATATACTTATCATTTTGTAGGTAAAAAAAACATATAATAAAATTGTTCCATGTATGATGATTGGCTATATTAATATTATTATTATTATTAATATTTTTATTAATGTTATTATTTTTTTAATAATTTGTATGTAATGTTGAATTTATTTATGTATATCGATCTGTATGTAATAATTTGTTTGTAATGTTGAATTTATCAATAAATAATATTTATGGATAATATCCATATGTAATGCTGAATTCACTTACGAATTTGTATTTGTGTGCAATAATTTATAAGTTTTAAATTTATGTTAGTGTAGTGTGTTGTTTTATTCTATTAAGAATGGTTTATAAACAATGTTGTTCTTTCTCTACTCCTCCTAGTATAAAAGTGTCTTCATTTCTTTTACATTGTACAATTTGAACTTTTGAACTTCATAAGTTCCTTTTGTACTTTGTTTGGTGGATGTTTATGTTCTTCATATATGAGAAAAATTTCATATTACTATCATGCTTATCTTAAACTAGTTATGGATAGTTTCAACAAACTTTTCATATAGAGAGTGGTTAGTAGCACACTGATATATCAAAACATAAATTTGTATAACAAGAAAGACAAACTTAGTCTTTGTAGAATAGTGTGCGTATCAACTTTTTCTCTAGATAATTAATTTATTGTACTATGTTTTACAAATTTATTTTTTATGGATAAGAACATGATAAGGATAAGTTAGGTTCTAAAACTTAGGAGTTATTTGATGTAATTGGAATTGAAGATGGATAACACGAAACAAGAATAAAAACAAGAAGCATAAAAAGTAATAAAAATTTTGTTTAGAGGAAGATCACTAAAGAAACACTTAAAAAATCAAAGAAAAAATAAAGAAGCAAAATGAAATGTAGGTCTTTAAAAGATTGTATAATATTTTAAGGAAATAAAATAATATTCTATAAACTTATGTTGGGTGTCCATAAGGAGAGCAAAAGAAATAGTTTTTATCTTCAATATGTCACTTTCAACACTATTTGTTTATATAAGTGTTTGCCTATGTCACTTTCAATACTTAAATGTTTTTTCTTGAATTAAAAAAGTCCTCATATACTCTTGTAAGTGTTTTTTCACTTTTTGATAATCATCCATGTCTCAAACCAACAAGATTAAAGAGTTAACTTTGCGTTAATTAATAATATTTTTAAAATTATAATTTCTGAATAAATTTTAGAATTAACTTATGTGTAAATTAATTTTTAAAAATTTTTATTTGATTTTTTAGTTTTATCATGTATATAAGCTAATTTTAATTTATAAAAAATCTAATGTTTTTCTCTCCTAAAAATATCTAAAAAAAAAAGTTGAATAAACAAATTTTTAATCATTAAAATTGTATGGAACTAAACATTTATAATTCACTATTACAAAAAGGGAAAAATGCAATTTAACCTTTTTATAAATTTTGAATTTTCTCTTGTTTTCTCTTTTTCACCTACTTTCCTTCTGCAGATCCAATATAAATACAACTAAGATTATTTAGAATTTAAAATTACAATTATTTTCAATATGTAATTATAATATATAATATTATAAAAATTACTAAAAAATATTTTTAAATTAATCTTTTATAGAAACATGTTTTTATAATTTTGGGTTTAGGGTTTTAGTAATTAGGGTTAAAACTGGAAAATATCAAACCAGTGGCCTCATCTTCTTCTCCGTTTCAACCGTGAAGAATGGCGGAGTCCACTGTCCCTAAAGGGGCCCAAAAACCCGTCACTTCCAAGGTCCCTTTTTCCTTTTCTTTTCGTTTTGTTTCCCTTTACAATTTCCGACTAAGTTAAACGAATAGAGAACAAATTAATGTACGAGTATACTCACATAAGAGATACTTGAATCCAGAGAGGTTTCGCTCAATTTCTTCCGCTATCTGATTTGGAGCAAAACAGTGATTTCATTTTGGACTGGTGTTTGTTTAACATGTTGCTGTCTCCAGTGATTCACTAGGGAGTTATATGTATATTTTATGATGATTAATACATCATAGATTATTTGTGATTAGGATTAACCTTCTATTAATCCACAAACAATTTTGAAATCCCACAACACTGTTCTTCAGTGGTAGTTCCACTCTATCTATTTGATGTTTTTCAAGCACTGTATTACATCTAGTGCATTTCGATTTGGAGGAGCCAATTTCCTGAATGATGCTTGAACTGGAGATGAAGTATAAAAGCATAGCTTTATTGGTACAACTTCATAAGGACAAAGAGAAAGTTATAGGTTTTTACTGAGCAACTATCAAGACATGCCTTTCATATGGGTTTATATAGTATTGAATAACCTTTGCCAGTGTAGGAGTGGAGAAAAATAGAGTAACAGGAATCGAGGGTAGCATTAGGGGAAACATAGGATTGTGAAATGAGACTAATAAAATGGTCATGCATCCAGCAAGCTCTTTTCATGATAATATTTGTTTACTCCCTACCTTTCTTTTTCATGTTATTTTTCTTTTATTTATCTCTTCTTTTAACTTATCATTGTATTCTGTGCAAAATTATTTGATGTTTGTTTGTTTGTTTGTTGTTGTTGCTGGTAAGGTTGCGTTCAGAGGTAAAAAATTGGAGCATGGGGATGGAGAAGTAGTCATAATTGGGGGTATGGTGTTGGACATTCACGCTACACCTTCAGTGAGAGCAAATTCTGGAACAACTGTCCCTGGCAAGGTTGTAATCTATCTATATTTTATCTGAGAAGGAAAGAGGAAAAGAAACCTAATAGGGTTCTGTTTGTATACTTCACCAAACATTTACAGGAAAGGAAAAATAAAATAAGTTTCTAAATAAGAAAAATAAAACAAGTTTCTAAATAAGAAAAATAAGTTTCTATACAAGGTAATTCTAGTTGATGCGTTAACTAAATTGTCACAGCCCTTTCATATTAGCTGAACCAAAAGCTGTTGTTAATTTTTCCTTCTTATTTTCTTTGCTTATAAGTGATCTTAAACAAGTTAATCCAAATAGTATATATACAGCCCATTCAGTTGTAAGTAGTCAATATCAGGTAAAGTTGATTACATTAGGTGAAGACAATAGCTAATTGCTTCTCATTCAATGCTGAATGAGAGGTTGATGCCTGCAACATCTATTTTACCATGGGTCTAAAACTTCCAAAATTTGAAGTTACTTTGAGATATTTCTAATCCAAGTTAAGTGAGGTGGAAAAGAAAAGACTGAACCCAAAACACTGGTTAAGAGAAACTAAGTTCCTTGCTACTTAGACCAACTGACATTGGTTAACTCAATCTTCTTAATGACGTGACAAGCATAAGCAGCGCTGATTGAATATTCTCAGTTATTCTTTTTCTTTTTCATGTTTATATCTATCTTCTTATACTGGAGAATTTTCAGGTCTATTATGTCCGAGGAGGTGTGGCTAGGAATGTAGCAGAGTGCATGTCAAAACTAGGAGCAAAGCCATTCATGATTAGTGCTCTTGGGTTTGACATGGCGGGTAAATTCTTACTATCACAAAGCATTTTCTTGCAATGCTGTCATTCTTTTTACTTCAAGCATTATTGTGGTCAAGAGGCACCCTTTATGGCAACTTCAACTGATACCTATTAAAATCTGTTGACTGTTCAAAATTTTGATAAATGTTTATGTCCTACGTAGACTAAAGCACAGAAGTAGTATTGCTTTTAGCAAAATGTGATATAAAATAATTTTCTTAAGAATCTATGGAGTCCTGGAAATGAGAGGAAAGGATTGTAAATGGTCCTTGGATGGAAATTTTATAATGATTATGAAATCCCCAATCCTACAAATATACAATGAATTCCCTTCTACGAAATAGATATGGTGTGCTTCTACCCATGATACTTCATTAATCTGATTGTAGTACGTGTCAACTCCTACTAATTAACTCCAGTAATGTTCTAGATTTTACTGACCTGTGGTGGCTTAATTATTGATGTCTGATGCTTTACACTTTGATTTTTAGACTACCTTTAATTACTTAGATCCCTGATTACAATATAAGACTTTCTACACTAAATTAACCAGTTAAATATTTAGAAAATGGCCATTGCGTGACAAAAGCATCTAATCATCTAAACAGTAAGAACATAGTTTTCATTTTGTATCACATACATACCCATGAGCATGGACAGTACAATGATAAATGGGTAGTCAATGTATACTAAATTTGTATCTTCATTCTTTCCTTATTCCTACAATTAACAAATTATAAAGTATCCCAATCTATAATGTTTTGAATTAAATATCCCTCCAAGGATGCAAACTGATATGCATGCCATTCCAATCTGTTAAGAATATTCTGTGGATTTCCTTTAATTACTAAGACACTTTGATGAAAATGACATATGGAGAATAATTTTCTTCTTTTACTCTATTTCTTCTTTTTATAGGAAACCTGTTGTTGAATCAGTGGAAATCTGCTGGCCTATCTTCAGAAGGCAAGTTATTTTTTCTTCATCATTAGATATGCCATAACTATGTAAAGTAACGATTTTGTGTGTTTTTGAATTTGAGGTAGGTATTTTGAAGGATAAAGATATTGAAACTCCAGTTGTATGCAATGTATTTGACATTAATGGTGAGGTAGCAGCTGGTGTTGCTAGTGTGGAAGCTCTTGTAAGTTGACCATTCAAGTATTAAGCTATCAAGTAATCTCCTAACTTAAGCAAGCTAAAAGATGTATTTTGAAACTTTTTTTGTAATGACAGTTGTTGTAATAGACTGAAGCAAGGAAAACAAATATAATACAATCATTTTGTTGCAGGAAAAATATTTGACACCTGACTGGATCTTGCGCTTCAAAAGCACTTTACTTTCTGCTCCAGTGTTAATGGTGGATGCAAATATGAGTCATCCTTCTCTTGAAGCTGCTTGTAAAAGTACATTGCATGCCAACATTTTAATTCTCTATTTTCCTCTCTCTGCTGGATTATGAACTCACTACAGATGTTGTTTTCCACTGCATAAATATCCATATTCCTCAGTGGCGACTGACATGGAGTGTCCTGTTTGGTTTGAGCCAGTATCAGTTACTAAATCCCGAAGAATCAGTTTTATTGTTGAGTATGTGAGTGCTATGCTCTACACAAACTTGATATTCTTTATTAGATTTATTTCATGGTTTGTTTAAAGGTGGTTGTGAGTAATTAGGGACTGCAGTAGTCTGAAGTAGTATAAGAGACTGGATAAATTTCGTGCGTTTAGTTTACATAGTGGAGGCTCTTGTTTATAATATAAGTCATAAATACAGTGGACAACAGTTTCTATAATTTATATGAATACATACAATTCACAATATCTCATAATATCCTTGATTGCAATATTTACATAATCCCTGATTGTCGTAGTAAACAGTTTGTTTTGTGTGTCATCAGCTTTCCTTACTTTGTCTTGAATTCTTGATATTCATTATCTTAATAATGATGTTATCATATGCATAAATTTAAATATTTACCAGCATCACTAGTTTTTTTAGATATATTACATTTGTTTAGGATATGATTTAACTCTATCGACATTATAGGATAGCATTTGTGTTTTTCTGTAAAAATGTTGTTTTTGACATTTGTGCATATTTTGTTCAGGTGACTTTTGCTTCACCAAATGAAGATGAACTTATTGCGATGGCAAATGCTTTATCTGGTAGTGATGAGTTTCAACCACTTAAAGAAAGTCAGAAGAAAAATATTTCAGTAGTGTCTTTGTTTCAATTGCTGAAACCAGCAATATGGGTTTTGCTAGAAAAAGGCATTGAAGTGGTCCTAGTGACCGTTGGATCTAATGGAGTGTTTCTATGCAATAAAGGAGGGCCTCGCCACTTTGAAAACCCTACAGAGAAAATAACTCGGAGTGGTTTTGGTGGACAATTATACAAGGCCGTCATGCAAAAATGCCCACCTAGTCATTATTCTGGCTTTTCAGAACTTAATAAAAGCTCTCATATTTTTGCTGTGCATTTTCCATCTCTTGCTGCATCAGTTGTGAGACTTACTGGTGCTGGTGATTGCTTAGTCGGTGGAACACTTACATCAATTTGTGCAGGATTAGATATTATGCAAAGTGTGTCAGTTGGCATTGCAGTGGCTAAAGCTGCTGTTGAGGCTGAGGCTAATGTCCCTAATACTTTCAATTTATCAGCTATCGCAGGTAAAGTTTTAGCCTTGTATTTTAGTTATAGCCATTGTCATTTGCATATATAGTTGCTATTTTTTGTTAAATGTTTGAAAGTTATGTAGTGAACTGATTAGCATCCCTGATAATAAATAATTCATTTTTGTTAATTTCTATTGCTTTTCTGTTTGGAGATTGGCAGCCTACATGTTGACTTGAATCAGTGTTTGAGAAATGCAAAATTCAGATGAAGCCTAACAATATTTATTTGAATCATGGATTAAGATGTAAATGCACAGCAAAGAGATGTTGATATAATATCCTATGGTCTAACCCAAAACGAGAAGAGTTTGATTAGGCAAAGTTTTATGTTGTACACTACTTATTCAATAGTATTTCCTCTTCAATTGATTTTGTATGGTTTTGTTATTATCGGGTGCTTCTACAACCATGATGATGCGATCTTCTTTTCAATTATGACCCTCTGTTTATTTCTCTGTCTTGTGCAGATGATGCTAAATCTGTATACTCCAATGCCAAAGTTCTTTTCCACCAATCGATGTTGTAAATTTTGAATGAGGATTATGGTAGATAAACAGCTTGAGTTGTGATATAGCAACCTCCAATCATTTAGGAATTTTCAATTAGATTTCCATTTTTTTTTAAATTGTATCTTTGATTTATGTTAACTTTTTTTTTTTTGAGTTTGTACACAAATTTCTTTATTATTATAATCATAGTTATTATAGTGTTTGTTTAAACTTATTCAACATGATTTGATTTGAAATGTATTAAACATATTTTGTATATTTTATTTTCTTCTATATTGAGTAACTCAGGTTCTCATTTTTTAAAGTTAAGTGATGGTTCAATAATAAGCAATTTTTAAGAGTTTTAAGAGTCTTGAGAGTAAAAGGTAAAGAATTTGATTAAATTTATCCCATGCATTAACCGATTTGTTTTATGTAAAAAATAAAGGGTTTTTTTTTTTAACAATAACCAACATCGTAAAGTTTTCAACCCAATATTGAATATGTCTTTCTACCTTTAACATATGATATCTAACATTGTATAAATTTATAAATCAATACACCTAATAATTATTTTAATACGCACAACTACTAATTGATCTTCAAAAAAATATAACACAAATGAATTCATATTACCATTCTAAACAACAATATTAGTTTTAAATGACTTTTTTATGATAACTAACTTAATGCTATAGAAATTATCAAGGTAAATGAGATAATCTAAAAATAAAGGAATAACTTGAAAGCAAGTGACAAAGATAAAAGAAAGATATATACACTCTAAAACAAAAAAAATTAACAAAAAATTAACATAATAAACTAACTTCCACTCAGTGCTAAGCTTGCTCTAACATCCACTCATGTATAATACATTCCTTATCACTTATTCAAAAGTCTTGAAATTGATTTTAACTATTAAGATAATTTATTTTGTTCAAAATCTAGATACATAAATTTTTCTCAAATCATAATTAACACGGTAGCATATCTCGAGTTTTATAAAATAATTATTGTGAGACGTCTCAAAGAGCTTCTCATATTTTAACATTATTAAAATAAATAATCTCTAGAACATCCATCTTTTTCTTTTCAAACAATTTCCATACTATATCACGATAGTAATAATATTTGAGATAAATAGACATCCAATATCAACACAACGAATACAAGTTTTAAAAAAGTTAAAATAAAAATAAATAAAACCATATATATATATATAAATGGAGATATAATCAAGATTGTTTTTCTTTAGAAATTTACTTTATTAGTAGGCCAAATAAGTCAAAATAATGTTTGGGAAATTCTCGCTCCATTATATCACTACAAAAAAATCAGTAAATAGAAATCAATTTTTAGATACTAAAATAATTAGTTGCAATAGTAACTAAATTATAGACCATTTTAGGGACTAAATAATTTTTTGGTTTCTAAATTAGTTTATATTATTGTTAAATGATTTTTAAATTGGTATCTAATTAGCTACCAATGTTTTAACTACCAATTATTTAGATTCTAAATTTAGTAGCAAAACCTTAGTTGCTAATTAGATACCAATTTAGAAACCATTTAACCATAATAGAAACTAATTTAGAAACCAAAAATTTATTTAGTTTCTAAAATGGTCTCTAATTTAGTCAACAACTAATTATTTTTTTTTCTAAAATTGGTTCCTATTTCATGATTTTCTATATCAATTTCAACTTATACATGATTTGTCATTAAAATAGTTAAAATATTTTTTAAAATGACAAAAATGACCTTAAATAAAAGGAGAGTGTGATTAAAAAAATACTTCTGAAACCTCTTTTCTGAAATATATTTATGCATTCGGATTTCCGAAACATATTTTTAAATTTCATAAACTTTTGTCTAAAATGTATTTTCAGTTTTTGTGATTTGGATTTTCTTTTTCAAAATGTATTTTTTGTATTTCGAATTTTCTTATCAGAAACGAGATTTTTAATATGGAATTGTATTTTTTGAATTTCAGATTTTCAAATCTGAAATAGAGGATAATATTAAAAAAAATTGAAAAAAAGAAAGAGTATAGCTTGGAATTGATATGGTGTAAGAAGAATTTTCCTAATCTTAACTTTCATATAAGAATTGTTACATCATAAGCTCACTCTTTGGTTAAAAAGGTTGTAGTGATTACACAATTCTTTGTATTTATGTAAAAATATGTTAGTCCAAACATTACACTTGATTTACCTAACCTCTGTAACCTCTGAGCTCTGTCTGTCATAGGTAATTGATGCATCCTCCAACACAAGCACCGTTATTAAAAATGCATGATTCACCCTCAAAGTCAAAACCATGAATAAAAGTGTAAACCACACACCTAACACAGCTACTTGATAACTTTTAACCACATTAATTTGCAATTTAAGGAGTTTTGTGCAGACTCATTTGGTGCCACAAGGTGAGCATGGGCACATATATCTACTGACATGTACAAAGGACAATAAGATTTAAATACCATACCAAAGAAGATGAAGTAAAACACAGACCCAATTAATGGTACTAAGTTATTGACCATGCAGGGAAAACCTACACTACAAGGCCATAATCACAGGAATGCTACAAGTCCTTTTCATGCAGGGAATCCAAAGGTGGCATCCACATACCATTATTAATGTTTTGTACCAGCATGCATGGTGTCGTATAGGGAAATATACAAATATCAAGCATTCAAAATTTGTTTCTTTAGAACCAAAAAGACAATCATTAATGGCTGCAAAAATAGGGTGCTACTCAAACATGGCTGAGTCTGAGTTTCAGAATATTGTTGTCACACTCTCCAAATGCGCTTCCCATCACAACCTTTCTTAGCCTAATCTACTATTTCTCTCTTAGGCATGGACCACCCAATGCTTCTTTCTGTCAATTTTTTTATCAGAATTACACATCTATGTGTCCCAATGGAGTACTAAATCACTATTTTTGGTCGTTGGATGTGTAATTAAGGTGTCTTTTATCCTTCAAAATACGTGGGGGTTCAAGTGTTAGTCATGTGGCTTATGGGGCAAAGTTTATTCTATTGTTTAGGGAAAAGTGGAAAACATTTCTTTATTCCTTGCTGATAATTGTAGGGGAATTTCTCCATTACAAAAGTTGAGCATTCATGAAATTTCCTTACTTTTCTTGTTCTGTCTGATCAACATTGACTTTTCGTTTGCACAAATTGTCACCTAGTAAGTACAGATTTATTTTCTCCCTTTCTTGTCTCTGAATTTGTGATCTAAAAAAATAAACCATATGATTAAGTTCCAATAAACTGTCACAAAACTTCACGAGAGTTGTATTTAGATGCACTATGGTCATGTGAGAAGGAATACAGCACAAAGATGCTAATGTGATACAATCATTATAAATTGTATCAGTCTCTTGTATATTAGTGTCCGTATCGTATTAGTGTTTAAGTTAATATTTGTATTTATGTGAGTGCTTGTGATTTAAATTTGTTAATGAGATATTGAGCTATTACTTAGAACTTATTTAGGGGAGAAATGCATATATAAGCATTAAAAAAATGTAGGAATGTTAGCCAATTATATTGTTTAATAATTGGGGGGGTCATAAATCTACCCCACGCTCTCAAGAAATATTTGCATGTGAATAGGTGAATTCCTATTTATAATTGGTATGCAGCCAGAACATGTGGTGTGTGTGTGTCGAATGTAAATTCTCACAACTTGGCAAGTGCTATTCACGAGCACATTTCACCACTTCCATTATTGAAGTGTGAGTACAACAATGACCCTTATCTGAGTTTCATAAAATAGGCCAAAAATTTTGGTGAGTTTTCTATCAATTTCTGAAGCCTATAGCCTACCCTGTACTCAAGTTTTACACCACCATTCATCCTCCATCATTATTATCATTCTCTTCTTCTCTCATCACATTATAATAAGTTGCCAACACACAACCCACCACCACTTTCATAGGGGCAGCAAACATGGGTGGAAGAGTGAGCAAGAGTGGGAGGAGTTCTGAGAAATATGTGATGAACTTGAAGGAGAAAGTGAGGCTCTTGCAAGAAGAGATAAAGGAGATGATGTACGAGAGGGAGAAGGAGAGTAGGAGCTATGAGAGGGACATAATGGTGTTCACTTTCAAGGAGGCAGATTGGAAGCAAGAGGGGAAGAGGCTGAGGGAGGAGGTGAAGCAGTTAAGGAGTTTGGTAGAAGAGAAGGATGAGAAGATAAGGGAGATGGAGGTTGGAATGATGGAGAAGAACAGTGAGAAGGAGTGGGAATTGATGGGGACTAAGCTCTTGGTTGAGCAGATGAAGGAGGAGAGAGCAAGAAGAGATGAAGCTGTGGAGAAGTGGAAGCAACTTTATCTTGAAATCAAGAATGAGCTTGATGAACTCATTCAAAGGACATATGATGGTATCTCTCTTTCCCTATCTATACTTTTTGTACTTCTTTTAGCAAATTGTAAGTTGTAGAACATCAATTCTTGGTAATTTGCCTTTCCCTTCTCTAAGTAACTAGTCTATAGTAAAATGTTGAAATATTCTGGTTATTATTTTATTTGAGATAACATTATTAGAGTGTATCTGAAGTATTATCCGAAGTATTGTTAGTTTTGATTTGGTTTGCCTTATTTGTTTTTTGCTGTGTTTCACAGGAGATGGACTGTATTGGAAAGCAGAGGAAAATGACATCCAAATGGAAAATCTGAGGAAGGAATTGCAAGAAAAGGAGGAAAGTATGAAGGCCTTAAAATCCCAATTACTTGCAATGGAGAAAGAGAAGTACAAAAAGGAGAGGGAGTTTGACTTGTTAAGGCAAAGCCTGAGGATTATGAATGGCAAGAAGAATTCAAATCAAACAAAAGAGAATCTCTTGAGGAGCAAATTAGGAAAATGAAAATGCAAATATAGTGCATAAAAACTAGGTTTCATATCCAAAATTGACCAATGTGGTTGAGTATGTATTATTGTATACTGGGTTAGTGGGTTGGTTTATATTTTTCAAAAGCACCTATTTTCCTTTCAATTTTGTCTTCCCTCCTTTTTCTGCAGAAAAATAAGGAAACCAGTACTTTCACAGAAGATAAATATTCTTCTTGGATCTTGAAGGATGCAGAACAAAGAGGAAGAGTAGCATTTTTTTTTCCTTCTGGACTAGTTTAGTCATTGAATGTGGCAGGGTCTAAGGACTAGTGAAAAAGATACAAAGAATATGGTTATTTATTTACCTATTTTGTTTTCATTATTTAGATTCAAACAAAGTTAGTTCTAATAGAAGTTTCTGTTCCTCTGATTGAATTTGGTATATTTTCCATCAATGGCAAATCAGTATGGTGCCCATCTACTCAGTAGTCACATCTCTTAGGTGAGTTATGAATTTGGTATATTTTCCATCAATGGCAAATCAGTATGGTGTCCATCTACTCAGTAGTCACATCTCTTAGGTGAGTTATATATATGTTGAAATTTTTCTATCAGATTAAACTAATATTCATCAATATTCATTCACAAAATAAAAGCACCATGTGACTGTAATTAGTACAGTAAGTAAATGAATAGCATGGTTGATAGAAACCAGTAGCATATTTAATGACCAAGATGAACTATTTTATTCAATTATAATGTTATTTTATCCTATGATGAAAAGAGGTAAAAAAAAAACAACCCTGATTGAAATTTGGAGTAAAATAAATAAATAAATAAATAATTCTAAAAGCTTTTAATAAATTAAAGAAATATTTTCATATTGTTTACTATGCTTTACCAAAGGTATCCTTTTTCAGTTTCTGATATACTAACTGACAAATGTATAATAAACTTTGGCTTTGGCTTTTTGTAAAGGATGGATAAGTAATTACAGGCATGGATGATAAATTAATATTTGATATTTAAATGTACCAGGGCAAGAGTGTTGGTAATGTATTTTTTAGTATAATTTATTTATTTATCTATTAATCAAATTTCATTTAAGATATAATTTTTTAGTAATTGGATTCACATTTTTTTTAATTTAGCTATTTTATCACACACACAAATGTGTATGTATATATATTTAGTCGAAATACAAGCAAGCGTTATCATTTGTCTTACTATAATGAAAAACAAAAAAATACAATATTTTTTTTATATAATTATTACTATAATGAAGAATAATTACCAAAATATAAAAAAGTAAAATATATAAAAAATAATTGTAATTTTTTTTATTTTTTTATTTATAAAAAAATATAAAAATAATTATCCTTTATGCACATTTTATATTTTTATTTTATTCTTAATTATATTTTAAAATTAAAAAAAAATGAAAACAATCTATCCAAATCCTAGAAGTATCTAACACACATTTCAACGTCAAGACTTCAGGTTATATTTGAACAACATAATCTATTATAAAATCACCAAATACTATTTATTTATGTAATCATTGTAATTAATTTTATTTATTTTCTTAAAAAAATAGAGGTATGGAGTGTTTATATGTAGTAAATATATAATTTGTGGTTTGTGTATATGTTTAGTAATTTGTTATGTATGTGTTGATAATCCTATTGATATATAAATATATTATTTATACTTATATATATAAAAGAGAATTTTTTTCTTTTATCTTTATATCAATATTTTATTTTATTTATTTTATAATTACTTAAATTTAAAACTAAAAAAAGTTAATATTAAATTTGAAAGAAACTGTTTGAGAAACGTGCACTACATTTATTTGTTTGAGAAATGTGCACTACATTTATTTGAAAAGAATGAGTCAAATAAAACACTTTGAATTGAAACTTAGTTTAATGGAGAGTTACTTTAAGGGAAAAGCATACACTACAAAAAAACAAAATTAAGAAAAGTGTTAGAAAAAAAGACTGAAACGGAAAAAAGAACAAAAATAAAAATAAAAATGAATGTAATGAACAAAAATTTAGTTTTTTTTTATTCTTGCCAATCTAAAGGCATTTTTTATTGTGTTATAAATTTGAATTTGTTTAATATATTTTTTATTGTAACTTAATTATTAAAATTATATATTGAAACTCAGTTGATGAGAGAAAATATTTTTATCTTATTTTTCCTTAATAATATTTGATATTTAAAAGATACAAATACACATATAATAATATACATATAATATACCTACTATTATAATAATAATAATAATAATAATAATAATAAAAGTAAAAAAATGGAGATACAGAGGCATTCTTTGCACTTGTGTTTCCGCTAGTAGTATATAATGTAAGTAATGAGTGATGTATACATATTGTATACAATAATATAATCATTAAAAAAATTATTAAATAGTACCCAAAATTAAAGAAAAAAATAATTAATAACTATGAGTTTTAACATTTTTAAAAACATAATTACATCTTTAAATAATCTCAATTGCATCCCGCATCCTCATGTCTTTCTTCCAGTCGCAACATTTTCATTCTCTTCATTTGAGTTTGAGATAACAGTTTCATCATTAGAACGTGTGTGAGAGATTTATCGATAATATTAGTCGTATTCAACTTTTTCAATACAAAGATAATTTTTTTTAGTTTTGTATTCCATTTTTATATCTCACTAGTTTTTTTATTTATTTTGTGATCACAAAACTTACTTTAATCACTTACGTTTACTATCAATCATCAGAAACAACTACTACCACACAAAAACGAAGAAGAAGACTCTACATTTTTTACTATACTCAGAAAGATATTATTGAAATTAAAAAAAAAAATTATAGATAAGGGAGAAATGTATCGAGGTGTGGAGAGAATTTTTCTAAATATTTAATGACAAAATCTCCACAAATTTGCTTGTGTGTTTGGATTTTTTTTTCAATAAAACATGTCCCTTTCCAAAACCCTAAATGAGAAGCAAGTATACTTTTGCTTTTGCAAAAAAGAATATTACATTTGATATATGTTTTCCAAACACGCACTTCATAATTATTGGTAAAGTGAAAGCGGAAAGAACAAAAAGCTCACAACTCATAAATTCAAGTTACGAGATTTTTTTAAGGTGTGAATCTAAATTTCATATTAAATAAAAAATATAAAATAAAATCTACAAATCTATTAAGATTCTAAAGCTTATTACTTTAACACTTTATATTAGAGATATTATATATTAATTATTTATGTAGATGTAATTCAAGTTTTAGTGTTATGGTTATAATACTTGAATAAATTATTATTTTATTATAATATAATATTTATATAAAAAAAACAAGTATGGTGTAGTTGTCTTTTACTATTTGTGTGAAACCAACTTTATTTTTTTTAAGTGTAATTAATAAAAGAAAGGAGATATCACGTTAATGTCAAGAACTTTCCTTTTTTAGAGATTAAACTTATATTTTGAGGTAGAGACACGTCTTAAAGGGAAAAAAAGTACAACAAAAAAGTATTTCCACTTAAGAATATTTTATTTTATTAGCTCAAGATAAAGATTAACTTAATTTCATTATATAAAATAAATTAAGCATGCAAACAAACTATTGAAACTTAAAGTTGATGAATAACTTTATTCTTTAAATAAATACGTGATTATGAGACTTGTTCCCATTTTATGTGTATGAAAATCAATTATTAAAATTTATTAGTATTTTAAATAAATCTCAATAATTTAAGAAATTAATCATTAGTTCTCTCTATAACACCTTAAACTAAAAACAAACAAAATATTAGTGAAATTCTTGATGTATGACATGTTTTCAAAAAAATGAAATGGAATCCGTGATGTATGAAATTTTGGTAAGAAAATTTTTCATCACTCTCATCAATATTGGTCCCCTTTTGTAAAAGGTTATTGAAGAAGGAGTTGAAAGAAAGAAAACCTAATCATGTTTTTTTTAATGTTAATCATGACAACTGAAAAAGGAAGTGTTTTTTTGTAAATTATTGAGCCATTGATGTATGGAAAGTCCAATGTAATATATCCTATATATATGAATCCCATGATTTCACTAGCTAAAAAATTGTGTTTAATTTTTATGAAGTGCAAAAAATTGTAAAATTAATATTTGGTTGAATAAATTTAAATAATGAGTTAACTATGTTTTTTTAATGTATTTTTACATGAAATTGTTTTTCATTCTAGTCTAAACTTTATACCTTCTGAATAGTGTAGTCAGAAAATTATTGGGATGAGTCATTGCCAGTTTTTTTTTCCGATCTCAAGTCTGAGAAATAATATCGCTAGAGTCAATTACCGCATTCGAGATATTGTCCGCTTTGGAAGTCGGTGCTTCGTCACGATTTTGTCCTTAAAATGCATCTCAGAGAGTTGAGGGAAGAAGGTGTATTTAAACTGCCTTTCGCCTCGACTCTTGAGTGAGACTATATTGACGGTACTAGAACACTTGTTACCTGGCAAATCGATTTTCAATGTGAACTAAAATGTTAAAATATTTCATACTGAATTATCTCTGATATGAATGTTATAATATTATAATACAATTTACGTCGAAAATTTGTAAAGATTTATTTGTTACGTAAAATAAAACACCGATAAATATTCATTCCAATAATTTACTTTCGTGTTATAGAAGATGAATAAAAAACATATTTCAATAATTATGTGGTAGAAGAAGAAGAAAAAAAACCTATGTAAATTTTTGAAAAGACACTTTAACCTACATTGATTTAAAATCTTAACATATATGTGGCGACAAAGGTTGAATCTCATAATAAATTGTAAGTGTAAATAATAGTTAAATTTAGATTGTGGGGGCATAAACCCTCTCTTGAGAAAACAACAATGTTCTCTTACAATGAGGTCCCATTAGGAGAATCTAGGGCATTATTGCACTTACTTTATGCCATAATGCAAAAGCAAGGTTTTTTCTCCGTTTTCTTCAGGTTTTAACATTTTCTATCTATCGGATTCAATTCTTGTCGCAATAATGTTCTAAGATTCAATTCAAAAAGGAACAAAAGGTATAAAAAAAAGTTGCATATTCAACACTTTACGTTGCACTGCTACATCATTTTACATATTCACATATTCTGAAGTTTCACAAAAGAAACCCAAAGAAAAAAACACTGAAAACTTTATTATCGATAATTTCAAGAGAAAAAAAAATTACAAAGCATGGATGCAAAGACTAAATATAAAGAAAAACAAAAATGCATGGAAAAAACACAACAATTTTGATTATTATAAATTGTCCAAAGAAAACAAGAAAACAAATCATCTAATAAAAAAAAACCCTAAACCCTAATAAGAAAGGAGACCGTTTAAGATAATTTTCAATATAATTAAAGTTAAAAAAAATATTATGAAAACACAAATGTAAGTTAATATAAAACTTAATTTACACTAATAATTAATCAAATTTGTAATGAAAAACTCTCCTATTTACTAAGGAAAGTTTTAACTATGATAGGTAAAAATCGAATTTCAATTAGTTGATAAAAATCAACATAGAGTTGAATCGAGATTATGATAAAAAAAATGGAAAAAGTTATTTATTGAGAATGTCTATAGGATTTTGACCTAATTTTTATGGGAATAAAAACTACATATAAAACTCATTAAAAGCCGAACTGCATGGAACATGTCAAGGAATAATGTATTGGTACTCATATTCTTATTTTCAAATTTCTTGAATTATATATTTGTTGTCTTGCTAATTTTATTTTCCAATTGTTTTTTTATGACATATTTATTTTGGGTTTTCGAATGATTGTCTTTGCTTTATTATGATTTTTTTATAATTAAATATATGTTTTTTTCGTTCTTATATAATATAAATTTATTTTTTATTTTTAATTTAAAATTTATACATGTAGTAAAAAATTAATAAAATGAATATTGTCATTCTTTTAGTAAAATTAATTTGTTACGTAAGTGACAAAGATTCAGTCAAAATGTTTAAAATTTAAATTAGAGATAAAAAATAATTTTATTTGAAAGTACTTGGAGGAAAAAAAAAATATTTAATCTATTTTATTTATTTTAAAATTATTGTCTTGCTCTTGCATTCAGGTCTTTATTCAACTTTGACTGAAGTCAATATAAACATTACTTTTGGTTTTACGCATTTCATTCAAATTATATTAAATTTCTTTGTCGAAATATTTTCAAGTTTTGATCTTCTACTTTATTCCCTCAATATTAAACTTATATTTAAAACCTGTATTATGTTAATGTTTATTTTAAAGATAAAACATATTCTATACAAATAATCGTATCATCACAATTTGGTTGCATTCTAAATTTAGTTTTCTTTAATGCTTAAATTATTTAATATATTTAAACTGAAAATCTTTACAAATTGCTAGTCTGGGAAAAATAAGCCATAGAAATATTTATTTAATTTTAATAAAAATAATATAATTTTCAACTACCAATTTTGATAAAAAAAAAATTTATTTTTTAAAATATATTTTTTAGATTATAATTTATTTTCACTGTATTTTTTTCATTTGTAAAATAGGTAAAAGTAATAATTTTTGTGTTTGGGTCTATAAAGCCCAATAAGACTAAGGGGTGAAGACATTTGAAGAGAAGAAAGTAAGAAACATTTGAAATCTTGATTTGAAAGACACACCAAACGAATTGGAATAAAATTGTAATAGAAAGATTTGAATATATTTTCCATTTTACCTTTTTAACATTATGCATCAAACTTTTAGTAATAATCTATAAGCTAAATGACAAGGGAAAGATATACATAGTACCAAAATATCTCTTTTTTTTATTAAAAACCACAAAATTATGTGGATCTTATATTTTATTTAATATTGAATATAATATTTTCTCAATCTATAATTTTCATCCATTCATTTTAAAATTGAAATTTGACTTTTTAGAAACTTTTCAATTTTAACCAAATCCTTGATTTTAGGTATGTTTTATTTTTTTCATTTCAATTAATTGAACTCTGAACCTGATTTCATTAATTTAAATGTAATGTAAGAAATAGAATAAATATAGAAAATTAAAAACATAATCAAAATTACATATTTTCTAAAATAAACAACCAAAAGTTTCTATTTTAAAACGAAAATCAAAATTGTAAAATAGAAACTTTTAATGTGGTTACCTTTCTGTCTTTTTTACCAACTTGGATTTCTGATTTAACTTGATAATTTTCTAAAATTTGTAAAGTCATTTACAAAATTTACATGAAAAATATGTGGTTAACATTTATAATACTTTATAGTTAGTTTGGGTTATACTTATACACTTAAATTTTCATTCAAAGCCCATTTCAGAAGCAGAAAAATGCTCACATTCATTAACACACTATAATGATCCTATAACTTTGCATTTCTTACATCTCAAACCACACCACACTTCTATATATAAAATAAACCTTATGAAACAAGATCAATAAAAAACATCATTAACACCATTTTACATCATTACTTGTACTTTTTCTTTTTCATCAAATCAATCAAACATGTCCAATGCCCAGCAAAGCTTCAGTGCAGGCCAAACCCAAGGCCAGACTCAGGTCAACAAACCACACATATCTAACACTCTCTTCCATATTACTAACATCAATTTCATTCTAAAACTTTAATATAATCAATTTATAGGTTTGTTAATATTGTTTGATTATGGTTCAGGCTCAGGCTGAAAATTTTGTTCAGTCTACAAAGGAATCAGCTTCAGCAGCTGCTGACAAGGCTAATGCAGCTGCCAACTCAACAGGGCAAACTGCTGAGCAAAACAAGGACGAAGCTGCTGGTTTTCTCCAACAGGTTCTGTTAATCTATGTTCTGTTGTGATTTTCAATGCAACTTCTTCAAGATTAATTTCTTTTATTCATTAACTATCGAAGTAAACTTTTAAGTTTCACAAAATATATTTATAAGATGAAGTTTTATTGTAATTTATATTTATATGCTATGAAATGTTCTATACTTTAATCGATTATTCTCTATTCTTTAATCGATTTAAGATTTTAAATTTAATTATACTTTTTTTCAGACTGGGGAACAAGTGAAGAACATGGCTCAAGGTGCTGTAGATAGTGTGAAACAAACACTTGGAATGGAGAAGAAGTGAAGATAGAGATCATGATCAAAGTTCTTTTTTCAAAGGGTTTAGACCAAAATAATAATTATATATATGTTTCTTTGTTTTTGTAGGTTCTTGCTTATTCCTAGTTGTTTGGGATTAGCAAAATTAAGTATTTATTGATTAGTGATTGTGGAGTTTTGTTGGAGGAAAATCAATTTCATTTGGTAATAAAAAAAGTAGGTTACTTAAACATATTAGGACTAAAACAAAATAAAAGAGACCTAAACAAAAATTGAAATTTTAACAAAATATTAAGAGAAAAGCATTTAAAAAATATAATAATATTTAAAGATAAAAAACATATTTAAGGCTTCTACATTTATATAATCTTCAATAAAATGTAGGGATTGAGTCCTTGATAAGATAATGCTCATGAATAATATATCAAAGTAGTTTTTCATACCCAATACAAACTAGCATGTATCTGTGTCAAGTAACCATTTTTTTTAATAGATTGAATACATTTTTCATCCATATATTTTTACATAAGATTGCCTTCTTTCTAGTCAAAATTTTAGATCTTTAGGTACTTAATTAGAAAACTATTAAAACAAAATTTTATCATTTTTTTACATAATAAACAAATTTTAAATATGAATTAAAATATTAAAATATTTCATGAGAATGTTACAATATTATACTAAAATTTGTTTGTTAATACTATTAAAAATTTAATATAAAAAAAAACACATTTTCTTTTTCTCAATGTCAAATTTTCTTAAAAAATTATAATTATATAAATATTAAAGTATAATACCAAAAAATAATCATTCAATTAAACACATAAAATTAATAGTCATGACACGCCATAAAAACTAAAATATTAAAGAGCAGGAAGATCAAATATGTTTGAGAAACAAAAAAAATTGAATAGTTAAGGTTGTGATGAAAAAGTACCCGAGAATCTAAATAAACCTGATAAATATTGATGAGTCAAACAATTAAAAAAAAACAAAAAAAAGATGTAGTAAAAGAAGAATTTTTAAAATGAAATGAAAAAAGAAAACTAAAAAGAACAATGAAAATAAGTTTTTTGTTACCTAATAGAGACAGACATATATATACAGAGAGACCATTGTGTACTTGTAAGATAATTAACAAAATACATTAATACAGCCACAGCCACTAATTCTAACAAAAATGCTGCAGACATTATGTGCACACACGTACATGCACTAAGATGATTAAAGTCATTTTGCCATATAAAAGTGGCAGAAAAATTGAATTAGATATTATCAATGTGTATGAACTTATGCATAGAGGTTGGAAGTGCCAAAATTCCTATGTTTACCATCAGCCATGTTGCTCAGTTGGAAGCCTTGACTAGAAAGCTGGTTGATGAGCAGAGATTCAAATTGGCATGCCAAGCTTTTTCCCGGAACAAGAAAATAAAGAAATGATGCTTCATCCATACCTTCTTTCAATCTATGTCTTCGAACCCGGCCCTCTAGATCATCCGTCTGTTACATTTCATTGCAGCAAAATATCAACTAATTGACATGATACCATGCAAACAAAACCAATAAATTACAAGTTTTTACTATTGTGCTAAAAGTCATCATTTATGATATTTGGATATACCATGAAGAGGATAAACACAATAAGTACTCCGATTATAGAATTTTTATAAGTTATTCTGTCTTTTCAGATGATAGTTCATGTGAGACACCCTTTTCAGAAGAGAATCAGATTCATCCAACCTAACCATATGAGGCTAATTCACACAGCCAGGTTCAGCTATGAGCTATCAATTAAATACTGCTTTTTGGCTAAGTATTCAGAACAATAGCCCAGACTACTCCATTGTAAATAGAAAGAAAGAAAAATGCTAGATAGTTAAAATTAATAATAGAAATAGATCAAAATGAGTTGGTGTTATTAGGGATCTCATCCTGTTTGTTTTCTTCAACAACCAACTTCATATATATAGCTCAATTTTGTCTATATGGTGTTAAGTTATTTTCTGGTGTTGTAGTATTGCTCAATGATAAAAGGAAGAAACAAAATAAATAAGGAAAAAAGTTCTTCAAATTATGATAGTATACTAAAGTTGGTAGTTACCTCTCCTACGTAGAGTTTCTTATCTGGCGTGAAAATCACATAGACGCTTGAAGAACCTACAACAGATGGAGGTGGCTGCTCCCTCTTACCGATTAGGAGACATTTTATCTCAGGAAGCTCCAATGCAATCTTTTTGTTTTTCCGTTCCATTATATAATCCTGGCATATCACAGTAATAGCTCTTTCAACTTCCTGGCGAAAACCTTCCATTTGATTAGCTCCTGATAAGAACCCTTTAGAATAAAGACTTGTTGTATTCAAATTATTCAAATTGTTGCAAGTAGAAAACTTCTCTTCATTTGGGAAATTTTCCTCTGCATAAACTGACTTATAAAGACATTCAGCTCTTCTTATAATAGGCTCAGGAATTCCTTCCCTAATGGCAGTTTCAAAAGCAAGACTTTCTTTACAGACTCCATCTGTCAGCTTCCATGTAGGAAGTATTTGTCCATCAATGCACGTTGTGCCCATTGCTTTGTGCACAGTGCTTTTGATGTTGAGGGGCAAAGTAAATATTCCATGCAAGTGAGTGGACACAACACCCAGACAACCAATTCTTTCTAGAGTTTCAATGATACTACCAGCAATACAAGTCCCTTTTGCAGTTTCTGTTCCTCGGCAAATTTCATCAACAAGTACAAGGCTCCTTTTGGTGGTTCCGCCAATGATGGATCTAAGTTCTGACATTTCCACCTGAAACAAATACAAAGATGGATGAGATGTTCAAGGTAATCATGAGTATTTAACTTTATGGATACTTATGTGAATTCCCCAGCTTGATAATTCCATAAAGCAACAGGCAACTAGTCTTATAATTGAATCTATGACTCAAACTTGATTGAATATGGGTTTCATACCCATTCTTGAGCTACGTTCATGACTACCAAACTAAGAGGAGATTCATACTCTATGGTTATGATCTTACAATGGTTTTATTCCTTTGATTCAAAACTTTTATTACATTGGATTTTGTGGATTGCAAGGGAGGTGCCATATAGTGGAACATCCCTCTTACAAACATTTGGGGTCCATCATTTCATATTCAGAGCAAGGTTTTAAAATTCATAGCTTATGTGAATCAATTTGGTTATAATAAGTGAAACATTTATGTCGCAATTCTGTAGTTCAATTCCATTGTTATTTTGAATTCCATTGGTACTACTGTCGCTATTCCTTTACTTCTTGGTCTTGGCATTCTGAACTTCGGCATTTGAAAACCTTTACTGACTCTTTCCGTAAGCAATGACTTTAATGACTCTAATACTATGCATGAGGATCTTTAGACTGTGACTTTGTAGCTACTGGCCATATGACAATCATATTCTTGTTTTCTAGCATACACTACTTTATCTAGTAAACAACACATTACTATTGTGTTTATGAAAGTGGTAACTAATGCGTTAATACTACACAGTAAAAAAGCATTGTAGAAAGTAAAAACCAACATCCTTGGAAGTCATAGAATAATCCATTTTCAAATGTTGGTTACTAAGTTCGTTTCGAAAGGAACTTCAGCTGTGAATATTGATGGAGTTAGTGATATTTCCATTCGGGTCATGACCTCATTCTTTTTTTCCATCCATATTTGAACACTCTCTGGTGTTGTGTTTCGGTGTAATCAAAATTATGTAATATTTTACTATGGATGAACATCAGACAAAAGCATGAGTCAATAGCAAACCTGAAAGGAACTCTTTTTATCAGCTGGACTATCATACGACTTCATATGAAGCGTGATGGAGTCAAAATAAGGAATCACGGCAGATTCTGCAGGAACCATGAGCCCACATATACCAAGTAATGCGGCAGCACAAATTGAACGAAGTAAACTTGATTTCCCACCACCATTTGGTCCTGTCAAAAGAAATAATGATTGCATATCAACATCATTACGCACAATACCTTCTGCTATGTGGAACCAATAAGGTGCTAAACCAACTATCTTCATCCCATGGATTTTGTCCGAAGATTTCACATCCTGCAATAACAATTTAACATGTAGCCATCACCTGACAAACCCAAACAAGTTATGAATAAAAAGTAACTGGCCATTAGGTGAAAGCGTAAAACACATTTATACATGTAAGTTCAGAAAAAAAAAATTGCCTTTAAGGACTGAGAGATAGTTGTAATTGTGTAACAATGACAGCCGTTTTAACTGCCTAATCAATGCAGTTATTGTAGCTGCCTAACAGCTGTAACTATCTGACCAAGATACAACCCATTTACAAGACACTATACAGAGAATAATCCATAAGTGTATTCTCTGCAAACATAAACATTATCCACAAATAAAAATAAAAGCACTATCAAGTTGTTACATACTACCTCAAACCCATTCGATTCTGCAAGTGTTGGAAAAACCCATCTCCTTCTTCTCCCTTCACTGAAAGGCATCAATGAATAAATAATTTCATCATTTTAGTAAGATAAAACATTGATAGGTTACATTTTACAAAAGCAAATTTCAAAACAGTAAATTCCTCAAGATTCTGAAAACCAGAGAATGACTATTTTCAGGTATGTTTTATATATTCAAATAAATAGATAATAGTTTCAATAAACCTCACCACTAATGCACCATTTCCATAAACAACCCAAGACTAGCAAGGATATATGTCAGATTTTATCTTAATATCGATTGGCATAAAACAAAGTTGCTCAACAGATATATAAGCTGCACTTCAAGAATTGAGATAGGCAATGTGGGACTTCCCAATACTCCTCTTCCCCATATGTCTGCCAAACCAGGTGAGCCAACCACAATATGCAATTATCAAGATAAGCTATAGTCTATGATACCATATCAGATTTCATCCTTAAACCTATTGGCATTAAAGTGAAGATGCACAACAAATATATAAGCTGTATTCCAAGAATTGAGGCATGTGGGACTTCCCAACATACACCTCCTAACAAGGCAAGTCTACCATCACAGATGGTTACTAAAAATAGTTATAGCCTCTGATACAATGAGTCGTACTCCAAGAATTGAATCAGATGATGTGGGACTTCCTAACAATATACACTATGAGATTGATAGCAAAAACTTTCATGCTACCTTCCCATTCCTAAATATTTGTTTAACTACTGCTCGTACTTGAAAAAACTGCTCTTACTTGAAAGTTTTATCATATGACAAATAAATATTTTAGTTTTTGTTGAGATATTATTCAGATTAGATATTCAGTCTTTGGTTGGACTCTTTGATTCTCACCTACTTTCCTTACATAACTTGTCTTGACCACTAAACTTTAGGAACTGATTTTGTTGTCCATCTGTATAAACATTGAACAAAATCATGTAATGCAATACACCATTTCATTATACTGTTTCAGGTTTTCCAATGACTTCAAGTCAATCATAAAACTATTGTTTGTGCCCCGGGAGACAAATGCCCATTAAATATTTTCTAATGAAACTAAATTTAATCAACAAATTGAAGACAGATAGTTGTAGCTTAAACAGATATAATAAAAACCTACTTAAAAAATCAATGCACCACAAGGAAAAATACCATTGTATTTTATCCAAAAAAATAAAGCAGAAGCAACTACAAATGTTTACAAACCTTGCATGAGCGAATAAAGCTTTGGTAATAACAAGCAACGTGGATGAAAAGACAAGAATGTTTATACTGTAATGCAATTCAGTAGCGAGTTCCCTTAAAATTTCCAAAACTCGTTCTGTTGCCTTGGCATTTGCTTCATGGTACCTAAAACAAATAAACTTCTCAACATATATAATTAAGAAAAAGAATGACAGGCGTTTGACAAAATACAATAAGAATAAGATACAAGTACATATTAAAAAAGAATACCTTGTTAATGCAGCCTCAACCTTCGGTGTAGTAAACCATTCCTCCCCTACCCTTTTACCTTTAGAATCTAAAGCATGCCTAAGCTGTTTAATTTGTTCCTCCCCAGGGCTACCAGACCACAAACTCGGCGTAAAGCGTTTGCCTCTGAACCAAACTGCCTCATGCTCACGAGCATAAGAAATTTCTCCCCTAGGACCTCCAAGTGGGGCTATAGTAGCCTTTACTCTAGAAACAACAGGAACAAAATCTTCAGTGACCTGCAATAAGATTGCGACAATATTAATGTCACATAAACAAGACTCTAAACATGCAAACATGTATGGACAAGGTTGCGTTACATAGACTTACAGCTATGTGCAAGACCTCAGCTGCTTTTTGCACTGCTGTAAACACCTCATCTATATGGACTCTTTTTATTCGACCTTTCCATTTAGACTCCGTATCTTCAAAAAATTCATAAGGAATAATAGATAAAGAGTTGATTTTCTGATCATTCCCACCATCCAGAGAGATTATTTCACTGATCTTACTAGATGCAACTTCACATCCAGAAACCTGGAAACAAAATAACTACAAATATATAAAAAATTCCAAGGAGAATAGCTACAAGTTGTACAGAAAAAATAATAATTAGGGTCTGTAAAATTAGCAGCAAATTAGCTTGTGAATATCTTTAAGAGACCAGTGCCCAAGCCTATACATTCTAATTTATATATATATATATATATATATATATATATATATATATATATATAATCGGCAAAAAGAATCACCATATAACATATTATCTACACTAGATTGGCACCCTATGTTATTTCAATCATTTGCAGCATACCCAAATAGCATGAAAATAAATAAAAGAAATACAAAAGAGATCTGCTTAAATCAAACTTTTATATCCATAATTGGTTAGCAGCTAGGAAGCTGGTGTTTTTTTAATAAAACTGAGAGCGCTAAGGTATCAATCACTATTTTGTTTGCCATCCCAATATTGGCATCACAAAAAACATCAACTATATGCAGCTCCTCAGAATATCATAAAAAGGAGAAAAACTAAAAAAAAAAAAAAGGAGTGTGGGGATCACACCTGACCTACAATAAATCTCCAAAAAAGAGTGCTAAGGTTTCTTGTGAGGAGACATGGAATGCAGATTTGACTGCTGTCTAATTTTTCTTCGATAAAATCCAGGTCAACTTCAATATGTTTAGTTCTATCATGTAGCACGGATCATGGGCTATGCTAATAGCAGATTTGTTATTACAGTAAAGTCTCATTGGTTCATCCTGCTTCATTCTCAAGTCTTCCAAGATTATCTTCAACTATAGTAGTTCACAGATCGCTTGTATCAGCTCTGAATTCTGCTTCAGCACTGGATCTTGCAACCACATTTTGTTTTTTACTTACAAGTTACAAGATTCCCACCAAGGAAAGTATAATATCTAGTAGTTGACCTTCTATCCACAATTAATCAACATTTGTATACACTTCGAGATTTATGTTCTGATTTAGTTTAAACAAAATTCCCTTGCCTAGAGATCCTTTCAGATATTGCACAATTCTTACTGCAGCTTGTAGGTGAATCTCCTTCAGCAAATCAGTAATGTATTTCTGTTGGGATGAGATATGAAAATAACCTTTTTAGAATGGACTACTTCAATCCCAAAAATATACTTCAATTTTCCCAATGTCTTGATTTCAACTTCCTTGTCTAGATGTTTGGCTTAATTAGTTGTAGCCCCTCTTCATCATGACCATCACTATAATATCCTCCACATACACTAGTAACCATATTACTCTCCCTAACTCAGTGTGTTTAACAAACCTTCCAAACCATGATCGGGGTGATAGTTTTAGTCCATGCAATGCTGTTTCAGCTTGCAAACAATATTGACAGCAGATTTCCCACCATATCCACGTAAATCTCCTCTTAATGTTCTCAATGAAGGAAGACATTTTTTACATCAAATGGTTGCAAGTTCCAACCATAATTAGCCACTAGAGATAATATGCCCTTGACTGTATTCATTTTTGCAACTAGAGCACAAGTTTCCAAGCAATCCACTCCAAAAGTTTAAGTGAATCCCTTGGCTACTAATCTTTCCTTATACCTTTTAATGGATCTGTCAACCTTCTATTTTATAGTATGTACCCATTTGCATCCTACTAGTTTTTTTCCATTTATTGAAGTACCCAATGCCCAAGTACTATTCTTTTCTACTACCTCCATTTCCAAGTTCATGCCTTATTTACCCGTGATTGGAACTTACTTTCTTTGGAAACTACTACGTTCTTTGACTTACAACAAACCACTGTCATGTGTGGCTAGTTCCTTGACACATAATCTTCAAACGCCTACATCTAATCAGCACAATAAGCTTGTCCACTAGTTCCTCAATATATATCTTCACACACCTACACCAAATCAATGTATAAAACTTTGCCATCATTAAATTTGTTAGCTCTAACAACCAATTGGATGACATGTTCACTAGGTCTCTCAAGGGGTCGTCAATTGATGACATTTTTAACAGGCTTGACTCATGATACCCATGCTTCTGTTTCACGAAGGATGTTAATGATATAATTTGATTACATTAAATATGAAAATATGATATGATTTTATTACATCAAATAGGGAAATTTTTTTAACAAATGTTTCTCATTATTAGTGATTAATAATATAGGTCCTTATTGCTATATCCCTTTCATTCAAAATCACTCACATGCATACAACTTACACAATTACAAGCACTCCTTTTTATAGAGATAAAGAATTTTCTATTTATAAGTGATCTTATAGTTGATATGTTTTGAGAAGTGAAACTATCACTCATTTTCATCTAAACAAAGTGAAAAACAAAAACTTTTGGCCCTCACCAGTGTTTCAAAGTCGATGTCTAACCCAGTTGTCGCCCATGTTGGATCAATTAAATTTTTCAATATTTCATTGAGCTCAGAGGTTTTGTACATATGCAAAATCTCATCAAGCACATTCTTTATTCTACAAAATTCCATATGGTTGACCTCCCTCCACTCAAGTAGCTTTACAAGCTGCACAAATACAGAGAACAATCAGACAAAAAAATACATATGCAGAATGGTTAAAATAATAAGTGCCTAAATTTCTAAATATAAAAGATATTGAAAATATAGTCCAGAAACTTTTTTTCCCACTTTACATATTGATTATATGTAAGAGATGTAAATAAAGATTAGGACAATAGCCGCACACTAATCTAGGACTAAAACTCGAGACTATTCTATTCTCCTCTTAATAGAAAATTAAAAAGGAAAGAACACGAGATAACCTAAAATATTGAAAATAATATTCTCATAGATGTACAAATTAGAACTAAACAGACGATTCTCTTTAGTGCTATAAATCTTAATAACCAAAACATAGTACCGAAAACCAAAATGGAAAAAAGGAATTTTTACATCATTTAATTAGAAATGAAAAATGTCAAATCAAATATCTTGTTAAATAAAAACAAAACAAGTATCAACCATCATATGAAAGAGTCTTCACAGACAACATTTTTTGTTGGAACTTGTTTTCCTTCTAAATTTCCATTAACAATATAAAGTTCAAACACACTTCTTCAATGGTGTGTTTTAGTGTCTGACACGTATCTAACACCGGTACACAAATGACACTCGTGCAACACGAATTAGATACTATATTGAAGTGCCGATTTAATGTCTTCAACATGGCTCAAACAAAGTGTTGATGAGGACAAAATGTCTAGCACAGTCTTCTGCTGAAATTTTATGGATTCAAGCTCTATTGAAGGAACTATTCATTTCTTTCTCTACTCGTATTATGTTGTGCGACAGTCAGAGTGTTGTTGCCATAGCTTGTAATCCAGTTTTTCATTTCAGAACCAAGCATATGGAAATTGATGTTTTTTGTGTTTGGGACCAAGTGTTGTCCAAACAACTTGCTAGTTATCATGTTCCTAGTTTGGATTAGTGGGTTGATGTTCTTACTAAGCCTCTTTCTCCTACTGGTTTTCAGCTTCTTAGGTGCAAACTCGATGTGTAGGATTTTGTTCTTAGAAATCCCTCACCTTGATTTTGAGGCGGGGTATTAGTATTGTATAATGCAAACATTCGGTTGACTGTTTTCAAAAGAATGTTTGGCTGTTTTTTGCTTTCTGTTGTTTCTGTTTCTGTTTCTGTTTCTGTTTGGGCCATGTATGGGTCTTGTTCTGTTTGAACTGTACATGGACTTTATTCTTAAGTCTATATATTGGCTTTCTTTCACTGTACTCAGACAGTTATGAATGAAATAATATTCAGTCTCTTTCTCTTATACTTTCTCTCTATCTTTTACATACAAATTCTATTAGTAATCATTATGAGCACCTTTAACTTTGCAATTCATCATTTGAAGGTTGCAAACATAGTACAACTAATTTTTATTATCTGTTTGACAGAAGAAAAACTACTTAACAGTATAGAGGATAAAAACAACATAATAACCTTTGCTGAAGAAACACACGTAAATTCTGGAATTGAGCACGTTAAACTGCTCATAAGTTTGCATGTTTCTGTGAAAAAAAGAGAATTAAATATGTACAAAATTAGGTCTAAAATGGCATTGTAATAATAGTAATATTTATGTGTAGTACATAATTGAGAATATTTTGCATTGCAACAGAAAGATTGAAAGTGATAGAGTAGTATAGCAAACCTTTTTTGCACAAGCATATTACTCTCTATTGTAATATAGTTAAGATATGACCAAAAGTGGGTATCAAATATCAAAGAGCAACAATTTGATTATGAGACAATCGCTCCAGTAACAAATATTAATACTGTAAGAATCATTCTCTTCTCTCATTACCTGCTTATTTTGATTGGAAGTTGCAACAATTTGATATGTAAAATGTTTTCTTGCAAGGACAACTAGAGGAAGAAGTCTACATGGAGATTCCTCTAGTATTTAGGTCTATTGAAGAGGAGAATAAAGGGTGCAGATTGAGAAAAGCATTATATGGACTCAACCAGTCACTCTATGCTTAATTTGGTAGACTCACTTAGGTTATGATCTCCTTAGGTTACCGACAAAGTCAAGGTGACCATACCCTGTTCATCGAGCATTCCTTAGAAGGGAAACTTACTCTACTCTTGGTCTATATGGATGACATGATTGTTATAGGAGATGATGAACAAGAGAAACAAATCTTGAAAGAAAAGCTTTTTGCTTAGCTCAAGATGAATGATCTAGGAAAATTAAAGCACTTCCTTGGGATAGAAGTTGCTTACTCTAAGAAAGGCATCTTTATCTCCCAAAGAAAGTATGTTTTTATCTTCTCAAAGTAACAGGTAGGATTGATTGTGTTAAATGTATTTTCAATATAGGCCCATCTCCTTGTAATATATTTGTACAATCTATATATAATATCTTCCTTGGTTGTGCTCAAACAGACAAGGATTTATCCACATGATATCCTTATGAGAAGTGATACTTTGACACTCTTCCCTCATTTCTACATTCAATTTACATCTCAAAAAATTATTATAATATTAAATATAATATTTTTTTGACAAAAGCAAATGTCAAGTGAATGTAATTATTGAATAGAGGTGTCAAAGGATATTTATTCTATATTTAGACAAATTGCAATACCAATGGAGTTCTCATATAACAAAACCATAGAATTGGGGTTGATGAAGGTAGTTCTATAGTGAATATGGGTCAATATCAAAAACTTGTGAGGAAGCTCATTTACTTAGCCCACACTAAACCTAACATACCTTATGTAGTGAGTATAATTAGTCAATTCATGCATGATCCAAAGGAGTGACAATTACAGACTGTGAACTTAATCCTTCAATATTTGAAAACAAGTCCAAGAAGGAGAATGTTGTTCAAGAGGAATGAGATGTGCAAGGTCTATTACATATAAGAGGTTCACCTTAGGATATTTCATATTTTTGGATGGAAACTTGACTTGGAGAACTAAAAAAGAAATGTAATTGTAAGGTCTAGTATAGAGGTTGAATTCTAAGCGATGGCACATGGGTTGTGATAAAGTGGAATGCAAAAAGGCCTATGACTCTATTGTGATAATAAATCAACTACTAGCATTGATCATAATTCAGTTCCACGCCCAAGTACGTAGAGATAGATCAACACTTCACTAAAGAAAAACTAGATAGTGGCCTTATCACCGTCGTTCACGTCCCATCTAGACTTGATTTAGCAGATCTAGTTACAAAGGGTCTTCCCACAAAATGATTTCATGATCTCACATGCAAGTTGGGAATGATAGATATTCGTTCATTAGCTTCAGAGGAAGTGTTGGGCGGGAGAAAACATTTTGTTGAGTTAAAAGATATTCTAAACATTACAAGTGTAGTACTTTAAGATACTATATATCTTTGAAAACATTCCTCTAGGGATAGAGTTCTCTCTCTCCAAATCCTTTTCAAGTCAAACTATTAAAAAATACCCTGAATTTTGGATGCGATCTCATAAGAAGGAGGATTCAAGAGAAGATTCCTTATATACCTGCAAAGCACAATGAAAGAAATTAGGCATCTAATCTAGATTCTAGAATTAATTGCTAGGAACTACTTTGAGCAACATTAATTATTAAAAAATAAAAGGCAAAAATGAAAAATAAACAACTTAAACTGAAAATTTTAATACAGTTGAGTCAATGAATTACACAATTAAATGGTTCAAAACTAGAATACATAAACAAAATACACAACGAGACAATATACCCACATCTTATAACAAAGCTAACTTCATCCTTGCACCAGTCCCTCTCAACATTTTTTTCATTTCTACACTTCTTTCCAGAGTCAAGGGAAACATAGAAACTTTTGGTTGCAAACTAAATGGAAAAATAAAACAAGTAAGCAAACAAACCATCTTGCAAATGCAAAATGCATCAACAAGAAAAAAGAAAATTTTAGCGGTTGTCCATAATAAAGAACTAATAACCAAAAGCATAGAGCTTGTTTTTAACTAAAACAAACAATTATGAAAAATGAGACAGTAATTTTCACCAAGTTTGAGGGACAGCAGACTAGAACAGAATTTTAACTATCGTGAATCTTTCTGGTTCTTTGGCAACAAGTCATGCATTACTATTGCAAAATTCAAAAATTATTATGGCATTTTTGGTTATTTGCAGACAAGAAAATAAAATAATATTATTCAAGTGGATTGAACTCCCCTTGAAACAGGATTGATAAAATGCAATACAGATGGAACATAATTTGACCATGGACATAAAAATGAGCGTGTGGTGCTATCTTTAGAAATTCAAAAGGCAGAATTTATGGGCTGTTTTTCAACAATTTTACATGTACTGTCAGCCGTTGAAGCAGAGCTGATGGGAGTTATACATGCCATTGAGATTACTATTCAAAAAGGGTGGAGAGCTCTTTGGATTGAGACAGATGTTTTGCTTAATATGAAATCTTATTATGATAGTTCTTTGGTACCTCGGAAGTTATGTGTTGAGACCTAGATGGTCTGCACCCCACTAGACGATCTATCAATAGACTTGCAAGTGTTCAAGTTTTGATGATAACAAAACCTATAAGTATTTTATATCCTTATGATCATGCTAACATTTGTTTCACACAAACACAGTTACAAGATCATAGTAGACTATACAGTCTCTCTTTGTTGCAGTTTATATTATGTAGTATTAATACTTGTTTTAATCTGTTTATTCATTGACTGTTCAATTGAATAAGCCGAAATCAAAACATATATTTTCTAGTATCAATCAAGCAAACAAAGTAATCTTCAAACGGCTAGATTATCCATCTGAGGAAACAACTCAATGTGAAAACAGTCATAATGAAAATGTTTTTGGAAAGAAATTAAACAAATATCTTGATTCCTTTCTTCATATACAATGCTTGCGCGATTATCTGTGTTTACAAGATTATCTGAAGAAAAGCTTTTAAGGACAGATCAAGACCTTCCATATTAAGAGTCTACCTTAAAAGAGCTTTATAGAAGATAAAGCCTTCCTGATCAAATCTTCTACGGTCTCATCTAAAGAAGTTATATAAAAGATCAAGGATGAAGAACAAAAAAAAATACCAATACTCGAAGATATACACGAGAGAAATAGTTGCATGGAGTCTTATAGTTCTATTAGCAATTGAGCATCTGTCTTTGGGTTGAGTGAAAACCATTGTAAATTCCTTCACTGTGTGAATATATATATCGTTATGAGCTTTACTGGTGCTCTCTCTAAGAGTGTTTTCCTTGTTCCTTTCTCAGTCGTAGGAGAGATTGAGAAGGATAACCCGAAGAGGTGGTGTACTCTTAACTTGGAGAGGTTGGTGTACTCAGTGTAATCAAGGTCAAGGTGTCTTGATTAGTGGAATTTGTCAAGAAGTTGGCTTAAGGTGGACCAAGATAAATTCTTGTGTGTTTTTCTCTCCTACTCTTGCTAGTTGTTTTGTTTTGCTTGCATGCTTTATCTTGATTTGATAGACAATCTGCTAGAAATTTGTCATATCTATTATGAAAAGATTCCAAGGCTCTATTCAACCCCCACCCCTTCAAGAGCAAGTTATTCCTACAATATGTAATACATGGCTAAATATTTTAAGTCCATAAAAAATAAACATTTCAGATTTTCTCATATTTCCAGGGAGGAAAATAGGTGCGATGATGGTTTAGCAGCTTATGATTTGAGATCATCTGTTTTTTCTTGGTGGGATAGTGTACCTACTTTTATTGTTTCTAACTTTGGTTGAGATAGGTATGGTCTTCCACACTTTTGTTTCTCTTGCTGGTTTTGGTTTTGCTCCCCATTTTTGCATTCCATTCCCTTTAATAAATTATTCTAAGAAAGTTGCATGTGATTGATACAAGTTGTAGAGCTAACTTAGTTGTGGGTTAGCAACTTGTACACTGATGTTATA
The DNA here is from genome assembly GCF_051622355.1 of Phaseolus vulgaris. Taxonomy (NCBI): domain Eukaryota; kingdom Viridiplantae; phylum Streptophyta; class Magnoliopsida; order Fabales; family Fabaceae; genus Phaseolus; species Phaseolus vulgaris. The sequence continues at coordinate 55,259,244 of NC_143504.1, read as the reverse complement.
GCCTTCTTTCCTTTGATTTAAAAAATAAATAAAGAAAAGGATAGAACTAGTTTTTTTATAAAATGAAAAGGGTAAATAAGTTATAAATATGAAATGTTGAAAGGAAAGTGGGTCAAAATCGTCAACTAACTTTAAGCAAAATACAAGCAAAAAGAAAAAAAGAATCTGTTACTTACAGAACCGGTAATCCATTGCAACTTGGTGAAAGTAAGACCTTTAACAAAGAAGGTATTCCTTCCGTATGAATGGCACCTATAAATGCAAGAGGCACTGATTTAGGAAAAAGAAAATAACATGTGGACAATTGACCATCCATCATTATTAATATACAAACCAATTTGAGTAGATGTTCCAAGGGTTAAAGGTCGAGCCCTATGTCTCGAAGATACGGTTGTGTTTCGAAAAGTAACCTCATCATCAAGACCATAAAGCTCCTTTACCTATGTTTAGAAGGGAAAAACAAATGTAATATTAAATGACTCATTTGTGTACAATTCATTTAAAAAAATAAAATGCAAAAATTATATATCATTTGTTTAAATACCTTGACCAAGAGATCAGAGAGAGGGCTGCCATCAAACCATTCAAAATGTCTAGAACTACATTCTCCCCATAAGAGACCCCCCTCACCGAATTCTCCCCATTTGCTGGTGCCTAGTTAAACAGTATGCATAACAAAGATGTGGAAAACAAAAAATATCTATATCTTATCTACTATCAAAGTTACTCAGAAAAGTGGAGATCTCCAATCAATACTTGGGTTAAATGTAACACTGGTAGACACCTCTAATTAATATCTAAATGATCTCTATATACTCTTTCACATAAACACCATTTTCTGATAAGAACATGATAATAATGGTCACAATTTTATTTTTATTTATATACATCAAATAAATATTAGAACAAACAGGGAGAAAATATAGAATCCACCTAAAAAAAATCTTGTTACAACAAGGAACGTCAAATCTAACATGTGATCTTTGACATGTCCTTCATATAAAGTCACCCGGTAAACCAAAATCTGGCTCAATATTTTCATAAAATGAAAAGTGCAGAATGAGAAAGTACAAACCACAAGAATCCTGCGTCAAAGATGTATGCAAGAATAAGTGATGATATTGACAAGTACGAAGCTTTGTCACAATTGCTTCCTCTGTCAAGCAATCTTCATAAGAGTATGTTTTCATAGTCTCTAGCACCATGTTAATGCAATAGCCCCTCGCAGAATGAGATATTCCTACAACAAAAAGACATCTTTCAAACTTATCATTTCAATGTTATTATAATTATAAAAGTAAGGAGCGGATCCTATATAACAAAGAATATCTAGATTATATGTATAGCAACGTTTATGTATATCTAGTTTGATACAGACCAACACAGAAAATAAGAGAAAGGAGGTAAACGTGGTATATTATTGATACTGAAAAAGGGAAAATACAGTAGGAGGCTACTGTCCAGAGCTATGCTCCTATAGAGAATTAGCATTCTCCATTCTGCAAAACTGCAATATTCTTTCTCCCTCCCCATTCTCATGCTAGGCTGTGCCTATAAGGATACACGCCTCACACACCCACAAATCCCGTAACTAACTATCACCCAACCTTTTCTTTCTCTCTCTCTCTCTGCCACCTCATCATGCTCTGTTAGCCTTTTCAATTCTGTTTCTCCTAGTGTACACACGCCATATTCTAGGCCTATGTAAACCTGGATCAACTTGAACATTCTTTTGGGCCCATGAATCATTTTGGGTTCTATCAGTTTTCCAATATCATATGTTTATCATTAGAATATATCAAATCTCCTCTATCTATAGTATTGATTCCGTTTTCTTTAGTTGCAACCTCAAGTATAGTCGTTTAGTCTCACATCAACTACCAAAATAGCTAAAATAAAGTATAAAAATGGATGCATACCTCACCTTACAAGCTGACTTTTTTGGAATTGAGTTAAGCCTTAATCACTTTTTCTGACATTGGTTCCCACCACGTTTGCAATGGCATGTTCAAATGAGAATCCTTCTAAATTGCAACATGGGCATGGCATGTAACTGTAGTTCTACTTTAAAAATGTTTCTTTAGTTCAGCAACCTAAAGTATGATTTAAACAAAGGTTTCAGAAAGAAACCGTCCTCGCCGATTTTCTAAAAACAATAGAACTTATCTAAGACAGACCTAACAGGAGAAATTACTCCTAAAACTACAGTTGCAAACAATCAGGATATAAATAGTTTATTACAATCATTTCACATTCTATACAGTTAATCACCTTAAATGCTAATTCCTATAACCAAGAATCTCCCAACAATCCTATGGCATCAATTCGGTAGGTAGGTATTAAATTCCTAGCTTGCCAACTAATAATTTAAACACGAGTCCTGACAAGGAAATGGTGAGTACATAAACTTCCTACTATCGTGTTTGAAATTTGAAAAGAGATTTGAACTAGATCAAATCAATCTGAGAATTATGGCCAAGAGAATTCAGATATATATTTTAAAGTATAGACTAATCCTAATAATTTCTTACCAACAATAGAGTTATGTGATATACAAAATATCAGGATATGATTAGTTTATTACAATCATTTCACATTCTATACAGTTAATCACATTAAATGCTAATTGCTATAACCAAGAATCTCCCAACATTCCTTTGGCATCAATCCAGTAGGTGGAACTAATTCCTAGCTTGCCAACTAACAATTTAAACATGAGTCCTGATAAGGAAACTGTGAGTATATAAACTTCCTACTCTCGTATTTGAAATTTGAAAAGCGAATTGAACTGAATCAAATCAATATCAATCTAAGAATTAGAGCACAAGAGAATTTAGATATATATTATAAAGTCTTGACTAATCTTAATAATTTCTTACCAACAATAAAGTTATGTTATATACAAATATCTGTCCTAAGAAATAAGTTGTACAAGAAGAATGATAACTTTAAAATAAATGGTCACCAATATTCTACTTAGTACAAATAGGTAAGAAAAACATCAATACCTATTACAGGCATTGGCTCAGGAAAGTTAAGATCATGATCAACTGCAGCAAGTCCATATACATAGGGATTTCCAGGATGAGCATGCCTAGAAGTTAAAACATGAATCAGTAACATGACATGACACTAAAAATACAAAATTAATTTGAGATAAGAATTTAATGGAAAAGAAGAAATATAATTCCATGATCTTTGTAACCTATAAATACTATGTAAATGGTAAATTTGGTTATCAGGAAATACACTCATACTTTTATGCACCAGCATGCCAACAGGAACTGTTTCAACTAAAAGAACCAAAACACAGCCAATAAAATAAAAGTCTGAAATCATTAAAATTTCCAGGTGATCATTTCAAGAAAAGAGAACTTTTACTTTGGCTAAATCTATAGCTGACATGGGATCTCAGCCTAGTTGTCATCCCTAGGATTGGATATATAGAGCATGAGATGATAGGACAAGTTTGTTTGTTTTGCATTGCATTAGGAAAACCATGAGGCCATGTATGATAGATTTTATTTAATATTGCACTGGGAAAGCCATAAGATCAGATAGAAGAATGCATGTAGGAAAGTGGCAGGGTCAAGTAGTTGTTAGACAGTTGAGGGTGACCAGTGGAGCAAGTAGTATGTTGACCTGGCAAGTGAAAACATGTGAATCAGCCTTATAAGAGTCCAAATAATCATGGGTAAGCTTGGAGGAGAGAGCAACTGTTAGAAGAAAACATTCTGAGAGTTTTTTATAGAAGAGCATGAGCTCTGGAATAGTTTCTGTGTATTATATTCAGGAATAAAAGATTTAGATATATAGGCAAGACTGTCACAATTAGATAATACATGCAGAAAGAAAATAAAATAAAAAAGGATAAAATCAAATCAAAGAGATTTTGTTTTTTACCCCAAAAAAATCAAATCAGAATTATCTGATTCGGTCCCAAATTATTTCAAATAAGATCAAATCAGAATAATCTGATTAATTATTCAATCTTCTAGAAAATAAAATCCAGTTGTCTATTAATTCCTAACATAAACATACACCTGCCAACAGTAAAAACAGTTGAACCAGAGAGTTTCCTTTGTGTGGATCATGTTTTTATGTGCCAACTTTCAGCATTGGGTCAAGTTTCACTTTTTTTTCTTCATTTTGGGCTTCTATAAACTTACGCCCCTAACCCCTGTAGTAAATAGAGGTTTCTGAGATCAAAATATGCAGGAGACAAGTGAAACAACTAGGCCAAATGCCCAATCAGAGTAAACCTAAAGAGCTGATCTTGCTGGTTGAAATAGGAGAACATGATTATCAATCAAGCATGTCCTAGAAGTCAGCCAATATGTTACTATCATAATTAGCAAAATGAAAGTTTATGTTCCTCACAAATAACCACAGAAAACTGTATCAATTGACCACACCAATCCACAGAGAAACCACTGGCATAGAGAGAATATTGTACTAACCCAGATATAAAGCGGCGTTTCCTGGATCGAGCTTGAGTTGGGCCCTGAACTTCCTCAATGATGCACTGCGCAGACCAAAATTAATTAGCAACAAGTATTCATAAACTAGTAAGATGGAAAGTAAATTACAGAATAATGAAAAATTTTAAAAGGTGAAAAACTTATAGAAACACTATTTAATTGTTGCACTCACCACTGAATAACCATTTTGGGTCAGATCATCTAAAGTCTGTCGAAGATTCTATGACAAATAAAAGAAGAAAGCCATTGTTAAATATATAAGAAATTCAGCAAAAAATATCATATATATTTAAATTCCATGAGAAAATAACATAGTAAAATGTCAATACCACAACAGGACAACCAGCCCTTGGAACACTATCTGATTGGAGACCACCACAGGGATTTAAACCAGCATATTCAACTAGAACACAAGCATCTATTCCCCATGCTTCATAGAATTCCCCTACCTTAACAGTAATTTGAAAAAATATGAATTAATACATGGTAAAAACAGAATATTTACTTCATGGAGGAAAGAAATTGAATGCTACAGAACCAACAAATGAGAAAACAAGAATTTTATTAAGAATTGGGAAGGGAAAATATATTTTTAGTCCTTGTACTTTCAGTGAAACTTGGACAAGGTCTTTATACTTTCATATCAATAAACTCAGTCCTCAAACTTTAAAAACATGTCAATTTAAACCCTCCGTTCTTATAATTTATAATGTTTTCTAAAATTAAGAGGTCACTAGATGCATATAAATTTGAGGATTAAATCCATCAACACAAAGGTACATAGATGACACCATGTTTAACCAAAAGTATAGGCACTAAAAACACATTATTCCCAATAAATAATCATGCTTCCTTCAAACCAAATTCATAAGAGCACCAATGCTAAACTCTCAAGAAATGGCATAACTATTACTTACTCTGCAGAGTAATACTTGACGTGGAAATTTTGACTTGAACTGCAACATTTCCCAGTTGAGTGTTCCTTCCTTCACACTACACATGGAGATTGATTCTTCCATCAACTTTCTCATAATAACACCATTCCAAACAGGATAATAAGGGAGTTCAAGTATGTATAAGTTCATGGAACAATAGCCCATGTAAATGGCTAAGAATAAAGGATTATCAATTATAAATAGTCATATATTGCATTCTTGATGACATTCGTCCATTAGTTGTGAACTTAAATCTGAACAACATAATGACATTGCAACTTATGTACAGCGAAATAAATACTTTTTATTTAGAACAGAAGTGCAGAATAACACCCTCACGATCCCAACCATAATCTCGATTTTGAATACCTTGTTTGTGGACAAATGTTTAAAAAAAAAAACCACAATTGATGTTTTCATATTATTTTGGTTACAAAAAACTAAAAGAAATGCATAAAGTAATAATTTCAATTTCATTAGTGCTCGCTCACCTTCCATTTTTCAATTTGGAATCCAGACCAAGCAAATTAGAAAATTCAAGCCTTTGAATTAGCTGGACAGTCGAAAACTTTTTGCACATTTGCAACCTCTGCCATAATTTGAAAAGGAAACAAAAGTCAAAATGAAGTTTTATTGTAAATATGACTTAATAAACAAACCAACAAAATTCAGGAATAGTTCTTTTTGCTTTTAACTAGATACAAAAAAGTAGATGGACCTACCTCCTTCCACCACGATATGTGAGGAAGATCTTTGTCATCTAAAACATTATTTGGTACTTTTGGCTTCTTGGTGGTCCTACTACTTCCCCTTGAAACCCTGTTATTATCCATATAAGTTGATACATTCTTGACACGTCCATTTATTCTGTTCATCAAGAAGTTTCACATTTTATATGTCATACCACAAAAGAACAGATATTTACATAATTAGGATTTCACCATGTCAAGCAAATATTAAGTCGACTTCTATGTTGATGGTGCAAGTTTTCTCCAATCAACATTTTGGTGTGTTAAGAATTGTTGGAAGAATATGTTATATCAACTTAAGAGAATGAGAGTTCATGTGTCTCACACATATAGGGAGAGAGGGAAACTATTGTGTTGATAAACTTGATTCTTTTAGGGTTACACATAGATGTACTAGGTGGTGGGATCTTATTCCTGTTTTTAAGTTTGACTCTAGGAATAGATGGAATCTACCTAATTATAGGTTTGTTTCTTGAGTGGGTTTTGGTATAGTCTCACACTTGATGATTTCTATTTTTGTTATTTTTTTTAATACATGGATATGCTGCAAATGATTGATAGAACATGAGTGCCAACCTAGCTAGGATTGCAAATTATATAGTGATTTTTTTCATAGCCTTATAAAAAACTTAGAGCATTTCTTATCTGAATTACTCACATTCAAACTATTTAAATACGCATGACAGTAATATCTTAACTTCATAATCATGATTTTTCATATTGAATGAGTTACCTAAGTTTCTAAACAGATTTAATAATACAATTGATTACATTTTGAACAATAACAGATCAAGCAAGCAAGATGTAGCTAGAATGAACTCAAGGTCCAAAACAACTATTACCATCAATAACTCTTGATGACACACCAGATGTTGTTCAAACACCAAAATTTCAGGCAAGATCTTTATGATTCTTACAGTGTCTCTAAACTAGAATTTAGTAAAAGACTTAATTAGAAATAAAAATAATAATGGGTTAGTTTATTTTTAAAAAGGTGTACTTTTTAATAAAATAAGCACATTTCTACTTTTAGTTATGTCTTCGTCTAACATGTTTATTTAAAAAGTAAGCACTTTTCTACATTTTTAAGAAGGGGTCAGTTTGTTTGTACTTATTTTTGAAAAACAAATGCTTATTTAACAAAATAAATAGCTTTCTGCTTTTGTCAAGCGTTTGTCTGATCTGCTTATTTTTAAAAATACGCAGTTTTGTGCTTATTTCAGTAAGCAGATTCTATTTGCTTCTTAAATTAGTAAATATTTTAAAAATTGCTTTTTTCAAAGATACTTATTTCAAGTTTAAACAAACTGGCCACATCTACTTCTTAAGTGGGTTCTCTTTTTCAAATTGCTTATTTCAAAAACACTTATTTTAACCTTAACCAAACTAGTCCAATATTTCATTGAAAACTTATAACATTTATCACATTAGAATCTTTCTTTTAAGGCTAAAACTACAATCATTTTCATACAGAGAGCAAGGAAGTATAAAAGTAAATTTTCAACCAAAAAGGTTTCTGCAGGAACTAAATACTATAGATTTTTTTGCAGTCATGCGATGTATCACCGGTTTTATTTCATGAATGATAAATCTTTACAGAAGAATCCACTGATCACTTCTAATAGAGTCTTCCCACACCCAATCACACTTCCATCTAAACACAATGCCAAAACGAGTTCCCACCACACACACACATTGTTAAATACGTATTGATAAAAGAATAAAGAATACAGTGTTAAGGTGAGTTCATAAACATATAATATGTATTCATACACGTTCCGAATCACATATTAGTAAATAATACAATGTTTTGACAGATAAAGTGAATATTCGCCAAATAATATGAAACGAAAAACACAAAAAGAAAAGAGAAAGATTACCGAAGGAAGCGAGAGGGAAGGGATGAAATGAAGAAGGGAAATAGCGAATGAGAGAAGTGCGAGAGAGAGCGGCAACGAGGCAGGAAAACGGCGACGTTTCTGGTAACTGCCCTGTACATTGTTGTGAAGGGTAGAGAGAGAGTGGAAGCAGAGTGAGTTCCCGCCACAGACACGAAGGGAAGGGTTTTAACAAGAATGAAAGAGGGAAACCGAAACGATATTTAGAACACGACCGTACCGTGTCTCAAGAAGTGTCTTCCTTTTCTCCTGTCGTGTTGATTTTTCTTTTTAAATTATGGCTATTTAAAATAATTTATTATTTAAATAAATCTTAGTGGACACAAATTTTGTTAAGTTTTACTTACCTTCGTAGTCGAGCTACTAACGTGTAGAAATGAAGGGGTTGTGTATGAGTGAAAGGGAATAAATTGATTGAAAATTATTTCAAAAACAAGAATTCCTTTAACAAAAAAATTTCAATTACTTAAAAGAGCTACAAAATTTCTTCAATCACTTAAAAATAGATGGGTTTGGATTGAGAAAGATATTTGTGGGAGGAAAAATAATGAATTTGTGAGTATTAGAGAGGATGTATGAGGTTGTTTAGATTGAGGAGTAATAAAGTGAAATTTTGATGATGGTTTATTAAAACTCGTAAGTGATGTGATAGTTGCAAAAGAATTTATAAATTATTTTAAATATGTAAAATGTAAGTTTACAAATTTATCTTTGATATTGACAAATATTTGAATAATGAATTATGATATTTTTTTATGTTTGAATTAATTAAATTTTTCTAATATATAATATCCATAATTATTTGTATTTTTTAATAAAAATTTTAAAAAAATATAATATAAAATATTTTTGTGTTAAATTGAAATCAATTTATTAAATATATTAAAATTTATGAAGATAATATTTATTATTATGGACATTTGTTATTTTATATAACTATATATGTGTTTGTTGATATTATTATTTTATTTTATTATTTTCATTATTTATAATTATATGTTGTTATTAATAGTATAATTAAATATTTTTTGAAAATATTAAATAAATTTATGTAATATTTAATTTTGTATATTATAATAAAATGCATGTACAAGGGTATTTTGATAAAGAGTAAGAATCCTACACGGAATCAACGCAAATCTCTTTATTTGTGTGAAGAATGAAAAAAATGCATTTACCACTCCCTCCCTCCCTCCTAATTGCACATACCTAAAAAAACACAATGTTAATGTTCTTTTATGTACTAAAAAACATTAAAAAAATAATATAAAAGAGACTGAGATAGTGAATAAAATGAACAAAGTCTGTTAAAAAAAACAATGTGATAACTAATAGAATATGCAAATATTTTTACACGATCAAGCAATAAGATTATTTTCAATAAAAAACAAACTAACTATAAGTGGATTTTCGAATGTCAGAATTTTTTAGTAGTCGCGCATTGCTCATAAGTCAAAATCTTAGATATAATGATTGACTCTAATGTATTAGTATAATTCAAGTCTATAAGATGGTTAAGACAATCAAGCTAATTAATTCAATATATTAACCAGTCCAATAGAAAATATTACATAAAATATTAAAAATATTACAAAAATATTTACATATTTTATCAATGATCATTTAGGAGGGCTTAGATTCTAATAAGAACTTAAGATAGTTATATGAATAATAAGCACAATTGTGTGTTTATGACAATGAAAAAGAAAAAAAAAAAAGGTATAATTTTATCCTATTTTTCTTTTGAATTTGCATAAAGTTCTTCGTTTTGATTAAGAAGAAGAATGAATAACTTATTCAAAATTGTATTCTCGTTTTTTAGTAATATTTGAAGTCAAAACTTATTTTCCAAAATCCAAAAGCATGTTACTGAAAACATGTGTTTGAGATTTTGTTTTTCGGTACATGTTCTTAGATCGGTAATTCCATAACACTTTTTTTCAGAATGTACAATTCAAAATACTACAATGCACTACACTTTACCAATGTGGGACAACAATGTGGCATGATGTGCAACGACACTGGAAAACAAATTGATGGTGCACGCTAAAAGTTAGAGAAAAGTGCAACGAATAAAAAGTAGGTTTGAAGTTAAATTACAAGTCTAGGGTATTTTGATCTTTGTACTATGAGTTTTGCATGTAACAATTATGAGAACGCAAGAAGAAAAAATCCAAAAAATTATCTCGTTTTTTTCATGTACCTTCATAATTGTTGTAATTCTAAAAGTACCCTTTTACAAATATTTTTAGGATTTGTTGGAAGTGAATGAGGTTACTGGTAAAGTAGTGTTTTGTGGTGGTATTTTATGATGAAGGTTGTAGTATTTGGTGTTTCATTAAGAGTTACGATAACAATTTGTGGGGGTTGGTGATGATTTATGGTGGGAAAATAAGTTAGTGTGTTTTTTTATTTATTTGTAGATTTTGTAAAGATTCCGAATAGTAGAATACAAAATACAAGATAACTTTCAAAGTGTAAAATTTAAAAATAAAAATAATATCAAAATTATAAAATTTAAAATATAATTTTGTATTAATACAATAAAAATAATTAAAGAATATAAAAAATCCCAAAGTAGTGTTGAGAGGTAAAACTCGAGAATAATTAATACATTAATTATGAATCAAGAAAAAAAATCGATATGACGAATATAAAGGAGACTATTTCAAATAATTCAATTTGGAAAAATGATTACTAAATGAACCGGGTTGAGAAGTACTTACCATAAATTTTTTAGTGTAAATCAAATAACACTTAAAACAAAATAAGCATGAAGTAAGAAATTATTGGTTTCAAAATAAAAAAAATTAACTGCTAACATATCAATCTTATAAGTATAGAATGTAGTACACATATTAGAAGATAAATGTACCTTTATAATACAAATTATTTATGTAAACACACCTCTAAATAAATTACGCATAAATTTATTTTTCTATGCATTTTTTAAGATTCTTTCTTGATATTTAGATCATTTATTTATTTATTTTTTAGATTCCTATTACATAAAAAAACTTAAATATATTCAAAAGAATTATTTGTTTTATTATAGTGTTTCACGTTACATAATTGCAGTCGTTATAAACTAATCATAATTTGAAAACAGAAAATTGTTTCTCACAATTGTAAAATAATCTCTTAAATTTTAACACTAAACACCCCTGTAAAAAAAAAAAAACAGAGGATATTTCTTCCTACACCCCCAACAAATTTCACTTTGCAACCATCAATTTTGAAAATACTATTTTACCCTTTTCAAAAATGATTTTCATATTTTTTTTAAATGTATCAAAACATATTTTCTAAAAAAAAATATGAAATATATTTTTAAAAAACGTTTTTTTATAATAAATTTTTTAAAACATATTATATATACTAGTGGAAACATAGGCATTGTGACTGTGTATCCGCATTTTTTCTCTCCTGTTCAACTCGAATGATGATAGAAATTTAACAAACATAACTAATACTGGATGAGTAAAAATTGAAAAACAAAAAATAACATGTAAAAAAAATGATAAATTGATTAATCAATCTCTTTCTTTTTTCTTTTGGTTTGAGTTTCTCTCATTCTTTAAACTTTTTCTTTTCTTTTATTAGTGGGTTTGAGATCTGAAAGTGTGACGATGTTCACGTAAGATTTGAATTCACTTGATAGTAGATAGAAAAGAATTATGATTTTATAAAAAAATAGAGTTGCTTAAAATGGAGTAGAAAGAATGATTGAAATTTAAGATTATTTTATTTGATAGGTGAGATTTGGTGTGAGAATCAAATAAAGATAATGATATATGATCTGTTGTTGCCTTAAAATAAGAAATTAAAAGAAGATTGAAAAGTTAGTTTGCATATAAAACCTATTCCTAAACATTAATTTAAAAATTAAAAAATATTTTTATTTTTTAAATAATTTATATGAAATGATAAAATATGTCATTGTAATAGTAAAAAATGATATATACTATGTGAGCGTAGAATAAAAAAAATTATATAATTTTTTTTTATAAAAAGATATCAATTTTTCTTTATAATTATTTATAACTGTATACCACTCTAAAGATTATCAAACTATCATATATGTATATATTTTGGAACCTGTTTGTGAAAATAATTTTTCTAAAACATGTTTTGAAAAAACTTTTTGAAATGATAAAAAATCAGGTGGGGCATTTTAGTTATTTCAATTAATAGATGAGGGTACAGGAAAATTTGTACGGGGTGCATTAAGACACATCTAGAGATAGAAAAGCCGTAGAAAAAAGTGTCACCGTCCACGGAAAGAAACTGTTGACATGCTTTCCAGAACCAACCAGAACTGAGTGAGCTACCGGTAACACTTCTCTTGGCGGTACCTGAAAACCCACTATCTATTCTCAACCATTTACCCTTTCTATTCCTCTGAATTACACGTTTTGCCACTTCCTTCCTTCTATTCTCTTCCATTACTTATATATCTTTCTCTCTTCCCGCCTCTTGTAATGCATCATCAAAATGTCTTCGCTCCAATTCCGTTACGCTCTCTCTCCTCTTTCTCCCACGCTTTCGCCTCCTCGCCGGCCAATATTTTCTCGCACTTTCTCTCGTTTTCCGGCAAAATTGCACGTTTTCTCGGCCTCGTGGAGGAGGAGGCGAGTTCTCTCAATCTGCTGCTCCTCGAAAACCGGTTCCCAGCTTCGGCAGGTCGCTGTTCCCGAGAACGATGATCGGCCTCCGTTCGATATCAATCTCGCGGTTATTCTCGCTGGTTTCGCTTTCGAAGCTTACTCAACTCCACCTGTACGTGTTCCTTTCTGTTGTTTTCGTTCGGTTTTGGAGAAAATACTCGGGAATAGTGAAGCCGTTTGTGCTAATAGTTCATAATTGAAGTGCTAGAATAGTTTATTTTATCTATTTTTTTTTTGCTGTTTAGTTCCTGAGATTATATTATTCGATCGTATTGTATATTTTATATTTATATTTATTATAATAATGATGATTGATCATTTTGTCACTCCCTAGTTGTTTTTTTGTTTATTTAATTGGAGCATATTAAAAAAATAAATTAATAGTGCCTTCATTTATTTTTAAGTAATATGGAAGTCATGTTGGGATGGAAAGAGTGCTATTTTAAGATTTTAGGATTAACGTTTAAACAATCTAAACCCTAAACCGTTGGTATTTTTTAAGGTATTTGTTAAATAAATCATGAAACTTGTAGGGAATTGTGATTGAATGACCGTGTAAAATTGTCTTACACTTTATTTACATAATCTATTTTCTAATAGAATTGCAGGATTGATGATTTTTTTTATTCATCATTATATTTTTTTTTTAATTTTCTCTGATATTATCGCTATAAAATTTTAATATCAATGAAAATACACGTTTTTCTAATTTATATCTCTTTTAGTATCAGATTAGTCCATACGCTCTTAACACCAATTTGAATATAAGGAAGAAAGGGACTAAAAGGTGACTACTACCAAATAGGCATAGTTGAGAATGCTCAATTCATTAATTATCAGAATGCACAGTAGAGAGAATATATAACCAACATAAACAATTACAGCTCACCAATAGATGAGAAGGAATCTACCCGGCAGAAGGTAAAAGTTGTACAATAATGTACTAAACTTAATACAGCTTAGCAGGTTTCTAGCCCTTTCTAGAAGATAGGGAAAACAGTTCTAAGATTATACTAGGCTATTTCTAATTCATGACAACAAATAATTCTTCTCATTTCTCAATCAGATATTCAAAAGATTTACAAATCTATTAGTAGAATTTGTACAAGAGATTTGATAAAAGCATGTGTCCGTTGCGATTAAAATTTATTCTAGTGCCTTCTAGTGATCCTCTTTTCCTCAGTATACAGAGTTAAATATAATCCTTGAAATTGTTTGGCTTTTTGGTGATTCTCTTTGATTTGGTGGACCATGTTATGTTACTATCATCATCCTCCACTAGGGAAGACTTTTACAGACCCACACCTCAAAAGCAAGAAGCCCACTTGTTCTTTTGGCCTCATCAATACCCTCCTCTCAAGGAGTTTTTTTGTCCTCAAAACCCAGTCTTAGAAATTGACTCCTAGTTGAAACTTCATCCTCCTATATAGCCTCCTATGCCATCTTCCCCCTTTGAATGGATGAGCCATTGATTCACTTGTTCTCCCTTCTTCATAATGCTGTGGAAGCTAGGATAGACATAGGCTCAATTATTTCAGCTCCATCATAAACACCAATACTCCTTTCCTTAGAAAAGCTCTAAATACTTCTTCATTCATTAGGGATTGAGATGTAGAAGGAGCATTCATAAGCTCAAAAGGCATTACGAGGTATTCATAATGACCTTTGTGAGTTCTAATGCGATTTTGGGAACATCATCAACCTTCATATACACCTAGTGGTATTTGAATTTCAAATCCAACTTAGAGAAATACCTTGCTCTGTGTAACTCCTCTAGTAGTTAGTCAATAACTATTATGGGAATTTTTTGTGGCTTTATTCAAGGTTTTATAATTCGCACACATTCTCCACTGGTTACTCGTCCTTTTCACCAATATCATTGGACTTGAATATGCACTATGACTATCCGATTGTGCCCATTTTCCATTAACTCACGTTCCTGCCTCTCAGTCTCATTTTTGTGATGATAAGGATAATGAGGAGGCCTCAAATTAATCGACTCTTGACCAGGTAGTCCTTTGGGTTCTTTGAAAAAATGATCATTTTTTTTATCAGCAAAGAATGAAATTAAATTAAGAGGGATACAAAAGGGGTATCCCAACCCTTTTACATAAACCAAATCACATTAAGAATCACTAAGAATAAAGAGATGAACAAACCTCCCAGAAACAATAGATAGATAATGTTTGCTGCATAAGCTAGACATCCTATTCCACCTAGCACCGTGCTCGTATTGGAATGCCATAAGCACTGCAAACTGCAACTACAAAACCATCAAAATACACCAAAATATTGGTTATCTCCACCACCTCATTGACATTCCTTCTACCCAGCTTGCAGTGGCACGATTGTAGCACTTGTCACAAAATTAATCATTTCAATGCAGCAACTTCCATTCGCTCCTTTTTGGACTCTGGCTTCCCCCTGTTTGCTCCTTTTAAGCTCACTTTTATCAAAAACCAACTTCCTACTTGCCAGGGTCCATCTCGCACTTAAATTGGTTGGAGTTTACAACTTCGACTTACATCCCCCAACATGTCTAAATCCCCACCACAACCTCTACTGCTACCATCCACATGTGAGACCACTAGTTGATCAACAAACACACTTAGGGATTTCCACAACAACCAAAACACCACATAAAAAACACAATTTTTGTTTCCTGCAAAAAGAACCCTGAACCAGCATACACCCTGCCTCTATTGGTCTGTTATAAGACACATCAAAACAGAATCCTCCATCATGTCCTTATCATTCCTTTTGACTCCCTTGCATACAAGCACATATGTCCTTTCCATCTTGCACCAGCTGCAGGCTGTGACAAACCCACCTACACCTCTAACCAACTATAAATCCAGTATAGGTTGTAGTCTTAAAACTCTTGGTATCTGAGAGTCCTAATTATAACTTCTAATGCAAAGCATTGGATTAAGAATCCAGTCTACGAAAGAATAAGTAAAGGAATGCACCTTGTGCTTCATCCAAAGCCAAGATTTGAGTTGAGCCTTCTGAAACACCTCCTCCGCATCTACTAGCCCTTTTTTGAATACAATCAGGTTCCTTTAGTCCCAGATACACCTAATAACAGATGCCCAAACACCTTTCCATACCAGGTTTTGCTTCTTGCTAGCATTGCTCAGATAAAAACTCATAAAATGTAGATTTAAATCATTCTGTTGAACAGAAGAGATACCTATCTATTTGAAGCACAAGGACCATACCCATTGTGCGTATTTACACTCCAAGAAGATATGTTGACAAGACTCCTCCTTAAGCTGACACATTGCACATAACATAGATTCCATCGTCACCCCTCTCCTACTCAAACTCACCTTGTTGGGATTTTATCCAGCAGCACTCTCCAAGCTGTCACGATCACATTTGGGAATGCCTTAGTCTTCCAAAGGAAATTAAACACATCGGATTGGGTTCCACGAGACTGCTTGGCAAGGCACTCATAAGCAGAATTCACAGAAAAAAGGCCTGGTTCTTCCTTCCCCCACACCTGCACATCCACATCATTCCTTCTCATTAGTGCCCCTGATAACAGTGTAAAGAGGTATGCTTCCAGTGATGATTCCCACTCAAACCTGGCACGCCTCTATGTCAGCCTCCTTCTCCAATCCGAATTAATTCACACGCCAACTTCACCCACTGTTTGCCCCTGGTTTAAGGATAGGGAGAACAGTCTAGGAAACAAGGATTTGAGAGCAGAGCTCCCAACCCACACCTCCTCCCAGAACTTTACTTTGTCTCCACACCCTAGTTTCCAGCTTAGTTCTTCTTGAAACCATCCTTTTCCTCCTCCCTCCTTGCACACTTTATAGAGATCTTTCCACCACCAAGATTGGAGTTTGACTAGTGAATGGACGCTTCCAGGCTTCGACCCATACTTTGAAAAAATGATCATAACACTTTAAAAATATATTTAACACCTCTTGTTAGTTATTGGTAAGTTTCTTATTTATTAAGCCTTGATTTACACCCAACATACCACAAAGATATGCAAATAATGATTCTCCTTGAGGTACCCTTTTGAAGGTTTTGGTTCCTAGAGATGTCCCTATCTCCAGGGTTTGCTTTTTCCATGCCCAAAGAAATCAACCATGACATGTCCAAGATCATATCAACATCCTCTAAATCAAACAAATATATCTACCATGAAAACCCAATCTTCTATTTTGATTTTAATTCTACGACACACTCCAAGCGTTTCTGACTTGTGCCCATCTTCCATCAATATTCGCATACTCTTGGTGGTCTCCCCTACTCCAACCCATATCTTCAACCAATCTTCTAGAAATAAAGTTATGTGATGCTTTGCTGTCAATCAAAATAAACAGAGGCAACTCACTTACTTTTCCTATAAGTTTAAGAGTTTGAGGCGACTCTTTCTTCAACTTGAAGGTCGAGCAAACTTAGGGCGTTGCACCCACCATCTGTGTCTCCCTCTTCTCCCTCATATACATTTTTTGAAACAGGTTCTCCTTGTCGCATTCCATCTGGATTTCATCACCCACCAATATAATCTAGAGTTGTTTCATGAGGCATATAAATTTGTGCATATGGTTGTATGGTCCACCGCATTTAAAATACTAACCTCTCTTTCACTTATCCAACAAGTCTCGATAGGCTAAATGCCTTGTCTGCGTATGTATGCTACTTATATTATTCTTGTTGTTTCTTCATGATATTATGAGTAGAATGGAATAAATTGATCACTATTAAAATGAAGATAATGATTTCTTGAAAGATGTATTCAAACACCTTCTCAAACCTTTTTTGTTTGTGCCCATTACAACATGTTGCAGGAAAATATAGGCAAGCGGGAAGTTGATGCTGCTGGTTGCAAGACGGTCTACCTCTCTGAGTATGATTCATTTGCTTTCCAATCATGGTTGCACATGCACTCATTGTTCATTCTTTTATTAGTTTAATATATCCAATGCTTATTTTAAAGATTCTTGTGGAGAGAAATTACATATATTCATATGATAGAATCCCCTTTGTGTGTATTAACAAAATTGAGGAACACATACATATTACATAGCAATTCATAGGGATGGACCCAAGCCCATACAAATCATATGCATCAAGCTTGTTACATATATAGTCCATCATAGGGCCCTACAATTGTTTGGTGAAGGTATTTGCCAATTAATCATTATTCTGAAAATAAAGTAAAAAGAGGTATAGGATTAGTTCCTTGTATAATGAACACATAGGGTTAAACTTGTTACATCTAACACTCCTCTTTAATCTGGTGCATATAAATCGTATGTACTAAGCTTGTTACAACTATAATCAATTTTAGGTTCCTGTAAAAAGTTATTGAAATTATCTGTTAATTCATCATTCAAATTAACAAACTTAGTCTTGATGTCTTTAGATACAATCTTTTTTCGAATAAAGTGGCAATCAATCTCAATATGTTGTCATTTCATGGAAGACAAGATTTGAGCTATTATGAAGAGCAACCTGATTGTCATATATACGTGTCATGACATGAGTGACCTCTCCAAATTGTAATTTTTTTAAATAACTATTTAAGCCAGTAGTGAGATCATTGCTATATATTTTGCTTCTACACTAAATCTCGTCACAACATTTTGTTTCTTGCTCTTTGAAGAGATCAAGTTATCACCAACAGAGGCACAACTAATCTTTGTGGATCTTCTATTAGAAGGAGATCCTGTCGACCAAACAACTTTAGTATGGATACTGTGACCATATAACAAATCTTTTCCAAGAAAACCTTTAATATACTTCAATATATGAATGACTGCTTTCCAATGATGTACACATGTGGAATTAAGAAATTGACTCATCCCATTGACTGCAAAGGAAATATTAAGACGAGTAATAGTAAGATAGTTCAAATTTTCAACTAATCTTTTGTACTTCCCTAGATCTGAAAGAAGCTCCCCTTCATTAGGTAGGAGTTTGACATTGGGATCCATGTATATGGTAATAGATTTTGAATTCATTAACCCAATTCCTAAAAAATATCCAGTGGATATTTCCTTTAAGAGATAATGATACCAATGTTGGATTTGCTACCTTAATCCCCAAGAAATATCAAGATCTTTGGTCTGTGACAAAGGTGTTGCTTTACCTGTGAGATGCCATGGTAATCATGTTTGTAAGGATAATGTCATCAATGGCCAACATATATTATTAGAACAATCTCAGTTATTTAAGCAATTGTTTGATCCATATAATCTTACAAGAGGAAGAAGCCATTGTTCTGTACTATGCTTTTGCGCTAAATCTTGCCACTAAATTCTACTTCTTATCTAGAAGTGGATCTTTTGTCAATAGGTGCGACTTCCCTATTTTCATTTGAGTATCCCACAACTCGAGTATGATTATTGTGTAGGGACTCCTTTAATGTACATTAAAGAGTGAATGGACTGCATTCCAATGTCTCGCACATTAGAATTAAGAAATTGACTGACCACACAAAGCACAAAGGAGATGTCAAGATAAGTGATCATAACCATAAGGTGGTTTAGTTTCCAACCAGTCTTTTTTTCCTCTCAAGATTTGAACGTGACTCCCTTTGACTTAGTAGAAGTTTAGCATTGGGATCCTTAGGTGTCTCAATGGGTTTGGAATTCATTAGCCCAATCTCCTCTAAAATATATGTTAAAATTATGATTATTATGTATTGTACAACTTATATAAAGATGTTTCTTGGGTCTATGTACGTATAACTTTTCCTTCTAATGTACTCTTTCCTACTTCATAAATAGGAAATATACATCAATTGAGTATGTAATCCACTGGTTTTTCATCACATCTAAATTGAAGTTGGTATGAAGAGCCTTCTAGATGGACTATCATTATCCGCTATTCGTTGTTGGCCGCTGCCGCTTTGTCTGGCGAAGTCAAGGTTTGGTGTGTCTCAAGGAGAGCAACCCAACCCTGGTGGTGTCGTGACCTAGAGCATCATGATGCCCAAGGTGCTGTGTGTGCGTGTCCAAGGTGCTGCCTTCCTGATGTCGGAATCACAAAGGATTGCTGTTGTGTATCTTGTTGGTGTTTTTGAGCATGTTTCTACAGTTGTCTTCCTGGTTTGACGCACTTAACTAGTCAAGGCTGTCTCCTCGTGCCTTTGGGTTTTTCCTTTTCTTCTTAGATCTGTTTGTCTCTTTGTCTTTGAAATGACTTGTACTATGTCTGCTCCTTTTTTTTCTATTCCTATATTACCATGACAACTAAACTGAACAAACTACTTGTACTTGACTTGGTGCGCATCTGTGGAGTTATAGTTCGTTGGTTAAGAATACCATGATCATTTGGAAAAGGTAGTCGGTGTTGATCCGAATGAAGATAAACCTCTATGGTACAAACTGGACTTTAAGTGTTGTGTTGTTTTGTGGTATTTGATTCAACAAGATGTCTTAAAAGTACTTAGATCCTTTAAGACATGCTCTTCTTTTTGGAAAAAGGCGGATGATAGTTTTGGTAAAACATCTCTTTGATGCAACTCAAAGAGCCTCTCTCAATATGAACACTGGGTCCTTGGGAAGGCACAAATTTAGATTAGGCTCTAAATACCATATAGAGAGAAATGTTATGTATCCATGTGATAGAATCCCCTTTTATGTATTTGCAAAACTGAGGAACATATATACACATAATATATAAAATAACATAGGCATGGGCCCAAGCCCATATATAAAATATATCTATAATGTCTCTAACAAATCTGATGGTGTCATTTGATCCTATGTTGTTGCCCTTATTTAATCAAACGAAGACTTGTTGTAGTAATTATTTTCACAAGATTTCCTTAGAATAATGGCATGTTTAACCATATTATTTTGGGTATCTGCAGGGAATTTGTTCATGAAATTTATGATGGTCAACTCTTCATAAAGTTGAAAAAAGGGTTCAATTTTCCTGCCATGGATCCATGGGTTGGTTTTGTTTTTTAAATTACCACCCTAATTATAGTTCTCTGATGAGATGAAACTACATGTTGCTTCATCTTGTATCTGACAGTTATCCCTGTTGCCCCCAATTTTTTAGTTAATTCATACAACAACTTATTTCTCTATGATTTCTATCATTTCTTTATATCTGTTATTTTTTTGTCATCCAGGGAACCAGTGATCCATACATAGTCATACAGCTGGATTCTCAGATGGCTAAAAGCGGTATCAAATGGGGGTGAGCATTTATCATATTTCTGTTTTGTTCATTTCACTTATTCAAAGCCCACCATCTCATGGTTAAGAGTCAATGTTACATTGCATTTTCTTTTTCAGAGTCAATTGTGTTATGTGACTGTTTTGACTTTTCTTTAAAAGATATTTCATATTGTCCCTGGAAGCATTTTCTGAAGTTTGAAGTATTTTGGATTATCAAGTTTAGAAGGAATAATATTTTCTTCTATATAAATTATGAGGTCATTAGACCTATATATACATGAGAGCTTGCTAGTTATTTTAGGAAATATGGACAACTAATTCTAGAGAAACAAATCCCTATGATTGTGGGATTGTTTCTAAATACATAATCCTAATATTAATAGTAAGATACAGCTGTGATACAAAATAAAAATATAATAAGGATAAAATATAAAACTTCCTAAACAGTTTTGACACTCCCCCTCAAGCTGGTGAATAGATGTTCTCCATTCCCAGCTTGGATATAATTCTTTCAAAGTTACTGCAGTTCAGTCCTTTGGTGAGTATGTCTGCAAGTTGACTCTGAGTGGACACATATGGGGTGCAAATCAAGCCACTGTCTAACTTTTCCTTGATAAAATGTCTGTCCACCTCGATATGTTTAGTTTTATCATGCTGTACTGGGTTGTGGGCTATGCTAATTGCAGATTTATTGTCACAATATAACCTCATAGGTTCATCCCATCTTATCTTCAAGTCTTCCAATATAATCTTCAGCCATAGAAGTTCACATATTCCTTGGGCCATTGCTCGAAATTCTGCTTCAGCACTTGATCTAGCTACTACACTTTGTTTTTTACTCTTCCAAGTCACTAGATTTCCACCAAGGAAGGTGCAGTATCCAGTAGTTGATCTCCTATCCACAACTGACTCTGCATAATCTGCATCCGTGTATGCTTCAAGACGAACACTTTTGTTTCGTTTGAACAAAATCCCTCTTCCTAGAGTCCCTTTTAAATACTGCACAATTCTAAGGGCAGCTTGCAAATGTGCCTCCTTTGGTTGGTGCATAAATTGACTGACTAGACTCACAGCAAAAGCAATGTCTGGCCTAGTGTGAGATAAGTAAATAAGCCTGCCCACGAGTCTTTGGTACATTTCCTTGTCCACGGCATTATCCTCCTCCGCACTTCCCAACTTTATATTTGGATCAACTGGAGTACTTGCTGGTTTGCAGGCTGTCTTTCCTGTTTCTCTAAGCAAGTCAGTAATATATTTTTGTTGAGATATGAAGATTCCTTTCTTGGAATGGGCCACTTCAATTCCCAAAAAATATTTAAGTCTCCCTAATGTCTTAATTTCAAATTCCGTGGCAAGACATTGACTTAACGTTTGCTGCTCCTCTTTGTCATCTCCAGTTATTATAATATCATCTACATACACCAATAATATTGTTACTCCTCCTGAAACTGAATGTTTAGTAAATAAAGTGTGATCTCCTTGGCTCTGTTTGTAGCCCAAACTTGTCAAAACTTTGGTGAATCTTCCAAACCATGCTCTTGGGGATTGTTTCAGCCCATATAGAGCCTTTTTTAGCTTACAAACGGTTCCAGCAGCAACCTGTCCATCATAGCCAGGGGGCAACTCCATGTATATTTCTTCTTCAAGGTCTCCATGTAGGAATGCATTCTTCACATCGAACTGCTGCATATCCCAATCATGATTTGCTGCTAATGACAATATTACTCTGACCGTGTTCATCTTAGCAACCGGAGCAAATGTCTCCAAGTAATCCACTCCATAGGTTTGAGTGAATCCTTTGGCTACTAACCTTGCCTTGTAACGCTCAATAGTCCCATCAGCCCGATACTTTACAGCGTATACCCACTTACACCCTACTGGTTTTTTTCCAGTTGGTAAGGTGACAAGCTCCCAGGTCCTGTTCTTGTTTAGTGCCTCCATTTCCACATCCATGGCTTGTTTCCATTTCCTGTCAGATAATGCTTCAGATACAGAGGAAGGTGTGGGTGTAGAGTTTAAGTTTGTGAGAAAGGTTTTATGGGTAGGAGAGAATTTTTCAAAGGATAGGAAATTTGATAGAGGGTAAAGTGGCTGTTGGGTGCAGGTTCTGGTTCCCTTTCTAAGGGCAATAGGAAGATCCAGGTTTTGATCCTCCTGTGCTTCTGAATTTTCCAAAATAAACTCATTAGAATTATTGGAATTTCTAGGATTAGAAACTGTTACCTCATGTAAAGATGGTAGGTTGGATTCTTGGACATGGATAGATTCTGGAATGACCTTTCCTCTTCTTGAATATACCAGATTTTTTCCGAATTTCCCACCACCATTAGGTGCAGATTCAGCTGCTGATTCAGGTGCCTGTTCAGGAGCTGATTCAGGTCTTGCTGCTGGTTCAGGTGCTTGTTTTGTTCTTGTCTCAGTTTCAGGGACAGCAATGCTATTTGTCCCAATTTCAGGTCCAAATGCCATATTTGGAAGCATGAGAGGCTCATCTTCCTCTCTTACATTCTCCCCTTGAAGATGAGGCTGGAAGTAGCTCTCTTGTTCGTTGAATGTGACATCCCTTGACACAAAGAATCTCTTTGACGGGGGGTGAAAACACTTGTATCCTTTTTGTGTGGTTGAGTACCCTAAGAATACACATTTGACAGCCCTAGGGTCCAACTTTCCCCTTTCATTACTATGAACATGCACAAAGGATACACACCCAAATATTCTAGGTTGGAGTTTATTTGTAGGGTTTAGGTGTGGGTAGAAGGAGGATAGGACTTCCATGGGGCTTTTTGATGCTAAGATTTTAGAGGGTAACCTATTGATTAGGTAGGTGGCCGTAAGAAGGGCTTCCCCCCAAAATTTCTTAGGGACATGATTTTGAAAAAGTAGAGCTCTAGTTTGGTCTAATAAGTGCCCATTTTTTCTTTCTGCAATCCCATTCTGTTGGGGTGTGTTAACACATGAAGACTCATGAATTATCCCTTCCTTTTGGCAAAAAGAGTTTAGCACCAGGTTAAAGTAGTCCTTGGCATTATCAGACCTAATTCTCTTGATATTAACTCCAAATTGATTTTTAATCATAGACACAAACTGAACAAAAATGGAGCTAACCTCAGATTTATGTTTCAATAGGAAAACCCAAGTCACCCGTGTACAATCATCTATGAAGGTTAAAAACCACTTAGCACCTGAGATATTAGGAATATTAGCAGGACCCCAGACATCAGTATGGATAAGAAAAAAAGGGACTCATTTTATTACTAATGGGAAAAGGTACACGCTTGTGTTTCGCAAGCTCACACACCTCACAATGGAGACTCTCCACATTTAAATTCTGAAACAAGGAAGGGAAGAGCACTTTTACAACTTGAAATGAAGGGTGTCCTAGCCGACAATGATATAGTTGAGCTTTCTCTTTACTGGTCATGGTGGATTCAGATATGAGAGAGTGACTATTGATACCAAGATTAGGATCCTCCATGTAGTATAGGCCATTCCATTCTCTAGCATGTCCAATCGTCCTCCCTGAGTTTTTGTCCTGAAATACACAATAGTTGTTATGAAAAACAACGTTACAAGAGAGATCTTTTGTGAGTTTCTGTACAGAAATCAGATTGGTGGACAATTTAGGGACATGAAGGACATGTTTTAATGTTATAGATGGGCTTATTTGGACTTCTCCTTGACCTGCGGCAGTTATACATGTTCCATCTGCTGTGGAAATTTTCTTGTTGCTAGGACATGGGATATATGTGGAGAAGTATTTAGGTAGAGGGGTCATATGGTCAGTAGCACCAGAATCTAGTATCCAGAAATGAGTAAAGGGTGTATCTGAAGCAGTAAGTCCAAAAGAAAATGGAAACTTACCAGAATATGTTAAGGAGCACATACCTGAGGGCTTCTCCAATTTACTAAGGAAGGACCTTACCCTTTCTATCTCTTCATGATTCAGCTGGACAAATTCTTCTCCTTGTCCATTAACAATGTGTGCTTGTCTTTGTCCTTCCCTTTTTGGAGGGCCTCCTTTCTGGCCCCATTCTCTGCTTGGGGGTTTTCCATGTAATTTCCAGCACTTTTCCCTTGTGTGGCGCGGCTTGTTGCAGTAGGTACACCAGACTTCCTCCTGTTTTTTCTCTATATTGGAAAACCCGCTTTTCTTCTGGTTAGTTAGCATGGCTGTTCCTCCTTCAGCTTTCATTGCTGAGCTTTCAGTAGTTGGGGTCTCCAACATCAGTCCTCTCCTGCTTTCTTCACTTCGAATAATAGCTACCACTTCATTAAGCCTTGGGACCTTCTCTTTTCCCAAGATTTGGATTCGAACCTGATCATATTCAGGATTCAGGCCTACCAAGAAATCATAGACTCTATCTTGTTCAATATACTCCTTAAGGATTGCTGAGTCTTCTGAACATTTTGCTTTTATAACTCGGTAGTGATCCAATTCCATCCATAGGGACTTGAGTTGATTGGCATATTCTGTAACAGATTTGTTTCCCTGCTTGGCAGCCACGGTTTTCACTTTTACATCATATATTTGAGCAGCATCCTTGGCCTTAGAATAGGTTTGTTCTACTGCCTCCCAAATTTCCTTTGCTGATTTAAGGAACATGCAGGTATCACTGATTTCTGGGACCATTGAATTCCACAGCCATGCCATGATCATGGAGTCTTCTTCATCCCATGATTTGAACTTGGCATCCTGTTCATCAGGGGCCATATCAGTCAGGTGACTGACCTTTCCTTTTCCTTTCAAGATGGTTCTAATGAGTTGAGACCATTTGAGATAATTTTTTCCATTTAATCTATAAGCAGAATGAACATTCTGCAATTCTCCAGCAGTTTGGGATCTGTCCCCAATAGGATTCACGATCTCAGTGATCTCAGCCATCACAGTGATGAACAGTAACGGCGGTGAACAGTAACCGTGATGAACAGTGCGTGGTGAACAGTAACCGCGGTGAACAGTAGCCGCGGTGAAGGCTACACAGCAATGAAGGCTGCGATTAGGCCAAGGTTGTGCAGCAATGAAGGCTGCAGCAAGGCTCAATGTTGTGCAGCAATGACGGCTGCAACTTAGGGTTTTCAGGCACGGTCAGAGACTCCTAAAGATCAGGAGCTCTGATACCATATCAAGTTTAGAAGGAATAATATTTTCTTCTATATAAATTATGAGGTCATTAGACCTATATATACATGAGAGCTTGCTAGTTATTTTAGGAAATATGGACAACTAATTCTAGAGAAACAAATCCCTATGATTGTGGGATTGTTTCTAAATACATAATCCTAATATTAATAGTAAGATACAGCTGTGATACAAAATAAAAATATAATAAGGATAAAATATAAAACTTCCTAAACAGTTTTGACATGGATTATCACTTTCTTCCAAATTTTTTATATTAGCTAAATGGATATTTCTCTTCCAACTGAACACTCGTCTTCCACTTACTTTGCTAAATTTAATGTCTTAACTTCAGTGGTATGTTTGTTTACTGTTTTCTAAATTACTATTACAGCTCGTCATTACATTGGGTTCATTTATGTAAAATTAATTAATGGCAGGACAAAAGAGCCAACATGGAATGAGGAGTTTACTTTTAATATTAAGCAGCCTCCAAGCCAGTCTTTACAGGTTAACAAGCACGAACACTCTTTCTCACTTTCCTCTATTCGCACATACATATTCAGTGGAAGGTACCATTGCAAGAATTTGATAGAACAAGACAACCTTTTATTAAAATTGTATTAGAGAAATAAATAAGAAAAGTTAAAATGTGTAATAGTTAGTTGATTCAGCTGTCAATTAGTAGAGCACAGACTGTTAGTAGAGGAAATTGGTTAGTTGTTAGATGAAAATTATATAGTTCTGTGTGGGAGGGTTCATGTTCCTTGGAATACCTTAGACTTGTTCAATTGAGAACTGTTTGGGTGAGGAGTTCTTTAAGATCAGTAAAAATATTTTTGTTTCTATGGTTATTGTTCTAAAACCAAATCTGATGGTTTTGGGGAGAAGATGTGTTTGGGGCTATAACAAAGCTCAAAGCCACGTCCACACAATATCATGTGCCATTCCAGAACATGAATCTGAAGAGCACCAAGCTTATTATGCATATCATCCAATTTCATAGGCTTTTGACCTTTGGCAAGAATGAATCTTCCATGGAGATTGAATTTTCATCTTTCAAGTCCTTCCTTGTAAACATCTTCTGGGATAGTGAAGGCTAAAGAATCCCTTTTCATGCACGGGTTAGGTAGTCGGGATAGAGTAGGAGCAACCACTCCACAAGACAAAGCTTGGAGACAAGATTTAAAGGCTTTTGGTGGGATTGAAGGCTGATCCTTAGGATTTATGAGACATTTCCAAGGATAAATGTAAGATTCCTCCATTTCCTTACCTAAACTAGATTGGAATAACTCAAGGACGAATATAGATGTTGAAATCTTGGAGATAAAATGACACCAAATCCCATATTTGTATGTCATATGGTTGAATACATAATGAAGGGATAACATAATTTAATTTTTACTTTCTGTCCTACCTTCCACAAATCCACTCATCCTTATTGTGGTTACCATTGAGGTAATCCTTCATTGCGGTAAGTAATCCAAAATCCTAAACGACAACCTTCATTGTTGTTGATCATCCTTTTGAAGGTAGCCTTAATTGTTGTCTTGATTTATATTGTCATTCAATGCCTTTGTCTTGCTATAGCCATGGCGGATTCATTTGACACAACAATTGAAATAGGGGAAAGAAATCCCAGACTCATGGAAAGCCACCTAGTAGAGGTTCTCCCCAACCTAAAAATTCTCCTCCTACACCCCTTGCCTTAACAATAAGAAAATATTCAATGCAGATGGAACTTCCTTCACTGTAGAGAAGGAGAAGTTAAAATAAATCCATCCATAACCATGAAAAATGTTCTCCATATTCCCGAATTGTTTTATAGACTACCTTATAGTGTTGTAGCCTCAAAAAGTTCTATGGAGGTTTTGTTTTCTTTTTATCCCAATGTGACTACACTAAATAATCTCATTCCAATATATTTAGGTGTGTATTGTTTGTCCATGTCCTTAGTGGTGCTAGTGGAAAACTTGATCCTAAAGCCTTAAAATGTGTCTTTGTAGGATACTCACCCACACAAAAGGGATATAAATGTCATCACCCACCTTTCAAAAAATTCTATGTCAAGAGATGCCACTTTTTTTGAGAAACAAAGTTAAGCCTAGATCATCTTAAATGAGAAGTTAAAACAAAGAAAGATGATTCTCCTCCACTGCCTTTTGATTTTAGACTTGGACTAGAAACACCAGAAACAAGGACTAAAAAAGAAACAAATTCTGAGAAAAGGAACTGAAAAAGAAACATTATGAGAAAGGGGACTGAAAAAGAAAGCACTAAATCCACTCAAGATGGATTTAAGATTTGAAGTGTGTGCCTGCAGTCTAGCACACTTTTTTTTTTCTTGTTGTTGTAAGTAATATAACCCATCATACTCTTTACCAATTCCAATAGTCCTCCTCGTGGCAAGATCCGAAAAACATAATGGGAATGAAAAAAATACCATTGCGAGGGTCTTGTTCACAAAAAAAAAGATCCCCTGGAAAAATAGCGGGGGTTTAGGGTCTAGGGGTCAGTGAGCGGGTCAATGGCAGTGGTCAACGGCGGTGGTCAGCGATCAACGGTGGTAGTGGCGGTCAACGATGTAGAAGCAAAGTCTCCCAAATGGGGAACTCTGATACCATATTAGGAAGTGAATTTTAAGCCTAACTCTATTTCATGAAATTGGCTTATAAGGTGAGGTTTGCTTCCACTTATATATTATGAAATGTCTTAATTTTTAGTCAATGTGAGATCTCCAACACACCCCTCTCATGTCAAGATTGCCAACCTGATAAACCCATCAAACACTCGTTAGGATAAGTTCTACATGACTCTGATACCAAATTGAAAGAAGATTGAATATATTTCTGAATGTGTTTACAAATGTAATTACAATATAAATTTATAGACTATTTACAACCTAATTAAGGAAAGAAATAATAGGTAATTAAAAGAAGCAATAATAGGTAATTAAAACAAGAAATAATAAATAATTATAGTTATACAAATCAAATCACCAAAAGATATCAAATGTCCAAATAAATAAAAAAACAAAATCTGCACTAATTATGGAATAATTATCTCCTAATTATGCAACAAAGATGTTAAAAGATTTGGGAAAAATCTTGTTTACACAAGGAAGACAAAGGCCATTCCAAAATGTCCATGGATTCAATCCAACTGTTTTTCCTAAACCTATAATCTCTAGTGAATCAATCTCTGATTTCTCAACTGCACAGGAACCTAAATCTAGTTTGATACCAACCTATGAGGACCTAGACATTCCAATTGCCATTAGGCAGAGACTACAAAATGTACAACCAAGCCACAATACTTTTTAGCCAATTATCTATTCTTTAAACACTTTGCACTTACTAGTATAGTCTTCCTTACAAGCCTAAACACTACCACAACTCCTACCTCCCTATCTAAGGCATTGATTGACATGGAGATAGGCCATGGACTTGGAAATGGAGGCACTGTAAAAGAATAGTACTTGGGAATTGGTTACTCTATGAAAAGGAAAAAAAATCCGTAGGATGTAAATGGGCATATATTATAAAATACAAGACTAATGGATACATTGAAAGATACAAGGCAAGGTTAGTAGCCAAGGGATTCGCTTAAGCATCTGGAGTGGATTACTTGAAAACATTTGGCCCAGTTGAAAAAATGAATATAGTAGGGGTAATATAATCTCTTGTGGCTGAAACTTGCAACAATTTGATGTAAAAAATGTCTTCCTTCATGGAGAACTTGAAGAGGAGATTTACATGGAATTGTCCCTTGGATATGGTGGGAAAATTGCTGTCAATAGTTTGCAAATTGAAACAGGAAATGCATGGACTAAACCAATCACCACGAGCATGATTTGGAAGGTTTACTAAAGTTATGATAGGTTTGGGCTTCAAAACAAAGCCAAGGAGACCACACATTCTTTGTTAAAGACGCTAAGTCAGGTGGAGTAATAGTGTTACTGATGTATATGGATGATATTATAGTGATAAGTGCCGATGAAGAGGAACAACAACTATTAAGCGAACATCTAGCCAAGGAGTTTGAAATCAAGTCCTTGGGAAAATGAAGTAGCTCATTCTAAACCAACATAAATACATTATTGATTTGCTAAAGGAAACTGGTAAGATATCATGCAAGCCTGCAAGTACACCAATTGATCCATATCTAAAGTTCAAAAATGCAGAAAAAGATACTGCTATGCTAGAGATTGGTTGGCAAACTTATATATTTGTCTCACACTAGACCTGAAGCTACATTTGTAGTGAGTCTAGTAAGTCAGTTCATGCCCCAACCAAAGGAGACTCACTTGCAGGCTGAACTAAGAATTGTTCTATATCTAAAAGGTACTTTAGGTAAGGGAATTTTATTCAAATGAAATGGGAATGTAAATCTCAAAGTATATAAAAATGTTGACTATGCTGGGTCAATTGTGGATAGGAGATCAACCATTGGATATTGTATTTTCCTAAGTGGGAATCTTGTAACTTGGAAGAGTAAAAAACAGAATGTGGTAGCAAGATCTAGTGCTGAAGCAGAGTTCAGGGAAATGGAACAAGGGATCTAGAACTGCTGTGGCTGAAAATCATCTTGGAAGACTTAAGAATAAAGTGGGAGTAACCAATGAGACCTCACTGTGATAATAAATTTGTTGTTAGCATAGTCCATAATTCGGTGCAACATGATAGAACCAAACACATTGAAATTGATTGCATTTTATCAAAGAAAGATTAGACAATGATCAAATTTGCCTTCCATATGTCTCCAATGAAGAGATCCTTGCAGACCTTCTAACAAAGGGGCTGAATAGCAACAACTTTCAAAGGATTGTTTCCAAGTTGAGAATGGAAAATGTTTATTCACCAACTTAGGGGAAGTGTGAGCAATCATATTTTATTATTCCATATTTAGCAGATTATAATTAATAATTAAAGTGTATAATGATTATATCCCTGAATAATAGGGATTTGATTATTTCCCTGAATAATAGGGATTTGATTATATCCCTGAATAATAAGGATTTGATTATATCCCTGAATAATAAGGATTTGATTATATCCCTGAATAATAAGGATTTGATTATATCCACGAATAATAGGGATTTGATTGTTTCAAAAATGAAAAATCATGAAAATATATGTTTGAAAGTAAAATTATCTTGAAAAGTTTATGTCAATATTCTAACATCTGGCACTATATCTTAGGTTGCAGCCTGGGATGCAAATCTTGTAACTCCTCACAAACGAATGGGGAATGCAGGTGTTGATCTAGAGTTGCTCTGTGATGGTGAGGACCAGAAAATCTTTTGACAATTAATTAGTGAAGTGTTGAAAGATTCTTGTATTGCTTAAAATTTTGAAATGGGTTCAATTTCTGCTCCATTTTCTTTTATATACATGTTCATCTGTCAGAAGAAGTGGGAAAATTGCTTATGAATATATTTACTAGAAGTGCAAAAAGTTGAGATTTATAGTGCAAAAAGTTGAGATTTATGGTTAAACTTATGGCTGCAAAAACTTAGCAAAAATGCGTTTTGTTATAGGAGATGTTCATGAAATACTGGTCGAGTTGGAAGGAATGGGAGGTGGTGGAAAGGTTCAGATGGAGGTATGTTTCTTAAGAGTACAGATTTTATGGGGAAAAGTTATTGGGCAATTGGATTTAGTGGACAGCATGATGTCTATGCATTGTATGAATAATTTGGTGAAATAGATACGTCTCTGATATACCTTACAACTTACAACTTCATATGACAATAAATGCATTTTTATATTTTAGCACTTGCATTAATCTGTCTCCTCTTTAGTGATGTTGTATTTTTAAATAAATCTATATAGGTTTTAATGTGAAATTTGACTTGAACTTCATTCAAGACTTTTGATATAAGCTATATGCTTTATGTATGTTTGAGATATTTATCCACATATGTGCTTTATTTGGTATAAATTCTGTTGTGTTGTGTAAATGAGAGGCTACATTGTAATGAATCATGATTGTGATAAGTTTTGGGTTTCAGGTAAAATATAAAAGCTATGATCAAATTGATGAAGAGAAAAGGTGGTGGAAGATACCTTTTGTTTTAGACTTTTTAAAGATAAAGGGTTTTGATTCTGCATTCAGAAAGGTTATTGGTTCTGAAACAGTACAGGCCCGCCAATTTGTGGAATATGCATTTGGGCAGTTAAAGTCTTTTAACAATTCATATCTTCTGAAGGGAGGGAAGTCTGATACTAATAATGGTGAGTATGACAGTGAAGCTGCAGGGGAACTGAATGAATCTGCTTTTACATTCAATATTCCTTCTATCGAAGCTGGCATTTCAGAAGCCTTCAATGAAACTAGCAGGGAACAGAGGAACTCAAAGGAATTTATCAAACATGACAATGATACTGAAAATGGACATGCTTCTGAATTGCCAACAAAAGTTAGTGAGGAAGAATTATCAAATAAAATATTTTGGAGGAATTTTGCTAATGTTGTTAATTTTAGTATCGCTCAAAAGTTAGGTCTCTCTGTTTCAGAGAAATTTAAGTGGGATGGATTGGAGTTTTTAAACAAAATTGGCTCACAATCGCAAAATATTGCAGAAAGCATTTACGTCCAATCTGGTCTTGCAATGCCTGTAGGCACAGATGATACAGATGATAAAACAAGTGGCCAACCTGCCATTGCTGTGTTTCAGCCTTCACTTCCTGAGGTTAAAAAAGCAACACAAAATTTGATGAGGCAGACTGAGTCAATTTTTGGAGGTTTAATGCTTTTGACTGCAACAGTATCCAAAATAAAAGAAGGGGGTTCTTCAGAAGAGAGGAAAATCAAAGAAGATTCTACCAAAGCAGGTGACGAGGACATGGAATATTCCAGTAGTCAGCAGTTTCCCAGCTCACAGAGTGGAATAGTGCTGGATGATAAAATAACTGAAGAGATGAAAGAACTTTTTTCTAGTGCTGAAAGTGCCATGGAGGCTTGGGCGATGCTGGCCACTTCACTGGGCCAACCTAGTTTTATTAAGTCTGAGTTTGAAAAATTATGTTTCTTAGATAATGCATCCACAGACACACAGGTGTTTTGTTTATATCCTCTTCAATAAGTCCATTTCTCTGTTTTTGTGAATTTTCAACTGGCAATGTACATCTGTAATATATTGCTAGTGTCTTATTCTATTCGCTGCTTTCTATTTTCTAAGTCTTTAGAACTTTCAGGTTGCAATCTGGCGTGATTCTGCACGAAGAAGGTTGGTGGTTGCTTTTAGGGGAACAGAACAGGTAGTTCATATTTCTTGTTCTTTTAGGTGGTGTATAGCATCTGGGTTCAGTTAAAGATGCGCATACTTTTTATTTTTCAGTCTCAATGGAAGGACTTAAGAACTGACCTAATGCTTGTGCCAGCCGGGTAACATTCATTTCCAACCTAGTTGTGACTTATTTAGTGGTTTGGTTTAATTTTCAGCCATAAAGGTGTTGCTTTGGGGTCATTGTATCATTGTATGTAACATGTATCTCATCTCATTGTTTTAATGTAGTTTTAATCTTGTGAGTAATTGTGCATGTATGTATTTGATAAATGTAATCATATTTGATATTGCTTAATTTTGTATGTTATTGTTGGAGATCCTACACCAACTAGAGATATAGTTAAACTATAGCAAATCTCACCTTATAAATTAGGTTTGTGAGGTTGAATTAAGCTTAAAGTCTATTTCTTAAGATGGTATCAAAGTTTATTGTAGTATATAAGTGAATGAAAACATCAACTTACAAGTGGTTTTTGTGAAGTTGAGTTTGACTTAAAGTTCACTTTCTAATAGATATATTTGATAACTTTGAAACAAAATATTTGGCAAAAAAAAATTGAAAAGAGAAAAAATTTAAAATAAGTAGAAAAGTTATCGAAAAGCAATGCATATTTTGGGGACAGAAGGCAGCAATATATTTTATTTAGTTTATTGAGAAAGTACACCATGCATATTTGGGGGACAGAAGGCAGTAATATATTTTATTTAGTTTATTGAGAAAGTACACCATCATTGTTTCTGTTGTTATTGACTATTATTACTTCAAATGTATTAAACATGTCAGTTTTTGAGGTTATACCACCTCAGCTGCCCTGAAAATATTCTTTTCTGCTGTGTCAAATCATAATTAATTTAGGGATTGATTAAATGATTTTTGGTTTAACCATATGATTTCCTTTCACAACTAGCTTTCCTATGACTTTCACAGGCTAAATCCTGAAAGGATAGGTGGAGATTTCAAGCAAGAGATTCAAGTATGGTAATTGTTGTAAGGTTATGTTATTCAGACATGATTAGTAGGTTTTTTGAAAGCTTGAAGAACATAGTATTCATTTGTTGTTGATGATGTTATGGTTATTGTAGGTTCACAGCGGTTTTCTAAGTGCGTATGATTCAGTAAGGACCAGGATCATTTCTCTAATTCGGCTTGCAATTGGTTATGTGTAAGTTGTACTTGTGAAGAACTTTTGTTGCACCGAGCACACTGCCTTGTAACTTTATATTTCTTAGAATATTTTGAAAATCCATTTGCTTTCCCATAGTTAATTGTTTTTATGAATTAAGTGACAAATGAATTACTAATTGTCGCGAACTAGCTAGCCCAAAAGCTTATGTTTGGGATGTAGGTACAACTTGAACTAGCAAGAAAATAATTTTATTGATAACTATATGATAGGTTCTACGTTAGATTATAATTCTGTATTAGGAGGCTATGATTTAGTAGTGACAGTTATAGGCGCAATTATGCCACTTATGTGTAGAAAATAAATGCTTTAGAAATCAACTCTATATTAAAAACTCCAGGACGACAGGTATGTGTAGAAAATAACTACTTCAGAAATCAATTCTATATTAAAAACTCCAGGACGGCAGTTATGTGTAAAAAATAACTACTGCTAGTTAGTTTTGTATTAGAAATTGGAGCACAGCATTATGCGTGGAAAATAACCGCTGGTAGTTGTGTATTTGGAGTATATATTTGGCGAGTGTGAAGTTGTTTGTGATTTGTGGACAGAGAATACTCTTTGTAGGAGATGTTTGTCTCTAGGGCAGCAAGTGTATTGATGTATTAAAACTGATAAGGGAGACTTTTGTCTCTGGAACAACTAGTGTATCTATTATGTGTGATTCCAGTGTTCAATGTTATATTTTGTTACTTTTTTATTAATAGGGTTTCTATCAATTATACACACGGTTTATTGACAGACCTGTAGGAGGGTATTAAGGTTCGATTTGTTGCATATGATCTTTGAAGGAAAAAACTCCTTATAAGGGGTAAAGCCTTGTTTGTTGAGTGCTTGTACAGAAAATCCAGTCATTAAACCGGATTGTTTTGTTAATACAGCTACTGTTTTATGTCTCTAATTCTCGAGTCCAACACTATGTCAATAGTACATCTCAAAATTTGATTTGCTTTGACAAACAAAAGTTATTTTTTGTGCCAGAGATGATCATTCTAAGTCCCTTCACAAATGGCATGTTTATGTGACTGGTCATAGTTTGGGTGGTGCATTGGCAACCTTGCTCGCACTTGAACTTTCATCTAATCAATTAGCAAAGTAAGTTTATTATTTCTCATACACTTTATTTCTGTAATTTTTAACTTTTTAATTTACACTTCATTTAATCTTGCAGATGAGCATGCATTTACTAGCAAAATATTTTATTTACAATTGACAAAGATTGGACAGGTTGAGAGAAGATTTTATTGAATTGAATTTTTGAAACAGTACATCAGCGTATATATAGAGAACTCTACCCCTAAAGTAAAGATTACAAAGAGATCTCTGGAATCTTCTAACAACACACGTGTAATTAATTACAATATTTTATTGTAGCTTATCAACTATATTTTCTCCTTAATAAACACTTCCCCTCAAGCTCGTGAATGGATCTATCATTCCAAACTTGCTCGTGAGATCATGAAATCATTTAGTATGAAGACCTTTTGTAAACAGATCTTCTAATTGAAGCTCAAATGGGACATAAGAAATGGTGATAAGACCACTATATAGTTTTTCTTTAATAAAGTATCAATCTATCTCTATGTGCTATGTGCTTGGTCTTATCATGTTTAACTTGATTGTGATGAATGCTAATAGCTGATTTGTTATCACAATAAAGAGTCATAGATTCTTCACATGTCACTTTAAGATTGTTCAAAATAATTTTCAGCCATAAAAATTCACACACCCCATGTGCCATAGTTCGGAATTCAGCCTTTGCACTAGACCTTGCAATTACATTTTGTTTTTTACTTCTCCAAGTCAGCAAATTTCCTTTCCATCCAAAAACATGCTATATCGTGAAGTGGATCTCCTATCTATAACATACCCTGCATAATTTGCATTAGTATACACCTCTATTTTTAATTTTTCATTCTTGAACAATAATACCCTACACAAGTATAGGGAATCTTATGATTATTGTAGAAATAAATGTCGGCTTCCACATTCTGGTTTTCCTAGTGGCTTTTGGTTAAATCTTCCACTTTTGTATATTTTCTTTTATATACAATATATGGGATGCTGCAAATGATTGATGGAGGCTATAGTCCTAACCTAGTTAGGATTATAACGTATATAGTGAATTGATATAAGTTGTATATACACTATCATTGAAAGTATAGGACCTACCAATTAATAACCCTAAAATTTATATTCATGATAGTTATTGTATGCCATAATATTTTTTTTATATTCATGATAGTTATTGCATGCCATAATATTTTTTTTATATTCATGATAGTTATCGCATGCCATAATATTTTTTTTTGTCTACCAGGCAAGGAACAATTTCTATTACTATGTACAACTTTGGTTCTCCTAGAGTTGGTAACAAAAGATTTGCAGAAGTTTACAATAAGGTTAGAAAATAGTATAACTATTTTGTTAATGTTGTTTCCATTGCCATGTTGCTACTATATTGAATTGATTGTCCATTACGAACTTCAATTATTTTAAATTCTAAATCTTCCTATATATTATAATCTTTGACATAGAGATATTTTGCCTTCTTTATTAATTTATCATGTTTGATAAAGTAGACATATTTGTTTTTGTTTACATTTTGTAGAAATGTTGATTGTGTGATGTACCGACTCTAAATCATGATTGTGAAAAGCATAAAAGACACTTGAGAGTGTCTACTAGTGTTAATATTAGTTAGACTGTCTACCACCTGTGTTAGTGTTTTGACTTTGTAGTTTTCTAGTTATTCCGTTTTCTATGCAGGGAATGTTGATACTGATAAGTTGATTTTTAGGTATGTTTTCACACTATTTTGAATTGCAAAAGCCAGTTTACAATCTATGGTGGCTTTATATACCCAGGTTGAGTATATCGCTCACATAAAGGGTGAAGGAGTCTCTATGGTTGAAGGGGGTAATAAGAGAATTGGGTGTTATAGGTCTGTGTGATTATTCATTGTAAAAGTCAAAGTGTTTTACATCTAACTGATCATCATATTTACCATGAACAAACTAGACACAATTATGCTAGATTGCATTTCATTAGAGACATTGTTGAGTCTGGGGAGGTTAGGATTGTGAAGGTAGCCTCATAGGAGAATTCTACATATGTATTTACAAAGTCCTTACCAAAATTGATATTCAAAGGTTGCTTGGAATAGATTAATTATTTTGTTCGAGGATAAAGAAAGGTGATGTGGGAGCTCTTCCATAATTTGGAGTCAAGGTGGAGAATTTTAATGTATTGATTCTAAATTATGATTTTCTAATGAAGAGAACCAACAAATATCTAAGCGTCTAGTAATGCTAAGATTAGTTAGACTGTCTATCGTCTACCACTTGTATTAGATGGTATTTTGTTTTAACTTTCTTTGTGGTTTTCTGTTATTTCATAGTTCTATATAAAGAAGTTTGGGTATGCTATGCATGTTGCATTGAGAATGTACTCTATGTATAGAACTTTCTATTAAAATACTATTGCTTTCTTTAATTCTTGTTCTTGTGTTTTTCTTGTTATCATTTGATGAACGCAACAAATTGTTTTGCTCCTGTATATGCAGAGAGTTAAAGATAGCTGGCGAGTTGTGAATCACAGAGATATTATACCTACAGTTCCTCGGTTAATGGGTTATTGTCATGTGGAGCGACCTGTATTTCTTGCTGCTGGGGTTTTAAGAAATACCCTAGTGAGTGGTTATTATAATTCTTTGCACTCACGTGAATCTCTATTAAAAATCAAAATATAAGAATATACTCTTCTCTTTATTATTTACTGTCTTGTCAGGCACTCATCCTTTTTGTTGACAATTTTAATGCCTCATTGATTTGGCTATTATTAATGACAATATTTTGTGAAAATTACTGAAATGGTATGGTTACATTTGTTAGTCTCGATAGTTCTACAATGTAATTTATCAAGAACATGGCATTACATATGAAGTGAAAGTCAGTTGTTTGAGACTAACAGGAATAATTTCTTGAAGTTTAAATCAATTGAACATTTCCAAACGCCTACTCTTGCTAATATATCAAATGCTTGCCATCCAGGAAAACAAAGATATTTTGGGAGATGGTTATGAAGGTGATGTTCTTGGGGAATCAACACCAGATGTTATAGTCAGTGAATTTGTATGTTTCTTCTTTTCCAACTTTCAAATAATTGTTTATTCTGTTATATTCTCATATTCACTTATAATATTGTCATTAATTTTGATTTCGTATATTAAGGGAGTGGAAAGAAATAGATGAAATATATTTCTGAGATATCTTACAAATGTGATTACAGTCTCTATTTATAGACTGTTTTACAACCTAATTAAGGAAAGAAATAATAGGTAATGAAAGCAAGAAATAATGGGTGTTTAAAGCTGTACAAATCAAATCACTAACAAATCTGTCCTAATAAATATAAAATGGAATATGCACTTAATTATAACATAATTCTCCTGATTATGCAACACTCCCCCTCAAGTTGGTGAATGTATATCTATCATTCCCAACTTGCAAGTAAGATCTTCGAATTGTTTTGTGGGAAGTCCCTTAGTAAACATATCTGCCAATTGGAGTCTCGAAGGGATGTACTCAGTGGCTATAAAAATATTTGTCTTCATTATTCTTCTCTGGTAATGATGTTGGTGCAGGGTCTTTGTCATCCTCCCTAAGAACGAAATCCTGCAACAAAGGAAAAGGTGGCAACTCAAGGTCCTCAGCTTCTTGAATACTCTCCCCCTGAAGCTGAGAACTAGGAAAGAAAGACTCTGTTTCATGGAAGGTGACATATTTGGAAATATAAACTTTACGACTTTGAGGATGATAACATTTGTACCCTTTTTTGTTGGGGGCATAACCGATGAAGACACATTTGATGGCGCGAGGATCTAACTTACCCCGATAAGGACTATGAACATGGACAAAAGCAGGACAACCAAAGACACGATTCTGAAGACTATTCAACATAGGAATAGAAGGATAGAATGTGGTCATAACCTGAATAGGAGTAACACCCTCTAAAACCCGAGAGGGTAATCTATTAATCAAATAAGTGGCAGTCAGGACTACTTCCCCCCAGTAAGATCTAGGAACAGATGTTTGGAAAAGTAAAGCTCGAGTAACCTCAAGGAGATGACGATTTTTCCTTTCAGCAACCCCATTTTGTTGAGGAGTGTCCACACAGGTTAATTCATGAACAACTCCATTTTCCTCAAGGAACTTGGAAAAGTTTTGGTTCACATATTCTCTTCCATTATCAGAACGCAATCTCTTAATTGGACTTTCAAATTGTGTTTGAATCATTCTGTAAAACTTTACAAACAAGTGAAAAACTTCAGACTTATCTTTCATGAGGAATATCCAAGTAACCCGAGTACAATCATCAATAAATGAAACAAACCATTTTGCACCCGAGATATTAGGAATAGGTGAAGGTCCCCATACATCTGAATGAATAAGATCAAAAGGTTTAGAACTTTTATTACCATTGGGAGGAAAAGTTGTCCGATGGTGTTTAGCAAACTGACAAACATCACAATGAAATGACTCAGCAGACACTTTTGTAAATAAAACAGAAAATAAGGACTTTAGGGTACTAAATGGAGGATGACCAAGACGTCTGTGTTGAAGCCATATCTGAGAGGATGACCAAGATTCACGACCTTGCTGAAAATTAGAAGTGTGTGCCTGTAGTCTAGCACCCTTTTTACTTTCTTCATGTTGTAAATAATATAACCCGCCCTGCTCTTTAGCAATTCCAATAGTCTTCCCCGTGGCAAGATCCTGAAAAACACAATGGGAAGGGAAAAATACCACTGCACAATTTAAATCTTGGGTAATCTTTTGAATAGACAAGAGGTTATTGGATAGTTTGGGAACATGAAGCACATTTTTTAAAGAAAATGAAGGTTGAAGGTGAATGTTACCACAACCATTAATGGGGGTAGTGGAACCATTAGCAACAGTAATATATGGCTTACCGGATAAAGTAGTGTAGGATGAAAAAAAAGAGGAATGAGGTGTCATATGATCAGTAGCACCAGAGTCTATAATCCAGATATTTTCAGTACTAGAAGCATTAAAGGATAAAAAACTAGAACTCTTACCACTCATAGTAAAGGAACAATAGCTAGATGGCTTACTAAGGGAGTCCATGAGAGTTCAAAACCAACTTTTTTCAGATTGGCAAAATTTGATCCTGTTCACGCACAAAAAAAAAATCCGCCGGAAAAATTTTCCGGTGGCGGTTTCCGGCGAGCAGTGGAAGTTCCGGCGAGCGACGGCAGTGGTGGTCGGCGGTGGTCAATGGCGGTGGCAGTAACGGTCAATGGTGCAAGGTGGTGGTGGTGGTCAATGAAGAAAGGATAAGGAAAATAAAAAGTTGCAGCAATGAAGGCTGTCCAACAAAAAAAAAAAAAAATTGCAGCAATGAAGGCTAAAAAAAATTGCGGAAGCAGAGTCTCCTAGATCAGGAGCTCTGATACCATATTACGAAGTGGACTTTAAGCCTAACTCAACCCCATAAAACCGGCTCATAAGGTTGAGGTTTGCACCCACTTATATACAATGAAAGGCTCTAATCTCTAGTCGATGTGGGATCTATATCTATTTCTTTCCACTTGGTATCAGAGCCATTTCGAGTCTATCCTAGCGAGTGTTTGTGTTGGGCCTATCGTGCCACCCGCTATCGGGCCGCTATCGGACCACCCATAATATATAGTCCCACGCACGAGTTGGCAGTCTCGGCGTGAGGAGGGTGTGTTGGAGATCCCACATCGACTAGAGATTAGAGCCTTTCATTGTATATAAGTGGGTGCAAACCTCAACCCTATGAGCCGGTTTTATGAGGTTGAGTTAGGCTTAAAGTCCACACTATTTACACCCATATTTCAGCACCCTCTCTCAAGATGAGGAATGAATGTCCTCCATTCCCAGCTTGGTTATGAGATTATGGAAGACTGGGGTATTGATTCCTAGACGATGCAAGTCCCTACGTTTTCATACCTTAGCATTTCCCTAGATACTCCATTCTTCACAAGTTTTTTTTTAAACAGTTTTTTTTAAAACACATGCTAGATGTCACTATGAAACTTTAGAATTTTAACTAGGTTGACACTCCAAAGTTCGACAATTACGTCAATACATGAGAATCCATAATGTTTACAAAGAAAAAGGAATACAAAAAACACGGGGGGAATCACACTAAAACCCATACCACATGAAAATACACCGAGAAACAAAACCAAGCTACCACAACAAGAACTAACTCATAAAAACAAGGTAACACATAACACCCAACACTTAGCCAAACCTAAACTCAAGAAGACCATATATATTTCTAAAAAATAAAGCTCAGAGATGGAGAAACTATTAGTAATAAGTTTCCATCTTTTCTTCTTGATCTCTGGTTGGATGTAACCTTGGTCTATGTTTGTCTTCAGTTATTTTCAATGAAGATAAAGATGTTACATATGTTTCTGATTTTTCTTTTTGGGTGTTTCATTGGAGACTAAAGAATCTTCATAACATGAATTTAATTATGAAAAGCAAGAAATACATGTCAGATACTCCTTAAAAATTCAAGTCAGTTTCTATGATGGCTTATTCATTGACAGCCAGGGATGAAAGGAAGGGGTTTCCAAGCTTTGAAGCACACCTTTACGATTTTGTCATGTTTCCAGTTTTTGCATGAAATTATTGTAGTTTGTAATTTGGCCTAAAAATGTGTAGTTTTGGCACCTAGGAACTATACACATTAATTCAGCCCCTGTAATTGCATATGGGGAGTGTGTTTGTCCTAAGGGTCTAACGTCATATGTATTCACTGTATTACAGAGCATTGTATTCTTCTTAATCTATCAAACTGGGCTATTTTTATTAGTAACGTTGACATATTCTTCCTTTTAAGAATCTAGAGGTGGTCTTTCTTACATGTTCACCATTCCCAACCTTGATGTATCAGTTGAAGGGTGAGAAGGAGCTTATTGAGAAGTTGTTGCAAACTGAAATAAATATATTCCGCTCAATCAGAGATGGAAGTGCTCTGATGCAGCATATGGAGGATTTCTATTACATCACGTTACTAGAGGTACAGACCAATCTCATAAAACTATTCAACGTATTACTTGCCTAATTCTTCCATTCTGCTATTGTCATTCTTGTCTAGTTTTACTGTAATAAAGTAGCTCGTATGTTTTTTTTTGGAAGTAGTCTATTATAATAGTTGTAGAAATATAAGATAAGCACAACAAAAGAGCGTATTATATATGAAATGTAGAATACATTACATAGAGTTGGGCCTAGGCTCATATAGTGAAAATACATACAGCAATAGTAAATATTAAAAGAGTGAAATATACAAATTGAAAATTGTCTTTTACTGCATTATTTCTTTGACGAAAAAAATAAATTTCTTTAAGAACTAAGAAATACATGTTTTGATAATTTAGGTAATACATCTTTAATTTTTATGGTCTTTTAACAATTTTATCATTCAGTTTAGGTGTACAATAAACACCTTGCCATAATTATATCACTAATGAATGTGCTTATCCTGTAAGTATTATGTTTTAATTCATACAGTATAGCACATTATTTCATGATAGTACCTCGAGATATGAAAATGCATAAAAATTAAAGATATATTACCTAAATTATAGGTAGGAGATTGGGTAGGTCTCCTCAGTTCCGTTTTCTTCTTCATCCCTCTTTTGTGAGAATGAATAATCATAGAAAAATTGATATGGATGTTATGTTAGTCCTTCAAAATAGA
This sequence comes from Phaseolus vulgaris, assembly GCF_051622355.1. Lineage (NCBI taxonomy): Eukaryota > Viridiplantae > Streptophyta > Magnoliopsida > Fabales > Fabaceae > Phaseolus > Phaseolus vulgaris. The sequence goes on along the minus strand of NC_143504.1, from coordinate 55,215,995 downwards.
AGTGTCATCAATTTGGACCTCCAGAAAATTGGCTTCAATTTGGTCTTTCAAATTATGGAAGTGAGATCAAAATTGTCCTTTTATTTTGGACCATGAGGACGCTAATGGAAAATTTGGTTTAGAGGCTAAGTTGATGCAATTTTCTTGCGAGAACCAAATTGACGTCCTTTTCTATGATTAAAGATCAAATTGATGTTCTACTTTGATTAGAGGACCAAATTAACATCAGTTGTATCTTAAGGGGACTAAAATAGGTACTGACTGATTTTTTATTGATTTCATTATGCAGTTTCCTTTTCTTATTCTTTTATTCTTTTTATCTGTTATTAATGTTTTGTACTGCATTATTATTTAATTCAGAATGTAAGATCAAATTACCAAGCAGTCTCAAGGTCAGAACAAGATCAAAACTATAGCTTATAATGATCCGACAAGGGTTTGCTAAGACTGGCCAGCTTCAGTCTCCCGTACCAACTAGAAGTATACTTAATACAGTTGTATATAGATATTGAGAAGAGCATATATATGTATTTGAGATCGCTTGCAACCAATTCTTTTCTGGTACAGTAGACTGTATTCTGTTAATTAACTACATACATGAACTTTGCTATATTTCAACTTGAAGGAGAAGCTGCAGCTGTAATTGCGTCACATAATTAAACGTAAGCATCACCTCAGTATATCCTGAATTTCCTTTCTGGAACTCTTCTGCTAAAAATAATTATATGGCAGTGTTACAATCTCACCACTTTTTCTTACAACTATTTTATAACAGACATTATTTAATGCTAATGGAATTTAAATGAAAGGCTAGGATCCTCTGCAGTACTCCCTTTGTTATGTTTTTTAGGAAACGGATTTCATTTTTTCATTATAAAGTTTTAAAACGTTTAAAGTCATTTTCCAGAACTTGTAAGAGTAAAACTTGTTATTTGTTCTTTACAACATTAATGTGTCCTGCTTATTTTGCAAATGGAACCGATAAGGAATGGTGAGTTGCTAGAGACTGCGAAGAGCAAAACTTCTTAACTTCTGTGTTTAAGTATTATATTTATTTGCATTGTGAAATTGATGTTATAGCATGCATGTCAAATATTCAAAGACATGTCTAATCTTTGTTCTGATCTCAATAATCTATAGCCTCGTGTAGAATGTAATTTATGTTGTAAATAGGCTTATATAACATTATATGTTGTTCAAAGATTCAGTTACTGGGGTTGAGCGACTCAAAAAAAATAAATTAGGTAGATTTGCATTGCTTGTTTTTATTTGGATGAAGAGCCACATTACCATTTATTGAAGATGTAAAAGATAGAGGGTAACTAATGATTTTGTTTTATGCATACTTGTTAACAAAACTAGAGGTGAACCAAAAAGAGGAACTGAATCGAGCCTTTGAATTGAACTAATAGACAACAAAAAGGTTAAATCTTTTAGTAAACAATATACTAAATTGGAGAAATCCAACCCAGCTTATCTAAAATCAGTGAAGAACTAATTTTTAAGGGATTCTTTCAAAAATAAAGAAGGAAACAGAGACATTAAAACATCAAAAGACAGGATTCGGAATTAGTGCAACATTGGAGAAAGGAGGTACTCATTTATCTACTGTACTATCCTTGGTTCTCAACTCAAGTCTTCAAGGCAATACAATGCTTTCTATACCTTGACAATTTCAATCGTTATCTTCGTAGTAAAATCCTCAAAAGTACAATGAAATAATTTAGGTCATGAATAAGGTTTTGAACATAAATAAGGTTATTACAAAGTTTTGAAATATGAAGGATATCTTTAGGGTTGAGGAATGGAAAAAGAGGAAATAGTCATGTCCAATTATTCGGATAGGAGTCTCATGGATAATCATGATTAGAGAGCAAGTATCAAAAGAGGGCTTATAGATAGAATTCATGAGAACTTTTAGACGTTCAACTTTAACAGAAGTGCAGGAATTCCACCAACAATCCTCTTTACCGTTAGAGTTGAGTTCCATATTCCTAGGATTTGAGGTCTTAGGTTTGGAAGCATTTCTGGAGAATATGGCAGCTCATTCAATGGATGACATTCATTATGACCATTAGATGAGTCTCCTCACCTCAAACAATGTGTTAGAAAAAGAGAGAAGTCTTTCACTGCCAATAATTTGTCCCATAAGATTAATAGAACTTATAGTTTTTAAAAGCAAATCCTTTTTTAATTTTACTAATGATCATGGATTCAAGCATACACGCTCAAGAAGGAATAGTCATAGGAGGCATGATAAAAGCCAGAGAAAGGAGCAAAGAGTCCATCAAATCCAAGAAGCTTCTAATAGAATTCTCACTAAGGGCAGGTTAGAAAGCTTGAGGAGGATTTTTACGAAGTTATGGAGATAAGTACTCTTAAAAATGTATAAATAGTGTAGAAGAAAATCAATTCCAAAGCATACACACTCTACAGCTTAACCCTAGGTGCTTATGCATAAAACAAAGACCCATACTCCTTAATCATGTAAAAAGACACCTTTGAGGGATACAATTCATTTTGGGCTTTTGAAAAAGTCAAGTTCTTACTATTACTTACCACCATCGACAAATATCTAAATTCACACTCAAAATATTCATCCTTAACATAAGGGGGATTGTGTTGAAAATCTCAAAAGACTAGGAATAAGGTCAGATTATAATATATAAATAGGGTGAAATTCTCATCGGTTTTGTGATGTGATGTTAAGTTAGACATAAATTAACTTATTAAGTTGAATAAGTTAGACATAAATTCTTTGGGGCTATTATCCTACCATGATTAAGTTCCTATTAGACCACCCATAAATATATAATTTCACACTTAAGATATTTTTCCTCAACGTGAGGGGATGTGTTGGGATCCCACATTGACTAGGAATAAAGTTAGATTATAATATATAAGTGAACATTCAACCTAACTTCTATCAACTAAATTAACTCTAAAATAACTCCAAGTTCAAACCTAACTTCTATCGACTAAATTAGAGAATATTCAACCTAACTTGTCCAAAACCAGTGAGAATGCTCATTGTTACAGTTTGGATCAGCACAATTTTGAACTAAATACAGAACAAAGAAAACAACAGAAATTCAAGTACACGAATAAGATTCAAGTTGTAAGACTTCATCTCACTACAATTTCCCTCATGTGCATCTTTTATCATATCAAGAACTGTAGACACCCCAGATGAAGCAGATGCTGTCATTATGTGATTTAAATCAAAGAAGACGGCCACCTTCATAAGTAAATGAAGGTTTCACTAGAAGCCACACAAACCAATTCTGTTAGTAATTGCAACCTTCCATCTGCTAGTCTGCTAGCTATAATGCTTTCTTGGCTCATAAAAAATGTGCTTATTCTCATTATATCTTCCAAATTAAACATTGTGACATTACTAAAAGTTGATCAACAGTAATTTGCTGTAATAATTGCTTTAGATGCAAATTTACAAGAGCAAGCTACTCAAGGGGAGAAAACCAAAGGTAAATTCATGAATCTGTTACAATGTTACCAACTTTTCTCATGAATAACTGATATTTTTTTACTTTAATTTACAAGTGTACACTCCAAGTAAACTTTGCCTTACTAAAAGGAAGCCTAGAAACAAATGGCTAGAAGCATCCTTTCCATCCCCCACATCTAAGACAGTGCCTCAGCTGAAACATTCAGGAGATACAAAAAACACAACACAAGAATTATCTCCCATTCAAATTTGTAAAAGACACCAAAATTCAAATTTCAATCTTCATTTATAACTTCTAAATGCTAATGGTTGAACGAGTGCGACCATGTCTGATGTTGAAAGAATGCAGGAGACACTTCAAGGTGCTTCTTTGGGAAACGACATGATTCATTGATGAATAATTGTAAGAAGATGCACCAATAATGAAAATAATTGTATATTTCTTCTTCTCTTTTATGTGCAAACATATAATAAATTCACACAGCTACATCTGCAATCAACAATGCGGCGGCGATATATAGAACCAATTCTGTTCCAAAATAGATTAAGTTTTGTCTACCCATTAAAACAAGACTGAGACAAAAACCACACAATAACCAAATAAAACCGAAGTACATTTAATAATCAAACACAATTATCATATTAACCCGGAAATCCCAGAAATAAAGTACAATATGTCCTTTTATTTTCTTTTTTTCATTCCCTTCACCATCAGAGAGAGGAAAGTACAAGATACAGAAACCCTAACCCGGAAATTATTTACCCCCCAACGTAATGATTACTTGATATCAGCATCATCGAAATCATCTTGGAAGTTGTTGAAGAAATTGACATCGGCAAGTTTGAGATCGGTGGTTATGACACCCTCGGCAAAGTTCTCCAGAGGGTCCACGTCATCAACGTCCATCGACGATACCTGCTCGTCCATCTCTCCTAACAGTTCCATTGCTCTCATCATCTTCTCCTAACAATTGGACACTGAAATTAGGGTTTATATACATACATATATATATATATATATATATTATTTTTTATTTATTTATTTTTTTTAAGTACTGAATGAGGTGGAACTTTCTATTTTTCTAACATTAAAATTACTATTTTGATTAGAATTTGATTAATTTTTTTGTTTAAGTATTCAATGAGGTAAAAATTTACAATTTTTTAAGTCTAAGTAGGACTGAATAAGGAAAAAAGGTCCAATTAAAAATAATGATCTGAATTAATATAAAAGAACAATAATGAAAGTTGATATCCTTCTACAGTTTGTGAGCCCTTATTTCCTTTAGAATAAAAGATAGGGATGACTATCAAATAATTATCTCTTAAGAAGTTGTTATAATTAATATTATTGAAGACAAATAAAAATATACTATAGTGATTAACCTTTATTTTTTACTAGCCGGAATTATTTTATAGTTATTATATAGGTATATGTATTTATTAAAATTAACTATAAATTTATAATAATGAAATAACTTAATAAATTAAATGTTATAGTGGGATTGGATTGATTGAAGATGTAAATGTAACATTAAGAATAAAAATGTTTAAGAGAAATATGTTATTAATTGGAAAAAATCAAACTAAAGTAGTCATGAGATTCATCTTGTTATAAAAATGAGATTTGTTTGTGTTAAGTTATGATAATTTGATATAAAATTTATTTGTAATAAATGTTAAAACATGAACTTGGGTCCATGCGAAGAGTTCTAAGGCTCTGCTTCCAAATTATAAAGTATAACAACATATAAGTACACAAAATCCATATGAATGAACTTATGGGAGTGTCCAAGAACTCCATCAAAGAACCATTCAAGTATAAAAACCCAAAATACTTAATAGATGGTGTCTTTGTTTTTGGTAATGGACATCAATAAAGAAACTAAAATGTAGTATGATACTTATGTACTTAAATGTAAAATTTATTTTAATTAATTAAAATTTTGATAAATATCCCTCAAAATTGATTTTATTACTTGGTATAATCCTTAATAATTTAAATATACGTGAAAATAAATTAAATTTAATTATGAATTTTAAAATTAGATTTATTACTAACAAATTTAATAATCTATATAAACTATTAACTAGTATTTTTTTAATAACTAATATAAAATCCGATCAAATTTACTATTATCATTAACAGAGCGCCGGTATATTTGCATTTTTTATTTTTTTATTTATATGTATTTGTGTTTAATATTAAATTTAAATAAATAATGTTATTATTCATAAACTTATATTAATAATATAAAATTATATATGAGAAGGAATCTAAATTATCTAACCACATCTAGATGGTGAAGAAAAACATTTTATATAGTAGTTACAATAAATTTACAAATATCTTTAATTTTAAAAATATAGAAGAAAATTAGTTTAAAATTAAAAATAGTCTCAGTTAATCAAGCAAATGGAATCTATAATAATAAAAAAAAGTTTTACGTTCAACTTTTGGGAGAATGAGAATGAGGAGTGACAAATAAGGTTATTCTACGTCATCTGAGAAGAAGCGACAAGATGACAACGGGATTTGAAGAAACTGAGGAAGAAGATATAATAGAGAGAAACATTGATGTGGAAAAAAATCAATTTGAGAGAATTATAGTTTTTTATTTATTCTATGTGAAATTACAAAAATGTCCAAAATAATTTAATAGAATAAAAAATTGTTATAAAAGTAAAATGAAAAAAGAAACGGTTATAAAGGGAATCCCTTTTATACAACCTTAAACTCATGAAATCATTTTCTTGTATAGTTGTACATAAAATAATTCCATGAATACTGCTGTTATATTTGTTAATTGCAAAACTGATTATGATATAATTGTTTGAAAAGGTTGATCACTTATTAAAAAAACTAAAATAGCATATCCTAATGGAAAACTTGTAATTTTAATGGTTGTTTCTCTTCAAATTAAATCATGTTAGTTCCCTATATATACCAACAATCACACAACTAACAATAATAGAAGACACATACATTAATAGTGTTCTTATTTTTGAATTATTAATTTTACATTATTTCCTTAAATTATGTGTGGTGAAAGGATGCAAAAGTAATAAATAGAATATATGATGAAGTTGTGAAACCTCCTACACAATTTAATGATATGGCAAAACTAAGCTGGGAACATAAAGAAACAAGAAACCTGGAAGTCATTGATCTCATTGAAAAGTTTATAACTATCTATCCTATTATCTTTCTTATTGTATACATGGAACTCTTTATCATGATAGCCTCCAAACAGTACACAAGAGGGAGCACGAATGTGAAGATTTTTACAATTTATATTCAGCAACGGTGTCCACAATTTTGCAACTCCAACTCCAAACTCCCTCATTGTCCAAACGAGAAGTTGTGTCCCTTGTTGAAGTTTCAAAGCCGGGGGCCTTGACCATGAACATCAGGCATTGACAAATAATTGCATTTCTCATTCTTCATATCGTAACAAAATTATAACTAGAACCGGATCTGGGAAGTGCTACCCAGTTCACAGTACCACACACACAAGCTCCATAAATACTCAACATGGTGAAAGCATCACAACTTAAATATTTCTCCAACAACAATCACCTAAAGAATAAACACTAACTTCCATTTTCTGTGATTTATTATCCAACAAAACAACTTGGTAAGTGTCACTCCAATCATCATAGCCAAACCCGAATATAAACGAATAACGGCATCTGTAACCATTAGAATGAATGCGCACGCATGGAGAATCTTCGCTCATTAGCCTTGTCGATGGATTCCAAAACCGAACCCAGAATTCTTTAAAATCATAGTGAGAATCTTGCAAGCAAACCAAGCCGTTGCATACACCCATTTTTGAATCGATAAGGATAATAATCAATGGTGGATGATGATGGACTTTTAAGTAAACTTTGTAAAGAACATGAGGCCGAGGCCGTCCAATACATGGATTTATGTTGGTAGCCTCTGATGGTTAATAAGACATTAGTGTTTTTAGAACACCTTTGAATGATGAAGACATTTATGTGATGAGATGCACACAAAAGAAGCAAGGTCAAAAACCCTAGTTTACACAAACGTATCAAAGTTTATTTGTTGAGAGAAAAATTACAAATCAACGAAAGAAACAAAGAGATCTGAGTCAATATATATGCTAGGAAAAAATATATGTCTAGAAATGATAATTTATTAGAAAAAATATATACTTTCACACCAGAAAAAATTAAAATATTCTTTAGATAATCCGTTATAATAATATAAAATATATATTAGTATTTTAAATTTTAAATTTAAAAAAAATATTAATTTATTAAATTGTTCGGTAAGTGTAACTATAATTTGAAATTTAAAAAAAAGAGAAAAAGTGTGAGTACAAAAATATTTAAAGAGAAAATGAAGTGATCGTCAATATATATTATTATAATCAATACATTAGTTATTATATTCAACACACTGTGAATATCTTACGTTACTTTTTTTTTACTAAAATTTGTTATAAATTACAAACTCATATGGTGTTTGCAACTTTTGGTTTAATTATTTTTTAAAAAATTCAAATAAAAATCAAATAAGTTTTTGTTTGGTTTAATTTAATACAAAACTCAAAATTAAATTAAAATAAAATTTCGTGTTTGAATTGGTTTTAACGATTTGAGCTACTAAGAACTTATTATTCTTTAGTAATTATTGTTATATAATTTCAGTTTTTTTCTTGTATTTATATATAAATGATATAATCTTATAGATATATTGTAATTACAATATAATGAGTAAAACAGCCCTTAAGAAATATGAAATGTTTGTTGTTAATTAACTTTTAAATATAACATTGTATTTAGATATACTAAGTAGTTGGGTTCAGTTTTTTTATTTTGAATCTAACAACTTATTTTCAAATAAGTTTTTGTGTTTTTTTAATTTAAAACAAAATCCAAAATTAAATTAAATTAAAATTTTGGAGTTCTGTTTGAATTAGTATAAAGAGTATAACAACTTTTAAGAAATATGAAATGTTTCTTGTTAATTAACTTTTATTATATTTAAATATAATAAGTAGTTGAGTTCTGTTTTTAATTTTTCAATATAATATCTAAATTAAACTGTTTGATTGAAGAAAAATAAATAAATAAATCTAAAAAATTCAGTTTTAATATTTTTTTTAATCTTTTGAATCTATTTTTGGAAAGAAACTTAATTTACTACCATAATTATTTGTTTCTTAATACATTTTAATTATTAATTAGTATTTTTATTCATGCAATCGGTGCACATTTTTAAAATTTAATTTATTTAATTAAAATCAATAAAATTATAATACTGTTTTCTAAAATCCTGAATATATATAATTATAGAATACTAACTAGAGGAAATTTACAAAAAGAAATACTATAAAGTATTTCAAAACATTTGGAAGGGAAAAGTTTGAATACATCACACTTAAGCTGGTTTTGGTGATTGCTCACTAAACTTTCATTGGCTTTCTACCACAACATACATTAATCTATATATAATATAAAATGGGAAGCACTTTATTTGAGTAATTTTTTTAATGTGTTTATTTTGAAAATAATTCCCATAAATTTAGAAAATATTCCTAGAGATAGTTTCAATCAACCAAATAAAATTTAATCGTTTATAGAAATCAAAATTCTTAATATTCATAAATTCCGGATATGAAAAAAAAAATATTTTATATCAAACACATGCTAAGTGTTAATAAAAAAATTATAAGCACAGTTACAGCCCTGTATTTTTAAAATTACATCCGGCAACTATCTTTTAATTTTATTGATGAATATATTATTGCTTCTACAAGTGATGGAGTTACACTTAACAAGAAAAATAAAAATATATATAATAATTAAATTATGTTTTAGGTTGTAAAAAAATAATATATAAATAAATAAATGGTTAAATATGTTTTTTATATTTGTACTAACATTAAATTTATTTTCATCCTTAGTTCCGGTTTTAGATTTTTTGAATACTTATAATAAAAAAATTATTGAAATAAGTTACTATTATACTGAAAGTTCGTCACGTTAAAAACCGACAATTATCAATTTTAATAGTTTATCCAAGTATATCTTAAGTTTGGACTAACGTCAAAAATCAATTTTACTAAAAAAATTATTTAATTCATAAATAAAATAAAAATGTGAATGTTTATAACAACCATACAATAAAAGAAATTTTATAAAAACTTTATAGCTTTTTAGAAATAATATGACATATGGAGTCTTAGTGAAATAAAAACTCTGCTGTATAGTTATAAAAAAGAGTTTGAGATTTTTAATTACTTCTCGTAATGGACATAGCTTTAGTGGCAGTTCTCACATCTTACGTATATTAATTAATGTCAATACTTTTTTTTTTATCTTTTTAAAGAATAGTAAAAAATTGGTAAGATTTAAAAAATGAATCAAATTCCTAAACTTGTGAATTTAATTGTTGTTTGTTTAGGAATGAAAATAGAAGAAGTTTAGCTAGAGAATTGATAGTTTCTTCTCGCAATATCATGCAAAGAGCATATTATTCCTATTATTTTTTAAAAATCTTAAAATACACTTAAACTATACTTATTTTTTTACATTTCAGATTATGGAATTTGAAAATTTTTCGGATTGACATTTTCAGTCCATTTTCAGATCCACTAATTTGTAATTTAAAATATACATTCCACATTCAAAAATTCATCATTCAAAAAAAGCATTCCGGATTCACCAATCCGTAACAGAAATATGTATTCCGAATTCAAAAATCCATAATTAAAAAAAAAACATTCTGGATTCACCAATCCATAACAGAATTAGACTTTTGGATTCAGCATTCCGGAAATCAATAATTGATGCAAAATTTACTTCCGAAACACCCCTCATCCAGAAAACACAATTTAATCAATTCCAAATTCATAAATCCAGAATACATTACCGGATCTCGATATCCGGTAACCCCAAAATCTCCATAACCACCTGCTCCTAAAAAAAACTTTATTGTTACCTCTACAACCCAAACAACATTTCGGCAACATAGCGTACTCCTCTATCTTGCCTCGAAAAACTACAAAAACCCTCCACCAGTGTTTGATATTCAATGATAAAGATGATCCGTGACAAAGAAAGTCCAGCATGGTGATCCTTTTCAAATTAGATGTCAAGGTTAATCTTGAAATATTTAAAATTGTGGGGGTGCAGGAAGAAAAACGTGAGGATACAGGAAAAATAAGCCTAGAGACTTTTGGAGGGACACGTTTTATATGTATTAAGATTAATAATTAATATATATTACTTGTGGATCATTTTTTTGCTATTATCCTTTTTTATTATATTTTTAAACTATGTTTTTGAAAATAAATATATTATGTAATATAGAAAAAAAAAATTATATTTTATTTACACTATTTTTTAATGTTGAAAAATAATTAATGATATGAAATTAGTTTTATAAATAAAATGTTTTAACGTGTAATGTACTTTTATTGTTTATAAAAAAATATTACCTATTTTTTGAAGACTTTTCTTAGTTTAATATTTATTATTTTAATAAATATTTATAAAATTTTCTATCTTATATTTTTTATTTTTATATCAAAATAAACATGAATATGTAAATTAACTGAAAATGAGGTAATGACAAAAGAGTAATTAATGATAATTTTTGTTGTTGTGATGAATATATTTTAAGCAATTATTTGATATGTTATTCCAATGATAATTAGTTTAATATTGAACTATTTTTTTATTTATCTTTTAATATTAATTTATAAAAATAATTAATTAAATAGTTGTGTTTTTCTTTTTTATCTCTTCACATACAGAAAAAGAAAATAAATATATGCATATATATATATATATATAAATTATTTGATGAGAAAAGGATTAAACATGCACTTATTTACAAGATATACTTTAAAAATTTACATACACCCTTATCCCTTAACTTATCATGAAATCTTTTAAAAACAAAATTATGATAAAGTTAAGTCCAATTATTCAAAAACAGATAATACTTCAAATATCGTTAGAATGTTAACATCACATGTCCTAAACATCATGTGAAGTCCCAAATAATCAACCTTAGACATGTAATTCCTAATAATATCATATTTTGTTTATGGCAACACATGGTTAGAAAGCAGGTAATTGAACCAGAAAGGTCAAGAAAGGATTGTCTACAATAAATAAAAAATATTTACTAGTATAGATGGTTTGACTTACTAAAAACAACCTAAAAGAGAAGGATATATGTTTCATTCAATCACAAATTAATCCCCCAATCCTTGTGGTGTGTTATGTAGACTGGAGATCAAGTATAAACAATATACACTAGTAATATCTAAATTCCAGCTGGACTCAGAGTTCAGCAAAATGTTTGGTGCAATAATCTTTAATCATTATAGTTAATAATGGTAAAAGAAAATCAGAAAAATGAGAAAAAAAGGCGACAATAACTTAAAAAACAGAAGAAAAATAAAAGAATAAGAGATACCAAATTTTCTTTGACCAATGCTATTTTTAGATTATGGGTTAAGGGCATGATAACAATCTTTTTACATGATAAAAGTAGATTTATAAAACAAATATTGGCTATAGGTACAATAGTATTTATAGCTAACAAACAAGTTTATTTAATTGTTGAGAGAGTTGTTAGCAAACAACATCATATACCTAAGATATAGAGATCTACTCTAACATGAAAGTAAATTTTAAATTCCAACAAATCCTAAATTTATCCCCAGTTCCATTCTAAGAACAAAGTAATAAACCCAATTTCTAGTCCAACTAATAGTGATTAAAATAAAAAATTTAGCTTTGTATCTTAGTGTATGGTTACAAGACGTATGAGAAATATATAGAGAGTTTCTCTCTCTAAATTACAATTTAATTAGGTAAAATACTAATGATGAGATTTTATCATTATTAAATTAATTGCATATAATTAGGTACAAGATTGTACAATATTGCATACAATAATTACATATAATTTGATAATTATTATTTCCTTAATTCTTGTCCTATATGTGAATATCTTGATTCTCTATCAATTTCATCTGATGACATGGTCGCCCTTCTTTAATAGAATTTTTTCTAAATCAAATTATATCAAAAACTTCCACCTTAACCTCCATACTCAAAAATTGGTCTAGGAGGGTCTCTGCATCTGTAGTGGGCTCGGCGGGTGAACTGGCCTCTGCAGGGGCTTGACGGGTGATTTTAGTTCTTGTGGCGGTTGGGAGTGCGCCCCTGCCTCTACCTATGTGGGCTCAGCCAGGTGGTTTTGGTTCTTGTGACAGTTGGGAGTGAGCCTCCATTCAAAGTTTGAATCCTTGCATTATGTTTCGTAGTCTCTATTCACGAATTCTCAAAGCATTTTTTTTAATGAAAAGTACATCTTTCCACATCATTTTATAACATTACATTGCGTAACCATTTAACCACCCCACATTCAAAATTCAATTAAATTTTTTTAATGCACTACTAATGGTCAGTATTAATTATACTGCTAATATTTCTTTCTTTTAAAGTATTATAGTTTTTTTTAAGATATTAGTTTATTAAAATAAATTCAATACGTTTGATCTTCAACAAACCTCTTCACACTGAGAACTATTTGGTAGTATTACTAAAGATGATCATTGTCATCAGGTCTACTGTTGTTTTGCATATCTACATTTCACTTAACTTCTAGGAATGTAATTGGGTACAATATCGTACAATATTGCATATAATAATTGCATATAATTTGATAATTATTATTTCTTTAATATTCCTCAAGTTGGTGGTAGGTGAAGATCATGAACCAACTTGTGTCGTAGCGTTTGTCTGTTTTTAGACTTCCATGAAATAATGAAGAAAAAAAAAACGCAATAAGCTTGTCAATGTCAGATTGTTGAGAAAAGATTGTTGAGAAATATATAGGAAGTTTCACTCTCCAAATTACAATCTAATTAGGTAGGATACTAATGATGAGATTATATCATTATTAAATTAATTGCATATAATTATGTATATACAATATTGCATACAATAATTGCATATAATTTGATAATTATTATTTCCTTAATACTTGTGTTATATGTGAATATCCTCTCCAAATTACAATCTAATTAGGTAGGATACTAATGATGAGATTATATCATTATTAAATTAATTGCATATAATTATGTATATACAATATTGCATACAATAATTGCATATAATTTGATAATTATTATTTCCTTAATACTTGTGTTATATGTGAATATCCTCTCCAAATTACAATCTAATTAGGTAGGATACTAATGATGAGATTATATCATTATTAAATTAATTGCATATAATTATGTATATACAATATTGCATACAATAATTGCATATAATTTGATAATTAGTATTTCCTTAATACTTTGATTCATTTGTCAATTTAATCGGATGACATCATCACCTTCTTTATTAGGATTTTTTCTAAATCAAGCCGAAGAACAAATTATATCAACAACTTTTTAAACACTTTTTAAATGTCAAACATTTATAATGAAAAAGTTATCAAATAAATAGAAAAAATATTCTTTTGTAGCAGAAAATAACGTTGTTGCATTATATTTCTGAGCCTCCCTTCACGAGCCATCTTCTTCTTTGTGAAAAGTGCATTTTTTCAGAACTTTTTATAACATTAGTCATTACAGTGCCTAACGGTTTAACCGTCCGGACATTCAAAATTCAATTAAAAACGTATTTTATTTTGGGTAATGATATATAGACATCCCAGTTTTTCTTGCGCCAGAATACACTGGCTTACGTGGATGGACTGAATCGCAATAAGCGGTCAATGTCAGATTGTTGAGAAATATATAGGGAGTTTCTCTCTCCAAATTACAATATAATTAGGTAGGATATTAATAATGAGATTCTATCATTATTAAATTAATTGCATATAATTATGTACGTACAATATTGCATACAATAATTGCATATAATTTGATAATTATTATTTCCTTAATACTTGTCCTATATGTGAATATCTTGATTCCTTAGGATTTTTTCTAAATCAAGCGGAAGAACAAATTATATCAACAACTTTTTAAACACTTTTTAAATGTCAAACATTTATAATGAAAAGGTTATCAAATAAATAGAAAAAATATTCTTTTGTATAATTATTGTTATATAATTATAATAATAAGAGTATAACAACCTTTAAGAAATATGAAATGTTTGTTAGTTGTTAATTAACTCTTATTATATTTAAATATAATAAGTAGTTGAGTTTTGTTTTTATATTTTCAATATAACATCTAAATTAAACTGTTTGATTGAAGAAAAATAAATAAATAAATATAAAAAAATCATTTTTAATATTTTTTTTAATCTTTTGAATCGATTTTTGAAAACAAACTTAATTATATGCTTTCACTTCTTGTTCAATCAATACTACCATAATTATTTGTTTCTTAATACATTTAAATTATTAATTAGTATTTTTATTCATGCAATCGGGCGCATTAGATTTCTTTCTTCTTGTAACAGAAGATAGCGTTGTTGCATTATATTTCTGAGCCTCTCTTCACAAGCCATCTTCTTCTTTATGAAAAATGCATTTTTCCAGAACTTTTTATAACATTACAGTCATTACAGTGCCTAACGGTTTAACCGCCCGGGCATTCAAAATTCAATTAAAAACGTATTTTATTTTGGGTAATGATATATAGACATCCCAGTTTTTCTTGCGCCAGAATACATCTGGGTTATGTGGATGGACTGAATCGCAATAAGTTGTTTGTTGAGAAATATATAGGGAGTTTCTCTCTCCAAATTACAATATAATTAGGTAGGATATTAATAATGAGATTCTATCATTATTAAATTAATTGCATATAATTAGGTACGTACAATATTGCATACAATAATTGCATATAATTTGATAATTATTATTTTCTTAATACTTGTCCTATATGTGATTATCTTATTCCTTTGTCAATTTCATCGGACGACATGGTCACCTTCTTTATTAAGATTTTTTCTAAATCAAGCGGAAAAACAAATTATATCAACAACTTTTTTATAACAACCTTTAAGAAATATGAAATGTTTGTTAGTTGTTAATTAACTCTTATTATATTTAAATATAATAAGTAGTTGAGTTCTGTTTTTATTTTTTCAATATAACATCTAAATTAAACTGTTTGATTGAAGAAAAATAAATAAATAAATATAAAAAAATTATTTTTAATATTTTTTTTAATCTTTTGAATCGATTTTTGAAAACAAACTTAATTATATACTTTCACTTCTTGTTCAATCAATACTACCATAATTATTTGTTTCTTAATACATTTAAATTATTAATTAGTATTTTTATTCATGCAATCGGGTATATTAAATTTCTTTCTTCTTGTAGCAGAAGATAGCGTTGTTGCATTATATTTCTGAACCTCTCTTCACAAGCCATCTTCTCCTTTATGAAAAATGCATTTTTCCAGAACTTTTTATAACATTACAGTCATTACAGTGCCTAACGGTTTAACCGCCCGGGCATTCAAAATTCAATTAAAAACGTATTTTATTTTGGGTAATGATATATAGACATCCCAGTTTTTCTTGCGCCAGAATACATCTGGGTTATGTGGATGGACTGAATCGCAATAAGTTGTTTGTTGAGAAATATATAGGGAGTTTCTCTCTCCAAATTACAATATAATTAGGTAGGATATTAATAATGAGATTCTATCATTATTAAATTAATTGCATATAATTAGGTACGTACAATATTGCATACAATAATTGCATATAATTTGATAATTATTATTTTCTTAATACTTGTCCTATATGTGATTATCTTATTCCTTTGTCAATTTCATCGGACGACATGGTCACCTTCTTTATTAAGATTTTTTCTAAATCAAGCGGAAAAACAAATTATATCAACAACTTTTTTATAACAACCTTTAAGAAATATGAAATGTTTGTTAGTTGTTAATTAACTCTTATTATATTTAAATATAATAAGTAGTTGAGTTCTGTTTTTATTTTTTCAATATAACATCTAAATTAAACTGTTTGATTGAAGAAAAATAAATAAATAAATATAAAAAAATTATTTTTAATATTTTTTTTAATCTTTTGAATCGATTTTTGAAAACAAACTTAATTATATACTTTCACTTCTTGTTCAATCAATACTACCATAATTATTTGTTTCTTAATACATTTAAATTATTAATTAGTATTTTTATTCATGCAATCGGGTATATTAAATTTCTTTCTTCTTGTAGCAGAAGATAGCGTTGTTGCATTATATTTCTGAACCTCTCTTCACAAGCCATCTTCTCCTTTATGAAAAATGCATTTTTCCAGAACTTTTTATAACATTACAGTCATTACAGTGCCTAACGGTTTAACCGCCCGGGCATTCAAAATTCAATTAAAAACGTATTTTATTTTGGGTAATGATATATAAACACCCCAGTTTTTCTTGCGCCAGAATGTGGATGGACTGAATCACAATAAGCTGTCAATGTCAGATTGTTGAGAAATATATAGGGAGTTTCTCTCTCCAAATTACAATCTAATTAGCTAGGATACTAATGATGAGAATCTATCATTATTAAATTAATTGCATATAATTATGTACGTACAATATTGCATATAATAATTACATATAATTTGATAATTATTATTTCCTTAATACTTGTTCTATATGTGAATATCTTTATTCCTTTGTCAATTTCATCGATGACATGATCACCTTCTTTATTATGATTTTTTCTAAATCAAGCGGAAGAACAAATTATATCAACAACTTTTTAAACACTTTTTAAATGTCAAACATTTATAATGAAAAGGTTATCAAATAAATAGAAAAAATATTCTTTTGTATAATTATTGTTATATAATTATAATAATAAGAGTATAACAACCTTTAAGAAATATGAAATGTTTGTTAGTTGTTAATTAACTTTTATTATATTTAAATATAATAAGTAGTTGAGTTTTGTTTTTATATTTTGAATATAACATCTAAATTAAACTCTTTGATTGAAGAAAAATAATTAAATAAATCTAAAAAATCAGTTTTAATATTTTTTTTAATCTTTTGAATCGATTTTTGAAAACAAACTTAACTATATGCTTTCACTTATTGTTCAATCAGTACTACCATAATTATTTGTTTCTTAATACATTTAAATTATTAATTAGTATTTTTATTCATGCAATCGGGCGCATTAGATTTCTTTCTTCTTGTAGCAGAAGATAGCGTTGTTGCATTATATTTCTGAGCCTCGCTTCACGAGCCATCTTCTTGTTTGTGAAAAGTGCATTTTTCCAGAACTTTTTATAACATTATAGTCATTACAGTGCCTAACGATTTAACCGCCCGGGCATTCAAAATTCAATTAAAAACGTATTTTATTTTGGGTAATGATATATAGACATCTTAGTTTTTCTTGCGCCAGAATACATCTGGGTTACGTGGATGGATTGCTTACGTGGCATGAGTGTTTTTGTAAAATGACATCATAAAGAGAAAATTTGAATTTCTTTTCAGAACTTGCTGAATTAGTTTCAAAACGTGTTGAACCTAGTGGAGTGTGGGTGTTTGCTCAAACGCAAGGAGAACGTTGCGAAGAGCTTAGGGCTAACATTGCAATGTGACGGAGTACGAAGCGGTTGCAGACGAAGTGGTAGGAGCGACGGGAAGGTCAGTGAATTTTTTTTTTTGGTCGTTTTTTGAATGCATTGGTGTTGTGGGCGTTTTTTGGTTTTCGAGTTTTTGGTTCTATTGTGTGACCGTTTGGTTCTATGTTTGTGGTTTAGGATTTCTGTTGTTCTATGTTTGTGGTTGAGGATTCTAAGTAAATTTACTAACACGTTAAAAGGATATAAAATTAATAAATTAATAAAAAAATGTCAATTTTTCATATAATTAACTGGGACCCAGACTTTTGGCCACCAACACATCAATTTTTCATGTAATTAACTGGGACCCAGACTTTTGGCCACCAATTGAAGTTGATAGAATGCTTTATTTCTTTTAAGTAATTCATGGTGTAAGCAATAAGCAACTGAAGTAGGCATGTCACATGACAAAACTCTCTTTCAATGTTTTCTAGTTTGATTCCTAAAATAATAATGGTTCTCTGCTTTTGGAAACTATTTATTTTCATTGTTTAAAATAAAAAACTGTGGCAGAATTTTTGAAAGATATATTGAAAAACTCAACACTTATTTTGACTGAATGTGGAATTTAAACCTGTTCTGTAATTCTAAAGCATATTTACATAGCTATGGACTTCATCATTCTTATTGTAGCAGCTTCAACAACTTATTAGGCTTTGATTGCATATTCCAACCTCATTTTCAAACCTTAACTGCCTTGTAACCAAATTGAAGAATTTTAGAGTCACCATAATGCATTTTCTAAAGAACAGTTGAGTACATGACCATGTACACACAAGTAGAAGTCATTTATCGAATCACATTTTATATGAACCCCTTTCCAATTAAAATGGAGTGCAGGTGAAGAGTGATCCCTCTTTTTCATTTTCTGTTTCTATATAATGAGATATGATTCCTTTCTGCAGAGATACATATTTTTATCTGATAAATCATATATCTGATAATGATAAGTGGTTACATTACCTGATAAAATGTAGTCTTTTTCTTCCTCTTCAATATTGTTATTTAAGAATATAAGATTTAAATTGGCCAAAATGTCAACTCAAACCAAGCCTATTAAGCATAATCACCAAGATAATGATATTTTATAAATAATTAAACATGTAATTGTAAACTAATTATAATTAATTTTATTTACACTAGCATTGAAAGACAATTCCAAATGGAGTACACACATGCCATATTCAATGAAGTACAAGTAGAATTTAGATTGAAAATGAATTGTGTTGCTCATAATGTGCTTGCTGAGGGACAAAGTTGTCGGTTCAATGTTGTTGAAGAGTCCTTTTGTAATGAAAGAACTAAGTACATGAACTTTGAAGTGTCTTTTAACCGGGATAACTTTGATATTTCCTGCACATGCTTGTTATTTGAGTTTAGGGGAATTTTATGTCGACACTGCTTGGTTGTTCTTGCACAGGAAAAAGTGGCTCAAGTACCAATGAACTTGAAGTCATGTTACAAACAATATGAAACTGGTAATTCTACAAAAAATTTCATCACATTAAAGTATTGAACCACTTCGAATGACCTATTTTAGTATTACATTACACCCTCCAAACATTATATTATACTTGTACACTAAAACACATATATTAAATAAGGTCAAGCATACACAACATACATTCAGTGTGCCTCAGCTAAAAACAAAAGTAAGTGTTGATATATTTATTCCTATTTTCATATTCTAACAACACGAATCATTATTTTTTTTTGGAGTCTTGATATACCTACATTTTTTCTTCCCAATGTTTTGTGTATTGGGTGCGCCTACTTTTATGGATTTTCAATCACTACTAATTCTTTGTGTTTTAGATAACAAATGAAGCTGAAGCTGAGATTATTATTTGGAATGCCTTTATCTTAGTATGTTGACTCTATGTACCATCATTATACAATGTACAGCTGCAATCCAGTTTTTGGCAATGTATTTCTTGTTCTGCAGGAATGAAAACTTTGATAACACTAGTACATTTTGTTCATGTCATCTCAGTTTGTCTAGCTGGTATATTTCCTAACATTTTCTTTCATGTCATTTACTAGTCACTTTTGGGTTTTATGGACTCAAAATATTAACAAATGAGTTTCCTATTGAACATGAATAACCAAAAGAAAATGAAGAAACAGATCTTAATCTAATCATATTCATCTTTATTTTTTTTTACAGTATAGTAATCTTACAAAATACAACATTTTAATACCCAAGTCAGCAGAATAATATATTTGGCTTACTTCATAAAGTGATTTCAACAATCATGACGATAACATTTTCAAACACATACAAATTTGAAGATTTGTTAGACAGTATACAAAATATGTATCAAACTTGGATATCTTCATACAAGAACTTTTACAATTTAAGAACTCAAGGATTGTATAGTAGCTAGGAACAAAATCATTACGAACATAGAAAAATGGGAAGAATATGGACAGTGAAGGTGCAACGAATGCAAATCAGAATTCACTAATATTGCCTCATCAATTGGGAGACGGATAGTGGAATGAAGCATATATGAAAGCATTTTAATTGGAAAGGGGTTCATATAAAATGTGATTCAGTAAATGGCTTCTGCTTGTGTGTACATGGGTCATGTACTCAACTGTTCTTTAGAAAATGCATTATGGTGACTCTAAAATTCTTCAATTTGGTTACAAGGCAGTTAAGGTTTGAAAATGAGGTTGGAATATGCAATCAAAGCCTAATAAGTTGTTAAAGCTGCTACAATAAGAATGATGAAGTCCATAGCTATGTAAATATGCTTTAGAATTACAGAACAGGTTTAAATTCCACATTCAGCCAAAATAAGTGTTGAGTTTTTCAGTATATCTTTCAAAAGTTCTGCCACAGTTTTTTATTTTAAACAATGAAAATAAATAGTTTACAAAAGCAGAGAACCATTATTATTTTAGGAATCAAACTAGAAAACATTGAAAGAGAGTTTTGTCATGTGACATGCCTACTTCAGTTGCTTATTGCTTACACCATGAATTACTTAAAAGAAATAAAGCATTCTATCAACTTCAATTGGTGGCCAAAAGTCTGGGTCCCAGTCAATTACATGAAAAATTGACGTGTTGGTGGGCAAAAGTCTATATAATTTTATTTTTTTTATTAATTTATTAATTTTATATCTTTTTAACGTGTTGGTAAATTTACTTAGAACCCTGAACCACAAACATAGAATAACAGAAATCCTAAACCACAAACATAGAACCAAAAGGTCACACAATAGAACCAAAAACTTGAAAATAAAAAAACGCCCACAACACCAATGCATTCTAAAAACGAAAAAAAAAAAATTCACTGACTTCCCGTCGCTCCTACCACTTCGTCTGCAACTGCTTCGTACTCCGTCACATGGCAATGTTAGCCCTAATCTCTTCAGAACGTTCTCCTTACGTTTTAGCAAATACCCACACTCTACTAGGTTCACCACGTTTTGAAATGAATTCAGCAAGTTCTGAAACGAAATTCAAATTTTCTCTTTACAATTGTCATTTTACATAAACACCCATATCTCCGTCAGCAATGTCATTTTACAAAAACACCCATACCACGTAAGCAATCCATCCACGAAACCCAAATGTATTCTAGCACAAGAAAAACTGGGGTGTCTATATATCATTTTCCTTTTATACTTTGTTGTAAAATACCTTATCAAAATCAAATGAGGTCTATTAAACTTTACTTTAACGTTTTCTAATATTTTTTTTAATTAATCATTTACTTTTGCACATTTACTTCTTAGATTTAAAAATATAAATAAACTTCTAATAATTAAAATAATTTAAACTTATTTATATATATATATATATATCAACAAAAAATATTTTTTGTTTGTTAAAACAGTGAACAAACAGGGAGAGAGTGTGTGAGGGTGCTATTCTGGTTTATTTCAGACAAAAATTACAGAGAAGTTCCATCAACCTCTTCTCTGTTTTTGTGCAGGAGCAGAGCACAAGCATTGTTTTTCTCTGTAACATCTCAAATTCCTAATTTTTCACCATTTTTTCAATGTGTTCTCATTCCCACAAGACCATTTCCAGATTCATCACCCCTTTAAGCACCCAACATCTCCAACTTGCTCATAACATAATCCAAAACCTTCTAAACTCCACCCATTTCAAACCCCACTCCGCCATCCCCTGCATCGCACCTCAGGTCACTTACTATGTCCTCTCCAACCCCTCTCTCCCTCCTCGCTCTTGCTTATCCTTCTTCCACTTCCTCACAACACAAAACCCCCAAAAACCAGACCTCAAAGCCCACCTCATCCTCCTCTATAGACTCTTTTCAGCCAAAAAATTTGCATTAATGAAAACCCTTTTGAATTCCCTTGTCACCGAACACCCTGTTCCTGGCTTCGTTGATGAATGTGAATCACAATTTGTAAGTGAAAGTGAGAATGAGTCCAATTTTGTTGAGAAACTGTGTGACATGTTGTTCAGGGTGTGTGCTGATAACAGGATGTTTAGAGAGGCTATTGGGGTGTTTGATTATGCAATATCAAAGGGGTTGGTGATAGAGGGTAGGTCTTGCATTGTGCTTTTGCTTGCTTTGAAGAGGTGTAACGAGGTGGAGTTTTGTGTGCGTTTCTTTCATCGGATGGTGGAGTCTGGCCGTGTTGATATCGGGGTTCAGTCTTTGACTGTTGTGGTTGATGTGTTGTGTAGGAGAGGAGAGATCGAGAGGGCTAAGAAGTTGATGAGGGAGATGGCTGAGAGAGGCATCGTAAGGTCGACGGTTTTTACTTATAATACATTGTTGAATGCTTGTGTTGTGAGGAGGGATCGAAGAGGGGTTGATGAGATACTGGGGTTGATGGAGAGAGAGGGAATACTGCCTTGTTTGACCACGTATACTATTTTGATGGAGTGGTATGCGAGTTCCGGAAGAATTGGGGAGGCTGAGAAGGTGTTTGAGGAAATGCGTGAGAGGAACATGCAGATGGATGTTTATGTCTACACGTCGATGATAAGTTGGAATTGTAGGGCAGGAAATGTTAAAAGCGCGATGGCTTTGTTTGATGAGATGATTGGGAAAGGCATTGGTCCGAATACTCATACTTTCGGGGCGATGATTAGCGGAATGTGCAAGGCGGGACAAATGGAGGCTGCAGAAATCTTGTTGAAAGAGATGCAGATTAAGGGGGTTGATCTGAATGTGGTGATATTTAACACGATGATGGATGGTTATTGTAAAAGAGGGATGATGGATGAAGCTTTCAGTCTGCAAGTTATCATGGAAAGGAAAGGACTTGAAGCGGATGTGGTTACATACAGCACTCTTGCTAGTGGGTTATGTAAATTGCATAGGTATGAAGAAGCCAAGAGGACGCTAAATTTGATGGTGGAGAAAGGAGTGGCTCCGAACGTTGTGACTTACACTACTCTTATTGAGATATATTGTAAGGAAGGAAACCTTGCAGAAGCTGAGAGGATCTTACGGGATATGGATAAAGAGGGAATGGTGCCTAATATTGTTACATATAATACTCTAATAGACGCCTATAGCAAGAAAGAAAAATTAAAGCAAGCTCATGTGTTAAAATCTGAAATGATAGGGAAGGGGATAGTGCCAGATGTATTTACATACACATCTCTGATACATGGGGAATGTATAGTTGACAGGGTAGACGAGGCTCTGAAGCTTTTCAGTGAAATGTTGGTAAAGGGCATAAGAGGAAGCGTGAAGACATATACAGCAATTATTTATGGTTTATCCAAGGAAGGGAGAGAAGATGAAGCTTTTAAGTTTTATGACGAGATGATGAGAATGGGTCTAACACCTGATGATAGAGTTTATGCTGCACTTGTTGGTAGTCTTCATAAACTCAGTTCTCATGTTGATGTGAAACAAAATGAGTACGGTGAACGGAAAATAGACTCTCCTGATGCCTCGATCAGGCCAAACTCTGGTTTGTCAATTTCACTCAGGAAGGTTGCTCACACATGATGATTTTGTTCTTGAAGCCCAAGCCAAACCCTGTATGGAAAAAATCCATCTTCCACAATGCCAAATTAGGGCTTGGAAAGTGGTACAAAGTACAAATATTCAAATGTTGGTAATACATACAAAGGTCCTCTCTTTATCTGTTGATGAATTATACATACCCTATGTTGGTGATTAGAGACATTGCTGGAGTATTTCACAGAAGGGGGAGTTGGTCAGATTTGTTCAAAGAAGTAACCAGAGTGGTCCGTGACCAGAGAGAGTCCAGATACCAACATGAACTTTTCCAATTACAAGGAAATGACTGAGAATTACTTTCAGGCCATACAATCTGATTAGAAATCAAATCCCTCGTAAAAGACAAGCCTAAATTGTAGGCATAACAGGTAGATATCTAACAGTATGAATAATGACAGTGACAGTTCTTTGGTACCCTTAGCAATTAATGGTTTAATGTTTAACTGTCTACCATTTAAATCAAATACTAATACATAACCTTGCAGGGAACCACCCTATCGTGAATCGTAATTTTTTTAAGTTGTATACAATTTACCAAAAAAGGTTATGTTGTGGCATAGTCTATGCATATTTGTTCTGATGATTTAACATTTCATGATACTGGAAAATTACTACTAGTTAAGCTGTGTTTTTGCTGATACATGTGAATGCTAATAGTTGATTGTGCATGTGGGATCGTTATGATTTTCTCCCACATTGCTAAAAATTCAATTAGTTTTTCCTTTGTAATAGATGAAATGGTTTGTAAAACAAAAATTCTGTACTTAAAGGCCTCCTGCTGTTCTGTGCTTGTGGCTTTGTTTTATATATAGTCCTAAGGAGATTTTATTTACATTTTCTGTTATGTGGACAGTACCTGTACCTTCTGATTTTAACCCTTGATGGAGGAATGTGCCCCTGATCCATGCCAGTGTATCATAACAAAGAAGGTTCTTTAGGTTTGGTGTTCTGGTTCAATTTAACATTGCCATTGCTAATAAGGTGAGGTTCTAGACTTATCTCATGTTTGGTTCTGCTACTTTTAGAATAAATAATAATTTGGTAGAGAGGAGAAATAAGTAAAATGAAAATAAATGGGTAAAATTGAAATAAATGAAGGTTAATAGAAATAATAAAGAATTTCACCATTTCATAAAACTGTTTCTTTTCTCTTTTACATCCACTAAACATCCTATATTTTATTTTCATTTTCCTCCATCTCCACTCATCTACACACCAATGCTAAATATTCTAGATAAAAAAACCACAAATAAAAAGCAAATTATTTTCCAAATAGGTTTTATTTAGAAAAGTACTTATCTAAAGATGCAATACCAGTTCTTTTTCATGATTAAATTTTTTGTGATAAATACAACAATCTCCCAGGAGAATGACAATGTTATATGGATTTCTTTCCTAATTTTGAAGAAAAATGATTGTTGGAAAAACTTTCTGTATTTCCATATTTTCTTCCTACAATCCCATGTTTTTCGAAATATCCATTTTACAATTTATGTCTTCTGTCATTTTTATGCTTTTTTTGGCGGGTAATCTTGTCAAGTGCTAGTAGATGTAGTTATGGTTATGCAGCAAATGTAAGCAAATGGTTTCAATAGATGCAGCAAATGGTTTCAACCTTTAGGATTAATCTAAGATTGAACATGTGTTGTGTTTGTATAGAAACTATTTGGACTTTAATACAGATTAATCAAAGATTCAAATGGAAGAAAATAAACTTTTGGATTCAATTCAACGGATATGAATAAAAAGTTAATTCAAGATTAATCAATCGTGAAGAAAATATTTAATTTTGAATTATGTGTTTTTGAATTTTACAATTCAAAAGTGAAAAAAATAATATTAGATTGTACCGTCCAAAATGTATCTCTGAATTGCACAATCACAATCAAGAACTGAAAAAATAATTTTGAATTGTGTCATAAAAAATGTATTTCTCCAATGCAATTCATAATATATTTTTAGATGACACGGTCTGGAAATGAAAACATTAATTATATTTTGTATTGTATAATCCAAAAATGTAATATGAAATTAATCTTTTCACTTTTGGCCATGCAATCTAAACATCTAATTTTTTAATTTATGAATTATACATTCTGTATTTTTTTTATCATTCAATTTGGAATTTCGGATTACATGTTTCATAGTAAATTTTATTATCTTTGGCATAAATGGTTCTCTTATTTTAGACACTAGTAATGGTGATTATGTTTAACGTCTTCAACTATGACAGTCTTAAAATCTGGATTAATGCAAACCTGACAATAGAATATAGAATTTATAACATGTATAAATAGTTGATCTTTATGCATTTTCCGTATTGCAAATATGTTTTCACTTTTCAATTAAGCCTAATGCTGCACACTACTCCACAATTTCCATGGTAGCATTATAGAATAAATCCTCAATATCATTATTAAAGAAATACCCTCTTTCGTAAATAATATAAAGATATGTAAGTAATCTTTTAAGTCTCTCATTTATTCAAAAAGTTCTTCAAATGGGTATCTAACATTATCAATTTAGTAATTAAATTGATCAATATTTGAAGGAACACTTATATAATTTTATTATTTCAATAGCTATTTCGGAAAGAGAGAGAAATACTTGAGAAATCAAATTGGTTATATAGTCATGAAAAGGAAAGGGAAAGAAATAAATGAAAATAATAACAATAGTAATATTTTAAAAGGAAAGATGAATTATTTTAAAAACTATCTTTTAAATAGTAATACTATCGTTGTTAATTGCTAATTATTTTTAGTAATAAGCTATTTTTAATTGCAGTGAAGAAAAAAATTAATTTTATGGGTACAAAATTCCAGTTAAAAAATATTACAATTTTTTTTTCTCTCCTCTCTTTCATTTATTGGAATGGTTTATATTAATATATTCTGCTATTTCGTATGTTTTGATGTCCTTTTGCTGGATTCACAAATACTTTAATTAGTTATTTTCAGTTGAACTTATTTTAAACTTTTAAGTAAATGACTGCAACCAAATGTTTATTTATAGTGTGCATTCAGGGTGGAGCCATAAAGCAACAGACATTTACATAGACAGAAAAAAGAACAACAATGTCTGTAATCTATTCTAGCACACAGACAACAAAAAGGCAATTTGAACTGTGCCAGCTTAAGGCAATAACTTGCATCTTCTTCTGCTACATGGTTTTGTTTAAGTAAGCATGCAAAAACAAAATTCATAAGAAAATTAATTAAGGCCTCATAGAAGAAATTTGATATGGCAAGTGGAGCGAATGCTGCAACCTCCATCCCAGGACTTGCATGTTACAATACAACAATCGATCCTACCAACATAATCTGGAGGAGTGATAATGTCCTTGCAGATCGTGTTCCTCTCCTGTCTATTCAAATTGCCTACAATATCCTTGTCTCTACTTTTTTTCACCACATCCTCAAGCAATTCAACCTCCCTCTTACGGTTGCCCAGATGCTTGTAAGTGTTCATCTTCATATGTGTGTCTACCAAATATAGCATAGGACTTTTGGATATATTGATATAGACTTGTTTGAATAAACTCCTTCATAAGAATTTCTAAGAAAGAAAAATAAGAAATTGTAGTATTTTTCATTAAAATTAGTTTTAAGATGGGAAGAAACTAATGTCTGTTTGTTTAGTCATTGAAACATGGATAAACAATGTTAAAAATGAGAAGTTAACTTGTATATATAGTTTCTCCTTGATATGGGAACATGAGAAGAGATAGTGTAAAATGTTTCAGATGACATGTTAGAGGGAAATTAAACTTTGGTATCAAATATGAATCACTTATAGTTACACGAACTTGATATTGTATATGCAGGGTGGTGTACTTTTGAGTTCATCATTTTTGGGAAGAATTCCTGGAGTTTTGCAGTTGGTTTACCGTCCAGAAGGAATCTTGACTGTTGAAACCTTTGCCAATGTGGGAATCATGTTATATGTGTTCCTTAGTGGTTTGGAAATGAACTGTGACACCATCCTGAGATCAAGCAGGCAGGCTATAATCATTGCTGTTGCAAGCATTTTCATTCCAGCATTGGTTGGAGCTGGTTTTCTTGCTTTAGAGCGTAACTTAGCAGGTGAATCAAGCATTGCGCTCAGCGCTAAAGGGTATGTGTTTTGGTGTACAATTCTTTCTGTCACAAGTTTTCCAGTCCTTGCAAGGCTCCTATCAGATCTCAAGATCCTCTACACAAGGCTTGGAAAAGATGCCTTAACAGCAGCCATGTTAATTGATACATTTGGCTGGATTTTGTTCTCACTCTTGATTCCGTATTCCCACGAGGGTGGAAAACCACTCCTCTCAGCAATGTGCACATTGATGTTCATTCTGTTCTGCTTCTGCGTGGTGCGTCCAATCCTGGAGCGCCTGATTGAACACAGAATGAGGTCAGAGTCATGGAACTCCTCAAAGTTGCTGGATGTGATGATTGGACTTTTTGTTTGTTCATACATCACAGACTTGATTGGTGCACACCATGTTGTTGGGGCCTTTGTGTATGGACTAATTTTGCCCAGTGGGAAGTTTGCTGATTTGATGTTGGAAATGTTGCATGATTTTGTTACTGCATTTATTGTTCCTGTCTACTTTGCTAGTTTTGGCTTTAGACTGAACCTGGAGGCACTTTGGTCTCAATCACATTCAGTGTTACTTCCGCTCTTCATGGTGTTCTTGTTAGCCATCCCAAAAATTTTAAGCTCTCTGTTGGTTACTTTCTACTATGGTATGTCTTCAAGAGATGGAGTGGGGCTTGGATTGCTCCTCAACACCAAGGGCATGATGGCAGTGATTCTTATAAGCATTGCCTGGGACAAAAATGTACTATTTACTAACCAAACTCATCATATCATGCTCCTCTTTCAAATTCTTGCTTGGTTACTAAAAGCTTGTTTAGATTAAGAAAACATTTTTGGTTCCTATGTTCATCAACATGTCACTTTGTTTCCCGTTTTCATATACTTGTAAATGGGAAATAAAGTACAATAACTAGAGTGGTTTTTAAAAGTAGAAAATGTTTTCACAAGCCAAAACAGGTTGAAAATTTGCATGCACCAATTTTATCCATTATCTCTAAAGATTACAGTTAATCAACTCTGATGCGTTTTTCTGTTCTATTTCTTTTGTTTTCAGTTTTTGGACTCCTATTCTTTCACAATTATGATCCTTGCCATACTATTCATGACTACGGCTGCATCTCCCTTTATTAATGCCATATACAAGCCAAACCTTCGGTTCAAGCAGACCCAACAAAGGACTGTGCAGAAACTATGGTGTGAAGCAGAACTTAGAGTTGCAGCTTGTGTCCACAACGCTCACCAAGCCCATGGCATGATCCATATTCTTGAAGCAACAAATGCCACCAGAAATTCCCCTTTACATGTCTCAGTTCTTCACCTTGTGGAACTCACAAGACTCGGCACTGGCCTTCTTGTGGCCCAAATGGACAATTCAAATGTTCAAGGGGGATCCTCAGAGAGCCAGTATGGATCACAAACAGAGTTTGAGACCATATGCAATGCATTTAATGAGTTTGTGGAGGAATACAATGCAGCGAGATTTGACACATCAGGTATTGTTGCAACCTATGACACAATCCATCAGGATATCTATAATGTGACAGAAGAGAAACGTGCAAATCTCATTCTCCTTCCATTCCACAAAGAACTAAGCTCAGGAGATTTGGAAACAGTCAACACTACATTCGGTGACATAAACCAGAATGTTTTGCAGGCACCACCTTGTTCTGTGGGGATCCTTGTTAACCGTGGACTCAAGTCATTATCTAAAGTAACAATGAGCACCACTGTGATCTTCATTGGAGGGCCTGATGATAGGGAAGCCTTATCGATCGCATGGAGAATGGCAACACACTCGGCCACAAAGCTGCACGTAATTAGGCTTCTGGTGTCAGGTACTGAGGTTGAAGAAGAGAAGGCATTCCAGAGTGATTCCAGTGGAGTGTTATCTACAAAGATGGACAGTGTGATGCAGAAAGAGCTAGATGATGAGCACATATTTCACTTTAGGCACAAAGGGTCGTACAACAATGAGACCATCACATACTCAGAGATCGAAGTGGGGATAGAAACTGGTGAGGAAATTCCTTTGATCCTGAATGAGATAGACAAACCAGGGTGTGACTTGTACATTTTGGGACAAGGAAGTGGAAAGAACTTCACAGTTTTCCAAAGGTTGTTGGAATGGTGTGACAACCCTGAACTTGGGGTCATGGGAGACATTATATCTTCAACTAGTTTTGGCACACACTCCTCACTGCTTGTTGTGCAGCAATACACCACAGAGAGAAAATCTAAACCTCTTCGTGGCAAAAAATCTCACTCTAATGAAAGTGATCAAATGTTGTGAAGAAACAGTTAACAAGTGGCTTTGTTTTATATATAGTCCTAAGGAGATTTTATTTACATTTTCTGTTATGTGGACAGTACTTTGTACCTTCTGATTTTAACCCTTGATGGAGGAATGTGCCGTTGATTTGTGCTAGTGTATCATAACAAAGAAGGTTCTTTAGGTTTGGTGTTCTGGTTCAATCTAACACTACCATTGCTAATAAGGTGCTTATCAAAAAAAATAAAAAAAATAAACCATTGCTAATAAGGTGAGGTTCTAGACTTAACTCATGTTTGGTTCTTCTACTTTTAGAATAAATAATAATTTGGTAGAAAGGAGAAATAAGTAAAATGAAAATAAATGGGTAAAATAGAAATAAATTAGATATAAAGTAAATATCAAAGAAAGATTAATAGAAATAATAAAGAATTTCACCATTCCATAAAATTGTTTCTTTTGTCTTTTACATCCACTATTTGTCTTTCACCATTAATAGAAGGTCCTATATTTTATTTTCATCTTCACTCATTAGACACCAATGCTAAATATTATAGAAAAAAAAAGCCAAAAATAAAAAGCAAATTATTTTCCAAATAGGTTATATTTAGAAAAGTATTTATCTAAAGATGCAATACCAGTTCTTTTTCATGATATAACTTTTTGTGTGATAAATACAACAATCTACCTGGAGAAGGACAATGTTATATGGATTTCTTTCCTAATTTTGAAGAAAAATGATTGTTGGAAAAACTTTCTGTATTTTCATATTTTCTTCCTACAATCCCATGTTTTTCGAAATATCCATTTTACAATTTATGTCTTTTGTCATTTTTATGCTTTTTTTTAGGGTAATCTTGTCAAGTGCTAGTAGATGTAGTTATGGTAGATGCAGCAAATGTTACCAAATGGTTTCAACCTTTAGGATTAATCAAAGATTCAACATGTATTTGGATAGAAACTATTTGGACTTTAATACAGATTAATCAAAGATTCAATCAAATGGAAGAAAATAAACTTTTGGATTCAACGGAAATGAAAGAAAAAAAAAAGTTAATTCAAGATCAACCATCGTGAAGAAAATATTTAATTTTGAATTATGTATTTTTAGATTTTACAACTCAAAAGTCAACAAATAATATTAAATTATACAATTTAAAATATATTTTCAAATTGCAATCGCAATGAGAAAATGAAAAAATAATTTTGAATTGTATTTTCTGCAGTGCAATCCTCTAAATATATCTTTAGACGACACAACTCACAAATCGGAGGTGAAAACATATATTTTTAGATGACACAGTTCAGAAGTGAAAACATTAATTTTAAATTGTATAATTCAAAATATTTTTAATATTTTATAATCAAATAATTTAAAAGTAATCTTTTCCCTTTAGGTTCATACAATCTAAACATTATTTTTTTATCATTCAATTTTGAAAATTCGGATTACATGTTTCATAAACTAGTTAATTTTATTATTTTTTATCATATTTTAGAAAGTAGTAATGACGATTATGTTTGACATTTTCAAGCAAACTACAAGATGAAGTTGATATAATTAAAATGTTTTATGCGATGAAAAGTGATTCAACAATAGAAGAATTAATTAAAGATGATTGTGGTGAAGCTTTCACAATAGATATCATAAGTGTTTTGGAATGTCACACAAACTCATCAAAAAAAATCGTCTATTACATAGATACCACACGAGCAATAAGAAAAATATATTAAAAAAGTAGTAATGATGATTATGTTACATTTTCAAGCAAAATATTGGATGAAGTTGATATAAATAAAATGTTTGATACGATGAAAGGGGATTCAACAATAGAAAAACTAATTAAAAATGATTGTGGTGAAGCTTTCACAATAGATATCATAAATGTTTTGCAATGTTACACAAACTCATCAAACAAAACCGTCTATTACATAGATACCACATGAGCGATAAGAAAAATATATTAAAAAAGTAGTAATGAAGATTATGTTTGACATTTTCAAGAAAAATATTGAATGAAGTTGATATAAATAAAATGTTTGATACAATGAAAGAGGATCCAACAATAGAAGAACTAATTAAAGATGATTGTGGTGAAACTTTCACAATAGATATCATAAATGTTTTGGAATGTCACACAAACTCATCAAACAAAACCGTCTATTACATAGATACCACACGAGCGATAAGAAAAATATTAAAAAAATAAGAAGGAAGTAGAATATAACAAACAAAAAAGATATATAGTTTGATGGAATTATTAGCAACTTCAATTTACGTTCATGATATAATTAACA
This sequence comes from Phaseolus vulgaris, assembly GCF_051622355.1. Lineage (NCBI taxonomy): Eukaryota > Viridiplantae > Streptophyta > Magnoliopsida > Fabales > Fabaceae > Phaseolus > Phaseolus vulgaris. The sequence goes on along the minus strand of NC_143504.1, from coordinate 55,183,274 downwards.
ATGAAGGAATTAACTATGAACAAGTTCATTTATCTCCTTGAAGATACCTAAAACTTACATAGATTGTAACTTAATTGTTTATTTCTTAGTGAACTCTTGCTCTACTTAAGTTTCACTCTCTTTGACATTTACAAGATTTTTTTATGTATATATATATATATATATATATATATATTTATATATATAACTCGGCTAAACATGCATAACATAAACAATAAGATATTGACAATGCCTAATCTTGGTACCCGTTATAAGGAAGTAAACATCATACTAAGAATGGATACTCATTACTTTATAATGCATAACTTCAGTGGTTGGACAAGACGAACTTCATAAAATATACCCTCTATCGCATTAATTGATGATATTATTCAAAAATACATCTATCCTGCAACTACTTTTTTTGGAATAAAATAGCATATTATAATAAAATATTTTTTTAAAATAAAATAAAATATTATAATAGAATAATAATTTGTTTATATATAAAATGAATGTAGATTACATTAAAGATGTCAAAAAGATAAGATTCGTTCAATATCTCACGTTCACTCCCTAGCTTTTCACTCTTTCCACTTTCCTTTATCTTTTGAAATTGTCCTGTTTTAGTTTTGAATTTATCCCCTATGTTAAGTTGTTTGCTAGATATGATTACATCGTATCTTCAACCACATCAATGAAAGATTTTTGTTTGTCAAAGGAACAATGGTTATTGTGCTACGTTTTTTTATCGGAAGTGTGCTTCGTCTCTTTTTTCTATGGAACTTTTCGCAATAATATCTTTCATTTTTCCTGTTTGAAGGTGTTTTAGTCGTAACTGATGTTTTTAGGATTTTTGGTTTTGCGTATGGAAAAGATTTTGGTGGATCTCATTATTATTTTTACTTCTTTCCGCTTTCATCTCTATTTTATACTTTTGATTTTTTTGTGGTTTCGAAATTATTTTCCAAAGCTAAACATGTTTTCAACATTGTTTTTCTTTTTTTTTTCTTTCAAATTTTGTATTAGGGTTTTAACTACATTTTTCTCATACCTTTTTTTTTCGAAAATGGTATGTTTAAGTTATGATTTTGGTGGATCTCAGTTTTCTAGGTTTTTTAACCCCTTTCTAGTTTCATCTTTAATTTTTACTCTTTTTTTTTTTTTTTAATCTTTTTGGAGTTTCAATATTGTTTTCTTGAGCTCAATATGGTTTACACATTGTTTTCCTTATTTTTTTTGCCTCAGTTTCCTGCAAATGTTGTGTTTAGGTTATGGTTTTGGTGGATCTTCATTTTTTTAGGTTTTTTAACTCCTTCCTTACCTGACAATTTTTGTTTAGGTTATGATCCCTTTGACTGTACATTTGAATTTTTAAATCGTGAAGATTTATATTCATTCATTTTTTTCAATATATATATATATATATATTTATTTGTGATTGGTTTTTTTTTTTCATTATTCACATTGTTGTGCATTTTAACATTTCACTTTGTTATGTGAAGAGGAGAGTGTATGCGAGAATGTTTCACTCGCATAAAGATATAAATACCATCAAAAAAAGTAAATCATGAAGAGACAATTAGATGCTGATAGCAAGAGTTGTTTAATCGTAGTTTGTGGTTGATTTCAACAAACCCAAATTTCCAATTTAATGGAGTTGACTTTGATCTCCGGTTCATTAAGTAAATATAATAATATAATATACAATAATTATGATATAGTATTTGTGCATGTTTGAAAATTCATTCAAGAGAATGTTAGTTTAACTGAGATGTTAGTTTTCATAAGATCTATGATAATTTTTATTAAAAAAAAATTACGTAGAGATAATTTACTTTAAAAAATTACATCCAAATAATATAAAATTACATTTAAACAATGGAAGCAAAACCACTCTATATCATCTTTTTATGCGATTAATGTTTATTCTAACATTACTTGACACATTTTACTTTAAATTATCTTTTATAAGGATTATGTTATTGTATATATTTTTTACATTTTTTACATTTTTTTTCTCTTCTCTTTATGTCAAATAGTGGATAATTATAAGTTTTTTGGGAAAACATACAATACAAAAAATCAATTTGATTTTTTTTTTTTGGAAAAACACAATACATTAAATTAATAAATAAATAAATATTATTTATGTTTACCATAGAGTGAAACACTGGATAATAATAATAATAAAAAAGTAGATGTTGAAATAATAAATAAAAAGGATCGTTATTCTTTTTCTATTCTTTATATAGAAAATTCTCCATAATTTATGTTTAACTTATTTGCAAGTAAAAGTCCTAATTTTGTGTGTGAAATTTACAAAATTTGAATACATTTAATCTAAAAAATAAATCTGAAATGTTCAACAAGGTATTAGTGAGAATTTTTGTTTAAAGTAAAACTGGGTTCTTGTAGGATTTATTGCGCATCTAACTGTTTTTTTTAATGATTATTCAAAATTCTAAATACAATTCCTAAATTATTTAGTATTGTATTTGCATAAAAATCTGAAATAAATAAAATTTTAAAATTATTTAAAATTATAAATAAATATAAATGATAAATTATTTAATGTTATACTTAAATAAAAATATAAAATAAATAAAAAATTTAAATTATTCTAAATTCTAAATTAATAAAAAAGGAAAGTATTTAATGTGCTATTTGAATAAAAATATAAAATTAACAATTTTCTAAGTTATTCAAAATCCTAAACTATTTTTTTTTACTTTTTTTGTTTATTTTTATTATTAATTTTTTTATTATATTTAGTAAAAATCATATTCTCCTTCTTCTACAACCACCATCTAAACTAATTGTTGCACCTATATGGAGCGTCTAAAGGAAGTGTATATGAGAACGTCTACATGCATATCATAACGTTTAAAACACAAATCATATGTACAAATGAGTGTTTAGAGGGAACGTCTACTATATAAGAAGCGAGGTGTCTATCGCTTATTCTCTTTCAGTAATTGAGATCTGTTCCAATATTTGAAGTTAAAAAATAATAAATTATTTTGAAATATTTTACATCAATTACCATTCTATAAATTTCAATTTTTTTTACTTTATCAAGTTTTCTAATTATTATTGTTATCATTACTCATTTTCGAATTGTATGTTTGGTTTTATTGGAAACTTAAAAGTTTATACCAATGTTAAATGATAATTTGTTGAGTTATGAAGCGGTGAGATGTGTTCACTCTCTTTTAATGGTCGAAGTGTGTTCCAATATTTGTATTTAAAAAATAATAAATTTGTTGTTTTAAAATATTTTACATCAATTATCTTTTTATAATATTTAATTATTTTATTGTATCATGTATTTTGAATTATTATTATTATTATTACTCATTTACGAATTATGTGTTTGGTTTTATTAGAAACTGAAAAAGTTTCTCATAGTGTTACCAAAATATCATATTTGTTCACTCTCTTTCAATTATTGTAGCATGTCCCAATATTCGAATAGAAAAAGTAGTAAATTCATTTTTTTATATTTTTGCAACAATTACCATTTTACAGTATTTATAATATTTTTTTTTTGGAAACAAAAAAAAATTCTTGCAGTATTAAATGATAATTTACTGAGTTGCCAAAATATACTTGTTCACTCTCTTTCGATGGTTGAGATATGTTCCAATCTTTTAATTTAAAAAATAATAATTTATTTTTAAATATTTTGCGTCAATTACCATTTTACAATATTTAATTATTTTATTGTATCATATATTTTTAATTATTATTATTACTCATTTTGTAATTGTGTGATTTGTTTTATTAGAAATATGACATCTTTCTCCATGTTTAGTGATAACTTTTTGAGTTAACAAGATGGCAAGTTTGTTCACTATATTTCAATTGTTTAGATTTCAAAAAAATAAAAATTTGTTTTTAAATATTTTTTATCAATTATCCTTTTATAACCTTTAATTATTGGATCAAGTTAAATTAATATTAAGAAGGTTGAGACCAAATTGAACTTTTAATTTTTTTTTGGAATCATACCGAATTTTTTTTAAAAAAAAGTGAGGATGAAATTGCCTTTTTTTCAAAAAAATATTGGGACAAAAATGGTCATTAACTCTAAAATATTTTTGTATCAATTACCTTTTTATAATATTTAATTATTTTATTGTGTCATGTTTTTTAATTATTATTATTACTAATTTATTATTTGTGTTTGGTTTTATTGAAAATTGAAAAGTTTCATATATTGTTAAAAGATAATTTACTTAAGTTACCAAAATGTTAAATATCTTCACTATCTTTCAATCATTGATATCTGTTGCGATATTTGAATTTAAAAAACAATAAATTTATTTTGAAATATTTGTCATGAATTACCCTTTTACAATATTTAATTGTTTTATTACACAATACTTAATTATTTTATTATATTGTACTTTTTTAATTATTATTATTACTCATTTACAAATTTTGTGCTTGATTTTATTGGAAACTAAAAAGTTTCATACGGTGTTTAATGATAATTTGTTGAGATACCAAATGGTCAAATTTGTTCACTCTACTTACATAGTTGAGATCTGTTCCAATATTTGAATTTAAAAAATAGTAAATTTATTTTTAATTATTTTTACATCAATTATCCTTTTATGATATTTAATCATTTTATTGTATTGTATTTTTTTTAATTATTATTATTACTCATGGCATCAATTACCTCTTTACAATATTTGATTATTTTATTATATTGTGTTTTTTAATTATTATTATTATTATTATTACTACTACTCATTTATGGATTTGTGCTTGATTTTATTGGAAACTAGAAATTTTTGTGTAGTATTAAATAATAATTTGTTGATTTACCAAAAAGTTAAACCTTTTTCACTCTCTTTTGATCGTTAAGATCCATTCGAGTAAGGTTAAAAGATATTATAGATTTATGATGGTATTTATTTTTTTATAGATAAATGTTTTTTCGATGTGTTTTAAACACAAATCAATAGTAGTCTTCATGTTAATGTTCAAAAATTGTAAATTCATCGCCACGTTGTTCCCAATGATGAGTCCTAAAAATCAAACTGAATATGATGATCTAAAAAAAACATATTGATTAATGAACAAATATTTTTCAAACAACAAAATCATGTTACTTTGTTGGAAAAATTTATTATAACTATTATTACTTATATTATTTATTATTATTCTAAAATGATATAATAGTACATTTTCAAATATATTGAAGATGGATGGAACAATTTCTATAGGTTAAACTATTTTAAAGAAGATGAAAATATTGTCTTTGAAACATAAGTCAACTAACCAAATAACAAAATTTGAGTGATTATTATTTTGTGAGGAATGATTATATTTTAGATTATTGTTTATTACTTTGTTGAAATTTAAAAATAATTTGCTTATATTCCAGTCTCACATGTTCAAACTATACACTTAATGTTTATGATTTGTTTAACTGATTTGAATTATGTAGTTTCTTTTGTGCACATATGATTTTTACTACGTTTATTTCTCTATGCAAATATAATTGACATTTATTTTTAAAAAAATTCAAACTACTTTGCTTTTTTAAAATGCTATTTTTTTAACTATTGTTCTTCCATGTAATTGATATTATGTAATTTTGACTTCTTCTAAGTATTTTAAATTAGTAATTATTGCAGAACTTATATTACGTTTTATAATGTCAAATTTAATATAAAATCCAAATTATAATTTTTTAAATTTTTTTAATATTATAATTAAAAAAAACCACCCTGGTTGCACGGGTCAGGTAATAGTTTACATAGATAGAAAAAAGAACAACAATGTCTGTAATCTATTCTAGCACACAGACAACAAAAAGGCCATTTGAACTGTGCCAGCTTAAAATGCGTGGCAATAACTTTGCATCTTCTTCTGCTACATGGTTTTGTTTAAGTAAGGATGCAAAAACAAAATTCAAAACATAAGAAAATTAATTAAGGCCTCACAGAAGAAATTTGATATGGCAAGTGAAGCAAATGCTGCAAACTCAATCCCAGAACTTGCATGTTACATTACAAAATTTGATCCTGACAACAAAATCTGGAGGAGTGATAATGTCATTGCAGACCGTGTTCCTCTTCTGTCTATTCAAATTGCCTACAATATCCTTGCCTCTAGTTTTTTTCACCACATCCTCAAGCCATTCAATCTCCCTCTTACGGTTGCCCAGATGCTTGTAAGTGTTCATCTTCATATGTGTGTCTACCAAATATAGAATAGGAATTTTGGATATATTGATATAGACTTGTTTGAATAAGCTCTTTCACAAGAATTTCTAAGAAAGAAAAATAAGAAATTGTAGTATTTTTCATTCAAATTAGTTTTAAGATGGGAAGAAACCAATGTCTGTTTGTTTATGCATTGAAACATGGATAGAAAATGTTAAAAATGAGAAGCTAACTTGTATATGTAGTTTCTCCGTGATGTGGGAACATGAGAAGAGATAGTGTAAAATGTTTTAGATGACATGTTTCAGGAAAATTATACTTTGGTATCAAATATGAATCACTTATAGTTACACAAACTTGATATTGTATATGCAGGGTGGTATACTTTTGAGTTCATCATTTTTGGGAAGAATTCCTGGAGTTTTTCAGACGGTCTACCGTCCAGAAGGAATCTTGACTGTTGAAACCTTTGCCAATGTGGGAATCATGTACTATGTGTTCCTTAGTGGGTTGGAAATGAACTGTGACACCATCCTGAGATCAAGCAGGCAGGCTATAATCATTGCTGTTGCAAGCATTTTCATTCCAGCATTGGTTGGAGCTGGTTTTCTTGCTCTAGAGCGTAACTTAGCAGGTGAATCAAGCATTGCGCTCAGCACTAAAGGGTATGTGTTTTGGTGTGCAATTCTTTCTGTCACAAGTTTTCCAGTCCTTGCAAGGCTCCTATCAGATCTCAAGATCCTCTACACAGGGCTTGGAAAAGATGCCTTAACAGCAGCCATGTTAATTGATACATTTGGGTGGATTTTGTTCTCACTCTTGATTCCGTATTCCCACGAGGGTGGAAAACCACTCCTCTCAGTAATGTGCACATTGATGTTCATTCTGTTCTGCTTCTGCGTGGTGCGTCCAATCCTGGCTCGCCTGATTGAACACAGAATGACGTCGGAGTCATGGAACTCCTCAAAGTTGCTGGATGTGATGATTGGACTTTTTGTTTGTTCATACATCACAGACTTTATTGGTGCACACCATGTTGTTGGGGCCTTTGTGTATGGACTAATTTTGCCCAGTGGGAAGTTTGCTGATTTGATGTTGGAAATGTTGCATGATTTTGTTACTGCATTTATTGTTCCTGTCTACTTTGCTAGTTTTGGCTTTAGACTGAACCTGGAGGCACTTTGGTCTCAATCACATTCAGCGTTACTTCCTCTCCTCATGGTGTTCTTATTAGCCACCCCAAAAATTGTAAGCTCTCTGTTGGTTACTTTATACTATGGTATGTCTTCAAGAGATGGAGTGGGGCTTGGATTGCTCCTCAACACCAAGGGCATGATGGCAGTGATTCTTATAAGCATTGCCTGGGACAAAAGTGTACTATTTACTAACCAAACTCATCATATCATGCTCCTCTTTCAAATTCTTGCTTGGTTAGATTAAGAAAACATTTTTGGTTCCTATGTTCATCAACATGTCATTTTGTTTCCTGTTTTCATATATTTGTAAATGGGAAATAAAGTACAATAACTAGAGTGGTTTTTAAAAGTAGAAAAAGTTTTCACAAACCAAACAGGTTGGAAATCTGCATGCACCAGTTTTATCCATTATCTCAAGATTACAGTTAATCAACTCTGATGCATTTTTCTGTTCTTTTTCTTTTGTTTTCAGTTTTTGGACCCCTATGCTTTCACAATTATGATCCTTGCCATACTATTCATGACTACGGTTGCATCTCCCTTTATTAATGCCATATACAAGCCAAACCTTCGGTTCAAGCAGACCCAACAAAGGACTGTGCAGAAACTATGGTGTGAAGCAGAACTTCGAGTTGCAGCTTGTGTCCACAATGCTCATCAAGCCCATGGCATGATCCATATCCTTGAAGCCACAAATGCCACCAGAACTTCCCCTTTACATGTCTCAGTCCTTCACCTTGTGGAACTCACAAGACTCGGCACTGGCCTTCTTGTGGCCCAAATCGACAATTTAAATGTTCAAGGGGGATCCTCAGAGAGCCAGTATGGATCACAAACAGAGTTTGAGACCATATGCAATGCATTTAATGAGTTTGTGGAGGAATACAACGCAGTGAGATTTGACACATCAGGCATTGTTGCAACCTATGACACAATCCATCAGGATATCTACAATGTGACAGAAGAGAAACGTGCAAATCTCATTCTCCTTCCATTCCACAAAGAACTAAGCTCAGGAGACATGGAAACAGTCAACACTATATTCGGTGACATAAACCAGAATGTGTTGCAGGCACCACCTTGTTCTGTGGGGATCCTTGTTAACCGTGGACTCAAGTCATTATCTAAAGTAACAATGAGCACCATTATGATCTTCATTGGAGGGCCTGATGATAGGGAAGCCTTATCGATCGCATGGAGAATGGCAGCACACTCAGCCACAAAGCTGCACGTAATTAGGCTTCTGGTGTCAGGTACTGAGGTTGAAGAAGAGAAGGCATTCCAGAGTGATTCCAGTGGAGTGTTATCTACAAAGATGGACAGTGTGATGCAGAAAGAGCTAGATGATGAGCACATATTTCACTTTAGGCACAAAGGGTCGTACAACAATGAGACCATCACATACTCAGAGATCGAAGTGGGGATAGAAACTGGTGAGGAAATTCCTTTGATCCTGAATGAGATAGACAAACCAGGGTGTGACTTGTACATTTTGGGACAAGGAAGTGGAAAGAACTTCACAGTTTTCCAAAGGTTGTTGGAATGGTGTGACAACCCTGAACTTGGGGTCATGGGAGACATTATAGCTTCAACCAGTTTTGGCACGCACTCCTCACTGCTTGTTGTGCAGCAATACACCATAGAGAGAAAGTCTCGTTGTGGCAAAAAATCTCACTCTAATGAAAGTGATCAAATGTTGTGAACAAACAGTTAACATCTATCACAAGAGAAAAGAAAAAGAATCTGATCAGATAGTGGTGGGGTTGGAGAAACATCATGTGTACTAAGAGCAATCCCGTTTTGGAATTGCATGTTGTCTTTTTCTGTCTATTTTTCTCACAGAGGCAACATGAAACTGCCAGTACTTGATTTTTCAATGAGTTAAATACAATATACCATTTTTTTTTTTATCCTTTTGCAATTATTTTTTAAGGTAGTCTTTTTAAAACTTATTTATTTTAGTTTCGTCATTGTTATAGAATAGTCATATTTTATAACACAAGCATAGAAAACTACGAAGGAAAACGACAAATAAGGCTGTTATAACCTATATTTCTTTTCAATATTTTCTCCAATTTTTTCTTCCATTGAATACTTCATTTGTTTGTTCTCATTAAATGGTTTCTTTGGTCATTATTGTAAAGAGATAAGTTCTCAATGGTATATGTGAGTTTTTCATTCAGAGAGAGTAATGATGCAGAGAGAGTAAGGTGATTATTCAAACCATTCCAAGATAACTTTAATGCAAATATGATGAGCACTTTATTCAATATTTTTTTTAATACATGGAAGGGGTGTTGTTATATGTGGTCTTTTATTGCAAAGGGTTGTTAGGGCCTAAAGATTACAACTAAAGGTGGTGTTGGATTGAGTGTTTATACTAATAGACTAAAAACTAGAATTAATAAAGGCAATTTTTTTATTTGAGAAGATAGTAGTCTTAATGTTGTTGATAATTTAATTATGACTTGGTTTGTTTGACTTCTTCTACAAGACGTGGATATCACTTGTAACTCTTGAGACGTTTGAGCTACTACACTCTTAATTAGAAACAATTGTATTATGATTATCAATTATAAGATTTGGCTTAATGATAACCACTTAATCCAATAATTAATATCAAAGTCAATGTCACAATTTTGATTCCCAACAAGACAATTGGTAAGGGAAAAATTGATGTAGTTAATATCAATTATCTCATAACGAAGACCAGGTGAATCAAGTCACAATTAACTCATGACAATTAGGTTGTTACGCTCTTAAGTAGAAAGAATTGTGTTCTATCAATTATAGTTTTTGCCTAGTATTAAGTGTTTTATCCAACAATTGGTATAAGAGTTAATGTCATGAATTTGATTCATAACATGACAATTATCAAGGAAGAGATTGTTACAGGTAGTATTAATTGTTCTATGGCAGAGGTCAAATAAACTTAGTCACAATTAGATCGTAGCATTATGGTTGTTGCACTCTTTAAGTAAAAAGAATTACATTCTACCTATCAACTATATCTTTTAACCTAATGATAAGTGTTCAATCTAACACAAAAACAAAACTTTCTTAACATAAGATGCTCGTATATTGCATGCAATCTAGTGAAATCTTCTAATGATCACAAAACCTATAAATATTCCCTGCAATGTTATGAAGTACGAACTTTGTAGAATTGGTGATGGTTGACATATGACCATCCTTAGGATTCTGTACCTAAGGTTCGATGACCAACAAGTTTCGAAGACACTTCACATTATAAAGTGGGAGAAGATGATGCTTTAAAAGGAATAATCTAGACTTTGGCTAATGACTTTCGTCTCGTCTTCATCTCTTGTGTTTTAATCTTTGACATATTTCTTGCTTTAATTGTTTGAACTCAAATATTTTAAATGGACTTGAAAGGTTTATTAAAAGCCTATTTATCTATTTAAAAGATTTTTGAACTCTAATTTCTCTTTCTCTTAATGATATACAACATATTTTTATTTATAATAAATAATTTTATTATAAGAAAAATTAATTATAATAATTAATTTCACATTATGTTATGTACTTTTATTTTATTTTATTTATTTACTACTTGTGCCAACCAATTACAATTATTTTTAGAATAATAATCTTAATTTTAATTAACTTATAAAATGTATAATTTTATTAATTAATTGAAATATGATTGTATTATATACCATGTAATATAAAATTTATTTAAAAAATAAATAGTGCATGCAAATGTAAACACAGTCAAACATGTTTGACTTATTTACGGGATGCGTTTGTAATCAAAACTAGAATGATTTAGTTATGATTTCATACTCAAAATTATTTACAGGATCATCTAATGGTCACAAAACCTATAAATCTTACATGCAATGTTATGATGTCCGAACTTTGTAGGATTGGTGATGGTTGACATATGACCACCCTCTATGCATCTAGGGTTGGATGACCAACAAGTTTCGAAGACACCTTCACAAGTGGGAGGAAAGGATGCTTTGAAGAGGAATAATCTAGACTTTGTATAATGACTTTAGTCTCTTCATCTTTTGTGTTTTAATTTGACATATTTCTTGATTTAATTGTTTGGACTCAAATATTTTGAATGTGCATGAACGGTTTACCAAAAGGCTATTAATTTTTTTAAAAGGTTTTTGAACTCTAATTTATTATCCTTTTAATGATATACAACATATTTTCATTTATAATAAATAATTTTCTTATAAAAAAATGATGATTATTAATTTCACATAAGTTATGTACTTTTATTTTATTTATTTACTACTTATACCAACCAATTACAATTATTTTTGCAATAATAATCTTAATTTTAATTAATTTATAAAATATACAATTTTATTAATTAATTAAAATATGATTGTATTATATACAGTGTAATTTAAAATGTATTTAAAAAATAAATAGTACATGACATAATAATTTTGATTTATTCACGGACGAGAGTCTGTAATAAAAACTAGAATGATTTAGTTATGATTTCATACTAAAAATTATGCTAACAATTAAGTTTTTATTAATTAATAATACAAGAAAATTTACAGTACATATCTATTAAATTAATTTAATAAGTTTTTTTATTACTTAATTAAACTTATCATAAATATTATTTTTTCTCAGTCTCAAGAACTCTTAATACATGGTAGATTTAATATTTTTTTTATAAATTAAAATTAGTTTATATCTAAATTAATTTATAATTCTTATGTAATTTGTTTAAATTATTACTTTTAATTTGTATATAAATTTATATAATTTTTTATAAACTAATAAAAAATATTTTCTAAAATTGTTCATAAAAATTTATCCAAACACTTATTTTATCTGTAACATAATACTGAAAAATGTTTTTTAAACTGTTTCACATTGATTTTTATACTTATTCTACCTTTTTTGAAATATTGAACGTATTTTATTACATAATTAAGATAATTAATAAAAGTAAATTATTTTTATAACTACTGTTTTATTTATTGTAATAACAATATTATTTTATAATTTATTTATTATTATAAAAAATATAGATATACTGGTGCTGTGCCTGTGTTTTGACAGAGTATATTTATTTATGTGTGTGTTTGAAAATTAATGGAGCGAAAGAGCATGTACATGACAGCATGTTAAAGAAACTGAACCCGTGAAGAACCAAAATAAAAAATAATACTAATTACTAAATATTAAAAGAAATGTTATTACTTCCTTTTGTCACTGTCTGTGTGTGGGTGTGGATCTGGAAAGAAAGAAAGAAAGGGAAGAGAGGGAAATTGGGAATCTGAATTGCCGCTAGGGTTTTAAAGGGATTTTTCCTTTTACTTCAATGGCCACGCCCTTTCCCATTCCAGTTACTGCTGCTCAGGTTCTTCTTCTTCTTCTACTCTTCTACTTCTGATTCATGTCAAATCGAATCACGTTTTTTTGTGCTAAATTTTGTGTGTTTTGTTTTGTTCAGGTTGGAACTTACTTCGTGGGACAGTACTACCAGGTGCTTCAGAGCCAGCCAGAGTTCGTGCACCAGTTTTATTCCGATGCCAGCACCATGCTCAGGATTGATGCCAACGGCAGGGAAACTGCCTCGGCAATGCTTGTAATTTAGTGCTACCTTTTTTGTTTTTCTGTTAACACCTATTTTTATGGTTTGAGTTTTGTTAGTTTTAGCTGTAGTGTTGGGTGAAAGGAGTAGTTTGTCGAACTGTGAGGGAGAAGGGAAGGTTTTGTAGTTGAGTAGGGTGTCGCTTTGATGCATAAATTTTGTGAGCTGCCTAACTTTAGTTGTGAGGCGCCGTCCTTTAGCTGTGAAAGTATGAAAATTCAAAATAAGTCTTTATGCTGTCACTTAGTTCAAAAACATAACTACTTATTCATTTTAGTGACAAATTGTACTTTCAGTTATCCTTTTCTTAACTCGGTTACTTTCTGGGGCTTAAGTGACAGACATGTCACACTTTAGATGACCAATTTGGGTATTCACCCAAAAGGTAATCTGTGGATGAGAAGTGTGGTGAGTTCCATTAGGAGGTAAAATTTATTGCTGAGGATGAGAAGAGAGAGTTTGTGTGGCCATCTTTGTATCGTGACTATGAAAGATTTTTATATTCTACTTGTTAGTATAGTGATGATCAATAGGTGGATCTTAAGATTATGGAACAGATTTTTTGAATTGGAAACATTAAATTGAGTAAGTGTGGGTGTCATGGAGAATTTGTAGTTAAACTTCACTAGAAATAGTGATTGGGTTGGGAAATTAACGCACGGAGGTAGGATTTATTTATTGGCGGGTAACTTCTTGAAGTGATTTCATATCTCGTTCTGTGAATCAGAATGTGGTCTGGTAGTGCAGTTACTCTATTTTATATGATAACAAAATTATGTATGATATGGCTTTAATTCCTGACCTGGATTAATCTGCACATGGATTCGATGGAGGCCTTGATATCAGATTCCTATAATAGTGTTTTTATTTTGACGAGCCCATTGTGTGCAAGATCTTTCTTTTTTGGAGTGAAGAGGCCATGATATTGTTCTGTTAGAGTTTGTATGAAGTAACCTCTTGCTTGAGTTATAAAGGTTTAACTGAAGCTCTTTCTTTTTGTCAGCATTCTGAGCTGTCCTTCCACGGTCTTTTGTTCAAATTGTTGAAAATTGTAGATTTTCATTATCTCTACTCTACTAATGTTGCAACTCCAGTTTCTCTTTTTCCTAGTGAGAGAGAAAAGAAGAAAGAATAGCTCCCTGAATTCTTTATTTTTCATATATGAGAGAATGAGTACAACATGAAAAACTATGGAGATACATAGGAGTTGCAAATACAGCTAGCAAAAAACTAACGGCTTCTAGCTACATCAAACTAAAACTTTTAACTGAAATAACTCCCAAGGAGGAAGTTGAATAACTTCTCCTGTATACAATATCATTACCCCACAAACTCAAGGCTCAACCACCTTGAGTTTGTTTCTCGAAAACAGAAATCTGGTTGGGGAGAGTGGCTTGGTTAAAGCATCTGCCCATTGATCCTGAGCTGGAATATCCTGTTGATTGCCTAATTAAAGAAATGTGTTTTTGAATGGAATGTAGTTGTTTAGGCGGCATGTGAGAAGTGAAAATCTGCCATGACCTCATTGCATGTATTGGTTGTTCCAGATTTTAAGAAGCAGTTTATTGTGGCATGGATGCTTCTAGCATTGGATTGGGCATTGTGCTATTATAAGAGGAGTGACCTATTGCTTTTTGGTGTAAAGAGTTGTCAAAGAGTGGGCAATTGAACCCATTTCATGAACAAGAGCTTATGGCAATTTTTTTGGCGGTTCAGTGGTGGCGATATTAACTTATGGGATGATGGTTTATCATACATACTAATCAACATAGTTTGAAATCCCTTAATGAGTAGAGATTATGGAGTATCGAATTGTTTAAATGGGCTACTGAATTAATCTGCTATGACTTTGATATTTAGGACCAGGAAGCAACAATTTACTTTCATGACTATATCAGTTGTGCAAGTTGAATAATTACTTGAATGGAATTCTGAATTAATTTAGGACCCACCTCTCTCTAAGATTAACCATGATTTGGTGACCAAGAGTGATAATCATATTGGTTTTGAATTGAAACATAGTTGTCTATATTTTAAAGGAAGGTTGGTGCTTCCTCGTCTAGCCAAATTCCTATCCTTTTCTAGGAGTCACACAATTCTCTGTAGGAGGTGATAAGTATCCAAGCACTTTGGGAAATTGCTTTCAATAATTGCAAAAGCAGGATTGTACTGGCTAGTTAATCCTTTGATAATAGCATCAAGATGTTTGTGAGTAGTAACCAGTTGACCAACTAAAGCCAGTGCCACAATTAGTGCTTTAATTCAAAGAAGATATTCATCCATCAATTATCATAAAAAACAATAGCACAAAGTCATGTTCATAATCGTCTTGCCTTCGTGTGAGTTTGTTTGTGAAAGTAATTGTTAATTTTCTCCCAAACTTGATAGGATTGTACAAATCCAAGAACACTGACAGAAACAAAGATTGGATTGAAGCCATGATAACAACATCTGATCTTGTTCTAAGAGAGACACCCAGGATTCACATTTCCTACTTCATGATCAACTTCGTTGAGAAATTGTGGTTGAATTGTAGTATTTACCACAAAATGTTGAACTCAATGTGCTTTAATTGCTTGTTCTACTTGTTGCTGCCATACAAGAAAATTTTCTCTGATAACTTCTTTGAAATTTGATGAGAGAAACCAGAGGGTGCCAAAGAGGAGGGACAAAGATTTGAAGTTACCATGAACTTATGAGGCTTTTGATACCATATTAGAGAAGGAACATTGACAGAGAAAAGAGAGAAAGAATAGCTCTCTGAATTCCTTATTTTTAATACACAAGAGTGTGACTACAGCATGAGAATTGATAGAGATACTCAACAGTTATAAATACAGCTGACAAGACAAGAAACTAACTAACGAATTCTAATTACATCAAACTAAAACTTTTTACTGAAATAACTCCCTGGGAGGTAGTTTAATAACTGCTCCTATACACAATATTCACAGCCGTAGTTTTGAGGGATGAGAGACTGAACATGCTTAGTATTTCGAATTTTTCTTGTTTATCCACATGTTATATAAGTGTTCCTTCTAATGTTAAATTATATATTTGTAATATGAATGCATGAAACATTTTTATCTTCTCCATTGATTTATCTTCTAGTCTATTGTCATTCTATTACATTATATTAAGTCCTTAATTGTTTAAAAGGACCTGGCATTATCTGTAGTTGTTTATGGCTTATGCATGTACAATTATTAATAGTGCTCCATTTTTCTTAGAACTAAAAATGTTTTTCCATGTGCAGCAAATCCATCAGTTGATTATGTCGCTCAGTTACACTGGAATTGAAATCAAGAGTGCACATTCTCTAGAGTCTTGGAGTGGTGGTGTTCTTGTGATGGTTTCTGGATCTGTGCAAATTAAGGACTTCAATCAGAGGAGGAAATTTATGCAGACATTCTTCCTTGCTCCGCAAGAGAAAGGCTTTTTTGTGCTCAATGATATTTTTCATTTCGTTGAAGAGGATCCAGTTCACCAACAAGCAATTTTGATACCTCAGAGCAATCATGATTCACAGTTGAATACTTCAAGTGCAATCAATAAGCCAGGTAAGTTCTGCACCAGCTTGTGCTCTTTTACATGAAGGTGCTGAGTTGTAAGGGAAAAACTGCCATTTTAATGGGGTCAATTTAGTGTGGGAAAAACTATCAACATGCTATTGTTTGATTTGTGAGTTGGCAGTGCAAATGTAGGAGTTTATCTAGGTTTTGTCAAATGAAAAATTCGTATTTCTTAGAATTTTAGAGAAGCTCTCTGATGTAGCTTCTCTTAAACATTGGAATCCTAACTTTATAAACTGTCTCCCCCTTATAAGTTATTATCTTTTAAACAAACATTGCTGTTTATTATTTTGTCACCAATTCTATTTAGCTACATTGTTATCTGTTGTCAAGTGCCACACAGCCAGTGTTATCACTTTGACAACACATAAAAGCACGTGTTCCATCAAATTGTTTGATAAAACTGTTTCCTTTCTGATAATGTAGTTTTTTACTTTATAAAGTTGTCAGCTGTCAGTGAAACATGAGTACAAGCCTCATTATCTTTAATGATAAAAGTTTTATGTCTTTGAAAAAATGAAACAATTTTTACTTAAAGAAAAATTCAGATAAGTAGACAATTTGGCTGATTATGTGATATTAATTGTTCTCGCATTCATATGCTTTTAACTTTTTAGTAATTTAGAGCCATGGATTTTTCAGTATCCAACTACCTTCTGGGTGGAGATATCCAGGCTAGGGACTATGTTGCTACAAATGAGGTAAAAGAAAACGGTGTAGTTGATAATTATGGATTTTCGGAGCAAAGATTGCAGCGGGTCCCTGATTCTGAGCATATTAAGGAGGATACTGCTGTTGAAGAGTCAAATGGTTCACTTCAATCTTCAGTGAATGCACTTCAAGACCATGCACCTGCTTCTCCTGATCAACCTGCTGGGGAGCCCCAAAAGCACACTTATGCTTCCATAGTACGCACTGACTAACCATTATATTAATTTCCAAAATAATGTTTTCTTTTGGAATTCTGTTGTAACATTAGAACTGACAATGTTATCTACTGTTGGAAGTTACGGGTTGCTAAAGGACAATCTACACCATATGTAGCTTCTCAACCCTCTCATAAGAATGTCTCCCCTTCAGAATGGGATCAAGCTCCACAGATTAGTAGTCAGCAACAGCAAACGACTGCTTCAACAAATGCATTTGAAAGGTCTGAAACTGATGCAGGGGAGGAGCTTCATGTAACAGAAGATGAAGGTTATTGTGTGCACTTGTTGAATATTGATTAATTATTCTGTTCCTATTTATTATTTTAGTTACTGGTATTCAGTACATTTTCCTGGCTCATTGCTTGATAACCTAATAAGTTAGTTTGTTTAAAGACTGTTTCATGTAGCATTCATTGGCCACTGCCGATAATCTTGGTTTGACTTGGAATTGCTTTCAGATGAAATCAAGTCTGTTTATGTGAGAAACTTGTCCCCTGCCGTGTCTCCTTCTGAAATTGAAGACGAATTCAAGAATTTTGGTAGAATCAGGCCTGATGGTGTTATTATTAGAAGTCGCAAGGTTTATTATAATTCCTCCTTTTCAAATAACTACTAATTATGGTTTGAATCTAAACTTTTCACCTGTATTCAGGATGTTGGTGTTTGTTATGCATTTGTTGAATTTGAAGACATGACAGGCGTTCATAACGCAGTCAAGGTTTGGATTTGCTTTTAAATGATAAGTTTGAGATATGCATTGCCTGTGAATTGTCATGTGTAATGCACCTTAACCCAAAACTAATACTGAACTTGCTACTTGGTGTCGATGAATCTAAAATCATGATTGTTAATGTTTGCAGACAGGATCTGTTCAGATAGCAGGAAGACAAGTATACATTGAAGAAAGGAGACCAAACAGTAACATCCCTTCTCGAGGAGGAAGTATGATTTTTTTTAATCTTCTAATTTTTCTTCTGCCTTTTTTCTTGAAAGTTCGTCATTATGAATGTCCCCAGCATGTTTGGTTATAACATATAGATATGGTAAAATGATGAATCTGTTTCCACTTCTTCTAATGGAGTATGAGTTGATGGGACTGTTAATTGATTCTCATGTGACTTGCATTTTTAACAAATTCAAATTTAGCAATAATATGCCAAAATTCTGTCTCGATGACATTAGGTTACTGTGATTTCTTATAGTTCTAATATGTCACGACTCAATGTTTGGTGACTGTTCCATCTGACATTGACAAAGATATGTTAAATTTTGTTTCGGCCAGCCTCTTGTTTCATTCATTGTGTATAAAAAATTATCAAAATGATCCATGTCTAACACAATTTTGGACTAGCAATATTTTATGTACCAATAACCAGAGAGGTGCATGACACCCTCTCCATGTTTTTTCCACATAATTCGATATTCTAAAGCTATTTTTTTCTTCCTTTGTTACATCATACTCGCTTTCAATGTATTATCATCAGGACGGGGTAGAGGCAGAGGTAGCTATCAGTCAGATGCACCAAGAGGGCGTTTCTATTCAAGGAGTTTTGGCAGAGGAAATGGTCAAGATGGTGGTGATAGGGAGTACAGCAAATCGAAAGGAAATGGTTTCTATCGACCGAGTCCTCGCCAAGAGAGGGCAAATTCAGGGTATCACCAACCAAGAAATGGGCAGAACCTTGCTGAGTCCTGAGTCAACAGAAAATATCAGTTAGAGAGTCCAATTTTGGGTCCAGATATTTCAACTAAATAGTCGACTTCAGTAGATTAGACCAGATTTTATATCTTCCCTGTCTTAAATTAAGTTGTTAAGGGAATATGGATGATAATTTTTTTTTTATAAATTTTGTTCAAGGGGCTTCTTGTTTCATTTGTTTCTCCATGAATTCGATGTTCAGCTGGAAATGTGTTTAAAACATCTGACATTTATTTATTCCCAATTGTAATTTGAAGTTAGTTGTTTTGTTAACACTTCTTTGATATGTAATTGTTTTAACAGTATTGGTGGATCAATTTTTCTTGTTTGTTTGGGGCCTTTAGCATCTGGCCTTTAGGCTATACACTATATTATTGTCGAGGGTTTTCCTTTTTGCACTTCCATGGTTTCTTCATGCACCTTTAGAGGATCTGGGTAATGTAAAAAACACTCTTATGTGAATCTTTGGAAAGACTCCAGATTGAGTGATCAGAATGATACTATAAAATACAATTTGGAAGGTAAAAATTTGAATGTTGGACTCAGGATCGCTAGAATGGTTTATTTTCTATGCTTAACAATTTGTATTATACATTCGAAATTTATTTTTAATTATATAATTTGGAAATAGTTTTTATTTTTGGATTGTAAAATCTAAAATAAAAAGTTAGATTCCGGTTTTTGCATACATCTGCTACACCTCTTCCATCACAATGCATACATTAATTAGATAACTTACACGATAAAAGATAACTTACACGATAAAAGATAACTTAATTAGATATTCTTCAATCTTAAAAAATGATGATCTACTCAACAATATTATATAAATTGTTCAGTTGCCCTGAAGTATTATTTATAAGAGCCTTTTGACTATGGAAAATCTCTTAGACATAAGTTTGCATTTTTTTTACAAGGTTTGCTTCTCGTGAATAAAAAAAAATATTGTTATTCTTTTAATTAAAGAAACCGAATTAATGTTTTAGTTTAAAATAAAAATAAACTTAAATAAAATTATAATAAAATTAGTAGCTTGTTATTTTTATTATTAGAGTAAATTTATACATGAATTACTTAAATATATTATGTTAAATTACGAAGATCACTTAAATTATTTAAATATAAGACAAATATTTAAAACGATCAGGTTAAACTGTAAGTATTAGATATGTTTTCATTATCATTAAAACTAGTATCAAAATAAGCATTGACTTAAGTTAACAAAACTATCATCTCTGTAAGCCAACTATGGAGCTAACTGATAAATATTCATAGTTGTACATGTAATATTTACTATATATGTCACAATAACACAGTTAAACTCAAACTAAAAGTTGTAAAAAGTTGTGACATTTTAAGATATGTAGGTATGATTTGTAATGACACATTTACTAACAAACTAATCCTGATATAGTCCGAAATCATAAGAACAAAATTTTCCACATCATGAATCCCTAAATTAAGGTCTACAATTTTCAAACACAACTTTGATTTGTTGTGGTTAGTACAACAACATCGCTTATTTCTTTTCCATGCACCTTGATGCAACTCACTCACCATTTTCTTTCTTTCCAAAGCATTCAAACCAAAGAGAAGAGAGCTTTGTGAGAAACTCAACCACAAATACTGTCATTTCAAATCCCCTCTATCTTTCTGCAGCTTTCCAATCCCGTTCGTTCATCTTGTTCATGCGATTTCATCGTGCTTGCTAGCAGTGCTATCATGGCTAACATTTTAGCACGTTTCCAACTCCTAGAGCTCCATGTCATCTCTGCACAAGACCTGGCTCCGGCAGGTCGTTCAATGCGGACCTACGCGGTTGCATGGATTGACCCGGATCGCAAACTTTCCACTCGGGTCGATTCTCACGGCGGAACCAACCCAACTTGGAATGACAAGTTTGTGTTTCGAATGGACCAAGACTTTTTGTATGATGACAGCTCTGTAATCACCATTGACATTTATGCTCTGCACTGGTTTCGAGACATTCATGTGGGCACCGCTGAAGTTCTCTCCACTGACCTTTTTCCACCATCTTCACAACCTCAACAACCAAATGCTTACAAATCCACCGGAATGCGATTTCTGGGGCTTCAGGTTCAACGACCCTCGGGTCGCCCCAAAGGGATTTTGAACGTTGGTGCTGCTATAATCGACAGCTCCATGCGCAGCATGCCTCTTTACTCACAAAACTCCCCAATAATTGGATACAGTCAAGATGATCATGATCAACCAAAACAACATGAACCCAAGCCAGAGCTTCGACGCACGAAAAGTGACTCCAGCTCAATGCTTGGCTCAGAAACCCTTGTTCCGGAGCCTCATGAAGGCAAGACTAAACAGGGGAAAGCAAATTCTCAAGTGCCCAATTCAGAAATAAGCAGCAAGAGTAAAAAGAAAGCTATTTCCATACTAAGTGGCTCGTTTGTGAAGGGAACTCCAAAAGCTGGGAAATTGGGTAGAAAGAAGACTAAAGCGAGAGGCCATGATTCACAAAACAACTTCAATGATTACCAAGTGAAGCCCACACCAAAAAGGGAGTTTCAAAATTCTCCCTTTGCAGTGAGGTCTTATAATAACAACTACATAGGTAGTGTGAGAGCCACTCCAATGCACGCCTTTCCTGTGACGGACACCATCATGGAATATGGCACCCCATACCGATCAAACTTGGGCCATCGTCCTTTTATGACAGACTCTGAATTGGGTCCGTCAGCTTCGGAGGTAGCGGCGGCGGTGGCGAGACTACCAATGGAGGAGGAGGGGCATTCTACGGTGGGAGGGTGGAGCTTGGATGATGACGAGGAGGGGATGCAACCTAAAGTGGAGAGGTGGCAGACGGAGTCCAATGCGACGGGGTCAGGCAGAAAAGGGAAACATCCACGGAGGCAAACGGATGGGTCAAATGGCTTGTTCTCTTGCTTTAGTGTAATATGTGGTGTTGAGTGCTCCATAGTTTGCGGCGGTGGCGGCGGCGGCGGCAGCAAGAAGCATAGGCGCCGGCGGGTTCAATCGGTGGACAATGAAAGCTTTGTATAAGAAGAGGAGGCGTATTAAGGGGTGCATGCATGCTTGAGTGGTCGAACTTTTGGAGATAAGAAAATGATGTGAGAATTGAGTAAACTCTGTCTTCTTTGTCTTCTTTCTTCACTGTACTTTTTATATTCAGTTTAACCTAATTCTTTTGTACTCCCTTCTCTTTCTAATGAATTTCCCGTTGCAAATCATATCGTATTTGTTTGCTTATGTTGATGATGAAACACTTTTAGATTGTTGATGATGAAGGCGTTTAATTTTGGATTTTGAGGCTGATTTAGCGTAAACACTTTTTTGTTCACTTAGAAAAAAAGTTTAAGATATTCACTCATTTAACATTGATAGAAAATTGTTGGAAAACCGTGTCACATTTTTTCATATAAAATGTGGAAAACATCACAACAATTGTAAGCATGTAGATAAATTCAGACGTAAGTAACCACATAATCTACCATGGCTAACCAGTTACTACCAATACTCTACAGTTTGTAACGATCCAAGATGGGTTAGATATCTTGGATGGTTTTGCTTTTATGTATGCAGGGAGCAGACGAAGGTTGAAACTCGATTCATGATGGAGCAACCCATTGACATGAAAAGCTGGATTGATTGACATGAAAATCCATATGAAATCAGTCATTCTCGTAACTGCAACAGTAATGATCATGCTATACTCAACAAGCACAAGACGAATCAATCTTCTTCTTCAACATCTACAACATTGTCAATTTCATAGAAGTTCCATACAATTTCTTCAGGCAAAAAATACTAATGGTACTACCTCGTGGCTAGAGAATACACAACTAACCAACTTGTATACTAGAATGGGGTGTAACAAAATCCTACTGCAAGAACTCTCTAGGATCAGTAACATAACCGGTCAATGCAGATGCAGCAGCTGTATATGGCGAAGCCAAATATATTTGACCTTCCTTGTGTCCCATTCGGCCTGGGAAGTTCCTGTTTGTAGTTGAAACACAAACCTGCACAACCAACATGTAAGCAATGGAGTCAATTATTCAGATTCTCGACATCATCACCTGGGTAGAAAGCATATAAATGCAATCATACGGCAAAGGAAAAAACATTCAATCCCATGGTATAACATAACAGTACCACTTCCTTGAACATTCACAAGCACACGGCTTTATAATCTACAAAAATCTATAGAACTTCAAGAAATAATGCGATTGCATTGCATGTACTAGATAACCACCACGAAAATTAAAGTAATTTTTAGCCTAACCATTTTAGGCTTCTCTTATATTGTGTCGAATACAAGTCTAGAAAAGATTTTAAAAATAAAAGCACCCTTTTACAACCAAGAAAGACCAAAATATATATTCTATTGAAGCTGATTAGAGAGGCTTCCAATCTTAATGAGACGAATTTTTTTAAAAAAATTGTGTCAGACAGCCCTAACTTTATATTCTCACCCAACTTTCTTCATTTTTTCAAGCCAGAAACAAGTTCCTATTTTTAAGGAATTTGGTTTTCTTTTACAAATTACAGATTTAAGCTAAGTGCCAACTCAATCGAATGTAAAATAAAAATTACAAATTATTTGCAACATTAGTATTGCACAATCCACATGATTATTCACCCCATTCAGCAAGAATGCGAAATGTGAGGCACATCTCTCTTGCGCCCGAATCAAAGACCAAATCAAATGAATTATGCCATATGAATTGCACAATTCTTAAGTGAACTGGGTCACATCCAAACCAGGCCAGGTCAAAGGTGACCCAGTCCTTAAAACCCAAAAAATATGTAAAATGAGATGGAAGCATCCGATATTTTCCACTCCTTCTTGTCACCTTCTTTTCTACCCTCCTCTATTCATGCACAAATAGTGACCAAATCTGTCACCACACATGTTTCCAAGATGAGTTGTCCCTTACCCTTTTGGTTGCTATGTGCTTGATATTAGTTTAGTGCTCCCCTATCTAGAATCATGTGTTAAAATGGTTTTTATTCCACCCTTTCTAATTACGCCCGATGCTGCCACTCAAATTAATTATTTGACAAAAATATTGGTTCTTCATGATAAGTAAAAAGGGTATAATAATTCTTCAAACCACCGAATCAGTTATTTCTCTAAAATATAAAGCTTATAGCAGACTTCATTAATCAATATCAGTTGCCAACTTGCCACCATAACTCACCCCATTTCAGAATACCACTATCAGCTAGCCATGAGAAGCATTAAGGACAATTCTCTTTAATCACAAATAAAAAGTTGCTTCCACATGCTGATGATTTTCATCACTGAAAGGATTGATTAATGTTCTTTAAACATAAACCATCTCATTCAAGTCAAAAAAAAGGAATGAGCAAGATCCTTATCAAAAGAAATTATCCTTAGCCCAGGACAGGTGAGTGCCAAGATTTTTAATTCCTTCAATGTAATAAGGAAAAATGAAACAGGGAGAATTTGAGCTACACTTGTCAATTGCAAGATGCTGGGGCAAAAGTAAGGAACTTGCCTGAGGTTCATTCATTCGTGCATAAGTATCTTTTGGGCCACCCAAACAAGCACCACAACTAGGACTAGCTGGTGTGTCACACCCAGCTTCTTCGAATATCTGTGAGCAAGTCTTACCACCAGATCCAGGAACTGGGATGGTGTATACGTCCATCCAAACCTGAAATTCCATTAATAGATAGATACAAGTTGGAAAATAGTCATCTAGCATGATTTCCCAAGAGAACTTTACTAATAACTGTAAATCAACTGATATGAAAATATATAAACATGAGCTTTTTTTCAGACCTTTTGGGTAGCAGGCACAAGAAATGTGGGAACTTTGACCTTTTTACCCTGCAGATTCAGACATGTTCTATGTTAGGGGAAGTAGTTGTAGGATTCATGATGGAAATAATAACAGTTAATGGAGATAGGAAATAATATGTTTACGTATCAAAATTATAAAATGCATTTAGTCCTCATGGGTACTAGTGGTGACTAGAAAGTCACATTCAATTAACAGTAGCTTAGGAAATAGTCTCCACCAAGTCCATTAAAAAACAGTATGTATATGGATATTTTGCGTAACACATGTAACACAATCTATTGAATAAGAAAACACATAATCCCATTCTCTAAATTCTCGCTAAAATAGTAAGTCCTATCTCTTTCCTTTCCGCTTAAAATTAAATAATTCACAGGAGAGATATAGGAACAAATGTCACAAAAGGCTGGTAAATTCTAACAGCAATGCAAGATAAACTACCTTACAAGAAAATAAGATGACCAGTCCCACACATTTTAGGATACAAAAATAGTAAAAAATTCTAGGACTCGGCTAGAAAAGCTTCCAGTAATATCTTATCATAATTTAACATCTTCTATGACAGATTATAGATATGCAATAGGAAAATATGATGCTTACTGATGCCAGAAAAACTTTTGCTGCAGCCATGAAATCCTCTGTTTTCCCACCGGTACAAGATCCTATGTATACTCTGTTAATTTTCACATCCTTGCACTCTCTTGCCAAAGCACGGTTATCTGGAGAATGAGGCTGCAACATTTACAAGCATAATATTAGCCAAGGAACCTAGTGGCAGCATCAGATAATAACAACAGATACATAGAAAATAACCAGAGAACAAAAAACCTCACTGGAAATGCAAACAAAAGACTAACCTTGGCCACCACTGGCTCCAATTTTGAGACATCAAATCTATACTCTGATAGAAATCTGGAAGGCAAAAAAAAGAGGTTACTAATAGATAAAACATTTTACCATGAATACTATTTCTGCAGCTAAATCAAGTTTTCCTCCAGTTTAAATATTATAGACATTTTATTCCTTCCCCAAGTTTAATTTACAAGGGAAGTAAATTAAAATTATTTCTTGAAGATCCCACATCAACTAAAGATATAATCATGTTATAGTAGACTTTAACTTATAAGCTGGTTTTATAAGATTGAGTTAGTCTTAAAGTCTATTTTCTAAGATGGAATAAGAGTATATTATAAACAAGGTTTGCTAGACTTATCGTGTCACCCGCTATCAGACCAACTATCAAACCACCTAAAACTTTCATTTCTTGACGTGAGAGTGTGTTGAAAATCCCGATATAATCATGTTAACAAGCAAAATTCATGCATCAAACCATAAATAAATTAAACCCATATGTAACTTGAGAATCCAAGGAGGTCATTGTAACTACATCTATCTAGCATGACAATTTCAATATAACATTGCCATGAAGCAGCTATGATAATCACAACACACCAAAACATAGAAGGATAGCAAATAGTCAATCTTATACTTTCTTCACGAGTACCATATCATCCTCAGAAAATGAAACATTTTCTTTGTAAAATCCCCAAAGTCAACATGAAATCCAAAGTTGTTCTTCCCACAAAGTGAATATAGAATCCTTTACTCATACTCCTTTTTAAGCTTTAATTAGCTTAATGACAGAATAAGAGTAATAAAATCTGTAACTACCCATATTGAAAAGTTGATATGAAACAACATCGTAAGCTTTTCCTTACCAAGTTGAAAAAGAGTGCAAGAAGAGACATGAACTGGCTGGAAAACCATGTGTGTCTCTTCAACTACACACCAAAGCTGGTTTATATAAAAATATTGCTTTAGTATCATAATTAGAGGATATTCAGTTTCTCAAATAACTAATATCCAATCGATAAGTATCCAATCACTTGGAGAACCCACCCTCAAAAGTTAGCTATTAAAGGAGAAAAAACAAACACTTAATCCACCATACTACTCAATGGGGGACTTAAGTACCCCCATAATACCCAAGTTCCTATCACAAGTCAATCTACATTATTCTAATAACTCAAATAAAATAAATCCACATTAAATGCGTATATTTTATACTCATTCTCAGTGTCTATTTATACTGACTCTATGGATTTTATACAGTGCCACTTGTCCATCAAAACTTTTAACAGATCAAAAGTATCTTATTGAATACAAAGTTATACGAAAGCATTGAGTTTTCCTAACACTGAATAAAACCAGGGAAAATAAGAATTTAGAAAACTATAGCTACCTTGCTTTCTGGTCACTATAAACAGGCTCATATGGCAGAGATGTCTTGCCCTGCAAAAAAAATGGAAACAATATTAAAATCAATACTATAAAAGACAGTTTTCAAAGGAAAGCATGTTAACTTGGAACTGTACATAGCCACCCATTATGTCAATACATCCAAACTGAGTGAGATGTAATTCAGAAGGCAAGATTAATAATTGGAAACCAAACCAATAAAAAAGAAAAAACATTATACTGTCACTACCAAATGCCAATCAAGATAATCCACGATGGACAAAACACTGCACATTCCTCTCAAGATAATAGAGCCCAAATAAATACAAATTTTGAAACTCAGCGTCAAGAACATCGAAGATACTCTCATAATGATTCTGAGATACATCATGATATTGTGATGTTTACCAGATCTCCTAACACCCCCTCAAGCTAAAGCTTACTAAGCTCTAACCTTGTAACAAACAAATCTTCTACAAAAAGAAAATAACATAAATATGAAGCAATGCGCATAAATCATAGCTAAAAAGGCAACTTGCAGATACTAGAGATGACCACTGCTGGAAAGATAACTCAACCAAACAGATGCAATGATCATCAGCTTGATTTAAATTTCTCAGGGCAAGAACTAAAACTTCTTCAAGATAAGTATTTGGAAACTTCAAACATCAAGAAGAAAACAAGAAAACAGAGACCTAGTAATCTTGGAAACTAAATCTTGCAGGGGCACGATAAGTCATAGCCAACACAAGTTACCATTAGAATGGTCATTAACGGGAAGAGAAGTCACTTCATGCAGGTATGATTATCAGTGGGATTGGGAAGAAGAGTAACACACCAAACTCACAACTGAAAGATCAAACAAACACCCAACAAGAACCAATGACACACCAAACTAGAAATAACCACAGCAGAAATGATAAAATACTGCCCAAGCCAACCAGGGCCAGTGCATCTAGGCTTTATCCCAGATACACTTGCACTGGCTTTTCCCAAGATACACTGGTCCAAGGGCGAGTGTTAGAAACATAAGAAATATCTAAAGATGTTATCTTGGAATATTTAGAATATCATAGATAATCCTTTGGAATTTATTCTTCTTTCATACTTTTTATTTGCTTCCTTATATAAATAGGATCTTTATAATTATAAGAATATCTTATTAGAATCAAATTTTTTATTAGAATATGATTTGCAGACATATCATGTAATGTATTTATTGTTATCAGCTTAAGTAGAATGGAGTCTGTTGGGTAGTCCACACACACAGTTTTCAGCATCTCTTCTATTTAATTTTCTCTCTTTCAACAAAGGGTAGATCTGAAATTCACTTTTGCAGAGATGGAGAAAATGATATTGCTCCTATATTTTGGTGGCCAGAATTTGTCATATCCAACAGAAAGACAAAAGTGAATATAATGTAATTATTTGATTGGTTGTTCTTTGATGAGAACCTTGGGAAAACCAAAACCACAAAGGTTAAGAGCCCAAGGTTTTATAAACCCCACACTAAAATCCCATACATTCAATGTGGAACTCAAGCCCTCTAATCTAATCTATTTTATTTGACAAATGAAATTCCAAATTTTGAAAAAAATCAATAGTGAAAGAATGCTAGCAATAGAGGTTCCGTGTCATGCTTAAGATAAAAGGTTTAGATAAGGAAGAATAAATAGAAAGGAGACTCCACATAATAGGACATTAAATTGATATGGTTAATGATGATGCAATACACAGCACCAACCACTATTAAACTTGTACATATAACACTAGGCTACTAATCCTGATCAAATAATGAAAAAAGCGGGAAATTTAATGAAATATGGAAACCAATGCAAAGTGATTATCTAAGAAATTATTCTAGGATACAATCAATATATGATGACAGTTAACAACGGCCAAACGGTACTAAAATCTTGTTAGAGGCAAGATATCAATTTCAGAGAATCTACTCAGTTGGACAAACCTCAATATATTTAAATGTAGTGCTATCAGCAGGAACAACACCATTCTTTCCACCAGCTTCAACAACCATGTTGCACAATGTCATCCGTTCTTCCATCTATCCAATAGGAAAAAATTACCAAAACAACAATTACAATCAAAAGAAAAAGGGTTCATAGATTGAAGAAACACTTAAGGCTCTTTTACTTGTGTTATCTGTTACTGTTATAACTTTCTAATTACAAAACGACCAACTGTTTTCAGTTGTCTCTTTGTTTTCTAATATTTGTAAAAGAAACAATGAAAACGAGTTTTTTTTGTTTTCTGTACAAATCTTTCAAACAGGAAACAAATTGGAAACAATATAACAGTTTTGTAATTAAAAAAAGAAAACAAAAAATGGAAATATGAGTAAAGAAACTCTTAGTATTAAATCAAAACATAACATCTTGCTCTACATACTTACACTTAAACTTTCAACAGTTGTACCGACAAACTCCATAGCTTTATATGTTGCACCAGCCACACTTATTTCACCAATAATCTGTGAGGTAAATCATTCACTGATGTAAGGATTTAAATTTTATATTTCCTAAATGAAAATGAGCAAACAGTCACAGTCACCAAGTGACTATGATATGTCCGAACAAAAGTACAGGACCAAGGCACTTACTTGAAGAATCAAATCCTTTGAAAGCAAATAATCGGGCATTTCTCCATCCATTACAAATCTCAAAGTTGGGGGCACCTGCATTTTGAACACAATATATTATGAAAAAACAATTGAGTGTGTCAAATAAATCCAATAAGTTAATTAGCTTATAAGCTGGTTTGACCAACACAGAAGTATTTGATAAGTTATCTCAAAGTAACTTATTTTATGTTTTGCTCTCATCCAATTCTTTTTCATTCAAAATGCGAAGATAAGTCTTGGAAATACATAGAGCAGACAACTGAAAATGGATAACAAGAAAAACTATAATATGTTCTTTCAAATATTTGAATATTAAAAATTATAAATAGTTAAGAGAAAGAGATACAACAAAGTTATTTGCAAATTCTAATCAGTAATCTGCCAAAGCTCATAAGAGAAAATGACATTAAAAGAGAAAATAAAACACATTAAACTTTTGATTCTAGAACTACCAAATATAAAACCTTGGGCTGGAGATGATGATAAAGGCAAAAAAA
The DNA here is from genome assembly GCF_051622355.1 of Phaseolus vulgaris. Classification (NCBI taxonomy): domain Eukaryota; kingdom Viridiplantae; phylum Streptophyta; class Magnoliopsida; order Fabales; family Fabaceae; genus Phaseolus; species Phaseolus vulgaris. Next base: position 55,152,917 of record NC_143504.1, on the reverse strand, counting down.
AATATAAGATTCTACAGAATATCTTCTATTAAAAAAAAACCAAGAGATGGGAGTCTTGAGCATAAGCTACCTTGAGCAGAAGCTTCCCAGTTCCAAGCACAAAACCAGCATCAGTATTACCAATCCCAGTAGCAAATTGACCAAATGCTCCAGCAGTACAAGTGTGAGAATCAGTACCTAAGAGAACCTGCAGGTAACAGTGAAATTAGTAAAGCAGGAACCAAAGTTCTGCCAAACAAATGAACAATACTTCACCACAGTAAAATTATCTTGTTCTACTAAACAAACCTCTCCTGGCCTACAATGACCTTCCTGAGCAAGAGCAACATGGCAAACACCCTTATAGTCTGGATTCGCCTGTATTTTTATAATATCACAGTCAATGTTCTTGGACATTGTGCATTATTTTAAGAATTGAATCAGACAAATAAAGATTGAAAATTAAAAAAAAACGCATACCTTAAAATTACCAAGATCCTTAATATCATAAAAATATTTTATATTTTGCTCCTGGCAGAAATCTCTTAATATGTCCACATTGCGGTTGGCACGTTCATCACTTGTGAATATATAGTGATCAGGTATTATTACAACCTTTTCACGATCCCAAACCTTCAAATGAACAACACAATCAGGAATTCACAGAAATAAAAAACGCAATCAGGAAATTACAGAAGTTAGGTCTCAGCATGTAACGATATTAACTGCCAACCAGTCCTGGAAAAATTAGAATCATTCTATGAGCCGCATAAAAAGTATAAGAACACGCAAGATAATTTTCCTGCACAGGTAACTTTCTAGGTAAAAGAATCAACCATATAATGGACATGCAAAAGTGCACAATCAAACCAGTTAATGCATTTCGAAGTTCCCACTTACAAAAGTAATAATCATTTTACATCCCTTTTTCAGCACTTACAATGCTATAACCTCTCACACGTCTTCTAAACTGACAAAGATCCCACGCAGAAAGTACAATGCTACATTCAATAAACAGAACCTATCGCGTACATTGCTCTTCAAAATCAATTTCACCACATGACCCCAATCCTACTTTCTTCAAGAACCCTCACAATTCATCTTTTTTTAAACCGCCCTCGCAGTTCCAATGGACATCCAATCCAACAGCACAATCAATGAACAACCAACCCCAACCATCAGAAAAATCAAAACCCCCATAAAAGATACTCTTGAGTAAAACCAGCAAAGCCAAATAACTAACTCACCTTGGCATCCTCACCAAACTCCCTCTTGAAAATCCCAATAGAACCGGGCCCACAAACATCATGTGTCATCAAAACATCAATATTGACCCAAACATTATCCCCAGGGCTCAACTGGGCCTTCTCAGAAGCTCTGGCCAATATCTTCTCAGTCATGGTCATTGCGGTCCTCACCTGAAACACATCAAAACAAGCAAAAATCACACACAAAAACTCAAAAGCAACTCCAAAAATCCAAAAGGGTGCCCGAAAAACAGAACTGATCCAGTGGTAGAAGGCTGGCGCTGAGGCGCCGCCACAGAACAACGGATTCGCTTTGGAACCGCTTTGAAGCATCTCTGAGAGGAGAAAGCGTAGAGAGGGAGATCCTTCTAATAGACAAACGAAAAAAGAAAAAGGGGTTAGTTAGGAACCCATTTGAGCAAAAGGGGTAGAGAAAAATGAAGTGCTCTGAGGCACAAGAAAGAGAAGAAAGTGATCGATGGCAATGCTTTGGGATTGGGAGCGTAGAAGGGAACCAAAGAACAAACCTTGGTGCGGAGGAAGGAAGAAAATGATGGAGAGAGAAGAGAGGAAGCCATGGATTATCGATGTTGAAGCAGTGATGAACAAAAAAACTGGTTAGTGGAGGTTCTGTCGTTTATTACTCTGTTTTGATCGAGTGTCTGTGGTTTTTTATTTTCCAAATATTATAAACATATTCTGAGTGAAAATAATTAATAAATAAACTAAAAAGAAGGAACGTGTGATGCACGAGTTTGTATAGCCTCTAAACACTGTCTGGGAACATTTTTTAATATGATATAGTTTATGAATGATAATGACATAATTTTCTTACTTAACTAAAGATCTAAATTATTAATAAAATTTAAGCATTTAAAAAGGTTTTTTTTTTATGGAAAATGAGATATTAATTGTAGTCATGCATAACACATAATCATTTGTTATTGTTAAATTTAGATTACTACGTTAATCATGCTTGTTTATGGGGGAAATTAGACAAGTTTTATAATGATGACCATATTAAATGTTAATATCAGTTTTAGATAAGGTAGAATGATTTAAATATATTATCTATTAAAGATGTGTGATATCTATGGATCTCCCCTGTAAGACTTTTGCCTTCATTTTCTTATCACCATTTTTTCATTAGAAAAGTTTGGCCAAGATATGCTCTTTTTCTTCAATGTGTAATCAACATTTCATAGCAAATCATACTTCATTTGCGTACTTTATGTATTTATTGTTGTTACAATTTTTTAGGTTTACTTTTGAAACTATATTAATCCTTAAGAGATGAAGTTGTTTCATCTTCCTTGTACCGGTACGGGACGAGGCCGGGACCCACCTGGCTGCCCGATGTCCAATCAACCTGACCGAGACCAGGGGAACCTGGCTGAGACCTTAGAAGACTTGGCCGAGAGGCCGAGAGGCTGAGACCTTAGAAGACTTGGCCGAGAGGCCGAGAGGCCGAGAGGCTGAGGCCTTAGAAGACTTGGCCGAGAGGCTGAGGCCTTAGAAGACTTAGCCGAGGGGCCGAGAGGCCGAGACCTTTAGAGACTTGTGCCGAGAGGCCGAGACCTTAGAAGACTTAACTAAGACGATCGAGACCACAAGGATTTGGCCAAAGTCTGGGCGTCCAGACGGTACAACACCAAAGTCCGGCCGAGAGGTTTCCAGAAGGGCGATCTCGTCTGGAGAATGCGCAGCGACGCAAGAAAAAATGAAGGGAAGTTCTCATCCAACTGGGAGGGGCCTTTCCGAGTCCGAGAAGTCGCACAAGGAGGAGCCTATCATCTAGAATGGCTTTCAGGAAAAATTGTACCGAGGACGTGGAATGCCACGCACCTCAAGTTCTATTACAGCTAAAATCAATAAAATCACGCACTCTTTCCTCACCCAACCAGGGAGGTTTTAACGAGGCGTTTTCATCAAAGTGTTGGAAATATTCTACCGAACAAGCAATGGCCAACCGATCGCCCACTTGCTCGATTAACATCGCGAGTGCCGGCCAACCGATCGCCCACTTGCTCGACTAACATCGCGAGTGTCGGCCAACCGATCGCCCACTTGCTCGACTAACATCGCGAGTGCCGGCCGGCCGATCGCCCACTTGCTCGACTAACATCGCGAGTGCCGGCCAACCGATCGCCCACTTGCTCGACTAACATCGCAAGTGCCGGTCAACCGTCAACCAAACTTGCTCGAATTCAACATTCGCAATTAGTGGCCGATCGCCCATTTTTTACTTGCTCGAATTCAACATTCGCAATTAGTGGTCGATCGCCCATATTCTACTTGCTCGAATTCAACATTCGCAATTAATGGCCGATCGCCCATATTTTACTCGCTCGAATTCAACATTCGCAATTAGTGGCCGATCGCCCATTTTTTACTTGCTCAAATTCAACATTCGCAATTAATGGCCGATCGCCCATATTTTACTTGCTCGGATTCAACATTCGCAATCAGTGGCCGATCGTCCATTTTTTACTTGCTCGGATTCAACATTCGCAATTAATGGCCGATCGCCCATATTTTACTTGCTCGGATTCAACATTCGCAATTAGTGGCCGATCGCCCATTTTTTACTTGCTCGGATTCAACATTCGCAATTAGTGGCCGATCGCCCATTTTTTACTTGCTCGTATTTTAAGCATTCGTAGTTATAACCGACCGCCCGAATCAATGGGAGACCGATTGTTTAAATTGTCAACTTTTATGCCAAAATGATAAAGGAAAAGCTGAATGATATATTGACAAGCATGAAATTCCGGGCGATACATCAAAGCACAAAATAAGAAGGCCACGCCCCGGCCTCGGAGGATGCTAAAAAAAAAAAGGGAAAAGGCCACAGCCCGGCCAAAGGCAAGCCTAATCCTGAATCTCAACACATTCACCCTCATCGGCCTCAGCCTCCACACCCTGAGCTTCGGCCTCCCCCTCCTCGGTCCCGGCCGGCTCAGTTTCTTGGCCGATCAGCGCAGCCACCTCAGAACTTGATACCAGCCGACCCTGATGAACCTCATAATCCATGTTAAATTCACCAGTGGCCGCCGGCCCCCCGTAAAGCACATGGGCTTGGCGCACCGCCCGTTCGAAGCATTGCTTGAGCAACTCCTCCGACTCTTCATAATTTTGGTCGAGCTCAGCCTCGACTTGCTCCTTCGCGGTTTAGAGGGCGGCCAACTCAGCAGCCGAGGATGAAAGGTTCTCCTCAGCCATCTTTTTAACCTCGGCAGCTTCAGCCGCCGCCCTCAGAGCCTCCTCCCTAGCCGAGGCCAAAAGTCGCCTCGCCTCAGCAGCATCCTTCTTGACGAGCTCCCTTTCAGCAGCCTCCCGGGCAACGCTGGCCGATAGGTCATTGTTGGCAGTCAAAGACCGCTTCAGATTTTCACGAGCCTCGGCCAGCTCCTGCTCCATCCGAGAAATTTCCTCGACATGTCGGTCGTGGCCTTCGACCCCGTGCTCAACGAGGACGATGGACCGACACATCAGCTCAAGGCCGCTCCTCACCAAGTCCATGGGGGCGACCGACCGGAGCGACTCCCGAGTCCCCTCGGGGAGAGCCACGCAAACTCTGCGCATGAACCTGTGATTCCCCCCAAGAAGATCCAGGGCCGAGGACGAAGGCCGATGGCCGCCAGCTTGCGGCCCGGACGCCTGCTCCACGCGCCAGGGGGACAGAGGGACCGCCTCGGCGATCTCGCAACGAGGAGGCGGTGTCGGCAGAGAGCCGGGGGAACGATGGGTGGTAGCAATGTTGCCTCCATCCCTCGGCCTCTTCTTGGACTAATGGGAGGGACCGGCCTCGCCCCGTCCAGCACCAGAGGCGGTCGCGGGAATAACATCAATACTCCGGCGTCCCTTTCGAGCAGCCGCCCTCTCCCGATACTTGTCAAGGACGCTGACGCCGGTCGGTTTCTCTTGAACCATCGTAGCTGCAAACCAAAAAACACAAGTTAGAACAACGGAAATAAAAAACACCGACCGACACAACAAGGACGAGCCCATACCCCTAATAGCCGCCCAACGCGCCGTCTCGGCATATGCACCGATCAGCGATCGGCAAGGAAGCTTCCTTGGGAGTGCGTCGAAGAAGGAAAGAATCTCTACCTCCGCCTCACTCCCCGTCGGCCTCGGCCAACTCTTAAAATTTTTGGCCTCGGACGTCCAATACAGGGGGAACCGAGACTTACCGTCTCAGTCAAAGAAAAAGGTCGTCGCCTCAGGTCGAATGACGACCTTGACGAACCTCTCTTTAAACCTCTTGTACGAGACCGCGAAAGGGTCGAACAAAACATGCCCTGGCCGACCGGCCAAAGAGAGCCAAGAGGCAAGGCGACCGGGATGAGAGCCATAATAGCAAAGAAAAGAAGAAGGGGTTGGGCGAAGCCGCATGACATCACACAACAAGCGAAATGCCTGAAGGGACGCCCATGTATTTGGGTGTACTTGGGTAGGGGCCACGTTGAGCGCCCGAAGGACGCCCATTGTGAACTTGTCGAAGGGGAGGGACACATGAAGGTCGGAAAAGAAGCAGGTATACATATAAAAGAAGGGAGGACCAGCACCAGCCCGATCCATACACACCCGCTCGATCGGCCCACAAGGCAAGATCCTGAAGTAGTCTGGATCCCTGGAATCGTCAGAATCCTCGCCCGCTTTCAACACCGGGTACTTAGCCAAAATCTTGGCCACAGACTTCTCGGTGTCATAAGTGGACGAGAACTCAACAACCTTAGGATCCACCCAACTAAGATCCACTAATGGAATAGCCGTCGGGAGAGATTCCGACCGGTCAACGGCGTTAACCGGGTCGTCCCCCCTGACCACCTCTACCAGGGGTAGCGCCTCGGCCACCCCAACCGACAAGGAATCGGCGGCAGATGAAGAAGAGGTTGACGAAGAAGAGGTTAACAAAGAGGAAGAATGACCCTGACCGAGAGAGGGGGAAGAATGGCCGGACGAAGAAGACGTTGGCCGAGACACGGTCGACATCACTAACCTTTGAAAAATGAGGGAAGGCGAAACTTTATAAAGAGGCTGAACGGTCACTCGGTTCTCAGAGCGATGGGCGAGGGAAGGCTCAGCTATCAGACAAACTCACTCAGAAAATGCAGAGTCTCGACACTGTTGGAGACCCCTATTTATAAGGCCCATGGGTCTCGGAATTCGAAACGTCGAATCAATCTCAACCGTTAGATCTCTTAGATCCAACGGTTCAAAGCACTTCCCGCCCAAAAAACCCCTCATTAATGCCAATCACATCACGTCACCAAAGGTCACGTCACGCCGCCCAAGTCACGTCACACCTCGAGAAATGAGATAGCCGCACGACCAAGGGAGACCGACCGGCACCCATCATTAAAGACTCACCGGACATATCTAACCCATCTGCCCTCGAGCCTGGGGGGCAAGTGTACCGGTACGGGACGAGGCCGGGACCCACCTGGCTGCCCGATGCCCAATCAACCTGACCGAGACCAGGGGAACCTGGCTGAGACCTTAGAAGACTTGGCCGAGAGGCCAAGAGGCTGAGACCTTAGAAGACTTGGCCGAGGGGCCGAGAGGGCGAGACCTTTGGAGACTTGTGCCGAGAGGCCGAGACCTTAGAAGACTTAACTAAGACGACCGAGACCACAAGGATTTGGCCGATGGCCGACCTGCATCAAGGGAACTTGGCCGATGGCCGAACCCTGTCACAATTAACGCTCAAACCGAGATCAGTGAAGCTAATCCATCATCAAGAATTAGGTAATGCAACCCTAAGTGGTATCCACCTCGATAAACGGGCCCAACAAGGTAGGCCCATTAGAATAATATAAATAGCGCGCATCCCAAGGAGTAAGGTATGTCATTTATTACTGTTCACCTACCTGAGAGCTGACCACCCGCTTTACTGACTTGAGCGTCGGAGTGCCTTCGCAGGTACCCCCACCATCCAGTGTTCACCCGACGACCGAGTGCCGAGGGCCGAAGGATAAGCAGGAGAACGAAAAGAATCTCAGTTCATCACCCAGTCACCTGCCCGAGCGAAGGAAGGAGGAGAATACTTCAATAGTTCTCTAGGTCTCATCTCCCTAGTAGGAACATTCCTAAATGAACACAATTAGATAGTTAGTGGACTTTGATTCACTATAGATTATATTCTTTCTGATCAATAGAGAAGAAGGTTTATGAGTTTGAAACTTGGTTAGATATCATACTAAAGAATGATATTGATTCATACAAGGTAATTGAAGAATTTTGTTGTCGAATGACAGACGCTCTAAAGGAATGGTATCATAATTTGGTAGCAATCCTCCAAAACTAGTTCCACGGGTTAAATACAATTGTAGTTGCCATTGGAGCATTCCATGAAGAATTCATTAGTGATGGGGCTATATTGAAGAAAAACCAAGCAATAATTCTTTAAGATGAAATGTTGTTCAATAAAAATGAAATACATAGATAGATATTTCAAAATAATGAACTAGAGATTTTATTTGCTTAATGGCATCAATGATCATAGTTTAAAAGATACCTATGTAGTTTCATTACCACGAGAAATACAACATGAACTCAAGAAATACAACATGAACTCAATTGTATGACCATGACTTCTTAAAAATATTTCTCAATCGTATGGACCAAATTCACCAAATGACTTAAGACACGATTGATAAGCTTTGGAGATAAAATTAGTATTTTTCAGACATCATGAATTAAAAAGGAAAATTCACCAAAGCATGTCATAAAACCTATTTATAAATTAAGTACAAAGATAAGTCACACATATGTGTTTCATAAAAGAAAAACACAAGAGGTTGTTTCTCAACACAAGAAGTTATTTATGTTTTTTCAGAAAAAGAATAATAAAGGGAAGGTCATAAGATCATATGTGTTACATTTATGGGAAAAAGATACATTTTGCTAAATTTTATCATAAAAAGTTTGAAAAAGGGATTATATTTGTTTTTGCACTAAAGATAGAGGATGAACAAGTAGAATCTATATTCTTAAAACAAAGTTCTACAAAACGATTTTGTCTTAAAATAATCCTCTAATGAAGAAGAAGTTGATTCTTTTTCATGAGTCCAATCCTAAATGGGAACTTGTAAAGACACTCCGACGTCCAAGTCAGTTGAAATGTCGATATGTCTATTTGTATTTAGAATTCATAAAGTGTTTACCTTTTACCATAGGATCTACCTCTATTTATATTTTTTCTATTGGGCTTTGTACTTTATGATACTAGCCCAAGCCTAGTAGTCTTCTAATTATGCTTTATTATCCTTTACTTTTTTTGCTTTAATTGACTTCTAAATACTCCAAACAGAAAAGTTGAATAGTTGAATATGTTCACAACCTTTAGATCATTCCATTTTCGGTAGGACAAAACTCAATGAAAATATCAACTCTACAAAAATTATTCATCCCAAAATGATTCCTACTAAAATTCACTTGGCTAAATGATACGAGAATGCCAATAATTATTGAAACAATGATTGATTAAGTCATATCAATCAAATTGAAAATGTCAAACTTTACTATTTTGTTCTTAAAATCCAAAAATTCTTATTGAGATTTTTATTCTCTTAAATTAAGGTATGATATTTTTTGTTATTTTATATTTATTTATGTTTTTGATTTGGCTGGTATAAGTTCTCAATCGATCTATATTAAAAACCAAAAATATCTCTTTACCTTTTTATTTAGTAAATGATTGAAAACATTGCTTTTATTTTGACTTCTTATTCAAAATTCTTAAAATTATTTTTTATTCTGATTAAATAATTATATTACAAGTTTATATAGATTTAATACTTGAACATCTATTCATTTATCACTTGCAATAGCAAATTAATACTCTTGCCAAATAACACTACAAGAAAATCGTAAAATATAAACCAATTTTTAGAGACCAAAATAATTAGTTGCAATAGTAACTAAATTAGAGACCATTTTAGAAACTAAATAAAAAATTGGTTTCTAAATTAGTTTCTAATATTGTTAAATAGTTTCTTAATTGGTATCTAATTAGCAACCAGCTGATAAAAAAAAAAAAATCTAATTAGCAACCAAGGTTTTAAAGACTAAATTTAGAAACTAAATAATTGGTAGTTAAAACCTTGGTTGCTAATTAGATACCAATTTAGAAACTATTTAACAATATTAGAAACTAATTTAGAAACCAATTTTTTATTTAATTTCTAAAATGGTCTCTAATTTAGTTACTATTGCAACTCATTATTTTGGTCTCTAAAAATTAATTTCTATTACATGATTTTCTTGTAGTGTAATAGGGAGTTTCTCTCAACCTTCAAACATTATATACTAAGTACTTAATCTCTATTTATTTTATTATTTTCATGAGGAACTTATAGTTGAACTTTTGAAAACTAAACCCAGTTATTAACTTTATTTTACTTTTTATAAACACTCTTATTTTGTTTCTGTATTTTTATTTTAGGAAAAATAAGAACCCGTCATGAATATTTTAAAGTTTCGTTTTAGACTAAAATTAAAGATCGAATTCCATCTCTACTATGGATTAGTTTATTACATATAGAATTTAAAATATTTTTATGATTAGTTTAATTTTTAATATTTGAAATCCACGCCATTTTTCATTTAAACTATATGTACTCGCCAATTTCCTACTATTATAGGTTACTGTAACTACATTTATTTAAAGGGCAAACCAAAATTCAACACGTGGGATATTACTTAAGTCAAATTACAGCATATCAAATATTATTAATTTTAGATATTTATTATAAATATTTTTATTTTACACTAAAATGTTTTAAATGATTTTATATATTATTTTGACATTGAATGGTATAACAAGGTATTTGAGGTATTTTTCACTTTGAAACTTATAATTTCATCATAATTTTTTTTTAAAAGTAGTTTTGATAAACTTTAATTTTTTTAATGATGTGAAACTATTAGATATAAAACAATATTTAATGTTTATTTTCTATTTAAATATTATTATTTTCTTAATAACTTATACATAGAAAAGTTTTTTATACATAGACTTTCACTAACTTTATAGTCAAATTTGACAATACTTCTATTCAGATCCACCACTTCCAAATGGCCAACCTCGGTAAAAACATATATTTATATAAAAATTTATTCTACTGATAAAAAAGATAAACAATTCATATATCTATAGTTTTTTTTTTATACTTAATTTTGTTTTAAAATTAAAATATTAATTCCATAATTTTTGGAACGTATTTTATGCAAGATACAAAGCTTATTTTCAAAATATCCTCTATATTATATACCTAAAAAAAGATAATATATTTTAAAATAAACTAAAAAAACTGCCATTAAAGATGGTATTGGTAGATACTCTTTTGGTTTCCTTTTCCAACGGGGCAAAGAAAGGTGGAGTCACATTGAGGTCCCACGGCTTGAATTTAGCAAATAAAAAGTGATTGTCTTAGAACTCAACTCAAAATAATCGAAGTGTGTTTCAAGTTAATAAAAAGAAGAAGAAAAAATGGAGGTGCAGCAATGGTCCAGGCTCAGATTCTCCTTCAGGAGTGCAACCATGGTGGTGTGTTTCCTCAACGTGATAACTGTGATATTCTTGCTTCATAATTTTCTCACCTCTGCCTACACCCGCAACAAATTCTCCTACGCCAATTCGTACTCAGGCTAGTCCCTTCTGTCTATTTTTTTTCTCTTTCTTGTGGAAATTTGTACCCTTCCAGTTGAATTGGGTATTGGGTATTTGCTGATTTCGTTGATCATGTCCTAAAGTTGAGTTTTTTTGGGAAAAAATTGTAGCTTTTTGTGTGATTGATTGGATTAAGGGGAAAGGGGGTGGTGTGAGTTTTGTTGTTTTTATGATTTTTGAATTTTTTTTTATAGACTGTGATTTGGAGCATTCTTAAAAATTTATGAATTTTTGTATCTGGTGATTCTTAGGCCATAGAATTGTGAGTTTGAGTCGTTATGGTTGTGTGATGTACTGGTGTTTAAAATCAGATGATGGATTTCTTGGCCAGTGGTTAAGGGCTGAATGTTTGAACATGTGGTTAGTGTCTGAATTCTGTGAGATGTTGGATTTGAACCGTTGCATGTTATGAGAGAGAAAGTCACAAAACCAAGTTTAGTGGATTCCATAAAATAATAATTTGTGTTGCTGTAGTAAGATAAAAAGTGAGACAAAAACATTACATCATAGAATGCGGGTTCAGATTAGTGGTATCTGATGACAAAAACAATGTTACTGAAGGATCATAAGGATACAAAGAAAACAAAAGCATCTTTCAAGAGCAAAATGAAAACATTTCAGTTTTGAACTTTTGAGCAAAAAACAGTTATCTACTTTTGAAATACCTATAATAGACTGGTAGGGATGTGAAGTATTTGTTAAATTTGCTTGAATCATCTGTTCCTAATTTTAGTTTTGAAATTTTTAATTGCAGCTCAAGTCAGTTACATTAAGGAATCTGAAGAGATTCGACTTGCCATGCTACCTGTGGAGCTGATAAAAAGAGTGAGTTTGGAATTAGTTTTGTTCACTATATTTGTTATTACTATGGTTGTTGCACATTAACGATGTTGAAGATGCCAATAGTATAACTTTCAGAGGGACATACAATAAAACAATCCTTGCATTTTTTTTTTCTGGCAAGCAGTGATGTTTGTACATTGGGGAATGTATACCTGAAGTCCATCCAGCAAATACTGCTAATCATGCGTGTAAATGTAGTTAATTTTGTTTCACTTGCAGTTAATTATTATTAAGCATTTCAATGACTTCATAATATTATTAACCACTTGTGGCTTGTGGGGCAAGGTTAACTACTATTAGACTTTTCGGTGACCTCATGACACTGTTAATCACTGTTGACGCAATTACATTCCTTTATTCTTAACACTTGTGAAACAAAGTTAATATATTTACATATATAGTTAACCGTGTGTGAAAGACAATAACCTTTTGACATTATTAATTACTTGTAAATCAAAGTTAACCGTCATTAAATATTTCAATAATATTGTGACACTCCTAATCATTCATCATGACTCTCCAAACCATTTATAAAATAAAATTAAACATACTTATAATATAATTGGTCATGTTTTTAGGTGGAATCGGGGTGAATAAGATGTGAATGGATGTTTTCCTTTCTGACAATTTGATAGTCTATTTTAGAAGTTCTGGAATAAATCTCGAACTTTGTTGTGGTTTTCAGTTCACTCTCCAGTTGGAAAACTAGGAGGAGGTCATCTCTCATATTATTCACAAACAAAGCCTTTTTCCCCTACCAATTTTTCTATTCATTAGTCACTTGAAAGTTTTGTCTCTGTCTTTGCATCTCCAATGTTAACACGAATTAAGATATAGTTTCTTAAACTCATTTTCTTCGACAATGCTCAAGTTTTTATTGTTTCAGCCAAATCGGTCTTTTTGTCATTTTATTTTCTCTTTTCGTTTTTGTGATCATACAGCAATGAGACTTGATTCCAGTCCACTCACTTCATCGCTCTCTGTTGTGTAAATCTGTGTTTTTCCTAAACATAGTTTCGAAGAGTAATATAAATTGTAAACTTTTAGTTCTTCAATGGGTCATATTAATACATGCAGCCATCAGTGATATGCTTCATCATGTTCATTATAGTCAGATACTCATTCAGTCATTTACTTAAAATTGCCCTGACTCTAATATTTAAAAGTTAGAGATCAAGGTAGCTGGCCTGGGTTAAGTATTGGAGTTGGTAAGTGAAAATCAAGTATAATTAAGCCTTGTTTCTTCAACACGGCTACATATGTGCACCTAATAATCACTTCCCCTTCCTTGAAATTCTTCTTCTTCTTCTTCATGTCTGGCCTTGAATTACTTTGAAAAGTTGGTAGTCCCAATATCCTGACAACCTATCAGTATGCTGCTTACTTTTCCACTGCAATCATATCTGTACAGAGTGTGAGCTCTAGGCATAAACATGCATTTTTCTATAAATCTGAGTGTCTTCCTTTTAGGTGAGGGAGATTGAGCAGGAAGTATACACTGAACCAGAAACAGCCCAGAAGAAAGACACGAAGCAGACTGCTGCTGTTGATCTGTCTAAAAGGTTAAAGGATTTTCATTCCTTGAATGATGCTTCCAGCTTGAAAGGTGCTTCTCTTTTCTCCTGACAAACCTATAAACCTATCTCAATCATAACTTCTTTTGTGTGCAAATACACTAGAAACTCAGTAAATGTGCATGTTTATTTCCCTATTGTCACTTGTCAGAAAAATAATTTATTCGTGAAGTTTTCCAGGGAGTATTACTTTATAATTTTTTTCAATACTGTTATGTTTGGAATTTCGGATTATCATAGGATCCTTCATTGACACCTTTCTGACACGGACATGATTTGAGTTCAAGGATGTTAAAACTATAAGAAATGGAGACTTATTGAGCTGAAACTATGTGTTTCTGTGACAACATGAGTGTTTTTATCATATTGAGAAAACGAAATCAATATGACAAATAGAAGAGTTATGGTATCATCTAATAATAAAAGTATGATACGAGAATAAATAAAAAACATTCCTAATAATTCATATATAATTTGGATATTCTTGATTCTAAAAGATTATAAAGGATATTCTTGATTATAAAATATTTGTGTCTTATTTTTATAATTATAACACTCCTCCTCAAGTTGGAGTATATATGTCATATGTGATCAACTTGCTGCAAATATGATTGATCCTTGGTCTTCTTAGAGACTTGCTGAATATGTTTGCTGGCTATTCACTAGAGTTGACAAATTTAGTAGTGATGTTTCCATACTCCTGCTTTTCTCTTTTTAAGTGTTAATCTACCTCAATATGTTTGGTCCTCTCATAAAAGAGATACTAATGTTGTCTTGTCACATATAATGTGCATTTGAACTTTTTTTTTTTTAAATATAAGCTCTTTGAGGGGTTCTTTTAGCCATATGAGCTCACAAGTGATTAATGCCATTGCCCTATATTCTTCTTTTGTATTTGATCTTGCCACAAATTTTGTTTCTTGCTTTTCCACAATATTAAATTACCATCAACAAGAAAACAATAACCTGAAGTAAAGTGTCTATCGCTTGGTGACCCTACCTAGTCAGTGTTAGAATACCCAACAATTTGAGTATTTTTCTTATTTTCATAAATAAGGCTTTTGCCAAAAACATTCTTAATATAATTTAGGATTCGTATGATTGCATCCCAATGGTCTTGATAAGGAGAGTTTAAGATTGACTAAGTACGCTCATTGCAAAAGCAATATTAGGACGAGTCATAGCGAGGTAATTGTGCTTACCAACTAACCATTTATATCTCCTAGGGTCAAAATAACATTCTCCTTGGTCAGGTACAATGTTTGTCCACAAACTTAACATTTAAAATCTCTATTTCTTCTAAAATGTCTATGACCAAAAAACTAGAGTGTGCAACTTCTATACCAATGAAATACCTTAAGTGTCCAAGATTTTTTGTTTGTAATTGTTGAGCAAGATATTGTTTTAGGTGGATAATACCCTCCTTATCACTAGCTATGATAACAATGTCATCCACATATATGATGAGGTACATATATCCTTGGGGAGAATGTTGGTAAAATAGAGAATGGTCAACATCACTTCATATAATTCCAAACTACTAGATAATAGTTCGAAAATGCTGAAACCATGCATAAGGTGATTGCTTGGGGCCATAAAGGGACATTTCATATCAAAGAACTCCCTTGAGCAACAAATCCATGAGGTTGCTCCATGTAGATTTTCTCATATATCAACATGTAGAAATGCATTCATATTGTCAAGTTGAAACTAAGTCCACTGGCAAATAGCCACAATAGAGAAGATAGGTCACATAATGTCACTTTGGCAACACGAGAGAAGTCAGTATAATCTTGTCCATATATTTTGAGTATCCTTTGGAAACCAGATAAGTGTTATAGTGATTAATTTTACCATCAAGTTCTGTTTTACAATCACTTAGTCCCAACAATTGAATTTTCAGCTAGTGGAGGAATCAACTCCTAGGTACCACTATTTTGAAGGACACACATCTCATCAATCATTGCTTGTTGCTACACTGGTGAGATAAAAAATTACATGGAGACTAATGAACTGGAACAAAAGATAATGAGGACAAACAATGTGTAGTGGAAAGTTGATGATAACTGGGGTTAATATAGTGGGGAGAAGGGTTATGGTTAGAATGCATATTTTTTTTGAATGGCAATAGGCCATTCATTTTTAGAAGAGATTGGATCCGATATGGGAGATAGTGTTGGGTAAGGATCAAACATGACTTCCACTATATCATTATTTGTTGAAGATGAGTCCTGTATTGGAATGATAATAGGCCGTGGGCAAGGAAGATTGACAAAGGTGGGAAAGTGACTACACTACATATATCCTGATTAGAAGGAACAAGGGTATAATATAGGACAAACTCAAAGAAAGAGACATCAATAGAAATAAAATACCAAGTTTAGGAGAGAAATGACAAAAAAAAAATGAGCAGAGTTCAAGAGGGGGATGAATTGAACATAGCACAAGATTAAGGTTTTCAAAATTTAAAACACGCTAATCAAACATTCCTTAAATCGATCAGTTCAAGAAACAAGTTTTGAACATGATATTTAAGATGATATAACAATTTCTTTATATTCAGAAACAATGATTTAGGATTTAAAGCATGCAAATAGTATAGGGAAAGAAGAATAACACAAGAGTTTTATACTAGTTCACTTTCAAAAGAAAATTACATCCAATTGCTCAATCACGTTGATCAAAGCTTATCCACTACATTTAAGTTTTTACATGCACTCTACAAGAAAAACAAGAAGAAAAAAATACAAAAACTTGATTCAAGATCACTAAACACTTGTGAAACCCCTTCACAAGAAAATCTTGATCACCTTGATTAGGAAAACTTACAACAACAACAACAACAACAACAAAAATTTCAGAATAAAGATTGGAACAAGTTAGATGCAACACATATGATGTTTGCTCACACTTAGAGCAAGAACCAAGGTGATCCACTCTGTAGTAGAATTGAACAATGCTTAGATCTTGATATTTCATAGTTTTTCAAAAGAGGAACTAATCAGTAGACTTTTCTTGCTCTAAGAGATTTTTAATTCTGATAGATTTTTTTGTTGATTCAACATGGTTCATGTATTTAACCACAGAAAACTGTTTAGAATAGCAATTATAGTATAACCAATTGAAATTACTTACCCCTTATTAAAAAACATTAAAACATTTTTTAAACCATTTTAAAACCATATTTATCAAGATTCAAGATCAAACATTAGCATATATCAATTTACTCAAACACCTCTAAGATAAGAAAAACAACAATGACTCAATCTTCACTAAGCACTTTGCATCTTCATCGACCACTTTGTTGAAAGAAGTTGGAAGCATCAAATTAAACCTTCTAGCTTCAACGAGAAACATTGATACCCCTTTTGAGAATGATGATATCCTAGAAAGAAATATTTGAATATAGAGGAGAAAGTTTATCTTGATTAGGTGTGAGGTTATGTATGAAACATGTAGAACCAAAAACACATGGAGGAACTTATAGATGGGAATGAGGAAAAAGGACTAAGTGAGATTCCTGATCAATAAGGACAAATGATGACATCCAACTAATGAGATAACATGTGGTTAAGACGACATCCCCTTTAAAATAGTGTGTTTGTCAAGATCTTCTTTAAAGTATGTGAGTCTGCTCTTTTAAACGTGTAGATGATCTTCTTGAGCATCCAATGACCTTTGAAGTTGTCTGTTGAGATTGTGGTTGTCTAATGCTTCACACGTTTGTTGCTTCTTGGGGAGTCATCTAACGCTTTAAGCAAGTTGTGTAGTCTTGTGTTGTATGACGATACTTCGCAAGACTTATAATGCGCCTTCTAGTCGTGGATCATCTAATGTCTCCTTACAAGACGTCTAGCAAATGATAAGTAGTTCAAGGTTATACTCAAACCTATGGTATTGACTATGAAGAAACCTTTACAACAATGGCAAAATTAAACTATTAGAATCCTAATCCCTCTTGTTGCAAACCTTAATGGCGTTGCATCAAATGAATGTGAAGAATTCTTCCTAAATAGAAATTTGGAGGAAGTTTATATGAAGCTCCAACTTTGAAGGAAAACATAAATCTGGCATTGGGTGCAAGTTGAAGAAGTCCTTGTATGGACCAAAATAGTCCCCTAGAGCACGGTTCACTAAATTTAACTTTGTTATAATACAGGATTTGAGGGAAAACAGAAATCTGGCACTATGTGCAAGTTGAAGAAGTCCGTGTATGGACTAAAATAGTATCCTAGAGCAGCTATTGGTATGAAAATTAATCTACCTATCTCTCAGTAGACCAGCCATTACTCATAGTTGAAGTGCAGCGAGTCAATTTATGTATTATTCTACCAAGAGACATGATGCTGTTAACCAAATTCTTCCCTACCTAAAGGGGACTCCTCCAAATGGTCTACTGTTCCAAAGGATTGGGCAGTTTCTATGAAAGATACAAATTCAACTACAGGATATTGCATAAAAGTGTGTTGTGACATGGAGAAGTAAGAAGCATGTTGCAAGGAGTAATTAAGAAACATACTGTTGTTGCAAGGAGTAGTGCAGAAGCAGAATTTAGAGGAATTGCTCAATTTGTCTGAACTTATTTGAATAAGTAGGTTACTAAGAGACCTATTCATTCCACTTGAAGCCCCTATGAAGTTTTACAGAGTCACAAGAAGCTAGTATGTTCACAAAATTGCTGAAGTCACAATTTAATTTAAATGTTTACAAGCTGGGAATGATTGACATCTATCCACCAGCCTGAGAGTGTTGTATTTAGTGTAAATGGTGCTGAAATTAAGGAATTATAATATGGATTTTGTTTAAATAGTTCTGAAATCAAGGGGATTATGATAATCCCAAGAAAATAAACATTGATTGGCTATAATTATTAGGAGAATATTGTCTACCTATTTATAGGATCTGATTTGTAACTAAAGTTTAGGGGTTTATTACTTTTTATATTTCCTAGTTTTTAGCTAACATAAACCCATCTGTATATAAAGTAGATTGGTTTCAGAGTGAAGAAACACAGTATCTCTAAACCTTTTGTTTAAAAAATCATTCCAACAAAATTTATACTGGCATTGGAATTAATTCCCTTTGATGATTTGTGTTTTCAGCTTTAGAAGAATGGAGAAAGAGGAAGATGGAGAGGGCCAGGCAAAGAGAATTGGAGAAAAATGGAACAACTTCTCATGCTTGACTTCATATATTTTCTGATATGAAAGTTTGACACGCTGATTTAAATACATAATGGGACAACTGTAGTCATTAGTGTACACTGTATAGCATCTTAAAAATTTCCATACATAGCTTATGTTATAAAGTGCATCTTTCTTACAAACCTAATCTGTGATTGGTAGTTTGATCTACCATTACTCATCTACTTTTGTTCTCTTTATATTTCAAAAATTAGAAATAAATAATTTACCCCATGTCTTGATCTTGTTTGATTGAATCATGTTTTCACTGTTAATATACTATGTATTCTGATTATTCATTTCTCTGTTCATTTTCTTCTGCTCTCATTTATCTCTTTAATCTTTAATCCATTTTATATTTCCTTGTACAATTTATTCTTGTTTTTCCTTTTTATTTTTTTTGGAATTTCGCAGGATCACCATGTGTTTTACATGCTTCCACCATTTTTATTTGTTCTCCCATGCTTCTTGAGTTCTCGAACATCTTTTGTGTTTATCAATATCCTCTCATCCTTCCAAGGTAATGTAAGTAAGGATGAAAAAAAGCTTGTTGAAAATAGAGAAGAGAAAGAAAAAAATAAATACAGAAGCTTGAAAAAGAAAAAAAAAATTCCAAAAGAGATTGATGAGAGGAAGACTCAAAGCTTTAGAAGAAGAAATAAAAATAAAAATTGTAAAAATCTTAAATCATATAATATTTTTTAATTTTCTTGGAATATTTTACTATCAAGAGTAATCAAAGAAGACAAGTTAAATGGTTTTGGATGTAGAAGAGTCATGAAAAGTTTTAAGCAACACATGTCATTTTCATGTGTGTAGTGATTGACTTTACATGTGTTTTAACACATCATGCTCTTTCAAAGAACTACTTCATAAATTTAAGGAACTTTCTATGTGCTTTTCCTAATTTCAAAAAATTACCATATGGTAATCTAATTTAAAAGTTAACTTAAAAGTTAATTGTATGATTATGAGAGTTAACTTTAGATTAGTGTTTCATTTCTTTTAATTTCTCTTTTCTTTTTCGTAGGACGATGTTGATACCTATATTAGGAGGTTTCTCCTACTTGTAAAATTACTTTTGAAGATTTAATGAAATTTTTATTTTGTGAATTAACTTTGAGAGTCTTAAGAATTCTCTACTATTGGTTTGATTCTTTTCTTAAGAGTTTTTTTTCAAGTGACGAATATTTTTATATTTATCCTTTGTTATCCATCACAAAGGTGTTATGTTCTTCTCCATTTCTAATTCTGAATTCATTTTCTATTTCATTTTACAACTTGTTCTCATTTTCCTTTTAATAGTGTTAAGTGTGCAAAGCTTCTATTGTTGATGACTTCCTTCCATGGAATTTTAATTCCTCACACCTTCAAGATCAAGATTCTTCCAATCTTTCAAAGTTCACATCACAAGGATTGCATAAAAGAATTTGAAAGAAAAGTGAGAAAAAAATTTATATATGTGTGTGAAGAAGGAATAATGAATGGAAAGAGAAAATATGTTTACATATTTGAGTTTTGTAAATATAAGATTTGTTTAGACTAGTTACTTTACATAAGTTAAAATGTATAAACTATTTTTAGAAGTTCTCTCACATAATTTTTAAAAAATTTATTTTTAACATGGATGTAAATTAATTTTAAATAGGGATGGCAATGCAGGACGGGATATGCGAGCTGACCCGCAGACCACTAGCAAAAAGCGTGGGACGGACTCAATAATTCAACCCGTTGACCCGTTTAAGCCCGTCTTACATAATCCACAACCTGCACAGGCCAACAGCGAGGTGGGGTGGACTGGCTCGCTAACCTGCATAAAAAAATGCAAAGTTGTGTTCTGTATGTTGTGTGCTATGGCAATGCGAGCTGGCCCGCCTGGCATAAGCCCTCCCTGCGTTTGGCCCGTAAAATGCGGGTTGGGCTGTCTCACTGCACATAAGAAGTGCAGACTCATTTCACTGACCCGCCCCGCATAAGAGGTAACCTGTGGGCCTACAAGCCAACCCGCATAAATAAAATATTTTTTGTTTCAAAAATTAAAATTTCATTAATTATAAAAAAATTTATTCCTAATATTGAAAAATTATTAAAATTTTACTCTTGTTTCAATTCATTCAATTAAGATAAAAATATAAATTCAAGTATGAGGGTTGTTAGAATGTTTGATTAAAAATAATTAGAGTTTTGATTTGCATCTATTTTTTCTATATGTGTATGTAAATGTATAAGAATATCTTATCAAAGTTTTTCCTTTTCTGACCGGTGTTTGGATCCCATGGTTTGTATGTATTCGATTAAACATAAATGATTTATTTAGGTTGGTCAGACTGTATTTGTTATAGTAGGAAGTTAGTGACAAACTTCTGGAATGAGAGGTTGTTCGTTTCTGTGCGATTTTATACGTAGGTTGGATCACCCTAAAGTGATTCTTATTTTTTTTTTTTATTGTTCATAAAAAAAACTAACTCCTTTAAATGATTAATTTAATTTTTTATTAAATTTTTTTAATAAAAAATCAAATTAAACCTATTCATCAACATTCATATAAGAATATTTATTTTGATACAGAACCTTGTGAATAAACAATTACAGAAAATATCAATAAATTATCATACTACAAAATCTCATCAAAATGTTATAGTATATTTCATTAATTGATTTGTGGTTTTTTCGGGATATCAATTTTGTAAAATTTCTGGACCTTTTGGTTGCTCTGTTTTGAGGAAGGTTGGTTTGTTTTGAGAAAATAGATACGTCCATATTATTCTCTTAGATACAACGGGGTGGATGTTTTCTTCCCTGCAGGTTTAGTTTTTTTTTATTAACAATAAAAAATAAATAAATAAGAATTACTTTAGAGGTGATCCAACCAAACTATGTACAAAATCGCACAGAATAATTATTAAATATTGTAATTCAAAAATTGTAAATACAAAAGTATTTTAAAAAATATTATATGAAAATTAATGGCTATGTTAATTATGTAAATTATTATTTGTAACAAACATATATATGCAGCATAGGCCATTGTGGAGAATAGTAGAAATAAGGATATAAACTTATATGCAGCAGAGGACATTGTGTACAATAGTGGAAATAAGGATATAATCATATCTACAGCAGAGAACATTGTGTAGAATAGTGGAAATAAGGATAAGGAACACGTGGGAAACATGGAAAAAAAGATGTGTGAGCCAAAATAACTAATTTTAAGCCGACAAATTTTGAGTGGTCAAGCATTAGTATTTAAGATAGATAGTACAGAGTGAGAAGAAGGGGAAAAAAGACACTGAATTTTGTCTCTGTTATCTGAAGTTTGAGCACACTTAAATCAATTCAGTGAAATGAGTCCGTAATCCTTGTACGGGGCGGGTCAGTCCGCATTGTCACCCCCTAATTTTAAAGTTATGATTAAGTTAATTTCATTTGTTTTATAAAACTCATATTACACATCACTATGAACTCTAACATCCGAGTTAAGCTGACATCTCAAATTTCAATAATCATATGCCATCACATGAAACATACCATAAATCTAGTAAAGAAAAAAGAGAACAAATAAATATGGGAGAAAATTAATTTTGTTTTTTTATTTATAATTTTATCTTCTAGAAATTGTGATGGAGAAAATAATGCTGAGGATGTAAAGACAAACATAAAATGGTAGGTTAAGGTGAGTATGATGGGTATGTACGCCTACCCAAGCTTGTGGCAAGCTTGTTCCAAATGCAGACTATCATATCATATCCTTCACATTCAGTCAAAAAGTTTTCTAAAATGGAGAAAAGGGTTCTGTATTTGGATTGAGTCAAAGTAAAGCAAGAGTACTTGGTTGAATTAGGGTTGTAAAACCAAATCAGTTAAGTGCAGAGTGAGTAAAGAAGGAAAAAAAATGTGGGAAGTGTAATAAATTAGTAACTTACTTTCCAAGTGATATCATTATTGGCCAAATAAAGCTGGCATCACAAAAACTGGTAGGCAATAACAATGGTTAACAACATCTACTATACTCAAACTCATCCCATCAAAAACACAAATTAGTTTGGTTTGCACCACCATCTTTTATGTCCTAAAGTTATTGATGTTGATTGTGTTAGTGGGTGTCTCAAAGTTCCACCATCAAATTTATCATATGAAAGATTTGTAATTATTAGTCATTTAACAGAAATATTTAACACAATGAAAAAACTAAAATAAATCATTTTTAAATTGAAAAAAATAGTAAAATTAAGGTAACAAAATAAACTTATTTCAAATTTAAAACAATAAACTACCAGAAAATTATGAAATAGAAATCAATATTAGATACCAAAAATAGTTATTTGCTATAGTAACTAAATTAGAGATTATTTTAGAAACTAAAATAAAATTAGTTTCTAAATTAATTTCTATTATTGTTAAATAGTTTACAAATTAGTATCTAATTAACTACCAAGGTTTTAATTACCAATTATTTAGATTCTAAATTTGGTAGCAAAAATCTTGGTCGCTAATTAGATACCAATTTAGAAACCATTTAACAATAATATAAATTAATTTAGAAACCAAATTTTTTTTTAGTCTCTAAAATGGTCTCCAATTTAGTCACTGTATCAACTAATTATTTTTTATCTCTCAAATTAGTTTCTATTTCATGATTTTCTTGTAGTGGTAGTAGTAGAAACTCACCATATTGATTGTCATTTAAAAAATTTCTTCACTTTCATAATTAACATCTGCGTCACTTTTCCCGTAATCAACATAGTGCTGAAACGCTACTCAAATTTCTGCGTCTTAGAAGCTTCGTAGAGAACATTGTCCGTGTTTACTTAGTAAACTAGAAGAGATTGTATAAACCTTGTATATGTCGAAAGACGTTATCCTTCTGTCTAGTGAACAACCATGTGATATGTTAATCATGTTCAAATAATTTATTCATTTATTCAGAAGTGTCTTGTTGGTAAAAACTACTCGATTATTAGTCAACAACGACTGTTGTTCAAAAAATATTCTTAAATGGATTAGTCAATAGTGAATACGTTTCAAAAGAAATACTCAGTTTTAGTCAGGAGTAGTTGTATGTCAAAGAATACTCATTTTAATCAATAGTGACTACATTTTGAAAGAATACTCGATTTTAGTGTGTCAAAGAATACTTGTTTTAATCAACAATGACTGTGTTTCAAATAATACTCGATTTTAGTTAGGGGGATTATGTGTCAAAGAATACTCGTCTTGGCTATGAGTGATTGTGTTTCAAAGAATACTAGAAGGGATTAGTTAGAGGTTACTACATTCCCAAAGAATACTCAAAGGGGGTAGTCAGGAGTGACTACGTTTCCAAAGAATATTGTATAGGTTAGTCAAGAGTGATTACAACCTAAAAAAACACTCAACGAGTTAGTTCCGAATGACTAAGATTCAAAACAATACTTGTTTGTAACTTTGTAGCAATAGTCAGTCTACTTAAAGAAATTCAATATGTTGATTGAAAACTAAACTTAGTCTATTTATCAGACGAATTAATATAAATATATATTGTGTATTTGTTTTTCTCCCTTTACTCTTTATTTTGTATATTATTATTAATATTTGCATTAATTTTGAGAAGAAAAATTATTGTGAAAATTAATTTTAAAACATTTTATATTCTTAAATATGTTAAGTTATAAAGTTACATCTATATTATATATTATTGTACAAGTAATCACCATCAGACAATATTTAGAAAGATTTTAAGAAAATATTAAAACTCAATCCAACTCTCTTTATGATATTATTGCATTATTATTGGGATCTTTTACTTGTTTAAATAAACATTAGAAAACTTAGCTTGATCTAAACAAATCTTAAAACACCAAGATTAATTCCGGCATGATATGAAATAATATCTTGTGAAACAAAAGTGAAGGTGAAGAAGCACAAGTGAAAGAAATCCGAAATCTATGTGTATGATATTCCATTAAGAAAATCTGGAATGTGGATACAATCATATAATTAACATCTGCGTCACTTTTATCGTAATCAGCTAAAAGATATCTAAAACATTTAATTATTGGCTTCACGCACTTTAGTGACAATCCAACTCAACATAAATATCAATCTAAATTTTAGTGCCTTTTCTCCTGTGCTCTAGTTTATCATCGAATAACTCACAAATTACTCATCCAAATATCCAATTAAAATAACATTTTTAAACTTCATTTCATTAAAAATTATGCTGTAAAGGAAAAATACTACTGAAAATATATTTTAAATATTAATATATATTAACAATATTAGCATTAGAGTGAGTTTGCAGGGTGTTTAAATAAAATACACAAAATTAAAATAATTTGACAATTTTTTACAATTGATCTTACACATTAATTTTTAAAACATATTTTCATTAATAATTTGAATGTCACTTATGCTGATCATAAATAAATAAACTCTTATAATTTGTGGTAATAAAAGTGCAGAGAAGATATTATAAAATAAAAGTGAAATGAATTTTCTAGAAACACCACGATGCCAGAACATCACTCTATATCCATGTTAAACAATTTAAGCCGAAAGACAAAATTAGTTTAATTTAAAAGTCGAAAGATGACCCCACAACATCCTAAAACCTTCATCATAATCTACTTTGAAAAGACACCCAAAACCACCAAAACTCATAAATATAAATATTATTATGAACAACATAAGAAATCACATATGATCCTCTCTCACCTTTTCTTTTAAATTAATTAATATATATATGTTAAACTACTTGTTTTAATAGAACTGGTATACATATGTAATAGCAGTGCTTTTGAAAACCGTTTAAATTTTAAATTAGAATAAAAATTTGGATTAATCATAGTTAATTTGGTTGTATAGTTTTACTTTAGTTCTTTACTAATTAATTAATACTGCACACGGATTACTTGTCGAATCTACCAGATGTAGTTATAAAAATTAATGAAATAAAAGGAAATAAATAAGAGATTAAGAACATGATTGTATTTGCACTGGTAATCTTATGTAGTTGAACATGATTGTTTAAAATAATGTTTAGGGTTTAGAAAGAGTGTGTTCAAAACTATTTGATATTGAAATTTCATTTTCGGACTGACATTTTGAGTTTAAAAGTGTATATAACTGATAAGTTAATTGAAGTTAGAAAGATAAATTTTAGATCAAATTAAAAATTTATAATGTTTGAATTAAATTTTAAAAGTTATAATATAAACCACATTTTCAATATATAAAATTGCATAATTCACCATTATGACATTTTTTCCTTTGCCCAATTAAAGATTTTGTTCTTTAAAGTTGTCTTCTACGAAATTTTTCGTCTTAGATTGGTGCTTAAAACTACAAATAGGTATGTTCTCGATTAAAAAAAGGGTTTTAAGACGAAAGGGATGCGAGATAGAATTTTTTTTAGAAGAGTTAGCTTTTGAAGTAGTTGGATGAGGTAAGACTTAGTTATTTGGTTTTGCTAGTGATGACTTTTTACGGCAAGTGCACCGCGTTTGTCAAAAGTAATAATTGTCCCTAAGGACGGATATCGATCCCACAAGGAACAGTGAATTATCGAGTACAATAATCGCTAAATATAAAAACAGAACAATTAAAAGAGTTTTGAATTAATTGTGTTGGCACTGATCAATAGGAAAACAAACAAAGAATTAATTGTTTCAATTGGAAAAATAAGGATTAGTTTCATCTCTCTCACTCTCAAGTATTTTGATTAGCATGTCAATATTAAGTTCTTGGATTGAAATTGATGTCCGTATAAAAATCATTTATATCGATTCCTCGCATATAAAATTCTTAAGAATGTCCCCTAACGTCCGAACCCTAAAAATACCTCCCGGTGAGATTTAAGATTCTCAATTTGTCACGTAAAATTAAAAGTAAAACAACAATACCAATAATCAATCAAGAACTGAATATTATTATATAAAATATCACCTCAATACATAAGAGTTTGAGCAGATTACTCCCAATCCCAAAGGGTAGAATTAGCCATGCATACTTCTATCACCTTCCATTCTCCCAATTGGGTTACAATTCACTCTATGGTGTTTTCCTCTCAATCTGGCACGCTAAGGTTGAGCCTCTAGCCCTCTATTTATCCTAGTTTTCTAGGGTTAGGTTGTTTCCTATGTCGCGCTAATGGGCTAAATGATAAAACATAAAAAAAGCCCAATCTTTCTTTGCATCTTTTTCCATTCTGGACCTTCTATCTTTATTTTTTAGCTCAAATCATTCATCTTTAATCCAAATCTTCAATCTTCCTTATAAATCTGCAATTAACACCAAATTTGAGAATAAAATACTCTTATTCAAATAAAGATCATAAAAAATGTAAAAATGTATAAATTCATAAATTAGGAATTATTTTATATGTAAATTAGCAATAAATCCTCATAAGTGCCTATATTTTAATATGAAATATTACTGAAATTAGACACTTATCAGCTAGTAATAGCATCTAGAAGTTTTATATGAAATATGTTTTGTTCGGAGAGTGAAGTGTTTGCTTATATATTTTGTATAAAAGGTTTGATCACCTCTTAAGTGAATCACATTTATTTTATTTTTTTATTAATAAAAAAATTGGTTCATAAAATATATACCTTAATTTAATATAAATGATGAAAATAATCTCACAAACACTGTTTTCATATGATGATTCAAATAGAGTTGAATTTAATGCCTATCTCTTCTGTCTTTTCTGTTTTATTGTATTATTTTATAATAAAAAAATAAAATAAAATATTTTTTAACGTATATTTAGGTATTTTCAAGCATGGAGTTCGAAGCATTGTAAAAAAATATCAACCATGAAAAGTAACAACATAATATATATATATATATATATATATATATATATATATATATATATTCAATTTTAGCTTTTGTTATGAAGGGTGAAAGAAATTTTTCTCAATTTTCTCATATGCATGTTGGAATTTTATGTATGGAATGATGAGATTTTTGGTATCACTCATATAACTTCAGCGGTTAACTTGTGTGAAATGAATGGTGCTGTAAGTAATTTTTTAAGATAATTAATATGATACGTTTTATTGATCTCTGTTATTTTTTTAGTACATAACTTGTCTTTTTATAATAAAGTTGGAAATATTTTTAAAACACTTGTCATTTATTCATAAAAAAAAGCAGAATATATATATATATATATTAAGTTGGGAATTACACGTTGATAATGCAGTTTAGACCTTATATTATATTAGAAGATTTAATCTCACTTTTGGCACATCACCTTAAGACAGTATTATAAAAAGTACTTAGGATTCCTTTAGGAGATTTCCTTATACATGAGACAAAAAAAAAAGGTTAAAAGGATCGCCAAAGCAACAATAACAAAAGAGGGCCAAAAAGAAAAGAAAAAAAAAACTTCATAATTCACAAACTATACACTGATCAATAAAATGCACATCTTCGAGGAAAAACACTTTAATAAAATGATGTTTTCAATTAAAACAGGGAAAGAAGAAGAAAAGTTAAACATTGTGTTGTGAGTGCATGAAAGATCTTAGATTTTGTATAAATAAACAATGTGTTAGTTTATGATTATAAGATGAAGGAGTTTTGATGGGTGGAGCATTGGAGGAGCACTATCTTTGGAAAAACATGATGAGAAGAGAACAGGTGTGAGCTTAGATGACGTCGAAGGCATGATAGGGTTAATATTAAAATGGTGAGAATAGTGAAAATGGTATCCAACAATATTATAGTTTAATGAAGTTTTAGATATTATAGTGTTCTTCAGAAGTAACCAAATCCAACAGCTGGGGAAATGTCATTAGTTGTCTTGTTTTAAAAATGGGCACCACTATATTTTATGTTTCATGCTTTGGATTATGCCTCCTTAGTTTCTTCTTTTGTGACCAGGTGCAATGACCCTATTTTACAGCTGTCCTCACCCAACCAAATCTTTCTTTCATTCTTGGCATCAACCTTAGTCATGTAATCTGTTTTCTCTTCCATCCTTACTCATGTCACCTAATTGCATAACACATTCTTCAATTTTCAAATATGCTTTTTTTTATTTATTTAAAGAGAATGATACATGCTCTCTAGTATACCACATGTGATTTATGATATGAAAAAAAAAATGTTTTTGTAATTTCATTAAAAAAAACTAAAATTTTCAACAAAGAAATAAGGAAGTTGTGGAGTGATACGAGTTGATATATTATATCAGTTGTTTTTTATTAAATAAAAAAATTTACATTACATTCTTCAACTTTTCTACACTCTCCTAACACCTAATTAAATATATATATATATATACCTTTTTTTATGACCATTCATTTTACATCATTATATTTTTAAATAAAATATCATATAATTAATATTGAGGGTATTTATGTATGACCACTTTGTTAAAATGGCAAGTTTTTACATTATTCATTGGTCTCTACTTCTAACCCTCTTTTTGGCATAAAATTTTGCCCTAGAAACAGAATAAGGGGTGCTTTTGTTACCTTTCAATTAAATTTAGTATTTTATTTAATCGTAATATTGATATAAAGTAATTATAGTTGGAAATCATGAGTAAAAAGGAGAATTTTGAGTGTGCAATTAAAAAATATTTTTATTGTGATATAATTTATTCCATAACACTACAAGAAAATCATGAAATAAAAATCGATTTTAGAAGAAAAAAAAATAATTAATTGCTATAGTGATTAGATTAAATACTATTTTAAAAACTAAAAAAAATAATTTCTAAATTATTTTTTATTATTGTTAAATAGTTTCTAAATTGGTATCTAATTAGCTACCAAGATTTTTGCTACCAAATTTAGAATCTAAATAATTGGTAGTTAAAACATTGGTAGTTAATTAAATATCAATTTAAAAACTATTTAAAAATAATATAAAATAATTTAGAAACCAAAAAATTGTTTAGTCTCTAAAATGGTTTCTAATTTAGTCACTATAGCAACTAATTATTTTTGTCTTTAAAATTGGTTTCTATTTCATGATTTTTTTTAATGTAAAAGAAATAGCATTAAAAAAAAGTCTTGTATTTTATTTTAGAATCTATGCAGTAAATTTTTTTATCAAATCTTAATCCGTATTATGAAGTTAAAATTAAATATAATGGAATAACAAATAAATAAGTTTGTTGTAATTATTATCCAAAAGACATAAAAGAGTGTGATGGTATTTTGGTGATTTGGTACTTGATGGAGAAGCGTGCAACATTTTGAGTGTGAGTTGGTCTCTATGGTTTAAACATGTTCTTAAAAAAGTGTTACCCGTAGTACCTTAAACAGTGAAGTGGATAGACATCATAAGAACTTCAGAAAGTGACCTTTGATTGAGTGATGGAATCCAGTTGGGGCAAAACTTCAGGTATAAATATGCTACAAACACTGCACCCAAACACATGCAACAAACATTCAGTGTCACAGAAATTGGAAGAACAAACTTGGAAGCCTTATTGCATGTATTGGGGAGAAGTTTTGGGTGGCCATATGGGTAGGGGTGTGATGGAGGAGGAGGTATGGAGGAAGGGACCTTGGACTGCTGAAGAAGACAGATTGCTTGTTGAGTATGTCAGGTTGCATGGTGAAGGAAGATGGAACTCTGTTTCTAGGCTTGCAGGTAACACTCAACCATACTCTTTTGCTGCTTTGTTTATTGAATTTTACATTTATAA
This sequence comes from Phaseolus vulgaris, assembly GCF_051622355.1. NCBI lineage: Eukaryota > Viridiplantae > Streptophyta > Magnoliopsida > Fabales > Fabaceae > Phaseolus > Phaseolus vulgaris. Next base: position 55,122,759 of record NC_143504.1, on the reverse strand, counting down.
GTCACAATCCCACTATAGAAGCAAAACAACTGAAATTGTTTTCAACTTCTACTATCTACATAGTGGCTACATACATTCATGTGTAGCTTAAAGATCTTCATTCTTAATATTAAGGAGTGACTAACTGTGTATTATTGTGATTAGGGATAAGGTGAAGTGATTATGTGACAAGGGTAAATGATGTGTGTATTTTTGTTGTTGTTGTTCATGAACAGGATTGAAAAGAAATGGGAAGAGCTGCAGATTGAGGTGGGTGAATTATCTGAGGCCTGACCTCAAGAGGGGACAGATAACACCACAAGAAGAGAGCATAATTGTAGAGTTGCATGCTAGATGGGGAAACAGGTAAAATTCATATGCCTATTCTCTTGCTTTGCATGTTTTTGGCAGCATATTTTTCTGACTTCTAACAACTAAAACAAAAAACTTCAGGTGGTCAACAATTGCAAGGAGTTTGCCAGGGAGAACTGACAATGAGATAAAAAACTATTGGAGGACTCATTTCAAGAAAAAGGCAAAAAGTCCCTCTGATGCAGCCGAGAAGGCAAGAAATAGACTCCTGAGGAAGCAGCAATTTCAGCAGCAACAACAGCAGCAGTTGCAGCAGCAGCAGTATCAGGCACAACAACAACTACAGTTCAACTTTGACATGAAAGGCATCATGGCCTTGCTTGAGGACAACACACATAGAGCACCTTATATATCTCAATCTAGAGAAGAAATGGTAAACATGCAGCAAAACAGCACAGAGGAGCAAGGGTTCTTGTACTCCATGCTCAATGGCCACCCTTCTGCACCCGAGACCTCAGCTGAAGAAAGTTTGTGGGGTGATGGTCTGTGGAACTTGGATCATGGCAATTTCACTGTAGCTAGTGCAGCAAGCAAAGTTGGTCTATACAATTTAGTTGCTCCCTTTTGTTAATGGTTTCGAAAAAGTACTCCTAGTTAATCTAAGTCCTAATTTCATATGGCTCCAAAAAAAAACCTAGAGCTTTGGAGTTTGGATGAGTTATTATTGTTTGCTGCATAAGGTGTGTGGTAGCAGTAGTAAATTATATTCTGAAGGCAACTTAGTTTGTAACCTGTCAATAAAGTGTCTCATTTTTTTCTTATAAAAGTTAAAAGAGAGATAATATTTTTACAATCCCTTACCAAAATATAATTGAAAAGATAAATGACTTTTTACGGTGAGGATCATACGATCAATCACATGTCTCGTTTCTATAAATGATCGACATCGACCGATATCATGGTCTATTTCAATGGGTTAACCAACATCTTACACTTAAATAGATTCAGTGAAGCTAATCCATGATTAAAAATTAGGTAATGTATTTCTAAATATGGTTTAGTTCCCTAATCTGGTCCAATAAGAAAGGCTCATTAGAATAATATAAATAACACACATTCCAAGATTCAAGTACGTCATCATATACAATGCTCTGATAACCGAGCGTCAAATACCTTTATTAACTTGGTCTAAATGTTTTCTGCAGGTACCATCCGAGTCTGAACTATGAGAAGACCGAGAGGTGAGATGAATAAAAAGTAACAAGAAACTTGCGAAGAAGAAAATTGAAATACAATCCGACCAACCGAAAAAGTATAAGAGTAATCTTAATAGTTGTCTCAACCCAACCTCTTTGATAACAAGTTTTTAGTGAAATATATAATAGTTAATTTTTAATATTTGTAAACGGGTGTCTTGAAAAGTAACATTTTTCAATATAAAATAAAATTTGATTTTGGATAACAAGCACTGATGACAGAGAACCAAATGCAATAAGAAACTGATAAAGGAAACTTTCCCTTTGCATTTATCCTAAAAGCTTATTAAATAATCACACATGATTTTTTTAATAAATCTTCTCACACATCGAGTCATATACTTAAAGCGCTGGATCCGGAATTTTTTCAATGGGGGAAAAGTATAGATTATAATATATTTTTCAAAATAAGCAATCCCTTATTGCTAAAAATTAATTTATTATATCTTTTTTCTCTTGTATTTTTAGTTTGATTTAAAAATTTATCTTACAGAGTAATTCATTTCTTATGAAAGTAAATATATTATTTCATTACAACAAAATTTAAATAAAAACTAATTTTAAAGAATGGGCAAAGCAATGAAAAGGAAAATGGGAAATATTTAAATGTAAGCACATGCATTGCATAAACAAAAGCCTTTAAACATAGATTATGAAAAAAAAAATTAATACATATTATAATTATTTAGCTATGTTTAATCCATATTGAAAATAAATATAAATTTAATTCAACTTTATAAAATTATGTTATTCAATAGGTTAAACAAACATTCATTCAAAATATTTTAATATTATATTAAAAAATGAATTTTAAATTTAATTTAATCTTATAAAATTTATAAACTCACATCAAAATATTATAAAATATCTTAATTTTTACTTCAGGTGAAATTTTCAAGAATCCCCTTTCTCTATAACACAACTCCATTCTTCAATTACTCACATATCACACACGATATCCTTTTTAATTTCTCAAATAATCTATACATACATATTATCAACTTATCATGATAGAGTTTGTGAAAAAATATATTTTATTTATTTTTAAATGATGGCTTTTTTCAATCTGGCAATTAAGAGAGAAGGTACAAAGCCTCCAGTTTCCGTGTTAATATATATTATCAATTAGCAGAGGGTTAAATTTCATTACTTTATGATATATAGTTTTACGATCGTGCAATTGGTTTTAACTATACAACGTAACATTTAAGTGATGAAGTGACACTGAGAATTAAAATTGCATGATATCAAAATTAAGAACTAAAATTGCATAATTTCTTTTAGTTTTAAATAAATTTTAATTATTTTAATTAAGTTTTTATTAAATATTTGTATTCCACTGAGTATTCAACATTTTTATTTTTATTCTATTGAGTATTCAACATTTTTATTTTTATTCTATTGAGTATTCAACGTTTTCATTAATAACAATAATATTAATAATAATATTTGGAAAGGTTTTTGTTATGTACACGAGGTACATTAACAACAAATTCTTGTTTAAGTTGGAAGGAGCGTTGTTTTTTTAGTTTTACAAAATATCAACTTTTGGAAAGGTGTCAACAGTAATGAGAAGATGTGAATAGTAAAGCCCGTAACTCTGTCACATCACTTCTCTGTTTTTCCTTTGAAACTCAGGACAATTGTTTCCTCACCCCCTATATTTTCATCCTACATCCCATATCTTCTAAATACCTATTTTGCCCTTGTTGGTTTATATATTTTTGAAGAAGCTCACAAACTCCATTTTTGTGTGCTTGAGCTCCATTGTTGTACTGTTATTGGTTTGGAGATTTATTTGTTAAAGGATATTGCTGTAGTAGAATAAGGTTTTGTGGAGCTTGAAGCTAAGCATAAGGTAAACAATATTTTTTTATGCTTTTCAAATTACAATGATTTTCATTAATTTATATATATATATATATATATATATATATATATTAAATTGCACAATCTAAAATGTTAAATATGTATTCAAAATTGGAGTTAGAAATTGTACTATGGAAATAAATGTTTATGTGTTTAAAAGTTATAATTATGTTTCATAGAAATGAAATGATTGATATTAGAATAAAATGTCAAATAAAATTAATGTATGATTGGTATGAATGAATTTTTTATATCTTGAATTGTGAGTGATGAAATAGTTAAAAATCAACGTAGAAATATTTACAATAAATAAGATAAATAAGATAATTAAATATGTTATTATTTGTTTCGGAAAATTTCATTACTTATATTGTAATGTATTTATATATACTTTTAGTGCATTAAAAAAATATTTGTTATTAAAAATTAAATAACTAAGATTATAAAAAAAATAAAAAGAAAATTGTAAATTTCATGAAATGTAAGTAACAAAATTGTATTTAAATCTAAAATTTAGATTATAAAACTATTAAAGGAGCATTGACCCTCCTAAAAGATTCTATATATTTTTTATCAAATTTGTGACGTACCAGTATTCTGCCGCTAAAAACATTGAATTTAATAATTTGGTCAAAGAATGGTGAAGTTTATCATTTATGAGTTGTGACTTTTCTTTAGGTTGCCTTTGGATGTTCTAGACACATTGACTTTCGAGTATATTCTTTTTGCTAATAATTTTGTAATTTTCATGTTTAAAAAAATAAATTATATTAGCTCTTATATTATGTTTATTTTAATATATTTTAAAAATATTTTATAAACAGAAAAAAGTAATATACATATTACCAAAAATTACTGAATATGACTATATTTGAGATTTAAACAAGGGTTAATTACAATTTTAGTTCATAAAATATAGTTGTATTTGGTTTTTAATATTTATAAATAATTTTACTTAACTTTTGACTTTTGTAAAATAGTGATCTTGATATTTTTTTTTAGCCCTTATATACTATTTTTAGTCCATATAATGAATAGATAACTTGTTTTTTAGTAATTATCAAAAAAAAATTTAAAAAAAAAGACTCGTTCCAAATAAACAAAACAATATAGAAACTAGGAAGGATATTGGGTGACCTTCAATTTTTTATATAGAAAGATCAATTTTATGGCTTCTGTTTTTGTATTTGCTAGTAGAGATATATGCTTAACTTCTTAAACGATTGTTTAGATGAGTTTTTTCTTTTAAGAAAAAATTATAATTTAAAAATTAAATTAAATTATTCATAATTTAGAATTAATTTATATGAAATATATAAATAAAATTTTCAAAAATGATAGGAAACAGTTTTTATAAATTAATTTGTATAGAACCTAATTTGAACATATTAAAAGGTTTATTTTTTTCTTAATTTTTTTTAGGAAAAAGTCTTTTCAAACATTAGTTATGGAAGGAGTTGGTGTGTTCTTTACGAAATAGTAACATTTCTACATTAAAATATTGCTTTTTGAAATATTATAAACTCGTCATTCAACCTTCCACCTTCTACCTCTTCCATTTCTTTTAAACCAAAACCTCATAAATTTGTTTAGAAATTTTGTTATATAAAAATTGAGTTAAATTTAAAAATATTTTTTAGAAAGATATTAAATTATTTGAAATCTATATTAATGAAAAAATATCTAATATATAAATGAGTGGAAACTTATTTATGATTTAGGATTTATAATTAATTTATTTTTACATATCTTATTTTATTATGGTTTATTACCATTCTTTTATATAAATTTAATGAATTGGTAAATTTTTCGAAAATTGAAAATTTTGATGATAAAATGTGAAAAAAAAAACCTTATGCAATTAAAAAGCTGAGAAAAGTCTATAAACTTTGTAATTTGGCCTAAGTATAGTTATATTATTTTGCCTTACGAAAACAGATAAACTTCAGTAGTTCAAAAATGATGACAATATATTACAATAATAGAATAATTTTAATAAAAAAAATGAATGATTTTGATAGAAGGTTTAATTTATGAATCCAGATGAATAATAAATGGAGGTCAACAGAAGATCAGTATTTTAAATGTGAATATTGGTTGTCATATTTCAATAATTATCACAATAATTAATTTGTTGATATTATTTGTAGTATACGTGAGTATGTGTCTTTTTCCATAATATGATTATTGTTTTAAAGAAAGTAAACTAAAATACTAAAATAAAATTGAATGTCTTTGTACACAATCAACGTACGAAAAAAAACATCACCCACAGTGATAAATCTCGGGGCAATTTATATTTGAATATTCTGACATAATAGTGGTGGAAAGAGACAAGCACCATACAATATATTATAATATTAATAGTAAGAAACATATTAACATTTTCTTATTGAAACTTATTAGAAACAAACTATTGTTACCAAAATTAGATCAGGATGGTGACAATTAAATAGATAGCTACCAATTTTCTCATCTTAATTAATTAAATGCGTATCTTCTAACTTACTATTATTTAATCAATGTAAATTATTGCAAAACCTTCATACCGAAAATGATGTTACAGTGGTACTAATTTCAGGTGAGTTTAAATCTTAAATAATATATATATATATATAAGTTAATTAGTGTTAAATCTTCTTATTTTTTTAAAAAAAATAAACTTTAACTCAAATTTATTAAATTGGTTGATAAAATTATATTTGAATCTAGTTATATTTATGAAAGTTTTTATTTATAGTTAATAATATTAAAATAGTTTATTTTTAAAAAAATGATATTATTGAGTACGTGTTCTGAATTATATACATATATATATTATGTCAATTTATATATTATAAAATATTTTTATTTTTAGTAATGATGTTTACAATAATTTATTTTAAAAATAACATTAATGTATGCAGCTACTACACAAAACAAACAAATCACTGCGAATGCGTAAAGGTAAGTGATTCATAACTAACTAATAAGTTGTCATAAAAAAATTAGGAATTTTAAAAGGGTTATTCATCTGTAATCCGTGTGGGTAACTCAGCTTCTACAAATATGATTGAAATCAATAATTGAGCTTCAGACAGATGTGTTTAGGGGAAATTTTATGGAATTTGAAATTATAGAAATTTAAATTACACAGATTTAAATTTCCTATATCTTTTAATCATTGAAAATCATTGAATTAAAAATAATTTTAAAATAAAAAATAATTAATTGTTATATTGACTAAATTAAAGAATATTTTAGAGATTTTTTTTTTCTTTTAAACTTTGATAGCTAATTGGATATAAATTTAGAAACTATTTATCAGTAATAGAAACTAATTTAAAAATCAATACAATTTTTTATCTTTAAAATGATTTCTAATCCATATATATTATGCCGAAAGGCAAAACAACGACAATTATTTCCAATTTAAAAAACAACGACTATATAGTCTATAGACGCATTTGATATACTCATAGTTTTAAATCAAAGTAATAAGAAGACAGTTATTTAGTCTCATTCGTAAAAGAGGAAACACACTTAATGGAAAAAACAAAAAAAAAACGAAGCACACAAAAAAAAGTATGAAAAACGTGAGTAATGCACTTTTGAGTTAGGATAAAAAAGATTTTAAGAAATTGACTATTTCTAATAGCCGCATTCTTAAATTAAATTAATTTAAAAAATACTACTATATTTTAAAAGATAACACATAATCATAAAAAAATATTAAATAATGGATCGTTGTTTTAAACTTTTGTCCCAGTAATGACGACTAATTATATATGTATTTATATGCATGTATATTTGATGTTTATTTTATTTATTTAAGTAGCAGACAATTGCATATTATATAATAAAGAAATTGTGTGTCTTAAATTTTTTAAAAGTATATAAAAAAACACTTAAATTTTATAACTATTTTTAACTTTCAAATTCACTGCACTAAAATCGTATTATTTGGAAACTCGGTATATTTTTTAATTTGAGAAATCAAAATAAAATTTATAGTAAATTTTAGGAACTAAAAGTATATAGTTAAACTTAATACAAAATATATTACTATTCAATCACAAACTATCCTAATTTTAAATTTATTTATTTTTATAATAATTATAATAAAAGGAAAACTAATAATAACTCATAATTAAAGGATAATTTAAAACTTTTTATGTTATTAATGTATAATCATTAAACTTAAAAAAATTCAACAGCCAAACAGCAGCTAAACTGTTTGTTACATTCTTCTGTCTACTTTTGGTAATGTTTTTTTAGCCAACATTCATTTTTCCTTTTTTTTCATGTTTTTTTTCATGTGTTATTTATATACTAATTATGTTCGTGATCAATGTGATGATATTTTCATTATTAAAAAAATAATTTTAAGTTTAATTTAACTTTATAATAATCTTAATAAATTTTAACTAGAATATTTTTTTAGTAGATTAAAAAGTAAATTTTAAAATTATATAAAAGGTGAGATTTATATATATATATATATATATATATATATATATATATGATCTAATCTATAATCGATGTTATTATTAAAAAAAAATACATATTAAAAATAAATTTATAATTTTCTATCGTATGAATAATATGAAGATCCGATATTTTTAATCAACATACATACATTTATCTTATAACACGGCACACCAAACACGATTTCCAATTTGAATGGAACATAAGTGTCATTTTCCTTCTATCAATTCCCAAAATAATGGAACCAATAAGAAAAATACAAAACCTTTATCAATAAAACAAAATGTGGATGAAAATGTGAAACCACAAAGGCCACAACTTCATTAGGTGGTTGAAAGTAAGTTTTCAAGCTTTATCTTATATCTATGAAAAAACAAACATGATAATGAAAGGGTTTTGAGTTATGTGTTATTTTGTCTACTCAACATAAATGCATTTCATACGACAAAAAAAAACCCTTCATTTTCCACAAAAAAATCAAAGCAATTTAGATGATGTTTACAAGATTCTATTAAAGTTTATTTAATAATGTGAGGTGTTAAATATATTTTCTTGACATGCATTGACTACTTTATATATCTCTATGAAGTTCAACTTCGAGGGTGTATATTTATTGCCATTTTTTTTTAATTTTATGTATACGATTATATTAACTATTTAGAATAATATTTTATTCAATTTTAATAGAACTATTTTTAATAAAAAAAATACACGGAGTCTCTAAGAATATTAACTTCAACTCCTATTAGAAAACAGTAATAGGATCTCCAACATCGACTAGAGATGAGAGTCTTTCATAGTATATAAGTGGATGCAGACCTCACCTCAATGAGCCGGTTTTATGGGGTTGAGTTAGGCTTAAAGTCCACTTCGTAATATGGTATCAAAGCCATTTCGAACCTATCATAGCGAGTATTTGTTGGCCTTATCAGGCCAGCCGCTATCGGACCACCCAAAATATATAGTCCCACGCACGAGCTTCTATCTATCACTCTCGGCATGAGGGGGTTGAGTTAGACTTAAAATCCACTTCGTAATAAATTTACGATAAATTATATTTCGTAAGTTGTCAATAAGAAACTTTATCGATACCAATGGTAAAAAGTGTTGTAGCAGATAAAAGTCTACTACAATTTGTCATTATCGATTTATTATTGAGAATAAAAAAAAAGTTAAGATCAAACCTTGATAATTTAAAGATAAAATAACGAAACTTTTAAATATTTTATGCAATTTACCAATAGCTAGTTAGCAAGACAACTCTCGATAATCTCAGAAAATAATGTTTTAAATTTGATTTTTTTAATAATGTGATTTTGATTTGGTAAAATATGTAATTAATTTATTAAACTTTATGATATAAATTTTCAATTATCGTAGTTTTATTTTACTATTGAAATTCTTTTAAGACACTTAACTTCTTCTTTTTTTATGACTTCTCTGTTCTATCTTTCTTAAAAAATAAGATTAAAAAATGACTTATTCTCTTATGTTCCCTCTGTCTCATATTGTCATGACAGAAAGAGTTTACTCTTTTGAGCTTAACTTATATTATACACATTGTACAAGTTATTTAACTTATTATCCACATTGTACTAATTATTTTGTTATTTAGTGCATTCAGTTTTGTTTCAGAGTATAAGTTTTTTCATTAAAATTAATTGAATATAGTCAATACAAATTTACTCTTGCAAAATAAATTAGTTTTATGTTTTTTTTTTCAGCCTAGATAGATCATTTAGTATATTTATTATTTGACAACCAAATAAAAAAAATCACATTTTTTGGTTTTATCGACCTATATCAATTATAAAATAAATATAATAAACCTTATTTAGTTGACATATAAAATCTTCCTCACAATTAGGATAAAAGTATTCATGATTTTTTTTTATCTCTTCTTCATTGGAGTTATATTTGTATATGCTCATTTAATGTTCTAAATATTAATCAAATGATTTTTTTTATAAAAATAAAATATACCAAAAAGATAAATATTTTATTTTTCTAATATTAAATATTAAGAAAGAAATTATAATTATATAGAAATCAAATAACAAAAAGTTAAATAATTATAAACAAAATAAAAATGACAAACATAACATATAAATAAGTTACTAAATTAAAAATAAAAGAATCACAATTATCAAAATTTGAAAATGTAATTTTATATTTTGTTGGAAGGATTTAAATGTTTTTAGCATGATGCCAATGTGACGTGTGTATGTTGTTTTATTGGAATTTATTATGATAAATTATTATTATTACTATTGTGTGTAATTATTGTGATAAATTATTTACTATTGATATCTCGATCAAAAGAGTTAATTATTAATTAAGTAAAAGAGATTTATGATCCTCTTCTTAGTATATGCCAGATTTTGTTGCGGATAAAATAATTAAAACGGGTAGTGGTGTATGATTAATGAAAAAGTATTAGTTAGATGTCCAAACTATTTAAATGTACATAAATTAAAACTTAACAAGAAATATACAAAAATATTTTTATAAATATTTAAAAATAAGGTAATATTTTATTTTATTTTTAATAAAATACTCTTTGCAACCAAATATGTTAACAAATATTATTTTTACACAAACTTAGTATATAAAAATGTAGTACTATATATCACCAGTGACAATTTATTTGTTCAACAAAATAAGAGAGTACTTAAAAGAAAACAAAATCATTCAAAATTAATTAGTAATGAAAACTTATAATATTTTTTTTAGAAAAAGAGAGAAGTGATAACAAAAATAAGAAATAAGTAAAGTGTGTTAAAAAAATTCAATTACATATATTAGATTTTTCTTTATATTAGAAAAAAATACGCATATACAATTGTAAAGAAAACACACGCGGAGGGAGAAGTTGAAATGTATGTTAAAACAAAATATTTAAATAAAATATTAAATATTTCATTTATTTAAAGGGAATATGAAATATTATATCTTCTTATATAAAAACACAATCATCATATATATATTAGAAAACAAACACAATACAAACAACATAGTAATCTAGTTATTTTTAAATTTTTTAATATAAATATAATTTTAAATAACAATTATCAATTGTCATAATATTTTTTTTCAAAATAATCAAATATCTATAATAATTCATAATTCATATTTTTTATGTCAAACTTCTATTGACCAACATACATAAACATTTTACTCTTTACCTCTAGAAGACTTGTATTGACATAGATTTAAGAATTTAAGGATGAACTTCAATCGTTAATTTGATGAAAGAGGGGTGAGAGAAAAAAACATGTAAAGAAAAATAAAAACTAGAGAGATGATGATTACTTTAAAATGAAACTTAAATAAATATTTTTTTTTATTTATATATTTTTTTCACTTTAATAATAAAATATTCATATATAATTTAAAATATATCACTGGTACTCTAAAGCTATTTTTTAATCTTTACAAAATGTCATTTTAAACTATATTTTAACAAGATTATAAAAAAATAAAATAAGTTTTTCCTAAATTAAAATTAGATTATATACAAATTAATCTATAAAAAAGATTGTATAACTTTCTACATTCTTATTTCTGATCTTATAATGTATAAATTAATTTAAATTTTAAATAATTTTTTTAAATCATTATAAAGAAGTTTGTTAAATAATATTCTTAATCTTAATATAACAAAAGGGATGATACTTTAACACCATGTACAAGTAAAAAAGAACATACTCTAAAATATTAACATTTTACTTATATTTATTTTTTAACTTAAAATATTATAATATTATAATTTGGAGTGTAAAAGGAAAATTTTCCTATAACAAAATAGCTTTCTCCTCTATATAGTGTAACATAATAACTAATTTGACATTCCCTTGCGGTAGACACATTTACAATACCATTACTTATTGAGTTGGAATATTTTTCACATTAATTAATTTACGCGCGTTTATAGTGTGTGTATATATAGTAATTAATTCGAAGATTACTTTTAAATTATAAATGATTTTTTTAAGTTAAATTTGTTCTTTATTTTCTTAATCTACTAATTAAAAATGGGATACTTCTGACAATAATAACACAATAATAATGATGATAATAATAAAATAATAAATAGATTCACGTACACTGTGTCCACATGATTATGATAATTACCAAAACAGATACTTTTACATATAAAACAAAGTAGGTGAGGTGATAAAAGAAAAATTAAAAGTTGAGAAAAAAGAAACATTAAAGAAGAAAACCGTGATGCAGTTACCCAACTTTTTTATTAATTTCCCCGAATCTGAACCTTTGAAAAGTCCCCTCTCTCTCTCTCCATCAGTCACACACACACTCTCTCTCCCTCTCTTCCATTCCAAAGTTAGCGCAAAGAATTTGACTTTCATCATTATCTCTATTTATATACAGACACACACTCTCTTCTCCATCTCAAGGTGTTCACATTCCCCTCGCCAAGTAGTGCGCCGAACCCAAACGCAGCGTTTCAACGCCCACCAACCATGTCGCTGCAAACTTGTTCGGCGGACCAACTAGCCCAGCTCTTTGGCTCAAACACAACCGACCCCCACGCCGCCGCCACGCTGATATGCGACCAGTTCGCCGCCGTCAGTAGGAACTTCACTGACACGGGCTACGCCATCGACAGCACCTACCTCCTCTTCTCCGCGTACCTCGTGTTCTCGATGCAGCTCGGCTTCGCCATGCTCTGCGCGGGTTCAGTCCGCGCCAAAAACACCATGAACATCATGCTCACCAACGTACTCGACGCCGCCGCCGGCGGCCTCTTCTACTACCTCTTTGGTTTCGCCTTCGCCTTCGGCTCCCCTTCAAACGGCTTCATCGGGAAACACTACTTCGGCCTCACAGACATCCACGCCCAGAATTTAGACTACAGCAACTTCCTTTACCAGTGGGCCTTCGCCATCGCCGCCGCCGGCATCACCAGCGGCTCCATCGCCGAGCGAACGCAGTTCGTCGCGTACCTAGTCTACTCTTCCTTCCTCACCGGGTTTGTGTATCCGGTAGTCTCTCACTGGTTCTGGTCCCCTGACGGTTGGGCATCCGCGTTCAACCTACACAATCTTTTATTCTCCACCGGCGTAATCGACTTCGCCGGCTCCGGCGTTGTCCATATGGTCGGCGGCGTGGCGGGACTCTGGGGCGCGCTTATCGAGGGTCCCCGAATCGGGCGATTCGATCACACGGGACGCGCGGTGGCCTTACGTGGCCACAGCGCCTCGTTAGTCGTGCTCGGAACCTTCATGCTGTGGTTCGGTTGGTACGGTTTTAACCCTGGTTCGTTCAACAAAATCTTGGTCCCTTATAACCCAGGGTCTAAGTACGGTCAATGGAGCGCGGTTGGGAGAACCGCGGTTACCACAACTCTGGCAGGCTCAACGGCGGCGTTGACCACGCTCTTCGGGAAACGGGTGCTGTCTGGTCACTGGAACGTCACCGATGTCTGCAACGGTTTGTTGGGCGGATTCGCCGCCATCACAGCCGGTTGTGCTGTGGTAGAGCCGTGGGCAGCTATCGTGTGTGGTTTTGTGGCGTCCGTTGTCTTGATCGCGTGTAACAAACTGGCGGAGAGGGTTAGGTTTGACGATCCGTTAGAGGCGGCGCAGCTGCATGGAGGGTGCGGCGCGTGGGGGGTGATTTTCACGGCGCTGTTCGCGAAGAAGGAGTACGTATTTGAGGCTTACGGGGGAGATGCGTCGAGGCCGCACGGGTTGTTCATGGGGGGTGGAGGGCGGTTGTTGGCGGCGCACGTGATTCAGATTTTGGTCATTGTTGGGTGGGTTAGTGCCACCATGGGACCTCTCTTCTGGCTGCTAAAAAAATTGAATCTTTTGAGGATTTCCTCCGAAGATGAACTCGCGGGTATGGATATGACCCGGCATGGAGGGTTTGCGTACGCCTATGAGGATGATGAGACGCAGAAGCATGGGATTCAGTTGAGAAAGGTTGAACCCAACTCCTCCACTCCCACCACTGATGAGTGATTATGATGAAGAAGACCATGGTAGCTTTTTGTTTGGATTTCGTTATTCTTGTTGCCTTCTTCTAGATTTTTCCTTCTACCCTTGTTAATGGTCCTACATTGAACTCCAACTGAAAAGATTAGCCTATTCCCTACGTTTCTGTGTTGGGTTGGTTTTCACTGCCCTTACAATTAGCTGTATAAATATTTTATTTTATTTATGCCTTTTATAATCTATTTTACTCTTTTTTATATGTAAAAAATATGTTTTTTTTATTATCTTCCGCAAAAATGCTATATTTCTAACCACTTTCCCATATTCAATTTTCATTTCTTCTGGCATAGTAGCCACTTTCTTTGACCTTTACCATGACCATCATGATAACCAGTTCCCATTATCCTTATGTTTGCAACATATAAAGCTTGTATCAAAACATAAATAATAATTATATTTAATATAGTGGGTTAACAACTATTTTCATTTAAAATTTATTGTTATAAAAATAAATATTTGTAAGATTAAGTATATAATTTTAGATTATCGAAAGTTGTTTGAACATAAAATAAATTTAAACTTAAAAATAATTCTTTAACGATGTATATGTAGAAGATTGAGCCAAACGTGTCTTCCACCTCCATCACACATGCATGACGATTATTTAGGACTTTTTTTGTTCGTCTCTTATAGATTTTTTAGTAGATTTTTCTCTGTCTGTACTATGGGAATTCTCATTTTTTATTGGTCCTGCTGATAAGAGTAAAGATTCTGATATTAAAAAAAAAGTAAGAGATTCTCTTAAAAGGTTTACGTTACTGTATTTGGTTCTCCACATGACAGGGAGTAAAATTATTTTATTTATGGGGTTTGTTTTCGTAGTTTTCTCAATTTAGTCACTTAACTGTTGGTATCTCTACACAATTTATAAAGAAAAAAAAGTTATATGTGAATACTATTTTATAACTTCAAATACTCATAAAATTATATAATATAGACATAAACTATTTAAGAGAAAATATATAATTGTTCAAACTTCAAAGACCAACTTAAGAGTTGACTTGTTTTTCGAAAAATAAACAAATAAAGAAAATTTCGTGTATATATACAGCCAAATTAAACACAGTATCTAGGATCTTGTCATCAATTATGAATTTTAGTTTTATAAGTAAAAATTCATTAAATTGATTCCTATATATAAACGTTATCAATTTAGTATATCTTTTCGTTTACTTCTTTTTATGTATTCTCTTAGTTTATTTTTATATTATTTATTTGGTTTTTTATATGAGCATTTGGTTATTGAATATAGGAAAAAAATTAAGAATATATATAAATAAATTAAAAATGGATTACATGTATGACATAAAATGTAAAATAATTATATATATATAAGGAATCAAATTAAAAACACTTAAAGGAGAATGTAAAACATTAAAGACTAAATCAATATTATTTGGTTGTAAATGAATCTATTTTTGAGAATTTTAATGTACAAGGACCACTGAGATCTGTAAAATAATTCTGATACTTTCACACTAAAAACATTCACTTAAGACTTTAATAAATTAAAAGAACTCTGACATTACAAACACTAAAAAAATTTCATTTCATAACTTTTTACAATAGTATAATAATATTTTACATATCTATGTCATGATGAAAATTTACAAACCATTAAAGTCAAATTTTTTAAAATAAAACAAGGTTAAATACACAGATCTCAGTGGTCCCAGTACATTAAAATTTTCAAAAATAGATTCCTTTACAACCAAATAATATTGATTTAGTATTTAATATTTTACATTCAGATTAACTCCTTTACGTATTTTAAATTAAAAATATTATTATAGTATTATATAGAAATAGTATTTGGTGAGTTTATTTCACAGAATGTGTTAAATGGGCATGTGATTACGTGAGTAAGGGTGGGTGGTACTGTTGCCTGTCATATTCCATGATTTTTGTTTTAACATCAAAACAAGTATTTGGGGGTTAAAGTTGCTTTCATTTCCAAAACTATTGTACCTTCTTCTTTATAAGCTAAATTGTTTTATGCTAAACAATGCAAATTCAAAGGTTTTGAGGTAATTAATGAAGATGGCTCCTTCATCATGCCACTTTACCAATATCTATGAGCTTCAAATGAAAGTCACTTCTTCTCAAAATCTTTCACATTCAAAATTCAAACTGATGTCTTATTCAACCACCCATAACCAAACATGTCCAAATTTCCTGTTAATTATGAAAATAACTAAAATTTTAAAAAACTACAGAATAAGTAAATAGTAATAATATGAACAAGTCATATAAAAAATATAAAAAATGAAGTCGTATTATATCATTTAAATTATAATCACTATCTTTCACTCCACACTTTCATACATTATTCTCTTTATTACGCATGTCACATTTCATAATTTTTAATTAAATATGTTTTTCCTGTGAATATGATTTTACCTATATGTTTTTAAGTCATTGCTGATTTAAGGCTGAAAATCAAATATATTAATTAATACAATTAGATAAAAAAAAAACCTATTTCAAATTAAGATGATTAAATTTTTACATTTGATACAAACTTATACTGATCATCCTTAAAATTATGTGAAATGACACAACCATTTTTCATGTTAAAAATTTTAAGGTCACCTTTCCTATAGGAATATACATCGTTTTGAATACGAGGTCTTTAAACAATTAATAGAGATAAATATAGGACAGAAAAAAAAAATATTTGTATAATTTTACAGAACTTTTAGAATGATTAATATAACATGCGCATAGTTTTTGTATATAATAATTTAGAATTAAATAATAAGTAAAACATTCCACTCTATAATTAAATTCATTAAACAGACGTGAGTGCGTATAATCAATATTTCCATTAATTAGCAAGGCATTTGCTGTTTTCTCTTTTCTCTCAATCTTATTTTTTTATACAATCATTTTACAACCATTAATATTATTATTTTAATATTTTTCATATATTTAATTATAAATTTATCTTTTATTTTATATATATATATATATATATTTATATCTAAATCCATCACATAAAAATTATATACACTATTATAGTTATCAAAATATCATTTCTCTTTACCAATAATGTAATATATATTAAAAAAATGTTTCTTTGAGATTTTCTAATACTTTCACTTTACAACTCATTTCATAAATAAAATCCTATATTTAATTAATAAAAATAAATATAAAAAGAAATATTTTGAATTAAAAAAATAAATATGAACTTATATCATGGTACCCTACACCGAATATAATTGGGGTATGTAGGCACAGAAAGAAGAGAAAAAAATAAATGAGTCATAAACTTACCCTTCCCTTAAAAAAGGAATATTTTATGAAGTACCTAAGCTAGATCACGTGCAAGACTTAGCAAGGTACGAAACTAGGTGCTTATTATTAAATTAAAGGACGCTTGGCCTTAAAGTTTAACAAGGTCTTCGTGGACAATTATTTATTAGTTTAGGATCAGAAATTAATTTAATTTTTTTAAAACCCTAACAAGACGTGTATCCCTAAATCTTGATTGTTTTTGGATCAAATCTGTGAATAAGTAAACTATGGGAAGAGTTTAGGTTAGACGAGTTTAGGGTTGAGATGTTTATTGAGTTGAGTTACTCAATCCAATTTAATCTAATTTAATCAAATATTGTTTTTTAATATATATTAAAAATAACTAAAAAGTTATTTCTAATTACACGAGAAACTAAAACGTTTATTTTTAAATAAATAAATATTTTATTAAATAAGTCAATGTAGGCGGCGGCATAGTCTATAAGGTTATTATTCAATATTTGAAAACATGGGTTCAAACATAAAGCAACTTTCCGTCACAAAACCAACCAGCAACAACTTTTGATAAGTTTAATAAAACGTACAAAGTACAACCATAAATAAGACATATATATATCTTTTGTTCTCAAAATAGTTTTATAATTAATTATAGAGATATGATTAAGTTTGCAAGTTAAAAATTATTTTCAAATATATAAATAATTTATTTTTTAAAAGTATTAAATATTTTAATTAATTAATAAAAATATAAAAAATTATATAAAATACAAATCTATCTAAATATTTCGGTTTATAAAATTATAAAAATTAATATTTCATTTCGACTACTAATTAACATTTTTATTTGGATTATTAGTCAATTTAAAAAATTTGAAAACCGAAAATAATTTTTTTTTTGACATGAGGTGATTTAACCTTTTAGCAATTAAGTGTATTTAGTCAGTTTAATCAAACAAAACTTACCACCTAATTAATACTGAATGGTCAATAAATACTGATTTTCATATATAAATTTATAACCAATTATTTTCATATTGATATGGATGAGTGATATCTAATATTAATATTAATTTTCGAAATATTATATGTGTGGTAGTTCATTACGTTAATGATAAATAGTTGGATAAAAGATTATCAAAAGAGGAGTTTTTAGTAGTGAAGTAAAAGAAAAAAAAACTATAAGTGTATCCAGCTAATACCAATTGTATAAATTGTTTTTATCTTATGTAAAACACATTAAAAATTAAAAGACGTTTAAAGTATGATGATAATATTTTGCTCTATCCAAAACTTAAACGAAGTCACTGTATAATCGTATTTTTTAAATAAAAAACAATATAATTGTTCATTTGATTTAATTAAAATTATTTAATTAAGTTTAGTATATTTTATATAAAAAATATAAAGTTGGGTTGTTATAGAAAAAGTTAGAAGTTAGTTGGGTTTAGTTTTCAAAAACTTACGGTTGAATTTTGTCCTACTATCTTTTCTTTAAAAATAAGTCGTTTAATGATAAAATCTATTTAATAATAAGATCTATTCACTGTTTTTTATCGACACTATATACTCACTAAATGCGTTTATTATTGTATGTGTTTCATATCTTCTTTTATTCACAATTTATTTATCTCTCCTTATGTATTATTTTGTGTTCAATAGACTAATGTTGAACTAGTTTCTATAAATTTGCATTAGATATTCAATTATGATCTATTAAGGATGAGTAGGTGGTTATCTATGATCAAGATCAATTCCCTTTGTACCTTTCTTTTGTTGTAAAGAAAATTTTTAAGGGAATGTTCAAGTAGATCGCCAACACAATCACGATTGAGAACTTTACGAAAAATAATAACTTTGGTCTGCGATGCATCAAGATGTTTTTTGTTGTTGAAAGAACATGACTTTTAATCACTCATTTCTAGTATAACGATACATATCTTTTAGCTTTTTTAGATTCATTTTTTCTTGTTTTGGATGCTTATCTCAGACTAAATGGAGGCCCAAAGTTGACCTAAATTTTGAAGCACAATTATGTCTAAAAAATCCAAAAAAAAAAATCATAAACAAATTTGTACACCTAGACAATTTTTACAACACTAAGAATAAGAAGAAATTTCTATTATTCTACTCTACAAAGTAGTAGTCTTTTTCCTTGAAGTGTTATTTTCTTTTATCGTCTTAGCCATAAACCTTGTTATCATGTTATTTGTTAGTTAGTTACTTGAGGAGCTCAACATTAACATTATCTTGGTTAAGCAAGTATTGGAGTTATATATTTTTTTTTCTTGCATAAAGTCTCAAAATTCTTATATTTTTTCTCAATCTTTTGAGTTTTTACAAAGAATTTTTGCTTCCTTTAGCTTGCGGCTCGATTAAAAAAGGCAATTCCATTTTTCACCTCTTCTTCAAAGTCAAATGGTAATTGTCTCCTATCATGGTTGAAATCTTATAAATCATGTTATTAAACTCATTTTGTCTTGATGAATTTTGATTACTGTGTTAAGAGGAGTGAAATAGAGAAGTAATTTAAACTCATTGATAACATTGTTGAGCTCCAAAGTCAGTTTAGATTGCTTGGGTTCTTTAATAGCAGCCCGATAACGGGTGATCTGATAAGACCAATAAACTTTCATTAGGATAAATTATAAATGACTCTGATACCGTATCAAGAAGTGGACTTTAAGCATAACTCAATCTTATGAAACCAACTCATAAGATGAGGTTTATATATTATGAAAACTCTTTATTTATAGTACACATGCAAATCTCCAACAATAAAAACAATAAAATAATTTTGTTAATGTTACTTGATTTGGACATGGTTGAATTTTAAAATGGCCATATGCATGTTTCAATTATCGAGCCCATTTTAGATGAGTTAAAGAATTAGCAAAAGCAAAAAAAGTACAAGGAAAGGCAGGTAAAGTTTTTTAACAATATTTTTCTAAATTGATTTTTCTCTGGGGATTTTGAATTTTGAAAGAACTTCGATTCTTTTCAATTTTTTCCAAAGAGAAAAAGTTGTAAGTTTTCCTGTTTCGTAAATACTTAAGAGGTTATGACATTTTTTATAAAAAAAAGTTCTCTAACTTAGTAATTTGAGAGCAGTGAGACATTGTACCTTTCCCTAATTTTGCTTTGTATTCTGCACAGTTAATTAATAACGAAGTAGTTAGTCTAAAAATTGTAGATAATATATCTTAGTAATGTGAAAAGAACTAATTATCCCACAATAGAAGAAGTCTTGAATGCAAACTTAAAAGAAAATGGATAAACTTTCATCTTCTTTTTTGGGAGAACAACATTGGGCTATGCTTAGAGAGTACTTTCAGTCTTGAAACAACCCATTATGTGTTAGAAATCAAAATATGTTAGAAATATCAATTCAATTATTTATGGCAAGTTCTTCCTTCAATATACACCCTATCATCTTTCAAAAGTTTCAAAAGTATATTCTATTCTAGATTTAAAAATTCAGAATTTAAGAAAATATAATTAAAAAATCAAAATTTTGTTTTAAAAATTCGAAATGCAAAAATACATTCTAGAAAAGAAAACTTGGAACACAAAATTTGAAAATATATTCTGAAATCTATTCTG
Organism: Phaseolus vulgaris; assembly: GCF_051622355.1. Taxonomy (NCBI): domain Eukaryota; kingdom Viridiplantae; phylum Streptophyta; class Magnoliopsida; order Fabales; family Fabaceae; genus Phaseolus; species Phaseolus vulgaris. The sequence continues at coordinate 55,101,995 of NC_143504.1, read as the reverse complement.
GAAATCCAAATCCAGAAATAAAATTTCAAAATACAAAATCTGAAAATGTATTTCAATTTTTTTTTTTCGAAATTCAAAAATGTGTTTCAGAAATCTAAATCTAAAATATTTCCAAAAGAAAGAATTTCAGAAGTATTTTTTATCCATACTCACTTTCATTTAAAGTTATTTTCGTTATTTCGTAGGATATTTTTATATTTTAATGACATGCAGATTGAAATTGAAATGATGCAGTTAGAATTTTCCATTAGTTATACAATCAAAATATAATATAATAGATGCAAACATTACTTTAAAAATTGATTTTATAGAATTTAATTAGGCACAAAATCGGCTTATGGTATAAAGTTTATCTCAATAATTTTTATTAGGTGTATCATTTTATTTATTATCCAATCTTTTTGACTATTTGCAAATATTTTATTTATGTTTCAGATGTTCGCTTGTCGATTTAAAAAATATATTAAAAATTTCATATCGATTAAGTATATTAAATTAAACATAACCTCAAAGTTCTAAAAAAATGTGACATAGAGGGAATAAGAGAAGAAGAAAAATTGTTTCAGCATACCAGTGTTGTAGATTTTTCGGTATGCTAAAGTTACTCATTTCTAATGTTTAGCAGCAATATGAAAAGGTATTTTAAAGTTGCATTTTATTATGGTATGAAACTTCACACCTTCAGGTGCCAAATTTCTCATAACAAATTACATTAGAGTAAGTGTGCGTGATTCAAAACTCTGCAAGTGAAGAACGAAGCAATGTATTGGGCAATGTTAGTAGTATCAGCAAAAAATGTTAAACACAATACAACAGCATTCGGGTCAGCAGAACTTTTGAAAATGGGAGTAAATAATTTATACAATAATACACCACAAGAGATGAAAAGGAATTCCTCAGCAGATTGCAGCAGTTAAGTGCATCATGGCTGGTATGCTAGCATCCTCTTCTCATTTCTATGGCACCATTGTTCAACATCTCACATCTCATACTTCCCCACTTTCTATTAGCCTTGTGCACGTTTTCCTTCAGCCAAACTCACACGCATAGCCCGTCCTTCTAGTTCCTGTGGTGCACAATTTAAATAGAATCAATAAGCAAAATAACATTGATTTTGTGTATCTTATGTACCAAGTTCATATGTTAAGAAAAAATCTATACGTGTTGTTGAATAAAGATAAGAACATTTCATAGCATACAAATAGTTGCAAACCTTGTCTTATAAGCTGGTTTGATAAACCTTGAGTTAGAAGTTAATAAATGTAAATAATTTTACATTATGAGTCAATCACAAGCCAACCTACACAATGAGTTTGGTAACTTCTATAATAATTAGTCATATTAATGATGGTTTGTGTTTGAATGACCTTGTAAAACTGTTTTACTGGTTTTACTGAGTGCATGACCACAGAACTCTAACTTACTAGTCTTTAGATACACCCTTTATAGTGTCTTTTGTATTGGCAATACAAAAAATGTATGCTTTCACAATAAAAATCTCTCTATTGTATCCCTTAACCTCTGAACATGGAACATAAGAAAGAAAAAACTTAGATGTAGTTGCTCAAATGTTGTGTTTTAGGTGTTATTATTCCTGATGACCTATGTTGATCTTACTTGTATTATGTGGATTACAAGGAAAAATTTCAATTCTGATTGAAAAAAATAGCACTAAAATCACTTCTGTCTAATGTTTTGTCTATAGAAAAGCCATAAAATAGTTCTGAGTTTACGAATGCACAACCAGTACAAGAGTGAAGAAACGGGGAGTAAAATACCACATCATTCAAGGCTCCAAGGGCAGCTTCCATCTCTTCTTTTGTTGAAAAGCAAACAAAGCCATAGCCACGTGACCTTCCAGTTTCTCCATCATATAGGACCCTAGCTCCAACCACTGTTCCATATTCTTGAAAGGCTTGTGTCAAAATCTCATTAGTTACTGACCATGACAGATTCCCAACAAAGAGCTTATGTTCAGTTTCAGGGTACAAGGGTTCTTTTGCTTTTGGTTTGTTAGAGAAGTTCACCCTCAAGGTTCTGCCCAGGTATTCCTGAGAAGTTACATTCACACAATTCAGCATGCAAAAGGGTACGACCAGAACAAACCAATTGAACATAGCATGTGAGCTAATGCTTCAGAAAGAGCAGTAATCCTTACTTTTCCGTCAAGATTTTCTATTACTGCATTACAGTCTTCAATGCAACTCATTGTCACAAATGCAAAGCCTCTACTTTTTCCAGTGTCCCTGTCGTAAAGAACCTAAATATATATGTATATACATAAATCATCATCATCACTGAATCGTTACATGCAAGTTGGATGAATGAGTTGCAAGTTTGAGGGATGTATGCTACCAATGAATTGCTCTATGAAGTGACAACATACAACCAATTATGGAGGATTCTCATTTGGCTTTTCTTCTTTTACATCACTAAGATTTCTCTTGCTCTTGCAAATATCTTATCCATAAAAATGATCAAAACTTCAGTTCAAAAACACCCTGCCTAAATTGCAAATTTAGTTGCATGATTACATGTTTCACTTATCATTATTATGCACATGCTACACATTATAAGAATGGAGTGCAAATTTGATTAATAGAAGCTCACAGGAAAAAAAATGACCTAATAGATAAGGAGAATGAGACTGGTGAGACAAATAATTATTCAGAAACTGGAAATATCCACCAGATGAAGGAAAATCAAGACAGAACACTGTGAAGGCTTATCTAGAGCAGGGAGGAGAGGACAAGAACTTAAATTTTAAATCAAGAGTTATATAATAGATTAACACATTAATGAATTTAATGAATAGTAATTTAAATCAAAGAAATTTATAAATTTACTCCCAGTATATACAATCATATGGATCTCATGCATCCAATTTCAAGCTGCAGAATTTGCTCAGGCAGATAAAATTTTGAAAGTGTAAGAACAAGTATATAGTTTATGCCCTCTTTACTCTATCTTGCAATCATAGTGTAAATTTGCTGACAAATATAATAGACATCTTTAAAATCAATGGATAGCATAAATACCTCAATTAGTTCTGCACTACCATAGTCCTGAATTAGCCCTGCAAGTTTGGCACTATCAACACTATAAGGCAAATTCCCAAAATAAAGCTTGGTGCTAGCAAAGGATTCATCTGAGTCTTGTTCTGCCACCACTTCCTCCCCTTCATTCTCCTCCACTTTCTCTTCTTCAACCAAACCAGCATCATCCACAACAACCACCTCTTCTTGTGCAACAGCAGCAGAAATTCTAGGCCCCCACAACCTATGCGATGTGGTACCTCCGATGGACAAAGGTTCCACCACCAAGTGTGACACAGGTGCAAAGATACGGTTTGACAGCATTGCTGTCATAAGGGGATCCATCATGGAGCAGTGCTTGGAACGAAGACATTTGACACTGTTAATGGAAGAAGAAAACAATGAAGCTATGCCTGCAGCAGTAGCAGCCATGTTGTGATGATGAAACTCAAAAATGTTACATTAAAAGATGATTATTTGAGTGTTTATGACATGATGAGAGAGAAAAGGTGGATGGTGTGTGCATTGTGGTTATGCTTGCGTGGCATGATTGTGTCCACTGTCTAGTGTTGTAGGTAAGAATGGGATATGTGAAGATAAGATGAGTTCATATCCAATAGCATATGCCCAGATGTATATTTTCTGTGTGAAAGATTATTTTTCTTTCTATAAGATCAAATGTGTATAACTTGCTATATGCCTCTTATTTTAACTACAATATTTTGACTTCCTTGTATTTTCATTTGGAAAATATTCATTTCACAATTGCACACTAAAAAAATACTAATTTATAACTATGATACAACACAACAATGTAATTTCAAAATTATTATATCTTTTTACATAAGTTTACATTTAAAAAAATATATTTTTTTCAATATTTATAATATAAATGCAAGAATGTCAACATATCATAACTAGTTCATTTTAAAGATTCTCATAGATAACTTATCCATTTGTTCATTTTATTTTATTCTGGAATATTCATCTGTTATGGTAGATATTTTAAATGTATGGTAGATATTGTTGTTGTGTGGAATTAGAGAAAATTAAAAATAATTTGTATTGTTAGTTTATTAGTTTTAAGGTCAGGGTGAGAACTTTCAAAATCAGTGTGTGCTTCAAATTAAATATTAAACTCTAAATTCTAAATTTTAAATTTTAAATCCTAAATTCTAAATATTAAATTACTTTTACCTAATCAGATTTATTAATAATTATTTTTATTATATTAGACTTATTATTATATGTTATTATCCACTTTTCACCTATGATATATTTACATAGGCATATCATTCCAATTATTACTACTATTAGAATTGAATTCACCATTATGTTACTTAATAGCTTTGATCAATTGAATGAAGCATAAAGAGTGCAATTATAAAAAAGTGCATATATTTTTTTTTCTTCCGCATTATTTACAAAGATCCAAAAGTTTACAAGTATAAGTATTAACTAGAGGGTTTTTTACATCAGTCATTTTCTATATTCGCGTATTACTATTTCCAAATTAATTTTCTTTATTCACATAATGATATTATTATTATTAAATTTTTACGTTGGAGAGTTTTTATACATAGAGTAATTTCACAATCACCTAGCAACAAAGTGAAAAAATAATTGAAGTTTACTTTACTCAAATTTGGGCTTATTTACAAATAATAGACGAATTTTCACAACAACTCAACAAACTCCAAAGAATACATGATTAATACTATAGTAAACACTAAATTTTAAATGATTGACATATTAGTTTATGACAACCATCAAATACTGAAAACAATCAATAATAATGGTTATTTTCACATGAAGCATATTGTTGAATCATATCATATGTTAAAAAAAATGTTCAAAAAAAAAAAACATCTTACTAAACATATCAAACTTCCAAGAAAAGGAATCCAAACAATAACACACATTCTTTTTCTCAACCAAAAAATTCACTTCCCATCTTGAACTTATTTCAATTAATGTTTAGGTTTTCTTGTAAATCAAAAGGAAACATGAAAAAACATTTTGAAAGCAATTTTAGCACATTAAATAACAAAAACACCAAATCTTCATCCAAGTTGAGGAAAACTTTATCAAGTCTTCATCTTCAAAGAGGTTGGAGGCATAAAATCCTATCTTTAAATCTATCACATGAAGGTTGTAACTAGAACATGTCTCCCCATCTTTGAAAGGCATCCCATATATATGTCTTTACACCTTTCAAAGGTCATCTATGTGTAAAACTAAGATTAGAAAATTAACTTTGCATTAAACATAAAATTATTAACATATCAAGTATAATTGTTAGCTTAATCATCATCATTAGGCTTGCGTTCAAACTAAATGTAATCATTATTTTTTGTGTTTCATACTTAAAATTTATCTTGTGTTAACCTTACTTGAAACACACTTGGAATTTCTTAAAAATATTGACCCAATGAACCACAAAGAATACAACTTTGACTAGATTTTAAAAAAATTATTATTATTATTGAAATTGTATTAAAAAATACAATTTTTTCTTTTAGAAAATTAAAAAATTAAATTTTTCTATAAGCACAATTTGTTTATTTTTTTAACTTATTCAATTATTCTCTTTTTTGTAATTTTTAAAAAAATCACTAGTTGGAAACGTCTTATTACTCCAAATCATGTAGTTATTTTTGTTTATGTGTGTGTATATAATTTTATCCTTCATAAAAGTTACTTCTATTTTTGAAAATCTTCACGAACAAGCTTTTCAAATTTTTTAGAACATGATTCCCAAAAAAATAATTTTTGGAATACACTTTTTTGAAGACATGAATCCGAAACAAACTTTCTAGATAGAATTTCTAAGGCAATTTCTCCCTGCACCATATAATGCACCCAATGCAAAATTTAAAACCTAACATTGGTCTTAATTTCATTTTTCTTACAGAGTCGATGCACAAATTCGAAATTGATTTTTATATATTTTGGATTTTGAAATCTGAAAGGTCATTTTTGTATTTCATTTAAATTTCTGAATAGTCATATCTGGAAGTGAGTTATGAGTTCCAGATTTTCATATACAGAATGGTGTGATGTAAATGGTGTTGATGATTGAGATCCAGAACTCATTTATGTTTGCTTACGGATCTTAACATCCGAAAGGTCATTTATGTTATCCTGATAAACTTTCGGATGATAAAATCTAAAAATGACATATTAGTTCCAAATTTGTATATCCAGAATTTTGTAATTTGACTCATGGACATGAATATCTGAAAAACAAAAACTTTAAATAATTAAGAACAAAACCAACATTTCACATAATCAGCCCTTTTCTAAAACAAACTTTTTAGAACATACATAATATACCTTTCTGAACAAGGTTTCCAAAAAACATGAAATGCGTCCAAAATCATATATGATAACTTTTTTTTCTGAATGAACTCTCTCTCCTTTTTCTTCCTGAGAGTGCAGACATCGTGCAGCAACATTGACAAAAGTGGTATGGTACACTGAGGTAGGGTATTTTTATATTGTTTTGTAAGTATGGGAATGCAGCTAGTAATAATGGGGTGCAAGAAGAAAAAACTTAAACATGGGGTGCAAGAAGAAAAAATTTAAAAGAACATACTTCGGGTAAAAACCGAAAAGAATATAATTCGGGTAAAAAAACCCAGAATCTAAAACCCTGTCAGTCACAGTTCTACCTCATTTGGCGCAGAGCCAGAGCCGATTACGGTTACTTCCGCCGTTTCTCGACGGTGGTGCGGCTGCGCTCGATGGACGGAGGTGACTGGCTCTAATTCTTCGAGTGGTGGGGCTCCGACCTCAGCGACGTTCACATCGTTCTCTGATCAACTTCCGGCTAGGGAAACGGCGTTGTTTCCGTCGTTGCGTATCCCCCTTAAAGTCCCTATCAATTACTGTTCTACCTCATGTGGTGCAGAGCCAGAGCCGGTTACGGTTACATCCGCCGTATCTCAACGGTAGTGCGGCGGCGCTCGGAGGACGAAGGTGACTGGCTCTACTCCTCCGAGTGGTGGGGTTCCGACTCCGACGACGGTCACACCGTTCTTCGATCAACTTCCGGCAAGGGAAACGGCGTCGTTTCCGTCGTTGCGCATCACTCTTCAAGACCCGTTAGTTTCCTCCCTTTCTCGACGTTTTTGTTTCCTTCAGGTTCTGTTTGCACGAAGCAATTTATGAGTTTCCAAATGAACTTAAAATTTCAGACACTAAAGTACTTACACTTCATTTGATTTCATTTTACTGTGTGACAAATTGTTCGATTTTATGTTTCGTTTTTTAAAAACACGGTCTTTTCAAGTTTTTTCTTTTTCTTTTCAGAACCCATTTGCATTTTTTGCAAGATTTTGACGATGAAATTTTGGGTGTTTGCATGGTTTCTAGAGCAGAATGCATTGGTCAGGAATGGAAAGATGGCTGCAGAAAAGGTGTGAGGAGGTGCATCCTGGATATGGGGATGGAGGGAAACTGAGGATACTTGGATACCAATGGAGGGTGCTTCGTTTCAATGACGTTACTCGCCAGAGCACGGCAAAAGTGATGGCAACTTACCGCGAAAACATGCCAGGAGTTGTCTACCTCATGCAGCAACCACGTTGTTTGGCTGTTCCATGTATATTTCCTAACCATTTAAAATGTGAATAGAAATGTGTGGTGGAGTTATGTCTCCTAGGGTTGGTTAGTTTGGTGTTTCAACGAGTGAAGTTTTACTTGAAAAACTTTATGTATGGAAACTTGTAGGGATAGTGTTTGTTTTTAGTTAGTGATTGCTATTATGTAATGTTGTAAGATTGTTAAGATTAGAGCTTCTGCTAACCTGCTAGAAGTGATACCTGTTCGATGATATATGTAATTAAATTAACTATTAATTTGAGCATCTTTGCTTGATTTGGGATGGATTTTGAGAACAAAAATAAGCTTTTTGTTATGCTTGATCATTGAATTCAAACAAAGAGGTCTTCTTCTGATAGCCTATTTTGTTGGGTCAAGGTCTTTGCACGGGATTGAAACCACCTATCCTCTTTGTATGTTCCCTTCTCTGTTTGTCCCATTAAAAGTGAAAGATAATACAAAATAAAAAATCTCCTATGTGAGGGTAGTTTCCTTGGTATTTTGTATTTGCGGTTAATTTGGAGGCTCCCCGCATGCCATTTGACGACAATTGCTTTGTTGGCTGCCTAGTTAAATCTTGAGCATATTGCTAACATTTTGCACTCTTAGGTAACTTATTTGTTTTATTACTCCTTAAAAATATTTGTTTTGTGCTCACCACCACTCCTTTACTTTGGACCATTTACACTGGTTGCTATGACATTGTGGATTTGAATTTTGATATTCTTATTTTGGCCACGGTCATGATTATAGTATTTATTAATGAAGTTCTTGGGGTAATTTTTGGTCATGATTCTTGATATGTAATTTTCGGAACATATCTATCCTTAATACGATTTTCAGTTCATGTTCAATTAATTCCAGGTATATATTTTTATTTGTTTAATGCCATCTTGCAGATGTGAAAAGTATGATATCAGCTGGGTTGACTACTATAGCCTCATGTAATTTTGATATTATCAGTGCACTACAAGGAAAGAAAAATATGCACATTTTATGCATTGGACATGGTGGAGGAAGTTTACCACTGTTTTTGGCAAGTCAAATCCAAGGTGAAAATAGTTCTACCTTTATGGGTTTTTTCTGGTTTTAACTGGTAGCTTGAAACATCCATATTAAAAGTTATTATTTTTTAGTGGAAAAATGAAAAAAATATCCATCATGGAAATGTATTATTTTGTTTCTTGTTATAGACATACTCATATCTTGCACTAGGGATAAGGCATCGAACCTTGGACATTGTTATTGTCACTGGCAACCAGCTGTAATGTCAACAGATATGAACCGAACCAAGATATTCATATGACTTGTGCCCTGATTTACGTGGATACATATTAACACGGACCATCATCAATTTATTCCTTTCTCCATCCCCTTTATGCATAGTCTAGTTCTTGGTCTGGAGATGCTTAGTGACATAAAGCATGCTACTTCTACTCCATTCTTTTTTTTATGATGTAGATTTTGGGATTTGTTAATGATTTTCTCCCTTGTTCACTTGACAAATTTATTTTTGCAATTAATCCTCATACACCTTGCTTAATTTTCTGTGCACTTTCCAGGTGCCATTGTTCATATAGTTGAAATTGATCCCCTTGTTATCTCAGCCTCAATTCGAGCTATGGGTTTCCCAGCTTGCTCACTCAAGACACAATCAGGTGACCAGGATGTTTCGAAACCTGAAACCATTGATGAAATTATGTGGAAAGGCACCCATGAAAGGATTTGCCTCTACGAAGCAGATGCTGAGGAATTTGTCGTTAATAGCACAAATATATATGATATGATCTTTGTTGATGCTTATGATGGTGATGATATATTTCCCCACAAGTTATGGCGCCCAGATTCAACATTCCTTAAAGCCCTGAGTAATCGACTCCATCCCAAACATGGCACTGTTGTGGTGAACCTGCATTCTGACTCTGATGTCTTGAATCTTGATACTGTTCCATCGGCACTTGAGCAGATTTTACCAATGGGAAAGTATGTATCTCAAGTTTGCGGAGCATACAAAGATTTGCTTGTAGGAAAAGGAGGTTCTGGTCTTGCTTTTACTGTTGCAGTTCCTTGGGTGTGTAATACTTCCCTGGTTGTGTGTAGAGGTTTTGATAAAGACAGCGAGTATTTTAACAGGGATTTTGTGATTAACACCCTCATTACCAAGTCCCTTGAACTGGAATATGTTATGGACTTGCCATTCTCATGCTTGGAATACTTAAAAAGAGGTTTTATTCTTGTCTAGTTTATCACAATCTTGTTGGTCGTCTACATTCAGCAAATTCTTAGCCAGTCTCTATTACTATATGAAACATGTTCTCTACTATGATCTGGTATTAATGGATAAACATAGTACCACTGGGTTCACTTGACGAAAGGAGTTCAGTGGCAATTTTTGGATAATGTTTTGAAAGACTAAACGTAGCAGTATGTTTTTGTTTTCTATTCTTTTCTCTTTAACAAAATTTCTTTTAACATCAAAAGAAAAAGGACATCACTTTGGAAACTTCCAAACCTACTGACTCAAAGGTTTCGTAGAGTGTTTGTAGTTTTTTGCTTGGGTTTCATCTGAAGCTAATGTAGGGACAGATGTAATAATGCATGGATACCAACTTAAACCATGTCCTAAATTTCATATAAAAAGAATAAATAAAAATATCTAAAAAATTCAATATTCCAAAATTTTCACATACTGCTATATCTAGATCTATATTCTAGATTGAATAATTCACAATAAAGCTTCAAATTACATAATTCTAAATATAACTCTAAACAATATAATTATTCTACATTTTATACTCTAATAGAGTTATAGATTGTATAATTCAAAAATATAATTTCTTGTTACATAATCCAAGTTATGGATTAAATTCAGAAATATTCAAATTAATATAATTTTGAATTGGTTATGTAGATATTATCTAGAATATTTTAGTTATTTAGTCGTTTTCTATATTATTAGAATTGTAGAAGAAAATATCCGGGGTGAAAGAAGAATGTGAACAGTAGAAGGAACATACATGAATGTAACATTTACTCAACTTATGCCTACCCTTTCTGCCTTTGTCTCGTGTATATATATATTCTTTGCAAATGCTTTTCAAAAGTCCCGTACTATCTCATTTTAACTCACTCAATAACCCTTCATTTCCACCATTTTCTTGTTTACAAAACTTGTATCAACTTTCATCACAAATCAATCAATAAAATACACATAATTTTCTTTACAAGTATAATCTCTCATAAAAAGGAGGACAATTTTGTCAATTTGTAATAGAAAACAGCAATGCCCCTAGTATTCAAAACTCTTAATGTACTTCCAGATTTACCATATGGAAACAAATGAGAGCTAAATGTACTTGCAGATTAACATTGAGCTGAATTATTATCCATTGAACGTGTTGTAGTCATGATACATAAACAGTACAATGTGAAAAAATGATCCTCCTTGGTTGAATACTAAAGATATGATTGAAAGTTAGAATAATGACGTACTCTAGACATAGTGTGAATTATGAGGCTTCATTTGTCAAAATAGAAAAATGCTTCAAAAAAAAGTAAGTGACAAGGAAGCATGATGAACGCACATGTTTGTGACGGAAGAGGTTAAGGGTTTTACAATGTGTATGAACAGTTACTAAAGCAGTGACACACCACCTGAAACAATTATTAAAGAAGGAGCCAAAATGACCGGTGAAGTCATGAGCTAGAGATAATCACATTCACACCGAAAAGCTAGGATAAACAAGATGGGATAATACAAGATAGTAGAACAAAAAAATCAAAAATACAAAAAAAATTGAATGCCACTATCTACTGTTCATTACGGGATTGCAAATTGAAGCACGTACACTTATCTTTTATGGCTTCACCCTCACTTCCAAACTCTTTAAATCTGTACTCTTCCTGCTTAAATGAAGAAGGCACCTTTCCCTCACTGTAGCATTGGTTACACACACTAAAATGAGATTTTATCTCCTTAAACCGAGAACCAATAACTGGGTAGCGGCAAACCGAGCAGACGGAGTTACCATGCCGGTTTCTATCCCCTGTCTCAAGCTTTGCTAGAGTAGGCATGATACCAAAACCCCAATCTGGATCATCAAACATTACAAGAAACTCGGAGAAAGACACCATTGAAGTGTCTGAGTCTCCACGAACTTCCATTAATTCACTAACTCCTTGGCTAGGAAGATATATGGCCCTTAACAGTTTGATGTATGCAGTGGCATCAACTTTCCTAATATTAGCACCATCTTCATTCATAGGACGCCACAAAAGGGCATCGAAGGCAACCCTTTTGCGTCTATCCGGAGGACCACCACAAATAGGAGCAAGAATTGCATAGAACATTCCCAGGTCTAGCCTGCCTGAACCATTTTCATCTAAAACAGAAAGAATCCTCTCATTTATGGCTTTCACAGCCCCTTGAAAAGTCTCTGGCTTCAGAAAACTCAGTAATCTGTGAAGGATTTCTTCCAAATTCGGCTTCCGGATGGACTTTTCAGGAACTCCACTACCAGAATAGGATACTGCCACATCACGTTCACTCATCTCCTTCTTCAAAAGCTCTACACTGCAACGGCTCAACCTAGTAACCCTCTGAAGCGCTCTGATTTGCAGAGCAGTGGCTAGCTCTTGCCTCCCAGTAGTCCGCTCTCCAACTACCTTAAACTTGGATGCTTCAACTATAACAAAAGAAGCCTCCCCGGGAACACCTCCATTACTAGCTTTGGTTTTCTTTTTCTGCAGCTGCTTCAAATGGGATATTGCATCATGCAACTCAACCCTATTCGTCATTTTCAACGCTTCCTTCAAAGCTTTTTTGGCCTCTTCAGTCTCTCCAGCTCCCAGCAGTGACACCGCCTTGTTCAGCTGTGCTCGCCAATGATTCGGCCACACAGCCAATACTCTAGTATACATCTCAGATGCCCTCTGAAACCTACCCAGGTCCATATAAAGCCCGCCTAAATTATAAAGCGCATCCACATGACCAGGCTTCAAATCAATAGCCTTCTGAAACACCTCAATTGCCCTCTCATCCTCACCCATGGCATGTAAAGCCGAGGCCAAATCGCAATGCGCGTCAGCATAATCCGGCTTCATGAAAATTGCCTCCTCCAACGCCTTCACTGCCGCTCTATACTCCCCCACGCCAAAAAGTGCACTACCTAAGAGCTTCAGAGCTCTAAAATGTGTGGGACAAAGAATCGCTGCCTCCCTATAATACTCACAGGCACTCAAAACCATCCCTTCACCCTCAAGAGCGATGCCAAGGTTCACATAAATCTGGGGGAGCAAGTAAGCCCATTGGTTGCCACCAGCCTCAGCCGACTCAAGAGCCAAGAGAAACTCCTCCTTGGCATCCTTGTACCTGCCAAGAACATACAAACAATTCCCAGCTCTAAAATGAGGCCTCACATCCACAGGTTGCAACTCACAAGCCCTCTTGAAACTAACTAATGACTCCTTAAACAACTGATGCTCATACAAAACTCTCCCAATTGCCATGTGTCCATCAAATGCCTCTTCTCTTGACCTAGCACCATCAGCCCTCCCTCTCAACCCTCCCAATTCCTTCAAAAACACTGCATAATCATGCCCTGACTCCTCCCAAAACACTCTCTTCTCCGAAATCTCGGCCGAGGGCCCCAATTCGCGCGACCACCCGGCATCTGAATATGCGTCGAAGTTGTCATTCTTCAATTTCCCACCTTCTTTGGACTGCTTCATCTTCAGCCTCTTCACAAGAAGCTCCAAATCATCCACAATCTTCCAGGTCTCGTCAAACACGATCCCGTGGTTTGGCGACACCGCCCAGGCCGCCGTCCGCTGCTTCTTCTGTGTCTCCACCGCGATTCTCTCGTCGACGATCGACGAGGATGATGCCTCAGACGCTGCAAGGGGCTCCTTCACGGCGTCTGCGACGAGGTCAAGGCCAAGCGCGTCGAAATCACGGTCGACGTCGCCGGCACCGTCGTCGTACGTGCGCAACAGACCCTCGTACGTGAGACCCTTGTCGCCATCGATGAATTCGCCGTAGGTCCGAAACACCTCGTCAAGGATCGCGTTGAGTTGTTCGTCGCTGAATTTCACCCTAGGGTTCACTGCACCCACTAGCGACGCCATTTCCTCGCGGTTGAGACCCCCATCACGGTTCGCGTCGAATTGGTTGAAAATTCGCCTGACCTTCTCCGATCTGGTGCCCCTCGTCGCCATTTTCGGAGTCAAAATCGAAGCTTGGTGGCGGCAGGTGTGATGGGTCGGTGCCGGTGAGGTTGTATTTAAGAAAATTAAAATAGAATAAAATAAAACAAAAACAAAACCTAATTTTTTTTATAAGGGCTTGAAATTGGAACCCCAATGAGTTGTTTTGGGGTCATTAGGATTTGGGATTGGAGTCAGAAGGCGTTACTTGTGGTTGATGATAATGATGATAGGTTGTTGGTTGTGTTGTGGGGTTGGGGTTACCAGTCAGAGGGACCATTTCAAAGGGGGCATGATTTTTCAATTTGGAACCCTAATTTTTTGTTTCAAATCTTTTGTTGAGATTTGGGGTTCTGCTAGGGTAGGACTTGATTATTGGTGATGATGATGATGATGGATGGAGGAGTGTGTGGGTTGAAGCAAAAGGGATGAATGATGGGACCAATTCTAAAGGCAGTGATTTTTTTAGGGTTTGAAAATTGAAACCCTAATTTGCTTTTTGATATCATTAGGTGTTGATTTGGGATTTAGCTTCCACCCATTAGCTGTGTTTATGGTTATTTTGGCTTTTGATTTGTCAATTTGGACTCAAGCTGTAAAGGGGGTGATTATTGAAGAAGAAACACAACTCTCTCACTTTCTCTATTTCAATCTTAATTCTTTTTTTCTTTTTTTAGTTCTTATGATGTGAGTATATTGGTAGGTCTTATTTAGTTATTTTAAGTTAAATGATGATGATTATGGGTAGGTAATGAATAAATACTACATCTGTCAACCAAACTTTCCTCTAAATTATTTATTTTATGCCAATCATTGCATTATTTCAATTAATGGGTTTTATTCTATAGAATATATAGAATATAAAGGTAATAGCTTTTGTCATTGTATGCAGAAAAGTTATTTATTGTTCTTTAAACTGCTTAATTTTATAATCAAAACTTATGTCTCATTCATAAATGACTGCATAACCCTCATTGTTCATAATTTATTAAGGTCAAATAACATTTCAAACGATAAATGTTAGAAAGAAAAATATAATAATAAATAAATGATGGGTTAAATCATTTTTTATTTTTATAATTAAACAAACTTTATCGTTTAGTCATGGATCACGACAACATGGTATGTTAAACCTTCAACTTTTATAATTCTATAAATAATTCTATTTAAATACCTTAATCGTTTATTATTCTTTACAATTTATTGAGTAGAAATTTCTTTCTTTATCCAAATTATCTTGTACTTAAATTAGTTTGTTAATAGAGATTTTTATATTTATTTCAAATCATTTTGTTTCTTTTTTTGCATTTCTGTCAAAGTGTATAAAGGGAAGGATAATTACAAATGATTTCTTTATGATGTTTACATAATTGAATTGGCTTTTGATAGTATAATAGATTCTTTTGAAGGTATTTTATATTAAAGTGGGCAAACAGAAAAATTAAGAAAATAAAGAAGTTATTTGTAACAACTTTAGATGGATCTCGAAACCGATGTAGTATAATATTAAAAACCAATATTTATTATTATTATTATTATATATATATACATACAATTTTTTATATCACATTAAATAATTAATAGTTGATTTTTTCTACATAACTTTATACATATTATATTCACACTAAATTTAATTCATAAATATAAATCGAAAAGAAAATTACATATAAGTTAGATATTAAAGCATTGTAAAGGAAGATTAACAATTAAGTATAAGATATAAAATAAATAAGTCTCAAATATAAAAGAAAAATGGAACATGCAGAACTTTTTTAATTTTACTTTATTTATACTTTTAATTTTTCAAGAATTTAACTCAAATTTAAAGGATTTTTTTCAAAACATAAAGTAAAAATGAGTAAGATGGACAACATATAAGTAGAAGAACCCATAAACTTATTGTCTTAAGGTTTTGCATTTGTTCGCAACCAATTGACAATAAATTTCAAGTTAAAATGATTGCTCTTCAACTGCTTAATCAATATCCATTTTGACAAATCAAGATATAACTGAGTAGTTCCTATACGATTTATGTGAATAAATAACTTTGTTAATCATCTAATCAACATTAACATTTTAAATGTCATCCAATAAAAGCTTATCTAATAAAAGATGAAAAGATCATGGTGAAGCTTACTACAAAACACAAATTTAATTTTGAATTTGTTGCATCATCTTAAGAATCCATCTACATGTAAATGCATACATTTAACCTTTAACCTTTGCTACGAGAACAAAATATTTGTATGCAAGTAATAATGATCTTATTCAAGATGCCTACAAATAAAAGTTTCGCCATGAAAAACAAACCGACGATGTCATGCAAAATAACAACTTATTTTTCATGCATTATTTGTTTCAAGTTATTAAATAATAGATCACAGACGGTCTACTGACTATCATCTTATGAAAATCTTTAAAATTATTTTTAAGATCTACTCAGCCACCTTTCTAGAGCTAACATATTTTTGGTAAAGGTTGTTTTTCCTTAGATAACATCAATAAAGACTTGTAATCTCATCATATTGTTGAGATTCTTTCCCCTTAGTGTCAATCATAGTGAGTTGTTTTATATGGTGCTCAATATTTTTCTTAGTAATATCAATACGATGTTTGACTTGTTTGATTCATGATTTGACTACATGATAAGATCAATGATGATTAGGTTGAACAAAAATCTTCAATTCATTGCATATAACTTGTAGCTCAACTCATTATAGGTTATTTTGTAAGTTGTAGTCAAACTTCCTCCCCTTTTAAAGCAAACATGTTATTTTTAAAGGTTGTTCTTCCTTAGATGACATCAATAAACACTACATAATTGCAGTTTGTTGTTGAAACTATTTCTCAGTGTCAATCATTGTAGGTAATTTTGTATGGTGCTTGATATTTTGCTTAGTAATATCAACATGATGGTTGACTTACTTGATACGATATTTCACCGAAGAGAGGATTTATGACGATCAAGTAAAAACAAAATCTTTAATTCATTGCATATAACTTGTAGTTTGACCCAATGTTGTTGTAGGAAAAACTCTAATTCGTTGGTTGTCTTTTATTATAATGTTGATAATTGGTGTTCATATGTTATTCTCACTTTATTATTGTATAGTTTTGAGTCTAGTTTGTATGGTTTCATCATTATTTTACAAAATTTTATTTCATGTGTGTTTTGAGGTTGCTAGATATGAAACTAAGGTGTCTCGAGGAATATGAGGTGATAGTCTAACTTTCCGTACAAACTATAAATTAGGGTGACTTGAAAAAAAATTTACTCAAACCCCATAGGAAACAAATGTTCTTACACGAAAAAAAAAAAAATCTTTGAAGAAATTTTGAAAAAGTGAAAACTTTGTATCAAGCTATTAAGTTCAAGAAAATGAAAGTTTCAAAAAGATCCATGTGCAAATAACTCTTTAATGTTATAATAAAAAAATTAAAAATAAATATATGTGGATCATCCAAAACACATTAGCATGACGTACTTCTCGTGTTTGAACCAGAGTTTGAAACCAAACTTAAGTGTCATTCACCCTATCATCAATAAAATATAAAAATAAAAGAAGTATGAGTAATAAGATAATACTACTTTTAATAAATACTCCTATCTATATTTTTTGTGTTTCCTAGATAAAAATAAATACAACAAAAATAACAAAAAATAATTAAATTATTTACTACAAATGTATAATAAAATAATAATTGAATTGTTATTCTTGACATAATTATTAAAATAGCTTATTAAATTACTAACTAATTTATAAATATTTCCAGAATTGTCAAATTAAGATTGCCACAATTGTAAAATGTTGCAATTAATACTTGTTATCACTCAGTACACACTACCTAAATATTTTCAATTGACATTATAAGACCATATATGTATAATTAAAATTATATGGACATTAAAAATGTAGAAGTAAAAGTAAGTTAATTTATCACATTTTCATAAAGCAGTAACGTAATAAAAATAGAGAAAAAAAAAATAGTGAAGAAGTCCTACCATTATAATCTTAAAGAATTATTTAGCTACTTTAAACTTGTTTTCCTTCATAACCAAATTAGATCAAGTTTTATTTTTCAACGACCAAATTGAATATTTAATTTTTTTCAAATAAATAAATAATTGATTTATTAGATCATGTGTGAAATATTGCATTTGTAATGTAAAAGAACAGAAATAACAGTACTATAGAACAGTTTTACCTTGTTATCCAAATGTAACATATTATCTATAGTAAATTTTTTCACTTTTACTTCAATCATTGATATTTCAATAACATTAATTTAGAAAAAAGAAAACTTAATATAAAAGTATATGAGGGAGGGTTGCAACTTGCAACTTTTTAGAAAGCATAAAGTGAATGAACAATTAAAAAGAGAAACGTGAACAGTGTAGAAAATAGAAAAAAAGAGAAATTTCTCACATGGCTAAAGGTAAAGTCCAAAATTTTCATCCACTGGGGTGCAAACAGTCATTCAGTTGGGTAATTTACAGTTACACCCTCGTGAAAAAAATATAACTTTCATGTTCTAATCACATTGCTCTTCCCAACAACAAAATATTATCTTACCAACAACAATTTCAGTGAAGCATTCTGTATTGTTTCTGTATGAAGCACCATCTATTTACCACAAAATTTTCACCCTTCATCCATCAACCAAACATGCAAAAACAATGCATCAAAAAGAATAGTTTTGCCTTCTCAGAAATCATATTCTTCTGTCAATAATCTGTTCAAAAGAATAGTAATGCAAAATGAGTAAATGAGAGAATCAATACACAAATATCAGTAAGAGCAGAAAGTATGTATAACAATAAAAGTAACAGATAATATATAATATAACTCATACCTTCATGTTTCTTCTTCAAACTTCTTGCAAATAACAAACATATAACCAGAAAAGTCACCCCAGCTACTCCTCCTAATATTATAGCAGCAGTTTTCCCTGGATTTTGCCCTGCATCACCAACAGGCAACATATCACAATAGCAGATCTAAAGATGATCATACTAGCAGGTATCTTTGAACCCTGGAACAACTAATTCAGTGCAGATTTAGGTAAGTGTTTGCAAAATTGATCATAAATCAAACAGAAGTAACTATGATTAGAATTGATTTTGAAGTGAAATAAATTCATGTTAAGTACTCAATAACTTTATGGTTGAAGCCAAATAAGTGAATGTTTATGTAATATATTCCAATACTTCAGCATGAATTTGACAGATAATTAAATTAAAAATGCACAGAGCATTTCAAAGTGAACTAAAGTTTATAAAACAAACAATGAAAATGACAGATTGTTCAAATTTTAGAATGATGTTAAAACTTAAAAATTGAGGCTTCTCTTTTGCCTTTACATTCATATCTGTTTGGTCCGGTGTGTGCGAGTGTGTAAGTAGGTAGCTTAGGGGTTTGACATGAATAGTGACGTCATCTAGTACCTGAAGAAGATGAAGAGAATGAAGGTGATGATGAAGATGATCTAGAAGGAATCCCATTTGGGTAATAGCTATAACTGATGAAACACTTGTGAAGAAAGACTTGTCCTGAAATAGAGCTGCCACATTCAACCTGAGCTCTCTGGACAGCATTTTTCACACACTCCCCACAATCTGAGTCACCAACATCCCCTTCACATTGCCCCATCACATACAAAGACTGGTAGCTGGTGGTGTAGAAGCCATGGCCACTGACCACCCCATTTTCCATCACAGATAATGCAGTGTCCCTCCTCTCCTCAAACCCTCTCCCAGCAGCATTTGTTGTCCCACAAGTCTTGTACAGCATCTGCATACCTGAGATTTGGGAGAACCCTGCAACCTCATAGAGAGCGTAGCATCCCAGTAGTTGGACCCTTGCAGCGGTGGTTTTGCCACAAAGTTTGTCACACAAAACTGGGAGCCTGCTGACACAGTTGTAGCAGTCAGAGTTGGTGAGATCCCCTCTGCATTGGAAGAGACCAGTTATGGTGTTCTGGCCAGAGCCAGAAGTGGTCTTGTAGAACTTGGTTTTGGTGGATTGTGAAACCAATGAGCCAAAGAGTGCAGAGAGTGCCTGGGAGTACACCCCACTTGGATCTGTGAAAGAATCCTTAGAGCAACCCTTGTAGACCAAAGTGGAGTAATCAGAAGCAGATTCTGCAACATGGGGTGACTCAAAACATGTGAACACAACCAACAAAAATGAAAATAACATGAGTTTAGTAGAAAACCCCATTTTATAACTCTGGAGTTGAGGAATCAAAACATGGCAATTTGAGGAAAACCCTCCAATGCTCAAAGGGTATGAGAGAGATCAAGATTTGGTGTAGATTCTTTGGCCTTTTTCTGCTGCTTTTTGCTTCATCTAGAGCTCAAAGGATTTGGCCTTTTTCCTTTATTGAGTGACTCAAAATTCTGGTTTTGTGGTTGTCGATAGAGTTGGGATTCACTTTCGATTGGATATCCTACAACCTCAGTAGATATGGAGACGAGTGAGCTGCATCTACCATCTTTATTTCTCTCTACAATCAGTACAATGTACAATTAAAAAGAAAAATAAAAGACTGTATAGTGTCTACTTTTCAAAACCAAAAACAAAATGTTTTACATGGCTTACTAGTTTTCATTTTCTTTTTATTATTATTTAAAGATAATGAAAATTGAAGTGTTTGAATTATTTAAATATTTTGTAAATTTAGATCCATACTTCTACTTTTAAATAAATATAATTCATCGAATTAAAAAGAACGATTTTGGTAAGTCCAATTAAATAAACATTTAGATTTAGGTAGATCATATATTACGTTAAATCCTTTAAAAAATTAAAATCTATAATTATGAACAGATATGTTTCTCTAATCTCAAAGAAAATAAAAATTAATTTATATTACTTCTTTAAAATTTAAAGATTTAATAATTTTGTAAGTATTTAGAATTTATATCACTAAAATCTATCTCATCACGAGAAGAGCAAATGGACAATATGTTTATCATGAGATTAATATGAGCTTTTTTTTATCTTCTATTTCAGAAATTTCAAGATCTTTTTATGTTAATATGAAACTTTTCTTCATGAAAAGCTTTTTCTCATTTTCTTGCTATGGCACACTAATTTAAAATATTGAAGTTTCTTCTATTGACATTTTTTTTTCCTTCAATTCCTTTGAATTATTATTTTTTTCTTTTTTCAAATCGTCCATTTTAAACTTGTACATGAAGAAGTAGAAGACATCTTCATCATTTGACTCTTTGGTGTTTGATAAGTGGTCTACTGCTTCTAAAGTCTGAACTTCTTTTCACATATGTTGTCTCTTAATGGAATTATATTTATAATTGGTCCTAATTGAAGCCTATAATGTATGGCCAATTGATGATAGAAGTTACTTGTTATTCATGGAATAATGAAATGAGTATTTTTTGGAATTGACTTTGCATGGAGAGCTTAGTCAAACAATGTTGAGACTTACTTTTGTTTGCAAACTTAGAGATGCACCTCGTGCACTCTTAAGATTCTAAGAAGTCCATTCACATGAACTTTTCCAAATCTCTAACATTATTAATGTATGTTGTTTTGGGATCTTGAACTTTTGTCATGTCATCCAACAACTTCAAGTTGATTTGAACCTTGAGAAACTTTGTCTTAGAGCTTCTAACCTATTTAGAAGAATCTACAATTTCATATCCTTCATGATGAAAGATTCTATTTAACGTGTGAGAGTTGCAACTTTTCTTATTTGCAGGTCTTCATTATCCCCGTACTTGATCTTTAAGGAGTCTCAAATCTCCTTGACCAATTTTAATGTGCAAATTATTCATATTTAAACAATGCACAAATTAGAATGTACCTTGCCTTTTTGAGTTATATCTCATCAAACAATTTTTGCATCGATCTTGATATCTCCTCTGGTCTTAATCTGTCATAGTTGATATTGTGTGGACTTAACATACATCCCGAATGATCTTTCTAGTAAGGAAAGTCTTCTCCCATAAAAGCTAAAGACCTTGTAAGGGATGCACCTACGCCTATTAGTTGTTGTTACATGTCTGTCATTATTTGGATATTTCCTCTAATTGTGGTGAAACGCTAAACCCTTTAGAGGTTGAGAGGTTGAGCTCTGATACCAATTGGGAAAAATAGGTCAAAACACAAGAAGGAAAGGTTAATCATGTTTCAAATCTTTTTTTAAAATATTGGAAGAAGTTAACTGATGATGTGCAGTCTGACAATGGCTTCTCTTGACAAACACATTATCAAGTCAAACACAACTTCAAATTTAATAGTTTGATTATCTAAAAAGCTTTTCAAAAGTAAATATCATAAAATTTAAAGAAACAAGAGATAAGAAGGATTATATTTTTAGATTGATTCTTCTATTAATGAAGACATTATCCAATTCTCAGTCAATAAATTGAGTTTCGCTAGACAACTATCGCTATAAAAAAACAAATGAGTATTATTTGGACCTTGATCATTTATTACTAAAATTAAGTATTATTTGGATCACAACAAACCTTCACAAGAAAAATACAACACTAATACATAATCTTTGTATTTCTTTTAATTAAGATGAAGTTGGAAGAAACTTTTATAAATCTTGTTAAAATAACTCATAAATATCTCTATTAACCCTTGAAAGTAATATTATACGTATAAAATAAAGAATAAGGGTTCTATTTATATAGTTTCTAAAATACTCATCAAAATCATTTAATCAATTATTTTAAGTTGATAATCAATTACTTTAGTAAAATATAAAAATCAGTTAAAAATTTGTAGATTATTTTGGCTTTTCATTAATTTTGAAAAATAATCTAAAACAATGTTAATTGATTATTAAATATTAATCGATTATTTTCTAAGAGCAGTTACAAATACAATTTTATGATGTACATAAACATTTTAATCAATTACATAAAATCCTAACAATTAGAACATTTTTCACATTTTAATCTTTTAAGAATATTTTTTTATTTTTACTTTTTAGTATTAAGTTTAGGTTGGATACTAAAAGTGATACTCTGATAAAATTTGTGTTTATATTACCTTATGAAAGCTATAGTTATAGCATACAATATATTTTCAACATCAACATGGAGTCACTTTAGGCACGTCTTCTAAAAGATTTTAGATGTTGATATGAACTTTTAAGATACTTATGTGAGCCGAAGACGTTTTTTACAAATACATAAAATATATGTGTTTGTATGGTCTAAATCTGACGGGAAAAGTTTAGTCATAATCAATATGTGCCAGAAGTTGATACAACTGATGTTTCATTGACTTCTTTCAAGGATGTTCCAAAAGCAATCCTACAGAAGGACAATAATTACACAAACAAGGTCTAAAATTTTGCTTGCCATTCCAGTTACAGTACTAAATCAAAATAGGTCCAATGTACCATTCCATGTATAATGCTGATCAATAGGAAGAGAAGACCTAGAAGCAGGGAAATTCATAAACCAAAAGGTAGATGGGAATAATAAAATGCTTCTGTTATTGGCTATATAGTATACATCAATCTTATTATACTTTACACGAGTTAATTACCTAAACATCAATCTGAACTCTGGAGGTAAACATAAAAAAAATAGTGCATAAAATTTATAGTTAATTTGACTGCAAAATCAATAACCAAAATATCATCGTTATTATACAAAAGCCATTTATGTCAAGTTTCTACAACAAAAATACTTTATTTGTAGTTGTCCAAATAAACCTGCACTTCAAAATTTGGTTAACAAAGAATTAGAGCAAGGAAAATAAGACAATGTATCAATGCCGTGAATCACAGGAAGAAAACCCAAACGACATAGCATAAAGGTATAAAAAAGATAAAACAAATTACTTCAATTCTTTTCGAAACTACAAAACTTTGAACATGTCCTTGACAAAAAACATTGAATACAAGAAAAACAAGGCACTTGCTTATATAAATCACTGCTCCATGTATAGCTTTTCAAGCAACAGGGACCTCAATATCAGTGGCCAAAACTGGAGCTGGCCGGATGTATTCCTCTTCCTCTTTTGGAGGATGGATTGTGACAATATCAGGGAGGGGAGTTTTAGGACCCTGCTTCCCTTTAGGATCCCAATCAAGCATAATCTTCACCTTAATGCCAAGAACACCCTAAGGAGACACCAAGGAAAAAAAATAGTATCATGACAAAATACTTAAGTGAATCAACAACAAAAAAGATAAACTTTATCAAGAATCTATTAAAGATTGAAATAAAATAACCTGTCTGAGGAGAACGTGTCTGACTGCAGAGTCAATATAATCCTTGACAGGTTGCCCAGAAGAAATCATATAGCCATCCTTGAACTTCATGGATTTTGCCCTCTGGGCTCTCAATTTCCCACTCACAATCACCTGCTCAAATCAAACAAGCAAACCATCAGACAAAGCAACACCACAATATCAATACCTCAAATAAAAACACATGGATAACAAACCTCGCATCCTTTAGCACCACTCTCCATGACAAACCTCAAAACACCATAGCAAGCCCTGAAAGACAAAGTTCAAGAGTAAGCAGCATTACAACAAATCCAGTACAAAATTGCATTTGTTCAAACAAGTAAAAATGACATTCCGAGCATAGCAAAATAACAAAATTATCAACTAATCAAATTTATGTTTTTACAGACACAAATAGGTCTAAATGACAATTTTTTACTTATAAAAATAAATGGATCTCCATACATTCTTTAAAGAATAAGAATCCACATAGATACACTACAGTAAATAACAAAAGATTAATTTCTCCTAATAGTAAATTGTCAAACCAAATAAAATCAAGGTAGCTAATAAAATTCACATTTATCAATAACATTACGAAGCAATCAAGATTTTTAAAAACAATCCCCAACAGCAATTCCACAACAACAACCTTCTTGAACTGCAACTGGCATTGCATCTGTATCTTTAAAGCTCACAATACTAATTAGGACAGGATGCAATCAACTCTGAAAAAGCAGTACACAATTGCAATTCCAACAACAACATCAACGATCCTAAGATCTCCACAACTGGGATTACAACAGCACCATCTTCTACAACAATCCTTAATATCAAGGACTGCAATAAATCTACATGTTTGTAATAAGGGAAAAAGGTTTGGCAAAGAAGAGGAATCCCCAGTGGTACAGGGGAAACTTCAGACCAGTGTCATAATTGTGCGAAATATTGAGGATCACCATGTATCTATAAATGTTATAACGACAACAAAAATAATTGATAGAAATTACTATTTATACCTGCGTACGGCAAGTCCACCGAGGAGCTTGTAGCGGAGAGACTCAGCCTGAGCAATAGCGCAAAGTCCCCTGTTGTTGACTTTCTCGGCGTAGAGTTCAACGCCGTTCTCTGGAAACTTGAACCTCTTCTGAACCACCGAGGTAAGTTCCCTGATTCTCCTTCCCTTCTCACCTACACATACACAAAGACAAAACCTTCAATACCCAAATCGAACAAAAAACATAATACAACGTTCCAGAACTAAACAGAGGCACACTCACCGAGTACAGCTTGAGTTCTAGTAGCTCTGATGATGATTTCGGTGCGCATTGGTGTAACCCTCACTTCCACACCGGAGTAACCGTCCTCCGCCAGCTCCCGCGTCAGAACCTCATTCAGTTCCGCGAAAAACACTCCATCAGCCACGAACTGCAATGCGCATACGCAAATCGTTTAATTATCGACTATTGAATTTTTTTAAAAGCGAATCTTTAAATGAGAAACTAACCTTTCTCTTCTTGCTCATTTGAGTCGCCATTGTCAACAATCCAGGTGATGTCGAAAACAAAAGCAAGTGATGCAGAAACGAAAGTGCGGCTAGGGTTGGGATATGGCAATAAACCCTAGTTTCTGGGTAGGTAGTGGAATATATAGGTAGAGGCAGAATGGAAACCCTAATTTGTGTAGAAAAGATACAAATACAAATTAAACTGAAAATAATTGTAAATTATATATATTAGCTATAACTATTTCATTTTGAATTCTAAACCAATAAATGAATTTTTTTTTCTTATTGAAAGAAATAATATGAATGAAAATTAATTATAAAATGAATGCATTTTGTTTAATATAAAAATAGGGGAAAAAAGTAGAAAAAAAAAATTAAAATATTTTTATATTTCAAATTATGGATTTAATTTAATTTTAAGTTTAAATGTTTTACCTTAACCAATTTTACTTTAACATCTCAAATTTAGAATTTTATCATTTTTATTATTTTTTCTATATTATTTTCAATCAAAATAACACAACTAAATATTTTTTAAATTATCATCATTTAAAAATAAATAACATTTTTTCAAAACAAACAATATACTTTATTAACAGTTAATTATATTTTCAATATAATATAACTGTTGTACATGATCAGTCAGTTCAGTTATACAATTTTTTTTCATAAATTATTTAACACAATTAACACATGTGCGAGTTTAATTAATTGCTAATTATTATTTTAAAAAAAATACAAATACAAATTCTTTACAAATGTTTGACACAAGCAATTTATATAAAACTTATTTAGGAAATATTAACAAACTCGTGAATAGAATTAACTATTTCACTATGATTGAATCTTACCTTCTTACCCGATTTTATAATAAAAAATCAATTTGTCATTTGTGGAAATTTAGAATAAAATTATACTATTTTAAGAAAAGAAAAAAGAAAGAGCAAAAATATTCCTCACACTTCTCCGAACATTTGTTGAGGGTTTTTTAAATTGTTTTAGAATTGCACCTATTTAATAGTTAATATAATAACTAAACTTGTTGGTTAAAAACTGAATATAGCCTTCAATTCAGCTGAATCAATATAAAAATATGTGTGCAATTTGTTTTGTTATTTATGGTTTGAAGTCTGATTTAATTATTTTAAAAAATAATTTTATAAACTATTGTTTGTTTGTTTTCATTAAAAGATTTTCAAAGTAGATCTTGAATGTCGTTACTCTGTAAAATAACAGGTTGCAAACAATCTATTCACTTCAATTTTAAAAAACTTATAAATTCTTCAATGACGTGAATAAACTAATGCAGAGTTTTGATCATTTGGTAAAATTATTCTCACGCTAGACAAAACACATATTTGTCCTATACTTTAGTTTTAATTTTAATTTGAAACTTATTGAGTTGAACATACCGAATTAGTAAGTGTTAAAGGTAATTTTTTAAATAAAAAATATAAAAAGTAAAAATCAAGGGACTAATATTTTAAAAAAATTAAAGACTAAAATTACTAATTTTTTGAAATATAGAGTAAGTCTGTTTTTTTTTTATAAAAGAGGAAAATCTTATTCCCATAAACTTTTTAATAAAAAATTCTGGGAGAAAAAATAATAATAAATAATTTGTAAAAAATCTCTTATTTTTTTAAATTATTTTATTTTATAAATGATTTAAACTTAGTTTAGAGGAAAAACTTATTTTATATTTGTTTCATATTTTTAAAAAATAAAAAAGTTAATTCTTGAAATAATACAATTAAAAGAAAGCCTATTAAGTTTGCTTTATAACATAAATAATTATACTTTTCAAAAGAAATTATATTCAATCATTTTTGTTTGATTTGAGATGTGAGTGGAAAAAGAATAAAATAAAAGGAAGAAAAAAAAGAATAAAGAGTAATGTTACTTGGATTCAGCAAAAATAATAGAAAAGTTAAAGAAAAAAAGTAAAAAGTGTTTAGAAAATTTGACTGATGCAATAGAAAAGAGTAAATAAATAGATTAAGTGATATTGAAATATAAAAATATTCTTGATATAGTTTTAATAAGAATTAATATAAAATAATTTATGAAATTGAAATACTAAAATTTATTTTGTTAATAAAATTTCATAAAAATAAATTTGTAGTATAGCATTATATTTGTATATACTTTTAATTTATCTTATCAATATTTATTTGAAAAAAAAATAAAAAAATTACTAATATCAAATTAATATTCAATAAAAACTTAACTTTTTTTGAATTCAAATAAAAAACAAGGATGATTAAAAATTGTAAGATCAGTCTAAATTAATATTAAATAAAAAAATTATATCAATGTGGGACATTTTTTTTATTATATTTAATTTTATGATACTTCCTAAATTCGCTAATCTTTCCTTTTTTTATTTATGTAAAATTACTTAATTTACTTTACCTGTGAAATACTCATATTTGAAAAAATTATCCCAAATCTTATTTTATTTATTTGAAAAAGTTGTTAAGGTAAATAAAGAGTGTTAGTGTTGGTGTAGAATGGAATTGGGCTGGTTACAAAGAGGCCCAATGATATTAAAAAGAGGCCCAATAATGCCCAATGATTTAAAACAGACCCAATGATGCGGATAACATTGATAGAAAACCCTAATTAGGTGTGTATAGCTGTTGTCGTTGTTGTCGTCGTCATCATCGTCTTTGACAGGGAGAAGGAGCTGAAGAAGAAAAATGGGGCGTGTAAGGACGAAGACAGTGAAGAAGTCGTCGAGGCAAGTGATAGAGAGGTACTACTCTCGGATGACGCTCGACTTCCACACTAACAAGAAGGTTCTCGAAGAGGTCGCTCTCATCCCCTCAAAGAGGCTCCGGAACAAAATCGCCGGCTTCTCCACCCATCTCATGAAGCGCATTCAGAAGGGTGCCGTGCGCGGCATCTCCCTCAAACTGCAGGAGGAGGAGCGCGAGCGCCGCATGGACTTCGTGCCCGAGGTCTCTGCCATCCGGACCGAGCAGATCGAGGTCGACGGTGAAACCCTCGACATGCTCGCCGCCCTCGGAATGTCCGAAATCCCCGGCGTTGTCAAGGTCGATCCTGTCCCCGTACAGGCGCCGCTTGCCTTCGGCCGTGGCGCCGGTGGAAGGAGGTTTTAATCCCGACCGCATTCTTTTCGGGTTTTTTTTTCGGTTTTTGATAGTTTTGGTCATGTTGTTAATGAGATAACTAATTGTTATGCTTTGTGATTTGGATTATTATATATTTTAGGGTTTACGCTTCTGTAGCTGAGTTGTTTTGGATGGTTGGATTCATTAAACTTTTAATGAAGTTTGGTGTTGCTTATGATTTGTATGTTTATAGTGTTTTTATTGTTTGAACTGGTTGGCTAATAACTTAGTTTGATTTATGTCCTAAAATTATGGTAGAGTTGTACCATAGAGTTGATCGTAGTCGGATTTGGGTTCTCATTTGATCTTCATGTCATTGCTAGACAAGGTTTTGATCTGTAGCTGGCTTCTCCAAAATTCACTCAGTAGAGAATTTCTAGTTTTTTTCTTGCCTAACAGCGTGTAACGTGGTTACTGTGAGAATTGGGCTGCTGCAATAAACCAAGGGGGAATGGAACCACAGCCTTTGATTATAAGTGTTCTACCATGAAACCAAAATTGTTGTAGCATGAGTGATTATACAACACCTACCTCTAATTTAGCCGTAGCCAAAATTGTCAGATTTCGTATTGTGTTCATTTGTCTCTGATTTGCCTCATTCGAAGTCTTCTATTTGCCGCTCTCTTGTAAATTACCTCTGCCATTTGTCGTTACATTTAAGCATCCTTGACTTGCAGAAAACAACTTTTAATCTGTAAGCAGGATAATGCATGCAAAAATAGTAAAGCTGGAAGTTTTTTTTTTCTTTCGCTTGTCAAACAATAGTGCCAATGGCTTGAAAATTTTCATAATACATCTTGGTGTTTGGAAAATTGATATGATTATATATAATTTGGTTGGATTAAGGTTTTTTTATCTTGACCTAAACTGATTTGAAGAAAAAGGTTGGGTTGTTATCAAAGTGCACTTCAATGATTATCTATTTGAGGCCATGAATTGAAACAGAGGTACAAGACAGAGTGATCTTCTGTCTCCCCATTTATTTGTTTTATAGATACTTTTGTTTGATAAACTTTGCAGATCCAATTTTTCTGTCTTTTTTTGTTGTCTTAATTTCATATTTGGTGGCGTGCTGATGGTTTTCTTATTTAAGATATTTTCGCACAGCCGCTTCATGCTTGGATAAATTTAGGTTTAATAATTTTTTTCCTAGCTAAGATAATTTTCTTTTATTTTGTTTCACTATTTTAAATATTTCTAATTTAGACATCATGTTTTTAAAATGTTAGTATAGGTTTATTTTTGTAATATATGATTATATGATCAATTATTAAACTTTTATATTTTAATTTGAGTATATGTAAATTAACTGACTATGTGAACTAAAGTTATTTTGACCGATTTCGTGATTCATGGCAAAATAATAAGTAAACAAGTAAAGTTTTAAAATATTAAAATTAGTTTTTAGAAAAAATGAAGGTGTTATCACAGTTTAAATTAACACTAAGTATGTTTTAAGAAAATATACAATTTTTAAAAAATATCAAAAAGCTAACATTTTTATACTATTTTTTCGATTCATACGTCTAATGCTAAGCGTTTCACTAATGATAAATGTAGGATTAACTTTCACCTCCTTTATTTGAGAGCATGAAAATGGACATTAAATTAATTTTATATCTCCTATGCGTTAGATAAAGGTGTGTTAATTTTAAGCCTTTTAAAAATGTTCATTAAACTAATGATTTGGACACTTTCTCAATAAATCTTTTGTGTCAAGCTTCTATCATTCATCTACCTCTTGAATAAATAATTCACATTTATATCACAGAAATTTCATATAATATGTCTAACTCTCTCATAAGAGTGTAATAAACACTTGGCACCACCACCAATGCCCACCACAATTAATTTATTTTCATAAGGGTAATATTGGAATTTAATTTTACGGGGCTGTAGCTTAAAAATAAGGGGGATGCAGGAGAACAGGCCTCATCGAGATTTGGCCTGTTATTGAAATGGGCCTTAGCCCATATTGAAATTCTGCTGTTTGTATATTTTTGGGCGCAGAAGAATATCTTCCTTTAACTACAAAAAGTAAGTGAATTCAACGATGGCGTGGTTGTATCCGCCGACGGCGAGGCAAGTGGTTGTGAGTGGCGGCGTATTCATCGTCGGCGGTTTGTTCTTCGGCGTGGGAGCTTATTTGTCGTTTGTTAACGTGGCTCCTCAACAGGAGCGGTTGAAGGCTCGCAGGGAAGTCATGAGAAATTATCTGAAGAAGCGATACGGAGATTGACGCCGATGCAGGGTTTCAGACTCCAATTATTGGCGTTAGGGTTCTTTCTTTGTTATGCATTCTGGGTAGGGATAGTTTTGCGTTTTGCTCAATTTTGATGATTCCTGTACAAATTCTTTTGTTGGAAAACAATTTTAAAACTTTCAATTTAAATAAATGAAAATTATATTACAAATTAGATGAAGTGATAAATTTTTGTATAATAATAATACCGTATTTAACAGCTTAATGTTAATGATTTTAAGGATGACTTTGTTTTCGCAATTGAATGTGTATAAATGAAATTTACACGTCTTTAATTACTTTTATTATAACTTTTGAATAATTTAAGGTAATGTAATTCAAAAGAAATTCTAAAAATGTTTTGAAGGAAACTTTCTTGAAAATTAAGGAAAAATTTAAACATGAATTGTATTCATAATATCTTACATCAACACAAATTAATCTATTGAAAAGAAGGAGATACGGTGAATTATTAGTTTGAAACTCTTTTTATTATTTAACGAACCTTGAAAACTTCTATTTAAGGCAATTAATTCAATGAACGTGATTTTTAAAAACATAAATAAAAACAAGAAATATAAAAAATATTAGAGGAAAGGATATGTACAAAGTTATTTAGACTTGTTTGAACCAAATCCTATTATAACAATTTACTCAATCTTAGGTATAATGTTTCCATTATCTTATAAATATCATAATACAACCATCACAAAAATGCAAAATGTTACAATATATGAACCAAAAATCTCTTCAACAATCTTCAAAGATACTAACTAAATGCAAAAACCTATTTCAGCAAATGCACCTTAGAACGTGTAATGAAAGATCACACAAAATAAGGAGAAAACGTCATCTTTCTATTTCATATAGTTTAACATTGGTATATCTTCAATTAATAGGGTAAGAATAATATAACAATATATTACTTAATTAAGAGATAAATTAAATGATTAAAACATTAATTAAAATATAAAAAAATTAATCACTTAATAAAAAAATATTAATAAATACTTAATTACAAATATTTAAACTTGTTTGATATATTTCATTTTATTAAGTGTGAATTTATTTAATTGAAAGTATTGTTTTAGATTATCATTTTTACTTATATTATATTATAAGTGATATGATTTTGTTGATAAACTCAAATTATAGATGAATTTGAGACTCTTGCCTCGGAAAGATTGGATGTTATTTTTCGAATGAATTGATTCCTTATCAATTTCATTCTTATATTTTTAGGAATAGAAAACAATAGTTTCAAAATCTCAATAAAATAAAATGGATAGTTAGCTAATAATTGTAGAGCAAGGGCAAGTTAGATTTAGTTGTGCCATGGTTTAGGTTTAGTTTTAGATAGATATAAGTTATGAGGAGTAAATAAACAGTAGGGTGAAGGTTCAAAGATTTAAGCATGTGTTTCTATAAGGAGTAGCTAAGTTCTAAGATAAAAGTAGAAATTTTATTTGATCTAGTGTTAAGTTTGGAAGATGTTATTAGTGTCAATAATACAACATAAGATGACTCTAGCTGAACGACAAAGCTTAAAAGGAAATTTGAGATTTAGTGGAAAAAGAAATAGAATTATTTGAACAAATAAATTTTGATTTATTATCATTTTTATTCTTTTCTATTTTACACAAGTTAGAATAAGTGTATATTTTGGCTATTTATTTTTAGAAAAACGAAGATATTGAAATTAAGTGTGTTTTTTTATTTAACAATTATTGTTTGACTTATTATTTATCATTTTTTAAGTTAAATGATTTATGTAAATAGTTTCACATAAGCAATGTCATCTCCAAGAAGCAAGGTAATCAGAACAATTTTTTTAATATAAGAAACTTTAATGTTATTATTTAAATATAATTTAATGTTATTTAGGGTTTGTGAAAGATTATCCATATTTTAGACCCTGCGTTACACTATTAAGTAAAATAGTTTCTTGTTCATACAATTGTAACCATTGCTTTAAGGGCTTAGCAATTGAAATCTATTTATATATGCATTATGATTATCAATATAATGTTGATATTTTAAAACAATGATGGAGTGAATGGAATCTAGAAATTGGTCTTAGGGTCACATATCTAGCTGTTGCAAAATTGGCTTTATACATGTTGGGGTTCATGGGGTCAAATCGATGACCATTGAGGTGCACTTTCATATTCAATGAGATCAAAATGTCCATCAATTTATAGTCAAAATCAATATTGCACAACAATCAATTTATCCTATCAATTAAAAAAATTCATTAGCGCAGAAATTAAAAGGAGTGTTGAAATAAACTCTATGACAAACTCTACCATCGTTTTAGCGCAGAAATCAAACATAGTCATTGGCCAACCACTTCAAACAATTAAAACACTATCAAGATAGAAATCATAAGCAACACCAAAAAAACTCCATTCCATTAATAAGTTTAACGATTCCAAGCATCCAAAACTCAACTAAAGAAACTACAGAAATGTAAATTAGTCATCTAATTAACAACACGAAAAAAATCTCAAAACCGAAATGACGGCGGTGGGAATTAAAACCTCCTTCCACCGGCGCCACGGCCGAAGGTAAGCGGCGCCTGTACAGGGACAGGATCGACCTTGACGACGCCGGGGATTTCAGACATTCCGAGGGCGGCGAGCATGTCGAGGGTCTCACCGTCGACCTCGATCTGGTCGGTCCGGATGGCCGAGATCTCGGGGACGAAGTCCATGCGGCGCTCGCGCTCCTCCTCCTGCAGCTTGAGGGAGATTCCGCGAACAGCACCCTTCTGAATGCGCTTCATGAGGTGGGTGGAGAAGCCGGCGATTTTGTTACGAAGCCTCTTTGAGGGGATGAGCGCGACCTCTTCGAGAACCTTCTTGTTGGTGTGGAAGTCGAGCGTCATCCGAGAGTAGTACCTCTCTATCACTTGCCTCGATGACTTCTTCACTGTCTTCGTCCTTACACGTCCCATTTTCTTCCTTCAACTCCTTCTCTCTGTCAAAGACGATGATGATGACGACGACAACAACAACCGCTATACACACCTAATTAGGGTTTTCTATCAATGTTATCCGCATCATTGGGTCTCTTTTAAATCATTGGGCATTATTGGGTCTCTTTTCAATCAATATCATTGGGCCTCTTTGTAACCAGCCCAAATTCATTCTACACTCTGGCAATTACTTCCTGCACCATATAACTGCACCCAATTTCATGGGAAAAAGACGAAAATGTCCTTTAAAAATAGGGTACATATAAAAATACACTCTGGACCTCTTTTTCGAAACACAATAATCTCTTCCAAATTTACTTTTTAATGTATTATTTTCAAACATAATAATTTCTTCTAGATTTTCTAGATTTACTTTTTCAAAATGTATTATTTTTAATTTCATATTTCATTTTCGAAATAAAAGACATTTTCGGAATTTGAAAATTTTGTTGGTGCAGGTTCAAAAATGTTGAGTGTAATAAGTCTTTGCCCAACTTTAACACTTTTAGACCCTGCTCTTTATTTACCTTAGCAACTTCTTCAAATAAATAAAATAAGATTTGGGATAGTGGTGGAAGAAGAGAAACAAAAAGAGGGGTGAGTGAGGTAAAATGATAAAAAAAAATATGTGAATATGTGTATTTCATAAAGATGTAAAATAAAATAAGTAATTTTACATAAATTATAAAAAAAAGATGAGCGAATTTAGGAAGTATCATAAAATTAAATATAATAAAAATTGTCACACATAAAACTATTTGGATATAATTATTTTATTTAACATTAATTTAGACTGATCTTACAATTTTTAATCATTCTGGTTTTTTATTTGAGTTGAAACAAAGTTAAGTTTAATTTAATATTAATTTGATATTAGTGAATTTTTTATGTTTTTTTATTTCAAATAAATATTGATAAAATAAACTAAAATTGTATAGAAATATAATGCTATATTAAAATTTTCATTTTACGAAATTTTATTGAATAAATAAATTAAATTACTATTTTCTATTAATTTTAGAACCTTTATTTTTAATTATTTATAATTTATTTATTTTAAAAAATCCTTTAATATGAACGCTTACTAATTAGGTATGTTAAACTTAATAACTTTCAAATTAAAATTAAAACATAGGAGAAATATGTGTTTTGTCGAACGTGACAATAATTTTCTCAAATGATCAAAACTTAGCATTTGTTTATTCACGTCATTGAAGAATTTATAAGTTTTTTAAAATTCAAGTGAATAGATTGTTTGCAACCTGATATTTTACAAAATAATCAGATTCAATATATGGTTTGAAATACATTTAATGAAAACAACAAGCAATAATTTATAAATTTGTTTTTGCAAATATTTAAACCACACTTCAAAGCATAAATAACAAAGCGAATTGCACAAATATTTTATATGTATTAGATGCTATATTCAAGTTTTAGCCAACAAAATAAGTTATTATTTAACACCATTGTCAAATAACTTCAATTCTAAAATAATTTAAAAAGCTCTCAACAAAGTGTGAGGGATACTTTTGCTCATTTTTTGTGTGTGGAATATGAATTATTTGATTTTGGAGATTTACGGCTTCGTTGCAATTTCTTAATAACACATTCACGCATACTTAATTTTTATCTTCATCAATAATTGAGTCTCTAAAATGGTTACAACAATTAGAAAATAAAAGTAAAAAAAAAATCTTGGGAAACACACATATATGTATATAACAATTTTTAGAAAAAAAATTGTTTTAACCATTTTAAGAAAATAAAAAAAAAGTATACCAATTTAAAAAAAGAAAAAAAAGTATACCAATTTAAAAAAAAAAACTCTAAGAAAAAGACATAAAACGAAGTTTGTACAATAGAGCTTTTTTGACTAATGTATAATGTTGTGGCTTTTGAGTTCTTCTCAGCATTCAATGAACTTTATCACATTTTATATCAGTAGTCATATTCAATCCAGCACAAGATCAAAAAGCTACTCAACTTTATATATACACAACTCAAGAAGTGTCACATACCCAATTTTCCTTTTTTGCTTTGCATTTAGACATTTTTTCATTCACTCTCTTTTATGAATCCACACAAAATAATTACTTTAATTATATATATAGTTCACTTGATTCAATTCGACCAACCTTTGTGTATGAATATGTAAAAACCATATTTAATATAAAAATGTAGCTAGGTATGCATTATAATGCAAAAGAATAAAAATGGGTCATATATTTATTACATATATGTTTTTACATAAAACTTATTTAAATGTATTTATAGAAAGAAAACTTGAATGGATGTGATGAGAGACATAGAGAGAGTAGAAAAATAGGTTGAATCTTCTATGGAGTCTTCAACCAATTGACTCCATTCAAAAGTTAGGCCATAAATGTGACTTCTCTTTCGTCTCCACTCTCCAATTTCTTGTACCCACATATAATTAATAACTTTATCCTTTTCATAATATGTACACCTAGAAACATATAAATTTCAATTTAAAAATATACTTTTTGCTATAACTTTTGTTTCAATAATAAGAACTGATTTACAAAAAAATTGCAGTTGTAATTTTTTGGAATTAATAAGTGAACAAATTAAGTTAATTAGTGATCTTTTATGTTTTGGTTTGCATTATATATATACCTTAATTTTATTCTCTTAACTTTCACAAGTATATGAAAAAATATGTTTTTACTCATACAATAAATGAATATTACATTTTAGTGTGAGGAAAATTTTGTGTTTGTTTTTTATAATTGAAATTTACGACTTTTAATTTTAGTATTATATGACACTAATTAAATGCAAATGAATACCAAGTGATCTATAATATGTTGGAGATTTGACACCTCTAAAATAATTTAAAATTTACAAAATAAATTATTCATCTAACTTAAAATGAATATTAAATACTAAAAATTATTATTTTATAATGACTAAAAAGAGTGTTTGTATATTTTACAAAATGAAAAAGAAATAAATAATTTACTAAGACGACAATAAAATTTGCTTATTTTATAATTTTTTTTATATTTAAATGTTTATTAAAAATCAGAAATTTTAGTGTTTCGTGTTTCTCATTAATTAATATTAATTTAATTTTAATTTGAATTTATTAATAATTTTTTATTAATAAAATAGAGTGTGTTGTGGTATAGCTTAGCATATGATATTGAGAAAAAAAAAATAATTTAGAAATAATTTGTTCCCTTATCTCATTGGTAGACGATGAAAAGATAGAAAGGGAAGAAGGTGTTAAAGATTGCATTGGGTTGGTGGGCCAAGGTATTGGGCCTTGTGAGACCTCCACCCTGTAGAAGAAGGGATGGTCCCACATCTAAGGCTAGATTCACCCCTATTATCCTACCCTATAAAGGCACAGTAATCACATGCCACGTGCTCCTTACCCGATTCCATCACCATTCTCTGTGACCCTTTTGTTGTGCCATCAGAAGATATGAGAATTGAGAAATAGGCATGCCACTGCAACAACAACAGAACAGTGAAGAACAAGGACTGTTGACAAAGGGGAAGAAAGGAAAGGAGGAGGTTAAAATAGTACCACTTTGGGCTTCTGATCCAGTAGGCCCCAAAACCACATGCATTGATTTTGTGGGCCCCTTTTAGGCTAGCCCTACCTCCACCACCACCACTCCGCGTGCCTTCTTCCCCTTTTACTTGTTGTACACATTTAATTCACCAACATGCTTATTTATTTCACAAAATTCACCTACATCTTAATATTTTATTATTATTATTATTTATTAACCTCTTCTCTATCTCTAGCTAAAATCATCAACGTCAACTTTTGTTACATGAATTATTAAATAAAACTGGAATTTTAATTAGCTAATAACAACAAGATTAAAGTAAAGTACGGCGCCTAATTTTGTCCACATTTATTCACGACACCACCACACACATGGCCCTTTTGTTCTATATATAAGCTGTTTCGCCACCCACTGTTATTTTTTCACCGTTTTCAGAGGCTTCACTGTACATATTTTAAGTAACAATAACACCGTTTCACCACCGCACAAAGTATTGTCCCAGTTAAGTCATCTGGTTTTGGACCACTCCATAAGGATTTAAAAAGTAAAAAATATACGAGAAAATTCCAACAAAGTAATTTATAAATGATTTAAATATATTTTTTTATTATATATTATAAAGTTAAATTGATTTTTTTCCTAATTTAAATTTATAACCTAAAGTTATCTATTTATTTATATTATGTATATTTGTTTGTTTGGTTGTTGGTATAGGTATAGGTATAGGGTAGGGTTTTTGGTTATAGTTTGCATGCGTTAGATATTTGGAGGTGTGTGTGACTCCATTATGCCAGATATTCAGTTGTCTTCATTCAAGACTAGCTTGCTTTGTAGGGTGAAATATAGATTTGGAAAACCTAAGAAAGGGAGAAGAAGAGAGTGAAAGGTCACATAAAATTGTTATTAATAGAAAGAGGAATAAAAAATGAGTAAAAAAAATTGTAATGAATGTAATTGATGGTATCAAATAAATTTAATTATGTAATAACATATTTTATAAAATTAACTTTTTTAAATAATTTAATACAAAATATAACTTTTTAAAAATTAGATTCCAGCTTTTAAAACAAAAATAGAAAATTAAAAGTTATATTTTAAAATAATAAAATATATAAATAATTTATTTAAAAAGTAATAATTTTATTTATTTATTTATTTATATGTATAATCTATTATATAATTACTGATAACATGTACGAAAATTATTGTATTTTTCTTAATGTGAAAAACAAAAGTAATGCTTTAATTTATTTTCCCACTCCTTTTATTTTCTAATCATTAATATCCTTATAACGAAGGTTAATAAATTAAAAGTTAATGTTTTTATATAGAATATTATGCATTCTTATTATATTTTTAGGTTTAAATATATTTTTAGTCTGTTTTTTAATTTTGGTGATTGTAAAAATATAATTTTAAAAAAAATTGAAAGTTGGTAGTTTTTGATCCCAAATATCACGTGAAACACGGTTAAAATTAATCTTTATTTAGTGATTTATTACTAAAATAGTTCCATTATAAAGCTTCTTTTTATATCTCTTCCTTATTTAATATTTATATATGTTATAGTGTTGCTTTAATTTACTTTCATTTGGTATATAATATATTAAACACAACATAAAACTCACAAGCTATAACAGCTTCGATAAAAAAGATATGTTTAGAAACTAATATGCCCTAGGTCTTATATACTCTGGTGAATATTTAATTAGTTAAAGTTGATGTAACATATTTTGGTCACACACATGTACTATTTCCCCCTCTTTCCTAACATTAACTATTTACACCCTCTTTCATAGTGGAATCATGCCTACCATTGAAATTAAGAAATGTAATTAACCCTCTCAAAATCATGATTTCAATTCATTTCTACGTCACATCTACTACACTTTAGAAATTAATTACACTACAATATAACTATGTTTTCCTCATACACAAAGAAAGGAAAACAATTTTTTATACTACCAAAACACTTAACATTTTCATTACATTAAAAAAAAATATATAAATAATTAATTAAAAAAATAAAAGAAATATATACATATAATTATAAAAATAATATAAAAAATTTATAGTTGTTTTAAAAAAAATAAGTTGTTTATTTATTTTGAAATAAAGAAAATTTATTTCATTATTTATTCTATTAAATAAATAACTAATTAATTTTACTAAATAAATAATTTATTTATTTTATTAAATAAATTATTTATTTATTTATTTATCGAGGATAAAATTATTCAATTAAAAGATCACACCAAACACAAATACTAAATGATATAAATAATATAAAATGAAATAATCATAATTTTTTTAATTATATATATATATATATATATATATATATATATATATATCATTATCTTGTAATGAATGTGCATCCCACATATTGGATATCACTACAAGAAAATCATGAAATAGAAATCAATTTTAGAGACAAAAAATAATTAGTTGTTATAGTGACTAAATTAAAGACAATTTTAGAAACTAACAATTTTGGTTTCTAAATTGAGTTTCTATTATTGATAAATAATTTCTAAATTGGTATTTAATTAACTATAAGGTTTTAACTATCATGTATTTAGATTCTAAATTTGGTAGCTAATTAGATACCAATTTAAAAACCATTTAGCAATAATATAAACTATTTTATATTTTTTTTAGTTTTTAAAATAGTCTTTAATTCATTTTATGATTTTTTTTCTAGTGTATATATGTAGGTGGAGAAAGAAAAATTCCGACTTTTTTTAATTTAAATCCGTGCTCAGAAAATTGATCAAATTTATAAAACTGATACAATTTACAACTTATTTAAAATGTATCACATTTCACTAATGTAGTATTTATAATGTATGCATTTAATATTATTAAGATATTTACGGATATTGGAATGATTCAAAATTTAATATTTATAATAATCACGGAGATATTATTATATTATTTATCTGCGAAGATAATATTATGACTCAACGTTATGTTGACAAAATTTATTTTCTTTGTTAAAATTATAAAATATAAGTTTATTTGATTTAACACCCAATGTCAATTAATATAGATATTGTTTGAGAAAGAAAAAAAAAATGTCAACTAAATCAATATTATTAGAAATTAAATTAAAAAATACAGAATCAATAAAATAACATTTTTGAATTGAATTGAACTCGGTAGTAACCAATAGAAGAAAAAAAGTATTGAATTTTGAATTGAATTGAAGTTGATGATAACTAATAAAAGTGAAAAGCATTCACGAAGTTGGGTAGTAAAATGAGTTTAATCCTGAAATTATGTAAACCAAGTATGAAAAAGACGATTAACCAAAAGAAGAAAAGAAAAAGACTTTATGCCTACAATAGAATTATGTTAACTCATGATTAGTGTTACTTTTCATAAGTCAAAATCATGGGTATATGTCCTAATCAAACATCCATTTCATGATCGACAAGGGATTAACAGCAAATTAAGCCACTCATTGCCACTTGACAATATCTAGATTTTGAATTTCAATATTAAGAAATATAATAATTAATAAGATAATATTACTCAAGATAATCAAATTTGACAATTACCTTTTTAAAGTAAAACATTTTTATAGTTACTTTAAAGAAATTTAATTTTTAAAATTAAACATAATATATAAAAGTAAATTTGTATCTTTTGATTATTTATAATTTAAATCATTGCATCACCTAGTTACCTAGTTGTATAAAGTGAACTATTGTATACATATTTTTAAATATTAATATAAATAAAACAACTAATTAAAGATGACCGGATAAAGACAACATGCAACAACTCATAACGACTCAAAGAACAACTCGGACACATAACAACAATCCAGAGGAAGTAATTCCAATTCATATTTTACATTATACTCACTATATTGCTCTTTACTTACTTGAGCATCAGAGTATCTTCTGTAGGTGGAACCCCTCATTTTCTTTGAGTCAATCCATGAAGCTTGCAAGAATACGACAATCTCAGAGTTTAACCGATTTCAACTAAATGCTCTAATTGAGAGACATCCCTCTTAACTACAACATTTATATTAAAACAAATAATTAAAACTTTCATAAAAGTTTAGCCTTAATAAAACAGTCGTAAAAACTCTGCTCTCAACAAATCAATCCGTGATAAATCGACTTAATTCAACTCATTCATCCTTAAAATGGAAAGGTAATAGTCCACTTTCTTATATAAAATAATTAATTGAATTTAAAGTTTGAGGGCTTATGTGTATGTCCACCTTCAACATACTCATATTAACATATGCCAATTTTATCGATATTAAAACTACATACGATTATTTATTAAAAACTCAAATAATAAATTAGTGAACTAAGAATGAAAGTCAGTATTGAAGTACTTATTTAAAATTAAATATATTTTATATTATTTAACTTTATTATCAAATACTCAAAAACTTATAAATATTGTTAAGAAAAAATTTGATAGATAAAATTTTCTTTAAAAAGTGAATTTTAAGTTTAACTCGATTTTATAAAATTAACTCACTAACTCTAACTCAAACTTATAAAACCGACTCATAAGATGAGATTTGCACTCACTTATATACTATGAAATGTTTTCATCTCTAATTGATGTGGATTCTCCAACACATCTCTCATACTGAGACTTACCAACTCGTGTGTGAGACTATATATTTATGGATGATATGATGTAAGAGTCTGATAGTTGGTGGTCTCATAAGTCCAACAAACTCTAGTTAGGATAAACTCTAGATGACTATGATACCATATTAAGAAATAAATTTTAAGTCTAACTCACACTTATAAAACCAATACATCTAAGATGTCTTTATCTATCTAGTGGATTTGGGATCTGATACCTCATCCATAAACTTTATTCCTTGAAAACCTTTCAAAACCTCCCAAAGCAATGTTCCTTGTTTTATTAATGTACATAGCTTTGTTGAAATGTGGGAGTGTTGATTGCCCTGACATTTGGCGTGCAGAAATGCAATGCAACTTTATGGTTTCACTCGTGGGTATTGGTCAAATTAGAAATACTTGGAGTGTATTTGATTAATTGCTCCATTGGCTAGGTTCGCCCCCACTTTCCTCGTGGTCTTCCAATAAATGAAATCCAATCTATCTAGCTGGCTAGTTAAACCCGACCCTCCTGGAACTAATCACGTTCATAAGAATCATGATTAATCTCCAAAGACAATGAAAAGGTCAGTGCCACTTCAGTCCCTACATATGTAATCAAAGTCTAACATATCGTCCACTTTGCATTTCTGCTGCACTATTACCAAAGTTAATGGTCCATCAACAACGACAACAACTATAGCTCAACTCTGTGTATATACACTTAATAAGGACTATGGTCCCCACTAATTAATTATCGTCAAGGAACAATTGCACCAAATTGGAATTGCGTGAGCCAAATTTTATTGAAACTTGGCATCAACTTTAATTTCTAGTTTCACATTTCGTTTGGTTGTGACTATACCTTTCAATCTGCTTTACTGCTTTTGTTGGAGGTTTAGGGTCACATACATATAAATAACTTGGAAAGGACCACATGCAATGCAATGCTTTTGTTAACATATTTCTATATTTATAATCATTAATATTAATAATTTCTATAAGTGAGATCGCCCCCAACTAATTGCCTTACCCTTTTGCCCACAGGTGCTTTTAATTTATTCTAATGTTTTGAAATTTGATAATCTGAAATTCTAATGGCATATGCATGGTGTGTCCATCAAGACTGGTCAAAGAATGAACTCGAGTTTTTTTATATGGTTAATAATTTTGTTTTGTAATTTAAAAATGAACTAGATTTGTTTTGAGGTGAGTAGCTGTTGTTGTTTATTAGTCTCGGAGTGCGATAAACTGGTGCAAGATGCGTATCAAAGATAATAGATTACGTACATCGTTCTTGGCCTTTTGTTAACAAGTTGTTTTTGGAATACATCAATGCTTCAATGAACTGTTGCAAATTACAATCTGGAACGGTTTCTCTGATCTCATACAAAAGACAGTCTATAGTAAAACCAATCATCGCATCTCTATGACAAAACCATGTTCTCTTGCTTCGATCCTCCAAATCACTTCAAAACGATTCTTAATAGCATACTTTTTAGTGCACTTTTTAAATATACTTATAATATTATTATTCATGTTCTTTTTCCAATCAAACTTTGAATGCTTTTATCAGTTTTTGATGTTTAATATGTTTTACAAAATATTTTGTGAGTTTCACTTC
This sequence comes from Phaseolus vulgaris, assembly GCF_051622355.1. NCBI lineage: Eukaryota > Viridiplantae > Streptophyta > Magnoliopsida > Fabales > Fabaceae > Phaseolus > Phaseolus vulgaris. Next base: position 55,058,288 of record NC_143504.1, on the reverse strand, counting down.
TCATATAATAAGTTTAACCTATAAGATTGTACTAGAAAGAGAAATGCAAAATATGTAAATATTCATGAACACAATTATCAAAACAAGTTGGTGTGGAATTTTACTTGGGGAAAGAGGAATCCCCAGAAATGGAAAATGTTAAAGATTCTGTATATATGTATGTATGTATTAATTATTATTATTATTATTATGAGTGTTTTGGTTTGTCTCTTGGAGTGCCTAACCTAGTTTCCTTAAATATCTGATTAACTTTGTCTTGTTCTCCATCTCTTCCCTGAAATAAACAAGAAGATGGCATGCAGATTCCTCACCACCCCAGCCTGTGTCTTCCTTCATATTTAAGAATTCCTGCAGTAGGCCAAACAACATCTTTGCGCCAGTAAAATAAAATTCCAGGTTTCGGCATTTAGATGTAAGAGAGTCGATCTCATCATTTGCAGAGCCTGCAAGTGCAATTTTCAAGTTTCCAGCTTCTGGGAATTAATTGCAGTCCATGTGTGTGTGATAAGATATTTTTGTTGGTGTGTTGTGGAGCGTCAGATCCAAAGGGTGATGATGTGAACGAGATTATGGAGCGTGTATATATATACCTGGAGTAAGATGAGACAGTGATGGTTGTTTGTATTAGAGAATTAATTAACAATGAAGGGAAATATACATAAGAAAAGGCCAAAGGAGGGTCTATAATTATGGGCGTGACTCTAAGATGTACTTAAACTAAAACAGCACACAGTTCAACCTTTGGTGGAGCAGAAAAGGGTGTCTGAATCTACCTGGAAATTGAGGTGAGTTTTGTCTTGGAGTCATGGAAAAGACGCAATCTAACTAAAGAAGCCAATAAATATGATGCAATACAAGTATATTTTAATAGAAGGGGTGCATGGGGTAGACAGCCAAGGGACCGGAATGAGTAAACAAATAGAGTGTGTATGTGTTGGTTTGAGAGAGAGATTCAAGTGTGAGGAGAGGATTCAAACACCCTTTTTCTGTCTTCTCTTATTGGACAAATCTTATCCCATCTGCGTTTATTGGGAACCCAATCCTCATTCATTTTCTCCTTCTTTTTTCCTCCAAAACTCATTTTCAGAACTTCCTAATATCATTCAAAACTAGGACTGCCCTAACACAAATAATGCACTCTTTCTCATCTCAGCATAATGCCACATTTTTTTATATACCTGAATGAGTTGATTACACCTATATCTGCGCACACACATGCCCATCATAAGGATACAAAAACCAAAGGGAGAGGACATGGACCACTTCATCAAACGCCCACCCTTTCATCCATCTCAACCACAAACACATCACACTCAATTTTAATATGTTTTACATTTTTACCTCACCCCAAAACTTCAAATTCACGAGCTTCCTTCACTTCTCAAACAAACATATAATAATTATATTTAAAGCAAGAGCATCTTCAAAACCAGAATTCAATGAGTCTCTATCTCTCTTTTGTTCTCACCACACCATTCACTCATTTATGTCCAAACGTTTTTTTAGATCATGACTTCAATTCTTAACTTTATTTTACTTCATTAATTCTGTCCTGTAATCCATTTACTCACACACACAAGAAAAAAACCCTGAAAACTCATGACAGGTAAACAAAGAAGGTTGTAGGTATTTCTGTGAAGAATCAGAATTCATTATTCCACTCTGATATTATTCCAAGTTGCTTAAAATAGCTCCTGCAAAACTACATTAGAACTGTTCTAATTTAAGAAATGAAACCTGGAAAACTTTTGTGAAAAAATTACAGAAAACAGTTTACCATTTTCAGTGTCCCTTTATCGTGATTTGAGTTAAGAACTGTGTTGTTACTACTTTTTTAGTCAGCACTTTTGCGTCAGTGATGAAGTGATAATGAAATAAAGTGAACAGTGTTTAATGAAATTGAGGGAAAATGGAATTCGGTGTAGAAATAATTAAATGAGTAAAGAGTAATAGGTAACTAACTAGGCCGGCATGGGATTGAGAGAAAAAAAAAAGAAGCATTGGAGAGTGAGGGAGCATATTGAGATTATGATGATTACTTAGTCTGGGAATGAAGAAGAGGAAGGAACCCATCTTTTTTTTTTATACTTGATTTGTTTGCCAATTTAGTAACATGGGATGTCCCTAATTCCACGAAATTACCCACCTCTACAATCTCTTTTTCTTTCTCACCATTCATAGACATAAATGTTCGCCCCAATTCAGCAATAATTCACTTTTATAATAATCTCACTATGCTCACGTACTACTATAACTAAGACTACTATCACCACTCACACAAATTTCACAAACTCATTACTCCTTCAAAACTATGGATTTACAGTGATAAACATATAGAAAGTCAAAAATGTTGTTTTCATTAATTTAAAAATACGTGTCTAAAGATATAAAACAAAAAAAGGACTATAAATAGTTGTCAAGAAGAATATTTACTATTTAATGGAAAATAAGTTATCATTGTCGATCCTTCGTCGGGATATTGTAATGTACTTTCTGAATAAAAAAAATGTGATGTACTTTTTCGATGCAGTAACGCATTTCGCACGTAACTTAAACCAATAAGTATTACGTGTATGGCGGGGTATTTTCAGAATTTACTGAAATAAAAAAGAATAAGTATTGGTTTAAAGTAAATACAGATTTAAAAAATTTGAGATGACATGTCCAGTTTTATAAATAAAATTTATATTGAGAATTTAACTTTTTTGCGCTTTTTAATTGGAAATAATAAGTAAACAAAAAGTTGTCTTTCTTGAAAGAGGATATTTTTGTCCAATTATTGTATATTTAATGTTAGAAAAATTGAAAAAAAAACTAAGATAATTGATCTTTCTTTGTTTCAGGAGTACATGTTTTGTGTTTCTCTCTCTTCGTCACATCTTGCCTTGCTAGCTCCATCAAATAGTTCCCACAGTTCTCACATCAAACCATAATCATCACGCCTCTTTCAAAACCCTTCTTTTTCTCTCTTTCTCCTTCTCGCAAAATCCTCAATTCCCCATCCACCTTTTCTCTCTCACTGGAGAGAGAAGTGAAAAACGTAGAAAATGTCGATAAACCACTACTCCATGGACCTTCCCGAAACAGCACTGTGGTGGCCCCAACAACAGCAACAACCCATCCTAATGGAACCAACCCCAAACCCCTCCTCCACTTCCTGGCCCTCTGCAGACCCTCTGTGTCTCAACCTCAACAACCAAAACGATGACGTAGAGGAAGACGAGGAAGAGGACCGAACAACAACCACTACACAGCAAGAAGAAACTGAGGACGAGAAGGAACCCATGTTCGAGAAGCCTCTGACTCCAAGCGACGTGGGGAAGCTCAACCGCCTCGTAATCCCCAAGCAGCACGCCGAGAAGTACTTCCCGCTCAGTGGTGGCGGTGGCGGCGACTCGGGCGAGTGCAAGGGGCTGCTATTGAGTTTCGAGGACGAGTCGGGTAAGTGCTGGCGGTTTCGCTACTCCTACTGGAACAGCAGCCAGAGCTACGTGCTCACCAAAGGGTGGAGCCGCTATGTCAAGGACAAGCGCCTCGACACCGGCGACGTCGTCTTGTTCGAGCGCCACCGCGCCGACGCTCACCGCCTCTTCATCGGATGGAGGCGCCGGCGACACGGCGAGACCTCGCCGGTGCACGTTAGCAGCAGGGCGGTGGGGCACGGGAAGAGTGGCAATGGGAATAGTAAGAATGAGGCTGCTGCGGCTACTGGAGGTGGTCTCGGGTGGACCAGAGGGTTCTATTCTGCGCATCCTTATCCTACGCATCAGCAGCACCTGCATAACCATCAGCCCTTGCCATACCAATACGACTGTCTTCATGCAGGTTGCTCTATCTCTTCAACACAAATAAATAATTAATTATCTCTTTAATTTCTTCCTATTTTTCTACTCTGGAAAATTAATAATTAATCAACGTTTGTGTTTATCTTTGCTTTCTTCACTCTCACCAATTTTAGTTTTTTTTAATACTTTTTCTCATCCCCTTCAGGTTTTGCCGAAGAAATACTATATAATGAGATTTAAATTTTTTTAAAAATATTATCTTCTTTTCCAACACATTTTTTTTTTTATCTTTCTTATATAATCTGTGACGTTATTTTAATGAATGATAAATATACGGTAAACAACATTTAATACTTGATTAATATTGTGAAAAAAACAAAACATTTTACACCGAAACATGAAACAAAATAAAGAAGTAAGATAGTATTAGAAGTGAAGAAAGAATGTAAATTGAATTCATCCCTGGCATATAAATAATAGTGGGTTTTGCTTAGGGATTTCCTTGATTAGAGTATTCTTTGAATGAATGAGTTGTTTGAGTGAAATAAATAAAAAAAAGGAGAAGATGATGAAATAATAAGATTGTTGTGGAAGTGCGTGAAGTTTAGGTTCCAATTTAATTGGGAGAAATGTGGTTTTATATTGGGATTTGCGAGGAGGGGAATAATTTGTTTAGATTGGTGAAAGGGACGTGAAGGATACGCGCGGATAGTGTATATGTTTGAAAAAAGAAAAAGGAAAAAGAGGTTTTTGGCATAAAGATGGGTGTGTGAATAAGATTGATATAATGAAGTGAATGGTTAATTTGATGGACGTGTTGCAATGTTACAGGAAGAGGGTCCGAAGGTCAGAGGGAAAGGAGGAGAGCAGTGGGAAAGAGTGGGAGTGGGAGTTCGAGTTCAAGTTCTAGTTCAAGAGTACTTAGGCTGTTTGGGGTGAACATGGAATGCGAAGCTGAAGATGATTCTGGACCCTCCACACTTGAATGCTCCTACAATAGTACCAACATGCCCTCCACACAGGGCACACAAAACCCTCACCATTTCTACCATCCCCACCCCCCTCAACCTCAACCTCATCAAATCCTACGTCACCAACCATACTACTACTACTAAATATATGCATTCCCTTTTCTTTTTCTTTTTCTTTTTCTCTTTCTCTACTCTAAGATATATGTATCCACTTCATTAATTAATATATATCATCTCTCTTCTGCTTCATGCACGCAACTGCAACTTCTTTCTTCCATCGCTTTATGGCGCCCATGCCACTTCATTTCAGGCAAAGGAATATTAAATTAACTACCTACACTTCAACCATATTCATCGGATTTTTAGTACTGCCTTTCTCTTCAACTTTTATCTTCGAAAATTTAATCCTATATACACAAAAACCTTGTTTTTATCTAAATCTATATTTTTGTTAATTTCTTAAATACGTCAGAGATGATGCAAATTGAACACGACCAAGGAGTTTATGAACTTGTGGGGAGAGAAACTACTTGTCAATTTTCATAATTAAATGACTACTTGTCAATTTTCATAATTAAATGAATTGGTTTGGATGAAGCTATTTCAGTTCTACTACTCTTGTAGTTCTTTATTTCAGTATGTATAATGTAATGGAGTAATTGCTGATAAAAAAAAAATGTAATGGAGTAATTAATATAATGATTGGTTAATTAAGTTTGAAGATGAAGTTCGAAGAAGAAAACTTTTCCTTCTCCGTTTTAGGTTTTGGAGCATGTCCTCTAATCACTTTAATTGTTTGGGCTTAACTAAGTTAATAATATTATCCGTTTAATTTTTACAAGTAGTAATGAGTTTTATGATTCATGCTCCTTCACTTCAAAATTAAGATTTTAATACCTTGAGTCTATTAATAGATTTTGGTAGATTAAAAAGGATGGGAAGTGATGGTTTCCTTCTACCCGACATGTAAACTTAGCTCTTTCTCAGGTTTGTGGTATCATCTTGCACCACTTTTTCTCTCTTTTAATAAAATTTCTTTTATTTCCTGAGCCAAAAAAAAAAAATTTGGCTTTCACTCTTTACCAATTTGAGAGTGATGACCGTCACTTTTTCTATTAAGGTCCAATTGAGCTGCAAATATGGAAACCCGTTTTATAATATGTAATTTTTCTGTACGAGTTTTTCTTTTCTTCAATTAATATGGATACAAAATTGACATTTAACATTCGTTATTTGTTAATATTGATATTATTTTATTATATATTACAAATATATAATAAATGTGCCATTTTTTATATAAATTATTAAGCTAATGTAAGTACTTAGGATATTACACCGATCATGTTCAAAATCTATGAAAACTGTGTTTTTTTGCAAGCCACTTAATGATGTCAAAAAAACACATTATATTGGTTCTTTTAACATAATTGATATAATATTTGTTACAAATTACATAAGTTATTTTAAAGAACTGATTATAACATGTATTTCAATAAATATTTCATTTAATCACGATATTATTTGACATTAAAAAGAATAACACACAAACTAATAATCAAACTTAATAATGGAATGTTCTTAACTCCTAAAACAGATAAACGAAAACACTCTGGAGTAGATATACATAAATTTTAATCAGTTACAAAATCACTGATCTATGCAAAAATGAATCCAGAAACTAACTTGGGCTGTGCTTTCTCGCAACGTCACGAGAGCAGAAGCTAGAGGTGCATCAATATAAATGGAGGTGTTGTTGTGGTGCAGGTCCACGAAGCTTGAAGATGAGCATAGATTATTCTAACAAATTCCCAGTAACAAGTTCAATCTGATGTGAATTCCGTTTTTGTTCCATAACCTGTAGTGTTTTTGGTAACAAAAACTTCCATGTATGTGCACTGTGGGGGGTTCTTAGGCGTTGTAATTAAGCATCATCACTTACCATAATGAATAATCTTCAAAAAATAGTACTACCTTTTCCAACTATAGTTATTAAAACTTTCCCCAAACAATTTCAACAAAGTTTGTTGCATATGATAGTAAATTATATATCTAGGTTTGAAAAAGCCTTTCAATTCTGGGAAACCCTATTATTATTCCTCCCACTTCAAATCACTCCCAAGTGTTTTATATCTTTTCGGAATCAAAACATTAACATGGTTTTTTATAAGTGAATATATTTATAGAAATGAATGAATTTTTCAGAAAAGTATGTGTTGTAGAGATTGGTGCAGAATGAGGAGAAATAATTGACTGATATAATAAGAAGTGGAAAAGAGAAAGAATATGATGAGCATTGAAGGAGGTGATGTGTGGATGTGTGTGATTGCAACAGGGTGTGAAGCAGATAAGAAATAGCCGAGGATAAAGATATGTGGATGTGACATCCGTGAGTTGACCTAATTAAGAAGGGCAGTGTGTCAGTTAGGCCTTACCAATTGGAAAGAAAAATGATGATGATGATTATGATGAGAAAGAAATGTAAGAAAAGTTTTCACAAGAGAGGGTGAGGGAAGAAATGAAATCCCCGATTTTCATACCAAACTTTCACAAGAGAGTGTTAAGTAAAGGCAAAGGAGGGTAAGTGAGAAGTAAGTTGTGGCAGTGGGAAAAAAGAGCAGAGACAGAGAGAGTGAGACAGAGAGAGTAAGGCATGGGAATGGGAAGGTAGTAGCGTAGGACCCATTCAGAGAAGTGTGTGGCGTCAGGCAACTGCCACCAAATGGAGAATTAAAGTCATGCACAAATCAACAATGAGAAATGGGGAATCTATTTGGCACTGTTCAGATTCTGCCTGAAGATTTTATTTTTTATTTAGTTTTATAGGAGGGTTCGTGGTAATTAATGTGTTTGTTTCTGTGTGTGTGTGTGGGAAGGTATGGTTGGAGTGATGGAGTTGAGTTGAGTTGAGTTGATGGAGGTGATGATATGATATGATAGAAAACACCAAAATGGATGGAGCAACTTGTGTCTCTTCTTCACTTTTTTTCTGCAATACCTCAAGTCACATCCATACATGTGCACAATATCATGCCTCACTTTCACCAATAATTCCAGCAAACAAAGCTCCTTTCAACATTACTTAATCACATATTTCATTTTTTACCTTTTTTCATTCCTACCATGGGGTCAAAACCACCTCCTTCATTTTCCTTTTCAACTCAATTGGTAATTCTGTTAATTGATGCTTAAAAAAAATGTTAAAGAAACAAAGATGAAGATACCAAATAGAGACAAATGTCTAGTAGGTAAATTTAAACTTAAACTATTTGTGTTACGAATGAAGTTTAATGTTCTAATTACGAAGGAGATAATGTTGAAGTAAAATATGAAGAAAAAATTGGTAAATTTATGATACACTACAAGAAAATCATGAAATAGAAACTAATTTTTATTGACCAAAATAATTAGTTGTAATAGTAACTAAATTAAAGACCATTTTAGAAACTAAATAAAAAAGTGGTTTCTAAATTAGTTTCTATTACTGTTAAATAGTTTCTAAATTGGTATCTAATTAGCAACCAATTATTTAGTTTCTAAATTTGGTCTTTAAAACCTTGGTTGCTAATTAGATATCAATTTAGAAACTATTTAACAATAATAGAAACTAATTTAGAAACCAATTTTAAAATGGTTTCTAATTTAGTTACTATTGCAACTAATTATTTTAGTTTTTAAAAATTGGTTTCTATTTCATTGTAATGATAATTTTGAATGAAAATTTTTGTCGTATGATTTTTATTTATTTATATATTCTTTCTTATTAATAATTTTTTTTAAGATTCAATCTTGCAAAGTAAAAATTCTAAAAAAAAATTAGAAGTCATAACAGAAAAAAAAAGACATAAGATTTAATATAATAAATATATATAGTTGGATTTACCTCTTTTCTCATTTTTATTATTAAACATATTGAATTTTAACTATTTTTCTTTATTTAATGATGTTTTTAAAAATATTTTAACTTTAATCAATATTTAATATTTGGTTACACTACTATAATATGTATTTTTTGTTTTATAAAAAGAACATTTTAGGAAAAACATATTGAAAGATTAATAACATTAATCCAATTAACTAATTTTATAAAATTAGTTTTTGTCCTGAGATCGAAAATATTGTTTGATTTTTACTTACATTTCTTAAAGAGATTTATTTTGAAAAGTAAAAAAAATAATTTTGTGGTATTTACTGATAATACATCATCACAAATAGTTAAATAAATGATAATGATATACTTTTTAATGGTATATAGCTGTAGTTTTAAGGAAATAAAAAAAAAATCAAATTGATGTTTTCATCTTTCTCATGATGACTATAATTATTTTTTATATCCTCAAATCAATTTTTTTTAACTTCATAATAATATATTTATAGAAAAAGTGAGTTATTTCAATATTTTTTTTAAAAATAGTATATTTATTGTTGTCCTTAATATCTCTTGTAGTAATTGTGAAAAAGGAGGTACTACACCTTTTATAATTACTACTCAAAAATCACAAAATTGCATGCATTTCTTGGATTTTTTTACTAGGATAAAGAAAAACTATTAAATGGATATAAGAGAGTAGTAATTTTACAAAATTACAATCACTTTATCATTAATTCATATTTTCACTAATTTATTGTCTACAATATATCATTAATATGTAGTATAAGTGGGAAAAAATAGATAACATTACATTGCAAAATTAAAATGAATCTTATTTTAAGATTTTTGTTTGTCTTTATCAAAAAATAATATGGGATGGAAAAAAGGGTTAGTCGTGTTGGAATCCCATGCCTACCATATTCTTGAACATATGATCAAAATATGTGTTGCTATAAACATGATTTTAGGATAATTATTATATTAAATTAACAAACTTCTATATATATATAAATATAAACAGTAATTAAAATAATATTCCTTCAAAATTAAAGAAGACGAATGTGTTTAGAAATTGATTGTTTGAAAACTGTTTTGTTTGTTTGAATATAAATTTAACCTAATAGGTGCTAGAAATGGATATTCACAAGTATTGAGTTTTGAACATAAGAAGGGTGTTGTGTTTGGTTATGTGGGAATCTTAATCTGCCATGAAGATTGAAACTTGTGGATGAAAAAAAGCTGAATAGAGCAGGGCGTGGAGCCCCCAACCCCACTTCATTGCTGCCAAATCTGTTTTATGTGAGATTCTCATTTGGCCATGCTGTAAGCTTCTGCAAAATACGAACAAGACACCTAAGAAAACAATAGTGAGGGCAAAGAGGAACAACGTTAACAATATCGCTAACTGGGGTGAAATGTTTAAGCAAAAGTGGGAAAAAGTGAAAGAAGGAGTTGAAAATGAGTTGATCTTATCTACTTATCTGGTGAATCATGGGTTCTAAATTGTGATGAAGATGTTGTGTGATGTAGTATGAGAGCATGAGGGAAACTGGCATGCAGCATTTGTGGCAACCTGAGTCTTTGCTTTTTGGCTGATTAGCAGAGTGGGTGAGCCAGTTTTGGACCACTTCCACATACCCATTTCAACTCTTACATAATAATACATACAAAAAAAGAGAGAATACTTGATTCATTCAACTTTCCTTTCCACCATTCAAAACCTCTCTCTCTCTCTCCAAGTTAATGTGGTAGTTCAATTCTTTTTCTTCATTGCAAACTCCTTCTTTCAAATAAATAATACTACTTAAACTCATTACATACAACACTTAACATTGCATACAAAACATCATTATATATTTAATTTTGTTTCATTGTACTGAACATGTATGTGATATAAACAGTTAAAATATTATTTAAGGATATTAATATTTTTTAAGCATGATATTGGTATGAATTTGTGTTGTCCGGATAGGTCAATCACGTCAGTCAATTGATCAACCTATTATCAAATAAGGTAATTATTTAACGAACAATGACTTGATATGTTATGTTGAGATTTCTGAGTAAGTCGGTATATAAATTGAATTAAAACATTATTTAGTAAATATATTGTTTCAATAAGCATCATGAAAGAAAATATTCGGAATAAAACATCACTCTAAGAAATCACCGATAAGAGGAACATTTTCAGTGAGGAGTAGAGATTATTTGAATCGTAAAATAGAAGATGACTAAGTAAGCGATACTAAAAATGACGTGGGAACATGTCTGTAACGACTCATTCCAAAATCGGGACAGAGGAATTTCATGAAGAGAAAAAGGACTATAAAAAAAAATACATAAAAGAAAAGAGATGGAAGAGAGAGTGACAACAGATAATAGAAGAAAAAAGAAAGAGAAAAAAATCTATTAGATTTTCCAATTCATAACTTGGTCAGAATTATTCAAAATTAATCATCACCACACTTCAATGCATTGAACATAAATATGTTTAGTATTTATTTTTCTTATATATTTATTTGATATTCAAATACAAATATTAATTATTTAAGATTAATCTATCAATATTATATAAAGGATAGGATATATAGATTTATTTTTTATAACTACTTTCGATAATATGTTTTATTTAGACTATTTTGTGATTGGATAAATTGAAGTATTTTTTTAAAATAATGTCATATTTTTTCATTTTATGCCGACGAAAGGTCTTTCCACTCTTCATATAACTAATTTCACTTTGGTAATCACGAATAAACGTAGAAAGGGATTGAATTAAGGGTGGAAGAATGATGAAATGTTAGAAAGCGTAATTCGATAATAAAAATGAAGAGAAAAAAAGTACAATAGTTAGCAAACTAGTTGTAATTGCTAATTACAAAATTGAATTATCACAATATAATTTATTGCTATTATTATATTTCGTGTCACACGATTATAATTGATTATTTATTTTTGTACTTTACAATTTGTTTTTCTTATTTAAGTCCTTTTCTTTTTCTACTTTCACTTATTTTACTTTTTATTAATTTGTCTAATTCTTTTTTAAAAGAATATATTTTGTTTCATTATTCCAAATAGCATGCATAATGAAAAGAATGAAAAGGAAAGATGGATATAATGTAAACCAAAGTGTGAGGAGCCAGTGGAACACCTTCCACCCATTGCTGTGTTTATCAAACATATGTCAATGTCATATCATAAATCATCATGCAATAACCACAGTGTCTACTTTGGTACTTGGATTAACCATAAATATATAATTAGGATCTATATTTTTAAATATATAAATTTAAATTAATTATTAAATCTTTTTATGTAGTTTTTTAATGTTTTCATTTTCAATTTGTATATAAAATAATTTTAATTTTTTTTTATTTTAAAAATATTTATTGGAAGTGTATGGAAATATATGATGAGTTTAGTGGAAAAGGTGAGGAAGTGGGAAGGTCCCCAGGTATGTAGTTGGTAGCATCTATAATAGCCAATCAATCAAACCAACAAACAAACACATTTGACTTCACCACTATACAAAACTTGGATTGGATTTGGCTCTATACTAAATAAAAAAAAGGCTAATTTTCATCAAAAAAAGTTTGATTATAATTTTTTTGTTTCAAAGTTCGGATGATTTTTTTATTTAAAAATGTCATTTTAGTACTTCAATATTTAAAAAATGCATTTTTAGTTTCAAATAAACTCTTACAAAAATGTTAAAAATATTATTTCTGTACTAAGAAAAATGTTAAAAATATTCTTTCTATACTAAGAAAAATGTTAAAAACATTCTTTCTACACTAGTATAAATATATTGATTTTATCTATATATAACATTCACTACTTTCAAATAAACTATATTGATTGTTAATAAAGTGTTGATAAATATGTAAATACTTTCTATATAATTATTGAAATTATTATTATTAATATTAATATTAACATTAACATTACTATTATTATATTAATAATATTATTGTAATAATTATTATTATAATTATTAATATTAACATTAATATAAATATTAATATTATTGTAATTATTAATAATATTAGTATTATTATGAATATTACTAAGATAAATATTATTATTATTATGGAATTTACTTGATGAATTTTAATTTGCGTCTAGTTATCGATAGATATTAATAATAAATTTTATTAATATTTAATTGACGAATTTTATTAATAGGTATTATTTTTTACGTTTAAATTATTTTTTAAAATTTTAGATTCGTTGATAATTATCAACGGATAAAATTTCGTTAGTAATAAAAAATTATCAGTAAATATAAATTTATTCATAATTTTTTATTAATAATAATATTTGTTCTTATAATACTAATATCTCCTTATGATACCAAAGAAATATATTACAAAGTAGATTTTAAATCTAACTCAACTCCATAAAACCGGCTCATAGGATTGAGGTTTGCACCCACTTATATCCAATGAAAGGCTCTAATCTCTAGTTGATGTGGGATCTTCAACAAAATATTTTAACACTTAATCTCTCTTATCTTTATTATTATATAATGTGAAGGGATGGGTACATATTCCTTTCCTCTTCAGTTGGTTGTGACTAAGATATTAAACTAATTTGTGAAGTTTTAAACTAAAGTAACCAATTGTGCTAATTTTATGTCAATTTCAAAAGATTGTTACTTGAGGGAGGAATTTCTATTATATGTTTCTAACACTTACATTTTTTCTTTGATTTTTTTAGTATATTTTACATTTGAGTCATGATATTTTAACACTTTGTCTATCCTAAATCAGTATACAATTGTTGTATTTACCCACCCCAACTAATTAATAAAAATAATAATTAAGTACTTTTAATATGACTAAAGACTAAATATTACTCATTTAAGTCTTCTTAGCTCACTGTTTTGAAGAAAATAAACTACGAAGTGCAAATGTTAGATTTTGAGATTGAAAAGATTTGAAGTGATTTGAGTGATTGTTGTTTGTTTAAGAAAATACAATGCTGGAAGGGTCATAGTGGAGGGCTACTGGTGAGGAAGACTGACCAATAATACTCAAAAGTTTATTTATGAAGAAGATTTTAAAAAAAGAGTCCATTGTTAAAAATTCAATAATTGCTGTTATAAATGTTTTTTAAATTTATTATTAATTATTGTTTTTTAATAAAAAAAGATTTTAAATTACATTTTACCTTCTAAATTAATAGTGTTTAGCCGCCAACATTTTAGTCATTGCACAACACTGTATGAATCCAGTAAAAACCAATATTAACAGGGAAATCACAAAAATATTAATACTGGCATAGTTCACTTACATTGGTTTAGTTAACATTGGATTTTCATATTTAAAACTAAATCAAATTGAACCAAAAAAAACATACCTCCTCACTTATATTAGTTTTTTATTCTTTTCTCAAATACCACTAAAAAAAATCATTAAATCATAATTAAATTTAAAAATTAAAAATAATTAATAATTAAATTAAATATTAATTAAAAAATTAGTAATATTCAATATGATTTCTATTATTAATAAAATATTATAAAATAATTTCTAAATTAGTATTTAAATTAGATAATAAAATTTTAGTTATTAATATTTTAAATTCTAAACTAATCTTTAAAAAATTAATAAAGACTAATTTAAAAGTTAGTAGCTATACCTTACTAACTAATCTCTAAAATTACTTTGGGGTAAAATATGTATACGAGAAGATGAATTGAATTAGTCAAAAGAAGAATCTCATAATCAGGGAGAGTTTAATTAGTGTAAAGGCAATTAGCTAGACTGGGAAGAATTAAACAAAAGCTCTAGACTGTGTGCTTCCTTTTCTTATGGATCTTCTTCAACTACTCAAAGAAAGAACCCTCAAAATAAACACCTTAACCTTAGATTACTTTTTTAAGCCTCACGTAGTTTTAATAGAATGTGAAAAATGAAGAAAGAATCAACATGGGCACTCTATTTTCTTCTTCTCTTACTAACATCCATATTCCTCTTCAATTTCGTGTACCCTTTTGATCGACAGTTTCTCTCTCGTTTTGCTTTCTTATCATCATCATATTTCGCTCACAAGAAATCGCCGTTCATCGGACCCTGTGATTACTCCAGAGGTCACTGGGTTTGGGATGAAACCTACCCACATCGGTTATACGATGAAAACTGTCCCTTTCTGGATCCAGGATTCCGGTGCCACCAAAACGGACGCAAAAATGAAACCTTTCGTAAATGGCGATGGCAACCTGATGACTGTGACATTCCCCGGTATGTGATATATGTTGCCATTCTCTCATGCATGGCTATGTATATATGCTATCATTCCTTATCAGTGTAAGAGAGAATTGGGTGTGAGTTGAGTGAAATAGTAGATTTTTGTTTTGAGGTTTATGATTGTCGAATTGAATTAAGGAGCATAATCTGCATTAAAAGAAAAGGGTTAAATACAATGGTTGAACATGTAGCATTAATTAAGGTTCTGACAGGTGTAATTTGTTGAAAGTAACTAGCTATTGCACATTTGTTATAATTTTGTATGGTACTTCCTAAAAGTGACGAGTAGCTGAAAGCAAGTTCTCTTGATGGGGTATGGTGATGAAACTCAGATTCAATGCAAGTGTGCTGCTAGAGAGAAATCGCAATGGACGCATTGTGTTTGCGGGTGATTCTGTGGGAAGAAACCAGTGGGAGTCTTTCCTATGCATGCTGACACAAGGGGTTTCTAACCTGTCAAAAATATATGAAGTAAATGGAAATCCCATAAGCAAACACAAAGGGTATCTGGTGATGAGGTTTGAGGAATACAACATGACAGTAGAATACTACAGGACACCCTTCTTGTGTGTTATAGGTCGTCCACCGCTCAACTTATCCAATAATGTAAGAAGGACTATCAGGCTTGACGAGTTGCACTGGTATTCCAAAAAATGGGTTGGTGCTGATATTCTTATTTTCAATTCCGGACATTGGTGGAACCCAGACAAAACTATCAAGTCGTAGGTCAACCGCAACTATTTCTTTAATAAAGTTAGTCTTGCCAAATTTCTTATCAACTTTCGGACTTATTTGAAAGACCTTTTTTTCTTTCTGAAAAAAAAAACGCTTAAAAATGCTTTCTTCTTACCTTTTAAACAAAGATTCTTCAAAAACAGCTTCTGTATCTCGTAAAGATATCCTTTCTAAAATGATTTTTACTAGTGTTACAGTAAATAATGTAAAAATTAAATCTTCTACAATCGAAAATAACACTCTTACAAGCTCCTTAACATTTTGCAGGCGCAACTACTTCCAGGAAGGAGGGAGGGTAAACATGATGAACGTGAAAGAAGCATTTAGGAGATCCTTGCAGACCTGGAAATCATGGGCATTGCACAATCTAGATTCTAGGAGTTCCGTCTTCTTTCGTAGCTTTTCCCCCGTCCACTTCAGGCAAGTGCATTCACACATTTTTTTCTGGGTCTGACACTCAAATAAAAACCCTCCAAGACAATCTTTGATACGAAACACGAATAGAAATCTTTCTGCCACTTTTTACTTACCGCTTGAACAAAATTCTTAATGCCCCCAAGTCACTCTACAAAAGTTAGTTTTCAAGGGTCTAGAGTGCTTGTAACAACATTCCACACTTCTCATTACGTGACAACAACATATTCAATCGGAGTATATGTACATTAAAGACTTATGTGAACCCAAATGTATTAAGATGGATGTAAAGAACAAATAGGGAGTAACATCTATAGTTCTTATGAAAGGAGGAAGATGCAAGGAACACAGTTTTCTTGTAATACCCGTTTGTGACCAAATAACTAAAGAACGTCTGTTAAGAATTTTTCATATAAACAAAAAGAGATATTCATATTTGTAATAAACATCTGTAAGAACATGTTTCATGTAGCATGACGTTTATAATTTCGGCCAAACAGTTAATTAACTCACTTCAAAATTATTGCTAAGTTTTGTCATTCAATAGTTTTTTGTGATTTCTTATGATCATCCACATCCACCGTAAATTTACAAATAAAATAACAGGTAACCACTTGAGATTATAACACAGGTGTGTTTGTTTTTCCATTTGAAACCTTTAAAACGAACGTTCGATTCAAAGTTACAAAATTGTAACGAAGCTTTGGAACGTGTGCACGTGTATCCAAACATGCACAACTTAACTAGAAGTTAGATATCAATTATGAGAAATAAGTTTATCTAATTCACCCCCTCCCCCATTTTTCCTTTAACAACTAATGTTCTGAAATTTGTTATAGTAGATCTAAAATAACATGTATTTGGGGGAGGGAGTTTGGGATGACATGATGCAAGCCTTACATTTTGGACAAGTGTTTACAAAACACTGAAATTGCAGGAATGGCACATGGAATGATGGAGGACGGTGTGACAAACAAACAGAGCCAGAAAATGACCCTACAAAACTTGAAACTGAACCATATCATAACATATTTATATCTGGTGTTGTCAAACAGATGCAATACGAGAGCCGGAAAGCCCACTTTTTGAACATCACATATCTTTCAGAGTTCAGGAAAGATGGTCACCCTTCAAGATTTCGGGAACCAGGCACCCCACCTGATGCCCCACAGGATTGTAGCCACTGGTGCTTACCAGGAGTGCCAGACACGTGGAATGAACTTCTCTATGCCCAACTCCTATCTGAGAAATTTGGCACGAACAAAAAATTTCCAGAAAGAGGATAACAAAGCAGTCCAATTTTCATCAGATCACAAAGAATAGTTTTGCTAGCTATACATAAATCGGCCTTGCTTCTGATCATTTATCTTCATCTACTTCCTCGTCTGAGCCCATATCATCGGCTGTCATTTGCTTTACTTTCTCAAGCTGCCTCAAGAGATCTAACCTTTCTGGTGCATAAGTGGATGGAATCTGCAAGAAATAACGCATAGTAAATTCTCATGGCGTGATTGGAGATGTGATATCTGAATAGGAGATTGAAAAAAATGCAGCCGTAAGTTATAGTATGCATACTAGAGCTGGTACATATCTCTGAATAGCAGCCAACATTGCAGCATGCCCCACGGCAGTAACCTGTGCAATATAAGCATTTCTTCTTAGTAGGTTACACTGGACAATTACACAAAGAAAAGGACCAGATCTAATGTGGGAAAATGATAATTTACCAGTCACACATAAAAATAGCAATAGGTTTTTAATCTTCCATCTTTTCTGCATTTCCTATAAGCAGTCGCTCTTCATCTTATATTTCCAGTTAAATATTTTATAAGAGAAGGGAGAGCTAAATGGGTAAAACGAAGACCATGCCAAGTTTAGCAGACTCAGTCTCAGGAAAAAAAAATGGAGGAAACAAGAATCTGTCGCTTTTACAGGATCAATAATTAAATTTATTCACCATTGATTCAAAAACAGTACTAAGCTTAGAGATATATTTCACTTGAAATATGGCGGAGAAGGATTCTTTTGAATATTATTTGATGATACCCAGAAGGAATATGCAATATGGATATATTAGCAAATCCTAATAAATAATGAGACTCGTATGGCAATACAATATAATTATAATAATGCCCAGAAGGAATAGGCTCTAATATGGATATTGGCAAATCCCAATAAATAATGAGACTCGTGAAATATGGCAATACAATATAATTACAAAGATTAATTGGATATGTACAAGAAGGAGAGAAGTTATTCTACCCCAAATTGGAGCTATTTACATATTTCAACACTCCTCAAGTTGATGAGAATATACAGACCCACCGCAAAAAAATTCCTCCATTAAGGGGGTACATTTGGTTAAGAATAGGAAGAATATTAGGGTTCAAAGGTGCTAGCGAAGAGATATATGAAGGCCTGAAGGTACCAACCAATTGGTGGCAGATCGTACTCAGTGAAGAAGCAAAAAAGGGGTACAGTGAAGGTGCCAAATGCTGCAATAAAGGCAGAAAATAGGTGCCAGATACTATTCCTTGTCATTTATAGGCAACATGCCTTATTTCTTCAACCAACAATCTTAAATATTTAGGTAACTAGCTAACTAAATAATGGATATTTATCAAAGCTTTCACCTAATAGCATAATTTTTAGTAGTTACTTCTTGACATTAAAATTTTAGCCTCTATGGTACAAATGGGCTTGCGCATTCTCCATTTTCACTGGCATCAAGGGGTGCACCCAATGTGTAAACAGACTTCACTAATTAATAGCTCTATGTTCTTTGTTGCACATGGTAACTTCAAGCTAAAACACTTGCATGAGGAGAACAATGTGCTTCTCTACGCTAGAGATTAGAAAATGAGTAATAAAGTGTGTTCAACTCACTGGAAGAAGCATTAAAACACCAATAGGAACAACCGAAGCCATGTCAGTCAAGGTTCTTTTAAGTGTTTTCTTCTCCTTCTCAGTCAATTCATCCCCTATGAGTGCCCTTTTAAGTAAACCCATGGCCGCGGCAACATCAATAGCAAGAAGCTGAGTTCCTTGCCACACATCCTGCTTATTCAAAAGTAGGTTTCAGATGTTTATAAAGAGATAACAGATGATGTAATTCTAAATATTTTCAGAGGCACTAATGCATATTGTGCCCACCAATTTCTTAGTCTCCACAGAAAAAACAGGGTAAAAACTTGACTAAAATATGCACAGATGCAAATGAATAAAATTAAGATAATATTTCCAAGAAAGAAAAGCCAGGAGATTAAACCGTACTGTTCCGGTTTCTTTCAGTCTGACAATAGATTTTTCCAGGATATTTTCTTTCTTCTCAACCCTGGTAATCTGAACAACCCCAGCCTCATCACTATAACGAGGACCATCATCAGTAGCCAGTGAATCCTGTAAAAGTGACATTCAATGCTTAATCTAAAAGAAAAGTCAGGGCAAAACTCTTAGTTCAAAGGACATACAGACAGTAATATTGACCAAATGATATCATGGTCATGGACCTTCAAAATCAGTGAGTATGGAACAAAGTGATAGACCAAAATCGGGTTTAGGCAATTATAGTTCTATATTAAGAATTTATTAGTGTGAAGGATGATGATGACGTATATAATTGAGAATATGAAGATAGTGATGCAATGTTTTAATGAATACTTCACACTTGGAGTAAAGAAAGACTTGGTGTTAGTTTGATACTTGTAATTTTGTGTTCATCTTGCTTGAAAGTTTAGATATTGAGCCTACTTAAAATCAACTTAAAATTCACAAGAATTGATTTTTGAAATTAAAATTAATCATCCGCTTAATAATGAGTATGTAAACCCCATGGAGGATTTAAGGTTTGTGATAAGTGGAGAAAGCAGGATATGTCGAGGGAGAAGATGCTATGGGGTGGATAGGGAAGGTAGAAAGATATATCTGATTGAGAGCAAAAAGATGAGAAAAATGAAACTCTCATGGTGGTGATGGAAGGAAATGCATATCTTGGTTTTAGTGGTGGGAAATATGCAATCGAAACCAATCTTGGATAGGTCTCAAGAATGCACTCAGCTAGAGGCTTCAACCAAATATTATACTGATGGGAGATCCTTTCGAATCGTGTTGTCAATAAGGCAGGAGAAGTATGTGAGTGAATTCATCATGTAGTTTGAAAATTTTGCAAGGGTTATTAAGGGTTAGGTGAACAATATTTTATGTGAATTTTTTCCAATAGGTTAATGGAAGAGACCAGAGCAGAATTGGAATTGTATAAAGTAGAAAATCTTTTTGAAATGATTTCTACTCAAATCTGGCCTGAAAACTAGATTATTTTATGTTTTTTTCGAATTCAGTGTGTTTATACTTGAGTCAAATACAAAGGCTTCAAAAACAATTTTTTAAACCTCAAACACACTAGAACCTATCCAGTTTGATATCCCACATGTGTGGACTGTCAGTGGTTGGCCTTTGCATTATTTGTTGATACAAAGACTATAAATCAAGAATAAGTAACTGGTGGATCAAAAAGAAAGATGAATAAAAGATAAAAAGAAAAGATGACTAAAACAACAAAACTGTATGTATCCCCAGCAAAAAACAACAGTTAAGTTTAAAAAATCTTTAGTTTTTCAGCAGCAATCCACACAAAAATTGCAAATGAAGCTTACAAGGTACGTAAAATTTTTAGGACAGAGATAGAAGTAGGATGAGGCAGCAGTACAATTAGGGTGATTATTGACAACAACAAAGCTTTATCATACTAGGCGAGATCAGCTGCATGGGTCACACAACATCATTTGGCACGGTCAAAGACCAAATTTTCAGAATTATTACCAATGCACTTAGTAAGCAAAACATATGAAAGAAATATAAAATCATAAACTTGAAACTTATTGAATGTTTAAGACATACTTCATTATTTTCTGATTGATAGGCACTTCTTTGAACCCGTTTCTCAAGTTCTATTAGCTCATTTCGCAGAAGCTCAAAGCGGTGGATTTCATTGGGTTCTTGGTCCACAACCCCAACGTTTGGTGCAGGCACTTCAATATTATTTTCCTTCAATCAAGATAGCAAGTCCATGTTACTCAAGTTCCACGCAGTATCCACTCACTAATTGTAACAGAACTATTTTTACAACTAGACCAAATGAAGTACAGGCCAATTCAAGATACGAATTAATAGGCAATACAACTCATGCAAAAACAGGTTTAATCTTAGCATTTCAACATTGTAAAAATTTGAAGCTAAGAATAGTCAACCACTTTTGCAAGGTCTAAGCAAAAGGTATAAAAACAGAGGTTTTTAAATTCTTAAGATAGGCTTTTTGAGGTCAACCTTCATTTCTGCATATGTGAGCTGCAGCAGTTTTTTTTTCTGTTTCAATAATCTAGTATATAACTGACCAGCAAAATTGGGCTACTCCTCCATCCTTGAATGGCCAGAGGCAGGAGACAAAGGCTCATCCTCAAGTGGCCTGAGAGGGGTGGGTTGCATTATGCAGTGCCAGACAAGGCTGCTTCCTAAGTCCAGAAGAAGGGTGACAGAGACTTGTGCCTCAAGTGCCCTGACACAGGTTGGGTTGCAAGATCTATGCAGTGGTTATTTCTCACTTAATGCAGTGAAACAGCTTTAACAAGCAATTGTGGCAAGTTGACCCAATTATTCACACTAAAACACTTAGTAATACCTAATAGGTATCGAATCTAAAGGGGTTTTAACTCTTATATCTAGTCAATAATTTTAATTGACTTTGCTATTTATCACCTAAACATTATATTTAGACATAACCAGATAGAATCTTTATTGTGCTACCAATCAAACATTGACTTTTAATTCCCAGTTAAATTAGCAAAAGTGATTATATATTAGACAAGATTAGAGGACAACTGAAGAACATATAATAATAATAATAATATAACACAATTACAATGAAAATATGCTTATACATTTATGATAATAAAAGCAAAACCATCATGGACATTTATGAGTTATGTTGCACTAAAGCCACTAAAGATATGGAGAGCATATTAACAACATCAAATTATAAAGACAACAACGCATACATAAGGATCCACGTCAGACTCCAAGCCAGGCTTTTTGGTGACAGGACTTCCAAACAAGCTCCAAAATCCACGAGATTTTCCAACATTTCTGGAGAAAAAACATGTTTATTTTTATATAAATATAAAAAAAAAAGAAACAAAACTCCAAAAAATAGAAGTAATAGCTGCCACTTGTACTCAGAAATAAGCAACTAGATAGATATTCATACCTTTTGTTCCTGTCCACCCTTACATTAGCATTCTTTCTGCTTTTCCCTTTTATATACTCGTCTTCTTCAACTGGTGTGTAGGAACGGCCACTGTTAACCCCCTGAATGAGTACAATAGAAATATTATGGACGGTAAAAAAGATTCTCAAAAAGCAAACAGTATGTGACTGGTACTAGGGAGTCAAGCAACACAATGAATTATTGTGCAAGGAAATTGTTACATTGTTACAAGTACAGATATAAGGATCATATCTTTATAAGTACAGATATATGAAGATGATATCTCTGTAATTAGAAATATCAAGATAGGAGATCCTGGATTGACCAAATTGCAGAAGATGGTTCCAAGTTTAAAAAATTGTCTAGTTTGAATTATGAGAAGTGCAAGTCAGGGAAACACAGTTGACGGTCATTCTTTATAGCATCAGTAAACAAGCTTTGTCTCCGTTCTCTTTAGTTCACTTGGATATTTGGTTTTAAATATTTGTTTCCTTAATTGATGACTATTCTAGGTGTATATGGATTTGGTTTATGAAAAATTGATTGGAGTTCTTTTCTATCTTTCAAATATTCTACAGCCAAACACAATTTTCATAGTGACAATGCTCGTGAATATCTGTTTCAACAATTACAACTCCTAGAAAGTATAATTTTATCTTAACTCAACCTCATAAAATCAGTTTGGTAAAATGAGGTTTACACTTACCAATACATTATAATTTGACTATATCACTAGTCGATATAGGATCTCCAGTAACAACAATACACAACATCCATTGTGATGAGTGCATTTGATAACAAGTCAACCATGAGCCTTGTCCATAATAATTCAATCCAACATGATAGGACAAAACATATTAAGATTAGAAGGCATTTCATCAAAGATAATCTTGACAGGCCTAGTAGTTACAACTTATGTTCCTACAAGATTTTAGATAGCACACATTTTCACTAAACAGGATCTTTTAGGCAAGTTGGGAATAATCTATATTCATTCACCAACTTTAGGAGGAGTGTTGTAAATAGCATATTATTAGAATAAAAAATATTTTCAATATCTCCATAATAGTTAGGAAAAATATCTTCCTATTTCTTTGAACATATTTATATTTTCTTTTTGAAAGGTTTTGGTTGATACAAATAGATATGATGAGAATGTAATTGAAGTGATTGATATCAATAAAATAATTCTTTATATTTCAAGTCCACTTATATATTATAATTTGATGTATCTCTACCTAACTTCGGGTCACCTACACACCTTCTCACACTAAGGACTGAACATCTTAAACGCAGAACTAGATATTTGTGAGTGGCTCAATATCAGCTTGATAACAAGTGGCATCATAGGCCCAACAACCTCTCAAAATTGGCTTAGTAAGGTGAGATTTGCATCCACTTATATACTATAATTCAATCTTATCTCTAGTCGGTGTGGAATCTCCAACAAACATCAACATATGAAAAAGGACAGCGTTGTAGATTGTGTATTTCCATCATTTAACTTGTATATTGTATTATTATCAAAGTTTACTTTGTTATTCTTTCACAAAATTTAAGAAGATATATTTCCCCGTTATATGTAATTAGGACTGATTTTCATTTTTGTAGTAATCAGGCAAGATTTGTTGGCCGGAATTCTATGATAGTTTTTATCATCAAAGGCTTCTCTCTTTACGATAGTTTAGAAGTGTAAGCTAGTTACAGGTTAGTTTAACAGTTGTCCCCAGCCTAAGCAGTTAGTTGTATTATAATATCTCATTACATCATTCACAAATTAGAAATTGATATTCAGAGAAAGTCACAGAAAAAATTTCAAGGTAGTTATTCATTATGCAGAGTTCCAAAGGATTGATCAAGAAGGTTAGGGAGGAGTGGAAGGTGTACCTCATGAAGAGAATCAGCTTTTGCTCTGAAAGATGCCACCAGGAATTCAGCTTCTTTCCAAAGTTTTCGAATTTTCTCCAAGTCAGAACAGGCTGCTTTCAAATGCTCTTTTCCAGAACTAGAGCTTGATACATGCAACTCTTCAAGCAGCTTTTCAAGTCTTATGACAGTTTCTTCAACACTTTCCAATGCCTAAAATTATATGCCAAATAGAATGCGTAAACAAGAATGGGATACATGAAAACAAAAGGTTTGAGAACCATCTAAAGTATGAAGCAAGAATATTGATAAAGATATCCTTTGTATATATTATTCTATTTTATAGACAGGATATTGCTATATACTATTGAATAATTAGGACATAATTATTCCGTAATTAAGTGCAGATTTCATTATCTAACAGATTTGATATTTTTTAGTGATTTGATTTGATTTGTATAGCTCTAATTACCTATTATTTCTTACTTTCATTACCTATTACTTTTTTTCTTAATTAGGTTGTAAACAGTCTATAAATTGAGACTGTAAATATGAAATATATTTCATCTAATTCTTTCAACTTGGTATTAGAGCTGGAGACTCTGCTTCTGCAATCTTTTTTTTAGCAGTCTTCATTGCTGCAATTACTTTGGTAGCCTTAATTGCTGCAAAAAAAAATTCTTCTCTTTTCTCTATTGACTACCACCTTGCACCATTGACCGTCACTGCCACCAACATTGACTGTCGACCGCCGACCACCGCTTCCGACCGCCGGAACCTCCACCAACCACCAGAAACCACCGTCGGAGAATTTTTCCGAAAAACTCTTTTTTGTGAACGGAACCAAATTTTGCCAAACTTTCCTTTAAAAAATGTGCTTCATGTTCCTAAATTATCCAATAACCTCTTGTCTATTCAAAAATGTTACCCAAGATTTAAATTATGCAGTGGTATTTTTTCATTCCCATTGTATTTTTTAGGATCTTGCCACGGGGAAGACTGTTGGAATTGCTAAAGAGCAGGGCGAGTTATATTATTTACAGCATGAAGAAAATAAAAAGTGCTAGACTACAGGCACACACTTCTAATCTTCAGCAAGGCCTTGAATCTTGGTCATCATCTCAGATATGGCTTCAACACAGACGTCTTTGTAAAACATACTCTGTTTATAAAACATTCTCAGAATGGTAAATGCACTCTACTTTTGGTCTATGTAGATGATATGATTATTACAGGTGATAATGAGATTGAAAAACAAACTTTGAGGGAGAGACTGGCTGCTCAATTTGAGATGAAGGATTTTCAGATGTTGAAGTACTTCCTTGGGATAGAGGTTGCTTACTTCATAGACAGGGCATCTTTATTTCTCAAAGGAAATACATCCTTGATCTCCTCAAAGAGACTGGTAAGATGGGTTGCAAGACCACTGAAGTGCCAATAGAGCAAAATTATAGGATTGAGAATGATGAGGAAAACCCTAAATCCTAAACCGTAAATCCAAAGGTGGAGAAGATACAATATCAAAGACTTGTTGAAAAACTCATTTATCTATCACACCTAGGCCAGACATAACTTATGCAGTTAGTGTGGTTAGCCAATTCATGCATGATCCAAGAGAAAGACACTTGCAAGCAGTAAATAGAATTATTCAGTACTTAAAAGCCTCTCCAGGGAAAGGATTGCTATTCAAAAAAGGGGAAAACTTATCCATGAAAATATATACTGATGTTGACTATGCAGGATCAATTGTTGATTGGAGATCCATCACAGGCTATTGCATGTTCCTGGGTGGAAATCTGGTGACATGGAGGAGCAAGAAACAAAATGTAGTTGCAAGATCAAGTGCAAAAGTAGAATTTAGAGTCATGGCTCAAGGGGTTTGTGAACTATTATGGATGAAGATCATGCTCGATGACCTCAAAATAAAATATGAAGCTCCTATGGGTTTGGTGTGTGATAATAAGTCCGTCATCAGTATTGCACACAATCCAGTTCAACATGACCGAACAAAGCACGTAGAGATAGACCGACATTTCATTAAGGAGAAGTTGGATAATGGTCTTATAGGCACCGAGTACATCCCTTCAAGACTTCAATTGGTAGATATGTTTACTAATGGACTTCCCACAAAACACTTCAAAGATCTTACTTGCAAGTTGGGAATGATAGATATGCATTCACCAACTTGAGGAGGAGTGTTGAATAATTAGGAGATAATTATTCCGTAATTAAGTGATATCTTTTAGTTATCTTTTATTAGGATAGATTTGATATCTTTTAGTGATTTGATTTGATTTGTATAGCTTTAATTACCTATCATTTCTTACTTTCATTACCTATTATTTATTTCCTTAATTAGGTTGTAAACAGTCTATAAATTGAGACTGTAAATACATCTCAAAAATATAATTCATCTATTTCTTTCAACTTATACTATTTCCTTTTATACACAAGAATCAAATTCCATAACTAGTAGAGTTGATTATCTGAATGTTTTGTATTTATGCATAGGAATCATTGATCCTTAATTACACAAATTGAGAGTGGGTAAAATGATGAAAAATAATTTATTTTCCTTTTTTAGATTATCTTGTATACTATAAGAGAACATTTCTATATACATTGTTTGTAGGGAACAATACTGCATTTGCATCACACAGAGAAAGACTAGATATTGCAAGAGAGAGAGAAAGAGTACAATTTCTCTAGTGAAACTGATTGACTGTACAGTACTTAGGCTCCAAAGAACAACTATCTATCTACAAAGTCTTAACAGACTACGTGGTTATAGAGCATCTATATTTATATATAGACTCTTCATAGACTAAGTGACAACTGTTATTAACTTGGATGCGGCACTTAGATCAAATTTGAAAGTGGGAATCAAACCTCGTCAAAAGAACCTGACTCTTTTATAGTTGACTGAAGTGTAGATCTATGTCCCTGAACTATTTCATTGGCTTCACTCTCCAGGGCTTTTTCCCTGCATTACATTTTAGAAAAAAAAATAAGTGATACAACCTTTGGAATAAGAAACTCTATAAAAATTCAATTTCACAATTCCTGGAATTCTAGTAATGCTATAAAATATAAAATACATTGTATAAACTATCTTCAAAAACCTGTTGCCCCATACAAGCAAATTAGTTCAACATCACATGGTATCTGCATTGTTTGCATGTGGGTCCCAGTGTAAAACAAACACACTAGTAGGTGACACACTGTACCATAATATGACCATTCAACCCATATACCCTGCCCTTGGATAGGATTTTCATCCCCCCCTGCCCTCCCAAGTGAAAGGATATTTGGTAACCAAATCTAACTGACATGACTGTGACATGTGTTAGCTATTTCTGAGAGAGCCCAGATGATTTATTTATTTGAGTAAAAGAAATCAATATAATAAATAGAGGAAATTTGGTATATGCTAATAATAAAGATATGATATGGAAATAAATAAAAATGTTCCTAAGAATAGATATATAATCTAGATATTCTTGATTATATATAATTTACTTCTTGTTTCTATAGTTATAACACTTCCTCTCAAGCAAGATCATATAAGCTGTATGTTCCCAACTTGCTGCAAATATATTTGATCCTTGATCCTCTAAAAGACTTTGTGAATATGTCAACCACATATTCATTAGAGTTGACAAATCTAGTAATGATGTCTCCAAAATAACAATCAACCTCAATATGTTTCATCCTCATGAAAGACAATTAGAGGTAATGTGTAATGTTGCCTCATTGTCACAAATAAGGTAGGAGTTGCTTTAGTCATATGAGCTCACAAGTGACTAATGTCTTCGTTGTGTATTCTAATTCTGCACTTGATCTTGCCACAAAATTTTGCTTCTTACATCTCCAAATTATTAAATTACCTCAACAAGAACACAATACCCTAAATCGAGAGTTTATTGCTAGGTAACTCTGCCTAGTTAGGGTGAGAATACCCAACAATTTGAGTATGTAGAAATATAAGATAGTGTTGAAAATCTCATATTGACTAGAGATATGGTGAAATTATATTATATAAGTGAGTGTCAACCTCACCTTACAAGCCAATTTTGTGAGATTAGGCTTAAAGTTCACTTTCCAAGATTGTTATTCTAGTCTATAGATTCAACTCACGACCTTCCATTTTGTCTTCATTTATTGCAGAGATTCTAGTTCTGGAATGAAAAACTAATAAAAAAAATTATCTTTAATACAAGTGTTAGGTTTATCTTGGAGCAAGTGTACTCATGACATTCGAAGACGAATGTCCTTGAAGAAAGAGGGAATGATATGATCTAGACTGGTCAATATGATTTTGGGATTTCTTGTAATTTTTATTGTTTTTAATTAAGAGTACACTTGGAAGAATATCAAGAATAAAGAAGATGGAGTGATTTGCATGATAGGCTCATGAAAATATATCATCTAATGTTATTTTCTACATGTTGATGAAGACTTTAGCAAAATTTGAAGACAAGATATGACAAGCCAAATTCACATGATCTAGAAGAAGCATTGATGGGCTGGAGTCTAAGTAGTTGGGCTAAATAATTGCTTAAGCCCATTTTTCTTCCTTATTAATGTAATTTTCGCATTTATTTTTATTTAAATATTTCAAATGTCTTTTACGATGGTCTAGGTCATTTTTTAGTGTCTTATTAGGCCTCCTAAACCATAATGATAAGTAGTAGGATAGTGGTGGGGAGTCAATTATAGTGGAAGATAAGTGCTAGTGGGAATTTATTTCTATGTGGAGTCTTAGTGGGCATTTCCTACTAGTTGCTATCTAAGCTTTGTAAATATGAATATTTGTAAGAAGTTGGGACATATATATGAACTCTGTAAGAAAAATAAGTTTTCTCTTTGTGAGAACTTTACAAATAAAAACCCAAATTTAATCTTTTCAGACCACCTATGCCGATCAAACTGATGCCTTAGCAATCACCTTCTCATCTTTCTTTGAGTGTAATGACAATATCCTTCCCCAAACTGAATATTAGAACAGTCCCCCTTCCATCTTCTCATCACATATTCAACTCCTTTTATGTGATTATGGTTGTTCATTTTTGTTAGATATTATTAGATATAATTAGATATTATTTGATATTATGAGATATTATAGATATTGTTAGATATCTCATATTTATGTAATGGGTTTAGCCCATATGTTTCTTTTTCCTATATAAACATAACCCTATGTGTTCAATATACACAAGGGATTTACCCTATTCTTTCTTTTCCTTTAATATGGTATCAGAGCATAAGGTTAGAGTTTAGGGTTTAGGGTTCAAATTTTATTGATGAATCCACTATTCACTGGAATTTTCCAGCCACCACCCCCACTGTCTCGCCGGACCTTCGCCGGACCTTTGCCGGACCTTCGCCGGACCTTCGCCGGACCTTCACCGTACCTCCACCGGACCTTCGCCGGACCTTCACCGGAACTTCGCCGGACCTTCGCCGGAGACGCCGCCGGAATCTCGCCGGAATCGCTGTCGGAGCCTTCATCTTTGTTGCTCCCGCCAATTAACCGGTGACTGGATTTGTCCTTATCTTTTATGGCTTCTTCCGCTTCCGCTGCCACTATGGCTTCTTCTTCAGTCATTATGCCGGATTCATCTATTTATACTAATTACGTCAATGTTCATCTTTCCATTGACAAATTGGATGGAACCAATTATGACACTTGGGCATCAGATATTAAATTATGGCTTAAGAGTCAAGGTTATGTTGATCATCTTACTCATCCTACTCTTGCTGAAAATGAGGTTGTTCGTTGGTCGAAAATTGATGCTCAATTATGCATTGTTATCAAATCGACCATTCACTCATCTTTAAAACAAATTTTTCGTACCTATGAAACATGTTCAGAAGTTTGGGAACAAGCAAAATTATTATACACCAATGATACTCAACGTCTTTATGGTGTGTGTCAAAATCTTCTCACAATTGTTGCTCCCAAACGTCTTGATGGTACAATGGCAGAATATCTAGGTAAACTTCATGCTCTTCTTCATGATTTTAATGAGTTATTACCTCCTGCCTCTACTCCTTCTCAAGAACTAGAACAAAGATCCAAGTTCTTCATGTTATTGGGTTTACATGGTCTTCCTGATGATTATTCTCACGTTCGTGATCAAATTTTGGGATCTCCTATTGTGCCCAATTTTACTTCCACTTGTTCTACCCTTTTGCGCGTGCCAGGTAAACACACCGCTGATATAACGTCTCATGTTGATGACTCTTCTGCTTTAGTATCTCAGCATAATGATCGTACTCGCCCTCACAAGCCGGGCAAAGGGCGTCACAAGTGTGACCATTGTGGCAAACTTGGCCACAAAATTGACAGATGTTATGCCTTACATGGTCGTCCTCCTAGATCTGTTGCGGTTGCTCAAATTGCCCCTGTGCAACCTTCTACCATGGACCATACTTCAATTGATACCCCAAGCCAGCCTGCTATTTTCAATGAATTTCTTAAATGGTATGAGGATCGTCAGAACCCTAGTTCCACGGCTTCTGTTGCACATTCAGGTACATCTTTTGTTGGCCTCACTCACTCCACTTCCCATGGCCCTTGGGTTCTAGATTCAGGTGCCACTGATCACATTACTGGTAATAAATCTTTTTTCTCTTCCCTATCTACTACGGGTTATTTACCTTCAGTTACCATGGCCAATGGATATAGGGTACCATCACATGGTGTTGGTACTATTAATCTTTTTTCATCTTTATCTATTGATAATGTTCTTTATGTCCCTGGGTCTCCATTTAACTTATTATCCATTAGTCGTCTCACTCGTTCCCTTGACTGTGTTATTTCTTTTACCAAAGATTCTGTTACTTTACAGGACCGGAGTTCGGGACGGATGATTGGCACCGGATGTGAGTCTCATGGACTTTATCAACTACAGATCTCTGCACATGTTGGCGCAATTATGGATTCTCCATCTCTCATTCATGCTCGGTTGGGTCATCCTAGTCTTGCCAAGATGCAACAGCTTGTTCCAAGTTTGTCTAATGTGTCTACTTTATCGTGTGAGTCGTGTCAGTTAGGGAAACACATTCGTAGTTCTTTTCCTCGTAGTGTCTCACAACGTGCTTCATCTCCTTTTGCCTTAGTTCACTCTGACATTTGGGGACCAAGTCGTATTAAGTCTAATTTAGGATTTCAGTATTTTGTTACTTTTATTGATGATTATTCAAGATGTACTTGGGTATTTTTAATGAAAAACCGTTCTGAGTTGTTTTCTATATTTCAAATATTTTACAATGAAATTAAAAATCAATTTGGAATTTCCATCCGAATTTTGCGCAGTGATAATGGACGTGAGTATCTTTCTCATTCTTTTAAAAATTTTATGGCTTCTCATGGTATTCTTCATCAAACTTCATGTGCTTATACACCTCAACAAAATGGGGTAGCTGAGCGCAAGAATAGACATCTTGTTGAAACAACTCGTACTATTTTAATCCATGGTGATGTTCCTCAGCGTTTTTGGGGTGATGTTGTTCTTAGTGCATGTTATCTCATTAATCGCATGCCATCTTCAGTTTTAGATAACAAAATTCCTCATTCTATTTTATTTCCACATGACCCTCTCCACTCTTTACCTCCCAAAGTTTTTGGGTCCACATGTTTTGTTCATAATTTTAGTCCTGGTCTTGATAAATTATCTCCTAAGTCACACAAATGTGTCTTTTTAGGGTTCACTAGATCACAAAAAGGATATAAATGTTTCTCACCGTCTTTAAACCGTTATTTTATTTCAGCAGATGTCACCTTCAGTGAATCTTCCCTTTACTTTAAGTCTTGTCCTTCTCCTTCACTTTCTTCATCTAATCAAGTTAATATTCCTCTTGTTGTGCCTAGTGCACCTAACAATTCACCACCGCCGCCAACTCTTCAGGTGTATAGTCGTCGTCAACCGTCTCATCGTCCATCAGCAGACTTTATTCTGGTGCCAACACCTCATCCCCCTCCGGCTCCTATAGTTGAACCTCCGACTGTTGAACCTGATCTTCCTATTGCTATCCGTAAAGGTATACGTTCTACTCGTAATCCCTCTCCACATTATACTGCTTTGAGTTACCATAGACTATCTCAACCCTTTTATACCTGCCTTTCGTCTATTTCTTCTGTATCCATTCCAAAATCTGTAGGTGATGCCTTAGCCCATCCTGGTTGGCGTTAGGCCATGCTTGATGAAATGAATGCGCTTCAGAATAATGGAACTTGGGAACTTGTTCCTTTACCATCTAGGAAATCTGTTGTTGGTTGCAGGTGGATTTTTGCTATCAAAGTTGGTCCTGATGGTACTATTGATCATCTCAAAGCTCGTCTTGTAGCTAAGGGTTATACCCAAATTTTTGGTTTAGACTATGGTGATACTTTTTCTCCAGTAGCAAAGATGGCCTCTGTTCGCTTATTCATAGCTATGGCTGCTCTTCAACAATGGCCTCTTTATCAACTGGATGTTAAAAATGCTTTTCTTAATGGGGATTTGCAGGAAGAAATTTATATGGAGCAACCTCCCGGTTTTGTTGCTCAGGGGGAGTCTTCTGGATTGGTATGTCGTCTTCGCAAATCCTTATATGGCCTCAAGCAGTCTCCTAGGACTTGGTTTGGAAAATTTAGCAATGTTGTTCAACAATTTGGTATGACTCGCAGTGAAGGCGATCATTCAGTTTTTTATCGTCACTCGAGTGCTGGGTGTATCTATCTTGTAGTATATGTTGATGACATTGTTCTTACAGGCAGTGATCACCATGGCATCTCACAAGTAAAACAACACCTTTGTCAACACTTTCAGACCAAAGATCTTGGCAAACTCAGATATTTCTTGGGGATTGAGGTAGCACAATCCAATACTGGTATTGTTATCTCTCAAAGAAAATACGCATTAGATATTTTGGAGGAAATTGGGTTGATGAATTCGAAATCTGTTGATACTCCCATGGATCCCAACGTCAAGCTTCTACCCAATCAGGGGGAGCCTCTTTCAGATCCTGAGAAGTACAGGAGATTAGTTGGAAGATTGAACTATCTCACTGTTACTCGTCCTGATATTTCCTTTGCAATCAGTGTGGTGAGTCAATTTCTTAATTCTCCATGTGAAGATCATTGGAATGCAGTCATTCGTATAGTGAAGTACATTAAAGGCTCTCCTGGAAAAGGTTTGTTATATGGTCATAATAACCATACTAAAGTCGTTTGTTATTCAGATGCTGATTGGGCAGGATCTCCATCTGATAGAAGGTCAACTTCTGGTTATTGTGTCTCCATTGGTGATAACTTGATCTCTTGGAAGAGCAAGAAACAAAGTGTTGTGGCAAGATCTAGTGCAGAAGCAGAATATAGAGCTATGGCCTCGGCTACTTGTGAGCTTATTTGGCTTAAACAGTTACTTAAAGAATTGCAATTTGGAGAGGTTACTCAAATGACACTGATATGTGATAATCAGGTTGCTCTTCATATTAGCTCAAATCCAGTTTTTCATGAAAGGACAAAACATATTGAGATTGATTGTCATTTCATTCGAGAAAAGATTATATCAGGAGATATCAAGACTGAGTTTGTTAATTCAAATAATCAATTAGCAGATATTTTTACTAAACCCTTACGAGGACCTAGGATTGATTACATTTGTAACAAGCTGGGTACATATGATCTATATGCACCAGCTTGAGGGGTAGTGTTAGATATTATTAGATATAATTAGATATTATTTGATATTATGAGATATTATAGATATTGTTAGATATCTCATATTTATGTAATGGGCTTAGCCCATATGTTTCTTTTTCCTATATAAACATAACCCTATGTGTTCAATATACACAAGGGATTTACCCTATTCTTTCTTTTCCTTTAATAATTTTCAATAAAAAGAAAACTCTCCTCTAATAGAAGAGCTTCTTTTTTTCAGATAAAATTTAGCAATGCAATAAGAATTTTTTTATTGAAGAAATGAAGTGTTTATTATGAAAGCTAAAGTTGACAAAATACCCATATTTGGCCAGTTACAAAAACAAGAACAACCAAGCACCTTTGATAATCCAAACATTCTTGGTGAATATTTTGACAAGACTATAAAACAAAAGCATATGCAACTGTAACATGCAGTTACTACACTGGTTTCTTTCGGTTGTTCTTATGAAGCTTTCAGGTATCAATTAATATCCTGGCCTTTATTTAACCCCAAAACTGTATGGTTTTGATGCCTAAATATCAGTGTTGATGAATATGTGAATGCAACTATTTGAGTGAAAATACATCATAAATGCAGAATTTCTTTCATAGCTTACCTAATCATCCCAAGTTCTTCCATACATTCCATCAGCTTCTTGTGTCTAAAATAAAAGAAAAAACATATAAGAATTTATTAAATGGGTGATGTTTTGTCAAACCATAAACAAACATTGTTCAAGTTACCCTGTTGACAGAAACTCAGCTGCTTTCACATTTGAAGGGCTCTCTGGCCATGTACTGTATTTAATAAAGCTCTGAATCCAATGAGAGCAAGCATCAAAAACTTGGGGCACTGCATCAGAATTTGGAGGACCTTCTTGTTTATTTCTATGCATATGAGACTGTTTTGTAAGACTGGTGATTCCCGGATAAAAAGGAAGCCAATCCAACTCTTCACAAACTACCTACGCAGTCAATTGGCCTTCACCAGTTAAAATAACTAAATGATTAAGCATGTCTGCCAATTTTAATGACCATAAATACTAACCTCCACATACAATTGATATGAACTAATTGATGAGAGCTGAGGGTAGTATAAAATACTGCCTCCAATAAGATACCTGCACCAAATAGTCAAAAAATAAAGAAATGCATAAATATTCATAGAAAGCATAAACAGAGTTGATAATAAATATTTGAGTTTGAATTTGATGGGAAAGGAGAGAAGACATACTCTTACAGTGATATGGTGTATAAAGTCACTAACCTAAAACACTTATTATTTATACTAATCATCTAGGCCAAGTACTAGTTTAGTACTCTAAAAGAAATTAGTTGTCTAGTGATATCTACTTCAACTATAAAGAAAGAAAATCATGTCAAAACTGATTTGTTTTATGTATTCTGAAAAGCCTATGCTGGAGTAGGTTATCCCAGTCTGAACCTATCATCTCAATCTTCTTTTTTACTCTTTTCTGCAATCTATACACACACATACTCACTGCTGCTGCTGAGAGAAATACTCACTCAAGCATTCTTCACTTAACCAAATATTCAAGTAGTTCAAGCCCAATCTAAAAGAAACTAACATGATAAGACTCCTAAAACAATAAGAAACATAATGTTTTAACAACAGGGATAACATATAAACAAGTTGTACCTGATGAAATCTTCGATTGGATCATCTAGAGTTTCAAAACCATTTGTCAAAAGAAATGACCTTGTACTTCTGCCTAAAGCAATAAAGAACCCAAAAACAGCCAAATCCTTCTCCAAGACCTGCACTGAGCTAACTTTCAATTGAAGCTTTTTGTAAGAACAAAGCACTAACATGAACGAAAGAGAAGTTATTACACTCAACTAAACTCATCTCTTCTTTCCCTTTTTATTCCATTCATTGAACTATTTCCCTTGAAACATTTTGATGATTATGTGATAGATTTTTATTCATATTTGCAGATTCCTTCCATGTTTCCATGTTTTCCCTATACGATATATCTTACTGAGGAGATTGTTGTAACATATGGAGATAATAGGATGCAGAAAAAAATTGTTGATGCAGTTTTGCTACAGGTGGAGCAGTGACCGTTTGACACATGGGAGGCAATTTCACAAATGAGAACACAGGGTTTGACCGCTAACTTTTTCTAGCAATAACCCAGTGAATTCAAATCCTGATCAAGCCCTAGAACAATATTGATCACGAGTATGGTATACAAGTTGATTTTTATAGGTTTTGATGTGACAGTTTCAGTGTTATACAAGTTGATTTTCACATTTGTATGAGGTAATTAAGAAGTGACATTGTTACTTCTAGTGTTTTGATTGAAGGAGAAAAATCCTTGTTATGTGAAATTCCTTGTTTGTTGATGTTTGTACTCAAGCTGGGCCTAAAAATCACAGTTTTCGATAATTTATTCTAAATTCAGTGTTCCTAGACATTTAATCCAGTATCGCCTCTCTAGAGTGGACAAAAGCAAGCTCTCTTCAAAATTGAAGATAACTAACCTCAATACTTTCAGATGTTGTCAATCTTGACCATATTTTCTCCTTATCAATGGCTTGTTGCAGCTGCCTCTGAGCAAGATTTACCCAGAAAACAACCTCTTCCGAACCCCACTTCTCTTTAGCTCTACATGATGAAGCCCGAGGACCCAAATGTACAAGAAATTCTCTATGTAGACCGATATTCTTTATAGAATTATATGCTTGACTTACAGGAATCAAACCAACTAGCATGTGCATCAAACTACCAGTTATTTCTGTGATCATTGAAAAGAATTGTGAACAAGAAACTTTTGATGGACCAAGTTTAGCAATTGCAGCAATACACGTTAGTGCCAGCAGAAGAAGTGATATGTCACTTGCACTGCTTAAACCCACATTTTTTCCAGACCTGTGAATTCCGTTAAAAGATCATTAATATGCATTTGCAATAAATAATAATAATAATAATAATATCAAGGAATAAGAACTGATCAGTAGCAATTAATATCTCAATATATAGATAAGTTAAGAGAAAACATACAATGCAATGGCAGCAGTAAAGCGTCCATTCCCTTCTAACTTGTCAACAAAGGATGTCACTACAACTGGAACTTGCTCAGACCAAAACCATTCATATGCTTCAGGGTGTTTGGCTGATAATTTCTCTCTAGTTAAACTCTCCAGGGGAGAAGATAGCCTTAGCAAACTGAAACAATGCAACATTTGCAAAAGTTTTATGCTCAAACCTATAGGGAGTAGTATAAAATTCTAAAACTAAACAAATATAAAAACAGAAAAAATATCCATGAACGGTTTTGGTCAATCAAGCACAGTAAGGCAATCAAATGGTTTAGGAAATTAAGTATACATACATTTTGCTTAATAGAATGTTGAAGTGATAATTAAAATTAGATGTTTGATTTGAAACTTCCACATGAAAGTTACAACATAAGTTACTTACTACCTTAAACTTTCATTAAAAAATTAGAACTAGATGGTTCTGTTATAGACAGAAAATCTATACATGGGTACTATATGTTTCTTGGAGAAAGTCTAGTGACCTAGAGACGCAAAAAACAAGAGTATCTCGTTCTAGTGCAAAAGCTAAATTCAAGCCCTTGCTAAAGGCGTGTGTGAAGGACTCAAGGATGAAGATCATACTTGATGACCTTAAATTAAGGTTGACATCCATATGCAATTTTATTGTGACAATAAGTTAGCCATGAACCTTGACTATAATCCAATCCAAGATGATAGGACCAAACATATTGAAATTGTAAGGCACTTCATCAAAAAAATTATCTTAAGAGAGGCCTAATGGCTACAACTCATGTTCCTATGGTATATCAAATAGCATACACTTACACTCTAAAGGCTTCCTCAAGGCGGATTTCAAGATCTTGTAGACAAGTTGGGAATGATTGATATTCATTTACTAACTTGAGGGACACGGTTGTAAATAGCATATTATTAGGATAAAAAATATTCTCAATATCTCCATAGTAATTGAGAAAAAATATCTTCATGATCTTTCTATTTATTTCAGCATTTTTTTATTTTTTTTTAAGGTTTTTGATATTACATATAGAGATGACAATAATGTAATTATGGCGATTGATATCAATAAAATAATTCTTTATTTTTCAAGTATATTATAGTTTTAGCTTGTGTAGAACGAACATCTTAAGTGTCCAAGTTTACACAAATATTTTATCAATTTGACACCTAGCAATAAGTGTCTGACACGTGTTAGACAGGTGTTGAGGACATGTGAGTGTCATAAACGTTTCCAACGGCACAACAATTCAAACAAGAGAGTTGTACATGCTTCATAGGGAACTAGATCCCGAAATCACTTTTGAACAACATGAGATATTGTTGGAGATCTCACATCGACTAAAGATGAAGACACTTCATTGTATATAAATGGGTGCAAACCTCACCTTTAAGCCGGTTTTATGAGGTTGAATTTAGCTTAAAGTCTATCCTAGCGAGTGTTTGGTGGGTTTATCAGGTCACCCGTTATCGGGCCATTATCGACTACCCATAATATGTTGTATCATGCACGAGTTGTTATAAGCCGGTTTTATGAGGTTGAGTTAGGCTTAAAGTCCACTTCGTAATAGATACAGTTATAAATCCAACAGTGAGTAGCCTTTAAACAATTTTTCCATGCTTTGCTTCAATATGAAAAATAAGGTAAAGTACCTATCACTAAAAATTAAATTCAAAGGATCTTGATCCACTCATAAATTCAATAAAACTTAGATTTCATAAGAAAAACAAAAATACATAATTTTAAACTTTAGAATTTAATAATAAGATGTAAAATAGTTGTTGAATCAATGATATAAAACATAAAATGACCGAACCACTTATCTTATGATTTCTGAAATAATTCTGGTACATCTATCACAAGTTTACACAACAGATAAATTCAAGCGTAGAATTTTATTTCCTTCTGATGAATAAGTTTGACATATTATTGTTTGCAAAGTTCAATGGAAACAGGTAAGAATAAACCAAAATACAAAGCAACATGCTACCTCCTTTGAACAAATATATTGACACTTCTGTCTCTACCATCGCTTTGAGATGAAATTTCACTTGCAGCATGCAATAAGGAGTACACAGCAGCCTGAGAGAATTTATGCAACCTGTTTCTCAGTTGTTCTAGAATTTTGAAAATTTTAAAACAATGAGCTCAAGTGACTTGTGAGTTATGTTTTGACTAACGAGGTCACAGCATTCTTGTAGCAAAGGCAATAGAAGAAACATGACTCAGATTTATTTATAATGAAGCATAAATATTACAGCAATATATAATTAGTTTCTATCAATGCAAATGTTGTCCATCAGGAAGATAATTTTAAAAAAGAGAAATAATGAGGATGAAGCCAAATTCTCAAAGTCCTAGCCTATAAGAAGACAGTATGTTAAATTATCCAAAGACTCAACTACCTAACACTTCCAAAATATTGAAAAATAAAAGACAGAAGTATGTTTAACATACAAACAAAGAAATACTATCCCTTGAAAATGAAAAGTGTTCTCTTTATAAGTGATATCAAGAAAGGAGTGAAATTGATAGGACTGTTCCTATAGGTAAATAATAGAAAGTAATACATAATGACAATGATTAATAACTTTTTATAGTAATATCCAAGAAGCATGTTTTTAAACAGAATTTTCATAATTGCAAGTATAATTTTCACATGTGCGTGTCTAATAATGGAGAGTTTCTTCTAGCAACCATAACTGTGCTTATTTTGTTGACAAGTGTTGGTGCATATTATAATCAGAATATCAACAAAGGCAAGCAACATAAAACCCATTGTCCACACTTCTTACTTTTACAATTCATCTAGCTTGTGTTTGTCTATGCTCACATGAATTAAACAATGGAATAAAATGCTTTCAAAAGCCTATTAGTCAAAATTTCAGCATTCACAGATGCGTGTTGAACTTACACGTGATATATGGCCCAAATACTGCAACCTAACAAAAGTCATGGTAATATCTGACACGATAAATGTCATACCTGACAAGACAGTGCCTTCACCCATGCATTTTGGTCAACCCCAAGCCAGGCTGTTGAAAACCAGGACGTTCGTGAGAATGATTTATGTTCCTTAATTGCTAGTTCATAAACCCTGGCTGCATCATATAAAGCTTGGACAAGTCCATCACAAAACTCTTCATCTTCCAGTGACCTATTCAGTTTCACCCTCGTTTTTTCTAGGTCAGTACCGGTGCTAGCTGGAAGGCTCCCATTGAAAGTTACACCGTCATCAGAGGAGGCAAATGGTAGCAGGTGCACCCTCCTTCTAGATTTAGAAAATACCAAATAACACTTTCTACAACCTAAACCAGGATTACTGCTCGATAACAAATCATATCGTATGAGGCATCCCTTTCTTGAACTCCCACATTTACTCAATAGTAGGCAATGTAAGTTGGACACTTTTTTCCCGGCGAAAGGGGAGCCATTTGAAAGCAAACAATTCGAAGAGCTGCCAGTCGATATACAATTAATACCAGCACATAAACGATGAATTATATACAAAAACTCAGCTCAAAGAGAATGCAATAAATACGAAAACATAAAGCACGCGTTCAACCACACCAAATACACTATGTCTTGCAGAGGTGGTGCAACAAAGATAGTAATTACGCGTTACATCCTTCTATCACTCAAACTCGATAACATAACATAGCCGTATCATTATCACCTAAAGAAATTGCAATAAAACTATACATTGCAAGCCATAAATAGTCTCAAACTACTTCATTCTTCACCCGATTGAAAACACTCGTTTCAATGCTGCAACAGGCAAGAGAGTTAAATAGGGAAATGAAGAAGCACTTCCCGAACTATAATTACTGTCACAAATTCGCTCAAGCAACTTCAAAGAAAGCTATATACACAACAAGCAAATGTTTCAATTTAGAATTTTAATCTATATGGAAAACCTAGGCGCCTCCAGACTCAGCGAAGAACCATAATTCGTAACCAGCCAGAGAAAGAAAGAAAGAAAGAGAGAAGGAAAGAAGGGGAAATCGATTGTCACCTTAACGCGAGAGAGCTATTGCTGCCGCGCAATGTTACTGCCATGTAGTGTGGATGCAGAATCCGAGGGAGGATTGAGTTGTGGTTGGCGCAGAGAAAGAGAGGGAAAAAAAAAACAGTGAAATAAAGCGGTGGAAGAGGTTATTTGGCGAAACAGACACGGAAGAGAGAAGAAAGAAAAGATGACGTGGCAAGAAGGGTGTTTTATCCGTTTACGTGGAGAGTCCGTAAATCACACACCAGTGGTTGCCACTGGTTCTTTACACGGACCATTCGGTCCATATAAACATGGAAAATGATAAGTTAACAAAAAGGCATGTTTCTAATTAGATTAATCATATGAAATTTGAAGATTTGGAATAAAAGTGAAAGAATGAAGTAAAATGTAAATTGGATATAATATTTTTAAATCAATTGTTCATTTTATTAATTAAATGGAATATATATATATGTGTGTTTTACATTGTAAGGAAATTTATAAAAAAAAAGTTGAATTAAAATTATTGTAAAGATATATTTGAACATAATAATTTAATTTAATTATGCATATCCATAAATTAAATGACATTTTTTACATGTTTTTCTATATGTTTTATTTTATATGAAAAAAATTAATTTCTTCCATATGCGAAGTTATTAATAAATATTATAAATGACATTACTTTTAATCATTATAAAAAATTAATAATAATAATTCACAAATATTATGAAAATTATATTTATTTTTTTATTTTAAAGTTCACAACTTGTGACCCTAAAATTCAATTATCATATCTTATCATATGGACTATTACATAAAAGAAAATAAAAAATATAAAAAAACATGTGGACCAAATCAAAGTTATGTTCCAAAATATATTACTAAACTCCAGGAATAGTATGGGCTAATAAGAATCTATTTTCAATCTTAAAGTTAGTAAGACTATTTTGTTGAATATTTTAAGGATTCAATTTGAAGTCATGTTGAAGACTTTTTTGTATTAAGGATTCA
Organism: Phaseolus vulgaris; assembly: GCF_051622355.1. Taxonomy (NCBI): domain Eukaryota; kingdom Viridiplantae; phylum Streptophyta; class Magnoliopsida; order Fabales; family Fabaceae; genus Phaseolus; species Phaseolus vulgaris. The sequence continues at coordinate 55,016,394 of NC_143504.1, read as the reverse complement.
ATTTGAAGTCATGTGGAAGATTTTTTTTATTAAGTGTCTGGTTAGTTTAATTTTTATTTTGTATGTCTTTGATTTATCTTTTACTTTTACTTTAAGAAACGACGATAAATTTAATGATAAGTTTTTTTTTTTAACTGTTTTTTAAAAAAAAGTTTTGCTTTAAAAAGTTTTCAACTATTTTTTTTAATTGTTTTTTAGAAAGTTATAATTTTTTAATTTATTATCTTTTAAATCAATTGATTGGAAAATAATTACAAATTTTAACTTTTCCTGAGATATGTTATATAATGTCTTAAAATGTAAAATAACAAATGTTTTTAGATAAGTTATTTTTATTTGAGAAAATTTAGTTTTCATGGATATTACATGTGAAATCAATAAATTGTTTTGATTTCTTAACAGGTTGAATTTACTTACCTTTTAATCAAAAAAAAATTATTAAATTTCTATAAAAGGGTATACACTGTTATAGAAAAAGGTTGTTTATACATTTTACAATTTTATATATGTGAGAGTCTCTCTAATTCAAGTTTTTGAAAGATCTTTGAGGTTTTTTAGAGCAAAAATTTAATCATTGAGGTTGAGGTTAAAATATATTTTTACTATTGTTGTGAATTTGAGGAACCATGTTGTATTTCTAAATTCACTTTTCAGGTTAATTCATAGTAATTGGTTTATGTTTACAAAGTGTTAAAAAATTGTTTTGTATTTTTGTAAAGATTTTGTGTTAGTTTTAGTGAAATCCACTGAGATGAGATTGAATATAGTTATGTTATGAGTGAATCCGTATAAAATATTGTGTCTTTTACGTGTTATTTATCTTTGTTTTATAATATGTTTACATAATATTTTGTTATGATATAATTAATTGGTTGTTTTCAAAAATCAATCTCTTATTTTTGTTCTCTACAAATTTGTTTGATTCATCAATTTAGACAATTTATTAAAATATTTATTCAAACTTTATTTTATTTTTCATTCTCAAAATCTCTATTCAGATACCAAAGTTTTAATATTCTCATATTTGAATCTCCTTCGAAGTATCACATATTTTTTTGATTATTTTTTTCACTATTGTACTTGAAAATATGGCTAGTGAGATTTCAATCGTTAATTACTTTATAATTTTTCACTCTTCCTTTTTGTGTAGTTTTATTAACCTCATCTTCATACTCTATTTTATGAATGAGACATCTAAGGAGGTAGACAAAGTTTTCATTTTTATAGTCCAAAAACATAATTTTTTTCTTCAAATTCAAACAAATGAACTTGAACATTGCTATAAATTATATTGCTAACTATTAAAGTATTTTTTGATAAAATATTTTTTATATATTTTTTTACAAAGATTTAGAGTTCTGATACTACTTTATTACAAATTTGGTAACATAGAATTTAAAGTAAAAGAAAAATAATTTAGAAATTGAATTAGTCTCTATTTTGATTATTTTTCTTTGTAATTTGTGCTTATTTTGTAGCACATTCAAAAACATTTTAATGAGTAAACATAATTCTAAAATTTTATAATGGGACTCTCATAGTTACAAAAGTGACATGAGTATCATTAAATGCTCTAAATACACATTCGATAAATATTAAATATTCCTTAAACACTTATAATAATACTTTATTAACAAATATGAAAATAAAGACATATGGATTGGTATGTTTTGGTTGCATGAATATAGGCAAAACAAAGGAGTGAATTACTAACACAACAATTTTTTCCAGTGCCAAATTACACAATCAGATTATTACTTGGTTTATCCTCTATCAACTATCAATAGTTGATATGTTCATCAAATTTTTTCTAGTGCCAAAATTATAATTAATACCTCTATATGGATACCCCTTTTTACATTTATACTGTATTCCAGAAAGTTGTTGGGACTTAGTGTTGTCAATACATATACAATTGACATCAGGGCTTGCGTCAATAAATTTCGCCTTTCCGTTCAAATCAGTGGCGTAGAAAAAAGTGGATGAAATTATGCAGAGTTGACCTCCTAGAAGAGTAACAAGTGAGAAAGTGACAAAGAATTATGTTGGTTTAGTTTAACTTCCATATTTTTTTTTAACTATGGAATTGGTACATTTTCAAATTTTAAATATATTTAAAGTTTAAAAATAATTATAGAAATAAAAATATGTAATATATAATAAATTAACATATTTAAACCTTATAAATAAATATACTTTAATGATATAAAACTTATTTATTATAATCTTTATATGAAAAATATATAAGTCAATCTATTTTAATAAGAGTTAAATATATATTTTTTTCAATGTACTATAATACGATTTATTCCAATTATTCATACTATAAACACATAGACACATAGATGATTTAAAGTTTAGATTAATGATGAAAATTAATTTCATATTATAATACATAGATGAAAATTATATTTAATTCTTTTAATAATTATTTTTTAATTAATCAAACTTAGTTTAAGTAAGAAAAATTACTTTAGTTAACTCTTAGCTAGTAAGTTTACGATACAGTCCCTCACTTGTGAAGATTTTATGGCATAACAAGTCTAGGATTCTAAGGTCTGGAGTCTTGATTTTTGGGTGTAAGAGTAAAATTATTTAGTAGAAACTAAAAAACACTTGTAGTACTTGTATTTAATGTTCTTTAGTAAACTAAAAACTTGTCCTACTTGTATTTAATGGTTATATCCGCATCAGATGCTCCCTAATTGCATAACATAACTGACGAACATATTTTACAAGTGCATGTGATGCTCTTCAGTATTATAGAGAGGCTCATCAAATGTTTTTATATGGAAACAAAGAACCATTAGACAAATTGTTAAGAGACTTTCAACCAAATAAGTTCGAAGACGATATAAAAGTATTGAATGAAGATTATCTAAAAGAAAACTCTCAAATAATAAATTAGTCAAACAATAAGTTAATAAATTTTAAAGGAAGAATGAGTTCACACATTCAATGTTCAAATAATAAAATAAAGATTAACAAAATAATAACTAAAAGAGATAAACAAAAAATACTAGTAAATATATTGTTTAGTTTAGAATTTATGGTTGTTTTAATAATATATTTTTGAAAATAAATACACGAATATACGTTTGTTAATAATTGATTTATCAGAATTAAATATATCTGATACAATCTATATATGTAAACATATAAAAGAAAGAGAGAGAGAGTTATTGTTCTACTAATTTAAACATTATTTAGCATGCACATGCTCTACCTGCAATTGCATCATTAAATTGATATAGTTCTCATTTAAAAAAGAAGGATAGTCATGTTTGCAAGATGGAATGCTGATAATTATATTTTACTAATACTTTTATTATCATTTATATCTCTTTCTATTATATTCTAACGTCGAACTTATACTTTTTTTATGAGAAAAGTTTCTCTGATATCCTAACAGTAAAAACATACATAATAATATTTTAAATCAATCAATAAATAAAATGTTAATTCATTGAAATGTGAAATATATGGTTTTCTATCAGTACTCTTCTTCTCATTGGTGTGATGGTTGTCTAAGAATCATTTTAAGAAAAAAATTCTTATAATAATTCTTTCAATCGTTTTAATACATTGACATAACATATCGAAAGAAATATAATTTAAGTATAAACCATGACTTGTGTTTTTTAAATTATAACCATTTATTAACTTTTGAAACATTATTATTCAACTAACTTTCTCAGAATAAATTGACGGAAATAATATTTATTTGTCTCTTTTTTATTTTGATATTTTGTTCCAATATGGAAGGATTTCATGTCCCTTGTTGGTTGGTTTTTGAAACAAGCAAATTTGTTATTTTTCAGTCGAAAATCTTGGTTAAGGCACCATAGTAACCTTGTGAACGGTCAACGAACCTGCCACGCCAGCGAGATTCCTTTCACATTCACGGTCCGCATTCCCAAAATAACCTCCAAGACCTAATAAAAGGATCAGACCAATCACACCAAAGACCATTGATCTTTTCATTACCAGTGCATCGCATCGCTCTCACTCAACCGAGCTTCCATTCCAGCGTTTCTCGTTTTACTTCAATGGCCAAGACCTTCAAATACATCATCGTCGGTGGAGGAGTTGCCGCTGTTAGTTCCTCACTTTCTCTTTTCATATTCGTTTTTTTTTTCTCACTGTTACCTTGTGTTTCCACTCTATCGGTTTTTACTTTCTTCGATTCGCTTTGAGATGCACTGATATCGAAATTCTACTGTAATTTGCGTTTATCTCCGTGTTCTTCTTGATCCGATTGAGTTTAGTAATGGAATCGAATAATTGAGTTTTAGAATCCGTTAACAGAATGCGAATAGGTCGATTCGCATTTCCGGTGGCTTGCGTTAGCTATTGAATGCTGTGAGCTTGGATTGCGCTATTCCAGAATACGAAAACATTTATCATTGTGAAGACGCTTTGATTTTCTCTTGTTTTGATTTGTGGATATTGTTGCTAATTAGTTTTCGAAATCGCAGGGTTATGCGGCGAGGGAGTTTGTCAAACAGGGAGTTAATCCAGGGGAGTTGGCTATCATATCCAAGGAAGCGGTATATAGTTTATTCATAGATTATTAATCTGTATTTTCTGCCTTCTATTTTCGCAAATCTCAGTAGTTCATTTCGCCGTAAGTTGATGCTTCTATCCTGCACTGTTTGATTTTCCTTTCACTTGGACATATTTTCTATTTGTCTTGTTTTAGGAAGGTTATCAACCTGAAATTATCATTACATATATGAATTTTACAATTTCATAGAAAATGACCGTATGTCTCATGAACAAGTTCAAAATCGTAACTGATTATGTGAAGTCTCTGTTTTAGAAGATTGAAAATAGAGCAATGAAATAGCCAAACAGTGAATGAGTAATGCCTATGCGATGTCTTCAGAAGAATTAAAATGAAACATTTGAAAAATTTGTATTTTTTTAAAAATTTTGTTTAGTTATTCAAGCTTATCAAACTTCTCAATTTCTTTGATAAGAAATGGTAAAAATAAAATAAGAAAGGAAAAATATTGAACTATGCAATTCATATCAATGATACGAAATCGCTCTGATTCATCCATGCATATTCTTCAAATGATATGAATCCTTGGGAAGTCAAATCATATCGAACTGTGTGATTCGAATAGTAAATCGTGTGATTCTAATAATAATTAGCAAGTACAATCTTGAATTGTACATCTTATAATTAATATAGTTGAATATTCGAATAGGAATGGTTCTATTTTCAGTTTAACGTGTCAGTTTTATTGAGATGTGTTATTGCCATTTCCTTGAATGCTTATATCTGGTTGTAAGTTTCCAATGGCTAAAATGGTAAAGCAAACTTCATGCATAATCTCTGTAGTATCTCCACTGATGATACATTATTCTTGTCAATTTTTGTATCATATTTTTATCCATTGAACCTGTTGCAATTATTTTTTGCTTCATATTCCGTTATGTATAATGTATATGTTTGCACAGGTAGCACCTTATGAACGTCCTGCTCTGAGCAAGGCTTACCTTTTTCCAGAGTGTAAGTTTGTAATGCTATTAATTCGTACATCTCTTTTTTTTCTCAATCCATTTATGGGTTTTATATTGGTAGCTAAAATGTTGTATTAGTGTTCTGTTAATTTTATCTCTTAAAACATATTGTTGGGTTGAATTTAATCGAGGCTATGTCTATTGTTTATCCTGGACTTTTCATCTCTGTTGAATTCTCCATTGAAATTTAAATATCAGTTGGCCTTGCTAGTCTCACTGAGTATTACCTTGGTGTCACAATTTAATTTTGCAGCCCCTGCTAGACTTCCTGGGTTCCATGTATGTGTTGGAAGTGGAGGAGAAAGGTTGCTTCCTGAGTGGTACACAGAGAAAGGTGACTTTGGCTTTTACCCACATTGTTTTAGTTCAGCCTTGTTACTCGATGGTGTTAGGAATCAATCGTTGACTATATATTAAGTGAAGCGGAAGTAAATGGAAGAATGGATCTTAACAGTTTTCTAATACAAAGTTACAAATTGTTCTGATGATTGCAGGGATAGAGTTAATTCTTAGCACTGAAATAGTAAAGGCAGACCTTGCTGCAAAATCGCTGATCAGTGCCGCAGGAGAAACATTCAGTTATCAGACTTTGGTTATTGCAACTGGCTCAACAGTAAGGATGCTAGTAGATAGTAGAGATGTTGCATTGTCCCGGTTCGTCTCGTACTAATGCTAATACTATCATATGCCAGGTTATAAGACTGACAGATTTTGGTGTGGAAGGAGCTGATGCGAAAAACATATTTTATTTGAGAGAGGTTGACGATGCTGACAAATTGTACGAGGCAATCAAGGCAAAGAAGAATGGCAAAGCTGTGGTTGTTGGAGGAGGATACATTGGTCTGGAGCTTAGTGCAGTGTTGAAACTAAACAATATTGATGTTACCATGGTCTACCCGGAGCCTTGGTGTAGTAAGTGGATGTTTCTTTTTACACCACCCACTCTCGTGTTACCTGCATGGGGAGTATTCACACACACACATATATGAACTAACACTGTTATTTGATGTTGCAGTGCCACGACTTTTTACTGCCGACATTGCTGCATTCTATGAGGGGTATTACGCAAATAAGGGCGTCAATATTATTAAAGGAACTGTTGCTGTTGGATTCACTTCTAATTCCGATGGAGAGGTATGGTTGTTTGTAATCTCGAACCCTGTCATGGGATAGCATTATAAAGTTCGTAATCAAACTTAGAATAACTCATCAACCATTCAGGTAAATGAAGTCAAACTAAAGGATGGCCGAGTCCTGGAAGCTGATATTGTTGTTGTTGGCGTTGGAGGAAGGCCACAAACAGCCTTATTCAAAGGGCAGGTTGAAGAGGATAAGGGTGGAATCAAGGTGAGTGGTAGCATATCCAGAGACTTGTTGGCAGTGTCTAAAATGTTATCCTAAGTGAATAGTGATTCTTGTTATCAATATCAATGACAGCATTTGTTTTGGTTACAGACTGATTCCTTCTTCAAAACTAATCTTTCCGATGTATACGCTGTTGGTGATGTTGCTACTTTCCCTTTGAAATTATACGGTGAATTGAGAAGAGTTGAACATGTTGATCATTCTCGCAAATCAGCTGAACAGGCTGTGAAGGTAAGAAGCTTCTCTAAATCACTGGCCCATGCCCTCTCGATCCTGATATCCTGTATTGAAAGCATTAAATGGTTCCTTTAACCTATTTGATGTATATATGCTTGCTGTTCTGTTTCTCACGCTATGATAACGTGTTTTATGTAGGCCATCAAGGCAGCTGAGGATGGAAAAACAGTTGAGGAGTATGATTACCTTCCATATTTCTATTCCCGTGCATTTGATCTGTCATGGCAATTCTATGGCGACAATGTTGGTGACACAGTGCTATTTGGAGACAACGAACCAGCGTCACCAAAGCCTAAGTTTGGGACATACTGGATTAAAGATGGGAAAGTTGTGGGGGTGTTTCTGGAGAATGGAACTCCTGAAGAAAACAGTGCTATTGCTAAAGTTGCTAGGGTCCAGCCTCCGGTTGCGGATGTAGACCAGCTTGCCAAGGAAGGCCTTTCCTTTGCTAGTAAAATATAATGGTTATGTTAGGAAGGAAATGATGCTTGCTGATTTGCACAGGTTGTATTTGAACTAGCTTCAGTTTACTATGGATTATGTATTTCGGGAACTTTATTGTGTGTTTTTTTTAAATGTGATTGCAAGGGATATGTTTTACCGTATCTATTTCTTTTATCTTGCAACTTTCTGGTTCTGCGTACGCTTTCCACACTTGATAAGCAGCAGCTATCAGTTATCTCACTTTCCTTCATTCTAACGGGAGGATGTCATATTCCTACGCAATAAGAATCTTTTGGGTGACAAAATTCTCCATCTTCTAGTACTCGTCACCAATCATCGTTGTTTACAACCACTCGCCATCTTTTAAGTGTCTTTTGATTAAGTAGGGCGCAAACATGTTGGTACAATTGTTTATTTTCTTGTTTGCCTAGCAATTTGTAATTAAGTATCGAATGCCAGTATTAGCGCTCCATTCAAGCTATAAAATTAGTGTTTTTTTGTTCACTTTTTAAAAAATAAGATATTTTGTTCAAAATTAAATAAAAATAAGTACTACAAATAAAGCGATAAAAATAAGGAGATGAATAAGAAATCGAAATTGAAGTTAAAAAAACTTTTTAAATAATTAAAAAATGAAGAATGTGATAAATAACAGTATAAAAATATTAAAGTTTAGTTTCAGAAAATTACCCACTTATGAAAATTACCTGAAAATAAAACAATCATTGATAAATCTCAATAATATAGTAAACTCATTAAATTATTTAAATTTTAACTTTTATACAAATAAATATAAATTAATTTACTGTAATTTCATTCCTTTACAAATAAATTTCACTCTCAATGTATTGTATTGAGAGTAGAAAAAATATATAATTAAAATAAACCTTTTCTAAATTTAAAATCAAGTATTTAGAGAGTTTAAATATCTTTTCAACCAAGGCTTATTAAGAGTAAAATTAGTCACATATTCTCAAGTATTTAGAGAGTTTAAATATATTTTCATCCAAGCCTCAAGAGTAAAATTAGTCACTCATATTCTCATTATAAAACAATTCCTAATGGTTGAAAGTTGTAAGAGTTCTAGATCTATTTTGCCTAGCCAAAAGTTATATAACTTTTCCTGGTTTTTATTTAGAAGAATACCAACAGCTCCAAATAAAATATATTTATCATCTTTGCAACTTTTTGCTTAAACGATCAACATGTTATAAATTTCATAGTATGAAATCAGCATTAACAAAATAAAGAGAATTTTCAAAATGACAAGTTTTTTTATAAACTTCTTTTGACAACCTGTTTATCACTTTAAAAACTTGCATATGTAATAACTATTTGAGACCCAACTTGTTAAAAAACTGAAAAAAAAATAATACATAATTTAATCTTCCCTTATATTTGACATATTTTTCATATGAATACAACTTATATACCATGTATACATACATCATAAACCTTAAATTCTAAATTCTAAATCCTAAACTATTTATCCTAAACTATTTACTTAAATAATGCAACATGATATATCAAGATTGAAGAGGTACAATATTAGAATTAAAACAAAAGAATCAATATGAAATTTTTTCTACAACAATCATATTTTAAACTGTTATAAATGGAAGAACAAGATGAAGGTAGAGAAGATAATGCAAATATTATTTAACTTCATGAACAAGCTTGTTAAAAGCTACTTAGTATGTATAAGAAAAAGAAAGGTGAGGACACAAAAGATAAAAGTCTATATAAAAGAATGAAGTGTTAGATGACTAAATCCAGCTTAGATGATGTTACTTGAAGTGTTCAACATTATATAAAGTCCAGGTGATGCTACACATAGTCTAACCAAGAATCGAAGCGACTAGACACACTATAAACATAATGATTGCGTGCGTAACTTAAGACTAACACTTTAAAAACCTAAGCGAAGACTAGATGTCATGCTAAGATAAGATGAAATTTAGAAGATGTCAACATTAGAAATATATGCAATATACATGTGGATATCACAAGACACAATTTTAAATTAATTAATCATGTTGTTATAAACAATGACTTACACATCCTCAAGATTATTCGTCAAACAGTAGACCAAATTTCTGACTTTGTATGCTCACTTTGATAATGCCAATACTATAAAGGAATTTATAGAAAAAAAATATTATCTTGCGTATAACATAGTATTACAAAACAAGTTGTCAGTCAAGCTGCAATCAAACTGACACAATGAGAAATATTAGCAATGAAGATCCAATGGTGGTATTCAAGAACACTATATATAGAAGTTTCTCCTTTCAAAAATGACAAAAAGGATTTTAGATGATTCTACATGAGTTTATTGTTGTGTGCACAACAATTTTATAAGAATTTTACGTATTAAATCATAAAATCGTATGCTATAAAACTTAAAGAGAGTCAAATTTATTAGTAAAACCTTTATTAAGTGAAGTCATTCTTTAATATAATGAGATTATATCCTCTTTAACGAGTTTTGTTGTAATCACTTTCAAACAACTTTTGTTGCAAGGCTAGGGGTGACATTGAGTACTTGGTAAAGTTAGAAATGACTTAATGTTAAAAAATACTTGTGTTTTATCTCAAAAGAAGATGGAGATGAAAAGATAACCAAAAATGAATTTGTCTACTTGAATGAGCCAGAAATGACAATGTATAATACTTGTAATCAAGTGTAATTTGTGTAACATTTTACTATTTGTAAAAGGGATAGGACATAGCTTAGGTTGGGAGAATTAGTATAAAAATTGGAAGTGTTACATTTTACGTCTATTGCTCATGCACCAACTCTTGGTTGTTTTAACATCTAACAAAAATATTTGTGAATTGTTTTAAAATTATTAGACAACCCTCATTGAACTTCTAATTAACGACTTATTTTTAAAAAAAATACAAAAAGCATTTGATAAACTTTGTTCAACCTTATATATAGAGTTAATATGGTATTTCATTATAAACATTTTTGTAAAAGATTCCCAATACCATTTTTTTCCTTTTGAATGAGATAGTGAAGAAGGATATAGAGTTTTAACATACCAAAAAACAAGAAAATGTTTTTCAAAGACTTAATAAACGTTTGATCAATGCACTCATCCTAGCATTACCCAATACCAAATCATTTGAGATAGAATATGTTGCTTCTAATTGTGAGCATTGAGTTGTCTTACTTCAAGAAGCACACCATGTAACCTACTTTAGTAAAAACTCAAAAGTAGTCAAATCAAGTACTTTACTTGTGATAATGAATTTGATGCTCTTATTAGAGCAATGCGAATTTGACCATGCTACATTTTGCCTAAAAAATTCATTATTCATAGTTATCATAGGTATGCTTGAAAGGTTAACGCAAGCTTAATAAGATAGATGTAAAGTGGGTATAGTTGATTGGACAATTCTTTTAGATGATTAAACATAAGCAAAATGTGATTATAGATGCTCTTTTAAGAAGATATACATTGCTTTATACTCTTAAAACAATTTATTAGATTTACTCATACAAAGAAAGTGTATCAAAATGAGGATAACTTCTCCAAGGTTTTCCATGAGCGCTCCAAAAGGTCATGCAAAGATTTGTGTACCCAAAGGATCTTTAAGGGATTTACTCATACAAGAGCAAGTGGATAATGAGACATTTAAGAACTTTGAAAACCTTATATTGCATAATTATTTCTTTTGACCAAAAGTGAGGAAACATGTAATTTTTTTTTGTGAAAAGTGCATTATCGGTAAAAACGCCACATCTAAGGTTTAACCCATGAATTTTATACTCCTCTTTGTATCACTAATTATCCGTGGATGGATGTATCAATTAATTTTGTATTTGGGCTTAGAAGAACAAGAAAGGAACATGATCATTTTTTCCTTCAACTACTTTAATACATGATTCATGGAAACTTAAGAATGAACATTTCAAGCGTGTTATTAAATATTCAGTTCGTCACAACAACTTTAGAGTTGTCGATGATTGATATTATAACTGTAAGTTTATGTCTGAGTTGCAAGATGAAATTTATAACTGATTTATATATTACGATTTAATGATGTCTCTAATTGATATGAGATTTTGAACATATTCATTCAACTAATACGTTTTGACCTTCTAAATTTTCCAAACTTTAACTTTACGTGATAGTTTTGAAAAGGTTCAATTTGTAAAAAAATTGCACACTAGGGTCAAAAAACAAATTGAGAAGAATGTTTTCAACAAGACAAGTCTATAAATAAAAGAATGTATTCTATATCTCTGATTTCATATTATCTTACATTGCTTGAATTCATGCATCAAAACTTATAATTGATTCACTTCATGTTCAAACAAATATGAGATTATATTCCATGACTATCTTAATACGATGTTAAAGAGATTACTGAGGTAGGTAGAACAACGAACTCGGCATACTGCGTTTGGAAAAACAATATCAACATTTATTAGCTAGTGTGGTTCAAGAGAAATGGCTTCCAAAATATTAGAAACATGTTAACATCCATCTACCCTTAGTGCAACCTAACATTTAATAATTAACATTTTTTGCAAGTAGCTAGTGAACCTAACTTCTCCAACCGGTAAAATCACCTCATCCACTTAATTTCAACTGTACTAAAATAAAAACGTTCTATGTTCATTTCAACCTGAGAGAATTTGGGATTGACTTCATTTTTCACCAATAAGCATTTGGCAAGAAATTTAAATAATCAGAATCCTAACAGTAATATCACTTCTAACTTATGATGATAGCCATAGTAAAAACAAAAGAAGAAAAATAGATGAACTTTTCCTTTGATGCCAAAATAAAATTCCATAACATCAATAAACTAAAATATCAAATAAAATTCATCCAACTTGGTTGGTCACTGAGATAAAACACACTAAATACTCTCTAGAACAAAAATTTGACAAACGCAGAATCTCTAGTGTCAATTGAAAATATGTTCTGGACAAAGCTGAATAGACTACACCAATTAATCAAAGAGACTGAAACCCATATCCTGCAAGACAAAATAAAAGTGAAGGATAAACAATTAGAGAAATCAGATTACCAAAAACGTAAAAGCTTGAAATTTGCAAGTTGTACTAGATATTATACAGAGCTAATTAACCATATAAAAAAATAATATATAAAGTTTAGGGTTTATGAACTTCAAAGTTCATAGTGGCAATATGGAAGTTCTCTGACACTATTATGTTTTGAGAGAAAACATAAATACAACTTATGTGATTTTTAGCAATGCTTCCCAATTCACCTAATAAAGGTTTGTTCTATAAACTAAAGAGACCAAAACTCCAATTCTGATTAAAGAATAAAACTAAAAGTACCATAAAAAACATGTATCTAAGTTGCCTTTTGCTATTCTATAATCTACAAGGAACCAAATTAAGAACCTTTAGAGGATTGCTACAGCAGAAATGCTACTCAAAATAGACTCACATGCCAACCATAATTTAGAAACCATTTACAGTGAGTGCATCACAACTACAATACATAAAGACAAATGAAGCAGCTAGGGTATAAAACTTACATCATCGGATTCCTCTTTCTCCTCGACTTTCTCCTCTTTCTTTGCCTCAGCGGCAGGAGCGGCAGCAGCGCCACCTCCCCCAGACGCAGCAGCAACAGCAACACCACCACCACCACCTGAGGGCACTGAGGCAAGCTTTTCCCTACCAGCAGCAATAACCACAACAATATCCTTCCCCTTAACTTCAGACAAAAAGAGTTCTATCCTATCATCATCTGCTTCTGCACCAACTGCAAGTAAAAAACAAAAAGAAAAATTGATCAATCCTCAGCTACAAGAACCTCTCCACAATAACCACGTAACCAAACAAAAAATCACAAGCCCTTTCACCTATTTTTTGTACTGTAAAGAAATTCAGATGGGACAACGAATCTCAACTCAATAATCATGTACAAACACAACTCAATAAAGGAAACTCCCTGACCAATTTCTGTACTAATGATACAAAAAAAATACGGAGCAACAAATCTAAACCTAAACTAAACTAAGAACATAATAATATTGTCATTCATAACTAAACCTAATTAGTTTACACATGTTTAATTTGACAGGTTGAAAAATAGAAATAAATAAATGATTGAAGAGAATAATGCAGCGCACCGGAGCCGAGAATATCCTTGATGACAGCGGCGGACGGGCTCTGGTTGCCTCCGAGGACGGCAAGTAAATACGCAGCAACCACCTTCATCTTCCTGGGAATTTATACAGTATCAGTAACACTAGCAATAACTGTAACCATACAGAAAGAGAAAAGGAGAAAACCTGAGAGAGATTTGGAGCAAGTGAAGATGCAGAGAGTAAACGGCGAATTCTAAGGGTTATGATATGTTATGGCGCTGTATTTGAAGCAGTGAGTGTCATACTTCTAGGGTTTGGTTTTGCAGAAACAAAACCAAAGCTTCCTGGGCTTTGTGGCCATTTCTTTTTGCATCCCCACAGTTTTTATGTTCACTCCTATATGGTAATTAAAAGATCAAATTGCCCTCCTTATAATCGCTACCTGGGAAAGCTTTTAGATTATGCATTTCAAAAGTAAAAAAAAAAACTTTTAGGTTGTATAATCAAAAATCAAGTTTTTTTTTTAAGAATCTACAATTCAAAAATCATTTTTTCTTCAACCACAAAGATAAAATAAGAATTTTCATATTTATGGGAATAAAAAATTTATAGCGTGCAAAAAAATATAGACCTATATTAGGCCCATTAATCAGCAAGTACGGCCTTTATGTGTGACTTTGGGTATTTACTATTTATATCGTCCTGATTTTCTGTTTACACTTCCCCTTCCTTTATTTTAACTGTTAATGTCAAAACTACCCTTTTATTTAAAAGAATGTATACACACTACTCTGTACCCTTTACTTTATTTGTATCCTTAATCATTTCCACCTTTTTTGTTTCTTTTTCTATTAAAGGTATGGGAAATTTATTTTAAATTATTATTATTGCAATTTATTAAATTTAGTTATTCATATAAAATATTTTCATTAAATTTGTGATATTGTACAGAAATTTGAAATATATGTCATTTTTTTTATATTCCAGAAATTATCATTTGGATAAGTTCTAAATATTAACTCTCAAAATAGTTTTAATAAGTAATTTCCACATAGTTCTAGAAAATGCTTCCTTATTTGTGTTGAAAAGTTGTTTTTGGAATTTTCCTAAAAATAATTTTCAAAGTTGTCCCACGAATTACTTTTTGAAAATTTTCAGAAAATACTTTTTAAAATTATATATAAGAAAAATACCTTTCTGACCCTTCAAATTTTATTATTTGTTTCATTTAAATTGATTTTATGTATAGATAAACATGAAAGAGCATGCTAGTAAGGTGGTAAATAATTCAAAAGATGAGGCAACAAAAAAATTGTTGATTACAGTGGTACACTACGAATTAAAAAAGATAAGTAACTTAAAAATTACTTTCTGTTATATTATTATTGTATGACTACATTTATATTGTTACTTTTTGTTCTTCTAATGATGTTACAATGAATTGGGTTACATATGTGGCAAAGATAATGAGTTTGTCCTTATTATTTTTAAGTGTGTGAAAATAATACATGAAATGAAAATAGAAAGTCATTTATAGGATAATTTCAAAAAATATTTTATGATTTTTTTTCCAAAAAAAATACTTTATTAGATTTTATTTTCATAAAAAATACTTTCAGAGATGATCATTTATATATATTCTCTAAATTTATACCAAAAGTTTTTTTTCCAAAACTCCCTCCGAAGATACTTTTCGAAGTAGTGAAAATATTACTTTTGTGATATGAATATGATAATAAAAATCTCAATTTTCATTTATATTTTCAAGTCTTTTATCTCTAAGATGTCATGTTGAATTAGGGTATAGATGTTGCATAATAGAATGACTTTATTCTTACTATTTTATGTCTATAAAATATACAAAATAGAGAAGGCACTTAGAAAATCTCATAAAGTAATTATGTGACAATTCAAAACATTTTCTGTAAAACAATTATAGAAAGTATTTTTAGAATTGTCTCAAAAGTTCCGTACAAAAAAAATTATTTGTAAAGTACTTTTTGAAATGGTAAAAACACTAACATATATTTCAAATTTCTATGCACAAAATTTAGAATTTCGTATAAATATTTTATAAGAATAGCTAAAATTAATAAAATTGTAATAAAATAAAATTAATGTAAAATATGCGTACCATTAGTAAAAAAAGTTGCAGAAAATGGGTGGAAAGGGTTAATAGTAGGGGTGGCAAAGCGGGCCAGCCCGTCCCGCATTGGCCCGCCCCGCAAAGTTATTGCGGGTTAGAATTCTTGACCCGCCCCGCATAAGAGCTGGCCTGCGAGTTTGCGGGCCAGCCCGCGTTCTTTTTAAAAGTAAAATAAAATTAAATATATATTTTTTTTTTACATTTTGTTCTTAAAAAATTGTCAAATTAAATCTATATATTTGTTACTATCAAACCTAAATGTTTTTTCTTCCTTTTCAAACATAGTGAAACATCAAAACATTAAGATAAATATCAAATATCATTATTCTCCCACTTCCAAAACATTAAAAATACCTAATTCCAAAACATTAAACATAAACATAAACATTAATTCAAAAATATTAAATATAAACATTATTAACGCGATTGTATTGGGTTTCTTTCTTTGAATTTTTGTGAAAACCTAATTACGTTGCCCAACTGCTATTAAGTGCCAATTTTTTTTTCTTGCAGGTTAGCGGGTCAGTCCGCCCCGCTGCTGGCCCGCGTGGACTGTGGGCTAATGTGGGTTAGCGGGTTGAAAATGTTAGTCTACCCCGTATCAAAACATTAAGATAAATATCAAATATCATTATTCTCCCACTTCCAAAACATTAAAAATACCTAATTCCAAAACATTAAACATAAACATAAACATTAATTCAAAAATATTAAATATAAACATTATTAACGCGATTGTATTGGGTTTCTTTCTTTGAATTTTTGTGAAAACCTAATTACGTTGCCCAACTGCTATTAAGTGCCAATTTTTTTTTCTTGCGGGTTAGCGGGTTAGTCCGCCCCGCTGCTGGCCCGCGTGGACTGTGGGCTAATGTGGGTTAGCGGGTTGAAAATGTTAGTCTACCCCGTATCAAAACATTAAGATAAATATCAAATATCATTATTCTCCCACTTCCAAAACATTAAAAATACCTAATTCCAAAACATTAAACATAAACATAAACATTAATTCAAAAATATTAAATATAAACATTATTAACGCGATTGTATTGGGTTTCTTTCTTTGAATTTTTGTGAAAACCTAATTACGTTGCCCAACTGCTATTAAGTGCCAATTTTTTTTTCTTACGGGTTAGCGGGTCAGTCCGCCCCGCTGCTGGCCCGCGTGGACTGTGGGCTAATGTGGGTTAGCGGGTTGAAAATGTTAGTCTACCCCGTGTTTTTTACCAACGGGCCGCGGATCGGCCCGCACGATCCGCCCCGCTTTGCCATCCCTAGTTAATAGGCAACTAAAGTGTAAACGAATAGGGTTTATATATTCTTTTAGATAAAAGGGTCTTCTCGGTAACAATAATACAAATGAAGGAAGGTGGCAGATAAGAATGTATGAGAGTGTAAACAGTAAAATCTGTGAATCTAATGGGCCATTTTTTAAAATCTTATGAAATAAAGTTTTTGAAACAAGTTTTTGAAATAAAGTAGTATACTTGGTTTTTTTTAGAAAAAAATTTAAAAACAAATTTTTGAACAAAACAAATTATTTTAATCTTTTTGTTGTTAGTATGAAGGTGCAATTAATAATCATGGAAGTGCAAAAAACAAAAGGCACTCATATTACGAGCAATTGAAAGCAATGAAACCGTCGTAAGACCATTACTATTTGCACTCCAAAATATTATAACCTCTCCCTAATTTAAAACTTAATTAAGCTTATATTTTATTTACAATTTATTTATATCATTAAGATAATATAAAAAATTTGTATTGTAATTATTAAGTATAATATTATATAGTTTATTTATAAATATAAGAAAAAAATTAAAATTATAAATATAACAACGATCATATATTTTTTACACAATATCTCTCTATTAAATACTTTTTTATTATAAAGTTTAACAAATTTTTTTATAACAAAAATGTTTTGTAATCACTTTGTAAATGTTTAATAAATTTCTAATGATAAAAAACATAAAACTTAATCCAAACTGAATTTTATATTAAATTTAAATAAAATTGAATTTAAGTTTTATGTATAATTCACATAACTTTTAATAAAAAAAACAAACTAAAACGAGAACCTCTCATTATAGCAACTCTTACAGATATAGATAAATAGATTAATTGGTGACTTTAAGACAAAGTAAATAACTCATTGACAGCTACATAAACATTAATTTTTTTTCTTTTGTTCTTCACTTTCATTAAATCAAAGTGATTCACTCTTTCCTCTAATCGTGTCATCTAATTATTATTATCATTTTCTTATGTCCCTATCAATGAATAATTAAAAGGTACTGGGGTGTTTAATTTTTGTGAAGAGATGAAATAGCATTGAACTTGAAAGCAACACTCTAAGAATAAAGAATTGGAATTCAAGAGGAGACAAGATCATTGAAATAGGTTTCACATGTGAAGGGTGTTATTTGACTTACGAGGAACCAAGAAGGTGCAAAACTAATTCAGGTAGTAAAACAAAGACAAATATAAACCTAAAAACAGCATACTTTTGACTATAAAGTAAATCCTATGCGTGATACCACATGAAACATGCATGTGTGTGAAAAGGGAGTGGCATACTGTTACTCTATATTTTTATATAATTAATATAATATAATAAACTATGTTTCTAGACATTTCCTTCTCTAAAAGTTTTACTATAATCTAAAAATCAGATAAATTATAATATTATCTATCTTAATTATTATAAATTTCACATTAACTAAATATAAAGAGATTTTATAATATATAAATGAATATAAACATATTGTAATATATAAATAAATATAAATTTTAATTTATAAATTAAATTAAATTAAACTTAAAGTTTATATATTTTATTATTAATTTTAATTTATTAACATGTATTTTAAAGTAATATTCAAACTGATTAAATTAGTGTTTGATCATAAATCTTGAATTATATATATATATATATATTAATGTAATTTAAACAATAAATTATATTAAATTTGTTGTATCTTGTTTTAATATGTTATTTAGAATAGAAATAAACAATTATATTTAATTACTTTTTAAGATTTTTGTAGTGAAGCTATACCTTATATTATGTTAAGTTTTATATGAATAAGGACGATGATAATTTAATATGCATGATTCAATTGTTGGGAAAACTTAATTTTGATGAAAAGTTATTAAAATATAATTTTATTATGTTTGACATTTGATCACACACATGCCGACACGCGTGTGTGGTTTGAGAAGGAAAGTATGTTTTCAAGATAAAAAGAAGGGAGAGCTTTTAGATAAAAGATAACATTTTCATCAAAAGTAAACTATAAAAGACAAGTTTAATAAAATCATTCTATATAATTGTGTTATATACTAAAAAAAAGCTACCACTAACAATTATTATGTTAAAATATCTTCACCTATACTCTTAACAGATTATTGCTTAAATTATTTTGCTAAAACATTTCTACACAATACTTAAAATTACTTTTACAATTATTTCTTAATAATCAAAATAATTTTGTCTAAATTCGTAAAAACAACAATAAATATTATAATGTAATATAATCAATTTTAAATTTTAAAAAATGCGATATTTTTTTCATTCAATAGAAGTTTATATATATAAGTATTTTTTATTTATATACTATCAAAGTAATTTTTACATTTTCGTATTTATAAACAATTATAAAACGATAGATTAATCAACTTCATTACATATATTTTATTCAATATAAGTTTGTTTTTTTTTCATTCTCAACACCTAGATCTCAGTATATTTTTAGAAGTGTGGGTGAAGTAATTAATTAGTTGCATAAATAAGAGTAAATATGCTATATATGTTTTCTTAGCTACAAAATATTAAATTTATTTATGGTCTCTCACTATATATAAATTAGAATAATTACCACGAACAAAAATATTTTTCGTTATTACTTTTAAATGAAAGTATTTACAAAAAATATATTAGCACCTCATTCTTTTCAATTTACAATTTTCAATATTTTTACTTATAACTTCAATTTTAATATATTTTTAAAAAAGACTAATGACATTTTAATTTTATAAATTTAAAACTTGTTTTACATATTAATAAAAGCTATTTCTTATAAATTAACTTATACATTTCACATATTTATTTATATATGTGGTTAAATGGTTAAATTATTATTTTTAGATGA
Source organism: Phaseolus vulgaris (assembly GCF_051622355.1). Classification (NCBI taxonomy): domain Eukaryota; kingdom Viridiplantae; phylum Streptophyta; class Magnoliopsida; order Fabales; family Fabaceae; genus Phaseolus; species Phaseolus vulgaris. The sequence continues at coordinate 54,996,429 of NC_143504.1, read as the reverse complement.
AACAACTAAATAATGTAATATTGAATTTAGAAGAAAAAGAGTGGTGATTGAGACAAATACCAAACTAGTGTAAAACAGATACATATTATATAATATGCATGGTCACATAGTTAGAGCTGCATTTACTAAATACATATTCCTTTGTCTATAATTTTGTACTTTCCATCTTCCAAATGTCTTACCTATTAATTGTCCACTGTTTAAAACCTATCTTCTCATTATTATCATTTTCTTTCAAATTAATTTTGATCATCCAGGTTTTTAAAAACACAGATTTGATGGGTTTTAATAAAGTTTGACTTACTTTTCATATCTTTCAATTTAAATTAAAATTTATAATATTTTTAAATTCATATTTTAGTTATTATTAAATAGTACTATCCAATGCATACCAAATAAATATTTACTAGATATAATTAAAATTAATAATAAACATAGTCATTTTAATGTATAAATTATATTTTTTATTTATGATAAATAATTCATACTGTGATACGGGATTATGTAAATAAATTCAATTTACAAATAAAAATGAAAAGGATAAGGTAAAATAAATAAATAAAATAACAAATATTTCAAAGTTACAGAAAAAGTTACTCAATATTGTGATGTTTCTCTTATCAATAATTTAAAAAAAAACACATCAAAATTCAATTTAAAAATAAAGCTGAAAATAATATATTATAAAAAGCAAGAGATTAGAAAAAGAAAAAATAGAGTACGCACTGGTTTTACAACCCAAAAATATTTTTGTTAAAGAAAAAATCTCAAGAGCATTTTCAGAAGAATTCCTAAAAACAAATAATTTGACTTTATATAGAAAAAAAATATACAAAATAAAAGTTTAGCTAGTGATAATCTATTATTCTTTTCTTATCTTACATTTACATTATTATATTATATTTGAAAAATATATTAATTATAATATATAAATTTAATTCCATACTTCTTTAATTAATATTATAATTAGAGTAATAATATGTGAAAACTACATGTATTATATATGTAATTTTTTTATAATATTATTCTAATTTTTAATCATTTTTAATTCTGGGAAAAAAAAAATAAAGATATGTGCTTGGAATATTTGAAAGTTATATATAAATAAATATGGATATTACTTTATAATTATAAATATTTCATTTTATTTTATTTTACATAAATATGTATCTTAAAAAATAAGATCTGATTTCTCTATGCGGAACTTACGAGACTATTAAATAAAATTAGTAATATTAACCTTTCATTAGTTAATATTATGCATGTATATAAATTGAATCATGCATATATTATGCATATCTATTTTAGTGTTACAATATGTATTATGATTTTAACCGGTTAACACTGAGAGAAATATTTTTTTTTTGTCGGATGTTTCTCTTTTACACCTTGAACGACTTTCTTTTCTTCTTTTCTTGTCTCCTCTCCTTTATAAACTTATGGTCTGAATGATACCTGCAAAAGACACTTTGACATTCAAGTGAGATCTTGATATTCGATGTTCGGTGTAGTTAATGCGTGATGATGACATACATTTTTTTCTCAAAACTTGTAATTATTTATATGATTATTATGGACCCCTTCTTATTGGACCGATTTAGTGTTTAGGTTATGATTAAGAGCATATTACCTAATGTGGCTTGTTAATCATATGTTAGACTTAATGAATTTGATCGTGTTGGTCGACTCGAACCGGACGTTGAGACTTCATCCTTCGTCCAGTACCGACCGATTCATATTACAATATCAACACTTTTCTCAAACAAACAATCAAGATTATTACTTAATCCAAAACTTATTGTCATCTTTTTTTTTTCTTTCAAAAAAAAGGGCATCAATTTGACTAATAAAAAATAGGAAATCAATTTACCTTAGAAAACCTTAAATGGGAGGACTTATAGAGTTACCTCTATTTTTATTTTTACAAATAAGTAGTTAAATGACAAGCCTTCTCAATATTAAAAACATATTTTTTTAAAGATTAAAAAATTATATTGTTATTATAACCTCACTTTATAAATTGGTTTTAGAAAATTGAGTTAAATCTAAAGTTTATTTTTTATTATAGTATCAGAGTGTAACCTAGTGAAAGTTTGTTGAGCTTATAAGATCATTTACTATTGAACCATCTATAATATATAATCTCACATACGAGTTGACAACCGTATGAGGAATGTGTGTTGAAGATTCTACATCAACAAAGATAAAAATGTTTCATATTATACAAGTAAATGCAAATCTCATATTATAAGTCGATTTTGTAAGATTTAATTAAATTTTTAATAATTTTCATAATAATTTTCATTTATTGTAAAGTTTAGGAACTTTAATTATTTTGCAAATAATCCTACACCAGTATCAATGCATATGTTTACATCAACATAATTTACATTAATGATATCTTATGTGAATCATTTAATATATGATAAACCAAATGGACAATTGAATATTTAGATTTATGAGTAAGGTGGACATTAAAATCGGGGGACAGTGTCACAGTGGTTACATTTGACTAATACGAAAGTGGAACATTTTGTGTTCATATATGAACCTTCTCAGCACATATATTAGTCTAATTAAAATCAAATGTAAATTATGTGATATAGTTATTGGCATAAAAAAGTTGGTCCATGCATGCATGCAGGTACCTAATATTAGTTATTGTTTGGGTGATACGTCCTTTCTCTGTAGAAATAGGAAACATGTTATCAGTTCAATCTCTAATAATATTAATGACAGTTTGATCGACTGTACCTTCTGAAACAAATATTAAATTTTATTCTATAAAATTCAAATGAATTGCATACCAATAATGTTTTTATTAAAACATTTATAAAACGACTTACTTAATTAAAATTGTTTCCTTTGATGACGTATAATTTATACACTTATTACGTCTAGTAGATAAATAGATTCGTTGTATATCTATTCAGTGAAATTTATTTACAATATCTCAATATAATAAATTTTTTAAAAATGGATTATTAGCTAAAAGCATGTACTTGTGCTAAAGCGGATCGGCTCGCTCCGCATAGACCCATCCCACATACAAAATACGGGTTGGATTTCGTGACCCGCCTCACATGCGGGTTGGTCTGTGCACTACAAGAAAATGATGGATTTGCGTGGACCAAAAACGGACGCTTATGCCACATGCGGCGGCTTTTGCGTGGGCCTATCCGACGCATAATTACAAAAATTTATATTATATTTTTTTATTGATGTTGGAAATCCAGTGATCCAGGGAAGCATTAACCACTCGACCAGACAAATTCTTTGATCATATTATCATTTTTATTATAGTTATTATTAATATAATTTATACATATTAATATAATTATTATTATTAATAATAAAATAAATTATACTCATATTATTAAATTATTATTAAATTATTATTAACATTATTATTAATATTATTATTAACATTATAATTAATATTATAATTAATATTATAATTAACATTATAATTAACATTATTATTAATATTATAATTAATATTATTATACATATTATACATATTATTAATATTATTAGTATTAATATTTAATAAATTTAATATTATTATCATCAATTTAATAAATTTAATTTAACTAATTTATATCATAATTTCAAAAATAAAATAGTTATGACAATATATAAATAAAATAAGTTTAAAATAAATAATATTTAAAATAAACAAATATTTTATATAACATTTAAATAATTTAAATATATATTTTATTTTACTCAATTAATTTTAAATCAAACGCTTATTTAATTTAATAAATCTAATTTAATTAATTTATATTCAAAATTGATAAATTAAATAATTTATTATAACATTAAAGAAATAATTCTAAAATAAATATAATAAAGAATTCAAAATTAAAATATTTATTATACATTAAAAATATTTAAATTTTAAAATTCTAAACATGCGTGGGTTCTGTGGACAACGCAAAACGGACGCATATGCGTGGATCGTGACCGACGCAAAACCGACGCCTATGCGTGGGCCGCAATTTTTTTTTTTTAAAAATTAAATTAATATATGCGTCTGTTTTGCGTCCAATGTAAATCTTGCGTGGACTTTTACTCATTTTGGCCGACGAAAGTAGCGTCCGCAAATGACCCACGCAAAAATTTGGAAGCTAAATCAAGTTTTTCTTGTAGTGGCGGGTTTGCAGGCCTGCAGCAGCGGGTAGTAGCACGCGACAGTTGCAAGCGAAGTCACGCGGGCTCACAAACAAAGTAAGCGGCGACACTGCAAAGAAGAATACGTCGTGTTGTGTGTGTTTTTTTGAACAGCGTAACTGCGTTGTGTTTTGAGTGAAAACTTAATTTTATTTCACTCAAAGTTGTCACTCCTCCACTGACTGAACCATTGTTGTCAAGTCAATTAATTTTTTCTATTTTTTGGCGGGCTAACGGGCCAACCCGTCCCACCCCGCTGCTAATCCGCACAGACCATGAATTATGCGGGACAGACTAATGCGGGTCAGCGGATTAAAAACGTCAACCCGCCCCACGTTTTTTACTGCATACATACGCATGTCAGCCCGCACGGTCTGCCTCACTTTACCACTCCTACGTACTTTGTTGGTCTTAATTTATTTAAGTATTTTAATTAAATTTAATTGTATAGCATTTTAGCTTTATAAAATTCATTTTATATATTTTGACAAAATTAGTGTTATTTATATAGTTTTAATTATCATTACACAGTTTATACAATGTCATTGTTTAGTGTGATATTGTCCGTTTGACTATAATAGCAGAGATTTTGTCCACAGGAAAATGATGAGTATTACATATTTGGCACCAAGTTTGTGTAAAACACGATCCCATACATGCTTAGTTACGTGACACGTATATATTGGAGGATTTATGCACAGTTTTCTCAAAGTCTTTTCAGATCTGTCTTCTGATTTTTGAAAGAGAAGTGTTACTCGCTAGATATCATCTCATATTTGTGGTATAATTCACATTTGGCATCTAATCATCAAATCAAATTAAAGGTTAATAATATTATCCAATTAGACATCTAGGCTAGGTTCATTTAGATAAATAATCAATTGAAATATTGTAAGTAGGTAAATTTTTCAACTATATACTGTTTATATTTATCATTTATTATTACTTTATTTGCATTTTTTAACGTATCTTTCATATAAAAGTTTTGTGATGCTTATCCTAAACTTTTTGTGAGATTATATAATATCAACCACTAACAGAAACAGCAAATAACCACAATAATAATTAAGATCTAGAATACTCGTGACATGATATTATTGATATTCAACTCTACAAAGAAATAACTGAAATGAAAAGATAAAAATGTTGAAAAAATTGTTGTTCTTAATATAATTATCTCATAACAAATATATATAAAATTTGAGTAATACGTTTTTAAGTAAAAAAATTACATTATAATTATTAATTATAGTTTATTTATTTATTTAAGTGTATGATTCAATAATTAATATTAAAGTCAAGGTCACAAAGAGAAGATGAAAAAAAAGAGACGAAAAGAAATATTTATTACTTATTTATTTTGTTCTAAGTCAAAAGTGTAAACCTTTTGATTTTTTATACTGTTTATTTATTTTATTCATGATAAAAAATATATTTTAAAGCACTTTTAAAAATATATTTTTATTTAAAAACATAAAATAAATATACAATCCATAAATATAAACTAACTTAAAATTGATGTATATGTATTATAAACACTCCTACAGCAAAATAACAATTCATAATTGTTTAAGGTACATCATCAAAAATAACCATATCACTAAACACAATATAAGATTTTCATCTCATATTAAATTACATATACTTTTTAAAAAATAGATATTTTATTAAAAAGTAAGATTTAATAAAAAAAATTGTTATAATATTTTTTTTTCCCAATTTCGTCTTATCTTCGTGATAACAATATGTTACTACAATGACACGTGACATCATTGTTGATGCCGTGTTAATTTTTTTACTAAGTCAACTTCAATTGTTTACTTTATTTATGTTACACTCAATGTAACATACATTGACTCATTTAAAGAAAATGAAATGAAATTTAAAATATTCAAAATAGTAAAACAAAATTAAAATAATAATAATAATAATAACAATATAAAAAGCTATTAAACCTAAAAATAAATACTATATTATATACCTTAATTTACGTTTTTTTATCAGCATATACTTGACGTGATAAATGAATATTAGCAAAGCCATTGTATAAAGTGAGGTGGAAAAAAATTAAGAAAGAAAAACATATAATAATTGAATTAAAGTGGTTCAAATGTGGTGGGCGGAAGAAAGTGAACAAAACGTTAGTTATTTTCAGGACCACTCACTCACCACTGTCACTTCAGTCTGTGTAACTCCAATTTCGTTTGCTTCTATTTTCTTCTCCATTTTTTCTATAAACCACTCATTTTTTCCATTAAAAGTAATTTTATTCAAATAAGATATAATTGATAAATTTGTTCTCCAAATATTTAATATAATATTATTAACACTCAAACTAGAGGTAAAAACAATTTTATATCAGTTCTTCCGAATGTTTAAGTCTTTCTAACTCTAGACAAATTTACATAAATAGATATAATTATAATATCAGAAACTAAAACTAAATATTTGTAATATCACAGTTAAGATATAAAGTACGAAAATCGCTTAATTATAGTAAGCAGTGATAAAAAATAAATTTTAAATCTAAAAATTAATAATAGAGCCGTTTTATTAACCTATTTTAATATATAATTTTTCTGTCAATAATGTAAGATTATATCATCATGTAACTATATTCTAAACCGTGCAGCGATATTAATTTTCGCTATTGTAGTAATGACCCACATTATAATAATATGTTAATTTAATGTATAATTTGTTTGTTTTAATGTTGCTTAACTGTACTTAGGATTCTGATACCTATACTTAAAAAATATTTAGAAAAAGACTGATATACTTGTGGATAACATATAATAATATAAGGTCTAATAAATTCTAATACCGTACATAATTAATGTTTGATATATCATTATTATGACATATACTATTATTTTATATTCCTACATATTTTGCAAAACTAATTAGCTAATGAGAAAGGTAAAATATGTTTTCAATACAATAACTATTGGAAAGAAAGTAAATAAAATGAAGCACGATTAGTTTAGTTTTAGTTTTTTTTAATTATGCTATTGAAAAAAATGTAAGTATAATAAGAAAAAAAAAGCAAGCATGATTAGTTTAATTTTAGTTTCTATTTTAATTATGTTAAAGGTTCAGTTAAATGGGCGTGTAGGACTCCTGTATCAACACATAAGTGGCTATATTGTATTACAATTAACTACAATAAATATTATTTATTTAGTTTGTAAAAATTAAATATTGTTTTGATGAGTTTTAGTATTGATTGAAATGTTGACTTTTGAGGCACGAGTAGAAGAAAATCAGAAGAGATTAGATACGTTTATGGGACGAGGTGCTTTTGTGGAGTGGAATAGATGGTTTAATAACTTTTATGGTTTAATTTTGTGATTTAATTAGGATTTTTAAAAAGCCTTCTAATTAGGATTTTAAATTGAGGATTTTTAGTAACTATTAATAATTAAATATTAGTTTGTTGGTTTTAAATTGAGAGTTTTTTATTGTTACAAGGAAATTTTTAGTAGCTAATCACATTGAAATACAAAGATACAAATAACAACTAATAGGAATGAATGAAAATAATAGAGATTGTAAAAGGTTTTGGGTATTAGTGGAGTGAGATTAGGTTCCTGAAAATGAAATAATGTTAACTTAAAAAATAAATAAATTTTTTCTATCGGTTAAGAATACAATTAATAAAGAGGAATATTTCATGGATATCTCATTTTTTTTTATAAAAAATAGTATTATCAAACTTTCAACATGCATTAAGCTTAAAACGATACTATATTCAAAATAGGATTGACAATACTAAAATTCAAAGGAGAACTTATTAATCCAAACTCTTTACAAGTGACGTTCTCTTGTATTTACATTTCCAAAATTCAATCATAGATTATAGCTATGATTGAATGATTTGGAATTGAATGATTATGCACTTTATAAAAAGATTGATGTTTTTTTACATTACACCATCTTTATTCCTATTCTTTCAACTTCCCTGCAAACTTTGTGCAATAATCCTAAATCGACATATATCACAATTAACCTAATAGTATTTCACTTTAACACATAAAAAATAAAATATCCACGTCATAGTTAATAACATGTGCATATTGCTACAATAGGTTTCATACACATTTAACATTTAAGGAGACCCTCCTAAAAGAAGTAATGGAATTCAACTTATTTTACTATTTTATTTTCATCTTATTATACTAAAAAGGAATTTTTTTTTTTTTATATTTGTTGCAATGAAAACTTATTTTACTCTCTCTTATAATGTAACATGAAATTTTAAGAAGATAATCATTCCATTAGTGTAAAAATAGTCATCAACAATGCCTTGGATTATGGTTACTTTAACAAAAATATGGCGATGGTTTAAAATCAAATTAAACTTTACAATGATGATTGTTAGAGAAATGTTGTTGTTTGTACCTTTCAACAACGATTATATAAAGTATTGTCGTTGTATTTGTTTACAATGAAAGTTATTTATATAATTTCTGTTATATGTCTTAAATTTAAACGTCATACACCATCCTTTTTATTTATCCATTGGGTAGCAATGCAAAAATATCTCTTCTATCTTCTTTCTTGCATTGTGTTTCACTTTTTTCCACTTGCCTCTATTGCCTTTGTCACAACGTTGCATTCATTGTTGCCATCAACTTTCTCCCTTGTGTTTTCTCGCAAAGAGTCATCTGCCTCCTCCCTTTTCAGGTTAGTAATCAAAATGTTTAATAAGTTCTTTGATTCCTTTATTATGATGATTTCTTTTTTTTATCTCCCATTTGAAATGTTATAGTTTTGGACCCATTTCTTTGAGAAAACAACGTAATCTCTTGCGTCAAATTCTTTACAACATTACTATAATAATAGGTGATATTTATTGTTCACGTCGCATATCCACTCAATCAGCAAGTCAACTTTATTTGATGATGTGTCATTTGTTGTTCATTTTGACATAATAAAATTTTTGTCTTGTTTTTTTTTTTTAAAAAAAAGTAACCAAATTGAAAATGTTTAATATAATGAGATGAAATTGAAAAAAAAATATCACAATAGTAGAAAAAAAGGCTATTAAACCTAATAATTTTATTTTTTATATTTTATTTTTTATATTTTAGAAATAATAAGAATTGTTAAGTTATGTAGTATGTTAAAAAGTATAAATTAGAACCTTTAGTTAGGTAGGCTTGTGATTTAGTTAGTTACTTTTCAAGTGTTAATTTTAAAGAATGTTTACTCAACATATAGTTAATGTTTATAGCATTGTCTTTTAACATAAACTAATCTAATACATTTATATATCAAACCACCACCAAAACTTTATTCATTAAGTAACAATTAAGTAAGGCTAGGATCACAAAATCACGAAATCTATTTCTGCATAATTTCTAGAGTGAAACCATCATAATCAAATAATTAATGAAGCTTTCAAACAAAAAGGAAGATTTACTAAAAGATTCATTACAATATCCTTATCTTTCATCTTTACATTCATATCTCCTAGTTCCATTAAAATTGAGTTCATCTCATCAATGTGATCCTTCAGTGACGAACACCCTGTAAATGAAGCCCAAACAACCACTTCTTGAGAAACAACTTACTATAAACAAACTTAGCCATGAAAAATTCTTTTAACTTCAACCACAACCTAGAAGCAGATTCTTCATTCACAACCTCATGAAGAATTTCATTTGAGAGATTCAAGAGAATTAGGTAATGAGCATTCTCGTATTGAATTCTCATAAATGATTTCTCTATACAGATGTCATTCTATTAGGAAAAATGGTCTAGACACCTTATTTATTCAAGAAAACACACATTTTGATGCATTACAAATTGAAATTATTTTATTTCGTAAACTTCACAATTTTCATCGTGTTGATAATCTTCTTGAACATATTCTTAAAGTTTTTTTTCATGACAAACAAACAAAAGTGATTAATTGTAATTAGGGATCACCATTTATAAATGGAACACAAATCATAATGAACCATTTTTAAATGAAACACAAATCATAACCAAAACTTAGACACACATTTGTTAGATATAAAAGAATCCTAAATCCTAACACCTAAACTCACAAACATAAATATTTCAAATCAAATAAAAAAATAAGAAAAATAAATATAATTCTTTATAATGTTCACACAAAAATAAACATAATAACTATAAAAAATAAATACACACTTAAATAAAAAACAAATTAGAAAAATGAACCAAAAGAGGGGAATGAACACATAATATATAAAATAACTACTATTATAATTAATATACAACAATATAATGTAAAGCCTAACAAATTAAATAATAATCTAATAACAATCATTAACAAACACTAATACTTTAGGTTATAATCAATATTCATTAAATAATGTGTCTCTGAATAATGTCTCTCGTACCCACTAGAACATCTCTACGAAACAAACCAACTAAATATTTCTATTAGACAATATATTAGCTGAGAAAGATAGAGGATAAAACTCAACAAATCAATAAAATAAATCTTCTACAATAATAACGTAGGAGGTTTTGTTTATCTTTAATTTGATAAAAGGAAATAATCTTAATTCTTACCTACCGCGGTGTTTTTTTGTGTGGACTTTTCCTCGAAGGTACCCAGATGTGTGCCAGCTTTCATAGCCACCAATAACACAAGTTAAATATTTTTCTGCAGTAAACCACGTGGAAGGAAACTACACAAGCAAAAACACTTTAAGATGATTATTAATTAATTTTATTTATTTAAATACATATATATTATAAATATAATTTTATATATATACATTTATAAATATATTGCATATATAGTTTTTAAATAACATAAAAAATGACAAACTTTTATCTTTCAAAACAACTCTCACATAAACAGATATGAGATAAAATTAAGAAATAATTATCTTAATGATCACTTATAGATAATTTTAAATAATTTAAAAATATATATGCATGTCCTCGGGCAATAGAAATTTACTTATACTTTAAATAAATATATTATATATTATATATTACAATAAAATAATATAATAAAAATTATTTAAGTCATTAATGAGCTGGATTGACTCATTTTAACACTCGATGTTTGACCGAAAGAAGAGAATTTGACGAAGAAGGGAAAAGTTTGAAATTTGAATTAAATCCAAAATTGTTTCAAATTTGTATTAAAAATATTTTTGTTTTTGTTTTTTTTTTTACTTCTAACAAAACATAAAAAAATTTGATCTCTATATTTCCATTCTTATCATAATCACTTCCAAATATGGTATACTGTTGATATTCATTTAAAAAAATTGATTTTGTTTAACATATATATTGTTTTATGTACACAAATTTGAAGATAATCTTCATTCATATACCTATATTTCATTACATTTACTATTTAGTATATAATATTTTGTTGAGTTGATATTTAGTGTGTAATATATTATTTAAAGTATTCATAATTTCTTTATTATAACATTATACATATAAAAATTGTATGAAAAAAACTAATGTATACAATTTTCAAATTGTAACAAATTTATGAAGACAATTATGCAATTCATGAATTGAATTAACTAAGATTAAATCTTTAAAAGGGTTAATAAAGTTTTACTCCATCAGCTTTGACATAGTAAATAAATCGTGTTGCATGGGTAACGTAAAGTGTTTTTTAAGAACAAATATATGGATTTTAAAATGTTGTGCGTGGTCCAGTTCCAAAATCCCTTCCATTGACTGACTCAGTATTAACACATGAAATGAATTTTTTTCTTATAGGTTGGAGGAAGACCACGCGACAAGGGAAGCGCGTGGAGAGGCGGAACAAGAAAGGAAAAATAATAAAGAAAGGGACACCCTGTGTTCCTCACAACGCCATATTTAACTACCACTATCCACTCGCTAAATCCAACGTTGTAATGCGTGCTTCTTAGCTCCCTCTTCACTTACACTCCGACATCGTTTTACTCGAACCACCAAACTCTGTTCAGAAACAAACCCTTCTCTTTCTCTCTCTCTGTGATTCCAAGAACATCCCAAGAACTCGATTGATTCTGCCATTCCTGTTTGCGTTTTCGTGTTTTTTGTCTCAATGGAAGTTCAAACTCACACCCACGCTCACTCCACCTTCGATGTCAACCCCAACCCCAACGCATCATTCCCTTACGACATTCATCATCCTCAATTTCGGAGCTCCGAATACCCGACCCCAACATTCCCGCTCTCCCCTCACGACCCGCCACAACCTTTACCCACCCACGAGTCATCGGAGACTCACGCGCCGGGACGCGCCTGCCCTCAGACTACGGCTGCCCTCCAGGTGCAGAAGGTCTACCGGAGTTACCGCACACGGCGGAGGTTGGCTGATTCCGCCGTCGTCGCCGAGGAGCTCTGGTGCGTCTTCTCTGCATGCAAACTCTCTCTCTCTCTCTGTCTACCTAATTTATATATTTTTTAATTAGAACGATTTTTTTTTTTCTTTAAATTTTCACGGACTATGAGTTCATTTTGATAAAGTGGGGTTTGAAAATTTGAAGGTGGCAATTGATGGATTTCGCGAGGCTAAACCACAGTACCATTTCGTTTTTCAATTTGCCTGAGACTGCTGCATCACGGTGGAATAGGGTCAAACTCAACGCTTCCAAGGTCTCTCTCTATTTTTTTTGTATGCGTGTATAGACTTATATGTGTAATACGGATAGTATTCGGGTACTTGTACGTTTTGTCGGAAGCTATTTTGCCTTTTGTTCCGTTTGATACTAAGATTATGTTTGATTCTGAAGTCAACTGTTTTTTGTATTTTGTAGGTGGGAAAGGGTTTGTCCTTGGACGCCAAAGCACTAAAATTGGCTTTTCAACATTGGATTGAAGCTGTGAGCATACATTTCCTAACACCCTACGTTGACATTATTTAATTTATTTATAATTTGTTATATATGAGACCAAGTCATCCTTATCTCTGTTGTAGCTGTTTGGTTCCACGTCTTGGTTTTTAACGTTTAATGAGAAGCTAGTAGTAATAAATAGTAGCTTTCATGTTTCAAATGTGATTTATTACTTCTCCATATTCCAAACAAATAATTTAGTTGGTGTTATGGCTTGAACTGTAGATTGATCCACGCCACCGCTATGGGCATAACTTGCATTATTACTATGAAGAATGGTGCAAAACGGATTCTGGCCAGCCATTCTTTTATTGGTGAGACTAGTTTTCTACAAAGAAAGCATTTATTGATTCATTCATTGGCCTTGGTCGTTTCTGATTGATGAAATGCTGTTGATATTGAATGGTTCCATTGTGAATACAGGGGAATATGTTTTTGCTGTATACTTAAGCATCTAAATCCCAACGGTCTTTCATTGTCTTCCACACTTTCAATGAAAAAAGGGGATTGTTTAGGGGTCCAATTTCATTAGTTAGATGAAATGAGGAATTTTGATTTTGTTTCCTATTTCTTGTTTTGACTAAGTGAAACTTGTCATGTGGAGTGAAATGTTAAGTGGAACGATGAAGAGGTTAAAGTTGTGGTTTTTCACTGAAGTATTTTGATTTGTCTCATTCTGCAGGTTGGATTTGGGAAATGGAAAAAATCTTGATCTTGAACAGTGCCCGAGATCCAAGCTCCGAAAACAATGCATCAAGTATCTAGGACCTGTATGTATACATACTTGTTTCTATTGTTAATTGTAGTTGTCGTTTACTTCATCGACAATTTGACTTGTAATTTGTACTGCATTATTCCAAAAGTTGTTGTCTTTTCCTGCTTTTCGACTAGTTGATCCTTCTCAATAATTTTCTGTATTAGCAAGAGAGAGAACACTATGAATACATTGTCTGCGAGGGGAAAATTATCCACAGCCAATCTGGAGATTTTCTGCACACAAAAGAAGATTCTAAGGATGCCAAGTGGATATTCATAATGAGCACCTCTAAGAAACTTTATGCTGGCAAGGTAACAACAATGCAAGCTCAGTAATTGTTTCTAATTTTCTATTTCTCCTTTTTATACAGGCACTCTGCCATTTCTTTTCAGCCATATTGATACTTTTTAATTACCTCTCAGAAAAAGAAGGGATTATTCCACCATTCTTCTTTTCTGGCTGGTGGAGCTACCTTGGCTGCTGGAAGGCTGGAGGCTGAGCATGGTGTTCTTAAGGTATACTTAATTTCGTAGGTTGCATGATTAATTTGTCTTTTTTTCTTTTGGTGCAAATTTGGCTTTGCACATAGAATCTCACTGATAGACTCATTTACTAATTGCAATTTATGTGCATTGAAAAATGACAAATGACTGATTCTCAATGCTTTTGGCTTTTTAGTCCATCTCTGCATATAGTGGACACTATCGGCCAACAGATGAGGCGCTCAACTCCTTCTTATCATTTCTCAAGGAAAATGGTGTCAAGATTGATGAAGTTGAGGTAATTGATTTATATTCTTGTGAACTTAGGTGTTTGTTTTCACCAAAAGCTGTTGCTTCAAGTAGAAATTGATCAGTTACAGCCAGAACATTTTGACGATTGTTAGTTGGAACACATGTATGATCACTGGCATTTTTCATTGAACAATTATGATGCATTGTTTGTTTCAGATTCGCAATCCAAAAGATGACAGCGATACTTACGAGGATGGAAAGGTTAGTGAAATAGACACAGCATCTGCAGATTCTAGCCATGGTAAAATACCAGAGCCTGGAATTTTTGAGGAAGCTGAGTACACCTCATCTACAAGCAATGTAAACCTTCAACCTGTGTCTGCTGGTAGTTATAAAAGGACTCTCTCTGGTGGTCTTCAGAGTCCAAGAGCTGAGGTACCCAAGGAAGCAATATTGCAAAGAATCAATTCCAAGAAGGCAAAATCCTACCAATTGGGGCATCAACTTTCACGTAGATGGTCAACTGGGGCTGGACCTAGAATTGGTTGTGTTGCTGACTACCCTGTAGAGCTTAGACTGCAGGCCCTAGAGATGGTTAACCTTTCTCCAAGATTTCCTCCTTCACCTTCCTCATACAGGTTACCGGGTGGTCTTGTGGCACCAACGGCATGTTCAACTCCCAATGGCACTAGAACTGAAACTGATGACAATTCAACTCCTAAATGATATCATATTAGGATTATGTCTGCCAAGGTTATAGGTACCTTAGTTAATGTATTGTTCTTTATGTTATGTCTACTTTGAAGGACTTAATTAATGTTATGTTTTATAAAATTCAGTAGTTTTTATTAGCTCACGTCTTGGTTCTCTCCACTAACCTGAGGATAAAGGCCATCATCCTTTGTTGAATACGCTGTGCCTTGTTAGCAAACTAGACATTAGTGGGGTAATGGTTGAGGGGTTTCCTACATGTACTACAATTGTGCATTGTGCCTTGAAGATAAAGGTGTACTTGTGAGTCCGAACAAAAGAGACAAAGAATGGTTCTTCTTCTTTGTGCTCCTGGTATATCCATGCTTATAAAACCATTAATAAATTTAATGTGTAAATAAAAAGTCTTAGAAAGTGAAAATAAAATAAACACTAAAGAATAACAAGATCATTTTATCTTCAAGGAATCTGGAAATAACAAGATCCTTTATCTTCAAGTTATTATGATTAACAAAGGTTCGACATATGGTTTGTTTGGTTTTGAAGAAATAAAGGGGGAAAGAAAATAATAATGACACTAATCATAACATTTTGGAGAAAACTAACATAACATACAAGTTGTTGTATAAAAATATTCAGTTTCATTTTAATAACAAGTGATGCATTTAAGGAAATTTCAATTATCAAAGTAAAATTTTAAATTTAATTAGAAAATAGCATCAACTGCAGTCATAGTATTGCAATTATTATTTGTATATATTTATTTGTACTTATCGTTCTTTCTCTCTTTCCTTCTATTTTAGTCTTTTTTCAATCAACCCCTTTAACTTCTACTTTATTTTTCATTTTTATTCGTCTCTTTTAATTGTCATTCACCTTATTTTTCTGTTTTATACCAAACATAATATAAGATTTTGACAAAAATCATTTTAAAAGAATTGGATTTAAAAACTTGACTTTTATTTTAGAATGGTATTTTAAAAGTGAGTTAAGAAAAATTAATTGCATGATGCACTACAAGTACTTTATGATAGGAGGCTACCTATCGATAATAAGTGAAAAATATCAAAGTTAACGTTTACCTTTTCTCTATAGCTTTAATAGATATGCATCTTAATTTTAAGGAGAGATAAATTCCTTAATTACTAGTCAATTGGAATAGAAAATAAAATAAATATTATTAATTTTTTTATTAAAATAGAGTAATTTCACAGGTTAACTATTAAAATAGATAAAATTTTAAAAAACTATTAAAATGTGTAAGTTGTGTCAATTTGACATGATTTCATTATAAAGAAGTTATGTCAATGTGACATAGTTTTGGTGTAACTAGTTTTCAACTGAAGTTATATCTTCTTAGCACGATTTCAGTTTTAGTTGAAATCTGATTACACTGAAATTAGAATAAGGTGACATAACTTACTCATTAATAATTTTTAAAATTTTTATTTATCTTGATAATTAACATATAAAATTATTCACATTTTGCTAAAAAAAAAAAACTTCTGACAATAGGAACGACTAGGAAAGGTTGGTGTGGAAAATTAAGAAGTGTACACATTGAAAAGGGTTGGTACAGAAGAAATTAAAGAGGACCCATATATTGAATAAAATCTGTACATCAATTCCTCAACCACTAAATGTCCATTGTAAATTCATTTCTTCAAGTAATAACTCTTCTCGTACTTTCTGCTGAAAATTTTCCTGCTGTGTTCAGTTAGGATCTGATATGCAAAAACTTCAATTGTAATTGTTTAATGTGTGCCTATTTCATTCAAAACAGCAGCAGACCGAATTTCGGTCTCGACATTTATTTTAAACAGAAAATATATTTTTTCAAATAATATATAATAAATTTGGTTAAAATTATCATAATATTAGAAAATTTATTTATATTTTCTAAAAATTGAAAATAAGAACAATAGAGTTTTAGGTATTTTGACTGTTTTAACAAACAAAAAATATTTTTTGTTGATATAAATATAGAAAACAAATTTTGGTTTAAATTATTTTAATTATTAGAACTTTATTTATATTTTTAAATATAAGAAGTAAATGTGCAAAAGTTAATGATTAATTACTTTGTTTGAAGTTAAAAAAATATTAGAAAACGTTAAAGTAAAGTTTAATAGAGCTCATTTGATTTTGATAGGGTATTTTACAACAAAGTATAAAATATATTTTTAAACATTAAATCTCAATAGACGTGACTGTTTTTGAATGATAAACGGGGGTGCTTCATCTTATTGAGAAAGATATAACATTTTGTTTATAGATTTTATTTTAGTAACTTAACATTTCGAAAAACAATAGATACATAGTACGAAACATCTCATGGGATATTTCTAATTTACAAATGTTTATTATATGTTGTAGAAAATATCTATATTTTTGTCTTTCAAAAGATCATACAAATATCATACCAAAATCTATCGATATTAAAATATTTTAAAGAACACACTAAAGTTGTTCCCTACCAATAACTTTCCTTAAAAGAAAAAAATGTTAGCTCCTCAAACACAATCATCCTAGTCTTATGTTTTATGAATTTAATGTATCTCTATAATTAAACATGGACATACACAAACTTGAAAAAGAAGACATTTTTTTAAAGATTTCAATAACTAAGAATGATTTGTAACGATTATTTCTTCTATATATATATAAAAGATCTTTTGAAGAAGAAATGTTGAAGATGATAACTACAAACACTCTTAAAACTCTTGTAATCTTTTAAAGCAATTGATGAACATATATTTATTCACACTCACTAGCCTTATTCATAGATTATTGGACTATAATAAATAAATCCATTTTTTTAATTAATATTCTTATAATTGGGTTTATTTGGGCCTTAACTATTATTATTGTTAATTTTGTGTTTTTAGAGTAAATTATCCGGAGGAAGCATCTACCTTTGTGAATGGGCCAAATATGCAAAAGTCCAAGTTGTTTCTTGAACCAAAACAGAAAACAAATTCTGAGGAGAAGAAAGAGAAAATAAAATCTACAATATCTCAGAAACAGAATTGGAAGCAAATCTTCTGCAAAATATAAGAATTCTGGCAAGATGGAAACTTAGAAACGGTTAACAAAATATAAACTACAATATTCTCTCAAGATCCTGGGAGCAGAAAAGCCTATAAAAGGACAAAGCATAAAAGAGAAAAGGGAGAACTTCATAGGGTTTTCTTGGTTTATTTTCTTCTTAGTAATTCTTTTGTTTTGCCTCCGCATGGAAGGCTAAACCTTTTTGGTTGATTCCTTTGTAATTTCGCATTGAGTTCTGAGGATTCAAGAGAGAGGAGGTAAGCATTCCCATGGAGTATACGCATGGAACAAAGTGGGTATGGATTAAACCAGTAGACGCATGCTTTACTGGTGAGTTTCAGTTGAATCAGATTGACGCATGTTCAATCTGGTTTAGCTCTGTTGAAGGATTGAGAAAAGATTAATCTTTAGACAACCTGTGAAGAATTCAATGGTGGAAGAACTTGGGATCAACAACTTTTTATTTGCTATTTTAATCTCTTTTATATTTTCTGTACAACTATCTAAAATCCCCTTTTTATCTTTAGTGTTATTGCTAACTTTTATTGCTTGCAGATAGATTTTAAACCCTGATCAGCTAATTTTACTATTGGATTCGTTGGGAGACGACTTGGGGACATTTGTCCACAATTATACTATCATCTCTCTTGTTAGACAAGTCTACGCTAGAATCATATTAATTTGACAGCAAAACGACAACTATCAGCCATCCTTGTGTCCTAGTTGTAAGACAAGAACACTATTTTTCTTTTCTTTACCAGGGTAAAAGAATATTATAGATCTTGTGTTCATCTTAAGATGATACCCTCTTTTAATTAACAAACCCGTGATTGTTTAAATCACACTCTTTGTACAAATATTTTTTTTAGCTCAGACTGATTGTCTTTCGAAATTTTATAAGAAGTGATTGTATTCCAAAATAAACACACATTTGCACCATCTAATGTTCTTTTTTTCACTTAATTTTTCATATTTCTTGTTTGTTCTTCTTAATAAAAATAATAGAAAGCGCAGTAGATACGTATCCTTGAACGTTGGACAACTTTTTGCACTAATGAATACTACATTCCCGGAAGTTAAGTGAAATGTAGATATACAAAACAACAGAAGGACCTTCTTAGGACAATGATCATCTTTAGTAACAGTACCAGATAGTTCTTAATGTGAAGAGGTGTCTTAAAGATAAGATGTATTGAAAATTTATTTTAATAAACTGATTTTGTAAGGTTAATTTAAGCTTAATTTTATTAATATCTTAAAGAAAAATATTATTTTGACACTCACTTTTTGCATTGCTCTAAAACACCTTTCAAATGATAGAGGTTATTAAATGTAAAGAGATATTTTTATCATTTGAAGAAGTGTAATTTGGAGCAAGAGGTGTGAAATTATCAGTCCTTTATCTTAAAAAAAACTATAATACTTTAAAAGAATATTAGCAATGCATAAGCAGTACTGGCCATTACCATTGGATGAATGAATAATCCATACAATAAGGAAAACTACCATTCACTAGCTTCCACAGAGATAAGCCAAAAATAAAACTTTTAAATCCTAAACTCAATTTCTTAGCTATTTAACATGCTGACGGCATGCTTAGTATCACAAGGTCCGTTTATAGACAACTATGGGGCTTCTTATATTGTGTTGACAGTCACTCCATTCTAGAGATGCTGATAGTAATTTTGAGTCCTTAGGCATTGGAGGACCCTTAAGCACAACCTTGAAGGACAACTCTTGGTTCACCCCACTAAATGTCAAAGTGTCAGGGATGACCTTAATGGAAAGACCCTTAGGTGATGTGACTTTGGCCTTGTAAGTTGAGTTTCCAAGTCCTACGTTGGTCACACTCCGATAAAAGATTGCAGAAATGCTACCATTAGGTGTGATCTGGGTGTGCATTGAAGGGTAGTTTATTCCATCAGTGCCTTGTGCAGGGTCAATGCCAGAGCAGTCGAAGCCTTTGGTGCCAATTATTATTCCAATGCTGCTGCTGTTGTAGCCTTCTTTGCACAGGAATGCAATGTAGGAATCGATGCTAATGTTGTAAAGTAAGCCAGGATCCAATGCTTTCACCGGGTTGATCTGCCCTGACCCAGATCCTAGCTCTGCAGTATTGTCGTTGATTCTCATTGGGGTGGCTGAACCATAGAGACCAGAATATGTTAGAAACTGAAGAAGAATCGCCTTGTTCATCAAGAATTTCATTGAACAATTATATAATAGCAACTCTTGTTTTCTTTTTATATTTTCTTACCGAAGTTTAGATTGAGACCTTGAGAGGCTAATACTAAGATCAGGACTAAGGACATACAATCATGGTTTCAAATTGTAGTCACAGTTTCACTGCAACATGTGGTCTTTGATATTCTGAGAAATTAAGGTCATATACAACCTATATATGACTGCCATTTTGGTCACGCTAGCTTGAATACCTTGATTTTGCAACAGTTACATGCAACACTTCATGTGGGTGCAAATTGTTTATATGTTGTAAATAGGAGAAAGTTTACTCGTACCCTTGTCTCATAATTGATCAAGGGAAAACTAGAAAATATTCATTACACAGAATGTAGAACTATCATTTTATATTTTAATAACTGAAATATTTTATAAACTGTACCAAATGCTTCTTAACAAGTATCCAAAAAGTCGATTAGCAATAAGATAACAGAATTTTATAGAATGTTTTTCTATTGCAAGATTGAAGTTGAAAATAAGCATTCTAATCTATGGATGGTGAATTTGGGTTCTCACCTGTGGTCATGAGAGCAGATTTAATTGCAGCAGGACTCCAATGAGGATGAAAAGATTTGACATAAGCAGTAGCAGCAGCAGCATGTGGGCATGCCATAGATGTTCCAGACAATATATTGAAAACGTTTCTACGGGTGTCATCAGGATCGCCTGATAGTGTGGCTAATTTGGAATATCCAGCAAGAATGTCCACTCCAGGAGCAGTCAAATCAGGCTGCACATAGAAAACCCTGAAATTCAGAAACCACACACCAAGGCCAAGTCTTTCATGAGTATGCACTACTAATTAGTTGTGCCTATAGTCACTGCATTATTAAATTGCTCACAAGGCAAAGAGAACAAGATATAGATAAATAATCATGTCATGATTACCTTTAGGATATTAGTGGAGATGGATTGAGGTCCTCTAGATGAGAAAGAAGCAACAAATGGAGCAGGGCCTCTGGTGCTTTTAACCTTCTGTATAACAGCTTTAGCATCCCTGAAATTCAGTTACATGCAGGGTTTGTTTGAGATCAATTTGAACATGAGAGAAAGAAGTCAGACATAATAACCAGTCTGAATTTCGTACGCTAAGAAGAAGAAATTTGTTTATGTATCCAATCCACTAAAGATAAAGACATTTAATTTATAAGGTTAATATATCATCAGAATCATTTGGAGTCAATTATAAGAAGAGTTTGTTTGTTGGACTTATAAGATCACGGTTATCGAATCGCTATCAAATCACTCGTAATATAGTTCCACGCACAAGTTGGAAGATCTCGACGTTGGAGAAATGTATTGGAGATCTTCAATCAACTAGAAATAATAACATTTAATAATATATAAGTGAGTGCAAAACTGATCTTATAAAATTTGTTTCATAAGGTTGAGTCCACTTCTTAATAGTCTACATCATATAACACTATATTATCCCGACAAATAAACCTTAAATCTTAAATCAATACATAGAAGACATTGCATCATGTTTTTCTTTTCATAAATTGAAAATACGATAAAGTATTTATCATGTGAGAAGAAGAGATGAAGGTAACCAACAAGATTTTTCATTGAGATTAGTCATTTCATTCCAACATAATAGTTATAAAAGAAATCCAAACAAATTTCTTTGTGAGGGAGGGACATGGTAGACTAAAAAACTTACTTGGTGGAATTGATGTAGAGATCAATGGTTTTACCAGCAGTATTGGAATAAACATATACAGCAGGAATAATAGTGGTGGTGGAGTAGTCTAATGGGTATGAAAGACTTATGATGGTGCCTGCTCCATTTAGTTCTTTGATTATGTAGTCCTTGCTGCCTGGGCCAAGGCAATACACTATCTTCCTCATCACCTTCTCCTTGCTTAGACTCCCATAATCACATGCACTGCATACATCCAATATTATGCAGTACAATTCTCAAACTCATATCATACTTGTTAGAGAAATACACATGTTTTTGTTTAAAGGGTAGGTTCACTATGAACAAAATTGCTTCATATTTTACCTGGCATTGCCATAGCCGCCTTCTGTAACGTTGGAAGCAAGGGCTCCACTGATCAGAGGGTACATTTTTTTCTTAGGGGTGAAGGTATTGATGGACATACCCTGCAAAAAATGTTAATTTTTATTTCTCAGGGTTTAACATGTTTGCTTGTATATGCAAAAAAAAATGGTTCAACCTTTCAATTTTTCTTGCTATAGAAGTTCTGCAAATAATTCACATAACCCTTTGTTCATGTCATCATTTTTAGTCTTTATTCCAAAGTTTTGAAGTGTAATCTTTTACAACTTGAGACATAGTTATTAGAGTCAATATGTCTACTTTAAAATTCGAAACTCTATCATAAATTAAATTGTTCTTTATTTAACTTAAGCTATATGAAATTAAAAAAAAATACTATTGTTCAAAAATACAAAATTAATTATGTTTTCGTTTCTATATGTTAACTTTTTTCATTTAATTTTAATTAATTTACATATTATTGCGATTTAAAAATAATAGGAGTAAAATAATTTTCTATGAATATTTTATTAAAAGTAAAGAAAAACTATGTATCTTAATTTCTCTAAAATTAACTTAAGCACTTAAAGAAGTAGATGGAGTAATTATTATAATGATAAACAAATTTATTATATTCAAGAAAGATGTAAAAAGGTGTATGTTCTTTATTATTTCAACAAAATGAGAGAAAAAAGAGAGTAAGAGTTTAATTTGATAAAAGTTTGTATTATGAAGTAGTAAAAATAGTAAGGTAGATCATTATAGAGTGAGGGAAAATGCAATAATACACTAACCTTAAATTTGTGGCCATCGCCGAGGTCAACGACGGTGGTGAAGAGCCTGTCAGTGTTGGAAGCAGCAACCGTCAAAATCCAAGGAGCAACATTTTCGACGGTCATGGTGGCAGGGCCAGAGTTGCCGGCGGAGCAAGAGGTGACAATCCCTCTCTTCATAGCATGGAAGGCTCCGATGGCCACAGGGTCGCTGAAGAACTTTCTTGGAGTCCTCCCAGAGACAAAGAAATCACGTTTACGCCGTCGGCTATGGCCTCGTCGAAAGCCGCCAGCAAGTCCATGTCGCTGCACCCGGAACTGCCCCAACAGACCTTGTACATCGCTATACGGGCACGCGCCACCCCGCCATGAGCTGTGCCGCCGCCGATTCCTTCCAGGCTGGCGCCCCTCACCGGCACTCCTGCCGCCGTAGATGATGTGTGGGTTCCATGGCCGTCTTCGTCTGCAGGACTGAGGTTTGGCTCAGAGTTTTCGAGATTGAAGAATTTTGCTCCGATTACCTTGCTGCATGCATGGAGCCATGCACTCAATTAGGTTGAACATGCACACAACTATCAAAAATATTTTTTTTTATATTAACACCCTATAATCCAATAAATATTAATATTTTAATTATTTATAAAAATTTATAATTTTTATTTTTTCTTAATTTATTTTATTATAAATATTAACATCTTATTGTGGATTTTATTGGATGTGAGGTGAAACATGTATCAATATCATAATCCACAATTATATATTCAATCGTTTCTGTACTACTCCACTCTCATAATATGGTGTAAGAAAATAATATGTATAGAAACATTATTTTTTCTATTTCTTTTATTAAATTTTAAAAGTGGTAGTTAATTTTTGGTTTCTTAAAAGTATTTTTTTTTCTAGTCAAGTAAGGTGGGTTTTACTTGTTATAGACAAAGTTTATGAACCAAAATGTATGATAAAGGGTTGTGAAACATCTAAATGTCTCTTTTATTTAATTAATTTATTCCTGATAAAAAAGAAAAACTTTAAATTATTATATTAAGTTACAAACTTTTACATATCAATAAATTTTGCTTTTGAAATATTTGTATTTGAGTGTGTTTTTTTTTTCAAAGAATAAAAAACTACTAAATAATTTTAATTAACTATTGTTGGTTACTGAAATATTGAAAATATTATACTTAGTATACATTCTTATTTTACGAGAGATAACAATTCAAAAATAATTTCTCGATATAAAAGTAACATAAAATTTCTTAGTTTTTTTTTTATAAATTTTTGTGTTAGTTTCATCGGTAATAGTGACAAAAAAGTGTGAATGGACAGAAGAATACTTGTTGCAACCAGTGAAATTGGCTCCAGTGACACATTTGCCCTTCCATCTGGGTGGGGGAGGTCCATATCCTGAATCGTTGAAACTGGGGCAATCAAGGGAAATTCCTGTTTATAATTTACATGTTAAAAGATTTAGAGATATAAACATTAAATAGATGAAAAATGAGAAATTTTACTCACTGTATAAAATAAAAATATTTTCTTTTGTCTATTTATATACATACCTGTGTCAAACACACCAACAATCATATGTTTTTCCACACGAGAGTGTCTGTTATTTTTTAAGGGCAACCCTAGAAAATTCCATGATCTTGTCGTGTGTAATTTGTTATGTGTATTTGGAAACACAGATACCACATTTTCCTCCTCTGTATATGTAGAATTAAACATCAATGAATATACATGGATAGAGAGAAGTTATATATATATATATATATATATATATATATATATATATATATATGTATGTATGTATTAAAGCAATTAGTTGAGTTAAATGCAGTTCTTTAGGCGCTTCTGCTGTATTGTTTATTAATTAAAATTAAAATTTGCACTTCACTATCAAATGTTGATTTTTAATGTAATATAGAAAAAAACATTTAAAAAATTATATTTAAGTTTTGTGCTTATTTTAATATACACTACCTAGTAACTTCTCTGCTTCATGAGGCAAAAGTCTTGCAGCAAATCCATTGAAGCTCTTTCCATAGCTATGTATTTTGGATTTTCTGGCTAACTGCTGGCTGTAGAAAGGAAAAAAAGAAAAAAGATGAAAAAATTATGATTATTTGTAATAAACCAAATAAAGTCCAATTTTATAGGATTATAATAATGAAATGCATTTCTACTTGAGAAATGAGATTATTACTCTCCAATGGCTGTAGCCAGCAAGTTGTGGTGATGATCTTCCGGAGCATATGCTGTTGCCACTGGCAGCTCTCCCATGTATACAATATAAGTCTGTTTTTAGTTTCAATTTTTTAATCACAAATTTTTGCGTCAATGTTATTGTTCATCAATTTAAATAAGATCTTCATAAAATTGAATACAAACAATAACAAAAGTGTAAGTTTTAGTCACAAGATAACTTACCTTTCTCTCATGTTGATTTGATCCTTGAACAGGTGAACAACAGAAGAAGAGTAATATTGACAGAAAACTCTGTAACATCTTCATTGTAGTGCTCATTCCACCAATAGAACTAATATTTTGGTGTTAGTCACAAGTAGTTTATTTATTTATTTCAGTATTGAGCCGAGAAATAAGAGGATGTGTTTTGACTAAGTTGCAAAACGGCTTAGGAATAAGATTTAATACTCAGTATTTGGTGGCTTGGATTTTGGATCTGTGATATTTCATTAATTTGCTTTGCTTTGATTGCAATGAATCATGTTATTTGAACAGGTGGCATGGAGTGAAATTGATTTTTGTAATACAGATTTTTAAAAATGTAACCTATAAAACCCATATAAAAGTATAAAGATATACTTACAAAACCAAATTTTGTGTATATAGAAATCAAACTAAAAATTCCAACATTACAGGATTAAATTACGTTTAACTTACATCTCAAATTTATACTTAGACCTATTTGAAGACGGAAAACATTTTAAAATAAAAATTTCTCTGAAACAAATAATAATAAATAATCTCAAATTTAAAATTAAATTAACAAAATCAAAACCTTAAATTAAATAACAAATCCTAAATATTAAATAGTCCAAGTTACCTCAGGTGCTTTACACAAAAGCTCAGTCACTTTTACTATGTTTTTTGTAGTGGGGTTAATCTAAATCTTAAGAAGATATTCACATCAAGGCAATTTTCGACACCTAATTTAGGTGGATTTGATGCTGTCATTTTTTCAAGGCCCATTTCTTATCAATATCAGAGTAAACAATCTCCTGACAACGTACGAGTCCACAAGCTCCTCCAAAGCATAACCATTTTTCACTACCTTTGTTCATGTTCCATCTCACTTTGTGCAATGCAGCCATTTTGGGAGGGAAGGTTTCAGGTATATTCCCAAAATCCGACTTTTCATTATCAGCTTCGGTAGTAATTAGTGGCACATCACCATCTTTGCAAACCACATCTAGGTTTTCTTCTGGTTTTTTCTTGCTGCCATTGTTCAGTTTTGTTCTCTTGGGCTGCTTCATAGAATATAAAGCTTCCTCCGACCCAGATTCCAACAAATCCACATTCTCATCAGCACCAATGGCTGCAAAAAATTGAATTGTTAATAAGCTTTCTCAGCTACTCTACGGCAGTTAATCATATTGGTATCATATTATGGTTAGCAAGACTGACCTAAAGTCTGAGAATCAAAATCAAAACTTGAAGTTTCTGGCACTTTATTAAGTGCGTTTTTGTATGGATTTGTCTTGGATAACAGGTCTCGGAAAGATTCAGCACACCGACCCTTGACAGGCAGCTTCTTACACAGAAAAGGAGCATTTGATACAGGAGTGTTGATGACTAAATTTGAATTCTCCTCGGTTACTGACCCACAAAGGAAGCGTCGGGCTCGATTGCGTGCATGATCTGTCTCCACTGATTTAGTAGTAAGCTGAGTATGTCAAAACAAGCTAGTATTATTTTTATTTGGGGGAGGAGGTTAGAGAAGGTCATGTGTACAAAGCATTAATCAAGGATTGAAGTTACAGTTTTGAAAGAGTGAAACTATAGGATAGAAAGAGTGAAACTGCCATGAGTGAAATTATAATTTACCCTAAAATTTATTTAGCCTATTGGGCAGTAGCACTTCTCATCAATATCATACATTTTAGAAAAAATCATCATGGGTTCATGTCATCTAAAACTGTATAATAGGTCTTGTACTCCTAATATTAAACAAGATATACGAAAGCCTTTTGAACCATTTAGGCAATATTAGCTAATAAATTTTACATGAATTATGGGCTGTGTAAAAAATCAACTCTATTATATCCTGCAGTTACTATGTGGAGGCACATACGCAAAACACATTTTTGCTTGTACTAAGAAATTAACAATGCGTACGGCCATACTTCCTTGTGTTGAAAGTTGAAGTTCAACTTCAGCATAAAGAGTGCATCCACAAAATTCTTCACTATTGGTCACAAAAAACTATTGAGTAAAAAAAAGACACTGCAGGTAATTGTAATCTCCAACAAATTATAAGAGTTACCTGAAAACGGAAGACAGTACCGTCTGCACCACAAAAAGCAAGCATGCCTAACATAATAAAAGCAAATCCATCAATTTAGAAAATTGTAGTAATGATAATGAATTGTTTTAGTGTACCATTATGATATTGAGAAAAAAACAATGACAAATTTGTCATTACAAGAAAGTTTGTTCGCTCAGAAATACTAACCGTTACTTTATGGAGTAAGGTCAATAGTACACAAGTATTTTAATTCCTAAAATAAAATGTTTCTAGCAATAAGATTATGTAATCATATTGTCAATGCATACCGAAAAACATACCTGTTATACGTGACACTTGAACACTCCAAATGGCAAAAGAGGCATATAAAGAACCGTGCAACCCAGGTTGCTTTTTTCCACTGTATATTTCTCCAGTGACAGGAAGGTCATTTGCAGCCTTCGCCAAGCTAATGGTTCTTATTGTTCCATCTTCAAAGGACATAATGATGCAACTAGAAAAAGTACCGACGAAATCATTCCGGGCTCATTACATTGACAATTTAGACAGCATTTGATCCAGTTAAAATAATGTATTACCTTGGCTTTGACAGCCAATCCAAACTGTATATGATTCTTGGAGCAGGATGGAGGCTTCTCAAAGGACGAAATGGATTACTACAAACAAATTCCAATCATAAAGCAAACCATTGTAAACATAAGCATTGCGTATTATTGTTTAAAACATAACAAAGTAAACAAAAATATCAATAACAGACTCACCGTAGGTCCCAAAACTTAAGGCCTTCATGTCCAGCAGTTACTATTATATTAGAACTCTCTGGATCCCTGGAGTATGATAACAAAACCTCAGATTGGTTCAACATGAGGGTAAAAAGATGCGCAACTTATGCATACATAGATGAATTCAGATGCATGATGTTTGCATGTGTAATAACCTAATGCTTTGTTATTGAAGCAATCTTCATGGGAAAAACAAGGGTGCGTGTGTACACCTCAAACAAAAAAAGATTGACTTACAAACCATATCCAGACAAAATTGGTGGTATCATTTTACTTTTCAATAGGAAAAAAATTGATTAAGGAAAGAAACCAGCTAAATCAGAAATAGTATCCTCTAGGAAAAATTAAATAAGAAAAAAAGAATAAATCAATGATGGGTTTGCGCCAGTCATGAAGGTGGAACCGGTCAAGAGGGTAGAGAAGAATGTATAGGGGAGGCCAACGAAAACTTTTGCACGGGCCTTTAATAACACTTGTGACGTTTCATTAAGCCAACTTCCTACTCCTTGTGTCAAGGAGATCATGTAATGGTGCAGATTAATGAGGAGGACTACTTGGCTGGGCTTGAAGATTGTAAGAACCACCAACTTCCTACTCCTTGTGTCAAGGGAGACTTTGTAATGGTGCAGATTAATGAGGAGGACTACATGGCTGGGCTTGACGATTGTATGAACCACTGACATGGTCACATAACTCTGCACAAAGGGGAAAAAACCATGACACATCTTGATTTTTGTTCCAAAATCAGCAAACCTTGGTCTTCCTTAGTTTAGTGGAAGGAGGTCTCTCTGGGGAAAGGGTACTATGAATTCGGGTTTCACTCTTTGGAGTAGAAGAGAGGCGTGTCTTGGTGGTAGGATCTTAGAGTATCTTTTTCACATGGAGCGTTAAGGGGTTTTGTCTGGACAAAGAACTTCATCCTAGCTACGGAGAAATTAACAAAAGTCAAGTGTTGGGTGAAGCTGAGGGGGTTACCCATGGAATACTAGAAACCTCGAATTCTTGGATAGAATACTAGAAAACTAGAACATTATTCTTGTTGTAAATAGTAGATTAATAGGATAAAACATGTTCTCAATATCTCCATAGTAAGTAGGAAAAAATACCTTCAGAATCTTCCTATTCATTTCAACATATTTTTATATCTTTTTTTAAAAGTTTTGATTATTACAAATAGAGATTATGAGAATGTAATTGGTGTGATTATTATCAATAAAATAATTCTGTATTTCATTTGTGGGTACAAACTATAGTATATAAGTAAGTCTAAACCTCATCTTATAAGTTGGTTTTGTAAAGTTGAGTTAGACATGAACGCTTATTAACATGGTATGAGAGCTTATCCTAAAGAAGTGTTTTTGGGTTTCATGTTACCCGCTATTGGACATTACAAGCTGGTTTTGTGAGGTTGAATTAAACTTAAATTTCACTTTCTTAAGAAAGTATCAAAGCCATATTAACGAGATTCGTTGGGGCTATTGTGCCACCACTATCGGATTCTTATTAGATCACCTACAAATATCTAGTTTATTCCTCATCATGAAGAGGTGTGTTGGAGATCCCACATCGACTAGTGATATGACAAAATCATAATGGGTGCAAACCTTACCTTACAAGCTGGGTTTATGAGATTAAGTTAGGCATAAACCCACCTATTAACCATCTTGATTACTACAAATGGAGATGACGAGAATGTAACTGGTGTGATTGTTATCAATAAAACAATTCTTTATCTTAGATAGTTTTAAGTATTCTCAATTGCTAAAGGAACTGGAACACCTCTTTCTTTGGACCATTGCACGCTAGCCAGATCAAAGTTTTTTTTTGCAAGAGTTCTAGTTGATGTGGTTCTTCAATATGACCTACCGCTGCAAATTATGGTGGAGAGAAAAGGCTTTGCCTTGGTGGTTGATCTAGAATATGAAAGAGTTTCAGAATTTTGTCACCCATGTGAGATGATTGGATTGGATCTTCTTCACAAAATTGTTGGAGGAATAAGACTATGGTATATAGTCAAAAGAAAAAACAGGTTTTTGTTCAGAAGAAATTTGATTTAATGTATATGGATCAGGGTGTGGACAACATTGAATCTGAGAAGCAGGGTTTACAAAATGGGATATGGAGCATAGCACACCTAATCATCACATAGTCTTGACAAATGGAATTGGAGATGACAGGATGCTTCATAGTATTCAACCAGAGAAGGAAGTGCAGGATGCACAGCTTTCTGATGCTCAAGAAATAAATAACGTAAATGATTGCATGCATGATCACAATACTATCAGTCCTGTGCCAGATATTTCAGGTTTAGAAGGTAAGGATAAGGTTGCTCTGCAGGATTTTGAGACTGGTGAGGAACATCAGAGAAAGGAAGATGATATTGAAGAAAGTCTATCTGATTTTGAGTCCGAGAGAGGACAGCAAGCTAAGAATTTAGAATCTGAGGAGGAACTACTAAATATTCAGTCCACGGAGATGGAAATGAATATCAGAATTCTGTCAATATTTTGCTGTGATAGTTGAGGAGGGGGAGGAACTTAATTCAGCTGAGAAAGAAATTTCACCTCAAACTGTGGTAAGGCCCCCTAAGAAAAATAAGGAGTGGTTATACACTAGCTAGAAGGTACAAAAACAAATAATCTTGCAGTTCAAATGTCTGCATTGGAATTTTAGCGGAATAGCATATGAGGAATGCTTATAGGCATAGTTTTTATTGTTTGGTATCAACTATTGCCCATTGCATTAGGGAAGGGTCTTTTTAATTCGGTACATGCTACCGGAGTTTAGGTTTGCTTGCTTTCATGGGTTACATGTGGTCCCCCCATGGTTTGTGTTTTGCTTTTCATTTTTTTTCTTAATGCTATTTTCATAAGAGAAATTCAAATAAAAAACCACACAAATAGATATAATAAAGAAATTAGTTTATGAATTAATTAATTAGATATAGTTGTTGATGGAATATGGTTAATTAGCAATGAGGGGTTACAACTGCTTTGAATTTTATGTTTCTTAAAGGTAGTGGCTGATGATTTGCCTCATTTTCATACTGAAGTTTCTGACTTAATTAAATATGTTTTTGTAGCTGGAGTATCATTTTTTTAACAATGATGGAATACAGAGAAGTAAAAATCCTAAACATTTGCAGAGTATTTCTTAATAATGTGCATGGAATCCTGTGTCTCGTAGAGATATATAGTAACAGAACCATATTCAAAGCAACATGCTATTGTTGAAAAGGTTCAATTTACTAACCCTTCAAATGGAGCCCAGGCAACTGTTCTAATAGGAACTGTATCCCCACCAAAACAAAGCAAAGGCATTGTATCTGCATATTGCAAATTTAGTCAATAAAAGATAAAGTATCAACTTATTTTTCAATATAGCTACCTTCCCTCACAATCAAATAGGTAAACATGAGACAAACACCAATTACAAAAATATTACCATCACATTTGGATGAAGAATTTATACAAAATTTCCACAAAGCAACCTAAATAAATATAAAGCAAATTACATTAGAAGTGATATCCATTGTGAATAAAAAAGTTTTCAGATGACAATAAGCTGATATTTTAACAAAACAGTGCTACTTAGAGGAAAAATATTATGGAAAAGAATTGAAGGTTTTCCCTTTTCCATAATGAAACTTCATAGAAAAATCTATTTCCTAATTATTAGAGCAACGGAAACCTCAATTTAGAGAATGCAAAGTACATAAATTGAATATTCAAGGAGTTATACCGTTCCATCATGGCAGCCAGCAAGTAAATAGTCATGCGGGGGTGTAACTGACCACTCCACTGTCAGTGGAATGCTGTGAGATCAAATGATGGACTAAATTAAACCACATATTCAGGATACCTAAAAGCATATATTAAACAGGATTATGTAAATTCAATAACATTTTGCAGCTGAGTTCCAGCTTTTAGCATCCTCCACAATGGATAATGAGCAGACTATAAACAGAAGGTTCTAATTCAGTAAAAAAACCATTCACTAGAAAAAGAAATTAGCATAGCAAGTTCTTTTAAAATGAATATTTTTAAGTTTCTATTTAAAATAAATCTGAATAAAAGCTAACATTTACTTTCAATAGCACCTAAACTTTTGCAATGAACAAGTGTCTACTGGAAAACTAATGCTTTTTACCCTAAATTAAAATAACAAGTAAAGAGGTTAATTTAATTCAAAACTTGCCCCAACGATTTATTTAGTGCCCCTTTGTATGAAAATTTATTCTAGTTTCACTATGCAGAAACAGATTTATGAATATAGCTTCAGTGTACAGCCAAAACAAACACAATAAATCATTACCAATGCAGTTCCTTTTTTGAAAAGGATAATGTCAGGTAGCATTTTATCATTCATGAAATTACCATTCTAGTTATAAACAAGCTCTAAATAGGGATGTATCATGTAAATGGGTCAATTACAGTAGTGTTTACCAAACCTTAACAAAATAACACCAACCACTACATGAATAACATTATCGATGAAAATATCCAAGTGCTATCACACAAAAAAATCATGCATACAGCAATCAGAAACTGAAATAAGGTCCCATTATTGACATTATCTATAAATTTGATATTATATGCATAATTATATAATGAAAATAGGAGCTTTTTTTCCCTAAAATAAATTTATGGTTATGACAAGCTCATGTAAGAAATTTTTTTTGAGTTTGATAAAATAATGATATTCAAATATGCTTAAACTGACAACAATGAAAACGTTAAGAATGGGTGCACTTATGACCATAAATAGTATTATTACCTTTAAAATAGTACACAACAGATCATCATTTGCATATACAGAGAGGACTACATTTCTTAGAATTTGAGTTTGGGTATAGTTCACAAAGTGGGGGCCTCAAATAGAGTGGCAGATTTTCTGTGTATAAGGGATTAAGACAAAGAGCTAAAAGGAGATTCAAGACCTTTTGGCCATATAATACAGAAATTGATGAAGAAATAAGGACGGATGCAATTTTTGCTAAAATTTTGGAGGCCCCTACAAGCTGACCCAGATTCACGTCGCCAATATACCTTGGAACAAGGCAGGCATTAGCTGGATCAGTTTGGATTCCAAAATTATTACACGAGTTTCACATCACCTATGGGGGACACTTAGACATTTAATGAAATTATAAGAGAATGGGTCGGTCATATGGTTAGCTATGAAGGGAATAAAACCTAATTTGTGCCATCCTGTCATGAGTCAAAGGAGCAAATATCAGGCTTCTTCTCCAGTTGGGCTATTACAGCCATTGTCCATTCCTAATGCCATTTGGGAGGATATAAGCATGGTTATGGGGCTTCCAAGATCAAAAGGATTTGATGAAGTTCTAGTTGTAGTGGATAGGTTAAGCAAATATGGATATTTTATCTTGATTAAACGACCATATTTCCCCTTGGTCTATTGGTGAGCTTTTTGCTGAAGAAATCATAGGAGTTACATGGGCTGCCTGTTTCCATTGTCAGTACGAAGACCCCACTTTCATGAATCATTTTTGGAAGGAACTTTTAAGAGGACAAGGTACTACTTTAAATGAGTACAGCCTGACAGATTGAATCTATTGGAACAAACAGAGATTTTAAATACAACCTTGGAGACCTATCTTAGGTGCTTCAGTTCAGAACAGTGGAAGTATTGGGAAGATTTTATTCCATGGGCAAAAAATGGGTATAATACCAGCTTTCAAAGCACTCCACAATGCACCCCCTTTGACCTACACCTTCTTTGGCCAGGTTTGTACTTGGGGAAACTTTGGTGGAAGCCATGTCTCAGGATTTAATAGATAAAGATGAAGCATTGAAGCAATAGAAATTTCACCTACAAAAGGCACAAAATCAGATAGTTCACTATGCAAATAAGCATAGGAAAACTTCTCTGATTCAGCCAGGAGATTAGGTTTGCTTAAATATTGGACCTCATAGCCAACTCCTAGCCTACTAAACTTCATCCTAAACTATCAGCCAGGTATTATGGACCTTATTTGGTTTTGCAGCAGTTTGGAGCAATAACTTTCAAATTATAACTTCTAGAACAAGCACACATACATCCAGTGTTCTCTCAAGCTAAAAAGGCAGCAGGGGATTGCACAATTAGTTGCAAGGAACACTAGACAATCATCAACCTTCACAGATTTTTAGTACCAAAACATCGAATCAATTTGGTGCTAGACTTCTCAGGTGTTGGTGCAGTGGCAAGGAAAACTTCCATAAGAGGCTACTTGGGAGGACAGATCCTCCATTAGCAATCAGTTACCTGATTTCAACCTTCACGACATGGTCATTTCACGGGGAGGGAGGGAGTACTTTTAGGAATAATTTCAGGGAGTATAATAAACCTATATCTACAGGTTTATTATAGGAGGAAAAGGGAAAAAGGGTCAAACTGTAATTTTGGTGGGGAAACTGAGTTAACTAAATTAGTTTGTTTTTAGTTGTTATATAAGTCCTCCTTTGTTTTGAGATGCAGTTTTTTTAATAATTGTTTTAATTGGACTTTTCCAGTGTGAAAAAGAGAGTGCTACTTTTGGGGGTATCCTTGTATACCTTTGGTTTTGTATGACTTTGATTCTTAAATCAACAAAGAGGAAATTCAGATAGATATCATTGCTGCGAGTGTAACTTGGTTTTTGGTTAGGATTTTTGAGTTTTTCTTGAATAGAGTCCAAACAGATACCTTTGTATGCCACGTCGCTTCAACATTGAGCATCTAAATACAGGCTCCAACTTTATAAAACGTGGATCAGTCCCCTCTCTGTGCATATAAATTGCTCTCACTACATGAGGAAGAGGAACCTCCCACCTGCAATGACAAGGTGCAAACAAAAACAAGTCACCCCCAAGTCAATGTTTCAAAAAACAACTTACACTTGATAAAAAAAAACTTATTTTTTCTGTGAATAAACAATGAAGTAGTTATTATGAAGGAACAAGATTTATTAATTTATTAACAGCATCTCTACTAAAAATAATTTCTTAGCAACATGAATGAAAAGTTCATGTATAGTATTCAAAACTTGCAAAGCGTCTACTGAAATTTATGATAAAATTAGAAAAAACAGTATGGTCATGAGCACCAGAAATTATGAAGTTAGGTAGTGACAAACAAAAATTCTCAGTATCGAATAAATTATGAACATAAATCTCTCCTCATTTTCCTCATACACAAAAAACAAGATTACCACATTCTTCTTTCAAACAGAATTTAGTGCCACAGGAAACTATGATTAACAACAACCAGAAATGTTTTCCTGAGATTTACTGCTAAATGCTTGAATATGCATAAATATAAAAAAAAAATACACTGAATGAGACAAATGAAAGAGTACTGACATTGTGACTTTTTATTGACACAATTTTGGCTTTTACACCATGTAAATAACCAGCTACACTGATATGTAAATACAAATAAGAAATGGAATGTAGTTAGTTAGTTAGTTGATCTGCCAGCAGCAGGTCATAGTTGTACGGTACCTGCTAATAAATAAGGTAAGACTGTTGTATTTTCAACTAAATGATAATAACAGATGTGCAGTACACACTTTCTTTTATTTCTCTGTTGCTCTCCTCTTTCCCTCTATTCTCACTATTTTGTTTCCTTTTCTCTTCCCCACCTAAATTCTACATCATACACTAACTGCAAATACAAAATTTTAGGCAGACTGTATGATAAACTTTTGCATGGTAAACACTTTGTTCTTGTGCACAATAGTTTGTAATACACTTCATTCAAACTATAGGTACTTTCAATACTTATTCTCTGTTTCTGTAATCGCCCTCCGTATAGTCCAATTATGTCTCCTTCAAGTTTTCATGAAGTCGTTATTGTACAGTATACCAAGTTTGGAAAATTTGAGAAAATATTTTCCATTTTTATAGATTGACAATACACACTCGACTAACTTCTGTTTGCATTCAAGTATTTTTAAATAGAACAGAAACTTGAAACAATGACAGATGCTAGTTGTGACAATTACAGCATCTGACTACAGATAAGGTAACGGAAATACAGTAAGTAAACACCCAGCACAATCCATAAAAGACAAATCTAAATTAAACAACTAGACAAAAGGAGAACTGGTATTCTCTCACAATATTATATATAACAATTAGAATTGTATTTGTTTAAAATAGACAATTTTCAAATACTTCAAATCTAAAGAAGGAGTAGCAGTAACAACATATAAACACAATGAACAAAAACAAGAAATCATAAATACTAAAGAACAACGATTGCAAATGGAGAATAAGACTCAAGATATCTTACACTTCCAAAGATCCATTGCCCAACAAGACAGCAAGATAGCCCATTCGATGTTTGTAAGAAGAATCAGAAATGTTAGTAGGTCGCCATTTCACATCCCATGCCACCTTTCCATTATGAGCTAGGCATGAAACTACTCTAGGCAAAGTTACATCTTCCGGAATAGAAGAAGTAGTTGGTGGAGCTTCCAACTCAGAGGTAGAACATAGTTGATAATTTGCCTGATTATCATACTGTAGTGGCTGACTTATATCTTGGTCATATCTCCCTTCTCTATGATTAATTTTCAAGCCATCGCTTTTAACAACAGTTGTTGAAAAAGTATTGCAGGCAGAAACAGCCTCCTTTGTAACAGAACATTGTTGCAAAGCATGTTTATTGCAATTGTCATGAGCATCATCTAGAGAAAGAAATTCAGCTGAATCCTCTAGGACTTGAATATCAAGAGGCATGGATTCATTCTCACAATTTGGATCATTTGTCATTGTTGAATTTGATTCATGTCTTTTTCTAGGCCTCTGTACTGATTTTTCATTGCAATCGTCAAGAGTCATATCTGGAGAAAGATATTCAGTTGAAACTTCTGCGTTTTGAATATCAAGAGATTTATTGTAACAATGTGGATCATCTGCTGTTACTCCTTTTGAATTTGATTTTGGTTTTCTTCTAAGACTCTTTATTAGTGCTGACTTTTCATCTGTCTCTTCATTTTCTTTAGCTCTGTTTTTTCTTCTGTATGTAATAAGAAGTTTTTCATTGTTTTTCCCATCTGAAGCAAGAAACTCAGTAGAATTTTGTGCAACTTGAACATCACAAGCTGACTTGTTCTGGGTCTCACAGTTCATATCATCCACTGCAATTACTATGGAATTTTTTCCAGGTGTTCCTCTAAACTTCTTTATTTGTGTCAATTTGTCATTTGTGCCTCCATCAGTTTTAGGAAGTATTTCTTCATTTTTTTCATGATTCCCTTCTGGAGTAGGAAACTCA
The DNA here is from genome assembly GCF_051622355.1 of Phaseolus vulgaris. Lineage (NCBI taxonomy): Eukaryota > Viridiplantae > Streptophyta > Magnoliopsida > Fabales > Fabaceae > Phaseolus > Phaseolus vulgaris. Next base: position 54,958,606 of record NC_143504.1, on the reverse strand, counting down.
GTAGAATTTTCTGGAAATTGAACAAGAGGTGGCATATCCTGGATCTCACAATTTGCATCATCCACTGCTGTCACTGTTGGATTCTTTCTCGGTCTTCCTCTAGGCCTCTTTATTAGCGTCGATTTATCATTTGCACCTCCATCTTTTTTATCACAACTCATATCATCCACTGCTATCACTATTGGATTTTTTCTAGGTCTTCCTCTAGGCTTCTTTATTTGGGTTGATTTGTCAGTGGTGTCTCCATCTGTTTTATCACAACTCATATCCTCAGTTGGATTTTTTCTCGGTCTTCCTTTAGGCTTCTTTCTTTCTGTTGACTTGTCATTGTGTTCCCAGATATTTAGAAGACACCATATTTGTATGACACCTCTGCCAGTAAGTGGGGCACCCATTTTGTGATAAGAAGAGCCCGGTGGATGAGCAGCGACAGCAATAAACTAAAACACATATCATATAGAAGTTCATTTCAGGTGCAAGGTTTGCAGAAGAAAATGTTTATTATATTTTCTATTCTCATATATACAGTAAAGATCAAAGCTTAGTTTATCAGTTCACTACATACAAAAAGTCCAAGTGCAGACAAACAAATGAGCAAGCATACACAACATTATTCAAAATATTACAATGTGCATTTCCCCTTTCATTTAATGCATCTCATTTTATTGCAGGTAAATGAATTTATAAAAGAAAAACCAAAAGAGATAATACTTAGAAGAATAGTTCAATTTGATTAAATTGAAAATTAGTTAAGAACAAATAGGGATGTCAAGAAGAAGATTTGAGAATATACAAGAGGATTATCCACTACCAATAAATAGCCCTATAATCTTGGTAACATCAAATTGGCAAAGTTATACTTAATATGCGAGTCATCAAAGTCACTTAGACAAATATCATTTGGATTGCATTAAACCTTTAAAGACTTTTCACTACAGCAGCCAAAAAAACCTACAATAAAGATTGATATGTGTTAAAGGAAGACAGCTAACCAAGTACCTCACATTTAATTGAAGAATCCGGTTTTTCATGTACTTGAGGACACCAATCTAATGCCCATACAGAGCCTCCAACATTCATCACAAAATCTCTGCTCCAACAAAACTTGAAGTGTTAGCCAAGATAAATAATATAGGACTAAAACGCTCTAATTTATCAGCAATTTCAAAGATAATTATTATTTGATTAATAGAAACATATACTATAGTGGCATAGTCATGTCAATGAATAAAACAACAAAAATAGCTATATCTTAGTCATACTTGCATTCTTGAGATATGACCTCCCCAAGTTGGTCCTTTTGCATATCTTGCTACAAAAAAGATATACAACGATGATGTGTTGGAAGTCTAGTTAGTGATGAAAAAAAGGTAAATATCAGAGAGATGTATGTTGTCAAAATTGGCCAGGAAACAAATAAAGTATACAATGTAAAGGAAATGTACCTTAGGAACAGAAGCAGAAGAAAATGGGGGCAAATTTATGGCACTGACATCTTTCCCCTCAAAACAATCAGTGTCCTCAATTCCATATGTAAATTTAATGTTTTTTGATGGATATTTAAAATCTCTCCATTCTCTGCACATTTAACATCAACAAAAACAAGAAATTGAGGATTTATTTCGGAAATACAAGGCTTTTGGTAACTACTAATATTATTCTTTAGAATGATTCTCACACTGACAGTGCAAAAGGTTTTTTTACATTACGATCCAACCATCTTAAAAATAGATATTATCAAGGTGACATGTTGTATTTCTGAGTTGCGGGAAGAATTATACTTGTAAAATCAGGAGATACATCCATAACCAATTATTCTACTAATTTGAAAGGAATTTGACTAGAATTAGAAAATTTTAGACCTAATCCTTCCTGTGCTTGTCATGTTGTATTTTAGACATGTTCATTCTAGAATTGAACTTGCAATCTGATTCCCGCAATTAGATCCTACAGGAAGAATGCTATGTAACAAGGTTTCTTAAAGGCTGTAAATGAACAGTATTCACTTGTGATTATCCTCCAAATATTCAGAGGACGTCTAATGTAAGCAATTACACTGTTGGATATGAAATAGAAGAGGATTTGAAATCAGTCAAGTCAGTCAGACAGAAAGAGATCATGAAAAGTTCTTCAAAGCTGACTTTTACACCTGAACAACATAAAGCCATATTGGAAGTGTTGCAGCAATATGCTATGAATCATAACCTCAACCACATTGTGAATCAGCCAACAGATAAATCATATATGATTTCTACTATTGTAAAATAAGATGATTCCAATAATTGGATACTCCACAGAGGGGTTACAGATCATGTTTGTCATTCCATGTCAGAAGATGGAAAAGTATCTGTCCTTACATATGTTCCTCTTTGATTCACAACATGGAAAAGTAACAATATTAGTTAACATAGCTGGAGACAGAATAACACTGTGGACTCCTCACTCCTCACTCCTCTTATAGATACAGACTAGCTAGGAGGGAAAACTCTATATTGTACCTAATTTACAAAAATAAGATTGAATACAATAAAAGTTCTGGCATCAAATTTGATTTGTTTGTACCTTAAGAAAGTGACTGAGGAAGACATTCTTTGAATCTCGCTCTGTTCAATAGCAGCACCGCCTTCTTCTTTCCCATAGAGTCTGACAATGGTGTCCATGTCTCGGAAGAAATTTTCAACGGAGAAATCGAACAGAGCAATCCTAACAGCACTAACATCACCACCATTGTTTGCAGTTGCAGAATTTGCTGCTGATGCTTTCACAGCAATTCTCTGGGTGGCTTGTTTCGCCTTCCCCTTCTTGTTCTTCTCCTTCTCATTGCAATCAATTAGCTGAGTAGTGCAAGTGTTATTCTCTCTCTCTTCCATTCCTCTAAGAACATAAATTGTAAATTTTTTTGAAGATACCAGGTTTCGAACCCTAAACCACAATGAGGACACAAGTTGTTTATATATAAAATTTATTTCATATATAAAACTATTTAATGATAATATTATCTTCTATAATATAACGGGTATACACTCTTTTACAAAGATTTTATTGTTACTTTTTAATTAAATTTTTTATCTTTTACTAAATAAAAATTATTCCATCCTAAATAAAAACATAATTAATAAATGCTAAATATTTTAACAAAAGATAATCAGGTAATATCTACACTCTAACAAACATAGACCATATTTCTCCACATAATTTTTCTAAACATTTTTTATATTTTTACAAAATTTAAGTTTTTAAATTTTTTTATCAAAATCATATTATTTTATTATAATTTAAATTTATTTTACTATTTACTTCTTATATAATTATATAAATTATATAAAATTACTCTAAATTTTATAACTGTATATAATTTATAATTATATAATTTAATATAATTAAATTATGTTATAAATTTTATTATATATATTATATGATTTATACAATTAATGTAATTTATATAATTTTATGCAATTTTTTTATATGATTTATATAATTCACATCATTTTATATAATTTTATTTTTTAAATTATATAAATAATATATTCTATATAATTTATCATTTGTATAAATTTATATATGTTTGTAAAGTTATATAATTTTATAAGATAAAAAATTTGCATAATTTTATAACTTATACAACATAATTTTATATAGTCTAATATAATTTTATATGATATATTATAATTTTATATAATCTAATATAATTTATATTATATAATACTTCTGGGAACACAGGCACATTAGTGCCTACGTATTTGTATTTTTTTTTATTAACCATATTTGATATATATGTTTAATATTAAAATTTGAATAAATAATGTTTTATATTAAACTTTAAATAAATGATGTTATTATTTGTACACTTATATTAACAATATAAAGGTTTTTTTGACCATTATGGGATTATTTTTTTTGCTTTTTACTAAAATGAGGTCCGTTTAAAAAAAATTACAAATTTAGATAAGTCGTGCCAATTCGGCACGACTTCATATGCAGTTCCAATTAGGCACGACTTCTACCCCGTCATATTGAAGTTGTGTCAACTTGGCACGACTTCTGCACGTCATTTTTTCCTTTTAATTTTATTGTTTATATATTTGATAGTAAGTTATGTAATGTTAAAAATTAATTTGATACATAATTTTCTAAGAGTGTTAGTTTTAAGGAACAAAAAACTGGATAATCGTGTATGAATCATGTTTGACGGTAATGTAATACAATAACTTGATTATTTGATTAATTAAAAAATGAAGAAAATTGTTATTGAATTTGGAAATAAATAGATAAATGAAAAATTATTATATTTGAAAAATAAATAGAGAATTATTGTTGTGAATTTGCAAAATAAATAGCTTGAGAAGTAATGATTTCACAGAACATGTAATGATGAGAATAAATTAATTTTTAACATTACATAACTTACTACCCAATATATAAACAATAAAATTAAAAAATTATGACGTGGCAAAAGTCGTGTCAAGTTGACACGACTTTAGTATGACAGGGTAGAAGTCGTGCCTATTTGGGACGCACGACTTGCCTAAATTTGTAATTTTTTAAAACGGACCCCATTTTGGTAAAAAAAAAAAAAAAAAAACTCCATCATGGTAAAAAAAACCCAATATAAATTTATACTACGTTTTCATAAATATGAACATACGTGATGTCTATGGTCAAGAATCAACCGTCGAAGCATATTCATCCGCTGAAAAAAATCCTATTTCTGCACTTAAGATCTAAGAATATGTGTTGTTATCTTGATAACATCTATTTGTGTTCAACTACTGAGACAAGCAATAGAAAAGGTGACGATAAGTGAGAAATGGTGAAAATGTTTTCCAAGAATGCGGAAAGTACAAATAATAATTTATTAAGTTGTTGCTTTGATCGTATCGTAGAGAGACAAATAATCAAATTTACTTTAAAGCATCTATGTCTGACCCTTAAATACAAAAACATGCATCTATATGGTGGTTAACTTTACCACACCACCCTCTTATATCCTCCTCTCTCTTCCTCGCATACTTCAACAATCTCCCACACTATTCCTGTCACCATGCCTTCGAAACATTGCACCATATAAACCACCTTCACTGCATGCCATGCGCTTTCTTCTTTGTCATCCACCTCATTCAATCAGCGAGCGACTCAACTCTTCATTTTGAAGTATGTTCATTGGACTAACGGAAACAACCTTTTATTAAATTAGATACATAAATTTTTTTTATGACTTTGAACGTGAATAACATTCTGGCCCCATCAGCTTCTAGGCATAAAATATGCTGCGATGGATTTACAATTGAAACCATAGTTACTAACAAAGCCATCAATCATAGTGAAACAAGCTATCATATCCATCATTTTCTTTCTAATTCACGATTTTCTTCTACGTGCATATCTCTCTAATATCACAATCACCAAAGAACTTGACACTTATGCTCAAGTTATCCTTGATCCAAATTGGCAAAAAGCAATGGATGAAGAGTTTTCTGCCTTGCAGCTAAATCAAACGTGGACCTTAACACACCGTTACCCGCTGGACAAAAACCCATCGGATGCAAATGAGTCTATAAAATAAAGTACAACTCAGATGGCAGTGTCGCCAGATATAAGGCACGCCTTGTCGCAAGGGATACACTCAGATTGGAGGTGTCGACTATTCTGAAACATTTTCACCAACATCAAAATTAACAACTTTGAGGTGTCTCCTCACCATTGCAGCAACCAGAAATTGGTTTACTCACCAGCTAGATATCCAAAATGCTTTCTTACATGACACATTGCATGAAATTATTTACATGGACTTGTCACCCGAGCATCATCGACAGAGGAGAACATTGTATTTCAACTCAACAAAACCTTTTATGGTCTCAAACAGACATTCCGAACATGGTGTTCAACATTTTCTCATGTGATTAAATATGTAGGATTTCAATAGTCCAAAACAATCTCATGTGAACATTTTCTCATGTGATTAAATATGTGCGCTTGATATTTTGGAGGATACAGAACTCACACGTTCAGTTTTTTATCAATAGTTTAACATCGTCTACAATTTCTTTCTTCATATCTATAATATATTTTTCCTACTTTTCTTTTTCAACCACCACGGTGAAGTCCAAATCAATGACATACCATATTAACAACCTACTTTTTCAAAGGTTATTTTGTTGTCCCATTTTTGTTTTTCTTCCTTTTCTTTTTCTTTGCAACAAATCTAATACATATACCTCAACTATAGCATTAAAGTTAAATAGATATTAATTACTATTTTTATGATCATTTGGTATTTTTTATTTGTTTTTAAAACTAATATTTGTCTTAATTTTCTTCTGCATATCATCATTCTTTAGTTTTTTTATAGTCTTCTCTATGGATATTCTCTTCTCTCATTGAATTTTCTCTCTCTTAATAAGTCCTTTGTAATTTGATAACATAAAATCTGTATTTCCTCAATATTACATTGCATTATAATTCAAACCTTTTTAACTTTTTTTCTTTGCTTTATACTAAATTATAAAATGTTATGGAAAGTGATCATTTCTCATACTCTAATTCATCTCCGCAACTACCACAGAATAATGTTTTTTCATCATACTCCAATTCAAATTTGAACAGTAAAATTAGTATGTAAAATGTTTTAATTTTTTTTATTTTATGTATTATCTTATTTTGGTTTACAATTTTCTTTATAAAGATTTGATTTTTTTTTAACGTTATAGAACATAATTTAATGGGAGGTCTTTTAAAATTATTGTGTAAATCAAAATAAACACAATTTTACTAAATTTAATGCGTTCTGATAATTTTCAATCAATATACATTTAAAAAATATATTTTTATGACATAAATTTCACAATCTATGTTAAAAAAATAGTATATATATATTATTGTCTATATATTTGATTTAAAAAGTTAATTATTACTATAGTTACTTAAAAATATATATAAATTACGACCTAATTTTTTTTTAGTTTGAAATACTAATTAAAATAAATAAAATGATAAAACATTTAAATAAAAATATTTTTTTAGTTGCAAAATTTAAGTTATTTTTCCATTTTTTTTCTACTTCATTATATTTGACAATAATAAAAATAAAAAATACGAATACACAGGCGCGCGAGAGCACCTGTGTTCCCGCTTGTATTTATAATAAAATAAATATTGATAAAAGAGTACAATTTAGAAATAATTTATAAAAAAATAGGAAAAAATAGGAATCCCCTTTATATTAGGTATAAAAACTAATGGGAACGTGCTTTGTATCCACATTTTTTTCTCTCTTATATATGGCAAAAGGAAAGAATGAATCTTCAAAATTTAAAATTTAAAACTGCATTTTTATTTATTTTATCATTGTTTAATATTTTATTTTATTAATTTATTTTAGTTTTTTTGTACATTTTATAATTTCAAAAGTTAATAAAGTAGTTTTTTATTTTAAAATTTTATTTTATTTGTTCTCATTAATAGGTAAGAGAGTGGAGAGATTGGTAGATTACTTTTCTGTTCTAACTCATTTTCTTTTCTATTAAATAACAAATTAAAGATATAAGGATAAAATAGGAAAAAAGTTAAGAGCAGTTAAAAAGGGATAGAAAATGACTGGAATACCCATAATACAATAATAAAATTAAATATTTATATAAGGATAAAATAAGAAAAAAATTAATAGCAGTTAAAGAGAGAATTCCCTTTATATATAGGTATATATAGTTTATATTTTTATATAATTTGGTAAATTATATAACTTATAATTTACACAATTTATATAGATTTATAGCATTTTATTATATAATTTTATAATATTTATATAAATGTCAAATATTGCGTCTGCAATGAAGATTTGACCTTTTAACTTACACTAAAAATTATTAAAATAATAAGTTAGCGTCTATAATGAAAATACAAAGTATATGCAATCAAAAATTAAGTTGCAGATGATACTACATCCAGAATGGAGACACAAAGTTGATGCAAGTTCATTTAGCATAGATCTAGGTGACACTAAGGTGACGTGACCTTTATTGTCACCTTAGTCCACACTAAGTTATTTAATGATAAAAAAAATATTAAAACATTTTTGTCTCACATCTTTATTTTCTCACACCTTCAATTTTTCATTTTTGTCTCACACGTTTAAGCTCTTAATCTCAAAATTCCCCCAAAAAACCCTACATCTTCTTTGTGGTCATTTCGATCTCCTTAAGTGCATTTACTCGTATTTATTTTTCGGGTAATGATGATAATTTATTTACATTTTTTTTTCTCACATTAACTAAAATATAGAACATTTCATAATATATAAGTGGGTACAAATCTCATATACACTTTTATGAAGTTGAGTTAAACTTAAAGTTCAATTCTTAATATCATATAAAAAAAATAATGTGGTAAGAAAGTTATTATTGGAGTACTCCATTGTCACTTCTTAATTCTACTATACTACAATTTTTATACAATTCATGAAAAAAATAAAAGATAAAAGAAAGACACACAAATATGTGACAGCTTTCGTGGCGCACTAAATAAATGTCGGATCCACTTAACAAATCCACATGCACAGTCAAAAACCACCATCTTCAGGAATCAAGTTCAACGTTAACTTTGTACCTCAACAGGAATCCACGACATCAAGACATTCATTCTGGTTTAGTGGTGCAAACAAGACCCTTCTGCAGCCTAAGCCAGTAATCACATATCCTAGTCATTTTCAACTAATCACTTCCATAACTTGTGGTGCACAAAACAATGCTGTCTCTTCATTTTCCACCTATATAATCATCACCATGGATTAATCTGCAATAATCTCTCATACATGACAATTAACCACATGCTATATGTATGGTTCATAAATGTTCCGGTGAAGAACATTGTCAAAGATCAGTTATAAATACCTATTGGGGTTGCTTTTCTGCACTCATGCTTTTCCTTTTTCAAGTGGATGTTCCAACTGTCGAGTCACCTCTCAACTATAAGTATTACGAACAAGTATACATCTTCATCAATCCAAAACTTTTGATCCTGCCTTAGGGTACAAGATTCGCCTAATTTTGGAAGGGTTCAAGATCAACTCATGTGGAACTTAACTTGTGACAGAGATTAATTCTAAGATCAGTTAAATATCCAGTTTAGAGTAAAAATTATCGGCCAAATACAGGGTTGACTAAAGAGTTTGTATCCGATATAGAATCTAAATTCAGTCTTTGATAAACCTGAAGTTGGCCTAAGAACTTCATACGCCTGATATAATTAACTTACATACTTTAATATTACACACTTGCTTCAAACAATCTCATGCTATATGTATGGATTATGGAGTATATGGACCATAAATAATGAACACCTAGAATCTAGATCCCAAATGTAAAATATATATATATATATATATATATATATATATATATAGGTAGGTAGGTAGGTGATGAATAACTAGGACGAGGATAGATGAATGAGAGGTTTCAGTGTTGTTGTTCCAATCCTATCTCACAAACCTTGACGGGAAGGCCAAAACTAAAGGTGGCAGTGAGTCCAGGAGAGAAACGAGGGTTTCCACAAGATGGTTCCACCAACTGGATGTGGAACTTCCGAAGCAATGAAAGTGAGACAGTTTTGAGCTCCATCAGAGCCATTTTCTTCCCCACACAAACCCTCAACCCTGCTTGAAAAATCGGGTACTTGAACGGACACTTGGGGTGGAACACCCCATCCTTCAACCACCTTTGTGGCCTAAACTCCAAACAATCACAACCCCATATTTCTTCCAACCTCCCCATGGCATAGGGATGGTAAGTAACCCTAGTTCCACTCTCCACTTTCGTCCCATCGGGTAACACATCCTCCTCCAAACAAAACTTTGAATCAAACTGAATCGGTGGAAACAGCCTCATACTTTCATGCATCGCGGCTTCCAAATAGTGCAATTGCTTAAGCTCTTGGAAGCTCGTGAGATCCTTATGAGGCCCAATCACTCGATCTGCCTCCACACGTATCTCTGATTCAACTTCTGGATGTTTCCCCAACAGATAAAAGAAGCTGGTGAGAGCCGAAGCCACTGTGTCACGACCCGCCAATAAAAAGCTCACAACAATGTCTCGTAAGTACGTGTCGTCATCGTGGACCGTGCTCATGAACCGCGACAACAAGTCCTTGTTTTCAGAGAAACCCATTTCGCGCTTCTGCTTTATGACCTCTCTGGCCAACGCGTTAATCACTTCAACCGCTTCCCTAAGCCGTTTCTCGCTCCCCACGTTGAAAAACCTCTTCGCCTTCCACACAGAAGGCGAGAAAGCCATGGCTCTTTCCGCAGACAGCTTCGACGCCAAGTCAAAGCAAACCGCGAACTCGGACATCGGCAAAGACCTCTCCAAACATTTAGGGTCCAACCCGAAGGAGAAACGGCAAATGCTGTCGAAGGAGAATCTCCGGAACACGTCCTGCAGGTCCAACACGACGCCGTTTCGAGTTGACGCGTGAAGGAGCGGGACGAGTCTGTTATGGATTTCGCTCTTGACGATTTCGAAGCCGAAGAAGGTTATGGCGTGGTTGTTGAGTTCGAGGGTGGCCATCTTCTTCTGGAAGCGCCACGCATCGCCATCGACGTTGAAGATTCCTTTGCCGAGGAAGTCACCGAGGATGGCAGAGAAGGGTTTCCCCTTGGGAAAGTTGTGGAACCTGGTCTTGAGAATGTACTCCACGTTTTCCGCGTTGGCCGTGATGGTGTTGCGCAACACGTGGATGTGGATGGTTTTGGTGGGTGAGGTTTGGAGGAGGTGGGTGTACCAGTCGCAGAGGTTGTGGAAGCACTGGGACCAGCTTGAAGTGAGGTAGGCCTGGCACGTTTCGCAGCTGCAGATGATGTTCTTTCGGTGAGAAACACGCACGATTGCGATGAGAAGAAGGAGGATGGTGAATGAGAGGAGAAGAGAAGAGACATAGACGTGGTTGCTGAAGAACTGCAATGGAGAGGTGGTACCTAAGGGTTGGAATTCCATTGATGGAAGATGGAAGATGGAAGGAGAGAAAGGAGGAGGATGAAGAGGGGGACAAGTAGGATTGCCATTTGTTACAATTCTTATTTATTCTTTGGATCCTCACGTGGCAGGTTTATTTTTTTTTTTCAAAACCTAAACTTTATAAAGAAAAACACAGTGTGTGGAATTGATATATTTTTCTTTTTGTGCAAATTAACTTAAGTTTAATATTTATCCAAAATTAACACATGCTTCCCATTTCTAACTTTTCTTGAATACATTAATTATAGCATTGGCGCATGAGTAGCATTGGTGGTCCCTTGAGTGTACGTAGCAAGCTAGGCCTCTCTGTAGTAGTATCTTTTGTTTTTTAGTTTGAACCTGGTTTTGGAGTGGAGCGTAAGGGCTGGAGAAGTTTTTTATATAGTTTTTTTGGAATTATCTGATGTATTTCTGCTTGTAGGTAGTTTTATTAGGAGTTATTTATGTAAGGGTCATAACATCCACAAAGTATTCCGTTTTATTTAATTAATTTATTGTTAAAAAAAAACATTCTCTATCCTCAACTAGTGTTGATGATTTATTTTTATTAAAAAATTATTTATTATCTTTAATAGAGTCCCCTCTCTAAATTATAACTTTCTTAACTACAAAACTTTATTTCATGAACATTCTAGATATTTATAATTTAGAATGATTTAATCTTGATTAAATATTTATATAATAAGTGAATAATTAAAATAAATTATATTTTATTATTTACTGTTATATATTTTAAGTTAATTGATAGCACCTTCACGAGAAATATACGAGATATATTAAGTGAAACATATTTTTTAATTTGATTTACATTAGTAACTATCCTTTTAATTAGTTCATAATGGACCTTTTTCTACACAAATAATTCATAGAAATTAAACTTAATATTTTTCAAATAAGTGAAAGCTTAACTATACTAACTTAAAGAGTGTGATACTTTAACACTATTAAAAACAATACTAAAAGACAAAATACATTCAAATAACAATTTAAACTAATATATTTTAATTATATTTATTTTTGTTTTTTAATTTAAAATCTTAATATGTATACATTATTGTATTATTAAAGTTGATAGTGTAATTTTTTAGTATTGTGAAGATATTCTTTCTGTAAGTTGATATGTTGTTACGTAGTTGAGTGGTAGACAAATGCTGCAACAAAAAGTGAATGAGTTCAGAAAAGCATAAAGAAATAAGTTAAAAGAAGGGGTTGATGAAGCTTGGACAGAAAACTAAGGGCATAAACAACGTTCGTCGGAGACATGCGCTGCATCGTCCATGATGTTTCGTATCGTAGCCCGAAGCCACATCACCTCATCACGTGCTCAATTTTGAGGACACCACCAACACATCTTCTCTGACGCTTCCTTCATTACTTCTCATAATATATATTTTTTTAAACATAGGAACAATCATATTTTTAAAAAGTGAAGAGATTAATTATTCTGAAATGTTTATTTTAGTTTAATTAAAAAGTATAATTTTGGATTATATTTAAAATTATCTTCCTTATTTAAATTGGTATTTTGATTTTTAGCCTATATTTTTTTATTTAAGTTGGATTTGGGATATTTATTTAGTATTATGTTTTTGTTAGGTATTTTAAGTTAGGAGGTTCAGACACTTCTCTTAAATGATGTATTTGTGTCGGATACACGTATCGGATATCGATACTCGTAAAACATTCGTAGTACACGTATCAGTGAAGTATCTAATTTAAAAAATATTTGTTGGATTTCTAACAATTTTTTTTATGATTTTAATACAATTTTAAAAAGAAAAAAAAACATTAATTTTCTAAAAACTCAAATTTATTGTATTATTTTTTAGTATGATTATAAAAATAAGGAACAAATCATTTTGAACTAGTAATGAAAAGTATAATTTTATTAAAAAAATATAATTATATAATATATATATTTGTGTTCCTATATCCTATATCCTATATTTTAGAAGTGATTCGTATTTCTGTATTTGTATTCGTGTCTATTAACTTGTAATTTTAACGGTAAAAAGAAAAAAAAAGAGTAATAACTTGTAGGTTTAACAGTGAAAAAAAAGTGAAAACTTAATTTGTTTTACTCGGTATAAATGTTAGATTATTTATGAGGTAATTCTTATTTATTTATTTATTTTTAATAAAAAATATTTTTTTTTAAATATTGCTTTTGAAATTACACACATCCGTTTATAATTCTAAGGTGATATAATATAATTTTAAAATTAATAAAAAATTGTTTCTCTGCAGTTATAATATGACTAGATATCAACATTATTTTTTTTCTCTTTCAAAAAAAAGATTGCCTCACTATCACATCATTTCTTCTTTTTTTCTTTTGGTCACATTACCTTTAATAAATAGTTTTCATCACCCTTCTAATAATGATGTGATACAATTATCAGCACTTTAATTATTACATGCTAGGTTTTGTTGCTTTCGGCTTCGACAAATTCTTAATTAATAATATAAAGCGTATAACTTGTAATTTTTAATAGAATTTTGCGTGAAAATAAGTATGACCGAATCGAATCGGTCTTTATTAGGTCTAAGTTTCGCTTGATACAATCATTCTGAAAAATATACATTTATAAATAAAAATTAACGCTAATTAATTAATAGAATTAAATTATATCATATTTGTAATGAATTTTAATATAGCTTAAATTTTCGACAATTTATTATTTTTTTAAAATTATTTTTTAATTAAAATGTTTAGTGTCAATTTAATCCAACTTAACGTTTGTTCAGTTTAATGTTAGTTAAAATCTACTTTAATATTATTTTAAATTGTATTAGTTTGATCGATGCTAGTAATAATAATTTAAAAAAAATATATCCTGCAATGTCTTTATCTTTAACAAAATAAAATATAAAAAAGTAGAAAAAAAAACTTAAATAGTGAATGAATACTATAAAACATTATTTAATTATCGATAAAAATTTATCGACAAGTTTATATTTATCAGTAATTTTTTAATTATTAATGAATTCAAATCCGTCAATAATTAACGATAAATTTAAAAATTAAAAAAAAAAAAGTAAGTGTCAATCAATATTCGTTGTGGACATCAAAATTGTTAAAGTTATTAAAGTTAAAATTATTATTTTGGTTAAAAATATATTTGAAGTCAGGTTTACTATATAGAAGAGGTGGTAGTCATTACACAAAAATCATTTAATAATTAGGTTATGATTCTTATTATATTATTATTATTAATATTAATAATATAATAACAATTATTATTCATATTAACATTATTAATAATATAGTAATTATTATTAATATTAACATTATTACTATTAGTATTAATATTATTATTATTTATATTATTAATACTATTATTATTAATCCTATTGTAAGTACATCACCAATAGCTTAGCTAAAGGACACAAATAGATTTACTTCACATATACAAAATATACACAACTAAGTCAATTTTTATTAAATAAATTATAGTGAATTATTTAAATATATTACAGTAATTATTTTTTAGTGCATACATAATCATTGGTTAATACTGGTTATGTGTTTTTTTGCCTTACATAATAAGCTTTATATTTACTTTAGACAAATAGTAGACTAGTATGTCAAATTCATTTAATATTTATTACATCGACAGTGTATAATATTATGTATTTTAATTTTAAATATTTTTATTTTATTAACGTCTATTATATTAAATACTATTTTAGGGACTAAAAAAATTATTGATATCTAAATTAGTTTCTATTATAAATAGTTTATAAATTAATATATAATTAATTAATAGGATATAACTATCAATTATTTAAATTCTAAAATTGGTAACTAAATCCTAGGTAGCTAATTAAATATCAATTTAAAAATTATTTATCAATAATAAAAATTAGTTTTAGAAATCAATAATTTTTTTAGTTTTTAAATTAACACTACAAGACAATCATGAAATAAAAACCAAGTTTTAGATACCAAAATAATTAGTTGCAATAGTAACTAAATTAGAGACCATTTTAGAAACTAAAAAACAAATTGGTTTCTAAATTAGTTTTTATTGTTAAATAGTTTTTAAATTGGTATCTAATTAGCAACTAAGATTTTAGAAACCATATTTAGAAACTAAATAATTGGTAGTTAAAACCTTGGTTGCTAATTAGATACCAATTTAGAAATTATTTAATAATAATAAAAAATAATTTAGAAACCAATTTTTCTTTTAATTTCTAAAATAGTCTCTAATTTAGTTACTATTACAACTAATTATTTTGATTTCTAAAAATTAGTTTTTATTTCATAATTTTTTTTAGTGTAATATCTAATTTAGTTAATATAGAAACTAATTATTTTTTGTCTTTAAAATTAATTTTTATTTAATGATTTTTTTTAGTAGTGTTACTTTTCATATAACATACCAGAATACAAAAACTTTGCGTGGCACCTTAAGTTATTTAAATTACATTGTGTATTCACTTTTATATTGTCATTATAATGGATATAAATAATGTTTATTTTGAAAAAACAGAAATACCACATCAAACTTGAACGAAACACAAGCGTGAGTGTAATTTTTCCTAGTAAATTCTACTCCAAAGACACCAAAGTTTGGAACCTTGTTGGCTAACTACATGTATAAATTAATTTCGAAACTCCAATTCTACCCATAAACAACACCATGAGCTCAAGCAAGCACGAGTGAAATGATTTTGTTTTCCCTCAGTTTTTTGCTTATAGTTTGAAGCCTGTAACATGCAAGAAGAATAGCTCAATCATTCAACTTATTCAATTCCTTAAACAAGATAAACATTTGTGGTGCACACAGTGGTTAATCGAAAAGAGAAGTGTGAAAGGAAACACAATTCACGTGTTATTAGGGTTGCATGGGACCCATATAGAACTAATAAGCACCAAATCCAAATTTGATGTGGGTGACATAGAAGTGACAACGTAACAGTTGACGTAAATGGCACTGAGCCATGCAAGTGCACCAACCATTTTCACACTGGCATGTCATCCTCCATATTCATCATCTGGGTCCATGTGTCCGATTACTTCCATCGCAATATTTGACCTATTCATGGAGTTCTTTTCATGTCATAACATGGCTGTGAATGAACAAAAATTTGATACCAGTTTCATGGGGATTTAAACTAGGAGAAATTTGTGCATTGGATGTGAGTTAAATAAACAGAGTATTTGCCCCATAAAATTCAGAGATAGGTGTGAGTGGAATATTCTTGTTACTCATTGGCATTGTCTTGTGTTTGTTAAGTTTATCCTTGTGGGTTTAGGAGTCTAAAATTTAAAAGGGTAAGCTATTTGAGGTGATATTTAAGTCTTGAATATATTTTATTGAACAGATTAGTCTTTTCGTCGTGTTGTTGTGTTTAATCCTAATAATTGAAGTTTGAACTAAGTTTGATCCACAAAAAGTGCTAACAATAAGTTGAATTGTGATGCAAATTGAATAGTGATAGATGAGTAGTGTTTTAAAAGAAAAAAACAGCAGATTAGTCTTTTCGATTGAAGTATCGTGTTGCTGTTCTTAATCCTAATAATTGATGTTTTCATTAAGTTTCATCCACAAAAAGTGCGTATCAATAAGTTGGATTAAGATGCAAATTGAATACTGATAAGACCACATGGTTTACGTGTGTTTAGGTTGATAGAGGAAAATGTAGCTCTAAATCGAATTTGGTTGTTTGAATGGATAACAGTAAAAAAAAATTGTGAAAGTATAAAAATAAAAAGATCTTTATAAATGGATGAATAGATCACTTAGAGATTTTTTGATAATACAGTTGAAGGTTTCATCATCGATGACATCGATAGTAGAGACTGGGAAATGAAAATAATTAGATGTAGGAGGTTTTTTTTAGTGTAATTTTAATTCAAATTTTAGCAAATGTTCAAATTTTTTTAATTTTAGGATTGGGTAAATGTGGTACGATACTATTACGTATACCATTCTGCAAATTTTTAAAGAATTTGTATGTCCTTTGATGTAATGTGATGAAAAAAAATTATATTTAACAAATATGATTTTAATTAAAAACTCGTAAATTTAAAAGACAAATTTTAAAAATAAATTATGTTAAAATCGTTTATACAATGTATAACTTTAGCTATATTGGAATTGTACATAAATAGTTTAATAATTTTTTTTAAGAAGACTTTCTTTTTTAAATGATTAAATAATTTTAAAAAAAATAATTGTGTTATTTTGATTAGAAATGATGCATGAAAATTAGTAATAATAGTAACATTTTAAATTAGAGATGCTAAAAATAAATCAGAAATTTTAATTGAATAACTATAATTGAGAACGGGAAACTTTAGCCAAAAACTTAAATTAAAAAAAAGTTGTGTGAACACCGTTTTTGTTTGGTTCCTTTAAACAAAAATGGCTACGCCAAAAGTTTTCATCTTTTCACTCCTTTAAAAAAAATGGACTGGGCCCAAAGTTTTCACGTATTCTCTTTCTTTCTTTTCTTTAAAAAAAACGAAAATGAAAATAAATGATAAAATTTAGAAATAAAAATTTTGATATTTTAAAGTTTCATAATACAAAGATTTTTTTTAAGGATTTATATTTTTCTGAATATATTTTTAATTTAACTATTTGTTATTATTTTTATTTAATTTTTAAAATTTATTTACCAAGACGATATTAGGTGTTCATAATGTCCATGCTCATTCTTAGTTTAGTGAGCATTTTTTCAAACCTAACTACCATTCGACCAACTATTAACTACATGCAACCATATTTCACCATGATCTTTTCAATGAATTTCAAGATTACCATCAACAAAATGAAAACCATGAAGATCCAAAGTAGACCATTCACTCCACAAGGCATGATAACATTAATAAAGATTTTGAAATTTATAAATTCGTTTAAATATTCCAAACCATATTTAACCAGAGTCAATCACATTTTATCTAAACAATGTGAATCATAAAAAAGTAATTTAATAATTTATTGGAGATCACATAAAAAAATAATTTAATAATTTATTGGAGATCACATAAAAAAATAATTTAATAATTTATTGGAGATCACATCCACTAAAGATTAAAGTCGGTAAGTGGTGGGTGCAAATTTCATTGAGCCTGAGTCAGATTGAGCTGATTTTATGGAATTGCCGGTATATAAATGGTGGGTGCAAATTTCATTGAGCTTGAACCAGATTGAGCTGATTTTATGGAATTGAGTGTAATATGATATCAAAGTCATTTTAAACTTATCCTAGCGAGTGTTTGTGTTGGACCTATTGTGTCACCCACTATCGGACCATCCATAATATATAGTCTCACGCACGAGTTTAGCAGATGTGAGGAAGGTGTGTTGAAAATCCCACATCACTCATTTTTTTCATTTTTTTTTCATTTTTACATTAGTCGACAATATTTTCAATCCTAAACACCATTTAATCAATTCCTAACCAGATATAACCAAATTTAACTATGACTTTAACCAGTGTTCTTATCAATGTTCATGGTTTTCACGAACATAATTATGCAAATAGAAATTTACGAAAAAACATTTTCTAAGTACACCATTTAGTGACCAAGACATTGAAGGATCCATGACACTTATGAGAATTTCGAAATTGATAATGTAATTTAACCCATCCCACATTTTCATACTAATTTCAAATCATTAAGTTCATTTCACCCAACATTCTTCATTCCCTGTTCAGTGATCGCGCCATTTGGTTTATTTCATCAGTATAAATTCGTAAAGGACCATTGATGAAATGAAGAAAACCACTGTACATGATTTTATTTATTTGACATTGAAAATATCATTAATATAACACAACCAACTATATAATTTACTATGTTTAACCAACCACTCACTCATCATGAAAAACAGTAAACTAATCCTTGATCGATCACCAACTTTCCTTAGTCACTGTTTGTACATGAAGATCATTTTCTCATAAAGGGCAACTCAGAGTCCTTCTCAATGATCTCAATTTCTTTTTAGCCTTTTCAACTCTGCAATTCCCTTCCTCTAAATTCTGCACAAAAAGGTCACTATCGTTCACATTGTGTTGTTCTTATGGTTATGGAAGTTGAAAGGACAACTATTTACCTAAATTTGAGAATAAATAAAGGTTTGTAATTCAATAAGCATCTCAGTTACCTGTTGCTTTCTTCTCCTCTCAATATCAGCCTATATATAGAAGCAGCATGTTAGATATGAAATCTAATTACTCAACACAGTAAAGAACAAAAGAAACAACTTCAACATTGATCAAAGTACAAAATAGTTGGCATACCAGTGCTAGTTTAAGTTCACCGTTCTCTTCTTTCAACTGGTTCAATTCTGCTTCCAATTCAACTGTATATGCCTGCCAAAGCAAAAGTATAAAAAAAGTTATGGCGCAAAAAGAAATGTCATTAACAATACTTTGTCCAATATTTTAACCAGATTATGACGTCTAATTAAAGAGCGATTAGATGCACATAAAGGAAAAATGCATATAAAATATCCTTACAATGGTTAAAGATAATAAAGCAACAATTTTGTATTTTAAAAGTTTAAAATCTCTTAAACTGCAATTTCATTCCTTTGTTTGAATTTAGAGAGAAGTTCTCTAAGGCAAAAAACTCTCAAAAGTTATCCTACTCATCTAATCATGTACCTTTTCTCTACCTTTTCCTCCATAGGTGCTAACCAGTTTATAATTAATAAAAAAAGCCTATTCTCGCATCTTTTACGCCATCCCTTTGCATCACCCTTTTGTCACTAAAGGGGAAGAAAGTTTATCAATAAAGAAGATTAAAAGAGTAAACTATAATGTTAAAAAAAAGGTGCTGTTATAATTAGTTGAAAAAAAGGTGCTGTTATAATTAATTTGCCTAACTGTTTTGCCTGTCAGTTATGCGGAGCTCACCAACTAAAAATCACAATGCACCTAGCCATGTGGCAGCAAACAAATCTTACTCACAATTTGACATCTTTGCAAAATAAATTTGAAAAAAAAATCAATCTGCATGTTATCATAATCAAAACAAATTACCAGATCCTGTGGCTAAATTAGCAGTTGATTGGATAACATATTTTAAAGAGGGGCAAACTACTTATCTCACTTGTGGTCCTTTTTTGTTTCAGTCACCAATAAAAAGTGGAATGTAGATTAATTTTTCTTTTTCATACTCTTCTTGGAGAGAAGTTGTACAATTAACTCCTTGAATAAAGTGTGATGGGGTTGATTTATGTAATGATGAATTAATAGTGTAAAAAAAAAAGATGGGTTAACTTCACCACTCAAAATAAAAGTTCATTTTGGTGGCCCTGTTTGAAGGGAATGGAAGATAACAAAGCCTATTCCAGTGACTAGTGCAAGGACATAAAAGAACAGAACCTCAAATCAAAACTATACAAGGTGCAGTGCACATTGCACAGTATGATCTCTAAGAACCAGACAAACAAAAAACATATTCCTTAAAAATGCAGTTTAATTATGAGACGAAGAAAGTACCAGTTTTCTTGCTCTAGATCTGGCTGCTGATTCTCTGTTCTTGATCATCCTCCTCTGCCTTCTCTCTACCACCTTCTCCACAGGCCCATCCAACACCCTCTTTCTCCCTCTTAACACACCTCTGTCCATCCCAAACCCGCAACCAAAATTTTCACCAGTACCTATCCCCTCCGGGGAAACCGGGCTCACCGGAGCCACCACTCCCATTTTACTCACTGCCGCATAACCACCGCCACCATTCACTACCCTCGGTCCAAAGCAAACCGCCGCCGGCACTGCCGCCGAATACACAGAAGACTCCCCAACTGCACCACCACCACCACCACCCTGAGCCACAGCCTGATAAGGCGGTGCAACCACATTCCCACCAGCACAGCCGCCGCCAGCGCCGCCACCAACCCCCATCACCTGCCTTCCGACAAAAGAAGGCTCCATTGTACGGTTGTTATTAGGAAAGAAGCCATAGTGCTGCATATGGTGATTTTGACTTGTAGAAGCTGGAACTGATATTGCAATGGAACGCTGTTCCCTAACTATCCCAGCTTTTATCAAGAAGTCCTCCAAAGTCATCTCTCCGAAGGTAGGCTGACGGCGGGCAGATTCGGTATTTTCAGCATTGTTGTTATTATTAACACTTCCACGGTTATTGTTGTTGTTCTGTTGTTGCCGTTGTTGTTGTACTTTGTGTATCTCGGACCAAACCTCGTCCACTGTTTTCCTACACAGAGGTGCAGGAAGTGTTAGAGACCCTTGCCGAGGAAGGCTTGGTTGCTTCCTTATCAACCCTTTTTCTGCCGAAGCTTCACTCAGTGACAAACTGTTCATGTTGTTGTTGTTTAAAATTTGACTTTCCTCTGCGCACCAAATGCTGGTGAGAAACTCGTCCATGTTCATGGACCCAAAGTTCTTGCCACTCTCCCATAGCGTGTGTTGGAACTCGTCGAGGGTGAGGGAGTAGATGGAAGCTTCTCTTCCCAGTGAAGGGAATGGATGGTTCTTGTTCATGTTGTGCTGTTGCTCCAACTCTATTGGAGATTCAACCTCGTTTTGTGAGTTCATATCAGACTCCGCCACCACCATCTTCTTCTCAATCTCTGCCTTTTTCTCTTTGCTGCAAAGATGCCAAGTCAAAAACCAAGTGTTGATTCTTTGTTCTCTCTATTCTTGCACTTGCTTTGTGAAAGGTCAAAAGATGAATAGGAGGGAAACTAAAAGATGATATAACAACTTCATTATGATGCCATTGTGTTCTTAATAAAAGAACAAAAACTAAACAACCATACTTTTTTTTCAATTCTTATTTTGGCACTGTGTTAACAAATAGAAATCCAAATATATATCAAATTAATATATATATATATATATATATGAAACGTGTGAGTCTCTTAAAGACCACAATACATGTTCCAATTCATGGCTCTAGCACTAGATGCCACAGTAGTGACAATTGTAGCACATGTATTAATTAATTAATTTGATGAAAATATAGATTTTCTACTATTACATAGATAAAGTCCAACAAATTTTTACATACAGTAAAATTCAAACACAGATCTTCCCTATTGTCTTTGTAATAGTAAAGAACAAAAACATTTTTTTTCTCTACAATGTGTGAAAAACTAACTAGTACCATAAAATTGATGAGTTGGAATTTCACTCAGAATGAAGTCCTTTTTCTTAGTCAGGTGCAAGAAAGCAATTGAAAAAAACTTAGCTGGGTTATTTAATATTATGGCAAAGGTTTCTGAGATACATATGTTGATTTTGATTCTTGTTCCACTGAAGAAAGAATATTATGAGTGTATGAACTTGGGCAAGGTAGCAGGAAAAGTTGAAACCTTTGTCTAGTGCATTGCCTACAAATATCGAAGCAACCACCGGTTTTATTGGCACACACAAGTGCAGTAGGTATATGGGCCTTCGTAACCATTAATTTTGTACCAGGTAAAGAGCTAAAAATGTAGAACCTTGTCACGAAAATTATAATTATAATCATAGTAATAATATAATCAATATTTAAAAGATGTGATATATATATATATATATATATACCTTAAATATAAAGTTCACGTTTATTTAATATGTGACTTCAATTTTCACCAGAGAAAAATATCAACCAGTAATTAAAACTCTTCTCAACAGAATATAATTAGATATAGAATTTGTGGAAGGAAGCCAGATCTCAAAAAGGGCAAAATAGGTTTTTGTTCCATCATAAAATAGTATAACCTTTTAAAATAATTATAATATAAATTAAGAAATGATATCTTCTAATTCATAATTAAATGAAAATATAGAAAACTTATAAACTCTCCATTCATATATATTTTTTCTCAAACTCAATGAAAAGTGAGTCAATACAAAAAAAAAAATAGCAGTTATATGTTCTATCACTTCTTTCTGTAAAAAACTGAAAGTAAAATTAGTCTCGTTGAAACATAAATCACAAAAGAAATTAAAACCCAGAAAATCAAGGCAAAGGATGAGGTACCAACTTAAGGAAGGAGCATGCATGCACTGTGTGGTCTTTGTGAGATCTATATCTCATTCAAACCAAAAGAGAGAATGAACAGTGCAATGAAAACACAGGATCAGCAAGGATACACAATCACATTACACAATGTATACGAAAATAGAGTAGAAAAAAAGAAAAGATACCTGAAAACTATAGGTTCAACTCAAATTTTTGTGTGTAGTTTACAACATTTTGAGAAGTTATTTATAAGGGTAATTGGGAAGAAGGAAGAAGAGTTTTGTTATGAGTGTTTGAGAGTGGCAACATTGCACAGTGTGTGTTCAAACTAACAAAGACGCCACAAAAGCAGAGGTATTAAATTAAAGAATAAAAAGCTGTTAAATGCAGCAACATAATATATATAAGAATTGAGAAACTGAGATTGTCCCACGTAGAGAGCAGAAAATGAGATACCAATTTCCTATGCTCGATCGCACCTTTTGCCACGTTAAGGACAGGTGTTGTTTGTTAAACCTCGTTCTGTCTTTGAGTTCAACACGTGTACCCCTCAATTTGTTTGCACCTACTTCTTCATTTCTTCATATTTTTTGGTTGAAAATGTGAATGTCTTCTGGCTTGACTGTGAGGTATCGGATACTAGGACAAAGCAAGAAAAGGATATCTATTTCTGGTGAAACATGCTTGGTAGTGCTCATTCATTCATATTTTTCAATTACTTTTCTGCCATCGCATGTTTCTTTTATACATTTTTCTTTTACGTTTTCTCTGCTCGTGTTTTCACTTTTTTTTTGGATAAGGGGGAATAATGATCAAATGAAACGTAAGAAAAATCCTTAAAATTTTTATTTTCACGTGTATGTTTGAATTAGTTAGATTACAATATTTTAACATATGCTCTTGTCTAGAAATTTGACATAATGATTTTATATCGATTGAAGATGATTGAGTCATGTTATTTAATATTTGTATGGATAAATTCATTACATCAATAAATAATATATTATAAATTTAATAAATATGCAATAAATTAGGTTATTTTTTTTATTAAAGATATATATTAGATACGGTTTATTGTAGAAGAAATTTTTGGTTTCAAGAATTCATAATTTGTTTCAAGTTGTAACAATAATTATTTTTTTATAGAATTTTTGTAATATTACTTGTGGAAAAACTTCAATAAGTGTCAATTTATTTTATAAAATCAATTAAAAACATGTCAAATAATAAAATTATTTTCATAAATGTCATAGCTGAAGGAAAAATGAAAGTATTACAACCGGACAAAAATATAATAATGTCAAATACAGTTAAAGTTATTTAAAAATATAAAACTATACTTTATTTAAAGTTATTTAAAATCTTTAAAACAATTAAAACTGTTTTTTTACGATTAATGCGAAATTTGAAGAGAAAGTTCTAAGGTGTAGGGATATTCCACTCTCACATAAGCAATTAATTAATGGGCCTTCAAGTCCATCATTGCCTCCACAGAATGTGGGTCCAATTAATAACTATTTTTTTCACAAGAATCATTCTGCTCAGCTAATAAAAAATTTCAATAATATGTATAAATTTTTTTATTAATATATAAAATGTTAATAAAAGTGATTAGTAAAATAAAATAAAAATCAAAGTCTTTTGCTCCTAAAAGTCAAGTTGTTAGAGTTTTGATTCTTATTCTTTCTTTTATTTATCTTATGAATATCGCCTTTTCATGCTGCGTGAGTGTGATTCATTCGTGAATAAGATCTCAATTCCTCGATCAGTTAAAAGTGTGTCGAAATCAAAAGGAATAGTAAAATCTAAATGAGTCTGAGAACCAAGAATTACTTAATATATTTAAATTAATGTAATAATAAGTTAAAGATTCGAGACAATTCATTGTATAAATGAATGTAAATCTTATTAAATGATCTGATTTTCTAAGTTTAATTAGATTTAAAGTTCACTTCGTAATGTATTATCAGAATAATTTCTAACCTATTTTAACAAATATTTCTTGAACTTATCAGCACATCAACCGTAATCGGAGACCATAATATGTTACAGCGAGTTTTACGTTATTGAAACTGAACAGTGATAACATATTGCTGACAAATAATCACGTCAGCAATGCGTGGATTAAAGTTCATCATTCTTGTTTGCGAACTTTCTTCAAACACAAGCAAAGCAATGAGAACAGCACCACACAATCAATGGAAACATGGCACGAGCACATGAATATTCAATGTTTTACTTTCAACAAAACACAGATTCCTAATTAATCCTTCTAATCATGGTTATTGTCCGCGCCGCTCTATGCAACGCGTGGAATCGCATATGATTTAACCATTTTTAATTAAGTTAAATTAAGAACTCTTGTATATTATAATACAGCAAATAATGTTTTTGTAATCAAATTTTAACATAAGTACGTTGAACCTTATATGCAAGAATCATGGCTTAGAAACATCACTTAATCTGAATTAAGTTAATATCATTTTCTATAAGAAATTTTGTTTCATTATGTTACTAATTAAGTTGTCTTCAAATGCTGAGAAACTTGATTATTTGTAGTTTATATATCTATAAAGTAATTTTGTAGTTAGGTATTGAAGCTGTGTCTCATTTTATTACTTCTGAAACCGAAGATAAAATAAATTATGTTTTTAATTGTTATATTTATTTTTTTGTCAAATTTAAATTTGGCTGTTTACTTGAAAAACTTGATTAATTTTCTCTTAAGTTTTAAATTATTAACTTTGTAACACTAAGAATCGTTTTTAAATATTAAATTTAAAATATAAAAAAAATCAAGTATATAATATATGAATTTAGTCTATTTATTAATTTTAACCGTAAAAAACTGTTATTAAAGGTTAAGTTTGAGTATAAAAATATTAAAATCGTCTATTTTAAAAAATTGAATGACTGATTCGTGAATTTGAATATAAAGATATAAAATACAAGTTTGAAACAAATTATACTAACAAAAACATATTTGTTTTCCCAAAAAGAAGCATTATAATTGCAGAATATGTGCCTAAGATCCTGTAATATTTTGCATCTTATGCTACCATGTGTAATCATTCCAAGAGCCTAGTGTAGTTTTTCTTTAGTAAAAGAGCTTCTTAAATATTTGAAACTATCACATAAAATATCCATTTCATTTCTATATAAGCCTCCTCAACTCACTCTTTGTTCAACACACAGGTTAAGAGGCAAAAGAACAAGAGAAAAATGTGTTCAGAAAACACCCTTTGGCTTTTGCTTGCTGTTTTCTCCTTTTGTGTAGCCATCAGCTTGGCCTCTGACCCTGATCCCGTTCAGGACTTCTGCATACCAAACCCAAGATTTGGTGACATAAAAACAGCACATGCCAACCACTACATTCTCCCATGCAAGAACTCCTCCGAGGCCACCACTGAAGACTTTGTCTTCTCTTGTTTAAAAGCCACAGGGGTATTCTCAGACACAGGCCTAGCGGTGGTGTTAGCAAGCCCTGCCAATTTTCCAGGGCTCAACACTCTAGGCTTGTCTTTTGCACGTGCAGACATAGAAGTTGGGGGCATCAACCCACCACATTTTCACCCCAGAGCCACAGAGCTAGTTCATGTGGTGCAAGGGAAAGTGTACTTAGGTTTTGTTGATTCAAGCAATAGGGTGTTTGCCAGAGTCCTTGAAAAAGGAGAGGTCATGGTGCTCCCTAAAGGTCTAGTGCACTTCATGATGAATGTTGGTGATGAACCTGCTACTTTGTTTGGAAGCTTCAATAGCCAAAACCCTGGTATTCAGAAGATACCATCTGCTGTGTTTGGTTCAGGGATTGATGAGGAGCTTCTACAGAAAGCTTTTGGATTGAGTTCTAAGCAGATTGGGACCTTGAGGAAAAAGTTTGATCCCAAGACTGCAAGGTAGATATCTGGTAAAGCTTCAGTTTCTCCATTTACCTTTCAGGGTTTGAGTCATATCATGGGATTTAAGTTTTTTAATTTCTTTATTATGAAGAGTTTTCAACCCCTTCTCCCACTTTTTGTGTCTTATAATACTATATAAAGTAAAGAATATGAAATGCAGTGCCTTGTAATGAAACCTTGAAGCAGCAAAATAATTCTTTTCCCTCTCCCTTTAAAACTAATAGCATAAAAATGAGTAAATAGAGTGTGTATATAATTTAATCACAAATTATTATTCATATTTTATTATTGAAGTTAACTTCATCCACTGTAGATAAGACTATAAATAAAAACATTATATATTTAACATAATTTCTAATCAATTATAATATTGTAAGAGATTCTACATAAAAAAAAAAGAGAAGATTTTTATGCAGTTACACCAATGATTTTAATTTATTCCATTAAAAAATTAGAATCTTGTTGTATCGATAATCTAACTAAAAAAGTAGACGAAAAAACAACATTAAAAAGTGCATAAGAAGCTCAAGTTTTGTTGAACAAGAGAATAAGACTTGGGTGGTGATTGAAGCAATGAGGGTCGAGTTGGTCTTAAGCACATGGTGGTGTGATTGATGATGACAAGGAATAGAGCTGAACCTAATGAGTAGGAAACTTATTTTACACCCAACAACTTCAAAAAGCTTTCATAGGCGTTTTTGCAAGAGATGATAGCAATCATAAGACTTTGCCAATTAACAGAAGAAAAAAAGGGTTCAGAAAGCCAGTGAAAGTCATTGACAACACTGCCAAAACAAGCACAGCACATTATTAAGCTTCAAAATCTATAAAAACTAATGCGAAAGCCAACATTTGTTTATCCTTTTGTTGGCAAGTGGAGGACATGGCTCTGATTGCAAAAGAGAAAAGTGAAAGGTGTATCCAACGCGAGACAACCAGCAACACGAACAAATTATGAACTCCATTCATTTCTTCACAATTTTACTTCTGAATTCTCATGACATTATATTTGTCTGACAAGGAAAAGGGTGCAAGGGATTGGAAACATTATTCACAGTAATTTATGGACCTCTTTGCTTTGGATGATAGGTTTTCACTTCAGAATTTTAGATGTTAACGTTCTGGAACAAATCTCCTTAGGTATCTCTGGTTATTTTAAAGAAGAAGAAAAAACAACGTATATGTATTTGTAGTGTAAAATAGTTTGATGTCTTATTCAATTATAAAAGTGTTGTTTTTCATAATAACTATCTTAAAAGTTATATCAATCATACTTTTTAATTGGTTAAAAGTGTAAAATTGTTTTATGCGATTAAGACAAACACTCAAATGTTATTTTAGTGTCGACCTTATTTTTCTTTCTTTTCACATTTATGTTTGTAAAAAAATCAATTCAAATAAATATAAATACATTTAAGAAAATAAAAAATAATGTATTTCAAAATGTTCAATCTAAAATAAAAAATATTTTTTAAAATGTACATTTCGGAATACATATTTTCCATTCCAGATTATTATACATTCGAGAGAATACAATTTTAAAAGGGTAAAAATGGATAAGGATTTTCATATTATATGGGAATGCAGTTTTAAATTTACAGGGGTGCAGAATGAAAAGCCCTTAGTTATGTTAATATGGGCCACAATTTCCTATATGGGCATTTAGAAAGTTGAACATAATGGAATTTCTTTCTGCACCCTTAATTTTTCTTCTTGCAGCCCTATATTTTCTAAAATACCAAAATTATCCTTTTAGAGTTTTGGATAATTCCAAAATAAAGATTTCCTAAACAAAATTCAGAATAAGAGTTAAGCAAAGGATATTTTTGGAATAAAAAATCCGGAAGACAAAAAATAATGTTTCTGGATTGTTCAATCCCAAAAGGGAAGATGAAGGTTTATCTAAGATGTTGAAAAGTTTATCCTAGAAAACTTGGTCCAAAAAACATCTCATTCTAGAAAATTTGTAAATCTTAAAGGGTAAAATGATTATTTAAAAATTTATGCAGGTGTAGGTAGAAATGGGAATGCAGGAAGGAAAAGCCATATCAAAATTGGTACACACATGTACATAATTGATTCTTTGAATAAAGCCCCCCAAGAATCATTGCAAAAATAATGAGTATACATTGTTTGACAAGAAATTTTAGAATTTTTCAATCAAATTAAAGCATTATAAGTATCACTTTCAATATAATTATCACAAAAACCAATCAACTTTGTGAATAACTGTATTATAAAACAGGGTTTTGCTATCTATACATTCTATTTTCATATATTATACACCAATTACTAAAATGGCAGTAGCTAAAGTGATCGAATTTTTAAGACAATTACTTTGCAGAGAAGATTGTGGAAGTAGCAATATATAGAATATAGCAGTTAGGACCTAATTATTAATCATGACCATCATCATATCATTCATCTTAATAAAAAAGAATTTTGCCAAAAGAAAAACTGCTCAATGTTCCGACTTCCACTGTGTTAGCTTGGGAGTAACTTAGTAAGGCTTTAGAGAAATAAACCAGCTTCTATAAAACAACTTCCCACGTAAAAGAACAAAGTTCATACAATTATTAAGTAACCGAATCTCTCCCTACATTTAGTGCACTTGATGTTCGTCAAAGTTGATCATACATCATTCTTTTCAACAGTCTGAATTCTCTAAAACTGAGATGTCAAATGCCAAAACTGACCTGAATAGACTGTAATCAATAGAGAAGAAGCCTACTTCGCAAGTAAAAGTGTCTTCATGATAGTGTCACTCATACCATCAGCATAAAAAAACAAATGACCAGAACCTGGAAGTTCGTGATAGAGAATCCATGGAAGTTTTTGCGCTATGTATCGTTGCAGAGTAACTGAAACCATTCGATCATCATCTCCTTGCCAAATATGGACAGAAGCTTCATTATTTGGAAATGGATTTTCAAGATCAAGGGGACTGTATTCCCAGCTACCGAATCCAATAATCATGTCACGGTGGAGGCTTTCATAATCACCTTGTTGTCTTATCTGTGCCTATGGAAGCAGCACAAAAAACAACTTTATAAATTTCTATCACGAATTGACGTAAGAAACTAAGAAATTACACAATAGAACATGCTCAGTTAAAATGAGGCTAATCAAATTCAATGGCTCAAGTAATCAAACACTTTTCAAAAGAACCAAATTCCAGAATTAGTTCTTACAAGTGGATGAAAATTGAAAGCTTTCCATAAGGGTTGCTTATAGAAGTGAAAATTTGCTTTACCATTATGTGTGACTGAAATTAAATATCCAAACAAAAGAACATGCTAAGGAAGCATTATCAAGTCAAACAGCGTACACAAGTAACAAATTGTCTTGGTTCAACACGATCATACACAGTACACGTCTTTACTCAGTGTGTTGGACAAACTACATAGATCGAATGATGTCATTGTGCAGTGCTTCAACAAGGAAATGACAAACAGAGTTGTAGAATTTCCACACCTTATAATTACAATGGAGCCTTCAAAATTCACTTTGTTACTCAATGATCCATCACAAATTTCGAGACAACTCTTTTAAGACATTATCCATGAAAACAATGGGGACGTTATCCATGGATGCAGGGAGAAAAGTAACAAATCAAAATTAATAACAACATCAAGTTTTGATTTACCTGCTATGCCAAGTTAAACCGGCCATGGTGGCAGTGTGCTCTAACAATTATCTATATAAGTTTCTTAGGTAATTTTGAAGATTAGCGAACGAGGATCTTAGTTATCTAACAGGAGTAATGCACCAAAGCCGTGAGTACAAACAAAAATTTTGCTTCACAAAAAATTGCTTCCGAATATTTCTCATGCAACCCATGTACTCTACTTTAAATTTGAAGAAGATGCATCATGTAAACAGATATCAAGTTTCAACCATGAAGTGAATTTATTCCGTGCTATTCACGGATAAAGGCTAAGTTTTTCTATCATATATCAATGTTATTTGATTGATTATTACAAAATGCAGCAAACTATACAAGGTTAGCACTTGAATAACTATATATTCTATATATGTCAAACACCACAATAGAAAAAAAGAAGTTTATAAACCTTTACAGTGAATTTTCAGGCATTTTTTTGCCACGACTGTCCATGCATGAATAGCATTATCCAAACCAAATACTTGTTTAACGAAACAAGGTATTGTTTAGAATTCTATTGCTGCCTATAAATGTCTATTCCAAAATTTATACGAACATAATGGATCAACGATCGTAGTTTAAACACTCCTGTCTATATTTTTGTCTGATATATATCTTTCAATATCTGAAACCAAAGACAAACTATTGACGCTATTAATTCCAAGAGCCACTCAACTATTTTTATCAGTATAACATCAAAAACAAAAAACACGGAGTATGAGTACAGAAAACTCAGAAAAATTAGGCTGTGATAATTGTATACGACCAGCTTAAAAAAATGAAAAAATCCACATGCTAATTTAAAACAGTTAGAAAAAAATGAAAAAACACTTTCTGTTGGAACTTGGAAGTCAACATCCCAGAGTGAATTGCATTCAGCAAAAAACTACAATTTTGTAATCACGTAAAGGATGGATACTTACTCTATAACTTTTTCTATGGGACATCTTAGGCAGAAGTTCCTTGTCTTCACGAGAAAGGATATGTGGACTCCCAGAAACTACACCAGATCCAGGGAACCATTGTTGAGTGTTCCACCAGTAAGTTAGCCACGGTAAGTAGTGTGCAACACGAACAGCCCATTGGTCTTGTATGTTCTGATGGCCATAGGCTTCAGTAGTTAAGTTTGCAGGAAGACCAGGCCACCAGTAGTTGATAACTGGGGCAACCAGTACCACACCTGCCAACCTGTCAGCATTGAAAAGTTAATTTTGAAGAGAGGTTGACAACTGTATCTCACACCACTAACATGGATATGAAAGCAAATACGTGAATATAACAAAAGAGCTAATAATGCAACAAGCAATATTATTAGTGAAATGCTTTTTGTGTTTACAAAACAAATAATACCCTTAATAAGTCATACCTGTGAGGTATGTATTTAAGGCAGTTCCAAACAACTTGTCCACCCATGGAGAAACCCACTACATAGAATTTGGACCCCAACACCAGCTGATCTGCAAGCTCTTCTATATCTAAAGCAATGCTTTTTAATGTACGATTTGGATCAGGATCACTTTCCCCATAACCAGGTCTGTCAAAAGAGACAATGTAGATCCCCATCTCCTCAACAATATCCTGGAAAAATCCATCTTAATATAATAGTACAAACAACAAAAGATATTACATAATGCTATGAAAGGGAGAGAAATGTAATATTAATAAAAATTACAGGCGATAGGTCTTCAGCAGGCACGGCGTCATGCCTGCAACTATCAAAACCGTGGACAAAGATGATTTTATACATGGCTGCTTCTTTTGGAACACCATACTCTTTGTATGTCAAATGCCTTCCGTCTCTTAATTTGATTCTTGGTGCTGTTATAGGCGGTCCATCAGGGGTGCCACATATCTTGTGAGGAGGAGGTTGAATAACCTTATAAGCCCATGCTAGAAACACGATAAACAACACTGCTAGTGCTGTTCCAAGAATTCCTGATAAATTGAGATGCCAAATTGAAAAAACAGATAAATAGAAGTTAAAACAAAAAGCTTAAATAACAATTTGCAGTCAACAAATCAAGCATAAGAATATCAAAATACAACTTATTAATTACCCTATGCTCCAATGCAGGCAAGACTAGCTATAAATCTCTAAAGCCAACAAGGATTGATTCAGTCGGCAATTATCAAACCAAGTTACTTACAAATGCTTATGTTAGACTCCTCCTACCATTAATCCCCTCAACATCAGCTTACTAATGAATAAGTCTCTTACTAAAGAAAAGGAATGAACAAAATAAAAAGTGACCAATTCCATTGATAACTAACAAGGATCTAATTACAATAAATCGTTGTAAAGATTTATTTACACGACCATCAAATCAACAATTACCAATTTAGCATGTATTTACGTACAATTTAAATTTTATAATAACTATTTTCGAGGTTATACCGAGAATCATTTCAGATTGGTTCAACCTGCAACAGGTTTTATACTGACAGTACATAAAAATTAAACTTAACTAGAAAATGATATGCAGACGTGTGGGAAGGAATATCAAAATATTAAAAAAACTAATAATTACCCAATTGCAATGCAAACAATAACAATTAAGTTGAAATATAATGGAGGGTTCATTTTACGTGTCCAAACAAAGCAATCTACATCATCCATACCTTAAAAAGCCAGAATTCTTTAAAAGAAACGCTGGGAAAGGTTCAACATTCTCAGGTCTAACAAAAGATGCAGCACGACCCAGATAATTTTTATGATTTGAAATGCGAAAAAAGTGCAAGTGAGATGAAAAGTGAAAGGAATTGCGAAAAGGGACCTGATGGGAGTTGTGGGGAATTGGGTTTCTTTGCCCTCCTGGTGTGAGCCCGAGCTGATGCAGCAGAAATTTTTCTGTTCACTCCGGTGGCCATGCTGAGAGTTTCAACTTGAATGATTTATGCGAAAGTACTGTGCAGAGATCTAATATGACCTACAACAGAGGAAGGTTAGAAAGCTAGATGGACTTTAAAACACGCCATATTACTAATAAAAGGTTAAAATATGTTTTTTCATATGAAACAAACTGTTTTTTTTTTTTTGTTCTTTCTAAAAAACTCAAAATAATGTTGTAATTTTCTTTCCACTTATACACTCTTTCAAGACGAGATCAAACATTAAATGAAAACACTTATTTTGATAAAGATTAAAGGTTTAGTATTCTAATTAATGTACGTAATGGTTATTAAAATAATCTCAATTTTGTTTTATTATTTTTTTAACGGATAAATGTAGTTAACTTGACAATTATTTGATAAACATACTAAATTATCAAGTAGTTAATATATAAAAGTAAAAATATTCACGTAAAGTTGTTATATAATTATTTAACTAGAAAGAGAATACTGTTGGAGATAATACTTGAAAAAAACTGAATGTCAAATTAAGAAATAGTTAGAAATATTTGAATAAAAATAATGATAAAAACAGAGATGATTTTAAATATAAATGGTTATCGAAGGTGGATTTCATTAACATTTATAAGAAAATGCATTCTAATTCTCATCAACAATTTTAATTAATGGGTTAATTCAACAATCCACAAATTTAATTTAAAGAAGATTTCAATTACTTCTGTGAAATTGGTTAAAAAGTGACTGTCATAAAGATCATTGGTAATATTTTTATCTATATCCTAATTTAAAATAAGGTTTCCAAATACAATTAAATTTATGAAATTCAACTCAAACAAATATTAAGGACAAAGCAAAAATAATTAACTAAATTTATTGAAAAAGTGAATTTTTTCTTTACAAATCCTTAAGGCCCTGTTTGCTTCTGGGGTGGTACTGTTCACGACGACGGAAGTCTCAGTACCACCCGTTTGCTTCCAGATTTCAAGGCGGGTGAGGGAGGAATGACAGATAAAGTTGAGTGAATTTGGGCTCTTCTCCAAGCTGAAGAAAAAGTAGGGGTCATGAGAGGGAGTGTCACGTCAAACCTTGAAAGTTATCTCTGTGCCCTTGCTTTCTTGCTTTTGTGCTCTCCATTCCAGGACAAACCACTACCCCGCATGCATGCCATATGAAACAGTGAGATTCCTAATTATGGGTGAAAATGCAATGGTGCATAATCGATTATGGGTGAAAATGCACTGGCCACATAATCGATTATGTGTTAAGAGATGAAGACATAATTGATTATCTCAAGCCTTAATAAATGGTGATAATCGATTATGGCTTTTTGATAATTGATTATCCTTGTTTTTTGCCTTGTTGAATAATCGATTATGGTTGATATTTTTGGATAATCGATTATCCTTTCTTTGTAACTGATGGGATAATCGATTATGTTCTAATTTTTTGGTTTGTGAAATTTTCTGGGTTGCTTATAATTTTCTTAATTTTCAAGCACTCTCCTTGTGTGTTCTTCATCCCCATTGTGCTTCCTAGTGTGGTGTTCTTCATCCCCATCCCCATTGTTCTTCACTGTTGTTCTTCAGGTTTTTTATTTTTGGATGTTAAGTTTTTGTTTTATATTTCTGTTTGGATAATTATTGTTTTGCAATATAATTTGTTTAGATTTTAGTTTAGTTAATTAGTTAGTAAATTAATGTTGTTTCTAATTCCTTTATTTGATTTATTTATTTTAATTTTTGTAGATAGTTATTATTTTTTTTTAACATTTAAGAAAAATATTTATTTGTATAAAATTAATGATTTACATAATGTTAATAGAAATTTGTACAGTTTAGGTTTTTTTTTTATATTTAACATAAATTATTAATGTTATAATTAAAACAATTAAAAAATTGTTGTAAAAATTAAAGAAAACTGAAAAAGTTTAGATAAATATTGTTTATATGTTTAATAATAAATGTACATAATTTTTTTTTAACAATTAATTGTTTATAAGAGAATATATTTATTTATTTAAAATGAATATTTGGATTCTGTAGGGCAATTTTTTATTTTACATAAATTATTGATGTTAGAATTAAAAAAGACAGAAATATTTTTTACAGAATTGAGAATAAATTTGAATTTTTAATAATAAATGTAGATAGTTATTAGTTTTTAAAAATTAAATTGTTTATAAGAAATAGTTATTTATTTGTAAATAATATTTTTACAGAATGGAAATAAAATTTGATAATGTTTAGTTAATATTTTTTTTAGATTTCACATAAATTATTAATGTTATCATTAAAAAAATTAAAAAATAATGTTTTAGTAATTTTTGTTATAAGATTTAATTGT
Organism: Phaseolus vulgaris; assembly: GCF_051622355.1. NCBI lineage: Eukaryota > Viridiplantae > Streptophyta > Magnoliopsida > Fabales > Fabaceae > Phaseolus > Phaseolus vulgaris. Next base: position 54,922,906 of record NC_143504.1, on the reverse strand, counting down.
TTATAAGAAAAAAAAATTAAAATGAATATTTTTAGAAGTGAAAATAAAAATTTGTAATTTGTAGGTTTTTTTTATATGACATAAATTGTTAATGTTATAATTTAAAACTTTATAAAATAATATAATACTAATTATTTTAATTAACTTAAATATCTTTAAATTAATTAATATTTCATTTTTCTATTTATTTATATACAAGAGGGTAAATTTGTAATCTTACAATTTACACTATTCAAAATATATTAAAATATTCTCACAACTATCACATCATTCACACTTTTCAATAAACTTTTTTCACACATCCACTCTAACATCTCCCAATCCAAACTTTTCCACACTTTCTTCACACTCTCACTCACCCACAACCTCTAATCCAAACACACCCTAAACCCTAAACCCTTAGGGTGTGTTTGGACTGGGGAGTGGATGTGTGAGGATTTGAGGGAGTGGATGTGTGAGGATGTGAGAGGAAAGTGTGAAGAAAGTGAGGTTGTTTGGATTGGGGTATGTTAAAGTAGATATGTGAGGAAAGTTTATGGGAGTTTGTGATTAATGGAATGGTTGTGAAGAAATTTTGATTTTTTTTTAAAAGTGTAAAATGTAAGTTTACAAATTTATCCTTGTCTTTAAAAATATTTGAATAATGAAATATGAAATATTTTTCTATAAATTTGATTAATTAAAATTTTGTAAATTACTTTCAATATCGATGAATAATTATTTTTTTTAAAAACACGAGTTTCTTATAATTCTTTGTACATGAATTTTTTTCATAAATATAATAAGTTTGTAAATGATGTGACGAGAGTGTGATTGAAATTTTAATTTTTTTAATTAATAAAATATTAAGATTAAAAATTTATTCTTATATTTTAAAAAAATAATTAATTAATATATTTTTTTAAAATTAAATAATAATAATATAAATATTAAAATAATAATAATATTTAAAAAATAATTTATAGAAATTATATACATAATCAATTATATATTATTCATAATTGATTATATAATTATATTTAATAATTTTATTTTTATTATAAATATACTTAATATTTTTGTTTTGTAATATGATTTTATCTTTATTTTTTTATTTTTTTTCTTGTCTTGTTTATTTTTCCTTTGCCTTCTCTTTAGCATGTCAAAACAAAATCTGGGGTAAATTAGGAAAATCACCAATGCTGACGTGTCTTTCCACAACAATCTCTGCATATTAGAGGAATATGATTTTCACTGTTCATGTGGATATCCTTCCTCACACTTCTGCGCACATCACTTGATCCAAATAGGGGATATCACTGCACTTCCATCATTGTGAACAGTACTTCCCTTGAAGCAAACAGACCCTTAGAGAGTAGCAACAATGGTGTCCATGTGATCTTAATATTGTTCATTATTTATTTTATCAAATCACATATTTCTCATGTAAGCACCATCTAGAGCGAGATGATGATTTGCTTGAATGAATGTTTTTTATGATCAATTGGTTTGTCTCCTTAAGTACATCAACTTTTGTTTGACTAAGAATTCTTCTTCTCACTCTAAAATTAAAAATAAAACACAAAGAGAAATGTAAAATTATAATAAAAATATTTTTTTAAAAAATTAAACAAGAACTAACAAAGATAACATAAAAAAATTATAAGAGCTTAAATAAAGGCCAGAGTTAGAATAAAAATATATTAATATTTGATACTTATCAAAACATACCAAACTTAAAATGTTAGTTTATCCTAAAGCGAAACAAAAACAAATGTAAAGCCCAATCTAAAAAAATAGGTTCCTTTTAGAAAAATAATTGAAGTAAACAATATTTTCTCAATCATTAAGGCAAACACATAGTTCAATGTAGAAATTATATCAAATCACAATTAGACTGAAAAAAGAAATTTCAAATGATTATCCATTACAACTATCTAAAAATGAATTCATGTACACTTACTCTCTTCACTATTTTTTTTCATGTGTACTTTGTTTGGTTAGTGTTTCTCTCAATCGTGTCTTCACACATTTAATTAAGATTTGCTTGTTATGTCAAATAATTATATATCAACATATATGTGTGAGGATCACTAAAGACTTTTATGATTTGTAAGATGGTTAGGTTATCAAAGATTCATGATTTTTTCTAATTTTTAAAAAATTATCTTACACTATAACCTCAACAATTTTTCACTTATTCTTATAATTATTATCGTAATTATTTATTATTATTTTTATTATTATTACACCAATTTATTAAATTACTTTTTTCTTTTTTCTTATATATCCATATAAAATGATGATAAAGTATTATATATTTTATGGTAATTCTTAATTGTAAAAATATAATAAATTATATAAAATAAAACAAAATTGTGTTATAGATTTGAAAATCATAATAGAAATGTATTTTGGAGGAGTTTTTCACTGCTAATAACTTTTTTTTCTTTTTGCACAAAAATATCAAGACTTGTCATCTTTTGTACATAAATAAATTTAATTAACATTGTAACATCCCTAATTTTACTCATATTTGCTAATATATTATGCATGCAATATCTAATTAACAGATAAACATATATTGTTTTCTCATATTTGTATCTTAATATATACATCCAAATAGTTCAAAAGCAAAACAAAGCAAAGCATTCGATTTAAAACTATCTAATCCTTCTGCTCACTGAGGAGCTCTATTAGCTGCAATCTCATCTGCTCCCGTGGAAATACACGATCATCACAGTTAGAGAAACAACACAACCAAATAACAGGTAAGTTAGTCATATAAGACAAAATTCTATAAAGTTTCACTTTGAAATAAGAAAAAAACATAAATCATAAGTCTCATACAAATTCTCAAATCATCAAGTGGCTATTACATTCATAAAATTCATATTTCATATGTCGGACTTCTACTAACTCATAACACATAGACTCTTGACTCTACTTCCGGAAGACTCGTGCGTTGACTTAGACTCAGAGATCTGCACCTGTCATACTACCTCATTGTGAAATCCACACAGTTATGCGCATAAAGAATCTCAATATCATATCTCTCCTAGTATGACAGGGTTAACTCATATAACAGGTCAAGTTAGTTATCTTTCAAACAACTTACCCATTCATATGAACCTCCTTCGACTCTCACCACCTGAATAACTTCATCTATATGATTTCATTATCTCAGGAGGGTCAGGATATCTCCTTCTAGACGAATCCCTAGTCAATGCACATCCTAAACAATCTTAACACGGTATTTTCTTTCCTGAAAATACTATGTTTTGATTAAAAATATATTCTAAACATTAAAATCTCCCACATCAAACAATCAAATCATTCCACAATTTAGAATTTCCAAAACACCCAACAATTCATTCACTAATCATATAAATGTCTTGAATCAAAAGGATTCCAAAGTGTATCTAAATAACATCAAGTTTTACTATCCAAAAAGAGAGACAATAAAAGGAGAATGAAATAAAATTATCTTCAAACTACAACTATATCCAACCGTATTTAATAAAAAGATGAGGAAGCCACAACATGAAAATTAAAGTTTGATAACTTATCTCAAAAACACCAGAATTCAGATTACAATCAACATAGCTCTCAAAATAATCAACTCATAATTTACTTTAAAAATTGTCACAGACAATTTTAGTTCATAAACTGAATCATCAAGAAATATTCAAAATATATATGCTCTGAAATTGTCAAGAAACAAAAAATACATTCAGTAATTCATTCAATTCCAAACTTATATACATTCTACATCATCTACTATATCTAAATTTTAGATTTCAATGTTTCAATCTCAAACAGTTTCAATCTCAAACAGTTTCAATATCAAACAGTTTCAATCTCTTTCAATCTCTTTCAATCTCAAACAGTTTCAACAAATTATTCACCTTAAAATCAATATAAAAGATTCAAAATCAACCATTTCAGTCAATATATTACTTTACTCTTCAAAAGAGACAATCCTGCAAGAAAAACAATTGAAATTGGTGACCACGTCACCTCCAAATCCGGAATCTTCTAACCTATGGTTTCATTGAAAATAATAAGACTAGCTTCCCTTACCTGAAAATTAGAAGATATTCACTAAGAGCTCCAAAACCACCAAGAACCCAAAGGTAACTTAACCTGTAACACAAAGTCCTAATAAAAAATCTAACTATATCACTAAGACCCTGAGCTAACAGAGATTAACCCTGAAGCTAAAAGGGTCACATGCAAACAAGGAAGAAAACAACCTAACAAGTTCCAAATTTGACTCAAAGAGAAGAGCAAAAATGAACTTACTCTGATCGGGCAGTCTTGTAGTACTCACTGTCAGGAGTCTGATGGTGGACTCTGATCGTCGATCAGATGAACGAGGAAGTCAGAATTGTAGAGAGAAGGGAGAGGAAAGGAAAAGAACTTTCTAAAGAGATGGTGGTTCTTTTTAAAATAAAACCTGAATTTATATTTATATGCCCTTTTCATTTAAAATTATTCAGGAGTCATTTAAAATATACCAATTCTACTCTAAAGTAATTTTTCTAGATCCTTACAAACATAATGATTATTTTTTATATAAATTAATCAGTATTTATTGATTATGTTAGCATAACAATATTTTGTATATAACTCTCCATGTCACTAACTTCTCAATAACCACTAAATAAATGGATGGGTGTTTCTGCAACAGTCAAATTTGGCTCAATTCCCTATCTAGCACCATTTACATCTTTATTTCCCTATCTAACACCCTTTTGTTTTTATTTCCCTATCTAACACTTTTTTATTTTTTATTTCCCTATCTAGCACCATTTTAAAAATAAATAAATAAATAAATAATAAATTATTATTTTTTTAATAATTTTAATTTTGAATGCATTAAAAAATAAATATTTTTAATGTTTAAAATAATTAGAAATATAATTAATGAATAAATAAATGAATTTTTACAAAATAAAAATAAAAAAGTAATAAATTAAAAATGTTTACTTTAAATTTTTTTTTTAAATGAAGAAAATAAAAAATTAAACTATACAACAACATAAAAGTTGAATCTATAAACATAAATTAGTATTTATTTTTATTATTATTGATATTGATGATATAATCATGTTAATTTCAAGTAAAAAATATAGGACATAATTATTAAAAAACCAAAGTCAATTAGTATTAATTAACTGTGAACACATAAATAATATTGAAGTGTCTACCCTAAATGCAAAATTCTAAAAAAAAAGCTAATGCAAATGCTACACTTAATGCTACACTGAATGCATTTAAAAATGCTTAAAAATGTAAAAATATCAAATGAATGATCATCTTTTATTTATTTTCCTTTTTATGATCAACATATACTTATTTAATATCGCCTTATATCTCTTATCTTTATCTTGTTTGAATTTTTTTTATATCTTTTATCTTTATCTTATTTTGTTTTGCCTTTATTTTATATCTTTTATGTTTTTAGTTGTTATTTTTTTTTTCTGTCATTCTTTATTTATATCTATTTTTTGTTTTTATTTTATTGTTGCTGTTTTTATTTTCTATACTTATTTTTTTGGTCTCATTTTTAAGCATTAAGTGTAACATTTGTATTAGTTTTTTTTAGAATTTTGCATTTAGGTAAACACTTCAATATTATTTATGTGTCCACTATTAATTAATACTAATTGACTTCGGTTTTTTTTATAAATATGTCCTGTATTTTTTACTTGAAATTAACATGATTACATCATCAATAATAATAAAAATAAATACTAATTTATGTTTATAGATTCAACTTTTATGTTGTTGTAGAGTTTAATTTTTTTATTTTCTTCATTTTTAAAAAAATAATTTTAAACTAAACATTTTTATTTTTATTTTGTAAAAACTCATTTATTTATTCATTAATTATATTTCTAATTATTTTAAACATTAAAAATATTTATTTTTAATGCATTCAAAATTAAAATTATTAAAAAAATAATAATTTATTATTTATTTATTTATTTTTAAAATGGTGCTAGATAGGGAAATAAAAAATAAAAGAGTGCTAGATAGGGAAATAAAAACAAAAGGGTGCTAGATAGGGAAATAATGATGTAAATGGTGCTAGATAGGGAATTGAGCCGTCAAATTTCTTTATGCATCCTGTTAAATAGTTTTTTTTTTATCAAAGAATTAAGTGAATTAAAAATAAATACTTTATGGGTATCCCTGTTTATAAATAGTTAAAATCACTAAAATGTTTCATCTAACCACTACAAGATAATCATGAAATAGAAACTAAATTTAGATAAAAATAATAATTAGTGGTTATAGTGACTAAATTAGAAATCATTTTAGAAACTAAAAAAACTTTCGGTTTCTAAATTAGTTTTTATTATTGTTAAATGGTTTTTAAATTGGTATCTAATTAGCTACCAAGTTTAGAATCTAAATATTTTATAATTAAAAAAAGTCTTAGTTGTTAATTAGATACCAATTTAAAAACTATTTAACAATAATAGAAACTAATTTAGAAGCTAAAAAAAATTTCAATCTAAAAAATATCTCTAATTTAGTCACTATCACAATTAATTATTTTTAGTCTCTAATTATTTTTATTTCATGATTTTCTTGTAGTGAACTAGGTTTCATTTTGAAGATATAATTTTAGAATACATTCTAGCAAAATTATTTTAAAAAACATATTTTGAAACGTATTATACACGTTATGAAAATTTTATTTAGAAAATACTTTCTAAAAATTCTGAAAAACCTTTTCCAGTCATTTCAAAATAGAATAAATCGTTTTTTATATTGATAGAATGCAGGAAGAACATTGATGGGTACAGGAAGAAACACCGGATCAAGTTAAAACACTCTATTCACATAAAAAAGCCCAACACAATATTAATAATTTCTCATGTACAAATAAATCAATTTAATTTTTTTCCAAAATTAACATATATAATTCTATTATAACTAATAAATACCAATCCACAAAACTTAACAAAACCACCTGTTTTAAATATGGAGTGGATTTCTTAGAGAAAATATGCGGATGGGAGATTTTAAAGAAAAAAAAACAAATATTATTGTGAACCTTCGCGACCTCTAGGGTTAGGGTTCCTTTTCCTTTCATTTCTATTATGCTCGTATAATTTTATTCATAAATTGAACATAACACGTTAATAATTAAAGTAAACATCTCAAAAGAAATATTTTCTCTTTATTTCATGCAAGCACATATTTTTTTTACTATTTTTTATCAATAAAAAATAATTAAATAAAAGAGAGTATTTAGACTCTCAATCATTATAATTCAAGTAAAATATTAACAAGTGGACTTTAAACCTAACTCAACCTCATAAAACCACAACTTATAAGATGAGATTTGCACCCACCACTTATATACTACGAGACTATATATTATGGTGGTCTGATAACGGTCAGATAGCGAGTGGCTTGATAAGCCCAACAAACCATCGCTATGATAGGTTCTAAATAATTCTGATACCATATTAAGAAGTGAACTTTAAATTTAACTCAATCTCATAAAATCGACTTATAAGGTGAGGTTTGCACCCACTTATATACTACGAAATATCTTAATCTCTAGTCGATGTGAAATCTCCAGGACAGAAAAAAAAACATTAAAAAACAGATAAACATATAACCTAAAACAAATCAAATACTCTGATTACCCGATTTGCAAATCAAAACCCTCTTGTTGAATTATTGAATCAATTTGCAAATTTCTCTCAATTTTAACTAAGCCTTATTTCTTACAAAATTTAAATGTTTTTTCTTTTTCTTATCATTATGATGATGAGAGACAAGCTTTAAGAAATTAAAGTATAAAGCTCAAGCTAATTAAAAAGAAAAGAAAAAGAAAGAAAAAAAGAAGAAGAAGAATGGGGACAAAGAACAGAAGAATATTCAGGTAGCCACCCAGAAAGCAGTAAAATGTAATTTGTGGTGTAAGCCTGTAAGGTTCCTTCCCCCATGATGTTCCACTGTTCCCTTGCATGCGACTCATTGTGTTGTCGAAGCTGGATTGGATTATAAGCTCGTTTTTGTCTCCCTCTAAACCCTAACTATGCACCTATAACATTCATCTCTCACTTAATTTTACATTCTTATCACAACTACTTTTAATTCAAATTATTCTAAAAGTACTTCAACTTTCATAATCATTTAGTACATAAAAAAAAATCAATAAAGCACATTTCAGACTTATCACATGTTTAGATTAGTTTTTCTACACAGACTTTAAAAAATCATAAGATAAAATTAACTTTACACAGATTAAAAATAAGTTAGAAAATTAAAATATTTTTTATGAATTACATTGGGAATTATTACGAGGTGGACTTTAAGCCTAACTCAACTCCATAAAACCGGCCCAGAGGGTTGAGGTTTGCACCCACTTATATACAATGAAAGACTCTAATCGTGCGTGGAACTATATATTATGGGTGGTCCGATGGCGGGTGGCCTGATAAGGCCAACAATTACTCGCTAGGATAGGCTCGAAATGACTCTGATATCATATTACGAAGTGGATTTTAAGCCTAACTCAACCCCATAAAACCGACTCAGAAGGGTTGAGGTTTGCACCCACTTATATACAATGAAAGACTCTAATATCTAGTTGATGTGGGATCTCCAACAGGAATGTTTTTTCTCTTAAAATTTTTTAAAAAAAGTTTGCTATTTAATAAACTTTATCTCAGGAAGATTGATGTGAGAATTTGACCACGTTAAAATCAGTTTATAAAATTTTATGTTGAAATTTAAATTAATTTCCTATAAATTATTTATAGTTTAAGATACTTCTTTCTTTTAGCCAACACCGTAAGAAAAGAATCATTTTAGAAAAGGTTTTGAAAATACAAATATTCGTTTATAATATTTAGAATATAAAAACATAACCTAATTAACTATTATTCAATTTTACTCACATGCCAAAGAAAGTGAGAAACGTGACTAAGTTTTAAAAGGATTTTTTTAATACATGTATTATATTAAAAATGGTTAAATAATTTTTTCCATGTATTATAATGTAAAATTAATCTTTATTTATAGTCTAAATTTTGGACTACCTAATTATAGTAAAAAATTATTAAAATGCATTTTTATCAGTGTTTATCATGTAAAAGATTTTAGTAGTTTTCATTTTCTTATTTAGTATTTAAGAGATATAAAATTTAAATTAAGAATGAAAATCAATTTTAAATATAAGGAGAGAAACGAGAAACATATTGAACTCTTTAAAAATATAGAATTCATTATTTTTTATATAAACTATAGAATTCATTACTTCTAATCATTATCATTATTTCACAATTATCTTATTAATTAATTATTTAAAGTTGGGCATAAGTTCATATTAAAATATTTTTTAGTTAACAACTATTGTTTGAAAATATTGATTGATATTAATTTTTTAAACCCTTTGTGTGTGTGTGCGCGAGAGAGAATGTAGGGGACCAGAAAGAGATCTATTATGTATGAAGAATATTAAAAAACTTATGTGTAGTAAAAAACATGAAGCAATGTATGTGTATAAATATCATTAATACACTATAAAAATTAATTCATATAATAATACTGAGACTTCGTGCCTTTCTTGTTTTTGTGGTAAATAAAGAGATACTATAAGAAGAAGGGGAAAACAGAGACGAAAATGGATAGAAAATATAAATCAGTTTTGAGAAATGACACCTTAAAAGAAAAATGAGAGAATATAGATCAAATAATAAATTAGAAAATTGGAAATCAAAATAGAGGACTTTCTTTTAATGAGACCAAAATAGGATACCATAAGTGTCATAATAATATTAATTGCCACATATCTTTTAATCTAAAATCCGATAAATAACATAACTAAAATCAATTATTTTATTTAAGATATTGTCTGAAAGTATAAAAAATATATAAAATTTGTTACAATTTTATCTTTAATTTTTTTTTACAAATTAAATATAAAGAAGTATATAAACTATCTTTAACCTTAGTTTCGGAACAATGTTAAATTATATACGAAATAATAATAATATTAATTATAAATAATATAAACTAAATCAATTGAAAAAAAAATATTATTTACCTTTTTGAGATAAAACACCATTGATATATTTTTTTTTAATTTTTTAATAAGTTTTAAATTTTTCACAAAATAAATATGACATATTTCCAACTTACATTATATATTAAATTAATATTTTAATCATGTCTTTTTATTTATAATTTAAAAACATATTATTATATTATTAAAATGAGTTGTAAAGTAAGTATTTTTTTTTTAGAATATGAACGTACATATTGGTATTTTAAAATGAGTAGTGATTAAATATGGGTGAAATGGTGGTTTATTAGAAAAACATACTTTTAATTAAAAACATCTTATAATGAAGACAAAAATGTTTGAAACATAAGTATAATATTTTTTTCATATTCAAAGTATTAAATAAATGTTTTGTTGACCGAATGTAAATTTGATTTATAGGAAAGGTCTCAAGTCCCAATAAGGAGATATTTTTTTTTAAAAGTATGGTTGGGATAAATTCTTTAAATAAAATTATTAAATAGAATCTTCGATGCATATTATCTAATATAGTTTATATTGTATGATGAATATAATTAAAATTATTAAGAGTATATTATTGGAAGAAGAAATAAAAGATTCATTCTGTGATAAAACAGAAAGGATTTGACAAGTTGCTAAAGGTAGGATGTACGAACATGCATTATTACGCATACTGCTTTTTCTGACTCCAACCACTACCCAATCAACAACCGATTCAATGGACCCCTACGATACTTAATTATATTTCTTAAATTCAAATCACATATTCATCTTAATTATATTTTCTTAATAACATTAATTGTTGAAGTAGAGATTAAAACTTTTCATTAAGAGGTTTTATGAGATTAAATTAGATTTAAAGTTTATTTTTATAATAAAAAAATTTAAAATTAGTTTATAGACCCGTAAAAGTGTAAGAAAATAAGAATTTGGCATGCTTTTAAAAGTACTAGCTAATCCAATAATAAAATATTTATAAAATTAACATTGGTATTATGGTTAGAAAAGAAGATAGTATCTTTAATAAAAATTGATGTGGGTATTAGATTCCCTCAACATTTGGTTATGAAGAGCAAAGAGTGTCCCAATTTTTGGCTGCAACTCATGTACCTACACGTGTAATGATTTGGGTATGACTGTATAAATTGCTCTCGACACTTGTCGAACACTCTAAACTGATGACGTCAGCGTTCGCATTCCACACATTTTATGTGCTTCTAACCCTAAATTATCGACAGGTAGATTCAAATTGTACTACTCCTATTTGGAGTATATTTTTATTATAGATACTAATATTTTATTCATTACTTTTCTAATCTAATACTTTATTAATTCATTAGAATATATATATATATGTATATTATTAAAGTAAGTACGCATTAAATTCTTTATAGTTTTATTTATCATTTTAATAATAAATAAACTTTAAACCTAATCTAATTCCTTTCCATCATCAGTTCAATAAATATAGCTTATAAATAGTTTGATACTATATTAAAAAATAACTTTAAATTTAATTCAATTTTATAAAACAAATGTACTTAGCTTATTTTTTTTTCAATACATTTTATTTTATTTTCACATGTCATTCAACAACAATTCATTTCACAATAAAAATATAAAAGAAAATATTTTAAATCAGAAAGAGGAAAGTTATATATAATATATACATATTAAAATTTAAAAAACAATTTATATTATTATTTATTTATAAATATTTTTTTTATTGACAAAAAATTAAATATATAAAAGTATTTAAATAATAGTTCAACCTTTATTAAAAAAAAAAACTATATACTCATAATCTCCACACACCTAAATTCCTGATAACAATGATTATTCCATTGATATAAAACATGAGTAAAAACTTTAAACTAGGATAATGCTGATAAGTTTAACTTTAATAATAATTATCTCTAAAAATATAAAGAGAATATATTGACTATTTTATTAATTTTTTTAGATTAACAATACAGCCAATGAAATATTCTATGATTAAAAAAATCAAATATAATTTTGTTGAGTATATATATTTATTTTGGATATTTTTTTTTAATTTTATGATGTATATTTTATGAATTTCAAAAGATATATTTGGTTTTTATAAATATTTTCATTAATAATAATAATAATAATAATAATAAGTTTTCATTCAATGTTATTAATGAAAAATATTCATTATAAATTGTTTATTAAACAAATAAAGAATATTCAATGTCATTGTTTTGTTAACACTGCTTTTATTTTACAAAAACGAAATTGTTTGCATAGATTCTTCTCTCTCGTAGTTTTATACTAATAGTATGATGCAACACATTTATTACATATATTATTTTTTTCTTAACAATAAATTTATTTGATAATATTATATGTAACTTTTAAATAAAGACTAGTATTTAATATTTAATGATATTTATAATTGTTTTAAAATTTTAAAAGGTCAATTTTTCATTAATTAAATTTCTTGCATTTTAGTTATATGTTTTACCATTTATAAATAACCTCTTAAAGGTCTTCCCCAAAAATTTATTAAATTTGTTTATATTTTACTCATATTTATAAATATTAAATTTTCAGAATTCTTGAACGAAGTTCCAAGGTTGGAGTTCCGTACTTCTGTTAATTCTCAGAAGTTTCTTATTCAACTCACCTCTTCCATCATCTACACCGTCATTTCCAACTCTTTTTAATTTATTATTAACTCTTTTCTTTATTTTAAAAGCGGTATCCGAATGGAAATTCACACACACATATATATATATATATATAAATAATGGTTACACTGATAATAATTAAGTTAATATACCAGAGTCACACACAAAAAACAAACACTATTCATCAAGTCAATTTTAAACTATGATTTTTGAAATTAATTATAAAGATTCAAATTAAACAAAATTTAACAGATAATTTTACTACCAACGAATCTAAATTTTCTTATTTTTGTACACCTTCATAATACAGAAAGTCATTTACAAATTTTAGTTTTCAAACACTGAATCTTCAAGCTTATCCTCAACAACCCTAGAAAACTTTGTCTTGCTATTTATTTTTAACCGGAATAACTTTTAGTCAAGGATTGAGATAAATTTAGATAGCAATATCTATAATGGGATTTTATTTATACTCATAACTTAAAAATTATATCTCGAATCATACATTTAAAAGTTATATTTCGAATCATACATTTTAAAATTAAGATTATTTATCAACCATATTAACCATAACTTCTTTCTCTTACATTGAGTATGTAATATAGTTTAAAGTGAAATATTTTGCCCGTATTAAAAGAAATTATGATTGAAATTGAAAATCTCTTTTCACAGTGATTTCTTTGACATAAAGTTTATAGATTTATTTCTAACCGAAATATAGCAACGTTTTTGAGAGATGATTCTTATTTGAGTATTGATGGAATAAAAAATGTGCTTTGCAACATTTTTTTAGGTAACATAGTGGGGAGGAGGGGAAAATGTTAATAATTAATCTTATTAACACTACCTCAACAAAATAATTAAATTGTAATTAATGTTAAAAATCAAAATAATTAATTACTATTGAACTAAATTAGAGATAATTTTAAAAATTAAAAAAATTATTAGTATATAAAATAATTTTTATTATTAATAAAAATGTATAAAATAATTTTTAAATTGATATTTAACTATTAGTTACCAAGATCTTAGTAACAAATATTTTAGATTTTAAATTAGTTTTTAAATTACTAATTAAGATTAATTTATAATTTAAAATATTAGTAGCTAAAACTGTTAATTTAAATATCAATTTAAAATTATTCTATAAATTTTTATTAATAATAAAAATTATTTTAAATATAAATAATATTTTAATTTTTAAAATAATATTTAATTTAATTATTATAGTAATTAATTAATTTTTTTTCTCTAATTTTAATTACTATTTAATAAATAGATTTATCATGTAAAGTATAATTATACCCACATTAATCGTGAGAATATGCAGAGGTAAAACAGGAACAGAATGAACAAAGAACAACCTTCTCTCTTCTCAGTGCCGGAATAAAATTTACCAATTTATTCATTTATATTTACTGCAACTTTTATTCTTCCTCTTCGTTCAAAATGACAGGTTTTGAGATGTTTAATTGTCAATTAAGACTCAGTTAATTAACAACATCAATGTCACGTAAATGCATGCATTTCATTAATTAAGATAGTAAAAAAATGAAAAATACTGCTAAAAGTTAAGCTAAAAAAACTACAGTAAGATAAAAGATGAAGAACAAAACATGTATTTTTGTTAAAAAGAAAAAAAAAAGGAGAAACCTATCTTAATAGTAGCCTTGGAGAGGATATAAATATGTAGTTCATGCTCCCATTTTCTTCACCATTAATCAAGTAATATTTTCTATTTTTTTCCCACTCTTCTATTTCCTCTTTTTCCTTGTTGCTGTAACGATGGCAAGGGTATCGACAGATCCACTAGTTATTGGGAGAGTCATAGGAGATGTTCTTGATTCTTTCACTCCAAACATAAAAATGACTGTGACTTACAGTATGAAGCAAGTCTACAATGGCAGTGAACTCTTCCCTTCCACAGTCACCACAAGGCCCAGGGTTGAGATTGGTGGAGGAGATATGAGGTCCTTCTTTACACTGGTATATATATACACACACATATATGTATATTTTTATAACCCCTTAATCTCGTTTTCCTCGCATTTTATTTTCTTTATTGAATAAAAAAGAACTTTATATGTATGTGTGTTTTTTTATTCATAATTCTTTCGAAACTTCAATCATGTACGCATAACTTCAATCATTTGAAATAAATGTCTCCTTTTCTCTTTGCAGATTATGACAGACCCAGATGTTCCTGGCCCTAGTGACCCTTATCTGAGAGAGCATTTGCACTGGTACTTGAATAGATATTGCCTGAAATTAACCATTTATATTTTGCTTGATTTATTGGCTGAATAATCTGTATCATCATTACCTGAAAACCAAACCAATTCTAAATGAGAGAAGGAAAAACTCTGAAACAGTAAACTTAGAAGAATTAATGTCAATGCCATTCAGAATTTGGTGTGTAGTCGTTGGTAGAATTAATCTTAAGAAAATTCAGGTTATATAATATATATATATATATATATATATATATATATATATATATATATATATATATATATATATATATATACTACTGTGCAAAGCAAACAAAGCAAAGCAATTCTAAGGTTTCAGCCTAGACTATTTAAATGGTTGAAATTGAGCCCTTTTGCAGGATGGTGACAGACATTCCAGGCACAACAAATGCCTCATTTGGTAACTTTCTATCTATTAATATCTACTAAAAATGAAAAATGTATGCTCACACATATATATACTTAATCCATATTTTGCACCCTTCTTTTTTGGGTAGGGAATGTGTTGGTGAGCTATGAAATGCCAAAGCCTTACATAGGGATACACAGGTTTGTGTTTGTCCTGTTCCAACAAACACGTAGGCAGTGTGTTACTCCACCCTCTTCAAGGGATCACTTTAACACTCGCAAATTCTCATCTGAGAACGATCTTGGCCTCCCTGTTGCTGCTGTCTACTTCAATGCACGGAGGGAAACTGCTGCAAGAAGACGCTAGTATGGCTAACCAATGTACTCAATAAGTTATCTTCACGTAGGGGCCTATATGTGAGTAGTTTCAGTTCTAACCCTCATGTGCCTTCAAATAGCTTGCAGAAATCTTATCTTTTATTCTATTAACTCTTTGAAGCAGATAAAATTTAGATGGGTGTGTGTTTTGATCTGTGTTTGGTGAAAAATCATACATGGTGTTGAGAAAAATTATGTTGTGTCGTAAGGGTGGAGTTGTGGAAATTAAACGTTCCTATAACTATATATAACCCTTCATAAAAAATGGAGCTCTCTTCAATTCTCCATGTCACGTATTTGAGTTAATTTGAAGGTGGTGCATGTATCCTTATCCGTTCCATCATGCTTATAACCTAGAGATTTATATTTCTATGTGAAATAATAATTTTTATTTCTATCTGTAACCTAGAGTTTAAATTCACTTTGTTTCCTTGTTTTTTTAAAGTCTGTGGAAATGGAAGTTTTTTGCAAGGAAACGAATCTTGATTAAGCAAGGAGGAGAGATTATAATATAGTCTAATTTTAAGTGTTAATTATTATTTCTTTCGTATAAATTGAAAATTTTAACTTGTAATCAATCAGAGATCTGAGATTCACTAGAATCTTTAACACATGATAGTACGACGTACGAGAGGGTTGAATAATTTTTCTTCCAAAAAACCAAATTATTTGTCAATTTTGTATTGGAATGAAATTTTGTCTACCTCTTCAATCATGAGCAACTTTCCAGTGCAAGCTTCCAAATATATATTGAATATTTGATTAACCATATCTTTACTGTGAAGTTGACACTGCTGAGTGTAATTCAATAAATTAATATAAATGAAGATGATGAAATCTTTCAGTCGTAATTCGATTGAACAAAAGCAGAAAGTATGCATCACTAAGTGACTATTAAGAATATCAAAATACACTTCATATGATAGTTTCAACACAATTGTGACATGAACTTACTCAACATGAAAATTGTTAAAAGAGTATGAAAACTTTAGATAAAGGGGACTAAGTCTTTATTAATAACTTACAAAATATTTATATAAATTATCTGCAATATCTGTTTAAAATTGATGTTGGCTAGAGATAAGTCAGGTATATAGGGAAAAGAAAAGTAAAGCTATGAAAAGTATATAGCAACACCCAAATTCCAAGCATAAATTTTTATTTGCTGACTCTACTATATGCGGTTGGAATGAATTTGTTAACGTGGACCAATACTCTCTCACCTCACCTAATAATTGAAGTATGCAAAAATTGCTTACTCTAACTTCTAATGGATGTGAATCTGTTTTGCATCAAAACGCAGACAGTTTTCTATATCTATATATATATATATATAGTCAAGAAAGCATATAGGATATTTCAGCTTGGAATATATAACATGGCAGTTAAAAAGGGTTTTTCAGAAAATTTAGGAGGATGAGCATTATAGCTTTGAAAGTATCGTGCAGACAAGATTTTAGGTAAAGAATCAGATATTCCAAAGCTCAATTATGTAAAGCTTGTGTGAGAGAAGCTTCGCCTTCATCCAGTGGTGCCTTTTAATCCTCCCCATGTCTCAAGCAAATGACACAATGGTGGAAAACTATTTTATTCCATATGTTTTTATCAGCAAAAATTTAAGTAAATTAAATGAGCAATGCTCCAATTCTTATACAAAACACAAACAAAGACAGTATACATTTCTTATTAAACTATAAGCTTTTCCAGTCACTGTTTAGAACAACAAGCATTAAGAATAAGGGTTTTGGACATTTATGAAATTAAAAAGAAAAAAAATTAACCAGACCATATAATCATTCAGTTTTTGTTCCTCTATTTACTGTGTAAGCTAGAAAACGTAGCTCTTCTGCACCTTTTAATCTTCAGCTTTCTCACATATCTGGATGCGTTTGAATTCTTTAACAATTGTAAGGTACACTGGGTTGGTTGAAGGATAGTTCAGAAACAAAATTTAGCATGACAGTTCATCTAGTTGGTATTGAAGAGTTATACAATATAAACATGACACTAAGAAATATTAGATATTAAGTTGACAAAGAACATTGTGAAAGAGCACAGGTATGATTCTTTAAATTATAATTGAAGCAACAATTGTATTTAAGGATGTAATAATTTTACTAATTTGTTTGCAATTTTAAGATTATTCGGTTTAAAAGTAATAAATTGATAAAGTGATACAAATTTCACAAAATTATTGGAGTTGTTGACAGAGATGCTTTTAGAAGTTAACATGTTACCTAATTACAACTATAAAGCAAAAAAAGATATTATGTGTGATAAGTATGGAGTACAAGAAGATATATGCATGACCTGCTGATTGTGAATTATAGGATAATGACTTGATAATGAGTTTGTTGGATTAAAGGTGTGTTTCACATGTGGATTATTATGATTCAAAAAGAAACTTGATGAAAATAATGGTGAGAAAGAAATAAATGACCCCTTCTAAAGTATTATAGTACTTGCCAATAAAACCTCAGTTTAAAAGATTGTTAGTCATTATAAAAGATGCAAAACTCGATATTCTTTTATAATGCAAAACTCGATATAACACGTAAATGGTAGAAAATGTGACAAACTTCATCATCCTTTTAATTTTTCACAATGAAAAAATATTGATAAAACATTTTCATAATGTGAAATTAAGAAAATTAAGAATTGGACTAATGCATGAGATGAATCTGGATAAAAACTTAAATAATAAATACAATTAAGACCAACTTTGTTTAATATCCCTCCTTAGCTATCATGCAAATGGTAGAAAATACACTCGTATGACATTATTATACTTTTTTACTCATCAATTATTATTAGTATTAAAAAAATTATGTAATAACAACTCAAAGTATAAGAATGTTCCAAAATATTGAATTGAAGCCTAATGAAATTTACAATTTGTTTAAAATAAAAATTGTTTACTAGTACACCATTTTAGTATTTTTTTTGTTTTTTATGCACGGTAGACGATGTGGTCTCTAGTTGTATATAAATTCCTTAGCTTGATATATAAAAGAAAGGAATTGAAGTGTCTTTCTTATGTCTCTTCAAAACATTATCTTGACTGAGGCATCGAAACCTAGGGATAGAAACTGTGTAGTGAGTTCATTCGTATCCACTCCAATGGTGTGTACTACGCAAACCAGATAGAAGACACATATGTTGTACTTCTACTTCCTTTTCCGCATCCATTGGTTTTTTTATAACCCTACATTGCTAGCTGCTGCATACTCTACTTTATTCAGTAACAGGAAACTAGAATAAATAAACAACTATGAAACTCCCATGAAACTGGCAAACCTACGTTTAAACCTTTTTTACCCTAACCAAACATTATCTCTAGCTTCTGGTATCAGATTCTTCTGATTTTTATTTTTTAGCGTCTGTAAAAATTAAACTAACAAAACCAAGTTCTTAGATGAATATCTCTCCGAGATTGTTCTACATCAAAACCTAACAAGGGTCTAGGAATTGACTTGGCTTCACTCGTTGTATGTATAATTAATGGCAAAATCTGACACGAAACCAAAGGAGCCCCCAAGTAAGACCTAGCTGCTCATTAGATACAAATTACAGAAGTTTTCTCCAGAATAAACCTTTTATTATATATTGAAATAAACCCTTCTCTACTTTGATTAATTAAGCTGACCCCTTTCATCATGTTAGGAATTTGATATTTTCAAGATCTTCTAGTGCTACAAAACCTATCAAAATTTTATTATTAGAGCTACATTCCGGTCGGACTTTTTTTTTTAATTTCCTTTTCAAAATAGAAAAAAAGAGGGTAAGAGAAAAAAATAAAAATAATTAAATTTAAATAAGTATTTAAATTTTTTGAAATTAATATTAATTTTGATTGGAAAGGAAACAAAAAAGTTTGAACGTAAGTAATTTATAGAAAAGTTTAGTATGATTTTAATTTGAGTTTTGTAATTTTTAGAAGAAAAATTATAGATGTTATATAAATACATGTGTAAAATATACATTAATAACACTATTACTAGAAAATCATTAAAGAAAAATCAATTTTAGAGACAAAAATTATTAATATCTAAATTAGTTTCTATTATTGATAAATAGTTATTTAATTAACTATCAAAATTTTAGTTATCAACTTTAAAATCTAGATAATTGGTAGCTAAAACATATGTAACTCATTAAATAACAATTTAAAAACTAATTTGGATACCAATATTTTTTTATCTCTAAAATAGTATTTAAAATTGGTTTTTTTTTTAAATATTTTGTTAGTAGTGTTAGTTTTTTTATATATAGATTGTGAAAAAATAATATATATATATATATATATATATATATCGAAAATCATGAAATAGAAATCAATTTTTACAAAAAAAAATAATTAGTTAATATAGTGACTAAATTAAAGACCATTTTAAAAACTAAAAAAAAATAGTTTCTAAATTAGAGATGTGTAACATAAAAACTTTTATTAAAATATATATATATATATATATATATATATATTTTATTATTTTTATTTCCCGATAACGTGACTTAAAAATATGTGAAAGTTATAGTCAATCAATTATTAAATGATTAAAAAAATTGTTCAAGCCTATGGAATGTATTGTCTAGAGCTAGCAGAGAATGGGCAAAGAAATACTAGTGGGTTTGATTTGAAATGTATAATCTCATATTCCCAAACACTATGCATATTAGCAGTGGTTCTTGATAGTTTGTTGTCTTTTACGGTTTGGATACAGATTTATTTTTTTTATGTGTTTGGAATCATCAGCACCAATCAAACTTAGACACTTTTCTTAAATGACGTATTGATGTTAGATACTCATATCAAACACCAAATACCGACACTCTGTATGACATTTGTAGGACATGTATTCGTGAAGTATCAAATTCAAAAAGTATTTATTGAATTTCTGACAATTCTAGTACTGTTCTAATACAATTTTAAAAAGGAAAAATACATTAATTTTCTAAAAACTCAAACTTATTGTATAAATTTTTATTATGATTATAAAAATAAAAAACAAATCATTTTGAACCAGTTATGATAAACATTTTTAGATATTATACGTATTTTCGTGTCCTGTATCGTATCAGTGTCTGTCAATGTTACATAGATCAAGACTAATCAGATGTGTGGATGACTTTCTTTTATCAGAATTTTTTTATTTGTAATAGGATATAAAATATCCTCAAATACTTTTATTTATTATATTTATTATTATCAATGAAAAAGAAATATATTAATCATATTTTTTAAATTATTTTAAATACAAGGACAAATTTATAATGCTATACTTTTATCCATTAAAAATAATTTCAATTTCAATTCCACGTCATTTCACTTACAAATTTTCATAATTTTTTTTCACTTTTCACTTTATATATCTTAATTCAAATAACTTTATTTTTTTCTCAAATTTACTCCTTTAAATTTACTTTTTAATTTAAAGACAAAGGGGTATGCATGATTTCAAATAATATCTAATGACACAAATTTTTGTTTTGTTTTTAGTATTCAGGATAAAAAAAATTGTCAACTCTTCCTCGGAATTTCATTAAAGAGAAAAGGGAAGGAACACAACTATGATTCAACATAGAAAAAAACATGTAAAAGACTGAAAAGATCATGAAAGCAAGAATGCTTTTCAATTCTTATCATATCTAAAATGTCGAAGAAGCAGATTTTCAAAATATTTCTCAATGTAAAGATTTCTCTTCATAAAGTATAATGAAGAAAAAGTACCGTATATAAAAAACAACTATGTAGATATTTTCCTCTTCTTTAATTAAAATTAAAATCCCAACATGTATAAAACTTGCAATCAGATATTACAAGTCTCTTGCTATCGCTGAAATTGGAAATGAAACTGCGGTTCCATTTTCTGGTGTATAATCCCCAAGAACGGTAGCCTAAGATACTCCCCCAACGATGTGGCCTCTGCAATCAACACAACACTGCTCTTCCCTGCACAACACACTACTGGAACAGCACTTGAGACATCAGATTTTGGTAGCAAACAATTCGCCAAAAGTGCAATGTTCCCTGTCGAAGTGTAGCAACTTTCCCAGAAACCAGGTGGTGAAACACAGTTCACAGCCTCAAGGTCAATCTCAAACAGATCCTCTTCCTCTTCCAGTTCAAAAGTTTCGGAAACTTTTCCATGATGTTCTGAAGCTCTAAGTGAAGAAGTTGCCATGGTCTCCTTGGGAATACTGTAACATAACATGTAACATAACATGCATATATATAGTGGCAATTTGATGATGTTGAGGTGGATGGTGGCAAGTATAACGCTCCCCAACAAATGTGCAACGGTCAAAAAGGATCAAAGAGAGAGGTGATTATGTTAGCAATATGTTTTCAGAGAATCAAATAGTCCTCTGAGCTGCTCCACCATAATTCAACGCTCCTGCTGCTGACTTATATTTTATTCACTTTCACCAAAATCATAACATATGAAGTCAAACGTAGAGCTACCTACCCAACAGAATCGTAAACTCATGCCATTGTTAAATGGTAATGAAGTAGCAATGGAAGAGTTCCACTTTTCTTTTTCTAACTTACAACTAAAAGATTCATAGAAATCTAAAAGAAAAAATTGTGATGATTTGGACATGGGAGAAACAACAACCAACACACAAGTGACCAAACTCACATTCAAGCTTTGTCGTATATGGCTTATAGTTAGAAGTCATAAATTTCTAAAAGTAGAAGCAGGCCACATTGACAACACCAATTTGGACTCAATTTATCTATGGACGAAACGTTAAATAATTATTTTAAAATTTATATGAAATACTTCACATGTTTAAGGGAGATAAATTTAGAATATGGATTGAGGGAAAATGATTATGAACCCAGTGGTGGTGTGTAGTAGTAGCGAACAAAAACAATTAAGGAGTCCGAAAATGGAAACACGAGACTGAGGAGGTGACAATTTTTTTTATATATAATTATATTACAATTCTTAATATTATTATTTTAATATTTTTTATATTATTTAATTATAATTTTTTTTATTATATATATTTATATCTAAATAATCACATTAGTAATTATATACATCTTAGTTGTCAAATTATTATTTTTCATTTATTTTTGCTTTTTTCACCCTCAACAATTTTTTTTGTGTGAAACTCTTTTAATATCTATTTCTTCATACCTGCCCTGCATCCCCTCATCTCGCGCAGTAGCGTTGTCTCCTTCTCTTCTTTAAATATCTTCTCGATATATTATTTGAGTCGTTAATTACTTTTATGTCCTAATGACACATTAATAATATATAATTTTGAATAATAAATTAAATAAATTATAAGAACATCATAATGTAAATATTTTGATGAAAAAAATATTTTTATTATAAGTATGAGATTCTTTTGTATATTTTTAATGGGAAGACAATGAATTACAATAGTTACATTATTATATGTAAATTTAAATAATTAAAAGAATTTAAAAAGTGCATATTATTAATTATATATATTATTTGTTATTAGTGGACCTTTATTTAATGGAATAAATTTGTAAACGATGAATTCGTTTATATGAATAAAAAATATAATTATGAGCATCATTATTTCAAAATATTCTTATAAGGTCGGGTATTTTTTAAAATGATTCAGGTACCTTTCGTCTTCTTGTCCTCGCGGCTCTTGTGTTAGGCGTCTCTCTGTCTTGCAAGTCTTTCTCCAAGTACGGCAGGGCGGGGTACCTGCGAAGACACTCCGACGCTCAAGTCAGTTTGGGTATAATATGTAAATGTGTTAGAGATCAAAAAATTAGGTCCATTCTGATATTTATAGCCTTGTGTTGGGCTTCAGCTGTTATGGGCCTTCTTTTGGGCTCAGGCGAAGGTCCATTTATGCCTTAATCATGATTTATGATTAAACTGGCTTAATTATGGTTAATCATGATTTATCATCTGCTTCTACGTTCGTTCGGTCTTATCGACTATTCGGCCTTTCGACCTCTCAGTGATACATACTATATTTTATTGTCAATTGGCAAAATATGAATAAAGAAAATATAATTATCAGCATCATTATTTAAAATCACTATATTTTATTGTCAATTGGCAGATGTATCAGTGCTTTGTTTTTAGATCTTCATTGAATTGAATGGTAAGATATTTATTATGCAGATAATGCAAAACAATAGAATGATAGGCTCTATTGTAAAAATGTGTTTAGTGAAGATAAGATATTGAAAAAAAATTCAAACATTTACTAAAAAAAACATGTAATTATTAATATATGTATATTTTATTGTTTTGTAATTTTTAATAATTGACATTCCTACCTATGAAATTGAATTTATAAAGCAATAAAACACTTGAAAAGATGTCAAATCATTAATATTGGTGGTTAAGTCAAATGACAACAAAATAAGAAAATTAATTAAAGTTTACAATAATACATGTGATGGTTAAATATACTTTCTTTGTTGAATGATTTATATAATGATAATGTCAACAACTTTTTTATTCATATAGATCGTATTATTCATTATAACAATAAATAAAACTAAACTATTTGATAAAAAATAATTACTCTTCCAAAAGATAAACACATAATATATATATATTCTAAAAAAATTTAATTGTTCAAATTTACATATAATAATGTATATAGTATATAAAAGAATTAAATATCAAAACTCAATATAAATCATACTCACTGTAATAACAAACCTTATGAAAAAAAAAATCTACATTATATTATTAAGGTGTCTAAATACATGATATTAGTTTTTTTTTATGTAAGTTGTTAAAACTCAACAAATGAATTACGTATTCTAAAAAAAAAGCCTAGATGAAATCACATAAAATCTTGAATTTAATTGTTATTTAATCTCCTACTTAAAAAAATAATTTATTATTATAAATTTATGAGATCATCAGTTAGTACTTTGTTTAGAACATATGTCTCTAAAATATATATTAAAATTTGTAAATTTAATAAACTTATAATGTAATAATATTTATAAAAAAATAAAACATAATAAACTTTAAAAAATATAAACATATTTACACGTGTTTTTCTGCTAGAAAGATAACGAGATTATAAAAGATATAAAATTATATATATATATATTAATATAATAAATATGTTTTCGCTAATTTGTTTAATATTTTTAGTTTGTAGTTCTATTGTCTAAGATGATATAAAAATTATCCTGAGAATAAAATGACTTATCACGTCATCACCAGATAATTTCGTAAAATGTTTTTGATGACCAAAATTGCATAAAAAGTGAATTTACATTGAATTAACTCAGAAACAAACGTCAATAACTAAGAGAAAGTTACAAATATTTTTTTAGAAAAGAAAACACCAAAATGTATCCTTTGCTTAAAGTTGATCCTTTGACGGCCTTTTGAGGTGAGGAACATATATTTACCGTTCTCAGGTAGTCAACCTAAGTCCTAAACAAATTGAAATTGGATTCAGACTTTGATTCCCAATTCTCACAAACCCTAATTTATGCCCCTTTTCCTCCTTCCTCTCTAGGTTTCTGCAACTGCAGCATTAAGCTTCCGCAATGGGGGAAGAAGGCGTTGTTTCGGATTCAATGGCGTTGATTGCTTGCATAACAATGGCCCTCTTCTACGTCGCCATCCTCTACGCTCCCACCCTCCTCCTCCGTCTCCCGCCTCCTTCTTCTTTCGAAACCTACATGATTCGACGCTTCCTGTGCGCCATCGTTTCGTCTGTCCTCTCCCTCTTCCTCTCCGTAT
Source organism: Phaseolus vulgaris (assembly GCF_051622355.1). Taxonomy (NCBI): domain Eukaryota; kingdom Viridiplantae; phylum Streptophyta; class Magnoliopsida; order Fabales; family Fabaceae; genus Phaseolus; species Phaseolus vulgaris. The sequence continues at coordinate 54,897,513 of NC_143504.1, read as the reverse complement.
TCATCCTCCCCGTATGCACGTCCCTTCTCCTATCATTTTGGTTATGGTTACAATTTTTTTCCTTGTAGTTTTAGGTCCTGTAGTTAAAATCATTCTCTTTTACTTCCTATGATTAAAAGTACTCTCATTTAGTTCTTACAAGTATCGTTTTTAATTCCCATATAAGTAGTCTCTATACATTACATTGTAGTATTTTTGGTCCTTGAGGTTATGACTAAAAGAGTTATAAAAAATACTTGAAGGGACTAAAATATATTTAAAAGCATAGAGACTATTTTTATTTCATTTTTGTAACTATAGAAAGATATAAGTAATTAAATATAATACTACTATTAATTATTATTTTTATTAAAATGATTAGATGCATTTGTCTTATATTTAGTGTCTAATAGTGTGGTAGTGGAAGGATTGCCGTTGAAGGAAAATAAAGTTTGGAACAAGAAAACTTAGATGCTTCTGTTTAGATACTTTTGGTGTATTCCAATTTTCATTACAGTTTAACTTTTATAGTTTTGATATTTTTTTCTGCAAATATATATCATAGGGATTCCTTAGGTGAAATTTTAGCTTTAGTTAAGTACCAAAATACATATAAGTTTATGAAATTGGTGAGGGTTTTAGAGTTATTTTGGAAAAATTAGCTGAGATGGTCACAATGTTTGAGTTTACTCTCGTGATCATTTATGGCTTTATTTTACTATGTGTTCAGGTGCAAACTAAGGAACTGCATCACATTGTTGGTGTATTTGGCATCCGGAGGGACCATATTGTGAGTAATGTGTATGAGATTCACTGGTTCAATTGAGGGACAAAAGAGCATTTTCTCTTGTGTGGTGATGTAAAGTTGTATTTCTTGCTACATTATGCAGATTTGGAAAAAAAGGTCATTGCTGAATTTTCTTTCTGAAACGTGGTTTTCTGTATGAAACAGTGGCAAGCTGTGGTCCTTCCTCTTTGCTTGACCTCCCTAATGTATGCTGGGTCTATCTTTGACAAGTGTCTTTTGTTTCTGGCTTCTTGGGGGCAACACACAAGTTCTGGAGATGCCCTGTCCTTTGATTCCTGCAAATTTGCCTTACAGCGGTTTCTTGACTGGTTATCTGTGATTTCGTCAAATATTTTGGTGTGGCGAAACTATGTTGTGGTTAGTACCATTGTCATCATTGTTCATGTTGAGCCTTAATGCTTCCAACAAGCCACTGAGCTTGTAGCTTATTTTTCTCTCGTGTTATAGTGAGAAACTGAAAGCACAGTAATAAATAGTTTAGTTTGGTAACTTGTGAATACAGCTTAAGTAATGTGCGTTTTATAGAATCAGTTTCATATCTCACATGCATTATGTGAATGATTTGTTATGGTATACCTTACAGGCACCCCTTACCGAGGAGTTGGTGTTTAGGGCATGCATGATACCTTTACTTCTGTGTGGAGGATTTAAAACATACAGTGTTACTCTTCTTTGCCCTATTTTCTTCAGCTTGGGTAAGTACGTGGAAGATGTTTAAGATTTTTAGGTAGTAGAATTTTCTATTCTTACATGTATACGAGTATCTTTTGTCTTTTAAGAGAAGTCATCAATCATCCATAGTACTACAACCAAGGTTGTCAAACTCTCGAGTTAAGTCTTAAACTCTCACGAGTATACGGTCTTCGGTGGATGAAACGAGTGAACTCTTCCTTTTCTAAGTAAACTCATATACACTCATGTAAATTCACATAAATTCTCTAGTCATGATTCGACTTGACGAGTTTGAAATCAATGTAATTTTTACCTACATTAACACCACAGTGACTTTTTTTAGGACTCAAACTATGTGAAGAAATTAGCTCCTTTTTTTTAAAGGTTTTCACTTTAAGAACTTATGTTTTTATCAATTTATATATGATTAGGTCATTTATGTAAATTTAATCTTATTATACACTATTGTACTATCTTACTTTATTAATTGTAGTTTGCTACTTTTCTTTGCTATGAAGTTGAAATGTTGAATTATTGTTATGTCAAAAGTATCATGATACGCATATAGGCCATCAATAATAGATTTTATAATATTGTTTTTATTTCAGGTAAACTCTTACGAGTTTATGAGTCAAATCTACAAAAGTTTCACAAGTTTACATAGACTTTTAAGTTTGAAATCCCTGAGTACAACAATGGCATTGTACCAAGTTTTGTTAAGCTGAAGTTCATCAGGCTTTCGAAGTGCTTATTTTTAATAATAAATTTTCCAGATACTTCTGGAAGGACTTATACATGAGAATTTGTCTTCTAACTGAGTCCGGTGGTGTCATTTGATTCATGTAATTAATCTCACCTACTGGGATAAGGCTGTTGTTGTTGTTGTTTGGAAGACTTTCGAAGGGACACAATAAATTCATTTTATGGTTGTAAGCTGAAGAAGCATGTGTGTATGCATGAATGGGGATGCATATTTATACAAGAGATTTCTTTGTACATTTCTTAGTAGTGTATCACTACTCTAATAATGAATTAGCAGACAATGTTTTAACTGTCATTTAATTAGAATATATGTGCAAAATAACTTGCTGCCTTTATATTTTACACAAGATACATGAATAAATGTTAACTACTAATTGGTAAAGATTACATGTACCCTAACAAAAAGGAAATGTAGTGGATAAGATTCTGTTCAGTATTCGTACTATGTCTAATGCACAACCCTTTTCAGCAGTGTTGTCCTAAGATGTAAGCACAGAAACAGTTTTGGTTTACACTTGAGTGAAACTAATGCATGTTTCACATAGCATAGATGCCAGATAAAAGTTTTAACAGTGAGATAAATTCCCTTACAATATTCAGCAAATTTTCATTTGCCTGTAGATTGAAGAAAATAATGAGCAGATATTATTGTTTTCTTTTTCAAATGCAAGGTTTATTGAGAAGTTTTACTGCATTATTGGTTTGCAGCACATTTAAATCATTTTGTGGAGATTTACACCAAGCAAAATTACAGAATAATGAAGGCTGTTATGGTTATAGGTAAGGTTATGTTTATGTTATTCATCAGCTCCTGGACTTGTTATATGTTTATGTCACACTGGCTAAGTCCAAGTATCTTTTGTAGAGTATTTAAGATTTTAGGGCATTTCATAGAATCTCACTGCAAAATAAAATTTGTTCACAGGTCTCCAGCTTGGCTACACTGTTGTCTTTGGGTCATACGCATCTTTTCTTTTCATTCGAACTGGTATGTGGTATTTTTGAGCATTTGATGCATGGTTATGAGCTTATGGCTTTCATATATTTGGTCTGACTACTATTGATGATAGAATACGCTTCTGAAACACAAATTTAGATACATTCAGCGTTGCTAAAGAATTGAATGGATAATGACTATGGGGGGTAAATTACTCAAATTTACCCTTTCTACAGGAAAGTGAATGCACTTTAAGTTCAAAATACAGTGAACCTTTTTTATAAGGTTTAAATACCTTTTTAATCCCTGTAGTCTACCTTTAGCATAGGTCCCTATAATAGTTTGAGTTCTAGTCCCTGTAGTTTGGGTTTTGTTCGTGTCACTAACAACATAACACCACACATTCTTCGAGAGACAAGTCATACAATCATCAAGGCTAATGTTTGGTATACTATAGAAACCAAAACCTTAACAGAATTAAACTATGGGGACCAAAAACTTAAAAAATAAAGCTATAGTAACTGAACCAAATATTTGTGGGACAAATGTAACGTAATGCACTTGCCTTAATGTACAGAAAGTTTCTCTGTTGTCGGTTGAGGTTGACATGGTAGGAAAGACATCATGAAATTATATTACTATGACTTGGTATAATTTTATTCACACTGTTCACTTAGCCTTCTTTTTCTGAGCCGTAAAAGGTGTTGTTATTTTTGGGCATTGGATCAATTCTAGTAAGCTATTTTTGGGGATTAGTTCAGTTCTAACGAGGAACCAACGTATGTTAGGGTGGCCTATTCTTCCTTTTTTTGTCTCTTATATTTGTTTTTCGCTGATGGTTTTCAGGACACCTTGTGGCTCCTTTAGTGGCGCACATATACTGTAATTTTATGGGACTGCCTGTATTGTATTCGCAGAGAAGTAGTAAGTTGCCTATTGAAGTAAATTGCAAATGTGACTTCTATGGTTATAATATATCAATTTATCAAACTACCATATATTCTCTCTTCATCGCCTTTTATTTTCATTCCAAGACTCTTTGCTAATTTTTTCTTTTCTTTGAATTATTCTGATCTTAGTATAATGTAAAGCTTAAAAAGGTACTGCAAGATATAATAGTTTTTGAAATTTAGTTTCAGTCGGACTTCTGACTGTAAGTATAATTGTAAAATTTAAGTTATTAGGAATGACTTACGTTGTACTATGAATTAATATTCTTCTATACCTCTTGTCATCATGGATTATTTGCTAAAATATGAAGCAAAGAATGGAGAACTGTAATGTAGAAAAGTACTTTTATATGTTACAATTTGTTTAGCTTTCTGAAATTGATGTTACTTGTAGATCACTAAAATATCGGGGCAACTAAGAAATTTCACTTGCAATAGACAACTTTAATTTTTAAAGCTTGGTACATACTTGACAACATTACATGGTTGGCTGAAGTTTTACACCAACAGTGAATCAGGATTAGAAGTATGTTTATTTAACTAAAAGCCTGTTCTGTGATTGGAAGTATGTTTATTTTAACTAAGGTTTCTCCAGCATGAAAGTTGAGATAGATTCTGATTCTTCCGTGGACATTATTAAAGTTTTAGATCTAATATCTGATAGTGACACACTAAGAACTGGCACTCTTGGTAAGACCTATATTGTGCATGTACAGGAAGATTTATTTTATTTTTTTAAAAGAAAAGAGGGGGCCAGGGGAGGAAAACAGTGTTACTTAGTACGATAAACTGTACTCATGGTCTGCTCATTTTTTGTCATGGAACTATGGATAAGGTGATCTATGGCTTACTATTCATTTCCATATAAATGTGGTTTTGGACTTATTCATTTGTTTCTGTTTCTGTTTCAGGGATTGTAAGTGTAACATTCATAATAGGATTCCTGGGCTTTTTGTGGCTTCTTTTCCCAATGACGGGCCCAGATTTGTATAATGAAAGAATAGATAACTGCAGTTGTTGGCAAGGGTACTGCACATGGAGAGAAAGGATAAGAATGCCCCAGATGTAAATGTTAGTGTTTTTTTTAGGAGGGGTTGGTGGCCAAGTAAGAAAGAATTCTATATGTACAGAGTTTTCCTTAAAATTGCTTCAAGTTAAAATTTTCCAAAGGGTTTTAAAAGACTCCACATCATTACATGATTATAGTTTTCAAGAATTTTGCTCCTCTAAAGTAAAGTAATAATCAAGATGTTAAAATCAACAATTAAGATTATAACTAGAATAGTATAAACAAATAATAAATTGTAAAATGGTTCAATTTCAAATTTTGATATATAAAAGGGTTTAATTTTAATGTGGGTCAGACTGTCGTGTTTTGAAAAAAATTTAGAATTTCTTATTATTGACGGTTGTTTTCATCTAAAATTTGTATTCTTTCAAATAAATATCCCTTTGTTGAAAAAATGGAGATAAACATTTGAAGATTTTTTTATTAACTACAAGTAACTAGGAAAATATACCATGCAGAGTATAATAATACAATATTAATGAAATAATGAATATATACTAATAAAGTAGAAATAAAATAATAAATAAAATTGTTTAAATGTATTTAACACAAACAATTAATATGACAATGAAAGAGCTAAAACACACTCATTACTTATTTGTCTTTCAATTGCTCAACTACCGACTTAATTCTTTGTGCACTTCAGTAGTCTGAGGCTATGCAAGCCATTTTCGAAGCTCAGAAATGGTGAGTTTCTTCATGTGCATGAGGAAAATAATACTGTTTTGATTCTGTAGTTAGAAATGAGTTTTGTACACCTCTCTTTTTTTCAAAATGAGCATTAAAAAACTGCATGAATCACCAACACCACCTCCTTTTCTGTGGAGCAATCATAGTTTTCACTGTATTTTTTTTCTACTAAATGGCAGGTGGTTGGAATTTTTTTAATGATTACTTTCACTCAAAACATCCTTCTTATATTCATTCATTCACATAATTTGAAGGTTCCCCACTTTTCTTTTCTATATGTTCCACAGTTGTTATTTGCAAACTTAAAATTTCAAACTGGGATTCAATATTACAGCTCACTAAAAACCAATAGCAGTGTGACATGGAGGAGCAATTGAAAACCCCAGCAAAAAGATACTTTGGAGTCAACTTAAAATTATTGAGATTCCTTTTAAATTTTCAGTTTGCTACTTGAGTTAATAATTTATGTTTTCAAAAGGCAAAAGTTATTTATGGAGAAAGAAAATATAGTTTTCTGTTTTGGTATTGATTTTGGTTTGTGAAACTCGTCCTATAACTCCATAATATGGTGTTAGATATGGTTATGATGGCCGAATCTGCAGGCTGCAGATACTCTGTAACAAAGAGAATATAGTTTCAAGAAACATTTAATACAGCTAAGTTAAATCCAAGAGCAGCAGTGGTAAATATGTGGATATGTTGGTCCTGCTCTGAGGCATCTCTTGGTTAAGCCATATGCTTCTGTTATACTTCCAACTCCACCTTACTGTTGGTGAATTTATTTATTGTTTTGCAATAATATCAAAAAAATTTAAGTATCTTTCCTCATATTTGGACCCATTTATTAAAATTTTGACTGACTTGTGGGTCTTCAAAGGGAATCTCAGTCATCATGCCCCTCTCCTTAATTCCATATCAAAACTTCACACACTCACCTGCTTTCGTGACCTTAAGACCTCAGTTTCAGTTAGCTGCAGAATTACATGATGAAATTTTGTGAAATCCCTTTCAATTTTTATTCTGACACTCTTTATTCTATTCTATATTTATTTATTTTATCCCCTCTTAATGGAAACTTCAATCAGGTTCTTCAAATCTTTCAAAAATCACCACTTTTCATCCAATTAGGTATGAACATATAAAACTACTACAATTTTACTTTAATGATTTATTTGAATTAAAGAGTGGAATTGAAGAGGTAAATTTGAGATGATAAAGTAAAAATATAGAAAAAACTCATGAAAAATTGTAAATTATAGTTTTTTAATTGATAAAAATTGTAAGTTTACACATTTATCTTTATATTTAATTTTTTTTATAAGAGTTACATTTACATTTAAAATTTCAGAATTTAATTAAATATTTTATTAATAGAGAGATTAAATTGAAAAAAACAACATAATTACAATAACTACTTGTTGAAGACCATTTTTTAAAAATTTAAATAATAAAACTCTTAAAAAATTCTGTAGTATGACATTAAACAGCACTAAAATAATAAAAAAAAAATGAAATGAATATATGAGATATTTTAATTACTCCCTGTGCAAACCTAAGATGAGGAACAAGTTTGGTTGGAGTTTTGAACTCATCAATCCATTTTAACTCTCTTTGCTTAACCGGTCAACGAAACAAGTGAGACAAGTTGACTAGTCAGGTTAAATAAAAGTGAGATATTTCTATGAAAATAAAAGTTATTCTCTATAATAATTACTTATATTTACTATATTCTTCTATTTTTATTTTACTCTTATCTAGTTTTTAATTAAATGTCTTTGTGCTAAAATTACTAAATCCTAACCTATGACATTTTTTTACTATAATATTCCTAAAAATGTGATTTCTACTGTTACTGTGTATCTTACTTTGTTGCATGATAAACCTAAGTCATGATTAATTATTGATATAATTCGATACTCTATTTTTACTCATAATTTTTTTATAGAATAGTAATAAAAAATATAATTAAATAATTTTTAATATTTTATATTATTATTGAGTCCATTATTAATTAACTTTTTTTTCCTTAATAAATGAACTCATCAATATCATTGCTATATAGAGTTGGTAAAGATAAATTTCCTCCTACGCACTTTTTGGAATAAAGAAATATATATATATATATATATAGTGTTTTTCATAAATTAAAAATGTAATAATAAATAATAATTTTAGTCCTTTTAATTTTACTTCTATTCAATTCCGTCATTTATATTTTAAAAAGTTCATTTTAAAAATTTATTGTTTAAATTACTCAAAATAGTTATTCCATCCATTTAGAATTAATTTTACTAATAATTTAAAAATATTAGCAATTTAAAACTGAATATTTCTTTTTTAAATCACTAAACATATATAATGCTACTTTTAATCGCCACTATAGTTTTAAAAAACCACTCATTTCTCCTGTCTCCCATCGCATTGCACCCCGATTCATTGCAGGATATGGATCCTTCTTGTCCGCAACAATTTCTTCCATTGCTCTTCACAGGGTTAAATTTTAAAATACAGAAAAAAGAAATACATATGAGTTCAGATTTAAAAAGTAAAGAAATAATAATTTTATGAGTACCATTTAAGTTTAAATAATAATACTAAAGTGGATGTTCCGATTTCAAGTCTCATTTTTTTTTGTCATTAACTGAAGTTTTGTTTCGGTAAGTTTAATAGTTTCACATTAATATTAAGGATATTTTATGATTGACCTAGTGATGTCATCTCAACACTAAGTGAAAATAATTGATATTGAAATTTTAGATTTATTGATTTCAATAATAAAATAAATAAATATATAGTATTATTTATTTAAACTCTTAAGTAATGTTTTGAAACTCTTATTTTTATTTTCATAGATGGAACCAACATTTTGACCTTAAATCATTTAAGATAAAATGTTTATGACTAATTATTATATTTGAAGTATGGTTAGTTAAATTTATTTATTTTTTCTTAAAAAACACATCGATGGGTTAACATAAGTTATATATAAGTTATTCTTAATCTCAATTCCTAAATAATATAAGACTTTTTCTATAATACTTTATAATATATGTGAGAATAATATACAACAACAAATATAAAGAATAAGCAAATTAACAATAAATAGATACTTACATAAAATAACATGATATGTGTTATACAATATTATAAATAAACTATAACAAAGAAATACTTTATACAGTATAAAACTATATAACTGTATATTAATTTATGAAAGAAAATATACAAAGTCCTTCCAAAAATATAACTAAGAGACTTATGAAGTTGTATCAAAATTAAAAAATTTGCTTAATATTTTTAACAATACAATTTACTTTTGAACCTATTCATCTGAAATACATAATATATGTGAGATTAATTGAGTAGGTGATAAAATAAAATAAAGTAAATTAATCTATCATAATCCATTTCATAACTTGTTTCAAAAGTAATAAGAAGTTATATTTAAATTGTACATAAATAATCAAAATTTAACTTATGAAATAATAATGTGTGTTTGCCTATAAAATTTTTTTTAATCTTTTTGGTTTTTTTCTATTGGAATAATGTTGAAATCAAACATTATGAGAGGTGTCTCTCATATTCCTTATATTTATACTCATGAGGAATTTGAACTAAAGGACTCTCATATCCTTTTAAAGTCATTTAGTTTAGTGATAAAGACAAATACTTTTATAGTGATATATTTGAAACAATCATACTTACAATTGACTTTCTCAAATTTCTTAAAAAATATTATTAAACTTAAAATTTCCACATATAAAGAACTATATTTCATGACAATAGGGATTTTAAAAATAACTTATTATATGAAGGTTCAAATACAACCTTTATTTTAAAAAAAAGAAAAAGATTATAGGATTAAGGTCTCCCAACCCATGATTCTATACTACTCCTAGGACACATCTCACACCATAAAGACACACCTTAAAGAGGAGAAAAGATAGAAATAGGAAAACCACTTACCTAAAGAGAATTATTATTGGAAGAATTTAGAGAGGAGGAAGAAAAGAGCAGATTGACAAGCATCATTAGGGTCAATTATTGCATTTGAGATATTGTCTACTTTGAAAGTCGGTGTTTCATCACGGTTTTGTTTTTAAAAGGCACCTGAGTGGGTTGGAGGAGAAGGGAGTATATAAACTACCATTGGTCTCGACTCCTGAGCGATATGAGACTATATTGACAAACCGGAACAAGCCCCCCAGTCAAGGTCTAAGGGGAGTTTATATACTCTCTCCTCCTCCAACCCACTAAGACGCCTTATAAGGACAAAATCGTGACATAACACCGACCTCCAAAGCAGACAATACCTCGAATGTAGTGATTGTCCCTAACGATGCTATCTCTCGAACTTGAGGTCAAAACACTTGGTATCCTCTTCCTTTGGCTGATAAGAAAACATTTTTTTCTCCCATTTCTTAGCTCTATTTTTTGTCAAATGAAAAAAAGACACAAACTTATGGCTATATATATCTAAAATCACTTAGAGGGTTGCTAAAAGCAATTTGTCTCTGCCTTAGTTTTGTTTAATAGATATCAAAATGTAGATTCACTTCAAAGAGCAAAGTTGGAAATTAGGAATTTAACAAGCTATATTCATTGACCATATTTCAAAACGTTGAGTGGATTAGCTTTGGAGAAAAAAAACTTGATTTTTTAAGTGCAAAGCTCAAAAGAACTTATCGAATTGAGAAGGGTTAGGCATTGGGAAATAACTGAGTGAACTATGCAAAAAATCTTCCAAATTCATTTTTTGCATAATTTCATTGAGCGAAAATAAAATAACGAGATTTTCTTCCAATAAAGACATTCTGAAATTGAATTTGAAAGATGTTGAATTACTTTCCTACCTAATGTCCTAAACATCAGTTTTGAATGTTACGATACTTCTCGCCTTCTGAATTTTTCCTTTAATAACGTTCTTTGAATGCATTGTATTCTAATTTTAGTTTAAATAATAAGAATAATTTTTTTAATTATAATTATAGAGATAAATCTAATAAACGGGAAGGAAAAGAAATTTTAAATAAAGAACGTACTTAACATAATTTATGAAAAAATATTTTTAATTTATATACAAAATTATTTAATTTTTTTTATTTTCTTCTCTTAAAATTACTTTTTGAGAGTGATTTTCAATTCTTTCTATCAATGCGTACTAATTTACTCCTCTTCGTAAATGAATGACGAAATGAATTACTCTATTTTTTATTTTTAACATTAAAGTTTTGACATCATTACTTAAAAAATGAATTTATAAATAAATATAATGACAATATTTATTTTTGATTAAGAGAGGATAAGAGAAAGGAATGAATTTATAAATAAATATAATGACAATAGTTATTTTTGAATTAAGAGAGGATATATAAGAGATCATTTTCATTAAAATATACATAATGAAAAAAAAAACTCACAAGATCATATTGAACTGATGTTTGAAAATATAATTAGATAAATTTATTTATAAGATAGCTCTAATTTTAATAAAGAACATAAGTCCATCAAATAAAGTAGTTATTATAAATATATTTTTAGGCCATTACAATCTTAAGTGTTGTGCTCGCATTCTATTTTATTGCTTATTGAGAACAAATGTCTATTAAGAGCCTTTAATTAGACATTCGTCTTATTAAGCGTGAATTAAGTACCATGTGCTTGTTTTAATGTTATTTTCTTTATTGCGGACTGTTTGTGTAAATGATAATAAAATTATAAATATTTTATTATTAATAATAACCAATGTTAAAAAAATCTAGCATATGTAATGCACTACTGAAAAAAAAAAGACTTTTAATATTAGTTATATTTTACATTCTACATCAATTAAAGACCTAGTAGCTGATACCTTTCTATATTGAGTTTTAATCAAAGTTATTTATCTCTTTTTATATCGATTCATGTTATAATGGATGTAAAATGATCCTATAATCAATGTAGTATGTAACTTATTTTTAATGTTACTTCTATTTATGTGTTCCCCAACATGTAATTAAAAATAATTTGAATTAGCTATATCAAATATATATTTCTCAGCAATATACATCCTAATATTCATTCCAGATAATAAATTATAAAATGTATAAATGATTCTACTTAAAGTACATCAACATTTAAATAAAAAAGTTAAATCAAAACTAACAATAAATTATTTACTAATCAAAACTAAATTAACTTACTAATCAAAACTAAAAATTAAATACAATAACTAATTTTTTTTAGCAAAAAATGAAATAATTAATATTAAAGCGGAACATTTTAGGGATGCTTCAACCCTTATACAATATCCGAATAATAAGTAAAAACACCCAAAAAGCTAACTTAACAAGATATAGTATTCTCATAGATAATATAATTGCTTATAAATTATAGCATCCTCTAGTTTACTCTACTACGAAAGGATTATGCACAATCTACAATAACGTTTTTTGCCATTACTCTTTAGAAATGGTTTTCATATTGCTTCCAATCCAGGTGATCTATGAGATCAAATGATTATCATCAACAAACAAAAGCAATAAGAATGGGGCTGCATATGTGTAATTCTTCACACCAACTGCAATTATGCTTATTTGCAAATAAATTTCACTTTCTTTACACTGCTAGGCGTTTCTTCTTTTGTCGCTGCTTCCCAACATAACAAGTACATTCCCCAGACTTATTCCTTTGCAGCCTCCTTGATGCATTGCACCACTCAAGCATAACCTGCACTAAAAAAACTCAACCTTCCGCACCTCTTAGCTCAAAGATACAAAATGAACCCATAATATTTGACAACAACAACACATGCAACAACTTATTACATCAATACTAACAACACAAATAAGTGAATAATGAAATATGGAGCAAGTAAAGCTTATATGCACTATTGTACTTGAACCATCTGTTTTCGCACCATCTGGATTTATACTTGTTTCAAACCGATATACTTGAATTTGTCATCCTCCACAAATCATATTTCGATTCTAGGACATTCTTCCAAAGGCCAGTTTCAGGGAAACCTATTTTCCATAACCATTTAGTCAAGAGTGCCTTACTAAATAGATCAATGTGCCTAACACCAAGGTCACCCTTAATATATTTTTCCACTATTAATATATTTTTTTAATTTTCTATATCTTCTAGGTAGAAAAATGTTTGTTTCACTAATTCCCTCGTAATCAATGTAATATATATATATATATATATATATATATATATTTACATTAATTGTATATTTAACCATTGTGACAAAGACTATTAATAATTATGATAAAAACATGATATTTTTATTCATATTTTTTTAGCTTAAAGTGACTTATTTATGGGTGATCATAGATCGGAAATAAAAAATATAATAAAATATATTAGATTTAAAATTAATATCTATTTTAATTAGCTTAAATTGATTTGTATTTTTCCAATTTCCATTTAAATTTAAATTTAAACTAAATTGAATATAGTTTGTGATGGTCATTTGGACTGGATCAGTTTGTCAACTAAATTAAATTTATATTAATTTTTTAAAATTAAATTTGAATTGGTCTGATTTGTGCTTGACTCAGTGACCCAACTTAACATAGATTTGGTCCATCTATATTCAACTTGATGTGGGCTTAGCCCGACCAAACCTAACTCACCCTAAACTAATCTAGCTTATCTAAATCTTAGCTCAACTCAACGAAGTTTAACCTGAGCTTGACCCATTCAACGCATCCTAACCTAGGTTAAGCCTAACCAAGCTTAACATGGGCTTAACCTGGCCCGACCATATTGAACTAAGCTCGACTAGACTAAATCGAAGCTTGACATCGACTTGACCCAACCCAATTCAACCTAAACATGGGTTTGACACAACCTAAATACGTGAGTCCAACCTGAGAAATCTTAACTTGAGCTCAACCCGACCCGACTTGACCTTGGAAGACTTGTGCCTTAACCACCTTAACCTCTCTTTACTTGGACCCAATCTGACTTAACCTGAGTTAGATCTGACATGACTCAACCTAAGCTAATCTTGACTTTGCCTAACCTAAGTCATACTCTACCTAACTTAGGTCCGACCAAACTCAATCTAACATGGACCTAACTCAACTTTGATTAACATAGGCTCATCTTTACTCCAAAAACATGGGATTAACTCAACCTGACATGCCCCCTTCCAACTCCTCCTAACTTAGGCACCTTTTGACTCAACGTGATCTAGACCCAGCCCAACATCGTCCAACCTAGGCCCACCTAACTCATAAGGATTTGCCTCGACTCAGTTTGACATGTACCCGATTGATTGAGCTTGACATAGACCCAAGCCAACTCAACCTGACGAGGACCCAAGCTAACTCAACCTGGCATGGACCCGGGCTTACTCAACCAACGTGGACCCAAGCCGAATCAGGCTAACCCTTGCCTAACTCAAATTAGTCTGACAGGAACCCAAACTAACTTGGCCTAACCTGAGCCTTCCCAACTTAGCTCCATATGGGTCTGCCTCATTTTGGCTCAACTAGTTCCTCGCCATCTTGGCTTGACTTAGTCTTAACCCGATTTAGCCTAATGTGAGCATTCCCTAACTTGGCTTAACATGGATTTTAGGCAAACTCAACCTGAATTGGGCCTGGGCCAATTCAGCTTGAAGTGGGCCCGTGTTGATTCTACCTTAAGGACCCATAATAAATCGACACTACTTGAGCCTGGACTTACTCAAAGTGATGTGGACCTAGCTTAACAGGGCTCAGCCCTGTCGACTTGGCCAGACTTGGACTCGACAAAACTCTACTTGACGTGGGTTAACCCTAATTTGGCTTGACATGTATGACGTGACTTAACTTGATTTGTGTTTGGTCCACCCCAACCAACTTGACATGGTTCTAGCTTTACCTAAACTGACTTGATCCTATTCCAACTTGAGGCTTAGCCTGATGTAAGTTTTGCTTGGTTCAACCTAACCTAGTCAGACCTAGTCTAGTTTGACTTTTGTGTGGCCTAATCTTACTTGTCTTGGGCTCCACTCAACCCATCCTTACTTAACTTAAACCCAACATGGTTGACCTTGCATGAGTTAAGTCCAATCTAACCCAACATTTTCTTAGTCGGATTTGGCCTAACCTAACAATTCATAACTTTAAGTAAGCTAGACTAGTAACTTAATTTTGAATTTTCAAAGTCTAAATAATTATTAAATATATATTCAATCCAATTATTTTTTGAATTTTCAAAATCTAAATAATTATTCAATTTCTATTTAATTCAAATTCAATTAAATGGAATGAACTCAAAATTAAAAGATATAAATTTGGATTAGAGATAAATCTATTAAATTAGATTTAAAATAATATGAATTTAAATAATTATAAATTGAATTTGATGATTTTTGAATTTATTTTCTTACCACTATGTAAAATAAATTTTCCACCCTAATGAAATGTTTAACATTAATAGATTGAATAAAAATAAAAACTGTTTGAAGTTATAAAAAGTAACAAAAAAATACGTGTAATGATAGGATGTACTTAAGAAGATGGGTAAATAAAAAAGTAGAGAAGAGAGGTTTATTTTTCTGAATGGGATGAAAATACTCTTAACACTAATATCGGTTAACTATACATAATTTTGAAGACTTATTTGACCTACTAATCATAATACGATCTTCATCTACATTATAGTCAACCATACGAGGCATTGACAATGTCATGTCCTGCACTCTGATATTTTCTGGGTTACCTTTGTTTCTTCCTCACATATTCTAATGAATCCTCATTGACTTTCATTCCTGAATCTTTTGATGACTTCTTTTCTGATAAGAAGATCTCTTCTAAAAAGAATCTGAACGATAAGCCATCTCTGTCACCCTTCATTTTCATTTTCTAATTTTCATAAAAAATGTAACATTTCTTTTCACTTTGAATGTGGACTGACTGACAGACTACCCACGTTTTCTTTTTATTCCATAAACTTTATTTGTTTAGTATTTTGTCATCGAACTAATACACTACCAACAATTATTTGTGTGTCAAGCCAAGTGAAAAGAATAAAATAAAGCATGCAACACGACACCATTGATCCCGATTATCACTTTGCTTCATGGGGGAGCTTCATGTAATAATTACCATTTTCCATAGAAATTTCATCCAATTCATGAATTTTAAAATCAACTAGAATTCATGGAATTGATTATGTTAGTGTATATATTATTTCACGACATGGAAAACCAGAGGCAGTGGCAATCAGAGCTAAGCATATAATAACTTTATATTCCTTTCTAGCAGATAGACCTGATACACCATCTTACAACCTTGTAGTTCAGAAATTCACATCTAACCCCCCAAAAAAGAAAAGTTGATTAAACATGGAAATGGAAGTAATAGTGCCCTGGTAGAGGATTGCTAGTATTGTCCTATGGAACAGAAACTACAACTACACTGCTCACATTGGTTTTACACAAAAAAGATTAAAAAAAACAATTACTGTCACTAGAGGGGTCAATGCTTCTCATCGCTAAGCACATTAGTTGGAGGAACTAGAAGGATTTTGACTGCCACTTGAGCTGAGACTCAGGTCAAGAATGGAGTTTGAAGCATTAGCTTTCTGATTTCCCTTGGAGAGTTTCTGTTTGAGCTCAGACAACAGTGCCTGGTTCTCTTGATTAAGAAGCTGTGCCTTCTTCCTTAGTCTCTCGTTTTCTTTCATTATGTAACAGTTCTGCAGGTACAGCTTTGAGTTCAACCTCTCCATCACGGCTAATCAAATCTCCAAATTTTCCTGCACTGACCCTGAAACCAGAAAATAATTGTTATTGTTTGATCCACAGGATATGATATCGAGCAAAGAATCCAAAGACTTAAAGGGGTAGATTCATATACAGATATATATTATATTGGATTGAAAAGAAGAAGAAGAAGAAGGAAAATATAAAGTAAGAAAACAAGAAAGGAACAGAACCACCTTAATAATAAGTGAATGGAAAAAAAAGAAAGAAAGAAAGAAGAATATGCAAGCTTCCTAGTGAATGTGTTGCTTTATGAATTGCTTTGGTAGATATAATTATGACACTTAAGAGAAGAAGGCAAGATGAACAGGGAAAAGCATAGGGGGGGTGGAGGGCAGAACAATTGAGTCTTTTGGACCACCTTGTCAAATAAATAGAGCATATGGGGTTGTCTGAAAAACTAAAGAAGATGGATGATGCAGGGGGGGGAGGGGGGGGAATAAGTTAATAACAGTTGTCCAAACCTGCACTGACTTGAAAGCAGAAAAAGAAGATGGCTTCTTTCGGCTATCCCAAGAGGGAAGAAAAGGATAAAGGTCCTACCTACGTAAAAGAGACAAGCTTCGTACACCGAGATCTTCTGTGTGTTTGTATGTCTATGCAAAAACACAGTTCTTGGTGTTCCAAGCACACATAAGAGGCATTCCAAAAGGTTTTTAATATCCTCAGTAGTGCCAAAAGTTGCCAAAAGTAAAATGGAAATAAATAAATAACTAAATAACTTAATGGAAGGCTATGGCTAGAGAAAGACAAAGAAACCATTGAGGGTGTTTTCCTTTCTTTTTATTCTTTTAAAAAACTATAAAATAAAAATAAAATAAAATAAACGAAACAGAATCTACAGAGAAAAAGGTTTGATAGGCCAAAAACATTCCCTCCACAAAACAAGGTGGAGTGAAACTAAGATACCTCAAACTATGTGAAAGCCTTAAGTTAGAAGAAGCAAGCATGAGTACAGGTGATTTGGACTCAGATATCTAAACCAAAAAACACTAACTTTGCAACAGCCTAAAATACCATGTCTACATTTGTTTGTGAAAGTAATGAGGAAAACAAAACAGCACAACAACAACAACAAGAGGATGGATAATGTGTGTGTGAGAGAGAGAGAAAGAGAGAGAGAGAGAGAGAGGTGGGGTCCCCTTGTCTTTCCCCCCTGAACTTTTCGAAAAAGATCACCTTTTGAAGGAGGTTGGGAGACTTTGGTGGAGGAAGCAGAGTCTGGATTGTGGAAGGAGTAGCAGTGTGAAAAGGGTGAGTTTAGGGATGAGGAAGTGAGGGACAAGGGGAACAAAGGGTGTTAATTTATAGAGGAAAAAACACACAAGAGAGAGGAAGAGCACAGAGTCACAGACAGACACAATGGATGAAAATAAAAAAGAGAGAGGGTGGGGGGACGTGCCCCTCTTCTCTCTGACACAACAATCATGCATGTGTAAGCATGGAAGGCGGCCGGTTAGTAGCCTAAAAGATTTTATGTTTCGCTTCTATGATGATGCTTATGGCGTCATGCCAATCATGATGCTCTACCTTTCATTTTGCTTTTCTATTTTTTTAAGGGTACGTTCCTTCTTCTTTTCTTTTATCACCCAAATGTTGGTTAGGATCACATTTCCCACCAACTATGCTTTCACATGATTGGTGTACATATATCTAATCTACATTATACACATACACAACATGTATGTATCTGTGTATAACTTTATGTCCAAGATATCCTATTCAGCAGAAACAAAGTGTTTTGTTAAGAAACTGATCTGGTTTAAGTATGGCAGAAGAAGCAAAGCAATCCCTGTTGGGGGAGGGTAGAGTGGGAATAAAAGTGGTTATAATGGGGAGGAGAGGAACAATAATGGGGGCTTTCAGTTAGGGTTTGTAAAATGATGATGGGCTAGGCCGTCCCAAGATATGCAATGATGGTTTGGATTGGGTCCAAAACCACCATCAGCACCCTTCCTTACCCCCTCACCCCTATCATCAATTACTCTTTTGTTTTATTTATGCTGTGGTTCTTCTATTTTTAGGCCTCCATAATTTACACTTTCGTTTGTGTAATTTTCATGTGTTGGGAAGTGTTGGCAGTAATCATTCTTGTTGCCGTAATGTTATTCCTCCTTTTGTTGAAAATGGCGATTTTTGTGCATTGAGACCTGAGTGAGAGAAAGATAGAGAGAGAGAAGAAGAGACTGCCACTTGTTTATGGACTTGTCTCCACTACACGGCACTACTTAGCTACTAGTAGCTACTTGTGTGTTTAATTGTTTACCATCATCGTTTCCCATATTAATTATGAATATCCCTCATTTTACATTTGAGTGATGATACCAAATTTTGTTCATTTATGTAGGTGTATCATATGATATGATATGATAGGATATGATATGAGTGAGTGAGATGCCCAAAATCCGTTGCCTTACCTCCTGTTAATTCACTTTCTTTGTTTCTATATGCTTGTGCCTGAGAGAGAGTGCTTTAACTTTTTAACAAACTAAATGTGAAATCATTAAAAAGGTTCCACAAAAAGGGCAAAAAAGAAAAGGATGGGAGGAGTGTTATGCATTGTGATTATACTAAAGCAGGGCTGTGTTTGAGAATTAGTGAGATTCCATTCACATTCATTACCCTGTGGCTTATATGAGGTAATTAGAAGCACTGATGGTGTTTTGTTTTACGTTATTATATATAATGATAAAAAAAAATAGTAATAATTATGAGGAAATGTGTATGGTAGTGTGTTAAGTAAAGCAGTGGTTTTGTTGCCAAATTAAGGAGAAGAGGTTGAGATAATAATTGTTTGGGGGAAAAAAAGATGGTTGGATGAGAGTTTGGGCCAGGCAGCCCCGAAGTCCCTCGTGGGTTATGAGTGGTAGAAACGTGAAACATGATGGTTGACAGATGGTATTTTGGATGCGTCTATTTTTCTTATGTGAGTCAATTTGTCAAGCACTTCGTGGGTGTGCCCCCCCTTCTTCCTTCCCCCTTTCAATCCCCTCTTTCGGACTTTCCTTCCATCAATCTATCTTATCTATTTCTGGGGTTTCAATTTTCATCTTCTTTTACTAAATAAAATTACTTTTTTTAACTACAATTATCTTATGCATAAATTCTAAACTAATTTTAAAAAACCTATATTAATGAAGAAGTTTGTTGATGTTCACCATCAATCGTTTTTATATATCATGTTTAAACTCTAACTAAGTTTGTTTAATAAATCATAAGAATTATTACTTGAGTAACGAAGTTAATTTGATTAGATTTTTAGGATTCAATCATTTATTTTTATTTTTATCAGAGTTATGCATTAGAGATTTTTTTTTTAATTTTTTGTCTTTTTTTCGTTTATACATTGTTTAGATTATTTTTGGAAGTATATTTGTTTCTTTTTCATAAGTTTAGTCTACTATTTTTTTTATATCATTTTCATGTGATGACACATGCTCTCTAGCATGACTTTCATGAAAAAAAAAACATATAATTTTTCTTATGTCAACTATCTTATACTTTTTTTTATAATTGTTTTTTAGATATTAATATTTAATTTTAATTATTTTTTGACGTATTAATTAATCAAATTAATAAGCTTAGACTGAATTTTTATTTCTAAATTGTTTTTATAATTTTATTTTCAATTTCAAAAGTCTCAAATCTCTTTAATTTATTCATATATATATATAATAATGAAGGATTAAATATACAATTGAATTTTTCTAAGAATAAAAATTTCACATTTGTAAGATTATAAGAACCAAAAGTGGATTTTAGCTTTAAATTTTTATGTATTTGATGAAAGTATCCAAATGACATTAATTAATTTGTGTAATGCAATGCTAATACATTAGTTTTGTAATTTCTTTTATATTCAGTAATAAATAACATGAATTATGAACATGTGGTGCTCCCCTAAACATGCTATTCTATATCTGAATTTTACTTTTATTTTTATAAAAATTAAAAATAAGTTTAAACCAAGGAAAAAAAACAGAGAAACAAATTAAACCATATATAAGTACATAATAAATAGGAAATAAATTAACAACTATTTTAGTTTTGGTTAATTGAAAATTACTATAAAAAGTTAGATTTCAATTTTTTGAAATTATTTAAATTTTATTATCTAATTTTATATGACTATGCAAACATTAAAATATAATTAATAGGTTAAAATGAAATTTTAAACTTCAATCTCATTATTTAATATTTTATGTAGAAAAATTATTATATAAAAATCAATTTTTTTTAAAAATAATTAGTTATTATATTGACTAAATTAGATATTTTTGTAAAAATTGAAATAATAATTAAAACTTTAATAATTAATTGGATATTAATTTATAAATTTTAATATTAAAAAATATTTTAAATATTAATAATTTTTTAATATTTATAATAATATCTAATCTAATCAATATAATGATTAACTATTTTTAAAAAATAATAATTTTTATTTAATAATTATAAATATTAGTTGGGTGGGTACCTATATATTTATATTTTAAAATGATGTTAAAAACGTCTTTACATTACATAAAAAAAACGTTAGTAGTTATGAAAAATGTTAGAAACATAACTTATTATTTAAATATTTTGAATATGTTTTCAATTTTTATTCTACCTTCTATAAAAAAAAATGCTTATTTTTCAGTTCTCTAAATATACAACTTGTTTTTAGTTTCTACTATGAATGACACTCGTGACTTATACGTTTAAAGAAAGATCATGTGTCTATCTTATATAGTAGTCACTATTGTATTTTATGATGACAAATTCGATACCTCCAAAAAAATTCTAGATTTATAAAAGAAATTGTATTTATATATATTAGATTAAACTACAGGAATCAAAAGCAATAATTTCAGATTTTGGAGGGATCCACGTTGAAAAAAAAAACCTTTTACAATTAAAATAAATAAAAAATGATTCCATAACGATTACAATTAATATTTTTAAATTTGTGAGTAAACAAATTCTAATTCAAAATCAAAACACACTAATATTATAGGGACAAATGTTTATTTAAGTTGTTATTTTAATTGTTAGCTAAATTTTATATTAAATTATATTTCTCAATCCGCTCGTAAGCTAGAAAAATATTAAATAATTATATAAAATAACAAAAGAAAAATAAGTTACCTCATTGATGATGATGCATTTCTAATAAGTTAAACGTATTGTCCAATAAAAGTTACACACATTAAAAAAAGTTTAACACTTTTTTTTTATATAATAAATTTCAAGGATAAATTTAACAATTTTAAAAGTGTGTTTGAGAAAACCAATGATAATATAAAAAATAGGTTATAAACTAGTTTAATATATAAAAGGATTTATAAACTAAGAGATATAGATATAAGACTTTTAGAAGTAAATTAATATTAATTTTGTCTTTTTAAATTCTTAGTTGTTTCTCTTTATACACATGTTTAGCATTTATTTTGTCTTTTCTTATTCTAGTCTTTATTGACTCTTTATTTTACATTATGTCTCTTTAGTTACCCAGGATGAGTGTACTCCTTCTATATATATTTAGACTCTTTGCTTTGATTTAATTAAGGAAAATAAAATAGAAGAAATATTTGTTCTCAAATCTTTTGTCTTCATTTTTCTCTTTTGTTTATCTAAATTCTTTTTTATAATATGATAATTTTAACGAGAGTTTGTTGGGTTTATCATGTCATCTGTTATTGGATCGTTATCGGAATATATTGTCCCACACACGAGCTGTCACTCTCGGGGTGTGAGTGGTGTGTGTTAGAGATCCCACATCGATTAGAAATTAAGACATTTCATAGTATGTAAGTGGGTGCAACCCTTACCTTATAAGCTGATTTTATGAGGTTGAATTAAGCTTAAAGTTTATTTCTTAATTCTTAATATGCTATCGGAGTCTAGTTAATAGATGCATGACTTTTGGAAGAAAATTAATATTAATTTTGTATTTCTAATTCTTAGTTGTTTATATTTGTATATATGTCAAGCTTTTGTTTTATCTTACTATTTTTTTCACATTTTGTCTCTTTAACTATCTAGAATGATTGTACTGTTTGGATTTTACTTTGATTTAATTAAAAAAATAAAATAGAAGAAATATTTCTTCTCATATTCTTTATCTTCTTCTTTTTTTATCTAAGTTGTTTTTTATAATATAAATACTTCAAAATAATTTATTATAGACTTTTTTCTTATATAAACTATAAAATAGTTCAACTTACTTAAATTATAATTTGTAGTTTATTAAATTTTATTTAATTATTATATTTAATAATTTAATATATTTTTTATTATCTTTAATTTCGTTTTACTTATTATTATTTTAATCTTATAAATATAATTAATGATACAAACTATTACTTGTTAATTTCCTTTTTAATTTTTCGTGCAATTTGTATTAAAAATAATTTAATATTACAAATTAAAATAATAAATATTTTATTAAATAATTATATGTAAAAGTCACACATAATAAAAATTGTA
The DNA here is from genome assembly GCF_051622355.1 of Phaseolus vulgaris. Lineage (NCBI taxonomy): Eukaryota > Viridiplantae > Streptophyta > Magnoliopsida > Fabales > Fabaceae > Phaseolus > Phaseolus vulgaris. The sequence goes on along the minus strand of NC_143504.1, from coordinate 54,874,428 downwards.
AAAAGGAAATTTAATATATAATAATTTAAATTAAAAAATTAAAATTTTGAAAACATGTATAATTTAAAAAATATATATTGAAAAGTTTAATAAAAATATTAATTATATTAAAAAGTTTAAAAATATTATTATTGTTGTTTAAAAATATAAATTTCATTTATATAATAATATTTGTATAGTCCTATTTTTATTTATTTCATATTTATCAGCTAATTTATTAAATAAAAACTTATTAGTACTAACTGGCTTATGAGATAAAAACTAATTTATCAATTATAAGCTCCTTAAAGAACTTAAATCTGGACGAGAACATGGGAAGATTATGATTACACAATGGAATGAAATGCAAATTATAATTTTTTTATTGGTTTTGTACTTTCATCTACTTTGTACAACGAAATCCATAACATTTTAGTTCAAACAGGGCCTGCTTTCAATTATTTTGTTTCTCACTACTTTCACTCTCTATACAGTCAAATAAATTTTATGTTTTTTTAATTATTTAATATTATTGGTATATCTCCTATAAAATATATAGTCTTATATTTGAAGTATCTACAGTAAAATGATTAAGTTTTTTTTCATATCTATATTCAAACTTTATTCAATGGATATAGTCCATTATTAAGTTCTTTTTATGTTTTATTCTAAATGACTTTATCTATACTAGTGGGAACATAGGACACTCGCTACGATAGGTCCAAAATGACTCTAATACCATATTACAAAGTGGACTTTAAGCCTAACTCAATCCCATAAAACCGGCTCATGAGGTTGAGGTTTGCACCCACTTATATACAATGAAAGACTTTAATCTCTAGTCGATGGATCTCCAACATAATTAATAATAGTTTTATTAAGATTTTATGTTAATTTTTTTATATTTTCATTTTATTATTTTTGAATATTAAATTTTGATTTAACTTGGATGTAGTCTTGAACTTTGTAAGGTTATCAAGATTAAAATTAAGGTTTAAAAAAAATGGACTAGCAAACAATGTCAAAACATGATGCAAATGGTTGTATGTTGGAAGTGGTATAATCTATCACCATATCAATTGAATCCCCATCTTCCATGGCAAAGAAGTTGAAAAAAATAAAATAATAAACTAAATACAAATTACCAAACTTCCAACTTATGTAATATCTAATAGATCAAAGCATCAGTAGACATAAAAACTTTGCCTGCAAAGCTGGGCTTAGGATTCATACAAAAATATAAAAAAAAAATTAAGAAAGCAATAGAAACAAAAAGGTACAAATCCTATAACAATGAGACACGTCTCTGCTTCGAACGCTTTGGGAAGTGCGAGAAGGAGGAAACAATGGTGGTTGTTGTTGTATAGTGGTGATTGAAGAGGGACTAAGATGGGTGAGAGTAGGAGAAGAACATGGAGCGTGAAAGAAGAAGGTTCAAAATGTGTCAAAATTTATGAGCATTTTTTTTCTTTGGATACAACTGGGGAAAACTACTCCTTATAAGGAAGTGGAAGAAAGTGGTAACCGCTCAACTACTCCTTATAAGGGAGTGGATGTAACTGGTGAAAACTACTCCTTCGTAAGAAAGTGGATGTAAATGGTGACGGTGAAAACTACTCTAGAAAGTGGTAACCGCTCAGTAATAATCAAATTGTTCACGTTTGACCACTACTCACATTTCCTAATATTTATTTTTCTTTCATAAAACAAACACCTTCATTTTCAATTCAAACGGTTGTTCCATTTATTTAAAATATTTTATTAAATTTATTTCTCTCTCACACAACAGACACTCTCTCATTATGTAATTCATTTTCAAAATAAATTATCTCTTTCAATTCATAACCACTCTTTCACCTCTCTTTCAATCAATTCATAATTGTTCCTCCACCTCTCTTTCAATTCATCAATTCATAATTGTTCCTCCACATCTCTTTCAATTCAAAACCGCCCCCACTACGTATACCAAATATTGTATAAAAAATAAGAAAGGGCACAATGACCATAATACAATAATAAAATTAAATATTAATATAAGGATAAAATGAGAAAAAAATTAAGAGCATTTAAGAAGGGAATAAGAAATAACACAATGACCATAATACAATAATAAAATTAAATATTAATATAAGGATAAAATAGGAAAAAAATTAAGAGCAGTTAAGAGAGGAATCCCCTTTATAGGTATAGGTATAAAATATATTCAATTTCCCAAAGTTAATTCAAGACTTATAAAATAACAGTTAGATGTACAACAAGTTATATTTTTTTTTATCAGCAATAAAAAATCAATAAATGAGAACCACTTCAGGGGTGGTCCAACCCTTTTACAAACACACATACAATTTAACTCCTAACTCGACACCCAAAACCGCCGGTCAAAAGACCAACCAAACCAAGCGCTAACTAGCTTTACCGAATCAGCCGTATACAGGCCAAAGGATCCAGAACCCAACAGGGATAGGAAAAATAAACTTCGCGGGACTTTGCAGCAAACCAAGACCACACCTTTACTTGTGCTGAGGCAAAAACTTCTAACGCATCTGCCACTCCTCCATTAAAGACGACCGAGTTCCTATGCTTCCAAATTTCACTCACAATTCCAACCCAAATTGCCCCCCAAACATCATTAACTGAAACAGATGCCTGACTCAACCTGAATTGAATAAAATTTTGCATTGGATCCGAATGGATTACGAACGACACTCCAAGCCACTCAAAGCAAAGGCACCATACCCTCCAAGCAAAGTCACAAACGGCGAACAAGTGACTCGACGACTCATCGACCTTCCCACACAAGCAACATACAGGATTTTCAACCACCATCCCGCGCCTTACCAAATTAACCCTAGTTGCAATCCTATTTTCCAAAACTCTCCAGGCCAAGAATACAGCAGAAGGCAAGGCTTTACACCTCCACAACCTACAGTAGGTCGGAGAGGACTCCCCATCACTAACCCTCCTTACCTTGCTATAAGCTGAGTTAACAGTAAAACTTTGAGACCCCTCAGCCTTCCAGATCCAGCTATCCACCCCTCCCACATCCATCTTCACCCCTTGCAGCAACTGACTCAACTGCTCCTCCAACAACTTCTCCCAGTCAAAGAGGGATCTACGCCAGCACAAATGCCAAATCCAAACACCATTAAACCAGTTCCCGAACTCGGCCACCTTAGCAGCTTTAGCTGTGCTAAGCGAATATAATCTCAGAAACATTCCCTTCAGAGCACCACAATTCAACCAGCTGTCCTCCCAGAATGAAATATTTCCTCCATCACCAACTTTCCACTCAACCCCATCTTCAAAACTTCTGCCCCAGCCCACCGAGGCCCAAACCTCCTTCAAGTCTCTCCACCAAAGAGAACCCCTACAGGGTTTACCTTCCGCTCTCAAATTCCTCTATCCACCATATTTAGAGTCAAGAATCTCTTTCCACAAACCTCCCTTGGCCGACCCCCACCTCCAAATCCACTTGCCTAGCAGGGCCAGGTTAAAAGTCTTTAAGTCAATGATTCCAAGACCCCCGTAGTCCCGAGGCTCGCAAACCTTATTCCAAGAGGCCCAAGCAATCTTCCTTCTGTCAGAACCCCACCCCCAAAGGAAATTTCTTTGGATCCGAACTAACTTGTCAACCACCCCAGATGGCAGTTTGAATAGGGACATAAAGAATAACGGAACTGAGGAGAGGACTGACTTAATCAAACAGATCCTCCCAGCCATCGACAAACACCTGCCTTTCCACCTCGACAACTTGCCCTGAACTCTCTCTAACACCCCGTTCCAGAAAACACTGCGCTTATGGCATCCTCCTACCGGTAACCCTAAATAGACAAAAGGAACATTTTTTTATATCTCCTTCCTATTTTGTCATTTATTAAATGTCCTTATAAAAGAAGATACATAGATAAAAAAAATTATGTTGTATATACATCATATCTATTGCATTATTGTTTGACTAAATATAATTTTAAGAATACTTCAATCCTATAAAATTAATCTTCAAGGGAAGTTTGTTTTCAATTAGAATTAACTACATATCTAATACAAGACTAAAGCCTTATTCTTGAAGTATTTTGAATGACTTTAAAAAATGTTAACTTAACTAGTTAAGAATAATTAAGATAATTTTTCATCATTTCACTATAAAACTTGAAGTTTGAAAAGACGATTCTACATTAAATTTATATAATTTTTAATATTATATTAAAAATTGAAATAAAGTAATTGTAAGATCATAGGTCTCACTCATTTTTCTTTATTATCTCTTTTTTTTATCATTTTTTTATTTTTTTTCTAGTTCTTGTCCTATATATGCTCTTTTCCTTTTATTTTTTAAACCGTTTATTTTTTTATTTTTCATAAACATATCTTACGTTTATAAGATAACTAGAGATATAGAGTATTTTTAGTTTATTAAAATAACTAGATATAAAGTATTTTTAGTTTATTAAAAATTAATTTAAAGTAAGTTGTCTTTTACTCTAACATTTTTCTACCCCCATGCTCTAACATTTTTCTACCTCCTTACTCTTCTAACTTTATTTATGAATATTATAAAGTTTCATTCATTAACTCATAAATGTTAAATTTTTTAGTTAGTTCATCTTATTAGGTGTGTTTTGGTTATCTTAGGTGATGCTTTCTTCTCTTAGATATGTGGTGTTTTTAAGTTATCTTTTGTTTATTGCATTATAAAAAATTATTTTGAATTTATAATATTCCTATATTTTCCCATATTTAATAATTAAAATCTGCAATATATATAACTCTTCATACAATTCTACAAAATATATCTCTTTTCATTAAACAAAATATTCAAAATAAAATAAATATTTCATTCCTTCAGCTTCTCACCAAGGAGTTCTATCACCAGCATTTGCTCTCGTGTAAATACACGATCATCACATATTAAGAAAAACAATCCACAAAACAAAGCAAATGGTAAGCTAAATATTTTTAAGAATTCTAATATAAATATAACTTTAAATATTCGCATAAAGTCATCAATTCTCATGCATTTCCACATAACCATCAAGTGTCTATCAAAATTCACAATTTATTTTTCTCATGTCACACTTCTACTCACTGAGAACACATAAACACTTGACTTTGCTTTTGGAAGACTCGTGTATTGAAATTAGCATCCAGAGACCTGCAATTAATCCTAAAACAAAATTTGAAACTGGTGACCACGTTACCCCCACATCCATATTTTCTAGCCTAAGGTTTTATTGAAAATTTAAACTAGTTTCTCTTACCTGAACTTGAGCAGATACTCACTAAGTGTTCCAAATCTATCAAAAGTTTAAAGGTAACTTAACCTACACCATAGAGTCCTGATAAAAAAAATCTAACTATATCACTAGGGCCTTGAGCTATCAGAGATTAACCCTGAAGCTAAAAGGGTCACATGCAAAGCCTATGCAGAGACAAATCTAACAAATTCAAAATTTAACTCAAAGAGAAGAGCAAAAATGAACTTACTCTATTAAAGATTATGATCAGGTAGTCTTGTAGTATTTACTGCTAGGAGTTTGATGATGGCGGACTCCAATCGTTAAACTCATGAGCGAGGAGATCATAATCTTAGAAAGAAGGCAGAGGAAATGAAAAAAGACTTTTTAGAGAGATGATGGTTCTTTTAAAATGAAACCTGAATAACTGAATTTCTATTTATATGCTCTTTTAAATTTAATAATAAAATATTTATGTGTCATTTTAATTGTACCTCTTCTACTCTAAGACTATTTTTCTCGGTCCTTACAGAATTTGGTTATGAATTGTTATTCATGTTGAAAATCAAAATGAATTATTAATTATTATTAATGTTGAAATTGTTAAAAATTTTGATTGGGAATGTTTGACTTGAATTGGATGTGATATGCTTTCACTGGTTTTAAACATAATTTTTAGTTTGGCATAATCAAATTAAGTTGTATTGTACATTTTTATATAAGTGTATATAGACATCCAAACATGTTTGAGTTGATAGAACAATAAATTATGGATTGTAAAATTGTTTCGTTAATTTTTCAGATTTGTTATTTATGCATATTCTAATTGAGTTATGCTTAAGATTTTGAGCGTAGAGCATTATTATTTTAGCAACTAAGTTGACACTCAAGTAATAACACTTCTCACTTAAGTTCGGGTTGAAAATTAGGGTGAGAGAAACATCATAACAATTCTATCTCTTCTAGAACTTTAATCGTTACATAATCATTTAAGTGATGAAGTACCACTGAATTACATGATATTCTTAAATTCTTTTAAAGTAAATACAAAGTCTCATTGCTAAAATGTAATCTATATCATTCAAGTAATATAGTATATTGTCCGATAGCTTGATCAAGATAAAGTTAACAAATTCTACTCTAGTTCGTTAGAGTATCTCTCTCAAGTGATAAATACTTGCTCAATTCACTTTGTAAATGTATATTTCACTCTAGATGGTTTATGTAATGTATGTAACTATTTAATGACATAATATTTAATCCATTTGAACTTTGAAGTTTGATACCTCAAATGGTATTAAGTATAAAAAACATGTATCATTGTTTTTATTTATGGAAATTATATAAATTAACAAAGCACATGTTTTTTAATAACTGTTCTTGGTTGTATACCCTGAAGGTTGATCTTGATCTTCATGTAGTAAAAATGTGTCATGTCTTACTAAAATAAATTTAAACCTCCTTATTGATAGAAGAATATTATTGATAATATATTAATAAACACTTGTTAGAAGGTTTTATTGAGATTAGTAAACCCCTGAAGCCAATCTAAACTTGATATGAAAAAAAGTTCCAGTCTTTAACTTGTGATATTTTGCAAAGAATCTACTGTTAGTTCTAAAATTTCTTGCTCTGTGTTTCCTTCAGAAGAGTAGTGTGTAGCTAGCTAGTTTCTGGTGCATAGTTTAGTTTGTAGAGTTGGACTGAATTAGAAGTTGGGGAAAAAATTGCAATTAGTAGTAATAGTAGTAGTGAAATCCATAATTGAGTTAGTGTGGCTTTCTGCAAATGAATGACTACCCCTTTGTAACGGCGATATAGCTGCGGCTAAGGGCTTCCTCTGCTCAACAAAAGTAGTAGCCTCATGAGTTCCTACCCCAAACATCTTCACTACTACCCCAACATGTGCTTAGTCAAAATGCCATTCAACTTGACAAAAAATAAATAAAAAATCATGGTAACAAAAACAATGATGATGAGGATGGCAGTGAAAGAAGTGAATGGAAGCAAGAGCATAAGCACAAAACACAGAGAGTAAATTGGATTAAATGCTTGTGTGAATCTAATAAAAGGGTGTTATAAATCTGGTCAGAGTGAAACAATGATGGCAAAGGGCCAACAATAATGGTTCTCTTCCCCTGCTAATCCACTCCTTCTTAAATAACCATTTTGCTTTTCTCCTGCAGAATTGAGTCCCATTTAATAGTTTATTCATTCATGATTTAAGGGTGGTTAGTTTTTTCATAAATGAGCATGACAGTGGTAAAGATTTTTGTTTATAATATTTGCATGGCCACAGAAAATAACTACCACTCATCAATACCCTACCCATCATCATATACCTTCTCTATAATTACAATTATGCAGCGTGGTAATGACCCATCTTTATTTTTTACCAAAAGGAAAAAAATAGAAATTGAAAAGAGTTTGAGATGATTGCATGAAGCAGTGAGAAAGTGAGAAGAAGCATAAGAAGTGATTTGTGGAGCATTTTGAAGCAACACACGTGAAGGGTTTGAAATTTCATCCCCTTCTCTTATTTATATGTGCTCATCATGGGTGAGCGTGTGAGAGAAAGATCACAGAAGGGTAATGAGTTGTGGAAGAAAGAAAGATAAAAAGGTTAGGCATTTAACGAGACCAACCCCAAATGCCATGATTTCATGAATATTTCAAACCTTCCATTACTTCTTTTTCTGAGGTCATTTACAATGATTTCGCATAATACCAATCCCTGCACTGCTAATGATGGTTTTTTACATTATTACGGTCCGTAAGTGCATTGAACCCTACACGTGAGCTTAGGGGTTCCATCAATTTTTTTACCCTCTCTGGGGGACCACACCTCACCCCTTCTCCTTCTCCTTCTCCTTCTTCTCTTCACTCTTTGCTACTTTACTAACTCCCATAACCACATTTTTCCATTACTAATCTTTCCAATTCCCTGCATGGCATAATAATCTCTTCAACTACTCACTTTTTTTCTAACTTTCCTGCAAAATACCAACTCAAAGTTTCATAGCAATAGTAAGTTAATCTTTCTTACCACATAAAAGAATTCCACGAAATTGAACATCCTTGTACAGATTAATAAATTTATTATTTATTTTTCTTGAAAATCTCAATTTTTTTAGTTATTAATTTTTAATAAAATGTTAATGTTTTATTTTTAAATTATATAAACCTAATATATTCATCGATAGAGTGAAATTATTTTAGTAAAATCATTTTTACTTTTAATTTGTGCTAGAATTTTTAACCCAGTAAGTATATAGTGGTTTGTGATTTACATTGTTGTTACAACTTTTTTTTCTATTTTGAAAGCAGTCTTAAAATATGGTTAGATGCTTTTAAGTTAAACAGTGATTTTGACTTTGAACTCTGGCATGTGTATCTACAATAAATAATTGTAAAAAATACTTTTTTGTTTGTATGGTGATCTTATCCATTTGACAAACATTAATTCTATATGTGCTTTAGTCTTAAAAAATGTATTTTATTATAAAAGAAATACGAAATGTTGCAAAATGTTCTCAGGTGGAAAATTTTTGGATGAATTAAATGTGGATTAAATGAAATTGTATTATTATTATTATTATTATTATTATTATTATTATTTAATAACAAATACAGAAACCATGAGAAAAGTATGGGAGTTGAAGAATATTGGTGTGTTAAAATAAAATAAAGATATGAGGTCTGTTGTTTCTCTCTTTTCCTTTTGCATTTTTAGGCAAAAACTATTTTTGTCTTTTTTCTTACCTAGATTTAGCCTTTTCAGATACGAGGCACGTTTTCGTTCTTTCTTTATGTTCTTTCTTTATTTAAAGATGAGGCGCATTTATAGTACTACAAGGATTTTTCTTTATTACATCACTTCGTCCACCATACATCATTTCCTGTAACACTATAAATTATTATTATTATATTTTTAAAGCATTGAATATTTTTATAAAATAATAAAAAATGCAAGAAAAAAATAGAACATTACTCTAGTATCAATGAATTCATTAGTTATACAAACTAGTTAAGGAAATAAAGGTCAATGTAACACTAAAATAAAGGTTCTGTCATTAGCCGTTCAACTTTTTTACCCTCTCTTAGGTTTCATGATACATTTCCTAAATTTACTTATGCTAATTATAAGTTTGTGGTAAAATATTTTACCTGATACTATATGAGTGTTTTGGTTTTGGTTATTTTTATTTTCTATTTGACTTCAATTAGGCTTTTGTTATTCTTAATTTATTTTACTTTTAGTCTTGATTGTTAGTTCTTTCTGTTAACTACAATGATGTTGTAATCTTATCATGTGTTAGTAAAATTGTCAACTTCAAGAACATCAAAAATATTATGTCAGTATATGACATCATTAAAAAAATGTATTTATATGGTTGATTAAATAAGAATTAAAATTTTGAAAACTTCTTCCTTCTTCTCTTCTTTTTCAATAAACCTTTATTGAGTGAGAAAAAATTGAATTATCTAAGAAACTTGGGAGAGTTTATAAGTTTTCTTTCATTGCATGGTGACTGAATGTGTTTCCATTATTGTCAAAGTTTAGATTCTACTTAGATAAAAGTCAACAAAGTAAAAAATGGATTCACATCTCAGGTGGATTATTGCATTGCACAATTGTTTTTTTTTTTAAGAGATATGTTTGACGAGATTCATCATACACACCTTTAACAGAATGTTTTTTAAACTTATTTTTACAAAACTTTCATTTTTCTATTAGATTCAGATAAAAACATGCAAAATAAACAGATAAAGTATAAAAAAATATTTACATAAGATATTTTTAATTCATATTAGTTAATGTTATTCATCAACATAATCAAGGTTCACTAACAGAGAGTTACAAGATAAATATTGATCTTGAAGAAATTCCTAATCTTCTTAATAGTCTTCAGTCTTGCAAACATTCTTTTATTATTTTTTATAAAACCACATAAGCAAGTACATTGCTGTATTATTTATCTATACGTTAAATACATGAGAAGGGGATTGTATTGTGTATTAAAAAAATATAATATAAATGAGTTTAAAAAAAAAAAAAGATTTACTCTTGTTGCTTGTTATTTTTATAACGCTTGATATTTTTATAATGATTAGTTTGTAAAGCATAATTCAAACTACATCAGCAATTGAATTTTAGGAAATCCTCCAGTTCCAAATTATGCAGATTGATAAAAAGACTTCAATATTTTAATTATAAGAGAACACATATATTTTTACGAAAAAGTATTTTTATGAAAGATTTTACTTTAATTTTTAAAAAAAACATATATTTTAATTAAGCATAATTACATTATAATAATTTCAAAATTTAATTATAATAATATTATAATAATATATATTTAAATGTACTTATTATTTTAACATTCACATCATAATTAATATTACCTACAATAATTAAATATGAAGGTTGGATGTAATGTTATGAGTTTATTAAAATTATTAAGAAATCTTATATTTATTTATATTTTAATCAGTTTTAATAATTTAAAATTTATCTTTTAAATAAAAATCTTGTTTCAAATATTAACTATTTTTTAAATAATGATAAAATAAATAATAAAACATATAGTAATATTTAAATGCAACTATATTTAAATTTAATCCTGTTTTTATTAAATTTTGTATTCTAGTTTCTATTCAACAACTAACAATTATATATGAATATTTATTTTAAATACAATTTGAATCAAAATATACATTTGTTTAGTATTTCTACAAGATCAAAATCATGATAGAAATACATTTGATTTTTCATTTAAGAATGTGGTAGAGAAAGTTGAAATGGTTTAGGATCTTGTAATCCTCTGTTGATAGCTTTTATAGAGAAAGACAAGAAAATGAATGTCCTTAGAAAGTGATTTAGAAAACCATAAACCTTTGGCCACAGAATTGTGTTACAACACAACTTTATCCAATGATATTTGGTAGGGTAAAGCAGGTTAACGTCACATCAAAGTAAAAGGTGCAGTCACAAACGATTAAGAACATAAACATATCTTTGACTTATTTACAGAACATAGTTATGGTACTATGAACAAATTAGTTTGTTTTAGGATTCTTAAAAGGGGGGCAAAAACCACTTTAATTACTACAGGGGAATCATTACAACCTACGAATAAATGTGTATCGATTTGTAGCAATCACAATTCAACTTCAAATAGGAACACTTTCACTTTGCATGTGGCATGAACTATGTAGCCTTCATTATAAGGATGCCATTTCCTAATCATAAATTTTCACTCTCTAACTTCTTGTCGCAATCCTATCGAGTGCCCATCATGAATCTCACATATAAACTATAATAACCAAATAAATAAACCCTTTTTTTTCTTTATATATTCCAAAGATATTGTTGTATAACGATACAAGATGAATATGCTAATTTCAAAATTTTGAAGCCTTTCTTTGCAGAAAGTTAAACATATACAGACATAATATTTTAGATATTATATCCAATAAATTACTTAAAAAATAGTAATGAATGAATAAATTTGTGACACTTGGCACCACAAGTGTGTACACTATGTCTAAGCCAAAAAAAAATTGATGATGGCAAAATATAAGATGCATATTTCATTGCTCATGAATCACATGAGAGTGGAGAAAACATCTTGTAACCATTATTTCTCATACGAGTTTGACAAGATCCACACGATGAGGTAAGTGGGTTTCTTTTGGCCCAATATAATTTACTACAATAGAACCGGAGGAAAAGGGCCTGAGCTTTCTTTTAAGACACCTCCATCAACGTTGCCTATTCCATTTTGGAAAATTCTTTCTGCACCAATATCTAAATTACCTTTTGATATTTTTTATTAAACTTTTTTTTAAAATTTAGAGTGTGGAATTCAAAGATTTTCATAATTATAGAATCAAAAGGTTAAAATTTGTGGGTTTTTTTGTTCTGTATTACACAATATGTAATATAAAAAATAAATAATTTTAACATTTTTTAAAGTATGGGTATAGGAATAAATCATGGGGTGTAGGAAGAAAACTCCTTTGAATGTGTTATTGAATTTGTTATCGTAGGTTGGTTTAGTTTCTTTACATTCACAACTTGTGTTTTGTTCCTTTTTTTCTTTAATTAATTATCTTGAGTTCTATGATATATCTTTAAAGATGTAAATTTTATTTGTTGAACTAATAAATTCAACATCTTGACTAAAATAAATTGTTGGAAAAAATTATTAGATTGATTTTCAATTAAACCAATTAAAAATCACTTAAAATAATTTTTTTTTGTGGTTTTGTCAATTGATTCATATTTCAATTTATTGAAACAAATTATATTTGATTTTAAACAAACACTTTGTAATTTTAATTGATTACTTTTTTTTAATTAATTAAAGCATTTAAGTTTGTGTTTATAATAAGGGTATGAACATTTGAACATGTTAAAATTCATTTCACGCAATTGAAATTTTTTTGAAAAAATATTTAGCAGACAAAATATTAAGATCCAGCATTACATATCCATTCAAACATAACTTAAATCTAAGAATTATAATTCAACACAAGGTTAACTAAATAATCATCTCTTCAATACATTCATCATCAAATTCAAGAGGTTGGGAATATCAAATCAATTCAAAGAAACTAGCTTGAATCTTCAAGGTTAGCATGTGATTCACTTGAAACTTATCTCACCTAACCTTCACCACAAGACAATTGATTCAACCTAAATCTTCCTTTTAGTAATTACCTCCTTAGAAATCAAACACAATTTGATTATGACAATCTATTTAGCTTTCATCACGAGACAATCAATGCAACTTTTAACAAATTTTCTTTTAGCACTTCTCCTGATATTAATAAAATATGTAACATTGTCTTTGATACTCATTGTTGGATCAAATTAGAGATGATAAACAAAACTCGCACAAATGAATATTACCTGAACTTGTCCAGACTCTGATGGAGAATACCTGTATTGACCAAACACAAGTATCGATGATGATCGATTTTTCTAATTTGGTACATGAGAATCGATATTTACTATCCCACCCTAATTTTCATCTCTATTTTTATTTACTAAATACCCTTAAGTTATTAGTTAATCTTAAAATTTATATTTCACTATTATTTTTTATTCTTTGACTACTTTCATTTGAAGAACTCTTTTTCCATTACATTTTTCACTATTTCTCTACTCTTAAACTCATTTAATATGCATAATTTCACTAAAAATCCAAGATATTTTTCCTTTCATCACATCTTCAATTACACATTTTTTTTATTGTGTAATTTTTATTTAAACAAGTATATTGTATTTCATGAAATACAATCTCCAATTTCATTCAATTAAATTGTTTCATGGGCACTTATTTAATAATTTTTACTGCTTCTAAGTTTTCATTTGTTTACTCTTTTTTTTTCATATGAGAATATAAAACTCTTAATTTCGATCAACACTATAAAACCTTAGTAGATTATTAGTCTAAAAAATTTATCTTTACTTTTTCTTAATTTCTTAGCTCCTTTCACTAAAAAAAACTCTTTATTCGTTATATATATTTTTATTTAATTTCAAAGATTTAATATGTTTAAAATTCATTATAGTTTTCCAAAATATCTAAAGTATTTTCCCTCCAATCATTTGTAAAATAATAAATTTTATAACTATCATAAAATTCCAATTATACATAATGAGTTATAGTTATCTGTCCTTTATACAAATATTATTTAATTAATATTTATATAAAGAAAATAAGATGTGACATTAAAAATATATACTTTTCATATTTCATTTTTTCCTAAAATAATTATTTAATCAATACAACTCGTAACAATTTTTAATAATAAGAATAAATAATAACAATCTACAATTATTAATAAAAGAAATTTCTTTATACCTTTTTATATAATTTATTAATATGTTTACCTTTATTAATGTAATTTATTTTATTACTTTATCCTTTAGATCTTGTAGTTACTTTTTTATTATCATAAACATAAACAATATTAAGAACGATAATAATAATAATAGTATGAACACAATCCTAAATGAATAATGATTGTAACGCATCCAATTTAAGTCGACATAATATGAATGAGTTTACAAAGAAAAGAAACTAATCTAATACAATTAAAATTTAAAAAGATGAAGGACTAAAATAATCACTTTAAAAGGTAAACGAACTTAAAAGGTGAATGACTTTTATTCATTTAACAATATATTAACGAAAAATTACCTTAAATTATTTCAAGATTAACAACGTTATCTGGTGTTTTAAAAAAAATGCGTACAAATGATTGAGGATTGAAAAAAAAAACCATAAAATCGTGGAGAGTAAAGAACGAATATTGGTGACACTTACGACGAGTTCACTCTCACATTCATTACCGAAAGCACAATAAAACGCTCCACCGCACTGCGCTGCCCGGAGACTCTAATCACAAATCATTTCAACCACTACTGACGGTGGTGGACCTACAAATTTTAATCTGAGTGCTGTTTTTTTTTTTTTCTTTTTTCTCCCATTTTACAAAGCCAAATAAAAATATGACTTATTCATTTCAATCCCTTCTATACGAGACAAACCGACTATTTAAGTTTTATCTTAACATTGAAGACAGATCATCATCATCATCATCATCATATTCATAACATCATACATAACGACATCTCTCTCTCCCTCCCTCGCAGTACACGTGGACGCTTGTTATCAAATCATCAAACTCCGGTCCCATCGGACGGATGAGATCGAATCATATCCTCCGCAGCTTCTCTGCTTTGATCACGGGGTTAGCCCGAGCAATCTCCTCTCGCCCCACCGTCTTAAAGTCGAACCCGCACGCGTGCTTCTCCGGATACCTGTGAGCCCCACAGAACGTGACTCCGCACCTGCACTTGAACCCAGTCAACCCCACGCGCTTCCGACACGCGGCGCACCGGTTCGGTTGCGCCGAACCTGTTATAGAACTAGACGTCACCGGGACCTGAACCGGAACCGCGACCGTAACTTCTGCCGGAAGCGGAGGCGATGCTTTGACAAGGACATCGACCGCCGCCGCCGGAGGCGACGTGGAAAGCGGCGTCTTAGCGGAGGAAGAGAGCGCGGCCTCGATCGTGGATTTGGTTGTCGCGTCGTCCTGCTCCTTCAAACGGATCGCGCCGTAGCATTTGGAGCAGAGGTTCATGGTGGCGGAGCTACCGAAGAAGCCGCAGTTGTTGACGCAGAGACGGTGACCTTCCGGAGTCTCGCATCGGTGTTCTTCCGCCATGTTTCTGAGTTCGGATCTGTCGATTTAGGTTTTTATTTTCTCTTTCTTCTTCTAGGAATCGGAAATTCGCGACGGAATCGGAAAGGTCTTCGAACCTGCCGGAATTTCCCGGAAAAAGAAAGAGAAACAAAAAAGAGAACACGATTAAGATTCCGTTTGAATCCGAGAAAATTTAAAGGAGAAAAAATTGAAACTCTGGGTCTAGCTGGAAGGAAATAGTGCATATAAGTAGAAACCGAAAATACGAAAAATACAGGTTGTGAAATTAAACAAGGTAGGGTTATAAATAGCCGAAATTAGTTGCTGTAACGAAATTTGATCAAATAATGAGAAACAAATTAAAATAAGAAAATAGAGGGTTAGAAGGAAATAGAAATAGTACCTTGTTGAGGTTGAGGATGAGAAGAATGAGAAGAATGAAAGGGGAAGAGAGGGATAATAAGAACCACGGTGGAAAGAGAAATGCGAGAAGAATCTTAAGGGGGAAGGATTGATTAACAGAGTCAGAAAGGGTGTGTGAGAGAAAAAGGAAAAGACGCCGAAACTCGACAAATCTTAATAATCATTCTCGATTATTAATATTTTCTATACTTTATAAATTAAATTTAATCATTTCTATAAATATTCAATACATATATTTATTATAATACTTTTACACGGGAATGATCCATCTTCAGACTCACAACGCAAGTGGTGACAACGACGTCATAACTACGTCTTTATCACTTTTTTCAACTTCAATTCCAATTTCTCGCTTATTTTATTAGCCTGTTTCATTTGACAAAAAATAAAATAACAAAATTCCAACATTTTCCATTTTAAAAAAATAAAATACTAAATAAGTCTGTCTATATGTACTAGTGGCCTATTTACTTTTTTTTACATTAACAATTAAAAACTAGATATTGTAATATTATTAAAATAGTAATTTATAAATATAATTATAAATAGTGGAGGGTAAATTATATTAATAAGGATAAAATTAGTGACATTTTTTTTATATAAAAGATGGATACAATGATAAATGTTTTTTTATTAATGATTATATATATTACATATTTTTTATTAAAAACTTTATTTTTAACATAACTTTTTTATTTATTGAATGATATTAAATATTTTACTATTACTGTAGTTTACTTTCTTTGCTTTTCTCTTTTTTTCTTAAACGAAACTTAGCATGACTTATGAGCTTTTTCTGGATTTCAATTCTTCTTTCTTCTCCCAATGATGGAACGGATGCTGTACCATAGCTTTTTGAGCATTTTAAGCCATTAGATTAAACTAATGTTTTAAATTGTAACACGTGTCCTAAAACAAATAAGTAAAGACTAAATAAAAACATATTAATTTTGATTTTTCAGTCATTAATTAACAAATCAAAATCTATAGCTATATATAAAAAGTATTTTCCAACTATTTTTATGTACACAATTTATTATTATTATTAAACTTTTATAGTTATGTATAAATGTTAAATATAACTCTTTAGCTTTTTTTATTTGCTCTAATTTAAACTTTTTTAACTGTATGGGTTTTAATTTTGGTCACGTATTTTTTATTATAGTTTTGTTGTTAATAAATAAATATGAGATGTTAATCAATGTGAATTTCATATATTTTTTTTATCTTGAACGATGTCTTTAAAAGATTAAATTAAAATAAAATTTTAAGTTTAAATTTGTAAATAGAAAGATTCTACTGTGAATAAAAGAATTTGTAATGAAAAAAAATGAATGTAAATACCTTTTCAGGACATCTAGCACAATTTAAAACATTAAGTTAACTAATGGTTGATAATGCTTCAAATTCACTGAATCCATTCTTCATTATCATGGTAGTTGTGCTTTTTATTTATTTATTTTATCAAAATTTTGTCTATTACTTTATCCATCTCCGTACGCACAATCTATTTGAATTTAATGTTTTTGTCAATAAATTAGGTATTACATTTTATTAGGAATTAAATAATTTAAAATATATAACATTGACTTCTAATAAAATAAAATAGTAGATATATTTAGTTAATTATAGAAATCTGTGTATAACTATTGTATCCTCAAAAGATTTGGGAGTTAGATGATTAAAGACGGCAAATTCTGATAGTTGAGTTAGATGCATTCGTAATAGTTATTTTAGCAAATTCTGATTATTGCTTAAATTTTATAAAAAGTAAATAAATATTTCAAAAAAAAAAAATTTACAAAGAGTTTCATTCATTACTTTTCCATACAAAGTAATTGTTTTTTATTTATTTTTATTCACAATATTTTTTTATTTTTTTCACATTGATTTCCTTTATTGTAAATTTTATATTAATGTAATTATAATTTTTAAGTAAAACAGGAAACAAGTTGTGCAAACTCAATTGATGAATCTTATTATATATTATTATAGATTTAATATAAACATATATTTAAATTTAAATTCAAATATAACTATATAATTAATTTAAATTTAAATTTACTGATTAAATTAATATAATTTTATACCAACTGATTCAGTGTTTAATTATGGTGGGGTTGATGAAAAATGATAAATATATGTATTATATTTTTTAAAATAGCAGAGCACTTAAAAAATAGTGTTATGAAGAGAAATAGAGAGAGGCCAAAAAAAATCAAAGGTTAAGAAATGATTAAAAACCTAATGTACTAAAACAAGTTGTTAATGTACCAAAAAAAATCATTAAAAACTTTTTGATAATATTATATAGAATGAAAGGGACACGCTGGCAGTGGTGGTACTGAATATGGATTTGGTAAGCACTTTTTAAGTTCAGCGTCTTTCTAGAATTCAGAAAAGCATTTGTTGAAAAATAAATAATAAATAAATAAAGTGTTGGACAATATGTCAATACATAATAAATAATAATGTTTTTCTTGCCATAAATTTTGTCTAATCTTCAAATATTTTTCAAATGTGTTGTCTATAAATATTCTTTAATTCTTTAAAAAACTTTTTTAACAGTGGAACTGACATGATTAAAAACAGTAATGATTACTTAAAAATCGTAATCATTGATTAAACCTGCTAAATTAAGATAGTTTGGATGCTTTAGTTTCTCAATTTCTCATATTTTTAAATTTATATTATTTTCTGCAGTATGCGGTTATTATGATTCATCCATGTGGGACTTTATAGATTATAGTTTTTGAATGAATAGTATTATCTGTAAGAAAAATTGATAACTGCAGAATAAATCAGTTTACTACGTGAATAAGGTAATTTTAAAATAATATTTTTGTTTTCAATTATAATTATAATCCAGTGCAAAATTTTCAACATTATGAATATTATTTGAAATAGACTTGAGGAAAATAACAAGGAGGGTTTATTGTGTCGAGTCCGTGTCCAACGCGTGGCTTCAAGTTGGGGCAGAAGTGACAAGGAAAGAAAGAAAATAAAGAGTGAAAGGTTGAGGCAGAGATATTTTGTTAGATGAGTTTGTGTTGTGTGCTTAGCTGGATGCACTCTGGTTTAGTTCTTGATAGAATGAATCCACTCAGGTAAAGTAAGCAATGAGTTGGTCACTCACTGGATCCCTTTCAACACATATCTTCATGCATTCTTTTACTTGTTAGGTATCTTATTACTATATATATTGTACTTTTAATTGTTTTTTTTTTTCTTTTCCAAATTTTCACTTATTTATACCATTGTTTTTCTTCCTTTATTTATTCTAATAGGATACTTTGCAGACTATTTATTTAGATAGATACTACACTTCATTATTTATAGCTGAAATTTGGAAGTCGAATTCTGGATGTCATTTTTGCATTTGAGAACGGAATTCCCATATAATTTTTTCAAAACATTAATTTAAATTTAATAATTTAAAAAATGAAATAAATATTTAAAAAATAGTTAAAGTATGTTTATTTAAATGTAATAAATATGATAACTAAAATATAAATAAAAGTAATAATTATTTAGTTTTCTGTTTAATTGACATATTTAATATTAATATTGAATAATTTATAATATAAAAATGAAGAAAAAGGAAAAATAGATAAACTAAGTAATTGAAATATAAAAAATTAAATGATATTTTAAAAAAATTGTAAAAAAATAAAAAATTATACTTGACCAATTAATGAAAAAATAATTAAATAATAAAGTTAAATTTTGTTTATTGACTAATAATATTTACAGCATATAAAAATATAGATAAATAAAATGTGTGTTTAATAAATGATTCGATCGGTCATCGGTAGTCGATGACGTCAGCAGCAGAAAACCACGTGGACCACTCGAAGGGTGACACGTGGACCAGGTGGCAGAGAGGTCGGGGGGACGATCGCCAAGAGAGGTGATCGGTGGTCAGTAACCAAGTGACCACCAGCAGACCAGTTCCCAGACTCGCGCCTGGAGGCAGAGCGCGATAAGCGAATAAACACTGATCAGTCATCGGGTGTATAGTCATCGGGGTCTCGTGTTACACGCAGTTAAACTGGGACTGAGGTTCCCAGCGAGAGCGTTACGCATGGACCTCGCATGAGCACACCTCAGGGAATCATGCACGAGAGTGGCCTGAGGGAACTAGTAAGCCAATCAGTGATTGGTGATTCCCTCAACCCATTACGTGCGTGGTATCGTGAAGGGTAAGTCGCCTGCACAGAGAGCAACGTTTGGTGAGTGTGCCTAGACCAGCCACACCCGACGTTTTCCTAAGAGTATGCGATTTACCCAGATAAGAGAAGCATCCTAAGTTACTCCGCAAGGGCGTAACTTAGGCAGACAAAGAGAGGCGCTAGAGCCCTTCCAGTAAGTGACACGTGTGTGGTTAGATGTGAGTTGCAGGCCTCCACGTGTCATCATCTGAGAGGGGTGCGGTCCAGACAAAAGAGCACTCCGTACCACTAAAGGTACAGACAGGCGCAGCCAAGTGCAGACATGCGCAGACTCTCACGCTCCCCATTGCTGATTCTGAAGGTACGCTTTCTCTGAAAAGCATAACAGGGTTCTAACACATGCCAGAAAAGCATAACAGAATTCTGTTATGCCCAGAAGCAGGGAAAGAGAGATAAAAGAAAGAATCGGGGTGAGAGTGAGGGGGAGAAAAAAAACAGAGAGCAAGATTTTTACACACACACATTACTAGTTTCCAGTTTCTGGTGGTTCTGTTGGACTAACTTGATCGTCGGAGTGCAAACGGCCGCTAGAGGCGCCGTCTGTGTGTTTTGCAGGTCACATTTGAAGACATCTGAGAGAAAGTTCGGAGGGTGATTCTGCAGAAGACGCAGTCGCGTAGATAGGGCAGAGAGTGCCACGAAGCGATTCCTCCACGTTCGAGTTGCCGGCAGGATCATTTGGCGCCCACCGTGGGGCCCGAGTGAATCGATGTCCCATATATACCACAGTTTTAAAGCTCACCAGAGTTTTATCAGTTTCTTTGATAGAGAAGATGCCTAGAAACAGACAACCATCACCTGCGCCATCCGCTGACGAAGGAGCTGTGACAATGGCGCAGGTCGTGGAAATGGTGCGCACGCTGCAGGATAACGCTGCAGCGTCGAAAGTTGAACAAGAAAGGATGCAGATGGAGTTGGCTGCGTCGCAAAGCAGGAACGACGAGCTGAATCGTATCAACAAAGAGTTGAGAAGGACGCTGCAGGCGCAGAGGGAGCACGTTGTTGACGAAAGGGTGTCTAGGCAGCCCTCACCTCCAAGGGCATTTCCCATGCCATTCTCCCCTGAGATCATGGGAACCATGGTGCCTCCCAACCTGGTGGGGGTAAAAGCGTCGTTCAAGGGGGTAGAAGACCCGGAGGCGCATCTGACGGCATTCCACACCCAGATGATGTTGTCTGGGGGCTCAGATGCTGTGTACTGCAAGATGTTCATGAGCACATTGAGCGGAATCGCCATGGAGTGGTTCGTGAGTTTACCAGAAGGGCATATCACGTCTTTCTCTCAGTTCTCGAAGCTCTTCACTGAACAATACATCGTCAACAAGGCACCTGCAGTGGTGTCCTACGATCTGTTCGACGTGCGCCAATACCAGGGGGAGTCGCTGAAGGACTACCTCAACCGCTTTGGGGCACAAGTAGTTAGACTGCCCAACAAAGATGAAGATATGCTTGTGCACGCGTTTAAGAAGGGAGTGCTGCCTGGCCCTTTCAGCGAGTCTCTCATCAGGAGCCATCCCAGCACTTTTGCAGAGATTCGACGACGTGCGGTGGCGCACATAGTGGCAGAAACAGAGGTTTCTGAGAAGAGGGGAAGTGCTGCACCACCCAGATCGCGTGGAGGGCAAGGAAAGCCACAACAAGCAAGGGTGCATGAGGCCAAGGAGGGGAAGAAGGTGCGAGAGAAACCTCGTCCCTATGCACCAGGCAAAGACCAGAGCAGGGGGCGTGCAAGGGAGAACAACGCACCCCCGAGATATAACTTCATGGTAGGATTGGCGGATCTCATCGCCCTTCCTGCTGTAGCAGCAAGACTACGAGTACCAGAGAAGACAGATAAGGTGTTTGGAAGGAAGAAGAACGAATGGTGTGAGTTTCATCAAGCTTTTGGCCATACACTTCATTCCTGTTTGGCGCTGGGACACCAACTGGCAGAGTTGGTGAAGTCTGGTTTCCTAGCAGATTACCTGCGTGAGCCGCAGGGTGATCGCGCGTCAGGATCCCAGACTGGAGAACAGCAGCATGAAGTCCCAGTCCATGGGGAAGTGCAGACGATCGCAGGAGGCTTCTCGGGTGGGGGATGCACAACTTCACAGAGAAGGAGATACGCTCGGTCAGTAATGGCGGTAGATGCGGTGAATGAGAGTCATTACCCGGAAGTGGACATCATCTTTAGGAAGGCTGATCTACGGGACGTTGTCCCACACGACAACGACCCTGTGGTCATTTCTCTCATCACTGCGGGAAGGCGAGTGCACAGAGTACTCGTAGATCAAGGAAGTTCGGCAGACGTCATGTTCTGGCCAACATTCAACAAGTTACAGTTATCCCCTGACCAGTTAAGACCGTATACTGGTTGTCTCTACGGTTTTGCAGGGGATCAGGTAGAGGTGCGGGGATACATCGAGCTGAGGACAACGTTCACTGACGGAACGACAGCCCGCACTGAAAAGATAAAGTACCTGGTGGTGAACGCCCCTTCTGCGTACAATGTCCTGCTGGGGAGGTCGACACTCAATAGACTGGGCGCAATACCATCGACAAGGCATATGAAGTTGAAGCTGCCATCGATGGAAGGGACCGTGATAACCATCAAGTCGGATCAGGCTGAGGCAAGACGCTGTTACGAGAACAGCTTGAAGCAAAAAAGAAGTGTGTGCCATGTCACCACAAAACCCCCTTCGGGCGTGCGCGAAGAGCGATCGGTGGTCAGAGAGACACAGGGCGCTCAGAGGATGGAGGATGCTGCGGTGGGGGGCTCCCAAGTAGCCCAAGTTGAAGAAGAAGAGGAAGGCACGATCACTCCTCGCGAGTCAGGGATCGCGAGAGCGGTCATTGCCAGTGAGAGAAGGCCCCACCCAGCTGAAGGATGGGTCGAAGTGGACATCGGGGGAAGAAAATTCAAGTTGGGGGGATCCCTCGTTGAAGAAGAGCGAAGACTGATCATGGGTGTGATTGAGAAGCACATGAACGCCTTTGCATGGTCAGCATCCGACATGCCAGGAATCGACCCCGATTTCCTCTGCCATCGTCTGTCGATGGACCCCATGGTTCGACCGGTGCGACAGAGGAGAAGGAAATTCAACGAGGAGAAGAGGAAGGTGATCCACGACGAAGCGCAGAAGCTCCTTGTCGCAGGGCATATCAGAGAAATCCAGTACCCCGAGTGGCTAGCGAATGTGGTACTGATGCAGAAGGCAAGCGGCAAGTGGAGAATGTGCGTGGACTTCACTGACCTCAACAAGGCGTGCCCCAAGGATTCTTACCCCTTGCCCAGTATAGATGCTCTAGTCGATAGCGCATCGGGGGGAAAGCTGCTCAGCTTCTTGGACGCTTTCTCGGGGTACAACCAGATCAGGATGCACCCCATGGATGAGTGCAAGACTGCGTTTATGACGGAACGGTCTTGCTATTGCTACAAGGTCATGCCATTCGGGTTAAAGAATGCGGGGGCTACCTACCAGAGGCTCATGGATAGGGTGCTCTCGCCCATGCTGGGAAGGAACGTACACGCCTATGTAGATGACATGGTGGTTACGTCCCAAGAGAAGAAGCATCATGCAGCTGATCTGGAAGAGCTATTCACCACCATTGCCAAGTACAGGCTGAAGCTCAACCCTGAGAAATGCATTTTTTGTGTGGAGGCTGGGAAGTTCTTGGGTTTCCTCTTAACAGAGCGGGGAATCGAAGCTA
Organism: Phaseolus vulgaris; assembly: GCF_051622355.1. Lineage (NCBI taxonomy): Eukaryota > Viridiplantae > Streptophyta > Magnoliopsida > Fabales > Fabaceae > Phaseolus > Phaseolus vulgaris. The sequence continues at coordinate 54,850,643 of NC_143504.1, read as the reverse complement.
ACCCAGAGAAGTGCGCAGCAATCGTGGCAATGAGGAGCCCAACGACGGTAAAGGAAGTACAGCAGCTCACCGGTCGCTTGGCAGCCTTGTCCCGGTTTATGTCCGCTGGAGGGGAGAAAGGTCACCCATACTTCTAGTGTCTCAAGCGCAACAGCAGATTTCTCTGGACACAGGAGTGCGAGGAGGCCTTCATTAAGTTGAAGGGGTATCTGGCAAGCCCACCAGTCTTGCGAAAACCTCAGGTAGGCATCCCTCTTCGTCTATATTTTGCTGTGACGGAGAGAGCAGTCAGCTCAGTCCTGGTGCAAGAGCAGGACCAGGCCCAGAGGCCTGTTTACTTCGTGAGTAAAGTGTTGCAAGGCCCTGAAACGAGGTACCAAGCCCTCGAGAAGGCTGCTCTGGCGATGGTATTCTCAGCCAGAAGACTCAGGCATTATTTCCACAGCTTCACAGTGGTGGTGATGACTGACCTGCCTATCCAGAATGTATTGAAGAAACCTGATGTAGCAGGCAGGATGGTCAAATGGGCAGTGGAATTGTCAGAATTTGATATTCAGTACGAGCCCCGAGGACCGATCAAGGGGCAGGTGTTCGCGGACTTTGTAGTCGAGCTATCATCAGTCGCGACACCTGCAGAAGGGCTAGATTTCCGATGGGTGTTATTGGTGGATGGCTCCTCTAATCAGCAGGGAAGCGGCGCTGGAGTCATCCTGGAAGAACCAAACGGGGTACTGATCGAGCAGTCCCTCCGTTTTGCCTTCAAAGCTAGCAACAATCAGGCGGAGTATGAGGCCCTGATCGCAGGAATGTTGCTAGCAAGAGAAATGGGAGCAAGAAATCTGCTGGCCAAGAGCGATTCGTTACTGGTCACTGGGCAGGTTACGGGGGAGTTCCAAGCAAAGGATCTCCAGATGACAGCCTACCTGGAGTATGTGCAGCTCCTGAAGACGTCCTTCACTGAGTTTGAGTTAGTGCATGTGCCAAGAGAGCAAAATGCCCGAGCAGACCTGCTTGCCAAGCTGGCCAGCTCTGGCAAGGGGGGGAAGCAGAGGACTGTCATTCAGGAGACCCTGAAGGTGCCGCGCGCGTTCGTATCAGACAACCAGGTGCTTCATGTATACAAGTCAATGGAGCGCCTAACGATCAGTCATCGGTCGTTGACTCAAGAAACGCTAAGAGCACCGAGGGTGAGATCGCGACCCTCAAAGACCGATGAGTCGATGGAGGTCCATGTGGAGAAGGAACCCGACACCTGGATGACGCCATACCACCTATACTTAGAAGATGGTGTACTCCCGCTCGATCTGGCAGAGGCAAAAAGGATAAAGAGGAGTTCAAGTAAGTTCACTCTTATAGATGGAAACCTCTTTAGATTTGGATTTTCTCATCCTGTGCAGATCTGTGTGCACGGCGAGCAATGCACCAGACTCATGTCTGAGCTGCACGAGGGGGTGTGCGGAAGCCACGTAGGTGGTCGCGCTTTGGCAAGTAGAGTACTCCGCGCGGGGTATTACTGGCCAAAGCTGAAGGGAGATTGCATAAGGTTTGCTCAGCGATGCAAACAGTGTCAACTGCATGCAGACTGGCACAAGGCACCCCCCGAGGAGTTGAGGTCCATCCATAGCCCGTGACCATTCCATACATGGGGGATTGACATCCTAGGACCTTTTCCCCTGGCGACAAGGCAGATGAAATTCCTCATTGTGGCTATCGAATATTTCACCAAGTGGGTGGAGGCAGAGCCAGTTGCACACATCACCGCATAGAAAGTCAAACACTTCGTCTGGAAGAACATTGTCTGCCGCTTCGGAATACCCAAGAGGCTGGTTTCCGACAATGGCACCCAGTTCACAAGTCATCAGTTGAGGAAGATGTGTGAAGTGTTAAAGATACAACAGGTTTTCGCTTCAGTGGAGCACCCACAAACAAATGGGCAGGTGGAGTCAGCAAATCGAGTGCTGCTCAGGGGGCTGAAGCGAAGACTAGACAAGGCCAAAGGAGGCTGGGCAGAGGAGGTCCCCAGAATTGTATGGTCTTATCACACCACCCCACAGTCCAGCACCCATGAGACACCCTTCAGCCTTGTCTATGGGACAGACGCCATGATTCCTGTGGAAATACAGGAGAGCTCCCCCAGATTCTTGAACTTCGTTGCTGAAGAGTCCAATGAAGAGCGTAAGGTGAATCTGGATCTGCTAGACGAAGTGCGGGAAGAGGCCAGAGTCAGTGCCGAAGCTGTGAAGAGAAGAGTAGAGCGGAGGCACAACTCTAAAGTGAGGCCCAGGCGTTTCCAGGAAGGTGATCTGGTGATGAGAAAGGCGCATCAGAATGACATGAAGAACAAGTTATCCCCAAAGTGGACAGGCCCATACAGAGTGGTGGAGACATTAGAGAACGGAGCCTATCGCCTAGAGACTTTGGAAGGAGGAGCAATCCCAAGAACATGGAACGCCACCCATTTAAAATTTTATTTCAGTTAAAGTTGTACAGTAATAGGCGTTCTCGCGCTAAAAGATGCATGTTTGTATGTGGTGGAAACAGTTGAACAGACAAGGGGGCACTCTTTTCCCTAAGGAGGGTTTTTAACGAGGCCACCCAATTAAAGAAAAAATTCCAGCATATAAAGCGTGCTCAAGTATTAAAGTTAAAATCCTCCTTGCCCCAGGTGCAAGTGCAGGTGATTGGTTAGGCCCTACTTGCCCTAGGCGCAAGTACTGGCACCGATCTAAGTCTTCCTCACCCCAGGTGTGAGCGCAAGCAGTTAAAGGTTTGAAAAGCCAGGGGTGCTAGTAAGACCAAGGGGGGGGGGAAAGGAAAGGTTTTGAAAAAACGTCCTTACCCACTTGGCATACACCAATATTGGCCCAGTAAGACTCTTAGTCAGAAACCCTTCTCACCCCAGGAGTGAGACAGAGAATGAGCGACTCAACCCGCCAAAGGGTGATGACCTTGGGGAAAGTAAAAGGGGTTAGCGAGAAACACTTTTCTTTCCCCAAGACGAGGCATCACCTTGAGCGATCGATGTCAAAGTCCTTTATGCACTTAGCGCTAGAGCGACAGAGAAAGCTAAGTAAAGGCTAAAGAGCGATCACTGATGAGTCGTCAGTAATTGGCTAGTGGTGCAAAGCAGCGCACGAGGACTGTTAAACACCAAGCTGAGGGAATAGCCAGTTGTGATCAAGTAGAAGCAAAAGAGTAAGAGAAGCAGATCGCGCTAAGCCTAAGCTGGTTAACACTTAGTCGTGCGCAAAGAGTAAGAGAAGCAGATCGCGCTGAGCCTAAGCTGGTTAACACTTAGTCGTGTGCGAAAGGAAAGGTAAAGCCCAAGACCGCGCTGAACCTAAGCTAGCTAACAGTTAGTCGCGCACATAAAGATAAGTGAAGTTCAAAGAAAATACAAGGGAAGAAACTTATGCAACAAAAGAAGCTCATACAAATTGAGAGTTTACATTCATAGCCAAGTCTTATACAATTCCAAAGTGCGAAGAAAGAAAAACTGTACAGAAGCTAAATTTACAGAGAAAAGAAGGGTTTAAGGAGCAGGGGGGATGAGCTTTCCATCCACCACTTCATGGTAGATGCTGAACTGCGAGAGGTCCAGGTCCGGGAGAACGCATTTGATTTGCTCGAGTGCTAGCTCGAATCCGTCTGTAAGGGCATCAGCACCCACGTTCATCAAATCAGCCTTCTCCACCTCCAGTTCTTGCTTTGAAGCCTCCGCAGCATCTCTCTCAGTGGTGACGGCAGCAAGGGAGGAGGCAGCCTCAGACAGTTTGCCCACCACCTCCTCAAGTCTTTTCTTCCCAGCAGCAGCTGCTTCTTTGGCGGACTCGAGCTCCCTCAATAGCTGAGTGTTCTGTTGGCGCAGGGAGGAAGTCTCGGCCTTAAGCTCCACCACCGTGCAGTCCAAGGAGCTAACAGCTTGCCCCATCAAGATCTCTGTCTTGATGGTCTCTTGGACCTGCGCTAGGTACTCCCTCCTAGCTTTCTCCACCATGCCCCGCATCAACTCCACAGATCCTTGGGCAGCCTCAAAGTCACTTCGCAGTGACTCCTTGTCGTGCTCAAGATCCTTCACCCTCTTCTCCAGGGTTAGTTGCTTGCGATGCTGGGTGGAAAACTCCAGAGAGAGCACTACCTGCTTGGCCAGGTGCATATCCACCTCATCACCACTCCACTCGACAAGCTCCCGGTTGCTTATAAGTTGTCGGACTAGGGTGATGACCCTGCTGAAGTTTTCGTGGTTGGCCCCAGAAGTGCTTGGGCGCAAGCTGGACCCCCCACCTTCAGCAGTGGCGGTGGGGATTGGCAGTGGTGGTGGTGGACCCACAGCAAGATGAGCAGGTGGACCAGGTGATTGGCCTGCTGGGGGGAAGATGGCAGTTGGGTAGTTAGAGGCAGCTGGTGGCCTGGAGAAGGAAGGTTGATGGGCTCTGTGGCAGTTTGAACGCAGGGAGGAGGGGAAGACCCTTCCTCTACTTCCACCACCTCAATCTCTCCAGGCTGGAGAGATGAGGCCCCCTCAACTGCTGACCTTTTCCTTTGGCGGTGTACCAGAGGAGAGCTTGAGCTCTCCTCTTCAGTTGAAGCAGCAGTAGCAGCAGCGATTGAAGCGGAAGCCTTCACCAGCCTCTTCCTTTTCTTCCCTGGCTCGGGGCCTTCAGCTGGCACGACCGAGAGTGGATGGGCTGCGATGGGCTCTGTTGTGGAAGAAGAGGAGCCAGTGCCCTTGGCCCCCCTACGTTTGGCAAGCTCCAGTAAAGCTAGCCTCCTGTCCTTCCCTGTCATTGAGTCTGCACAGATGGAAAAAGGAAGAGTTAGAGGACCAAGGTATGCAAGTAAGTTAAGAAGCACATAAAAGCATACATGAAAAGGTGCAGGTATCTTAAAAGGAGAATGAAGAGCTACCTATGTACTTTTTTAAGGCCACCACATCGAACTCGTCTTTGATGAGACTAGCAGAACTGTACTTGGCCCCCAGGAGCAGCCCGCACAGCTCGCGCTCATAGGGGGCCATAGCTTCGAGGTCCCTGGATTTTTTGAACTCAACTCCAGGAACCCAGTAGAGGGGGTACCTCTCGAGCAGACTTGGACTTTGAGGGGTAACAGATATCATGTAGAATCTGCCCTTCCAATCTTTGAAGGATTGCTGGTACAGGCCCAGGAGCACCCGTCCAGCAACCCCGTTCAGGCTGACCCAGGACCTGTCCCCAGGATTCTTCGCTTCGAAGAAATAGAGGAACACGTCCACGGAGGCGTTGTGCCCGAAATAGTTGCAGAGGATTTGAAACGTCCGGATGAAGGCCCAGGCATTTGGATGGAGTTGGCAGGGCGCGACGTTTAACTCCATCATCAGCTCCTTTTCGAAGAAAGTGAAAGGGAGGCGCAACTTTAGTCTTTTGAAAATGGCGGAGTAGATGAAGACAAAGGGCACCCCATTGGTGGCCCTGTCATCTACGCAGATAGGCATCCCTTGAGGAGGGATGCGGATTTGAATGTTGAAGTCGTTCTCCCTGTCGATGGAGCAGGAAGGCTCATCGGGGTTGCGACTTAGCAGGGACGTGAGATGACCCTCGGGCAGCAGGGTGGAGGTTTCGGCGAGCAATGCCAGAGGAGCCCATTGATAGACCCTGGCATTGTCGTGGTAGGAGGTAGCCACAGGCGGTGGTGGAGCTGGCGCACTCGCGGAAGGCTGTGCACCAGAAGAAGAAGCAATGACGCGCGCAGTTTGTTTCAAGCGAGCCATCGTGAGATAGTTGCAAATGGAGGAAAAACGAAAAAGTCAGAATAAATGGGAGAAGGAGGAATGATGAATGTTTCGGTGAAAACAGAAAAGGGAAAGGAAAAGGAGATGCCCAGATGAAAAGAAGAAGAAGAAGAAGCAGAAGCCAGAGTAAGAGCCTGAAAAAACCCTAGCGCGGGTTTGAGAGAGGGAAATGGGGAAGATGAATGCATGATAACTAGAATGATAAATGCAATCGGTAAAGATGACCAAAAAGGGGCCAGGGAAAAGAAAAACCATACCTTTGAATGATCGCAAGAGATTGGGAAGCAGAGAATTTGAAGAAAGATGGGTGCGCAGAAGAGAAGTTCGCAGAGAGTCTGGGAGTTGAATGAAGAAGATGAAGGAACAGTGGAAGGGCGCGCCAATTTGAATAAGAGAAGCGCTAGCGACGCGCAGCGCTGGCCGTTGATGGGGCCACGTGTCGCGGGATTAAGAGAAGAAGCCCAAACGTTAAAGAGGCAGCACGTGAGGTGGCACGTGAGGCGGCCCCACTTGCCACGTGGACTGGGGGCACGACCACTTAGTCTCTTCGCTGAGAACGAGTTCTCGACTCGAGACTGGGGGGCTTGTGATCCGATCGGTCATCGGTAGTCGATGACGTCAGCAGCAGAAAACCACGTGGACCACTCGAAGGGTGACACGTGGACCAGGTGGCAGAGAGGTCGGGGGGACGATCGCCAAGAGAGGTGATCGGTGGTCAGTAACCAAGTGACCACCAGCAGACCAGTTCCCAGACTCGCGCCTGGAGGCAGAGCGCGATAAGCGAATAAACACTGATCAGTCATCGGGTGTATAGTCATCGGGGTCTCGTGTTACACGCAGTTAAACTGGGACTGAGGTTCCCAGCGAGAGCGTTACGCATGGACCTCGCATGAGCACACCTCAGGGAATCATGCACGAGAGTGGCCTGAGGGAACTAGTAAGCCAATCAGTGATTGGTGATTCCCTCAACCCATTACGTGCGTGGTATCGTGAAGGGTAAGTCGCCTGCACAGAGAGCAACGTTTGGTGAGTGTGCCTAGACCAGCCACACCCGACGTTTTCCTAAGAGTATGCGATTTACCCAGATAAGAGAAGCATCCTAAGTTACTCCGCAAGGGCGTAACTTAGGCAGACAAAGAGAGGCGCTAGAGCCCTTCCAGTAAGTGACACGTGTGTGGTTAGATGTGAGTTGCAGGCCTCCACGTGTCATCATCTGAGAGGGGTGCGGTCCAGACAAAAGAGCACTCCGTACCACTAAAGGTACAGACAGGCGCAGCCAAGTGCAGACATGCGCAGACTCTCACGCTCCCCATTGCTGATTCTGAAGGTACGCTTTTTCTGAAAAGCATAACAGGGTTCTGACACATGCCAGAAAAGCATAACAGAATTTTGTTATGCCCAGAAGCAGGGAAAGAGAGATAAAAGAAAGAATCGGGGTGAGAGTGAGGGGGAGAAAAAAAACAGAGAGCAAGAGTTTTACACACACACATTACTAGTTTCCAGTTTCTGGTGGTTCTGTTGGACTAACTTGATCGTCGGAGTGCAAACGGCCGCTAGAGGCGCCGTCTGTGTGTTTTGCAGGTCACATTTGAAGACATTTGAGAGAAAGTTCGGAGGGTGATTCTGCAGAAGACGCAGTCGCGTAGAAAGGGCAGAGAGTGCTACGAAGCGATTCGTCCACGTTCGAGTTGCCGGCAGGATCAATAAATATGGTGAAAGAGATTAAAGATTTATTATTATATTTTTTTAAAAACATTCAAATCTAAAGAATTTAACAACGAAGTTTTTATAATTTTTTACATTAATTTAATAATATTAATAATGGTTTAAATAAAATAAAATAAAAATGAAGAAGTAAAATGAAATTTCGTATTTGACTTAAAATTATGAGCATAATTAAATGATTTATTGATTTTTATATTAATGACATATTAGAAAAAATAACATAATTATTGATTGAAAGTATAATCTCTAAGGTTAAATGGTTGGAATAATGGTTTCTCGTGTGTTTTATGTTTGATAATAAGATTATCACTTTGGTTGACTTGGTTCTCTAATGTCGATTTCAATCCTAATTCTTGATTATTTTGAACGACCTTTGAAAATTATTTTAATTATAGCATTTAGTCAAATTTGTTGACCTTCATTGTATTGGTCAATACCTTTAGTGTTTAAGCTCTTCGAACAAACTAACGTATATTTTATCTACTTCATCCAATATGTATAAAAGATTGATATACATGTTGGAATCACTGTATATGTATATTCTGATACAAATTTTCTATTTCGTCGAACTTATCTTAGGTTCATAATCTCCTCCACCAACAACATTCATATTTATATCAAATTCAAACATTTTGTGAGTGTTTGATTTTGAATGGGCATCTTCCAGTGTCTTTGGTGCAACCTTGAAATAAACATGACTAACATTACTCATTGTAGTAATTTATCTTTCTTTTTGTGTGAAAAAATTGGTACACCTCTTATATGTAGCAATGTTCATGAAAAAATGTTGAAAAAATTATTTTTTTAGGGATGACTTGATGGATTCAACTAGGTTTGTTGTCAAGTGTACCATCTATTACAGTAAATGAAGATGAATATTCCTTGTTTGATGTGATGCTTTAATGTAGCGTACGTAATCGTAATGAAGAAAAAGAGGTTTTGATAAACCCTAATTGTAGAGAAAAATATATATAAAAGAAACTTTTATTCACTTGTATATTAGTGAGTAAAATACATGGTATATATATAAGAAAAAGATTAAGACCTAGCTGAAACAGAAAAGGAAAGTTGGGTCAAACTAACAAAGCCCAATAATTTAAAATAGAAAATTAAATATATTAACACCCCCTCAAGCTGGGGAGTAGATATTTGTCAGGCCCAGCTTGGATTTGAGAGTAGAGAATTGTGCGGAAGCAAGGGGCTTGGTGAATATGTCAGCAACTTGCATTGCAGAAGTAATGGGTAGTAGTTTGAGGAGACCAGAGTTAAGTTTTTCACGAACTAGGTGACAATCAATTTCGATATGCTTGGTTCGTTCATGAAAAACTTGATTGGAAGCTATTTGAAGGACAGATTTGTTGTCACAGTACAGGGTTGCAGGCTGGGAGAGAGGAAGATGTAAATCCTGAAGGAGGTAAGACAACCATTGTAACTCACATGTGGTGGTGGCAAGGGCTCTATACTCGGCTTCAGCTGCGGGAGATAGTTGACTGCTTCTTTAATTTTCATGATATTAGGGAGTCTCCTAAGTAGATGGAATATCCAGTGACAAATTTGCGTGTGGTAGGACATGTTGCCCAGTCAGAGTCACTAAAACCACAAAGGTGAAGTGAACTAGTGTGAGAAAAATATAGTCTTTCACCAGGGGTGCCCTTGAGGTAACGCAAAAGACGTGAGACAGCTTGCTGATGATGAGTTGTGGATGCAGATATGAATTGGCTTAAATTGTGGACAGCGAAGGCGATGTCTGGTTGCGTGTTGGTTAAGTAAATTAGACGTCCAAGGAGTCTTCTGTATTGAGAAGTGGCATCAACATCGAGAGGTGAGCCTTGGTCGGGAGAGAGACGGGAGGTGTGAGTCATAGGAGTGGCCACAGGTGCAGAGTCAAGCATGCCAGTTTCTTGAAGGAGATCAAGAGTATACTTGCGTTGACTTAAATGAAGACCAGTACTGTTGCGAGCAATTTCCAGTCCCAAAAAGTAAGTGAGATTACCTAAATTTTTTATCTTGAAGTGATGGTGAAGGGATGCAGTAATTGTATTGATTTCCTCCGTGTCATCACCAGTTAAGCGCAAGTCATCAACATAAACAAGAATAATAGTGAGTTTATCATTATTATATTTAAGAAAAAGAGAGTGATCAGCAACAGAAATAGAGTAATTATTTGATAAAAGAAAAGTAGAAAGTTTAGCGTACCATTGGCGTCCAGCTTGACGAAGGTCATACAAAGACCGTTGAAGCTTGCAAACATGCTAGGGAGAAGGAAGAGAGAGGCCAGGTGGGGGGGTCATGTATATCTCTTCATGGAGATCACCATGAAGAAATGCCTTATTTACATCAAGTTGTTTTAAAATCCAATTTTTGGTAGTGGCAATAGCAAGCAGAAGGCGGAGGGTAGTGAGTTTATCAACAGGTGCAAAAGTGTCTAAGAAATCAAGTCCTTCAAGTTGGGTAAACCCTTTGGCAACAACTCTAGCTTTGTGGCGCTCAACAGTGCCATCAGAATGGTATTTGATTTTATATACCCATTTACAACCAATAGTTTTCTTTCCTGGAGGGAGAGGGGTAAGTTGCCAAGTATTGTTAACAGTAAGAGCTTGAAGCTCATCTTGCATGGCAGATTGCCAAGAAGCATGTTTGGAGGCTTCGTTATATGTCCGAGGTTCAGGATGAGAATTGATAGAGGAAATAACATTTCTAAAATTGGAAGATAAGGAATTGTAAGACAAGTAATTATGAATAGGATATCTACTACTTACAGTGTTGGTTGCAGTGTGGAAATCTGCAAGATAGGTAGGTTGTCGGTGAGGACGAGCTGATCTTCTTGGAAATTGGGGTGAGATGCTTCCTGGAGATGCAGGCGGTGATAATTCTGATGGAGGTGCAATGTTGGATGCAGGAGCAGAGGCACTATTTGTTGGAAGATCATAGGATAATGAGGCTGGTGGAGGAACAATATTGGGTGCAGGAGTAGAGGCACATGGCTCGACAGGAGGTGCAGTATCAGAAAAAAAATCAAAAGCAGAATTATATGCATTAGAAATAGGGAGAGATAAAGTGTTAGGGTCCTTAGGCAAGCCACTGTCCAATTTATATAGAAAGTGGTTTTCATAAAAGATTACATGTCTTGATATCTCTATGCTATGAAACTTTAAATTTAAGATAATATAACCTTTTGTATTTTGCGGGAAGCCAAGAAAAATACCTTTGATAGATCTATCATCTAATTTTTTTTCCTATGTGCAGTAATGGTACTAGCATAACAGAGACAACCAAACACTTTTAGAAAGGAAATGTCATATGGTTTTCCAAACAACTTTTCATGAGGAGTGATGTTATCAAGTAATGGAGTAGGAATAACAATTATTAAGAAAACAACATGATTTACAGCAAATTCCCAAAAAATAGGAGGAAGATTTGCTTGAAAAAGTAAAGCCCGGGTTACATTTAGTATGTGTTGATGTTTACGTTCTACAATGCCATTTTGTTGTGGTGTTTCAACACAAGATTTTTGATGTATAACTCCCTTTGAAGCATAAAAATTTGACATAGCAAACTCAACACCATTGTCAGTACGAATCGTTTTGATATTAGTTTTGAAATGATTTTGAACGAAAACAGTGAAGTTAATGATGTGTTGACGCACTTCAGATTTGTTATGCAGCGGAATAACCCAAGTATAACGCGAGTAATCATCAACAATAGTCAAGAAATAACGAAAATCTTGCATAGAAATTATGGAACATGGTCCCCAAATATCAAAGTGTACAAGATCAAAAATAGCAGAGGTAACAGTATTACTTAAAGTGAAAGGAAGTTTTCTCTGTTTTGCACGACTACAAGTGTCACATACATGATGAGTATCACCAGTAATAAAAGAGTATTGTTTGCTTAAGACATGTAATCTTTCATGTGAAGGGTGTCCTAGTCTATAATGCCATAGTGTTTTGTTTGTGATATTACAATTAATAAAAGGAGCAAAACAATGCGGTTTAGAATGACTAGAAGCAGGCAAGGTAGTGACAAGGTACAAGCCAGCGGTGGCTTTAACTGTACCAATCCGCTCTTGAGTGAGGTTGTCTTGTATAATGCAGTAGGTTGAAGTAAAAGTTAAAGTGCATTTAAGTTGGTGTGTGAGTTTAGAAACAGATATTAAGTTTAGTTGAAAATGAGGCACGTATAACACATCAGACAAATAAAACTGATCAGAAAATCGTACTAAACCAGAATATGTGGCATAAACAGTTTGGCCATTTGGAAGACTAATTAAGACAGGTTTAATTTTAGTATAAGTAGTAAAAACGTTCAAATTGTGACAAACATGATCAGTGGCACCAGAATCAATAATCCAAGATTCTTTTATAGAAGATAGTGAAGAGAGAAACTTACCTGTTGAAGAATGCTCAGTATTGGGATTTCATCCGTAGAGATGGTGCCGACTTGATTAATTTGAGTGTGAGGGGCAGGATCCTCAAGGTTTTGCTGACGCAAAATGTTGGTAAGGAATTGACACTGTTGTGATGTAAGTTGAATCCCCTTTACATCTTGTTCTTTAGGAAAAAGCTCAGAAAAAGTGTCAGTAGTAATCATATTATTGGCTTGAGATGTCCAATTGGTGAATTTGTAGCCAGGAGGAAACCCATGCTTTTTATAACAGGTGTCAACAGTGTGGCCAAGACGGTTAGAAAAAGTGCAGACTTTTCTAGTAAAAGAAAACTTTGAGGTTTTAACATTACCACAAGGAAAACCCACTTTACGAAAACAAACAGTCTCAATATGACCATATTTACCACCACAAAAATTGCATGTAATAGTGTGACTACTATTAAGACTATGAAGACTAGGGTTTTCATTAAACATTGTCTAAAAGATTCTTAAAACCAATCAAGATTTTGAAAGAGAACAGAAAAAAAAACCAAGAACAGCAAAGAGGGAAATAAAAATCAGAGAGATCGTCCTATATAAGTGGGCACTTATTTATAAGGACCTCATCAATCTAATTTGCGACTTTTGGATTAGCTTCCTTTATTATGTTGTAATAGTAGTTTGGGTGAGACTCATGCATTATGTACGTTATATATGCAAGTAACAAGCTAAATTACAAAGTGGTGCATTTAATTTAAAAACGTTGTTTTGAAATATAGTACTAACCCACAGTGACAAGGACCTTCTTGGGTTTTGCATTCTTGAAATGTCTCATGAAATTCTTTGCAATATGTCGAATGCAACACAGATGCACAAAGTTACCTTCACTTCATCCACTATGGACAAAGTTATGATGGTAAAAAATTAAGCACAATCAAGACATTGTGTATGTTGCATATTAAACATAACAAGTTAAGTTACAAAGTGGTACATTTAATTTAAAAAATGTTATTTTTAAAGATATATACTTACCCATATTGACACGGTCCTTTTTTCGAGTTTTGCATTTTTTAAGCACCTCATGAAGTTCTCTACTATGTGTCAAATGTAATATACATGCATAAAATTACATTCACTTCATCCATTCCTATCTCTTGTATACGTGTTATGGATGGAGTTTAGAAATTAAAATTTATCAAATGCTTTTATATTCTATTATGTTTTAGAATGTCCTTTCTCGATCTTTGATGGCTTACTAACAACTTCTTTTTTAGATGTTCTCTCTTATGTCATCCTTCTTTAACGAATATGAAGCAAATGTATCAAAAATGTAAGCACGAAACTCTATTTTCTTTATTCATCTCCTAGAAAATAGGAAGTTACTCATCATATGGGGATCAAAGGTGGAAAGATAGACTTTGATATCATATTGTCTGTTGGCTCTAATACCACATATTGTCATGTTATGTAAGAAAAACTACTTAATGAAGTAGTCAAATCATCAAGCTTCTTTGGAGGCTTTCTCTGAACCAGAGTCATAGACATATCCATGTAATAAGATCTTATTTTTACTCTCCCTCCTTTAATAAAGACAAATTAAATTACATGATAACACCGATAAAACATTGTGAATCCATTGACATTCGATGAGTTGCATTACCAACTTAAACATTAGAGAGACAAAGGCTATCCTGAAATCATCGTCTAACAAATGTGTGTATATAGGTGTGTGTATGTAAATGTATATGTGTATGATGAGCTTCAAATCAAGTTTTAGGCTACAACTACTAAACACATTTATATAAAGTATATGTATCATTAAACTAGTCCAAAGACTTTCCTCTCTGTGGTTCATATTCTTTCACCACTAATACAGTTTGGGTCTTCATTGCCTCAGACCCTCCCCGTCTTAAGGACTTACATGACATAAATTTCTTCATACTAAAGTAACGATTAAGAGACTTAACTTAATACATGAGTCAGACCCTCTTAATTAACTATGGCGATGCTCATCGAGATCACCATTGACTATGTGATTTCTTCTGTCCCTCATGTTAAAACTCGAATAATATGTACTTGTTTAGTCCCACTAAACTACCTCTCTACGAGAAGTTTTAATGAAAATAAATATGAACAAACTATGTTATATAATGGTTATAAACTTTTAACTTGTTATTTGAAGAAGTGATCATGTAAACCTTCTAATAATATATGTTTTAAGCAAAAGACAATCTAGCATATCTCATCGTAATTATTAATCCAAAACATGCTGTAAGAGCATAATTATACATAAAAGAAACAGCTATATTAGTTAAGTTCATATTTGTCCAAATAAACTTAAACACTGTACTCACTATTCAATGTGTTAGTTTTATAAATACGAAAACACAGTGATTTTAGCAACATTTGAAAACAACTATATCAAGAATCAATTGATCTTTTAAAACACAAAGACTTGTAATTTTGTTTAACATCAAATGCAATTATCTCAAATATTCTTGCATACTTTCTTGTTTACATCAGGCAGTATCTACAAGAAATTGCAGTATTTACCTATTTTTTTTTTTTTTTCATTTTCTACTTCTAAAAAAAAGAGAAAGAAAGATTTGGGAAGGTTAGTGAAAATTTTGTAAGATTGTTTGGGTTAAAGAGAAGACATAGAAGGTTAATGAAAATTTTGTAATAAATGTAATTAATTAAAAATAGTTTGTAAAGTAAATTTTTAAAAATAATCTGACATGGACATAATTTTTAAGATATAAATTAGAGTTTAAATGAATTTTAAATTAAAATAAAAACTTATTTTCAAATCTTAATAAATAAAAAATTATATTTAAAAATAAATAAATAAAAACAAATTATATGAAAATTTAAATTAATTAGTTTATTTTAATGATTTATTTTATTATAATTTTATTTGGTATCAATAGTTCAATATTTTTTTTAATTATTTATTCTTATTTATAAAAACAAAAATGTAAAATAACAAAACACCATGAATTTCTCCCTAATCAATGAATTTTTTTTGTTTTAAAAACCTTAATAAGGAGCTCACCAATCTTTGATGTAGCTGTTTGGGTATTTACTCTTTCTTTTCAAGTTTCTCTTTTCTTCTCGCGTACCCCCCCAACTTACCAATCACGCATTATCATGTAAATTTCAAGCAATATCAGAGCGCGTTCAGGCAGTGACATTCCTCTGTTTCAAAATTTCAATTGCATTCTCATTTCTGGATGGATTCTCAAGCTCCGGCAACGGGCGCCACCGCCCGGAGTGCCGCTGAACCCTCACAACCTCAACCAGCAAAATCATCCCCTCCTTTACCTCAATCTTCCACATCATCAACTCCTCCTATCTCAGCCCCAACACACTCTTCCCCAAACCCTAACCCTGGCCCTAGCCCAAGCCCAGGCCCTAGCCAGAACCAACCCCCGAACCCCAAACCTCCCACTCCCACGCCTCCCCAACCTCGCCCTCCCCAGTCCTTCAACCGCACTTTGCCGCCGTCGCAGCCTCAGTTCCAGCACTTCTCTTCCGCTCCTCCGCCTGCCTCCGCTCCCGGCGCCGCCGCAGCGCCGAGGGGCGGTATGGCAATCGGTGTGCCCGCGCACCACCAAAGCCCCTCTCCTCCGTTTTCATCCTCCTTCGGTCAACACTTTGGCGGGCTGGGCCGAACTGGAGTCAATGTCGCAGAATCTGCCTCCAATTCAAGCACCTCTCAAGTATTATTATGCATCTTTTCGTTATTTTGGATATGCATGTTTTCCTGCTTTTTGACTAGGGCAATTTCTTGTATATGAATGTGACTACGCTTAGGTGAGAACGCCCGTGCAAGGAATGGGGATGTTAGGGTCTCAAATGAGGCCTGGTGGAATCGCTGCTCATCAACAGAGACCCGTGCAATCGTCTCTTAGACCTCCTTCCTCTGCCCCGAATACTCAACCTGGTGGTTCACAAGTTAGTGTGAATGTTTTTGACTATGCCCATTTCTGCATTTTTTGTGTGTTGGCCTAGTTAGAGGGTTTGCGCCGTTTAAGGCTTTAAATCGCGTTTGTGTTTTTGTGGCATTTCTTGATATTGCGGGAAAAAATGTGGCCGATATGACCAAAATGGGGATCGAGTCGTGGTCATTAAATTAAAACCTTGAAGTTGTGGCTGAAATCTCTGTCATGGGCTGTTTCTTAAAACATTTGGGCCGATTGACTTAAGCTGGGTTGAATGTGTTTAGAAATATAGTGATATAGTTAGGTCCTTTCTATGAATTAGTGTTGAATTTTGCTGTTTTGCCTTCCATATGAAATTATATTATCATCTGGACATCGGCTGAATTTTATATCAACTCTTATGTGGGATCCTTGAATGCACTTTAGACTTCCAATATAGCAGGTTTTGGTTCTGCCTGAAGGAAGAGTGTTCTCCTTAGTTTAAGGGTGGTGAAGGAATATGACTTGTTAGAGTGTAAGATTTAAAATATATTGAGAATTTCTTCATATCATTAGTTAAGTGTATCTGAGAGATTTGCTCACTTTCATGTGTCATGCTGTAATGCTCGTGCTTTTCTTGCAACATGCATATTTTGAGGGAAAAAGGGTAGGTAGTTTTGTAATTCATTGCATTCTCTTCAGAGCTTCCAAGGTCATGGTATTATGAGACCGTCATCAGTGGGATCACCTGCTACTCCATCTCAAGGTGCATCACAAAGTGTGCAGTCACTTAATCAGCCATGGTTGTCATCTGGACCACTAGGGAAACCTCCTTTGCCATCCACAGCTTATAGGCAGCAATTGAACCCACCATCAATGCAGCAGAGGTCACATATTCCTCCACAACAGCAATCCACACCGATATCTTCGCAGCAACAACAACAACAACAACCATCTTTGTCTAATCAATCACAAGAGCATTTCGGGCAACAAGTTCAGCCATCCAGGGCTCCTCATCATGTGCCTCACCAGCAACAGGTTACTAGGCTACAGGGACCAGGAAATCAGAAACCTTCATCTCTTGTGGCGGCACAAACCAGTGCAGTTCAAACAGGGAGTCAAAGTAGATTGACAAATGTAGATACCGAGGAATCTTGTAATAGTATTCTCAGCAAAAGAAGTATCCATGAGCTAGTCAATCAGGTGAAGTGTTCTACTTTCTTGTTTTCCATAGAAGATTTTCTGGGCTTATATTCTAATTTCTACAACATATTGTTCAATAAGTTAGGAGTGGAACTCTCCAGATCTATTGGTCCTTGTAGGTATGCTGAAGGTGTCTACTTGTATGAATTTCTTGACTAAAGAGAAATATTTAACATGCAATGGACTTGCATTAATCATTTTGATCATTTCCCATTCTATGTTCCCTGATTTAATTCTAAAGAATTTCATGGATTCTCATAATTTATGAAATTTTATAATTCCTTGACTAAAGAGAAATATTTAACATGCAACGGACTTGCATTAATCATTTTGATCATTTCCCATTCTATGTTTCCTGATTTAATTCTAAAGAATTTCATGGATTCTCATAATTTATGAAATTTTATAATTCCCCAGGTCCCACATTAGATGTTTAAGGAATTGGATGGTGGCTTACAAATTCTTAAAGCTCTTAAGATAACTTGGGCTAGCTTTTATAATTTGTGCTATGTTATAGAAGTTGTATTAGGACTTGGAACTTGGAATCAAGGTTATAATAATGTTTTAATGTCTAAATGGAGCTATGCAAGGTAACAACCACTTTAGCTAGTAATTAGGTATGCATGTTGTATATTATTCTTAGTAGCTATTATGATGACAGAAATAAATAATTGATCCTATATATTTAAGAATATCTAGATTATATATGTTGTTGGGCTTTTTTTGTGGGAAAACGCCGAGGAGATTCGACACTAATGAGCCATGGACATTTCATATAAGAAAGTTTTTTCTAACCCAAATCATTAAGGCATTGACTATGTGAGTCTTCTTTCTTTTATATTGCTCTTGAAACACATTCCCACTCAATGTGGGACAAACTCACTTGGAATCCTAACAATCAACCGTTCAAGTGCGAGTTTTTTTCCACATTGGTACTTCTGCACAAGCGTGGTTACCCACTTGTACCGCCACGCCGTTATTATCACAACGGGACACACTTACCTGTAACCCCTTGTTGGGAAGACTTTTGATACAAGGAATTCTAACAATATAGGATTCAACCACTCGTGTTTGAACCATGCTCACCGCACCAGTTTGTTGAACATAAACACAATTCGCTGGATATCTTTGTTATTAGAGGATATAAAATTTCTTCTATTTATTGGATTAATTCCTTTTTCTCAATATAAACAAAGCACTTGTGTTGGGTCAGAAACATAATTTTAGCTTAGTTTTTTCTCTCTTTCTTAGAGTTTAAAATGGTATCTAGAGTTTTTTTTTTTTTCAAAATCGTGTTGGCCTGTTAGACTCGTTGTCTCTCAAGGATATATATGTTTTTTTCAAATCTTTCTCACAGGTTTGTGTTTATTGCGTTGCCTCTAGCGAGTTTTTTTGGTGAAGTTTCTAGCAACCTCTTTTTTCTTTGACCAACCTTTGCCCAAGCTACCTCTTGTGTGCTCCTACCACTTTGGTGGTGGGTCCATCAAAGTTCGTTTGGTAGTTTGATCTACTTTACCCTCTATTAAGGTTATTCTTTTTCTAGCTTTCTAGAAAAAAAAATGTCTTCCATCGTCAATCTCCAGAACAAATTCTCCCATATTTTCCAACCATATTGTTAGTACTGAGAAGATAGATGGGTCTAACTATTCCACTTGGGCTTCTGAAATCATGTTATGGATAAGTGGGTTAGGCTAGAAATCCTATCTCACTACCACTGCTGAATCCGTTCCAACAGAAAATCAAGAACAATGGATAAACTTGATGCAACACTATAGTGTTATTAAATCCACTGTTGACATCTCACTCAAACCTATTTTCCATCCCCATGAGATGTGTGCATCGGTTTGGAGTGAGGCTCGTTGCCTTTATGCTTGCTTATCATGGGCGGCTTGCTGCCTTACATGATTTTAATAAGCTGCTTCCACCATTTGCAGATGTGAATAAGGAACATGAGAACTGCAGTATGTTCTTTATGACCTTGGGCTTTTATGGCTTGGTACAAGAGTATGTTGCTACCTATGATAAGATTTTGGGATCACTAGTAAACCCTACTACGACTTCTGCATCATTTGCATTGCTTTGTATTCTTCAGAAAATAAACACGGAGACACATACTTTGTCTGCAGAGGAAAACACTGTCTTTGCATCGCTGAGTAATAATTCTGGACCTTCTCATGAAGGTGTTTATAAAAACCATCCAAAATGCGATCATTGTCACTGCATTGGACATACACTGGATAAGTGTTGGAAGTTGCGTAGGAAACCCTCTCGTTCACTCAATATTCCCTAGGTATCTGTTGTTGAGTCACCTGTTGTTCCTACACTACCAGTTGATCTATCTCCAACAACATTTGAAGACTTTTATCGAATGGAGTGAGACACTGCAATCCACTAGTAATTGATTGTTTTTATCAGTGTTAGTGTGGCCATTATACTCATAGGATCTCATGATTGCTCTAGTTCCGTTACCACCCTTCTGTGCTGCAACCAGCTAGGATTGCAACTGTAAGAATGGAATGAAATCACTGGTCTTACACGCTATGTCATAGGATCTGCAATGCAATTGTTCCCAATCTGGATACATTTATTGTAGCTGGGCTCATGGGTCTGGTTTTGAGAACCATGTTTCAAAAATCCATAAGTTCTTACCCATATTGGT
The DNA here is from genome assembly GCF_051622355.1 of Phaseolus vulgaris. Lineage (NCBI taxonomy): Eukaryota > Viridiplantae > Streptophyta > Magnoliopsida > Fabales > Fabaceae > Phaseolus > Phaseolus vulgaris. The sequence goes on along the minus strand of NC_143504.1, from coordinate 54,831,001 downwards.
CTAGTTTGTTTAAACTTTAATTAAGTGTTTTTCAAATAAGTGATTTTTAAAGTAATCACGTATATAAGCAGATAGGATTTGCTTACTAAAATAAGCAGAGGCTTAATCCAAATCTCTTCCACCTTCCCATTCACATACACACTTTCATCCCCTCCATGTTTGAACTTTGTAGAGAGGATTTCAAAGCTTCTGTCTGAATTCTGCTCTATGGATCATCTCCTGCCGTTTCTTAGCCATGTCTGTTTCTGCTTTCAAAGCTTCTGACCTGATATTTCTGATATGGTTTGTGTTGGTATGCCATAGTGGCCCTTTATTTGGTTTGGTAAGTGGGAGTTTTCCTATGGCATACCAAAGAAACTCCTTTTTTTTTATATTTTATTTTAGAGTTATTTCTTGCTTCTAAGAAACTGAGTTTCCGAATGAAATTTTAATGATCAGATCAGATGCACTTTTTAGCATGGAGCACCCAAGTTTCTGGACAAATTTTCAATGTTCTGACGTACTTTTGAGCATGGAGCACCCCAAACTAAACCAAACGTAACCTGAATTTAGGAACTTATATGCAGGTCAATTCTTTTGAAGTCACTGGCCTAACCTAGTGTGTGATTGAAGTTGCTTATTTTGAGAAAATTATTTCTTTTTGCAACTTCCTGAGACTAAGAGAGCTTTCACAGAAAAACCAATTATTTTCCTGAAATTCAGCTGAAAAAATGCCAGTATATGGGTGTGTTCTATTTATTGATTCTCTATTGGTTGTAGCTTATGGTTATCATAAATTTTTACCCCGAACTACTCAACTGCTTACAGTTGCCATTGCCCTCTGTTTCTCAATAGATGATACCTTAAGCACTTAGTTCCGCAAAAATATAGCTCTACTTTAATTTACAATTTGACGTTGGTCATTAGATGGTATGGCTTGAGGCATTTCAAATTTCATAACTTAAATGATTTGGAAAGCTTGTAACAGCCCTATTTTTCCCAAAAAATGTTTGTTGTTTTCCCTATATTTACATTTATGCTTTATTGGCAGGTAGATCCATTGGAGAAGTTGGATCCTGAAGTTGCAGATATTCTTGTGGACATTGCAGAAAATTTTCTTGAGTCTGTGGGTATTTACATTTTAGTCTGTGATGGAATTGTTCACTTTTGCAAGTTCATAAAATTATTCTGTCTCTCTCCTTATTAATGTTAGGACTCATCATTTTTCCTTTTCAGCAAAGTACATTATTTTGAGCCATTAGGTTAATTTAAATCAATGGTCAGGTGTTTTAATTCTTCAGAATTACACGGATGTTAACCTAGTGTACGACAATTCCTTCCCTCTGTGTTGTGTTTGTATATAAAACCAAGGCTTTTTAAGGATGTGTTTTTTGAAAATAAAAAAAAATACGAAAAGACATGTTCTTAGAAGGTGCTTACTTGTGAACAATGATTATAATTGTTTCTCTTTATTGATGATGATTAATTTCTTTAGAAATGAATTATGTTCTCAATTGTTCTTGGTCTTCTTTTAGATAATTTTCTTATCCTACATTTTTACTCTTTGGATTGTTTCAGTAATATTCATTCTTTTTTCTCTATTTTAAATAGATAATCAGGTCTGGTTGTTCATTGGCCAAGCATAGGAAATCGACAACTTTGGAGGCAAAGGACATACTTCTCCATCTTGGTTAGTTACTAAAGTTCTGTTCTCAGATTTAATTGTCAGCAGATTTCACATCTAACGCTATTGACATATTATACAGAGAAAAATTGGAATATGACACTTCCTGGATTTGGCGGTGATGAGATTAAAAGCTACAGAAGACAGGTAAGAATGATCTGAATCTTTGTTGCATCTTTATGTTTTTCATTAATTGGTTTGTACTCTTTTGAATTTCATATTATTGGCTTGGAATTTGTGATGATTTTGCAGATTACAAGTGATATTCACAAGGAGCGTCTATCAGCTGTAAGTTTTGTTCTCTTTTCTTCCTCTTCTTATTTTGGCAGTTGTTATATCTGTTAGTGGTTTCTTGTGATTGCACATTTCTGCCAGCATGAAGACGTGTTGGTAGACTTTTTGCAATACCCTTACTATTCCTATATACTCTTTATTTTCTTGACCTTTTTTTGTTACTATTGTTAATGTGATGATGGTGATTATATATTATTTCATTTGTAATGGTTTGGCAGATAAAGAAATCAATGACAGCTACTGAGTTGGCACATGCTAAGGGCTCTGCTGGCCAGGCTTCTGGTAGTGCAAAGGGTAATCAGGCAAAGACACCTATGAATATCATTGGCTCGCCAAACCTAAAAAATTCGTAGGATGCACGCTTTGTTTATGCTTTACACAGTAATGGAGGAACCACTTTGGTGAAGGTAATTGAACTTCGTTATATAAATTAAACAGGTATTCCTGTTTGAAATCTTGCATCGTGAACAAAATGGCATACACATGTCATTTCACAGTTCACAAATTGAATGCCTTAAACTTTAAAGTAGTTTCAGACTTATCACCAAATTGTTGCATGTAGTGATGCGTTTAATTTTTTGACCCTGATTCCTGAGGAAGATGGTAGAAATTCACAACTTTGATTTAACTTTAAACTAGGCATTCCTATATCTGTCATTCACTGTTCAGAAATTGAATGCCTAGAAATGCTTTAAACTTTGAAGTTGTATCCCACTTAGCACCAAATTGTTGCATGGAGTGATGCGTTTAATTTTTTGACCCTGATTCCTGAGGATGATGATAGTTATTTTCAGGCTGTTCCTGAGCATTCCATGTGCACGTTGCGTAGTCTGAGCAATGGTCGAACTCAGAAGCATTGCAGAATACCAGGTAAAGGGTGTCACGATGCATATGAATTCTTACATCTGAAAACCGAAAAGAGAGAATAGAAAGAGCAGAATTGGCTTCAGCAACATCTATTCTTTTGTACTGATAATAGTAAGAGAGCCATTGGTTGGTTAGGCTGGATCATTTTTTATTCCGATCAGCTTTCTAATTTAGATGCAAACAGAATCCTGAAATATATATGCAATCACTTTTCCTGTAAGCTAACATTTCCTACACCATCTGAAATTCCGTGGCATTGTGGCTTAACAGTTTTTGTTTATTCATTTTTATTTCCCGCACCCATTTTCAAAATTGTTGAAATACCGTCTTTCTGCAGTGATTTTGACATTGGCTGTATATAAAGTACATATTTATATAATAAATTTATATGAAATATGAACTTTATATATCCAATGGTTGAAAGATAATCAAATAATTGTTATTTTGTATGTTTTACAAGTATACATTGCATCAAATATGTTTTATTGATATAATTGTATTTGTAAATACAATTAATGTGAAGATAATTATAAATTATTGAGTAGCGTAATACCAACATTCAATCTACTGAACTTAACTGGTAATTTGATCTAACTTTGTATAGTATATAGTTCCATTAAGAGAATCAGAAGTTTTTTTAAGTTTTTACAATTTATACTCTAAAATTTTAGTTAAGTGTGGAACGAATTTCACGTTGAATAATCATAAATGACAAATGAGAAAAATCAGAAACATTTTAATTTGTGTCCACCTCACAACACATTGAGGATTATTGTTTTCTGTAATATTTATCTTAAAAATCACATTTAATTAATTTCTAATTAATTTATAATCGCAATATAAAAATTAATCCTTATTTCCCAGGAACCTTAATCATAATTAGGGGGTTCGACCTTTCACAAGTTTTTAAGATGCTTTACAAGCAACACAAAACCTTGTTCTTGTACGGTGAATGAGTCAACATTCTTCATTATTACTTTTCTTCCTTCGCTTTTCATCAACATCAACCGAGCGAATCGCATTTCATCACAGAAATTCACGTTGCTCTTCATTCTGTTATCTTTTTCTTCTAGGTAGATTTCGTGTCAGTCAATTGCACATCGAAATCTTAAGCTTATTCTATAATAATGCCTAAGATTATAGGATTATCTGTTAGTATTTATTTAATGGATAACTTAGTGAAGAAAGCATCTGCGAAGGTGATTACTTTTGTTAAATGAAGTCAATGCTTAAAATTTGCCCTGAAAAACAACTATATATGCATGTCACAGTAAAACTGGGCAACCTTAAAATGCTATTTTCAAAGTAAACCAAAAGCTAAAGATAATATTAAACTACACTAACCCTTAATTATTTAAACGATAGATTAAAAAAGATGTAGTTACTTTTATTGCTGTTTTACATATAACTAGAATTAAAATTTTAAATAATGGTCTGCATTAAGTTCTTGTGATTTTTTTGCAGGGCAAATTTGTATTAGTAAAACTCTAATTTTGATTATAGAATAATTGTTTATAAAATTAACACTTAAAAGTTTTATTTTTGTGAAAAATATTACTTATCTATAAATAAACGGAGATGCTGTATATATCTAAATGTATGTTAAGTCAGCTACTATTATCTTCCAGTCTTAATGTTTGTGACGTGAATAACAATTAAAACATTTTACTTTGAGTAATTATTGGATGTCAACCACAGGTTGTTCGTAGTAGGTAATTACTTTTAGGATTTTGCGGTTTTTGAAGTCAATCCATGCACACTTATTGGTCGAGAATTGTTGGTGTTATTTATACAGCCAAAAATCAGTTTATCTTGTTCATGAATGAAATGTGTACCAAAAGCTTCAAGGACAGGTGGATGATTGCAATTTAAGATCACCAATCATCCCTTATCAGCCATTTCAGTTGCTCAACTAAACCTTAATCATGTCTTACAAAGTTCTTCTGCATCAACCTTTTGTGACATCCGTAATGATCTTAATATTCCAAATTCTCTCAAATCAAAGGGGCACCTGTCCTAGTTTGCTGACACATATACCATAAAGGGTTTTAAGTCTTTCATAATAAAGGGAAAAGGAAAAAAATGCCCTAAAACAAACAAGTCAAAACCAAGACCATCATCCCATTTAATAAAGCAGATAAACCAACTCTTTCCCATCTTAAATTTTGGGTCATACCCTTTGTGCACTTAACCATTACCTACTTTCTTGAAGGTGCCATTTCAACCCCCACATAAAACTCTACCACTCCAACAACAAACTATTGAGGAAACACCTCTCATTTTATCTATATCCATGCTACTCTATATATACATATATGTTCCTCTAAAACCAAATATATTATTCCATTGGCATTCTAAGAGGGATCTTTTGCAATCAAGAAGCTGAAAAACCAACTAAGGGTGCATAAATTGTTGACAACTTAGACATGGCAGCAGCAACGGCAGAGAAGATTTCATGGAATTGTGCAGTGTTTGTGGCAGTAATGCTGGTGTTGAGTAGCTGCGAGTCAAACACAAGAGATTTTACGAATCAGGTGTTTCAGGAGAATGTCAAGAACAGAAATTACAACAAGGTGTGTGATGAGATTTACGTGGTTCGTGAGGGAGAGACCCTTCAAACAATCAGTGAAAAATGTGGAGATCCTTATATTGTTGAAGAGAACCCACATATTCATGACCCTGATGATGTTTTCCCTGGCCTAGTTATCAAGATTAACCCCTTCACCAATAGATCATAAAATGTTCCACTGTGGGATGTTTTTTTCAACCCCAGATTCTGCTGTGACAAATGAAGGTTACAGGTAAAACTTTGTCATGGAAAAAGCTTCTTATAATGTAACCATTTACCATTTTACGGTTTTAATTTCTGTGCCAATTGCTAGTCTTCAGAAGGATAGATGCATGATACATGAACTCAAAGTGGTTATGAATTTCAATGTTTCTGAATATGAGAACACATATTGTAGTGAAGTTTTTGTATAAGATATATTTAGTTTAAAATAGAAGGGAGAGAAATGAGAGGGATGTGTTACAAACATCAACCTTTATGGTTGAAACGTTGATAAAAAGAAGAAGAATTAGATTACAACTATTTTATGAATAAACTATTCTTAATTTATAAAAATATTAGATTTAATTTTGTTTATATTTTATCTCTTAAAAGTGTTTCAAAGAATCTTACAAGGGTTGTCGGAGTGAATTGGATTGAAGATTAGAATGTACATTATTATCATTAAATGTTAGGTTTAATACATTATTTAGTATCACACTACTTTAAATGCTAAGTTTAATATGTTATTTAGTCTCACACTATTTCTAGCAAATAGTTAATTAATATGATTCCTTAATTTTTTTTCTCAACTCTCCGTTTTTGTTAAAATTATAAATCAATGTAATTTTTTTTAACAGAATAATATTTGACACATATATAGTATTTTAAACTTAGAAGATATTGCGTGATTTTTTAATTATTTACAAAAGTAAAAAATAAATTATTTTGTAAAGATTAAAAACAGAATACTGAAATCACATTAAATTGTAACAAATATTAAATCCACTTTAAACCTAAATTTTATCTTGTTTGTCCATTTATCTTACTCTGGTGTTTCACAAAAATAAAAACACATGACGCAAAAATTAATGACAACAATAAAAATCACACATTTTTGGTTGATTTAGTAGACACAACTATCTTATTGTCAGTATAAACTTTTTTAAAAATTGGGTTATTTATATTTTTCCTTTCTGGGGTCCGGTAGTCTATTACGTTTCTTTACGGAAAATTTCTTCCTATAGAAAACATAAAATGATAATTTTACCATTTTTTTATTCACTTTTTTTTTTCTATTTTAGGATTCTAAAATTCCAAACTTTATAATTTAGAATACAAATTTATATTCTGAATTTTAGAGATTGAAAAGTATTTTCTATATTAAAAAATATTTTATAAATTCTAGAATTTAAAATACAATTGCATTTCAAATTTTAGAATACAGATTTTTTTTTTTTTGAAAAATAACTTTCGAATTTTAAAATTTAAAATATAAGATTGTATTTTGAATTTAAGAGTTGAAATATATTTTTGAACTCACAAAATATCTTAGACTTTGTAAGGTTTACAGATTATACAATTTGAAAATGAAAAAAAAACCCTACACCTTTTGCTGAAGGGTAGTTTTGGAATAAAAATATTTATGGTGATGCAGGCAGAAACTATGGAGGTGGTGGAAGAAATTTCCTTCTTTATGTAGTAAGTAGACTTGAACGTGTTTTATCATAAGGACTTCTGTTATTCTCACCCCTTTAGCACTAAGTTCATCCCTTCCAGCTCCTCAAATTGTTTTTCCAGAATATATATATATATATATATATATATATATATATATATTGTAAAATCCAAAATATAGCTAGTTTCATTTTATCCACAGACCCATTTATTGTCAAAAGTCATAATTCCATACTAGAATAGTTGAAATTTTGACTTTCGTTTTCTTTTAGATCGCAAAACCAGCCACAGTTTTGAGTATCTGGTAATTGAATTCTAATTTGATTTTTTTTTAATTTATTTTTATAAAGTATAAAAATGAGAGAAATTTAAATAAATAATAAATAATAAAGAAATGAAATATAATAATTTTTTACTACATTTTTTGTTTTTGAGTTTTAAAATAATGAATTAAGTTATAAATAATTAAATAAAGAGCAAACTATTTAAAATAAATCAATATTAGTAATGATTGATAAAGTTTAATAAATCAAAACATGATGAAAACTTATGTTGACAATAATAATTAATCATGGTAAAAAATACAATAAAAACTTAAAGTGTTTAAATAATGCATTAGCGATATAAAACTCTTTTAATATATTATTAATTATAGTTTAAGTAATTTTTAAAAAATTATTTTATAAATTCCGCTCATAAAATTTGAAAATTATTATTATAGATATAAAATAATCAATGTAGTTGGGAAATATAATTTTAAATATACAAAAATTTCTATTTAAAAATAAAATATATTTATAATTAATAAACATTTGATTACTAAAAAAGAAGTATTTAACAGAGATTTTTTATTTATATTTATTGAAGTATAATAAATTAAATATTGTAAAAAATTATTTTACAAATATATCAAATAACATTTAATGCTAAAACAAACATTTAAAGTAGAGGGATTTAAATATTTATACGAAGATAAGTGAAATTTCCTTTATTTATTTGAAAGAAAAGGAAAGTAAATGGAATTAAAAGAACAAATTCAAATGAAACGAGTCAACATTCAATCAATGGTGTATCTTCACATGCCATGTTGTTAATGTAGTATGGTCTTGTAAGCTATGAACAATTTCATGAGTTGTTGTACACACAAATTTCTAGTTTGGAAAAATAATTCAATCTCACCCCATGATTATTCACATTACACATTTGAATGAACATCTTAAGTTTTTTTTTGGCGCATAATCATTTAGTTCATCGTAACGTTAGTTTTGATTTCTACAAAATTGTAGACAATCTTTTGATTAACAACTTGAAAGTGACGTTAATAGTTGACTTTTGTGACTTGTTTATGGTTTCTATATTAAAGTACTTCAATGTCTTTCTAAAATAGCTGAACAAAATAGTAAATGTTATGTTGATAACCATTGTTTTAAGGTTACAACATTTGTAGATAATACTATAACCATTTAGACTTTTCATTATAATGACTCATTCAAAAAGTCAAGTAAAGTACTATTTGAATGAATATAATGGAATTAAAGTTTGTGAAAGAGCTAATTTAAAGTGAATCTAAACACATCATAATTTGATCTAACACTGAAATCAGAGTCTTCAATAAAAAATTAACTTGGAGAAGATAGCTTAAGAAGACCTAAAAAAATGTAAAAGTTATTGAAGAAAACCTTCTATATAGAAATAATAGCTTGAAAGAAAAAGAATAAAAGAATAATTTCAAAAATAGCTTATTCTAGGGTAAAATAAGAGTAAGGAGGTGCACTAACTCCTTATCAATTCCTATACTTAGGGAAATTATTAAATAATAATTAATTTAAAGATAAAATAATATTAGTCATTAGGTTAAATATCACTTTATAAACAAACAAATTATTAATATTTAAAATAGTTTTCGTTAATAATAAAAGTTTATAAAATAATTTCTAAATTGATATATAATACTAAAGTTTTAATTACTAATTACTTTAGATTATCTTATTTTTATCAGAGTCTATGAAGCTGATTTTCATTTGCAATTTGATCTGTCCCTTGATGTCAAATATATATAATGTTGTAGATATTGTTACCATATGCAAGATGCACTTCAAATCTTCAAAGTAGAAGGGACTCTATAAAGCAGAAACAAAATATGCTAATTGTATTGAGATAAATGCAGTTTCACAAAACTGTGCAACACATGTTTTTGGATTTGTAGTTACCAATTATGAAGGAGGTTGTTTTTCTAGATCTAGGCACTTTGACAAAGGAATTTTGGTTAATTGTTTGTTGATGTAATGAGATGCATGAACAAAGTTTAGAATTATAAAACACATTTAAGCCAATTAAATGTTGAAATATTATATAAGTAGACAAAATTTGGACACAAAAATGTCTCTTTCCATATGCGCACATAGTTTAATATAAGACCATTTCAATAGAATACACAAGCACGTAGCAGTTCCCTTGCTGCGTTGGGAATAACCTGGTCTACTCTGGAATCACTTATTTTACAATATCATTAATCCTCATGGAAAATATATAATTGCAATAAGCCATCATGATTAAGGTTTAAGTACTTTTCTCTTCACAAATACAAAAAAACACGTTATTATATATATACACGCCGCGCATATAATTTTACATTATAATTTATTTAATTACAAATGAAATATTTATTAACTTTGTTTATAAAAAAAAATGATACATTTGCAAAAAAATAATAATTTAAACTTATTTTTTTAAACACGTGATTGAAATGAATAATGTTTAACATTTGTTCCGTAACTTCCCGAGCGTTATAAAATAGACCGGACCAGGTATATTGGAGTCAGTCTCGTGGACTCTCTCCGTGTTTCTTCCAACAACAAATCAAACCCTAAAATTCTTCATTCAATTCTTTATCACTATCAAAATCCCCAAATTCCAAGTCCCCACTTCTTTCTCCTTTCACTATAAAAACCCCATCTACACCCATTAATTAATCTTCATCGTCTACTTCTTCATCATTCTCTCACCCTCAAACTATCTCCAAACACATTCATTATAGTTCCATGATGGATTCACACAAGCAACTACTTTCCCTCTTATGTCTTTCTCTACCACTTCTACTTCTCTCAGGTATATATCCATGCATGATTACAAGATTATATACATGAAAAGATGAACAAGATTATGTATAATGAGTCTTCGATACGATCCTATAATTAATGATTTTCCCTGTCTTTTTAATCAAAATCATGTAATAGGTTTGCAAGCCGAGGCTAGGTTGCAACATCATGAGCACCTGGAAAAATTGTTTGTTTTTGGTGACTCCTACGTGGATACTGGGAACACGAGAATAGGTCAACCTGGATCCTGGAAAAACCCTTACGGCATAACTTTTCCCGGAAAACCTGCCGGAAGATTCTCCGATGGTAGAGTTCTAACGGACTACATTGGTACGTCTCGCTCTTTCTCTCTCCTCATGCTGTCAATTCATTGGAACACTGGAAAGTGCATGCTTTTTCCTTCATTTTTATTAACTTTTTTTCTTTACCAACAAAAGCTGCATGTTTTGAATTCAGATGCTTTGATCAATTCCTTTGCCTAATAAATTAAGCAAAGTTCGTGTCAATACTTCTAAAATTGCTTTTGGAGAGAGAGAGATAAAAGAAGAAAAGATAGAAATTAACAAATAAAATATATAATGACGTCAAAAATTAGAGTTAGTATAATAAAAACTGAATGTAAATGAGAATTGATGAATAACAGTACAACGCAATGTTTTGCTGATAAAAAAAAACAGTACAACGCAATGTGACGCATTGATTATGTTTTTTTTAAAGGTGGGGTTCGTTTTTCTGCTGGCTTGCCACTTTATCTTTCTTGTGCCATTATCTATAAGATTTGTGGATATATATATATATATATATATATATATATATTTATATATGGAGCATTATTAAATTGTTAAAAAAAATACTAAAGATAACATTATTGTGTTGGTGCTGTCTTCTTTCGAAGACAATATTCAATATTACAATCATGTTTCACGATCCAACACCTACTCTTCGTGCATCGCATTTGTTTTTTTTTTTTGAGGAAATTAAAAATAAAACATTGTTTTATTGTCTGTCGGTTTAGGTCAGAAATAATAAGTTGTTTTTTTCATTGCAAAGCTAAAATGTAACTATAATCTATGAATAATAATTCAAATAAAATAGTTAAATTGTAAATGACTATACATTAAAATATGGTAAAAGAAATACAAACTTGCAGTGAAATAAAATAATTATTAACATTTTAAAAAATATAAATGAAATACCAAATGCAAATTATAAAAAATATAAATTATCATGGATAAAAAGTGATTTTGTATAAGACTCGTGATCAACAATATGAATACTATTTCTTTTGTCACTGTTTCCAATTTTGGTATTGTAAAGTATATAGTACAGTAATTTTTGTCACCTTAAACTACGAATAAAAAATACTATATATAGTTATAATTTTGTGTTAAGACTTTATTTATTTTGCACAAAAATCTACACTATATTTCATTAGCAGTCCACTTGTCCCTTTTTGCAAAGACACATATCTACTAATAGATTCAACTCCTATATTACCCATTTGCCAATAAATAAGTGATCCCTTTTCGATTTATTTTAACTTTTTTATGTGTTTTTCAAAATATATATTTTAATAAATAACATAATCATTTCTTCTTGAATCTTTATTAAACCAATAAATCTACCTTGAAATGAATCATTCTCCTCTATATATTACTCCAACATCACCATAGATTAAAATTTATTCTTTAACTAAATCCATTCTCATTACATTTACTCACAAAAAGTACTTACACAATTTGATTTTATTCCTGTCTCTGATCGAAATCTCCACTAATGGTTTTACTTTTTCATTATATTAATTTTATAGAATAGAATCTATTCTTGTGCACTATTTCGTAGTATTTGGATTTTTTTGAGATTCCGACATAAAAGTATTTTTTGAAAAAAAAAATGTAGCCACTATTTTTCATTTAGAACGAGTCTTCTCCTAACTTTTTGTTCATATAAAAAATGACCCTTGGTTTTGCATATCAATCATTTTCTCCATACTATTCTAGCTGGATAAGCTTTGTCGTAAAAGTGATCGTTATGTTATGAATCACAATTTTGTATTCATTTGTTTATTGGAAAAGTGTTAAATGATAAGAACCAAATAAAAGTAAAGACGAACGAAAATAATACTATAAATATTTTTATCAGTTTGTGTTGCTACTACTCTTTTCTTTGTACCCATAATCATGCCATAATGTTTTATAATTTTTTATTCATGGAGTTATATCAAATCAATCATTGATAGCACACCTTTTCTCTTTGGTATTACTTGTACAAGTAATGCATTTCATCTTGCAACACACTTGATTAATTATGAAACTGTATCTACTGGTGCATGCAGCTAAGTTTCTGGGACTCAAATCGCCTGTTCCCTACAAATTTAGGAAATTCATTCCACAAAATTTGAAATATGGGATGAATTTTGCATATGGTGGTACTGGTGTGTTTGACACATCCTCCAAAAACCCAAACATGACAATCCAAATCGATTTCTTCAAGCAGTTGATAAAAGAAAATGTGTACACTGCTTCAGACCTCACCAGATCAGTGGCACTTGTTTCTGTGGCAGGAAATGATTACAATTTCTACTTGGCAAGAAATGGCTCTCTTCAGGTCAGTTAGTTCCACCACTATACATACACACACACACACACATATATATATATATATATATATATATATGGTTTTGTTCTTTCCTTCTGCACAATTATTTTATCTTCTATCTTTTACAAGAATGTTAACATCTTCTAGTTATTAAGATTCACTTTTTCATTGAATGCATGTAGGGTTTTCCGTCTTTCATCGCTTCAGTGGTTAATCAAACTGCGACCAACTTGCTTCGCATCCAAAGTCTGGGAGTGAAGAAAATTGTGGTGGGTGGTCTACAACCCCTTGGATGTCTTCCTGGAACCACAGCATCATCTTCATTCCAAAAGTGTAACAGTACCTTCAATGACCTCGTAGTGCTCCACAACAACTTATTGAACCAAGCTGTGACCAAGTTGAACCAACAAACCAAGAACCAATCCCCCATCATAATTCTTGACCTTTACGACAGTTTCATATCAGTGCTGAACCAGCCATCTACCAACAACATCAAGGACGAACTCAAGCCTTGTTGCGTTGGAATAAGCAGCGAATTTTCTTGTGGAAGTGTGGATGAAAACAATGTTAAGAAATATAAGGTCTGTGATGATCCCAAATCATCTTTCTTTTGGGATCTTTTGCATCCAACTCAAGCTGGTTGGCAAGCAGTGTATAACAAGTTGCAAACCACAAATGCTCTTCAACAAATCCGATACTAAAGAGCTTTCCATGCAGCTATTTCTAGGGCTCTGTTTGTTGTGTAATAATTCTGCACCCTCATTTCATTTCTCAATTTATCCTCAAATTGTGTTTTATTTGTATTTTGTTAAAAAATGTCTATGGTGAAATGTTTAAATAGACTTTTCTTTTCGTGACCGATATAAATCTGTAAGTTAACGAATATGTTGTTTAGATTAATAATTTGTAAGGATTTTCAATTTAAATATAAAAAACTAAATTTATAGAGCAACCAAATTTTTCTGATAAAGACATTTCAATAGAATATGTTATATCTTTAAAATTCAAATTAAGGTAGCACTAGTAAATTATATTGATAGAAATTTTGTATTTAAACGTTTAATATTAAGGAGATTTTACGTAAAAAGAAATAATTGATGGAAAGTAAACCGAAACATTAAAACTCCAAAACATACATTTTGAGCATATTTCAATCAAGAAGTTTAATGTAATTTAAAGGAAAAATGTAAAACCAAAAAATAAAATTTAAATGCACTTGAGTAAAAGTTCAATGAATATATGAATTCAAGAAAAAGACAATAATCCCAAAATTAATAAAAATCATAAAGTAAAGACAATCTTTTGAAAATTAAAAATGTACGCTATAAAAGAATAATTGGAAAACTATATATAATGAAAGGCTCTAATCTCTAGTCGATGTGGGATCTCCTACCATATTATGAAGTGGACTTTAAGCCTAACTCAACCCCATAAAACCGGCTCATAGGGTTGAAGTTTGCACTCACTTATATACAATGAAATGTCTTAATCTCTAGTCGATGTGGGATCTCCAACAAAATTCATGAACAAGAATAATATTGATATTGATACTTCTTTTGTCATTTATGTTCGACTTTTTAAAAAGAAATTGTATGTATTATTTTTATCCTTTAAAAATTATATCAAGATCATGTATATAAACATTTTGCGCATTCTAGGTTTTTTTTATCAACAATAATAAATTAATTAAAATTATATAAAGTATTTTGGGTGTTCTATCATATAAAAATTATATACAAGTAATTCTGTCAAAATATTCATGTTTTCAAGTGTAATGATGAAACAAATATCTGCACAAAAGTTAAAAGAGACACAAGATACACACTTAGTCATTCCACTCTTACAGGTCAAACTACTGAAAGTTGGATGAGATTTTCCCCTTGCAGTGGGCGTGACCATATTTCCTGCACAGTGAGCACTAAACTAAACCAGAACAGAAACTAGCAAACAGAAACAACAACCTATTGATGAAGCACTACAAGAAATTTGATATTTATATATATGGATTTAAATTCGTATGTAAATTGAACATTATATACGGATTTGAATCCGTATAAAATGATGTTATATATGAATTTTTACATACGAATCTTGATCCGTATGTAAAATAAATATTATATATAAACTTTTACATACGAATTTAGATCCGTATATAAAGTAAACATTACATATGGATTTTTACATACGGATCTGGATCCATATGTAAAGTGAGCATTACATACGAATTTTTACATACAGATTTGGATCCGTATATAAAATTAGCATTACATATGGATTTTTATATACGGATATGTAAAGTTAACATTATATATGAATTTTTACATACAGATTTAGATTAAATATTTTAATAATTATAATAATAATATTGATATTAATAATATTAATAATATTTAAAATATTAATAATATTTAAAATATTAATAATATTTAAAATATTAATATTATTTATAATATTAATATTATTTATAATATTAACAATAGTTAATAATATTAATAATTTTAATAATATAAATTATATTAATAATAATAATAAGTATAATAAAAATCATAATATAACAAAAAGATTTGTCTGGTGTAGTGGTTAAAACTTCTTTGATAACTGAAGGGACTTGGGTTTGAGGCTTTCTATAATGGTACACATTTTTCATTATTTGATTGTTAATATTTACAAAAAAAACTGATTTCATTTTCACTTAGTAAAACCTATGAAATAGAGATACAAGGAAGAGACAAACTATGTCTTTGTCAAGAAGAAGATATATCTTGGTATTTTTTTACTTATATTATGCTATTTGTTTTAATATATTAAAATTTTTGATTTTTATATTTATATATTTTTTTTGAACATATAGAAAATTGAGACTTTTGGTAAGAATATTTGGCGAGCTAAAATGTGAAAGATCACACATAAGAGGAAAAATGACACCAATGTGAATGATGAGATTATGAAAATTGGGGGTTATTGTTATTATAATTTGAAAATATGGATTGCTTGTTTCCTATAATGTTAATTAGTTAGTTGGACAATTGTTGTTGATTTCTGAATTTTATATTGATCATGTTATACTGAAGTATTAGTTTGACACAACAAATGATGTTCTAATTGGTTGATTGTTGGTCTGAAATTTTTGATTACTAAACTTATGTGTTGTTTTGATTATAAGTATTAGACAATAAATTGATATTAGAGATAACTATATGCATATATTGTTGCTTAGTCTTCATTCATATTATAATGTGTTTATACCAAGAGGAGACAATTTGTCACTTATTTTTTAAGTGTAGAATTGTGTGAAAAATTTGGGGTTTGTGTTTGTCTTGGTTGGGTTGTTTGTCAGTGAACCACTATGATGCAAAGGTACACTTCATGATGTTCTACCCTCTAAATGTTAATGGTCAGACTCTCAGAATCTGGGGAGTGGTGTGGATTGTAAGTATAGGTGAAATTTGGAAATATCAAAATAGGTGTGTTTTTAATAATGGGAGAGTTGAACATATAGAGGTGTTTACGGTGGTTCAAAGAAAAACCTGGGCTTGGTTAACTAGTAAAGAAAATGATGCATAATTCTCTTATTCTGATTGGTGTCTGGAACTTCTGGTATGTATGAAAACTATGAATTACATTTGTTTCTATTTCTTTGGTATGCTTCTCTAACTCCTTTGCAAGAAGGAAGAAGTTGTGTGTTTTGCAGAATGGTCATCGTTTGGAGGTTCTGTCTTGGTTCTTGGGTTAAGTGACTCTAAGGTGGAGCTTTTGTGAAGTGAAAAGGGTTATCTTTGGTTTGTTGAGGTAGTGGGTTACATGGTTGTTGTGTTAGTTGTAAAAAGGAGTCTTTTAAGTTTTTCTATTTGTTGGAGATTTGTGCTTGGTGGTTTGTTTATGTTTTATGTTCTTTTGGATTTTGATGTGTTAGTATACTCTGGCTCTTGCCAAGGGTGGGTTCTTGTGTAGGTGATATTCTTGAGTTTTGGGTTTCTCGACAACTTTTGTTGGGAGATTGGTTTAGGTTGGAGTGTAAGGTTTTATCTTATTTTTCTCTTTATTTTTGTATAAGGGTTGAGTCACTCCTAAAATGATCCATATTTATTTATTATTTCTTGCTGATAAAAAGAAACTTGAATTCTTATTTGTCTAAGCATATCTTGTGACCACTAATGCATGCAAATATGCTATGATTCTCCATTTTTGTTTGATTGAATTAAGAATTTTAAATGGTATGGTCCAACATCTAGTGCTTATGTTTCTCTCTTTCATATGGATTAAGGGTACATTGCATTTAAAACCAAGTTCTAATTAGTTTATTATTGGTATGAAATGCTTGATTACTAAACCTATGGTTTTGATTGACAATGAATTAATATTAGAGATAACTATATACTTATATTGATGCTTAGACTTCTTTAAATTTATAATGGTTGATTGTTGGTATATATGAAATTCTTGATTACTAAACTTATTGGTTGATTATTGGTCTGATATGTTTGATTGTTGGTCTAAAATGTTTGATTGTTGGTATGACAATATGTTGCTTTTACAATATTGATCATTACTTCCAATTTTATCTAGGAAAATATTGATGAGCTAATGTTGACAAATCTATAAACTGCTTCAGAATATCTCCAGATGATCCAAGTGGTTCCATATATGGTAAGGAGCATCCTGGTCGAGTTAGAGGACTATCATATGTAGCTTGTCCTAGCCTTGCTTTTAAAAGATCCACAATAGGACTAAGTGGTATAAACTATGCTTCCTCTAATGCAACTTTTTTAGTAAATGTGGAGGACAAGGTAGTCCAAATGGAAAGTGAGTTCACAACTCTTAAGAATCAAATGCAAACATTTTTTGCATATATTGCGTCGAGAAAAGATGTTTCAAAATATTTTGCTGTAATGACAACTTATTTGGTACATGCATTTGTCAATGATGAATAACTTAGTACACTTAAATCTTTATTATTGGTGTCTTCCTTTATTTTATAATTATAAACATTGAAAATTCTTAACTTGAAATTATTTTTTTATCTATTTTAGACATCAGATGTTGGAAGTGGTGCTCCATCACCCAATCAAGTACTAAGATCAAGTGGTGGAAGCAAAACTGATTAAAGGAAAAACAAAACTGATTAAGGAAGATGGTTGTAATAGTCTAAGAGCATGTTATGATATTGATTTTTTTTTCTATATTTACATTTGGTGTACTTTTGAACTATCAACTTTTTCAATGCAATGAATGAATGGTTATTATAACTTTGTGTAGTATATAATTTTTTTATTAAGATCTAATTAAATGGTATTATAAATTTGTTTAGCTGTTTAATTATGAAATTACGTAAGTTGAAGCTAACTTGTTATTTTTCACAATTTTATTACAATAATAATAGTTAAAAAGTCAAATTATACTGTATGTAATGACATTTACCTGCATTGTGTGTTTTGGGTTGAAATAATTTCCTAGTCTTATAAATTATAATTTTAACTAATACTAATTACTTACATAAAAATACCATTTTATACAAAGAGTTAAATAATGGATGTTGTGAGTGATGGCATAAAACTGTTATATGACATTTTATAGCGACTAAATATATAACAGTATGTAAAACTACCACACATATATTGTAATATTTATAAACTCTGTTTTATACAAAAAAATAATTAACATCACGCACAATTATTTTCTGAAATCTTAATAATACACAAGTCATCATATACAGGGAACACGTAATTTTTATTGCTTATATAAATTTTAGATGCGAAGGTCTATGTTATTCTTTGGCATGTGTTGCAAACGTTGTTTTAATCTTCAGTGACACCATCATCTAATTAAAGGCAGGATAAAGTATGCTCCCAGCAACAACTGCAAAACAAAACATCATAAATTATGATGTTCCACTTTGAATAATAACATAATTTAATACACAAATTTCGAAATAATATACAAATAAAGTGGAAATAGTTCATATTGTTCTAACTTTAAATTATATTGAATTTTTAACTAAAAGATGGGATTAGTTTAATATATGAAAATTACAAGAGAATCATGAAATAGAAACTAATTTGTAGAAACCAAAATAATTAGTTGCAATAGTAATTAAATTAGAGACATTTTAAAAACTAAAAAGAAATTTGGTTTCTAAATTAGTTTCTATTATTTTTTATTATTGTTAAATAGTTTTTAAATTGGTATCTAATTAGCAATTAAGATTTTAATTACCAATTATTTAGTTTCTAAATTTGGTAGAAAAACCTTGGTTGCTAATTAGATACCAATTTAAAAACTATTTAACAATAATAGAAACTAATTTAGAAACCAAATTTCTTTTTAGTTTCTAAAATGGTCTCTAATTTAATTATTATTGTAACTAATTATTTTGGTCTCTCAAAAATTAGTTTCTATTTCATGATTTTCTTGTAGTGGATTAATTGTTGAAATATTAGGCTTTAAAACGAACACAAAATAAAAGGTTTCCCGAGACGTGAGTAATCACTGTCCGTAAGGACTTATCCGCGGTGTATTGCGTAAGTCCCCCAGGATACAACAGGAACTTCCCGGATATTTTCGAGGATCAAAACTAGCAAGTTACTCCTTAAAAGAGTAATATCCAATGGAACCCAATATAAAACTTAAAAATATAATAAAGTAAGTGAGGAGAGAGAAAGTGAAAAAAGAAAAAGAGAGAAGAAAAGAAGCTTCACGGTGGGTGAAGAAGATGAAGAGAGTGAATGAGAGAGATGTGCATTTGGAGAGGATGGAACCCCTCTTTATATAGGGATAGGAAGCAAAGATATTTTCCATCTCCATAGCTGATTTCAATTTGCTGTTGCACCTAATTTATTTTCTTGTTGCACTCATAACAACATTTGACATCTTCAATCAACTTCCTCCAAAATCTTGCGCAACTCTAGGCACGTGGGTTCACAATTGTTTTTAAGATATTTTGCAATATCTACTTCGTTTTACAACATTAATTACATCATTTTGAATTTCAATTAAGAAATTTATACCATGGTTTTGAATTTAATTTGGAAATTGGAAGACAATAGAAATCAACTAAACCTTAGTTTTCGAAAAGAGTTGGAAAATTAATTAGATAACTGTTTCCTTTGAATTATAATGTGGATATTGAAGTATAAAATGGTAAATAAAATAATTACCTTCCAGTTCAGTGAATAGAAGGATCTAGTGGAAGCTGGATTTGTGACATCTACATATTTGGTCTGGTACCACATAATTGAAGCAAGAGCAAAACTTCCCACACTCTAAAACATACCACACATTCAACTTTTAAATAGTCTCTCATTTTTAAGGACATCTGAAAAAACAATAAACCTATGCTCTGTCCTAAAATAATGCTTATTTAAAGATCAATTTTATCCCTTCCCATCCACATTAACAAGTAAGATTCTGCTTAATTTACTAGAAACAAAACAGAGTACTATTAGAAGACATTTGTTTATCATAATCAAAGTCCATGTTGAGGAAAAAAAACAAAGAAAATGATGCATACCTAAAATTCCAACTATATACATATAATAAAGATATATTACCGTGACCATTTTAATCCAAAAGGGAGATGAAGATGTTGCTCCTGCCAGAAAGACAACTCCAAATGCCATTTCATAAAGGAAAACACAAATCCAAAATACCTATATAGAAGATTTAGAATGAGTCAAGTGTTATAGAAGAGAGCATAACCATATCTGCCAAGATATGTTGAATTTAATAAGAAAGATACCTTTTTCTGGCCTAAACTCATTGTGAAAGAATCAATGCCATGTTGTTTATCTCTTCTATGTCAGGTATATCCTACATAAAAATCCAGTTGAAGGTTTAACATTAATGGAACAAAAGCTTGATGTTGGAAAACAAATATATGTCCTGAGAAAATAAAGAGATTTTACCTTGGATAATGCTATACCAGCAGAGTAGAAAGCCATGAATAACATAGAAACAATCAGTGATCTTGGAAAGACAACTGGCCTCTTGAACACAAACGTCTGAACATTTGTTACATCAATTAGCAAATAAATAATATACCACTTTCATTTCATATTTCTTTCTTTAACTAATAACATGATGAAAGGGTTGTTTATGTTTTTTTATGTGCAAAAGAATGAATAAATATGATGAAAGGGTTGTTTATATAATATAGCATTTCTTGGGATGATTTAGAGAAAATATACTCAAGTACATATTAGGCTATAGTTACAATATTATAGATTATTTCTAATATAAAAATGTAAGTCAATGTAATTCTTCTGTTAACATCTTCAACTTTCTCAACTAATACTTTTAAATCCATTTCTGATTGGTGGATTGAAATGATTGATTGTGGATCTAATGAAATTAAAGCAAAAATCTTAGGATGAAGATTTATTATTCACGATAAAATCATGAAATAGAAATCAATTTTAGAGACTAAAATAATTAGTTGCAATAGTAACTAAATTAGAAACCATTTTAAAAATTAAAAAAAAAGAAGTTTCTAAATTAGTTTATATTATTGTTAAATAATTTTTAAATTGGTATGTAATTAGCAACCAAGGTTTTAACTGTCAATTATTTAGTTTCTAAATTTAGTCTCTAAAACCTTAGTTGCTAATTAGATATCAATTTAGAAACTATTTAACAATGATAAAAATTAATTTAGAATTTTTTTTTAAAATGGTTTCTAGTTTAGTTACTATTTTAACTAATTATTTTGGTTTTTAAAATTTGATTTTTATTTTATAATTTTTTTGTAGTGATTATTTTCGTTAAAAAACATAAGCTAAAACAAAACTAAGGATGTATAAAAGGCATGATTAGTTAAAGGAGAGAACCTGCATATGAAGGAAGTATGTAATTGGAAATATAAATGTCCAACTAACAAATATGATTAATGCTGCAGCCAGAGGATATCGCTTCCAACGTAAGAAAGGCGCCTGAAGAGTTTCAAAACAGTGTTATCAAATATAAATATAAATATAAATATTAATATGAACCTTTCTTATTAGTGTGTTCATTTAGTAGCTTAATTGGTATTTGAATAATGAATTTCAAAGAGTAAATGAGTTTGTTTACAAGAATTTTATACGATTTAGCATCAGATATCTTACATTTCAAAGATATTAAAAATATATTTTTAAAAATGTCAGTTCTCGAGAATTAACGTTTGTGTTTGGATATATAAGGTGGGGAAACTTTTATAGTGAATGATTAAATGGTCAACCTATCTTATTTATCCAAACAAAATCTTTCATAAAGTATAACTATATCCATAAACTTAATCTCCTTATTTATTTATATATAAAATTCTATTATTTTTGGTTTGGAGGGTTGTTTTGGGCAAAATAGCTACAAGAACTAGTGTAGGAAGTAGATGTATTAGTCTAGATTCAAGAGTTTGTCTTCGATGTCTGCCAAGAAAATGAAAATGTGGAGAAGAAGCAGTTTTGATATGACGGGATTTTTTACCAAATATCTTTGATTTTTTACCAAGTATTTTTACCAAATACTCTGCTCATTTTTTACCAAGCATGAGCGCTCCCCTCAGCTCAAGTCACAGCTTGGAGAGTAATTGAAAACAAGGTTGCTTGTAGGGTTAATCTAGAGAGAAGAGGAATCGAGATCGAGAGTAATTTGTGTTGCTTGTGTAGGAGGTCAGAGGAGACAACAAATCATTTGTTTTGCGAATGCAGAATTGTTTGGCTAATTTGGAATCTCTGTTATAACTGGTTAGGAATAAGATCAGTGGATTGTATGGATCCTGGGTCTCATTTTGAACATTTTAAGATTCTGGATGCACCTATTTCAGTTAATCTTATTATGGGAAACCTGTGGATTGCGTTGGTTAGTGAGATATGGAGGCACATGAATAATTGTTTATTTAAAGGTGGAGTGGTTGATCACACTGAAATTTTCTCTCTAACACAGATTAAGGTTTGGTCATGGATCTCATCAAAGATACCATCAGCTAATTTCTCATTCTCTGATTGGTGTCTTGAACCCTTGGTATGTATGTATTCTGTTTAGTTTTTATGTAAAAGGTTGTTTCTTGGGATTCTTTTATTATTGATTGAGATGGGAAAGAGAGTAGGAGGTCTTTTGGTTGATATGTAGATGGAAAGGCTCTTTGAGAAAATCTGTATTGTTGTATAAGGGTTGGACCACCCCTGAAGTGGTCTTATTTAATTTCATTGCTATTTGCTGATAAAAAAAAATATGAAACATAAAACAATATTTTTATTTTCTCCTTCTCGGATTGACACATATGTTTGTTACATTGTTTGAAAATCATAAGGTAATTGTTTGCTAGGTAACCTATCCTAGAATGGAGTGTTAATGTGTGTGAAGTTTGTTGGTATGTTTTTGTACGGTTTTACTTGACCTGGCTAAGAGGAGGGGAAGGTACATGGGTGAGTACATGATGCAATTGTGATCAGATTTTCTATGGCACAAAAATTAGAAGCTAATGAGCAGAAGTAGAATCAATGCTCAATTACAACTCTTTGTTATGGAGGATAATACAACTTCACTTGTTATGATACATTTTGTTGACCTTTGCTATCTTTTGGGAATTATGCAGATACTTGTCTTTTTTATAATAGGGTTTAGGTAACCCTAAAATACATCTTATTTATTCATTCTCTTACTGATAAAAATAAAATAAGAGTCTATTATTTGTTTGGGTGTATCTGTTTGATTATTCATCTTATTAGTGATGACTGACAGATGGAAGGTAAGTTTTTTTTATCAGTAATAAATAATATATACATGTAAACCATTTCAAAAGTGATCCAACCCTTATACCAAGAAGAATGGACGACTTCACAACATAATACCTTCCAAACATCTACTAAAAATACTAATCCTAACAAAAACGAACTCCGTCACCAAACTAAATCGAATAAAAAAAACCCAAAGGATCAAGATATCAATCAAAGAAAGAAAAACAAGCAGATGGAAACTTAAAAGTGAGTTAAGACCAAACCTTAAAAATCTCAAAAAAACTCATAACTCCACATTTAAAAATAATCTTATTTCTTATGAAACAAAATCTCACTAACCACGACAATCCATATATTTCTCATCCCTAAAATGACCGACTCCGGATGGAAGGTAAGTAACACTTCACAATAAAAAGATAGACATTAAATAAGATTTTTTTTATAAATTATTTAACTTTTATTCCTAATATTTTTTTTTTAAATTTTTTTTGTTGTCGTTTCTAATAATTTTTATTTCATTTGTTTCCTAAGCACTATTTTAGAAAACTTTATTTTATGGTTTCCTTCTGTTTTTTTAAAAAAACCTAAAAGAAGAATAATCATGGACAACAACTGCAACCAGACCATGATTTCCCCTCGTAATCTTTGATACTTATATACCTTAAAACATATTTTAACGAGAAAAAAGAAGTTTAAATGCAATTGGAAAGAACTTACATTGACAGAATAGCCAGTCCACAATATAAAGTTCAACAAAATGTTCGAAATCAATGCCGGAGAACCTATCATCAAGTTAAGCCCAAAACCCTGTAAAAGAGAATAAAACAATAACTCTTCCTTGTCTCTCAACCTCATCTTAAAAAGTACTATTATAGAAAGGGATGAATCATTATGGCACCAAAATTGCAGATGAAGCAACAATAAAGGCACAATTTCTAAAGGATAATTTCCCAGATGCCAATGGAAGATATGGTTTGTTTATCTGCAATAAAACATGTAATTATATATTAGTTATAAAACCAATATCTACTTTCTCCAAAACCTTTCTAAACTACAAAAACCATATTCAAAATTATAAAGGGATTACTTTTTTACAAGAAATTATAAAGTGACTTCTTAAATATTCTCACCTTTTTAGGTTTAAGTACATTAATAAACTGTAACAAAAGTCCTACTATGTTTTCTCTTATATTATTCAGTTATATATAAAATAAACGTCAAAACTACTGTAATATCCATAAACTTAATTAATTAAAATAAGAAGAATAGTTAGTTTTTTTGGTCAATTTTTGGTGACGTACTCCCATTAAGAAAAGGGTAGGAGTATGTTAGTAAACTTCAATTATAAAAAGGAGTCGGGTAGCAAAAATTATTTAAATTGTTGAAATTATTGTACATGTTCTTGTGTAAACTTAGTCATATGTTTCTGAATATTTAACTTTAGATAAATCTTATTAGTCAATTTCCTCATATTATTTTATGGAATATATATAAAATGAACAAATAAAAAATAATTTATCAATGATCTAATTTTTTATTTATTTATAGTAAGTTTCGTACCTTATCTATTTCAAAGTCAAACACTTGATTCACACCATTAACATAAATATCCATGAACAAGTGAGGTAACAAAGCCTGAAACATTAAAAAAAAATAGCAAGTCATATATAAAAAAAAAAACTATTATTGAGGTTAAAGGTTTATTTTCAATTGTCTATATTTTTTTAAGAAAAAGAAGAACATATTTGGAGTCTCACCTGTAACAAACCAACCAAAAATAATGGAGATATATCTGAGAGTTTTTGTACAGCAATGAGAGACGCAGAAATTGCAGCGGATAACTAGTAAAATACAAATAAAGTTAATTTAAAAATAGAAAAGGCAATTATTATTTATCCAAATAACTATAATACAAAGGAACAAGATTCAGCATAACTTTTGAAAATTAATTGTGAGAGTAAGAGGGAAGTTATACTTACTCGTGCATACATTACATAAGGTAAATAAATTGGTACAAAATGGTGAATAAATTTTTGATAGAGTCTCCTGTATTTTTGGAGATGGAAGGTTGAGATTCTGATTCAGAAGAAGGTAGAGTGACGGCTTTCACAACATATTTTGTATTGTTTTCTTCATATGTTCGTCCTCCTTCAATACTTTTGAAATGATGATTAAAAGAGGATTGTTGAAACTTCAAAAGATTATATTGTATTTGAACTTTTATTTTGTGCTGAGAAGCTTTTGATCCTGGAAAACCTAATTTACCAAGTGTTTGAAGTTATATTATAACTTTTTTAATTAATAATAAAAATTAATTAAAAAAAAGCTCTTAAGGTGCTTCTACCTATATACATATTTGTATGTATTTACAAAAAAATCCTACAAAATAGAAATATGGTTGCAATAAGCTCATTTGACCCAATATGCATATGAAGTTGTATTATAGTATCATGCACAACAAAAGTATATTTCTATTTTAAAATTATTGCTACTAAATCATGACAATGACAAGATGATGATTTGAGAGAATAATAACTTTGAAAAATTATTATTCTATTAACACATTTCAGCTCATTGATGAAGAAAAAGATGTGAAAGAATGAGAAAGTGAGAAAGGTAGTGAAATAAAGAAACAAAGGTTAATGAAAGGAATAGGGGATAAGTGATGAGACATACTTGCATAGTAAATACTATTGATATTGGTGGAGAGTTTCCTGCTCCAAATATTTGCACCTACAAACCAAGTTTCCATTATATTACTCAACAATGAAAAATGGACCAAATTAGAACATAGTGAATATAGGTACCACTTATAAGTGAAGAGACGTTAGGAGAAGATACAGCATATGCCCTATCCATGAAAACTGAAAACTGAGGATATGGAATACACTATATTCTCCAGAAAGCTAAGAACTTATAGATTATCCTGACGAATGTAGAAGAGAAAGAGAGGAATGAGAGATTTTATAGACAAAAGGAAGGACTCTGTGAGATTTAATTATTCTTAAGAACAGATAAAATATGATTGAAGATACATATTGATACACCATGCACACAGTCCACGTGTTTTAGGGAAATCCTTGCAAAATAATCAAATCAAACATAACCGTCACATATAAGAAATACTTAGAAGACTTTCTAACAGGATTTTAGTATAGTTTAGATTTTAATAAATTTATAAATGTTTAAACGGTTTGGAAAGACTTTGTAAATTGCATAGGTTTTTATAATATATATTCAAAGCTAAAAGAGCTCTTTAATTATAAATAAGATATTATAAGGTCAAGGGCTGATGAGATTAACCATGAGGAATTTTTCTGCAGGATTTAATCTACTATACATAAAGTTTGGTAACACGAATAGGGAAGATATATATTCTTTTTTTAAACTATAAAACCAGATTCAAAGTTATAAAGGGATTACTTTTTTTACAATAAACTATAAAGTGACTTCTTAAAATTCTCACCTTTTTCTTGGTTGAAGTACATTAATAAACTGTAACAAAAATCCAACTATATTTTCTCTTATTTTAACTAATTCAGTTATATATAAAATAAATATCAAATTACTGTAATGTCCATACACTGAATTAATTAAAATAAGAAGAAGAATAGATAGTTTTTTGGTCAATTTTGTCGACGTAATCCCATTAAAAAAAGGGTTGGAGTATGTTAGTATAAACCTCAATTATGAAAAGGAGTTTGACAGAAAATTATATAAATTGTTAAAATATTTGCACGAGTATTGTTCTTGTGTAAACTTATAGTCTTTATATGTTTCTGAATATTTAACTTTATAAATCTTATACCACAACTATGTTATCAATGATCTAAATTTTTTTATTTATAGGAAGTTTCATACCTTATCTATTTCAAAGTCAAAAACTTGATTCACACCATTCACATAAACATCCATAAACAAGTGAGGTAATAATGTCTGAAACATTAAAAAACAAAAAAAAACACGTCAACAAAAATGTACTAATGTGGTGAAAGGTAGTTTTCAGCTGTCTATTTTTAGAAAAAAAAAACGCATGTAGAGTCTCACATGTAACAAACCAATAAAAAATATTGGAGATAAATCTGATAGTTTTTGTACTGCAATGAGAGACGCAGAAACTGCAGCTGATAACTAGTAAAATATAAATAAAGTTAATTTAAAACAACAAGCTATTATATATTAACCTATTGAATACAAAGCAACAATGATAATTATAGGAAGCTTTTATATATTAATTATGAGAATGATAAAAAAGTTGTACTTACTCGACCATACATTGCATGAGGATAAATAAATTGATTTTCATACATTGCATGAGGATAAATAAATTGGTACAAATCGGTCAGGAAATTTTTGATAGAGTTTACAATGTTTTTGGAGTTGGAAGGTTGAGATTTTGACTCGGAAGATGATCCACTGACGACTTTCACAATGCATTTTGTATTACTTTGTGGGTTTTGACCATTATGGGATTTTTTTTTTTGTTTTTTATCAAAATGGGGTCCGTTTAAAAAAAATTACAAATTTAGGCAAGTCGTGCCAATTCGGCACGACTTCATATGCACAAATCGTCCTAATTAGGCACGACTTCTGCCTTGTCATACTGAAGTCGTCCCAATTAGGCACGACTTCTGTCCTATCATATTGAAGTCGTGCCAACTTGACACGACTTCTGCCACGTCATAATTTGTTTAGTTCTAATTAATCTCTTCTCATCATTACGTGTTCTGTAAAATCATTACTTCTCAAGTTATTTATTTTGCAAATTCACAACAATAATTCTCTATTTATTTTCCAAATACAATAAATTTTCATTTATCTATTTATTTCTAAATTCAATAACAATTTTCTTCATTTTTTAATTAATCAAATAATCAAGTTATTGTATTACATTACCGTCAAACATGATCCATACACGATTATCCAATTTTTTGTTCCTTAAAACTAACACTCTTAGAAAATTATGTATCAAATTAATTTTTAACATTACATAACTTACTACTCAATATATAAACAATAAAATAAAAAAAATTATGACGTGGCAGAAGTCGTGTCAAGTTGTCACAACTTCAATATGACAAGGCAAAAGTCGTGCCTAATTGGGACGATTTGTGCATATGAAGTCGTGCCGAATTGGCACGACTTGCCTAAATTTGTAATTTTTTTTAAACGGACCTCATTTTAGTAAAAAGCAAAAAAAAATAACCCCATCATGGTCAAAAACCCTTACTTTGTTCATATGTTTGTTCTCTTTCAGTACTTTTGTAACAATGATTAAAATATGATTGTTAAAACTTCAAAGGATTATATTGTATTTGAATTTTTATTTTGTGTTGAGAAGTTTTTGATCCTCGACAACTTGAAAAAAAATATATTCTTATTTTAAAATTATTGCTACTAAATCATGACAAGATGATGATCGAGAGAATATAATAACTTTGGAATTTATTTTTCTATTAACACATTTGAGCTAATTGATGAACAAAAAGATGAGAAAGAGTGAGAAAGTGAGCAAGTAGTGAAATAAAGAAATAAAGGTTAATGAAAGAAATAGGGGATATACTTGCACCTACAAACCATGTTTCCATATATTATTCACCAAATAATTTTGCAATGAAAAATGGAACAAATTAGAACATAGTGAGTATAGGTATCACCTATGATTGAAGAGACGTTAAGAGAAGATATAACATGTGACTTATCCATGAAAACTGAAAATTGAGGAGACACAGTACACACTATATTTTAAGAAGAGGTAAGAACTTATAGACACTCTGTAGAATGTAAAATGTATAATGTACACTACAATATCGACAGGGGCGTGGTAGATGCGCTTGAGGTATTTGCACTGGTACAGGTAAATGTTTGGTCTTGGATTTTTGTAAAGTCCTGTTGTAATTCCTTTACGTACCCCAACTGGGTTTTGAACCCAGTGGATTGTATGAGGCTGATTGTTTAATGTTTTCTTGAGTTGGTTTGGTTGTTCCTTTTTAAGTTGGAAGGTGTTCCTTGGTTGGAGGTTGGTAAGGCGCTAGCTCTTTATGTATAAGGGTTGGCCTACCCCTGAAGTGGTTCCCATTTATTTATTTTTTATTGCTGATAACAAAAAAATGTATACTACAAGAAAATCATGAAATAGAAACCAATTTTCAGAGATAAAAAATAATTTGTTGTTATAGTGACTAAATTAGAAACCGTTTTAAACACTAAAATTTTTTTGGTTTCTAAATTAGTTTTTATTAGTTTATAATTTATGAGTTTCATAATTTTCAAGCATTAAAAAATCCGCATACCTTATATCTCTTTAAAATAATTCAGAAATTTAAAACATTGAACATGAAAGTTATAAACTTGCGAAATAGTTATACTATTCATATAGTAAAACTTAATAGTATTTCTTATTAATCATTTACATCTTTATTTCTTTATTTTTAAAATATTTCTTTATTTTTAAAATATTAATAGACATTTTGAAATAGTTATCCTATTCATATAGTAAAACTTAATAGTATTTCTTATTAATAATTTACATCCTTATTTCTTTATTTTTAAAATATTAATAGACATTTTCTAGAAGTTTTTTTCTAATTAAATTATTACAAAAAAGTCCACAAAATTTGACCTTGTAACCTGATTAATAGAGTACATGCATAATAATATACAATGATTATATGCAATATAACAAAATACAATCATCAAAAAAATCATAAAATCTATAAAAATAAAAAATGTTAAAAAAGAAAATGATCATATAAATTACGAATTTCACATTGATTTATTTAAAAAGTTTTGTGTTCCTTCATTTTTAATTGACAACCCTTTTATTCTCTGTTAGCACCACCACAAATTGCTGTGGCTAAATATTGCTTAAATCAATTTTAGATGCGAAGGGTCTATGTTCTTCTGTGGCATGTGTTGCAAACTTCCGTGACACCATTATCTAATTAAAGGCAGGAGAAAGTATGCTCCCATCAACAACTACAAGGAAAAAAAACATCATAAATTATGATGTTCCACTTTGAATAATAACATAATTTAATACACAAATTTCGAAATAATATTCAGATAAAGTGGCAATAGTTCACGTTGTTCTAAGCTTTACATTATATTGAATTTTTTAACTAAAAGATGAAATTAGTTTGATATATAATTAATTACATCATTTTGAATTTCAATTAAGATATTTACACCATGGTTTTGAATTTAATTTGGAAATTTGAAGACAATAGAAATCAACTAACCTTGTCTCCAAAAACAGTTGGAAAATTAATTAGATAACTGTTTTTGAATTATAATGTGGATATTGAAGTATAAAATGGTAAATAAAAGAATTACCTTCCAGTTGAATGAATAGAAGGATCTAGTGGAAGCTGGATTTGTGACATCTACATATTTGGTCTGGTACCACAGAATTGAAGCAAGAGCAAAACTTCCCACACTCTAAAACATACCACACATTCAACTTTTAAATAGTCTCTCATTTTTTAAGGATATCTGAAAAACAATAAACCTATGCTCTGTCCTAAAATAATGCTTATTTAAAGATATTTTTTCACTTCACATGGACATTAACAAGTTGGAATAATCTACACAATAAAGACAACTTTTCCAGAGAAATGTTTCTTTATTTAAAGATATATTACCGTGACAATTTTAATCCCAAAGGGAGATGAAGATGTTGCTCCTGCCAAAAAGGCAACTCCAAATGCCATTTCATAAAGGAAAACACAAATCCAAAATACCTATATAAAATATTTAGAATGAGTCAAGTATTACAGAAGAAAGCATAAGCATATCTGCCAAGATATATTGAATTTAATAAGAAACATACTTTTTTCTGGCCTAAACGAATTGAGAAAGAATCAATGCCATGTTGTTTATCTCCTTCTATGTCAGGTATATCCTACATAAAAATCCAGTTGAAGGTTTAACATTAATGGAACAAAAGTTTGATGTTGGAAAACAAATATATGTCCTGAGAAAATAAAGACATTTACCTTGGATAATGCTATCCCAGCAGAGTAGAAAGCCATGAATAACATAGAAACAATCAGTGATCTTGGAAAGACAACTGGCCTCTTGAACACAAACGTCTGAACATTTGTTACATGAATTAGCAAATAAATAATATAACCCTTTCAAAGTTATGTTACATTTATACAATATAGCATTTCCTAGGATGATTTGGAGAAAATGTATTCAAGTACATATTAGGCTCTTGATTATTGAAATAAGATAGTTATAACTATTATTGATTATTTTCAACATAAAAATGTAAGTCAATTTAAAACACATAAGCTAAGACATGGTTATTTAAAACTAAGAATGTATAGTTACCCTAAACCCTAGACATATGGGAGTGAAATTTAAGGTGGAGAAGGAGTTTGTTCGCGTGGGAGGAGGATCAAGTAAGCCAGCTCTTAGAAACAATTTCTAATAGGAGGATTGAGTCAGAGATAAGGGATAAATGAGTCTGGAAGGATAGTGAGACAACAGTGTTCTCAGTCAAGTCTGCTTACGGGCTTTTAAAGGGAGAAGGAGAAGAGGAAAATTCGAGATTTTACAAATCTTTCTGGAGAATTAAAGTGTTGCCTTCAGCTCATGTCAGAGCTTGGAGGGTGATTGAAAACAAGGTAGCCTCCAAGGTAAATCTGGTGAGACGAGGGATATAGATTGAGTGTAATCTTTGCAGCTTATGCAGGTTATCAGAGGAGTCAACAAATCATTTATTCTTCGATTGCAGGGTAGCTTGGCTAATTTGGAACCTATGTTATGACTGGTTAGGAATGAATTCGGTTGATCTTATCGTTCCCGGGTCACGTTTTGAACACTTCAAAATTTTGGATGCACCTAATTCAGTTAATCTTACTATGGGTAATATTTGGATAACTTTGGTCAATGAGATTTGGAGACATAGGAATAATTGTTTGTTTAAAGGAGGAGTGGTTGATCATACTGAAGTATTTTCTTTGGCACAGGTCAAGGTTTGATCTTGGATCAACTCAAGATACCGTCAGTGAGTTTCTCATTCTCTGAATGATGTCTTGAACCCTTGGTATGTATGTACTTGATTTAATACTGGTGTGTTATTTGTTTTTTTCTTCAATTATAGTTATTAGTATTGGGAAGGAAGTAGAGAATTAATCTATGAATTTTAAATACGAAAGTGGAAAGAAATTTTTATCTTTTATTATATGTACAAGAGTTGGATCACCTCTTGAGTGAACCGATCTAATTTAATAGTTTATTGCCGATAAAAAAGAAAAAGTTAAAGTAGAGAACCTGCATATGAAGGAAGTATGTGATTGGAAATATAACTGCCCAACTAACAAATATGAATAATGCTGCAACCACCGGATATTGCTTCCATCGTAACAGAGGCGCCTGAAGAGTTTCAAAACAGAGTTATCACCATCAAATATAAATATAAATATTCAAATTACCCTTTCTTATTAGTGTGTTTGTTAGAAAATATTCATATATTCTCATTTAGTAGCTTAATTGGTATTTCAATAATGAATTTCAAAGAGGATTTTATACGATTTCGCATAAAATATCTTATATTTCAAAAAAGTATTAAAAAATATTTGTAAAAATGTCACTTTTCGATAATTAACGTTTGAGTTTGGATATACAAGGTGGGGAAAACTTATAGTGAATGATTAAATGGTGAACCTATCTTATTTATCCATACAAAATATTTCATAAATAAGTAGATCATTGACAACAACTGCCACCACTGACCTTTTCATACTTATATATCTTAAAACATATTTTAAGGGGAAAAATGCAATTGAAAAGAACTTACATTCACAGAATAGCCGGTCCATAATGTAAAGTTCAACAAAATGTTTGAAATCAATGCCGGAGAACCTATCATCAAGTTAACCCCAAAACTGTAAAAGAGAATAAAACAATAACTCTCCCTTCTCTCTGAACATCATCTTAAAAAGTATTATTAAAGAAAGGGATGAATCAATATGGCACCAAAATTGCAGACGAGGCAACAATAAAGACACAATTTCTAAAGGATAATTTCCCAGATGCCAATGGAAGATATGGCTTGTTTATCTGCAATAAAACATGTAATTATATATTAGTTATAAGAACCAATATTTACTTTCTTCAAAAGCTTTCTAAACTATAAAAACAAGATTCAGAATTATAAAGAGATTACTTCTTTTTACAATAAACTATAAAGTGACTTCTTAGATATTCTCACCACTTTCTACGTTGAAGTACATTAATTGTAACAAAATCCAACTATATTTTCTCTTATTTTAATTAATTCATTTATATATAAAATAAACCTGAGCTGGTTTTTTTTTTTTTTTTTTGCTGCATAGATGATTCTAATTGCTGCAGTCTTGGTGCATAATTAAGCATTTTTAAGGAGCTAGCACTGGCGGTTAGTGCGTTGGTTGTTTAAGGTTTTGGCCTAGTTTTAGTGTAGATATATGCCATCTGTTGTGTGTAGGGGCCGTTTTTAGTTTATGTTTATAATTTGTTAAAGTAAGTGTAAAAGGAACTTAGACCTTTGTATTTGTTATCTGTTTTGAAATGTAAGGTGTACTTCGTTTAGTTTAAGGTTGAGACTCCTTTAATATATTTATTATTGTTGATAAAAATAAATAAAATAAATATTAAACTACTGTAATGTCCATAAACTTAATTAATTAAAATTAAAAGAATAGTTAGACTTTTGGTAAATTTTTGGTGACGTACCCCATTAAGAAAAGGGTAGGATATGTTAGTAAGCCTCAATTATGAAAAGGAGTTTGGTAGCAAAAAAATATATAAATTGTTAAAATTGTTGTACGAGTGATGCTCTTGTGTAAACTTAGTCTTTATATTTTTCTAAATATTTAACTAGATAAATCTTATACCACAACTACGTTTTCATCATTTTTATGGAATATATATATATATATATATATATATAAAATAATTTTTTTTATCAATAATTATTATTTTTTATTTATAGTAACTTTCTTACCTTATCTATTTCAAAGTCAAACACTTGATTTACACCATTCACATAAAGGTCCATAAACAAGTGAGGTAACAGAGCCTGAAACGTTAAAAAAAAAACATGTCAACAAAAATATATTATTGAGGTTAAAGGGTAGTTTTCGGTTGTCTATTTTTAGAAAAAAAACAACGTATGTGGAGTCTCACCTGCAACAAACCAATAAAAAATAATGGAGATAAATCTGATAGTTTTTCTACCGCAATGAGAGACCCAGAAATTGCAGCGCATAACTAGTAAAATATAAATAAAGTTAATTTCAAACAACATATATATTATGCAAATAAGTGTGGAGTACAAATAAACATAATTTATAACTTTTGAAAATTAATTATGAAAGTAATAGAAAAATTGTACTTACTCGACCATACGTTGCATAAGGATAAATAAATTGGTACAAAACGGTGAAGAAATTTTTGACAGAGTCCACAATGTTTTTGGATTTGGAAGATTGAGATTCTGACTCAGAAGAAGGCATAGTAACTGCTTTCACAACACATTTTGTATTGGTTTCTTTATATTTTCGTCCTCCTTCAATACTTTTGTTATGATGATTAAAAGGTGATTGTTGAAATCTCAGAGGATTATATTGTATTTGAGCTTTTATTTTGTGCTGAGAAGCTTTTGATCTTCGACAACCTAAGGTAGCAAGTGTTTGAAGTTGTATTAGAGTGTTCATGTCCAACAAAAGTGTATATTCTTATTTTAAAATTATTGCTACTAAATCATGACAAGATGATGAATTGAGAGAATAAAACTGAAAATTTATTATACTATTAACACACTTCACCTAATTGAAGAACAAAGAGGTGTGAAAGAGTGAGAAACTGAGAAAGGTAGTGAAATAAACAAATAAAGGAAGGAATAGGGGATAAGTGATGAGACATACTAGCATAGTAAATATTCTTGGTGGAAAGTTTCCTTGTCCAAAAATTTGCACCTACAATTACATGGTTCCACATATTATTCACCAAATAATTTTGCAAAGCAAAATAAAAAAAGGACCAAATTATAACATAGTAGTAAGTATAAGTACCATTTATGAGTGGAGAGACGTTAGGAGAAGATATAACATGTGCCCTGTCCATGAAAACTGACAACACAGAATACACACTACAATCTACAGAAGAGGTAAGAACTTATAGATACCTTCTAAAATGTAGAATGTAGAAGATAAAAGAGGAATGAGAGATTTTATATATAGACAAAAGGACTCTATCAAATTTGATTATTCATGAGATAAATTTTTATGGAAGATACAAATTCATACACTACGCACACAGTCAGGATTTAGTCGTTTAGGGTTTAATAAATTATTATAAGGTAAACGTTTAAAAGGTCTGGAATGACATCGTCAATTGCGCGTACATTTATATATATTCTAAGCTAAAAGAGCCCATCAATGATAAATAAAATCCTATAAGGTTCGAAGAAAAAACAAATTGAAACAATTTTTTAATTCATTTAATAATTGATTGACTATAACTTTCACATATTTTTAAGTCACGTTATCGGGAAATCAATAAATATATATATATATATATATATATTTTTTTTTTTATTTTTATTTTAATAAAAGTTTCTCATGTTAAACATCATTATATAATTTGACATCTCAATTATGCTAACACCTCAAGTAACATCAATTATTTACCATAACATGAAATAAG
This sequence comes from Phaseolus vulgaris, assembly GCF_051622355.1. Lineage (NCBI taxonomy): Eukaryota > Viridiplantae > Streptophyta > Magnoliopsida > Fabales > Fabaceae > Phaseolus > Phaseolus vulgaris. Next base: position 54,794,848 of record NC_143504.1, on the reverse strand, counting down.
TATTACTAAAAAAAGAAAAAAGAAACACACGAGGGACTAAATCAAAACGCATATGTTAACTATGTTTTGTTTTTAACTACCAATTATTTAGATTCTAAATTTGGTAGTTAAAACTTTGGTAACTAATTAGATACCAATTTAGAAACTATTTATCAATAATAGAAACTAATTTAGAAATCAATAATTTTTTTTAGTCTTTAAAATAGTCTATAATTTAGTCACTATAGCAACTAATTATTTTTTGTCTCTAATGATTTTCTGGTAGTGAAATGACTTTTATATGGACATCAACATCAATAAAATGATAGAATATTACTATGCTTTTCAAAATACAAACGAGGATGAACCCCAATCTCAATTGAACCAACAAACTCTTTGACTTACTTTCTTTATAATTCTTGCAATAATTATAACAAACTCCCAACAAACTTTATTATTTTGTTTTCTATTTAGTTAATTTTATACTTGATAATTCAATTGTTTCTTGTGGGTTATATCCATCCTTAGAGACAAATTAGTATTTCTGACACAGTACGTAAAAAAAAAACATCACAAGTTCACCACCTTAAGATTTTGGATTAAAAATGGTGTTATAATCTCTTACAAAAGTATATTCACAACTTATAGGTATGAAATCTCTTTGGTGTCCTCGATTGAAAGAACCCAACAAGTAATATCAGAATCATTGATTCGTCTTAGTGACCAAGTCAAACAAGTACAATATGTAGTTAGCCGTCTTGGTGACCGACTCGAAAAAGTATGATATGCAGTTAGTAAAAATCTTATGTTTATGTATTCTTTATATTAAGTCTTCCAAACAACATCATTTTATACTTTTAGGTTAAAAATAATGTCATTATATTTTATGAGTCTTCTCACGACTCATTGATACCAAATCTCTCGGTGTCCCTTTGAAAGAACTAAATAATTAGTATATTAAATACTTATAACATGTTAAATATATTACATATTCTTTTGTATGAGTTTGTGTTTTCTTGTTTGGGTTGAACATCATTACAAATTACTTTAAGTAAAAAAGTTTAAACGTATGGTATCTTTATTATTTACCTAATTACAAATAAAATCGGATAAAATTATGTTTTATTATAGTTTGTATTATTAAGATTTTTCAAAAGTTATTTTAGTATTTAGGAATACTATATTTTAGTATTTACCTTTTTATTATTTATTCTAGAGGAAAATTTTAAAATAGAATAACAATGGTTATTCTTAAATATTATTAAAGATAAAGAGATTTATTATCTTTAAATTTGGATCTTTAAATTAAAAATAATTAATGATTCTTGATCATTTTCAAATATTCATAACATATAAATTAGTCGACTTAACTGACACTAACTTAAATAAATATAATCAAAAATAAAAATATTTAGTGTCACCATAGAGTTGGTTAAGTTAACTCTAGTAGTGTCTAACATTAGATGAACTCTAACACAAACATTTATTTTAAAATTTATTTAATTTAGCATCGGCTTGACCCGCTTTAATGTTTTTTATTTTAAAATTTATTTAAAAATGCCTCTAATATCATATAAAAAGATGTGAACTTTAAGTATAATTTAACTTAGTTTATAAGGTAAAATTTGTACACACTTATATATTATGAAATGTTTTTATTTTTAGTTAATATGAGATTTTCAATAAATAATTCATATTTTACACGATTTTATATGAATTACATATAATTTTATGTTGAGTATATTTATAAAATTACTCTTTGTAGCTCAGAATAAACTCACTTACTTGTCACTCATATTCTTAAAAGATTCATTAAACATAATCTTATCATAACACACGTTGCTTTTTGTAGGGATATCGTATGCGAAAGCGTGATAATTTTAAGTGGAAAACCCCTTTGAATAGAGGTAAAAAATCACCGGCAAAAGAGCCAAAACTTCCACTATAATGGAATGGTATTGAGAGTACAATGAATTTCTCTCAGGCTAATAGATAAATGGCCCCAAAACAAATTATCTCTATATGGGTTAAACACTTAGACCCAAGAGAAGAAATAGAAAGTATAGGAAAAGAGAGAGGAAACAAGTTGTTGTTTGTTATGTGTGTTACATTGCTAAGAGGAAGCCACTATATATAGTGGTTCTAGGAGACAACAATAATAAAAACAATTAATGGTAAATAACCTCACTTTAATAACAATTAATTGTGAGCGGTAAGTAACATCCAAATAATTTCAATTAATTGTCAACTATAAGTAACTTCTCATTATTGCAAGAAAACTGAAAAGGTGAGTCATAACCACACTTCTATTTTCTTATTCCACTTATGAAAGATGTGTCTATAGACATAAAGCTCGATATACTTAGAGAAAATCTTAATGATACAAAACTCATCGTCGTAAATCTAGGGAACACACATATGTGAAATTTTTATTGTTTAAATAAATTTTAGATGCAAACGGTCTGTTATTCTGTGACATGTGTTGCAAACGTTGTTTTAATCTTCAGTGACACCATCATCTAGTTAAAGGCAGGAGAAAGTATGCTCCCATCAACAACTGCAAAAATAAAATAAAACACATAAATTATGATGTTCCACTTTGAATAATAACATAATTTAATACACAAATTTCGAAATAATATATAGATAAAGTGGCAATAGTTCATGTGTTGATTTGTTCTACGCTTTAATTATATAGAGTTTTTAACTAAAAGATAAAATTAGTTTAATATATGATTCATTACATCATTTTACATTTCAATTAAAAAATTTATATCAGGGTTTGAATTTAATTTGGAAATTGGAAAACAATAGAAATCAACTAACCTTGTTTCCGAAAAGAGTTGGAAAATTAATTAGATAACTGTTTCCTTTGAATTATAATGTGGATATTTGAAGTATAAAATGGTAAATAAAAGAATTACCTTCCAGTTGAATGAATAGAAGGATCTAGTGGAAGCTGGATTTGTGACATCTACATATTTGGTCTGGTACCACAAAATTGAAGCAAGAGCAAAACTTCCCACACTCTAAAACATACCACACATTCAACTTTTAAACAGTGTCTCATTTTTAAGGATATCTGAAAAACAATAAACTATGCTCTGTCCTAAAATAATGCTTATTTAAAGATCAATTTTTTCACTTCACATTGACATTAACAAGTTGGAATAATCTACGTAATAAAGACAACTTTTCCCATATTAAACATAATGTAGTTTGTTGGATCTAAGAAACTTCGTATGTATAGAGTGGTTCAAAAGGAAAATAAAACTATTTATTTTTAATATAAAACAGATAAGACACAAATCCTCAAACAAAACAGCATATTATTATAAAACAATTGTTTATCAAAATCAAGCTCCATGTTGAGGAAAAAAAAATATACCTAAAATTTCAACTTATATATACTTATAATAAAGATATATTACCGTGACTATTTTAATCCAAAAGGGAGATGAAGATGTTGCTCCTGCCAAAAAGACAATTCCAAATGCCATTTCGAAAAGGAAAACACAAATCCAAAATACCTATATAAAATATTTAGAATGAGTCAAGTGTTATAGAAGAGGGCATAATATCTGCCAAAATATATTGAATTTAATAAGAAACATACTTTTTCCTGGCCCAAACGCATTGAGAAAGAATCAATGCCATGTTGTTTATCTCCTTCTATGTCAGGTATGTCCTACATAAAAATCCAGTAGAAGGTTTAACATTAATGGAACAAAAGCTTGATGTTGGAAAACAAATATATGTCCTGAGAAAATAAAGACATTACCTTGGATAATGCTAAGCCAATAGAGTAGAAACCCATGAATACGATGGAAACAATCAATGATCTTGGAAACACAACTGGCCTCTTGAACACAAACGTCTGAACATTTGTTACATCAATTAGCAAATAAAAATTGTACCACTTTTAAAAAATAGTACATAGCATTTCCTAGGATGATTTGGAGAAAAAAAATATTCAAGTAAATATAAGGCTCTTTATTATTAAAATCAGATAGTTATAATATTGTAGATTATTAAAAAGAGAACTTTAAGCCTAACTCAATCCTATAAAACTAGTTCATGGGGTAAAGTTTGCACCCACTTATATACAATGAAATGTCCTTATCTCTAGTAGATGTAGGATCTCCAACCTAACCCTCTCACGATAAGAGTGACAGCTCGTGCGTGGGATAACATATTATGGGTGGTCCGATAATGGCCCGATAGCGGGTGACCTGATAAGGCCAACAAACACAAACTAGGATAGAATCAAAATGACTCTGATACCATATTACGAAGTGAACTTTAAACCTAACTCAACTCCATAAAACCGGCTCATGGAGTGAGATTTACACACGCTTAATGAAATGTCTTTATTTCTAGTAGATGTGAGATCTTCGACATAGATATTTTCAATATAAAAATGTGAGTCAATCTAATTCTTCTTTTTAACATCTTCATCATTTCTTCAACTTTCTCACTCATGCTTTTAAATCAATCTCATTGATGGATTCAAATGGTTGATTGCGGATCTAATGAAATTAAAGCAAAAATCTTGGATGAAGATTTTTTATTATTCCTTAAATTTAAACACATAAGCTAATATTTATTCAAAACTAAGAATGTATGAAAATGAGGATTAGTAAAAGGAGAGAACCTGCATATGAAGGAAGTTTGTAATTGGAAATATAAATGTCGAACTAACAAATAGGATTAATGCTGAAACCACAGGATACTGCTTCCATCGTAAGAAAGGCACCTGAAGAGTTTCAAAACAGTATTATCAAATATAAATATAAATATTAAAATGAGCCTTGCTTATTAGTGTGTTTGTTAGAAAATATTCATATATGTTCAATTAGTAGCTTATTTATGAATAATGAATTTCAAAGAGTAAATGAGTTTTTTTACAAAAATTTTATACGATTTAGCATAAAATATCTTATATTGGAAAAAATATATTTTTTTAAAATGACAGTTTTCGATAATTAACGTTTGAGTTTGGATATACAAGGTGGGGGAAACTTATAGTGAATGATGAAATGGTCAACCTATCTTATTTATCCATAAATACTAACAACTGCCTCCACTGACCATTTCATACTTATATATCTTAAAACTTATTTTAAGGGAAAAAAATAAAATTGAAAAGAACTTACATTGACAGAATAGCCGGTCCATAATATAAAGTTCAACAAAATGTATGAAATCAATGCCGGAGAACCTATCATCAAGTGAAGCCCAAAACACTGTAAAAGAGAATAAAAAACATTAACTCTCCTTTCTCTCTGAACATCATCTTAACAAAGTATTATTCTAGAAAGGGATGAATCAGTATGGCACCAAAATTAGAGATGAGGCAATAATAAAGACACAATTTCTAAAGGATAATTTCCCAGATGCCAATGGAAGATATGGTTTGTTTATCTGCAATAAAACATGTAATTATAGATTAGTTATAAGAATCAATATCTACTTTCTCCAAAAGCTTTTTAAGCTATAAAAACCAGATTCAAAATTATAAGGGGATTACTTTTCTTAAAAGAAATTATAAAGTGACTTCTGCAATATTCTTACTTTTTTCTTGGTTGAAGTACATTAATAAACTGTAACAAAAATTCAGTTATATATAAAATAAATGCCAAACTACTGTAATGTCCATAAACTTAATTAATTAAAATAAGAAGAATAGTTATTTTTTGGTGACGACTCCCATTAAGAGATGGGTGGGAGTATGTTACTAAACTTCAATTATGAAAAGGAGTTTGGTAGCAAAAACTACATAAATTGTTCAAATTACTGTGCGAGTGATGTTCTTGTGTAAACTTAGTCTTTAAAGGTTATAGTAAGTTTCATACCTTATCTATTTCAAGGTCAAACACTTGATTTACACCATTCACATAAACATCCAAAAATAAGTGAGGTGACAAAGCCTGAAAGATTAAAAAAAAAGTCATAAAAATGTATTAATTGAGATTAAAGGGTCGTTTTCAATTGTCTATTTTAAAAAAATAAACAACATATTTGGAGTCTCACCTGTAGCAAACCAATAAAAAATAGTGGAGATATATCTGATAGTTTTTCTACTGCAAGTAGAGTCGCAGAAATTGTAGCAGCAAACTAGTAAATAGAAATAAAGTTAATTTAAAACAACAAGCTATTATATATATTAACCTTATTAGCACAGACATTAACACAAATATTGATACAACACGGACACAGACACATATATTCGTGTAATCTTTAAAATGTAGGACACGAGAACACAAATCTATATATTATATAATTATGAATTATATAAATTGATAATAAAGATTTATGTGCACAAATATGTTTCGGTTTTTTTTGGAACAGAAAGATATTTTTCATGCCTAGTTCAAAATGATTTGTTCTTTATTTTAATAATCATACTAAAAGTTTATATAATAAGTTTGATTTTTTATAAAATTAATGTGTTTCTACTTTTTAAAGTGTTAAAATCGTGCTAGAATTGTCAAAAATCCAACAAATATTTTTTGAATTAGATACTTCACCAATAAGTGTCCTATGAGTGTCTTTCGAGTGTCGGTGTCCAATACATGTATTTGATATGGACACGTCATTTAAGAAGAGTGTCTGAGCCTCATAAATATTAACCAAATAAGTATTGAATACATAGAACATAATTCACTATTTACCATAACTTTTGAATATTAATTAGGAGAGTAATAAAAAAGTTATACTTACTTGACCATACATTGCATAAGGGTAAATAAATTGGTACAAAACGGCCAAGAAATTTTTGATAGAGTCCCCAGTGTTTTTGGAGTTGGAAGATTTGGATTCTGACTCAGAAGATGGTACCGTGACAGCTTTTACAACATATTTTGTATTGTTTTCTGCATATTTTTGTCCTCCTTCAATGCTTTTGTAACGATGATTAAAAGTTGATGGTTGAAACTTCAAAGGATAATATTGTATTTGAACGTTTATTTTATTCTCAGAAGCTTTTGATCCTCGACAACCTAACATATCAAGTGTGTTTGAAGTTGTATTATAATGTTCATACACAAAAAAGATATATTCCTATTTGGAAATCATTGCTACTAAATCATGACAAGATGATGATTGAGAGAATAATAACTTTGAGAATTTATTTTTCTATTAACACATTTTAGCTAATTGATGAACAAAAATATGTGAAAGAGTGAGAAAGTGAGAAAGGTAGTGAAATAAAGAAATAAAGGTGAATGAAAGGAGTAGGGGATAAATGGTGAGACATACTTGGATAGTAAAAACTCTTGGTGGAGAGTTTCCTACCCCAAAAATTTGCACCTACAATTATACCATGTTTCCAATATTACTCACCAAATAATTTTGCAATGGAAATGAACCAAATTAAAACATAGTGAATATAGATACCACTTTTGAGTAATGAGACGTTAGGAGAAGATATAACATATGCTCTATCCATGGAAACTAGAAACTGAGAACACAGACACACTCTATAGAACAAGTAAGAACTTATAGATGCCCTTTAGAATGTAGAAGAGAAGAGAGGAATGGAAGATTTTATAGACAAAAAGACTCCATAATATTTTATTATTCTTAAGGAGAGATTAGATTCGATTGGAGATACAAATTGATATACCACTCACATAGTCAACATTTAGTAGGTTTAAGTTTTAATGAATTATTATAACGTAAACGTTTTAAATGTCTGCTAAGAGATTGTCTATTGCGTAGATTTCTATAATATATATTCTAAGCTGAAAGATCCCATCAATGATAAATAAGATCCTATGAGTTTCGAAGAAAGAAAAAAATTGAAATAGTTTTTTTAATCATTTAATAATTAAATTAAAAAAATTATTAAATAAAAATTAATTTTAGAGTCTAAAATAATTAGTTATTATATTAATTAAATTAGAAACTATTTTATAAATTAAAAAAATATTAGTATATAAAATAGTTTCTATTATTAATAAAAATTTATAAAATAATTTTTAAATTCGTATCTAACAATTAACTATCAATATTTTAGTTAATGACTACTTTACATGCTAAATTAGTTTCTATTAGTTTTTTTAGAATAATTTAAAAAAAAATAAAATTTAAAATATGAGTAATTAAAACTTTGATAACTAATTTAAATATTAATTTAAAAATTATTTTCTAAACTTTTCTTAATAATAAAAATATTTTTAGATATCAATAATTTTTAATTTTTAAAATAATATTTAATCTAGTGAATATAATGATTAATTAATTTTTATATGTAGATTTAATGATTTTTTTTACTTGATTTATTATAACTTTCACATATTTTTAAGTAAGATTACCCGGGTATCAAAATATATTTAGTCTTTCCTGTACTGTAAAGTTAATATAATATATTTACTATTTTGCGTAATTAAAATTATTAAATTAGACTTTATTTTTAAATGTAAACAATATAGATTAAGTTTTCTCGTTCATGAGCTTGAGATAAATATTAGGGAAAATGACACACGGTTAATTTGAAAAACAATTCTTAGACTAATGATTGCATTTTGGAGTATAATCATTCAAAATATTGGTGTATGTGATCTAAGTGTTTTAATTTAAACTTTAGCATACAATTTTCATACTTATTTTTTTAAAATTATTGATAAAATAATGAGTTTCTTTTTATAGTTTTTTTACATGCTTGCATGGATTAAAAAATTACTAATTATTTAAAAGGTAGCAACTCATTAAAAAAATTGATGTGATATAATTGTTTCAAAGAGCAATGCTTGGACATGCTATTTTGGTTAAAATTGATTAAAATAAAACAAACCAGAAGATGAAGTTGTTAAATAAGTTACCTAACCAGTTAAATATTATAATTTTTAATCAATTTGAATCAACCATAGATTATGTTGCCACCTTTCCCTTTATTCAAATTTACAGAAAAAATGTTATAACACAAGTAAGTCAAATTGTTTTTAAGAAAATAAAATGGTTTCCTACGCCGAAAAAATAAATTTATCTAGCCATATCAATCAACTCGTTCCTAAGATTATATATTTATGGAGGATCCGATAACGTTTTAATGATATGATAAATCCAATAATTTTTTATAAAAAAAATTCTAAATCATTATAATATTATATAAATAAAGGTGAATTTTAAGTGTTATTCAACTTATAAAATAAAATTTACATCTATTTATATTTATATCTAGTTGATATTTAATCTTCAACAAATAATTCATATTTTACATGATTTTATGCTAAGTGTATTTATACAATTACTCTTTGCATTGCAGGGGAGAAGAAACTCACTAATTACCTATGAAGCTCGGACACTCCTTTTAAATGGCGTGTCGGTGTTGGATACTCATATCGAACACCAACACTCGTATGACACTTGTATGACACGTATCCATGAAATGTCCAATTCAAAAAATATTTGTGAGATTTCTGACAATTACAATATAGTTCTAACACAATTTTAAAGAGGAAAAATACATTAATTTTTTAAAATTCAAACTTATTGTATAAATTTTTATTATTGTACCGGCAGGTGCCGGATGAACACACGTGGCCGACTGACCGACCGAACTCATAATAAATGTGAGGGCGCGTGACAAAACTAAGGTAGTTAAAATACAACTCCGAAAAATAAGGAATACGCGTGTGAAGAAGATATATTCCCCGGGTATTCCGGAGCACGATTGGTAAAACCTATCCATAACCACCCTGAGCCCAAGGGGTAGAAAGCCCATTAGACAATCCTATAAATACGGTGCTCAAGCCAGAGAAAGGTACGTTTTTCATAGACTTACTAAACCACACTTAGAATCTCATACTTACTTGAGCGTCGGAGTGCCTTCGCAGGTACCCTCCCCCGCCCGACCGAAAGAGACAGCAAGAAGGAACGACTGACCGAAGGAGAAGAAGATCGACACGTCAGCAATTACACCACGTCAACCGACCGTGCCTGGGCCCCATCTCTCCACTCAGGTACAATTGGCGCCCACCGTGGGGCCGAGGCAAATCTTCAATCTTTGAAGCTATAATGGTTGCGACAAGAAACAACAACGACGCTATGGCCGAACAAATGACTATGATTCAAACCCTCCAAACTCAGATGGAGGAACTGCGACAAAAGGGGATGGAAGACCATAGTCAACACGAAGAGGACAGACGCCGCCAAGAAGAAGAAATCGCCTTATTGAGAGAGCAGAATGCACGACTCCAACGACAGGTCGATAATCCCGAACGAGAAGGTCAATCCCATATGGCCGACCGAATCACCTCTCGCATACCTACACCGACCGATCCTGCTTCCAGAGCTGAAACAGTCGAAAGAAAGTCAAGTAAAAGGGGTCATCCTTTTACATACTAAATTATCACCACACCACTTCCTGACAAATGGAGAGGTCTCGCTATTAAACTCTATGACGGCTCGACCGACCCGGACGAGCATTTAAATGTCTACAAGACACAAATGACTTTGTATACCACAGATAATAATGTGTGGTGTAAAGTTTTCCCCACGTCCCTTCAGGGAGAACCTCTTACCTGGTTTACAGAGCTGCCTCCGAACTACATTGACGACTTTGACATCTTAGCCGTAAAATTCTCCACTCAATATGCCACCAGCCGACCGCATCACATGTCCTCCATGTCTCTCCTAGCGGTACAACAAGAAAAAGGTGAATCTCTCAGAACCTTTCTAGATAGGTTCAACAAAGCATGTATGCACATCCGAGGACTCAAGCAGGAAGTTGCATTGCACCATTTGGTCTCAGCCATCCAGCCGAGCCGTTTCACTGAGAGTCTCATCAAGAAGCCGCCTCAAGACATGGAAGACCTTCGAACTCGAGCAACCAAATTCATGCAAATCGAAGAACACATCGATTACCACCAACGGTTCAAAACCGTTGGATCCGGAGTCCTCAAAGACCAAACCCCGAACAAAGAAAGAGAAGTCAAGACCGAACGAACCATCCAAACCACTCCAAGGTCCGACCGGAACAGAGGAGGCCGAGTCCCCAGGTTTAACAGTTACACCCCCTTAACTGTGCCGAGGGGACGAGCCCTAGATGAAGCACTACAAACAGACTTGATTCCGATATTGAAGCAATATCAAACGCCACCGAATGCAGATACCGCTAAGCATTGTCAATACCATCGAAACTTCGGCCACACGACCGAAAGATGTCAGGCGTTGAAGGACAAAATCGAAGAGCTCATCCAGGCTGGTCATTTGAGGCAGTTCGTTAAGAGGACAAGGAATTCAAGATCCCCACCACGGAGTACCGACCGTCCATCTCCTGGTGTCGACCGGTCATATCGTAACGATTACAAACGCCGAACCGACCATAGCCAGGCTTCGCGGAAACGCAGTGAAAGCCCCGTTCGGCGTACACGCGCCCGCAGCACAAGTCCGCCCTCGCCAACGAGTCCGCGAAGTCATCAACATGATTGCTGGACCCGTTAACTTGGGCGAACCGAATCACGAAGCAAATTATATAGTCGGGGGCTTTGCCGGTGGCGGGTGCTCAAATTCCGCCCGAAAGAAACATCTCCGGGACATCCAGTCCGCTCATGCTACCACAAGGAGGCGTCCACACATACCTCCGATCACCTTCACTAACGATGACTTCACAGCTATAGATCCAGCCCAGGACGACCCTATGGTAATCACCGTAGAAATTGACAAGTTCGCAATTGCCAAGACCTTGGTCGACCAAGGTAGCTCGGTCGACCAAGGTAGCTCGGTCGACATATTATACTGGGAAATTTTCAAGAAAATGCGCATCCCAGAATCAGATATTCAACCCTATAACGAACAAATTGTAGGGTTCTCAGGTGAACGGGTCGACACTAAGGGGTATATAGACTTATATACAACCTTTAGTGAGGAAGACGGTCTCCACAAAACAATAAACGTACGATATCTCCTGGTTAACGCCCAGACTTCCTACAACATCCTGCTCGGCCGACCGTCTATCAACAGATTAAAAGCCATTGTCTCCACCCCACACTTAGCCATGAAATTCCCTTCGGCCACTAACGACATTGCAACCATCCATGTCGATCAAAAAACCGCTAGAGAATGTTATGTCGCAAGTTTGAAAAGTGAGCCAACTCGACGACTCTACACAACCAATCCGGACGACCGAGTCCCACAAAAACGAGGACGATCCCCCACTCGGCGTTCCGGACGGCACATGTCCCGTCGTCAGATGATAGCCCTTGTTGACCTCGACCCTCGTATGGACAATCCCCGTATGGAAGCAGGAGAAGACTTGCATCCATTCCCGCTTCGCGATGATCGCCACACTACGCACATAGGCACTTCGCTGAGACCGGACGACCGAATGGCCATCGATACAACACTTGTTAAAAATGCCGATCTGTTCGCCTGGACGACCGCCGATATGCCTGGCGTAGACCCACAGGTTATCACTCACCGATTATCACTGTATAAAGAGGCTAGGCCAATAGCTCAAAAGAAAAGACATCTAGGCGAGGAACGGCGTCAAGCCGCACGTGACGAAGCGGATAAATTGTTACAAGCTGGATTCATTCGGAAAGCCCATTACACCACATGGCTCGCCAACGTGGTTACGGAAAGAAAGCGAACGGGAAATGGCGAATGTGCGTTGATTACACGGACCTCAATAAGGCATGCCCAAAAGACTCTTACCCTCTACCTACCATTGATCGTCTCGTTGATGGAGCGGCCGGACATCACATCCTCAACTTCCTTGACGCCTACTCAGGTTATAATCAAATCCAAATGCACCCGGCCGACCGAAAGAAGACAGCCTTCATGACTGATTCCAATAATTTCTACTATGAAGTTCTGCCCATCGGACTCAAAAATGCCGGGGCCACTTATCAAAGACTAATGGACCATGTATTCCACGACATGATCGGCAGGAATGTTGAAGTCTATGTCGATGACATTGTCGTCAAGTCCGACTCATGCAAACAACATATTGCTGACCTAAAAGAAGTTTTTTAGGCCCTCCGCCAACACCAGATGTGACTCAATCCTGACAAGTGTGCGTTTGGCGTCGAGGGGGGGAAGTTCTTAGGTTTTATGCTAACTCATAGAGGCATCGAAGCTAACCCCGAGAAATGTAAAGCTATCTCCGAAATGAGAAGTCCCAACTCCATTCAGGAAATTCAGAGACTTATCGGCCGACTCACCGCTCTATCCAGATTTGTTCCCAAACTTGCCGAACGAACTAGACCCATCGTTCGACTATTGAAAAAAGCATCCCGCTTTGAGTGGTCGACCGAATGCGAAGAGATTTTCCTCCAATTGAAAAATTTTCTATCTTTCTCGCTGGTCATCCAGAAACCGGACGTCCGAGAGCCCATTATAGTCTACCTCGCCGTTTCACACGAAGCCCTCAGTTCCGTCTTAGTGCAAGAAATTAATTTTGAAGAACGACTAGTTTATTTCGTCAGCCGCGCCCTCCATGGCGTCGAAATCCGATACCAAACGATCGAAAAAGTAGCTATGGCTCTCGTTATTACCGCCCGACGAATGCGGATGTATTTCCAAAATCATTGCATTATTGTTCGGACAAATTACCCCATAGTAAAGATTCTCACTAAACCAGATTTAGCCGGACAAATGATCGGATGGACGATAGAACTATCCGAATTCCATATTCAGTACCAACCACGAGGGACCATCAAGTCGCAAGCTCTTGCTGATTTCGCAACCGAACTCACTCCTTCTTCAGCCGAGACTAAACACTCATCGTGGATCCTATACGTGGACGGCTCCTCCAACGAAAAGTCGTGCGGCGCTGGAGTCGTTTTAGAAGGCCCTGGCGAGATTGTCATCGAGCAAGCCCTAAAATTCGACTTCAAAACTTCAAACAATCAGGCCGAATATGAAGCCATTTTAGCCGGTCTACGCCTCGCTCAAGAATTGGAAATCACCAAGTTAATTTGTAAAAGTGATTCCAAGCTAGTCATCGGTCAACTTAACGACGAATATGAAGTCCGAGAAAACTTTTTACAGCGATACTATCACTTAGTCAAACAGTCAATGAGCACCTTTTCTGAAATTTCTATGCAGCACGTTCGGCGCGATCACAATACTCGCGCGGACGCCTTGTCCCGGTTAGCAACCACGAAGTGTAAAGGAATGCATAGGTCGGTCATCCATGTTACGCTTGCACGCCCAAGCATCGACCTACAGGAATGCCTAACGACCGACGCGTAATCTACTTGGATTATCCCAATCAAGCAATATTTACTCGACGGCACATGTAGTCCTCTCGGCGAAAAAACCATGAAGTTGCAGGCCGCCCGTTTTGTCTTAATTGGCGACGACCTTTACCGCCGAGGTTATACCCGAACACTCCTTAAATGTTTGACGCCTGACCAAGCTTCCTATGTCGTCCGAGAGTTGCACGAAGGAATTTGCGGAACTCACTCTGGCGCACGAACAATGGCAGTCAAAGTATTCTGAGCCGAATACTACTGGCCGACCGTCCAAGGCGATTGCACCAGTTTCGTCCAAAAATGTCTTAAATGCCAAGAGTTTGGCACTTTATCCCACCAAAAACCTGAGGAACTCCATTTTATGCTATCACCTTGGCCGTTTGTCCAATGGGGTATGGACATCATTGGCCCTTTTGCCCCCGGTAAAGGCCAGTGTAAATTCTTACTGGTCGGCATTGATTACTTCACAAAGTGGATCGAAGTCGAGCCTCTGACTGCGATCACCGCCCGCAATGTTCAAAATTTCGTATGGAAAAATATCGTTTGCCGCTTCGGGCTTCCACAGATCATCATCACCGATAACGGTCGGCAATTCACCGACCGGACGTTATCTGAATTTTACAAGAAGCTCCACATCAAACACATCGCCAGTTCAGTCGAACATCCGCAGACAAACGGACAAGTAGAAGCTGCAAACAAAGTCATCCTGAACGAACTCAAGAAACGTCTCGGCCCAGCCAAGGGTAACTGGACGGAAGAACTCTTAGAGGTCCTATGGGCATACTGCTGTACTCCGCAGACGACTACACAAGAGACGCCGTACAGCCTGACATATGCTACTGAAGCTATGATTCCCGTGGAGATTGGAGAACCTTCTCTCTGCCGACAAACCCTTGATCTTGATCTAAACAAGGAAAGTCTCTCGGGACAAGTGTAGAATCAGAGAAGAACATGCAAAATTCGGGCGGCCAGACGATACAACTCCAAGGTCAAACCGAGACAATTCCACAAAGGCGACTTAGTATGGCGAATGCGGAGTAGCGCCCGGAAGGAAGGAGGCAAGTTCTCTAGCAATTGGGAAGGACCATTTCGCATAGCAGATACGACAGCCAGCGAAGCCTATTACTTAGAACATTTATCTGGGAAGGACATACCGAGAACGTGGAATGCCACGCATCTCAAATTTTATTACAGTTGAACTTAATAATAAAAGTGTACTCTTTCCTCGCTCGGTCGGTTTTTCCCTAAGGAGGGTTTACGACCGAGAAGGTTTTAACGAGGCACTATAAATTAAAATCCAAATCTCCTATTCCTTTTATTACTCAATTTATGCCTCGTCCGGCATCTGAATTATTACTTTAACGTAATTTGAATTATTTATGCCTCGTTCGGCATCTGAATTATTACTTTAACGTAATTTGAATTATTTATGCCTCGTTCGGCATCAGAATTAACTTACTACTTTAACGAAATCGCAATTATTTATTGCTCGTTCGGCGTTCGCATCGTTACTAACGAAATCAACTACGCCTCGTCTGGCATCCAAATAAAAATCTAAACAGCAAACACAAGGTTAAAATATACCAATTCGGTCGATCAGCAAGTAAAAAATTACATCCAAAATAAAATCATTGTACGATGCCCACATGCCGGGTCCAACAATTATCTATGAAATATTCATTAATTCTTCAAACGAGGCGTCCGGCTGTGGTCCCGGAGTCTCCACCTCAGCCTCCTCATTGATGTCACCAGGGTTGGTCGGCACAAGCTTTCCATCGACCACCAATTTCTCAATATCATACCGGTCGTCCTCCAGGGGCGCACCGTGCAGACAAGCCACTTGTTGGATGCCTAACTGGAAGTATTCTTCGCTAATGCGAAGCATGAAGTCCTGACACTTTGCCACTTCCGCCTTCAATGCCTCCTCCCGGTCGGCTCCTTCTTTCAGTTGCGCCTCAAGACTCTTCGTGAGTTCCTCTTGCGCTTTTAAGGCCGTCTGCTTCTCCTCCAACTGAACCTTCAACCTCTCTGCCTTCTCGGCCGACATCTTAGTGGCTTGAGTGGCCTCGGTCACATCCTTCTTTAACCGAGGTATGGTAACGGTCATCACTCTCTCCAGCTCTTCAACCACCGTCTGGCTTGCCATAAGCGCCCGACTTTGCAACTCTAATGTTTCCACCATCAGTTTAGTTGTCGGGATGGTGGCAAAAACCTCATTCTCTTCGGCAGTCAGCTCTGCCTGCAAGTGAGCCGCTATGTCCAGGCCTACCGCCAACAGCATTGGCTCAGAGGCCGTACGGGATGGCCCAGCTCGGCCCTCATGAATTCACTTCGGGGGCCGACCCCTTTTCTTCGCAGCAGTCGAGGCCCCCGCCACAGGAACCGTTGTGGACGGAATGGCTGCCAATGGCCCGGCCGTGTCGACAAAGGCCGACTGACCATCCCTGCTCTGACGCAACTTATTCATATACTCATGCAAAGAAGCGTCCACACGACTCATGATTTCTGCAAAACACACAGGAATTAAACACTATTAATGAAGTTATTCAGTCAAACCAAATTTACAATCACATACCAATAAAATCCGCCCAGGGATCGGACGACGCATATAACGAAATTATCTCCCTCGTAGGTAACTTGTGAGGGAGTTGGTCAAACACCACCATAACGGCCTTATCCAAAGCCGACAGAGCCGTACGAGAACTCGCGTTAAGCACAGTCGGATTCTGGGTCCAATGGAATGGAAACTTGGTAACACCATTATTATAAAAATACTCTCGGCCGTCCGGCTCTACAAATATCTTGAAATATCGTTCCTTGAAGTTCTTGTAGGACGTGGTGAAGGCCGCAAAACGCACACTCCCCCGGACGGCTGGTCAATGACACCCAACTTACGGGGTTGGACGAATGTGTGTTGTAATAAAATAAAAACACTTCCGCTCTGGGCGTCAAGTCAAAAAGTTGACACACCATTCGGAAGGCCTGCATGCACGCCCATGAGTTCGGATGAATTTGGGTTGGAGCTAGGTTGGGAAACCGTAGCACATCCATCGTGAACTCATCGAACGACAATGTCACTTTCAAATCAGCGAATAACGTACTATAAACATAAAAGAAATCTACCGGAGCATTCTCCCTTCCATGACAGACACGGTCGGTGTACCCACATATTTCAGCAATGAGAATATCTGAAGGTAAACCCGACCGCACGACGGGGGCCCTAGCTATCACTTTATCAAGGTCGTCCGGTTTTTTAAAGACAGTGGGTGTATTCCTAACGCTAATATCTACCCACTCATAGCTCGGACCCATGGACCCACTCGTACTTTCGTCACTTCCGGACGATGACTCCCCACTCTCACCCGACTCTCTGCTCCCTACTCTATTTGAAGAAAGTTGCGACATAACTAACCTTTCGTTCACAAATTAACACCTCGGTCGGCAACTATGGTTCGTACAGCGCAACAACTCGCAGTGTGGACTCGACAATCGGAGCAACTCGGATGCCGAACTCAATGAAACGTGATCTCTCTGCAACTGGGGACGCTATTTATAGCATTTCCCTCTCACCCCCATCCGTTAGATTCCATCTCATCCTACGACCCATATCAGCCGGAATTCGAAACGTCATTTAATCCACACCGCCGGATTCATCTCCGCCGTCTTCGACCAAAAGCGAGCGTCCCGTCATACCGTTACATTTAATGCCTGACACCTCGAAAGACACAACAATCATCACGACTCTTCGGCATTTATTCACCTCGAGCCTGGGGGGCAAGTGTACCGGCAGGTGCCGGACGAACACACGTGGTCGACCGACCGACCGAACTCATAATAAATGTGAGGGCGCGTGACAAAACTAAGGTAGTTAAAATACAACTCCGAAAAATAAGGAATACGCGTGTGAAGAAGATATATTCCCCAGGTATTCCGGAGCACGATTGGTAAAACCTATCCATAACCACCCTGAGCCCAAGGGGTAGAAAGCCCATTAGGCAATCCTATAAATACGGTGCTCAAGCTAGAGAAAGGTACGTTTTTCATAGACTTACTAAACCACACTTAGAATCTCATACTTACTTGAGCGTCGGAGTGCCTTCGCAGGTACCCTCCCCCGCCCGACCGAAGGAGACAACAAGAAGGAACAACCGACTGAAGGAGAAGAAGATCGACACGTCAGCAATTACACCACGTCAACCGACCGTGCCTGGGCCCCATCTCTCCACTCAGGTACAATTATGATTATAAAAATAAGAAACAATCCTTGTGAACCAGTCATGGAAAACATCTTTCTGTTCCAACAAATAATCTGAAACATACTTGTGCACATAAATCTTTATTGTCAATTTATATAATTCATAATTCTATAATATATATAGATCCACGTCCTACATTATAGAAATTATATGTATATTCGTATCCAATTCGTATCGGTGTCAGTATGATTATATGTGCTACATAGATAATTACTTGTCACTCATATTCTTAAAGAACTCATTTCATTAAACATAATCTTATCATAACATGTTGCTTCTATTTTCTTATTCCACTTATGAAAGATGTGTCTGTAGACATAAAGCTCTATATAGATACAGAAAATCTTAATGATACAAAACTCATCGTATATATAGGGAACACATATATCTGTAATTTTTATTACTTAAATAAACTTTTAGATGCGAAGGGTCTATGTTATTACGTGGCATGTGTTGCAAACGTTGTTTTAATCTTCAGTGACACCATCGTCTAATTAAAGGCAGGAGAAAGTATGCTCCTATCAACAACTGCAAAACAAATTATGATGTTCCACTTTGAATAATAACATAATTTAATACACAAATTTCGAAATAATATATAGATAAAGTGGCAATAGTTCATGTGCTGGTTTGTTCGAAGGTTTAAATTATATTAAATTTTTAACTAAGAGATTAAATTAGTTTAATATATGATTAATTACATATTTTTACATTTCAATTAAGAAATTTATGTAAAGGTTTGAATTTAATTTGGAAATTGGAAAAATAATAGAAATAAGCTAACATTGTTTCCGAAAACAGTTGAAAAATAATTAGATAACTGTTTCCTTTGAATTATAATCTGAATATTGAACTATGAAATGGTAAATAAAAAGAATTACCTTCCAGTTCAATGAGTAGAAGGATCTGGTGGAAGCTGGATTTGTCACATCTACATATTTGGTATGGTACCAGAGAATTGAAGCTAGAACAAAACTTCCCAGAATCTAAAACATAGCAAACATTAAACTTTTAAATAGTTTTCAAAAGTTTAAATAAGTTTATTTTCATTTTTAAGGATATGAAAAAAACAATAAATATATGCTCTGTCCTAAAATAATGCTTATTTTAAAGATAAATTTTTTCCCTTCACATCCACATTAAAAAGTTGGAATAATCGACGCAAAAAAGACATTCTAGAGAATTTTTTTTTGTCTAAATATAGATTTATGGCATATCATAAGCAAGCCATATTAAACATAATGGAGTTTGTTGGACTCTAAGAAACTTCGTATGCATAGACTGGTTGAAAAGAAAAATGAAACTATTTATTTTTAAAATAAAACAGAATATATATATATATATATATATATATATATATAAAACAAGTAAAAATCTGCTTAATTTATTAGAAAAAAAAATACTCAAATAAAACAGCGTATTATTTTAGAACAATTGTTTATCAAAATCAAACTCAATGTTGAGGAAAAAAAAACAAAAAAAATATGCATACCTAAAATCTCAACCTATATATATATATATATATATATATATATATAATAAAGATATATACCGTGACAATTTTAATCCAAAAGGGAAATGAAGATGTTGCTCCTGCCAAAAAGGCAACTCCAAATGCCATTTCATAAAGGAAAACACAAATCCAAAATACCTATATAAAATATTTAGAATGAGTCAAGTGTTACAGAAGAGAGCATAAGCATATCTGCCAAGATATATTGAATTTAATAAGAACATACTTTTTTCTGGCCTAAACGCATTGAGAAAGACTCAATGCCATGTTGTTTATCTCCTTCTATGTCAGGTATATCCTACATATAAATCCAGTTGAAGGTTTAACATTAATGGAACAAAAGCTTGATGTTAGAAAACAAATAAAGAGATTTTACCTTGGATAATGCTATACCAGCAGAGTAGAAAGCCATGAATAACATAGAAACAATCAGTGATCTTGGAAACACAACTGGCCTCTTCAACACAAACGTCTGAACATTTGTTACAGGAATTAGCAAATAAATAATATACCACTTTCAAGTTGTTATGTTACATTTATACAATGTATCATTTCCTAGGATGATTTGGAGAAAATGTATTCAAGTACATATTATATTACAAAGTGAACTTTAAGCCTAATTCAACCCCATAAAACTGGTTCAATGGAGTGAGGTTTGCACCCACTTATATACTATGAAAGGCTCTAATATCTAGTCAATGTGAGATCTCCAACAAGGCTCTTAGTTATTGAAATCATGATAGTTATAACTATTATAGATTATTTTCAATATATAAATATGTAAGTCAGTAATTCTTCTTTTTAACATCTTCATCATTTCTTCAACTTTCCCACTCATGCTTTAAATCAATCTCTGATTGGTGTATTGAAATGGTTGATTGTGGATCTAATGAAATTAAAGCAAAAATCTTGGGATGAAGGTTTGTTATATTCGTTCAAAAACATAAGCTAAGACATGGTTTTTCAAAAACTAAGGATGTAATTGAAGGAGAGAACCTGCATATGAAGGAAGTATGTAATTGGAAATATAATTGTCCAAGTAACAAATATGAATAATGCTGCAACCACCGGGTATTGCTTCCATCGTAAGAAAGGCGCCTGAAGAGTTTCAAAAGAGTGTTATCAAATGTAAATACAAATATTAAAATGAGCTTTTCTTATTACTGTGTTTTGTTAGAAAATATTCATATATGTTCATTTAGTAGCTTAATTAGTATCTGAATAATGAATTTCAAAAGAGTATGAGTTTTTTTACAAGACTTTTTATACCATTTAGCATAAAAGATATTTTTAAAATTGACAGTTTTCGATACTTAACGTTTGAGTTTGGATATGCAAGGTGGGGGAAATTTATAGTGATCAATGATTAAATGGTTAACCTATCTTATTTATCCATAAAAAACATTTCATAAGTAAGTATATCATGGACCAGAACTGCAACCACTGACCTTTTCATACTTATATACCTATCATCAAGTTAAGCCCAAAACCCTGTAAAAGAGAATAAAACAATAACTCTCCTTTGTCTCTGAACATCATCTTATAAAAAGTATTATTCTAGAAAGGGATGAATCAATATGGCACCAAAATTAGAGATGAGGCAACAATAAAGACACAATTTCTGAAGGATAATTTCCCAGATGCCAATGGAAGATATGGTTTGTTTATCTGCAATAAAACATGTAATTATAGATTAGTTATCAGAACCAATATCTACTTTCTCCAAAAGCTTTTTAAGCTATAAAAACCAGATTCAAAATTATAAAGGGATTACCTTTTTTACAAGAAATTATAAAGTGACTTCTTAAATATTCTCACCTTTTTTTTTGCTGAATAACATTAATAAACTGTAACAAAAATCCAACTATATTTTCTCTTATTTTAATGAATTCAGTTATATATAAATTAAATGTCAAACTACTGTAATGTCCATAAACTTAATTAATTAAAATTAGAAGAATAATTAGGTTTTTGGTAGACTTTTGGGGACGTACCCCCATTAAGAAAAGGTAGGAGTATGTTAGTAAGCCTCAATTATGAAAAGGAGTTTAGTAGCAAAAGTTATATAAATTGTTTAAATTGTTGTACGAGTGATGTTCTTGTAAACTTAGTCTTTATATGTTTCTGAATATTTAACTCTAGATAAATCTTATACCACAACAATGTTTTCATATTTTTTTATAGAGTATATATATATATAATAAAATAATTTATCAGTGATCTATTTTTTTTTATTTATAGTAAGTTTCATACCTTATCTATCTCAAAGTCCAACACTTGATTCACACCATTCACACCATTCACATAAACAAGTGAGGTAACAAAGCCTGAAACATTTAAAAAAAAAACAGTCATAAAAAGTGTATTATTGAGATTAAAGGGTAGTTTTCAATTGTCTACTTTTTTTTTTATATAAAAAAAACAATATATTTGAAGTCTCACCTGTAGCAAACCAATAAAAAATAATGAAGATATATCGGATAGTCTTTCTAC
This sequence comes from Phaseolus vulgaris, assembly GCF_051622355.1. Taxonomy (NCBI): domain Eukaryota; kingdom Viridiplantae; phylum Streptophyta; class Magnoliopsida; order Fabales; family Fabaceae; genus Phaseolus; species Phaseolus vulgaris. The sequence continues at coordinate 54,772,403 of NC_143504.1, read as the reverse complement.
TGCAATGAGGGACGCGGAAATTGTAGCAGAAAACTAGTAAAATGCGAATAAAGTTAATTTAAACCAAATAAGTATTGAATACAAATTTAAGGAATAATTCAGTATTTACCATAACTTTTTAATATTAATTATGAGAGTAATATAGAAGTTGTACTGACTTGACCATAAACTTTGTAAGGATACATAAATTGGTATAAAATAGTCAAGAAATTTTTGATCGAGTCCATAGTGTTTTCGAAGATGGAAGGTTGAGAGTCTGACTCTGAAGATGGTACACTGACAACTTTCACAACATATTTTGTATTGCTTTCTTTATATGTTTGTCCTCCTTCAATACTTTTAAAATGATGATTAAAAGATGATTGTTGAAATTTTAAAGGATTATATTGTATTTGAGCTTTTATTTTGTGTTGAGAAGCTTTTGATCCTCCAAGACCTAGCGTGTTTTTAAAGCTGTATTATAAATATTCATGCACAATAAAAATGTATTCCTATTTTAAAAGTATTGCTACTAAATCATGACAAGAGATGATGAATTGAAAAAATAATAACTTTGAAAATTTAAATAAAAGAAATCGTGGTAAAATAAAAGTCTATATTTTTCTTGGAGAAAACCTTAAGAAAACCTTCATATGGAAAATTTTGGTTTTAAAAGAGAGTCTAATTCAAGAGTCACTTAGAACACTACAAGAAAATCATGAAATAGAAATCAATTTTTAGAGGCCAAAATAATGTGTTGCAATAGTAACTAAATTAGATACCATTTTAGAAACTAAATAAAAAATTGGTTTCTAAATTTGCTTTTATTATTGTTAAATATTTTCTAAATTGGTATCTAATTAGCAACCAAGTTTTAACTATCAATTATTTAGTTTCTAAATTTGGTCTCTAAAACTTTGGTTACTAATTAGATATCAATTTAGAAACTATTTAACAATAATAGAAACTAATTTAGAAATTAATTTTTTTTAGTTTATAAAATTAGTGAAAATAAAAAAATGGATTAATGTAATGCATAATATTTATGATAACATCTTTAACTGATTTGAAAAACTTAATATTTGTTTGGGTAACTTCTCCATAATCTTAAAAGAAATAAAATAAAATAAGTTTATACGTAAGGTAATTTATAAAACTTATTTCATATTTCTTTTCTCTAATTCTGATTTTTAATTCATTTAAAAATTATGCAGATTTTTATTTCATCTTTCGCTTTTCTTTTCTTCTCTTTAAGTATTTGTAAAAAAAGAAAACTTATTCACATATGCTTTTCACAATTTTGAAAATATTTATTTTATCTATTAATAAAAAAAGACATTATATTTTATTAAAAAATGAATGAATTCTATTTTGGAAAAAAATAGCATGAGGGCCCAATTATCACTTCTATATATGCTTAGATGCTATTAAAGTCAAAGTCAAAGTAATTTAATATATAGTTAGATGCTATTAAATACAAAGTCAAAGTCAACTTTAACGGTAGATTTTTATTTTTATTTTCACATATATTGTCGGAAAGGTTTACTTTAATTTTGAAAGAAATTTTCTTTTGAGGACAACTAGAAAATTTAAGTGAAAATTAATTTTAGAATATGACTTTGACTTTGACTTAAAATTAATTCAAAATATTCCACTTACATAAATATATGTTAGAAAATTGTTATTTAATAAACCCTTAATATCCTAATGACAGTAAAGGTAACACTCATAAATGAATTATTGAATAAGTACTACTGTAATATTTAATGTTAACATCAAAATTATTATAGTAAATAGAAATTCTGTCAGAAATCTAGTTATCATCAAATATAAATAAGTCCAGTAAGTATTACATCCAATTAAAGACTGTTGTAAACTTTTTATGTTTCGGTCATCATGTGTTTTATAATTTTTATCCTTAACCATGAATCTTTTAAAATTTTAACTGAACATTAATAAAATCATTACTTTTAACTTGTTTATAAGATATACTTCAATAAATAAATTAAATGTATACTAAAATATTCATGATGATCCATTTCTTATAATTTGTATACTCAATTTTTAATTAAACATATTATAAATTATTATTATTATAATGAGATAAAACAGCACAATAATTTTAAAAAGTTGGATCAAAATGGTTAACATTTAATTATAAAAATATATTATAAATAGGATTAATCCAAGTGATTAAGTTTTTAGTAATGACTGTAATATAAACGGAGTTTCAATTTATAACGGAAATTTAAGCATAAACATGTATACACGTGCACATTATTAGAAATTATTAAATAAAAATTAATTTTAAAATAAAAATGAATTAATTATTATATTAATTAAATTAAATATTATTTTAAAGATTAAAAAATTATTGTAAATAGTTTCTTGGTATTTAATTAACTATTTCAAAATTTTAATTACTAATTATTTGAATTAAAACTTGATAACTAATTAAATATCAATTTATAAATTATTTATTAATATTAGAAATTAATTTAAATATTAATAATTTATTATTCTATTAACACATTTCACCAAATTGAGAAAAAAAAATGTGAAAGAGTGAGGAAATGAGAAATGTTAGGAGAAGATATAACATGTGCCATATCCATGAAAACTTGAAACTGTGGTCAGAGAGTACACTACACTCTGCAGAACAGAACTGGTAAGAACTTATAGATATCCCTGTAGAATGTAGAAGAGAAGAGAGGAATGAGAGATTTTATAGACAAAAGGATTCCGTGAAATTTGATTATTCTTACGCAGAGATCAAATTTGGTTGGCAGAGAGATTGATGCCCGACGCACATAGTTAACATTTTGTAGGTAAATCCTGGCAAAATAATCATACCAAGCATAACAGCCACATATAAGAAAAATCTAAAAGACTTTTCTAATAGGATTTAGTAGTTTAGATTTTAATAAATTAATAACGTAAATTGCATAGACTTTTATAATATATATCCAAAAGCTAAAATAGCCCGTTATAATGATAAATAAGATATTATAAGGTTAGTTAAACATTTCACTATTTTTTTATTAACAGAAAATAAAAAATAAATAGATATAGGAATGCTTCAACCCATATAAAAAATAAAATTAACTGCGTATTTTAACTTTAAAAACGAGAATACTTACATCAAAACATAAAGTCTAAATATATAAAAAGCAATACACTTATTCTAGGTCTAATTAAAGAAAAATGATTTAAATAAAAAGTCAACATAGGCTAGAATAATGAAAGATAAAACAAAGGCTAGACATATGTACAAAGAGAAACAACGGATAATTAAAAAAGAAAAAAAAAATTAATATTAGCTTCTTTCTAGAAACCTTGTATCCATATCATTTGTTACCCCCACAAGTTGATGACCAAATATTGTTGAGACCCAACCTGGAACAAATACTCTTAAAAGATTAAGGACTTAGACTTTAGAATAAATGTCACTAAGTTGCTTTGAGGTAGAAATAGGGAGTAAATGTATGAGACCCTTATTCAATTTTTCTCTAACAATGTGACAATTTATTTCTATGTGTTTCGTACGCTCCTAACAAACTGGATTTCTGCAATGTATCTTGTTGAGTTATTGTCACAGTATAAAAGAGATGGCTGCTCAAAAGAAACTTTGAAATTTTGAAAAAGATAAGTTAGCCATTGAATTTCACATGTAACCGTGGTCATTGTCCTATATTCAGCTTCACATGAACTCTTTTGATATTGTTCATTTCTTATTTAATTTCTTAGATATGAGGGAATTCCCAAGATACTCACTAAAGTCAGTTACTGGTTGTCTTGAATCACTATAGGTGCATCAACACTACCACAAAAGGCTTTTAAATGAGAAGTGTTGGAAGAGAAAAATAAACCAAGACGCTCCTTTAATATATCTGAGAATTCTAATTGCTGCATTATAGTGAGTAATTACAAGCTTAACAAGAAATTTTAAAAGTTCTTGCACAGTTATGTCAAATCAGTTATTATGTGAGATACATAAGTCTTCCAATCAATCTTCTTTATGTTTGGACATATATGAAAGAAACACTTCCCGTATAAGATAATTTTGCATGATTATCAATTGAAGTAATTGCAAGTTTGCAAGATAAAAGACATGCATTTGTTAACAATTTTCGTGCATATTTCCTTTGATTCATCATTAAACCTCTCTTACTTCTTGTTATTTCAAGATCAATAAAATATTTTAAATCCTCAAAATCCTTAATCTTGAAACACTTGTTATCTTTGGATATACAAAAAAACTAATAACACATACTCACTACCAACAATCATATCCATTAATTATAAGGACAATTAATCAACCTTTGGGTGATCCACAAATTCCTTAAAATAATGAATTTCAATTTACCCATAAATAAATAATTCAACATCCATTCTATTTGTAATTGAAATAAAATTCATCAATAATTTTGAATTAAATAAAACATAAAGATTTGATCACTTTGGTGATTACAAATCTATCATACAAATAATTCCATAAATAATATCATTAATTGAAATAAAATTCATCAATAATTTAGAATTAAATAAAACATTAAGATTTCATCACTTTGGTGATTACAAATCTATCATACAAATAATTCTATAAATAATATCATTAATTGAAATAAAATTCATCAGTAATTTAGAATTAAATAAAACATAAAGATTTGATCACTTTGGTGATTACAAATATTTCTTACAAAGAATTCAAAAAATAACATCATTCATATAAAATATATACAAATATATATTTATGCCCTTACTTTTTATTTATCATAATCTTTTCATCTTGTATTTAAAATAAGACAAAAATTCATGATTTATGATGTGATGGAAGACTTGAGATTTTTTCATTATTTTAATTTGAAATCAATTTATAATGCAATAGAAATACAGAGATAAATCCTAGAAATAATATCATTCATATAAAATATATATTTGTGTCCTTACTTTTTATTTATCATAATCTTTTCTTCTTGCATTTAAAATAAAACAAAAATTCATAATTTATGATTTGATTGAAGACTTGAGATTTTTTCATTATTTTAATTTGAAATCAATTCATAATGCAACATGAATGAAGGGATAACTTAAACCATCAAAATTATCCTAAAATGATATTATTTTCTTTACAATATTCGTAATTTTAAAATTAGGGTTCATAAAATTGGAAAAAACATCATTCATGGAAAATCATAAATTTGAGCAACTATGCTCTTATACCACATGTAAAAGTAGAAGCTTGCAATAATAAACAATAATATACATTATTATTTTAAGGATCTTAGAAACTTTGATTCTTACCCATCATATTTAATTATAATAGAGATAGACACCTACCTTTATCCATAAGAGTCTTTTGTGAGCAATTTCTTTAATATTTTTTTCTTAATATATCTTTTGGCAATTCTGTTTTTTGTTACACCTTTTATTGATAGCCAACAACCTTCTTTGCAAAACCTCATTTCTATTCTTTTCCAATCTTCATCAGATTAAGTTTTATAATATATATATATATATATATATATATAATTTCTCACATTAATCAATGAATCTTTCATTTTATTAAATTATATTCAAGTCCAAAGTCTAAAAATCTATTTTATGAGTCACATTATGAAATTAATTTACATAATTTTTGACAGTTAAATCCAATAAACTATTATAAAAAAAACTCTAAATAATTTTGATATGATGTAAAAAAATATTAACTTTAAGTTTAACTTAATTTTATACCACAAATTTAAGGTAATTGTTGCTGAAATGAATCAAAAGAAGTCAAATGAAAATACCAAATCCTGTTGCTGTTTATAGGATGTGGAACTGTAAAAGTTGTTGGCTATGATGCTCAAGTTGCAGAACAGTTCTCAGCAACTGTTTGGGCAGGATCGGGGCTTGCAACTGCAGAGCAGGAGTAGGGGAAAGGTTGGTGCAGGGACTGTGAGGTTGTTTGTGTAGTAGCAATTTGGCACAGATGTTGGCACTGAATAAGGAGGCGAATGGAAAAGAGAAGAAGGAATGGCTTGGAGTGATGGAAAGAATTTATGGAACACTAACTAGTTGCTGTGGACTTGAAATCTAACACAAGCCAATCAAGATCAAAAAATTGAAAGATTTTTGCAGTGGAGATTTTGGGAAGCTGCATTCATGTGTGCACAACTTCTTTGACAGCAGTAAACAGTGGCATCATTCTGTCTGCAGAAGAACTGTGTTGGAAATGCATAATGACCAATGTGCAGTTTATATATTTGAATAAATTGAAAAGAAAGAAATAGAGAGTATGTACTTTGGCTGATATATCAATTTTGTAAGGGTTGTGAGGGCTAAATTTGTGAAGCCTAGACTCACCTCTGTTATAGGTCCTACTAGCCATGGTTTTTAATCACTTCACAAACTGAGATCTGTTTATTTCTAATTGATATGTAATTTTTAATAAATAATTCATATTTTACACGATTTTATATGAATTACAATTTTAAGTTGAGTGTATTTATAAAATTACTCTTTGCAGCAGAGAAGAAACTCACCAATTACATGTCACTCATATTCTTAAAGAACTCATTGCATTAAACATAATCTTATCATAACATGTTGCCTCTATTTTCTTATTTCACTTATGAAAGATGTGTCTATACACATAAAACTCGACATAGAAACAGAAAATTTTAATGATACAAAACTCATCGTATATCTAGGGAACACATATATGTGTAATTTTTATTGTTTAAATAAATTTTAAATGCGAAGGGTCTATGTTACTCTGTGGCATGTGTTGCAAACGTTGTTTTAATCTTCAGTGACACCATCATCTAATTAAAGGCAGGAGAAAGTATGCTCCCATCAACAACTGCAAAAAAAAACATCATAAACCACTTTGAATAATACATAATTTAGTACACAAATTTCGAAATCATAGATAAAGTGGAAATAGGTCATGTTGTTCTAAGCTTTTAATTATATTGAATTTTTAACTAAAAGCTGAAATTAGTTTAATATATGATTAATTACATCATTTTACATTTTAATTAAGAAATTTATATCAGGGTTTTGAATTTAATTTGGAAATTGGAAGACAATAGAAATTAACTAACCTTGTCTCCAAAAACAGTTGGAAAATTACTTAGATTACTGTTTCCTTTTTGTTTCCTTTGAGTTATATGTTGATTTTGGCTTAACCCAAGTTCCACATCGGTGGGTTCATTGTTTGTAAAGGAGGTTTGAGGGTTATATATTAACATCCTCTCCTTCACTGTGATATATCCCAATTTGTAATATCTTCTCTCATAATAATAAAAGTGAGTTGTTTTTGCTGTGCTCGGAGATTAGGCTAAACAGGCCGAACTCCGTTAACATTTTTCGGGTGTGTTTTTTCCTCTTTATCTCTTTTATTATGTGCATTCAGATGTGAAGGTAGGCATTATTTTGTCACTTTTGTTGATGATTTTTCCAGGAGAGTTTGGGTGTTTACTATGAAGAACAAAAATGATGTGCTTGAAATTTTCCTTAAGTGGAAAGCTCAAGTTGAAAACCAGACAGGAAGGAAGATTAAGGTTCTCCGAACAGAAAATGGAGGAGAATACAAGAGTGATCCGTTCCTGAAGGTATGCCAAGATTGTTGTGGCATAGTTCAGCACTTCACTGTTAGAAAAACACCACAGCAGAATGGGGTTTCAGAGCGTATGAATAAGACACTTGTGGAGAAAGTTCGTTGTATGTTGTCTAATGTTGAGTTAGGCAGAGAGTTTTGGGCTGAGGCTATGACATACGCTCAACATCTCGTCAATCGTTTGCCATCATCTGCTATAGATGGCAAAACCCCGTTAGAGGTATGGTCTGGAAAACCTGCAACTGATTATGATTCTTTGCATGTTTTTGGTTCTATTGCATATTATCATGTGATTGAATCAAAGTTGGATCCACGGGCAAAGAAGGCTCTTTTCATGGGCTTTAGTCCTGGAGTGAAGGGATACCGTTTGTGGTGTCTAGAGGCAAAGAAGACGATTATCAGCACGGATGTTACCTTTGATGAATTTTCCATGTTAAGGAAGGTAAATCCAGAAGGAGCTGATAGTACTTCACAACAGGTGGAGTGTGCCCGGAAGCAGGTGGAGTTTGAGCAGACAGTGGTGATTCCAACACGAAATACCACAAGTGACTCTCCTATGGCAGAAGAAGAGTCAGATGAGGAAGAGGTTCCTACCCAAGAATCTCAACAACAATCAGCGCCAATTGCAGTTAGAAGACAGAGACGAGATATTCAGAAGCCTGCTCGTTTCATGGATATGGTTGCCTATGCACTTCCAGTTGTTGATGACATTCCATCCACTTACCCAGAAGCCATTCTGAGTTCAGAGAGTGGTAATTGGGCGGGTGCGATGGAAGAGGAGATGCAGTCTTTGAAGAAGAACAAGACGTGGAAGTTGGCACAATTACCAAAAGGTAAGAAAGCAATTGGGTGCAAATGGGTATTTGCAAAGAAAGAAGAATTTTCTAATAAAGAAGATGTTCGCTACAATGCAAGGTGGTTACAAGGGCCAAGTTTGAACATTGTTTAGACTTGGTTAATATTTTGCACATTTGAAGTTGGCGCCCGGAGGCGCAAATTTGAAGCACTGCAAAGTTTGTTTTTGTTATGTTTTGAGAATATTTGTTTTAAGTGAGACTTGAAATTAAGCCAAGGTGGAGATTTGTTGATTTTGGCTTAACCCAAGTTCCACATCGGTGGGTTCATTGTTTGTAAAGGAGGTTTGAGGGTTATATATTAACATCCTCTCCTTCACTGTGATATATCCCAATTTGTAATATCTTCTCTCATAATAATAAAAGTGAGTTGTTTTTGCTGTGCTCGGAGATTAGGCTAAACAGGCCGAACTCAACAATTTTCGGGTGTGTTTTTTCCTCTTTATCTCTTTTATTATTTCGCTTTATTTATTCAATATTATTTGTCGGGTAGCTCTCTTAGGGTTCTGTTTTAGTGGGAAAATTACCCGTTTTTCCCAACATTATAATCTGAATATTGAACTATCAAATGGTAAATAAAAGAATTACCTTCCAGATGAATTTGTAGAAGGATCTAGTGGAAGCTGGATTTGTGACATCTACATATTTGGTCTGGTACCACAGAATTGAAGCAAGAACAAAACTTCCCAGACTCTAAAACATACCACACATTCAACTTTAAATAGTGTTCAAAAGTTTAAAATAAAGTATTTTTAAGATAAGCAATTTTTTAAATTCTTAGAGAAGTAGACAGAATTTACTTCGTAAAATAAAATAAAATAAATTATTTTTAAAATAAAACAGATTAGACATATATATAAACAAGTAAAAATCTGCTTAATTTATTAGAAAAAAAACAGAGGATTATTATAAAACAAATGTTTATCAAAATCAAACTCCATGTTGAGGAAAAAAAACAAAACAAAAATTATGCATACCTAAAATTCCAACTATATATACGTATAATAAAGATATATTACCGTGGCAATTTTAATCCAAACGGGAGATGAAGATGTTGCTCCTGCCAAAAAGGCAACTCCAAATGCCATTTCATAAAGGAAAACACAAATCCAAAATACCTATATAAAATATTTAGAATGAGTCAAGTATTACAGAAGAGAGCATAAGCATATCTGCCAAGATATATTGAAGTTAATAAGAAACATACTTTTTTCTGGCCTAAACGCATTGTGAAAGAATCAATGCCATGTTGTTTATCTCCTTCTATGTCAGGTATATCCTACATAAAAATCCAGTTGAAGGTTTAACATTAATGGAACAAAAGCTTGTTGTTGGAAAACAAATATATGTTCTGAGAAAATAAAGACATTACCTTGGCTAATGCTAAGCCAATAGAGTAGAGAGCATTGAATACCATGGAAACAATCAATGATCTTGTAAACACAACTGGCCTCTTGAACACAAACGTCTGAACATTTGTTACATAAATTAGCAAATAAATAATATACCACTTTCAAATGGTTAATTGTGGATGTAATGAAATTAAAGTACTGGGGATGAAGATTTGTTATTATTCGTTAAAAAACATAGCTAAGAGATGGTTGTTGAAAACTAAGGATGCATGATTAGTTAAAGGAGAGAACCTGCATATGGAGGAAGTATGTAATTGGAAATATGAATGTCCAACAAACAAATACGATTAATGCTGAAGCCACCGGATATTGCTTCCATCGTAAGAAAGGCGCCTGAAGATTTTCAAAACAGTCTTATCAAATATAAATATAAATATTAAAATTACTATTTCTTATATTTAAAAAAAATACATTTTTTAAAATAACAGTTTTCGATAATTAACGTTTGAGTTTGGATATATAAGATGGGAAAACATTTTTTTTATAAGAAAAAAACAAATAAATAAATATGAAGTATTTCTGTAATATAAAAAAGTCTTTATAAGAAACCTACACTCCTACTATCATCATACACAACAAAAACAGCATTGAAATCAAATAACGTAAAAGACGTAACTATTTTGTATATAGTGAATGATCAAATGGTCAACCTATCTTATTTATCCATAAATAATATTTCATAAGCAAGTATATAAAGACAACAACTACAAACCAATGACCTTTTCATACTTATATATCTTAAAACATATTTTAAGGGGAAAAATGCAATTAAAAAGAACTTACATTGACAGAATAGCCGGTCCATAATATAAAGTTCAACAAGATGTTTGAAATCAATGCCGGAGAACCTATCATCAAGTGAAACCCTAAAGACTGTAAAAGAGAATAAAACAATTACTCTGTGAATCTCCTCTTAAAAGGTATTATTAAAGAAAGGGATGAATCTATATGGCACCAAAATTGCAGATGAGGCAACAATAAAGACACCGTTTCTAAAGGATAATTTCCCAGATGCCAATGGAAGATATGGTTTGTTTATCTGCAATAAAACATGTAATTATATATTAGTTATAAGAACCAATATCTACTTTCTCCATAACCTTTCTAAACTATAAAAACCACATTCAAAATTATAAAGGGATTACTTTTTTTTTTTTACAATAAACTATAAAGTGACATCTTAAATATTCTCACCTTTTTTTGGTTGAAGTACATTAATAAACTATAACAAAAATCCATTTATATTTTATCTTGTTTTAATTAATTCAGTTATATATAAAATAAATGTCAAACTACTGTAATGTCCATAAACTTAATTAATTAAAATAAGAAGAATAGTTAGGTTTTTGGTAAATTTTTTGTGACGTACCCCCGTTAAGAAAAGGATAAGAGTACGTTAGTTAGCCTCAGTTATGAAAAGGAGTCTGGTAGCAAAAGTTATATAAATTGTTCAAATTGTTGTACGAGTGATGTTCTTGTGTAAACTTAGTCCAGATAAATCTTATACCATAACAATGTTTTCATCATTTTTTTATGGAATATATATAGTAAAAAAAAAATTATCAGTATCTAATTTTTTTATATTTATAATAAGTTTCATACCTTATCTATCTCAAAGTCAAACACTTGATTCACACCATTAACATAAAAAATCATAAACAAGTGAGGTAGCAAAGCCTGAAACATTAAAAAAAAAGTCATAAATAATGTATTATTAAGATTAAAGGGTAACTTTGAGTCTGTTTCAATCTCAAATTCGAGAGATAGCATTATTAGGGTCCATCACCGCATTCAAGGTATTATTCGTTTTGGAGATTAGTGTTCCATCACGGTTTTATCCTTAAAAGACGTCATTTGTGGGAATCGTAAACTCTTTTCCTTAGCCTTCGACAGGGGGGCTTATTCCGGTTCGAACAATATAGTCTTATATCGCTTAGGAGTCGAGGTCAAGGGTAGTTTAAATACATCTTCCTCCCTCAACCCTCCAAAGTGCCTTTTAAGAATAAAATCGATATGTAACACTGACCTTCAAATTGAACAATATCTCGAATACAGTTATTGATTCTATCTCTCAAACTTGAGATCGAAAAATCTACTTTAAAAAAAAACAATATATTTGAAGTCTCACCTGTAGCAAACCAATAAAAAATAATGGAGATATATCTGAGAGTCTTTCTACTGCAATGAGAGACGCAGAAATTGTAGTGCAAAACTAGTAAAATACAGATGAAGTTAATTTAAAACAACAGGCTATTATATATTAACTAAATAAGTATTGAATATAAAGGAACAAAATTCACTATTGACCATAACTTTTGAATATTAATTATGAGAATAATAAAAAAAGTTTTACTTACTTGACCATACATTGCATAGGGTTAAATAAATTGGTACAAAACAGTCAAGAAATTTTTGACAGAGTCCACACTATTTTTGAAGTTGAAACGTTGAGATTCTGACTCAGGAGAAGGTAGAGTGACAGCTTTCACAATATATTTTGTCTTGTTTTCTTCATTTGTTGATCTTCCTTCGATGCTATTGTAATAATGATTAAAGGTTGATTGCTGAAACCTCAAATAATTATATTGTATTTGAGCTTTTATTTTGTGTTGAGAAACTTCGGATCCTCGACAACCTAATGTGCCAATTGTGTTTGAAGTTGTATTATAATGTCCATGACAAAAAAAAAAGTATATTCCTACTTTAAAACTATTGCTACAAAATCACAAGACGATGATTGAGAGAATAATAACTTTGAGAATTTGTTATTCTATTAACACATTTCAGCTAATTGATGAAGAAAAAGATGTGAAAGAGTGAGAAAGGGAGAAAGGTAATAAAATAAAGAAATAAAGGTTAGTGAAAGGAAATAGGGAATAAGTGATGAGACATACTTGCATAGTAAATACTATTGCTGGAGAGTTTCCTGCTCCAAAAATTTGCACCTACAATTACCATGTTTCCACATATTTCTCATCAAATAATTTTGCAATGAAAAATTGACCAAATTAGACCACAGTGAGTATAGATACCACTTATAACTGAAGAGACGTTTGGAGAAGATATAACATGTGCCCTATCCATGGTAACAGTGCACACACTTCACTCTATAGAATAGGCAAGAATTTCTAAATACCCCTGTAGCATGTAGAAGAGAAGAGAGGAATGGGAGATTTTATAGAAAAAAAAACTCTTTGAGATTTTATTATTCTTGAGAGATCAAATTTAATTGAAGATACAAATTCATACGCCACGAACATAGTCAACATTTAATAGTTTAGGTTTTAATAAAATATTATAATGTAAACATTTAAAATGTCTGGTAAGACATTGTCAATTGCGTAGATTTTTATAATATATATTATAAGCTAAAAGAGCCCATCAATGTAAATAAGATCCTACAAGGTTCGAACAAAGAGAAAAAGTTAAAACAAATTTTTTAATCATTTAATACTTGTATGTAAGAAAATAATTAAATAATAATTAATGTTAAATATAAAAATAATTAATTATTATATTAACTAAATTAAATATATTTTATAACTCAAAAAATTATTGATATATAAAGTAACTTTTATTATTAAATAAAAATTTATAAAGTATAATAAAATAAAAATTTATAAAATAATTTGTAAATTTATATCTAATAATTAATTATCAAAGTTTAGTTACAAATTATTTTATATTTTAAATTAGTCTTTAAGAATTATTTAAAAACTAATTAAAAATATAAAATGTTAATAGTTAAAACTTTAATATAATTAATTTAAATATAAATTTAAAAATTATTTTATAAATTTTTTTAAATAATAAAAATCATTTTAATTATTAATAATATTTTATTTTTTATAATAATATCTAATTTAGTTAATATGATGAGTAATTATTTTTTATCTTTAAATTTAATGACATTATAAATAACTTTCTTATTTTTAAGTAAGGGTATCAAAATATATTTAGTCTTCCTGTACTGTAAAGTTAATATATTATAGTTATTATTAAAATTATTAAATTAGACTTTATTTTTAGATGTAAACAATATAGATGAAGTTTTGTCCTTCATGACGCTTGAGAGAAATATTAGGAAAAATGACACACGGTTAATTTGAAAAACAATTCTTAGACTAATGTTTTCATTTTGGAGTATAATCATTCAAGATATTGGTGTACGTGATGTGTGTGTTTTAATTGGTTTTGACTAATTTTAATTTAATTATTAATATATAATGTAATTGCATTCTTTAGGATTTTAAGAAACTATTTATATAAATTGTGATCATTAGAATTTTATAGTTTGAAATATATCATTGAAACAGATAAAGGAACATCAAAGCTAGCCTCTTCCTTATTCTTGCAAAAACAGATAGCATGACGATTCTAATAGTCCATGTTTTATAAGTGACACTTTTTCCGTAGAAGATAATTTTTTACATTATTGTAGTGAATAAGAAAATTATTAAAAAATCACGTAATATTTTTAATTTAAACTTTAGCATACATTTTTCATACTTATTTTTTTAATTTTTTTAAAATTATTGATTAAATAATTTTTTATTTTTTTACATACATGTAGTTTAAAAAATTACTAATTATTTAAAAGGTAGCAACTCAATAAAAAATTGATGTGATATAATTTTTTGAAAAAATAAGTAAGTAAAATTGTTTAAAAAAAATCTTTATTGAATTTTTTTTATCCCAATAATACCAACCAACTTGTGCGAATATATAAATTTTAAATATAATTTAATTTTATAAAATTAGTTTAAATATAATTTAACTTTATAAAATTAGTTTATAAGATAAAAATTTTGTGTGTATATTTATAAAATTACTCTTTGGAGCCGAGAAGAAACTCTTGTCACTCAAATTCTTAAAGAACTCATTTCATTAAACATATAATCTTATCATAACATAACATAACATGTTGCTTCTATTTTCTTATTCCATTTATGAAAGACATGTCTGTAGACATAAAACTCGACATAGATACAGAAAATTTTAATCATACAAAACTCATCGTATATCTAGGGAACACGTGTAATTTTTATTGTTTAAATAAATTTTAGATGCGAACTATGTCATTCTGTAGCATGTGTTTGCAATCGTTGTTTTAGTCTTCATGTGACAACCATCATCTAATTAAAGGCAGGAGAAAGTATGCTGATATCAACAACTGCAGAAAAAAACATCATAAATTATGGTGTTCCACTTTGAATAATAACATAATTTAGTACACAAATTTCGAAATAATATATAGATAAAGTGGCAGTAGTTCATCTCCTGGTTTGTTCTAAGCTTTAAATTATATTGAGTTTTTAACTAAAAGATGAAATTAGTTTAATATATAATTAATTACATCATTTTACATTTCAATTAAGAAATTTATATCAGGGTTTGAATTTAAGTTGAAAATTGGAAGACAATAGAAATCAACTAACCTTGTTTCCGAAAAGAGTTGGAAAATTAATTTATATAACTATTTTCTTTGAATTATAATGTGGATATTGAAGTATAAAATGGTAAATAAAAGAATTACCTTCCAGTTCAATGAATAGAAGGATCTAGTGGAAGCTGGATTTGTGACATCTACATATTTGGTCTGGTACCACAGAACTGAAGCAAGAGCAAAACTTCCCACACTCTAAAACATAGCACACATTCAACTTTTAAATAGTGTCTCATTTTTAAGGATATCTGAAAAACAATAAACCTATGCTCTGTCCTAAAATAATGCTTATTTAAAGATCATTTTTTCCATTTCACATCGACATTAACAAGTTGGAATAATCTACACAATAAAAACAACTTTTCCAGAGAAATGTTTCTTTATTTAAAGATATATTACCGTGACAATTTTAATCCAAAGGGGAGATGAAGATGTTGCTCCTGCCAAAAAGGCAACTCCAAATGCCATTTCATAAAGGAAAACACAAATCCAAAATACCTATATAAAATATTTAGAATGAGTCAAGTGCTACAGAAGAGAGCATAAGCATATCTGCCAATATATATTGAATTTCATCAGAAACATACTTTTTTCTGGCCTAAACGCATTGTGAAAGAATCAATGCCATGTTGTTTATCTCCTTCTATGTCAGGTATATCCTACATAAAAATCCAGTTGAAGGTTTAACATTAATGGAACAAAAGCTTGATGTTGGAAAACAAATATATGTCCTGAGAAAATAAAGACATTACCTTGGCTAATGCTAAACCAGTAGAGTAGAAAGCCAGGAATAACAAGGAAACAATCAATGATCTTGTAAACACAACTGGCCTCTTGAACACAAACGTCTGAACATTTGTTACATCAATTAGCAAATAAATAATATACCAATTTCAAGTTATGTTACATTTATATAATATAGCATATTTCCTAGGATGATTTGGAGAAACATATTTAACCCTTCTTTTAACAACTTCATAATTTCTTCAACTTTTTCACTCATCCTTTTAAATCCATTTTTGATTGGTGAATTCAAATTGTTGACTGTGGATCTAATGAAATTTAAAGCAAAAATCTTGGGATGAAGATTTGTTATTATTCGTTCAAAAACATAAGCTAAAACATGGTTATTCAAAACTAAGGATGTATAAAAGGCAGGAATAGTTGTAGGAGAGAACCTGTATATGAAGGAAGTTTGTAATTGGAAATATAATTGCCCAAGTAGCAAATGTGAATAATGCAGAAACCACCGGATATTGCTTCCATCGTAAGAAAGGCGCCTGAAGAGTTTCAAAACAGTTTTATCAAATATAAATATTAAAATGAGCCTTTCTTATTAGTGAGTTTGTTAGAAAATATTCATATATATGTTCATTTAGTAGCTTAATTTGTATCTGAATAATGAATTTAAAAAAGAAAATGAATTTTTTTATTTACACGATTTAGCATAAAATATCTTATATTTCAAAAAATATATTTTTTAAAATGACAGTTTTCGATAATTAACGTTTGAGTTTGGATATACAAGGTGGGGGAAACTTATAGTGAATGATTAAGTGGTCAACCTATCTTATTTATCCATAAATAATATTTCATAAGCAAGTATATAAAGACAACAACTACAACCAATAACCTTTTCATACTTATATATCTTAAAACATATTTTAAGGGGAAAAATGCAATTGAAAAGAACTTACATTCACAGAATAGCCTGTCCAAAATATAAAGTTCAACAAAATGTTTGAAATCAAAGCCGGAGAACCTATCATCAAGTTAAGCCCAAAACACTGTAAAAGAGAATAAAACAGTAACTCTTCCTTGTCTCTGAACATCGTCTTAAAAAAGTATTATTAAAGAAAGGGATGAATCAATATGGCACCATAATTGCAGATGAGGCAACAATAATGGCACAGTTTCTAAAGGATAATTTCCCAGATGCCAATGGAAGATATGGTTTGTTTATCTGCAATAAAACATGTAATTATAGATTAGTTATTATAAGAACCAATATCTACTTTCTCCAAAAGCTTTCTAAACTATAAAAAAACAGATTCAAAATTATAAAGGGATTGCTTTTTTACAAGAAATTATAAAGTGGCTTCTTAAATATTCTTATTTTTTTAAATATTCTTATTAAGAAGTGGACTTTAAGCCTAACTCAACCCCATGAAACCGGCTCAATGGGGTGAGGTTTGCACCCACTTATATACTATGAAAGACTCTAATCTCTAATCGACGTGAATCTCCAACAATTCTCACCTTTTTTTTGGTTGAAATACATTAATAAACTGTAACAAAAATCCAACTATATTTTCTCTTATTTTAATTAATTCAGTTATATATAAAATAAATGTCAAACTAATTGTAATGTCCATAAACTTAATTAATTAAAATAAGAAGAATAGTTAGTGTTTTGGTCAACATTTTTGGTGACGTACTCCTATTAAGAAATGGGTAGGAGTATGTTAGTAAACTTCAATTATTTGTTTTGTAGCAAAAATTACATAAATTGTTCAAATTATTGTACGAGTGATGTTCTTGTGTAAACTTAGTCTTTATATGTTTCTGAATATTTGACTTCAGATAAATCCTATTAGTCAATTTCATCATATTTTCATGGAATATATATAAAATAAGCAAATAAAAAAATAATTTATAGTAAGTTTCATACCTTATCTATTTCAAAGTCAAACACTTGATTCACACCATTCACATAAACAGCCATAAACAAGTGAGGTATCAAAGCCTGTCACATTAAAAAAAAGTCATAAAAAATGTATTATTGAGATTAAAGGGTAGTTTTGAATTGGAATCTCACCTGTAGCAAACCAATAAAAAATAATGGAGATATATCTGATAGTCTTTCTACTGCAATGAGACACGCAGAAATTGCAGCGGAAAACTAGTAAAATACAAAAAAAAATTAATTTAAAACAATGGACTATTATATTAATCAAATAAGTATTGAATACAAAATAACATAATTAAGTATTTACCATAACTTTTGAATATTAATTAAGAGAGTAATAGAAAAGTTTTACTTACTTGACCAAACACTGCGTAAGGGTAAATAAATTGGTACAAAATGGTTAAGAAATTTTTGACAGAGTCCACACTGGTTTTAGAAATAGAAGGTTGAGATTCTGATTCAGAAGATGGTACACCGAGAGCTTTTACAACATATTTTGTATTGTTTTCTTCATATGTTCGTCCTCCTTCAATGCTTTTGTAATGATAATTAAAAGGTAACTGCTGAAACCTCAAAGGATTATATTGTATTTGAGCTTTTATTTTGTGTTGAGAAGTTTTTGATCCTCGAGAACCTAATTACAAAGTATTTGAAGTTGTATTAGAGTGTCCATGCACAACAATAGTATATTCCTATTTTAAAGTTGTTGCTACTAAATCATGATAAGATGATGAATTGAGAGAATAATTACTTTGAAAATTTAAAAATAAGAGAATTAGTGGTAAAATAAAAGTCTATATTTTTCTTAGAGAAAACCTTAAGAAAACTTGATATGAAAAATATTTGATTTTAAAAGAGAGTAGAATTCAAGTCACTTATAAATAAAAAATGCATTAATGTGTATAATATTTATGATAACATCTTTAACTGATTTGAAAAACTTAATATTTGTTTGGGTAACTTCTCCATAATCTTAAAAGAAATAAAATAAGACAAGTTTATATGTAAGGTAATTTATAAAATTTATTTCATATTTTTTTCTCTAATACTGATTTTTAATTCATTTAAAAATTATGCAGATTTTTTTCTCTCTTAAGTATTTGTAAAAAAGAAAACTTATCCACATATGCCTTTCACATATTTGAAAATATTTATTTTTATCTATTAATAGAAAAAGACATTATATTTTATTAAAAAAAGGAATGAATTCATTCTATTTTGAAGAAAAAAAATAACATCAGGATTCAATTATCACTTCTATATATTGGTTAGATCATATTAAAGTCAAAGTCAAAATCAATTTAATATATGGTTAGATGCTATTAAAGGATAAGTCAAAGTCAATTTAACGTAGTTTTTTTTTCTTCTTTTCACATATATTGTCGGAAAGGTTGAGTTTACTTTTGAAACAAATTTTCTTTTGAGGACAACTAGAAAATTTAAGTGAAAAATAATTTTAAAATATGACTTTGATTTTGAAAGGATTCTTTTTTTCCAATTAAGAAAAAAATTCCACTTTCATAAATCTATGTTAGAAATTGTTTATTTATAAACCCTTAATAGTGCAATGACAGTAAAGGTAACACTCATAAATAACTTTGAAACACTCATAAATGAATTATTGAATAAGTAGTACTGTAATATTTAATGTTAATATCAAAACTCTGTCAGAAATATAGTAAATAGAAATTCTTTCAGAAATCTAGTTATCATCAGATATAAATAAGTCCACTATTATTACATCCAATTAAAGACTGTTGTAAAGTTTCGGTCATCATGTGTTTTATAATTTTATTATCCTTAACCATGAATCTTTTAAAATTTAACTAAATATTTATAAAATCAATACTTTTAATTATTGTTTCATAAGATATACTTCGATAAATAAATTACATGTATACTAAAATATTTATGATGATCTATTTCTTATAATTTGTATACTCAATTTTTAATTAAAAATATTATAAATTATTATTATTATTATTATTATTATTATTATTATTATTATTATTATTATAATGAAATAAAACAGCACAGACTAATTTTAAAAAGTTGGATGAAAATGGTTAATATTTAATTATAAAAATATATTATAAATAGGATTAATCCGAGTAATTAAATTTTTAGTAACGACTGTAAAAAAACGGAGTTTCAATTTATAACGCAAAATTTAAGCCTTTCTATATACATTATTAAAAAATCTTAATTTTAAAAATAAAAATAATTAATTTTTATATATGATTAAATTAAATATTATTTTAAAAATTAAAAAATTGTAATAAATATTTTTTAAATTCATATTGAATTAACTACCTCAAAATTTTAACTATCAATTATTTAAATTTTAATATTAATAATTAAAACTTGATAGTTTATTATTTTATTAACACAATTTACCTAATTGATGAAAAAAAAAGATGTGAAAGAGTGAGAAATTGAGAAAGGTAGTGAAATAAAGAAATAAAGGTTAATGAAAGAAATAAGAGATAAGTGATGAGACATACTTGCATAGTAAATATTCTTGGTGGAGAGTTTCCTGCTACAAAAATTTGCACCTACAAACCATGTTTCCAATTTCCAATATTACTCACTAAATAATTTTGCAATGAAAATGTATCAAATTAGAACATAGAGAATATAATTACCACTTATGAATGAAGAGACGTTAGGAGAAGATATAACATATGCCTTATCCATGGTAACTGAGAACACAGAGTACACACTACCCTCTAAGAACAGAACAGGCAAGAACTTCTAAATGCCCCTGTAGAATGTAGAATGTAGAAGAGAAGAGAGGAATGGGAGATTTTATAGCCAAAAAAACTCCATGAATTTTGATTATTCTTAAGGAGAGATAAAATTTGAATGCAGAGAATTTGATACTGGATGCACATTGTCAACATTTTGCAGGAAAAATCCTTGGAAAATAATCAAATCAAACCTAACGGCCACGTATAAGAAATATCTAAAAGACTTTTCTAACAATATTTAGTAGTTTAGATTTTAATAAATTAAAAAAGTAAAAATTTAAACGGTTTGGAAAGACTTTTTAAATTACATAGATTTTTATAATATATATTCAAAGCTAAAAGATATAAGGTTATAAACATTTCCCTATTTTTTTATCAGAAAAAAAAAGTAGATAGATATAGAATATTTAAACTCATAAAAAAAGAAAGCTAACTGTGTATTTTAACTTAAAACGAGCATAACCATATGATTTGCGATAAAATTTATAGCTCACACCTCCTAATCAAACTCTCTAACCCTCCAAAATTGTTCCTAAAACTCTTCTGACAAGTTAAGACTGCACCAAATTTGCAGTTTTAATTTTGGGCCCTGTTGAAATCCTACTTCCATTAAGTAATAATCCAGCAACATGGTCTTTTGACAGAAGATTTGGAATTCATGTTGTTGATTGGTATTAACCCTCTACTGCTTGAAAGTTGGATCTATGAGTTATCCCTGCACATATTCACACACACCTTTCAAACTTTTGATTGTCAATTAGCACATAGAGTTATTCACAGTCGTAACTACACGAGTTATAAGCATAAATAAACACTATGTAATGCCTCCAAAATAGTGACTCTATCTCCACTGATTTTAACTCATTTATTTTGTTCTAATTTAATTTTCACACAAATTTATATCAATATCTTCTCAATTCAATTATTGTACATATTCTTATATTACTTAGTGAATATTGCAATTAGAATTTTAAATAAATATTTGTTCTTTATGGGTTCGACATTCGTCTTTCTTTCTATAACACATTATTACAATTGATTCGGTACATTTGCCGTAAATAGTCATTAGGTTTTTGAATGGGAATTTAGAAGATGGTGTTTATATGGACCAATCATTGGGATTCATTGAAGGAAATGGACACATGGTGTGTAAACTTAAGAAATCAATATACGAGCTTAAACAGGCTTCCAGACAATAGTATCTTAAGTTCAACAATATTATTGTGTCATTTGGATTTAAAGAAAACATTGTTGATCAGTGTATATATTTGAAGGTTAGTGGGAGCATGTTTATAATTCTGATTCTATATATTGATGATATCTTACTTGCAACTAATGATCTTGGTATATTAAGCGAGACTAAGAAGTTTCTTTCTAATAATTTTGAAATAAAACATATGGGTGACAGATACTATGTGATAAGAATAGAAATATTTTGTGATAGATCACAAGGACTGTTTGGCTTATCTCAAAAAGAATATATTAATATAGTTTTAGAAAGATTCAGAATGGATAAAATGTTTAGCATCTCCGGTTCCAATACAGAAAGGAGACAAATTTAGTCTCATGAAATGTCCAAAGAATGATTTGGAACAGAAACAGATGGAGAATATCCCTTATGCATCTGTTGTTTGGAGTTTGATTATGCTCAAACATGTACAAGACCAGATATTAGCTTTGCAATTGACATGCTTGGTAGATATCAGAGTGATCCAGATTGGATCATAGAAAAGCTGCAAAGAAAGTTTTATGATACTTACAAGGGACAAGGAATCGCATGCTTACGTATAAGAAATTTGATCATCTTGAGGTGATTAGATATACAGATTCAGATTTTGTCGGTTGTATGGATAAAAGAAAGTCCACATTTGGTTATGTGTATCTTTTAGCTGGAGGAGTGATTTCATGGGAAAGTGAAAAATAGTTCTTTTCTAAAAACGACAAGTATTCGAAAAGTGTTAAACATATGGAATTGAAATACTTTGCTATTAAAGAGGAAGTTCAAACATAGAGTGTCAATAGAACTTAACACTGATTTTATGATTGATGACCCTTTAACAAAAGGGTTACCGTCCAAAACATTTATTGGTCATGTTAAGAATATGGGCATTACGTCTACTAGTGAATGATGGATGTTGTTATTAATGTTTATTTGACACTCTGAGCTCATTGATGTATAAAAGTTTATGAAATATATGTTTTTACTTTATGTATATGCATGCAAATTATGGTGTGGAAAACAAATTATGTTATTGGTGATGAAAATGACATTATGTTTGAACTCATTATAGACTTATCATTATAAAGTGATTAACCGCCATGACTCTTATTATTTATGTATCCTTATGTTGATTGATGATATAACCAATTTATGTATGGCCTTTCAATGCGCATTATGATTTATGTAATTTTTAAAGCATGAAAGTATTATAGCTCATATAAGTCGTGGGAAAATGTTAAAAATGTAAATTAATTTATAATGTGACTCATATGAAATAGATTTTGGGCTTTGGGCCTGAATATAATTTAATAAAATAAAAAGCTCATGGGTTAATGAGAAAAGTTATATATATATATATATATATATATATATATATATATATATATTATGATACCTAATGAAAACCTAATCTAATGGAGATTGGGAAAGAATAGAAACGAATTTTGTCTTTGCAAAAGAAGTTGTTCACGGTTAACCACTATAGGAAAATCATGAAATAGAAACTAATTTGTAGAAATCAAAATATTTAGTTGCAATAGTAACTAAATTAGAGACCATTTTAGAAACTAAAAAGAAAATTAGTTTCTATTATTTTCTATTATTGTTAAATAGTTTCTAAATTGGTATCTAATTAGCAACCAAGGTTTTTGCTACCAAATTTAGAAACTAAATAATTGGTAGTTAAAACCTTAGTTGCTAATTAGATACCAATTTAGAAACTATTTAACAATAATAGAAACTAATTTAGAAACCAATTTTTTTTTTTAGTTTCTAAAATGGTCTTTATTTTAGTTTCTATTGTAACTAATTATTTTGGTCTCTAAAAATTGGTTTCTATTTCATGATTTTATTGCAGTGAACCATTAAGAAAGAATGTGAGTAAGCAAGGAATTGCAAGAGATAGATTAAAAAAAGAGTTAGAAAAAAAAACTGCTCACATAAGGACTCTTAAGATTAAGGTAGGTGCATATCTCTATTATAAATAATGTATGGAATATAAGAATCATAATTTATAGGATTCTTATGATGATGTGCATTATTGTAAGCTTTGATTTTATAGCAAAAACTATACAACCTATCTAATTATCACACATAATTCAAACTATGTAATATTTACGTCCAATGAACATATGTTTTGCAATTTCCTCTTGAAATAGAATAAATATTTCACACATAGAACTCATTTCATTAAACATAATCTTATCATAACATGTATTTTGTTATTCCACTTATGAGAGATGTATCCGTAGACATAAACTCTGTATAGATACAGAAAATTTTAGTGTGATACAAAAGTCATCGTATACGTAGGGAACACATATGTGTGTAATTTTTATTGCTTAAATAAACTTTAGATGCGAAGGGTCTATTTTATTATGTGGCATGTGTTGCAAACGTTGTTTTAATCTTCAGTGACACCATCATCTAATTAAAGGCAGGAGAAAGAATGATACGACCATCAACTGCACACAAAAAAACACATCATAAATTATGATGTTCCACTTGGAATAATAACATAATTTAATTAGTACACAAATTTTGAAATAATACATTGATAAACTGGAAATAATTATGTGCTAGTTTGTTCTAAGCTTTAAATTATATTGAATTTTTAACTAAAAGATGAAATTAGTTTGATATATGACTAATTACATCATTTTAAATTTCAATTAAGAAATTTATACCAGGGTTTTGAATTTAATTTTAAAATTGGAAGACAATAGAAATCAACTAACCTTGTCTCCAAAAACAGTTGGAAAATTAATTAGATAACTGTTTCTTTGAATTATAATCTGGATATTGAACTATCAAATGGTAAATAAAAGAATTACCTTCCAGTTGAATTTGTAGGAGGATCTAGTGGAAGCTGGATCTGTCACATCTACATATTTGGTCTGGTACCATAGAATTGAAGCAAGAACAAAACTTCCCAGACTCTAAAACATAGCACACATCAAACTTTTAAATAATGTTCAAAAGTTTAAAATAAGTACTTTTAAGATAAGCAATTTTTTAAATTCTTAGAGAAGTAGACAAAATTTACTTCTTACAATAAAATAAAATAAATTATTTTTAAAATAAAACAGATTAGACATATATATAAAACAAGTAAAAATCTGCTTAATTTATTAGAAACAAAACAGAGTATTATTATAACACAAATGTTTATCAAAATCAAACTCCATGTTGAGGAAAAAAAACAAAACAAAAATGATGCATACCTAAAATTCCAACTACATATACGTATAATAAAGATATATTACCGTGACAATTTTAATCCAAAGGGGAGATGAAGATGTTGCTCCTGCCAAAAAGGCAACTCCAAATGCCATTTCATAAAGGAAAAAAGAAATCCAAAATACCTATATAAAAGATTTAGAATGAGTCAAGTGTTATAGAAGAGAGCATAAGCATATCTGCCAAGATATATTGAATTTAATAAGAAACATACTTTT
Organism: Phaseolus vulgaris; assembly: GCF_051622355.1. Taxonomy (NCBI): domain Eukaryota; kingdom Viridiplantae; phylum Streptophyta; class Magnoliopsida; order Fabales; family Fabaceae; genus Phaseolus; species Phaseolus vulgaris. Next base: position 54,746,990 of record NC_143504.1, on the reverse strand, counting down.
TTCTGGCCTAAACGAATTGAGAAAGAATCAATGCCATGTTGTTTATCTCCTTCTATGTCAGGTATGTCCTACATAAAAATCCAGTAGAAGTTTAACATTAATGGAACAAAAGCTTGATGTTGGAAAACAAATATATGTCCTGAGAAAATAAAGACATTACCTTGGCTAATGCTAAGCCAATAGAGTAGAAAGCATTGAATACCATGGAAACAATCAATGATCTTGGAAACACAACTGGCCTCTTGAACACAAACGTCTGAACATTTGTTGCATCAATTAGCAAATAAATAATACACCACTTTCAAGTTATGTTACATTTATATAATATAGTTTTTCCTAGGATGATTTGGAGAAAAAAATACTCAAGTAAATATTAGGCTCTTGATTATTGAAATCAGATAGTTATAATATTATAGATTATTTTCAATATAAAAATGTAAGTCAATCTAATTCTTCTTTTAACATCGTCCTTTCTTAGAATGCTTTTAAATCCATATCTGATTGGTGGATTGAAATGGTTGATTGTGAATCAAATGAAACTAAAGAAAAAATCTTGGGATGAAGATTTGTTATTATTCTTTAAAGCACTTACTAATATGCCTAATAATCCGATAAAATCATTAAAGAATAATTAAATTTAAAAAATAAAAATAATTAGTCATTATATAGATTAAATTAAATATTAATTTAAAAATTAAAAAATTATTGATATTTAATATGATTTGTATTATTAATAAAATATTATAAAATATTTTTAAATTAGTATTCAAATTAACTATCAAAGTTTTAGATACTAATATTTTAGATTTTAAATTAGTCTTTAAAAAATTAATAGAAATTAGTTTAGAATATAAATAGTTTAATAGTTAAAACCTTGATAATTAATAATTAAATACTAATTTAAAAATTATTTTATAAATTTTATTAATAATAAAAATTATTTTAAATATTATTAAGTTTTAGTTTATAAAATAATCTTAATTTAATAACTAATTATTTTAATTTTTAAAATTAATTTGTAATTTTTTTATAGTCTAAGAATGTATAAGATGATGGATTAGTTAAAGGAGAGAACCTGCATATGAAGGAAGTACGAAAGTGGAAATATAAATGTCCAACTAAGAAACATGAATAATGCTGCAAGCACCGGATATCGCTTCCATCGTAAGAAAGGCACCTGAAGAATTTCAAAACACCGTTATCAAATACTCATGGACAATAATTCCAACTCCAACTTCAACACCATTTTTTTATCAGTAAATACAAAATAGGAATAAATAAGAGTATTGAAACAATACTCCAATCTTTATGAAACAAATTATTGAATATAGTTCATCAGAAAACAGTTCTCATTTTCATACTTATATACCTTGAAACATATTTTAAGTTAAAAAAAGAAGTTTAAATGCAATTGAAAATAACTTACATTGGCAGAATAGCCAGTCCATAATATAAAGGTCGACAAAAGGTTCAAAGTCAATGCCGGAGAACCTATCATCAAGGTAACCCCAAAACCCTGTAAAAGATAATAAAACAATAACTCTTCCTTGTCTCTCAGCATCGTCTTAAAAAAGTATTATTAAAGAAAGGGATGAATCAATATGGCACCAAAATTGCAGATGAAGCAACAATAAAGGCACAATTTCTAAAGGATAATTTCCCAGATGCCAATGGAAGATATGGTTTGTTTATCTGCAATAAAACATGTAATTATATATTAGTTATAAAACCAATATCGACTTTCTCCAAAACCTTTCTAAACTACACAAACCAGATTCAAAATTATAAAGGGATTACTTTTTTACGATAAATTATAAAGTGACTTCTTAAATATTCTCACCTTTTTCTAGGTTGAAGTACATTAATAAACTGTAACAAAAGTCCAACTATGTTTTCTCTTATATTATTCAATTATAAATAAAATAAATCTCAAACTACCACAACAAGAAGAAAATCATAAAATAAACAACAAGAAAATCATAAAATAGAAACCAATTTGTAAAAATTAAAATAATTAGTTGCAATAGTAACTAAATTAGATACCATTTTAGAAACTAAAAAGAAATTTGGTTTCTAAATTAGTTTCTATTATTTTCTATTATTGTTAAATAGTTTCTAAATTGGTATCTAATAGCAACCAAGGTTTTAGAGACTAAATTTAGAAACTAAATAATTGGTATCTAAAACCTTAGTTGCTAAATAGATACCAATTTAGAAACTATTTAACAATAATAGAAAATAATATAAACTAATTTATAAACCAATTTTTTTTTTAGTTTCTAAAATATCTCTATTTTAGTTTCTATTGTAACTAATTATTTTGGTCTCTAAAAATTGGTTTCTATTTCATGATTTTCTTGTAGTGTACTGTAATATCCATAAACTTAATTAATTAAAATAAGAAGAATAGTTAGTTTTTTGGTCAATTTTTGGTGACGTACTCCCTTTAAGAAAAGGGTAGGAGTATGTTAGTACTTTCAATTATAAAAAGGAGTTGGGTAGCAAAAGTTATTTAAATTGTTCAAACTATTGTACGAGTGATGTCCTTGTGTAAACTTAGTCATATGTTTCTGAATATTTAACTTAAGATAAATCTTATTAGTCAATTTCCTTATATTTTTTATGGAATATATATAAAATAAACAAATAAAAAATAATAATTTATCAATGATCTAATTTTTTATTTATTTATAGTAAGTTTCGTACCTTATCTATTTCAAAGTCAAACACTTGATTCACACCATTAACATAAAGATCCATGAACAAGTGAGAGAACAAAGCCTGAAACATTAAAAAAAAAAGGAAGTCATATATAAAAAAAAAGTATTATTAAGGTTAAAGGTTTGTTTTCAATTGTCTATATTTTTTTTAAGAAAAAGAAGAACATATTTGGAATCTCACCTGGAACAAACCAACCAAAAATAATGGAGATATATCTGAGAGGTTTTGTACAGCAATGAGAGACCCAGAAATTGCAGCGGATAACTAGTAAATACAAATAAAGTTAATTTAAAAATAAAAAATGCTATTATTATTATTATCCAAATAACTATAATACAAAGGAACAAATTCAGTATTGAGCATAACTTTTGAAAATTAATTATGAGAGTAACATGAAAGTTATACTTACTCGACCATACGTTGCGTAAGGATAAATAAATTGGTACAAAACGGTCAAGAAATTTTTGACAGAGTCCACAGTATTTTTAGAGATGGAAGGTTGAGATTCTGATTCAGAAGAAGGTACAGTGACAGCTTTCACAATATATTTTGTATTGTTTTCTTCATATGTTCGTCCTCCTTCAATACTTTTGAAATGATGATTAAAAGGCGATTGTTGAAATCTCAAAGGATTATATTGTATTTGAGCTTTTATTTTGTTCTGAGAAGCTTTTGATCCTCGAGAACCTAACGTGTCAAGTGTTTGAAGTTATATTATAACTTTTATTAATCAATAATAAAAAAACAATTAGAAAAAAAGCTTGTAAGGTGCTTCCACCTATATACATATTTGTATCTATTTACAAAAATTCCTACAAAATAAAAATATGGTTGCAATAAGCTCATTTTACCCCATATGCATATGAAGTTGTATTATAGTATCCATGCACAACAAAAGTATATTCATATTTTAAAATTATTGCTAATAAATCATGACAAGATGATGAATTGAGAGAATAAAACTGAAAATTTATTATACTATTAACACACTTCACCTAATTAATGAACAAAGAGGTGTGAGAAAGTGAGAAAGGTAGTGAAATAAACAAATAAAGGTTAGTAAAAGGAACAGGGGATAAGTGATGAGACATACTTGCATAGTAAATACTATTGCTGGAGAGTTTCCTGCTACACAAATTTGCACCTACAAACCATGTTTCCATATATTACTCAACAAGTAATTTTGCAATAAAAAATGGACGAAATTAGAACATAGTGAATATAAGTACCACTTATGAGTGAAGAGACATTAGGAGAAGATATAGCATGTGCCCTATCCATGGAAACTGAAAACTGAGGACACAGAATACACTATACTCTCCAGAAAGATAAGAACTTATAGAATGTCGAAAAGAAAGAGAAGAATGAGAGATTTTATAGACAAAAAGACTCTATGAGATTTGATTATTCTTAAGAACAGATAAAATATGATTGAAAATACAGATTGATGTATACACCATGCACATAGTCCACAGCATGTTTTAGGGAAATCCTTGCAAAATAATCAAATCAAACATAACCGTCACATATAAGAAATATTTAGAAGACTTTCTAACAGGGTTCTAGTATAGTATAGATTTTAATAAATTTATAAAAGTTTAAACGGTTTGGAAAGACTTTGTAAATTGCATAGGCTTTTATAATGTATATTCAAAGCTAAAAGAGCTCATTAATTATAAATAATATATTATAAGGTCAAGGGCTGATGAGGTTAACCATGAGGAATTTTTCTGCAGGATTTAATCTCTATGCATAAAGTTTTTGGTAACACGGATAGGGGAAGATATATATTCTGTTTTAATTTATTTTATTTTTAACTGATAAAAAAAAATACTATAAAGTTCGAAGAAAGAAAAATAAGGTGGATCTAAGCCTGCTAGGATTATGTTATATGTGTTTTAAGACTTATGAATATCCTAAAGGCTAAATAAGGTTTTGGTGTATGTGATTTAAGTGTTTTAATTGGTTTTAACTAATTAAATTTAATTATTAATATATCATGTAATTGTGCTTTTTAGGATTTTAAGAATCTATTTATATAAATTGTGCTGATTAAAATTTTAGAGTTTAAAATATATGACGCTATAAAGGTGTGTGGGTGTTTTAAGTAGAGATTGTGTAAAATATATGACACATATCTCGGAGGCGCATTAGAGAGAAACATTTAAGACTTGCATGTAATGGTATGATTTTTAACATAGTTACTTGAGGAAAATGATGGAAAGTGTATTTCATTTTTACATATTATGATCCTTTAGGCATGATTTATAACATAAAAAAAAAATTATATTCACAAAATGTGTACCCCTAGATTTTATCAACATTGGTTTCACTGAAAAAATAGTGTGCAGAACTTTAATGAAGATCGAGTAAAAGTCAAACTATAAGATTGAAGTAAAATTTTATATTTTTTTTTTTATATTCACAACTCATATGTATCAAATTTCTTTAATATTTGTTGTTGAAAGAATCCAACAAGTGGTATTAGAGTCGTTGGTTTGTCTTGATGATCAACTGGGATAAGTACGATATGAAGTGGATAAAAATCTTATGTTTATGGATTCTTTATATTGAAAGTCTTCTAATAAATCACCGAGTTTCTTATAGTTACATAGATGATTCAGTGAGATTGTAACAATGTGAAAGAGACTCACACTTGAGGAGAAAATTGTTGGAGAGTCAAGAGTGATTGAAAAGTCTTACATAAATAAAAATGAGCAAGAAAAATATATGAGAAGAAAAGACAAACAAACTTATTGTCTTAAGGATTTGAATAGAAAAAAATATCATAATTTCTTATGTGAGTCTGCTTTAGATATATTCTTTCTTTTGTTTAAGTTGTTTGCGTTTTTTTTTTGTTTGGGTTTAACGTTATTACAAATTATTTTAATTTTGTTGACTAAATAAAAACTTCTAGTGACAAAATTTAGATTTCTAATATCTTTATTCTTTGATATACTCTAATTACAAATAATATTGGATAAAAAGATGTTTTTATTATAATTTATATTATTAAGAATTTTTAAATTTATTTTATTATTTAAGAATATTTTATTTGAAATCTTATTTTCTTATTTTTTTAAATTTTATTTAGAAAAGTGATATATACATTTTTTTGACCTTTTTATTTTATTCATTTATTATTTATTCAAGAGAAATATTTTAAAATAGAATAACAATAATTTCGATGTAAGGTTATTCTCAAAAATTGTTAAAGATAAAGAGTTATCCGTTAGTTTAATTAATAATTCACTATAATTATATGTTTACATGAAGAAAGTTATAAAATATTACAAATAAATATTTCTAGCGGCTTTAATAAAGAGAGAGTAAATGATTTGTAATAAAAGAAAAAATAAAAATTTAACAACTATCCTGAAAAGAATTAAAGAACAGGAAAGTCTCAATATACATAAAATACTTAACTAATTATGATATTTATATGTTCTATTAAAATATTACATAACATTAAAAGTTATAAAAAAATATAATAAGACTTTTTTATAGGCTATAAACAGTCAGAATTAAATGTTACCAAATCTTCTTTCTTTAAAATTTTTTGATAGTTTTAATCGAATACCAAATAACTTAGTTATATTATTTAAAAATACAATGAAAATTATTTATTTAGAAAAATACTTAAAATTAAATTTAAAAAATAAAAGGATATTTCTATTTATAAATAATTTAAATAAAATAATTATCTTGAAGGAAAGTATTTTTAATAGTTATTCTTCAATGATAGTTTTTTACTGTTTTTCTTGAAAGAGAACACTTTGGAGGATTCAATTTATTATTTTTTAACATCTTTAGTTCTAATATGAATTTCAATATTTTAGTAAAAAGTATCAATAATTAAAAGTATCCTTTTATCACTATATAAATTAGTTATTATAAATAAAAATATAATTTAATATTAATTTATTATAAGCCTTAACTATAATGCAAGTTATATATTTAGAAATGTTTATTTATCATAAATTTGAACTACTTAAAATAATCATTGATTCTATGTGTAGTCAAATATTATTTTTAGTCAGAAAAATGATCATAACCTTTGGGCAGAAATAGTGGACTGTTGTCTATGATGTCTCTTTCTTGAAATTGTCTAGTCAAAGTTATTGGGTCAAGTCAACAGTTTGGAAATATAGGAGTTAATTAAAGCCATAAATCGAAAAGTAAAAGTTTTCAATTTAAAACTTATATCTTTCTTGCACTCGTTCAAACGAGTAGCTTTAAATATTACCTAAATAATGCAAATTTTAAAAAATAATATCCAAAAATAGACCAAAGGAAGATTCTTTTCCAAACTAACACAGATTACTCTTCAGGGCGGAAATTTGGTTTCTAATCTCTTCTTCTAGCGACTCATACTTCAAAGGAATTCAGTTGTAAGGGTTGGATTTCAAGAAGACTTTGAGGTTGTTTATATAGGTCAAAAAAAAGGAAGGAAAAATGAAAAAAAAAACGTAAAATTGATTTTAGGTAAAAAAAAATTAATTAAAAATGACGATAATAAGTTTTAATTGGTTTGAACGAAGGAAGGAATTACAAAATTAAGTAAAGTGACGTATAATTTGATTTTGTAATTCTGTTTCAAATTAAATTTGTGATTATTAATTGCTTAAAAATAAAAAGATTAATAATAGAAAAATAATGATAATTTTGGAGTGTTAGGTTAAATTAAATATATTATTTTAAATAAAATTAATCACCTTTTCTCAATTTATGTGAGTAGTTTTTTTAATCACCTCTTCTCAACCTATCTCTTACAATTCTTCTTTTGTCACACTCTTTCTTGATGACTAACTGATGATGGCTGTTTTGCTATCAAATTAAAATGATTCTAGTGTAGACCTGTCTGCCACTAGAGAAATGATAATATAATTGTGGTCAGATAACCCCAAGTCGACTTCCAACATCAATGTTTAGAATCTATATACAAGCAACAATAAAAATAAAGATAAAAAGGGTTAAGATTGTTGTGCAAAATATAAAAAATATTAAAGAGCAAATAAAAAGTGGTTGATTCCCAAGTTCTTCCACCATTGAATTTTTCATAAATTCTCTGAAGATTAATCCTTTCTCAATCCTCTAACAAAGTTAAACCAGATTGAACATGCACCAATCTAATTCAACTGAAGCTCAACAATAAAGCATGCGTCTACTAGTTTAATCAATACCCACTTTGTTTCATGTGTATACTTCATGAGAATGCTTATCTCCTATCTCTTTAATGCGTCCAAGAAATTAATTAGAATCATGCGAACCAACTAAGAAACCAAAGTTTAAGATAAAGAAGACTCTCAATCATGAGTTCAAGTACAACATCTCACAAAAATTAGTTTTTCAAGAAATTAGAATATTAAAATAACTGTTATAGAAAATAAAAAATCAAAACTTTTATTGATCAAAACCTCTAAACTCATTGGAAAATTACAAAGGAATCAACCAAAAAAGGTTTAGTTTTCCATACATAGACAAAACAAAAGAATTACAAAGAAGAAAATAAACTAAGAAAATCCTATGAAACTCCCCTTTTTCTCTTTGAGGCTTGTGTCTTTTTATAGATTTTGTCTGCTCCAAGGATCTTGGAAAAATATTCTGGTTTAGATTTTGTTAACAGTTTCTCAGTTTCAAATTTTCCAGAATGTTGAGATATTATAGATTTTATTTTCTCCTTCTTTTTCTTAGAATTTGTTTTTTGTTTTGATTTAAAAAAACAACTTAGATTTTTTCATATTTGATCTATTCACAAAGTTAAACACTTCTTTCAGACCATTTACTCTAAAAACATAAAATTAACAAAAATATTCTCCCACTTAACCAATAAATCTTCTTATAATATTAAATAACATTTAGACTCAATGTTCAAAATTTATTTCACATTAATCACATTATAATGTTACATAATTTTTCTAACATTGACCTCCATGAATTATGCAATCATCTGAGACTCAACTTGTTGTAGTATTGTGAGATCATGTAAAAAACACATGTGTGCACAGCTTCGAACTTTATAATTTCCCAACATTGATCCTTCGTCGGCAAAATTGCTCTACACATTCCATGGACACTCTGAATTAAAGCATTGCAACACAAATCTTAAGTCTTTATTGATTTGAGAATTTCTCCTTATACCTGCAATAGTTTTGTATCTGGAAACTGATTATTGCATTCTGTGTTTGTTTTTTTTGTCAGCAATGAATAAATAAAATTAAAGGGGTATCCCAACTCATATACAGTAAGTGGACTTCCTAAAAAATAACCAACATCGGCGACCACCGACTACGCACATGGAGATCGCCGTTTCATCGATCGGCGATCATGTTGACTTGTATAAAGTATCCTTAGAAGATAAATTAAAGTGTCACAGTCAAAGACGCTTCCGAAATTTGGGTGGTTGAGAAGTTTAGAAAGTGTTTATAGTGAATTGTGTTATGTGGTGCAATGTTTGTAAGTTATGCTTAGGAAAATCTCAAGGTCTTGTGGTGGTTCTTGTGCAACTTGTTGGTACTGGTCTTCCTCTAGCCTCACATAGGAACCACTTAGTAGTTGGAACCGGATGTGTTCTTCTCAGTTCCAAGATCTGGGTGGTGGGTGCATTGAGGTAGAATATGGTATTGATTTTTTTCTCTTATATTATTTGTGTTTTGTTGAAACTGTTTGTGTGTTGGCCTCTGTTTAATTAATGGTTATTTAGAGAGTAGTGGAGTTATGAATATGATAAAGGAATACATTGCCTTTTGTTGAATATTAGAAAGTGAACTTTAAGTCTAACTTAATCTCATAAAATCGGTTCAATGAGATGAAGTTTGCACTCACTTATATACTATGAAAGACTCTAATCTCTAGTCGACGTGGGATCTCCAATATTAAAGGGTGTGATGAAGGATTAATGACAGTGATTTTTTTTATAGGAAAGATTGTTTGAGAATGAGTTTTATTGAATGGACACTGAACTATGTAGTTGCAGATTATAAATCCAAAGCATTTTAATGCCATTTCGGGTTGCTTTGAATGACGAGTTTTGGAATTATAACATAAACGATAATTGGAAGCAACACTATCCGTTTAATCATATTTGCATATTTTACAATTTTTTTGCTTCAATGAAATGTCCAACTGAAACTGCTTTAGTAACTTTATTCATTCCATTGTTTTAACAGTTTGTCTTTTTCTCTGCATAATGGCATGCCTATGTTTGTTAACATGGAACTATTTTGTAAATATAATGTGTTGTGTACTTATTTTCAATTTTAGATTTTGACTTCCTTTCATAATTTGATTTCTTTTAAAACCTGATTTAATCTTTTTGGATTTAGAAGCATTTAAATCCTTTAATATAAAAAATAAGTGGGTAAGATTAAGTCTTCATAATGCTTTGTTATTTTCATTTGGTGGGAATAATTTTATACTGAGTTTTTTTTAATAAAAGGACACTTTGCAAAAGAAAAAAAAAAAAAACCTTTTCGTTTATCTCTTTCTGAGAATACTTAACTCCCATGTTTGACTTTCATTGTCTGTAAAACCTTATTAATTCAATAACAATTACGGTATCACAAATAAAATTAGAGTCAGAATTCCAAAAAAAAAAAAAAACGTGACAAAATAAAAGAAAACACTCATTTTATTCGTACAAAGCATAACAATTTACTTTTATTTATTAATAAAATATTTGATAATATAGATTTTTTTTTAACGTGACACAACAACTGCTAAAAAAAAACATATCTCTACACCTTTGACTATTTTAATAAACATTATAAGCAAAACAAATCTCGTTTATTTTGTAAGTGTGCTATGAACTTTGCTTTAACCTTCAACGACATCCTTATCTAATTAAGGGAAGGAGCACGTATGATACGTTCAATAGCTGCAAAAAGAAACAAAAAAAATCAGTATACGTTTTACGTATAGAAGAAAGACAAAGAAGATAGAATAAACAATAAAAAAATAAATATAAAATATACTAATATTGCTCCACTTTACTCCCACAACAAAATATTAATATTTATAATAAAAAAATAAAAAATAAATTTTTTTTTAATAAAAATATAAACAAAATGTAAATTGTTAAAATAATTTTTAAATTTAAAAAGTTAAAATATTAATATTTATTGGAAATGTAGAGTAAAGGATGGAGTGTAAAAAAAATCATTTTCCTTCTCAAAATAGATAAAAATTATTAGATAGCTATTTCTATTAAATAGTAATATTGATATTTGAGTATTTAGATAATAAACATTCTTTAAGAGTATTATTACCTGCCAAATCATCATATAGTAGGATCTAATGGAAGCTTTGTCATTCAGATCTACAAATTTGGCTCGGTACCCGACAATTGCACCTAGAACAGCATATCCAACACCCTAAAAATTGGCACCCAATTTCAAGCATTATTGAAAAGATGTAAAAATAATGAATCTACTCTTTAGAAATATTGGATCATCTAAAGATTCAATTTCTATCCTTCACACTACTTTCAAGATTATAAAGTTGTAATGATCTCATTAAATACGGCCTAATCTTATAAATTAAAATTTATAATGTTTAAGTTATATACTGTTTTATAAATTAAGAAACTATTTATATTTAAAGTAGTTTTTTATCAATAATAAAAATATTTAAAAATACTACAACCTTTATATAAAAAGGTACACGAGGTAGTCCAACAAAAAAAATTCAACAAAATCCATATAGTAAAAGCATAAAGATATAACTAAATATTGTAACATGTCTCAAGTTTTAAGCCAAAACTATATAAAATAAAAAAAAATCCAAATAAGTAATTTTTATTATTAATAAAAAATTATAAAATAATTTTTAAATTGATAAATAATATTAATTATCAAAATTTTAACTACTAACTATTTTAAATTTTAAATTAATTAACTAATAATATTCATATATCACGAAAATAAACTTATCAATATTATATATATATATATATAATAGACCCTTAATCCTAATTAAATAAAGAAATTATTCGAGAAAAGAAAAAACAATTTTAGTGATAACACAAGTATCTATGTAAATTGTTTAGTATTAACACATTATTTGACTTTTGTTTAGAATAAAATAAATAATTTGTAAGTAGAAGAAAGATAGATGTAATTAACAAGTATATTACCGTGACAATTTTAACCCAAAGGAAAGGAGATGATAATCCTGCGACAGAGGCAACTCCAAAAGCCGATAAAAACATGGAAACACAGATCCCAAATACCTGAGGAAGATTGGTTAGGAACATTCATAAGAGGACACAACAACCAACTTAGCTTATATGTTTTATTCAACATACCCGTTTTTGACCTAAACGTGTTGCAAAAGATTTTACGCCAAAAGCTTTGTCTCCTTCGATATCGGGTATATCCTATAGAGATATCCAATTAAAGATTTTATATATAGTAGTAACATATTGAACCAAAAAAGTTTTATGTTGTAAAAAATGTATGGTTTGAGATTGAATAAAACCATTACCTTGAACAGTGCTATACCTAATGAGTATAAGCTCATGAATGCAACTGAAATCATCAGTGGCTTCGGAAAGACAGCTGCTCTCTTGAACACAAAAGTCTGTAAAAGAAAACATTCTTCCATTATTTTTTTTATCAATAAAAAATAAATAAATATATATTTAAGTATTTAAAGATATTCCAATCGAAAAATTCAGACGAATCTTCTCAAAAAAAAAACTGACATTTGAACACACACCAACATAAGAGGAAATTACAAGCACTACATCCTTGATGTCATGGTTCGGCAACTCCTTGATATCATGTCTATGATGGAAGAAGTGTTAATTTTTTGTTCAAGGATTGAGACATTTCTGAAGTATCTTATTATTTAATTAATTATTTGCTGATAAAATTAAATCAGCACTACATCCTAAATGAGGAAATCTTACTACATTCTTCTCATGCAAGCGGGGTCTTACTACATTCTTCTCATGCAATTAGAAGTACAACTTGTTCTTTTCTCTTAAAAACATTTAGCGTTCCTTAGTTTTTTCGATGAAATATATTAAGAAAGGTAAAGGGTAGATATACCCATATATACTCATTTAAATCTCATTATATATGTTATTTGTTTATGAACTTAAATAGTTAATCATAATGACACCAACCCTAAAGACTTGGGAAGGATTTGCTCTTACTTATTATTAGATGCATATAAGATAATACACTTAGTCTAAACTGAAGGTCTAATCATAATTAGTTATAGGACTAACCTTCATGTGATAGAAAAATGAAAGGGGAAATATAAAAGTCATAGTAGAAAAGATGCAAAGTGCCGCAAGCAGTGGACTTTTCTTCCATCTCAATAGGGGACCCTGAAAAGTTACAAAATAATGTTATCACGAAAAAAAAAAATTGTGGGTTTGTTAAAAAATATTCATTTATCTTCGTGTAACAAATTCATCTGTATTTGAATAATAAATTTTAATCGATATTATTAAAACTTTTTTTATGTCTAGTGTTTATCAATTTGCTTTTCCTTAACCAAAGAGATTCATGGTTGACAACAAAATGAGAGGAAAGATTGGCGAAGGTTAAATCAAAATATAAAAACACACAAAAGGAGGTAGAACTTGAGCTAAAAGAGACGAGGGGGTGTAAAAAGTAAAGAAGAAGAATTTAATGGAAATGCTCTTTTAATTCTAACTTCAATATCATCCAAATGTACTTGTTTTAAGCCTGCTAATAGGATGAAAGTATTCGAATAAACCGATCACAAGAAGATGAAATTTATTTTTTTATTGATAAAAAATAATTAGAATAAAAATGAATATTTAAAAAAAAAATTCCAACCCTTTACAAAAATTGGCTCTAGTAAACAACTCACATTGATTGAATAAGCACTCCATATAAAACTGAATACTAGAAGACCCCAAAATAATGGCCAAGAACCTATCATATAGATAGTAAGGAAACCCTGTAAAAAAAAAGAATAAAACATAAGCCTCATTCTACTCCATTAACAAAGATCATCTTGAAAAATGTTATTGTAGAAAAGGGACGAATATATGCAGAACCAGGATTGCAGATGATGCACTAATAATGACAGCAGTTCTAAAGGAAAATGCCCCAGATGGCAATGGAAGAAATGGTTTGTTTATCTGCAAAAAAAAAAACTTAACATAGATGAATAATAACCCAAACAAAGATATTGAATAAAGGATATAGAACAGTTTTTACATATTTATAAATAACTAACTTTAGATAAACTACACAATAATTTTGTCCTTAACATACTTTTTTTTAAGGAAATTATACAAAAGCCTAAAAGACATAAAATAATAATTTATTATGGATTCAAATTATTTATTTTCAATAGTAAGTTTCATACCTTGTCAATTTCAAAGTCACACAATTGATTCACGCCATTAACATAAAGATCAATAAACGTGGAAGGTAGCAGAACCTGAAACATTTTAAAAGTCAGAAAGTGTTAATAAAATTAAAGGAATTTTATGATTGAGTATTTAATAAAAACAATATATTTGGCGTCTCACCTGTAATAGACCAATGAAAAATAAAGGAGATATATCTGATAGTGTCTCCACTGCTAGGAGAGATACAGAAATTGTGCTTATTGTCTGATCAAAGACAAATCAAATTGAAACATTTAAAACATTTAAGGATTGTTCAACATATTTTTCTTCTTAAAAACAAATTGAATTTGTTAACATATTTAAGGTTATTTATTAGAGTAATAGTAGAAAAAAAAAATGAACTTACCCGACCAATCATTGTGTAGGGATAGGAAAACCAAAATAATGTAACAAAGAAATGTTTAATAGAGGCAACAATATCTTTTGGTCGAGAGTCAAAAGATTCTTTATTGGTTGCTTTTGGAATATATTTCTTATCATTTTCTTTATATATAAACCCTCCTTCAACACTTTTGAACTGATTGTTCATGCTTGGTTGTTGGAACCTTGAAAGGTTGTATTCTATTTTATTTTTCCTTTGCTGCATTGAAGCTTTAGGTGCAACAAAACCTACAACACAAAAATGTTTGATGTAGTATCAGTGATAATCTTACTCACAACAAAAATCAAAATATATCATCTAGATTTTTTAAAATAAATGGAATTGTTTTGAACCATTTATTTTTTTGCATGGTTGCTCAATTATGGAAATCAAAGTCATGTAGCACAGATACGGATATGGACACTGACACGACACAGATACGAACACGGAGATACGTATAATTTTTAAAATGTAGGACACGGGACATAGATCTATATATTATATAATTTTGAATTATATATATTGAAAATAAATATTTATGTGTAAAAATATGTTTCAGATTTTTTTGGAAACATGAAGATATTTTTCATGACTGGTTCAAAAGAATTTGTTCCTTAATTTTATAATCATAATAAAAATTTATACAATAAATTTGAGTTTTTAGAAAATTATTGTATTTATACCTTTTAAAATTGTGTTAAAACCGTGCTAGAATTTTAAAAACTCCAATAAATATTTTTTGAATTGAACATTTCACGATAAGTGTCATATGAGTGTCGTACGAGTGTCGACACCGAACGTGTGTCCGACACGGATACATCCATTTAAGATAAGTGTCTGAGCCTCATAACTTATGCCCCATCTGAGTAGGTTCTCAATATTCAGTGTCCAACTTCCGTACTTATGTTTCATATTGACACCAGTATTTAAGAAATACTAAGAGTTCTTTAGCGATATTCAGTATACTATCACTCTAATTTGAAAGTGTTGCAACACAAAAAAATATATCATTAAAAGATTATATTAAATATTTTTAAAATAAAATAAAATAATTTAAAAAACAAAGAGAAAAAAGTAATTTAGCCTTTACTTTATTACCATAATCCAAAAAATACACATACCATTATCATTAATGTCAATATTTTCAATACTAAGTGAAAAAGTAATTTAACCTTGACTTTGACTTCAATTTACCAGAATTCATTGTTGTGTAATTTATCATTACCTTGACAATAATTTGTAATATTCGGTACTTAGCATTGATATAAAGGATAAAAAAAATTCCTCCTAAATAATACAAAAATGTGTAACATAATAAACAAAAATCTTATAATTAATTAGATATCAATTTAAAAATTATTTATCAATAATAAAAACTAATTTAGATAACAATAATTTTTTTAGTCTTCAAAATAGTATTTAATTTAGTTAATATAATAACTAATTATTTTTTGTTTCTAAAATAAATTTTTATTTAATTTTTTAGTAGTAAATAAGTTTTTATCTGTATATTTTTTACCTAACAAATAATTTTTTAACATAAACTGTATTATAGTATAATAACATTCATGACAATCAACATGAAATACGTTAAAATCTATTCCATACTAGAAATTTGTTTTAAAAATTTATTTGAGATCTAAAAAATTGATAATGACTTGTTCCAATAGTTTTCTTATTACAAATGTTTAGAAAATCTAAAATTTATAATAAAAATAAAAACTATTTTTTTTTATAAAAGTAAAAGAAATATATTTAACTCATTTATATTGAGCTTAGTAGAATACATTAAAAGTGTTCATACTTGCATAAGAAGTACTCTTGGTGGAATGTTTACTCCGCCAGATATTTCCACCTACAATTTTAAACGGTTCCTCAAATTAGTAAGCAAAATTTATTTTTGGAAAATGATAAAAAGAATAGGTTGAAAAATAATAAGAAAGTGATTGTTGATACAAAAGCAGAGATAAAAGTACCAGTTGTGAGTGAACAGACATTAGGAGAGGACATAAGAGACATCGAATCCATGGAAACTGAACTCTCTCACCCCACAACTTTCTGAAGAAGAAATAAACAACCACACCATATGGTAGTGAAGAAGATAGGGGAAGAGAAATTTATATACTCAAAATGACCTAATTTATCAATAAATTAATAACAATAATAACCAGTGGGAATGGATAATAATTTCATTAAACCTGCCATTTCATTGGAATCACGGTAGTGAAAATTGACCCTTGTTATAAATCTTTTACTCATTTTGAAAATACTAAACCATAAGCAATATTATATATTTTCATAAAAAAATTAAAATTTTTAATTGGTATCGTGAAAGTATTTCATAGGGTTTAGGAAAAAAAAATTGTAGTCAATTTTGAAATATGTTTGAAAATTGCATGGAATTTGACTGCCAATTAATTTAATTTGAAAAGGAGACTATCAGAAAACTACGTCTCTAGTGTCATATTCCAGAGATTGATAAATCAAGGTTGTCCACACTTGTTCAAAAGCTCTGCATGAATGGGTTTCATTGTTTTAGTTTAATATAAAATTTAGATATTAGTAATGCTTTTCACTTAAAATTTATATTTCTAATTTTATTAAATTATTTGATAAAAAAATCAATCGTTTTAAGTATAATATTGTTTCTAAATTTATAATATTGTTGTATTTGATTGGATCTTGTTTCCATGGTGTTAATTCGCATAAGCAATGTCTTGCTATACAAGATCTACTAACCTAAAGAAACCATTAAATTATTGACACTGACTCAATAAATGGGCCCTAAAATCACAAGTTGAGAAGAAAAATATTTTTTTTTAATAATACTTAAGATCTCTCAACATTCTTTTCTAGAATATTTTCTAGAATATTTTGTGGTCATGTAAAATTGTTCCTACTTTACAAACCTTTACAAATTTTGATGTTCCCTGTCATTTTACTATTGGGTTGGGCCCTCTCTCACAAAATTGTTGGGCTGAGTCCTCTCTCCTTTCGTTCTTCACGTGTATATATATATATGACTCAATGCATGCAACTCGATGCATGAAAAACGTGAAACATTACGTTAATAATAAAAGCTTTAGTATATTTCAGTTTCTCTCTCATTGTTACTGTTCATCTTCTCTTTCCTTGGCTCTGCCCTTTATTACTCACTGTGGGAATGCAGAACCTCAAAATGGTATCAGAGCGGGTCTAACCCGCTCTGCTCTCGCTGCAAACTGGTTGTCTCTTAAACTCTGCTATCTTATCTTGCTCTCTTCGTTCTTCGTTTTTTTTCCTTTTGCTTCTTGCTTTGTTTTTCCGACAATGGCTGCTAGTATACAAGATTCATTCAAGAATGATCTACAAAATCCCGCTAGTCCATATTATCTCCATCCTGGAGAAAACCCAGGCATGGTGCTGGTCACGCCGCATCTTGATGGAACGAACTATCATTCATGGAGCAGAGCAATGAAACGTGTGTTACTGTCGAAAAACAAATACAAATTTGTCAATGGTGAGATTCTTGAACCCTCACGTAATGATGCCAAATACGAAGCATGGGAGAGATGCAACGTTACAGTTGTTTCCTGGATTACACGAAGCCTTAACACACAGATTGCACAAAGCACTGTGTACATTGATAATGCAAGAGATCTATGGAACGATCTTGAAGAAAGATTCTCAAAAGGGAGTCATTTTCGCATTTCTGACCTTCTGCAAGAAATCAATTCTATCAAACAGGGTGAAAGAAGCATCAATGAGTACTACACTGATTCTAAAACGTTATGGGAAGAGCTGGATTCTTTGCATCCTCTACCTACCTGCACCTGCAAATCGAAATGTACGTGCAATGTGATGAAAACCATGGCAGAATACAGAGAATCATGTGCTTTTTGAAGGGATTGGGAGAGAGCTACAACACTGTAAAAACGCAAGTCTTATTAATGGATCCCCTTCCAGGGGTCAACCGTGTCTTCTCTCTGGTTCTGCAACAGGAGAGACATCTAAACGAAAGTGCAGTAGTGGATACAAAAATTCTCATCAACAATGCCAACCAATATGGTCAAAAGATGAATGGAAAGAACAACGGTACTAACCCTACATGGCGCAATTATGGAAGAGGAAGAGGAAAGAATTATGGAAAACAATGCTCCTTTTGCAATAAAATGAATCACACGGCCGACGAGTGCTACTCAAAGCATGGGTTCCCTCCTTGGATCAAACAGAGAATGGGTCATGCTGCGAATGCCATGGAAAGTGAAGTGAGTAGTGAAACAGAGAAAGGAAAGAATACACATAATGATGCTTACAGTGATCAAGTTCTAAAGGATCTTGACTCTGAGCAATTACGACAACTTGTGAATATGATTCAAGACTGCAAAGGAAAACAAAAAGTGGTAAATAACAGCATTGGAGATTTTTCAAAAGCAAGCAACATGGGTAAGGAAGGTAAAAGTTTCTGGATACTTGACACTGGGGCCACGGATCATGTAACATGTTCTATTTCTTCCTTTGTAAACTATTACAAGATAAAGCCTGTGAATGTTAAACTACCTAATAACCATGATGTTATTGCTACTCAAGCTGGAACTATCATTTTGACTCATAACATTACTCTTCATAATGTATTATATATACCCGCTTTCACTTTAAATATCCTCTCTGTGCAAAGGCTGATAACTTCTTTGAGGTGTAAGCTTATTTTCACTGACAATGTTTGCCAGATACAGGAGAGGTCTACTTCGAAGATGATTGGTCAAGCTAACATTGTGAATGGGTTGTATCATCTGCACACGAATGAGAAAGAAAACCTGATCTGCTTCTTATGACAGCAAAAAAGTTTTGAAGCTGCTAAAGATCTCAATATATGGCATTGTAGAATGGGTCACCCATCAAAGAGGGTATTAGAAAAACTTGCTAAGCAATACACTGATATACACTTTGCTGATATAGATGTATGCACCCCTTGTCATCTTGCTAAGCAACACAAACTACCCTTCCCCTTGAACAAAACCAGTAGCGAACGCGTTTTTGATTTAATTCACATGGATATATGGGGGCCTTTAAATGTTCATTCTTTGCATGGTCACAGATATTTTTTAACCATTGTTGACGATCATAGTAGATATACATGGATTCATCTTATGAAAAGTAAGAGTGAAACTAGAGACTACATGCAACATTTCATTGCTCACATCAAAAACCAATTTAATAAAGATATAAAAGCTATTAGAACTGATAATGGAAAAGAGTTTTGTTGGAAAGATTTCTATGATAAACATGGCATAATACACCAAACATCTTGTAATGAAACACCTGAACAGAATTCTACTGTTGAGAGAAAACATCAACACATTCTCAATATTGCTCGCTGCATTTTGTATCAGTCCAACTTGCCAAATCCTTTCTGGTCTTATGCTGTTTTACACTCTGTGCACCTTATAAATCGCTTACCTTCTCCTGTTATTAAAAACGAATGCCCATATAAACTGTTGTATGGAAGCCTGCCTGACCTTTCCAACGTTAAGGTGTTTGGGTGTCTCTGCTTTGCTTCTACACTTGAGCAAAATAGACACAAGCTGGACCCCAGGGCACGCAAGTGCATTTTTCTTGGTTTCAAACATGGTACCAAGGGTTATGTGGTAATAGATATTCACTCTAGAGAGATCTTCACATCAAGGAATGTGATATTCTATGAGACTTATTTTTGTAATTCGAAAAATGAAAATGGTAATGATACCGCACTCGAAGACATTGATTCTGCTATGTATGATGCTGCACCTCCTAAGCCTGCTGTGACCGAAGAGAACACTGAACAAGAAGAGCCTAGACGATCCATGAGAATCAAGAAACCACCAACTTATTTGGAGGATTATCATCACAGCATAATGGCATCACCATGCAGCAATGTGACACAGAAAAGCAAGGTACTGTATCCCCTTAACTCTGTCATATCTTATAAAGGATTAGCAAAAAGTCATCTAAAATATGCTCTGTCAATTTCATGCCAAAATGAACCTCAAAACTATGAGGAAGCCAAGCAATATTCTGAATGGAGGGAAGCCATGAAAGCAGAAATAAAAGCTCTTGAAGAGAATGAAACTTGGAAGATAGTGGAGCTCCCACCAAACAAAACAGCCATCGGGTGCAAGTGGGTTTTCAAAATTAAGCGGAAAGCTAATGGAGACATAGAGAGATACAAGGCAACACTTGTAGCAAAGGGCTACACACAGCGTGAAGGAATTGATTACATGGAGACATACTCACTTGTGGCAAGACTCACAACGATTCGCACCATCCTAGCAGTGGCATCCACCATGAATTGGCACCTTGAACAGCTCGATGTTAACAATGCTTTTTTGCACGGTGACCTAGAAGAGGAAGTCTACATGGAATTGCCACCAGGTATTGCCTCCAAGAAGGCCCATCAGGTATGCCGTTTGATGAAGTCCATCTATGGTCTAAAGCAAGCAAGCAAACGCTGGTATGATAAGCTTACCTCCTTCCTTCATTCCATTAATTTTACGCACTCCAAAGCTGACAACTCACTTTTTGTGAGAAATATTGAGGATTCCTTCATTGCACTTCTTGTATACGTAGACGATATTCTCATTACTGGAAACAATGCTGATGACATTAATGCAGTAAAAGATTCCTTAAATACAGCATTTAAAATAAAAGACTTAGGTCATTTGAAGTTTTTTTTAGGTCTAGAGATCGCTAGGACTGTGAAAGGTATTCATATTTGTCAACGCAAATATGCTCTTGAGATTTTGGCAGATGCAGGGATGCTGAATGCTAAACCAACAGCCACACCTATGGTGCAAAAGAATGAAACACTGTTCGACAAAGATGCAGCGGTGCATGAAGTCTCCATGTACAGAAGAATCATTGGAAGACTGCTTTACTTGGTAAATACAAGGCCTGACATTAGTTTTTCTGTGCAATTCCTTAGTCAATTTGTTGAGGCACCCACGAAAGCACACCATCAAGCAGCACAAAGAATTCTTCGCTACATAAAAGCCTCTCCAGCTCAAGGTCTTTTTTATCCCAGAGACACAAGCCGGCAGATCAAGGCATTCAGCGACTCAGATTGGGCATCATGCGTTACAACACGACGCTCTACCACTGGCTTCTGCATTTTCCTTGGTGAATCTCTGATATCATGGAGAACCAAAAAGCAGAGCACCATATCTCGTTCTTCATTTGAAGCAGAGTATCGAGCTCTTGCAGCTACTAGTTGCGAGATTCAATGGCTAAGTTTCTTGCTTGAAGATCTACGCATTACTTCTGATGGAGTTGCCAGCCTATTTTGTGACAGTCAATCAGCAAGGCATATAGCACAAAATAACAGCTTCCATGAAAGAACGAATCATATAGAAATAGACTGCCATGTAGTGAGGGAGAAGCTGCGTCAAGGTCTTTTCCACCTATTGCCTATTCGCACAGAAAACCAACCTGCTGATCTTCTTACCAAATCTCTTAACAAAGAGATTTTTTACAAATTCCTTTCCAAGCTTGGTGTGTTAAACATTCACCCACCAGCTTGAGGAGGCGTTTTGATGTTCCCTGTCATTTTACTATTGGGTTGGGCCCTCTCTCACAAAACTGTTGGGCTGAGTCCTCTCTCCTTTCGTTCTTCACGTGTATATATATATATGACTCAATGCATGCAACTCGATGCATGAAAAACGTGAAACATTACGTTAATAATAAAAGCTTTAGTATATTTCAGTTTCTCTCTCATTGTTACTGTTCATCTTCTCTTTCCTTGGCTCTGCCCTTTATTACTCACTGTGGGAATGCAGAACCTCAAAAACAAATATAATAATTAAAGGAATAAAATCAAATTTCTAGTATAATGGGCAAGGTTATCCCTTTACAACATATTATGCAGATGATAAATATGACCTTAGAAACCACGTGGAAAAAGCTCATCCAAAGCTAGAACAATTTCATAAAATGAAATAGCACCAAACAATTCAATAGGTTCTGTCTCACATTGAGATCGAACATTAAATGTTTGGTGATCAATGCTCAATTTTCATATAATTTTCTTCTTAACCATCCATCCTTAAACAGTTGGGAGTTGGGAGTTGTGATTTTCACCCTATATCTTAAAGTTAAGTATCCTACTCATTAGGAAAGTGTGGATATTATTCGAGTGGATCAACATGTATCCTAAACGTGTTATAAGGGTAGCTATAAGGGTAGCTTGTACAATCAGTGCTCTTGCTCATTATCATAATGTGAAGTTTACATCCACTTATATACTATGAAATATCATTATCTCTAGTCGATGTGGGATCTCCAACACATCCCTTCATGTCGAGATCTATCAATTCGTACGTGAAACTATATACTGATGGGTGGTCCGACAATGCCCCTTAGCGGGTGGTCTGGTAAGGCCAATAAACTCTTGCTATGATAAGCTATAAATGACTCTGATACTATATTGAAAAATGAATTTTAAGTCTAACTAAATCTTATAAAATCGACTTGTAAAGTAAAGTTTGATATTAATACGTGGAATGGAAGAGTGACGGTGCATAAGAGAACAAACAGAGAAAAAAGACAAGAGAATGATAAACATAAACCTACTAAGAAAAGAGACAACAATGATATGGCACATCTCGCTAACTTGATATGTAGTGTTGTAGAAAGCAACATGTAACAACATCTACCTAAACTCCTTTTCCACTTCTATCATTCTATCAATTAGTTGGTTTTCCACTTCTATCATTCTATCAATTAGTTCTATCAATTAGTTGGTTTTCCACTGCTATCATTTTATCAATTAGTTGGTTGTGACTTTATTATTGTTACATGTACTCACAAATTTAATAAGCTTTACTATCTTTACATTGACCACTTAAGTCTAGAAAAATATGTATGGTTTGATTAAGGATC
Organism: Phaseolus vulgaris; assembly: GCF_051622355.1. Lineage (NCBI taxonomy): Eukaryota > Viridiplantae > Streptophyta > Magnoliopsida > Fabales > Fabaceae > Phaseolus > Phaseolus vulgaris. The sequence goes on along the minus strand of NC_143504.1, from coordinate 54,723,615 downwards.
AATTCATAAAAATAAAAATAAAAAATTAAGGACAAGCTAGTGTGTTCCAAACCTATCCCAATAGAGTAAAAATTGATCTTGGAAGGATAATGAGAAAATATCTTATCATAAGATTATGTAATGAGTTCTAACAAAATTCAAGTAAACTAAATATTTAAGGATGCACAAAGGATAGTTGAGCAGATAATGCATCATATTTTACATTATCTGTATTCACGATGCTAGTACGGAAGCAAAGCCTCCATTTAGGCAGAAGAAGGATGAAATTAACCGTTACTGGGTTTATAATATACCCTAAAATCACCAGTTGAGGAAATAAAAAACATTTACTAAATGCTTCTTATTTAATATCTGCGACTATCATGGATTAGAACAAATATATTATACGATCAATTTATGTTTGAAAATGTTTAATTAATAAATGCATGCAAGGAGATCGTTTTGCGTCGCAATTCCGTTGAATGTTTTCCCTGGCATTCTAGACGCTCTGACTTTGTAGTTTTTACTTTTATTTCTGTGCCTTATCATATAAAATTTCTACATCAATAATTATTTCAAAACTATTGTTACTAGCATATTTATATCCCCAAAAATAATAACTACACTTATTATATATCTTTATAATTAGATAATAATATAAAAATCTTTACACACCATTATCTTTTCCAATTTTTTAATATAAAAAGAATTCAAATGTGCTGATATGAATTTCAAATACCATGGGATTGTCTTTTTAATTTTTTAATATAAAAAGAATTCAAATGTGCTGATATGAATTTCAAATACCATGGGATTGTCTTTTTTAAGACTTATATTTTCTACGTGAAGTTTTAATAAAATAAATTTTAGAAAATTAATATTTTTAAATGAGATTAACATAATCACATAAGAGAGTTAGAATTTAAAATTATTTTACATCATCACTTAACTAAAAAGTATAATATTTTATTTATTTTTAACATAATTATCTTAAAAACCATACCAATAACACTTTATGATTGATTAATAATATTAAAAAAATAACCGAACGGTCATTTAATTCATTGAAGGTCATTTAATTCATTGAATAATATATAATTTTTTATATAATTTTTTCGACAATTTTTATTCAAGTTGACTTTAGCTTGTAGAAAATTATTTATTTATTTAAAAAGATTATGAAAATTTTAGTCTTTTACTTTGATTAAAATGAGTTTGAATTTTTGGCTTTGTCCTATGCAAACTATATGAGGGCTTGTTTGGATAAATGTTTTATTGGAAATAGTCAATTATGAAAATTCCGTCCAGTGTTTGATGCATTTGGTGGAGTGGGGTCCGCAAATTGCACGTTTATTTTATGAAAAAGACTTAGTGTTAAGAGTATGTAGATGCATTTCCTAATTTTGAAGTTGTTGTATTTTATCCCTTTTATTTTTATATATTTTAACAACTTGTGTTCTAAGTTTTTTACTTTTTCTTACTAGTTCAATATTTTATATTCATTCAAGTATTTTGATTTACAATGTATTTGCTCTTTTTCATCATAAAAATGTTAAAAAATACATAATTTTAACATTTATGTCTCTATCTTTATGTGCATAATATTAATTATTATAGATTTCGTGAAATAATTTGTCTGCTAGTTTGAAATCCAAGATCCACGCTTACATATTTAAATATTAAAATGCCTTGATTTTATGTGTTTTAAACCAGAGAAGAAAATGCATATAATAATATTTTTTTACTTGGTCAAATAGAAATGAAAGATACAGAAAGAAAAGAGTGAGTTTTGAATATTTAATTTTTCTTATATTTATTTTTTATGTTGTCTGATTAAAAATGTTTGAATAAAATAGAGAAGAATGGATTGGAAAAAAATACTAAAACTTTTCAAAAAATAATTTTTGAAAAATAAAATAACTCATTTTTAAATAAAAATATATTTTTTATTTATTTTATATAAATTTAAAACTTAAAAAATATTTTTAGGATTTTTTATTTCTAATAAGTTTAAAAGTTTAAAGAATAAAACAAGTAGTGCTAAAATTGAAAATAAAAATATTTTTGTTTGTTTTTAAGATAATGAAAAGTTATTAATAAAAAATACAAATAAAATCTCATAGTTGTATTTCATTCTTTTTTTATCCGACACCTCCATACCTTCCCTTTTCTTTGGATATTTATATTTTTTTTAATTCAAACAATATCCTTTTAAATATGGTGGAAAGTGTGGTGTTTTTTTTTTTTAATTTTTAAGTGGTGGTGACTGGTGGTGAAAGTTGATGATTGATGTAAGTTTTGTATGCACAGCTGAAAGCCAAAAAATTCAAAAAAAAAAACAACAAGAAACAAGAAGGGAGTACAAAACTATAAAAAAAAAATTATCTCCACATTGGGGAATGTAAGGATCTAGAAATTTACCTTAGAGTAGAAGTGATATATTTTAAATGACATCTGAATATTTTATTATTAAAATGAAAAAACATATAAATACAAATTTCAGTTATTCAGGTTTCATTTCAAGAGAATCATCATCTCTATTGAAGTTTCTTTTTCCTTTCCTCTTCCTTCTCTCTAAGATTCTAACATTCTCTCTCATCAGGTTGACAATCGGAATCTGCCATTAGACTTCTGAAAGTGAAGACTACAAGACTATCAGTGAAGACTACAAGATGGCCCGATCAAAATCTCTAATAAAGCAAGATCAGTTTTACTCTTCTCTTTGAGTTAAATTTTAAACTTGTAAGTCTGTATTGATCTAAGTTTACATATGTGACCTTTTAGCTTTAAGATTAGTCTTTGTTAGCTTAGAGTCCTAGTGATATAGTTGGATTTTTTATCAGGACTATGTGTTGCAGGTTAAGCTATTCTTGAAGTTTTTGGTAGGTTTGAAGTTCTTAGTGAGCATCTACTCAAGTAAAGTAAGGGAAGCTAGTTTAAATTTTCAATAGAACCCTTTTCACCAGTTTCAATTTTTTTTTTTTTTGCAGGATTTCTTGTTTTGAGTAGATTAGAATTTGATTGAAATTGAAATGTGAAATTTTTGATATAGTTGTAAAATGTATATGAGTTTGGAATTGAATGAGTTAATGAATGTATTGAAATAATTTGTTGTATCAATTAAAATGAATGTTTAATGAGATAATTTGATTAAAAATTATATATTCAGGACCCTATTTCTAAAAAAGATAATCGCAGCCTTGAATTTATCCTTTCAAATTTTTTATTATTCATTTAAGTATATTTGAATCTTAACTGAACCATTGTGATAAAAAAATAAATAAATTTCGCACTTTCTTCTTGCATGCACCTCCACAATTTTGTAAATCTTGAAATTGACCTTTACCTTTTGTTTGAAATTGGAATTTGGAAGTGAGCTACGGATTCATCGATTCAGAAGTGAATCATGTTGCTTTCCGGATGAGGAGGTGTTCCAAAAGCAAAGTTTACATAAATGGTTATGGATTGTTGAATTCAAAAGCTTAATTTCTATTATGGATTGGTGAGTCTATAATTATTTTTTTCCATTATGGATTTTTGAATTTGAAATGCATATTTTGAATTATGGATTGGTGGATCCGAAATTATTTTTTAATTATGGATGTTATGCATTTTTTTATTTATTTTGGATTAACACTGTCATTCATGTACTACCGGAAGCACCAATCTGGGAGGTTACTGGACGCACCAGTCCAAAAATTTATTGGATTTCTTAATCCAGAATGAAAAAAATAAATGTACAGTTTTTATATAGAGACGATTCTGTCTTTACACAACATTACGGGGGTGCAGGAAGAAAAATGTAAGAGTGCCAAAACCTTTTTTTCCTCTATCCAATTTCTCTCTCTGTATAGTTTAGGCTCACAAATACCTATGGACCGAGTTTTACAGTTTCAGCAGAAGTACTAGTGAGTTGCTTTTTGCAGCTCCATAAGTTTCTCCTGTACCCCTCGGGATATGTAAATGAAGCAATTCTCCCTATATTTAGGTATGTCATTTTCACTTTTCTCCTTCTCACTCTCACTCTCTGACTCTCTTTATATCCACAAAATTACTGTAAGCACAAACGTAAAGAGGAGATAGCATTGAAAATTAAAAAACATAAAAATCAGTAAAAAAATATGTTCCTAAACTGCTTTGCTGGGAAGAAATTGAACATAATCAATTTTACAATTTAGTATGATTGATTATATAAACATAAATAATAAAATGTTTATAAATATATTTTATTATTCTATAATAAAATAAATAATGAACATAATATTATTAAAAAAAATCAGTCGCATCAATTACAGTTATTACAAAATTTTAAGTCAAATCTATTTAACTTGATCCAAATAAACTTGTTTTTCATTCTTCTTTCTCTTATTTCCTTCTTTTGACTGTTTGTGAAGTCATGTACGCATTTATTTTTATTTTCTGACCTGTTGTTTTAAACAATCTAATGAACACATCCACAGAATTTTGAATGAAACTGGCCGGTCGGATACAATTGGATTTTTGGAAGACAATACTCAATTTGCATACTGCTGAATTCATCTAATACTATCAAACATCACTTCTTATTTCTTAGTTTTCATAAAACTTTATTACTTCTTAGTACTTAAATAAGCTTATACTAAGACGCCTGCAGTTGTTTTTTGTACTTCGCAGGTTTAATTATTTGGTTGACCTTGTCTGATGGATCCATTTGTAGATACATCAACATACTGAGTCTACTATATAAACCTCTATTTCCCTCATCTTTTCAACTCTGTGTTGCTCAACTTTTCCTGTGTTCTTTCCATGGATTCTTTGCATGCTATGGCTTCACCTAATAATGCATCTTCATTCACAACTGGTACCTACTATTCTCTAGCTTCACCCATTGCTTAGTTCCTTCATTCAATATATTTTTGGGTTAAATATGTATAATATAAAATTAATTTTTGTCTATATTTCAAATTTTAGAACTCTTGTGTACTTGCAGTGAAGAAATTAGTGGAATGAATTTTTATCGGTGTTTTTTTTAAGTAACAAACTCATTAACGTCAACTGTATTAAACATGGATAATGAATGATACACTGACAATTCACATTTTTCATACAATCATATTACAACTCTCAATACTATTAGTTTAATATTTTTTCATATCATTTAATTTCAAACCTACTATTTATTATATGTATTTATTTTTAAATTCATCACATCAAGAGTTGTATACAACTCCATAGGTTGTCAAAGTATCATTTTTCAATTAAAGATTTACATTCACACCGAAAATCCATTCATCTCATAAAAACTCTAACAAAGATTCATTTAAATAATTTTCTTACTAAGTATTTAAGAAATCTAAAGTTTGGATTAAAAACGATATTAATTTAAGGAAAAAATATATAAAAAAAAAACATATTTAACTTTTTTTTTTATTAGTCTAAAACTAACCTTGGGTATTTCATCAATTTTTCATTACAAATATTTCGGGAACTGATATTGCTTACCATTGGTAATTGTAGGTGGAAATCTCTGGCGTTGTAAAGGTTCAACAAAGAATATTTACTATACAAGTATGTCTCACGTATCCCCATTTCTTTGGATAACCTTTATTAATGTTACATTTTTTATACTAAGAAAGAAAACTTATTTAGAATAAATTACACTGACATTGTTTAAGGAGTTTTTCATATTTTTCTGTTTTTTAATATTTATAATAATTTTTTGTTAAACAGACTATTTCATATTTTTTAAACCATTAAAAATGTTATTGTAATATATATAGCAAGAGTGATAATGTGTTATTTTTCAAACAACAAAAAATAGATGAAGTTTTTAAACTTTAGATTTATACTAAATTTGTAACTTAGTTTATATACATACCTTTATATGTGATTTGTTTGAGTGAAGAGAGGATGATGATGCCATAAAATTAATGTGTCTTGTTTGGGAAGAAGAGAAAAGAAAGAGTATAGTTTAAAAAAAATGAGGATATATATTGTTTGTGTTTTACATATTCTTGTTTATCTTTTTATTTCTAATTAAGTCGATTATACAATTTTAAAAAGATTATTTCTATGTCACATATCTCAGTTGTATAAAAAAATAACTAGATATTTAATTTTTTTTCAATGTATTTCTTCTTTATTTTCTTTTTAGCTCTATCTTCGAAATCAAAGAATATAGGTATTGCTTTTAGGAATAACGAAATTTTATTGACGAGGTAATTTAAGAATAACGAAATGTGTCAAACTAAATTTACTCTATAATTTAATTTTGGAACTTCTCAAACTAAAATCCAAAAGCAGACCACAATAATCATTAAATAAAAATTAATTTTAAACACAAAAAATAATTAATATATTAATATATTAATTAAATTAAATATTATTTCATAGATTAAAAAAATTATTAATATCTAAACTAGTTTATATTATTAATAAAATTTATAAACTAATTTTTAAATTGGTATCTAACTACTCTCAATATTTTAATTATCAACTACTTTAAAATTTAAAATTAATAACAAAAATCTGATAACTAATAAAATAAATTTATTAAATTTTAGTTTTATTTTATTTAAAATTAGTCCATAAGATTTCTCTCAGAACAAACTCAAACGGACTTCCTCTTTCTTACATTTATCCATATGCTTAATTTTTTTTTATAATCTATTATTTTTAAGATTAAAATTCAACAAATTTTAGAAAAAATGTTAATAAATAAAATCAATATTATACCACAGTATAAACCACAGTATAAACTATTTTGTCATTAATCAATATTTTAATCTAATTTTTATATTGAAAATATTTATTTATTATAAATTTTAGTTTTATAAAAATGAGTATTTATCATGTACGTTAAAGTTAAAAAAAAAAAACTTTTTGTGAGACTGATTTAGGAGATCAGTGTCTACCCCAACATTTGATGTAGATATAAAAATATTTGATGTGGGTTGGACCTTGAATATGGAGAAAGGAACATACTGAAATTGGGCTCACGGACTCTTTTTGGATTTTCTAAATAATAAAATGCCAAATTCTAGACTCTTTATAAATTGACCCGTAGTCGTTGTGCTTAAAATTTCCTAAATTGTTCTTTACGTTGAAATTCAAAAGTCAAACAATATATTTTATAAAAACAAATCTGGAATAGATTTTCATGTTTTTGAAATGAAATTTTAGAATAAAATTAAAAAATCAAAATCTCATTTTAAGAAAATAATTCTAAAATGCAAAAAATAGGTGTTGAAACAAAAATTGTATAAAATAAAATCTGAAAATGTATTTAAAAAAAAATCTGAAAGATAGTTCACCACCAAAGTGATGAATAAATATGAATGAATAATCAATTTAACATTGAAATAAGAGAGTTCACCACCAAAGCATTTTTTTCAGTGAAAACTTAAAAAAAAAAAACTTAATACGAAACGATAAGTTTAAAAGATAGATGCAAACCATGATTGGTCGAGTAAGTTCAGTTCTTTCTAATATCAAACACTTTTTTTTTGTGTAATTATAATATCATTAATGCTTTGAATGAATCATTTTTATCTTTGTTGGTCAGACATTAAGCACAATTTCTGCATCTCTCTTGGTAGTGGAGAAGCTATCAGATATATCTCCATTATTTTTTGTTGGGGTGTTACAGGTGAGACTAAATTTAAGTTATTTCTCTTTAACCAGCCACTTATAAAGTACCCTGTAACTTCATTAACAACTTTTGAGTTCTGAAAATGTTTCAGGCTATGCTACCACACTTGTTTATGGATATTTACATTAATGGTGTGAATCAATTATTTGACATTGAAATAGACAAGGTACTAAACTTTCTACTCATCAATCATAAATCACTTTGTTATGTCTTTTGAACTTTAGTATCATTCCATTTCAACATAAATAAATCACTTTAGTATCAATAACTTATGTTAGTTTGTTATATCTTTTATTACAGATAAACAAACCCTATCTTCCATTAGCATCTGGGCAAATATCATTTACAGCTGGTGTCATTATTGTTGCATCAAGTTTAACTCTGGTGCCATATATATTCTTTCTCTTTTACACTAATACTTTTCTAGAACATCTTCGTTGACAGAGGATAAAGAGGCTTTTTTTTTAATTATGTTTTACAGAGTTTTTGGCTTGCCTGGAGTATAGGTTCTTGGCCATTGATTTGGAGTCTTGTATTGTGCTTTTCACTATGGACTGCTTATTCAATCAATGTGAGTTCTCTTCGATTGCACATAAACTTCTTTTCGTCCCTTAAAATGTTTCAAGACATAAGCATGTAATAATATGGGCTCATTTCATCATGATAAACTATCCATAATACTAGAAAATATATTAGTAAAATGAATGAAATGATTTTTTTAGTTCATAAACAATATCATATACTCCTAAACAAATTAAGATAACCTCTTTAAATTCCGATTTACAAAGACAAAATGAACTCTCTCTGGGATTTTTACAACATTTTGGTTCTCAAATCCAAGTATGAAAGTGGCTACGTAAGATTGACCAAACTATACAAAAACCTAAGTTTTGAAGAAAAAAAAAAGATGTTTAGATGGTGATAACAGTGATTTGAAACTTTTCAGGTGCCCCTGTTGAGATGGAAGAGACATCCACTACTTGCGGCAATATGCATTTTTGCTAGTTGGGCAGTTATATTTCCAGTCACATTTTTCCTTCACATGCAGGTAGTCCTATAACTAATTATGCTTATTATATTTCCAATCATGGACAACTATTTATTAGGTTATAAGCATGTAACGATATGCAAATCCTTATCCCAAGGTTTTAGGATAGTTTCATTGGTTCCACCATCAACTATTTTGAATTAACAAATTAGAACTAAATCATAGGATGTGGATGAGAAAGTTGAAGTATGTAGACAAACTAACAAGTTTCACTTTCATTGATGTATATGATTCGGGACTTGTAAAATAATAAAATTGAAATCGTACATGAGCAATGCGACTTCAGGAATATTATTTTACATTTTTTTACAAAAATAAATAAGTCATATATCATGTGGACAATTTTAGAGTGAAATTCGTATTAAATATGTGTGATTTTATTGTAAAATAATACAATTGAAGTGATACATGAGTGATGCGACTTAATTGAAGTGATACATGAGTGATGCGACTTTAATTGTATTGTTTTACACTAAAGTCGTACTGGTCATGTACGACTTCACTTAAAGTTAATTTCATATTTAATCAAAGTCATAAAAATATCATATGATTTTTGTTTAACGAAATTGACAAAATCGTACCGGTAGCATACAACTTCTATATGAAGTCTTTTTCAACCTAAAATCCTATCCATGAGTAAGAATTCCACTTTAAAGTTATCCACATGGTATATGACTTATCCATTTTCATAAAAAAAATTATCCAAAATTGAAATTTAAAAAAAATACACTACTTTCATGCAAAAATTCACGTATTAATATATATTTTCTCTACAAACTTAAGAATGTTAATTATATTCTCTAATCTAATAACATTCGCCATGTTTTTAATTATAGTAAGAAAGAGAGCTAAATACATTTTTTAATGTTGGCTCATGTTACAATGTCCAGACTTTTGTGTTGAAGAGAGCTACTATCTTTCCAAGATCACTTATTTTTGTTGCTGTATTCATGAGCTTCTACACTTTAGGGATTGCACTGTTCAAGGTAAAAAAATTGTAGTTTCTCATAATAGACATTCTTTTCAACATCAAGCTTTTGTTTACTATTTGTAACCTATTATAAAACCTTATATTGGATTAAACAGGATATACCTGATGTCGACGGAGATAAAACATTTGGTATCCAATCTTTGTCAGCACGTTTGGGTCAAAAACGGGTATATTTTCTAATAAAACATTTTAGCTGAGTTAGTTGTTCCTTTTTATGTTGCTTGGTTGTTTCTAACTAATGTTTTCAGGTATTCTGGATTTGTGTTTCCCTTTTTGAAATGGCTTTCGGAATTGCCCTCATGGCGGGACTAACATCTTCTTCTCTTCTCGTTAAAATTGTCGTGGTAATATCTTGTTACATTTATAAGTTGGAATTATAGAGCCTGTTACATATTTTTCACATTATTTTGACAAAATCTATATTAGCAAGTCTCGTTAATATATTTTTTTCCTTCAGCAAAGAAAAATAAATTAGCATGTCTTATAAGAACAATTACCTTCTAACAAGTGAAAGGTCCCAAGTTATAAGTGTTGGATATGAAGTCAGGATCAATTGGGTTGGACTGACTAGACACTATGTTTAGTAAGTGAGTTTAATCATTGTGTCCCTTTATAATTTATAGTTAAAGAGATTATTGTACTTGTAATTGATGTGCAACATGAGAGAATGAAAACCTAATAGTTGTCCGTGTGAATGTAAATTTGCGAAACCCCATTAAATCTTGTATTGTTTATTTTCTGCAGTTAGTGATTATATGTGTTGCTTCCGCGTGCGTTTTTTTCCATAAATTGAAAAATCGATTTAGAAAATACACATAATTTTTTTTCTCACTTTGAACCTCTAAAGGTTTACACAAAGTATAGTGAAGTGAAGCAAATTCCATTTTAGTTTACTATATTGCGATGTGAAAAATATCTAATCTTAAATGAATAATATTCCCTCTAGGAATGTTTTGCTTATTGGATAATCTTGATAGTAGTGTCTTGAAATTTATTTGGTGTGAATGTTTTAGGGTTTGGGACATGTTGTTCTGGCTTCCATTCTCTGGTATCAAGCAAAATTTGTAGATTTGAGTAGCAAAGCTTCCATCAGATCCTTCTATATGTTGATCTGGAAGGTAATGCACTTTAATATTTTTTACCAGTTAAGGAGTTAATATCTATATTATTATTTGAAAGAAATAACCATCCAATTAATTTCCCTTGTTCTGAGAAATAAGTTTTCTTTCTATAATTTCTATTGCTTTTCAATTTCCAACTAAAGTTGATTTTTGTGAACATAAATTTCTATGATTATAATTTTTGTGATAAAAAAAAACCCATCATTGTTCAACCTACAAGGATATTTTAATTTATTTTCACTAAAATCTGTCTTTTTTTTACATTAAAAGTAGAATATATCATATACTAATGTATTTTTTTTTTCTTTTTGCAGTTACTGTACGTAGCTTACTTTCTCATGCCTTTGATAAGATAAAGATGTCTGAAGGTTAAACCAATGTTGATATAACCACATCCAACAAAATGAACAAGATTTGTTTGCATTTGGAAATTATTGAAATAGTTGGTACAGATATATGTACTCCTGAATATTATTACTTCTTGTATTAGTTTATATTTTTCTTTAGTTTTAAGAAGACTTTATATGTATTCTAAAATGACAAAATCATTCTTTTATAATTGTCATCCATTATATTTGCCCATATAAAATCCAATTTAATTCTTCCAAATTATTAGCATAAAAAAAAGGACTCAAATAGACTTGTATGGATTATATAATTAAATAGACTAATGAAAAAAGTTTTGACGATAATGGTTATTTATATATTAAATATATGTTGGAAATATTTCCTATTGCTCCATAATACATTGTGCTGTTGAAATTCATTACAAATATTAAATATCATCTTTAATTGTTCTTTGTATTAACAATAGTAACACTAATATTTTTTATACTATAATATATATTTCAAACACATGTTTCTTTATCTAGCCAAATTTTGTCATATTTTAGATCACATCTCTCTTTGTATAATTCTATTGCGTTACAAACAATATTTTTGTTATTATCTAGTCACGAGTGTTGTTGTTTTAAATAATGCTCAGGTTTTAATAAAGAATAATTACGTTTTAAATAATATTTTAATTTTTTTAATTAAAAGTGGTTAAAGGTAGATTTTGTTTTTAACTTTATAACATTAGAATGAAACTTAATTAAGTTTATAAGAATTAAATGTATTTCTTTAAGTTTATTTATATTGCATATTATATAAGATTTCTTTTTTCAAATAATACTATTTTCACTTGTAGTGAATTTAAATTTAAATATTTATAAAATTGAAATATAATTTTTTTTTTAAAATATCAAAATAAATAATAATAAAAATTAAATAAAATTGTTTGAATATTTTATAAAAAATTAATTGAATGGTTTAAAAAATTATAATAATACAAAAATTAAGTGAATAAATTTATATTAAGTTTAATAAAAACAAATGTATAAATTATAATTTTAAAATAAAAATGAAGAAAAAAAATTATATTTAATATGTGAATGACACGTGATAAAAATTTATCTTTCAGTGAAAAATCATTTTGAAATATTTTTAGCAGAAACTCTGGTGGTAATACGTGTCAAAATTACCCAAAATAAGTAGATAACTTTCTTTTTAAATTAAAAACTACATAATTTTTTAATACTATTTTCATAAATTATATATATATATATATTAAATTTATTATTTTTCTATTTTTTAATTAATCATTTATGATATTTTAATATAATAAAAATGCAAATACGCATACTCGTATAAGAGCCTGCGTTTTTAATTTATTTTTATAATAACTAACTAAAAATCATTATATCATATAAGTAATAACATTGTGAATAAAAATTAAACTCCTAATTTATATTAAAATTTTATACAAAGAGAATATTTTATTTGCTAACTTCTTTTAGTGTCATATTTTCATTCAATAATTTAACAAATAAAAATTGAATAACTTTTTTATTTTATTTTAAAATAATTAAATAACTTTATAATTTTTCTAATAAATTTTTATAATATATATATATATAAATAAATTGAAATATTTTTCTATTTTTTAATTAATCATTCGTAAAATAATAAAATTATAAAATATATAAAACTATATATATTTTAATATAATAAAAATGTAAATACGCGTATAGAAGAGCTTGTGTTTTTAATTTATTTTTTATAAGACTTAATTAAAAATCTTTACTTCAAAAAAGTTATAACATTGTGAATAAAAATTAAACTAATAATTTATATTAAAATTTTATTAAACTAATATTGAAAATTACGCACGATTCTTCTCAATAAAAAATAATTTTAATTGATTGACTAATATTTAAAAAAAAAACCCTTATACATTTAATTTCTTGGAATAAAACCAACATAATCAGTAAAATAATTACAACTTATTTTTCTTGAACACACATGTTTAAGTAATAAGTGTTATTCATTATTTCAGCACAATAAATAATTTCTACCCATATCGCAGTTAAAATAATAAGAATTTAAGGAATAAAAAGTTTAAAGTTGCTAAAGTAGTGCAACCAACACACTTTAATTTTCTAAAAATATAATTTCCAATGAAAATGAATTATCAACTGAAGAAAAGGAAAATGCTGCTGCTGCTAAGTGGTTGGTTCAACACGATAAACCCTGCTCTTGATTTCACCATTTCCATTTGTATCCTCACGCCACCCAAATGCCCCTTCATAGATCCTCCCTTCTCTTTTCTTCCACTCTCTGAGGTATCTTCTCTTTCTGTTACACTCATTCATATTGTGATTCTTCTTTTCGTTATCATCAATTGTGCTTTCTTTCCCTTGCTGTTTCGCTTACCACTTCATTCGTCATTACGATTTTATGCATGTGTTCTTCTCATCAAGTTATCGCCCTGAGCTTGCACGTTGTTGGTATTTTGATTCTACTAACTGCCTTTGCTATGCGGTTATTCAATTGTTTCCCATTTCGTGTATTGCCCCTTTCTGTTCATGTTGTTATGAGCTGCGGCGTGTTAGTGTATGTTGTGTTACATTTTTAGATTTTATTAAAATAATAATAATTTTTGAAATGCAATTAAACAAGGTTAACCAGAGAGTCAATGGAGGGTGGTGCAAGAAGAGGGTATGAAATTGAGAGAGTTTTAATAAGATGAAAACAGAACAAGGAGTAGGAGAAAAAGATGGAAAATATGTAGATGTTTCTGTTTTTTGTTTTTTGAAAGTTTTGGATATAAATTTTAACAGTTGATAGATTTTTTGATTGATTGCTGAGTAGTATGAAATTATTTTAAAAAACATTTGTTGAAACCAATAGGTGAGAAGGAACTCAAACATGCGCTAACATTTGTGATTATTTATTTTAGGAACTGGTATTTGGAGAAAGAATTCTGGGTGAATTGCAAGTTTGAATTGTTTAGCCTCTATTTTTCCTCCATACATTTACCTACATATCCCAACTTTGAAGTTTGATACCAAAAAAATAAAGATGGCCACTTGTGTGTCAACAATTGTTGCACCTTCTAATACTAGAAATTCAGCAAGGGTGTTTACTGTTGGAGGAAGAAATCTGAGGGGGAATTACCCTGGGAGAGCTCGTTATTTGAAAATGTATGACCGCAGGAATGGATTTTCTGGTGGCATCCAAATGTCGGGTTTACTTGAAGTTAAGTGTTCAGCCAATTCTCACGGTGTCAGTCCATATAATAGCCAGGGACCTTTTCTTGATTTACATCCTGAGGTATCAATGCTTAGAGGAGAAGGGAGCAGTACACTGAACAGCCCAAGAAAGGATAGCTCACGTGAGGATTTATCTGAGAGCCTAGGACCTGTGTCTATTCAAAGTGATTACAATGAAGCAAAGATCAAAGTTATTGGCGTTGGAGGAGGTGGTTCAAATGCAGTCAATCGCATGATACAGAGTTCGATGCATGGTGTGGAGTTTTGGATTGTTAATACTGATGTTCAAGCCATAAGAATGTCACCTGTCTATCCCGAGAACCGTTTGCAAATTGGTCAAGAGCTTACTCGAGGTCTTGGTGCCGGTGGTAACCCTGAGACCGGAATGAATGCTGCTAAAGAAAGCAGAGAGTCTATAGAAGAGGCAGTCTATGGAGCCGATATGGTCTTTGTTACAGTAGGTTCAACTACTTTTCTTTTCTTTTTTTCCAATTTTAGCTTCTGCAAATTGAAATTATAATTGTGTATGAATTATCTTTTTAGTACTGGTCTAACTGTTACATGATAAAGTCAGTGTCAAGGACCAATCCTCCTATTCCTTGTTAAGTGAAGGCTCATGAGAGATTTTCACATCTGACGAGATTTGTTTGAGCTAGAAGCGGGCAGCTAGAATTGGATTCATATGCACTTTGTCATAGACGAACTGACCCTCTTAAAAGCTTAACATGTTAAATGAAGACAGATGATTTTTATATCTAACATGTTTATAAGCTAGTAGCTCATAATATAATATGACCAAGATAGTTAAAGGCAAAAAGGGCATAGAAGTTTGTTATTCTTATAATGTTGAATTTAATTTTACTTGGTAATCTCTAATATCAAGTACAAACTTGGTTGTTTGAGATATTTGTTTTAAAAGGATTGGGGTGGGGTTTATAAAAAGTATTTACTATTCTAGTTTTTAATGATTAGTTCCTTGAGATAAGGAACCTGCGGTTCTTGATATTTACAGTTTGAAATCTTTAAATATGTAAAATTTTCAAAATCTGGAACAGGCATGCTCATAGTTCCTTAAATTGTTCTTTATTCGTATATTTCACTAAGCTTGGAAATTGAAATTAACTTGTACAGGCTGGAATGGGTGGGGGAACTGGCACAGGTGGAGCTCCAATTATTGCTGGTATAGCAAAGTCAATGGGTGTACTGACAGTTGGTATTGTCACCACACCTTTCTCGTTTGAAGGAAGAAAGAGAGCTATTCAAGCCCAAGAAGGAATTACAGCCTTGAGAGATAATGTGGACACACTTATAGTTATTCCAAATGACAAGCTACTAACGGCAGTTTCTCAGTCTACCCCTGTAAGTGAAGCATTCAATTTGGCTGATGATATTCTTCGACAAGGTGTTCGCGGCATATCTGATATTATTACGGTATGAAATATTGTCAGTTATCTTTGAACACTAACACTTGCATTGCTATTTTCCTTCATTTTCTTTTGTTCCTATAAAAAATTGATTGTAAAGAAGTAAAAGCGAAAGGGTGAATGAAAAGGGTACGTTGCAACCTTATAGTTTGTTGTGCTGTGCTGACATCTGTTTTCTAATCTTGAAGGCTTGACAATGGACACAGATAAGATACAACAAGGTCATGAGAAATATGATAAATTTTAAAAATCACTGTTTATGACTACTACGCAACTATAATACATCTAAAATTAACATAAAATATTTGTCTTAAATCAACAGTCTACACATAGCAAAACTGTCCAATTTATCCAATTATTGTAAATTTTCATCTGTGTTGGTATGGAAGTTCAAAAATTATAAGTAAAATGGGGCTAGGAGTATTCAAGTGCTCATGAAGTGTCTGACATGGGTACATGTTTAACATGAATATTACATGACTTCTATTTTGAAGTATTTGTTTCTCTGTTTATGCCTACAGGTCACAAAGTTGTTTGACAGGTTAATTTAAAATTGTCAGAACTCAGACAATTATTTGTTTGATTTTTTTGCATTAAATCATATGTTGATAAAACATAAACTGGCCATCTCACTGGTAGATTTCTGATTATATGTTGGGTCTGTTTGTTTGTGCTTAAAAAAAGTGATTGTAAAAAAGCAGAAAACTGTTTTTTTAGAAGCAACTAAAATAGAGTATTTTTCTGCTTCTAATTTTTAAAATAAGTTTACCAAACTTATAAAAATTGCTAATAAGTGTTTTTTTTTTAAATGTACTTTTTTCTTAAAAAAAGGTTTAAACAGGCAAGCCTATTATTGATTCATTGCCCATGGTTTAAAATTGATTATATCTTTCTGTAAAATCATTAATATTCATTGCCTATACTAAATTATTGCAGATACCAGGGTTGGTGAATGTAGATTTTGCTGATGTTCGAGCTATCATGGCCAACGCTGGTTCTTCACTAATGGGGATAGGAACTGCAACTGGTATGTATGGAAACTGCAATGTAGCCTCGCAGTCTTGAACTTCTATTTGAATCATAATCATGCAATGATTGGAATCTGAAGAAGCTCTTGATCCTCTGTTTTGCTTGCAAAAGGATTGTGTAATAATTTGAACCTTCATATATTCAATGGTTGTGTGTTAGCTTTTCAGCACGCATGCCAAGATGAAATGATTTATTCAAATGATGTGATTTGAGGCATAGCTGGATTGCCTTGTAAGTTATAACTAATTTTTCTATATACCTGAAAAGCATTTTGAAGGGTACAAAATAGTAAGCCAGTGTGATTCAATTTTCACTAGCAACTACTAAAGTCAAGTACTAGGTAGTTTTACAAGCCCAAAGTCATAATGCAAATACTAGTGTAATATTACTAACCTATATAAATTAAGAAAACAAACATTACAAAACTGGGCTCATAAGGTGAGGTTTGCACTCACTTATATACTAATGTCCTTATCTCTAGTTGATGTGGGATCTTTAACACACCCCCTCATGCCGAGACCTGTTAACTCGTGCATGAGACTATATATTTTTCGATAGTCCGATAACAGGTAGCTTGATAAGGCTAACAAACTCTCGTTAGAATAGATTGTAAATGACTGTGATACCATATTAAGAAGTGAATTTTAAGTCTAACTCAACCTTGCAAAACCTGCTCATAAGATGAGATTTGCATCTATTTATATAATATGAAATGTCTTTATCTCTAGTCGATGTGAGATCTCCAACCGTTACAATAGGTTAGTAGTTACCTATCTCAGTTATATTAGTTAGTTATAAGATGGTTTGGTTAAGGCACCTTGCCAATAAATAAATACAAGCATTGAGGGTGAGAGATATATCTTGTCATTTTGTTCGAGAATTGGGGTCCCTTGGGCATTGGTAGGTTCAGATCCACAAAATTCTATTTAACAACAGATTTCCTTCTGCAATTCTTTTGTTTAATTTTTCTTTACATGCTCCTTAGAAGTTTCTAAGGCTGCTTCCTCATTTATATAACTAATTGACTTCACAGTATATTCTATGACAATACAAGTATATTCTGAAGATATTTTAGATATTTTAAAGTACTCTGAACGTATCCTAACATTAATGGTTAATAGAATATAATTTTTTAACCTTTTCTTCACCACTTTCTGTTTTTCCTTTATGTAACATTAAAATGTAATGCCATTGTGTTTTGATTTAGCCTCCTTTCTGTCATTTTATTAGCCATGAATTTTGTGCATTCTAATATTTTGCTACCTATATTATTGAAATTTATTATATGACTTCTTTTGTGTTTAAGGAAAATCAAGGGCAAGAGATGCTGCGTTAAATGCCGTCCAATCACCTTTGCTGGATATTGGTATAGAGAGGGCAACTGGAATTGTTTGGAACATAACTGGTGGGACTGATCTGACCTTGTTTGAGGTGGATACCTATCCCTTTGTCTCTTAATATTTGGTTGAGAGCAAAATCTTATGCTTATAAATTTCATTTCAAAAGACAATCCACCCATCTTGTTTCTGTAATTACATAATTTTCTTTCCATTGATATTTGTGAACTTGGATTTTTAATTGCACTAATACTTGTTGGAGGAATACTTGGCCTCATGGTAGGCTATCTATTGAATTCATCATGCTCTTGTAGGGTGCTATGCGCATCATACCCTTTTGTATGTTATGGCTTTTAATTTAATGATTTACAGGTAAACGCAGCAGCAGAGGTTATATATGATCTTGTGGACCCTACTGCTAATTTAATATTTGGAGCAGTAATAGATCCATCACTCACTGGTCAAGTAAGTTAAACTGTGTAACTCTGTAACATTAATCATGTGAAGTTGTAAATGATATTCAGTGATTCCACTAGAAACGAAGTTGTTAGGAACCAAGAATTGAAAAGACCAAGAAAAGAAAGACTTTTATTGAATAAAATGAAAAGAACAAGAAATAGGAGAACACTCTCTCTCCTCCAAGGGTTTCTCCTTCACAAAGAGCTATTATAAAATGATGCCTGGTTGCATCTCCACCTTCAATTGTGTTATTGGTTAACTCTACAATTGGGTTATGAAGAAACTGATCTTCACCGCCTATAATCTTCACTCTCGTTATTCATGCATCCACTTCCTTCAAGGCAATCTTTGTTTCTGTTGCTAATCTCACTTTAATTTTTGTTTCAATTCCCTCAATTCATTATCAAATTTAGGTCCAACAATATTTTTTATTCATATTTTGGAAATATAAATCTGGGAAAAAATTATGCTTGGTTGCATCTCCACCTTCAATTGTGTTATTTGTTTACAATAGCACTCCTAATTTTAACAAAACCAAAGCATTGTCATTCTCTCCGTGCCATGAATGCATTTTGCAGCTTATGGAATGAATAAATTCCTTGAACCTCAGATTTTCTTAGCCTTTGCAGTCCAACCAATTGGATCTGCCCCCACAAACGCCGTCAGCTTCCCCACAGCTCAAATTTGTGCTTCCTCCATCTCTAACATTTGTTCTCCCTCAAACATCCGGACCAATTTGTTAGGGATCAAGAATTGAGAAGAAAAAGAAACGAAGATTTTTATTGAATAGAATGAGAAGAACAAGAAATAGGAGAACACTCTCTCCTCTAAGGGTTTTCCATCCACAAAGAGCTAATGCCCAGTCTACAAAATTAACATGCTCTCCTCTCCTTATTTCCCTATTTATATCTAACTAACATTTTGAGTAACTAACTCATTAATATTCTAACTCTCTTAACTAAGTTCTCTTTTCCTTATATCCTAAAAGAATTGTTCCTCATACTCCACTCCTCTGTAATGTGTATCATTAGAAGCATATATAGAACCATTGTTCCTTGATATAAAAATTAGTTTGATGCAATGGTCGTGTACTAACCATACGTAATTCATGGCTAATTTTAAAAAAGGTTTTACTGTAAGTTGTCCTCTCAAGCGTATAGAGAGACTGATTAGTAATCAATCTGAATTTCTAAAATTTTAGTATAATCCTTCCATTACTTTGTGTTAATTTCACTAAGTGAATGACCATTAGTTTTAAAAAAATTCACTCAACACTATTGACCACAAATATAAGTCGCCAAAAAATAAGAAAATGTCTACTTTTACATTGTGGACCATGAAATTCGAATAATATTCGGAGAAAAAAACTAAAAATAATATATGGCTTGTGTATAAGTTGGTAAAGTTTAAATCACCATACGTACCATGTTAATTGCGTTATATAAAAGAAGTGTTTCTCTTTCTATATGAGGTTCAAGAAGATGTTTTATTCTCCTAACATAATTGTTTATATTTTTAGATTAGATTACAGTGGTAAAAAGGATTAATAATTTTGGGTAGTTAATAATTTTCATAATATGGAAGAGAATGGATTTATACTCAATTTGCCTCTACTGTATCTATCTGTATGTAAAATGTTGCAATATATTCATATAAGTTATTCTGCTGCATTTGAGATCCTGTCATTTGCAAGTCAGTTTCTACCACTCAAATGCTCATTTCTTAATACAAGCTAATGGTCGTAATCTTTCTTCATGTACGGTGAACTTGTCTAGAGATTGTTTGTGTTGCGGGTATTTGGGGTTGAATGCTCTTCAAAGTAGCATTTCTTTAAGTTAGTTTAATATTTGAACATATAGTACGATCATTGTGTTGAACCATGAAATTTGGTTTCATACAGGTGAGCATAACATTGATTGCAACTGGATTCAAGCGTCAAGAGGAGAGTGAAGGGAGGCCCCTGCAGGTATGGATTAACTGTTCCCGCCACCCTTGTTCCTGTCATGCATACATGTAATTCTGGTTTTCTTCCAATCACAGGCAACTCAACTCAATCAGGCAGATTCAAACTTCGGCATTAATCGGCGATCCTCCTCTTTCAGTGATGGTGGTTTGTTTGAGATACCTGAATTCCTAAAGAAGAAAGGAGGTTCACGATATCCAAGGGCTTGATATTCTTCTCCTTATTACGTTCCTTGCATTTCTTCACCCTTGGCTCTACACAACATTGGTCTAGGTATTAGGTCACTGTCTAGCCTTTTTTTGATTTTAGTGAGTTGTGGATACAGATCGTTAATGAAAGTTAATTACTTTCCACTTTCGATGAATGATTTTCTTGGCATATTTGAATGAGTTCATTAGCTTGTACAGAGAATGTTTCTTTAATGCTGAGAGGTTCAACTTCTTATAGTTATCTGAAAATTAAAAATTGGCATCAAAGTGATTATATTTTTTTATATTTCTTTTTTAAAATAATAACTAGTGGTATTATTTTTAATATATATATCGTAGATAATTCCCTTATTATTGTATGTTATTTAAGTAGTTAGTGGGTTGTTGACTAACTGATTATAGTTTAAAATTGATTTTTATTTCATGATTTTTTTTAAGTGCATACTTATTTATTGTCCCAGCAAAATGGTTATAGTATTAAGCAAAACACTTGAGTATATTCAACTTAGACCATGATACTTTGTTTGTTCAACCAAATTAAACACTGGATTTTGACGAGACTTAATGCTTATAAAATTATGTTTTATATTTTATTGTTTAAGTAGATAACCAAAACTAAATTAAATGATTTGTTGAACTTTAATTTAACATGCTTAGATATAATTAACCTTCTAGATTAATTATCTTATAAATCATTTAACATTGTGAAATTATTTCTCTAAAGCAAAAAGTGCATATTTCATATCCTATTAATAGATAGAGAGTGAACCTAATAGTAAACAACTATTTTACTATATAACTTTGAAAGACTTTATAAACTAGGCCTGCAAAATCATTGCATACTTGATTCTTAAATTTGGAAAGAGTTTAACGCATAATCTAAAAAAATGTGTGTATTTAAGTAGTTAATAATGATTTTTTATACTCGTTTTAAGTTAAAAGTAACAACTATAATACTTTGTAGTTTTTATTCATATATGAAATGAAACCTTTAGTTTAGGATAAATTATATATAAAACACGTGTATTCACTTTTATTATTTATTAGATATGTACATCTTCTACTTGACATCTCTTTTAAACTACCTTACGAAAATATCCTAAACTTTCTACAAATCATTACACATGTTCAACACATCTTTTACATGATAATAAAATTTTCATGATTCATTTAATTTATCAATAATTTTTAACGTATCTATTATACTATCTTCGTACTTATTAAGAAAAAAGTTATGCTTTTTTAAAATATAATTAATTTTACTTTGTTTATTTACATAATATTTTTTACAATACGTTACTTTAGTTAATGTCTCAAATTCAGTTACGTACTTTTTTATTTTAAAAAATAGACAGGTAAGAAGAATATTAATTTTTAAACAGTTGATTTTTTTTTAACATCTATGAGTTTATTTACTTTTATATAAATAAGATAGGACATAATACATGAAAAAGAAAGCATTTAATATATATTAATTTAAATTTATAATTTTTTTACTTTTGACAGGAAACTGGGAACCAGTCATGTCATTAATGGAGGTGGGTAGGGTACTGGGGAAGACAAGCATGTGTAATGTATGGTCACTAAAGATGTTGATTATGTTCAACATTGCATCAACTCAGACACAAACAAAGGGGCTGCATCACCTTCATCACCTTCTTGATGTGACTCATTAATGTACCCTCTTAACTATTTCTTCTTAAAAGAATATTAAGATGTTACTTATACTCACTTTTTTTATTCATGGACTCTCTCTGCATTGCTATTAATACTGCAACTTTTTTCCAGATTAAATCCCATATAAAAACAAATATGTCATAATGAATTTATTATTACATTGTGTTCGGTTCAATGTATTTAAAGAAACAATCTTACTTTACCTTTCTTTTTATTCAAATCCATCATATTAATGTTTACTTTGTTATATCTTTCATTGCAAAAGAATAAAATTGTGTTAGAGTAATCCCATTTCTGAATTTAAATAGTAAAGATGGTTTTGCATTTGTCCCGTAAAATTTGGCTTTCGTTGAGAGGAATTTTCTAGTTTATTTTAAGTTTAATATATTTTAGAATAATAATAATAATAATAAGTAAATATACATTTTAAAAATCAAATATATTTAATTAATAAATTTTTAGAATTTGTAAATAATATAACTTTATTTTGATCTCTTTTTATAAATTTTAATCAACAACTTTATGACACTGGTTTTGTTAATATTACAAAAAAAATGGTTAATGCTGAGAAAGACTTTCTACCAGTGTTTTGCAATATTTAAATAAAAACATTTTGATAATGCTTTGATAAATTTATCCAACTATTGATATGTTCTTGAATTCAAGAGGAGTAAATCAAGTATGAAAAATATTTAATGCATTATTTCAAATATAAGAAAGAGTTTAAGTTGAAGTTGCTCATCTATTAGAAAAAATTTTTACAATCATGTCTTTCAAGAAAAAAGAGAAACCATGTCAAATGATAAAGTGCTACAAATGAACTAGTTATGTTCCAAAGTAATACTCAAGTTTTTAGTCACAAATGACTAAATGTTTAAATAATAGTTGATGGGTTAACTAGGAATAGAAGTGACTACATTTCGAAACAATACTCATACGGGTTAGTAAAAAATGATTACGAACCAAAACAATACTCATGTTATATAACTTGCAACATTAGTTTGCATAATAGAACTCGATCTATTGATTCGTAGCATACACTATTAAACAAACTAGTATAAAAATTACTAAGTATCTTTCTTTCTTCTTATTTTGTTAAAATTACATGTTATGAAATGTGCTCTAACTTAAGAAGTAAAAGTTTTAAAACTTAATTTAAGAAAAAAAATAAATTATAGATCATTTGTCAAGTATAAAAATGTCATATGACAATATATCATTACACTATATCTATAAAAACTCCAAAAAGTTTTAAAATACCATAACACAATCCAACCTTTCATTAATATTTTACCTATTTTTCAGAATTGAAATCAAAGTTCAACCTCTAAAATGTTAAGTGACTTAAAGTTCAACCTCTAAAATGTTAAGTGACTTACATCTATTAGAAGAAAAGATTCAACAACATGCCAGAAACGAACTCACATCTAATCATGCAAAAGAGTAATCCTTTTAGGTTAGTAAATGCATCATCCACTACAAGAAAATCATGAAATAGAAACCAATTTTTAGAGACCAAAATAATTAGTTGCAATAATAACTAAATTAGAGACTATTTTAGAAACTAAACAAAAAATTGGTTTATAAATTAGTTTCTATTATTTTATATTATTGTTAAATAGTTTCTAAATTGGTATCTAATTAGCAACCAAAGTTTTAGAGACCAAATTTAGAAACTAAATACTTGGTAGTTAAAACCTTGGTTGCTAATTAGATACCAATTTATAAACTATTTAACAATAATAAAAAATAATAGAAACTAATTTAGAAACCAATTTTTTGTTTAGTTTTTAGAATGGTATCTAATTTAGTTACTATTGCAACTAATTATTTTGGTTTCTAAATATTGATTTCTATTTCATGATTTTCTTGTAGTGATCACATTTAATTAAGTAGAAGCAACTTTGCAACCATACAACTATACAATTATGTTCAACTTTAATGAGTAAAATATTCACCAAAAATAATAATAATAAAAGTGATTGAGTAGGTGATACATGAAGTATTTAGTTGAATATGTTATAATCGTAGTGTAATAATATATCTTTGAATTTTTAGTGAATATGTAATAAGCATGCTGCCCTACCAAAATCAAATCCTGCATCCTGATTGATTGAAAGGCAAGAGGAGTCGTGAACAGTGTTCCACAGATCAACACCAACCTCTCAATCCTTCAAAAAAATCCATCCAAGGAATCGCTCACCCCCTTCCACTCTATTTCTTCTTCTTTTTTCTTCTTTCTTTTTCATTTTTGTATTTAGTTTTTCCTCCTTTGGTCAATTTCTGTAATTTTCAAGCAATAACTAGCTACACCAAGCCACACATTATTAGAATCCCACCATAGAAAAGACACGTACCTTTGTCACTTACCATACAAATGAAGAGTCTCCAAGTGGGTGACGTGTGAACTAATTTCCCACCCATTTCATTGCTCTTTTTCACCCACCACTCTCCAAAATCTTCTTTCCACACAAAAGATAGCAGCAATACTCAAACTACGAACACCACCATCACCACAGCTATAGCACACAGAATCACCAAAACAGCTCTTATGCTATGTCCCTTTTCTGCATGAAAGAGAAAACCCTTCTAATGTCTCCCCAGCCCTCTTACTCTACTGAATCTGACAACCAGATTCCCCCTCTTCAGCCATCAAAACTGAAGAAACCCCACCACCCCAAAGACAGGAAAATGGGCCAAGAACACCAAGAGAAGAGTGACAAAACTTCTAAACCCCACCAAACCAAGGTGGAAACTGCATTGGATAGTGATACCGAAGGAAAAACCGTTGAAGGTGAAGCTAGTGGTCGTGAGAGGTTGAAGAGACATAGAGTTGAAGTTTCTGGGAGGGTTTGGATTCCTGAGATATGGGGACAAGAGGATCTCTTGAAGGATTGGATTGACTGCACAGCATTCGATGCTCCTTTGGTTCCAAGCAGAATAGTGATGGCACGAACAGCTTTGGTGGAAGAAGGTCGAAGAGCCACATCGGGTGGGTTAAGAGTCGAGAACAGGTGTTGAATTCTTGGTTTATATATAATTGGATTATTCAGTTCATTCAGTGACAAGAACCATGTATTGTTATTGGTTATTATGAATGTTTTGTTAATCCTTAATCCACCATCGTGTTTGTATTATCCGTTTTGTTTTGGATATATGTAAACATTTTTACATCCTGCGTTTTCTTATTCTGGAACAGGGTTTCATAAATACATTACAAAAGTTAAATTCTAAAGCCACTTCCCACAACCTTAAACTAGTCTACAAAGTCACATTAGTTATTACTTTGTTGTCTCTTTTTCTGAATATAATTAGCTTCTACTTTGTTAAACCACAGCTTTACCAACTTTCATTTTTGTTCATTTATTTATTCCTATCAAATTAAATACTAGACTAATTAGTAAGTTCTTCATGACTTGTTCTTTTCCACAAAATTTGATTGGGAATGTTTTAAAGCTTTCTATACTTAATAAAATATATATATATATATATATATTAAGAAGTGTAATTTAAGTTTAGTTCAATCTGTTATGTTAACAGATCTAATTTAAATCTAATTTCTATACTTAAACAAACACATTTTTGCATCGGTTATGTTAAACATACCTAAAATAGGGTAACAAGGCCAACATAGATGCAATTAATGACAGTAACCAAGGTAAATAACAATTACTTACGACAGGTGCTTGTTTTTTTTTTTTATAAATTTTGTTTGTTTTGGAATCAAATCAAAACTTGCAAAAAAGAAATCCGACAGTACAATACACTGGCATTTGCCAGATTCAGATATACAACATAAAATAGAATGTTTTTAACTAAAGATTCAATAAAATTATTTAATTTAATCCAAATGACCTAATATGGAAGACAATGATAAATCTAACTACTATTTATGTTGGAGAATATATGTTATTACTGGTGTCTTATTTGCAACATGTAAATATTTTGTTTATGATATTATTAAATGGTTTCCTAAAAACATCTAATGACTTTTTTCTACAATGTAGCTCTTCACAATGAAGTGTTCCCATGGTGTTAATTTTTCATATATTTTTTCAAAATATTTATGTATCTCTAATATTTGATGAGTACTTTGATAACACTTTTAAGTAAATATTCACAAAAGCTTTTCTTTTCTTTTGTATAACAAGTTGGGAGCAAGTAGGTCTAATAGTATGCGAATGTAACTCATAATCTATATTCATCTCAACAAAATCTTCACATATTTTCACTCATTGTCACTTTTTTTTTGACATGTGTCTAACATCTAATTTAGATTAATAAGAAAGATAAAAAAAATATATATAGTTCCCCTGTTCCAAATGTTTTTTTATTTTATTTCAGTTCTTTTGTCTTTTTAAACATAATGTTAATGCTCTTGACCTACTCATATACATGCTTACCATTCTGAAATGTCAATACAACCTTCCAAATCTATTAAATATTTTTTTAATCTATGATATTGAAAATTGTATTTTTTAATACAATTTTTTTATTATCATAAATTGAGTAATTTAAATAACTTTCCTTTAGTTTCTCACTCGAGTATGCAATAAGATGCCCCTTCTTGTAACAAAACTTCCCCTATGCCCACATTGCTTACATCACACTCAATTTGAAAAAAAAATATGTGGAAGATTGGAATGTGAGTTAAAAGATTTTTTATTTGCTAAAATCTTTTTCGTGATCTGCATCCCATTTGAACCCAACACCATTTTCAATAATTTCATTCAAAACAAAAACAATTTTGTTGAAGTCTTTGACAAACCTTCAATAGAAGATTGCTAATATATGGAAACCCCTTTACCTTAGTGAAGGTTGTAGGAGTTTGCCAATCCTTAATGGCTTGTTTTTTTTTTTTGTCTTCATCCACTTTCACTCCTTGAAATCCCATAACAAATCCTAAGAAAATAATTTCATTAAAACATAATAAATAAACATTTTTCTAAGTCAACATATAAGCCTAATATTTGTATTTCAAACAGTGTATCCAAAATGTCATTTTCAAGTTTTAGATTGCTCAATTTCAAAAACCTCTAAAGAGAACATCATATATTAAAAAAAACCATAAAAACCTACCAATATTCAGTAAATGAGTTATCTACCTTCAAACCTTACAAAAACATTAATCTTCAAGTAATTGCTTTACTAAAACTTTTAATATTCAAAATAGCAACAAAACTAGTGAGTTATAGAAAAATCAATGAAAAGAAAGCAAGCAAAACATTCATATATGTTTTTTATATATCCAATATAGTATCATATTATTTATAATTCGAGATTAATCATAATTTATGTTTTTTTTTCTCTTCCAATATTCATTTAGACAATTTTTACTTCAAAACAAACAACACTTCAAATGATTGATTTCCTAACTTTAGATGAAAAAAAAATAATATATAATAATTTCATCCAACCGTGAGAAACCCACCGGCCCATTTATATAATTTTGCCCGCTTAGAAACCTGGCCAACCACACGGAATCCAAAATTAATAATTTACTTTCTCTATGAATAATGTGAAGATCAATTACCACGTTCCACTCTGACAATTTTTTTTTTGTAGAAAAAGTAACAGAATTCTTCGACTTAATTTTATTATTATTAAAAACAAATAGCAGAGAGAAAAAAGTGAGAGTGAAATATGGTTGAACACGTTGGCCACAGTATGTACTTTGATGCACAATCTACTATAGATATTTTGCGTCGAGTGCTTCTGAATCTGCCAACTCTGCTTCAATACCAATTGTGAAGTACCTTTCTCTCTATGTCATAATACCCATCAAAGCCACAATATTCACCCAAAACACAAACTCACTAAAACCACAACAAGGTTGGTTTTTTTTGGAGGAACCTGTGTGAAGTGTACCTTTTCCAAACTCATGGTTATGGCTGCAGCTTTGAGTTTCTCCCAATTCCCCGTTTCTGGGTATATTTGTTTCCCCAAAAGGAGACTACCCAGTAGAAGTTTTTACATACGAGCCATGTCTGAAACCTCTTCTTCCACTTCTGTGAGTAGCCAACAAGAACAACCAACATCTGATTCTTCTTCAGCTTCATCCTCGTCGGTGACAATTGCTCCTCCCCCCAACTTCAAGCCCCCTGAGCCTAAACGCTTTGCCATCAGACCTGACAAGACCGGTGAAGTGTTCGGAGCGCTGCTTCCTCTCCTCTTTCGCTTTGCCACTGGAGTTTTCGTTTCTGGGTAAACCATAGTACGCCTTTTTCTTCATATTTGTCTCTCTTTTGCACTTTTCTGTTTTCAGTTTTGTACCTTGATTCTCTAAGGCCTTGTTTGTTTCCTGGTTTTCTGTTATTTGTTTGCTTGCTCCCTCAGAACATTTGAAAGTGTTTGTCCCATGAGCCTATTTCTTCTTTCGAAAGATTTATCTCAACTTCAAGAAGGGAATGAAAACACATCCCCAACTGATTCTGTTTTTTTTTTTTTTTTTTTTTTTTAAATACTTGTTTGGAATAAACCAAAAAGGGAAGAAGTGATTCAAATAAGCCATTAGCTTTTGGGTTGTGACACTGGAAATTCGAAGTTGATTTTCTTTTAAAAAAATATTTTCTGACACGTTCTTACGGGTTTCAATTCCTAGTCCGTATCTGGTTTGTGAATAAAATTGTTTGGTCAGAAATTTTGATAGTTATTGTGTTGAAATAAAGTAACTATATCGGAAGAGTGGTGGTAAAATAATATCAGTGGCTTGAGTTAGTTGTGTGCTTGTGTGATGTTTTTAACATAGTTCAATACAGAGAAAAAGTCAGTTAAACTGCACAGACAATAACTGCTGTTTCAGTAAGAAAGATTTGAGAACTGTTGGAAGGATCGGACCTGGTTGGTGTTATGTTATGGCTCTTCTGATAGAAGGATCATTATATTTTTTTTTGGTGAAAGAAGGATCGTGATACTGTTGAAGACTTGCTGGAATTGGCTTCCCTTGAAAGATTTAATGTTTAGAATGATGTTACGAGACTGGTGCTTAAATTCATCAAATACATTCTATAATTAAGTTTGGAACTTAATTAGGAGCTGAACCTTAAGCTGGATCAGTCATTTGAAAGGAGCCTCACTTCTAAAAGTATTGTATTACAAAGGGACAATTTTGTCAAAGTTTAATTATTCATTTAGTTCTTATACCCATATAATATCTAAGTTTTAGTCCCTACCCATACACTTTGAACTTGTTTTAGTGCTTAGACATAAACTTTATAATCTGGTTTAGTCTAATAGCTTTTACAGCAAAGACTAAAACAGATTAAAAAGCGCATACGTTGTTGTTTTTAATACGCAAGGTGTAAAACGAATAGTTTTAAGTGTAGAGACCTAAAATTAAAATTTGTATAGGTATAGGGACCAAACGAGTAACTAAATATTGTCTTTAATTTATTGTGTATGTATGGGGGCCGTTGAGTAGAGTTTATTTTTGTTCAAAGAAGTTGAAGACCATAATTAAGATGTCTTGTTTTCATTTTGGAGTTTTCCTTCCTTTAGATTGTAAAATGCTCCTATTGAATGCATGAATGATTTATTTATTTATTAGATTCAATGTATAGCTGTATATATAAGGCCAAGCACTATCTGAAAACCTATCCAACATAATTTACGGGCAGACTGATTTTGTGGAGGTCATTTTGGGTGTTCTAGAAGGAACGTGTTATATGTGAGAATATATCAAGATACTGGCTGAAATTTTAAACTTTTATGCTTTTGTTGTGCCATTGACAGGTATTCTTTTTCATTTGTTTCTAAGGATGAAATTCCTCCAGGCCAATATGCTTTGGAACTTAATGGTAGAATCTCATTCTCTATGTTTAGTTCTCATTATTCTGCATACCATAGTCATTAATTATATGGCTGACTTGCAACTGAGACAAACTCTTAAGAGGCAGTGTTTATAAAGTTCAAATAAAATTACACCCATGCATCTTGCATGCTTTGACTGAAAGATTTTGTTTTTAGTGATAGTATCTTTGCACTTTTAAATTGAGTAGAGGAAATTTTAACCTGGTGAGGAGAGTATGTCACATGGCTTTCAGACCTATGAAAAGGGGCAAAATGAGACTTAGGGCACAGGAAAGGTGAATGATATGACCGAAATTTGTTTTAACCATTCCAATGGCCTTCAATGATCCATGTAGTTGACCTCACTTGGTGGGATAAGGTTATTATTAGAAAGTATGTTTAATTTAACCCTAACTAAACTTCACAAAACTGGCCTGTAAGGCGATAATTGTCCTCACTTATATACTGAAAATTAGTCTTTTCTCTAGTCAATGTGCGATCTTCAGTCGTTATTGTTATTGGTAGTATCTTTGCACTTTTATTGTGTCAGATTCCTATCTCATAGCAGCATCTTTATGCTTGACAGTTCAAGAATCTCTCCCCCCTTCCTTTCCCAGCCTTATTCCTTATTTTTCATGTTAACATGAGTAGCACGATTTCAGGCATTGTGATTAAAGAAACAGCAAAAGTAGGTCCTCGCCCAGAGAAATATATTGAGATATATGAATTTGAGAGGTACTTTACTCTCTTTGCTGTCATGCCTGGACTAAATACTTCCTTATTTTCATCTTTTCTCAAAGCAAAGTTGGATAACTGGCTTTTTGTTTTGCCTTTGTACCTTTACATTAGCCTTTTGGCTTTCTACTTGCTGCACTACAGAATTCACTAATTACAAGTGCTATTTTGTTCTTTCATTATGTGCCATCTTGGGTCGTGAGCAGCTGTCCCTTTTGCCGAAAGGTATGAGTACTTTTAGGATTCAAATAAACTTCTATTTCAAGTTCTTTTCATGAGAAATTTTTTTCTCTTTAAATAAATTTGTTTGTCAGTTATTGTGTGAAGTGTTAGTTACCATGATTTGATCGTCACCTCATGCTATCATTGAAGTCTTGAATAAGCATTGTGCTTATCCTTTGATTCTTGAATTTGAGTATGGAGATTAGCACTGAGTTCAGTGATCTCTAAGGATAAAGTCTAGTCCTGCTCTTCTCTGTCAGAATCTATTGCTATCCTTTTATTGGGAAGAAAATTAGGCATAATAACAAAGTTGAAACTTCAAAATCTTACTAATTGATAGGGTAATGGTGGTTTTCTTTTGGTAATGCTGTTATAATTATAGAAATAAGAATAAAATATTTTATAAACAGGAATATCTAGATTATGTATGTATTATAGGAACTCTTTTATTTATTTTCGTATCATATCTTTATTACTAGAATCAAATCTCCTCTATCTATTTTGATTGTATTTTCTCAATATAAGCAAAGCATCCGTGCTATCTCAAACACACATGGTTTCAACTCAATATCTCTTTCCTGTTGTTCAACAATTATATTAGCAAGACTTATTTGTTGTTGTGGGCTAATATATGACTGCATGCAGGTTAGAGAAATTGTTGCTATTTTGGACCTTGATGTTGTTTTCTATCCTTGTCCAAGAAATGGTCCAAATTTCCGTCCAAAGGTTCTTCAGATGGGTGGTAAACTGCAGTTCCCCTACATGGTAAGATTGATTCCTTTGAGCTTGAATCAAACAACAAATTTTTTTGTTGATTTCGGGGTACATTAAAAAGGAGGAAATTGAAGTGCACTAATCTAAACTGCTTTGATGAAATTAATGCAAAATATATCCTGTAGAGATGCTCATGAGTTCTTGTGGCATTTTATATCATCAACCCTCTTGAAAATTGGCTCAGAAGCTTTAAGTTTTAAAAGAAAAATATAACCTAGAATGAGGTCTTGGTATCAGTTACTCCTGGAAAGGAAGAAAGCGGAAGTCAAATGGTTGCATCTGATAGAGTTCAGAGGATCTACACCGTGGACATTTTCATATGATAAACTACTTTTTATATTTGGTTCATATAAATATCATTCAGTGATGTGTATCGATTTAAAAAATGATTTAAACTGCAGTAAATTTTATCCTTAGAATTACAATACTTTTTTGTTTCTAGTTTTGTATGTATCTAACATCACTATCCTTATCCGGCCTCATGATGATTGCATGGTTTCTTTGAGTGAGAACTAAGAAATAATATTTTACTTTTTCATCTATTGGTTTCAGGTTGACCCAAACACAGGTGTTTCAATGTATGAATCAGATGACATAATTCGGTATTTGGTTGACAAATATGGTTTGTCCCAAAATATTCTGTATTGTGCTTATGCTGTGTGTTTCTATTTTCTTGATACTTTTCAATCTATTAAATTTAATTACATATATTGGAGAGGAAAAATTATCATATGTATTTTATCATCTACAAGCATAAAAGAGGGCAAGTTTAGACAATAATACCTTAGCAGTCATACCAATGTGATTTCTGATTGATTGACAGTGTAAAAAAAAATGAAATTGACAATGCATAATCATTAAACACTTTAATTACATTACTTGCCTCAGAAACCATCTTGGCATATTGCATATATATGCTTAGCACTACAACATTTTGCTAGTACTTCCATTTCATTTTTTCATTTTTAAGAGCCTTAACTTTTCATATATGGTTTAGTGAATACTAATTTTGCGTGCCTTACTCAACTGAAAATATCCTATTTTTTATTGTATTGTCTGTGATGTAGGTGATGGAAATGTTCCTTTATCTTTATCACTTGGATTTTTAACGGTTAGAACCTGACACCATCAATGGTTTCTCACCAGCAGTTGAATTGCGTCATTGATGTTAATATCTAGGGCTATCTTTTTTTTTTCTGCAGACACTAACTGCTGGTCTTAGTATGCTTAGTCGTATTGGAAAGGTATTGTCAACTTTTTCTTCCGTTTTCTTAAGGGTATTGATATTTAACTAAAGTTTATTGAAAATTAATCCTTTCTTCAAAGTTAATGGAAGGAATTTTTAGCATATGCTTGATGGTGCGTATATGGCTGAATTATTTTAGTTGTCATTGTGATGTCACTTTTATCTGTGCAAAGCATATTATAATTTACAACTCTTCGATTTTGTTTTCAGGGGACACCTTATACTATAATTTACAACTCTTTGATTTTTCTTTTTTCAGGGGACAATTTATACTCCAGCAAAGTTCCCTCCAAAGCCACTTAAATTATGGGCATATGAGGTTGGTCTACAACATACAAACCATACATACTAATAATACTTGATGAATCAGGACTTCTATCCCTAAATTAAAGATCAGTATGCATGATAATGTAGCCATTATCTCCAGCTACCTAATATTAAATTTGAAATACTTGTTTCTTTCAGGGGTCTCCTTTCTGCAAGCTTGTACGTGAAGTACTTGTGGAATTGGAGCTGCCACACTTGCTTGTCAGGTAAAACCCACGTTTCTGAGCAATCAACTGTTCAAGTTGATTCCCAATAAGATTTCTTTTTTTGGGGACGTGGTTGTATTATAGAAAACTTAATTTCATGACCTTTACAGTTATGCAGTTACATTTATCTTCTCATGGATGACCCTTGTATGAATTGTTACTAGATTGGACCAAAACTGGTTTTAGTCCCTATATTTAAAAACAGTATGTTTGGTCTTTGTATTTCTGAACTGTGATAGTTATAGAAACTGGATCAGAAACTTAAGAAAGATGAAGTTTACAGAGATAAAAGAAAGACAAACAATGTATATTTCCTTCAATGTATGGTATTACATAAACAATAACTCTGGTTCTTTAAGGGACCAGTCTCCTCCCGACATATGTTTTTCCTGTCTTTTCTCTAGGCCCAACATGTATTTATACAAACCACTCTAGTTCCTAACTACTAACTACTTGTAACTACATAAAATAGGTCTATTCCCATTTCCCTTTTTTCTTTTGGCATAAACCTTTGTAGTAGGGGGTCATATCCTATCAGATAGGTTTTTCACCGACCCTGTACTTCATTTCAACATGACCAATGATGAAATTCACCATATTTCAGAAATGCAAGTACCAAAACCAACAATGTTTAACATGTAAGTGACTAAATTTGATTTTTAATAAATCTTGAGGCTATAATAGTTGTATAATTGTATTTATCAAAGATTAACTAATAAATCAATGCAGTTGCACTTTGTATGCACTGAGGGATCAGAAGGGGGCGTAATGTAGGCAACCTTAAACCCATTTGCAAAGAGCCTACTTCCATGTCTAGAAACATTGACCATCGCCCACAGAAAAAAGTTCATCTTCTATATTAATTAGGAAAAAATCTTATTTTTTGTATTGTAATAAAGTGAACTGTAATTTGTTAAACATTGATTCATGGTTTGTGTTAGGTAAAAGCAAATACAACATGTTGACAATAAAACAAACAAGATTGCAAGATTATTTTAGGAGGAGGTTTAAAAACAATAACTAAGCATACAACTATAAGTTAGTTTTTGTAGCTTAGTGTTTGCTTGCAATTGGGACCCCTTTTATAAGAAGTTTAAGTGTAAAGGGGGTCAGTTTTTGGAGAATTGAGTTTTGTAACTGGAATGATCCAGTGGGAAGGAGAGTGCTCCTTTGTATCTTGGTGTTGTATGATAGGTGAAAATAGAGAAGTTCAGATTTACTTTTCTTTGTTCTTCTCTGAAAGTAACACTAACATTTTTTGTCCGACCTGCCGGATTTGTGAGTGGCATAATGGAAAGTAGAGATTTACTTTTCTTTGTTCTTCTCTGAAAGTAGTGGTGATTCCTAACAATTTTTGTCCAACCTGCCGGATTTGTGAGTGGCATAACATAATGGAAAGTAGAGTGAGTGCTTTGGAGAAATGGGCCAACAAATAGAGGAAGGAGATTGCAAATTGAGAACAGACGGGACTTCAATAAAAGAAAGCATACTAGACATGGAGAAACAAAGGATTTGCTTCTTGAAGTCAAGAAAGGAAAGAAACAATCCGATGGAGGAGAAAATTCAGTCAATGGTGATGAGAAAAGGGAAGAGGAGGACATCGACAATGATAAGGATGAGGATGAACCACTTTTCCCTTTGGTAAAACAAGTGGAGTTGTGCATGTTTGAAGGGAGTGATCCACAAGGTTGTATAGCAAGGGAAGAAATTTTTGTTTTGAAGTTCAGAACGTCAAAGGATCACAAAAATTATGTTCATCATTAGCATGGAAGGAAATGCTGGCCATTGGTTCAAATGCTGGCAACAAAATTCCAAGAACCCTTCTTGGAAGAACTTACAACAACATTGTCAAGGAGATATGGAAACAGCAGGAGAAGCATAATTTTTTAGAGATTGGCCACAATAAGGACAGCCGGAAGTGTGGAAGATTTCATCTAGGAATTCAAAATCTTGGGTCATAAGCAAATCAAACATAATAAGATTAATTGATGGGGTATTTCTTCGCAAGATTAATCACACACACACACACACACACATATATATATATATATATATATATATATATATATTAATCACTATATATTATTATGCATTTATAGCCGGGCTATATGTATGTGTACTATTCATATTTTTTGTGTTTTCATCTTACTTTAATGTTTCATTTCAGTTGTGCTAGGGGTAGCCCAAAGAGACAGATACTATTTCAGAAAACTGGACATTTTCAGGTATTTGAATTTTCAGGTTCAGTTTGTGATCTTTATGCAAAATCACAGTTGTTTGATGATATGGTATTTGGTGTGTGAATGATGACTAGTTTATGCAAAATTCACAGGCACCCTTTTTGGAAGATCCAAATACAGGGATAGAAATGTTTGAAAGTGCAGAAATCATTGAGTATCTAAGAGCAACATACGCTCTTCAGTAGGTGATGTTAGAGGGAAACTCACTCATCATATGTGCCTTCATTTCCTTTTGTAGATGTAACTGCTAATAGCTCTAACACGCTCAAATCAATTTTTCTCTATATACAAATTTCATACACTTTGAATCAAGTCCCTCAATATTCAGCAGTGATTTAAGGTGATTAAAAACGTGGTTGCAAAGTTGTCCTTTGTTTCATTTTTATTTATTATTTGGGACTCTTCTCATTAATCATCAGTGATCTGAAAAAAATTAAATTACAATAACTTCTTGAAAGAAACCACTTAAGGGTGGTTTAACCCTTACATATACCTATATAATTGGAACCAATTTTTCTGATCCCCAAACCATAAAAAATGAGAGAGTCAAACGTACAAACGTAATGTTTTAAAACTTAAAAGCAGGCACATGTGATGTAAAACTGGTAATAAAGTATTTTTTCGAAGGAAAAAATAATTGCACAAATTTAACAAAATTGAAATTTTTATATAATTTTGAAAGAAAAAAAAAAACTCAAAAGATCTTATTTAGGATTAAAAATTTAAGTTGTTATCATAGAATATAATCTCATTTTATATAATTTGCTTAAACGAGTGAAACTCTTCGTTATCTCTGAGTTTTATCAGAAATGTTAACTTTTTATTTATTAAAAACAATTAAATACAATTTTAAGGTTAAAATATAGTTCGAAATCTAGCAGAAAAAAAAATTATGATTTTCACGGAATAAGAGAATGATTTAACAAGTGAATTAATCTTCGCAAAACATTGTTATAATTTAATTAATGGTTTTAGTTTATAGGTGTGTTTGGACATTTTTTTTATAATAATTTCTATAATAGAAAGAGAAAACAAATTCTTCTTAAAGTTAAAATTATAAGTGAATATGCAGAAATTGTTATTTATGGAAATTTTATTTTACTTAGAACTGATTATCTGAATATACATATGTTTTGTAAAAGTTGAAACATTTAGGAAATTTAATTATTAGTTCATTTTAGCTTCAATGAAATATTTTTACAAGGTGATCTTCAAGGATATTAGCCTATGAAAGAGCAATACGAAGTCCCATTTTTGGTGGTATTAAGATGGATGCAAGTGACAAGCGGTGACCAAATGTGTCTTTCATGGCTTCTAATTCCAAGTATATGTGTGCACACATCAATGATCTTTATTTTGTCATGGAGATATTTCATATATTCTCCACCATACTTTTAGAATTATGAAAGCTAAGATAAGAATCCCTCCATATGAAATGAAAATCTTCAAAGTATTTCTAGATGGATAACTTTTATGTGATAATTCCTTTTTTCATAAAGAATTTAAAAGAATAAGTATTTAAAATAGTCTCAGAAATAAGCACGTTAAAAAATATATCACTGAATAAAAATTCTTGCAAATGGTCTCTTATGTATGCATTCTAATTAGACGATTGTCCCTTTCTTAGTGAGACATTAGTAAAAATTAAATGATAGATGATGTAAGTATGGTTTTGACTGGAAGAATTTTGATTGAATAGATATAAATGATTTTTTATTCTTTCAAGATCTCATAACATTTTGTCAACATCAAGATCTCTTGAAGAACATGTTGGAAGCTACTTCATACATACAACTTTTCTGAAAAAGGAAAGATGTTAGTATTGTGAAGTCAATCACTTGTGTTAGGCTCCACGTTTTGCTTAAAAAGTTAAGAAAAACTATTTGTCTAGGCTTGTGAAACCATGTCATGTTCCAAATGTGTTGTCAAAGAAGACACACACATTCAATATTATCTGAAAAGCATTTAATTTGTCTCACGACTTCAAAGCATGTTAGAGCAATAGCATAAGAAAACCCCCACAATGACTATAAAAGATTTACAATTTTTTTTCAAACTTTATATAAAGAAGATTGATGAAAGTTTTGCAACAAGAACGAGCACAAGATCTTAAGTTATCTTTAGCCTTTTATAGTTGTAATGATGAACATTGTTTGCGTTCGAAAGCAGCCTAAAAGAGTGAATCAATCATATATCCATTCTAAGATGTAATCTCTCTTTTAGTGAGTAATCTGATGATCTTTTAGATAATTTTCTTTGTAAACATTTTGGTTTCGTGTAGGAGTGATTGCATTCTAAATAATACTCAATGGGTTAGTCAGGAGTGGTCGGGTTCCAAACAATATTCAAGGTTTTAGCCAAGGGTGATTGTATTTCAAAGAATACTCAGAATTTTAACTATGAGTAGTTACATGTCCAAATAATACTAGGTTGTTTTAACTAAGAGTGGTTGAGGTCCAAACAATATTCGTGTGTATCTTTACAACATTAGTATGCTAAGTAAATTTTCAATTGATCAATAACTAGATGTAGTCTTTTACGGGACAAATCAAGACAAATCAATATAAAGATACTAAGAGTAAATATTTTATTTTCCCAAACTAGTTTACCTTATATGTTATTAAAACATGACTAACTAAAGAAAGGAAAATTTTATAAACTAAATTTTTAAAGGTCTGTTCGTAGTGTGTAATTCATAATACTTTTTCAAATTGTAGAATTTAAAGTACTTTTCTAAATTATATAATTTAAAACACACTTTTAAATTCCAGTTAGCACAATCCATCCTTGAATATGTAACTCAAAATATTTCCAATGTACAAACAATTGAGACTTTTTCCACATTTTTCCAGCCTATGGAGATGGAGAAAGAAGATATGGATGTGTTAAAGAAATTGTTGCCAAGGTGTGTAAGGCTGTACAAAATCTGGACTGGCCTAAAAGCATAAATTTAAAAGTGGCAAAAAATAAATAAAAAAAGGAACGGTTGAAGATATTATGAGATAACAAGGAATAATAGAAGCAACCAACTTGGGCAAACAATGGTAAGAGAAACAAACTATAATTATCAATTAATTTGAAATTTATAATCTATAGCTTTGGTTTGAACAATACCGAAATCGATCATCATAATCAAGATTTCAAGTTCAATCTCGTGAATAAAAAGAAAATAGTTAGAAGAAACGATCTCCCTAAAGATATCAACTAAATTCTCTCACCAAAATTAATCATTAACAAAACCTCTAAACACTTCGTACTAATTACATAATTAAAAAAAAAAAAAAACACTACTAATGATAAAACATGTGGTTTAGTTAGACTATTTTTTTCTTCGAAGACTTCACCAAGCTCGTCTAAAAGTAGAATTACAGTGAATTGTTTCTTTCATGATAAAAACTGTTAAAAAGAAATCAAATTTCTTTTCAAAAATAAAAAGAAAACAAATTTGATGCCCTACTCGATAAAAAATGCGATAAACAAGCACTGAGATTTTTAGTCCACCCAACCAGAAAATTAATTTTTTTTTCTTCTTATTTGGCTGTGGAAAGAAGGGCAGTTACATACCTTCACCAACACCAGGGTCAGCAACTAGTAAATCCTATCCATCTCTCAAAAGAAAAGGTGCAGAGGCAAATTACCAAGATCAAAAACTTTCATGTAGCAAGCATAGAGGAAGAAGTATGAAGAACAAGGCACCATTGGAAACAATTCCACCATGACTGATTTAGCAGCATCAGAGACTGGCCATTCAAGTCCCCAAGAAGGTACCAGAAATTTTTTTACAAATTGTCATACATGATCAAACAAACAAACGTATTTGTTCTGTAAATTCAATGCTGCATCACTGATATTAATGATCACTAGCTAAAGTACAATGTACAGATCTGCATTGCAATAGCCATTTCTCAACACAATATTAAGGATCAATCATATCGAGCCCTTGCAGGTTATAACCAAAATGAAACTTATCCGTGTATGCAAATTGTAACCAAGGAAGACAATGAAACACAGATTACACATGTTGCCACCAATTAGTCAAGGCTTGATTGGTTCAAATTTTGTTGCATACATCTTGACCCTCAGAAGGAGGATCAAATAATAAAGAAATACCTGTCTTTACATAAGACAGCATTTTATCTTTTCTTTCTTCAAATACATGAATCATGTCATCACTTCTAGAATAGTGCTATATTTCCTCAACAATCAACTGCACCACTACTGTCTTAACAAATTAGAATTAGTTCAGATAAGAATAATAGCTTCTCTTTGGAAAAGGGACCACAATCATCATTCCAGCAACTTACCTCTACATGTTACAACCTTAAAAAATAGCCAAATCAAATGATCCCAATTTGACTTCCTTGTTTTCTGCATAACAAATACACAAGCAATTTAAGACCTTCCTAACTTCATTTTCAATCAAGAATTTTAACTTCCCTGTCTAAAACCAACCCATAGCAAAAATGAACGAAAAATTAAATGAGAATAAATCAAAATCGAAAAGAAAATCAAATCTCTAAGTCCTAGCTTGCTGAATGCTAAAAGCTCTGCTCACTACCACTTTGCATTTTATCCCATTCCCGTTTGCTTCTGCCTCCTCATCTCTGTTATCTTCCTGTGGGAATTAGAATGCAAATCACTACGAAAACTTGGGCTACTAGCAGGACGGTATTCAGGCACAAGCCGACCAGACTTAAACCTAACCCCACATGCATTACAAAGTGTTTTAGGCCCAAGGGGACCTGCCCGCCACTGTGGAGTTTTTTCAGCCCCACAGTGCTGACATTTCCTCCCAATTGGCGAGATTTTCATCCCTTCTTCTGCCTTGGAAGTTTCATTACTTGGTTGTCTCCACCAGAATTGCTGACCAGAGTTTTCATCAGCAATACCAGGGCGACACCTACTGCGTCTCTTGCTCCGTGCACGGACTGGGACCTTAAGGTGATCACAACTGTTTAGGAGGGAAATACTGTTACTGCTGTTATTACTGTTGCTACTGCCTGAGCTGTACTCAAGCATTGGGGTTGTTGCTGGGGTTGTTTTGCGCATCTTGGCTGTGTCAGGTTGAATACATGATAGGTCAACAAATGTTTCAACAGAAGGAAATGCATCTTTATTGGATAGCCATTCAAGCTCTTCTTCCACAAACTCCTGGAACATGAAAAGTGGGGTCATGTTAAACTTCGTATGTATAGTAAAAATGGTGTTTCAAGTCAACACAGGCATCAGACCAATGCAATTAATCAAAGATGAGTAACCTATGGATCAAGAAAATAGTGTCCACACTGTTTTATTTTCTTATAAATAGGAACATATGGCTCCACATTATGAAAACCTTGGAACCATAGTAATCATCCAAGTATGTGAAGAGACAGAATATACTGTTTATTTACCAATCTAGGATTTCCAATACAATTATGTCAATGGAAAAATAAGTAAAAATCTCTCAGCACCATTTAATTTTAAACAAAACACATATCTTCATTGGACATGCACGGAGGAAAACATAAGTTTCACCAGCTGATTTGAAATTTCAGAAACCCCTAATCAGATAAATAGCACCACTAATCACAACTAAAGTGGCCACTGGGAGATACTAATCCGGCAACAAAAGTTGCACCCTAATAAAACAAGTTGAAAGTCAATTAGAAACCTTTTATGCTCACTAAAAGATATCCCATTTCTGCATTTCACTCACCCAAGCCACCAGTTCATATTCCAATTCCAGCTGATTCCAATCAAACCATATATTCATAAATGTTCTTATCGGTTCTCTTTTTGCATCACAGAAGCACTAAAAAGTAACAAATCATAACTCAAAAAAGCAATATAATCTATTTTCTCATGACCATAAACATTCCTAAAGAGGTCAATTGGAATATTAAACTTACAGAATATGAATGGTTCGGATCATCTGGTACCAATGGATTAAACAATGATGGGTTGCCACATTTTGAGTTAAGTGAAGGACAAGGTTTCCTAGGTTTGTCTTCGTCATCATCTTCCTCACCTATGTCCAACGAAAAATCCAAGAGGTCATCCACAGAACCAATGGCCTCCATCCCTGAAAAGAAAGGACATATCGAAGCCTAAGAGTGCATTTATAAAGAGATAAAATAAAGGAACGAGTAAAAGTAAAAGTAAAGATGTGTAAACAAAATACATAAAATAGTGAAGAGAAACATTCCAAGTGTTTAAATGAAAAAATTAAAGTCACAAAATAAAAAGCCAGACTATACAATCTTAAGATGTCATGTTTACACATATAACATAGTTGTGAATAAGAGATGAGCCAGCAAGAGACAACATTTCATCAGAAACACTCTCCAAATTAGATTATATCTATATCTTTGTTAATTTAATTTAAAGACCTCAATATATATGATTGCAAAGTAAATATTTGATCATGGAACTCCCTTTTTAGGATTTTTGGTGAGCATTGAGACTGTTTCCCTACCTTGTAGGGACTTTTGCTGGCTTGTTTGAAAAGGTTAAAGGTTTTAAATAGGTCTGCGACCACCATTTTGACCACAACATCAAGGATTTTGGTTGGTTTGTGTGACCAAAATTGTGGTCGTATCAGCCACATTTATCCACAATTTCCTGCAATATCAAGAATTGTGAACAAACTGCAATTGCAATTGCAATCGCAATTTAAAATCTCCATAAAAACAAGATGATTATATTTTGCAGAAGTTTGCATTGCATGTCATCTGTGCAGAATTGCGGTCACATGAGGATCTTTTACGTTGTTACATGTGTTAGTCTGGTTCTAGACCAATTCCACATATTTTCTTAAAAGTTTTTACTTGTACTTTCTTCTTATTATGATATTATGAAGTAGGACATTGTCTGGTTAAGG
This sequence comes from Phaseolus vulgaris, assembly GCF_051622355.1. NCBI lineage: Eukaryota > Viridiplantae > Streptophyta > Magnoliopsida > Fabales > Fabaceae > Phaseolus > Phaseolus vulgaris. The sequence goes on along the minus strand of NC_143504.1, from coordinate 54,680,755 downwards.
TTGCCCAGTAACAAGTTTGGCTAAGTAGTTTTAGTCAATGGTTTTAGTACAAATAATAAGGGTAAACTTTTATGACAATCTACCATCTCTGCTACTATTTGCTGCATTTGGTGGAGTACACTTGTATTTTGAAGAAAAATTCCACTACCTCTGCAATTGGTTCTGAATTAAGAATGACCTATAGGCTTTTATTAGGTGTAAAGCATAACCTCCTTTGAAGACTGCATCTTTAGCTGTCATTGTTCTGGGATTGTGCAAATTTGTGTCATTTCTTTGTTCCAGAATAAAACAGCTATGAGAAATTATATATATACCTTAACCCAATGATATTAAGTCATACACACTGCAACCTTTCTGGGATATCTACAATTATTTCATGGAGAGGAAAGCCGCAAATTAAACATGGTAGCAAAAGAAGGGGAAAAAAATGAAAAAGCAACAAGGGAAGAATAGGGTTGGGAGCAACTATTATGAGAAACAAAAACATGGGTATGAACAAAAGAGCAAAAGACTAAGACTTACCCGATTTTCTAGTTGTGTGTACTTGAGTTGTTGCAGTAACAAAATGAGAGAGAAGAAACCCCAGAAGAGAGTTGAGTTGAGAGGGAGTGAGAGAACAAGAAATGGTGAGGCACGTGTAGGGATTAGGGAAGACTCATATTGATATTTTTATTTTTACATAGTTGTATTTTGTCTTTTTTTTCAAAGATAATATCTATATTTTATTTTCCATGATAAATTAATTCAGACAAAGTATTTTATATTACAAAAAAAACTTTTGTAATGAAATTTTATAACACTTCCTTCCAAAATATAAAGGTTAGAATATGCTTAATTTTGCAAAACTAAATTATCTTAAAAAGTATTATTTTTAAGAAAGTCGGTGAAAAGATAATTATTTTAAGAGTAAATTAAAAAAATAGTATTTTCAATTAAAATTTAAGGATATAGAATAGTTTGAAATTTGACCAAAAATGATTTTACTTTTTTAAAACTTTCTTAGAATACAATCTTATTTAATTAGTAAGAAACGTATCTCCTAGTATGGTTAAGGATTAAATACATATAAACTTCAAAATCAAATTAATTATTATGTGATTAAGAAATGTACTATCTTTCATTCAAATTAACACATGTTTGTAATAGGAGTTTATTTGTGTGTATGATAATCTTTTATTTGTTTGCATATTAAAATAGTTTTTTTTTTCTAAAAGTTAATGTTTGTATATCAAATATTATTGCGTATTGAAAAAATATATTAGGTTTAAACTTTATCTTTATAGTAGTCATACAAATATTAACTGTCCATAAAAAATATTATATTATTACTTATGTTCAATTTTTTAATAGTTTTTAATAGATTAACCTAAATATAATATACTTAACTATATTTAATGAAGAATTAAATTACATTCAATATGTTATTTATTATATATCTAATAATTAAATATTAATTTTGACATTATGTATCTATTAACCATAGATACTATATTATTACTTATATGTTCATTTGCTTTAAATTAAAATAATTATATTATACTATATATATTATATTGCCTATTGAAACTTTAAATTTACAATACATATTGATATAATATAATTAAATAAAAAGAAACTAATCATATTTAATAAAAGGTTAAATTAATATTATATTATTTATTATTATATAATATAATTAAACATCATAAAACTAGTTATATTTAATAAAAATAAATTAAATTACTCTCGTTATACTATTTATTATTATAAAATTGTGAAAATTAAACATTCGTTTTTGTATATTTATTAACATTAAATATCATACTACTACCTATCTTCAAATTCTAAATTTTACTTAAAATATTTATAATTTTCTTTAAAAAATAAATATATATTATTTATCTAATAAAAGAGATTCGAAAATGTTTTAGTCATAAATTAAATTTTGGCTTAAAATAGTTATTGATAAAGTGAAACTAAATAAAATAGACCTAGTAGTATTTAATAAAATATTAAATTATTTTAAACAATTTTAATTATTATGAAGATATAAAATTTAGTATGGATAAATTTTGAAATGATATAAGTGTTTTAAGCTTTACTCTATGTAAGAACTACTCTTGTGTAGGCAAAATGATTTTGTTGAAATCACATATTTGATGATGAGATGATATTGATAATATGGATGTGGAGATATTTATATATGAAGTAGTATGTGAATATATGTGATATAATACATTTTTTTTATGATATAATCATCATATATATTATATGTGATATTTGTATTATATACATTGAATGAATGCATATTATATATATATATATGAATGATAGTATCATCTTTGATAGGTATGTTTTATGGGTGTGTGGATAGAAATACATGAAAAGATAATGTGGTCTTATGGATTATAGTATTAAGCACAAAATTTATTAAGAAAAGAAGATATATTATGATTTAATCATGTAGATTAAAGCATCAAGTTTATGTTCTTCCATAAATTTCTAAGTGACTTAGTAATCTTGTATAGAAAGATCTTTGTATATTTTATTTTGTAAATTGATATGTATAATTTTATAATTTTATAAAGTACTTTACTATTATAGTTTATCTTTTCGTTTTGTAATGCTAATTTGACGATATCAATGTATAACAAATATTGTTATATCAAAGTTCAAGATATCATTTTACTTGGTTTTGATTATATGCTTAACAAAGTGTAAAACATAATTTTGTTAAGCATCAGTAAAACACAAGTGTATTGTTTAGCCTAAGAGACCCAAGTATTATGGCTGAACAGACGTAAGCATTGCACTTGTAATCTTAGTTTGATATATTTTTGCTTGGACAATTAATAAGATTCTTTTTTTTACAGACGATAACATCGAAGACTTACAAATGTTTATTCTATGCATGCAGGGAATGTTTGTCTCTTCGGTTCTCTTAAGAGGATCTTGCAATGTGTTAGCATAAAGATTTCTTGATGAATGTGCTTAAAGTTATTCCACTAAAAAAAATTAAGAAAAGAAAAAATGTCAACGTTGTAGAATTAGTCATCTATGTCAGGCCATATGCCTTTCAATGAAGAGAAAAAAAGCCACCTGCCTAGGCTTGATAATTCATCTTGTGCATCAAAAGAGTCGTGTAAAGTAGACATATGCATTTAACGTGTCTACGTGCTTAATGTGGTTAAGAGTAACTAAAGAAGATGAAAGGCTTGTAAACCTCACAACAACTTCAAAGGGATTTGCAACAACTATTTTCTTCTAAACTCTATATAAAAAGGTTTTCTTTGAAGAAGAAAGGTCGACAAAAGCTTGTAAATTTGTTTGTAATGCTTTCAAGCAATTTTTACCCTTGTGTTTGTGAGGAAGAACATTGTGTTTATTACTATCTTAAAGATTGTGCACATTTATATCATTTAGTGAGAAAAACTTTGTTCTCTTTTAGATCACAACATTTGTTTATCAAAGTGTTTTATCCAAGAGTGGCTAGGTCCAAACAATACTTGTACTTAGCCATAAATAGTTGTGGTTCAAATAATATTTGTAACTTAACCAAAAGTGTCCAAAGAATACATGTTGTTGTAGTTAGGAGTGGTTGGATAAAAACAATGTGTATCATACAATGATAGTTTATGTTAGTGGAAATTTGATTGACTATACTAGTTTGTGTGTTTTAGACGAGCTAGTTTAGAAATAACATGTGTAATAATAAGTATCTCTTATCTCTTTTTATTGCATGTTATTTATCTTCCACTAACATAAGAATGTTAGTTTTGCAAAAACAATATTTTAAAAAGAGTTTTTTACCGTATGTTTATCTTATTGAAGTTGCATCTAATGAGCTTCATCAAACGTGTCTCAAGAGAAACAACCCAAACTTTGTTTATTCACATCTAACCGATGAAGCTTTGCGAAAAATTTTATTTTTTGAAAATTTTAAATACATAATTCAATCCTTTTAATTTGTGTATTTGACATGTTTCAAGTTGGTATCAAAGCTAAAGGGTTGAGCATCTTACAACATCAAGAGGGAAAATACACATGGCTGGCATAGAATAACACCCAATCACCAAGGGAGCATCCCTCACAAGGACACCAACAATTTTAGAGGAGGATTACCCATACTAGAAGGACAAGATGGAGATGTACATGAAGTCCACACACTATCATCTTTGGTAAATTATAACGAGAGGACATATTGTCATCAAAGTGTTAAAAAAGACTTGACATAAGAAGAGTTTGATCATATATAGCCAAACAACAAAGCAAGGTACACTCATATCTATGCTTTGTCTAAAAACGAATATAAAAAAATTCAGTACTTTGGAAACAACCAAGGAGATATGTGATTACATGAAGATTAACTATGAAGGAAATGAGGATGTCCAGTTAAGGAAGGTTGTCACCCTCACATGCCACTATGAGTTCTTCACCATTAAGGACGGTGAAATCATGGACGATATGTTTGAAAGAATTCAGAATCTTTTAAATCGTCTAAAAGTTTTAGATAAAAACTTCTCCAAAGCATAGATCAACCAAAACTTTGTAGATAACATGCCTAAGGGTTGGGAGGCAAAACCCACCCTCTCCAAGAAGTGTGGGATTTGAAAAAGTTCATGTGTTGTGAACTTTTAGGAATCTTGAGAGTGCACGAGGTGCACCTCCAAGATCACGAGCAGAAGAAGACCTCTACATCGTTTGATTGTGGTCTACATTAAAGTAGATCTAACTCAGACGAAATGGAGTTATAGAGCTTTGAGATCTCTGAAGAGGAAGAATATACTTTCGTGGTTGAGTTGGAAAAATGAACTAAAGAAATATACCATTTCAAGAAAGTTTAAGCATATGCTTAAAAAAAAAGGCCAAGTCAATAGGAAGTTCTCCCAACAAACAAAAACATGAGAACTTCATTAGAAAGAAGGGTGAGACAATTCTCAATTCCTTGAATCATACTTTGTAAAGTTATTTGGAAGGTCTCACAAAGAAAAACATGGATTTGCTTGAAATTCAAACATATACAATAAAGATCATTAATTTTATTTAAATCATGTTCCCTTTTGTATCATTTGTGATATATCATATAAACGTTTGAAGCATTTTTTTTTTCTATAAATGATTAATCAACTTATGTATATTATTTACTACTTCTTTAATTTTATTTGATCTACAAAATATTTTTGTGATGTTATATTAGACATATTTTATTATCAATTAACTCGTTCTTATTAACCATCTAAGATTTGTAACTTCCTTCTGAATAACCCAACATATTTAGTATTTGTTATATATATCAAGTATAAATAAATATACAACTAACATACAAACAGACAACAGAATATACATGTAATTGTATATATTCAAGTACAACATTTAGTACTTGTTATTATCAAAACTTATCTTGAACAAGTACGTGAATAATAATAGACCGTATAAGTCACAACAATTTTAATTTACTAAAATTATCAAACCTACAAATCCTATTTTCATATATAATATTATTAATTCAAGTTTGAATTTTTTTTTTTTTCAAAACTCTTTGAATGAGAGAGCTTTGCATTCTAAAAAATATTTCCCAGGAGCATTTCTATCTAAATCATATGATGAAAAATCATAGTTTGATTATTTTAAATTAAAGATCACCATTTCTTCTTTCTAATTACATTATATAAGTTTATATATATATATATATATATATATATATATATTTATAGAGAGAGAGGTGATCTTGTTCTATGATTTTTTTTTTCATTTTGAGTTGTATTTCTTTTTATTTGGATTGTTAGGAGCGTTTCTTTGTGATCAGATTTCACAAGTAGCATTGTATAACCTGTAGAATTCAATATCCTGTGCTGTGTTGTATATTTTTGTTCTTTTTCTTAAGGAGTGTCAATAAAACTTAAAAATTAATGTATTAACATAGTCGAGTATTTAAATAACTCTACTCGATGTAGATACGTGACGAGAGTGAATGAGTAGAATTTTGATTGTATTACTCGTACTTTTATCTCATATAATTCTTATCTTTATTAAATTTATATTGAATGCTTTGAAAACTTAAATAACATTAAATATACACGCTTAAAATTAAAAGTAATTTTTCTTAATAAAATTGATTGATGTTCACAATTAAATTTTCATTAATTTGCATAAAGTAATTTTTCATTAATTTAAATAAAGTTTTTAAAAATCTTTAAAAAAATTAACTCATATATGTTTAACTCAACTTATGTTTTCAAGAATTCCATATTTAATAACTAAACAATAAGATTCAAATGAAATCATATTCTTATATATATATTGAATATATTAAAATTACTATAGATATGAATAGAGTTAGTTCCGTAAACCATTTTGTTCCGAAAGAACACTTTCAATAACTGTACTTGATTCAGCAAAGAAGGTAATAAGTTATGGAAAGAAGTGTGGCTCTCAATCATATGATGCATTTAGAAACACATGAATGAGATAGTTTTTAATCAAGCAAAGTCTTCTCACGGGTTCAAGTGCAATCGTAGGCTTGGTTAAAAACAAGGTTCTAAGAGTGTCTTTCTTTTTCTCATGATAAGCTCAAAGTCCAATTACTTATATTAACATGGTAGCATATCATTGATACTTGCGTGATTAAAAAGGTCAGATATTTGTTCTAAACGTTTGTCTAGATTTATCGTCATTGTAAGATTCTTAAAAAAACTTGGTATTTTTTTTATAAAGGTTACCCTTACTGTTCTTTTCTATTTAATTTATTATTTACTGATTAAAAAAAAATCATAAATTAAAATTCCATTGACATAAAATTAAACCATGTAAATGTATAACAAGTACATGTCATGTGAAGGTAACAACCACAATCGAAAGAAGGCCAAATGCTAATATTATTTCTACTTTATTCATACTAGTTTGTAGCTGATTATTAATTTCGACGTGCAGATTTCATGCTCCATGCTCTCAGGTTCTCCACAGTGATGTGCTCAGTACCGTTGTTGAACACAAACAAGTGAGCTTTTTTCTTTATTGCTAGTGTTGGATAAACCCTAGATAAGATGTTTGTTTTCCCTCCAGCTCCAAAACTCTCAATCACCGAGTGATCAATCTGTCATCAAAATTAAATATAAAAAAAAAACATATATATATTCTTCACGATATATTAAAATCATTTAAGAAAAAGATTTTTGTTTAATTTTTTTTATCTTTTAAAGTTTAATTTTCAATTTTAACAAGTAAGCGCTACTTTATTAAAAAAAATAAGTGCCATTTATAAAAACACATTAAATATGAATGTTTATTTAAAAAATAGAGCAAAAATATAAACTTTATTTTATTAAAATTCATGGGTTTGTTTATTTTAAGTGTATAGATATAGTAAAATGATGTGAGAGATAATGAAATTTGGCAATTAATTGGTAAATAAGAAAAGCCTTATTATAATGTTTTATGAGACGAAATTGGGGATGAGATTAGCACATACCAAAGTTCTGAGAGAGAGTTTTTTATGGACGGATAAATCGACGTCCACAAAACCTGCAAATGAAGGCTTATAGAGTTCTTTCTTCAAAGACGAACTGTGAAAGAATGAAGTTAATCAGAAAATATGCAGAAATCAATATTCAGACAAATAGTAAGAAGTGGAAAATTAAAATATTAGTTGAGTTACCTTGTAGCATCAGAGCACATGAGAATGACATGTTTGTTTGAAGCTTTGAAAATTCTGAAGAACACAGGAGTGAACTCTTCCAGTTTTTCTGAAGCCAATGTGAGAATTCCAAATGGCCCAATCCCTCCTTCGTTCTTTGAACCCTTTTCTGCACATAAATTCTCTGCGTTCACCCACCTTGAATCAAATGCTTCTGCCTTCTCCAAGCTTGAGAATGAGAAGCTAATTTCCACATCAGCCTGCGTTACAAAACTCAATTTCGTTTTCTTTGATAACAATACACCCAAATTAAACTCAATTATAAGTATAATTACCTGAGCTGCAGTAATCCCTTTAACTTCAACATAATCTCCCTTTTTAAGCTTCTTGTTCCTTAGGTTAACTTCTTTCTCTCTAAGACTGTTTAATTCCTCAACAGGCCATTGCAGCAATTGTCTCCCATGAGAATCAAGCCAAACAGTTCTCGGAATTGCCTGAAATTAGAAAACAAGAACACACCCAAAGAAAACTTCAATATATATAACATAAACATATGATTAATTAACATTAATTCCATGTTCATAGCTTACCTGAATTCCTGCCCAGCCTTTCTTGACATCATCTTCTTTGGTGTCTGATTCATTTGCCCACGCCCACACAACCCTTCTGTTCTTGCTCGGGTCAAAGAATGATTTGGAAGCATAAAAATTTCCATAATCATATCTCAGACCACCCCAACCATCCTCTGAAGTGTTATCCGGGATATACTTGTCCTTATTCCTAAAATACGTTCCAATTGTGTAGTACTCGTACCTAGTTTTGTCGAGACTATTCTTAAGAACATGCTTAACTCTATTCCCAACACTGGATACCTCTAACCCGTTTTTCCCTTTTAAAGAAACCGGGTAAAAATCCGGGCACTCCCACGTGCCCGTGGACGCAGCCGAATGGATCGGGTGCTTGACCCTGACCCACCTCAGAAAATCCTTGCTCCTGTATGTATAGGCCACTCCTCTATTTTTGCTACTGCCACCGATCAATATCCTCCAATGTCCGTCCCTACTCCACCATGCAGTAGTGGGGTCGCGGAACACACTGGCATTCATGGCGCGATCCGGCCTGATGACTGGATTAAAAGCTTTGGGCTTTACCCATTTTCTTAAAAACGGGTCTGACTTGTTTTCGGGTATGGTGTATAATTGAACCTCGTTGCTGTGTTTGTCAATCACTCCGGTGTAAAGAATGACCGGTCCTTTACCCGGGAGTACGGTGGCTGACCCGGACCAGCACCCGTATTTGTCATACGGGTTGGATGGGTATAAAGCGGGTTCAAGTTCTTTCCAATTGATGAGATCCTTTGATACTGCGTGGCCCCATATAATGTTACCCCAAACAGCTCCTTTTGGGTTGTATTGGTAAAACAGATGATAGACTCCATTGTAGTACATGGGACCTGTTATTGCATGACATGGATCATTATAACAAATTATACACCCTTTATCCTAAATTCAACACATTCATAACTTATTAAGAAAAACTTTGTTTCTTTAACATAAAAAAAAAATTGGAATAACATAATAAAGGTTTATCAAAGATTGAAATAACATACAAGAAGGAAAAACTAGTGAAAGTGAAGGGAGAAGTTGCTCACCATTTGGATCTGCACGTGCACCCGATTGACACCATGAAAGAATCAGAAAGCAAAGAATATCAGCACTCCATAAAGAAAAAAAGGTTTTATCAATTTTATAGAATTAAGACTGAATCCTAAGGTGAAGGAGGATTGAGCAGAAGAAAACCAGTTATAATTATCAATTAGGAAATTAATATGTTGAAACAATTTTCTTACAGGATAATGACAATTTAATCGTTTCTTATATATATGCACATTATATCATGGTATTGTACACGGAAAAAAAATGTACATTTTGTCACAAAGTTCAGTTATTAAATAAACTCGATCTTTAAAAGATAAACCTTTTCTAATCATCATTTTCTCAAGTTATAAATTTAAAGAACCGAATTCTTGGTTGCCCCAATATACGGAAAAACATTATTAGTTCACTACATTAATTAACAAATATATATATATATATATCATTTTCTAATTACATATGCGTGTCTATGTTACAAAACTCTTTTACATTTTTTTCTAGAAAGTAAAACATTTTTACATGTGATAATGTATTTTGTTAATTGATTTAGTTTAATTAATATATAAGGGCAACGATGTTATCTTTTATGTTTAATAACAGTGGAATAACTAGTTTATATTTTTTATAAGCAATTATTGATGATTTTTACTATCCTTTGCTAATAAAGTTTGTTTATCAACGAGATACAAAATTAATTATTAACTATTATATATATATATATATATATATATATATGAATTGAATAAATTTACAACAACACACCTACTAAACAACATTAGCTACACCCCTTTAACAATTATCAACATTAATATTAAACCACTAAATTATTTTGCAGCTTGCTAATACAATAAACATACTTAGATTATAGAACAGAAAGAAAACGAAAACGGATTAAGAAAATTCAGGGTTTGTTTCGGACAACGTTTTTTAATTAATTTTCTTTTCATAAATAAACATAGAATATCATTTTTTTCTTGTTTTTAAAATTTGATGCAAACAACATAAATATTGAAAAAAATAAAGAAAAGATGAGTAGATACTTTACGATTATTTTAAAATATAAAATACTTTGTTAAACCAATTAAGTATTTAAGTTCAGAAAGCAATAATATATTTGTAAAGAATAAAATAATGTGAAGTACATTTTAATTCATAAAATAAGTAGGAACATGATAGGGGGGAAAAATAAAAACGTAGAACTTATTTTATGAATAGGAAAATGATTTATGGTAGAGGAGAATAAATTGTGAAGCAGGAACGTTTTTGACTGAGATAAGACACCGCATTTGCATGTGCCTTAACCTAATACCACCATGTTAATTTGTAGCCATTCATCAATATGATAACACAGCAAACCAGTTTATGAACCAAATTATGAAACTTTCGGACACTCTTTGTTTGCTGATAAAAAAATGAAACTTTTGGACACATGCTGTTATTTTCTATATTAATGAAACTGAGTCCTTCATCTCTGTGTGTTAGTGGTCCATCACAAAAAGACAACGTGGAGGCTAAACAAGAATGTTCCAGCACCTTCACAGGAATAAGATGGGATAGGCCACTCCCATTTCTTATATATGCAGTTCTTTTAAGTATTGCTTACACTGTTCTTCAAGTTTTTTTTTCATTAATTTGTATAATAATATGTATCAAAATATTGTGTTAAGGTGAAAGTTCAAATTCTGGATTGAAGTTTTCACTGTTTTGGAGTATAGACCACTCTCGAATCTTACTGTTATTGGTTAGAAGTTGATTTCATATTATAGCAGAAAAGTGTAAGAGATAGAAAAAGGTGAAATGTGCAGTAAATGCGTGCAACATCCATTTTCTTCCTCTTACAATGGCATGCATCTATGTAATTGAAAAGGGAAAACCCACAGTGAACCTTGACTTTATTTTCAGTTTTGGCACAGATATATTGAAGCACCTAACAAAAGTTTAATACCATATCAATGTTACTATCTTCGTTTTTCCAACAAAGTCTGACATTCTATGCCACTACAAAACTATTCCATGTAAAATACATAGCAGAGTCTTCCAGATACTCAAAATATACACTACACCGCACTAAAGCACTAGTTAGCTTCATGCATGTGATTGTGTCCTACAAAAGAGTTTCGCGTGCAAGATTGTGGAATCAACTATAGAAGGGCATGCAAAAGCCACTAAAACACAAGTTTCCTTATGTTCATATTTCTAATACAAAATAATTTGTGTTTCTAAGTTATTCTTGTCCCATGATAGTCAAGATAAAGTATTGAGTAATTACCGATTATATCACATCTCTCTGAATTTTTCATTTACAAGAAAAATAATAAAACTTATATATATATATATATATATATATTAGAAACTTTATATTCAAATTAAATATATATTAAGATACTAATACAGTGTAGATGTTTGAAGTAAATTTGTGAACTTAAATTAATTTTTCTTTTAGTGACACGAGACAAAATAAAGTATTGTAGCTTGTTTAGGCACCCTATGTAGAGATTAAGAATTAGTGAGGAAAATTGATTGCACTCTAAATGAAGGGTATATGAGTAAGAAACTGTGAAGTTTACCATTGATCCAGTTCCTACGAGGTTGAAAATGGTATGCAGTTCTGTGAAGTTTGCTCACAGAAGGCACTGAAATGGATTGGAGACCCGGGTATATGCTGTGAAACGCTTCAACGCCATCGTTACATATCACAAAATAGAAGCAAATTATTATAATGGTAACACAAATAGGGAGAGCCATTAGAATGAACCAAAGAACAATGTGTGAAGAAGAAACGGGAAGATTGTGAAGGACAAAGGTACCTGTTGATGTTATTTATAGAGTGAAAAAGGTGAAGGTAGATCAAATTAGGCCATGTAAACACTTTTTATACTAGTTTCATTTTGGTATCATTAAAATTAAAATTGAGTTAGCTTGAACAAATATGATTCGAAATTTATTCTCAACACTTTAAATTTTATTAAACAGTGAATTTAAATTGAGTTAATATATATATATATATATATAAAGTTGCACTTTCAATATTAATTATAATTTTTAACTTAATAATAAGTGTTTGATCTAGCAATTGATAGTTAAGATTTCAAATTTGATTTTCATTGAAATAAATATCGAGAATCGATAGCAATTGTCTCATAACGAAAGTTAATGAACCAAATTACACTTTCAATGTATACTTAATATAAAAAGTTACACAATAGCACTTTCTAACAATATCTTGCCATTGTCTTAAAACTTTACTATAAAGTTTATAAACTTGTTTTAAAATCATTAGATGACATAATCAATGTCTAATTGGAAAAACTTTAATATTTAAAATATCCCTTTTCTAGAGTCAGCAATTTCTTTCAAGAAGTGACAACGAAAAATGATTTAATTTCTTAACTAAAATGAAACCCTTCGAGGTTTGAATGCAAGGAGAAGCCAAAGTATAAAATAAATGTTCACGAGACTTTCTTTTACATACTTATATTTATTTTGTTATTCCCAACTATCTTTGCACAAGTTATATAAAATTATTTTAGAATAAATTTTGAAGTAGTAGATGTCGGTTACTAAATAGTCTGCCCGTGTCCGTTTTCCCTGCTAACATTGCAAAAAAATTTAAAGCTTTATTGAACTCGCATCCCTTTTTCCAAAGTTAACATGTTGATAATGTGATATTTTGAGAAAAGTGTCAAAATGTTAATAGTATTTCTTCCTTTTATTCGAGAAGAGATATATATTGTATTTTCAATTCATAAATTGTTACGCCATATTGTCTAATGTATGTGGTTTATTATTTCATATAGGTATTAATTTATTATCAAAATAGTTACATTTAATAGCGATATTGTAAACATCTTTAAATTTATATTATTTCTATTTTTTATATATAAGAAATAATAAATAAATGTGAATCACTTCAGGAATGGTTCAACTCTTATACAAAACGATAACTTATCCTTTAAGAACGAAAAAAAAAATCAAAAACTTCTACCAACGTCGGCGAGCAATACAACTACCAACATCCAATCAAACAACTAGGAAAAAACCAACACTGAATCAAATACATGCAAATCAGAGGGTTTTTTTTTTTATCAGCAAAATCAGAGGGTTAAGACACCAGAAAAACAAGTTGAAGGTACTTTGGAGGCGACCCAAGACCAAGCCTTTAGTGGAATAAGAGCAAACATTTTGAAACATCCACCCCCCCTTTAAAAATTATCTTGTTCCTGTGTCTCCAAATCTCACTTACTATAGCGATCCAAATAGTCCTTCAAACCGCATTAACAGATTTAGATGAATTACACAAACTGTAAAAATTGAAAAAATAAGAGTCAGAATGATCCATGGACGCCAAACCTAACCAAGCGTAGCACTAACTCCAGACAAGTCAAGCTATCCTGCACTCGAAAAACAAATGGCAACAAGATTCCTCTTCCACCCCCGCTCATAGAGCATATAATTTCAATCACTACCCCTCTCCTTTCCAAACTAGCCTTGGTGGCTTATTTTCCAACAACCTCCAAGTTGTGACATGGGTTGATGGCAAAGCCTTAATCTTCCAAAACTTTACGTACACGAACTTGTTTCCCCTTCTAGCTCACCCTTTAAGACAACGTAAGCAGAATTGATCGAGTAAGAAGAATACTCACAATCCTTCCAGACCCAACTACCATCCAAAACCAATTCAATCCTCAAACCTTGAAACTTTTGAAGAAGTTAATCTCCAAAAAAATTTCTCACTCAAACAGACACCTCCTTCAAACTAAATTCCATTCCAGATCCTATCAACCCAATTTTCAAACTCAACTAAATTACACTCAGAAGGAGCACAACCTCAAAAAAAAAATACTCTTCAATAACTTAATAACTATTTTTTATCATACTACATCAATATATTGATAGTTATAGTTTAAAAACATAAATACCATAGAAATAACAAGCTGATAAAAAAGAAGAAGAAACAACAAATAATAATGACAGATTGTTACGTTTACTTCCACTTATATAATCTAAACATATATTAATTATATTTATTGAATAGGTTTGCATAGTTTAAATTTACTTTTTTAGACATGTCAGATCAAAATAAACGTTGGTTTAACTGTATTCATGGTCTAAACCTGTCAAATCCATAATAGTCAAAACTATGAAAACACTGTACATAGTTCAAATACACCATATACCATATGCCAACCAAAAATGAACACATTTTCATGAGCCAAATTCAATACAGTGATAAAAAGTTTAATTCTATAATTGTTTCTAGTTTGTTACAATAGTGTAAGATACTGCATTAAAATTAAAATCAATAAATTATTAATTTAGGAAATATTGATTGATTAATTTTTAAGTTATTTATTGAAGGTTTATATAAGGGACTTGAGGAAACTAAGAAAAATAGGCGTCAGAAATAGAATGACGATCTCTTAATGTTGTCTTGTGACTTAATTTACTTTTGAAAAAGTTTTCTTCAGTATAATTTTTCTGCAAATAAAAATAATGATATAATTGAATATTTTAGTAAACTATCCAAACTCTATCACTATATAATAATAATAATAATAATAATAATGAACCTTTTATGATTTTTTATATCTTTGATATATTGTTATAAATTTTTATATCGACAGTCGATTAAAATTATGATTGATTACAATAGTTATTTATAAAAGAAAAAGTAATAATAGCTATATATGAGATTTAGTGTGAGTGCATATTCTTACCTCAATATGTCATTACTCAAAATGCTACGTCAACCATTTTGTTAAAAAAATTGATGGTAAATTAATTGTGGATTAAAATGCTTAAATTAAAAAAAAATGTAATAAAACTTTTTAAAGTTCAATTGTACATTCATAAAACAATAAGAAGAAAAAAGCGGATTTAAACCCAAAAGATATAATAAAAATAGAAAATAGGTATAAATAGGAGTGTTAAAAGTAACCCACCATAGAATAACTTCCTTTAATAGGTCTTCCTCCCATCCCTTCTCTCTCTCCCTATCTATCTATCTATCTATATATATATATATATATATATATATATATATATATATATATATATATATATATATATATATATATATATATATATATATATTTTATTTTAGCTATATAAATTAAAATTTAGATATTTTTTTAAATAAAAAATTTCATATTAGATATTAATGCTAAGTAACAACAATTATTTACGATCACATAAAAAAAATACAAAAATATAAAGACACATATCAAAATCCATATGTTAATGAAAACGATATATATGTATTCATAAATTTTTTAATTTAGATATTTATTAGTATGTGATTTTATAATTAATATTTACTTACATCTTGAAAGTATCTTTTAAATTGAATTATTTATTGATATATCAAAATATTTTAAGTCTTAAAAGTTAATATATATATATATATATATTCAATGAGAACTTTAATGCAATGATTAAATAGTTATACACGTACCAAATAGTTATATATAAAGTTACAAAAAAAAGTTATATAGCTTTATCTAAAGTTACAAAAAAATATATATAACTTTTTTTATAGGTTTAATCACTATTAATATTTAAAATTTAGAATAAAATTTTAATAGGTACAATCACGAAATGATTTTAAAAACGTTCTTTAGAAATTTTAGATAAATAATCAATTTTGTATGTAATACATATTTCATTCTTAATACGATAAATAAAAAAATTACAGTTTTAATACAATAATTTTAATTTTGTTAGTTGTTTTATTTAAATTTCCATTAATTAAGTATATATTTGATCTTTAGTAATTATTACTTATGTTTATTGAAAAGAAAATTAATATTAGTATACAATTAATCTTAAATAATTATTAAGAATTTTAAATGTACAATGTAAAAAAGAAAAAGTAAAAAAATTCTACTAATAAAAAAATAAGATTCTATAACAATTTACTATAAATATTATAATTTATCCATCAGAAATAAACAATTCTCAATGATATTTTTATAATAAATTACATAATAAAATAAATTACAATTTATTACGTGGATTTTAATTAATAACATAGTAGATAAGTATCATAACAGTTCCCTCATAATTGATATAATAACTTTGCTTTTATGTTAGATATATTTTCGTTCAACATGATAAGTATTATTTTAGGATACGTTACATTTTTATTTTGTTTCTCTCTTCTCAGAATTAATTATTTACTATTTTTAATTTTTTTATTTAATAAATATACGTGTTCAAATACCTTAATCATTAATAAAATTTAAATAAAATTAATAAAATTATATTTTATATTAAATTTATATATTTTTTATTATACAAAAAAGTAAAACATATATTTATTATAGGAAATAAAGTATTTAGACGAAAATTGAATTTGATGATATGACATGATACGAACATTTCCTTTATCCTGAGACTAAACCGTTTTCTGGTGAAACTGACATAGTTGTTATTTCAATTTGGTATTTCTTGGATCATGAATTTAAGCATTCCTTATGCATCTGTCTGTCAAATGTCATTCAATAGATGAAACACCCTTCCAAACCAAGATACTCTGTCAACCAAGTTTCCAAAACTCAACATAAATAAGGTAATATTTAATTCAATTTATTTTTTAATCTATTGTATGTACCTTTTTTTTAAAACCACAAGTCAGTATTGCAAGATCATAAAGTTATTATCATAAATATAAAATTAAATTAAATTAAATAATATATTATTATTTATATTATTTTTTTATTATTTATATTTATATTTATTTAAATATATTTAAAATAAGATAAATAAAAGAGATGAAATATGAAGAAAATTAGCAATATGTTAGGGTTTTTGAAGCATTGAAGAGACGGAATACCTGGTGAAACATTAAGTTGTTATGGCATCAGTAAGCGGCAGTAGCGTGCACCGATTGGAGAGGAGTAGCATACACCAATGATCGAGTCACAAAGTTGCGCCTGTCTCCCTTTCAATTAGGTGTCTAACTTAATGATGGTACCTCTTAATTGCATATGTTAAGCCTTCTTTCCAATAACTCCATCGGAACCATTATTCGTCTTCGTCACTCTCCGTTAAGAGGAAACATACTAACAAAAAGAATGAACATATAGAAGAAGACTTCTCTTTCTTTAGCCTTCTTCTTATTATAAAAAAATAAAAGTAATAATTTCTTCTGAGAAGATTGGGTGTTAGTAACTTAAAATAAGGAGTTAACAGTTAAAGGGAAATCGTGGAGGTTAACCCAAGAAGTGGGAGTTAAAATATTTATGAAAAAAGTTAAAAAGAAGATGTTACATTTCAAAATTGTTGTCACTACTTTGACCACTACTCACGTTTTCTAATATTTGTTCATCTCTCATAATTTTAAAATAAATCATATCTTTCAATTCAAAACCGATAATCTATTTCAAATATTTTTAAAAAATAGAAAATGACGCAATAACCAAAATAATGAAATAGAACCAAATATTAATCTAAGGATAAAATAGGAAAAAATTTGAGAACAGTTAAAGAGGGAATCCCTTTATATATAGGTATAGATATAACTTTTTTTAATTTTCTATGCTTATAAAAAAAATACAAAATTATTATTATATATATAAGTTATTATAGGAATAATTCAGGAAAATATTTATCCACATCACCATAGTCCATTCTTCCTACATTTTTATCACGGTAATATAAAATTTATTTAGTAAAATATAAATTATTAAATAAAGTATTGATTTACTTAGTAAATAGTACAACTTTATTGATATGTTAGACAAAACTAGCTTAAAATATAAGCTAATAAACTAAGTTTTTAATTGATAAATTCCTACTTATGAGTATATTTTGTTATATCAATAAATTAGTTATTAACTTATTCTATTAATTAACTTATAAGTTTTGGTGAGGTACTTCAAAATAGTTTTTTTTAATGTTTAACATATATTTTAACTTATATTTATGTCAAACGTATCTTTTAGCTTGTAAGTTATATAATTTTACTATTATTATTATCTCTGATATTATAATACATTTTCTTATTATTCTTAATTTTTTTATCCATTATTATCTTTTTTTTTCAATTTTATGGAGATAATTAATTATTAAATAATGTTCAGTGTTGATTAGTTTACCTTTCATTTTTTTATGTACTTCAAATTAAAAATAATAATAATACCAATTCAATTAACTAACGTTAATTATATAATATTATATGAAAACTACACACAATAAAATTTTAAAATAAAACTCAATAAATAATAGATTAAATTTAAAAATAAATAAAACTTAAATTTGACTAATAGATAAATTAGTGATAATAAAATTACTTGTATAAATAAAAAATATATCTAAAACATTTTAAAATAATCGAAGTAATAAAAAATTTAATCAAAATTTAATTATTTATCTAAAAAATTAAAATTCCATAGTAGTATTTTTTTTTAAAACACAAATTTTATTTATATAATAAAAAAATTTAATTACATATTTTTTATCAACAAATTCTACAAAGCACTTTTAATTTTATAAGTTAGTTTGCTAGTTTAAAACTTCTAATTATTATGAGTTTATCATGTAACAACTAAACATTACTAAGTGAAGTAGCTTATATTTTTTAAGTAAATTTTTTAAAATAAATTATTTTGAAATATTTTAAAATCTAACTTCTGTAAATAAAAAACATATACTTTTTTAAAAAATATTAAAGCATTAAAAAGTTTAATAAAAAATTAACTACTAAGAAATCTAAAATTATAATTATATAATGATATACACTTTTATCTAAACAACACAAATTTTATTTCTATAATAAAATTTATTAACTAACAACTAAAAGCTAGAAAGTAGTTAATCTAACTTCTAATTTATAAATTATACACTTTTAAAATAAACTATATTTTAAAAGTGAAGTTTAAACCTAACTTAACTTTATAAAACCGGTTTATAAGATGAGATTTGCACTCGTTTATATATTACTGTATGATATCCTTATCTCTAATCGATGTGAGATCTTCAACACACCATTCTTATGTCAAGATTTGTTTTTTCGTGTGTGAACCTATATATTATGGATAATCTGATAATGATCTTATAGTATGTGACTTGAAAGTCTAACAAACTCTCGTTCGTATAAATTCTAAATAACTTTTATACCATATTAAGAAGTGAACTTTAAGCTTAACTGAATTTTATAAAATTGATTTATAAAATGATGTTTACACCCACTTATATATTATGAAATATTTTTGTCTCCAATAATATGAGATATACAACAAAAACATTTTCGCAAAAGTAAATATAATTTTATAACAGGAAAGTCTCATTTATAATTCAAGGCTATTTAAGCAATATTTTTTCATAAAGATTTATTGAAAAAAGAGTTAAAATATTATATAAATTTGTTCATCAGATAAAACTATATATGTATAAATTAAATGAGAGAGTTGTGAGAAAAATGATGTTAAGGTAATTGTAATTTAAAGAGAAAAGAATTAAAAAAATGGTTTGATGTTCTAGAATGGTGGTGTGCATGAGCATGAGCATGTGTTGAGATGGATCCATTAATGCAGGAGTGGATGTGGAATTGGTAAAGGTAAAAAGGAGGTTACTGGTAGTAGTTGGAGTGAAAGTGGGAGAGAATGTGCTCTATGACGCTGCCACCACTACAATACATCAATTGCGCATAATCTTTACCATTAACCAACGTGCATGCCTACTGTCAAACTCTTCAATCTTCAACCCATCAAATGAACAACCATTCTCTCACCTCCTCATCCACATGCATCCCACAACCTTTTCAACTTTAATTCTTTCTAATTCTTTTTTCATTCACTTCTATAGATTTTCAACAATCCAAATTACTTCACATTATCTAATTTATAATTAGTAGTCTAAATAAAAGTATTTACTATCTTAACCTAAAATATTTAATGTAATTAAGAATAAGTATATCCTTAGCTATATGTTCATTTTCGTGTTTCTTTTTATATATATTAATCTCATTTTATGTTTTCTCTATATCTGATTTTATTATTGACTTTTTTTTTCCACAATCAATGTCATCCTCTATTTAAAAACTGATTGTTCTGTATTTTTTGTTTTATACAGATATAAAATCAAAATCCTAAAAACTACGACTTATTATCACATAATATTGGACTTATCAACACTAAATAAATAAATAATTATTTAAAAATGTAAACATATAATTTTTATTTTTTTTAAAGATTGTAAATGATGACTTTGAGTATACATTTATCAAACTAATATCTTTCTCTATTATATTCTAACTAAACACTTTTTATTCAAGTCAAATTCATAACTTACTCTACATGCAAAACTCCCATTAATGGCTCATAAATCAATCAATAAAAAAATAGTTTTTATTATTTGCCGTTTTAATAACTTCTCACACACTTTAACAAAAATAATAATTTTACAAAAAAATTACACTTTTCTTTATCATATTCTTCGTAAATGATGTACATTTAAACTATAATCAATTTTCAATTAGCACTTATGTTAGTTGAAAAGTTGAACATATCGTAATTGCGATTTTCATAAGTATAACACAATTATTAGTTTTTTTTTTAAATAGAATAAATTATCATGTCTTTAATTAAAGAGAGGTTGCACAAGTTTTTGTGCCCAAATTGTAATGTGAAAAATCTCTCATTATCAAGATCATCAAAAGGCATGTCCTACTACACCTCCTCCACCTACTACATCCTATTTTATTGTATAAAGAATCAAAACACATGAAAAATGGAGAAAGTGCTCTGTTCAAGAGTGATGAAAAAAACATGGGTTATTTATTTGATCAATGTATCTCAAAAGAAAGATAAGATTTAAAACAATATTTATTGTTCTAGGTAAAATATTAAATGTTCTCTTCTCATCGTAAACATTTGAAGAGTTTTTATAAGATAATGTATTTTATTTTTGTAAAGAAAGACTTATAACTTTTACATTCTTTAACAGTGGCAGATTAATTTGTTTCAGCACAATTACAAAATAATTTTTTAAATGATTTTAAGACTTTCAAAATATTACTTTCAACAGTTAATTCGTCTTCTAACTTTCAAACTCTATTTTCAATATTTTCAAGCTAATTAAGTCTGTTGGAAATGTACAATCTATTTGTTTTTTCATGCATTCATTAATGGATGTACAAATTTATCACAATTAGCATTATTTTCAATCAGCTCTGAACTTACGTTACTTAATGAATCAAATTCAGCCATCAAACAATATTTACTTCTTCATCTTCCCTATATAAGCACTCAATGAAGATTTATCATTATCTTGACATGATATCATTATTATTATTATTAAGAATAATAATAATACTAATAATAATAATATTCTTATTAGTATTATTAATAATAATAATATTGATCATACTATATTATTAATATTATTATTATTAATAATATTAATAATATTATTAATAATTTTAATATTACTTTTATTATTATTATTATTATTTTATATTACTATTATCTTTATTAATATTATTATTATTATTATTAGTATTAGTATTAATAATATTAATATTAATATTAATATTAATAATATTATTAATAATTAAAATATTTATAATAGTAATAATATTATTGTCAATAATAATAATAATATAATAATAATTTTAGAAAAAAGTTTATCTGCTATTGTGATTATAGGTTTTATGAGTGATTAGTTCAATTCCATCCAATAATATATTATTTATATAATTTATTATAATTATAATAAGAATAATTGAATAATAATAATAATAATAACAGGATTATGGTTTTTCGTAATTATTAATTTTTCAAAGACAGACAATAAAATGCTGCCAACCCTTGCGAATTCATAGCTATATCAACGACTATAATGCTCTAACACATGAACAGAAGATAGAATTGCACATGAACCTAATCTATTCATAAATATTCTACAACTATTTAGAAAACTATTTTCTAGACTAGTACATAATCCTTCTACATAATTTACTAACAAATTTATCAAGAATAAAAGTTTTTCAAAATATTTTAAACCTCTTTTCAATTTGTACTCTTTTCTATTAATTTATTTTTTTCCAATTAAAAAAAAATGATGTAAGAAGGAAATCCAAATACATGTGGAACAAAAGTCTTGAGTTCCTTCTAAGTTACTCCCTTTTGTGTTCAATCAAGAATTCAACCATTTGTTAGTCTTTAAGGAAACTAAAGGCTACCACCGAAAAGGACAAAATGGAAAAGAAAACTTTCCAAAATTCAAAGATTCAAACTCTACGAACAAAGAAAAACTCTAAGATACTCTTAAGCAAAGAAAATATAGTGATACTTGTTATATGAAGAATTTATCCAAGAGGGAGAAGATCGAGGTTCAAATATTGGAATTGCAAAACAGATGAAAAATATTTAATGTCAATAGCTCAAGACTTGTTAAAATAAAAAGGATAATAATATTTTGACATTTAATAACCAATAATAATATTATTTTAATAATTTTATATATTTTTTTTAAAAACTATTAAATCAAAAACTATATACAACTATAAAAAGAAGTCAAAATATAATTTTTTAATAAAATAACTTCAAAGTTAACACCAATATATTACTTTCCTTTTATTTATATACCCTACTTTATATATATTTTCGATAGTTGCTCATTTTCAATGTGTGAAGACACATTTCTTTTTTCTTCATCCATCTTTTTTTCTTAGTAGAATTGTAATATAGTTGATTTCTTCCTGTATCACCATGTTTTTTCCTGTACCTCCCTAGAAGACATAAAATGAAAAATTTGTCTTTTTCTTCATCTTCTTCATTGATACCGTTCTTTCGTTCTTCCATTTTTATTTCAGTTCATAATATATTTTTTGGGTTCAAAAATACATTCTTTATATTTCAAATTCTACAGTTTGTAAATTATTTTTTAAGTTTGAAAATTCATTTTTTGAATTTTAGAGTTCGGATTCCAAATTCTAGAGTTAAAAAATCTACAAATTATACAATTCCGAAATAAAAAAATAAAAAACTTTGTACCATTTATCGAAGAGTAGTTTTGGAATTAAAAAAACTTATGGTGGTATAGAAATAAACTTTGGAGGTGCAGGAAGAAATAGCCTGCAACTTGTGCCCATGATCCTTCATAGGATTGCAACGTAGCATGAGTGTGAGCTTTTGTTTTGAAGGAAAGGATGACTCTCTTTGTAACTTCCTTCTCTATTTATTTTCAATTAATTAATCTTTAACTTTTAGTACCTTCTTCTTTGACATTTTTATTTTGTTCAAACTCAAATTTTATCTTCATATTATTCATTCTTGTTACATTCATACCTCATTTTAAATTTCCAAAATTCTAACCATTTTTTTCCTAAATGATTAATTGTTGATAATCAACAAGTCTTTCCTATAATTTTTATACAATTTTATCATGTTAAAATATCGAAATCATCAATAGTATTTTCTTTATTATTAATCATTAAATGGACAATAAATGTAGATATGTCTATCCGAAGAGACAGAAATACTGGCAGAAACAAAAATCAAATTTTAAGAGTTTTAGGATTAATTGTCATCAAGTTCTCTATCTAGATTCTTCTCATTTTTCTTTTCTTCCAGTTTTTTTAATGAACTATGATAACTTTTAGCGTCAGTGGAATTATAACATTCTATAATATTTTTAAATGAATGTAAAATGCCTTAAAAATATAATTTTTTAAAAGCTTTTGCTTTCTCCTTAACGTTGGGGTCCTTACGACTTTCGACATAGATATTAGATCCAAAATCGTTTATTCAAACAAATGACACCACTTTTGAGATGATTGATTTTAAAATGAAATTTTACTGAAACTATACTATTTCATATCTTTCTTTTCTAACAAAAGAGTGCTTAAAAATGAAGATATAAGATTTGATACGGCTTTTTAAAGCACGATTCAGTATAGAAACGTTAACTCTGCTATTTCGTGGCTAGCATTTTTTAGCCTTTCTCTAACTTGAGATTTTATTTCATAGTTTCTTATAGGATAACGCAAGAAGACAAAATTAAACCATTATTCATTTAGAAATGAATTAAATATGTTTTTAATTCATGTAATTTAAAGTAAAATTGATTTTCGTTCATAATCTACATTTATATGAATAGTTATAGTAAGAAAACTATTAAAATGAGTTACTATTAATTTTTTTACTTAACAATTTTTTTTTTCAGTAAGTAAAGTGGATTATATTATAATATTTATGTTAGTGTTGGTATAAAGCCAATACCAATTGAGTTGGGCTGACTAGACACCATGTTTAGTGAGTGAATTTAATCATTGTGTCCTTTTATAATATCTATTTAAAGAGATAATTGTACTTGTGATTGATGTGCAACAGGACATAATGAAAATCTAATAGTTGCCCATGTGGATGTAAGTTGCAGTTGACGTCTGAACCACGTTAAATTTTATGTCGTTTATTTTTCTGTAGTTGATTCGTGATTGTGTGTTGCTTCCGCGTGCGTTTTTCCCATTAGTTAGTACCATTTTTTTTACCTGAAACCAATTTTCAACGTGAAGTGTATTATAATATTATAACATTCATTCCAACTATGAATCAACATGAAATACTATATTTTAACATCATTCTTACTAGTATCTAGAATGTTTAAAATTTGGATTAAGAATGAAAATTAATCTTAAATTATATAAGGGAAAATATATTTAATCTTTTAAAAAAAAGTTTAAGTTTTGGACTAATTAGTGGGTCACCAGTAATCACGCCCATGGTATTAGTGTGGTATTATCATTTAATGAGAGATATGAATGTTTAATGATAGATGGCACCCTTTTGTAATATATTTTCTTATCCAGGAGCAAACAAAGGGTATTATGCTCCAGTTCAATGACAGGTATGCATAATAATTGAGAAGCAACAAATGTGGACGCAAGACTGAGCAATGGTGCTATGAAACTAAACTCTAAAGTGGTGGTAGTAGTAGTGTGGCACACGTTGCTCCTATCTTTTTCATATTTTATAACCATACCAACTTATCTAATTTACTCTCTTAATTTAACTATTATTAAGTCAGCAGGCTTCAGCCGACGCCCGCTTCAAGACAACTTGAAAGAGTTGAGAATATTTTTTTCACACTCAAAAACATTATAGTCAAACCTCGAACATTAGACTTTTCAAAAGGACAACATTCCCCTTCTACTCTCATTTCTCTCTCTCTAAATCTTCCCTTTAACTTCCTCAGTACCCATTTTCTCATCTACACTTGCACATTCTCAAAAACCCTTTGATGTTAAGATTAATATCTGAAGCAAAATGCTAGGGAAAAAGATGGTGTCGTTGAAGAAACTGGCGAGGAAAGTGAAGGGTGTTGGTGGAGCTGAAGCTGAGCCTCCCCACCAAGAATGTCTGCTGAAGGAGTACGAGGAGGAAAAGGAATCCCCCTCTAGCGTGACCCCAACTGGTTTTTTAGCACTTTATGTTGGTGAGGAGAGGCAGAGATATGTGGTCCCAACCAGCTACCTTTGCCACCCTCTATTCAAGATGCTGCTGGAGAAGGCCTACAATGAATTTGGCTTTGCTCAGAGGAATGGCCTAGTGGTTCCATGCACTGCTTCAACATTTCAAGAGGTCGTCAATGCGATTGAATGCAACAATGGCAAGTTTCACTTAGGAAAGCTTTTTCAAGATTTTGCTTAAAGCTGCACAAAACGGATCATCTGCCATCTGCCATCTGCCATGTGCTGATGTATCAGAACTATTTTGAAGAACACTGATCTGGGTAGCTTTAGTTTCAATTGAAGCTATTTCAGCAAACAATTTTCTAGTATGATTTTTCTGACTTGTAAATTAGTTTTTGTCGTATGATAGTGAAGTATCAATAATTCAATACTTTAGTCAATCCGAAGCTTATAATTTCCGAAATTAAACGTGTCCCTTACTTTTACAACTGCCATCCAGTGCCACAAAAGTGACCTCAGTAATCAGTGGCAACAATTGTGCATGTTCAATCAGTCAATTGGATGTTTTCAATGGAAATCTTGTTCAATTAGTGTCTCCTAGATTTGGAATGAATAAAATAATGTACCTGCATTTGGATTTACGTGTATTATGTGCTCTTCCTTTTCAATTTACTCCACCAAGGGCTAGATAAATGAGATTCTTCGTGGATTTATGTGAATGTGTTGGCTACCTTTTACACAAAATCGTCAATGGAAATATTTCTCCCATGTAATCTTTCTTTCATTGTTATACAAAAAAAACATGATATATTGATACCAATTACATTCATTTAACATCTAAAAAGTTATTAATTTACTATAATATAGTATTTTGTTCTATAAAACAGTAGTGGGATACATGTATTTTTAAAGAGTGGTGTCATTTACACAGTACAAAAAAAAAATCAAAATTGACTGTCCTGAGATTTTTAGTGCCGTCGATAGATTAACTAAAAAAAGTGTCCTTAAAATTCTATCTCAATTAATTTGTTTATGCTCAGTGCAGATTTGCCTATAAAAATTTTCATGATTAAGATTTTTTAAAAGTTATTTCGAATTGAAATTATAATAATATTGTTTAATTTATCTTGTGGCAGCAGAACCCGAATAGAATTTTAACAATTTTAATTTTGAAAAGCTTCTTTAATAAATGCAAAATAATGTAATAATTATAAGAAGAGTTATAATGTGAAACAAATTTGAGATTTTTGTAAGTATTCTGAAGTTTTGACTAGAGAATGGTTCTAAGCAGCACAATATTCTAAAAGGAGAGATTGAGTAGGGTGTAAGCCAATTTTTGAATGACATCAATTTTTTGTTTAAATAACTCGTTAAAATTCAATATAATCAGTACATGATGTCACTCCTATAAAAAACAAATACACAAAGTTATATATGTAGATAGGATTGAAGATGAATCTAATGAAAGAAAAAAATGAACAAGAAGAAGAATCAAGAACTCAAATAAGAAGCATGAAAAGAAAGGTACAAATATAATAAATACATAAGAATTTTTAAGGGAGATTTGCAAGAGGGAGGCTAAAGGAATTAAGAGAAAAAAATGATGAAGTTCCTTGTCAAAGGAGAAATGAAAAAGGAAGGTGGAGATATTGCAACGGAATTCAAGAGAAAATAAAGATGTTATTTCTACTAAATTTTTTTATTATTAACTACTCATACTTACTTAGGAATTTACATTCATATAAAAAAAAAATCATTGAATATAAAGATAAAAAATAAGTAGTTGTTATATTGACAAAATTAGATATTATTTTATAGACTAAAAAATTATTAATATATAAATTAATTTTTATTATTTATAAATAGATTCTAAAGTTTTATTATTAATATATATCAATTAAAAAATTATTTATCAATAATAGAAATTAATTTAGATACCAATAATTTTTTTAGTCTTTACATTAGTATCTAATTTAATTAATATAATAAATAATTATTTTTTTGTTTTTAAAATTAATTTTTATATAGTAATAGTGATAGATAAATTTAGACTTTCCTACAAATTTTCTGTAAGTGAAATTAAGTTACCTACGAATTCAATTTCATAGTTACATTAATATTATTGTGAATATCAATAATAATAATAAATTAATATTATTATTAACATTTTTAATAATATTATTAATAATAATATCAAAATAATAATAATAATTATTATTATTATAATAAGATCAAAATGTTTCTTTGGTACAGTGCTTAAATGTTATATGTCTACTAATGATCTTGGTTTCGATTCTCTTGTAACAAAATATTAATAAGATTAATAATAAGAGTATTTAATTAAATATTCATAGGTAACTTACAAATTTATGTTGTAGGTAATTGCAAATTTTCTTATGGTGTTTGAATTTCACTATCTTTCAAGAGAGCAAAGTTTTGACAGACTGAAGGAGAATGTTCTCTTTTGTGTACTCTAACCTAAATGAAATTCAAATTTAAATATTAGTAAATGTAATGTACATGTATCTAACAATATACTCTACTATTAAAATAAAGTAGCATGTGAAACAATCTAAATCCTAAACTCTACACTCTAAACGAAAACATATGCGTGAACATATGCGTGTTACTCCTTTGTTTGTTTCAACACTTAATTAAAATATTAAAAGCTTGGTTGATTTTGGATCTTACCGGTTTTTATTAATTGTTTCTTTCTTGATATCACCTAAAATTTATTTTATATTTATACACTTTTTTATTTTTTCTTTTAATAAAAATTATTTCAGACTTCGCAGTGTGA
Source organism: Phaseolus vulgaris (assembly GCF_051622355.1). Taxonomy (NCBI): domain Eukaryota; kingdom Viridiplantae; phylum Streptophyta; class Magnoliopsida; order Fabales; family Fabaceae; genus Phaseolus; species Phaseolus vulgaris. The sequence goes on along the minus strand of NC_143504.1, from coordinate 54,652,274 downwards.
TGAAATTTCAGTCTACTAACTAAGATAATAAAAAAAGCGTATGTCTTTCTTAATATTTTTTTATAAATTTCTATTCAACTATTTTTTTTGTCCTCATCCACTTTTATATAGTTTATAGCAATGAGAAGTAAAAATAATTTGATTTCTCATCTAAATACAAACTAAATTTACACAATAACTTTCCATTTTCTTTTAAATATGCAACTTTGTAGATGAATTGAAATATAATTTTACTATATATATACATATGCTCTATTATATAAACACACTAGTTTAACTTAATTTTAAGTAATAAAATATATTTAAACATTTTTTTATGACAAGTTTCGGACATTTTATAATTTTGAGAAACAAACGGAGAAAGATAATGAAGAGGTGTGGTGTCAAATGGAGACCCATCTTCACCAGTGCTACTGCCACACTTCCAAATTTCTGGGTCACCCTATTCCACCTTCGCTACCATCTTTCTCATGGCGACCCTTTCTTCATGCTAGACCCTTTTCCCCTTCTCTCGTCTCTTGCTCCTACAACAACTTCCCACGTTGGGATTCCAACGCCGAATCCTTTCGACCCCGAAATTTCACCTCCAACGGCCCCAGAGGCAAGGAACGGGAAGAGCAAGAACAAGGTTATGGGAGGAAGAGACGCTGGTGGTCTGATGGGGAAAGAGAGTTCGTGGAAGATGAAGAAGAAGATACTTCTAGAGGGATTGTGGAAGAAGCCATTGATGGTGTCTGGTTTCTGCAGGTGAAGCTCTCTCTCTCTTTCTATAGATTTTGATCATTTTATTACATCATCATATTCATTTATTGTGATGTGGCAATGATGAATTTCATCAGATATTTATGTAAAAAAGTTATATTGATAGTACATATAAATTAAACTCCATAATCCATTATAGAAACTCCAAGGAGTTGATTGAGTAGATATGAAAAAATTTCGCATCTAATTAGTCATGAATTTGAACTCCTTACTAGACTTTAGGATAAGATGAATGCAAGTTTTTCTGCAAATGTTCTTTTGAGCTTGGAGGATTTTCCTGCTTTAGAGTTTAGACTGCAGCAACATCCCTTGCTCTAAATCAGTTACCACATACTTTATTATATAGATTTTGAATTTCTTTCTTGTTTCCTTGCCATTCATGATGAAATCAGGACTCGTATTTGTAGTTAGTTAGATAACTGTTGAAGTGTGAAAATGTGTTAAAGATACTACTGTCTTAATGATTTCCCATTATTTGCCCATGCTGCCATGACTGTAATTAGCTTGTAAAGTGGTATAATTTGCATATTCTCTGTTAGTATCATAGCTCTCTCTTACAACAAGAAAAAGGGAGCAGGGGGACTCTTTTGTATAAAAGCATACATTTTGACTCTGGACCTCAAGTGTCACCCATATTTTTTAGTGAGCTGTTTTAATACATGGAACTGACATAAGAACACAGTGTCATATGGAAAAAATCATATTGGTTGGGGCAGCCATACTTTAATACATATAATTTGATTTTATTGTCAGACAAACCTCAAGTATTTCCTTAATACTTAGCCTGAATGTCTTGTAACCATGGGTTCTGATGATGCTTTATGTAATGTATTCTGTTAGAAACTTGGCCCAATGGGCTGGATTGTGAAATCTGTTAGTGAGGGAGCTAGAGCTAGAGTTAGTGATTACGGTTAATTAAACATCTAACAGATTTTGACAGACAGGCTATAAAGAGAGAGATAGTGAGAGAAGATTAGGGCATTCTGTTGAGTGAGAGATTGGTTTTGGGAGAGATCTCAGGCCTTTTTGAAATCCGGAGAGGAAAACTTGTATTCGATTTTTCTCTAATATTCATAGCTTTCTTAATGCGTAATGCTAAAATTTTGCTCATATTGCTATCAAAATTTCACAACAAATGTAATGGAAATATAGGTTTCAGTTAAGTGCCATAGGAAGAAGCCGTTCCTCACATTCATATATTTCTATTTGAAAAATATTCTATTGCATGAGGTATGACATATTTTGATAATGAGTATATTTTTCTATCTCTAATTTAGAGCAAGCTAGTAGTTGTTTATAAAATTGGCAGACAACTGATTTTCAATGGATTGTTTGTTGAGGTCATCTCTTAGTGATTGAAGCAGTGCATCCTGATGAGAATTGTCTCAGCTAAGCTACAATAATTGTAGTAGTCCTATTGTGGATTTCCATTGCTAGAGACAAGACAAGGACTTGTCTTGCAGATTCTGTTGGCTGTATTTCAATGCATACATGATTTAGGGTACAAGACCACAAAACAACATTTCTTAACCATGAAGTAAGATTAAGGCACCAAGCTCACCATGCAGAAAGATCTTAATAGTTTGCTCTATATATGACATGATCTCACCAAGCAGATTTTAGTATGTTTAACATACTATTGTTCTTCTAGTATAGAAGTGAAGACTGTTATTGGATTCAACAATTTTTAATTACTATCATAGGCAAATAGAACTACAGAATGCGTGGATTGAGGGACTGAAACCTACTCTGATACCCAAGAGACCACACACGGCCTCTTGTTTTGCCCCATGTCTGTCAATATTTTGTGCCAAAAGTCATGACATAGTCTTCAAATTCTAAGCTAGCTATTTGGACCTTTTGGTCCTCATCAAAATTACAAAATCTAAAAATTTGTTGAACTTTAGCCTCTTACTCAAAGTACTTTGTCGAATCATTGGTACCATAAAATTTTGGAATCTTGATGTTGGGCTTGTTCACTTTGATGTTGATAGATTCATGTCTTCTTGAATTGTATTTATGGACCTCCCATTAATCCTCTTCCTCTTTATAATGTTTTGACTCTTCAAAGAGTCTTTTCTCTTCTTCAAATCTCCTCCTAGCATCATCAAATTCTTTGATTTATACTTCTTTTTTTCCTATCTTTCATGTGTAGTCTCTTTTTAAAGACAAAACTTGTCAATTTTAAAGACTAACTAAAAAGGTATCAAGAATAAGCCAAACCAAGTGGAAGAAATATGTGACAAAATTAGATTATGACAAAGATAAAGCACATTTAAAAGACTAGAGTCTACTTAAGTAATGTAGGATTAAAAACTAATAAGAGAACACTTGATAACAGATTAAGACAACCACAATTTAGTGAGGTAATTTGCCAAAATAAAATGAATCAACCATTACTATTGCATCATTTGAGAAAAATACAAAAGAATATAGAAAGAATTTGATTCCCCTCTATTGGGTTCTCATATTTATAATGACATTGGAAATTTAGATACAATGAATGACAGGAAAGAGAAAAGAATAAGAAAAGTCACATCTAGAAACTAGGTACATGAGAAGGATTCTGACCATGAGTTGAATGGTGGTAGTCTAGAAGGATTCTGACCACGGGAAGGCGGCACATGAGAACCACATGCTTAGGTCAGTCAAGAAGACGACGACGCATGGCAGCATGCACTGGAGCCTGACATTGTGGATGAAACTGTAATGGCTAACCGGGTGGATTGTGACCGGACAACAGCATACGGCAGCGAAAGGTGACTGGATGGCGTTTTATTTGCTGGACAGATAGAAACAGGCAGAGTGGGATCGACATGCTTTGTTACCAACTTGAGAAAAATACAAAAGAATAGAGAATGAATTTGAGAGCTTGATTCCCCTCTTTAGGTTCTCATATTTATAATTACATTGAAAGTTTAGATACAATGAATGAGAGGAAAGAGAAGAAAATAAGAAAGGTCACATTTAGAAATTAGGTACAATACAACACAAAGGACAGAGCAGTCTTTCAGTGAAGTCTATTTAAGATGACCTATTTTTAACAGAAACTAAGTTTTAGAACATTTGATTTGCAATTTTATCTTCATATTTCTTTTTCTTTTTTTTAAGACAATGTATCGGCAATTCAATTTTTTTTTCTAGTGCTTTTGGTTCCAAACTTAAACAAAAAAAAAAAGAGATGATTCAAGCCTTGCTTATTAATAATTGTTGCTGTCATTAAGTCATGAGACCATCCTAGAGTAGAGAGATCACTGTTATATAATGCTTGGTTTTCTAGACAATTCTTGTAGCATTTTTACCACTGGCTGCACAGTCAATCTTAATCCAAAACTGGAGGATATTTATTGGCATTTTCTCAAAATCAGTATCTTGTTTACTCATTCTCATTTTCCTTAATTGTTATTCTCTCTTCTTAAGTCACTATATGGATGTTGCTCTCACTTTTGGTTAGGAACCAGGAATTGAGAGTGGAAGATAAAATATATTTGAAATGGATGAAAAAAACCACAGAGGAAAACACTCTTCTCCAAGGGTTTCCCCTTTCACAAAAAGAGCTACTGCTCTATTCCCACAAATCTTTACTAATCTCAATGCACTGAAAGATTGAAAAGCTTTCAAAAGTAATTGCCAGTTACATATCACTTATGTATTTGTAATTTATTCTGTTTATGAATATATTATCCATCATTGCTTTGTCATGTAAAAGTATAATACTTCCCAAAAGCCTTAACTAATTAAGCAGTCAGAATTTTCAACACCCAGTGGGTTAAGAGACTTTTGTTGTTTCTGTTGTTATTTTCATTACATAAGCTTACAACATCTTACTTGTGTCGACATATGGATTGAAATATTTTTGTTCGCATGAGGTTTGGTTTTACAACGTATTTCACTTCTCTTTATATGCAGATTTTGAAATCCTATGGTTGGACTCTACCGGTCATCCTTGCATCGTGGTTGCTATCCAGTGGCCCTAAAGCTTTCCTTATGGCATTAGCTCTTCCCCTTGGCCAGTCACTATTGGCACTAGCATTTGAGAAATTATGGGGACAGCCCGAGAGCAAACCAAAACGCAAGTACAGGACGAGGAGGAAACCCCGCCGTGGTAACAACACCAGAGTTGAGGAAGAACCAGTGGAAAACCAGAAAACCAAAAAGGGGTACCAATCATGGGTAGTTGAAGATAATGGTTCAGTTGATGAGGGCTCCCAAGAAGCAGCACAAAATTTTGGTGGATGGGATCACTTGGAGAGGTCAAGACCCGTGAAAAAGTCTTCCTTTGCCATGGATGGATCACGAACGATTCCTGTAGACGGTGGTAGGTTGAGTAGGAGAGAAAGAAAAAGTGACACACCTCTGCTGTTTCGATTGCTTATTGCAATTTTTCCATTTTTGGGCATATGGACAAAGATGCTGTGATGGTCTCTCCTCTGCCATAACTTGATCTTGGATGAGTTGGATGTCATCTTTTGCATCTTCCTCGGATGAAAAGAAACCAATACGTTATTTTATTGGATGAGTTGGATGTTTATTAATCCTATTTGATTTGTAAGCCTTGGAAGAATCTAAGTTCTCCCATCATAATCATTTCAAACTCATTTTCTCATTTTACATAAAGTGAAAAACTCCTCAAAGAGAGATTCATTAGTGACACTAAAAATAATATCATCAACGTATATTTAAATAATTAAAAAAAATCATTAGAATACTCTTTGCAGAACAAGTAGTGCTTACTTTCCCTTGTGAAACCATTTTCTATTGGAAAAGAGATTAGACATTCATATCAATATTTAGTTTAAAGACATGATTGAGAAAAGTAGTACTCTCAAACCCAATAGGTTATTTTAAATAAACTTCTTCTTTGATTAGACCATTGAGGAATGCGATTTTTTACATCCATTTTATACAACTTCATTTTACCGAATACTGCAAATGAGAGTAAAATTCATATTACCTCTTGTTGAGCAACAATAGCATAGGTTTCAATATAATCTATACTTTCTTTGGTTTTATTCTAAGGTATACTTACTAAGTTCTAGACGTTATTCTTCTAAAACTGATCAAGCTCTATTGCATAACCTTTATGCAGATTTCATCGTATATAATTGACATTCTTTGGTTCAATTTTTGAGATCATGGTTGCTTGATCCTTGAGCTTTGACCTCATTTTTACTTCTTTACTGAATTTCCAAGGATAACATTTACTGGGTGATTCTTGGTTAGTGTTGAGTTTCTTCTAATTGGTTATCATTTCTCTATTAGCTATGTGGATTTTGTATTCCATCCCTTGAAATATGCTAACTAGAAGCTTGATATAAAATGTTTGAAATGAATGAGCTTCTAACTTCTTTTGAAAAGGAAATAATTGAAACGCATAACAGAGATAACAAAAATAATATTTAAATGCAGTTTAAGGCGTATCACGTTTTATAATGTGTATAAAAGTCCTAAAATGACTTTGTTTTAATATTTCAAATCATTTGTGTTTACAAATTTGATTACGTGTTATCACTCTAAATACATGAATATATCTATATACACATTGTTATTAGATGTCAAATGTTAAGAAAGACTTTGTTTGGTATGTTTCGTCTTATGCACTTGAAGGACAAATAAATTACATGGTCAAATGAATTGAAGAACTCATCAGACAAACTCAATAACTTTGTTTGATGTTGTGTACAGATAATCTAGTGAACTTGTCAAAAATAAAGAGAAACTGATAAACTCATTAGAAGAACTGAGGAACTGCGTCTGAAGAACTTCAACGAGTTAAAGAACTTCATCTTATACAAATTGAAAAACTTTGTCTGATCAACTTTGGCAAATTGAAGAACAAACAATATAAATATGATAAACTGAAGCTAACATAAAGCACACAATAAAAGATTCACGTGAATATAACATATTTAAGACCAGATTCATCTAATTTTTATTATCATCAAACTTTTTTGAAGATACTAGATTGGGATTAAATCGTCTAGATGAGCATTAAACCATCTAGGGTGTAAACATTTTGGACAGTAGATAAAATTTCTTCTTCTTCTTAGTCTTATAAAAATTTGTATAAATGCAAAATAGTTTGTATTACTTTAATTTCTTTTTAATAAACTTGTAAATAAATTTGGCTTCAAAATTAGGTCTGAAACTAAAGGGGACAAGGAGGCACCACATGGAGCAAGGAAGGTGCCACCTGATCACATGTTCATGACATGAGAACTAAAATTTAGATTTCCATCTCATTTTAGGTAGCATTAAATGAGTTTTATTTAGACTAAAGTGTAAGAGAAACTATCCAATTCTATAAATAGTTCTCTCTTGCATCTTCTAATCACTTTCGAATCTATTGAAAATTGACATTGCTCTAACAAATCTTTCTCACAGGTCATAAAGGAGAAAATTCTCCCTTACAAGAAACCTTTCTCGGTTTTTAGAAACTTGACTTCTCTTGGAAGCTATTTGGAAACCGGTGCACTTCTTCATCTCCTCTCCATTTCTGCTGCAACTCAAACGGCTTCTCCACCCCTTCTACAACAAGAAACTTCATCATTCTAACTTAATTGGGTCATAATATTGTCGAAAATTGAGAATGAAATAAATCAATAACCTTAAAAAAAAAATCTCTGGATTTTAAAGGCTATTTTAACAATGCTATGGCAACGCTTGCATGTGTCTTGAATCCTTCATTGAGAATTGTAATATATATTTTTCTTGATTTTAAAATTCCTGGCCTGGTAAATTCAAAGACCAAGGAGAATCAAACCAACTGAAATAGAACTGGAAACGAAGTTTATGAGTTTGATCATGAAATTATACACACTTGCTTAGCCTCAGAATTGGCTTATGGTTCAATTTGTTGATTTTCACTGCCACAACTTTCCACAAGTAGTCTCTTCATATGATCGACTAGTCCCTGAATCTGCTCTCTTGAATGAAGGGGCCATGGATATATACAAGCACAATCCAACTTTCCATTCCTTATGGTATCAAATAAGGCTATGGATGGGCCAACACCATGAGCAGAAGCACAACCCACATAGTCTTCCAATCCAATCTCCCCATGCATTTCAGCCGAGTCTCCAAACACAGGATCTTCGAACACAGAAATCAAGGCAGTTCTAAGTGACGATGAGGGTGTCAAACCGGGGTTGTCAATAGCCTTGCACATGAGGTAGTTCAGGTCAGACATGTCTGAGAAATGCTTGTTGCAGTTCATAGCATTTATAAAGGAGGTATAGCTTCTCTTTGCCAACTCCCATAGGGCTTCTTCACACACGTCATGTGTGTTCAGGATGGCAGAATGGTAAAATCCTGAAGCAAACAATGGGAAGCATAGGCAGCAGAATGTTAAAATTATAACAAGAAATTAAAAAATGTATAAACTTCCTTCATCCGCTCGGATTATTAATAATTAAAAAAAACACTAAAAGTCCAGTGCCTTGGAGGTACCCAATTTCATAGCTTTCATATTTCAAAAGAAGAAGCATCAGGAAATTATCTAATTTGTCATGAATAAACTATCTCAAAAGCTTAGACTGAGACATATGAATAGTTTTATATTATATTATATTATATCCCTAACATGACTAATTAATTAACTAAACCTGTAACAAATGATAGGAATCCAAGAAATGTTTTTACCACTCTGTACTAAATCACATAAAATAATTCAAGAGACATTGAACACTGAGAAGGTTTGATATTGTTTAAGCTGCAGCTGTCACTTTGTAACCCACTAAAATAATTGTGACTTAATAAGGTTTTGCAGTTTAACTTAAAAATTAGTAGTACATAGAGGAAGTAGTAATCTTTATATTATTACAAAAAAAAGAAACAATAATCTTTCCAATTTATTGCAAATAGGACACAGGCTGAAAAAAAGATGTCAAAGTTGGGTATGATGTCGAAGTACTAGCAGCAGGATAACTAAGAAAACAAATAATTACTAGAAAATATGGCTTACCAGCATGGTTGCTAGGAAGGACAGGATCAAGAAGTGGGCGGCAATCAACAAGTGTTACTACAGCATATTTTTCTCTTTGATAATTAGGAAGGCACTTAGAGGTCCATGCTGCCATCATTCCAGCTGCTGCAAGTGCCCCACAGAGTTTAATCCCTCTTGACTTGCATCCCTGCATGATCTTTCATAGTTAACTTAATCCATCCAATTGATCAGACCATAAACAAAAAATGAGTTCAGACTAGAGTAGGATGCCATATTCACACTTCACAACAATCAGACTGCGACACCTTGAATGAATGGCCAATACTATTTTCTCACAAATTATGTTATCATATTTGAGGTATGCTCCACTTTGGAGTTCAAAACTCCATAACAATTTTGTTTTTAAAAGATATCTTAAAGAGAAAGAAAAATATATCTAAATTAGTCATAATTTCGACTTCTGGAATTATTAGGTGTACCATAACAACCCCCAGAGGACTAAGGGAAAGATGCTTCCCTCCCCCAAAATTCTATATTTCTTGCTTCTATTAACTATGCATTTCAATATTTCTTGTTTCTTGTTTCGATTATGCATTGTTTAAAGATTGAGTAAATTATTTTTATGTAAATAGATGTTATGTATCTTTGGAGGTGCGGGCTCACCTCTTTAACCCTCAAGCTTTGCAAGACACTTGCCATTAGCAAAAGTTAAATGGATTATTTTTATAGTGCATGTTAATACAAGTACACTTAAATGGTCCAACTCATCCGCTAGTAAAAAAATTCAACAAAAGACAATATTTTGTTATTGAACATTAACAGCTATAACTTTAAAAATTAACTCAAAAAATATAGACAGTAATACTTTTAATTAATTAGAAAATTAAGAGAATAAAATAAAAATATTATACTAACTGAATAAATAAAATTCTTGCCGCGACTAGAAAAACTTCACATAGTATAAAATCAGTCATTTTTTCATATTTTATAATTACTTTCTTTGTAGGATCACTTCAAACTATTAAAGAACTGAGAAAGTTAATATAATTTAAATAACTTATAAGAAAAGTAAGTGCGATAATTTTCCAATAGAAAAAAGGAAGAAAAATATTTAAAGGGATCAATATATTTTACTCTAATTAACTATTCAGATATATAACTTACCTCGATGAAAATGGTTGTTCTTCCGGAGTCATGAATTAAAAAATTTATAAAAACCATAAATTAGGATTTCACACCAATACGAAGATATTGGAAAAAAGAAGAGGGTTGAGTTGGTAACTAACAGCTAGAAGGTTCTTGGTTTCTTCTGCATTCAGTTGCAACCTCACTATCCTCGATCTTCGAAGCGAAGCAGCATCCACGAAGTTCAAATTCGAGAACCTGAGCGCGTTGAACGAGTACCCGAGCACGTCCAACCCACGCGCCCAGAAAGGCTTGTGCATCTTCCCCTCGGGTATCAGATCCTCTATTGCCAAACTCACTTTCCCCTCCCCAATCTCGGCGGTCCCGGCGCCGGAGAAGAGGTGCAGGAGCTCCCTGAGCAGGGCCACCGCAGCGGCGCGGTCGCATGCGGCGGTGTGGAGGCGGAGGAACACGGCGACACGGTCGTGGGCAAGGGTATAGACGGAGGCGTATAGCACGTCGAGGTTGCGTGGTGCGTAATCACACCAAGTTTTGTCGTTCAGCTGGTCTTCGAGGAGCGTGTGGAAGGGGTCATCGTCACCGTTGGACTGGGCCTGAACGATGCGGGCCGTTGAAGCGAGGTCGAATTGTTGGACTTGGACGTTGGATGAGGCAGGAGTGAGGAACTGGAAGGTTTGGGTGGAGGGGTCGAGGTGGATCTTGGAGCGGAGGATAGGGTGGGAATTTTGGAGATTGTGGAGGGCATTTTGGAGAATAGTGATTTCGGGTGGTTTCGAGAGGAGGAGGCCGAGCACGGTGACGCCGGTGCCGATGGGAACGGCCTTGCACCAGCTATACTCTGTTCCACCGAAGGCGCGGGCTTCGATAGGCTCGGACGGTTCCGGGCTTTGGGCCTCGTTATCGCCGTTGTGGGCCATTTGAATTGAAGTAAACGAGTCAGTGAGTGAGACTAGAAGAGTGGAAAGCGAAATGAAGAGGGATGAGATTACGTAAAAAATATGTTATCTTTATGGCATTGGACCACTGTCTTTCTTTTGTCGTAAAGTGTGTTCCATTAAATTTTTGATTCGATAAAATAATTATCTGATTTCCTTTTTTTAAATACTGTTTTAAGATTTTTTAGAAATATAACAAAAAACTATTTAAATAAATATTTATAAGATTTTTTAAACTTTCATATCACCATAAATATGTAATAGATATATACATGGTCTTACCAATAATGAGTTAAAGTACCGATTGTTCAAATTATATGAATGAACCGACTTTCTATGTTAGATTGTTGAGTTATATTATCGGGAATTGTATTTATAGATCATTAAAGCAGTATAATATCTTAATAATAATTAGAATTATTTAATATTATGTTGACTTATATGATAACATGGATCAGTTATTTTCTAGTACTAACGAGATAAGTAAAGGTGGTTAATTATTATGAATATTAAGTATCCGTGATTTACACATCGAGTAGTTTAATATATATAATAATTAAAACATATATAAAATAATGAAAAAAAATCATAAAAAAAGTATTTACTATTTATCTTAAATTTTGAAAATGGTAAAGTTTTGTAAACACTGACACTTTAAAAAATAGAAAAGTGATTCTATTAATAGTTAATTTTCTTATATAAAAAAATTCTGATAGAAGGGTTATTTTTTTGCAGTCTTTTTCCCTAATAATATGTTTTTATTTATAAGATTCCAGACTGGAAGATAGAATTTACGTTCCGTTAATGTAGGTTGAAATTGATGGCCTTACAAAGCAAGAAGAAAACAGAGTCACGTTACGGCAGGTAGAGTGGGGTTTGCCAGAGTTATTTCCCCTATAAACCCTTCTCCAAAACAACTTAGACCAAATGTTTACCATTTTTTAGAACCAAATTTTGAGTTTATTATTTTACTATGGTTGATCAGAAAAATGTTTTTAAAATTAATTTTTATAATAATTTATTATTGTATTAACTGTTATAAAAAAAATTAAAGTATTATTAATTAAAATAAAACGTATAAATTATTACCGTTAGTTAATATTATTAATTTAAATGTGTTGATATAAATTAATAAATGTAGAGTATTGATTTTAAAAGTTAATGATAATTTTAAGTTTATATAAAAATGAATAAGTTAGTAAGTTTACTATTATTAATTTAGAACATCTTTTAGATTATTTAATTATTTATTTTCAAATTATTTTTAAAATTATCCATCTTAATTTTAAAATTTTAATTTATAGAAACAAAATAATGTTCATTATCAAAATTTAATGAAAATTAAAATAATATGGCTATTAATTTAATAAATCCTTGAACAGTAAATTTAAGTTATATTAATAAATATATTTCTGCATTTAGTTTCCTATCGTAATTTAAAATGGTTATTATTTAGATAAAAATAAATATATCTATATATATAACATTATATTTTTGTTAAATTTTAGATTAAATAATTAAATTTCATTTAATTATATAAATATATTAAAAGTAAATATTCAATATAAATAATAATTGAAAAGACATATTATTGAATCTATAAGGTGTGAACAGAATTTAAAATATTTATGTAAAGTTATCGAAAATAGACCAGTAGATGGTCTAATAATCACTTTGTCTAAGTGATCTTAAAAACATTTTTATAAATATTGTTCGTAAGACATGTGTGAAGGATTTAAATAAGAATAGATAACGCAGATGTATTAAGAAGAAAAGATAAAAAATATATTTTATATTAATCCACTCTAATGGAAATATATTTATTATTTTTTAAGTAATTCATGAAAAGTCTTATAATTCAATCATTTATTCATATATAGTGTAGAAATAGATAAAATATACAGATGAGATTTGTGTATTTAAGTTTCTTTTAAATATTCTCAAATTAAGATATGATAAAAGATAAAAAAAACAAAGCTTTAACTTGTGAAACACGTTTTTCATAAAAGTGACGTTTAATAAAGATTGTCATAAAACTTTTCAAAATCTGATTAGTAAAAACTTTCCTTCTTTTCTTTTGTTATTTATTGGTAAATAATATGTTATTAAAAAAATGAAAGTAGAGGGAGTTTATTCACGGAGTTTCTTACGTAATATTATTTGAATATACAATCACTCTAAATATTATTTAAATTGTAATAATTATTTATTAAATAATGGATATTCTTTAAATATATAATTACTTTTCATTAAATATGAAGTATTATTTTGAGTCAGTCACTCCTAACTAAATAAGAGTTAAAAAATTATAAGTTTGTTAACTAAAATAGGATATCGTTCAAAGATCGGATACATAATTAAAAATATTTGTTTAGACTTCGAATACAATAGTTTTGACATTAAATTGATTTGGATCAATTTCTTTTTCTTCTTATAATGTATTAAAGTGTTAGACAATGCATCGTTGAAATGATAAACTTTGTAATTAATTTTTATGTTGTGAAGAATTTTAACTTTTGACAAAGTTGTAATGATTTTCATACCTCTTATGGGTGGTGTATGATTTACATCATATATTTTATAAAATCACTCATCATAAAGTGTTAAATAAAACTAATTATACTAAGAAGTGTGTATTATCTATAACATTCATGAATGTTAACATATACATAGTCTAGTAAGCCCAATACAATGATAACAAAAATTGTGGAGAAAAGGGTGTGTATTATTACTAATCAATCACTAATATATAATGAGTATTTTTGTTCACATAGTTTATTACATAAACTGAGTTTTCTTGATCTAAAATTGATTCATATAGTTTATTACATCGAGTTTTCTCAATCTAAAATTGATTCATGTAGTGTGCTACGCTAGTTCCAATACATTACATATTTTGAGATTTTTTTTTACCTTTTGTAATATGTGTGGAGACTTGTAATAATGAATATTCCAAAAAGAAAGAAAAAAATCCCACATTGCTTATATTACTCCTTTTTAACTTTATATATTAACATACTTTACCTATCTTCGAATCTTCAAAGTAGGTAATAAGGGTTGTGAGCTATGAACCATCAAGTTATGAGGCTAATTTTGACTGTGTGTGATGATAGTGTTTGAGCATGCGTTAGGAAACCTTGTCTGTGTTCTTGGTATCTTTTAGTACAATTATCAAATCAATAATACATTACACATATATGAATTAAATTAAAATTACATAAAAGAGTTAAATATGAAAGTATAATACGAAGTGCCAAATCCATAATACATATCCCACGCCTAATATAATAAATTGTGATATAAATAAACTAAAATAAGAATTCAATGTAATATAAATATGTTAATTTATTTGCTATAAATGTTTAGAAAGAAATTGAGGAGAATTATTGATTGTATCTGTTTGCAGCTTCAACAAGGATAGCTTTCATCTTTCCAACAAGCTCCTGCACGAGTTCCCTAGAGTGCAACGGTGCGGGGTAGACACACACGCAATCCAAGCTTCCATCCCTAATGGTGTCGAAAACCGCGATCGAAGGCCCCACCCCGTGCACGGAGGCGCACCCCATGTAGTCCTCAACCCCGACTTCGCGTTGCTTGGCGCCGCCGTTGTCCACCACAGTCTCCTCGAACACCGACATCAAGGAGGTCCTCAGCGACGCCGCCGGCGTCAAGCTAGGGTTCTCTATTGCTCTGCACATCAGAAAGTTCAAATCTGCCATGTCCGCAAAATGCTTGTTGCAGTTCTTGGACTCGGTAAACGTTTGGTATGTCCTCTTCGCTAGCTCCCATAGAGTTTCCCCTCCCTTCATCTGGTGCGAATTCAGAATGGCAGAGTGGTAAAAACCTGAACATTACCAAGGGCTTTCTCGTCAGTGAAAACATATTTTGTTTCAATTAATAGGGTAGCTGTACATATACCAGCATTTTTTATTGTTCCTTTAATGCTACTTTTGTCTTTGCCCTGTCGTGCTATTCCATTCATTCTCACTCTTTCCTTATATTGATACTTAGAGATTTGAATAGCATTCATTTTTTGGGATACAAATGTTGCTGTATTTATTTATTTTGGTAGGGAATACCAAATGTCAAAGATGAGATAAAATAATAATAATATGATTAATTTTTGTGTTGTCAACCCACCACTACATTAATGAAGGGTTGTAATAGCGAGACGTTCTTCTTACTGGAATCCAAAATAAAACTGTTATATCAACTTCACAATTAATTATTGCAAAAATCGATAACTTTCGTACTTTTACACAGCAATCAAGTTGAACAGTTTTTTGGGGGAAGATACTTACGGTCTTTCTCAGATAAGAATTAATTTGATTGTACAATCTAATAAATAAGGCCATATATATGAGATTATACATTTTTTGTTTTTCAAATATGTTTTTGCTAAAACATATCTTTGTCGTAGATAAAATTATTTAAACAAAAGACAGTAACAATACGATGAGACTGGTTCTGCTAACAAAGTTTTACTAGGTATAATGTTGGTGCTAACATGATATACTTGTTTCACTGGTAGTGATTGTGTAAGTAATTGTTTTGATAAAAGGAATTGGATAATTGATTATGTTTGTGTAAAGTAGTCATACTTACCAAAATTGTCAGTGAGGGGTGATTCAAGACTTGATCGGCAATCGGTGAGGGTGACGACCCCATACTTCTTGGAGCTTAGTTTTGAGCAATGGGTAGCCATTAACCCCGCAGCAACCAACACCCCACACAGTTTTATCCCCCTCAACTTGCAACCCTGTAAAACTCACATAAGCTGTTAATAAAAATCCCACCTTAAGCAAGGGTCATTATTACACACGCAAATAAATGTTTTTTTTTTTTCCATTTTTTCTTTCTGAAAAAAGTTATCATTGACCAATCGCATTTACTACCTTTACCATCCATTCATTTTATTTCACCCGTCTCACCGGCACATAACTGCTTATAGGTGTGAAAACATTATTACCTGCTAGTCATAGAATTTGTTGTTGAAAATGATTTTATTATTTCTGATTGAATGAAAGAGAGTAAAATGTATGAATAGTTTATTAATTAATGAATTGTTTTTTTAAAAGGTGGAAGAAAACCTTAAACCAGCATTAAAAAAAATGAAATAGAAGGTAGGAAAGCAGTGTAGTGTAACATGAGTGTAGACTTACAGCAAGAAGTCCCTTGGTCTCGTGTTGGTTGAGTTGCAACCTAACCACTTGAGAAAATCTAGGGTTTTTGGCGTCAATGAACTTCAAATTGGAGAGTCTGAGAGAGTTGAGAGAGTAGGCGAGCATGTCAAGGCCGCGTGTCCACACAGGCTTCTTGCCCTTGCCACGTGCCACCAGATCTTCAATGGCCAAACTAGGTTCCTCTTTCTGATTTTGGCCAGTGCCATGCTCTTCATCCATGAGAGTGAGTAACTCCCTGAGAAGTAGCAGCGCGGTGGTTCGGTCACACGCGGAGACGTGAAGTCTGAGTGCTACCACCCAGGTGTTGGCGTTGGGGAGGGTGTAGACGGTGGCAAAGAAGACCTGGTCGTCGGTAGAGTCATGCCACGTGTTGCGGTTGAGTTCGAGTTCGAGGATCTGGGTAAGGGGGTCGGAGACGTTAGTAGGGAGGGTGAGTGAGGTCAGTGTGATGGAGGGGGTGGGGGAGGTGAGGAAAGAGAATGTGTTGTTGTTGTGTAGGAGTCGGGACCTGAGGATTGGGTGGGAGGTTTGGAGGGTTCGGAGGGAGGCTTGGAGGTAGGAGATGTCAGGGGGCTTGAAGGTTCGGAGGGCGAGGACGGCGATGCCGGTGCCGCCGCGGACGGCACGGCACCAGCTGTGCTCGGTGTCGCCGACGGTTCGGGAGTTCGGGTGGACCATGGTGGTATGTATGTAACTAGGGTGTGTGTGATTGGTTTGTGTTGAGGAGTAGAAGAAGAATGGCATGGAGTATTTATAACGATGCGTTTGGCTTGCTCCTTCAAAAGGAAACAAAGGGAGGGAGGACAAGAAGAGAGGGATGGATGCATGTTTTCTCTTAACTTTAAATGAAACAGATGATTCAATTAAATATAATTATTTTATATATATATAAAAGACTTTCATAGTTTTTTTTATCAGCAATAAAAAATCAATAAATGATAACCACTTCAGGGTGGTGTAACCCTTTTAAAAACACACATACAATTTAACTCCTAACTCGACACCCAAAACCGAAAAAAAAAAAACTTTCATAATAATTACTACATTTAAATATTGGTCCTGATTTATATTTTTAAAAAAACTTAAATACACCTAATGGATGATAAAAAAAAATTATTTCGTTCAAATCTGTATTTTTGAAGTTAAATTAGATAATTATAAATATAAATAAATTTCAAATCTAATATCTTTTATAATGTTGACGTGTTTTCTATTTCTATGTTTGTTGCTTTATAATTTTTATAGTTATATCAACTATTGTCAATTCATTATGCTATTATTAACATGTCAAATTTAGGATGATGTATGTATCATCCTTTGAAGGATGTGGTTTATTCACGATGAATGAAGAGAAGAGTTCACAATATTTTGGAGTGGAAGAAAGATCACTGGTATAAATTTCTTGTGGTAGACTTGAAGAGGGGTTCACCTTTCAAGAATTGATCAATCAAGACTCAAAGACTTTTGTATAAATGCAAGAAACTTACCATCCATATTTAGTAAGTGTCTTTAATTCAAAACTTACTTGTGATGGAGGAGTGCTCGTATCCAATGTAAAAGGTGTAGAAATAGTTATTGATTAATAATTATGTATGGGTTAACATTGCTCAATTCAATATGGGAGGAGAAACTGCATCTGATCTTGAAAATTTTAGATTTATCTTAATTGTTTAAGGACATTAATTGCATTTAAAGTACCAACGTTAGGCAACTCAAAATTGGTTGGATGAAGATGAATGAAAGATTGTTATAACATGGATCTTGGCTCCAAGTGGGTGTAACCAATCAAAAGATTATATGTTGCAATTTCATTTATTCAATAATGAAGCTAATTAAATACCAATTCACATCTATGCAATCCTCAAACAAGATTGGAGAAATGCTCCTCATAGAATGGGGGATGACCAAAAGAAAAGATGAATGGATGTTCAAAAATGAAGAGCAAGAACAAGTACTTGGAGAAAATGTTGGAGTCTTTGCAAATTTTTATAAAAAAATACACTCAAAATGTAGGAAAATATTCATAATATTAATATCAATAACAATTTTAATAATATTAATAAAAAATAAATAATATTATTAATATTAATATTATTATTAGTATTAATAATATTAATTTTGATTATTCTTAATATTAATATTATTATAATTTGTATGTAAAATCAATAGGTAATGACTTTATTTATCTACTCATCAAATTACCATTATCTATAATATCTTTCAAAAAATTTATCGCCTCAACACACCAAAATACGTTTTATCTATAAACCCTAAACCCTAAACACATCAAATTATTTTATCTACAAATTATTGTCGTCAAACTACTTTATATTATATAGGAAAAGATCCCTAGGTAACTTAATTTGATCTATGGATAGTAATTCATACGTAAAATTTGTATGTAAGTTCTAATTTATCCATGAATCCAAATTCATTGGTAATTATGAGTAGGTAATAACAAAACTTTTTGTATTGCACGACTATATGACTCAATCTTCTTTTCATATTGATTCATATTCCACTTCTCATGTTCCTCTATGAACGTCAAAAGTTATTTGGAAAGTGGTTAAGTAGTTTAGTATTTCTCATGAAAAACATTGATACAATCATAATTATTTTTCTCAGAAATATTGACCTTTGAATTAGCCTCCCAATTGAGGATCTTGCACATAATAATTAGTGAAAGAAACAAAAAAATTGAGTAACTAGAGTCACATAATTAAACAACATAAACAAGATTCAAAGTGCAATTAGGAAATCCATTACCTATTAATGGTATTAAAGAGCCATTAGCAACCTAATAGATATAGTTGAGACTAAACTTAAGGACACGAAAGACTTAAGGATCATATGACATGTGATTTAAGACACCGGAACCAAGAATCCATAAGAAAGGAGACATACTTGACGAGTTAGAGGAAGACAAACCTTTTAAGGATGAGGTAAATATTACATATGATTGAGTAGCAAGAAAGGAACACAATCCTCCTTTTCTCAAGCCATATTCAACTACAAAATAGAATAACAAACAACATCAAAACACAAAATAACACAATAAAGGAAATGACCAAAACAAACCAAAGTAAATGACCATAATCAAACTATAACATAAACAAAAAAGAGATGGTAGCTATGCATAGTGGAACACAACAAATGACAAAGCTAGAATAAGATCGAATTATAAACAAGACTTAAAATCTCAATAACATTGCATTGTGCTATAAAAAGTCTCAATCACAAATCAAACTTTAAATATGATGATAAAAACAAAATAAAGGAGGAAGACAAAGGAAGAAAAATATAACTTTTTATATTAATTTAGTATTTAATAATGATAACATATAAAAAAATATAAAAGTATGTTTTTTAATAAAACTCATGTTAGGCAGCATGTGTCATCATGAAAATAGCATAAAACTAAAAAAAAGAACAAAAATATGGGGAACTAAATCAAACTCCCGTGGAAAAAAATAAAACAAAAAAACAAAAAATACTCTCAAAAAGTGACCTAAGCAACTATATTAAGAGTTTAAAAAAAATGGAAAATAAATAAAGACAAGATAACAAAAGAACCTTCTCTAATGCATAGCTCCAAAAGATAACAAAAAGGAATGATTGAATCCCAAAAATCCAATTAGATAAACTCTCGTTTGTATTTAACAGCAGTAATAATATCCTATGATATTGTTGCACATCTCTTACCATTACTTTTTCTTGGATTGACATATTTTGTAGATCATCTTATTCACATGTCGAATACCAACAAAAACCACTATCCATCCTACCTTGAATTTCACATGTCGTAACACTCTAAATCTTAATCACAGGAGAGGATTCGTGCGCATCAAAAGAAAAAAAAAATGCTCAAATTACAAGATTAATAACATCATATGTTGTCAATCCCAGTAACGTCACATAATCACTAAAAGCAATGCAACGCAAGATAGGTGTATAATTATAGTGATTAAACATTAATTCTTAGTATTAAGTGTTCATCTGTACAATTTTCAACATTGCCTGATGTTCACAACCGGGGTGTTTCGTAAGTAAATCATTTTAAATACAAATCCTTAAATTTAATAATTTATTAAAATAAAATATTATCTTCATTTAAAGCTGAGCTAATAAATTACACTGAATCTCATTAGCTAATTTGAACTTCAAAATTCATTTATAATTTTGTATTAGATTACATGAAATTATATATAAAAAAAACACGATCAATGTAAGCCTAATCATCCTTATATTCAATTCTCCATAATTAAAAAAACATATATATATATATATATATATATATTCAATTTATCATGTTCTCGAATAAATTCATTTTACTCCCTCTTCACTTATACAAACGTAAACAAGGAAGATTACAATCCACTCTCCTTTTAGAAAGAGTATCCATTGCTTATATTTATTTTATAAAACTTATGCTAGAAAGCACGTCACTACATAAAAAATAATATAAAATTTTAAAAAATGAAAATTAGATCAATCATTTAGTGAGAAAAAACTCCTAAAAAATAACTTAAGTTTAAACCAAAAATACAAAATTGAATATCTTTATATTTTATATAAAATTTCTGCTAGATAGCATGTCATTACATAAAAAATAATAAAAATTAAAAAAAAATACAAAAATATGAAAAATTAGATCAATCTTTTCAAAAATAACTTAAGTTTAAATAAAAAATATAAAATTAAATAAAGACAAAAAAATAAATGAAAGAACTTTCTTCAACGAGTAACTCTTATAAAGATAACAAAATTGAATCCAAAAAATTCAATAAGATTAATCCTAAATTTGAATTAGTTGATCCTAAGCTTCTCGTAAGAAGATATTATTGTATTATTATTATTTATAGAATTGGGAAACGTGCCAATTATTTAAATAAAGTTTTTGATAAGTTGATAATCCTTGGACATAGTTAGTGAAGAAGAGAATCCATGTCCTTCTCATTTACTTCAAGTTTTTGAAGCCATACGTACTTACACTTGGTGGTGGACCATGTCGCAACGCCCTTATGAATAATATTAAATTTCACATGCCTTTCATACTTTTTTAAGCTACACATTTGCATTTCAGATGCATATCTTTTGCTTCCACACACTTTCCCAACCATCTCATCCACGCATGCAATTCAAACAGTTGAAGGTTAGTTGTTAGTATTCGACTAGTATTTTTATCCATGTAACATATACGTTTTTTTTTTAAATACTATATTTATTTTATAAATTTGAGTTCATAGAAATATATTTAATTATTTTATTTTGAAAAATTTGTTGAAGATTCCACATCGATTAGAGATTAGAGTTTTTCCTAGTATATAAATGGGTACAAACTTGACCTTATTGAGTTGGTTTTATGGGAGTTGAGTTAGGCTTAAAGCCCACTTCTTAATAAAATTGAATAACAATAATAATTTATTTTATATTTTCATCCATATTTTATGACACAATTGTTTTAAACAACGTGACATAATTGATTCACTCAAAATTAAGAATTCAAATTGAAATGAAGCACAATTAATATCTGCTGATAATAGTCAAACATTCAGTGCATCAAAACAAAAAAAAAGTTTTACACTTGGTGAATTTTTTACATTTGGAATTTAGAATTATCCCACTAAAAGCAATAATTTGTTTTTGTGCATCGATTAGAAGTAGTTTAAACAATTTAAAACAAATACTTTGATTGAAAAACATCAACATAACATAGACTGGTACCAAAATAACAAAACGTATATCTGTTCTTCAATATAAATATATAGTTTACAACTTTATATGTAAGTCATTCGCATACTTTGCAAATAAGGTGGACTCCATCATATAATTGTTTGAAAAAGACATTAAATAATTGACTCATCCAAAATTAAGAATTCAAATCCAAATCCTAATGAAAAGCATATTTTAATCTCACATGCTCTAAAAACAATAATTGAGTATTCTAGTTTAGCGCATGAAAACAAGTAAGTTCTACCGTTATAATTGAATGAATTATTTACACATGAGTCAGATTAAAAATCCAAATCCAAATTAAACAACAATTAATATTCTCACATGTTTTGAAAACAATTTATTTTAGCTCATAAAAACAAAATAAGCTCTTAAAAACAATTTATTTATACATGATAAGTTAGATTTTAACATTTATTGTTCTTATAAGGATTGGGTAAGATCAAGGTCAAATGTCACTCACGACAGTCTTGATAATCCATTTCTCATTCGGATATCTTTTTTTTTTCCTTTCAGTTTTTCTCTATTTTGATCTCCCTATATCGATCTTCTATTTTCGATATTTTTTTCTCGATTTTCTTCCTTTGAAATAGTGGTGAGTACCTTCAAAGATACTTTGACACTTAAGTTAACTACTGTGTTCAATTTAACAGTGTTTAGATTACTTATTCCATAATTGTTCATTGAGTGCTCTATTTATACCGGTTTCTTATAGGTTTAGTAATGGATTGTAAACCGTGTTGGACCTCCTCTAGATTTCGGTCTTTTCTATGGCTAACTACAATATAATCCTTATATATTGTAGGGTGATTGAAAACAAGACTGCTTCTAAAGCCAATTTAGAGAGACGTGGGATTGAAATAATGAATTATCTTTGTTGTCTTTGTGGGGCATTTGAGGAGACGACAAACCACCTTTTGTTGGCTGCAAAGTGTCATAGCTTGTTTGGAATCTTTGTTTCACTTGGTTAGGAGTGAGTTTGGTAGACCATCTTGATCCTGGTTCGCACATTATGCAGTTTAAGTTACTCGATGCGCCTACGTCGATTAATCTAATCTTGGGAAACATTTGGGTTGCGATGGTATGTGAGATTTGGAGACATAGAAACAAATGTATCTTTAAATGTGGAGTGCTTCTGACTGATTTTGGGTCT
This sequence comes from Phaseolus vulgaris, assembly GCF_051622355.1. Lineage (NCBI taxonomy): Eukaryota > Viridiplantae > Streptophyta > Magnoliopsida > Fabales > Fabaceae > Phaseolus > Phaseolus vulgaris. Next base: position 54,629,417 of record NC_143504.1, on the reverse strand, counting down.
TCCTTGTGTTGTTTGGGGGTGCTTGTGTTTGAGGGGGCTTAGTAGTAAGTTTCAAGTTCTATTTTTCTGTCGGTGTGGTTGGGGTTGATTGTTTGGTAGGTAAGTGTTGGCATTCTTTTGGGGTCTGCTTAGGTAGGGTGTGGAGTATGCCCTCCACTATGTTATGTATATGAGTTTGTCCACCCCTGAAGTGGGTATTTTTTTTTCTTACTGATAAAAAAAATATAATCCTTAAATAATATTTGTTAATGACGATATTTATTAAACCCAATTTTTAGGTTAACTCAAGTCCTGAGACCTTTAGATTGAGATATTCACGAACCGATATCGTGTGTAGAGTATTAGATCGATAAACCGATTTAATGAAGAGAATAAGAAGTTAAGAGACTGAAAACATGAATTTCTCATCAATTAAAACATTTTGAAATGAATTAAGCTATTGAGGGTCATTCAATTTAAAGTGTGGCAAATTGTTATTTATGGAAATGCCATTGGCCCATTAACTCTCATTCTTCATTATGAATAGTATTTTGTTCACTAAAACGTGAAATATGAATTTGCAGTGAAGAAGAATCCATGTGCTTCTCATCTACTTTGAGTTTTTGAGGGCAGACAAAGTTGCACTTGGTGGTGGACCGTGCCCAACGCCCTTATGCACAACATTAAATTCCACGTGGGTTTCGAGTTTTGTAAGGTAAACATTTGACGTTTGAGATGCATATGTTTTGGTTCAAGCTCCCACTTTCTGAACCACCCAAGGACTCATATTAAACACTATATATTGGCTTGAGATAAAACATGCATCGAAGCGTTTATGTTACCTTCTACACTGCAATCGATGCATGCAATTCAAACCGTTGAAGGTTAGTTGTTACTATTAATTCTAATGTACCAATGGAATATCTTAGTCCAACAAACTAACACTAACACTCATTTCATACACGCAACTCTAGACGCTCATCAACACACGCAACTCTAGACGCTCATCAACACACGCAACTCTAGACGCTCATCACACGGTGTGGGTTCTTCTATCATATGGATAAATCAATTCAATTCAATTAAATTACATACACTGAACTAGTTCTCATTTCACATATGCTTTAAAATCAATTAACCACATTAAATTTAAGTAACATGTTAATATTTTTCATACAATATCTTTTCCATAACACAAAAAGTACATATTGTGATGGTCTAACCAAAGGTTAAGCATGAATTAATGTTAGAGCATTTTAGAAAAAAAATATCATTAAATTTAATACTATTCCATGTTAATAATTTATACCAAATTTTAGTTAGCTAGCAAGTTTGCCAAAGAAAGAATTGATTAAAGTTAAAGCATATATTAACAAGAACAGAAACACATGTTAAAAGTATTAAAGTATAGAATAATAGGCAAGTTAGCAACAAATACATAATGTGTCAAATGACTATGTCAAAAAATTAAATGCTACATTTTTAATTCTTGACACATACAATGCAGTGAATTGGTTAATAAATATTTCTGACAAAGGATTCATTTATTTTAAGGATGGACCGAATTCTTTAGTACTATTCTTTTTCTTTCATCCAATATTTTTGAACCTGGACCACTACCTAATATGAAATAATATTTTTTATTATTTTTAAATAAATGTGAGAGTATAGGATAAAATGTATTTCGGATTTGAATTTTTACATACATTTCTGGATATGAATTTTTAAAACATTTTTTTATTTGGATTTTTAGAATATATTTTCAGATTTAAATTCTCAAAACAGTTTCTAAATTTCTGTTTTTCATAATTTATTTTCTAAAATATTTCCAGATTTTGTTTTTCATAATTTTATTTCTGAAAATAAAATCTATTATAAATTTTCTTTTTTAAAAATGTATTTTTCAATAATTTCAAATTTCCAATTTCAAGAATGAATGAGAGCATTGATATTTCCAAAAAAGATTAGGTACAGATTCAAAAATATTGGACAGGTGGAGCAATTGTCCTATTATTAACATTAAAGTATTTATTTTTATTTTTATGATACATCTTTTTTATATTTCAAAATGAAATGAAATTAATAATTTTATTTGTTTATTTATTCAACGAATATATTGTTTCTGTAACTCCTTCAAGCAATGGACATATTTTTTTTTTCTGCCGTTATAGTGGATTTTTGTCATTTCTTATTAACTTTTACTAATGAAACTATAAAATCGAAAGTTCAAATGCTCATATATTTTGATTTATAATTTACATAATTAACTCTTAGCCGTTTTATGTTTCAACTTTATAATATAATACATGAAAATGGGATCTTGCCAATTATTACCAGAATAAGAGGTAGATAAAATAATTTTTTAACAAATACTTGTAAGAGAGAAAAAATAAATAAATAAAAAAATCAAACTTTTGCATGATTACTTGAATTACTTTATAGCTCAATAGAATTACTTGAATTAACCCACTCCTTACTCCACCTATTTTCTACTCATTACTGGAATAAATAATGTAGGATTTATACTCAAGACATATTTTCATAAGTTTTTCTATAAGATTTTTTCAGAAAATATAAAGAAAGTAATAAAATTGATTTATAAAATTAAGTTCAACTCATTTTTTATAAATTCATTAAATAATTAATGATACTTTTTAACTAATAATAAAATAAATTTAGTATTTCATTAAATTTATCTGTCACAATACACATAGGTTTCTGATCTACCTAGCTAACAACCATCTGAGTTAACTTAATTTCCTCATCTACTTTTGCTGACAATCATCACTACCGTGCTGTGATGGTGGACTTGGAGCTAAACATTATGCTTCCTTGTTAAAGACAATTAAGATTGATCCTCCTACACTACATAGGTTAGGCACTTTCTTCCTGCACCTCTATACCTTCTCTTGCACCCTTATAGGTTAGACAAAAATAATACTTTTTTAAAAAAAAAATACATTTTTTGAAATTTTAAATCCAGAAGTTATTTATGAATTTGGAAATACTTTTTAATTCTACAATTCAAAATGTATTTTTTTTCTACTTACACATCCTAGATTGTAAAATTCAAAAGGTATTTTTGGATCAAGAAATACTTTCCAACTTCGATTCAAAATGTTTTTTTCTTCTTAAAAAAATACATTCTAAATTCAGAAATAAATTTTGGATTCTATCTTAATGTTTTTTTTTTTAATTTACACAATCTGAATTTCGGAAGTATTTCAGGATCCAAAGATATCTTTTGGATTTTACAGTATAGAATAAATTTTTTTCTTAAAATATATATTCTAAAATATGAAGTTTGGAAGGTATTTTTGAAAATACCTTTTAGATTCTATAATCTAGAAATACCTTATGGATTCTATAATCCATAATGTATTTTTTAAAGAAACACATCCTGAATTATAAAATTTAGAAAATATTTTTGGATCCACAAAATGAGAAACATCAATAGAATGAAAAATATTTTTACATTTTTATATTTTAAGATGTCTGGGGTGTCAAAGAAGCTATATGGAGGTGCAGGAAGAAAAGGCTCATAGGTTATTATTAAAAAAAGCCCTTAACAAAACTGTAGAGTTTTATTCGTACTAAGGTTTCTTCTTCCCGCACCCCCATAATTTTCTAAATCCCAAAACTGACCTTGACCTTTTATTTGAAAAAGGGCACCGTGGTTACCGAAAATCGAGATCGGGGAGTGTACTACAGATTCATCAATCCGGAACTGAATCATTTTTTTTCAGATGAAAGCAAATTTTGCATAAATTATTGATTTCCGGATTGCTGAATCCAAAAGCCTAATTCTGTTATTGATTGGTGGATCCGGAATATTTTTTTTGGAATTATAGATTTTTGAATCCAGAATGCATATTTCTGTTACGGATTAGTGGATCTGGAATGTTTTTTTTAATGATGGATTTTTAAATATGAAATGCATATTTTGAATTACAGATTGGTGGATCCAAAATATTTTTGAAAGTGCCAATCCAAAATTTTTCCGAATTCTATAATCCAGAATGAAAAAAAATAAATACAGTTTAAAAAGTAATAAAACAATAGGGACATCTTTGCATAACATTGTGGGGGTGTAGGAAGAAAAATGTAGGATGCAGGAAGAAACTGCCTCGTACTAAAAATACATGTAATCCTGTATCCACAATTTTTTGTTATATTAGAATAAAAAAATTAGAAGATCTTTAAGAAAGTAAACTTTGTAATTGCATTTCTGTTAAACTATAATAATAGAGTTGATAAAAAGTTTGATAATGTAATAAAATAATATTTACATTTCTATCATTTAACAGATCACTTGATTAAGTTGTGTAATTATTTTAGTTAAGAGGTGATGCCCTTATTCATTTGTATTTTATCAAAATAATGAAATTATTTTTATTAAATAAAAGATAAAATGATGAAAAACTAATTATAATAAAATGTATCTTTTATATATAATATAATAACAATAATAATAAATATAGCGAGTTTAAAATAAACCAATAACTTGGTTTAGACCTTTTACTTTTCTGGTGGTGACTTTATCGGCAGGGGAAATTTGGATTGAACACATTCTTTTCTGATATTGTTTAATTATTAGTTAATAAATACAAAAATATGTGTAACTTGTCAAATAAGTAAAAATTACAAATTTTCAATTTCAAACAAATATTACTCAATAATAAAAGATATATATTAAAATAATATATTATAGAATGCCTTACTTGTATTTCTTGTACATTCAAATACCAATGTAAAGTGTTGAGTATGTCAGAAAATGTTTGTAGCAACAGCTGATTTATGTAAAACAGCATTGAATGACAGCCGCAGCAAAGCACATTCCAAAATCAAGAATTCGAGTATGGTCAAGAGTGTAACAAAAACTTAAAAATAGGAAAATGACATTATAAATGTTAAACGAATATCATGTATATCACGAAAGGCTACAAATAACCTAATGTCGATACATGTACAGAACAGGTAAATGAAAAAAAAAATGGAAACGAGAAAGGTTGGGTTTTCCCTCTTCACGATTGGCTATCTTGAATATAGATTTCTGATGATTGAGTATTGATGACCCTACAACGAGGCACCGTTTTATGAAGCATTATTGTCCCCTTAAATGCCATGATCTGATGACAATTCATTCTATAGTTGGTAAGCTGCAACACAAAATCAAACTCCGATCATTCTTTGAGTTGGGGGGTGAGTCTTGTCACAATTAATGTAGCTAGCTAAACTATCAATCACAGAAACACAGTTGTAGATCCAAGTAAAAAAAAAAGGCAAGAATGAAGTGGTAAAATGTTAACTTAGCTCCTAGTTTGTAAATAGTTGAGGAAAACATAAACATATACCTCGTCGGGTTTCATCTTGCTAAATCCGAATTTTTCTGTCCATATAGATTCTGCTTCTTCAGCAGCCGGTAGCACAAGATTTTTCACTTTCAAGAAAGCCAGCAGCCTTTCAATGCACGAGAAAAGGGTTTGGAAGTAGCCCTGTAAGGGTAAACTAATAAAATTATAAGTAGTGTGCACCACCAAGACACAGGCAAAAGTGATCATAACATAACAACCGAAGTATTATCTGTTAATCCCACTAATTAGATTATCATCATTACAGAACAATATATCAAAATTCCAGACCCAGCTCTATAAGAAAATATGTAGCAAGAAAGACAGCAACCGATTTAGAAAATATGTGCGATGTTGGAGATTCACAGAACTAAATCTCTTGTCAATTAACACATCAAAAGAGAACCTGTGAGATATAGCTCAGTTTGTGAAGCACTAATTGGAGACTTGCAAGAATAGTAGCTTTTAAATCCCCCCAGGAATATTCTAAAAGAAAATGAGGTTGGGGGTGGGTAAGACATAATGGTATCCCAAGAAATGCCAATCAAGAATAGCATGGTCTCGCACCTTCCCACGGTTCTTATATCTTGTTGCAACTATGGGGAGTTCGGCAATGTCCTCACCAAAAATTCGAAGCATGCCAGCGGATACCACAGATGAACTGCAATGTCAAAGGAAACAAAATATGAACAGCAATAAAAGAAACATTTGAAATAATAGTATCTAAGTGCAAAGAGCCACTTCTTACTTGACAATCAATAATGCACAATACATTCCTCCAAAATCCTGAGTCTGCAAATTCCTTCTACATGTGATTGAGAAGTTAGTTGAGACAAGGAAAAAAATATTGAAAAGCAAAATGTTCTAATATGATTTTACCCATAAACCATGGCAGGAATGAGGTCACGTCCAGCAGCTGGATCAACTATAGGATCAAAGCATTCCTGAAACATGCAAGAGACATCTAAAGACCAAACTCCAACAACTGTTTTAACTTAAGTTTTCTAACAATCTTATGAAAAGCTCAAAACAAGTTTCCCCAATGAAAAATAAAAATGCACTATTTTGGAGTTTCTCACGAGTGAGACAGCAGACTGTGATGGGAGAAGTGCTCCATAATCACTCCTCTGTCGTGTCTAAGTACTGCAATAGCACCACTATCATAATTGGATAAATTTATTTAAAACCTACAAGTGGAGTGAAATTTTTTAATCATATTAATCCAAAATTATATTTGATAGCTTACTGATATACATCAAATTTAACCTTTTTTTAAAAAAAAAATATGAGAACAAGAACAATTTGATTATATTTTAATTTTGTTTACAAGATTTAAGATTAATATATAATTATGATTCAATTGTTTAATTGATAAAAAATTCACTTTGTAGATAAAGTGATTGAAATGGTGTAAGAGGGCTAAGTCTGACACAATCATAAACCGATCAGTCAGAAACTTTAGCAGGATGGAAATTACTATAAAATCATTAACTCGTGAACATGCATTTATGCTGAAGGAAAAACTTTTCAACCCTGCCTTCTAATGGATTTATACATATCAAGAACCGTTAAATCACACCCTGAAGTCATGTGATGAAGAAGAATAAATTTACTAAAAGAAGAAAATGCCATAAATAATAAAAATGCAAACATTCATTGCAGAACATACAAGGATCATCAACTTATCACCTTCAAAACCCAAATAAGAGGAAGAATATAACAATAGTGATAAAGTAGAAAATGATATGACCATGATGATGATGACGATGATGGTGAAGCAACTCATACAGACAGACAGAACTTACATTAAACATGGCCACTGCCTCCAAAAGTAATGGCCTAGTTTCAGGAGACGCAATTTTTCCATTAAGAAGTTTCCATCTTACATCAATCTCATTAAGGGGTTCTAAACATCTTTCCACATGCTTCTTCTTTATAACATCCAAAAGAGATTCAGGAAGTCTTTCAGCCACCGTAACCAGGAGATTCTCCAAAGTAGTATGTATTCTGGTGCAATCATTGCAACAAAGCCAATCCCCTTCTGGCAACTCCTGTAATTGGTTGGTTACACACATATTATGTCCAACGGGCTAAAGTTGGTGTCTAAACTAATGTATCCACATATAAAGAGATGGTAACGTGTTAAGTACCTTCAGAAATGCCATCTTATGATCCCTCAAGCAACCAACATGATATTCCTTTTCACACTACAAACAAGTAGGGGAGGAAGGGATTTTATGAAAAACAACATGAAGTTAGCTCAGTATAATCAAATCAACCCCCTGAGCAACCCAACATAAATCAGAGTTGATCATACACCTCTTCAAACTTGAGAACATGACTTTAAATGTTAACAGGCTGTGTTATCAAAACAAAATGGACTACAATGCATACCTGATCACAGATTATAATTGTGCGAGGACCAAATCCTGATCTGCTGAAGTCAGAACTCCTACATGCACAAAATTTTCTGTTAAAAGGTGGGAAATCACGAAGCTATTGCAGCAATCAATGGTTGAACTTGAATACCAAAGTAAAGTATGATGACCATTGCTAATTTCAAGAAATACAATGTTAGATGAGAGCAAAGTGGATTTCATACATTGCTTCTATGCTCTAATTCATTTCAATACAATACAAGTATTACCTGCATAAAATACATCCACCAATCTCAGCTCCTATGTCTTTCACTATGCGAATGCATCTCTTGGCAATCTCCTCAATAGGATCAACACCTTCTACCCTTCCAGCTGCCACGGCATCGGCATTGTATAACACAGGCCTTTCTCTGAGAATTGTGTGTTGACAAATTTGACAGTACCACTCACCCCGGGGAATACTTGATACAGATGCACATTCTGTACATTTCCAAACATCATAACAGATAAATGCACATACAAGATGGCAACTTGGTAATTTATTATAGAGAAATAATATTCTTCATAACTGCTGCTTACAGTTCAGTAAATCATGAAACAAAATTGTAGGCAGTAATGAACATAAAAACTTCATCTAGTATTTAATTGAAGTTCCATAATTGGCTTAAATACAAGACTTTAGTAAGCGTGATATAGAAATTCTTGCCACAATGGCAGAGGATAGAAAATTGGAGGATGCAGGAGGGAACGATGTCAAACAATAAAAAGCAAGATATATTTTAAGTTTTTTTTATCATTTAAATCTGACCTTTATGAAATGCCCTTGGACATCCATCACAGAGCAACAGGTTTCCACCATCCCAACAAACAACACATGCATAATCATTCTGCTTTGTAGTGCATTTGTGATCTTTTGAGAGAAATATTGCTAACTCATGGAGTGACACCCCATTCGATGTGTAGATGTATGCATAACTGCCAAAAACATACTGCCATGAAAATTCATAGGTACAAGAAATTAAAAAAAAACTCTGAATATTTATCCCACACAATTTGATACACCATAAGCCCCTCCTGGAAACTTGACAAGAAGAAAACTCACGGTTTCCTGCGAGAAGCCCAGCCTGCATGGACCTCAAACTGTGAGGGGCTGATCTGCATAGCATTTAACAAATGAAATTCGAAAGTATTATATATACAAAATAAGAAATTCCTGAGGTGTGCCCACAAAGATAGAAGACAAGAAAAAATGCCTCAGTGTTACAGCATCGACAGACAATTCCAGTGGGTGTTTTGATACCCTCAAGCAGTTTCTGCCAATCAGAATAAAAAAGTTAACAGGGCAACAGGATTACAACAATTTGTACAAGAAATTCACACATGAACTACCTGTCCCCGCGCATAATAAGCTACTTCTGCTCCATTAGGCAATCCATCCTCTTCAAAAATCAATTTATGTATCCGTTGATACCTAAAGAAGAATATATTGGGTGAACAAATATTAACTATCATCAGTAATGAATATTTGTAAAAATATTACAGGCAATATATACACACACAAGAGACAGAAAGGAACTAACCTTTTAGAGATCCTCCACTGACTTTTATGTTGTGGAGATAAACACTTTGAAGTAATTGGAGCAGTCTTCAATTTTAATGACAGCTTTGATGATCTAGTAATAACAAGTGATTACAATAAAAATGGGAGACATTCCTTGGAAATAAAAATTTAACATGCAATTAACATCATCCTAATAATATCAAGGATGATTAAAAAGCTCTCCATGCTGAACAAGCTCTTCTTGTGCAACACAATAGGCACAAAAGCAGTCTTGAAAAAATATGAGCTTCTAACCAGTTTTTTTTATTTATATGTAACACATTCAAGAGCATGTAAAAAATATATAAACAGCAGCAAGAAAACAGATGACTAATTCAAAAGAAATTTCTTTTATGAAATTCCTTAAGTTCAAAACTATATAAACAGAGTTTATTAGTTGTGCAAAATTGTTCCAGAAAAACTTTTCAAACTTATGTCATACACCGTATAAATGAAATAGATATAAATACCAACTTTGTTCTTGTCTTCCAGTGTCTCTTAGTTTGAGGAGAAATACACAGTTCGGAAGTACAACAAGAACATGAACGGGAGAATAATACTGGCCGAGGGGACCTGAAATAGTGTAATACAATAATTAAAGAAAAGAAAGTCAGGGGGAGACTCAAAATCTTATCATTGCACCATACACAACATTTTGTGCCTACTTCACTTTCCTTTTAAGCTAAAAAATATATCTAGTTCTGGTCTGACCACATTCTGTTCATGTGATTTCAGTTATACATTGCCTTATGAATTAAGATTAAGATAGTATTTGCTAAATATTAAATCTTATAATATCAGTGGATCTAACCCACAAACTAGTAAGGTTTCTAAACCATCCCAATCTGTGTCCATTATTTCAGGATGCTGAAATTATAACATGTCTTTCTAAAATCAAGAAAATGCATGACTTTTTTTGTTTTATGACAAGAAAGAATTAGTTTATTAAGAGCCTTCTAGTAAGACTATTATCATTTAACTGATGGTCAAGCAGTAAAAATAAATAAACAAGTGAGCAGTCTCAAAATCATATCATATGATCATATCCATTCCAGAAAAGCTAAAATTAAAATAAATAACTGAATAAATAAAAACTGTCACGCTAATAAGCAAGGTAACTCCATTTTTTTTCGAGATAACACTAAATTTAGTGTTCTGAAGTTGCATCCCCATATTACATTAGTTTTTACAAAAATAGGTTGTCAAACTATTTCTACAAATTTCACTTTCATCAACAATTTAAGTCAGCAAAGGATTCTCACCAAATTAGTACATCCAAGATTAAATCTGTTACGAAAGTAGTCTTCAGAGAATTTCTTTTTATCACTATTTTAATTCACCATAAAGATCAATAGTGATAGTTTATATTTTTTTAGCAACAAATCTGATAGCAAATTATATATTGGAGGATGGATATAATGATGATCTACATTACATCTTTGGGGGACTAATTTAGTATTTTGCAATCATAGTTTTAAAAGATACAGTGGTGGTGACTCATATACAATTGGAGGACCAATTTGAGAGCTTTATCTTTTCTTTATTTGTCATTGTAAAAGTTATGTGCTGCATTTTCTTTTATAATAATTCTTGTAATGGCCATATCAGATTGATAGCAGCTATAATTGTAACCAAAATATAAAATGAACACTCATAACTGTAATAATAGCTTAATCCCACTAAGTGAATCAGCTATAGGGATCATAAGATGTCATTGAATTAAAAACTAAATTCTCAGAAATATTATTCAACCTGAGGTCCCATTTAATATAAATTCCTAAAGATGTTTCTTCTGGTCTCCCTTTATCCCTTTTCATAAGATTAAAAACCATGTAATGATCTACTCTCCTTGTCAGTGTTTCCAGGGACCTCTCCTTGTATCTAAATAACTCTTCCTTATACAATATCAGTAGTTTTATGTCTTTTTTCGATCCCTTTCTTTTCCTCCTGGGTCAACAATACCTGTGATCCACAGAAGACCCCATTTTCTATCCAGTGAACAGTACATGGGGCCATTGCCTGCCCTTTTCCTTTGTCACCAAGAGCTCTTTCGCTCCGATGACCATGCTACAAGAACCACCCTCCTCCGGCAACCACCAAGCTTTTCTCACCTCACACCCACAAATGCGGTTTCTTACCGGCACGTGCGTTTCAAGCACCCATAACAGATTGTTATTTTTCCTTACTTCCAGCACGACCTACATGATGGTGCGCCCCTTGCCTCCTTTCTCACATCTAAGCGTCTTGTTTTGGTTTATTTCCCATGGCTTTCAACAACTCCCACTCAAGTACTGCTTCTGCAATGACTTTTACCACTGTTCCACTGATTCCATGTAAAAAACTGATCAGAACAAGCAACTATAGTTCTTGGGTTGTTGTTGTTCAGTTGTGGTTCCATGGTCAAGGTCATGACAACCACTTGACCAAACAAGGCAAAGATATTAAACACTGATCAAACCCAATGGAAGCAAATTGATGCCTCTTTGTGTAGCGTTGACTGGTTCTCTATTGATGGCAAATTGCAACCCCAATATCACACTTTTACTACTTGTTATGATGTCTAGAACAAAGCCAAGAGACTTTATTCCAATGATGTTCATCATCGTTATAACGTTGTCTCCAACCTTACTTCTATAAAGCTTGACGACCATGATATACAAACTTAACTTTGTAAGCTCAATCGCTTAATTGCATATTTTTTATGCCCTCGTGCCTTTCACTAATGATGCAAACAAACATTTTGAACATCGTAGAAAATTTTGTATGGTTCTTACACTAGTTTGACTTGCTGCTGAGTTTGACTCTGTCCGCAATCAAATATTATTCAACATTGTTGTTCTATCTTATGACACCGTTAGTGAACAATTACTTCGCCTCTCAATTCCTCACACGTTTGGTAGTCTCCTGAACTTTCAACAAATTAATTCTCCTTGTACTCCCACTCTACCAACTGAGGTGGACGAAGTGGAAATCGTGGTGGCAATTGTGCTCAATGTCCTCATTGCAACTATTATCAACGGTATGGTCATATTTAGGCAGACTATTGGACAAAGCCTTCTACAACACTTCTCTTAGCACTCAATCATATAGACTTTTTCGGGTCAACAAAATCATTTGTGTCTTTATTTTGTTACCTTTGAAAGCCTTCCAAAACCTTCTCTTAGCACATCATCTCTAGAATCCTATTTCTCTTAATTTATGCTCAATCACATCTTCCCATGATATCATAGTGTCACTCATAGGTTTTATCCCTATGAAATTTATACAATTTTGAATATCTCCTTTGTTCTTAATTATATACAGGAACCAAAGTGCCTCTAGTAGTTAGTATCTTACGATTCACGATACGTATCGTACGAAACGATACGGTTTCACCCTCTCACGATACGAATCGTGTGAAGACTCTTTTTAGTCCCTGAATCTTAGCTGTATCATGCAATTCGCACAAAGAATCGCTGAATCCCGAAACGAAACGATTCCATATTGTGTGAATCAGTGTGGATTTTAAAAAATGAGTAAATAAAAAAAGATAGACATAATTTGTTTAATAACATGTATGCACCATAGAGGTTGTTTTGGTGAAATTGTGTGGTATATATATATATATATATATATATATATATAAAATTTATTGTATCTTGCATGTATACATATCTTATATATTTAAGTATATATTAAATTTTTTAATGTTTATGAATCTTACGATTCACGATATGAAACGATTTACGATTCATAATATCAGCTCTCCATACACTACTTGTATCTCGATTCTACTACCACTAATATGACAATTTTTTAGATCTCAAAATCTCATTAAATTCCATACTTAGCCAAATAATACCCTATAATTCTACATATTTCCAAACTCCAATAACAATATCACCATGACCAACAACTTTACCTTTTATTTTTCAAAAAGCAAATATATAGCTCAAAATCCCAATTAGATTGACACCCTAAGCTATATCAAACTGTACCGTTATCTTATCTACACCCTAATGGCTCTTTCACCTCTCTTACTCAAATTCTACAATCGTACGTCAAATTCTACTTTATTACTTGGATTTTTTATTCCTTCAATATTACATGTTGATTCTTGCACTCCAATGAAAAGCTTATGAAAATAGCCTCTCATCTTTCTTTAATATCTTGATCTATAACCAAAACTTTTCCTTCATTTTTTAATTTTATTCAAATCTCTTGATCTCTTTCCCTATTTCAATAAAGCTTATAAATTACATAGCTTACCTTTTTCATTTGTTGGAGATCTCCAATCGAATAAAGATGTGGTCAAACTATCTTGAACACATTCAATTCCATCATCAAATTCCATAACTTAGCCCCAAACTTCTTTATTCAACTAATACTACTTGACCAACCCATATAAAATCCTTTAAAAAATCCTCCCTTAGCATTCTTAGACATCTCACATCCCAAACAAGGTTAACACTACCTTATGATTCCCAAATACCTTCCTCCAATAATCTCTTCCTAAGAGACAACTGCATCACACAATTCTTGAATTTATAACTGGTCGGATTTCTGTTTCCTACTTTTAAAATGGATTTTAAGAGCCAAAATCATCAATGTAGAGTTTCAATAAATACTAACTTCTATTCTTCAAAAATCCATTGTTCTAGTAAGTCACATATTATTACCAACTTTATAAATAAGTAAATAAATAATCATAGTGCATGGTTTTTGAAAATCTCAACAAACTCAGCAGGCAGAAAAACAAATACCTGACTCTTTTGCCAACAGCATGAATCGAACTGCTTTCAGATTTCCTTGATTCCACGCATGATAGACACAAAAGGCCCACTCTTTCCACATTGGAAGCAGGGAAACATCCTACGCAATTAATTAGTAATAAGCATCAAGGCAAACAACAAAAAGGTTTAAAATATAATAAACACTATATAATCTTAAGTTTTGTGATTTTAACACAAACTATGATCAGGGTGACAACTGAGCAACAAACATGACGAAAGCAAAGCTCTCACCTCTGCAACTTTTGCAAGTAAAATATTTTTCCTCAGGTGGAGAACTGACAAAATTTTGAATGGTCGTCTCCAAAGTATGTAGCGGAGCTGCCCTGCATGCTCTCAATAGTTCAAGCAGGCTCTTCCCATTTTCAAGGCAAATATATTGTGCTGCCCTCTTATATATGTTACATGCATGAATCTCAAATTGGGAAGGTGGAATAACCTACGGGGTGGGAAAAGGAACAAGGAAGACAAATGAAAGGGTAGTCTCAACCCAAAGGAACCACTGGGTAGTGGGTACCCATGACTTCATGACCCAATGATAAAATCACAGTGATAACTCACCCTGCATCCATTGCACAGACGGCATGAGCACAAGATCCCCCCATCTGTAATTACACCCCGCAATTCCGAAGTTGAATCCTGCCATATTGACATTAAACTGAGACACAGTATATTTATTTACAAAACCACTAGTCACCCACTGGCCAAAACCCAAAAACAGGACAATAATTTTTTAAATAAAGTTGCATTAAGTCAAGCCCTTATATAAACTTATTACAAAATAAAGCTGATTGGACTAAGTTAATAATGTAAAAAATCCGTATAAATTTGTAGATTCATATTATTCTTACAAAACCCTTAATCTCTTTATAAACCAAAAATAAAAACTACAGTGAGAATTATTGACACTTTTATATAATATAGTGTATTTACTCTTTTCATAATAAAGGTTTAATTAATTACTATCAGATTCCTATTTTACGTAATCTTTAGTCTGATTCCTAGATTTAGATACTCCATGTTTTTAAAATGTACATAGAGAATAATGAATTAAATAATGTAAGTGGCCCAGAACATATAAGTTATACCTAAAATTTAAAATTAGTGCATAAAATATAACAAAACCAGGAATTAAATCTACAATAATTTATCAAGACGCATTTCATAATTTATCTTTTATATCTGTCTTTCTATCACATCAGTCATCTTATTTCACCACTTCTATTTATCCAATTCACAAGAAAAATGACAACATCTCTAGTCTTAATTACATGACAAAATTAACCTCACCCAACACACATCCCCATCCGGGCAGACAAATTTTCAGCCTGTAAGTGCAGTCACTACTACCAAACCAGAGACGATGTAGTTGATCAGTTTTAGAGACTTATCCATAAACTAAGATCAGTTGGTCTAAGCCACCCACGCCACAATCTCCTATATTGACAAGAGAGAACACAAATAAAAGAATAAAAATTGCAATGCAAGGTGGAAACGGACCTTCTTGCAACCAACGTAAACGACCGGAACGCCTTCGAGCAAACCAGTTTCAAAGAGCTCCTTGACGGTAACGGGTTTCTTGTGGACCGCCACAATCTTCTTCTGCGGCGGCGAATTCAATTCCGTCTTGATTAGTTCCTGGGGAGGATCGGGAGAGTTGAGCTTGGAGAGGTTGAAAAGGGGGTCCTGGCAGCAGGCGCGAGATTGTTCGGTTTGAAAATGTTCTGTTTTGGGTTCATGATTGGCGGAATTGAGGTAGTGCTTGCGGCGAGTGTAGACGAGAAAACCCTTGACACGGGAGTGCGGTGGAGTGGAGGTATGGTTGTGAGAATGAGGGGAAAGATTGGGGGCGGAATCCATGGGGGAAAAGAGAGAGAAAAGAGGGATTCAGAATGGAGAGAACATTAGGAGAGAGAAGAGGGAATGTAGGGTTTTGGAGATAGCAGTGATATGTTATGGATTGAGAAGATGAATGGGAGAAGCTTGGAGACGAGGGGTCCACGACTTTGACTTAACCACACACTCTTCTTCTCTACTCAACTCACTAACCAAGTTCCAAATCTCTCATACTTCTTCTATTCTTACTCTTAATTCTTATATTATTACTTTTGTTTAAATATATTTTTAATTGTAATTTTGCTTCTTATGTTTTTAGGATTTGTGATTTTGATTTTTAATATTTTTCAAAATGCAATTTTAATTCTTAAAATTTTAGTTAGATGCATTTTTTTTTATTGTTTTGGGAAATGGTATGTTGAGATTGGGAGAAATGTGCGATACTTAGGCATTTTTTTTTTTACTTTAACTTAATAATTAAAAATAGGTATTAAGATTGTGTAAAAAAATTGTAGAAAAAAATAGAAATGGGAAGTATTGAGTTTGTAAAATATAAGAATCAGAATAATTGATGATTAGAGATATTAAAATATTAAAATTGTGAACAAAATTAGGATTGAAATTGTTGGTTTATAAAATATAATAACTAAAATTTATAATTAAGCTTTTTTATAATTTTAATTCTTATAATTGATTAATTAATGGGAAG
The DNA here is from genome assembly GCF_051622355.1 of Phaseolus vulgaris. Classification (NCBI taxonomy): domain Eukaryota; kingdom Viridiplantae; phylum Streptophyta; class Magnoliopsida; order Fabales; family Fabaceae; genus Phaseolus; species Phaseolus vulgaris. The sequence goes on along the minus strand of NC_143504.1, from coordinate 54,612,795 downwards.
AACTAGAAATTTGTATTGGGTAACATTCATATGAAATTGTTAATTAGTTTTATATAAAAAAAATTTATAAAGCTTTGTTTTGACGAGAGAATGGAAAGGAAAGGAAAAGAAAGAGAGAGAAAAGATAATAAAGTTAAATTCTTTGGATATATGGAAATTGAGTTGAAAGTTGATAAATTTGAATAAAAAAATACAAATGATATGATTGATCTAAAATGTAAAAAGAAAATTGTATGATTAATTAATTTATTGAAATACTATTATTTTAAAATTGTGGAAGAATTTAATTAAAATAAAGATGAATATTTATATATAAAATTGAAATTTGTAATTAAAGAATAAAAATCATAATTATTTTGTTAGAACCAATATTATGATGTGAAAGATATATCATTCATAAGTATATTACGTATTATATTGATTGAAAAATAAAATTGGAAATAGTCATGCATTAGATAAGATAATTGAAATTTAAACGAAAAAAGTCTAAATTACAACAATAAAAATAAATAAGTGTGAGATGCAACAAATGTTTTAGTAAACTATCGTAATGTGAATTTTGTAGTGTGACCAACAATTATGTTATTTTTTAACCACATAAAAGTATAGCTGACAAACATTTAAATTAAGTAGTCATATTTTCAATTATAATTTATTTCAAATGAACAAGTCATATTTTCAATTCAAAGTTTTTAAATATGTGGCTCAACAAAATTTAGGTCAAAGATAAGACATTGAAACACATCCAGTCACACAATGACGTTTCCAAAATGTTAGAATGAATATTTTACAAAATGTTGTCATGATGCTTTCAAACCCATACTTGATTAGACATTCATGTGTAATCATTAAAAGTTAGGGTCATAATCAATTACACTTTAGACCTTAATCGATTAAGTCTTAAACATAATCGATTATGCATGTCTAATTGGTTATGACTTATCAACTGCACATTAAATTGGTGTTTTTAGGTTAGACACACAATAAGAATAGATGCATGTCTTAGGTGAAATGAATTTCCTAATAACAAATCAATATGGTATAACTAATTTAATAGACGTGTGAACTTTTGATGATAATACATGAGGGTTCAGGCTTAAGATAGCTTTTGGCAAACCCCATATGTTGAAGGTATGATATTGTGCAAGCACATGAATCCTCACCCATAGTCATTGCATGCATATATGTGTTTGACTAAATTGTAAATATAAGCATATAGAAGATGCATGAAATAAAAAGGTCTCTCCATGTACAATTGATAATTTATTTTTTACTCTTGATTTTCACATTGTGCACTAAAGTCCAAGAATTGACAAATTGTTGCAAAGCCATCACCTTCTTTTAAACAATGTTGCAAAGCATAATCGATTAGGTGAAGAATTGTAACTGATTACTCATTTCTCCATAATTGGTTATGAACGAAAAGTGAACCCCTTCACCCTCCATTGTTCATTGTTGACCACCAAATTATATGAACCATGCATGTATACATGTAGGGTGAAAAATGTAAAAATTAACACCGATTTCTTAGATTCCAAATCTATTGCAACAATATCTACACCAAACCAAACACAACAGTGAAATCATCTAATTTTGATACTTTCAAATCAAATTATATGAATAATTAAAACATTGTTAAGAAGAGTGTTAACATTCCTCATACTTATTATTTTCCTGTGTTACAATCAATCTAATTTTAGGTATTTTACAATGATAAAAAAAAATAAAAAATTACATTATTCTTAAATAGTTTTAATAACATAATTTTTTAAAAGACTAAAGTTAGAGTTGTTTTTTAAATAGAAAATAATATAAAAAAAATTATTTCATAAAAAAAAATTATAATTGAAAGTTTTCTTATGCAAATTAAGAATATACGTTACATATTAATAATTTTACTAAAATAATCACATTCTAAATGGATACAATATTTGTACCTATTGTAAATATACAAGATACAATTCATTTGAAATAAAAATAAAAAATGAATATTATAGTTTTTGTTTAATTCAATATATTTTAAAAGATATTTTTTTTGTTTTTATTATTTTTTTCATCTCTCATTTTTTTAAAAAATTTTCTGTTGTGTAACAGGCTGCGAGTGTACTTCTAGATTTTTAATGTTTCTTTTGTATGTGTATTTTTAAATACCAATTTAACCCCTAAATTAGAATGGTAACTTAAAGTGCTTATTAAAATTAATAAAACAACAAAATAGCTTCTAGGTTTATTAATTATTAATTTAATATAAAAATATAATTAATTATTTCATTTATTCTTGAGATAAGTAATATTACAGAATTATATCTAAAATTGTAAATTATATCAATAATTAGTCTTTTAAAAAAATAATTGAGAGTGAAAGTAATCTCTTAAATTAAAAAAAAAAGTTTAAATGCAATTTTTACCCAACTTTCAAAATTTTAAATCAACGATTCTGAAATTAAAAAAAAAATTAAAAGTTTTATCACCCATTTAAATCCTAATTTGCATTTTGTCTCTAAAGAATTTTTAAACTCTTTCCTGTCCAAAATTATCTAAGTTAACAATTCATCTAAGTTGTTTAATATAAGCTTAATTTTACATTTTTTTTTTACATTTTATAAAATATTTTTTTTATCCTTCAACCTTAACATTATGTTTGGATTGAGGTGGGGGAAGAAAAGAGAAAGGAAGAAGAGAAAATATAGTGAAAAATAAGGTTATTTGAATTGAATAGAAGTTAGTAAGCAGAGATGAGTCGAAAGGGCAAAATTGGAATTCAAAAAAGGAGGAGGTACAAGAAGAAATTGATGGGGTATAGGAAGTAATTGGCTTGGTTCAGTATTTTAGGCTGAATAAATGTTGGGTAATATTTGTTTTGGGCTTGTGCGTGGCCCACTTGCAATCTGAAGTCTGAAATGAGTCATCTTTGCCATTGGCTGATTCTTCCTGCACCTCCAGTTCTTCTCTCAGCTTTATAAATTCTCGTATTTCCAAAAATATTTCTTTATAATATTTGGAATTATGTAATTTAGATTTTTTTTTCAAATTCGTAATTAGCTTTTGGATTATGCAATCCGGAAGTTTTTTTCAAATGCATGATTAATTTCCAGATTACATAATCCGAAAGTCTATTTTAGCTTTTGGATTATATAATCTGAAAGTTTTTTTTCAAATACGTGTTCAGATTAGATAATCTGAAAACTACTTTATGAGAATAACACAAAAAAGATAAAAAAATACTTTTACGTTTTGTATGAGATAGTGTAAGAGTCCTTTGCCATTCTCATTTGTCCGTGCATCTTTTCTTATTTCTGTTTAATCCCTAACATTCCATTCATCTTACTACTTCTGTCGTTTCTGCTTCATCTCCGCTGCCAAAGTTACACTGGTACCGGTCAGACCTCGGACGACCGAACACACGAATTAATAATACAACATAATAAATACGTGATAAAGAAACAGTTATAACTGACGTTGAATGAGTCAAAGACACACTTCGAAATACACTCTCATGATATTAGGAAGCCACGATACATGACCTTAAGACCATTACACTTGTCCTGGTGAACTGATTACCTGACCCACACAAGAAGAGGTCCAAGTCAACCTATAAGTAAGACTTCTGAAGGGAGGAAATGTACGTTTTCATATCCAGAGAGAACAAAACAAAAATACTAGCACTGACTTGAGTGTCGGAGTGCAATCGTATCCCCATCGACCGACGGAGCATGCATGTAAGAGAGGAAGAGTTACGAAGGATTTGGAGACTAGCAACACGACAACACATTGTGTATCAAGTGGACAAACATTACTTAGGCCCGACATCACACAGACGACCAATTAAATTCTCTACCACAAATTAATACAATTTATTAAACAGCAGTTAATAGTTTATACAAAAATAAATAATAATAATAAATGTTAAAGCCCCTTTTTCTTTTGTACTTCCACTTCCATTATGCAAATTCAAATGGGTTTTGTTGCCTTGCTCATATCCCTACTCAAAATTAGAATTTTATTTTCTGGGAATTGAATCAGAAGCATGGCATCACAGTGGGTTGGTTGGTTTTGTTAGCCCATAGTTGAAGGCCTAGTATAGTTTTGATGAGAAGTAGAATAATAAATGTGAAGTGTAGGAAAAAAGAAGACACGTGAGGGGAAAATGAAAAGGTGTTAGTGATATGTGGAAGAAAGAAGCATATGCTTTGGAAGATGCCATATTAGGAACCTCCATTTCACTCTTTATCACTTTAATTTATGTTCCCTTTAACAAAAAGTCACCCAACACCACACAAGCTACTTAAGTCATCTCATTCCTTTATTGCCATTATGACCAACAAGAACCAAATCCTATAACACCCAATCCTCCCTTCATCTTCAAACCCTCTGTCAACTGCACCACCCCTTCCCAAACCATGTAACACCCCTTCCATGCCACCACCTTCTTTCTCACTTTGGGTGGTGGACATCTCATTATATATAATGCTCTCCTCCATATCTTTTCATGGTGCTTTCTCTTGGAAAGGGCAACTTCAATCCTTTGGCATTTTTCAGCTTCTCCATCTCACTTCACACTGTGATTTGGGCTCTTGAGGGACCTCTCACAATATCTGTACCCTACTTCATTTCTTCTACAACAAAAAATTTATATGCAGTTCTTTTCAGACTCTGGTATTGTTTTCCAATCAGAATTACAGTTTTACTTTGTAATCTTCTGCAACATTTACTGCAAACCTTTATTACATAGATTATCAAAGTAAAACTTTAACCTGATCAAAAAACAATACAAAATCGCTTTAAAAACTGTGTGTAAGTTTTTGTCGTTTTTATAGTGTTTGTTTTGTTGCGATGATTTCAACTGCAGACTTTGTCTATCAGTATAACTATATATATATTGTGGAATAAATGTGGGTTTGTAACTTGTATTGTTGTTGTGGTTGATATGTATAAGTAAAAAATATATAAGTAAAAAGTATATGACTCTTGTGATGTTGCTTTTCTAGTGCCTTTGCATCTTACATCATTACTGTGCTTATTAATTCTTTTATATATTTTTGATAGATTATTAGCTACATATATATAATGTGATTTTATTGGACATATGGCCCCCAAACTACAGTGATGTGGTAATCACATGGAGCATATAAAGAATTTGGCCACTATCTAGTGTTGTAAACGTGTTCTGCAACATTTCTTAGGAGCCAAGGAGCATATATTATCCCTTCGTACGTAGTGATCCATTGGATTTTAGTGCTTCATGTTTTCTATCTTCGTTTTCCCTCCTCACTTCAACATAACACCCACGTTTATTTGCTTTTTATTTTCAACTTCAGGACCATTTTTTTTTCCAATTTTCTTTTCCTATTTTTAATTATCCCTTCAATATTTATTCAAAAAAAATTATATATATGTTTGAGATCCATATCAATTAAAAATAATAATATTTTATAATATATATTGATACAAATTTCATTTATAAATTGAGTTAGATTTAAACTCCATTCTATTATTAGAATTATTTTATATTTATCTTAATGAAAATTTGTTGGTATTATAAAATTATTATAAATATATATTTAACTTCTTAATATTATTGTATGAATTTTTAGTATTGGTAATGGTAGCTAATGATATTCAATTCATATGTGTTATGAACGAAGTGGATTGCATTTCATTAGTTATTAGTCAGTTACAAGAGAAAACGGATCCAAAGTAAAATTTGTACATGGAGTTGTTGTATTAGAAAATTTCTGAATGTGAAAAGCTACGAGAAAGTCATTGTACTTTAATCCTTTACGTGCGGGGAAAATCTTAAAAAATTAAGTAAAATTGATATTTATAAATATATTTGAAGTTTCATAATAGACACGTTTCAATAAATTAGTCTCAATTCAACTATAAAATATTATATTAAAATAAGTTTTTTTTTTCTTTCATTTTTATTTTATTTTTTCATTTGAGTTAGTACTGTAAATTAAAAAGAAGCATCCTTAAACTTTTTATATTAAATTAAATCTTTTCAATAATGTAACACATTAACTTTGTAAATCTAATGTGATATGGGAAAGATATTATAAGGATTACGATCCAAGTCACTATCTATTGGTTAATAATTATAGTATTAATTATTTATTTATAAAAAGTAAAATATTTGGATTACATAATATTCTTATTATTATAAAAGAATTGTGATTGATTATATAATTTTTTTTCAAAATATGTATATTTTTTCTTTTATTATGACATACTTCATATAACTTTTTACAATTTCTATTTCTTTGTAATGGGATTTTACTATGAAATAAATTAACTTTGTGCATTTGGAAACACTTAGATCTTCATATCAATACTATGCTTAGATTCGTGATTGACACATGAATGCGTGCATTAAATAAAACTATAGTTCTTGCTATGACTTCTACGTGACTTTAAAAAAGTAGCTTCATAAAACGGAGATTCTAAATGTAAATTTTAACACATTATGGTAATTTAATTTTGTAAAAGTAGCCTATGAATAAAAAGGCACGTCTAGCTATAATTTATATGAATCCAAACATTAATTTCGCAGTAAAAAAAAAAGAAGCTATTAATTAAATTGTTGAGAATTTCAGTTATTAAATTTTGTTAAGAGAAAACCTTGACAATTAGTTGGAAAAGATATTTGTATTTCTAAAGTAGTGAATTCAAATAGATTTTATCAGCTAATACGATTTTTAAATTTGAAACCAGACTAAACCAAAATATTGTAAATATTCTTTAATTTAAATGCAATAAATTATTGTTTTAATTATAAAGCTGAATCATTAACTATAAGTCAAAGTTCAAGGTTTTACATAAATGACAACACGTATATATAATATTCTCGTAATATTTTACATTCTCAACCTTATTCTCATCTATTTGTATTATGCAGAAAAAAATGTAACAATGAAAAGTGGATGCCGCAGAAAACATTTCTTCGATAATATTTTATTTTATTGGAAAAAGTTTGCTAAATATTTGAATTTAACTTGTTTGTCACACAAGAGTCACGGAGAAAATCTACCGGTTCAAATGGTTATAAATAGACTTGGTCAGTGACAGGGTATTCATTATTCAGCAACGATATTGAAGGCTCAGAAGTTGTAATTTATGTATGATTCAGTTTGGTTGGCCCTCTTTTGCAATTGCCTAGTTTGTCCCAGATTATGGATTATCTCTTGGCTTAATTTTGTATTCCTTTATTCTTTATTGAATAATACAACTCATATGGGAGGCCAAATAGTGAATTTTGCGTGTCTGGAAATTGAAACTGCAAACCCTTGGGATAGAAAGAGTAGTGTACAAGGAAAAGCAAGTGTTGAGCACCCAATACAATTACAACAGCACTTGCTAAGTGTAATTCTACCTTCAAAATTTCTGATATTTACAAGTACAAAGACCATTATAGTTTTTTTACTATTCTCCTATTCAATGAATGAGTCATTTTCAAATGGTACATCCTATAGTTGATTGAAAAATCGGACACTTAAAATTCGTGAGAAAAGTCACCCGAGATTGGCAGTCTCAAATCCAATAAAGGGTAATTGGATTGATCATAGTTATGAAAGCCATCCTTTTTTCTTGGTTGCCTTGAGCTTCATCACAAGTTCTTCACGCTCGGCTTCCACCTCAGCATACTTAAGGCTCATGTGGAAGTAGCGCTCCTGAATATCTCTTAACTCTGCCTCTAGCATAGATTTTGTACGTTCAAATTTTTCTTTCGTTACTAGTTCTTCAGCCACTGATTTTACTGGGCCATTTACCTGGATTTTTTGCCCTCTAGATGGTGATCTGAAAAATAAATATACATGGGGTTATATATATATATAACAATATTACTTCAAGTGAAAAACAAGGCATGGATTAAAACAAAAGGCTTCCAAAATTATTATCAGAGTAACTGCGACATCTTTGCAACAGCATTCCAGTCTTCCGGCCTCCCTAAATGGACAACTTCATTTTGACTTCAATGTTTTAAACTTGGTTTTAACCAAAAGGAACACAATATGAGCCTCAAAAGGAAATCCAGTGAAAATTGGCTACTTTGCTTACATATCAAGAACACAAAATCAATTGCCGAGGAATTTGACATTATTTGTAATGAAGACTCAATCTGGATATCAGTGGAAGCAAGAAAACACTGTTTTCTTTTATTTTTCCTCTTATAATTTCTTCTCCATTCATTTTTGTCCTTCTCTATTTTATTTTCTTTAAGAAAAACCATTCTTGGTTATTAGAGAAGCGAAGGGATAGAATGATATCCAACCTTTCATCCCTCCCGAACATTTCCACTTGTTAAACTCCATTATTTAAGGAACTATATAACAAACAAAATTCTTTCTGGATAAGTTTTCCATTTGGGGACTACATGATGAAACCAAATAAAAGTTGGTTTCTACTTCTGTAACTTCATATTTTTTTCTTCTTTAACCGCCATGTGGTGTTTTCACCTTATAATGATTGATGTGCCTACTAAATCTTCTTCTAATTTTTCCTAAATGAAGTGTCTATCTATTCCAATATGTTTTGTCCTATCATGCTGAATGGGATTATATGCAATGCCTATTTTGACTTACTATCATGGATCCCTCCAAATTAACTTTCAAGTCATTAGCCATAATAACTCACACAGCCCATATTAAATGGACCTAAACTCCGATTCAACTGATGATCTTGCCTTGCCCCTGTACTCTGTTTTTTGCTTCACCATGTCACTAAGTTCCCACTTAGGAAAGTACAATATCCAGTTGTTGATCTTCTATCAACAAGAGAACCTGCATAATCTACATCAGTATAGGCTTCAAGATTTAGTCTTCCATTTCTTTTGAATAGTATTCTCTTTCCAAGATTGTCCTTCAAGTAATGTAGAGTTATATAAGCAGCTTGATGATGAGATTCCTTCAGTTCATGCATAAATTAGCTGATGACACTGAATGAGCAATGTCCGATCGTTTGCGAGCCAGATAAATTAATTTTTCGATTAGTCTCTGATACATATTTTTCTCTATGGTTGGTTCCACTTCAACCTTACATAACTTGTGAATAGGATCCATTGGAGTTCATACTGGTTTGCACCCAATTTTTCCAGTTTCTGCTAGCAATATCAGTTATATATTTTTGCTAATATATGAAAATTCCCTATTTAGAGTAGGCTACTTCAATCCCTTGAAAATTCTTCAATCTTCCTAGCTCTTTTGGTTAAAATTCCTAGACTAGTCTCTATTTCAATTCTTCCTACTCCCTTTCATCATTTCCATTCATTATAATATCATCAACATAAACTAGAAGGATTGTTACCCCCTCTTTCCCTGAATGTTTAGTAAACAAAGTGTGTTATCCATGACTTTGTTTGTAGCCAAATCAAGATCTAAGGGATTGTTTCTGTCCATAAAGAGCCTTTTGTGGTCTGCACATCTTATTTTTTCTGTCTCCTTCAAATCCAAGTGGAATATTCATAGAGATTTCGTCCTCTAGGTCTGCATGGAGAAAGACATTTTTGACTTCATATTATAGAAGATTCCAATCAAAGTGGGCAGCTAAGGGAAAAAGAATCCTTATAGTATTCAATTTAGCAACTGGTGCAAGAATCCTTATAGTATTCATTTTAGCAATTGGCAATTGGTGCAAAAGTTTCCTGGTAGTCTATGCCATAAGCTTGAGTGTATGCTTTGGCAACCAACCCTGATTCGTATCTTTCAATAAACCCATTAGCCTTATATTTTATTGTGAATATCCATTTGCAGTCATCAATATTCTATTTTTTGGGTTTATCAACAATTTTCTAAGTACAATAATGCATCCATCTTCACTTTCATGGCATCTCTCCATTCTTTCTTTGTCAAAGCTTCAGTAATAGTGTTAGGGACAACAATAGAATTCAAACTAACGATGAACCTTTTATGGTTAGCCAATAATCTATCCAGAGAAGCATACTTTGATAGAGGATAGAGAGATTGTTTTGTGCAGTTTCTTGTACCTTTTCTTATGGCTATTGGAAGATCAAGGTCATTTGGAGAGTTGAGAGTTTTTTCATTTACTAGTTCAAATTTTGTCTGTAGTTTTAGGTTCAAAGCTTAGATTGGATTCATGGACTTGCCACATGTTTGGTATGCTCTTCATCCTTGTATAGACATTGTTGAATCTTGAAAAATTGTAGGTACTAACTCTTGGGGTTGAATTTCTTACTATTTCTGTATTTTCTTGTTGGAGTTCAGTGGCATCAATAATAATATTACCAGTTTCAGCTTCTAATCTTGTCCCAAAATTAATTTTCTTATCTATAGATTCATTTTTAAAGGTTTCAGTTGGAGCATATACAAAATAAAGGGTTCAAGGTGGTTACACAATCTTCTAAAGAACTTCTTGGGACCCAACATTGGAGAAAAAAGATTTAGTTTCAATGAAGGTGACATCAATGGAGATATGCAATTTTTTAGATGAAGGTTTATAACACTTGTATCCTTTGGATTGCTGAATAACTAAAAAAAGACACCTCTAATAACCCAAGGATCAAGTTTGTTTCTATTTTGATTGTGGATATGTAAAAAAAAGTTGTGCACCCAAATATTCTAGGAATGAGGCCATTTGAGATATAAGTTACAGACAAACAAGCCCCAGAGATATTAGGTATAGTAGATGGTCCACATATATCACTATGGATTAATTGCATTTGTAGAACATTCAATGTCATGAATATATTCAATGTTGAAACAATCTTGTAAGACATAAGAATTATCCTGTTTGCATGGTTTAAACCACCTAGTGAGAGAGAACTTTTGTTGTTAATGGATTGTTCTAAATAGAAAAGAAAGCTTAAAACAAGTAAAAGAATCAGCATAAGAGGGTCATGCAAACAAATTAAAAACTTTTTCTTTTAAACTTTGAAATATGTTCCTCTAACCTGTGAATTTGAACTTCAATGTTATTGGCTTCGTTTGCTTTTGCTTGTTCGTTGTCATGCAATTGAGTCTTTGATAGTGGATCTACTTCAACAGCATGAATATTTTCATCAAGAAGTCCAAGTTCAGTTTCTACCTATATAAGAAAAAGAAGACATGAAACAGAAACATAAAAAATAAGGTTCCATTTCCAGTGACACTACATTTATTTGATATTATCACTAGGTGGCATCCACACAAATGTAATCATAAAATATACTTTGTAACCTTTGACTCGGAGGTAAATTACTATGTAGTCAAGTTCAAAACATATCACCTCACTCTGATATTTGATGCTGTCATTCTTCAATGACTTTTTCCTATTATTGCGATGTTGATTGGTATTCTTCACCCCAAAATTCTGCTAAATCAAATAAAGAAAATTAATAGTCCTGTCAACACAATGTTATCACGGCGTTAATGAAAAAGAGAACTAACTTTTGATGCCTTCGTATCATCGTGAACAGGTGAAGATTTCCTGTTAAACTTCGAAACCTGATTTCTCTTTTGTTCCTTAATCAGCTTCAATTCTTCTTCAAGGGCTTGGGCTTTTGTTTGGAACTCAGCTTTTTCCTGTTCAAGCAGTTGTATGGTCTGTTGATGCTGCCTGTTTATTCTTTTGTTGTGACTGAGCTCAGTATCCTGGACACATCTTGTTTCTCTTGCCTTCAAGTCATTCTCCAACTGCACAAGTCTTTCTTCTAGGGATGTCTTATCCGCCTTCAAATCTTCACATAATTCAGATGTTAGGTGCAATGAGGCCTCCAGTCTCTCTTTCTCCGATTTAGAAGCATTAAGCTCGTTGTTTAGAGCTATATTCTCATTTTCAAACTTATAGTTCTGCTGCAATTTAACCTTTAAATTTCCCGATTCGTCCATGATTTGTTGTCTTTCATATTCAGTGACTGTAAGTTTTAATTCAAGAGCATTTATAGTACTTTTGAATTTTAGCTCTCTTGATTTGCTGTCTTCCACCAGCTTCAACAACTTTTCATGTTCAGTCGTCAGCATTTCCACTTTAATTTTGTATTCGGCAACTTGAGTTGTTAGGTCTTTCAGCTTTTGTTCATTTTGAGACTGCATCGCATCAACCTCGTTCTGAGCCAAAATCACTTTAGATTGAGCTTCTTCAAAAGCAGATTCCAGTTTGGCTTTATCATCACGTAATGTGGATACTTCAAGCAAAGCGTTAGAAGCTATTTTCTCCTTTTCATGATATACTGCCGAAAGTTTCAAACGGAGTTTCTCAATTTCTAGTTCTAGGTTTTGAGTTTCTACCATCTTCTCCATTTGCATCTGATTCAGTAAGGCTTCACCCTGCTCCATATGTTTCCTATTTTCATAAAAAAGACCATCTAAATCTGAAATTAGATGTTTCACTTTTGATGCAATATCTTCCAGCATTAAAGTGAAGCTCTCTTCCAGGTGTTCCACTCTTTCAGAGCACTGGGCGAATCTTTCATCTGATTCCCTTAATCTGGCTCCCATAAGGGAGCAATATTCCTCTACCTTCAACTTTTCCTGCCTCAACTCTCCATTTATCTTTTTGACAGAACTGCATTCTTCTGCAAGATTTTCTATGGTATTTTGTAAATTCCGGTTTGCTACTCTTAGATATTCACATTCTTCTTGTGCTTCTGACCAGCGAATTTGTGCTTCTTGTGTTGAAGAATCTATCTCAGTCTGCATCTCCATAATCTTCTCTTGAAGCCTTGCCGCTTTAGATCTAGAGTTCTCTAGTTCTTCCAAATGAAACTCTCGTTCATTTGTCAAATCTCTCAACTGAGCTTCTAAAACAGAAACGCGCATTGACAATTGTTGCCTTTCCTGTTCTCTGTCTGATATGCTGAGCTCCAGTTCATGCATATTTTCTTTTATCATGGCCTCCATTTGTTTCTCTTGTTGACTATGTTCTTGTTCAAGATGATAAACCTTGTCTTCTAGCTCATTCAGTAGCTTTTGCAGAGACCCAATCTCCTTTTCTTTGTATGATAAATTAGCCTCAAGATTTCCTATCTCAGATGTTTTATTAGTTAGTTCCTCATTCAAATCTGTGATTCGGACTTCTAGAGCTAATTTTGAAGTCCCAGGCTCTTGAATTGAAATGTCATCATCATCACTACTCTTAATGTTGTTTTCCCCTTGGATCATGTCTCCTGAATGGAATATTCGAAATAAATTGTTGCCTATCTCAGACCCAAAATTAGTAGAAGATTGATCTTTGACCTTGTCTGACAAAAGGTCTTGAGATGCTCCACCATCTTTCAAACTTTTCGTTGCTTCTTTTAGCTTGAATAAGAGCTCAAGGTTTTCTTCTGTCAGCTCATTGCAGTCCACCTCAAGTTCCTGAACTTTTTCTTTAAGTAATTCAACTTCTCTCAAAAGATCTGCATCACCAAAATTTTTGGAGACAGTCTCCACATTACGACTTTCTGGGATAGATTCAAATAGCTTTGCTTTCAAACTTAACATTTCTTTGTCTTTAGCAGATAATTTGCCTTCATATTCCATTTCAATATCTGAAAGGGTTTTGTTATTTTGAATCTTCGAATGTTCAATCTCTCGCATTTTGTCCTCCAAGGCACTTTCCAGCTCTTCCACCTTGACCAGCAGATTTTTCTTAGATTCCTCCAGTTGTTCTAGCTGTTGCATAAACTGCTTGTTTCCTTCTCTACTTATTTGGAAAGATTTGTCCAGATCACTGAATTCTGAGGTTAGTGATGAAAGGTTTTCTATCTCAATTTTCTGCTGTTCTATGGTCTCTTCCAGCTCCTGGAGAACAGAAACGAGCTCCAGATTTGCTTCTTGGCTCCTCTTCAGTTGCAAAGACAAGTTGGCATTTGATTCCTTTTCGAACTTCAATTCCTCCTTTAGAGCATTCTCAATTTCGGAAATACATTCACCTTCAGATAGTGAATCTTCCGATGCTCGCTGTCTCGCTCTTGGATCCCCAAATGACAATTTTAAGTGTTCAACTTCTTGTTTTAAACTATCACGCTCTACCTGGGCCGCTGAAAGGTCCATTTTTATACCTGCCAGATTTTTGTATTGATCTGAGAGTTCTGTTCTCAACTCGTCTAAATCACCCATTACCTTTCGGGCGTTCATTTCCCACATCTTCGCTTCTGCCCGTAGCTCTTCATTTGTTTCCAGACGATTATTGGAAGCACTGGTCGTTTTAGAAGATAATGCACCAATCTCTGGCATATGCTGGGAAACAAATGACGAATTATTTGACTGAGAAGAATTTACAGGGTAATCGTGATGGGATACACTTTTCTGGGAACTGGTTGAACCTTGTATTCCAGTCGGGCTCTGCCCATCACTGATACTAGAGGAAATATTTTCCCTTCCTGTGGAACCCTCAGTTGAGTAATGGCTGCAGTTTGATACAGATCCGGAGAAGCTTGTTTCCTGCAGACAAAGTGCCAGTGCAACGCGTCATTATCATGATAATGGCAGGCCAATAGTAAATTACGACATAACTCAAACATAAGCAAGCTGATGGCTCCACTGGCATAAATTATTTTGCTTCCTGGATCGTGATGGAAGAGAACTCTGTACAACGGATGACTTCTAAAATACCCATTAGGATGAAATGCATTTACCATCTCCACGTGAAAATCTCACTAAATTACTATGTTAAAAAAGCCAGTTCAAATTGGAATTGGTGAATATTATGCAATATCTTTTGGTTAAAAAGTTCCAGAATACCTCGTGAATAGTGCCTGATACTCCAGGATACCCTAAATCTAAACAGCTAAACTAGATAATTATTCGAGTCTGCAGAGCTCATCCTGATAATTGATTATTAAGAAGAGACTTATTTTTTACCTATATGCATGTATGGGAAGAAATCTATAACCATTTAGGCAACAAAACAGATATGATTATGACACGGAAAATGTTGTAATTTTACCCTTGTCTCAATTTCTCCGGGGGATAAGGTAGAATCAAAATCTTCAACAGAGGAAGATTCAACACTCTGGATATTTGAACAATCAGATTCATTGGATTTGATAGCCAGATCATAATTATTTTCATTGATGGCCTTCAAATGGAAATTTGTCTCTTGATCACTGGAAAAAGTGTAGGAGATAAATACTTACAAGATAATTGACATTTTAATATACAAGACAAGACTAGCTGCCAATTCAAACCTGAGTTTCGTTCTTGGTGTCAGGCACTGCACAGTTACCTGAAAAATACACAGCCACTGAATTCCCAACTCTATGTTCAATGACTTTTTTCTGTTATAGCTTTATTATAATAGGAAAAATATAATTTTACACTTCTTTTTAAAATACAATGACTTAATAACTTGTTTTTATTAATATAATAATAAAAAAATTATATCTATTTATATTTATTAGTATTATATTAATAAAAGGAGTTGATAAGTAGTTTTTTTTTTCAAAAAGAAAGATATCAATATATACTCTATCTTGTGATGATAGTTTGTCTCTTTATTGGGATAGCAGAATCACAGTGAGTACTGCTTAAGTGAGCAAAGATGAATCAAGAAAACGGGTTCTCGACAAGATAGGGTAATGGGTAATTTTTTTTTGTGATACTGATAGTTCTAACGAAAAAGTAAACCACGTATCTTCGAAGTGAAGAACCGGGACATTGTCTTGTAAGAGGAAAAATGAAAAACCTCATGTCATAGCAGTACTCTTATGGGGCCATAATCTTCATAAATAAAATTCAAGTGTCGTGCACAAATCAGTCGATTAAGAAAAGTTCAATGAAAATTAAGTTGAAAAACGACTCAAAAGCAGTGTCATCATCGTGCGTAAAGTTAATCAAAAAGAAATTTGTCACAATGGAATAATCCATTTGCAAGAAGGGAAGAAATTATTTCCCTGTGATACTGTTTGTCCAAGACTACTTGATTAAGTGAAATAGAGACATTATATAATCACAAGAAAAAAAATGTGTGGACAATTGATATATTTATAATCATAAAAACTTCCATAAACAAAATATTCCAGATTTCCAGTTCTATATGTCCCCTTATAATCGACTCACTTGCAAAATTGTCCCATGGTTGCACTTAATCAGTGGGATTGAAAGTGGAGTAGCAGCCCCTGAACTCATATAGCTAGTCAAACTAACAGAGGCCTCCCCCAGGATGCCAGATTTTGATGACCCCTGTTAAGTGATAATGATTATTTATATAGCAATCTAATCCAAACAGAAATTTCAAGCTGATAAAAATAAAGGAACAGAAACAAAACGGTGTGCATAGCAGCAATAGGATAATACCATTGCAACAATAAGCTTGAGGACAAAATCATCAATATCCTTGGCAGAATTATTTCTCGAAACCCATATAGATTCTGAAAAGTTATCTGACCATTGACAACCTCCATTACGCACTGGCACTTTGCTCGACTTTGCAATTGTTTTGCCATTTTCTACGGAGACAACAGAAACAAACAGTTTGTCCCACCCTTTGGGTACCTGTTAACATTAGATTCACCATTCGTTATTGACCAGACTTTCTTTTAAGGCTACTTAAACAACATTTGAAAATTCAAAGCATTTGGATATAAAATTCTAAAAATATTTTTTCTACAATTATTCGAATGATATAATACTGATAGTACCTTCTCGCCTTTAAATATTAGCAAAAGTCATTTCATTTTATGATTTGGCTCTTGATTTATCCTCGTGGCAAAACATACCTGTAATACTGTTCTGCATTCCACGAGAACAGAAACTACAAGCAAAAAACTTAGCTATACTTCTTTATATACCTGTTACGCTGTTATCTAATTAGAATTGAAATTTCGCTTTGATAATTTGCACAAATTTTGAATGTAAACTTTTACTAAAACGTCTTCTGAATAAAGAACTACACAAACATTACCGAAGAAAATAAATCTAAGTTTTATGAAAACCACAAACCCAATGCAGCTAGCTATTCATAACAAGACAAAAGCTAGTGATACACTTTGTTATCAGCTGAAATTTACTAGAAAATACAAAACTGTGAGATCTCACTTCTACCACTATAGTTGGACTTCATCAAATCTCATACATGTTCTGAGTCCGCTCGGTGATTCTCTTTCAAAAAAACACGAAGCACTTCATATATAGCAAATTTCTATTTTAAAATAAAATCACATCTCCATATCAACCTCTGCCATAGTATTTCCAAATTAGGATCAAGGAGTTTCAGTTGCATATTGCATTGCACCAACGAATTATCACTGCGGATCAATAATTTCGAATAAAAGCGAAACACAGATAGACACTACACTAGTCACATTGATCAACGTAAAACGAAACGAGAGATAAAAACACGAAATCGAAGAAGAGAAAATAGCGAAGGCACGAACCTGGAGAGCCTTGAGGTGAGAGATTCTGAACTCAATTCTATCCCCTGATTTCGCCGCCCTGTGCTTATGCAACCTAAACATTCTCTTTTCTCTTTCTCTCCTCCTGTGTTTCTGTGTGCTAGTGTGTCGTGGCTCCTTCTTTCTCAATCATTCACTCACTCACTCACTCTCGACAACTACCAAATTTCGCTATATTCATGATTTCATCAGCTTCTCCGCAACCACTGTCACCAACTCACGAAAGAGACGGAGAGAGAGAGAAAGAGCGTTAGCTCAGTGGTCATTGTTGTGAAGGGTGTTATTTTATTGTTCCTTCAAACCATTGCCCATAGAGAGAAACGGAAACGAATCCCACATAAAACAAACAACCAACCATCTGACAGAAGCGCTATGGTTTTTTTTTTTTTTTTGTTATCATATTTGTTTAAGTAAAATTTCCGAATAAAAAATAAAATTTCAAAAGAACTACACAAATTAGAAAAAAAAAAAATCGTACATGTCATTGTCAATAAAATTTTAAAAACAATAAAAAAACAGAAAAAGAAAAAATTGCGCATTCAAACAAGATTTCCAAAACACAATTTATTCATTTATTTAATTTTTTTATTGATTCATATTCTTTCATGGCCATGTGAGTAACATAACATCCAGTAAAACAGCGAGAGAAACGGTTACGACCCAATCTTCTAACATTCTACTCGCTGACGTGTCAGACGGTGGTTGGCCAAGCACCGGAAAGGCGTTGTAAGTTGTATTACCGCTGCAACCACCGGAAGCAGAAAAATTACAGGCTGTGTTATGTTAATAATAGAATAGAATAATTTGATATTCGAGGTATTAAAAGGAGAATTCTTATTAGAAATAGTAACTATTATTTTATTTCTACTTTTATTATTTTTAATTATGAGTTTATCTGTGAATAATTTTTGGGGAATAGAAAAAAAAAAGGATTGTGGAATATTTTGAATTTTTTATGCAAGTTAGTCTTAGTAAGTCCCGTATGGACGGCCTTAATTAAAAGTATATTCTTCATGTATGATAAATTAATTTAACTTAATTAACAAGTCATTAAGATATTACTTGTTTTACTGAAAACAATATACCTTTTCATTTATGAAGAGTTTTGTGCTTAAGCTGTGTTTAAAGCACATTAATTTATGTGGTAGGTTTGATTTAGGTCACATGCTCCGTTTGGTCAGGGTACACTTACTCCACCAACCTTCCCTAAATCAATAATAACACACAACTTTTTAATTCTCCTAATTTTTAATTACTATTAAGACACAGTTTCAGATTTTAAATTCATTTATTAGAAAAGTGATCAATTTAATATCACTTTTTATTATTTTATCGAAATTTTGAGAAAAAAAATTATGTGATAGCAACAAAAGAGAACAATAATTGAGATCCACCAAATATTCATTCAAGCTAATTCATGATTTTGAAAATGTCTAGCAAACTAATCTGTCGTTAAACAATGATGAACTTTTACTAAGGTGTTTGTTGTCATTGAAAATTCAGTTTGTAAAATGGTCCTTCCACATATTATGAATTACTTCACTTCTTCTGTTTCATATGTAAGAAAATCAAATAAGAGTCAAAGTATTTTTAGAAATAAAAATAAGAAAAAGAAATTAAATGTAGTTCTATATAAATTAATATTAGTTTATTTATGAGTTAATTCATAAAAAACCTTATTAACTTTTCAGAAGATAACTTTTAATTCATGCATAAATTAATTTTAATTTCTTAAAAAATCAAATTTGTTTTCTAAAAGTATCTACGAATAACTTACCTAAAATTAAAAGTAAAATGAGAGTAAAGTTTGCAAACTTAATTTACAAAATTAAATCAATTCAAATTTAATCTAAATATTTATATGAAAATTAAGTTACGCTATCTTTGCATGCTTATTTGTTTCTTATTCAAAAACTTTTTTAATTAAAGGTAAGAAAAACGATCAAATAAAGAAAGTTAGCTGTAAAAAAAATAAAGGTACTGTTAGAGAATTATAAGGTATTAAAACAATTTTTAATTTTTTTTATATAATTAATTAGTGTTATAAGGTAAACAATTGCTTAAATCAACGCTTACTACTATCATTCTTTCAATAATACAAAGAATATGGTTCCAATACATTTTTATATATGGTGAAATCATTTCGTATATACTAAATACATATATCAAAGGATAAAAAATAAAATGTTTTGTTAATAAATAATTCATTATATTATTAAAAAAAATATAGTGATTATTTTATTTTATTTACTCCTTCACTTATTTATTTAGTAAATAATTAGAATTAAGAAAAACCTATAAGAAAATCACTACTAGGAAAGAAAAATTATAACAAAAAATCTTAAATAAGAGTGACACGAAGGCTTTTTCATATGTTATCACAAGAGTACTATTTCAATACCCATTCATTCAGCCGTTTAACATTGATAACTCAATAAGTTGAATGAAGAATTAAAATACTGATAAATGAAGTAACTAAAGTATGTTTAAAAAGATTAAAGGACTAATAAAGAGTACAAAATGGAAATTTCAGTCTACAACATCTTTAAATTTAAAATAATATTAGGCACCAACTAATTCCAATTAAATTAGATAATTTTATTTACGAAAATAAGTTTCTTTTGGTATCTTTTTAATACAATTTTAACGCTAGATCTCATTTAAGTGAAATTTGATTTCATATTTTTATTCCACTGAAATGAACATTAAAAAAATAAGCAAAATTAGGCTATACAAAAATAAATGAAAAGTAAAAGCTCAATTTTTCTTAATACAAGAACAAAAAACTTATATACGATTCCAAAAGCTAAAAAACTTATAAAACACTACGAAATTATGAAAAGATGAAACTAAAAATTATAATAAAAATAGATATAAAAAATGTTTCAAAAGAAATAAGTTTAAAATAACATGTTTTTGAGAAAGAACAATATAATTAAGTCATTTTCAATTTCCAAGTAAATGGACTACAGTTTAATAAATAAATATTAATAGCAGAATTTGCTAATTGAAAACAAGATCTCATGACTGACTGAGACTTCTCTACAGTAGTTATTCACTTAGTAATTCAATTAAACTTCTTTACAACATTTTGAAAAATGTGAATAAATAATTTGGCTATGGAAACTAATTGTTATCTAATACATATTTACTGGATTCCTTGTGGTATATTAACTAGCAAAAAATGAGAAAATCACCCAAAGAATTTGTAAATGTCAACTATTTCAACCGTTGGCTCAGTTTCATGTAAAGGCCCTGCAAAAAAAAAAAATCTATCAGTACTACACAGTAGAAAAAAGGACAGTTCTTTAAGCACCCTTTATCACTCAAGGTGCACCCTTTCATTCTAGAAAAGGAGGGCAACTTGACTTTTACAAGGTGTAGAAAGTTGAAGCCTAGAAAATATTGGTCAAATGTAAGTGAAACTTTTCCCGTTTAAGCATTTCAAAAGCATGATAATGAAAGTGAGTAAATTAAAAGATTTTCTTCCTCTTTTAAGCAAAACTAGAGAAAAAAGATGATCTGATAGTACAAGGTCTGGCTCATTAGTTTCAGAAAAAACAGAATTTAAAAGAAGTTCCTGATGACTTTTCTAGGCTTTGATCTTAACATCTTTTTGTCATTTTAGTGCTTAAATATATGTTAATATTATCCCTTAAATCTAATGATTTTTAAATTTTGGACTAAAGTGATTGATAAATTGCATTTCAAATACCTTTTTCCTTTTAATTTTCTTATTTTCAGGAATTAATGGGATAACCTATACACTTTTAGGAACCTGAAAGATGTTTATACCCAGAAAGAATGAAGCTTGAGATGACTACATTGAGATTTGCAAAACAAAGCACAAAAAGGAGTCTCTTGTAGAAACCCATCTCAAAGACAAGAATGAATAACCTTACATTTGTTGTGTGTATTGTTGCTCCGGTAGTCATACTGATATTCTGATCAGGAACCAGTTCGAAGTTCATGTGCTGTATAAATATTGCAAGAGCAACTATAGCTTCCATTAAAGCAAACTGATCACCAACACACTTGCGGGGCCCTCCACTGAATGGAATGAATCTGCAACATGTTTTGATTCATAAAATCTGAGGAACTATGATATACAACAAAAAATATTCCACAGAAGATATAACCAGAATGAACTGTCCCTTCTCCCCACTGGAGGACAAAACTAAAAATGGTGAGTTACGATACTGAATAGGTTAGGGGAGAAGGGTAGGGAAGAGCCACTAGCAAGTGCAGCTCGTGTGACTAGCGACCACAGTGGAGGTGCAATTTCTGTCAACATTGACAGAAAGAATGATTACTGTAACAATAATGCAAACCTGAAATCTGTATTTGTTTCATTTGGCACCGGACCATCCAAATCAAATCTTTCTGGCATAAACTCTTCAGCCCTATCCCAAACCTTGCAAAGTTATGAAGTTTAAAGAATAGATCAAAATAGTGAATTCAGCAATAACATTCAGACAGTGCAACAACTTGCATATCAAATTTAATTTGCCAAATGATAAAAAAAAAACAACTCCAATCACCGTAGCAAATGCATGATGACAGGGCACGTAATATTTGAATAAAGAATCAATAATTTAAACAAAGCAACCACGGGGTGAGAGGGTTAGAAAATCATGAACAAAAATCATAAACGCAAGTTGCTTTCTATTGCTATACTGAAAACTGAAAATGAAATAGACAACTTTTTTATGCTCTCTTAAAATCAAACTTGTCATTCACAGTATCATTTTTCTTTCTCTGTCTCTTCCTGTAAATCAAAATAGTAGGGGAAAAACAAGAAAAGGACATTTTGAAATAAATAAATAATCCCTGGAAAATGAGTAAGTTTTGATTTTAGTCCGTATAAAAATGATTTGCTTTTTATCCCTCAAAAGATTGAGATCACTGCTTTTAGTACTTATAAAAGGAATAAATTTTGTTTTGGATGTTGTAAAATATTTTTCTATTACTTTCATCACTCCAAAAAATTTTAATTTCAACTTTAGGTCCCTAACATTAATTTTAAAATAAAAAAATAACAATTATTTTAAGGATATTAAAAAATTTAAGGATGTCACATGTTGACATTATAGTATAGACCCTAGTGGGAAGCTACTTGAAATAGTCAGTTGACCTTTAGTTAAATATATAAACAGTATGTCTCAGATCATATTACGGATTAAAAACAACGATTTTCAAGTTAAGTATGAAAAACAAAGAGAAGGTTTTACAAGGAGCAAAATCAAAGCTAAATCATTTTACAATAATTAAAAACATTTAAATCTAATACTAATGGCTCTACGCTGCCTTCACAGGTCTCCTAACCCTGATTGCAATAGAAATAGGTATAATATGTGGTTACCTTAACAACACACGTAGATAGTAGAACATGGCAAATTCAGCTACTTCAAGGAGGGGTCACATAAAGAATGAAGGTGAATAAAAGAAGAATAGTAGGGATGCATTCGTTAAAGAGGTTTGTCACACAATAGGCCATAGTAAATTAAACTTTTAGACAGCTTGAAACCAAGGATCTCATCTGCTGATTATTAAGCTACTGGAAAAGTCTAATTACAGTGATTTAAAATTCCATAACCAAATTTTGTAACAAAAGTATACAGATTTGGCTACAGAAAGTAAATACCTCAGAAGAACGATGTATGTTGTATACAGAAATCATAATATCTTGACCAGCATTGACTTTGTAAGAACCTGGAAGCTCATCAGGAACTTGAGCTCTTCTTATCAACACCTTAAGGATGCATAGGGTTATTATATAAGAATATCAGAAATTATAACTTTGATGAAACATATCTGACATCGGAAGCTCCAAAAGGAGTATTTAAGAAAAATAAGACACAGCAATGAACTTAGACTGTTCAGAGATATAATAATGATATTTTAAAGTGATTAATTACTAAATGATAATTCAGTTTTTCTGTTTGATTTAAGATTTTTTCCCAAATATTGATTTCTATAGGGAAATTAAGACAAGCCATTAAATAAAATAAAAAATGACATTTTAATCCATAATATTTCCAACTTTTCTGTTACTTCAACATTTAAACTTTTATTTAGCCTCCTTCAATGTGAGACCTTAGAAAATTGGGTTTTAAGCTTGTTTTAAACAATTTTTTATAAATAATATGACTCCACTACAGAAGGCTACAAAGGAAACAAAGGGCATGATTATAGACCACAAAAAAGAGCACTGGAGCACTAAGTACTCTTTACAACTGTTGGAACTGGATGCTTCTGGAAATAGACACATCTAGAAGTTGATGCAGCTGGAGATTTGACACAGCTGATATTGGAGAGATAGTGGTCAACCTGTGACTGGATTAAATTGGGGCTAAACTCCAATTGTTGGGAAGGCCCAAGTTAGACAACTTTAACCTTTCTACTCCTCAATGTAATGACAGAAAAAATGAAGCCCAGAAAAGGAGCCAAACGGCCATATCACACATGTAGGGGAATAACAGAGAACTGGACAGAAACAAGCTTCAAATGCACACTAGAAAGCTTGAAAAAGGTTCAGGCTGCAGACTATTAACCTAAGGTTTCACTACCAAACTCACAAATCCCAGAAGCAACTGGCTTTCAAAAAATTTCAACAATGACTATCACTATATCACCAAATTTCAGTTTCCTCACATAACACACTAGTGATATCATTAGTTTTAAGGTTAACTATCACTTTTCTATCTTACCATACTAACTAATTTTCATAACAAGCATAAACTAGGGTAGATCTGGCATACACAAAAGATACATTGCAACCTACCGGAGGATGTGGATATAGCCGGAGTGATTCAATGATACAGCGTGTCAAGAACTTAAGATTTTTAATATCTTCGTAGGCAGGGCGCCTTCCCTGTAAAACTCTGTCTACCTCTTCTTGTGCTTTTGCCAATGAGGAAGAATCCTGCATAAATAAATCTCATAATGCTAACAATAGTACGCTATAATATAGAGACATGTACAAAATTGAGTAAATCCAAAATAACAGTCATAAATGTTCACAAAAACCGTAAATCCAGCTGAAAGCTGGAAAAAAATTAGAAGGTTGAGGTCATTGAACAATGCTTTTGATATTAATATCTTTGAACCAGGTTTAACGTAGTTTTAAAATTTCCAAGTTTCCATATTAAAAGCTAGATTATTTTGAAGACTCCAGAAAACAAAACTGCAATTGGATCATGCACGTAATCAATTCCCACATTGCCCCATGAAAAATGTGCAAAAGCAACTCGTTGCTACTAATGAGAGAATGGGACAGAAGCTTTGAAGTCAATTCATAAAGTTGTCAATGAGGGTTATAAAGAGGTATTAAGGGAAGAAATGGAGTGAAATGATACCTTGCTTAGAAGATAAAGTGTCCAGGTCAGCACTGAACCAGTGGTCTCGTGACCAGCAACTAATAGTGACAAAAGATCATCCCTTAATTGTACACTGGAAACCTACATGTAGAACAGTCAAATAGAAATAAACATGGAGAGCAGAAATCCAAAGAAAAAAGTTCTTCGTGCCATAAAGCGGAATTATACAAGGTTGAGATGATCGATGATCCAGAAAAAACAACAAAAAGTGTCATCATCACGTGATATGGCATGTTTTAAGTGGTGGCAGCACAGACCTTCATATTTGGGAGTGTAACTAAATTATGCAGATAAACTCAAAGATTGAGCAGTAAGCACAACCACACAAAAGGAACATGAAAATCAAAAAGTCATCTCCATGTGGAATAAAGACTAGAAATCAGAAAATTTCAAGATGGTTCAAAACTTCTCAAAAAGTAATGCAGTAAACGAGAAAAAACACAGCAATAAATAAACATTTTTAAGTAAATAACAAAGAATTACAAGGAAAACAACTGCTTGAATGTGTTATGATCAATCAACATCACAGCCTAAACTACCTAGAAGAGAATGCTCATTATTGACTGACAATCATTAATGTACCAATAAAATCTATACACTAATCCAAAGATTCAATAGATCTATAATAAATAGGAAAAGACAACTTAATATTTCGTCTAATTCATGTGAAATCTCTATAAAGTCACAAATAATTATACACATTTCGAATATACAGCAACAAACACTGATGAAAAAACAATAGACGTCAGCAATAAAATACAGGAATACAGCAAACCTCTTCTCTGCTGGCAAGCAAGAACCGGAGAATACTAGGGTCAGTATCATTCACATATTCCTCAACATCAATTCTTTCCCCCTCAGATTCTACAATCGCCCTACATCTTTCAATGAGATCCTCAACAGTTTTCCTGATAATGCTAACAGCCTCTTCAGCCTTTATTTGTCTTGGAATTAACTTACAAAGAAATTTAAACTGCAATACAAAGAAAGAGAAAAAAATATGTATATACATGACATGAAGAACGGAGTAAGAAAAACCATGTCATGATTGTAAGATTAACTTGCCTTCCAATATGGTAAAAGATCAGTCGATCGAGCCTCTGCCTCTTTCAATGCTGTGTAAACAGCCTCAATAACAGGACTGTCCGCATTGAGTGCGTCAAAGTTATAGTTAAATACAGATAAACCAATAACATCAAGAGTCAACTGTGAAAACTTCGCCTCCATGTTAACAGCAGTTCCATCGAGTGCATCAGGTTGTAGCTTCTCCACTAATCTCTCAGCACATCTACAAAACACCCTATCCACTATAATAGACAAGTACCGTTTATGAAGTGATGGAACCACAGCCCTGCGCCTTGCCTAATATAGATCACAAAACAGTTGTAACAAAGAACCTGTCGCCCAAAATAAGCTATAAAATCATGACAAGAAACACAAATAGTACCAATTTAGTCGTATATAAGTAAATAATTTATATATACTCCAATATTATGAATTGGAATACATAACCATCAAAGTGAGCCACTCTCCTTATCAGACATTATTAATATTCTCTCTCTTCTCGCATACATTTCACATACTATCCCTGCTATTATAAAAAATAATTCTCTCAAAATACTCTATATTCTTAATTGCATATTCCTTTCAATTTACATTGGGTTATCTTTTATATCTAAATTGAATTTCAATATTTTTTTTTTTTAAATTGTTCATAGTTAAAAATAATCTTGTATCACAATATCTTTTTCATTGAAATTCAAAATATAGTTTACATATTTAAAGATATATATTTAATATAAATTTTAATTAGATATAATTAATGTATTAAAAAATATTTATTATTGAAAAAAAGTAAATAATATAAGCACCAACAATATAAACTTTTTTACATCGTCATCTAATCACAAACTTCCGTGAATGCTAAGTTTATTAACTACTAAAATAATTATTTTAAAAGTAATTTCAACAGTATTTTTTATTGGTTGGATGACAATGTTTTAGAATTTTTCTAGACAAACTACTACATAAGAACTTTTAAGAGAGAAAACTAAGAATAAAAAAATGAAAGAGTTTCTTCATAAGCTAAAACTAGTTTCTGCATAAATTAATTTATAGAAGTTCTCTCATAAAGCTTCTCTATATTTTTATTTTTGAACTTGTGCATAAGCTCATCTTTATCTTATAGAGAAACTCATTTCATTCTATCTTTCTTATTTTTCTCTTCTAAAAGTTTATATGGAGAAGTTTGTCCAACAGGCTATAATCGTGTCTGGACAGATTGTGCTGACAAATTAGACTCCTAGAAATAAATATTTATTTAGTGTAGGAGTGTTTAATCAAACTTTTTCATAAACATTATATGATAAGAAAATGAGAAGCAAAAATGAAACAAATTCTTCCACAAACTAGTTTAGGCATAAGTTAAAAATCATCTTTTAGAAAACCTAAAAAAGGAAGTGCTTCTACAAATTATCTGTTGGAGAAGCTCATCTGATTTTTCTTCTAATTTGTTTTCCTAATAGAAGCTATTGTAGAGAAATTTATCCAGATCAAGTCACACTAACCATAATAATTGCTAAATTGCTATATAATAAGTTAACTTTTTTCATTATAAAAATTCAAAACATTCTCAGTTTCTCATAAACATAACTAGAAAACAATGTTGCGAAGGCGAGCATTACCGTCCAGAGCGGGCCTTCGGCAATGGCGAAACCAGACCCGAAGAGGAATTCGGAGACCTCAGCAACGAGGCCCTTAGAATATTTCCCATAGTTCCTGAGCACGTGTTTGGCAATGGCGGGGTCGCTAACGACGACGAAGTTTCTGGGGCCAGCGGCGAGGCGGTAAATGGGACCATAGTCCTGCATCCACTTGAAGAGAGGGAGGAAGAGCGCGCCGCCGAGGAGGTCGGAGACGTCATCGAGCTTGGCGGTGGCGATAGGGATGCCGGAGTCGTCGTTCCCGGCGGTGAGGGAACGAGAGAGGGAGGTAAGCCAGTCGGGGCTGACCCAGGAACCGGACTTGGTGCTGGCGTCTGGGGGTTTGTTAACGGAGGATTTGACGGCGAAGCGATAGCGTTTGGGAGACGGAGAGGATGGAACCACCGGTTTCCCACGCAGAGAGAAGAGAGAGATGGGTGTGAGAGACAGTGAGTAAGGCATTGTTTGAAGACGGTGGTGGATGGAACCACCGGTTTCCCACGCAGAGTGAGTGAATCAACTACTTGCTTTGCTTTGCCTTTTATCTTCCCCTTTATCCATTCATTCTATGTGAACCAAATGGAAATTGTTTAAAAATGTAATTTTAAAATAGTTGTTACAAAAATTAATAATTTTGTTATCACTATGTTGGTACTATAAGTAAGTAGATTATTTTTTTATCATACAACCTAACATGTGTTGCTTACAAAAGTTGTCTTAAGTTAAATATGGTTGTTTACAAAAATTTATCATGGCTAAAACAACTTTTACAATATTAAAATGTATTGTATTATTATTAGTGGTGTTTTACCTACATTAGCATTGAGAATGAACTCATATTGTCCTTAATTGTTGATTAGTTATGTTTTTAGTAGACTGAGGTGTTTTTGGACTTCAAGTCCATGTGCATGATGGTGTCCATGTCATTTAATAAGTTAGGGCATTCTTATTAGTGTGTATTCGGTTGTCCTTACACTAGCCTTTTAGACAAGAGGAGCTATCAAAGATCACAAATCTTTAAAAAATTAGGACAATGATAGGTGTACATCATTACATTCATTTAACATCTAAATAAATTATCAATTTATTATAATATAATATTTTGTTTTATGGAATTCTAGTGGAACTAAATATAAACAAGTTTGCATAAAAAGTACAGTGTTTGATTGAATTGCTTGCTTTTCTTTTTGCTTTTGCTTCTTATATATCTTTTATTTGTTTACTTTTTTTTTAGAATGTTTTTTTTTCTCTCAAATCAATTCAAGAAGCAACTAAAAAAATTCATTAATTCAATTCTAAAATCAACAAGCAAAGTATGAAACATGTTTTAAACAAATTCAACTAAGAAAACAAAGGAAATAACCTATATATGATTCAACCTAGATCATAAACAACAACAAAAAAAAATGTTTTGAAACTTGCTAATGATCTAATAGCAAATCATGATCAGATAAAAGAAGAAGACATGTGTTTAAAATTTCATGTTTTTGTGAGTACAAAATTTTGCAAAAATTTTAGAACTACTTCTAATGGAATGAGGAACATGTAATGCAACTAAACATGATTCTAAACAACTTGAAATATTAGAATAATCAAAGCTAAGCTACTAAAGCATTTGATAGAACCTATAACAAGTAAAGGAATACAATATACAATATGTTATGTAATCTTGAACACATGTAGGAACTAAAAAATAATTCAATTAAGAACAAAAAGACACATGACACTTAAAGAATGAAGAATAAACTAAAAGACACAAAGCAATTAAAGAACAAGACAAAAAAACTAAACAAGAAAAAAATAAAAAAAGAATATGAAGACCTCATGCCAAAATGATGGAATCCTCATCTCATTGTAGCGGAAACTCCAAGGGTATTGAAAAATTCTTAAACTACCAAGTTTCTGAAAAAAAACTCAATTTTCTCCTCTTTCAAGAAAGGTTCCTTGAAGAAGAACATAGAAGAAGATTATTCTCATGTTGACCTTAAGAGCAAGAAGAAGTTTTATAAGCAATTCAATTCTCATTCATCCCATGTACATGTGACAAAGGATTCTATATGAGTCAACTCCCCTTGCAAGCTTGATCAAAACAATTTGGGATTATATTTTTATAAAATAGTTAGATTGAGTAGAAATTGGCTTGAAAACCATTAGGAGAATTTTTCAAAACTTTTTGTTTCTACCTATCTCTATCTCCCTTGAGTGTCAATTTATTCATTGAGCGTTGATTTAGTGCTTGTGATGCTCAAGCAAGATTTATTAACTTGGTTGAAGAGTACTATTTCTCGATTACCATATGGATGTCCAAGTGGTAACACTTCTCACACAAGCTTAAAACCAAAAGGGCAACAATTATCTCTCTTATGTAGCTATAATTAATAGCTTAAGCGGCAAAATTCTGTTAAGTTGGGTGAGGTTATTTTATATAACCAAGTTATAATTGTATGTAGTAAGTACAAGCACTTATAATTTAATTTTAGAGTTGTCTAACTCTTTGTCCAAATCATATAAATTAAAACATCAAATGGTAAGAAGTTGAAGAAAGTTTTTGTACATAAATTTTTAATAGATATTGACTTTTGATGTAATGTATTTACCATGATCTATGATTGTATGATATGTGAATCAATTATAAAATCTTGGATTGGATCAATATTAATCTTTAATAAAATATTCTTTATATGAATCTTTAAAAAAATATTTATTTATTATTTGTTATCTTGTATCCATTTGACGGAGGTTTGTTGTAAACCAGTGTTTTTGAAATGGACCAAATATAATTAATTGCATTAATTAATGTATTTGAAATATATTTACTTATATACTTCTGTATATTGATATAAATTATCGATGATTTACCCTTCTTTTATATTTCTTATGTGATTTCTACAGTACATGACTACGTAATACATAATATTCACTGTATTAGAAAAAATTCTAGAAAATATAATTAGGTGATTTCATACATCTATATATATATATATGAATAATATGTTATGTAATAGAGTAATTTATGGATATTACGGTATTCGTTCCTTTTGCAGAACTAATCTTGGCTAGTCATCTTATGATGACAGTGTGAATGAGAAGAAAATCTCCAAAGATATATCTAATTATTATTTTCCGTAATTAATTGAAGTATCAATACTAGCATCTTTGTTCACGCTCACGATAATGAGTGAGAATCAGAGTGTCCTACCAAATTAACATTAATAATAATATGTTACACAGATAACCTCCATCTATTGTGTGCCATGCCACTTCACTTCAACTTATATAAAATTCCAATAATGTAGTGAAATAAATTATTTGATTTGTTTATTTTCTTCTCCTTCTAGGCATGTTGAAGTCAATTTCCTGGAGTCAAGAAAATCCTTTCTCTTGGGCTCTCTGCTGGTAACGTAAGCAAGAAAAGTATGAAAATTGGTGTCTGCGTAACGTTTGGGATTGGCTTCGTCAATAAGTTTTGGTGACGGTCTTACAGTATAGTTGAAAGGAAGGCTATGGAGAGAAGCCACTGATGTCCTATTCTTCTCAGCATTAGCCATCACCCTATGCAACACACTCTTGTACTTTCCGTTGCTGTATATCTGATAATCAACTCAACCCAACAAAAACGAATTTCAGGATATGACTTTTTCATTCATATTTCTTAAATTGAGACACGCCTAAGAATGTGTAATGTAGTGTATGAATGAAGGAATGTGTTACCTCTAGGTGATCACCAACATTGACAACGAAAGCGTTATTCATAGGTTGAACAGTTAGCCATTGACCTTGGAACTGTACCTGCAAACCCTCCACCTGGTCTTGGAGGAGGAGTGTGAGGAATCCATAATCAGAGTGAGGGGGCATCCCCAAGGTTAGGTCAGGTTCAGGACATGGTGGATACAAATTGAAAATCATCATCTGGCTCCCATCTTCCAAGTCTTTTAGGATGTTGTTTTTTTCTTCTGTCACCTCTTCTTCCTTTCCTTCAATGATTCCTAAACTCTCTTGAATGGCTTCCATCAACACCAGGAACAAGTATCTGGTTTTTTCTGCGTAGCTAGCCACCACTTTCCTACATTCCAATTAATGAAATTTTTTGTAAGTAAAAGATAATTAAGTTTGTCACAATTACCAGTTAAGTGTTCAAGCCAACAAAGATTGACAGATTTAATAATTTTTCTAGACATATACAGTTTATAAAGTGAAGAACACAACCGAAAATAACTTTTCCTTTGTCTGATTTCTTATGTTTCATATTTTATTTGTCTATTTGAAACGTTAACATAAGGTTTAACATGATGCTGTGATAACTATAATTGACTTTAACTATATTTTCAAGTTTTAAAGGACGAGTGTGACTGCTATAATTGACTTTATCAACTAGATCTGTTTTATACTTAAGACAACCTTGTTTGAACGGAAAGACTATTACTGATGTCCAAATTGACACTAATTTTTGACTATATTAAAATTCGCAATGAAACTACAACCAAACGAGACTGTCAGCCAACTTAAATCTTAATTTTGTATTCCTGCAAGAAGTGGAAGCAACATTTTTTAATTAGTTGAAAAATATTTAAGAAAAGAGATTATTTCATGTTATGGCATAAGATCATGTCACGAGCCTTTTTTAAGAGCCTTAGTAGTGTTGTTTAATCCTACCACTTGCATCGATCTCGTTGGCATGAAGTTGTTAATTTGTTTATGGAGAAAGTTGCCACTAATTGTAGTCTTTGATATATACATATATAGATGGATACTAGGTATATTAAACTTTAAATTGGTTGTCTATGCAGAGAGAGAGAGAGAGAGAGAGAGAGTGAATAGATTAAGTATTAATTAATATTTAATTTAGGTTATGTGTAATTAATTAAGGTGAGAGTGTAGACACCTGAAGTCTAAGGGGGAATCAGGCCAGTGGGGGAGGAAATCAGGTAAAGGATGACAGAGAAGTTTCAAGAAGTCCCTCCAACATAACACACTGTCTTTGGTTTGGCTGAAGCTGGTTCCACATCGAACAGGTGCTCTCATATCAGTTGTCATGTACTTTTCTCTTTCCTCCAAAGGAAGATCAAAGAACTTTCCACTCACATCCCTCATGCTGCTCATAACATCATCTGAGATACCATGGTTTACCAGCTGCATCAGTCAAACAAAATCAAACTCATTCTTCATCCAACAGTCAAATACACAACCTCAAAATTGTTTAACAGTTTTATATATATGCTGCTCATTATAGTTACAAGGTTTCACTATTTCATCAAGTTTAGGAAAGTTATGTGCCTAGTTGGTTTCTCACCTGAAAAAAACCGTACCCTTCACAAGCATTGGCCAGGGATTGAAGGACTTGTTGCCTTCTTGGACCAAGCAATTCAGAATAATCAATGATGGGTAGCTGAAGGTTTTGCTTGGCAACATTTGAGTCTTCTGAGTTTGTAGTTGGTCGATCCGAAGGTGGAAGTATGTACTTTTTAGGTATAGTGTGAAGGCCACTCTCCATGAGGTGCTTAACTCCTTTCTGATATTGACTTCCTGGTGTAACACTCTCGCCATTTCCTACCATTGCTGGAGTCATGTGTGCTGACTTATGAAAATCCAAGTTTTGATGGATGAGATAATGTTGTGTTGATTTTGATGCGTATATATAGTGAAGAGGAGAGAAGTGTGGGGTGAGGAACAGTAGCAAGTTTTGGAGAAACCAGATTCAGGTTTGTGAAGAGATGGTGGAGAGATTCTAATATTAACAAAATGGTTGACAAAAGTTGAGTCAGACCTTGAGTAGGGTCGCCACTGTGAACACAACTGCATTATTATTTCAACCGTTATGCATTAATTGGAGATTAATTGTGCCTTTCATAGGACCTACCTCTCTCTCTATGCATGCATTCCTTGAACTATTTTCATAGCTGACTTTTGTGCTACAAATAAAAAAATCTTTTAGGTTTTGACATAGCCCTACGACTTATCTCTCCATATGCTTCAGGTCCATATTCAAAGCATTAGTACCAGTAATTACCTCATTTCTAGATCATGCACAATCTTTTAATTTAACAAATACTTCTCAGTTCAAATTCTACATATAAACAACTTTATTAAATACGTATAGAAGAAAAGTTCTCCTTTTTAGCAATTTTACTTTATTGAACCAAAATTATCTTACATTTTAAACAAACAATATCTTTTAAGCAGTTATATAGTAAGAGAAGAAAGAATTTCATCAATTATTGTTAATTAAAATTTACATTATTACTCAAGTGTTACTATAACTAAAGTCTTTTAGATATTGCTAATAAATAATTTTTATTAATAATTTGCTTATGTGCGTGTTTTGAAAAGAAATACAAAAATATATATTATAAAAATTGATATTACAACAGATTGTAAATATGATTTACCTCAGCATTTATGAGGAGCTTGTTTTCGGAGAAGGATATCCTGCACCTTTCTACTATCATAATATGATTTTTCAATTTTTTTTTACCTCATTTACTACCTTTATTTTTTTTATTATTATATGTTAAAAAAAATATTTGGATAGAAAAAATTATAATTTTTAGAAAAAATTATAATTTTTAGAAAAAATAGATCTATCAAATTAAATTTTTTTATTTAAAAATATTTAATTTTTTGAATGTTAAATTTAGACAAAACAATTTAAATTATTCAATTTTAATTTTATTATTTAAATTAGTATATTTCAATTATTACTAAATACAAAATACAAAATATATTGACGGAAGGTTCTACACTTAATGATCCAACTTTTCTATCTCATTTACTAGCTTTGAAATATCTTATGTTTACATAAAGAATTTTACAATTTTTAGAAAATTCAAATACCCTCAATTTGATTTATTTTAATTTTTTTAAATGCTGTATTTTTGATAAAAACAATTCAAGTTTATTTACTTTGAATTTTTTTCTTTAAACAAAATATTTTAATTATATGATGATTCAATAGAAACCAATCTTCATGTATTCTTTTCGACATGGTTAACTCATTTAATGTTTCTTATCATCAGAAACTCTTTTAAATAGACTACGCTCGGGTGGAAAAGATTTGACCCAGACTTAGGAATATTCTAAGACGATTCAGGATCTAAAAATATCCTAATTTTAATTAAAATACAAATATATATATATATAATACTTTTAATAAAATTATTACTTCATATTTTATTTTAATGATATTATCATATTTTACTTCTCTTTTCGCTTTTAGTAACATTAAATTTCTTAAATTTATTTATTTATACTTTTATTTTATAAATAACAATCTTAACATATATATAACTCTAATATCATATATATCATGCATAGATAGAAGGATGGATACAAAGAATAAGAATAAGACAGGGACTGAAAATAAATAAATTACAATATGCAAAAGATATAATATTTGCCAAAAAACGTTAGGTATTAAGTTTACTTTCATTATAATATAAATTATATCAAAGTCTACGTAAACAATATACATCATTAAGACTATATAATGCTTTTACGATCACTAATTTATTACTATTTTTCCAAATCAATAAATTATCTATCACTAAACCTATCTTACTCTTATTATATATCCATAATATCTATACCACCGATTTTTTATTAAATAAAGAGTACATCATATGGAGTTAAATTTTTTTAGAGAAAACTTTATTACTCACATTGATTTTATCTTATGAGTCCAACAAAACTATTACTAGTAAAATATACCTATAGTTTTAAAAAATAATATATATATATATATATATATATATATATTGAAGGTAAATTTAACATCTAATTGATCATGAAATGAGTATGTTTTTATCTTCATCTTTATAAGAAGATATTATTTTCCCCTTTAAATTATGGAATCATTGTTTTTATTTATGTAAATGAGATAATTACTATAAAGAATTTTTCTTTGAATTTTGTTTAAAATTAAAATTATTATCGCATACCCTTAAGATAAATAAATTATATTTATTTTAAAAAAATTTAAAAAAAGTGACATACGCTTACAGAGTACCAGAGCTACTAGTAAGTATCAAATACAATAATTACTTTCCTTTTCACATAAACAATTGATTGTTGTTGGAAAAATTGACAAAAAAATGATGATTTCACATTTTTAAGGTAGGAAAACTAAATAATATTTTCTAAATTACGAAAAAAAATTCTTTTTATTTAACAAAAGTAAAATAATATTTAACTTTAATTTAAAAGAATTTGACACCTTTGTATCTTTTTTATATATTATTTTTAAATCAAAGCTTCCCTTGAGTCTATAAAAAAGTTTACCAACCAAACAAATTAAATACTTGTGAGACCTAATAAATTTGAAAATGTGGAATTTCACATCATGATGAATGCATGAAAGCATTACGTCATCTTTTAGTCTCTGTCTTGGAAAAAAAAAACTCCTTAATCCAAATTTCGCTCATAGGTTGCATTTTCAAGAGTTGTAGACAATTTTTTTGAAGGAGTTGTACTAATAAATGATATAGTTGATTTGTTCAAAAAGTTTGAAAAAAAGTTGGTTGATTATAAAGGTGATTTTTGGAAGGCACAATCATTACAAAAAAAAGAGTCATTTATCTATCAAAAAATTCTTTAGATAACAGTCAAAATCATGGAATTGAGTTCAATTCTATGGATAAAAATTAAGTTTGAATTCAAACCTGAAATCAAGTTTAACTGCATCACATAAACGGATAAAAAAAAAGAGCTGAAGAGGGCATGAAAAACATAATAGAAGCATGTGTCACACTTCAATTCTCATGGTCACTTAGTAGAATTTTCCTGATCCAAATTTAAGTTTGAATTTCAATTTTTTATCTTTAATTTTGTTCACATTTTTTGACCAAAGTAGCTACAAATAGTCATCTCTTATATTTTAAATCACTTTGACAAATATGAAATTAGTGACTATTTACTAGAGCAACTAGGTCTTCTCCAGTTTCTTCCAATTACTTTGTTATACTTATTCTTGTTTTGTGATTGATAGGTTCATGTTTCTATATCGTTCTTGTGTTGTAACAATAATTGATTCAAGGACTTTATGAATTCCTTTGTACCTCAAATTCAAATGAACATTAGTGCACACAAAGTTTTTAACGCTACTTAAAATAACATTTTAAAAATATTGTGAAACCATCATAAATATAGATGTTACCATGACGAGGGTTGATTTGTTATTTTTTCACTTAGCACTAAATTGTATTGTTTAGTCGTGTAGTTTGTTTTTTTTATCACTTTTGACAACAATCTGGTATTGTTACTATCGTCGTTGGAGTTGTATATTTTTTTTAGCGTAAAGTGTCATCAAAGTTACATATGGTGATGCCTTTGTCCATGACAATATATTATAAGTGCATTTTTTTTAATATTTGATTTGTTTTGTTAGATACCTTTAACATGTATTTGTTTTAATACCAAATAGATAATATAATTACGAATTACCCTACTTCATGTCACAAACTCAATTATGAAGGTTTCATTCACCAAAATTTTGAATCAAATATTTAAATACATAAATAAAGATTATTTTTTTTATGAGTAAGAAAAAATAAATAAATATGAATCACTTTAGGGTGGTCAAACTTTTATACATCTTAGACAGAAAGTCTAAAACAGTCCAAACAACAACAACAACCTCTCACAAATAAGAAAATGAATCACCAACCTAACCTACCACAAATCACTTGTTTTTAATCGAAAACATAAAAACCAAAGGATCAAAACACCAATCTGAAAAGAAAAAACAAGCGGAAGAAACTTTGGAAGTAACCCAAGATCAGACCTTCAGTTGAGGCAATGAGAAATTTTCAAAATGATCAATCACTCATTCCTTGAAAATATGTTTATTCCTATGACGTCAAATCTCACTAAACAAAACACAATAAATATACGTATGTATAAATTGTATAATAATTTTAAATTGTGATCATAATTTTTTTTTTTCATTATAACTTCATCTGCCACAATTATAAAATCGCCATGAAAGACCTTTTCATTAAATATAATTAAATATAATAAGTTGGTCTTAATTAATTATCAAAATTAATATATGGATTGATTGACTCAATTCTTAACTTACTCTGAGATATTCTATTAAACCCATCAATATAACTGTATTAACCCATTGA
This sequence comes from Phaseolus vulgaris, assembly GCF_051622355.1. Lineage (NCBI taxonomy): Eukaryota > Viridiplantae > Streptophyta > Magnoliopsida > Fabales > Fabaceae > Phaseolus > Phaseolus vulgaris. The sequence continues at coordinate 54,575,285 of NC_143504.1, read as the reverse complement.
GTTTTTCTTTTTTTTCCTTTTCGTGTTGCAATAAAAGATAATATTATTAAATAGTCATTAAATTACGTTTAAAATAATAGTGTGTTAACTAAGTGGTTCATCAATTAACACACCCTTGTTTACTTTAACCTCTACCATGAAAGATTGGGGTTGTATCAGATCATTCTAAGTTCTTTTATTTACTTCTACCCTCTTCTCAGTAACAACACCTATCACAAATAAAGGCTTAAAAACCCAATGGGACTATTAGAAAAGTATAATCTTTAAGTTCTACCATTGTCTTTTGTAACTTATTTTCTTTCTTCTTTTTTCAATTGTATATATATCAACCCTTTAATGAGATTAAAAAAAATGAGTTAGGATTGTATTCCTAACTTTAAACAGTAACTCAATCTAACTTGTTTAAATTTCTGGCCAGTTAAAAGCAGATTTAGCTGGGGTTTACCACTTCAAATATAGATATAAAGAAATAATTGTTACACACACTTAATACTTATGGCCCTTAATATACTATTTAATAAGCAAAAGGATGACTCTTCATCTAATGAGAAGGGTTGATGATGTCACCATAAGTTAGCACCAACTCAACAATACACATATACGACCCTTTCTTGAATAATCTAATGACCAATGCACAATATGTATATATAATAATTAATATATATATGAAATCAATCAATTAGAGTACATGCACCAAACCACCCCGTTGCTTAAATATTAAATTCAATTAAAAATCAAACTTTATTAAAGTCAAATGCTATCCACACACAATTATATAGCTACTTCTAGGACCAATTTTAGTCACTCACCATTTTTTTTAAAACACAAAGCTTTGCATAATTTATATTTCCTAGTAATATCTATATATGTAGTAGGTTCTAGTCACAACAAAGTTTCTGGTTTTGGAGACGTGTTCGTAAGGAGTTGCAAGTTGCACATGGAATTTGTCATTATTTATAACTTGTTATCTGATTTTTAAGTATCGGTTTTGTAATTGTCAACTCATCTTCAGCAAATTCCAAGCTACACTATCATGTCATACTATATTCATTTTGATATATATATATATATATATATATATATATATATATATATATATATATATATATATATATATATATGAGAAAAACAAACGCGAAAATATCACACACAATCACAAATCAAACTGCAGAAAAAATAAACAACACAAAATTTAACGTAGTTCTGTCGCCAACTTAAACCTATATCCACACGAGCAACTTATTAGGCTTTATTTCTTTTTTGTTGCGTACAAAAAATAGAGATAATAAAGGGACACAATGATTAACTTTACCCACTCAACAGGTGTCTAGTCAGTCCAACCCAATTGATCTTGGCTTCATACCCAACAATCTCTCACTTGAAGCCACGGAACAATGTTCACCTGCGCTTCAACGGTGTACAATGATTAAGCTCATCCACTAAACATTGTGTATAGTCAGCCCAACCTAATTGGTTTTGACTTTATACCCAACAATATATATATATATAGGTAACACAATTTAAATTTTAACATATTAATTTTATTCTTTCTTTTTATTTTTCTCTCCTATCAGTTGTGAAAAAAAATGTGTATAAAAACACTAACTCTAACTCTAATGTCAGCCAAAGGAAAGAAATATACCTGGCCAACATTTAATTATTATATATACCTTATTCAGATACTTCAAACAAAATATAATCATTTTGTAAGTTTCAAATTATATCCCACATTTGGGTAAAGTTCAAGCTTAGTCAGCCTCCAACTTGGCAACTTCACCTATCTGGCTTAGGTAATCAAAAGATAATCTTTTATATAAATATATAAAATTCCGTATATAATAATTGACGTCGACAAACACACTTGGAAAGTTTCATGCAAAACCAGAACATTGTTTTTGGTTGCGCTGAAAGAGATACGTATTCCATGCATGCACTTGATTGATTTTTCAAATAACTCAGAAATTCACTAAAATAATCTTATAACTAATGCAAAATATAAAATGACACTACAAATTATGGAAAATCATTTGGAAGATTACATGTTGGAACTCTGACCAAAGGGATGTAATGTAATTTTCTTTTAGAAGAAGTAGTATCACTTTACAAGAATTTTTTTTATGCAAATTTGGAAGGAAATTTGGATGGTAGAAAGAGCACGACAACAAGATATATTTTTTCGTTGGGTGATATTCAGTTGGAAGTTTAAACTTCATCAAGGCAATGTTTTTTCTCTCAACCATTAAAGTCAAGTATATAACTATAGAAACAGCAAAAAGAAATGATAAGAACGAAGAATCTTCTCAAAGAATTAAAGAAAGAGTTACTACTACGAAATCATTAAATAGATATTGAAAATCATTAAATAGACTAAAAAAAATAAGAAAATTAAGAGAACCAAGATATGAGGGAAGGGTGCTGAAGGAGACTTGAGGGTCGTAAGCCACAACAATCCTCACACAAATTTACATCTTTCTTCTTCTCAAATTTTTCGAATACTCATGGAGAATGTAATGATCAAGATTTTTCAGAGGTGGACAATGGTGAAATAGGTATTCATTTTGCGAAGACTCAATAGGTGGGGAAGAAGATTTGGGTTTGTGAGGTTTTTTTATGTTGACAATGTGGGTAGAATGGAGAAGGAGTTGGACCATATCTTCATCCAAGTTAAACAATGTGCCTAATGCTATTTCGGACGAGGATATTAGTAACTATAAGTGTGTTGTGGTTAATATTTATGCAGCATGCAATCTGCACGACAAGTGATTTGGATTGTAGTAGTCAACGAAGTTTGGAAGTATAGAAACATGGTAATCTTTAAAGGGGAGTAGTAGATGTTCTGAAAACTTTTGCTTTGGTCCAATTAAAAGTTTGGTCTTGGGTTACATCCCAGTCATAGTTTGCGCTTTTTTTTCTGATTGGTGCATAAATATGTTGGTTTCTATGAGGATGATCTCGTGATGTATTCAATTAAATTGTATGATTGTTTGCCTCGGGTGACTTTCTCTAGATTAAGGTAGAAAATTTCTATATAGGCATACATGGGAGTAAGTCTAGTAAAAGAGGTTAAGGTTGTCTTCATGTATAAGGATTGGATCACCTATAAAGTAGTTCATATTTATTATTTTTTATTATCATAAAAAAACCCACTTAAAATAATTAATACATATAAATCAAAGAGCGTTAATTGATTACCTGGTAGCCAAATCCTAAATTAAAATAAGGATACCCACCCATTTTTTTAAAAATCACAGTTTCATCTACTATTCCCGAAGTGCAATGTTCTTTAACTATAATAACTAAAGGTAATTTAAAAAAAAAATTCAATTCAACTAAATATCCAATCCAACAAAGATAATGATAGCATAACGAAAATTTTCACTCGTTATTGCTAAGATTGAATGAGAAAAATCAAAAATAATTTCCGGGCAATTACTTCCTGCACTATATCATTGCACCCAATTTCAAAATGTCCTTAAATAAAATAGAATATATATATATATATATATATAAATACATTCTAGATTTTGTTTTTAGAATATGTTTTTGAACTTTTTTTTTTCATAATGAATTTTTTTGTTTGTGAATTGTTTTATTTGGAATAAGATTTTGATTTTTGTTTTTAAATTTTCATTTCTGGAAACAATAATTCTTTTTATCTATTTTTTTAGAATGTATTATTTCCAATTTCAAATTTTCATTTCTAGAATGAAGGATATTTTTGAAATTTTAAAACTATATTGGTGCAAATTGGGTGTAGAAAAAATTTGTCTAGGCAAATTCTTCCTATATCCAACATTTTTCAACCTGCACCCAACACAATTTAAAAAGTTCCAAAAATAACTTTTATTCTGGAAATAAAAATTTAAAATAAAAAATAATACATTTCAGAAAAATATATCCAGAAGATTTTTTTTATTCCGGATATAAAAATCCGGAAACAAAAATCAAAAGCCCATTCCGGATAAGAAAATCCGTAATATAAAAAATAATACATTAAGGGCATTTTTGTCTTTTTCATTGAAATTGGGGAGTAATGTGGTACAGGAAGCAATTGCCTTTTCGTAGTCTTAAGGAGTCCAATGTCAAGATCATACTTCCGGCCCATGTAAAATTTCGCCAAATGGAATGGACCAGAAAAATCAGTTCTGTTAGACAACATTAAGTTACTTTTTTGCATTCTTATAGTTTCTTCATGTACTTCTATGTGATGTTGAAAAGGTTAAAATGTTCATATTTTAGTTTTTCCTATTATGGAATTCGAAAACATATTTTAAATTATACACTTAAAATATTCTATAAATATATTTCAAATTATATAATATAGTCAATTTCATAAGCATATTATGGATTTTGGAATTATATAAACGAGAAATATACTGAATTATATAATATAGAATGTATTTCTGAATTATGTAATCTAAAAATTTATTTTATAAATAGATAATTAAATTGTGTTATTCAGGTGATTTATTTTCAATTACCATTAGTAATAATCAATTATGCTTATTCAATATAAATAGTTTCAAAATATTATTTTTTATGATAATTGGCTATCCTTTAGAATAATCGAGTAGGTGCTAATATGTTTATATATTCTAAAAGGCTATTTTCATTATTAATCAATTGATTTTTAATATAAATTATTATTATTTCACTTTATTCAAACATTTTTTCATTAGCTTATGTTGATAATCAATTAGGTCTTGAAAAATTATCATTTTATTTTAGCAAGAATCATATATCACACCTCAATTGTTTTAGAATAGTTTATTGAGTTTATTGATAGACGAAGAAGTTTTTAAATCACCAATTCACTTCCATTTTTAGAATTGGAGAGCTGTTTTCTTTACATTTGACATCCAAGCTTATTTTGATTATTTTTAATAAAGATAAAAGATCTTGATATAGTTGGACGAAACCAAAGTTTCAATGAGGGTGTATTTATTAACCTACCACCTTTGGTTTATGAGGAAAATCACTCTTTTTTTAAAAATAATATGAAGATATTTCTTGAATAAGGTAGTATGGGATGCTATAGTTAATGATGCTTTCATTACTTTTCAAAACTTTGAAAATATGCAAGTTCCAAAGAATTTCTCTCCTTGGAATAGATAAAAAAAATAGAAAAAAAACTAAGTATGATGTAAGAGCAAAGAACATGATAGGTCATTCCTCACTCTAGATAAGTTCTATAAGTTTCAATCTTTGAAAAGTGTCAAAGAAATGTAAAATGCTTTGCAAGTGACTCATAATGTGAATAAAATAAGGAAGAACAATCTCATAAATTTTGAATATACAATTATAAAGTTTTTTCTCTCAGTTTTTTAATCGAAAATTACAACTAAAGACTTGGTCATCTCATACTAGTACCACTCGTCAGTAAGATAATCTTTCGCCCTTTTAAACTTAATAATTTATCATAGTTTTCAACATTTGAAATCATTTGTAAAACCCATTATTAAGTTCTCTTCTATGAAAATAGCTGATGTAGGACCATAACTATATTATGTGACATAGTCCAACTATGGAGATATATTTTAGAATACCAATACCCTACCTATATTTTTTTTTGGTCAATGATAGCTCATATATGAATTTTTCTTAACAAGAACAACAAAAGCAGAATAACTCTAGGATAGTATCTTCAATTGCAGTAACTACTGGCTTTTATTTTATAATAACTGAAAATTGACAACTGGTTTTGATATCTTTAGGGAACAGAGCCTTGGATATCCAATCTTTCAAGAGTTATATTATACAGATATTAGTATTGATATAATCCAATCATTGAAAGAAAAAATGTGCAAGCTACCTTTAAAGATGATATAGCACATAAATATCAGTAAAACAACTCTCATTAAAAAGGATTAACAGAATCTTCCATAATTCAAATATGAAAATTTTGAACCAAAGAACAATGTATAAAGAAAGTTTTATATATTGGTATATCTCAATGTATGACATTTATGCATAGGGTGAGGTGGTCCATTCCCTGAGCTCCTCTATATTTACTTTGCTGTAGGCAAAAGGGGGTCTCTAGCAGCAGATTTACCAGGTTTCCCTCTCAAGTTTGATAGAACCAAATAGAAGAATCCAGCAGAAAAGAAGCTTATAAACCAGGCATTGTTGTAGATCACTACAAAAGTGTTAGGAACTGAAGTTGCAATTCCAATTTTCTGCAAGAAACCAGGAACCACAGGTAGAACTCCAATAACTAGTGCCAGAATAGCAGCTACATTAAACCCCCCTGAATACCTGTATGCCCCATAAGGACTCTTTGAGTACAAGTCATTCACATTCAAATTTGTTTTTTGTATAATATAGTAATCAGCTAGAACAATTCCTGCAATAGGACCCAGCAAAGCAGAATATCCAACTAGCCAAGTATAAACAAAGCTCTCGCTTGACTGAAGAAGCCTCCAAGGTTGAAAAGCAATCCCAAGGAGTGCAGTTAGAAGAGCTCCTCTTCTAAAGGTGAACCATTTGGGGCTGAGATTAACTAGAGCATTTGCTGGTGCCACAACATTGGCAGCAATGTTGGTGGTGATAATGGCTAGGCTTATACCAAAGATTGCAATGATCCTAGTTGTGAGGCCACCAATTTGACCAAGAAGTTGAATTGGGTCAGAAATAACTTGACCAAATATTACTTTTGTGGATGAGGTGACTGCTAGACCAACAAATGTGAATGCCCCCATAAAGATGGGAAGCCCAATTTGGCCAATAATTTGATCCTTCTGGCTCTTAGCATATCTAGTAAAATCAGGGATGTTAATAGCCACAGTGGCCCAAAAGCTTATATTGGCAGTGAGAGAAGGGAAGAAAACAGACCAGAATTCTGATGCAGAGAGCTTGGAAGACAAAGAGAGCATGTGACCAATGCCACCAGCTCTGACACAAGACCAAATAAGAAGACAAGAAGTAAGAGCAACCAATATTGGAGCTGAGTATTTCTCAAGCTTTCTAATGCCATCAATTCCACTCCACACAAAGCCCAACTGAGCCGCCCAAAAGACCAAGAAACAAGCAAACTCAAGCGGGGAAGTGCCAAGCCAAGGTAGAGGCTGGGACAGTGAAGCTTCCTTCATGGACTTTGGCAAGAGAAGGAAAATTGCCTCCCCACCAATCCAAGACTCAATTCCATACCAACCACAACCAACTAGGGCCCTTAGAAGTGTAGGAATATGAGCACCATGGATGCCAAAAGAGGATCTAACAAGAACTGGGAATGATATGCCATAACGTGTGCCAGCATGGCCAGTGAGGACCAAAGGAACCAAGAGGATCATGTTGGCTGCCACCACAGTTGCTATGCCTTGCCACCAGGCCATGCCAAGGTCTACAAGGCTACCAGCAAGGTAGTAAGAAGGGACACCAACAACTAGTCCAACCCATAAACTGGCTATTTCAAAGCCAGAAAATGTCCTTTCACTTGCTGCTGTTGGCTTCAGGTCTTCATTGGTGAGTGTGGGATCATACTCAAACTCCAAATCAGGCAGTGATAAGGAGTTTGAAGAGTTGGAACATTTCATCGGTAGGAGTTTCACTGAGGAATAGCTGTATGGTGAAAGGAGGTTTTTTTTCAGTTTTGAAGACAAGAAATTATGGGTGGAAGAGGAAGAAAAGGTTGGAGTTTTGGAGGGTGGCACTGGGGCGAGAAAAGGAGAAGTGGGGTGAGCATGAAAAGTAAAACTTAGACATTTAGAAACAACCATGTTCTTTGTGGTGTTGTGGCTGTGAGGACAAGGCTGTTGCTGTAGAATAATACAATGGTGTGATGGAGATCGATGATGAGTGGTGGGGAATGAATAATGCCAAAAGCCAACTTCTTTATTTCTTCTCTTTTTTTTCATTTATTGTGAACCAAAACGGATTTGAAGAATGAGGCCAAAGAGTTTCCCTGGATCAATCAGCTAAAAAACTGACACGTGATTATATTATCTCAAATTGTTAATAATCTAAATGATAATACATAAACAATATTTTATTATTCTACACCAGCTTCATAAATGAATAAATAAATAATACTTGATGATTCGAATTCTGTTTGGTTAAGATCTTGCCACTGCTGAAGTAAATAAGCCGTTAAATGTGCATCTAAGAGCACAATTTTTTCTTCAAGCATAGTTATAATTTTACATTATAACTGCAAGATTAGTACTTTAATTACGATTTAATTAAAAGAGAAAGTGCTAATTATGATTCCAAAAGTGAATAAGAAATTGAAAATGTTATAAAATTCATCGTGAGGGATAATAAATTTAATTTTTTATGAGGATTATACTTGACCAAGTTTATTTGGGTCTTTATTGTATATGAGTATATAAGTTGTCATAGTTTATAACACTATTTTTATACCTTTGAAAATACACTTCTCATTTCTGTAAGAATGAAAACCTTTTGAATATTTTAATAAACTAGAACGTGTGTATAATTGAAACTTCCATTATGGTTGAATTATTATAATTGAAGCATCCATCATTATTCATTATAAAATAAATTTAACATAATTTTTTAATTAATCAATCGATTATTATACTAATCGAAAGCATGTGTAATTGAAACCTCTATTATTGGGGCTGGCGTGACTCAAAAGACCCTTTTTTTTCAGGTATTATGTTTGGGCTTCAAAAAGGTCATGCTATTTACACATGGCAAATGCTCCGTGCGCCCAATACTTTTGAACCTGCACCCAACGTAATTTCAAAAACTCCAAAAATATCCTTTATTTCAAAAGTAAAAATCCAGAATTGAAAATAATGCATTCTGAAAAAATAAATGCGGAAGAGATTTTTGTGTTTTCGATATAAAAATCCAGAAAAAAAAAAAATCAAAATTTCATTCCAGATAAAAAAATCTGGAACTGAAAATAATACATTCTAAAAAAATTTATCTGCTATGTTCCGAAAAAAAAGTTCGGAATGTAATTTTATATGAATCCTATTTTTTAAAGGTATTTTTGATTTTTCCCCTGATTGAAAAATTTATCTGTTATGTTCCGAAAAAGAATTTCGGAATGTAATTTTATATGAATTCTATTTTTTTAAAGGTATTTTCGATTTTTCCCCTTTATGATATGATTGAGTGCAGTGATAAAGGACGCAATTGCCTTTACACATGTCTTCCTTAAATCCAATACAATGCATTTTTGTTTCTTTTATTTAAATTGATATATTTATCCTTTAAGTTTTCCTTTTTTTTCAAACTCTCCCTTGTCGTGCTAAAGCTTATATTACCATAAATATTTTATTAAAATTAAGATTTTTTCTCACCAATTAAATTAAAATACTTTTCACTTTCACAATGTCATCTTCTTTTGATTATTTTTTTTTATTAGAATGTCTTTTTAGCAAATACTTTTTAAACAAATTTTTACTTTCTTTAAATACTTTATAAGATTCTAAGAAAACTATTAATTTTCATGTTTCACAAAGTATTTCTTTAAAAAATGGTAAGGAAAAAACTGTTTCGAAAAGTAGATTTCTAAAATAAGAGAAAAATATTCTAAAAATGACCACTCAATTTGTTCTTTTTTTTAAAATATAATTTAAATTTTCTATTTTCGTAACATTCTAAATAGTAGTTTTAAAAATGATTATTTTGATTTTCATATTTCAAAAATTACTTTTCCAAGTATTAAGAAAACAAAATAATATTCAATAAAATATATTACAAAATACAAAAAGAGACCAAAGTATTTCTAGAAAGTATTTTTTAATATACTTTCACTCTTTTCACTTTTTCATGTTTTGAAAAACACTTTCCGAAATATTTAAAAAAAAATAAAGTTAAAATTAAAATATACCTCAATAAAAAATTATATACAACTTTTACATCTAAATTATAAACAAATATAAGCATTTTCGTATATATATATATATATATATATATAATTATTTATTTATTTTTCTAAAACCATGATGGTATCCTAGTTGATCGATATGATAGATATATTTCATCAGTATTGAAACTTTCAATGATAATTATATTAATGACAATTCAAAACTATAGTAAAAAAAATTACATACCGTCAGTAAAAACATTTGTCACAATATTGTGTGTTTATTAAACAAACATTATAATATTATATATTGATACAATAGCAAGTTGAATATAAATTTGACAATTTGTTGTCAAATGTTTGTGTTTTTATTGAATAAAATTTCATAAAAAAATGTTTAACAATTTTAGTGACAGAAAACGGTAAAAGTAAAAGTACAAACAAAACCAATAATCATTGGTCTCGTATGAAATTTATATTAAATTAAAATTAATGAAATCTAATTTTTATGTTTACCTTGAGTGACTAGAAAAACTAAATCAAGTCACATATACCTCTACATGGTGAGTTTTATTAGCAAAATTTATAATAATATTTAGGGAGATTGAAAAAATATTTTTCAAATTATAAGAACCAAAGAGATCAATTTCAATTTTAAATGAAAAAAAAATATCTGCCAAATTTAAGGAATAAAAAGTATATTTAAATTTTAATTATATTATAATGTAGCACTTTGTGAACAAGTGTCAAAAAAATATTAGTTAGAAATTCATAAAATTTATAAATAATATTTTTCATCAAAAATAGTTTTTTTATTAAAAAATGTATTAGTTGTAAAGACACTTTATTCACAATTTTTTAACGGCTAAATGGTAATAATATTAAAAAACTGATAAAAAAACACAAGAATTACAAATGTATAATTCAATTCTTGTTGGATTTAATGTAACTATAAATAACACAAAAGCCCGTTAAAAATAGTGATTTTTGAATATAAATATATTTTTATAATTTCTATAACAAAGTAAATTTTATTTTTTCGTGTTCATAAAAAATAGTTTTTACAGTAAAAAATATGACATAATTAGTTTTGTGTTTCTTATCATTTCATCACACGACACATTAATTACGTGTAATTTTGTATTTAATAGGATATCCTTCCATTTGATATTTTTAATTGTTCCTAAATTCTTAAAATTAATCTTACTTATATACTTGAAAATGAACTTTAGGAACGATTTTATATTTCAAAAACTAAAAAATATATTTTAAATAACAAAATAAAAATTCATTCATTTCATAAGGATCTTAATAAAAAAATTACGTTTTCTCCAAAATAAATAAATATATATATATATATATATATATATCGTTTACTTTAAAATAAATTCTTGATAGATGTGGTGACATCTAATTATTGAATACCAAAGTATGGAGTACTTAATTTATTTGATATATATGTTTATATATTCATTTTTTTTTCTTACTCCAAAATTACATTGAAAACATTACCAAAGTACTTGTATCTCTAAATACACACGCACACATTAATTAGAATCAATCGTACTTGATGAAAAGAGAAATAAAAATTCCTATGAAATGGGTTCATTGAAGCAATGACAGCTAAATATTATAAGGACTAGTCTTGGATATGAACAGTGTTAATAAAATGAATAACATACTTAGAAAATTCCCCATTTTATGTTACTCTTTCCGAGACATTGTGATAAAATAAAACACCTAAATGTCTCTCCATAATTTGGATGTCTCACATTATTTTATTTTACTTTATTTTTCATACTGTCCAATCATCATTCTTTACTTGTCAATTTATTGTTCATCTTAATTGCATGGTGGTCATTTTCTAAGTACATGTATTGCAGCTGAATGTTCCAGAAAAGGAGATGAACACAAGTTATAATTTCAAGCTATAATTGCTGTGATGATTAAGAGTGAAAATACTAAGCAATTGTGACTTCAGATTTAATATCCTAAAGTCATAGGTGTACTTATAATTACGAAATTATATCATTGAAAATGAATGGGTAAGTTTTCAAACAAATTAATAGTTAAGAAAATGATTAAAGTGAAATTGATTTTTTTTCTAGTACAATACTTATGAATATTTGTAACAAATTGTATTTTAATATTATAATATATACCTTAACGATAAATTATTTTTACATAAAAAACTAATAATAATTTGTTTTAATAATTTTTTATTATAATTATTCAGAAAAGACAAAAATCAATTTTACGTCAAAATATAAGAATGAAAAACATATTTAACTTTTAAAAAATTATGTATTATGAAAAATGAGAAAATTCATTTTATTACTTGTTTTTTCATAAGCAAATTCAAAATGTAATCCTCAGTTCAAATTATAAAAAAAATCACTCAGGGTGTAAATCGGTTGCTTGGTAGGAGTTGTTGTAATTTAATTCTTAAATTTGACTCTTAGAATAAAATAACTTTAAAATTCTCACGTCACTCGAGTTTCATTAGATAATATAAACAAAATTTATATTAGTTTTAATAAAGAAAATTTATAGAAATGTCTCATTGAATTAGAAATTAGTTTTTCTTGCAACAATATAAATATCGTTGAAAAAAAAAATCACATGACGAGAATTAAGCACGGAAATTTCTGTAGAATAGATTTTCTTACATTATGCGGACACAAAATACCTAAACACCACCTTAAAATATAATTAAACTAATTTAATGAATTTAATATTGAAAGACATAAGTAAATTTGAACATAATTAAAGTTAGTTTTTACCTCTAAAAAAAGAATAAGAATGTGATGTCGAAGTTTTAGAATGCATGAAAAAAAACGATGGTTAAAGTTTTATAGAGAGAAAGATGTAGTTAGAGTTAAAGAGTTGTTAAAAAGTTAAATAATAGTGTAACAACTAAATGAATGATGTTATTAAGAATTGAGAAAGAATATGTTAATTAACGTATGCAGTGTAGTTAAATTTGGATGACACGCGTTTTGAGAATTGAAAACTTTGAGTAGGGATCAATTCATATCTGCTCTACCTAATTGCCTTGCCTCATGGATTTAATTATGTAACAGAGAAAAGGACACCACCTAATTATAAAACACAATAATTCATTCATATCTGTTACCATTTCCATTTTCACAATTTTCCAATGAAACGGATAGGATTCAGAGAAAGACATAAACTACAAAATTACAAACTGCTATGCTTGTTTGGTTCCACAACATTACAAATTTTGGTCGGTAAATAATACTACAGTCAAGTCACACACTTTTTCATCAGAGAAATTTTTTTAAAATTTTAAATTAAGTTTTTGAAATGAAAATTTGTTCTAGAGATTATAATAATAATAATAATAATATAAACGGTGTAGTTAACTTGATGTAAACGGGCATGTGGATGGTGGACCATGGAAAAGTATGAAACGGAGTCCACAAAGTGGTGCTTTTGAATTTCTTAATGACATGTACACTGGCAAGTATTAAATATTAAACAAATATGCATTATTGGTTCTTGACAAGGGATAATTTGTTGTTTTGGGACCCAAACCCCAAAAGAAGGAACTTTCCTATATACCCTTTCCTTTCTTTTGCTTTCCAACTTCAGGGACATTACATTGGACAAGTTGTGACACCCTCCACCAAAGCCTACCATTTTTTTTTCTCTTTACTTAAATAAATAAATTATAGGAGCCAGATTCCCCCAAAGAGGGGTTAATTGTTTGAAAGAGAAAAAAAAAATGGTAAACGGGGTGGGTTGAATATATATATATATGGAGTATGCATGTAGCACCAAGTTTGAGGGGTAAAAGAAAATAATTATTGATTAGGAGGCAAAAGGTGCCCTATGAGGAATGCCTTTTCTTCGCCTTGCGTTTGAAGCAGGTGGAGAAGGCGTGGCCGGGTACATGTCTTGTTGTGAGCCTTCACGCAATTCTTCTTCTTGCTCATGTCTTGAACAAACCATTCTCCTTGACATGCCAATGCCCTCCATTGTTGATGTCTCCTTTTTAGAATCCCCCTTTCTCTTTATTCCCACAAGCTATTTCACTCATTCCCAACAAAACACTAATTACTTCATCTCTACCAATAACACATTCATTATTTTTAATTCATTTTCCCCATTTTTATAAATTAATGTACCAAAATGTCAATGGAATGGAAGAAGATTAGATAAATAGATATATATGCTAGCTACATTCATTCATTCATTCACACATGATGATTAGTGGCGGTGGGAATATAATTATGATGTTGATGGGCTTTCAAATGTAGGTGACGATGTACGGGTGGTGGGTGTTATACCCATATGAGAAGGTGAATTGAGATGTGAATTATGCTGATTTTGATAATGATATGATATGAACAATGGTGTATGGTTGTGTGAGAGTGAAATTAAACTAAAATAATATTAATAATAATAATAATCAAGATAATGTCTCACCTTACACCCCAAAGAACAGAACCGAAATGGGTCCAAGAGGCTTCTTCCACAAATCTCACAAATGTGAGCAACACCTTTTCCTGACTTGGGTTGAGGCCTCTCGTTCAGAAACAAAACTCTCGCACTGTTGATCACATAGGTTTGCACTCCACTAATGTCCAACACTTTCTGAATTTCCGACACCCTCACAACATCGTGATACGAAGATCGCCTTATCTAATCAACAACAATCATAACACAATCAAAAAACACACACTGTGCCAACACTAACACGCATGATAATTCATAATTTCAACACTTGTAAAAACTCCCAGCCCCCACCTGGCCATTGTTGAATTGAAAATCCTTTGACTTTCACAGAAACGTATCGAAATGAGAAACGGCAATGAGAAATTAAACGTGATTATGCAATGCAATTGGACCTGAATCACTCGGTGATCTTTGTGCCGCGAGGATCGGCAATAAAAGCAAAACGCATCCTCGTTACAATCCAAACAAAACATGTTACATTCGCTTCTGGCGGCGTCTCCGTGGACGCGACACACATTGAAAAAGGATGTGGTCAGGAGTGGCTCAAACCATGGCGGCACCAACATTGTGTCCTGCTGAAAAAATCGATAGCAAAAAACATCCTTGAATTATTGTAATCAGAGTGGTGTATGTGTTACAGAAGACAAAGACATGCACATACCATGTTAGAAATTGATGAAGAAGACTAATGTAATGTGGTTGAATGGTGGAGTGAGGAAGGCATTGGATTGAGTTGTGCAAAGGAGAATGGAGAAATGAGAGAGAAAGAGTAAAAGGATGGAACTAAGAATTGAACAACACAGAAGAGGCTAAGACTATAGAGACAAAGGGTGATTAAAAGAATTGGGGGTGGGAATGGAGGGTTGAGATTGAAATAGGTGGCTAGGGAGAAGGAGAGTGGTTGGATGAGAATGAGGTGAAGTGTCTGGTGCTTACGCTACTTTGGATCTTGTTTGCGTCTCGTTGGAAGTGGCACAAGGTTGGGTCGGCTACGCATCAGCATCACCTCCTCAAATAGCTGTATCTCTCAAATTCATCCACGATCAGGGAAACCATTCTCCACGTGGCATCACATCCACCGTCCAAAATCCTTTTCTTGGCCCACTTTCCCATGCTATGCCATCACCTACTTCATCCAAAAACTCCAACTACACACACATTCATATGTCACCTTAATTTCACAATAATCTATTAATTATTAATTAATTAATTAATAATCTTTTCAAAGCGTACCTTGTTGAGGTTGCTCATTATAAATATTATTTTTTTATACCTTTATTAAATAACTGGCATAATTAAATTTAAGTACACAGTTTTGTCTATCTGCATCTGTTTCTCCACTGCTGAACTATTCCTTCGAGGTTATGATGTAAAAATAATTTAAGAATTTTGAGAAGAGGACAAATTGATGAATGTGTTATTATTAGAACTTTACTATGGTGAGGGTCCTTTGGGGTTTGGCATGCCATATTTGCATGGTCTTTTATATTTTGACGTCGTAAACGTAATACACTGTATCTATAGTCATCACATAATTACACATTTACATGGTAGTTGGGGAACATATACACCATCTTTCTCTTCCTCGTCTATTGTTTAATTCAGATTTAAGGAAACTCATATCTATTTATTTTAAATTTATTTATTTAATAAAATTTTAAAAACTAAAACTAAATCTCACTCTTATTAATAACCTCCATATAACGGTAAAACTAAAGTTGTAGTTGTTCAAAAAAATTCTCTTATTTAATTTGAGTTATTATTTACAATTTTCTTTAATTTTATTGTCAGTTTAGTTTTCAAAATTTTGTAATGAACTGTTTCATTGTTTACTATAACAAAAATAAAGGGTGATATGTTATCAGGTATGATACCAGCGTCTTGTTTTTTCGCAAATCTATTGGATGCTTACGGTTGAGTTTGGTTTAATTTTTTATTAAATAATCGCTTATAGTAAATATGAAAAATAAATGTAATTTAATTTTATTGAGATCTAATTTAATATAAATTTAAACTAAAATAAACCAAGTTTAAATTCCTTTGTCTTATTAAAAGAATTTTAAAATTTACAAAAAATATTAAATATTTTTTTTAAAAATGTAAGAGATATTTTTTTATAAAAAATTGTAAAAAGTATATATACTTCTAAAAGGTTGTTAAATATTTTACACTAAAATCTTATTAAATAAAATATATGATTTTTTCATAATTATTTTATATTTATAATTTTAATTTTCTTTCATATTCTATAAGAAATTATTAGCTCGGACAAATTCACTGCAGATTTATACCACACAAATAGAAAATAATGAAAAATAAATCCATAAATGTAGTAAGTAGAAGGTAAACAGAAGAAGAAGAAAAACAAGAAAAAATCACATAAAAATAATATGCTTTAATTTAAGTGTTAACAAACTTCAATTTTTGCTTAAAAAAACACTATAATATGATATTACAACACAACTCTCACTCAACTACAACTCAAATGTTAAACTCATATGATTATACAAAATGTCTTATTTATACAAACAACATCATTATGTAGAAAATAGAAAGAAAGAAAAAATACAATAAAGGATCGTTGGATTGTGTTTTAATAGTTTTTTTAATATCTCGTAAATATCATTTGATGATGATTACTTATACGCTAGTTTAGTATGGAAATCAATCTGTTAATGAATTTTAACCTATATTTTGTTTAATGGAACGTGACATACGCAACTTTACAAACATAAAGATTTACTTGTTTATAGCGTTTTATTCACATTCGTGGGTGACTGTAGTGGTGGTCGGTGTTGTAATGATTAGCAAAGGAGAAACGTGATCAAAGTTAAGTTACACATAAGATGTGAGTTCATATGGCATAATCATTTATGTAAGGCAATAATCGATTATGCCATTTTTTGTGAGTGATAATCGGTTATGTGATGTTAAGTGTGAGAGAGATAATCAATTATACATATTTCCTTTTTGTGTGTGATAATCGGTTAAGTGATGTTGGTGCTTTATTGTTGTGACTTCAAGATTTATGTCACTGAAAGCAGGTGTTGACTTTCATAGTTGTGCAAGGTGGTGACTATTTTTTTTTTATTCTTCTTCATATAAATGTATTTAATGTTGTATTTTTTAAATTAAAATTAACGTTCAAAATATAGTAAGACTATGTCTTATGTGATTTTGGATAAAATAATAATAATAATAAAATTTTAAAACAATAATGATATTTGAAATAAATTTATTAAATAATAATAATAATAAGCATAATTAAAAATAATAATAATAAAAAAAAATTTATAAAGTAGTAGTAATAATAATAATAAAATTTTAAAATAATACGAATAATTAAAGTAACTTTATAAAGTATAAATAAAAATAAATTAAAAAATTAAAACAATAATGATAATTGAAATAAATTTACAAAAAAAATAAATTATAAAAGAATAAGAAGAAGAATTTAAAATAATAACAATTAAAATAAATTTATAAAGTAATAATAATAATAAATTTTAAAATAATAAGAATAATTAAAATAAAATTATAAAGTAATAAAAATAATTATAATAGTAAAAATAATGAAATTATAAAATAATAAAATTAATAATAATAATTTTTAAAAAAATAATTAAAATAAAATTATAATATTAATTTAATATTAAATTTATTTATATAATTTTTATACATGTATTGACAGTGTTAGATAATTTATATTTTTTTTAGTTAAGTTCGCAAATAGTATAATTTAACTCTATTTTTAATTGAAATAACAAAATTTTCTCATAATTGTCTTACATTCCTGTAATGTTACATAATTTGTATTTTTTCTAAAGTTAGTTATTGGATAGTATGCGAACAATATTGTAATTACAAACAAATGTGCATATAAATAAATCCTGATTTTAATTATTTTTAAATACAAAAATAAATTTTTAATCTTACATTTTTATAAATCAATCAAAAATTAAAAATTTAATTACAACCATCATAACATTCATCAAGTTTTTTTTTTCTATACTTTCTACTGTATTTAATTTAATTCAAAATTTGATTTTTTCTTAAATCAGTCATTTTTTCCTCAAATATATTTCTCAATAAAAAAAAAGCATTAAAATTTATAGTCTTAGTTATGCAATGTCCCTTTTTTCTTCAACTCTTGAATGCAATGTTTGGTTCATAAAATGATACTTCATATTTAAAATTTACAAAATAAATATAATAATAATTATTTTACATTAGTTGTATTATAATAAAGTACATCCCCCCTACACATTTAACAAAATCCTTAATAAAAAAAAAACAATGAAATTAAACTTATTGTATTAAGACTATTTCTTTTACTTATTTTCCTAAAAAATGTTTCAATATTTATTATATTTTACCCTTTTATTTTTTACTAGTCTCAAAAAGTAGAAATTATACAACCAAATTCACCGTTGGGGCTACTCACTAGTTCTTTCAAAATCAACACAAATGATCCTTAGTCAATGTATTTTAAATTTAAAATAACGTTAAAAATTTATCAATGCATTTAAACCCGCTAGAAAATTTTAAAGCATCTTTTAGAAAACTAAAATTACATATCTAATTCATTGTCACATATTAATCATACTAGAGTATAGGTAATAGTTTATATGAAAGTTGCATCATCACTTAACATTAACAATTGAGAGGTAAGACTAAGAAAAGTATGAAACATAGGTCAAACCTTTTTCTTTCTTGAGAAACTAATCAATGAAAACTATAGAACAATAAAAATTCATTTGTACCTATCTATCTATTAATCTATATGCATATTCACTTGTTCTATGGTCAAAACAAATTAAACCTAGCATATCAACCCTTTAATCCGTGTAAATGAATTAAATTTGATTTCATGATTAGACTCGTAATTTGATAAATTTGGGATGATTTATTGGGTTGAAATTTATTTTGTACAATTTGAAATTAAAATATTTAGATAATTTATTATTCTATTAATATAATTTTTTTATGTTACTTATGTGATTAACATTTTTTTATTGGCAATGATTAACATATACAATAATGGTTTACAATTTTATTTTATTTTTACTTTTTATTTAGTCAATGGACTAATTATGAATAATATTTTAACCATATTTTTAATAATTTATTTTAATATATTTTTATAATTTCGGTAGTTCATCTCACAAAAGTCAATTAACCTGTCCCTAGGTGCGAATTGGATTAGATTGAGTTTGTGTAACCCATTCATAGTTTTAATTCAACCCATTAAGATATTTATGTAATTGTTTTGATATGATATATGACTTTTCTTTTCTTTTTTTAAATAATTTAATAGTCTATAAAAGGGATTTAAAATTTAGAAAACAGAAGAGAAAACATTGATGTGATGTGAGAGAGTCACATGACTTATGAGAAAAATCTTCTTCTTTTTTCAAAAGAGAAATCGACTTTTTTTTTTTTTTTTAAGAAATCAACATGGTGAGATTTACATCAATTTATATATTTTTAGATATCTTATATCGAGTAGATATAAGGATATTTTATTGTTTATAAGTGATACAAACATTTTTTTATGAGTCAGTTTTATAAGGTTGAGTTAAACTTAAAGTTTACTTAACATGATATAATAATCATTTAGAGTCTATTATAACAAAAGTTTATTGAGTTGATCAGATCACTCGGTTCGTTACGTTATTGGATCATTCATTATATAGTCTCACACGTACGTATAAGAACATTTCATGTATAAGAACATTTCATATTATATAGTTGTGTGCAAACTTCACTTTATAAGAGCTTAAGTTAAAATTAAAGTCCAGAACTTAATATATACTATGAATTATCTTTATTTTACAAATTAAATTTAAACTATTTTGGAATAAAGCGAAAGAAAATGTAGAAAGAAGAAAGTTTTGAATCGATTAACTAAGAAAAAAAGGAATAAATATATAGATAAAGCAGTTGATAGAGGAAGAATAGCATCGGAAAGGTTGGAATGGAAAGAAAGATTTAAGAAAGAAAAGTGATTAAATGGGCTTGCTGTCAACACATGCTTTACTTCCTATTCTTACTTTCATACATAAACCCTTTTCTTAAGCATCGCACATTTCACCTTACCAACTTCAACAACATCATTCAATGACTAAAACCCAATACAAACAAAAAAAAAAGTGAAGGAACAAAAATTCTTTCTCTTTTTATCTCTAATTTGTGGGGTATATATGATTCCGAAAGGAAATTGCTTTGATTACTTTCATTTTTTTTTAATTTAGTCTTTCTATTAGTAAAATATTTAATCAACCTTTTCCATTTTAAAAGTACAATAATATAACTTTAATCAAGATCTTCAACTTTTTAAAATGGAAAAAACTTAACTCTTTTCTATTTTGAAATTGACGTTACTTTTACAAAAAGGTATTGTGGTTTTTTATAAAGTGTACTGTGTGTAAAAGACATGATCATATTTACTGATGGAGTTGCTAGGGATATCCTGGTCTTGCTACTTGTGGAGGTATTTTTTGTGGGAGTATGAGAGAATTTATTGGTGCTTTTTCTGTGTTTCTTGAAGTTCAGACTGCTCTGGTTGTTGAGTTTTATTGGGTTATACATGCTATGGAGGAAGCTCAAAAGATGGGGCTTACTAATGTCTGGCTGGAATGTGATTCTGCTTTGGTTTGTGCTGTGTTTACTGCTAGGACAAATATTCCTTGGATGCTTCTTAATCAATGGAATGTTTGTCTTAATTACTGTGGGAAAATTAGATTTACGATTACTCATATTTTTTCGTGAAAGAAATGCGTGTGCTGATAAGTTGGCTAATTTAGGATTTTTTTCATAAAGAATTTTTTCTTTGGTATAATAGGTTTCCACCTTGTCTGTTCTTAGAATTCTTTATGAATATGTATAGTCTATATCTATGTATCGTTTTTATTAACATATGAGTTTTGGTTTAGTCCCCGTATTTTTTTTCATGTGATGGTAAATGATTGTTGTTACCAAAAAATAATGAATCAGTTGTATAAATACTAATTTACATGAATATTTTAATGTGTGTCCATTACTATTAAGAATTTTGATAATAATAAATAATGAATGAACTATATAAATATTAATTTACACATGAATATTTTAATGTGTGTTTAGTACAAGTTGTTCATATTAGAACCTTAAATAAAATAAAAGAAATGTTACAGACTCTCAAATAATGCTTTTATTATATATATATATATATTTGAATTATAAAAAAATTAAATTCCTTCCAATTTAACATCCAATCATGGCAAATCATGGAATGTGAGATTGACTTTATGAGATTGTCAAAGTTTGATTGCAATGGAATTAGAATACAACAATGATAATCTTCATTCAACATCAAGTTGCAAGAGATCAAAATAGATGAGTTATACACAATATTCAATTTTCCATAAGTTGTACACAATATTCAATTTTCCACAAGTTGTAGTGTTCTAAGTTTTAGAATGAGTGGTATAAACCTTTGCAACCTGAAAATTAACCCGAAGTCATAATGACTAAAATTGCACCTATAGGCCATGTTGGTCTTTTAAATTAAGAAAATTTCAAACTTTCTATTTTAATCTAATATATATATATATATATATATATATATATATATATATTAGGAATCCAAATATGCATATAAATTTTTGACTAAAAAAATAAGAAAGTTGACTATTGTATAAAGAATAAAACTCATGAACCTATTAATTGAAGATTTTAAATTAGAGATGATATGAATTTCTTATATAAGTTTTGTCGATGTCTCATCATGTGAAATCTTTTCTATGAATTTCTTTAAAAGATCCAACAATAATATACTTTTAAGGATAAAATCAAAAAGTATTAAATTTCGGATTTAGAAAAAATAAAACTTGTTTAATATTTTCCTAACTTGAATTGTTAATATAATAACAAAATACATTTTAAAGTTATATAACAATGTTTTGTAAATAGTATTTTTTTCAAACGAGTAATAAAAATTGGAAAGAAAAATTAAATGAAATTTAAAAAAATATTATAAGAAAGAGGAGAAGAATAAATCTTTGTCCCACGTTAGTGACAGAGAGAATGCGCAACGCGTAGCGGAAGTCATAAGAAAGAGAATAATTTGAGAGTTCCGAAGCAAACACAGTGCGACCTCGTTGGTTCCGAAGCTCCAAACAGAACCATCATGTCCGCTAGATTTCGGTAACCCTCTTTGTTTTCAGATATGATTCCGTCCTTTCATCCTTTTCTTTTAATGAATTCATCATTCATGTCATGTTTTCACCAGCCACGCCAGCGAAGCATTCATTATATATTTCTTCTCTTCCTTTTTATGGTTTGGAAATATTCTTTACTTTGAATAAAAAACTATGATAGCTTAAAGATTTGTTTATGCAGGGGATCAGAAGAACACCAACATGGTTCTTCTTCCACCACCCACAGAAACAACACTTCACATCATCCCCCTCCCCAAGCTGCTGGAATTGTTGCTACTTTGAAGGATAAAAGGTCTTCAACAAACATCATATCATTTCTTCTGTTTTTGAAAATTTAATTTTGGTTATGTAACAGTGCATTGACTTTATTATACTGCAGTCTTATGTTATCAATTATTATTAAATGAGAGTTTAATAGACATTCAATTTCACTTTTAAAAATCACATTTTGTTGGTATGATTTTCAAGGTATTTATTATAAAAATCAACTGAATTATTGCATAAATCAGATTAGGCTGTTACAATTCGTTGTCTTTTAAATAATAGCTGCATTCATGATTCCTTATTCTCTTTTATGAACTTGGCAGTGTTGATGAGTTGCGGGAGCTTTTATCCAACAAAGAGGCATATCAGCAGTTTTTGCATTCACTTGAGGAGGTCAAGATTCAAAATAATGTAAGATATGGAGTTATGGTGGTGATTCTGAGAATTTCTGGTGGTGTGATCCATTATAGGCTTCCTTTTTTGTTACTTTTTCATATTAATTTCACTGTGTCGCTTTTGAAGTAACAGAGTATGCATTTTTTTCTGGTATCGAGTTGGATAGAATGGAAGAATTGGGGATATGCAAATGAACTTATTCGTCAGAATTTCTCCTAGTTGACCTAATTTCCTGAGCTGTTATGCTTTGTGGATGAAATTGTTGATATTTTTGGTAGCGATGAGTATAGAAGTGTGACTGTTAGCATAAGCTATTTTTGGTAGTGGCAGGTGGTTGATCCTATAAATGGTTTATCAAAGAAAGGTTGTGAGTTTAAATCCTTCTTGTTACAGTAGGGAGATTGTTAGCCTAATTATGCTAACCTCAATTTTAAGATTTTTGAGTTTAATGTCCAAAGTCCCCATCCGTAGTGCTTATATTGGGTGCAAAACCTCGTTGTTCGATAGCCTACTTAAGCGCATAGAAAAGTTTCTGCTAGCTGTCATTACTAGTGTTTCAATTTGCATAGTTGCAATATTGAAGTGTCAATGTCAGAATTCTGCATTTGTACTACAATCTAAGTATCCAAACAATTGCAATGTTTTTCACTTTTCATAAACGGCGTTTTCTTTCTGCAACTCCATAACTTCTTCTTGCACCTCTATATTTTTGGTGAAAAACTAGATTTACCCTTAATAAAATTAGAAATTAAGCCTAAGTCCTTTAACCCATCATCATCTTTTTCGTTCCAGTGCACACAGCATTTTTAATTCTACAATTCAAAAGTTATTTCTAAATTCTTTTGAATTGTGGAATTCGAAAGGGTAAAATTTGGAAGAATTTAGAAAATGACTTTGAAATTATAGAATTCGAAAATCAATTTTATATTTTAAATTCTATACAATTATGAAATCATTTTTGAATCTAGAAAATGACTTCCAAATTGTAGGAAGGGAATTTTTAGAATTAAAACAATTACGGAAATTATGGAGGTGTAGGAGGAAATTCCCTACGTAAACTCACTAGGGTTCCCATGAGGTTTCTGGTGAGACCCAAAATTCAGATAGTAACTTCTTTAGAAGTTTTTAAATGCTGTTGTCAACGGATGTTTTTAGATGGGCTTTACTCGATGTTAATGGCACACCATCACTACAAAGTAAATGCCGAAAATTCTATTGTTCTATTGCTTGTATTTTAACACATTTTTACCCCGAATTATTTGATCAGGTGAATGATGAACTTTGCAAGGAGAATCTGCAGCTTGCTGGTGAGTTATTGAATTCTTTTCATTGTGACGATGCCATGAGATGGCTAGCTGCTAGCTGAATAGTTTAGATAATCTCAAAACACTTTATTTTAAATTCAGACGAAAATCTACGAAAAGAACCTCGCATTGTGGAACTCAGGAACCAGGTATGATCATAATCCTATGATTTGTTTGAGTTTCTATATTCTGAAGTGAGTATAAATTTGACCCCTTTTCATATGGAAACAGCATAGAATAATTTGTACGACTGAGTTAGCTGCTGCTCAAGAGAAACTAAATGAGCTTTACAGGCAGAAAGAGAAAATGACAAAGTTGGATTCCCCACTCTATCTTCTCCAAAGGATTCAAGGTATGAATTGACATGGTGACTTTCTCTCATATACACCTAATTACTATAATCAAGAAATTTTTCTTTATGACCTGCTTGGTTTCGTAATATCTTATAATGATTTTGCAGAGGCTATGAATAAGACAGATGAGGAATCTGAAAATCTGCACCATCAAGTCCTTGACAGAGAGATTGACCTTGGAGCATTTATGCAGAAATACAAAAAGCTACGTACCGCTTACCACAGGAAAAGTCTAATAAATCTTGCAGCTAAGACATCAAATATACGAGCATCGCATTCGGAAATCAAGAATTAGGAATGTAACTTGTTTGTAGACCCAGTAATTGATTTTCTGTTCATTCTTGCCAATATAGTGGTCATCTGTCAATATTTAAGTAGTTTCAGACCATCTGAAAAATAGTACACAATCTCCTATTGTTTGGCTCCAGCGTTATTTTCATCAATAAGATTTTTCTAAGGCTGTGTTGTCTTGTAATGATCATCGTTATTATAGGATCCAACTTCTGTTTTAAGTGTTTGGACATGTGAAAATAATGCGTTGTGCTTTGTCATAAAAAAGGTTAAGTTTCACGTCTCTGCAAAAAATGGTCCAGATAATATCCTCAAAATTGCATTTTATTCTTAACTTTTAAAGTCCACATCATCAGCAGTCATTTGATGAGGGTTCTTATAATGTTAATCTCCCTCTAAAAGACGAACAAGGATTTGGGTACGTGAATCTTTATGATCAAGGCCGAGAAATAAAAGGCAAAGCACAATATTTCACTGCCATTGGAAAAGCTCCATTCCAGTCATCTAGAAGGTACAACAAATATCCGGTATATTGAAGCGGGAACAACTAGAATCGTTGTCTCATATATACATTTCACTATTTTTGTTCTTGTTTCCTTAGGTTGTACATGGAAAACATAGGAAGTAGGAACACAGATCGGGGGTTATGAACAGTATAAATATTAGCTATAAGCCTGAAAGAGGCATCATAACGACTAAACTAACAGTATCGAAGGCTAGCCGGACTAAAACCACTGCTACGAAATTGAAGTAATCAACAATAGTCGAACAGAATAATTTCAACCAGTTGATTATTACCTGGCATGACCGCCCTCACGAAAATAAATAAGATCTTTATCTTCTACTATGTGAACCAACTGGCTCAAATTTATGCAACCACAACGAGTCTCATTTTTCTTCCAAGTAACCTAGCTCTTTGTCCCACTTAAGGCCAGACATCTGCCGACCAAAAGGCACAATGAGGTTATACCGGAAAACCTGCCAAGAAAATGTAGAACCATCACATGAGCATTACAATTATGCTGGAATTAAAGATTTAAAAGGACCGAGAATTCAATTCTCCATTTCCCAGGAAACATTACGGCAAATGACCTAGCTCACCTTATCATTGATTTCTTGTAACTGAAGTTTCAAATTCTCTGAACTTTCAACCCACTCAGAGTGATCTCCTCTACATTTAGTAGCCCAAGCTTTCTTTAAGGACATCCTCCATTCAGATATTTTAGATCTTATTTCTTTGTTAAGCTCAACCCACTCTGGTGCACATCCATTTTTGGATAAGATTCGGTACAGAGTGTCTTCAGCTGGATCTGCATGAAGATTTGTGTCAAGCTTAAGGGGCTTGCCTTTTCCTGGCAAGTTCTCAAACTGGCCCTCTTCCATGGAATGCCATATCCTTTGCTCAACAACGTTAATAATATCAGTTTCTGACCTGTCCAACACCCGGTTTGTGTTAAACACCCCAGCTGAGGAGTAAACCAACATAATGTCGCCAAAAGTATTGGATTCAAAATCAATATTGGTAACACTATCAATCGTACCACTAATGCACCAGTGCCCCCTCGTCCTGAGGGCAACTTAACTGGCCACTGGGAGATGTTAAAACCAATGATACATATACTATACAAAGGAATGCTGATAAAAAACTTTATAACACTTTCTCTTTTATTGGTTGAGAATCACAAGCACTCCACTAATTTTGGAAATGAGAATCACATATTTAGTGAGAACTATACAAATTTCACTCATTAGGACCATAATTTCTTTACAACATCTGCAATACAAGTTGTTTATAGCATTCTTAGACCAAAGAACTAATTCTTATGCAGTCTCACCATCATAACAATTGACATGATCGCTTTTATACAAGAATTAAAGAACAGAACAGTTACTTATATCATCATCGATTCTTAATTGCTCTTAAGAATGGCGAGACAATTGTAGAACCGGTTTCCAGTTCTTACCATCCAGACAAAAAACTTGTTGAAATTCTTAAATTTCAGAAGGCATTGTAGAGCCTACCAAAAGTGAGTTAAGTAACTCCACCATGGTTAGAAATTAAAAATGCTCTTAGAATGTATATTGGTAGCATTTCTAATCTACCAGAGGGCACAGCTTTATGGTAGTGTTCATCCGCTTTTAATTCCATTTGCTACATCCAAGATAAAGATGAAAGTTCCACTTCTTTATGTTTTTATTTCATATGTATAATTTCAGATTTAACTCATGTATTCACCTTGCAAGAGGAGATTAATGAATTACACTAAAAAATCAAATAAATAGACTGAAACATCTAAACAATTTACTATAGTACAGAAATTTTATCCTAACTTCAATCATTCAAAGAACCGAATCTATCAATTTCATATTCTCCGACATTTTAAACCTAAGGAAATGAAAGTGCCGAGATACAGAGATATATCCAATAAAGATAAAGCCGAACTTTGTTTCGTTGCTTGCGCCACCGTAAACGATTCAGAACAGAAAATTTTAATCTCACGAATGCACGCGAGCACGCGCAAATGTCAGGGATTTCAAAAAGTTTACTGAAATTCGATTCCAGGAACAACGGCCTTTTCACACATGTGCGCGCGCGTTATTATTACCTGACACTGTTGCGCTGGCCGCGTAGCTCCGGCGGTAGTTGGCGATCGTGAACGGCGTCGATAACGGCCGAAAGACGATCCATGAGCTTCTTCCCCGTCTTAGACTTACCAGAAGACGATGACGAGGAAGAAGAAGAGGAGGAGGAGGAGAATCTAGCGGTGGAAACGAAGAGGGCGCGCGAATCGATACTCAAAGATCCCCTGAGGCGAAGACACGTTGCCATGCTTACTCTCTCACACCACCCTCGAATTCTGCTTCTGCAATAGGTTCCTGTCACCGCTGTTCACAGATCTAAAATTATAATATAAATTCGTTCTGTAATTGTTTTCTTTTATTTAAATCTAAATAAGTTGTATCACCAATAAATGTTCTGTGGTTGACATTCTAAACTTTTATTAGTTCGGTGATATTTTGATATACTGAAAATAACTCAATATTTTTAATTTAAAGTATTAATATATATTATTATATTATTAAAATATGTTGTTAAATGCATAATTTTATTTTAAGAGAGCATTCAAGTATTATTTTTATAATTTTTTTCATAACATTTGAATATTTAAAATAAATAAACAAGATTATAGTGAATATTTCTACTTTTACATTCTTATGATAATTGAGTAATTAGATTCTTGTTTTTCAAATGTTAATTATCCACATATTTGAATGTAAGATGAGTTATCAAAGTAGATACAAATAATGTTCATATTTTTTAATGAAAGGAAAATGTACGTCGAGATTATATATATGTCATTTTTTTTATATGGTTTTTGTTAAGGTTCAAAGAGTGACCTAAATAAAAATATTTTTTTTAGTCTAGTTTGATGTCCATATGAGTCGAGGTTAGGTTGACTCGAGATATCAAAATGATATTATTTTTTAATAAATAAATATTATTTAACGATTTTGAAAGTGTTTAGTTGATATGTTGTGGTACTTTAATTAGAGTCACTAATTTTATAGTAATATAAACTTTTGTATATTTTATTAATCTGTATTTGTTTTAATTATACATATAATAGATGTAGAAAATATTAATAGAATTGTTTCAATGATATTTAGACCAAGATAAATGATGTAGAACATTAAACTCTAGACTTTCTTACACTGATGTATCATGAAATTTTTTGTATAGACAAATTATAATTTTTTTTTTAATTTTCAATGGTAAAATATGGCCAATAGGCCTAACATAAGATCATAATATGCCGAAATTTATGGTTTATTTTAAATATATAGGTCAAATTGGACTATCAATTTTTTTTTAACTTTGTCTACAGGATTAAGATAGATTGGATTGGATCGTTCATTTTAACAACCACATTGACATCTTCTTACCATGTTTCTCCTCTATGGCCTTTGTCCACATGCTCACAAGTGCATGTACTTCCACACATCCTTAGTTCAAAGCTCTTGACTTCCGCCTCTTTGTCTCCTTTAACCACATTTTGTCTGTTAATGCCAATACGAGTTAAGTTAACACAAGATGAAATCTTAAATTTCTTAAGTCTTTCCACACCTAAGTTTATTATAACAAAACAAGATAGTTTTGGTGTCTAACATAACCATATATGTGTGAAGCAAGGTTAATCATAACCAAGTGCAATTATTTATTTAAAGATATAACTCATGGTTAAAGCACAAAGGAAGATAAACAAGGTCCTATTAGACAATCTCCTCAAAAGAAGAAATTGAATACTAATGATAAAATTGAGTCCTTAAAGAGTGTCAAATAATACTAAAAGGTTAAACAAGATGTTTAAGATGATCTTGTATTTTATGTCAA
Organism: Phaseolus vulgaris; assembly: GCF_051622355.1. Lineage (NCBI taxonomy): Eukaryota > Viridiplantae > Streptophyta > Magnoliopsida > Fabales > Fabaceae > Phaseolus > Phaseolus vulgaris. Next base: position 54,545,820 of record NC_143504.1, on the reverse strand, counting down.
GCTTACAAAATAAAGAAGTAAGAAGAAGACCAAAAGAAGCAAGTATAAGATCAATAAAAAATACTCAATAACTTATTTATTTTTATGAAGCGTTAGAAGCTTGCAACATAAGAAAGAAAGAAGAAGATCAAGAGAATATGCCCATGAACTTCTCTTTCTTGGTATAACATCATAGGGACAAGCTATTAAAAACAAACAAGTCTTTGAGAAGAACCAAGTTCATATGACTTTGAACCAAGTTTAAATAGTTTAATTAATCAAAACTTGATTACAAATGAATACATAAATCATTACTAATTTCTCACAAGTGAGGATATAACAATATTTCTCACAAGTGGGTAACCTCATAGAATGAAGAGTATAAAGGTTTCACACTTCACATAAAGAACAAATCACACTCAAGCTTATAATACTATATTTCTTTCCATGCTTAAATGATGAGATATCGGTACACTCATTTATTATGTATTAGGATCAAAGAATGTTAGATTGTCTTACTTGATTGTCATGAACTTTATAAAACAAACATTAAAAGGTTGATTATTGTAACAAGGTACGCAATGACATATTCATATTTGTTATCATTAAAACTTTATCCATAAAGAGATGACATAGTAGTTCTAGACAAACCTTAAGTTAAGAGAAGTGTGAAGTGAAGACAAACACAAAGTGTTAATCTAAGTCAAGGAAATGCTAAACAACAAGAAATGTTGCATGGTAAACAAACAAGTAATAAAAATGTGAATATTTTTCAAAAGTAATAATGATATTGAGTTCTTTTGTATGAGAATTTTTTTTTCTTTGAACAAGAAATAATGTTTCAAACATTGTGTTGGAACAACATAACAAAATGGGAGAGTTTAATGGAAGCATAGATATTTCCTAAATGTTTCTAGGGTTGACATTTATATATTTGATTAATATAACCTCTTTGAGGCGTTGCATGGAATGACCTCTTTGGAAATGCTTTACAGGGATCATCCACCTCTTTAACATTTGCAAATATTTAGATTGTTGTGTTATGCACACAATAAATAAAGACAATATGATAAGTTTATCGGTAAAAGTAGATGTGCATTTTTACTAGATACCCCCATGAAAAATGGTGGAAGGTTTTTAATTTAGAGACTTTTGTCTATTGTAATGTCACCTTTATTGAAAATGAATTTTCTTTATGTCAGCTACATGTTCACCACCAAGGCATGTAACGATATTTTTAATTTTGGTAATTTTCATTAATTTAATTGTGATTCTATTTATGATATTCTTAATTCATGATGAATTTTGTGACTATTTAGTTTTTTTGACTTACTCAAATTTTCTTATTTTTCTTTTCCTTTTGAAAGCATTCTTAATAATAGGAACATAGTACTTTTCTAAACTATTTTAGATGGGACCACAAAGGCTCATCAATAGTTTTACTGTTTGAGTCTTAACCGAAACCACATGAAACAAGAATAAAATAATTGTTTATATTTTTTTACCAAAGATTGACTCTGATACTAGTTAGTGCTAGAGTAACACGAAAAGCATACTTGTAATTTTTGTTCATGATTTTATGAAATATGGAATAAAAGATGACAAATAAAAGAATAATCAAATGAGCACTTACAAGAATGAAGCAAAATTTAGAACTTTTCAATAAACGGTCTGATTTCTTCTAAAAAGAATACTCAAGAGTTAAAAGATAATACAAGAGTTTTTTATTACACAATTTATAATTATTTATTCTTTTTGTAAAAATAATTTTTCAGCGTGCTTTTTTTAGTCAAGACTTTATTTAACCTTTGCGTCTGTCATCTTTTATAACTATGTAGCATAAATCTTTATTTTTTGTTTTCCTTCTTCATAATTCAACTTTTCTTTTTAACTTCTCATGTTATCTTGTGTCACTTTGCAACATAAGTCTTTATCTTTTATTTTTCTTCTTCATAATTCATACCAGAAACGACTTTATTTTTTTTAGATGCTTTTTAAATATAACTAAAGAGTCATATTTATTGATTGTTCATTATTCCTTTAGTTTTGAAAACTCTGAAATTAAATCATTAGAGATTTAATCTATCACTATCATCTTCATTTTTCAGATACGGAATACTAATGTTTATACTTCTTCTAGTAATTCTTCTTAGTCATCTCATGACGATAAAACTTTTAGTAACAACACTTTTATTTTCATTTTGTTTTTGCTCTTTACATTTAGGTCCAATTTTTTTGGTTATTTCATTTTTCTATTTCTGTCGAGGTAACCAACATGAACCTATGTTTTGAAATTCAGATGGTGCATTTTCCCCCATTGCCATTACGTCCCATTAATAAAATTAATATAAAGGTCATTTTATATTTACCCTTCTCGTTAAGTTAATTTGATAATATTCCGATTTCATGTTGAATTTTCAAAAATTAGTACATTATGTAATTTATTTATCAATTCTTACTTATTAGGTAAGGGGTACCTAATCTATTTAAAGGTTTATAATTAATTATCATTCGTCGCTCGCTTTTTTCTAATTCATTTGCATTGAAGGTGACACAACTCCAAGAAGATTTATTGTTAACTTTCGTTCTAAAAATTTCTTTCTTTCTTTTTTGCAATATTATAGTGTACCGGTACTGGGCGAGGCCGGGACCCACCTGCCTGCCCGACTACCGAGAGACTGATAAGTCAATATCTTCAGAAATCTGGCCGAACGACCGGCAGACCGAGACCTTTGTATACTTGGCCGACTGACGAATGGCCGAGACCTCCGTATACTTGGTCGACTGATGAATGGCCGAGAGACTGATAAGTCAATATCTTTAGAAATCTGGCCGAACGACCGGCAGACCGAGACCTTTGTATACTTGGCCGACTGACGAATGGCCGAGACCTCCGTATACTTGGTCGACTGATGAATGGCCGAGACCTTCGTATACTTGGCCGACTGACGAATGGCCGGGACCTTTGTATACTTGGCCGACTGATGAATGGCCGAGACCTTTGCATACTTGGCCGACTGACGAGTGGCCGAAACCTTTGGAGACTTAACTAAGATGGTCGAAGACCACACTTATTTGGCCGATGGCCTACCCTCACCATGAGAATGTGGCCGACGGCCGAACCCTATTACGATTAACGCTCAAACCGAGATCAGTAAAGCTAATCCATCATCAAGAATTAGGTAATGCAACCCTAAGCGGTATCCACCTCGATAAACGGGCCCAACAAGGTAGGCCCATTAGAATAATATAAATAGCACGCATTCCAAGGAGTAAGGTATGTCATTATTACTGTTCACCTACCTGAGAGCTAACCACCCACTTTACTGACTTGAGCGTCGGAGTGCCTTCGTAGGTACCCCCACCATCCGGTGTTCACCCGACGACCGAGTCCCGAGTGTCGAAAGATAAGCAGAAGGAAGAGAAGGATCTCGGTTCATCACTCAGCCACCTGCCCGATCGAAGGAAGGAGAAGAAGACTTCAACAGTTCTCTAGGTCCCATCTCCCTAGCAGGAACATATAGTGTTTATTTGTTTAGGTAAATCTACCGTAAATGAATTTCTATGCCAAAAAACTATACTATTTCTTTAATACTAACATTAGTTAACTTGTATTGTACTTTTAATTTAGAATCATTTATCTTGAATAACTCCTATAAGTTATTTTCATAATATTGAATAGGGATTAATGATTCTCTTGTACAAATGTGAAATGAATTTACTAAAATTATTGTCTCTAAATTTGGTGTCTCTTTCAACTCCTATCATTGAAGCAAATGAGTGTATCTGTTCCCACATGTCTCTTTCCATCTTCTTCGATATTGGTATGCTCACTAAATGTTGTTGCAATTTTCAATCGGAGTTCGTGTAATGAGGTCCCCTAATTTCTTCTCCAAAGATAAATTATATATATAAGTAATGTGACAAGTACACTGTTATATTCTCCCTATGATCCACCATATGATAAGATATTTTATCCATATATAATGTTTTTGGTACATACAAGAAACTATACAATAATAAAAAAAGAACAACCAAGCGTTAAAGGGTCCTTTTCATACAGACGCAGGACTCTCAGCAATATCTTTCTATCTTTTTTTGATTTACCCTCTTACTTTTCTAACTCTATTGCTTTAATTAACACCCATACGTTATCATATAGAATAAATACGTTATCGTATAGAATAAATAAACGGAACAATAATGAAGTTTAAAGGAAAATGTACTGTCAAAGTTCATTACCGCGTTGAGTTTAAGTATATTAATTAAAATATATATTAACAAAATCGTATAAAAATTAGATAATGTGAATGTTAATTATCATCTACGTCTTATCAAGTTTCAATCATAAAAGATTTATGAAGATACAACCAGGGAATAATATTCCCTTAAATTCTCAAAAAAAAAAAAAACTCTAAAATAATACTAATAACAACTCCTAAATTATTTTTCTAGACTCGAAAATTAAATAAAACTAGAAATTTCATTTATATGAATTATACTTTATTTAAAGGCTACTTAGAAACAAAGAACTTTAATTATTGTATGGAATCTTCATTCACTTTCATTTGAAAAGGTTTGAGAGGCTAAAGCATTTTGTCACAGTACTTACTTCCCACTTGTTTAATTTAGCTTTATTCCCCTCTTAGTTTTCCTATTATCATTGGTAATTTGCCAAAGTGCTAGTAAAACTTTTTTTCATAAATTCGTAGTTATATATTTTATGTTTTTTTTTCTCAAAAAAATTATATAGTTTATGTTTAATTTAATGAAACAATACTAAGATATTTTATTGCATTTCAGGCGGAGGAGTTTTTTTTGGAGAAGTTTTAAATTTAAATATTGTAAATAAAAAATATGATAATAAATGAACGTAATGAACATATAGTTATGTTGAATATGCACATATGACATAAATATATATAATTAAAATATTATTTTAAAAATATATAACTATTCAGTTGTTTTAGTGAAAACTAGTACGGTAGTAAATATAGTGAGTAAACAAAATTTACAGAATATTGATAATAATTAAAAAAAAGTATAATTAAATATGGATAAATGAATTTAAGAAATTTAGATGGGGTGTGGTATTATTATGTATTTAAAGGCATTAGGAAAAGCCGTTACAGAGTGTTGAGTTGTGAGTTATGATTAATAAGCAAAACATGAATTCAGGAGATTTTCCATAATCAGAAAAGAGCAATCTGTCACACACTCTTCCTTTCAATTCTTCTCTATTCTCGACGTTTCAACTTTCAATGTACCGACTCTTTAGCCATTCCCATTATTAGACAAAACAAAACCCAAAACCACACGCAATTTGAAAATACTAACAATAATGCGGTGTTGCATTCCTACGCTGTTGGCGGTGACCGCCGTGCTGGTGTCGGCGGTGCACGCCGCTTTCCTCCCTCTGGAGCGGAGCATTCCTCTGAGCCACCGCGAGGAGGTGGCGGCGCTGAGGGCTCGCGACAGAGCCCGCCACGCCCGAATGTTGAGCGGCATAGTCGACTTAGCAGTTCAAGGAACCTCCGATCCAAACTCCGTTGGGTACGGGTAATCCATTGAAGTTTCTTTTCCTAAAATGGGTTTATTGCATGTGGAAAACAAAGATACATTTATATACCTTTTAGTGCTATGCTTTATTTATTTATTTACTTAATGGACTTAGTGAGAGTGTTATTATTGAATATGGTGGTGATTTTTGTTTGTTGTTGTTTAGGTTGTATTATACCAAAGTGAAGATGGGAACACCTCCTAAAGAATTTAACGTGCAGATTGATACGGGGAGTGATATATTGTGGGTGAATTGTAATACTTGCAGTAATTGTCCTCAGTCTAGTGAACTAGGGGTGAGGATTTTGAATTTGATTTTGATTTTGGTGCTTAATGTGTTGAGCTTCTTGTTATTATCATGCATACTTACTTTATGGTGCTTTGATGGGAACTAAGGTTTTTGATTTGGAGATTAATGTGTTGAGGAATTTTTGTTGGTTGTGTTTTATGGTGTGTAGATTGAGCTTAATTTCTTTGACACGGTTGGGTCGTCCACCGCTGCGTTGGTTCCCTGCTCGGACCCGATATGCACTACTGGCGTTCAAGGTGCTTCTGCTGAGTGCTCCACGAGGGTAAATCAATGCAGCTACGCCTTTAAGTATGGAGATGGGAGTGGGACTTCAGGTTATTATGTTTCGGATGCATTGTATTTTAACTTGATCGTGGGACAGCCTCCACTTCCACCGGTTAACTCTTCGGCTACCATTGTTTTTGGGTGAGTCATTATGCTTGTCTATTATTCTGAATAAGGATGTGTACACTTAATATGAGATTGGGAATATATGAAGAGTGAACTGAATGGGAGGGTTGGATGAGCCTGATTTTGCGGAGGGAAATGTATGCGGGATATGCTTTGTAAGAATGAAAAATAGAGATGGGAAAGTTGAGGTTAATTTGGCAATGTAAGATTTGTCGTTAGGTTGATTTATTAATAAAAAGGGAGAAAAGGTTAATGACCAGGCCTTTTGCTGGTGTTGATGTTGTTCATTCTTTTGCCTATGGCTTTTCTTCTGGTTGATTTTCCATATAGTCCCCTGTTTATGCTAATAGTTTATATGCTTTTTCCCATTTTTGTTTTAAATGAGACTATTTTGGTTGATTGTATTGGAAACAGGTGTAGTATCTCTCAGTCTGGAGATCTGACTAAGGCAGATAAAGCAGTTGATGGCATTTTTGGGTTTGGCCCTGGTGCTCTTTCTGTTGTATCGCAGTTGTCATCACGAGGACTAACACCCAAAGTCTTCTCTCATTGCTTAAAAGGAGATGGTGATGGAGGAGGCATTCTAGTTCTTGGCGAGATAAAGGAGTCAAGTATTGTTTATAGTCCACTTGTTCCATCACAGTATGTTCTCTTCACTTCTTTTCTCATTTTCATCCCCTGGTTAGTTGATAATTTACCCCAATGCTTATTAAGATTGTTGTAAAAGCAATATTTCAAGGCATTTCTGAAAGAAATTGATATAGGTATTTACGCTATTGTCAATTGTCAAATTTCACTACTTGTATAGTAATCATGAAAATTTACTAGTATGGGTGACAGGAAAGGAAAAAACTCATAGCTTACACAGAGCTTATGATCTTTGTTTGGTGCAATATGCCAATTTTTGGTGGGTTGAAATTTTGTCATTTTTTAACCCAAACTGTTAATTTCTGTCGCGTTAATTTTATTTTATTGTATTTAGCCTAATCTGGATTTAGGCTAGTAATCTTATTATAATATTAGTGATCCTGGAAGATATTAACATATTTGGGTTCGTGCCTCTCACGGGGAGGAAACATCGTCTCGGTTTCTGAAGATAATATTGTCTTGAAGATATCTATGATCTATCACATGCTCTCCTATCAAAATCCCTTTAGTTTCTTATGCATTTTCACTTACACACAAGCACAGAGTTGTCATATGCCACACTCTTGGTGAGAATGTTTGAATCAACCTGGTGGTGGTGAACCATTTTAAAATAATTTTTCAAAAGGCAAATATCTATAAATGAATATAATTGAAAAGATAAAATGCATTGTTTTAATTTATGAAACTAGTTTTAAATATAATTTAGCAGCAAAAAAAGATATTCAAACTGACAGGAAAAATAGGGAAGAAAAAAAAAATTCAAATAGGTAGAAAAAATAGGCGAGAAAATGGTTGAGATGAATCTTCAATTGGAATACAATAGATAATAATAAGATTTTTTTCTATCTTTTTCAAACCTTTTAATTTTATAAATTGTAAAGAATATATTGTTTACTTTTATGTTATAAATGCATATAATTATACTAAAATAGAAAAAAATTGTATATTTTTATGTTGATAATAATTATGTGAAAGTTAAGTAGTTTGGGGAGGGAAATTAAGGAGAGAAAGTTGGTTGAGGGAAAATCTTAAATTATAATGGATACAAGTTTTTGAGTTTAGGTAATATTGCTCTCAAAGAGTGTTTTTAAAATACTTGTTATGCTGGTTTTATTTCTATCAAATGATTTCTTTTGTTTCTGTCATAATTTGCGGTTCTCTGAGATATATTGCAGTGTATTTGACTGGTTGATCAAATCTCAGGCCTCATTACAACTTGAATCTTCAGAGTATTGCTGTCAATGGGCAACTCCTCCCAATTAATCCAGCTGTATTTGCAACATCTAATGACCGAGGAACTATAGTTGACTGTGGTACAACATTGGCATATCTTGTTCAGGAAGCTTATGATCCTCTTGTCACTGCAGTAAGTTTCTTGTACTTTGCACAAAACCTTGAAGTATTGTACTGTGTTGGGCACAGTAGTCTTTTTCCTTGTCCATGATGAGAAATTGTAAATAGTGAGGATAGTTTCTTACTCTGTTGTTCGCATATCTTTTGTTTTATATTTTTTCTAAATATTCTGACTGGCATATTTTCCCACTGAGTTCATTTGGATTCTTATAGCTTTGTTTTATCTTGCTGGTATCAAGTTTTAATGTTTCTTTATAGATGTGTGATATCCCACCAATTAAACATCTTATTAAGGTTCACACCCTTTTCTATATTATATAAGTATTATTGTTAAGAGGGGGTTTTCAAGGAGGCAAATAAATTCTTCCTTTTCTTTACATATCTTAACATATATTGATGATGAAGTTCTAAATGAATGTGTAGATAACTACTGCTGTGTCACAATCCGCGCAGCAAATTAATTCCAAAGGAAACCAGTGTTATCTGGTCTCAACCAGGTCATTATGAATACTATAATTGTTAGACTTTTGAACGACTTTTTTCTCATAATATTTTCCTATTAAGATTTCCCATAACTCATTAGAGTTTATGTTTTACAGTATAGGTGACATTTTTCCTTCAGTCAGTTTAAATTTTGAGGGTGGAGCGTCAATGGTTTTAAAACCAGAGCAGTACCTTATGCATAATGGTTACCGTGTAAGTATGTCCCTTAAATAAGGCATACATACAATTGAGTAAGGAACTTATTATTTGAAATTTTATGTTGCTGATATGCTGAGGTGCCATTTGCTTAAACAGGATGGTGCTGAAATGTGGTGCATCGGTTTCCAGAATGTACAGGAGGGAGTCTCAATTTTAGGAGGTTAGATGCTGAACATTTTTTGACCGACTAAAGTTTGCAGATTGCAAAGAAAAATAAAAGAAATTACAAATCATGATTATGAAATGGGGCTCTTAAACGAAGAAGAAAAAAAAGTCTTAATTATATTTTCTGTACCTGTGGTAAACAGCTACTGACATCATACCATTGAGAACTTATGACTTGTTGCTTCTGCACAATTTCGCCTAACCCATTTACATAAATTCTTGAAAAGTAATAGTAGATAGATATTTTCTGAGTTCAGCAACATTCTGATGGAATAAAATATGATCCAAAAAAGGTAGATTGTCTCATTTTCATCATTAAAAAATTATTTTATTTTGTACTTGAAAGCATCATAACATAAGTATGCTGCAAATCGTAAATTGACTTGGCTATGTTTTTTTTCTTCTGTAAATAATGCATCAAATGTATGAGATCTACAAGTGATTTACTATGATGATTTGAAATTAAACTTATTTGGCAGATCTTGTCCTAAAAGATAAAATAGTTGTGTATGACTTGGCACATCAACGAATTGGATGGGCTAACTATGACTGTAAGTTCACCAGAGAAACTCTATTCCTGCAGCAAAGAGTATATATAATTCTTTATTGTGTCTTGAATTTTCATTTGGTGCCAGGTTCTTTGTCTGTAAATGTGTCTGTGACTACGAACAAGGATGAATACATCAACGGGGGACAGCTGAGTGTCAGCAGCTCCGCAATACGTGTTCTCTGTAATTTACTACCATTAAGCATTGTGGCTCTCTCTTTGTACATAATGTTAGTATGAAAAATTTTAAGTATGTGAAATGTTGGGAATCAAAGTCATCACTGGAGATAATGTAAAATTAAGTTTTTGAACATTAACCATGGGAAGGTGATCAAGTGAGGAGCCAAAGATTTAAGAATGAAGTAGTTCTGAAGAAATGGAGATTTGAATAGAAGTTTGAAAAGTGAAGATTTTAATGAAAGTTTAAGAAGGGGAAATTTTGGCGAGAGTTTGATTAGTGGAAATTTGGATGGAAGTTCAAAGAATGATTGGTTGAAATATCGTGTGATTGTATGTACCCAATTTTGAGATTAGTGGAAATTTGGATGGAAGTTCATAGAATGATTGGTTGAAAGATCGTGTGATTGTAGGTACCCAATTTTGACAATCTAAACATAGCAGTGATAAAAAAAGGTTTATTAAAAGGGACTAATTCTTTTTAAACATTTCTGAAGTTTGAATAATTTGTTTATGTTATGAACCTTAATTCTTGTTCGATAACTTAAATTGAAATTGAATCTCAAATGTATTTCTTAAGACTTGGTTTAGTATTTCTTTGGTTTCATCACACATATATTGAATAAAACTTCAAACCAATATCTCAGTATTTTCTTTTGTATTTACTTGTCTCATTCCTTGCCGGTTTTGAGTTAGAGCAGTAATGTAAATACCTTATGCGGATTTGATTAAGGTATGATTGTTGTTGAATCTCTCATCTCATTAATCAATCAAGAAATAAATTTTAAAGAAAGATGTCTTTTAGAAAAATATATTAAATAGAATAATAATGTGTTTGGATGGAAAACATTTTGAAGGTGATTTAATTTTATAAAGAATATAAAATGTTTTACAACAAAATTTGAACTAAAAAATTTAAAGAAAAATAAAATGTTAGAAATTTAGGAAAGGAAAATGATTATTAAAAATCGTAGGATTTTAAATTCTACCCAAAAGATAAAAAAATTATGAAACTTTTGACTAATTATGATTAGGATTGTTTTAATCATTAACTCCAGAAAAAATTCCGCAAAAAATTGATGAAAAGTCAATTAAAAAATAACATTGATCATCAGTAGAAAAATAACTTCTATTAATACCATTGAAAAAATATTTCATGAATTTTAGCTAAAATAGTTATGGTTAGAATTAGTTAATGTAATCAAGAAAAAAATGTGTTAAAATCAAGTAAACTTATTTTTTTTATAGACTTTGTATATTTGATCAACATCAAAGGAAAAAAAGGTGTTGGTCGATATTTTTGAACCTTTCCGTTTGGAAAATGGTGGCAACATTTTGTTTAGAAGGGATATGTATGGCTTGGTTCTGCCATTGGATAACTTCGCATCAGATTTAAAGTTCCACGAAGGAGATACTAGAACTGTATTTCCTGTGACAATATTGGAGGATCATAACCTTCTTCCCTCATTTTTGCATCTAATTTTCTCAGCATTTCATAAATCTGATCAGATTCACCACAGAATCTATCACCAGCTATGAAACTGTAAACTTTATTCTTTATCTCAACCATGCTTTGACCAACAATCTTCTTCAACCTATTCTCCTTTATCAATGTCCTGACTTTCGCAGCATCATGCCAATTCTTGTCCACACAATATATATTTGATAACAGTATATAATACCCTGCATGATTAGGGTCTAACGAAAAAAGATTCTGAGCTGCAAACTCCCCCATTTTTATATTTTCATGTATACGACATGCACCAAGTAAGGCCCCCCATACATGAGGGCCAGCTTGCATGGGCATGTCATTAATCAAGTCCAAGGCCCTATCCAACTCTCCCATTCGACCAAGAAGATCAACCATAATCCCATAATGCTCTGAATTGGGAATCAATTGGTACTCATTCACCATGACGTGAAATACCTTTATCCCATCTTCAATCAAACCTGCATGACTACACGCAGACAGAATTGAGACAAAGGTTACTTCATTAGGCTGAACATCTGAATGATTAGTCATCTGATAAAATAATTTCAAAGCCTTTTCTCCTTGCCCATGGAATCCATATGCAGAAATCATTGAGCTCCAGGTAACAACATCTTTATGTGTCAATCCTTTGAAAAACTTGTTAGCATTATCTATGCTACTACATTTTGCATACAACTCTATGAGTGACGCTCCAATAAATTCATTATTTTCAAATCCACTTTTAGTTAGAAGAGCATGAAGGCACACAGCTTGTCGAAGAATCCCCAATTCTGAACTTGCAGTAAGAATCTTCACTAGGGCAATAGCATCAGGTCGTGTTCCACTTGCTAACATGTTACAAAAAATCCCCAAAGACATGTGTGCCATTCCAACTTCAGAATAACCACTAAACAAAACAGCCCAAGAAACTACATCCTTATTGGGCATTCTGTTGAAAAGGTCAATTGCTTTTTCAGGGGAAAAACACTTCATGTACATATCAATAAGAGCTGTAGAGACAATGATATCCAACTCGAATCCATAATTGATCGCTAATTTATGAATATGTATACCTTCTTCCAAATTTGAACTGGAAGCACAAGCTCTCAATGCACTAACCACTGGAACCCTATTGGGTTCAATTCCTTTATCTATCATTTCATTGAAAAGATCTAATGCATTGGTTTCAGCTCCATTATCAGCATAACAGGCAATCATTGAGCTCCATGATATAATATCCTTATTTGGCATTTCCCTGAACAAATTAACTGCACTCTTAATGGACCCAACTTTTCCATATATATTTAGCATAGAATTGGCCAAACATAACTTGGTGTCAAAACCCCTTCGTTTTACAAATCCATGTACACTTCTTCCAAAGTTAAAATCAGATAACTGGGCACAAGCAGAAGCAGCGCTAACAAGTGTTACTGGATCGGGACTTATTTGCTCCAACACAACCATTCGGGAGAAAAATGCAAGTGCAAGTTCAGGACTGCCATTCTGCTCATACCCGGTAATTATTGAAGTCCATAAAACCACATCTGGTTTTGAATACTCACTAAACACTTTCACAGCATCATTCATTTGTCCACATTTTGAGTACATCTCAATCAGCGCCGACCCTACAAACATGTCATTATCTATCTTCCCCTTCTTGAGAAATCCATGAATCATTTTCCCCTGCTCAAGCTTCCGCAAACCTACGCATGATTTTAGAGCAATAGACAGTGTGTAATTGTCAGGTTTTTCCTCACTTGACGCTGCATTGGCATTCATTTGATAGAATAGACATAACGTCTCTACCCATCTTCCCTCCATAAGGTAGCTCCTAAGCAATGCATTCCATAAATAGGCAGTTTTACAAGATGTTTCTTCAAACAGCTTATGTGCATGGAGAAGGGATGCATATCTAGCATAAAGAACATTAAGCTTGGTAACAACGAAACTATCATGGGCGAGGCCCACTTTCAAACACTGCGAGTGCAACTGTGTAACTGATATCTTACCACAGCAAGTCTCCAATAGCTTGACTAAAAGATCCCTCCTTTTCATGTACAATGACTGATGACTTTTATAACCTAAGGATCATCTTAACTAATTAATAGCTTCTGAGTTTCAAGCTCTCAATCATATTCTATTTACGCAATCAGCTCCATTTATGCTCGCTTTAGCAACATGTCTGTTCAGAAAACCATGTAACTGAAACAATTAGTTCACAGGCTTTAATTAAACATAACTTGGTTGAATAAAAGAGCACACATTGAGAAAAATGACTAACAAAGCATTCACTAAAATAATTAACAACTTATGCCATGATCATTCCCCTTTTCCCTTTAAATGAGAGATGGCAGCAGGGAGCATATAACAACCTAAAATTTCGTTTAGTAATATGGCACCAGTTCAAACACATCTTTAACCCATTCATTTCAATGGAAAAAAAAAAACTAATTCATGTAGAAAGCTTTGAACTTTGATGCCCGGAGCCCTATACAATAACAGATATTCAACGTCAGAGACAACAAAGAGGAAGATAGGCACCTGACAGCCGCGAACTACGTCAATGGCGTTCTTGTCCCCTAACTTTTGGGATTCGCGCTTGAAACGAGGTTTGAGGATTTTCGAATCGATGAGGGATTGAAGAACAAACAAATTTGGAGTGGGATTTCGGTCGCAATTTGGAAGCGAATCTGATGAAGCTGTGTTAGGGGGCACTGTGTTTCGAAGTTTTTGTAGTGTAAACTGAGAAAGGTTGAAACGTGTATTATAGTAGCATTGCTCATGGCGTTAAATTGGGTAAACACTGCACAAAATTCGAAACTCATTTTCATCTTTAAGATTCATAATTCAAAATTATTTAAAAAAAATGGATTGCGCCATCTTTTTTTTTCTCTATATTATATAACTTAGAAGTAAAAAATAATTTCTAAATGCAATTTGAAAGTTTAAAAAAATAACTTATACATAATTTAAGAAGAACAAAATATATATATATATATATATATTTATAAAGATGCAAAAGAAATTTATAGAGGTGAAGGAAGAAATGAGTTTAGGAGATAACCCTTTTATCTCCTTCATTTGGGCCGAAAGGCCTTATTAGATGGATTGGATCATGGTCATTCAAACAAGGCTGCTTCTTCCTGCACCTCCATATTTTCTTCTCTCACCTCCATAGATTTTCATATTTCCAAAAATGCCCTCTGTAATATTCCGGATTATATAATCCGGAAGTCATTTTTCAAATTTGTAATTAGCTTCCGGATTATATAATCCATAAGTCTTTTTTCAAATGCATGATTACTTTCTGGATTACATAATCCGGAGGTCTTTTTTAACTTCCAGATTATGTAATCCAGAAGTCTTTTTTCAAATGCGTTTCTGGATTACATAATCCGGAAGTTATTCTATGGGGGTGACATAAAAAGGATAAAAATGTATTTTCATGTTGTGTATGGAGGTGCCAGAAGAAGATATGGAGGTGCAGGAAGAAACAGTCTTCAAACAATGTTGGCAAATTCTTCTTATCATCTCCATACTTTTTTTCTTGCATCTCAATATTTTTTTTTTAATTTGAACAATATTTTTTTAAGACGGTGAAACTATGATATTTTCTTCTTCATTTTCAATTAATTGGTGATGATTGTTTGTGGTGGTTATTTGTGGTAGTTGATGATGAATGTTAATGGTTAAGATAAGTTTTATAGTGATTTCACCAGTGTTATGAAAAATGATTGTTTGACAATCTTTAGAGTTATATACAACTCTTGGTGGAATAAGTTTAGAAATAAATATATATAATAAATGGTAAGTTTGGAATTAAATTATATGAAAAAATATTAAAATAATAGTATTGAGAATTGTAATATTGTTGTATAAAAAATGTAAGTTGTCAATGTATTATTACCTTAAATTTATCTTATAAAATAAATTAAAATATGTCAAATGATAAAATTATTATCTTAAACTATGTAGCCGAAAAATAATGAAAATATTACAATTGGAGGAGAGGTATAGGATATAAGTATAGTCAAAATTATTTAAATATTGAAGTTATGTTTCATTTTGAGGTGCAAGGGAAGAAGGTATAGGATTCAGGACAATTTGCCAACAATGTCACATGGTTGAAAGAAGTTTATGGGAATGTGTAATGATACATAACACCAATTCCATCAACTTGACATTAAAAAAATATATTTTATTATAAGTTTGATATTTTATTTTAAAAAATAGTTGTAAAATAATTATTTTCTAGTATTAAAGTTTAAAAAGACTTTATTCTTATGGACATCCTACCATTCAATTATGTTACAATTGATTATTTATAGAGCAAAAACACAATTCACTCTTAAAAATAGTTCTCAACATCTATAAGGTTTTTAATTTGTTTTAAATTTAAGTTTGAAGAACTTATTTATTTTCATCTGAAATAAAATATTTGATTAATTATTCTTATAATATTACTAATGGTTGCTTCATTTGAATTTGGATTTTTTTTTATTGACTTAATTATCACATATTATCTAAAACGATTCTACGATAGAGTATATTTTATTAACAGGATATATAAATATATATAAATAATTTAAGTATATTCTCACTCTAAAAGTAGTAAAGTATTATCATTCAATTTTACAAAATAAAATACTTATACTAAATTTTAATTATCTTTTCATAAACTTAAATTTATATAATAAATACATTATATTTTTATAAAAAATTCTTACATCACACTAGTAAAAGTACTAGTTCAATAATAAAACCAACATTTTCTATTTTTTTTCCCCTCTTGTTCACTTTCACTCTTTTCATCTCTTCTCTCACCGTGTATCTTTTATTGGACAACTAAAGTAACTTAATTCTTCCAATACTCTCATATTTTGTATCATTTACTTCATACTTCTAAAAAATATCAAAATTACCTTTGTGAAAGTTAACTTAGGTATTTGTGTGTGTTAGAGTGGTTAGTTTGTTATGAAAGTTGTGGTGTTACTCCTTTGTGGTGGTTCGTGGGTGACGTTGATGTAAGGTGGTGGTTCATAAGTGATGTTGATGTTTGGTGGTGATTCGTGGGTGGTTAATAAATTCGTTAGTTCAACAAGTTTTTGAAACAAATCAAATTTTTGAATTCCATTAAAGGAAAATGTACCATATAAACACAATAATCATAGTTTAGTTATGGGATGTCTGTATTCGATTTGGTAGACTTATATAGTAACACGATATTTATTTGTGGATATTGTATATTTATTCTCTTAAAAGTAAGAAGGAGAATGTGATTGCAAAATATACGACAAAAGCAAGCTATAGAGTTATGACTTTGACTTTTGTTAGCTTATCTAACTCAAATGATTTCTTAAAGAACCAAGATTTAAAGAAGTTACACAATCTCTTATGTAGTAATCAAGTTGTTTTTTGCATTGATTAAATTTTATTAATCATAAGAATTAGATTGTAACCTTATTTAAGAAATCGATTATATATCTAAAGATATGATCACTCAGTTTATTCATTTTAATTACCAATTAACAAATATTTTCATCAAATCATGTAGAGACCCTAGGATTATGTAACAAACTTGAAACGATTTATATGTTCTAATGTGTTGAAAGAGTGTTAGATATATTATAAGGGTTATGATATTTTGAAACCCCTGCTCCATCCTACACCCATAATAAATATTAATATTTATAATAAAAAAATAAAGATAAAGAAAAGACCTTCTTAATGAAAATACAAGAAAAATACAAAATGTTTCAAAATTATTTTTTTTTATAAATGATTAAAATATTAATATTTATTGGGATGTACGGTGGAGCATGGATGTCAAATAAACATTTTATATTATAAATATATTTTATATAATGGTTTGGGTCCATGCTATGTTTTGTATGATACTTTGACATCCAACCTTTTTTTACACCCACTTAACAACCAATAATAATTATTTTAATAATTTTGTATATCATGTAATTACAAAATTATGTTTTATTATATTTTTTTTTCTAAAACTAACAAAACTATCAAATTGCTTCTTCTTAGTCGTTGAATGGTTTGATACCTTTTATTTAGGGACGATTTGAATTATTGAATTGTTATACATTAAGTTTGAAAAAAAAAAGAGAAAAATTTATGTGTTGCTATCACATTATAATATGGACAATGATATATGGACAACCCCAATCTTTTATACAACCACATTACAACTCTCAATATTATTATTTTAATACTTGTTTATATCATTTAATTACAAATTTACCCTTTATTACATATATTTATTTCTAAACCTATCACATCAAAGGTTGTATACAACTCCAAGAGTTGTCAACCTATCATTTTCCTTATAATATTCCGAGTTACGAAGTGCTAGCTTCTGGTATGATTCGGTCCATACAAAGATTTTTCCATAGCATCAGTGTGACCACAAGTAAATTGATTTTCAATTGCATTGCCTTAAAATCTCTCCAAGCCATTGTTTAAATGCTTGAGGTGTCCAAGTTTATTTAATGTTTAAACTTTTATTAATTTAATGATTAATTATGCACTTTTTTTTATAGAGTGATACACTAAATATCATTTAATAAAATTAGGCTCTAATTATAACTTTCTAATACTTTTAGTCTTAGAGATCTTACATATAGTGTACTATACTAAACGTTGGCCATAAAAAAAAACTATATGTATTAGTATTATTTATATAATGTATATGCATTGTTTGTTATAATGAAATCGTGTTATTCATATCTTTTTATGACCTAGTATAATTAAGATGTTACAAAAAGTGCTTTTGAGTATATTACACTTTGTCATTGAATTGTCTATTTTTATAACATTAATTATTTGTAATTACATAATAAATAATGTTATCATTTCTAAAATTACCTTTCCTTATGTAGGAATGTTATTGGCCTAAAATTAAGTTTGTTAATTAGTTGCACAACAAAGGATAACAACATCTATTATGCAAATACATCTATTATTAATCGTCCAATAATGTTAACCTAATTATTGTTGTCTAGCAAATTCAATCCCAACTTTAGGCATTGTAAGTAAATCTATATAATCCCTTAAAAATAGCATAACATAACATAAAAATGTTAAATAACCTAGTATTTAAAAGTAAAGTGATACTAATGGCTAAGAACCACTATACATAAACAATAATAAGTATAAATTAAAAGCAAGTGACTAGAAAAGTGGTCAAATAGAATTTTACATAAGTATACAGATAAAAAATGGATTTTTATTTTTTTTTCAAAAGATTTAGTTTTAATATTTAAGAAAAAAAATACAATAAAGAAGGAAGAAAACCTATGTATACATCTGCATAAATAGTACTCAAAACATAAATTTAAATACAGTTATCTTTTTAAAAAACAATCATAATAATTAAGTTTAAATAAAAATACACAATACAATAAAATCACACTCTAACGTAGCAACTTCATTCCTCAAACAAAGAACATACAAATAAAACTCTAAATAGTTTATATAATGATATTATTAATGAATTATTAGAAAAACTACATAGTCATCAATTATTTCTTCTAATATTTTATTAAACCTCATCTTGTGCAGTTTCTATTCTGAAAACTTAAAAGAGAAAAGTAGTTTATTAATTATATCAATTAATATGAACAAATATAAATATCTAATTTAAAATGTTAAGTTAGTTATCTTCAATGTCATTTCATAGTAAATCTTAACATATTTTTAAAGAATTTTGGATGTAATCTATGTTCCATGTGCATTAATTGTCCTATGATGTGAATCAAGTCACAATCGAATTGTGATATTTTTATTTTTATGCTCTTAAGTAAAAAATATGGTACCTTAACTATCAGTTATAACTTTTGGTCTAGTGATAAACACTTGATCAAACAATTGGTATTAAAGTCAATGCCACAAGTTCAATTTCCAGTAGGACAATTACTAATGGACCAGACATATTTTGACAATTAATGATCAATTTCTAACTTATAAACATTTTCAATACAGTATTTTATAACATCCTTCTCCAAATTCCAATACTCACATCATCACTTGAATGAATTTTGAGATGAAGAAAATGATTTCTTGATCATTTCATAATTTTTTTCCAAGTTTTTATAATAATTTTCACTCATTCAATTTGATTATCAAATTCCTCTACATATATTTTATGAGGAAATAATTTAACAAGCCAATTTTTTACATAGTATCTATAACAATACCTACAACCATCACCCCCATTAATCACACTTTAATCAGATGTAACCATTTCCATTAATCACACTCTAATCAAATTTAATTTTGAAATCATATATGTAACCCTTTGATGAATAACAAAAATGCGAGAGTCAAGCCACTCCATAAAAGACAATTTAATATGACATATTTTTCTTAAAAAAAATCTACTAGTTGGGTATGGTGTTCCAAAAAATAATACTGTCAACATTGTAAAATATTTCCAACTTTGGGCAAAAAATATTTGCCAATTGATAATCATTAGGCAAAACACATCTTTGTATTATATAACTACTTAAAACATTAAAAATGATCAAAAATCAATTTTCACAACATGAAATACTGAATTGAAGACACGTCTCTATAAAATTCTCATTTCTTTTAGGTGTTGTCCACAAATTAACATTTTTTGTAACATTGTTGATGACATTAGCAATTATGAACAAACCATCCTTCACAATTATTGCATAAACCACTCCATACAATATTAGTGTCATAGAAACTTGAGATAAAATCCAAATTAGCATAGAGAACATGCTGATATAATAGAATTAGTCATCATTATTTGATTTTTGACTCTTTTACAAACCTCAATTTGAGATCACAACGAAGAATTCTAAATCACACACAAGATCCATAAACACATGATGACACTATTTCACCAATCCCTTTTAAAAATATTATTATTGATATTGAAACATAATTTTATTGAAGTAAAAAAAATCCCTTCAAAAAATGATCTTTAAGCATAGAAAATTAAGTTGCCAGATTGCAATAGTTTTCAAGATAAATGATTGACAAATATATATACCATTGTCTTACCTTCAAATATATATAAAAGGTTAATTTAAAAGAAATACAAATTATAATAAAGATACTATTTAAAAAAAATTAATAAAATACTCTCACTCTTTGCATAAATAAATTATTTTGAATAAAAATGAAAAATTAATTAATTTGAGGACATATTAAAAAGTAATAAATGCTTCATTAAAAATGAAAACATAACTTAATTTAGAACTTTCTCTATAGCTAAAATTGCAGTTATTTTAGAACAAAGAGAATAATATTTATGATGTATCTTTAATAAAGCATTCTTCTGATCTCTTTTACATTACTATCATATTTTATATACTTTTTAACATGTTTTTATCATATAAAAAAGGATACAAATGTAAAACCATAAGAATGAGGTGCAGGGGACGCACCAGCAAAGCGCGTGATCATAATTCCATGTTTGTTCACCTATTAATACTGAACGGTCAATCCTCCTGCGTCTGCGTGCATGCAAGATCCTCACACTCACTGAGTGGCACCACCTCTTCTTCTCTCTCTCTCTCTCTCTCTCTCTCTCTCTCTCTCTCTCTGCGTTTAGGCACTCTCAGTCTCTCATCAAGATTCTCAAAGAAAACGCCGTCGTTCGAGGAAGGGTTTTAGTTGCCACCTTTTCGATCTTCCGTTCTTTACCGCTCCCTTGTTCTTCGATCCACCAATGGCCGTTCCCGCGACGGTCGCCGCCGCGCCGGCTTCGCTTTACGTTGGAGATCTTCACCCTGACATTTCCGACTCCCAGCTTTACCAGGCTTTCCAGGAATTCAAAAGCCTCACTTCCGTTCGCGTTTGCAGAGATTCCTTGACGAGGACGTCGCTCCGTTACGGTTATGTCAACTTTATGTCTCAGCAAGACGGTATCTATCTGAGATATTCATATTCATATATAGTAACATTAACGATTACCAATTGATTAGATAAATTGCATTGCTGCGATTTCTTTATCGTTTCTTCGAATATTGTTGTGCGTCTTTGCGTTCTGAGAGAGAATTATCGGTTTAATTTATCTTTACACTAACGTGTCTTGGTAGTTTGAATTGGTCTAGGTTTTCAAGCGAGTGACCTTGGAAATTGCTAGTTACATGGATTTTTATTTATCGATTGCGATAACGTGGTAAAGGAATGCCGTACAAATATTGCTAGTTCGAAATTAGTGTTTTGCTTTCTAGGATATTTGGTTTCTTGGCACGTAGTTTGATGTTTGAGATTTGGCCTTCAAGAGGGTTGGTTGATACTATTGCTGTTTTTGTAAAGAAACGCTAATCTTGGAAGACTCTTGCGAGTTTAGCGTGTGGGAATGGAGGTAAAAATTAAGTTTTATAAAATGGTCCGCCAATTCAACTTTGGTCGTAATTCTTGGTTCTTGTGCTATCTGCGGCTGCATAGCAACTGCAAATGTGGTTATTCATTCAGGATTTCCTGCAATGTCAATGATTGCAGTGAAACTAACTTCTGCGTTTTTTTTTTATATTTGTCGTGAAAATTTGCCTAGAATCCAGACAATACACACTAAACTAAGATTTGATAAATTATAGTGATTGGTCCGTGTGGTTGCCAAGCATATTTTTAGTTTTAATGGTACTCTCTTGGGTTTTAGTGTACGTAGTTGTTAAAAATTTATATACATACACGTGAGTTTAATTAAACTGCAGTAGTCATGATTTGTTGATTAAACTTTTAATCAGTTTTCTTGGAAAAAAAAAGTAAAGACATGTTTTAAAGGATTGTGGAAGTATTTTTGGTTGCACGTTGTGCTCTTGCTTAAACTGTTCTGACCAAGTTGTGTTACAGTGTGTGGCTTGAAATTTGTAATTGTAAATTTTTCTTTAACTGCAAGATTTTCTCTTTGAAAAAATTAGAGCATATTGATTGCGATCTTAGATGATCTTTTCCTAAATTAGTTTGTTCATGTAGAAGCAACGGAGCTTACTTCAGTTTCAGTTTTTTAGTTCTATTTGTACTTTCTGAGGAGAGTAAAGAATATGCTTTCTGGGTTATTGTTGCTCTTAGCATGTTTATACCTGTTGATGTAGTCTGATTCCATTAACCTTGACATGCTTATTGTGTAGCAATTCGTGCAATCAAGGTGAAAAACAATTCTTATCTTTTTGGAAAAGTGATAAGGGTCATGTGGTCACATCGCGATCCTAATGCAAGGAAAAGTGGCAGGGGGAATGTGTTTGTTAAGGTATATCTACAGCTTTGGTATGAAATAGTTAAATCATTTCTGGTTCATTATTACTTGAAGTGAATTCTAATGTAAAGTTTCTGGCGTTCAATACCATTGCAGAACTTGGCAGAATCCATAGATAATGCGGGGCTACATGATTTATTTCAAAAATATGGGAATGTTCTGTCCAGCAAAGTTGTCGTGTATGAGGATGGGAAGAGCAAAGGATATGGCTTTGTTCAATTTGAGTCAGAGGAATCTGCAAATTATGCCATTGAGAAGCTGAATGGCTCTACTGTGAGAGACAAGCAGATGTATGTAAAACTCTTCATTATTTCAGGGCAAATGGTCATTAAGGAATCAAAAGTGAAAACTTTGCTAAAACTTGTCATTGATGCACGTATTTTTCAATAACATTTTCATTATTGATTCCTTAACAAGTGTCCTATGCTAGACCATAAAGTTAAAGTTTTTCATTATCCATACATTACTATGATAAAGTCTTTTGCTTTTTAAGCCTTCATTTAATTACTGCATCCGCTTTCTGTACACATATTTTCCTAAGATAAATATTAATCCGAGTCTAATTTTCTAATAGATATGTTGGGAAGTTTGTCAGAAAAGGTGACCGCACTTTGCCTGGCAATGATACCAAGTTTACAAATTTGTACATTAAAAACTTGGACTCAGATATTACGGAAGCACTTCTTCAGGAAAAGTTCTCCTCTTTTGGAGAAGTTATTAGCTTGGCTATTGCAAAGGATGCCAATGGGCTATCCAAGGGTTTTGCATTTGTTAACTATGATAATCCAGATGATGCTAGAAAGGCGATGGAAGCAATGAATGGATTGCAATTTGGTAGTTTATTTACCCCTTTAATTTACAGGTGGTGGTTGTTCACAAAATTGCCTTTTTTATTGATTCATATTTGTCTTTTGATTTGTCATTTGTAGGTTCAAAGAATCTGTATGTAGCTAGGGCACAGAAGAAGGCTGAACGTGAGCAAATCTTGCATCATGAATTTGAGGAAAAACGCAAGGAGCAAATACTGAAATCAAAGGTAATTCCATGCCCTTTCTCTTACATTCAACTTGTGAAATCATTTTTCTGACATTGTCTTCACTTAACTTCCAGGGCTCTAACCTTTATGTGAAGAACATTGATGACGGTGTTAGTGAAAAAGAACTACGAGATCTGTTTAGTTCTTGTGGCACAATAACTTCTGTAAAAGTTATGCGAAATGACAAAGGGATAAGCAAGGGCTTTGGTTTTGTCTGCTTCTCCAATCCTGAGGAGGCTAATAAAGCTGTGAGCACTTTTTATGGTGAGTTTTGTCAATGTAATATTGTAAGGTCATCGGATTTGTATTAATATTATGAAACAGGGATAAAGTGCTTGTTATAAGCCTATAACATTTCAATAATATAATACAAGACCTGTATATTACTTTTAGGATTACAAACTTTTTTTCTTAGTACGGGGGAATGAAAGATCAGGTATAATTTATGTTGTTTTTTTTTTCTTTTTTTTATACGAAATTCTATTTAAAATTCCGATCTTGATAATTTACATCCCTGTTACTTCAATGATTTTGAACACTTATTCTATCTAGGACCACTATGTCTGCATTGCTTTTATTATGTTGTTTATGTTCTTATTTACGTTGCTGCTACATGCCGCAGGATGCATGTTCCACCATAAGCCACTGTATATTGCTATCGCTCAGAGGAAAGAGGATAGGAAAACACAGTTGAAGCTCAACTATGGACCGCAACAAGCAGGATTGGATGGACCTTCAACTGCAGTTGTCCGTGGTGGCTTTCCATCTTACTTCTATCCGAATGTTACTTCACAGATGCTTCAATCTGGGCTTTTGTATCAACCTCTGGGATTGGGATCAGGATGGAGGGCTAATGACTTTACGCCTCCTACTAGATCATTTCAACAATCACAGGTTCCTATTGTGAGTGTCGAATTTACAGAAGAACTTTCAAAAAATTCATGTTTTTTTACCTTTTCATGTTATTCTGGAAAAAATATTTACCTTCAAAAAATAAGTAGCTATATCATTACAGAGTATCTCTAACTTTTATTCCTTTATGCAAAATATTTGTCAACTAATATGGTTTAGTTGTACTAAATCCTCCCATGGAAACGTAATTAATCTGGTTTGATGATAGCTTGAATGAGTCTTAGACATGAAATTTACATTTTATTTCACTCATTTTCAGGTTCCTAACACTACTAGGCATCATAGGCAAAATAGGGGCAGGATGAATTCAGTGGGAAAAGCTCAGTCTGGTGTATATATCCCGCAACTGCAACACTATTATCAGCCAATGGACTCAAGAGTCGAGTACATGGCAGGTTTGCTTCTTTTTCTTCACCCACTTGTACAGAAACTCAAGGACCTGTGCATTACTCTCTTTGTCTTTGGCATTGTAGTTACGTTTTTGAATTCTTAACTGTAATGATTTATGTTTTCTTGCACAGCTTAGCTGCGAAGATTCCAGGAATGCCTATGGAGATGGAGAATGGAGAATTGAGGCGTTTCCTGGAAGCAAGAGACACTTCCTGCTTAAGTGGAAGTGGCAAGTGACGTGTTGTTGTGCTCTGTTGCCGATTTCAACCTTGAGATGATACCAGTTTGGAGCTTTCAAGAACTGAGATATCTGATAAATGATTTTTACATCTGGAAAAGAACAAAAAAATAAACGGAAAGGAGAACAACTCTGCTTTCTTTGTCTTAGTAGTGAATAATTGAAGGTAAACTTCGTTTCAATTTCGATTACACGGATAATCTTGGATTCTTGTATGAATTTTCATCTACTCTTTTTGTTAAAAAATAATGTCTTTCTGATTTCTAATATACCCTTTGCTTCGAAGGAGAAGGGTGGGTGGTAAGGTATATCTTATTTGTTTTGAGAGAGAAATAAATAAATATATTATCACATTCCTAAATGTAGATAAAAAAATCCTATTGGATAAGTTTGTTATTAATAAATCTCTACATAGTCGAGAATCGTAACACCACTGGCTGCATCACCTAGAAGATTATATCAGGTAGCTAATTATATATACTAATTATTTAAATTAAAATTTGAATAATTATTTTTTCTATTTATAAGAACTTTTCATTTTCATAATAAAATATTCAAATATTATTTTAATTATATATTTTTTACTTTAAAACTATAGTGGTTCACTTTTTCTCAACACATCTAGTTTCCCAACCAAGAACACGCCTCGTAACCCTACAAGAGTGTTCTAGTCACACATTCAATACATTGTACTGAAAATAAAAATCCTATCTAATTTCACACAACAACAGTACAAAAGGTTGTAATGGTTTTCTTGCTTTCAGAAGAATATATTTATACTACTACAAAAATATTTTTACTTAAAACTGAAACTCTCAGTTTTAACTTCTTAAAACTTCATTTCATTTTAATTTGTTGATTTTATTAAAAGTGAAAACAATGGATTAAATTAACTTTTCAATATGAATTTTTGAATATCTTAAATGATTTTAACCAACTAATTCAAAAAATCAACGAGTTAAAACATTCAAACTAGTTTTAAAGACTTCCAATAAAGAACTTTAACAAGTTAAAGTACAAATTCAACCATCAAAATTCTCTTAACATAATCAACAAGTTCTAAACAGTTTAATTTTATTTTTTAAAATTTTCTTGGATCAATTAATGTTTTGGAAGAAATAGACACGAACCAATTATATTAAAATTTACACGTGCTAAGACAAACATAGTTTAATTAAAATTGAAATGCTGAATTAAAATTTTGTTTTAATATATTGATTTCAAAATAATGGACTAAATCAAGTTTTCAATCTATTAAAACTACATATTTTTTAAACCTAAAGTATTTCAAGCTCATGAGAACAAGTTATTGTTGATAAAAAAACCTTTTATGAACTTATGTAAATCTTAAAAAAATTTAACCAATTTATTTGATAAATCAACGAATTAAAATATTTATTTAAGTCTTTAAGGATTTCAGTAAAGAACATTTTAATTAATTAAAGTACAAATTCAACCTATTAAAATTCTCTTAACATAATCAACAAGTTTTATATTGTGATTATCTAGTAGGTATGTCTAAATCCTGTTCAACGTTCCTCATTATGTAATTCATTATTTCAAAATTTAATTTCAATTAAGTTAATTCGTTAGTATTTTTGTAATATTTATCTTATTTGTAAGAGATCAGGGTGATGTTGAGAAAATGATAAGTGTTGATGCGCATATTGATGATGAACTATGATAAGGATTCTGTGATGACGAGCAAGTGGAGCATGCGCAAGGATTTCCAGAAAGACCTTTTAATATGTCATTGTTAGTAAATTTTGTTTACCATGTGTTATGTGTTGTAGGGTTAAGGAAGAAAAAAATAAACTTTTATTTGACCTCGATTCCTGAACTGTGAAGACTATATTAGATGTTCAAAAAGAAAGAGTTACCATTACGTGAATGCTTTAGTTTGTTTTAGATATTTGGACGAATTGTCCCAACAACATTGAACAAAACTCGATTATTGTCTTTTGATGATACATTTAACTTGAAAGTTAAATGTTGAAAGAATTAGGAGGACATAGAACAATCAATCACGGTTTGTGGTCGGAAACAATTGAAGTGGCGGAAGGACACAACAGAAAAAGTGAAGACAAATACGGTTTTTTTCTGCACTGTTTTGTTTTCGTTTTGATAATCACAGCTGATGAACTTTTCAACTCCGTGCGAACATAATTCTGAATTGAAACAATCAAATGTTTCTTATTCACTCCAGAAACAGGTTGCTCAATGACATAATGGGAAAAGTAAAGGCCGCTGAGTGGGTGGGCCTCATCTTCTTCTCTTAAAATGTTGACTAAGCACTCTGAATATCAAATCATTGTATTAACCTTCAACTATCTTTACAGGAGTCCTGCAAAACCAAAAATAATTGAGATTAACTACAGGAGACTCAAAATATGCAGGAACAAGGAAGAAACTCTGACATCGTTACTTACCCAAATGGACTTTGTTTGATAGAAAGCAGTTCAACGTCCAACTGCAGTCCGACAGTTACAAATGGTAAAATTATTGAAAAAAAAAATTACTTCGACAGGAAAACAATAGAATAGAGACTTCAGCAGTAGATTAAGAGCCTAAATGATGATATAGAAAAATAGCAAATGACCAAATTTTCTATCTTGTTAACTGTGCTTTACCCTTCTTTTGATTATAGAACCTGATATCTAATGCAAGAAGGGGTAGGCTACAGTGGAGGGGGGAAAAGGGTTCGGTTGGGTGAAAGAGGTCACATCTTACTTTTGAAACATATCTTCGAAGTTTGGACTAAAGCAGTTATTCAATGCCCATGAATTTCCGTTTGACAGCACAAAGAGGTTCATTAGAACTTGTGTTTTACTGAAAAAGATACCTTATCAACCAAGCCGGTTAAATTTGTATTAAACTGTTTTGGTAACAGAAGGTTCCGGTCAAATCAAAGAAACCATAAAAACATTCTAGTCTTGAACAATAATTGGTTGGAATTGGTCTTACAATATGTAGGAGAACGGAGCTAAAATGTGAATTGGAGCATTCAACGTACATGAACAAATCTTAACAAAGAGATCAGAATATCTCACCTCTATCGTTGAATTGGGAGGGATTTCTTGCACTCCCTTGCTTCCATAGGCAAGTTCAGGAGGAACAATCAAGAGTCGCTGCAAAAATACTAATTAAATTACAGCTGGATGAGGCACATGATCCAACCAAGAGTCTAAACAATTTGCAACCCTTTCAAGCTAAACTATTTACACCCATGCTTATGACAGCTTATGAGCTTAACAAATTTAGTGAGATCACCAACTTATAAAATGATCATCTTAGAGGTCTAGCTGTTGACACAATAAAAATATGTAGTTTAAACTTTTACATATAAAATCTTTGAATACTTATGTCACAATAAAATATGCAAAAGCTAAAGCAAAATAAACCAAAATCTGTAGCAGCATAAATTCCACTTCAATGTAGTTGTTCAGCCCTTAGTAGAGGTCCAATGAACTATGAAGCTTCCCATCAAGTGGATAAAAGGCTTTTACAGTTTGCACACTTCATTTTATTGATTATCAATATTTTCATTTGCATTCTTAATAAAAGAGAAACCTGCTCCTACAATTTGTTCTCACCTGGCCTCCAACTCGCATGCCCTCTACTCCTAAATCCAACCCTTTAAGGACTGTTCCCCTCTCAGATTGGCCTACATCAAATCCATAGGGCTGCAATAATTTAAGCATGTTTTCATCAGCCGATAAGCAAATTGTCAGAAAAAATGCATCATAGTAGTACATTTGATCATCCAGAATTTTCTGCAAGTGTTATCAATAATCATCTATGAATAACAAGGAAATGACATGGAATTAAAACTCTTATTGTCAGGAATCAAGTTGGACACACATTGCATTCAGCAAACACGGTGTAAAAGAGGAACTTCCTTGTCTATATAAGGAAGAATCTGTTCACTTAGACCAATCAACTAAAGGATAAATAGTTTTTGAAACTTGAATCTCAATAGAAATAATGGAAATGATTGGCTTCATTTTCTCATGCAATTGCATTTGCATTTGATGCTTCTGAACAGCTAGACTAATCAACCTTAATATCACAAAATACAAAGAGTTGAGAAATTTGGCTTAGTTACCGTTCCTCCTCCAACACCCATTCCTTGTCTACTAGTCATGAAGGTGATACTCTTCCATTTGGCGACATAGTGAATCTACAATAGGATAATCTGATTAATTCTGAATTCTTAGTAATAGTTAATCAAATTAAAATCAGGGCATGGGAGGGGAGGGGGAAAATGAACTGGTAAGATCATTATATATGAATGAATGCATATATGGCAGCACAACAGAATTAAAGAGAGAAGTTGTTTATTCAGTTTGAAGGAACTCAAGTTTGTGAGGCACATTAAAATAATATTTTATTGTTAAGGAATTTAAAAAAAAAAATCTCATTAGAGATACTCTTGTTTGCTTAAGTACCAAAAGATTTGAGTACTAAGATATGACAGTTTCCCCTTTCAAGAAAATCTTGATTTGAGTTGGTAATAAAACCAAACTACATGGTAATCCCACACATTTAGTTAATGACTTTCAACAACATGCAGAAGCACTAATGAGTGAAACATTTTTAACTGGGTCACAACCGTACTGCAACACGAGATCCCTTTTTAGCCTCAGCTCCATTCCCAACCTTCAAATCATAGTACCTGAAGATATCACAGTTTCATCACACAGTAGCCTCCAACTAGCAACACATCTTTAAAATACAATCAACAGAAAAAATAGTGCAAATTACGAAATTTTAAAGATTACCGATGTAAGTAAAAACAAACTTAAGACCACTCAAATGCTGCCAATCAAAGAAAAGTCACAGATTCTGTTTCTCTATGATACAGAAAATATTAATAAATATACTAGATGGGGGAATTCTTATTGTGATGATATCTATTAGAAGAATTTCAACACACTTTAGTCATCAGAATCTGATACTAAATGAGAAGGTAGAAAGATTCACAATCAACAAGTTAACATAAACTCACTTCAAGCCATTGGGCAAGGTAGTATAATCACTTTCGGGAATTTTTGCTCCTTTTAGCTGCAGAAAACATAAGAGTGGAAAAATTCCGCTTATCAGAACCAACATTTTTCTTTCAAATAAACTAACAAACCAGAATAATGGGGACACATACAGCTCTTCTACTTGTGCTAACAGCTCCAGCCACATCACATGCATAGACTCCAGCAACTAACATAAGATAAAAACATTTAAGCAAATCACATGGAATGGAACACAGAAAGGGAATATTCCAAGATAGTTAACTGATAACTGACCAGTTGTGAGGAGACAACTGAGTAATGCTCTCCTTCCTTCAATACTTAAAGACACTGCAACTGGTTCTGCTGCACTGTTTTTTGAGGAAGAACATGAGCAGTGGCATGGTAATCTGTATGAACTTTTGTTGTTAAGTCTTCTGTGTGTTCCTGTGGAGTTAAGGAATTGCCTCAGGCTAGTTTGAATTGAAAGAAGTGTATGGAGAAGCAGAGAAGAGAGAATTTACTTGTTAAGCTAAGGGGGCAATTGAGAATCATAGGATGGTGCTGATGGTGGAACAAAGAGAGTTCCATGGTGTTTGATTCTTGGTTGATACAGTGTGATCAGAATCTTGTGCATTTAATTTTCCTTTGGTATAGTTAGAGAGGGAAGAGAGAGAAAACACAGAGAGGATAACGTGGTTAATTCCATCCACAATTTTGAAGCATCAAAAAATAATATTGGATTCTTGATATAATTGATTGATATTGATGTCACTAACAAACATTTCCCAGAATGTAAACAAATTTTGTGAGAACAACGAAAATAGAAAATGAATTCAGTAGATCTTTTTATTTATTTAACTTTTTTTCCCTTTTGTTTATGAAATAAATTAATTTAACTTTCAATATATCTGTCTACCCATTCCCGTATCTTGAAAATATTAAGATATTAATCATCAACTAAAATGAGGTGGCAATTTTAATAATAATATTTAAATAAGCCGGTTGTAATAACTGAGCTTTTTATAAGTCATTTTCTTTTTCTTTTTTCTCTCTAATATAATATGGATCATAAAAAAATAAAAAAATATTATCTACATAATAATATTTCCATTAAATAAAGTGTCTATTTTAGCTGGATTCTTTTTAGTAAAAACATAATCTCATAAATATTATAGCCTTTTTTTCTTCTAACCTTTTTTTCTTCTAATTATTTAACAAGGTAAATTAACTTGCTTAGCTGTTAATTCGTATTGGTCTGTTCGGACTACTCCATCAACTAATGAATCAAAGATGAGTGGATTTGTCCATCCTTCTTTACTTTTAACATTTTTTAAAAAAAAATTCATATTTTTAGAATTACAATGGGTGATCGGAAATGTTTATATACAACTTTATTTACATAATTTCTTTATAAATCATTTAATTTATTAAAGTATTATTAATATTTATTTTATTTTATTAGACATTAAATTTTTTTATTAAAATATTATTTAATTTTATTGTTACAATTTTTTATTGTAAAAAAATAAAATTAATGACTAAAACAAGTAAATAATTCTAAAAAAAAAGTAAAACTTAAAAAAAAAAAAAAAGTGACGGCCAGCTCTTCAGCCCATTGCCACTCTTAGTATTTGAGCAAGAAGACAAATGTTTCTTTTGAGGAATTTTTTTTATAGTGTATTTTTCACCATAGGTCTATGTTAAACTTTTATAAGTTAGATGAATTTTCATAACATATTTACAAATAAAGATATGACTGGAAACAAAATTTATTCGAGATTTGCAAAAAATAAAATAAAAGAAATAGATAAAACGTGTAAATTAAATGATACAGGGAAGTACAAAAAAATGTTAAAATGCCTTAAGTAAGCAAATAATAGCTTAAAACTAAAAGAAAGCGATAATGAGTTTCAATTTTTTAAAAGATCACTATTAGTTTTTCAAATTGGTAGACAGCGAAGACCGAACAAAAATTGATCCAACCTATTTTATAGGCTATTCAAGCTAGCACATTGTATTGGACTTATTTTATAATATATGCTCTATCAAGTGGCATGATCATGTGTTTTTTAAACTCATTAAAAATAATATTTGTATATCATTAATATCAAACTTTACACTTTTATTTCAATATTCATCCATTCTACAGCATTTAACATGTGTATATTTAAGACTCTGGCTAATATCGTTCAAGTTCAAATAATTTCTCATTTTAATATGCATGTGTGCCTCTTTAGTGTAATTTATTTAAAAAAAATCATTATTTTCTAAATCTAGTTATTCCCAAAAACTTAACTCTTAAGTTTCCAATATGAACAGAGACCTTGGAACATAAATAATAGACATAAAAAAAGTTAATATAATTGACATTAATGATCTTATAATTAAGATTATTTGTCCTTTAATTTAAACTGTTTCCAAAATGTAATCTTTAACCATGGCAAATCTAACAAGAAATTGGATTAGTTTGTGTATATTTGTTATTGCTGCTAAGTTCCACGTCTCTCAATAAAAGGCTATATGTTTCATCTTTGCTTTATAATTAATTATAGAAAAATATTTTATTAACACCCTCTGTCACTAACACATACTTGATATCGTTAGTGTGATGACATTAATTGGCGTTGTAGATGTGACATTTGGTGAGGATGTGACACTGGCTCTATATTATAGTATATGACCTGTAACACATGCAAAATTGGTTACCCGTATGTCTGTAAGTGGTTACCTATGTGACGTTTATGATCACCCACTCTTCATAAAAAAAAATTTAATAAAAATAATGTATTACATCGGTTATATAACTTAACCGATGTAAAAATCATATATTACATCGGTTAGAACTAAGATGGTTTAATCGATGTAACAACCCTACCAGAACTGATTACCCAGCCACATGTTCCTCCACATATAATAGCACACGTAAAACTGGTTACTCGTATATCTGTAAGTGGTTACCTATGTGACGTTTATGACCCACCACTCTTTATGAAAAAAAATAAAAATTAATATGGATCGTATATTACATCGGTTAGATGACTTAACCGATGTAATATGGGTCATTCTGAGTAAAAATAAATAAAATTATACTGGTTGTTTCTAAGAACCGTTGTAATATATTCTTCTTTGTCCTATTTTAAAACTTGCGCTCCTCATTCACACGCAATTTCATTCTGTTACGTCATTGCCACGTTTGCAACGTCAAATGTGTGTCATGTGCAGAGAAGTGTCAACTTATCGGAACTCTTAATTATAATTATAGGCTACCATTCATTCATTCATTATGTAACTTAGAATACACATTTAAAGCAGAAATGTACAAATTATTATGAAATGGCATCACCATTTATTTTGCAACAAACGCAGTGTCCCTAGGCATCTATGCCATCATCCAAGTTTCTTTATTGTCTAGTAGTATCCTTAGCTATATTGTGTTGATCAAAACTTAGATGCTGTTGTTCAAGTGTTTTATTGTTGTTTTTGTATAAGAATAGGATTTTCGTAAGAAGAAACTTCAATTCTTATTGAAAAACAACATAAAAACACTTTGGAAAGTATCTAAGCTTTGCTCAATTATGATCATGACTTGGTCTAATTATATTTGAGATTTTGCTGGGGAAAAACTGGCATGGTATTTTTGACTCATCAAGCACTGGAACAGAACCTTGAATTTGAAGAAACTTGAGGTTTATAGGAAACAGGAGTTTCTTTGATAATTTCAGTTTTCACTCTTACCTTTTCACTTCCTTCAACCCACCTCTTCAGCCTCGTAAGCAACTTTTTCCTTTTTGAAGAAGCATGATCACTCTGAGCAGAATCGTTGTGATGCTCCAAGAGGGAATAGTTCAACTCATGCTCTGAATCATACTGCACAAATCCTAAGCCTCCTTCAAACTCCCCCTCCTCATGAACTCTATGTTGCTGCTGATTTTCTCCATAGTGGCTTACCAACTCTTGCCTTAAACAAGTATTGACCCTCCTCAAATGAATCAGCTCTGCAACTTCAGTTGATCGTTCCTTCTTCACCTCCTCCAATTCATTGAGAACCTTGTTGTAGTCTTCCTTACTTACATCTCCTGATTCCACCTCCAAATAATATTTCAATGGTTTTCTGTGTGTCTTTTCCTTGCACAGCTTTGATGCTTCTGCTTCTGCTTCTGCTGTTTGAAGCTTCTTCACAACCTCCTTCTTCTCTTCCTCCAATTGGTCCAAAATCCTTCGTAGCTCTCTGATTTCACCCTCTAACTTGTTAATGACACAGACCCTTGTTTGGAAGGCCTCATGGTTTCTCAATAGTTCTTCTTCTTTCTCTTTGATCTTCCAAGCCTGCCCCTTTATCAAACGAGATTTGGCCTTCGACTCCCTAAGTAGCCTTTGAACCCTCCCTTGAAGCACCCTATTCTGTGATCTCCAATACTGAAGCTGTTCAATAACACTCATGTATTGGTCTACAAAACTCTCCAACCTCATTGTCTCAGTCTCTACGGTAGAAATCTCTTTGCTCAAGAACTCAGCACGATCATTCTCCAACGACACCATGTTTTTGACTTCAACAAGTAGAGATTCTTGTGCCTTCATTTCACAATACAACTCAAACTGCAAACGCAAGGCCAATTCCCTCATTTGAAGACCTTCAATCTGGCTTCTCAGGCCAGTGATCTCATGTTCCAAACACGACGTGTTGTCATGGATCACCAAGCTCCTTGAGAGAATACTACTATTCTTAGGACTAGATGATTCTCCATCTTCCACATAAGAAAAGTTGTCAAAACTCCCATGTTTAGTTCCGTGGTGACAAGTGATTTTTGGAGAATCACATCCATTTTCTGGTGAAGAAAAAACTTTAGAAGACAAGTTTTTCTTTGCCACTATCCATGCATAGATGAAACCAGCCAAAGATGCAGCCAGGGGAACACCAGCTTTGAGGATAACTGGCTTCAAGTTCTCTGCCTTCAGTGGTATGAGTCCCATCAAGAAGAAAGAAATTTGGTTTGAACTGAAAAACAATGGCAAGAAAATATGAATTTGATCCTTGTTAAGTGGTAATGGTTTGAGGAAAGTTGCATAAGTTTGTTTATAGGAACAGTGATATGTAACTTTTTGACCACTCCAAAAGACCTTCTACGGCACCATCAATCCCTCTTCCTGCTCTAAGGAATCTGATTCCTTTCCGTGTCAACCAATTGCACTCACAAATTGATATTTGCCATGTCGGGGCTTCTTTTCTTCCATCAACTATGTGTGATGTTATATTATTAGTCAATATTATATTCTCCATCTGTTCAACCACACATCAACTAAACGTGTAAACACTTTATCAACCCTTTTTATTTTTCTTTCATCTTTCTCATATATCTTTTCTTCTCTCTCTATTTCTCTACATAACACCTATTCTATTAAATCTCTTAAAAGATACTCCTTTTATATGTTCATATATTCAAAGATTCGTATCAATATATCAATTATGACATTTTATAATACGTATCAATTATGAATTAGAGATAAAGACATTTAATAATATAAAATAATATAAATGATACAAAATTCACTTTATAAGTTGATTTTATAAATTTATTCTTCTTTTAGTATTAAAGTTCTTTAGAATCTATTTCAGAATTAGTTTATTTTTTCAAATCATCTACGACATCTTCTAGTATAAACTTATAAAAAAAATAATCTCTTAATATATGAATTATCCTTACCTTTAACATGAATATTTAGTTTAATTCAATAACTTACCTCCTAATATTTTATTTTTCAACCAAATTAATTAGTTATTAATTTAAACGTCTTGGGCCTTTCTTAAAAAGATTTAGGGATTTTACTTCCTGCGCCCCCATTTTTAACCTACAATGTCACAATTTTCAAAAATGA
Source organism: Phaseolus vulgaris (assembly GCF_051622355.1). Classification (NCBI taxonomy): domain Eukaryota; kingdom Viridiplantae; phylum Streptophyta; class Magnoliopsida; order Fabales; family Fabaceae; genus Phaseolus; species Phaseolus vulgaris. The sequence goes on along the minus strand of NC_143504.1, from coordinate 54,509,812 downwards.
CTTTTTACCCTTTTTTTAAGTGACTTGGATTTCCTGTTATGGAAATTTGTCCAGAGCACGTTTTTCAAAGGACAATAAGATTTTCAAAATTAAATTTCTGGAACGCATGAAATACATTTGGGAACAATTTTCTTAGAGTAGGATTTTCAAAACAAACTTTTTGGAATGTATATAATACCTTTTGAAATGAGTTTTGAAGAACAAGCTTTCTAGAATTTTTTTTTTCTCTTCTTCATCTTCTTCTAACTACAACATACTCCTCTTTTTCTTTTGGCCCATCGGATAGGTTGAGTCTCTCCTCATAACAAAATAGGCAAATTCTTCGCGCTCATTTGTACTTTTATTTCTATACTTGATGGATTATGCCATGTCCTTTTTTTTCACTTTTAAGTGTTTTTTTTTTCACTTTTAAGTGATGATGGTTGCTTGTGGTGATTGGTGATGACTGATGGTAAATGTTGGTGGTTGAGATAAGTTTTGTAGTGTTTTTACGGGTAATGATTGTATTTTTGTTTGCTTATATTTTTCACTTTTTATGGAAGTCACAAAATCCAGAAAAAAAAAATCAACAAAACACAAAAATAAAGTACAAAACTAAAAAAAATATTTTTTTATATTGAGAAACGTTAAATACAACGTCGTCAACTCTCATACAAACTCTAATGATAAAATTGTTCTCTCAAACATTGTGATTGAAAAAAATAAAAGTGTTGCAACTAGAAATGAGGTATGGTGATGTGGAAATACAACTGAGATTATTTAAAAATATAAAATTATACTTTATTTAAAATTATTTAAAAAATTAAAAAGAGTTAAAACTAAATTTTTATTATTAATATGGAAATGAATAAGTGAAGTTCGGAGTTGTAGAAAAGATTTGCTATAAAAATATTGTGGCGACATAGGAAAACGGTATCCGTGAGGGGCTAAAAAGCTTGTGCATGTGCAGCAACACTCCGTTGGTCAAAAGATTCTGATTGAATCCAAGAAGATGAGATTATTCTATATACGAGAATGATATATGGAAAATCCTAATATTTTATATAACCACCTTACAACTTCCATATTATTATTTTAATACTTTTTTATATTTTTTAATTATAAATTTATTTTTTATTATATATATTTATTTTTAAATCTATCATACAACTCCAAGAGTTGGTAATTTATCATTTTTTTTTATATAGCAGCTGAAGTGAGAGATCAGAGGCAGAATTGGTACAACTTTTGAGACTCCTGTGCTCTTCTCACCTACAATAACTTCGATCAATCTTTTGTGACACACTTATAAGTATTTAAGTTTATAACTAGAACAGAAAAACAATTAATACAGGAATAAAATTACATGAGAAAAAAACAATAGAATAGCAAAAGGTCCATGTTCTTTCACAAAATGTTCGTATGAGAAGTAAATCACAAGATTAAAGTAATATTACTTTAAAAAGTGTTAAACTCAATTTTATGTCTCTATCCGAGGATAAAATATTCTGAGAAAGAAATAGATTTGATTTGGTAAGTTTTGGTTTTTGAAATAGAATGATATTAAGATTTTGTTATCTTATTGTTTTTTTTTTCTATTAAAACCACTTTAATGCAATAAAATAAAGCTTCGAATTCTAAAGGTTTGAATCTATTAAAACTATATTTTAATATGTTAAAAATACTTTTAAGTGATTTTAGTTGATTAAATTATTATTTTAATTAATTAAAATTATATTTTATATGTTAAAATTATTTTTAAGTTATTTTAATTTATTTAAACATAATACACGAAAATGATTTGAGACTTTAGTAATTTTAATCGATTAAAATTAAGTTAAAACTATTTGAGTTTTAAGTGATTTTAATCAATTAAATTATCATTTTATTTATTAAAATATTATTTTTTATTTTTTCAGTAATTTGAAGAACATTTTAATTTATTAAAATATGATTAAAAAATGGGTTTCGTAATATTTAAAAAAAAATCACTTTAGCAAATGTTTAAATCAAGATGAAAGAAGAACTTTTATATGATACAAAACAAAATCAACATATTTTTGGTTCAAAGTCTTCTTGATCTTTTTCTTCCTAACTTAATCTTTCCTTCTTCCATTTGCTTTGATAAACTTAAAAGGTGTTAGAGAAGAAGAAGCTTGTGCAAGCATGTCCCATGGTGATTCAAGTTTGTATTTCACCAAAAATCCAGAAAAACATGTAAAATAATAATATTTTTGCAAAAAAAGAATTAAAAAATGGATTGAGACTTATAAATGAAAAATGACACACCACCTTTCTCTCCTAATTAATCATATTTTTTAAACTTAGGAAAAGACACATGCTAGATCCTAAAATTAAGTAATGATCGTTACATCTCCGAGAAGCACACATGGTGCATGAATTAGTTAAAAGTCATGTGAAGTAGTTACAACTATCATTATACTCATGAAAGTGACGTGTGGTGTTAATAACTCTTCATGTGACTTTCCTAACTTATAAATTTTGTCCCACATGATTCTTTCTTGAATTGTATAAAATTTTATGATCTAGGAGTTCACAAAAATTGGAAGCCTATTCTATCTTCTTATACTTCTTTCATATTGCCTCTTATGAATCTCTTTTAAAAACTTTTTGAAATCTTCTTTTTGTCATGCTTCTTTTTTTAGTTTTATTTCATCTTCTTTATCTTTAACAAGTTTTTGCTCTTCCTTATTTACACCATACGTGATTCACAAAAAAAGATTGTTTTTGAATTACATTTATGGAAAACTCATGAGGTTATGTTTTTGCAATTTTGAGAGTAACCTCTTCACAACATTAATTAGGCATTTTTGGAGTGGAAAAATTATGGATGATACCATAATTTTCACTTGAAAAGTTTTTTTTTTCAAATTCTCCTCCATGGCAACTTTCAATAGAAATAATTGACATGTTTTTATTGGTTTAAATATGTTTATAGAATTTGTAAAAAATTTTGAAAGTGTTCAATAATTTCACTTATAATTGTCTACCATGACTAAACTATATTTTTTTATAATTGATAAACATATTTCTAGTGGGACCAAACAATTCCAAGGTAAAAGGTGTTAGAGAAGAAGAAGTTTGTCCCATGGTGATTCAAATTTGTATCTCACCAAAAACCCACAAAAACATATAAAATAATAATATTTTTGCAAAAAAAATTAGAAAATGGATTGAGACATATAAATGAAAAATGATACACCACCTTTCTCTCCTAATTAATCATAACACATGTGTAGGTTTTTAAAATTAGTAAATGACACATGGTATGTCCTAAAATAAAGTAAAATATCATCGTTAAGCATAATATATGGTGCATGAATTAGTTAAAAGTCATGTGAAGTAATCACAACTATCATTATACTCATGAAAGTGACATATAGTGATTAATAACTCTTCACGTGACTTTCCTAACTTAAAAATTTTGTCCCACGTGATTCTTTGGTGATTCTTGGATTGTAGAATATTTTATGATATAGGAGTTCACAAAAATTGGGAGCCTCTTTCTATCTTCTTATATTTCTTTCATATTGCCTCTTATGAATCTCTTTTGAAAACTTTTTGAAATCTTCTTTTTGTCATTTTTTTTTAAGTTTTATTTCATCTTCTTTATTTTTAACAAGTTCTTGTTCTTCCTTATTTGATGGTGTTTAAGAGTTGATTGTATAGTAATAACTTTTTGAAGTTAGTGGGACCAACTATTCTAAGGTTAAATAGTTTAGACTCAATATAGGATCTTGTTGATATGAACCAATATAATCTTTCTTTGTATCTTCTTTTATTTGTGTTACGATAAAATATTATATCATTCTTGTTTCCAATGTAATTGCATTCAGTTTTTCAGACTTACAAGAAATTTAAAAGAACATTAAGAAATGGTACTTTTCTTGAATAAAACTCAATTCAACCCATCTTGGTTTAAACAAGTCATTCATTCTTTTATAACATATATCTCAAACTATGACACATTCTTCAATTGTATGGCTCATGTTTTAATGTCATGATAATTTTTCATTGGGACATCACTTGCAGGGAGGGCATAAAAGTTTGTATAAGCAATAATTCAAGGTTAAAAGACTCTTGAATTATTGCATATCTATTGGAACTATGTGATGTGCATGCATCATATTTGGTTACCCATGCAAATTTTATTTTAATTAACATTAATGGACTAGGATCCAACCTCTTCAACCATTCTTGACTAACATTCAAATTATTATTTGGAACACAATTACTCCAAACTAGACAACATAAATATTTCGTGTAATGTAACCATTTTTAAAAAAAAAAAGAATTATCTAAACGATCGTATGATTTTGACCATTAGAGACAAAAAAAAAGAAGTTAATGTTAAGTAAGTTTTTTCTAACCTTTTTAGTAAGAATAAAATGTATAAATTATGATATAATAATTATCATTAAAAGAATATGTTATTATACTACAGATAAATTTGAAGATAATCGAGTTATTTGTTTTTTTTTTTAATCAAGTATCTCAAATGTGAGTAGATACATTATATATATAAAAAAAAGAGTAAAATTGTTAACATAAGCATAAACTCGTAAGCTAAGCCAACTTCCTCATCCTTGAAAAATAAAATAGCAAATTTATGACTCACTTTAATAATAATAATATATATTAGTATTTAAGTTAAAAATAAAAAATTAAATTAAAATATTAATATAATAATCATCAAAGTGAGTATTTTTTATTGGAAGGTATCAAAGTATTACTCCGTAACTAGAAATTGGTCTTAGAGATCGAGTTTCAGCTCGAAGAGAAGCTAATTTTCTTAAGTAAATAAATTGACAAAAATGGTTTCTTGAGGAACAATTTATTTCCTTATATATATATATATATATTAAATAAGGAGAAATGTCATTAATATTGTCTCTAATTATGCGGAATTTATTGAAAATTATGATTTAAAAAATGTCTATTGAAAAATAGATCCCACTAAAACTTAAGATTTTTAATGCATATCGACATCAGTGTTAATGAAAGTGTGATACATTATAAAGGTGAGAGGCCATGCGTGGGGTATTATTAAAAGTTGAAGTCCTCCTCTAACACTACCCAACTAAATTATTTGCAATGACCAACTATTCATAAGAAAAGACACATTAATCATTACAAAAAATGAAAATCACACTAGATAGAACCAAACAAAATGAAAATTTAGTAGTTGATGCATATTACAAAAAAAAAATATAAATTAATACTAGAAAGAACATCATTACAACAAATAAAACTAAGTTTATTGTCGATCCCGATATTAGAAAGTTTCTCAGTATAATAATTGTCTATTTGAAAATTTTGAAAATATTTACCTTTAAAACATTGTAAATTTTTTAAGATACTTCATCTATTCTTCAACAATCTTAAGAAAAATAAAATAAAAACCAAAAATAGAATCATATTCTAGCCACAAACAATATAACTATGATCTTAGACAATAGTTTTAAAATGTTTTTTAATCCAAATAATATTAGACATCTTTCTAAACATGATTTAGAGTAGGGATGAACTCATCTCCACAATTATTGTATAAATCCTATTGTCTAAATTTTTCCTATGGAAGAGATATAAATATGAATAATAATCAATTGTTTAAATTAAGTAGGAGGATGAGATTTTGTACATCCATTATCATGTTCATACCCATTTCAACACCTACATAATTTTTTTAATATTGAGCGTTTTCTATAATTTTTTTTTTTATAAAAAAATATAATTAATATTTAAGATAGTAAAAAGGTAATATATTCTTTTTTCGACAAAAGAAAAGAGGACGTAACATAAATTTCATACCATACCCATTAAGTATAAAATATGAGAATGAAAATTAAACTTGCCTAACCCTCTATCCCAACTTTGAAGCCCAAATTTTTAAAGAACCTTATATAATTTTTAAAAAATAACAAAATCAATAACATCATTATTTATATTTATTTTAAGAGAAAAATTAATTAACACTGTAGACAATTTTTTTTGACTAAAAGGCGTATACAACTTTCAAGAGAATTTAAAATATCATTAGAATAGTAAAAAATTGAGCTTGGAGGAAATTGTTTCAAACGAAGACTAAATTTCTGGAGAATTACTTCTACGTTCTTGTCCAATCTACTTATTTTAAAAATAAATATTTTTTTTTTCTTATTAAAAGTAAGTCCTATGCTTTTTAAATGGTTTATTTTTTAAATACTTATTTTAAATTTTAAAAAATTACTCCAATAATATTATGAACATGTACTGTTCATTTATATATTTTAAATGTAATTGTCCGTTCAATTCTAAAATCTCAATTATGTGAGATTAGGATTATAAAAGCATCTATATTTATATATTATTTATCAATAATTTTTTTATAAAGAAATGCTGGTTATATTCTTTTATCAATATTCTTATAAAAATGATTTTAGACACATGATGATTTGAAACATATCTTAATCGGGTGATAGTAAATGTATTCATGTGTGTGTATATATATATAACATGGTATTATATATACTATATTTAACGACTTCGACTTCAACCTCAACAATTTGTTCCGCAGACCCAGCCTACCTCCTCACTGCCATGGATTCGTTGCGCGTCGCCACTACACCGCCACCTCTTCTCCGCCGACAAGCTCTCTACCAAATGACGCGCCACCCCCTTGCGGCGCGTCCCAGCCCCAAGCCCTTCATCGCCGCCACGCTTTCCACGCCGCCAGAGGCTGCGCACTCTTCTTCCTATGCTGTCGTCGTTGAGGATGCCCCGACGGTGGCTCCCCCGCGCCTCCGGGTCTCGCCTGATGCCCTCCAGTACCCACCCGGATACGTCGGCGCGGTTCCTAACCGGTCCCGCCCCGACAGTGGTGGCGACGGCGTGATGAATGCGATGAATTATTTGACGAATATTCTCACCTCGAAGGTCTATGACGTAGCTATCGAGACCCCTCTGCAATTGGCGCCAAAGCTTTCTACGAGACTCGGGGTTAAGGTTTGGCTCAAGAGAGAGGATTTACAACCTGTAAGTTCCCACCACCTTTGTTTCATCTGGGTCGAGATCAATTTTTGATTTTGATGTGCAATGAGTGTTAAAATGCTTCATTATTTACCTAGTGCTATTAAAAAGTAGAGTTTAGTACGTCCGAACACACCGGGGCTCATCTTTGTCTTTTAATTAATTGTGGAAGATATAACTTTTAAGTTCACTATTTTGAAAGTATCGTTACAAGACTTTCCTATACATGACAATATGTCTCGGCAGTTTCAAGGAAAAAATATTGTTGTTAATAAAATATTTCAGTGATGTAAATGGCTATATTTTTGCTTGAGATGGAAGGAACTGTTGTTCAGTCATAATTTTTTATTTTTACCCCAGTTGTTGGTTTTAAGTTTTAGCAGTGAAGGGCTTAATACATTTCCTAGATTTTGAAACAAATGGAACATTAAGATATGCTATATGGTTTAGTAAAAGATGAGTGTTATTGAATGAGCATTTGAAATTGGGTGTAGGTTTTCTCATTTAAGATTCGTGGAGCTTATAATATGATGGCAAAGCTTCCCAGGGAGTTGTTGGAAAAGGGGGTTATCTGCTCGTCTGCTGGGAATCATGCTCAAGGAGTTGCATTTTCTGCCAAGAGATTGAATTGCAGTGCGGTGATTGTTATGCCTGTTACCACCCCGGAAATCAAGGTGTGTTTTTGCTTATATATTTGCTTTTTCCTGCTTTCTTTTTTGTGTGTCTTTGATTATATCCCAGTGAAATAAAAATTGTTCAATTAAGTTGCGTTTTTGTTTCTTATGACTTTGTAGTGGAAATCTGTGGAGGCGCTGGGTGCTAAGGTTGTGCTTGTGGGGGATTCATACGATGAAGCACAAGCATATGCTAAGAAGCAGGCGGTAGAGGAGGGTAGGACTTTCATACCTCCTTTTGATCATCCCGATGTCATCATGGGTCAGGGAACAGTTGGGATGGAAATTGTGCGCCAAATGCAGGGTCCATTGCATGCAATCTTTGTTCCTGTGGGAGGGGGTGGTCTCATTGCTGGTATTGCTGCTTATGTGAAGAGAGTTAATCCAGAGGTTTACATGATGCTATGTTATTGGTTGTTGTGATTTTGTATGGCTTTCTTTATTAAGAGAAATTGTTATTGATGTCTAGTATGAATACATAGGTGAGGATTATTGGGGTGGAACCCTCTGATGCAAATGCAATGGCGTTGTCATTCCATCATGATGAGAGAGTAATTTTGGACCAGGTTGGAGGATTTGCAGATGGTGTGGCTGTTAAAGAGGTTGGTGAAGAAACTTTCAGAATATGCAAGGAGTTGGTAGATGGTGTAGTTCTTGTAAGCCGAGATTCAATTTGTGCGTCAATAAAGGTAACATTCTTTTGTTTGCGAAGTTTACATTCTAAGTCTCTGATGCATTATATATTTTCCAAATTTATATTTTTGACTTCATATATATGATATATTTGCTTCTTTAGCATCTTTTGTGCATATTTTAGGAACTTTATTGTGTCTTGTCAAATGAAGTAAATCTATACTCACTACTCATGAAAAGTATAGAGATCTTTTGCTCAAGCTAATTGTTCTCATGCTGTGCCATCTAATGTTCTTGATAGATGATCAGAAATTTGTTAAGTGTTTTAATGAGTTAACAATTGAGATTTGCTTGATGACTTATGAACCCGAGCCAGCTAGTAATATCAAATTTTAAATTGGTAGCTGGAGGACTATAGTGCATATAATATCTAGAGGAACTAGAATATCCTGACAAACTATTTCTAGTTTTGTGTTGTTAAAGAATTACCAAGTTCTTTTATATATTTGGGATTTTTTTTTTCATTATCTTGTTTAAGGCTGGATGAAGGAGACTGGAGAGAGCAGTGGTAGTAGTTGGAAGAACCTTTTGTGGAATTACTTAACTCTAGTAGCTACTAGCTATTAATCGGGAGGCATGTGTTATATTTAGATGAACTTGTCTATTAAATTCACCTGTACTTTTAGAGGCTGTTGTTGACATTTTCTGTATTTGGTGCTTAGGCTGTTCCATTGTTGGAGTTCTATTGATCCAAATGTAGCTCGTCTATTCGTATCATCAGAATTGGGGACTTAATTTACATAGCCCTTTGTTTGTCTTGTACATTTAATGAAAAACAGTACATTTTTTGTATAACTTGAACTTTATGGATTTTGACAAGAATAAAACTTCTTGCAGGATATGTTTGAGGAGAAAAGGAACATATTGGAACCAGCAGGTGCACTTGCACTTGCTGGAGCTGAGGCATACTGCAAGTATAATGGAATCCGGGGTGAAAACATTGTAGTAATAACCAGTGGAGCAAACATGAATTTTGATAAACTTCGTGTTGTAACTGAGCTAGCTAATGTTGGTCGTAAACAAGAGGCTGTGCTGGCCACTATTATGCCGGAGGAACCTGGCAGTTTCAAACAATTTTGTCAATTGGTATGTCTGCTACTTTGGCTAACATTTTTTTCTAGAAGTTCTCTTCACGTTCTTATTTTCTATCTCTTCCGGTAGGTGGGGCAGGTGAACATCACAGAATTCAAATACAGATACAACTCTGATAGAAAGGCTGTTGTCCTTTACAGGTGAGATCATAACTGCCTGATTATCTGTTTTCTTCATCCATCGTCAATCCATTTTTTGAAGAGAAATATGTTCGCTGAATATTGACATCTAAGAAGCCCAGACACGGATACGGGCACGGATACGACACGGACACGGAGATACGGCTAAACTGAAAAGGACACGGGACACGGCTATATATAAATTAAAATGTAGTAATATATTTTGTTATAAATTAAAATGTAGTAATATATTTTGTTTAACTTTTACTTTTTGGAAATTTTAATATTTTGTTTGAGATTTTGTTTAGATTTTATCTGAGATTTAGTGTGGAAGAGAAGAGGTCTTTAAAACACTGAACGGCGTTTTTTTTTCTAACTTTTCTGGCGTGTTCAAGGAGGGAAACGTGTCTCCTCCGGCGTATCCAGAAAGAGGGCCGTTTCTGGCCCAATAAAAAGCATCCGACACCGTGTCAGGCACTCTTCTGCCCTGTGTCCGTGTCCGTGGTGTATCGGAAACACCGACGACGCCATTTTGGCCGTATCCGAGCTTCACATCTCTCTGTCCTAATTTTAGTTTTCATTGACTCTCAAATTCTCTACGGAAACTATCTGTTATCAACTTTCTATTATTATTGATATATATCTGTTAACAAATAGTATTATGTTAAGACGGACCAATAACATGCTGTGAATGTGCAGTGTTGGGGTTCACACAGTCTCCGAACTAAGAGCAATGCAGGAGAGGATGGAATCTTCTCAGCTTAAAACTTACAATCTCACAGAAAGTGACTTAGTGAAAGACCACTTGCGTTACCTGGTATGTTGGCCTCACAAATTTCCTTCATAGCGAAGGTTATTATATCATTTCCCTTTTCTCAACAGTATTCCCAACCACTAAACAATATAACATTATTGTTGTTAGGTGTATTCATAAAACATGCATCTCTCAGGAACTGTTGAATGACCAACTCTGTGTTTGTATTGTTGAACTAAGTTAATGTTGTTCTGAGTACATTTCAGATGGGAGGCAGATCAAATATACAGAATGAGGTTCTTTGTCGTTTTACCTTTCCAGAAAGACCCGGTGCCTTGATGAAATTTTTAGACCCCTTCAGTCCACGTTGGAATATTAGTTTATTCCATTACCGAGGGGAGGTGGGAACTTTTTTTATTTTCTATTCCTTTACTCAAACACACAACATGAGGATATTATGTATATTGAAGAAAACTTAAAAAGGCTGTTCATTTGGTCATTTTGGTGTTCTATGATCTTAATGCAAATCTTTGTTATACAAATTACTGAGGTGAATCTTGAATTTTGATTGGACAATAACACTAAAAGCACTTAAAATAACTGCATCTAATTTTTGGCTAGTATGCACTTTCTTTCCTTTTCCTTTGACCGATGTATATCTGATGCCATCCTTATACTTGTTGACCAACAGGGTGAGACTGGAGCAAATATTCTAGTTGGTATTCAGGTACCTAAAAGTGAGATGGATGAATTCCATGACCGTGCCAACAGACTGGGATACGATTATCAAGTGGTGAATAATGATGATGACTTCCAACTACTAATGCACTGATGATGGTTTTAGGCACTTGTCATTATTGTGCATTTGAGTGGACAAGATGTCCATATTTAATATTTCATCGATCACCTCTAAAAGTTTCGATGTGGGGAAGCCGGAAAGAAAGTGGCCCTTCAGACATGTAATTGGTTGATAGAGGAAGTAGCTCTTATTATCTAGTGAGGCATCTTGTCACAATTTTTATAATGTGTAATTTTATCTTTTGTTTTTTATTTTGGAAAGCATGGTGGAGTCCTATAATATTGTTGACTGGTCTTTTTTCCCTGTAATATAAGCCTCTCAAAAGGGTCGTTTGCTAAACTCAGCAGCCTGACCATTGTGGTGCAGCGTTTAATATGTTCAAAAACTTGAACTTTTCGTCTAGCATTAATGGAACAACAATAATGAAGAGCAACCTTTGGTGACAATGCTGACACTATTATATGGGGTTGGCCTACTTTTATTAATATTTAATCTTGTGCAGGGCATTACCTACTCCACTTATGCATATATATGAAAGTTATTTCTGTTTTCTTAAAAATGACTTTTGAATTACATGTTTAAGAGTGAAAATTAACTTTTGGATGTAATTAAAGAATTACTTCTGAACTGTTTAATGGATTGTATACTCTGAAGCTGTAAAATCATAAAAGCTCTTTTTAGATTCCATATTTAGGAAAGTATAATTTGACTTTTGAGTTGTAGAATCCAATAAGAATAAAATAAAAAAAGTTATATATTTACAGGATTACAAAACACAAATAAAGAGGTGAAGGAAGATAGAGCCTCATGTGCATTAATCTTAAAACACAGCTTAAGGGAAGAAGAATCCAAGTATCATTCATTCTATTTCTCTTAGCAGCTCATGCTGATTAAGCAGAGTTTAATCTGACCCAATATTTCATGAATTCTGATGATCCAAATCCCATTAGATAAAAGAGGTGTTTTTCCTTCTTTTATACATTGGATTTTATATAATAAATTTGAAACTCTGCAAAACAAAAATGCTTGTTTGCTGCAAATTGAATGGCCATGACACAACAATTTAAAGGCGTGGCAACGAGGCATCAGCGTGGGAAAAATTTGGCAAAACATTGTTGCCACTGAATCCCAAAGGACAAATTCTCCCTGCACCATATCAATTTCAATCTAACATCCTATTGAAAATAACAAATTAGTTTCAGAACCCTTTTTTTTAAAAATATTTCGAATTTAGATTCCAAAAATTCTTATATCTCAAATACAATTTCAATTTTCTATTCTAATTTTTTTTTTCTGAAATGTTTTTTTTTATTGATAACATTTGTAGGCTGTAGCAGCCATGTCGGGATGCGCAAAGGTTGTCCAGCTCACGCACCCACGTCCCCTTCCTCTGCTTCACTCTTTTGTAATTCAGTGACGTGTCTTGTAGAACTTCTTTCTCCCCACCCCAGTATTACACTTTCTGCAAATAAACATACTCTTTAAAAATTACACTGTTGTAACGCAGGTTTGGTGAATCAGAAGAATACAGTGGAAATATGTAATAGATGTGTTATTCGTATAAAATATTTACCTAGTTCATCAATTATTACTTTTTGTTTTAGAAAATTTGATTCATTGTTGCTAATAAAATTTATTTTCTCAATATTTTTTGTTTCCTTTTCCACAATACATTTTAAAGAAAACTGGACGTGTTAATATGTAAAAATGAATAGAAATACTAAAAAAATTATTTGTCAACCACCAAAAATATTTCCACACGATCAGCCGAAACGTAAGCAAACATTTTTCTGGAAACTATAACATGATACCAACACTCATACGGACATGTAAAATTTCTAAAATGTAGGACACGGAGACATGAATCTATATATTATATAATTACGAATTATATAAATTAATAATAAAAATTTATGTGCACAAATATGTTTTAGATTATTTTTTGGAGCAAAAAGATGTTTTTCATGACTGGTTCACAATGATTTTTTTTCTTATTTTTATAATCATAATGACAATTTATACAATAAAATTTGAATTTTTAGAAAATTAATGTATTTTTCTTTTTTAAAATTGTGTTAGAACTATATTAGAATTGTCAGAAATCTAACAAATACTTTTTGAATTGGACACTTCACGGATACGTGTCCTATAAGTGTCATACGAGTGTCGATGTTCGATACGAGTATCAGACACCGACATGTCATTTAAGAGGAGTGTCTGAGCTTCATAGACTATAACACACTTTATTACATTTGATTACATTTTTAGTTTTTATAATAATAATAATTAAATAAATAGATAAACATATTACTAAAAATAAAGTAAATAATAATGTTAATAAATAAAATCAATTCTTTTGTTTCGTGGATGTTCAAGGCTGTTTCTCCATTCATCGTATAGAATATCATTTGTATGAACAAAACATTTGATATATAGAATGATTTAAAGGGTGATGTTCTCACAAGAAAAATGTGATTCATATTTGTGATCGTGAGGAGATGATTTATTCTTTCAAACAAAATTTTGATGATGATGAACATAATCATGAAGGTTCAAAGTCAAAAAGTGCAGTTTCAACAAATTGATTTTACTCTTTAGCAGTATCAAACATTGTTAACTCTTTTACAATACAGTCCAAATCCAGTAATAGTAACAATGTTTCTAATAAAGTCTATGTTTTCCTTTCAACATGACAATACAAGATGATAATAAATTTATTTCTTCCTTCAATTATTGGATTCTTGATAGTGGTGTTACTAACCACATTTGTTCATCCTTAACTCATTTTACTTCATATCATTAAATTAATCATATTTGTGTAAAATTAAAAAATGGAAATCAAATCATTGTCAATTATTCTGAAAGTGTTTCTCTCAATCAAAATCATGTCATAAACAATGTTTTATATATTCCTTGTTTCACTTTTAATCTTTTTCAATAGCAAAATTCAATGATAATTTATCTTGTATTCTTATCTTTGACTCTAATGGTTGTCACATTCAAGACAATAACTCTTGAAAATAATTGGTTTAGCTAAGATAGAAGATAAGTTTTATATACTCAGGATCCCATCCTATCAGAAACTTCAAATCAAACGCACAAAATATGCATATACCATCAATATTGTTAATGTAAGTGCTAGTGATTTAGAAACTCTTTTGACATTTTCTATTAGGGCATGTTTCAAACAAATGTATTGATGTTATCGGGACTAAATTTCCTTTTGTTAAATATAAAAAATCCTTCAGCTTTTGTTGTAGCAATCTCGTCCATGAAATTTGTATTTCATGGCTAACCATAAACCATAAACCCTAAACCCTAAGCTCTAAACCTTAAAAATAATAAGAAGTGATAATGAGATATTTTTTGTGTGAACAAATGAATAGTGCATCAAACGTCATGTGTCAATACTCCAACAAAATAGCACAATTGAAAGGAAACATGGTCATATATTAAATGTACCAAGAGTTCTCACGATACAATCTCATTTATCCAAAATTTATTGGTCATATTTTGTGATACATGTTGCACATATTATAAACATGCTTCCAACACCTGTTTTAAATCATTCTTCTCCTTATGAAATGCTTTACAAAACTTCCGCAGATTTTAATGGATTAAAGGTGTTTGGATCTTTATACTATGCAAGCACTTTGTCAACAAACAAAGGAAAATTTGATTAAATGACATCATAATGTGTTTTTATTGGTTTTAAAAGGGGGACAAAGAGAAATTTTTGTGTCTAGGGATGCTGTTTTCTATGGACATGTTTTTTCATATCAAAGGAATCAAGATACTAGCAATGAAACTAACTGTCCTAACATTCATGATCAATTTTTTTTACTAAAGATCAACCTATTTTGAGTCAGTCATCACAAGTCATTCTTACACCCTGTGGTAACTATGAAAATAACAGTAATAATAATTATGAATCAAACATTGAGGTTCCAGAAAAAGTTTGTTTTTATATAGACCAAAACCTTAATGAAGATCATGACACAAATTTTTTTTAAATCAGATCAGCTATCTGGATGAGTACCAGAATATAAAGACAACTTGAGTATCTAAAGGATTATCATTGTAATCTTAATGTTTCCAATATATCTTCAACATCTAAATATCCTTTTAGTTCTATTTTGTCTTATAACAATTTATCACATCCTTACACATTATAGAAAAAGAATTGAGATGAACAAAAGAGAAAAAAGGAAAGTAAAGGATACTAGAATAAATATTTTTTCTATTTTTTTTCTTTGAGAAAAGTTTCTTTAACACCATCAACAGTAATAACATACCTTTAACAAATACTTATAATAATATATAATATATATTTTGAATTAAAAAATAGAATAAAATATTAATTTATTGGAATGTGAACTGTGTGTTTTTATTCACTAAAAAAAAATTAGTATTATCTATGGATTTTTACCCACGGATCTGAGTCCGTAGGTAAATTCAGCATTACTTACGAACAACATTACCTACAGATTCTGAATCCGTAGGTAAATTCAGCATTACCTACCATATTACCCACGGATCTTATTACCTACCAACTTTTACCTACGAATCTCTATTACCTACCAACTATTACCCACGAATCTCTATTACCTACCACCTATTATCATAATAATTATATACATAATATTAAAAATATTAATATAATATGAAGAATTATAAAATCATAATTCATAATATTAATAATATTTAAAATATTTAATAATATTAATAATATTTAATAATTATTTAATAATATTTGATAATTATTTAATAATATTTGATAATTATTTAATAATATTTGATAATTATTTAATAATATTTGATAATTATTTAATAATATTTGATAATTATTTAATAATATTTGATAATTATTTAATAATATTTGATAATATTAATAATATTTGATAATATTAATAATATTTCATAATATTAATAATATTTAATACTATTTAATAATATTAATACTGTTTAATAATATTAATAATATTAATACTGTTTAATAATATTAATAATATTAATAATATTAATAATATTAATACTGTTTAATAATATTAATAATATTAATACTATTTAATAATATTAATAATATTTAATACTATTTAATAATATTAATACTATTTAATAATATTAATAATATTAATACTATTTAATAATATTTTATAATATTAATAATATTAATAATATTTTATAATATTAATAATATTTTATAATATTAATAATATTAATAATATTTTATAATATTAATAATATTAATAATATTTTATAATATTAATAATAATAATATTATTAATATTTAATAATACTAAGAATTTTAATAATATTAAGAATATTTGATATTATTAAGAATATTTAATAATATTAATAATAATAATAATATTAAATATATGAAAAATGTTATTAATTTTTATTTTATTAATTATATTAATATTGATAATTATACTCATAAGTATAATAATAATCATAACATGACAACAAAACTTGACTGGTGTAATGGTTAAAGCTTATGAAAATTCTTCAAGGGACTCCAACCTCTTGCAGTTTAGTTCTAACATTAATTATAATTGTCATATCATATATAATAATTGATAAAAATAATCATAAAAATTTGCAAAAAATAATATATGTAAATAATAATTGAAAATAAAAAAAAATATTTAAATAATAATTAAAATTTTAAAAATAAAGTATATTAACATTACCTACAAACTGCAGTTCGTGGGTAATTGTTGTTTTCGTTACCTACGAACACAATGTCCGTAGGTAAATTACTTTTCTTGTAGTGATTGTTGACAGTGTCAACATATCAACACCCCTTTTCTCTACTTAAATCAAAGTAGAAGGTTTGAATATATACAAGCAATACACACTCATTTTAGGTGTAGTTAAAGAGACAAAATGTTAAACAAATAGTCAATAAAGACTAAAATAAAAAAATACACAATAAAAGCTAAACACGTGTACAAAGTTAAACAACTAAAAATAAAAAAAAATAAAAAAAATTCATATTAGTTTCCTTCTAAAAGCCTTGTATCCATATCCTTTGTTAATATTTGATATCTCAGTCAAACTCGACTATTCCAAGATTAGTGACTCAATATCATAATTAACAAGGGTTAAATAGTAAACAATCCACAAATCATTATTAGAGACACTTGAATATATATGAGTCTAGCTTAATTATCCATATAGGTAAAAGTCCAATACAATCATTATAAATAGTAAATACTCCAAGATTAAAAGATAATGAATCTATAACTTTTTATTCATATGTACCCTAAATATAATTTAAGTATCGAAGTATAATTGTAGACACCCTATCACAAAACTAAAACAGGTATCAAAAGACAAAAACACCAAAAACCGAATGAATTAACACCAAGTATAAGTAACATGCCGTTGGGCACGAACATGAATTATTATTCTTTAATGAAGATTCAAATGATTATATACAATAAAATAATCTTTACATAATATTTTCTGCATACTCAATTACTAATTCAGTCTAGCTTATAAACTCAAAATTTTCCTAATCCTTAAAGCAAGATAGAAGAGGCATGCATAGTAAAACAAAACAAAAAATTCTTAATAGAATACATAACAAAATAATATCAAATTTAGTTTAGCTAATAACAAGATTATATAAATATAATGAATAAATTTGTAATTCTTTTGTTACTCTCCCTTAATTAATTAGTCTATAAACCAGTCGTGCTTAAATATAATACTTGAAGTAATGAAGTATGTAATATTATATTAGAGGAACATAAAAAAAAATTAGGAAACAAAATAATAAAAATAGTATATTAAAGAAGCTAGCCTTTAAATAAAATAAGCCAGTGTCATTTTATTAAAATATAAATAAATATGATTTATTAAAACTTAAAAAGGTGAATACCTATTTAAAAATTAACAAAGATAAATATGATTTTATTAAAAATATAAATATACATTCTAAAGAGTAAAGAGTTTATATAGTTTATGTAAATAGATTCTATACAAAACCTAAGATATTTGATATATCTTTTACTGGTCAATCGATAGAATTTATGTAATCTAATTATACACTATTATATTAAATTTATTAATGTTTAAATTATGCAACAATATTTTAATATTTTAAATTGCTAGTGGCATAAATTTTTCTTACAAGGAATCATACCCGATAAAGGAATCAGATTCGGTAAGAAAATTGACCACTGATGAAATTTCACGCAGAAACAATAGATATGTTAAAGAACTTCTGAATTCTCTTTTTGTTCGCCCATTGCATGTTTCTTGATCTTCACCTCAATATTAGAACGACACGTTGAGAAAATCATACATGCAGAAACGACACGTCTAAACGAAAAAAACAAAGAAAAAAACTTAATATGAGAATCTTTCGCACTGTACACTATTACATTAATATAAAAAGAAGAAGAAGTTCGTTATGTATATTTTTATTGTTGTTCTCTTTATGTACATATATACACATAAAAATTCATATAAGAAAATTACACTTAAATAATATTTTATAGTTTTAACTTTTAAATATTGTTAGTAATAAATCCATATTATCAAATAATTAAAAATCATATTAAACATTATTTAAAAGAATATTAAACAGTTTAACTATGTATAACAAATATAATCAACAAATATAATCTAAATTTTGTTCACACTTGAGAGGAAATACTTGTGTCATCACGTGAACTGTCTCTCTAAACATCACATCAAACGAGTTCAAACATCAAAGTAAGTATTTGAAAATAGATTTTTGAAAGATTTTAATTTTATTAAAATTAATTATTGAAAATTGATTTGTGTTTACATATTTTTATTTTGAAATTAAGATGGTAATAAAATTCAATATATAATTTTATCACACTAAAAAATATGTAAAATTGAGATTTCACTCTCGGGTATTTGCTTAAAGTCACATTATGAAAATAATTTTAAACCGTAATTCACTGCTTTGGATTCTAAAGTTTCCTTCATTTCGCATCTCTTTTGGGTAAAAAAGAGACGACAAAACCAAACAGTTACATACAATAATTTCTTCTGCTACCATCAAATGTAACTGGTGGTGAAGAATCCGAGACAGCTGTAGTATGAATCAAAAGGTGGTTGTGGTGCTTGTTAAATAGACTTAGTGTGTTGTGCTTGTTCTTGCAAAACCATACACTGAGATACTTGGGTTATCAGAAATGAGTGATAAAAAATGGAATTGTGCAGAGTGGCTTTCAGGAGACCTTTTAATGTTGAAGGTTATCATGATGATAGTGCCTTTCTTCATACTTACATTACTTGCTTCTGAGAAGAAAAAACATCTTTGCAAATGGGGTTTTGTTGAAAGCTGTTCATATAATTCCACCTTCGATCAATATGTAAGACCTCACTTCTTCTTCCATGCTTTTAGTCTTTGAATATTAATGGTGATTTTCTTTCATGTAGTTTTTAGAATGATTATTATAATACTCAACAAATGAGGATACAGGGAATACTCACTTCTTTTTTTCTGCATGCAAAAACAAACTAGGATAATACTTGTTTATTCATAAGATAGAGAGGATAATCAAATGAAAATGTAATATGAATTGATTAATGTCACCTCTTTCTTTTTATTCTCTCCATTTTTTTCTAATTAATAATAATAATACATTACAAGTTTTGAATTACCATATTTATAAAATAAACATTTCTCATCATTTGTTTGAAGGTGATTGAGATTTATGTTAGTAACCATGGATGAGTAGAGCTAAGTTTTTCTGGTGTTTTTATGACAAAAGAATGAGATGTTCTTGTAACAAAACACCAAATGAATCTTGAATCTTGTTATAGTAGATTTACTTCTTTATTATTTAGATCTGCAAAGTTGTATTTTAAATCAATTTACTTACACTGTTTTACAGTGACTTATTTAATGTTATTTCACAATAATGAAAATAAACATAAAAATATTTGTAATTTATAAATAAAAGTTAAATATATTTTTATTTTGTTCAGTCCTAATTTAATACAAAATTTAACAGTCTAATATTTTGTATCTTAATTTATATATATATATATATATAGTAATTTTATTAAGTACTTTATAATAAAAAAATTAGATGAAAAGACATGTTATAATTTTTTAAATAACTTTATTATATTTATAAATATTTTTGGATGTTTATAAATAAATTATATAATTTTATAGTTAAAAATTATAATACAAAATCAAGTATCATACTTTAAGATATATATTTATATTTTTTATTAATGTTGATAATTAATTCAAACATATAAAATTATATTTAAATATAATAAGTAATTTGATTTGGTTTTATTATATAAAATAAAAAAATTATTAATTTTAATTATTTTTAGTTGTTCAGTTTTGATCATAATTAAAATATAACAGTTTTAGAAGAAAAAAAAACTACTAAAAAGACTACTATTTTAGAATTGAAGGAGTATATTTTTGACAAAATGCTAGTAAATGTTTTATTTCCTTTTATTTTAGGTATAAAAACAATTTAAAAGTAAAAATGACATAAGCTTATCAATAAGAGTCTATTACTAACTTCTGTAGAGTCTAAAATTGGTTTTGTTTTGAAAAGTAGTCTAAACTTTTATTATTTAAAACATTATTTGGCTAAAAAAATATTATGATTAAAATTTTTTGCTGAAAAAAAATTATTAATTTTTTTTTAAATCCAATCTGGTTGATATATGATTTTTTTTTCTTTTAAATTCAGAACAAATAATTATGTCAAATTTTTGCAAATATCTCTTTTTGAGGGTTATAGAGATTAAATATAAATAAATTTTAATTCATTTAAAACTATTCAAACTAATTCTAAATAATCTGTCTATGAAACCTATGGGGCATCAAGAATAGAGAAACCACTTATAAGACATCTACCATTCATCACTTCATCATGCTAACAGTGTGGTTATTATGAAAATCAAGTTTCAAACTTTTTTTAAGCTTTTGTATATTATTCTAGCATTTGAAATCTTAGTATTTGATAGTTTAACTAAAATCACTTACTTGTGTTGTTTGAACAGAATCAAACAGAAGTTTTCAATCTCTCCAAACCTTCGTTCAATCTATCAAACTTGGATGAGACTAAAGTTTTGAATGCTTTCGAAACTTCTGTGAATGAATCTAGTGAACCTCACCTACCTCATGAGCAAAATGGAGAGTCAACCATCTTAGATAATATCGAGATTGGTTTGGCACAAGCTCGAGCTGCAATCAGAGAAGCCAGAAATGGGACCGGAACACCAGATTCAGATTATGTTCCCAAAGGTCCAATGTATTGGAATGCTAAGGCATTTCACAGGTACAACTATTCCATGCATTGTTGGTCATAGTGACCCATTAAAAATATGTATTGTAATATTAAATCCCAATCAATATGGAGAAAGACCATATGTGCATATCAATTCTTTCAACACCATAAGCAAAGAAGAACTCATGCATTTTCTTGTTCTATTCATTGTTCATAACAAACTACTCATTAATCATTCTGTTCTTAAACTGTGTTGCTACCACAGGAGCTACTTAGAAATGGAGAAACAGTTTAAAGTATTTTCCTATGGAGAAGGGGAGCCTCCAGTTTTCCACAATGCACCATGCAAAAGCAAATACTCCATGGAGGGTAACTTCATGCATGCTATTGAAATGAATAACCATTTTCGAACTAAAGATCCCGAGGAAGCACATGTGTTTTTCCTCCCTAGGGTTGGATATGGGTATGAAGGAGTCTCACAAGACTTAAGTCCCGTGAAGAAAACTGCCACAGATTATGTCAGTGTCATTGCAGCAAGATATCCTTATTGGAATCGAAGTCTTGGAGCAGATCACTTCACCCTTGCTTGCCATGACATGGTACCTCTAACTTTCCTTGCATTGTTGATTTAAAAGGCATAAATATTTAGAGTTAAAATTTGTTTATGTTTGCTTCAGATATTTAGATGATTACATGTATATATTAATTTTCATTGTTTTTTTTGTGTGTTTAGTGCCGAGGGACATCATTATCCTTACCTACTCCGCACAAGAACTCTATTCGTGTACTTTGTAATGCCAACACATCTGAAGGATTTAAGCCTGCAAAGGATGTCTCATTTCCTGAAATCAATCTCAAAATCAGTTCAATAAGGTTCATTGGTGGGCAATCTGCATCTAAACGTTCAATCCTGACTTTCTTTGCAGGGGGAGTTCATGGCCCCATTGCACCAGTTCTTCTTAAACATTGGGAAAATAAGGATGAAGATATTCAGATTCTCAAGTATCTTCCAAAGGGGATTTCTTACCATGAGATGATGAGGAAGAGCAAGTTTTGCCTGTGTCCTAGTGGGTATGAGGGGGCTAGCCCTAGAGTGGTGGAGGCAATTTACACTGGCTGTGTTCCTGTGTTCATTTCTGAGCACTCTGTCCCTCCTTTCAGTGATGTTTTGAATTGGAAGTCATTTTCAGTTGAGGTTTCGGTGAAGGACATTCCTAACTTGAAGGAGATATTGATGAGTATTCCTCCAAAACAATATATAAGAATGCAGAGAAGAGTGGAACAAATTGGAAGGCACTTTGAAGTACATTCTCCACCCAAGCGTTTCGATGTGTTTCACATGATCCTTCACTCTGTGTGGCTTAGGAGACTCAACTTGGAAGTTCACCATGATCAAAGCATTGGAAGTCAGTGATGGCTTGGCTATGTTTAATGAATCGTTCAATGCAGTTTCACTTTCACAATAATACTGTATTGGTGTTGTGTTTTGTCTGTTTCTGTTGTGTTTTGTCTGTTTCTGTTGTGTTTTGTCTGTTTTGTCTTGTTTAATCACAAGACTAAAACTATGGGACAAACTCTATCTTTGATTTTCATTTATATCAATGTTTGCATTTGCTTTACTCTCTTTAGTTTCTTGTTTTCATTGCAACATTTGAGGTTTTATTTTTGTTATCATTTCTCTCAGGTAATTAACTAAGAAAAAATATTGCTTATCTTCTATAAACAAACAACCATAGCTGTTTCATGTCCTCTAAAAATCCTTTTACCAGTTCAATTATTCAAAAATTTTTGAAAAAATACCACAATTTTGGAACACAGATTTTGGTACAAATATGGTTTGTCTCCTTAGGTAGATTTTGGAACATCATATGAAATTTTAACAACTCTAAAACATCTCATTTGACACAAGGAAGGGACAGTTGGTTTAAGGAAACATAACATCTCTTTTGTTTTCTTAGGATGACTACAGGACGTTTTAATATAAACTTTTTATATAAAATATTTTTAAATAAAAAAAATAAAATTATAGAATAAAAGTGATTTATATACTAAATAAAAGTGATTTATATACTAAATAAAAGTTAAGTTTTAGATAAAATATTAAGAAATATTTGTATTGACATACATACAAATTAATTTCAATTTATGAATTTTATTTTATTTTCTAAAAAATATTTGTGATAAAATTGATCTCAAATTTATGAATTTTTGTGTGGGTATAGATTTTCAAGTTATCCACGTTTACAGAGAAGAAAACTCTTCTTCTAATAATTTTATGGCAAATTCTTCCTGCACTACATCAATTTTAACCTCCACCATATCAATTTTTTAAATTTTCAAAGCTACCCTCCTGCACCATATCAATTTTAACCTCCACCATATCAATTTTTTAAATTTCCAAAACTACCCTTATTCCAAATTAAAAATTCCAAAATAATAATTATAATTGAGAAATAAAAGAATACATACTGGAAAAAAAATTCTAAACACAAAATTACAAATACATTCTGGATAAAAAATTTCAGAATTCAAAAATATGTTCCGAAAAATGAAATCCAAAATATTTCAGATAAAAATTTCAAAAATAATTTTTTCCATTTTTATGTAAGGTTATTTTCGTTATTTAGGAGGGGTATTTTTGTCATTTTCTAGAGTTGATTGGGTGCATGTTGAAATTGATATGGTGGAGGGAGAAATTGCCTAATTTTATTCACTATTTGCTACATATTTTTTAAAAACGGGTCATTATGCTGTTGATGACTTTTACTCTATGCAGCTCCTATTTATTTTATACACTCTCCACTTTACTATTTGTAACATATTTTAAAAAACTTAGGCCCATTTTGTTGTCTATTATTTTTACTCTATACAGTCCCTATTTATTTTATATACTCATCACTTTACTATTTGCAACATATTTTTGAAAATTTTGGGCCCATTTTGCTGCTCATGAGTTGTTCTATGCAGCACTATTTATTTTATACACCCATCAACTTTTAATTTCTTTTTAAATTATATATAATAAATATTTTAAACAAAATAATTTCTTAATAAAAAAACTCCATCAGACTTATTAGTTATTACAAATTACAAATGATATTTGAGTCAATGTTTCTTTAATGAAGATATCTAAAAACAATGTGCTCATGGGTTTAGTAGCATTTTTTGGCATAAATGTAAAATATTTTTATTTCTAACTATAGAAGGTTTAATCCTTTTAATTAAGATAATATATAACTTTCCTGTTATCCCAAATTATTTTAAACATTTGTACAGCAAATAAAATTAATAAATTTTTATAGTAATTTAAAAAGTACTATTTTGAAGAATATTTTATAAAAGTAAAAAAAAAAATAGATTCCTTACCTTTCTTTTAAAACCTCAACTTCTAAGTCTATAATCTAGTGAATTATTACGAGATACCATTAAAGAAAGAAAGAAAAAAGCAATTTCTTGAATCATCCTTGAAACTTATCCCTTTTACAAATACTTGTAATACAAATGATTTTTAAATACAAGTAAATGTTAACTATGTAAACAAATCCTATAATATTATAACTATTATATGTTTAATAAATTTAAATATTTATTACACTATTATATGATTAATAAATTTAAAATAAATAAATCTATACATATAATAAAAATATACATACAATAAACAAATTTAAAAGTGTTATATTTATGTAGCTAGCCGAACTATCAAATAATCTAAACATGTATTGTCGGCCTCGGCCGACACATACTCCAAATTATTTATGCTTTATGCGTCAATGATCGATGCAGTATTTTTTTTTTCACTTTCTCTTAGTGTCCTCCATTTTTTAGCTGCCTCACACAACATATTTGTTGTGGCGACTTTTTGTTCGTTTGGCTGACGCAATTCGCGTCCTACTCTTGGCCGACATAAATGTTACATAACTAATATTCCCGTTTTCTTGCAATGATCGAGTCTCTGAGTTTCAATTACAATGAGTTTTAATTACGAAAATTTATTGATGTTTGTTTAAGTCTCTAGATACATAGAGCATGTCATAAGTAAATGTTTAACCAGAAAAGAAAATTATATCATCATAACCATATTTTTTTATTTTATGATAACAAATACCAATATTTGTACCAAAAACAATTTAAATTAGATGACAAGAAAAAAAAATAAGAAAAAGAAGTATATTTATAGGGTTAAATAAGTTTTTTTTGTCTATGTACTGTAACACGAAATTGATTTTCGTCCCTAGTCCAAACTTCAAATCATCTAGGTGTTTTTGGTATGGAAATGATTGGAATGAGTCTTTCTGTGTGTAGAATTGGTTCAAGTCCAAAGTCTCTAGAGTGGTCTCGCTTGGGCATGACTGAGTTCGCTTGGATAAGATCCTTTGGAGGCTTTTGGCTTAGGCGTTTCATCCTTTTTTTTTTATCTTATATATTCTCATTTTGCCCTTTCATCTCAATTTGTTTTTAGAATCTTGAAATTAACACAAATTTAACCGATGAAATATGACACTTATAAAATATTTCACTTCATCAATCTATTGAAAGTAGTTATAATGAATATCAATATGCAATCAAAATAATAAATTTTAAAAAAATTATCAATCTTTAAAAAAAAAAACTAATAATTATTTCACATACAAAATAACCAATTTCAATTGTTTTCATATTATAAGTATTTAAATGATATAAAATTTAAATAAAAATAAAAATTAATTTATATTATAGTTCGGGAAGAAAAATATATTTAATTCTATATTTAAATAATACATACGCAGAAACAGAGTACTGTTTGTGTATTTCGAAATTGGAGTACATAAATAGAAAGAAACACGGAAATGGAAAAAAAGTTATATCTGTTTTCAAAAAATAAATAATATCGAGTCTGTGAAAAATGCCTTCATACTAAACTATAACAGGAGAAAAGAAAAAACATGAATAGAAGTCTCTGGTAAAGAAAAGCTTATAACAGGAGAAAAGAAAAAACATGAATAGAAGTCTCTGGTAAAGAAAAGCTTAGAGAAAAATGTTTGTGATCCTCTGCTATATATGTAGAGTTAAACAAGAATGTATATAATAGTGATAAGAGGAATCGTTTAACTCTTCGATTTGGTTACTCCTTCACCTAACATCATGCCACGATTTAGAGTTACCTATAGGCAGGTTCATGAAACATGTGATGATGTCAGGTTCTAAGGGACCGAACAACCACTTAATACTCATATACCTTAGTTTAATCCAAATACATGCACATCATCATATCATTTACGTAACATTAGATGTCACCACCAAGAACCATCTCCTGCTAACGTGTCACACCTTGCAACCATGCCTGCATCCACATGTCCACCTCCACTGCTCTTGCTCTCCCTTGCACCCACGTGTCACTCTACCCTCTCCTTTCCCTTTTCCATTTCTCATTCCGTTCACTCATATAAACCATCAACTCCTGCTTCCACTCCTCAACATCTCCATATCATATCCTATACACAGATCAAACTTCCAACTCAAAGTGCAAATACTGTCACAAAACCAAACAGATTTTCAATGGCATCGAGGCAACACGAGGAACGAGCTGAGGCAGCTTCGAAAATTGCTGCCAAAGAGCTTGAACAAGCCAACAGAGAGAGAGATCGTGAAGATGTGGGCGTTGTGGAACAGCTAAACAATGAAGAAAAGCGTGGTGTGATAGGGTCCATGTTGAAGGCGGTGCAAGAAGCGGTGGTTGGGAAGAAAGATTCAGTTCCTGCGAAATCATGCACCACAGAGGTGATTCATGATGTTAATATCAAACCTGATGACGTGACAACCGGGGAAGTGAGAGACATATCCGTCGCCAAGTCGCCTGGGATCTACGATTCTCCTGCCACGGACGAAACCGGTTCCAAGGTTGGTGAATATGCAGATTGTGCTTCTCAGAAGGCGAAGGAAGCAAAGGATGCAGCAATGGCAAAAGCTGGGGACTACGCAGATTATGCTTCTCAGAAGGCGAAGGAAGCGAAGGACAAGACTCTGGAGAAGGGTGGGGAGTATAAGGACTATGCTGCTGAGAAGGCTAAGGAAGGAAAAGATGCTACAGTGAATAAGCTGGGAGAGTACAAGGATTACACTGCGGAGAAGACGAAAGAAGGGAAGGACACTGCTATGGAGAAGCTTGGGGAGCTGAAGGATTCTGCTACGGAAGCTGCTAAGAAAGCTGTGGAATACTTGAGCGGCAAGACAGAGGAAACCAAAGAGAAGGTCTCGGAATCCGCAGTGATTGCCAAGAACAAGGCAGCGGAGACGGCAGAGACCGCGAAGGATAGAGCGGCGGAGATGAAGGATGCGGCGAAGGACAAGGCTGCTGAAGCTGCCGAGGCAACAAAGAACAAGACCGCTGAGACGACTGAGGCAGCAAAGAATAAGGGTAGGGAGATGAAGGACAAGGCTGCAGAAACTGCGGAGGCAACAAAGAACAAGACTGCTGAGATGACTGAGGCAGCAAAGAAGAAGGCTGCAGAAACTGCTGATGCAACAAAGAACAAGACTGCTGAAACGACCGAGGCAGCGAAGAATAAGGCTGCGGAGATGAAGGACAAGACCTGGGATGCAACTGAAGCAGCAAAGAACAAGACCTGGGAAGCAACTGAGGCAGCAAATAACAAGACTGCGGAGATGAAGGACAAGGCTGCAGAAACCACAGAAGCAGCAAAACAGAAAACTGCACAGGCAAGGGACAAAACCAAGGTCTCACTCTCTCTTTTAAATTTGTTGAGCCTAACATGTCTTAGAATCTGTTCAAGTTCTATTGAAGTTTTCGTATTCTTTTTTTCAATCACAAGGATCAAAATCACTTTAAGAATGGAACACATTATATGCATTTGTGAATTTAGGGACTAAAACTTTGATTTGGAGCAAATCTGGAAGCCAAAACACATTGCATTGGCACCTTATGTGGGTGCAGTTTTGTGTATATGTGACTAATTGTGAATGTTTGAGAAAAATTGACAAGTTATGGATGTGATATGATGTGACACAGGGGAATGTGAGAGGTGAAGATGAAGATGCAAGGAGGAAACTGGAGGATCTAAAGCTACAAGGGTACAAAGATATATCTGAGGGGCGTGCAGATAAGGTGGTGATGAAAGTGGAAGAGACTCGACCAGGGGCAATAGCGGATACACTGAAAGCCGCGGATCAGAATGCGGGACAGACCTTCAACGATGTGGGACGCTTCCATGATGAGGAGATCGTAAAAAAGAAATAATGTGATACTTGGTATATAGTATCATATTATGTGCAATGCACAATATCTATATATATGTGCAGTTTATGTAGTGTATTTGGAGTATATGTTATGTGATCAAAAGTTGTTTGTTTAAATTTTGGTTTTCTTGTTTTGATTCTCTTCAAAATGTGTATTGGTTCTAGAGGTTCATATGGTGACCATGGTACCATTACAACAACAATAAACATTGTGCCCGTTCTTTGTGCAACACTTCAATGCAAGCTCTTCATCTCATCTAAAACTTCTTTGCCTACATCATATACAATAATTGGATTTTGAATCAATCCATTAACAAAATGGAGATATATATTAACTTTTATATCAGTCTACTACATTAGCATCCAACTGTCTTAAATTAGTGGCAAATTGAAGAAATGTGGATTCAGAAGCATACATTTGGATCTGAAACCCTATCATCAAACAAAGGTATTGGCATTTTTCGTATGTATAAGCGTTGATGATTGGTGTTTTTGGTTTCTCTTTGTCTTTCTCTTGACGTTGGTGATTCAAAGCCATCAAGAACATTTTAAATGCAAAAACTTGTTCTCAAAATGATTGAAGGTTTATTTTACCTGTTTTGGAAACTATTGTTCCATAATGAATTTGTTGCATATGTTTTTCTGTTTTTACTATTTACTCGATTTGGTAAAAAACATTAAAAATAGTTATAAATTGATTTTTGACCCAATTTTCTTGTGGTAATTTATTTTAGTGTATATTTTATAGTGGAGTCATTTGATAGAATAGTCATAGATTTTGAGATACAAGAATTAGTGAGTACATAAAAAACACCAAGCTTAAAACAGAACCTGCACCATCAAAAGGCTTAGTGAGAGGCTTAATGAGAAGATCTGCTTGATCAAGATCTGCAGGTTGATCTGTTAGAAGATGAAAAAGGCTTCTCTCTAACCACATGACACAATCTATATCAATGTAGTTAGTCCATGAAAGTTGTTTTTCTATTTTATATGTTCACAAAATAAGCTTGCCACGTAACACACATGTCTTCAAGCAAGTAAACAAACTAAGGCTCGATATTCTGACTCAGAAGAAGACCCGAATATGGTGGTTTACTTTTTTTGTTTTCCATGATATCTGGATTCTCCAATCAAAATTTAATTTGAATATCAGAATTCTTAGCATTGAACATATCTTGCCCGAATGAAGATTTGATATATCTTAGAATTCGTTAAACTTCTTGGTGATGAGTTTTAATGGAGCTTGCACAAATTAACTGAGAAGAGAAACTGCACCACAAAAATAATATATGGTCTGGTATTAACTAAATACAACAACCTTTCAATGATTATTCGATATGAAGTTGCATCATATATAGATATATATAGACATATTCTGATGAAACAGAGTGTCATTGTCATTCTTCTTAGTGTGATTGCATGTTTTGCACTCAACATACTTGGATCAACTAAAACATCGAGAACATTTTTTTTGACAGATATGTATTTTTTCTTTATTTCTAGTAATTTCCATGCAAAAAAAAGTACTCTAAACGGTCTAAATCTTTTATTTTAAAAATATTGTTTAAAGAACTCTTAACAATTTCAATATCTCTCATGTTATTTTCAACAAGTAATATATCATATATATATATAAGGAGGGAGATGAAAGATGTTTAAGTTTTTCTGATAAAGAGAGAATGATCTGTCTTTGATTGAATATAAAATTAGTAGTATGAAGAAAAGAGATAAGTTTCTCATGCCATTGTTTTGCTTCCTTGTTTTAAGTCGTACAACAATTTGGCCAGACAAAAAATCTGATTTTGGAATGGTAATATCTAGGAGCAAAGTCATGTACACTTCTTCTGGTAAATCACCATGCAAAAATGTGTTGTGTACATCAAGTTTCTCAAGGTGCCAGTCTTTTATAGCAGATTGGTTCATATGGTAGTGAGTCTAGCCACAAGTAAATATGTTTCCATGTAGTCAATGCCCTTTGTTAGAAGTTTTGTTTTATATCTTTCAATCTATTTTTATGTTAATTTTGTACACCCATTTGCAGTCAAATAGGTGTTTTGTGGTGAGAAAGATCTGCATTTTCCCAAGTATTATTAACCTAAAGAACTTTCATTTCAACCTTCATTACTTCTAGTCATTCATCATAACATTGTGACTTAGTTTGAGATGAATAGAAAGAGTATAATTTAGTTATTTTTGTGTTAATTTTTTATAAGATATCATTGAATCAATAGGATAACATACCTTATTTTATTTTAGTTCTTTGTTGGATGGAGACATGAGTTAATGGTGATTGTCTGATGTTCTTCTGACTCTGGTGTATCATCTCAGGCCTTTCTCTTCAACATGATTTTTTTCATTTATTGTGGATTTCATAAATTTCATTATGAGTGTTATCATAGTTATGTGTTCTTCATCTTCTCGTGTACCTTTTTGATTGTTATCATGTATAGGACAGACAAAACATTAATAAAAATAATATAGATGAAAAATTCTTTTAATAATTAAACATTTATAACAATATATCATTTTGTTCCTTGTTTAAAACTAAGAAAATATGTATTTATATGCCCTGTGATCAAGTTTATATTTGTTTTGTTTAGAAGTTAATAAGACAAAACACATACATCCAAAAATTCTCAGATTATAAAGACACTTATTGTAAAAAAACAGAAGAAAGCAATCCATTTATCATATAAATAAAATGAACAATAACATACAAAAATTAAAAATATATTATAATTAATAAATAATTTTAATTTTAGTATTCAACCATTCTCTTATAGGTCATCCAAACAAATCAGTTTGAAAATATATACATAAAATAAACTCTTTTTCTTTTCTGTCACATTGTGCAATCTATATTTCATGTTTTATTTCTTAATAAAACATTAGCAATAAGGTTAACTATTTTATAACCCTTCTCTGAAAAACCTATTTCAGAACTATAATGAACCTCCTTCTTATTATTATTATTTTATATTCTTTTAGTATTCTATTTTTAATTTGTCTTAAAAACTAAAAATTATAATAATTCAATATAGGCCTGCATAAGCACATGTCTACTTCTTAGAATATAAAAAAAAAATATACTCATAAAACAAATTTATGTTTATTGACATTTCTGCATTTAAAGCTTTGTGCTGCTTTTAGGTTGGGTTATTTCTCCTCATCAATCATTTGATGTATGTACTATATATTAAACAAAAAATTGTGTTCAATTTGTGAAATAAGAAAAAAAGCAAAACTCTTTTGAAAGAGATGGTACGAGTGAAATTAATCTCTAAGAGGATCAAATTCACCTAATGAACTGCAAAATATTTTATCAAGAAAAAAATTAGAGATTTTTTTTTTTTGATACTAATAAACATGATTTCTGGTATTCACAAGTCTGGGGAATAATGACTTTTAAAAATAACTAAACTACGTTAGGTAAACAATATTCGTGAAAATATCTGTAACTTATACTATACATATTAATATATAATCTATACCTATATACAAGGGGATTCCCCTCTTAACTGCTCTTAATTTTTTTCTCTATTTTATCCTTATATTAATATTTAATTTTATTATTGTATTATGATCATTGTGTCATTTCTTATTCCTCCTCTTAACTGCTCTTAATTTTTTTTCTCATTTTATCCTTATATTAATATTTAATTGTGGTTATGAATTGAAAGAGATAATTTATTTTAAAAATTAATTGCATAATGAGAGAGTGTCGAGAGAGAAATAAATTTAATAAAATATTTGAAATTAATTGCATAATAAGAGGGAGTGTCTGTTTTATGAGAGAGAAATAAATATTATGAAATGTGAGTAGTGGCCTAACGTGAACAATTTGATTATTACTGAGCGGTTACCACTTTCTTCAATAGTTTTCACCATCACCATTTACATCCCCTTTCTTACGAATGGGTAGTTTTCACCAGTTACATCCACTCCCTTACAAGGAGTAGTTGAGCGTAGTTTTCACCAATTGCATCCAAAGAAAAAAAATGCTATAAATTTTGACACATTTTGAACTTTCTTCCTTCACGCTCCATGTTCTTCTCCTATTCTCACCCATCTTAGTCCCTCTTCAATCACCATCTTAGTCCCAAAGCGTTCGAAGCAAGAGACGTGTCTCATTATTATAGGATTTGAACATTTTTGTTTCTATTGCTTTCTTAATTTTTTTTTTATATTTTTGTATGAATCCTAAGCCCAGCTTTGCGGGCAAAGTTTTTATGTCTACTTATGTTTTGATCTAATAGATATTACATAAGTTGGAAGTTTGGTAATTTGTATTTAGTT
The DNA here is from genome assembly GCF_051622355.1 of Phaseolus vulgaris. Lineage (NCBI taxonomy): Eukaryota > Viridiplantae > Streptophyta > Magnoliopsida > Fabales > Fabaceae > Phaseolus > Phaseolus vulgaris. The sequence continues at coordinate 54,476,885 of NC_143504.1, read as the reverse complement.
TATTATTTTATTTTTTTTCAACTTCTTTGTCATTGAAGATGGGGATTCAATTGATATGGTGATAGATTCTACAACTTCCAACATACAACCAGCATTATGTTTTGACATTGTTTGCTGATCCATTTTTTTAAACCTTAATTTTAAAGATTACACCCAAGTTAAATCAAAATTTAATATTCAAAAACAATATAAAAAAATTAACATAAAATCTTAATAAAACTATTATCAATGGTGCATTTAGATAATTTACATATCTTCTCATATAATTTAATATTTATTAAAATTATATGAATATATAAATAGTAAAAATGAAAAATGCGGATATACAGGTACGTGAGTGTAGGTGTTCCCGCTAGTATTAATAATAAAATTTATAACCGTATCTAAAAGAAATTGGATTTTGTGTTATTGAGTATAAATATTTTGTTTTCTTTTCTATCCATTAATTAATAGAGATTGTATTATCTAACTGTTTTCCTTTTGTGTGTATTTGTTATTTTACTGTTTTTATTCTTACAAACATTATTAATTTTATTGATTTTATGATATGTCAAATATTACTAACCTTAAATATTAGTTACTAGAATGAAAAATTATAAATATAACTATTTTATTATATATTTTCTATATTTTTATAGAAATTCAATAATACTTTTTTTTAATATACCATTATATAAAATAAGATACACTTTTGGTAAATTCTTTTGATATTATCTTGTAATTAGATAATTTTATCCTTTGATGAATAAAATTTATTTATTTAATAAAATGAATAGTGAATAATTTTTCTTTATTTTAAAATAGTTAAATATCTCTTTTCAAAGATAACAGTTACACAAATTTTTCAGTAATACTTTTACAAAATTATATATATTATAAATCATATTAGTTTTTAACTAATTATTCATAAACATAATCAGATGTGAATAATAAAAATAATATTTTTCATCTTGTTTGTTTCTTTATATCTTTTTCTTTTTTACATAGTTTTTTTTTAATTTTTATTGTGTAGTTATCACCACAAGAAAATCATGAAATAGTAACTAAATTTAGAGATAAAAAATAATTAGTTGACTATATTATATATCAATTCAGAGACTAAAAAATTATTGACATCTAATATGATTTCTATTATTAATAAAATATTATAAAATAGTTTCTAAATTTGTATCTAAATTAGTTACCAAAGTTTTAGTTACTCATATTTTAGATTTTAAATTATTTTCTAAACGGATAATAAACACTAATTTAGAACATAAATAGTTAGCGGCTAAAATCTTGGTAGCTAATAGTTAAATATCAATTTAGAAACTATTTTATAAATTTTTATTAATAATAAAAACTATTTTAGGTACCAATAATTTTTTAATTTATAAGATGATCTCTAATTTAGTCAATATAGTAAAGTAAATATAGTAAGTAATAATTTTGGTTTCCAAAAATAGTTTTTATTTAATGATAATCTCAAAATATAGTTTCTATTTAATAATTTTCTTGCAGGGTATATTTATAATATTTATTCTCAATCTTTCTCTTTATTATTTTAGTGTTGATTTTTTATTATTTATATTATCTATCAAACATAAATAAATAAATATCATAATAAAAATTAAATTAAGTTATTTTAGATGAAAACCTAACATAAATAGAAAAATAATTTGAGTAAAGATTTTGTCTCAATCTGGGATATTACAGTATTAGATGATATAATAGTTTCCTTTATATAATAATAACAATATATTTATAGATTATTATTAAATGTCGTTTGATAAATTTAATTTCTTTTTAAAATGTAAAATATTGGATTTAATTTAGTAAAAATATATATAACAGATTTCTGTTTATATAATATAATAATCTATAACATTAATAAAAGATTCTCCTTTTCTGTGCATACAAATTTTTATTCTTTTATCATTTTTTTCTAAATTAAAAGAACTATTTACAAGAAAAAATATATAAAATAAATAAAAAAATATTTACAATGAAATTTTTAAAAATATTTATATTCATTTTTATAAAAAAATTCATAATTTCATAATATTTTTTAATTTCAGAATGTCTACACACATAGGGAAGAGATTGGTAATTTGATAAAATTTCACAATTTAATAAAACACCGCAGAATTTTCAAAACCTTCTTCTTTCTTGTGACAGAACTTATACTTTACATGTTAACGTTGTGACTTTAATTAATGTTTATGTCTAAAACATACATATAAGCATTGAAGGAACGGTTATATATTATTATTTATGAGTGGTGAGAAACAACTTTTGATCCTTTATTCCAACTTTATATTTCTTACCATAAATTTAAGTAATTTGATGTTTTACTTATTATTTTCTTCTTTCTTAATTAATTAATTTATTATTTATTTATTTTGTCCGCAGTCAAACCCTTACTGACTGAAGATACATATTATATTATCAGAAAGAGTAAATAAGCATTTCATAGATTCACCACTCATCATCATCCCTTTTCTTATTGTGTTGTAAATAGTTAATTAATGTTATTATTTTTAAAAGGAAAATCAAACTGAAACATAGTTTTCGGATCTTAGATTTTTTAAATATTACCACATAATCATTCTTAAAAAATATAATTTTATAAGTTTGTTTTCTCAAAAGATAAATCAAAGGAAAGAAATATGAAGATTCTTTACAAACTAAAATTTTCCCTTTTTACCAACCATTGCATCAGGTCTCATGAATTAGGAATCCTCATACTTTAGAGGATATTCTGATTTAGACCAAATATTGATAAAAATAGAAAGAAAATAAAAGAAAAACAAAACCAATCAATCAATCAGAGATTGTGACAAAACTGATATTCATGAACCACCGACCAGTAACAAGGTGCCACTTGACTGACAAGTAGAAGCATTTTCATATTTGTTATTTTTTTCCTCCACTTATATGTACTATGCGGAACACAACAAAACAACACATAACATACACACAATACAATCTTCTCTTGGTTGATTATTGTTGTTTCATCTATCACCATACTAATGTCTTCACGAGGCTTCATAGTTTATCTCCTATCTGCTTTTTCTTGTGTTGTTCTGTCTGCGCTTTTTTTCACCAACCATATCTATCATGGTCACAAAGCAACTTTGTTAGCCTCCAGTGTCTCTGGAACTCGTAGAGTTTGGCCTGTAAGCACTTTCCTTCTTTCAATATGTGATTTATGAACAAAAGGGTTAATGTTTGTCAACATGATGTAGTACGGTTTAATCATGTGAGACTTGTGCTGTGTCATATAGTATGTGCTGAGAAGTTCAATTACGGAACAAGATATGTCTTAGAAAAACAAGCATAATTGATTATATACTTTACAAAATTGTGAAGAAACTATGAAAAACAGAAGTGGTTACTTGTTGTTTCACTTTAACCATGAGAAGTTATTTGATTTTTTCCTACTATTAATGTATTCTAAATATTTGATGCTTCAAAAGATAGTTTTTTAGTTACAAGGAATCATTCTGAATTGTGTTGTGGTGTTTTGATTGTAGGATTTGCAGCCAAGTTGGAGACTTGTATTGGCGACGGTTATTGGGTTTCTTGGATCAGCATGTGGAACCGTTGGTGGGGTTGGAGGAGGAGGCATTTTCGTTCCTATGCTCAATCTGCTTCTTGGCTTTGATACTAAGTCTGCTGCTGCTCTTTCTAAATGTACACAATTAACACTTTCTCTTATGACTAACTTTCTGTACTTTGTGCTACTTTCTTGATTATGGGTTCTCAAAAAATGGTTGAAATTTATGGTCACATCTTAATCGTTGACTTGTTTGTTGTAAATGTTCAGGTATGATTATGGGGGCATCAGCATCATCTGTTTGGTTTAATGTGAGAGTGCACCATCCAACGAAAGAGGTGCCCATATTAGACTATGATCTGGCGCTTCTGTTTCAGCCTATGCTTATGCTTGGAATCACAGTTGGTGTTGCTCTCAGTGTTGTCTTCCCTTACTGGCTTATTACTGTTCTTATCATCATTCTATTTATAGGTGTGTGCAATAGAACCAATCTTTTTCTTTGAATGAATCAGTTATAGGCCATAGTTATAGAAGAGTGTCTTTGTCTCATTTAATATATCGGTTTTAATTTTTCTGCAGGGACTTCTTCAAGGTCTTTCTTCAAAGGAATCGGGATGTGGAGGGAAGAGACTATTTACAAGGTAAAAATTTCTTGATTTGAGGCTATGGACTTTAACTCTTTTAATTCATCAACCTAATTTTTTTACTCTTTGGGAAATAAGTCACTTGTAAGCTTTCCGTGTTTACTTTTTGTTTGCTTTTTTGCAGAAAGAAAAGACCAGGCAACGAGCGACCTTGATTAATTGCCATGATGAAGATAGGACAGGCATGTACAATTTAACAATATTATCTTTTCATGTCAATTAAAAGAGTAAATAGTACACAAAATTTTCTATTCACTAAGGATTTTCTCTGACTGAATTGAGTGTTGTTTTTGTTTTCTCAAATTGCAGTTAGAATCGAAACAAAATGTGAGCCTTTGATTCCTAAAGAAGAGAAGACAACTGTGGTATGTAAATGTCTGGCACATTTGACAAATTATTCAGTTTGGTTGATCAGAAATGAGTATGTAAATTTTGCTCACTTTACCTTCTTCACACCTAAAAACTGTTCAGGAAATTTTATGTCTCAACCTTAGGTGGAAGAGGATTGTTGTACTGGTTGTGGTGTGGGCTGGTTTCCTACTAGTTCAAGTCATCAAGGCAAGTGCCCCACCCTTCTTTCTTCTCTGTCACTCACATGTCTATTAATTGTGTTAATGTAATGTCTATTTTTGGTCTGCAGAATGATGTAGAGGCCTGCAGTTTATGGTATTGGGTGCTTTTTGGTTTGCAGGTTAGATTATAAAATAAGCAAAAACACATAAACTCAACTTATTATGTAGAGGGAGATTGAACTAATTTGCTTGCACTTGTTATTCTCTTTCTCTTCCAGTTTCCAATTGCACTTTTAGTGTTTGGATATGAAGCAGTGAAGTTGTACAGGGAGCACAAAAGGAGAATGAGCACAGGGAACTCGGAATGCATCTGTGGAGCTTCTATAGAATGGACTGTTGTGAACCTAGCATTTTGTGCAATATGTGGCATTGTAGGAGGAGTTGTGGGAGGCCTACTTGGTTCTGGAGGTGGATTTGTTTTGGGCCCTCTTCTTCTAGAGATTGGTGTCATCCCTCAGGTACATACATGTGCCCTTTCAATTGAACAAACACGGTTAAATTTGGATCTCAATTCAAGAAACTTAACTTGCAAGGTGTTTGATCACATCTTGTAGGTTGCTAGTGCAACAGCAACATTTGTGATGATGTTTTCCTCATCTTTGTCTGTGGTTGAATTCTATCTGCTCAAGAGGTTTCCCATTCCTTATGGTAATTTACATAAACTCTTCAGTCTTTAATCCTTTTTCTCAATTTGCTTGGCCAGTATACTAAAAATCTACAGCACTTTGATTTTAATGTTATCCTATTACTTTCATGATTATAACTATAGCCTATTTCCTTGTATTTCTTGCAGCATTATACCTCACCTCAGTTTCTATTTTGGCTGGCTTCTGGGGACAGTTCTTTGTGAGAAGAATTGTTGCATTTCTTGGGAGAGCATCACTCATTGTATTCATCCTCTCAGGTGTCATTTTTGCTAGCGCTCTCACAATGGGTAAAGCAAACCAACCTAAATTGTTGATAACATTTTTTTCTTATGAATGTAGTTAATACATTTTGCATGGAAGTGTCTGATTGTGACATTTTTCTTTCTTTCAGGTGTTGTTGGCATTGAGAACAGCATTGAAATGATCAACAACCACGAGTTCATGGGATTCTTGGGCTTCTGTTCCAGCCAGTGATATATCTTATCTTAGACTGCATGCAGTTTGCATAGCAAAAAAGAAAAATCCAATTTGGTGTGAAAATAAAGATGAAGTGTGTAGTACAATGGCACTAACAAATGTTGGTCAATGCCTAGTTGACCAACTGGAACATCAGTGTCAATAATAAGGCTTTGTGAGAGAATAAATCTGTGGATGAGTGTTAGCTCCTCGCTAACACATGTCATGTCACAGTGCTTTCAGTTTTATTAAATTTGCATGGAGAAAAATAAATAATGGAAATGATATCAGTTTGTTTTATATGTTTGGATGTTGAAAAGATGAAGATACCTCTGCAGACATTCTCATGTAAAATGAGTGGATCATCTTAAAATATCAGTATCTGCCCAATATGCTTTAAGACTTATTGGAACATCAATATATAAATTATAAAACTATTTAGATATTTATCTCTTCAATTTGCAACCATATCTGGTGGACCAAATTTGTTGAGGTTCATAACTTCATGTGCTATGCAAACTCTTCCAAGTCTCTCAGGGGTCTCAAGGAAAATAAAAGTGAACAAGAACAAATAAATAAATATGGGTGTCGTAATCAGAGATTTTGGTCGTAAATGAGTAGATTAGGAAATGAACTTTTATTTTTTCTGAAGCTGGATTTTTGAACAAATTGAATGAACCGAAATTTTGGTGTGAAGATTATGTGTGGAAATTGAATACGGAATGCATCGTTGGAATGTTGTCGTGTACTGTACGGAGTGTCAGAGTTAAAAAGATCACGTGACCACGTTCTGCAATCAGTAGTATCAGCCTATCTTTTTTGGCTACAATATAATAATGATATTTAAATTTGTCCCTTACGAAAAAGTTTGCAAAGGTGAAAACTTCAATTAAAAAAATACTTTATTTGTAACTCTTCAAAATTGTGTTTGTTTCAATTTCTCTTGTGCATATGAAGGAAAAGAAGATCTGATGAAACACTTTGGAAGTTGACCTCAGTGACTTAGCCTTATTTAAACAACTTTTATCTTTGAAGGTAAGTGGTGACGATTTGGTTTAATTTGAGTAAAATGAAAGTTGCATACAAGTATATATTATAAAATAATTTTGTAATTATAATGTTCCTTTTCAATTATGACATCATAGTTTCTCCTCGTAAGTGATAAGAGACACTTCCAAATCCCACCTCATCATTGGGTCTATTGAATAATGTGTTTAACTTTAGAAAGAAACCGAGAGGCATAAACAAAATTCTCAGACAATAACTGAACGTTGAATGTTGAGTTAATTTTTGGCCACTGGTTAAGAATAAATGAACGCTAATTAATCAATGAAACACATCTCATAAAACAACAATAAAAGACGTCTCTCAGCCTGTCTGTCATTCATGTCAAGATCAGCAACTAGTTTCACTTTATTAATAATTATTATTTAGCACCAATAATGATATCCATATGCATCACAATGTTATTTTATTCTTTTTCTATTTCTTTCCTCGTCATTTCAAATTTTTTTATTTTTTATTTTTCTCTCTCCATCTTAAGGGATGTTTTTCACTACGTCAGCATCAGAATCAAATGAATTAGAACAGTGTGTGCACATGGACAAACAACAACAAAATGTCTCTTTTAAATATCGAAGGTGCATTCTTTTTAAATGTGTGTGTGATAAAGATTGAAATTAAATGAAAAACAGAGATAAATTACATATAACTTGTAATAAATGGTTTCAACTTTTGTAAAATAACGGAACTGTTAAAACACTTTCCATAAATAAAGGAAAAGGCATCCTCCCGGATTTGGCTTTTTCGTGATTGGTTTTTATTCTGAAGTACGAGCATGTTATGCTCTGCAGACACAACAAACCAGTTTTACACAATTTATCCTTGAACAACATTTGGTCTCACAATTATAATTTTAAAGATGTATCGAGTACCAAATAATAATAATGGGAAGAAAGCAAAACTTAAAAAAAAATATCAACCTATGAAAATGAATTAAACTGGCACAAATAAAAAAAACAACATAATTTAATTAACTTACTGTTCCTTGATTGCAAGTCCTTCATTACCAGATTCTGTGACAGACAGTAACCCTCTGTATGAGACTAATTGCCCTTCCCATTGGTCCCAAAATAATAAAAATACAAGAACTAAATCTAACCTTGAATTTAACGAAATTGTTTACTCCTTGTCTTTCAACATTGCTGTTACCATAAAATTAAAAATTAGTTAATGAAATTCCTGAAAATGTCTATATTGTTTTAATATCAACAATATTATTAAGCACAAGGGTACATGATAATTAACAAAGTTCACAAACAAGTCAATGGAACCAGTTGACAAACTCATCTATTACCTATCATAGGCATGAGAAACAAGGCAGGGGGTATATGATAACGGTATTCGTAGTGAGAGGTGTAGTATGCAATGTGAAAGACTTGAAAGGATTTAGCTGGCACCTGGCTTCAACATTTCCGACCCCATCCAAACCAGAAGTTTAGGAAAACCAGGAAATAAACATGCCCCAAAAACAATTCCCATGGGCACCAATAATTGAGAGAAACAATGCTTGGGCACGCTTAGAAGATAGAAACAATAACACAGGAAAGTGCTCTTGCCAGATGAACTACTGCTGGGTGGCTTTGAAGGCTTTCTTTGATGGTGATTGCATCAGTGATTTAGAATCTGAATTGATAACAATATTTCCCATTCCTGCCTCCATGGCCTCCCTCTCATCTTTTTCCCTTTTCTTCTGATCCAAAACAGCAGTTTCAGAAGCTGGGTTGTGATTAGAAGGCACAGATGGCTCCAAAAGACGTGGACCTACATTGATCCAGGGATGCAGAAGGCACTGACCAGCTGTAGGCCGCTTTTCAGGAACAAAATCAAGGATAGGAACCAAAAAGTCCGTCAAATCATTTGCATCTTTCTCACTGAAATCATACTTCTCCATGAGGACTTTATTCAAGGGCCAGAATCGCAATCGCCGGATATGCCTTAAATCACCATATCTATTAAAGAAATCACGGGAATAACGCCCCCCTAGTGCTATCTGAGAATTATAGTTCGCCAACTCAAGTTAATAATGAACCATAACGGTTAAGACCCAAGAAATGGATAGAACAATATTGTTACCTTACGTGGCATCATTCCAAGAAGTTCCATCATTAATGCTAAGTGGTCCTGAGATAAAATAAAAATATTAAACATCAAAACAGGAGCGCAAATGCAAGTAAAAAATTATTTTAAAACGGCAGCAACACTGAAAATAAACTAACATAATATAAAGATTTAACAAATCACTCCCAAACAAAGCAAATTACTATGCAGTCCTTGGAAAGAATAAGCACATTCAAGAAGTTGGATAAGTAAATACCACGCAAATCGAACTGTTTCACCAACAGGAACACAATCTAACTGAATCAATCAATTTGCCTAATAATATTTTTAAATAACTTTTGCCTAAAAATGATTAGGCAGGCTAAAAAAGTTAAACCTGTCTAGACAATGTACAAAAGGAATATGGACACACTGTCACAACCGGCGAGGCTAAGCTCTATTCCATGCTGGTTTGTGTATTTTCCATGCTTAAAGCACAAATATCTTATACATTTGGAGCATGTTAGAGATTTAACATAAAAATAAAATAAAAGCATTCATGTTGCTTTGTCTTGATCTAAAGCAGGTTGACTCTCTCCATGTCCCAATTGCAGTTCGTCTTGATATTATAGGAAGGGGACATAGGTGGTTTACTACGTTCAAGCAATGATCATACAAATGCTTCGGCCAAGCTCTCTTCTTTGGAAGGATCTAAGTTTTGTATATTGTTTTTGTTCTCGTGCAGGGGTTATTTAAATGCTTTGAAATTTCATATGAAAAATTAATAGGTGATGAGGTTAGTCCTACTATGAGAGGCCTTGATGCTTTCATATAGGAATGACCTCCTAGATTTAACTTTACCTAACGTCTAGTTCACGTCAACAAACAGAATGCACACAAATTCCTGCTTAGGAAAGATTATGTTACCAAGCATGGTTATCATAAACCCAAAAGGCACATCATTTTATTTTATGCTTATTCAAAATAAGCATCATGACTAAATGCAATCCATCATGGATTATTTTCAACATGCACCATTTTGACTCTCTAGAAGGGTGATTTGCAAATCAAATTGAAATGTAAAAGTATAGTTACACTATTCCCCATAATTTGTAAGATACATTTTGCATTCTTGTCAAAGAAACATTTGAATTTAAATGTGAGGAAAAATCAGTCAGTTTATGCTCAGCTGATGTATGTGTGTCTATATATATATATATATATATATATATATAAAGATGAGTACAATTTAAACCTAACTTAAACTCACAAAACCAACTTGGTAAGATAAGGTTTGCACTCACTTGTATATTATAAATTTTGTTGTATTTTTAAATGATGTAGGATTTCCAACACACCCTCTCACGTTGAGGATTGGACATGTCAAGTGCACAAGAAGGAACTCAATAGAGGGTGACACATTAGGCTCAACAAATTTGACTAGAATAGACTTTGAATGACTTTGATACTATCTTTAAAAAGTAGATTTTATACCTAACTCAACCCGATAAAATTGGTTTGGTAAGATAAGGCTTACACCCACCTAGATATTATAATTTGGTCATATATCTAGTCGATAAAAGATTTCTAACACACCCCCTCATGCCAAGAATTAGATATGTTGTGTGGGACTAGGAAGAACTTGATGGCAGGTAACACAATTGACCCAATAAACTTAAGGATGGACTCTAATGATTCGGATACCAACTTAAGAAATTGGAATTTAAACCTAACTCAATCTAACAAAATTGGTTTGGTTTGCACTCACTTGTATACTGTAACTTTGGCCACATCTTTAAATGATGTGGGGTCTTCAACCACCACAATATGACTTCATTTTCTCAACTTTACAAAATTTCAAATCTTGAAAGGGTTGTTTAATCTACACAAGTTTACAAGGGGCCAAAGCCATAAATCTGTATTCAACTTCTGCACTAGATCCGACAACATTTCGTTTCTTGCTCTTTTAAGAGACAATATTCTTTCCAACGAATACACAATATCAGGTGGTGGATCTTCTGCCAATGGGACAACAAGCCAAATCTGCATCAGAATACCCTATAATTTGAATATTTCTTTTGTCCCCTACAATAATCCTTGTCCTGGAGCCTTTTTTTTTATATATTAGAATGTGAGTTACAGTATTCTAGTGATCAATGTGAGGATTTTTGCATGAATTGACAAACTCACTACATAAGAAATATCAAGTCTTGTAATATTAACATAAATGAGTTTTCCCACTATCAACTTTTGATTGAGATCCGTGGGATTATCAATAGGCTAGCAATTTGGCAACCATATCTCCTCTAGAATGTCAAGAGCATATTTTCTTTGTAAAATAACAACAACTTCTTCTGATTTAGTCACTTCTATAGCAGAAAGTATTTCAGAGAACCAAGATCTTTAGTATGAAAATGGCTAAATAAATGGTCCTTTAGTTTATAGATCCTAGTCATATCATTTCCTATAATAACTATATCATCAACATAGACCATTAGATAAACACACTTCCTAGGAGAAGTATGACAACAGAAAACAAAATGATCTGCCACATTTCGTACCAATCCATAAACCTACATAGGATGAACGAAATTACCAAACCAAACTCGAGGCAAAGCTTCAGACCATAATGGGAGCAGCATAATTTACACACTAAACCAAACTCCCCCTTGGCAACAATTCCAGAAGGTTACTCCATGTAAATTTCCTCCTCAAGATCACCATGGAGGAAAGTATTTTTAATGTCAAGCTGGTGAAGAAGCCAATAGCGAATAGCAACCATTGCAAGAAAAAGCCAACATGTGGTGATTTTGGCCATGAGAGATAAAGTATGATAGTAGTTAAGTCTATCAATTGTATATATCCTTTACCCACCAACCTAGTTTTAAGGCAATCAACTTCACCACTATGTCCAACTTTAACAACATAAATCCATCTACAACCAACAATCTTCTTTCTAGATGGAAGAGGAACAAACTCCCATGTGTCATTGCTTGCAAGAGCACACATTTCATCAATTGTGGCTTGTCGCCATCCATGTTGATTAAGTGCCCATTAATAGTTTTAGGAAGAATGATGGTAGACAAAGAAAAAACAAAAGAATACAATGAAAAAAAATGATGATAACTTAGTTATAAACATAATATAGATTACTAGTAGACCATATACCTTTCCCAAGAGCAATAGACCAATCTGAAATGGTGTTGTGTGAAAGAGTTGATGGAGAAGGATTCATGGAATGGGAAGTTGTTGTTGGAGGATCTAAATCATAAGAGACTTCAGGAAGAGTGAGAGGGGCTCTCTGTGACTTGGGTAGGTATGTACAAAAAGATGGTGAAGTAATGTTAGATTGGTTTTCATTTGGGTTGGAGGCAAAAAAAGGTTAGAATCATAAGAAGATCAAAGGTTAGAACAGCTAGAACATGTTGAATGGACAGAAGAGCTTCCATGGAGGACAAGAAAATAGGTGCCATAAAAAAAAGTTAACATCAGTTGGCATATAGTATCTTTTGGTAGTTGGAGAGTTTTTATCCTAGAAAAACATTGTCTAAACCTGGAGAGACATTATGAACAAAACAATGGAGAGATAAAAATAAGGGATTATTTGGAAAAACAATGGAGTGAGGAATTTGATTTTCAAGAGAGGAAGAAGGCATTCTATTTATCAAAAATCATGCAATGACAACTGCATATCCCCAATAATGTGCAACAATATTTGTATTCAGCGTTAGAAAGTGTGCAGTTTCAATGTATGTCTATTCTTCCTCTATGCAATACCATTTTGTTTTGATGCCTGAGGACAAGTGAACTGATGCAAAATACCCTGTAAGGGTAAGGATGAGAGTTGAACATAAAAATATTTTTTACCATTGTCACTTCGGAAGACCTGAGTTATTTTTTTCAAATTGGCTCTTAGTCTCATTACAGAAAGACATGAATATGGTAAAAAGATCATATTTGTCTTTCATTAATTAAACACCAAGTACAATGGCAGAATTCGTCAATAAAGGTTACAAAAAATCTAAATCCAAAAGATGTTACACGGCTAGGTCCCCAAATTTCTTAATGAATGGTTTACAAAATTGAGACACGTATGTTTAAAGTTTGTTTGAAATGGTGACCTAACATATTTTCCTAGTTGACATGTTTCACATTCCAACACTTGAAGTTTCTTTATACTAGGAGTTATTATTTTGAACTTGGCTAGACTTGGGTGACACAAACGATCATGCAAAAAGCTTTAGAGTTGATAAATAAGAAAACCAATTCTGCGTTTACAATCAATTTATATCTAAATGATTCAGTATAAGATATATTATATTCTTCATCACTAAAGTTGTCAATCTCAAGAGTATACATAATCTCGAGAGAGCTTCGTAAACTTGTAATACCTATACATAACATAAGAAGAATTCAATATTATATGATGCTATAAATAACTTTCTATATTTTTAACAGTAATGTTATTATTATTGTTAGTTGATCATATTATATATTATTCTTTTTATATTTATCTAATTTGTAGCTTGCACCATCCCTATCTATGAAACGGACAAGAGAAAGAAAATGGGAGAGTAGTGCAGAACAAGAGAAAGGAAATGGAGAGTAATGTGATCGTCAAGGTGTCTAGGACAAATCAAAAGAGAACATCAAAACACAAAAACAGAGCGGAGCTGAAAAAGACACAAGACAGATTTGTTTGTGAGATAGTAGAACGCAACATCAACACCCAAAACAGACAGAAACTTGGAAGAGAGAATCAATGAACCATGGAATTATTACCTAGATGTGTTTTGCATAAATCATGACATCAAAACAAACAAATCCAGTGTCATTTTAGGCTTTTTCTAATGTCCAACTGTGCTCATAGATTGAACTCTAAACTTGCAATTTTACCTGAGTTTGATCAGGTTTGGTCGAGTCTACATGAGTCTACTAAAAAAACAATTATTACATTGGTTTTCACAACAGCATGCATGAAAACACAAACCACAATAAACTAGCAACCAGATTTTATTACAATTATTACATTGGTGAATGCTCTTGAAAAGACCTTCCATCTTAGCAATATTAAGAAGCTTTGAAACAAGGCATTTCATTTGACTCTATTTCACTACTCGGCTTATATCTGATCGACTCACACAGATAAGTACTTCCTTTCCAGTGTATCTGTGTTCAGTTGCAAACCAAACTCATGTAAAGGATATTGAAGAGCTGAAGTACCTCAATAATAGAACTTGGATTTGAGTTTTGTTTAATGTTTAACCCATGGTGTTTGCAAGTGCGTTTACTTTCTATTACTGATATTCAACAAGACTAGATAACTATGACAAAAACAATAGCCAAGCCTTTTTCTAGGGTTGACTAAAAGTATCAAATGACATCATCATATTCTATCATAAATCATGGATGGGTTTAGAACAGCTTATTTACAAGTTACAACTTATCTGAACTTATATTATGATACAAACAAACACTTGATTAAGTATTCAGCCCCTATCAAATGTACCTTACCATAGTAGGATATGTTTTATCTAGTCTGCAATTTTCAATCACCCAAAGTTTATGTCTAAACATCGCAAAAAAAGTCTTTTCTCACTATTTTTGGGGAGGGGGGTATGCAAACCAAAAATACATAGGTTGATTCCCACAACTGGTAAGGATGGCAATCTAATTAGGTAGAACATACAAATAAGTAAACAAAATACACATACCTCATCCCTATCAAAGTTGTCACCACTGTGAGGATCAAATAACACATCTCCAGTTGCAAGCTCAAAACAAATGCAAGCAAAGGACCAAAGATCTGCAGATGTGGAATATTTTGACCCAAGGATCACCTCTGGGCACCGATACTGTCTTGTCTGGATATCATTAGTAAACTGTTTATATGTCCAGCAGGCATTACCAAAGTCCACTAACTTGCACTTGAGATCAACTGATGCCAGCAGCTTCTGTCTCATTGATCGGCTTCCTCTTTTGTTACCCTGCTCTTTCAACTTTGCTGCATCAGCATCCGATAACCTACTAGTTCCAGCAGAACTGGAAGCCTGTTCTCTTGCAGAACTCGTGTTAGGAGACCACTCCACAGCCCCAGAAGTTTCAGGATTACCCTCAACTCCTTCAGAAGCTTCCTTCTCAAAACAACCATGAGCTGCTTGTTTAGCTTTTCTCTTAATCTTCTTCTTGTGATTAACCAAATCCCCATTCAACATCTTCGTATCTTTCGCACCTGTCGACTCCAGTACCATCTTATCTTTACTATTGGGAAGAATAAGCTGCGCCCCAGACTTTCTAGGATCCTTAGATGGATCAATCATCGACAAAAGCAGGATGTTTTCAGGCTTCAAGTCAGTATGTATGATGGAAAGCTGTTTGTGCAAGTAATCCAATCCAACCAGAATGTGAAAGCAAATCTCCTTAACCATGGCGATAGGCAACCCGCGGTAATCCGAGTACTTAATAAGTGTCAAAAGATTGTCCCCAAGGTACTCAAAAACCATGCAGACATGCTGCCCATTGGGACCAGAATGCTTGAAATGGTCCAAAAGCTTCACCACACATTTCTTATCGTCAGGATCTCCCTCCGCAGTCTGTTGCAAAATCGTTATCTCATCCATGGCCGCCTCGGTGTAGTGCTGAGCACTCTTCTGAACCTTCAAAGCCACATATCTCTGCAAATCTCCACACAGAAAAAAAAGAAGCAAAACAAGTCAACAAAATCGAAAAAAACAAAAAACTGCTGCCAATTTACTGTCAACCGCTGCTAAAACGCCAATAATCTCTTGCACTGATTCTAGATTAGAAATTAACCAGACTAACACGCAACTGAACTCAAAAAGGCAAAAACAAAACCATTTCATGAATAAACCTAGAACAAACATTTAAGGGGAAAGATCATAACAAAAAAGTAAACATATATATATATATAGAGAGAGAGAGAGAGGAAGAGACAGAATGTTTGATGTCCCAAGCGAGCCAGACAGTGGAGAAATGGCCCCAACCGAGCTTAGACTGAACGACGTAGCTACCGGCGTTGAAGGTGTCGCCGATTCGGATAGCGTGGTAGCCACCGCGGCGGTAATCCTCGGTGCCTTCGTCCTCGGAGGTGAAATCGCTGCTGTCGTCTAGATGGTGTTTGTCCCCCATTTCATGAACAACAGAATGATTGCAAGAAGGAATAAGCAGTGAATGTGTTTGTGAATTTGTTGCAAAGAAAAAAAACAGAGAGATAGGAATTGAGGAAGGGGTTTGGTTGAAGAGAAAGAAAAGGGTTTCTTTCACTTCCTTCCTTCCTTCCTTCCCGGTTAATTTAATTCTTCTTCCCTTCTTTTTTCATTGCATCCCACTACTACACCCTCATGCTCCTGTCCTACCACTCAATCACTGCTATCACATACACAAAACTAATGTCAAATCTTTATTTAACTATTTTACAATTATAAAATCTATAATAATATATAAAAGGTATTTAATATTTCTATTTTACTTTATTTTCATATACATTTTTAATTGTAACATAAAATATGAGAATCGATTCATACGAAGACGAAGTCAAAAGTAAATTAAATTTTGGTGCTGAAATTAGAAGTAAACATCGTATGATGATGACTAATGTTGAAGAAGTTTGTTACGGTATGTATAAATAATAAAACAGATCACACCAATGTTTCTTAGAATTGAAAAATTCTTCTCTGAAACTTTGTGCTGTGGTACAAAATGATTGGGTTATGCAAAAGTGCTTACGCGGTTGAAACAATTATTGAATAATTTGTTTAATATTAAGTATATTTTATGTTACTAAAATATTCAAATGTATTTTAATATGTTTAATAATTTCACTATTTATGAATTATTTCACAGTAAAAGAAGAAATGAATAGCAAATATTCAATGATGTAGCTAAATGTAATCATTCATCCTGATTTGGTTGATGAATTTATTACATTTTAAAATTATTTTCTTTCAAAGTGCACAATTTTTTCCACAAATAACACTGGTATAAGACTAATTCTTCACTCAAGCGTATTTACCCAAGTTTTCAATATTTATGATCAGGATTCAACTATGAACAATTGAATTTTGAATTACATTCTGGTTCATCTTCACCCAAAATATATCATAATTCAGTTATCCAAGAACTAAATTAACATTAATTTTCAACTCTTTTAACTAAAACTGGGAAAAGAAGTTAAATTTTAAATTTTCAAATTAAAATATAATTCAAATAAATTTAATTAATCTTAAACTTTGATAAAACAAAACTTTCATAGTTTTTAGGGGTGAGAAGGGAAGTATAACGGTGCAAAAAAAACCTTCTTAAAATTAAACTAGCTGATTCGATAGTATAGAGATTTTGGTTTTTTTTTTAACAAAATTCTTACAATCAGCTCAGGCCCAATTATCAAATACCCAGCTGGGCTTTTTTTCAGACAGAGAAAGGTTACTTTGGCTATCTAAACTGTTCACCACCCGACCTAATTTTGGGTGGCATTCTCGTAGTTTTATTATAAAATAAGGCTTTTTATTGAGATTTTGGGTATACATAGATATAAACAACCATTTCGTTCTAGGGTTTCTACGGAAAAGGAGATTTGGGAGGAGGAGCAGCAGCAGCGACAATGGTTCTCAAGTAGGTTTATCCAAAATCTAACTCAATACTTTCATTCAATAATATTATTCTTCAATTTCATTGAAACGTTTCTGCTCTATATTTTCGTTTTACAATCGGAGCAAACATGCGACTTGTCATTTTGTCATTCTTGTAGTTGATAGCTGCTCCGTCCTTTTAGAAAAGGAAAACTTGTATATTTTTGAACTCTCGATTTAGGTTCGCTGAAGCGGGATTTCGTTTTCTTTTAGAATTTTGTTGTATTGTTATGGATTTGTTAGAAATTGGCATTATTGATTAATTAGTTTACATAAGATTACAGATTTGCGATGCTGTCATTTTTGGGTTTATGTTTGGCAAAAACCTTAAATTTTCTAAAATGCTTAAATGTATTTTTTTTGTGATTGTTGACCTGGTGATGGGTTTGGATGATGAAGTTCATCATCATCATCATCCCAGCGGAATATTGAATTTTAGATCGCTTCATAACTCCTGTTTTCTGCCTGAGATTGTTCTGTTGGGTGGATGCATTTTGTCGGAAATTTGTTATTGTTAGACTAGATAACAAAACATGGAAAACAAGAAATGGTTGGTGATTTTTCAAATTATAATCTTTGCACTTGGAAGGTCTGCTCACTGGCAGTTGATGTTTGTATGTTAGGACCGAACTTTGCCGTTTCAGTGGTGCAAAGATCTACCCTGGGAAAGGCATACGATTTGTTCGTGGTGATTCTCAGGTATCATAATTGTGGCATTTCTTGAATTTTAAGGATGTTATGTTACTATTTAATGATGTCTTGATAATTGGTTGCTTATGCGAGAGTATTGATTTCTTAATGAGTAGGTCTTCCTCTTCGCCAACTCCAAATGCAAGAGGTATTTCCACAACCGATTGAAGCCATCAAAGCTCACCTGGACAGCCATGTACAGGAAACAGCATAAGAAGGTGAATATGTGAATGAACTTATTTGTATGTGACTTAGGCAATCTCAGTAATCATAACCATCTTGTTATACCCTATTCTAAGTTATCACACACTTGAACAGGTTTTGGTGCCACTTTCTTTGTTTTACCTGAGATCTCTATGCGCGAGTGTATGTATTGATGAAATTTTACATTGATTTTTTATTTGTGTAATTGTGATGTGTAGGATATTGCCCAAGAAGCTGTGAAGAAGAGGCGTAGGGCCACCAAGAAACCTTACTCTAGGTCCATTGTTGGTGCTACACTGGAAGTTATTCAGAAGAAAAGAGCAGAGAAGCCAGAAGTTCGTGATGCTGCTAGAGAAGCTGCTCTGCGGTGTGTTTTCTTTTCTTTTTAGTTTTCTTTTCTTTTCTTTTAAAGGCAATGTTGTTGTTGATTGATTGTATAAAACCATCTGTATCTCGTGCAAATATAGTATCTCATTGTCTGAAGTTGATGTCCTGCAGTGAAATCAAGGAGAGGGTAAAGAAAACAAAAGATGAGAAGAAGGCAAAGAAGGCTGAAGTTCAGGCCAAGTTACAAAAATCACAAGGCAAAGGTGCTGTCAGCAAGGGTGCTGCACCCAAAGGACCCAAGCTTGGTGGTGGTGGTGGCAAGCGCTAAGTCTGAAGTTTTGTTCCCTTTTGGTCTGGTACTCAAATAGAGTTTTGTTCCTTTTGTGCTGATATTTTATTTGCCTCATTATTAAAAAACTTGTGCTTGGAGCTTATAGTACCTATTGAATGGATTTTCCCGCAGATCTAATTCTAGTTTTATAAAAATACCTTTACAACAAATTCCTAGTCATGCATCTGGTTGAAATATCTAACAATAAGATATTCATATTTTTATTAGAGATTACAGTGGGCAATCTCATCCTTGTGATGGAATTAGGACCCGTAATACAACAGGTTCAGTTTAATTTTGAAAATTTTACAAGCATCTATTCAATTTTTTTCCTTCTATTACATTTTTCCCTTCAATTAAGAATTCAAATGTATGAGTAAGATTGATAATTTTTTAAATAATTAGAAATATATTTTAGATATCGACTGATTGTAAACTTTCTCTTGCACTTGCCGTATCAAAATTAAATAAGTTTTCGTGACATATTTAAGCCGAAACAAGATAACAAAATGCCAACTAATTACAATATAGTCGCAGTACAAAAAATACTAAAACAGAGAAGGTTAACCTTGGCTTTAGATAAAAAAAAAAGGGATGTCATAAATTTTAGGAAATCAAATACATTAAATTTAAATAGTTTTTATTTTAATTTCTAGCTTTTTAAAATATTTTTATAATCTGTTCAAATTTATTGATTTTTTTTTAAACTATTTAATTATTAATAAATATAAAAATGACATTCATATAATATTAGTGATGTAAAATTGCGGAATATATTAATAAAAAATAGAAAAATTCGTACAGGATAACTACTATCTTATCTTTTTGTTAACGTTGATTAAAAACAATTTTAATCAACATTAATTAAAAATAAATTACCTATTAATATTAGTTAATAAATAATACTTACCTATATTGCTAGAAAAATAATCATGATAAGAAAGAATATACATAGAGTATAAACAATTTTAAACTTTTATTTTTTACGTAAAATTTAAAATTATCTAATTTTAAATAATTAAATTATTATTATAATTTTTAAAATCTAATTTATTTTAACCTGTTACCTAAACAACATATACTTTACTATTAAACATCTAATTAACTATTGTATAAAATTTTCCATTAAATAAAGGTAAAACTCCTTATCCATGTTCTACTCTTTTAAAGTGATTATTAGTTGAGAATGCAACTATTTTTTTTCTCCGTTTATACTGAATGATACTATTCATTATTTTGTTAACATGATTGAAATATTTACAATTTAAACTGCTTTCATTAAAAAAAAATGTGTTTTTGTATAATTCAATTCAAATATTATAAATTTCAAATTCAATAGAAAATTTTATTTTTACTGAATACAAAAATTAAGTATATTTTTAAAAATTAAAACTTTATAATTAAATTATTTGAGTATAAACATTAGATTATTTCAAATGTTGATATTTAATCATTAATATAAATAATAGTCAAGATATTCAGAAATAAAAATGTTACTATATAGAAGTATTAAAAAGAGATATATGAAAGACAAAGGGACAAAAGAAAAAGTTGAAGAAGATTTAATAGACAATTGCACCTTAATGTTTATTGAGGTATATCAATTAATTAAATACATTTGAGATATTATTTCTTTTATTGTTTTTAAAATCTCAATTTGAAATGTTTAATTGTAAGCTCATTTAATTTATGTTATTTTACCATTCAGTGAGTTTATCCCACATAATTCATATTTTAGTTGTATAGATCTAGAAGTGAATTATAAACTATAAAATATAAAGTAGTTTTTTTAATTACAAGTTGTTTAGATATCTTTCTAAAAAATATTTGTATTGATTTTTAAAAAATCTATATGTATAGAGTTATATGTATTAACTTTTTAGTTTGATTTTGTACCATTAAGTGTTCCATTTACCATCCTTATTTTTTCTTATAATGGCTTGAGTTGATCATAATATCAACAAAGGTGTCCCACAAAGAGACATTATCAGTGTTCAAGTTTTAACAACATTATTTTTTCTTACCAGTTCATTTTCCTTCTTCATATCATCTCTCTGGTTCTCACAGTCTCTCTATCTTAGCTTCAATAGCTTTTGTTAATTTCCACCCTTGCTAATATTTTTTATTTTCAATGTTGTCACTTCTATTAATCATCCCACACTTACAACCAATTTGTTTATTCTTCCTAATCCTCTTTTGAACAAACCTTCATTTGTTGGTTCCTTCTAACATTGTTTCTACATGTGAAGGTTAGTCTCTTAAATCATCCAACTACGACAAATGTTTTCATTAATTTTTAAAAACTCAACATATTACATAAAGTTTAGTCGATACAAACAAATATTAATAAAACTAAATTATAAATTAATATCATAATTTTTTTCAACAAAAAAATAACAATAAAGCAATCACATAGTGTAAGCTCAATTACATTTGTTTAATTAATTAAAATAATCTAGTAGTGTTGTAAAAACTGACTCAAAAACTATTTCTTAGAGAAAAAAAATAACGAAATAAAATATTCGCATCCATTCAACCAAGACCGCCCTTTTACTAATAAAAAAATTTCAAAATTATTAGAATCGACTAATAAAAATATTTTTATTTTAAAATATTTGTTATAATTTATTTTCAGCTTAACCGGCACATGGATTTTACATAAGAATTTTAAAATAGTTTTACAGTTTTTAACTTATAAAAAAATTATAAATTATTTGTATTGTGTTAGAATTGATTAAGTTGACTCTTATAGAATCACATTAGGGTTGCCACGAATTTTTAGATGTTAAATTGATGTTATTTGTAGTGAACTAATTCACATTACTGAAAGTGAATATAAAAAAAAAAAAAAAAAAACTCGACATTCTCATATTTGAATTTGTGCCATTGTATAAAATTTACGAGGTAATATAAATTTAATGCAGGGAAAGGGACTTGATTTGGTACATGTCAATAGCAGATAAATATGTGATTTTGTTTAATGGAAAAAGTCTAAGAGTAGCACAAA
This sequence comes from Phaseolus vulgaris, assembly GCF_051622355.1. NCBI lineage: Eukaryota > Viridiplantae > Streptophyta > Magnoliopsida > Fabales > Fabaceae > Phaseolus > Phaseolus vulgaris. The sequence goes on along the minus strand of NC_143504.1, from coordinate 54,454,722 downwards.
TTGTTAATAATAAACACTATTTAACTTCAATTATAATAAGATTATTATAAGAAAATGATAAAAAAAATGTAAGAAGAAAAAATGTTTCTTATTCTATTATGTGTATATTACATCACTTCATGTATAGGAAATATATAGGGAGGAAATATATAGGGAGTTTCTCTCCTCCAAATCACAATCGAATTAGGTGGATACTAATCATGAGATTCTATAATTATTAAATTAATTACATATAATTGGGTACAATATCGTCAAATATTGCATACAATAATTGCATATAATTTGATAATTATTATTTCCTTAATACTCCTCTAAAGTTGGTAGGTGAAGATCAATACCCCCAACTTGTGTCGTAGCGTCAAAAATCGTTTTTTACCCAATGCCTTCGTAAAAATATCTGCGAGCTGGTGTCGGTACATACGAAGGACTGATTATCCAGCTTGTAATTTTTCTCGCACAATGTGGCAGTCTATCTCAATGTGTTTTGTGCGTTCATGAAATATTGGGTTTGTTGCTATATGTAATGCCGCTTGATTGTCACAGAAAAGTTGAGCTGACAAGTTACATGACACCTTTAAATCCTGCAACAGATATCGCAACCAAACTATCTCCAAACAAGTATTGGTCATTGCGCGGTATTCTGCTCCCGCTGATGATCTTGATATGTTTGTCTGTTTTTTTGACTTCCATGAGATAATAGAGGAACCAAGAAAAATGCAATATCCAGATACTGATCTTCGAGTTGTCTCACAACCTCCCCAGTCTGAGTCGCAATAAGCTGTCAATGTCAGATTGTTTTCGGATGGCAATAGCAATCTTTGTCCTGGTGATCCTTTAATATACTTTAGAACTCGAATTGTGGCATCCCAATGAGGTTTCCGTGGATCCTGTATATATTGACTTAGGGTCCGAACCGAAAATGCTATGTCAGGCTGAGTAACCGTGAGATATATCATTCGTCCCACAAGTCGCCTGTATTTGACTGGATCCTTTAATAACTCTCCATCATCTCGTGTGAATTTTAGGTATTGTTCCATTGGAAATTTTTCTGGACGAGCACAATATCAAGCACATATTTTCTTTGGGACATGTAAATACCAGCTGTGGAACGGGAAAATTCAATCCCTATACAATATTTTAGGTCTCCAAGATCTTTAATGCGAAATTGTTGTAATAAACAATCTTTAACACGCTGAATTTCTGTCAAATCATGTCCTGTCAAAAGAATATCATCCACATAAATCAAAAGGACAGTAAATGATGAGTTATTCTGTCTTGTGAATAGAGAGTAATCTATCTTGGACTGTTGAAATCCTACATATTTAATCACATGAGAAAATGTTGAAAACCATGTTCGAGATGCTTGTTTGAGACCGTAAAGGGATTTTTTGAGTCGACATACAATGTTATCCCCAGTCGATGATGCCCGGATGGCAAGTCCATGTAAATAATTTCATGCAATGTGTCATGTAAGAAGGCATTTTACACATCTAGCTGGTGAGTAAACCAATTTTTGGCTGCTGCAAATGGTGAGGAGACACCACAAAGTTGTTAATTTTGTTGTCGGTGAAAAAGTTTCAGAATAGTCGACACCTTCAATCTGAGTGTACCCCTTTGCGACAAGGCACGCCTTATATTTGTCGACGCTACCATCTGAGTTGTACTTTATTTTATAGACCCATTTGCATCTGATGGGTTTCTGCCCAGCGGGTAACGGTGTCAAGGTCTACATTTGATTTAGCTGCAAGGCGGAAAGCTCTTCGTCCATTGCTTTTTGCCAATTTGGATCAAGGATAGCTTGAGCATAAGTGTGAGGTTCTTTGGTGGCTGTGATGTTAGCAAGATATGCACTATGTGTAGAAGAAAATCGTGAATTAGAAAGAAAATGATGCATAGGATACCTGGTTTCATTCGATCGATCTTGGACAGTGGTCGAATGATTGGCTTGGGATCCCGTTACGTAGTCTTGAAGCCAGGAAGGTTGGGTTGATGGGCGAATGGATCGTCGAACGGGAAGGTCGGTTGGAGAAGGTTTGGTAATGGGTGTTAAACTTCTTGGCATGGGAGAAGAAGGTTGGTCTACTGGAGGTTCAGGTGTATTATGACGAGTAGGAGAAGAAGGTTGGTTTGATGGAGGTTCAAGTGCATTGTGACGAGTAGGAGAAGAGAGTTGGTTTGATGGAGGTTCAGGTGTATTGTGACGAATAGGAGAAGAAGGTTGGTTTGATGGAGGTTCAGTTGCATTGTGATGAGTAAGAGAAGAAGGTTGATCGAGTGAATGTTGGACAGGAGTGGGTAAGTCAATGTCAATAGTTGGCAAAATACCTTGTAATGGAGGTGAGGATTGTGTTGTGACTGTTGGCAGAATGGGAATACACTTTCATGGAATATGACATCCCGACTTGTAAAAAAAATGTCTGCATCTATATCAAATAATTTGTATTCTTTTTTATTGTGAGGATAACCAATGAAGATGCATTGTCGGGCGCGCGGATCAAATTTTTGCTTAGGTGAAACAACAGTTGCGTAACAGAGGCAACCAAAAGTTTTTAGGTGAGAAAGTGAAGGTGGTTGATTATATAGTAGCTCAAAAAGTGATTTATTTTTTAGTAAAGGTGATGGCAAGCGATTAATGATATATGTGGCGGTTAAAACGCATTCTCTCCAAAATTCTAATGGTAAATTGGACTGAAATAGGAGGGCTCGTGCTGTGTTTAAAGCATGTCTATGTTTGCGTTCTACTACTCCATTTTGTTGAGGAGTGTAAACGCAAGTGCGTTGACATTCAATACTTTTTTTGAGAAAAAAATCATACATTGAAATAAATTCCAGTCCGTTGTCAACGCGGATGGTTTTAATAGATGCCTGAAATTGATTTTGTGCAAATGTAATGAATGACTCTAAGAGATGTTGGGTTTCAGATTTGTGATTCATAAGAAATAACCAAGTACATATAGTACAATCATCGACTATAGTGAGAAAAAAACGTTTTCCAAAATGAGTTGGGGTTTTATGAGCACCCCAAATGTCACAATGCAATAGATTAAATGGAGAATGAGATTTTATTGTGCTTAAAGGAAAGGGTAGCCTTGTCTGTTTAGCTTTGGGACAAATACTACAATGATTATGAATGGGAATGAGATTTTTACTGATAGGGATAGGTAGTAAGGAAGATACAAGTTGTAGACACGTCGGAGAATGATGTCCAAGGCGCTTGTGCCATAAATCAGGATCGGTCGATATTTGAGATGCGTGGGCTTGGTTTGGCAGAGGGGACATGTAGTATAAGCTTGCGTGTTGTTTACCCGAGCCAATCATCCTCCCTGTAGCCAAGTCCTGTAAAACGCAACAATGTGGAGTAAAAACGACACAACAATTTAATGAACTGGTTATCTTACTAATGAACATGAGATTTAAATTAAAAGAAGGAACACAAAGAACATCTTTGAGAGTGATTTTGTCATTGAATTTAATTGTGACAGTAGTTATAACATCCTTAAATAAAGTGTGATGGTAATTTGGTAATTATAGTGTAGTTATAACAACAGTTTTCTAATAAACCATCATTATATTTAAAAAAATATTAAAAACAACAACGATTTTCTGTGCGAATCGTTATTATATATGTATCAAAGTTAAAAATTGTGACAATCTAAGTCTGAATTATCATTATTTTTGGTGTTTTTTATTTTTAACGCGCACACTCTTTAATATATTTCTTCACTTTTTTCTTCATTGTCACCTATACTTCCACCCAAAGGTCTCCCTCCCACGCCAATGCCACTTTCATCTTGGTCGCGCCATCGTCGTTTCTTCTTGCCCTTGCCAACTTCGCTTTCATCCTTCGTTGCGCCATTGCGTCACTGCACCACGACATTGAGGACCAGCGAACCTTCGTCAGCTTGCAACCACCGCATCGCACCGCCTTCTGCGCGCCACTACAGTGTTGTCGCCAGTTTCCTCTGCGTGTTACAGCACTTCGGTCGCCAACTTCCTTCGTGCATTATTGCACTCCGGCCAACGCCAACGTCCTCAACCCTAAGTTCTTCACATGCACCTCTCTATCAGGGTTCTTCTCCCACTGCCCGCTCCATCTCTCCATCGCCACTAGCACATTTCTTTCTTGTCACTACCAGCACCGCTTGCAAACCCCAGTGCGCCCATCTCTCCTCCTCTCCTTCGCATGCCACAAGCACCTCCAACACACACATGCTACCATGACTGGAGCATAATGCCTCCCTAAACCTTAAATTTTTTAATTAATTTTATAATAAATATTTGCATGTATGCGTTGATTAGTTAGTATTAAGGTTTGTGGGAACTTCATTTATTAGATATTTGATGGAGGAGTCCTAACATTTGATAGAGATGATATATTTGGAGTTGTCAAAAATTAGTATGAAAAAACTTCAAATAGTCATAACTTTTGATAGAGATGTGAGAAGGAGACGTGTAAAAAATGAAAGATGCTTGAAATGGGATAACGAATCACGTTGTTAGTACCTAGAGGGTATTGGGGTCCACCAAAATTCCAAAAATCTATTGTTTACTATTATTTTTTATTTTTAAGTATTTTTTTTTCAGGTATTCTGAGGTTTAATTCTCATACTTACACTTGTCAGAAAATTCTGAAATTTTGCATGATGTTTTCTAGTATAAATTATAGATTTATCAAACCATTATGATTATATTACATTCACAATTTTATTGCTCATACCTTATATAATGTTATGTGTTCTAACATGAAATCTTATTATTTCAATGATTATTCTGGATATAACATGTTGAATAGGAGGAGAAGGACAAGTGCAAATGCAAAGAAACTCACTTGGATGCACCTCAAGGTAACCATGTATAACACTTTAGAATAACATAAAACCTTTTTATATATTTATATATAACTTTTTGTACACTTTCATATTTAAATTATGATATTACATGCATTATTGTTTTGGAAATTTGATGTTTTATGCAAGATTAGAGTATAATAAATATCATAATAAGTTTTTTTTTAAATTACACTTATAATGACGGTTCCCCACTAGATTCGTCGTTAAAAATTCTTTTTTTTAATTTTTCATTGTTTATTTTGCGAAATAACGACGATTTTTAACACGTGTTGTTAATGTGGTTTTATAACGACGGTTATAGCACCGTCATTATAAACAATTAATTTATAACGACACTTGCAATAACGATGGTTCGAGAGTTGTCTTTATATGATTTTTTTAACGGTCGATGATGAGCTTTTTTGTACTGGTTTAAAATGGGAAAGAATATGCTTCGTTTTCGTCTAAAAGTTTTGGTAAAAATGTACTTGAGGATGAAAACTTTGATTCACCTAAGCAGAAGGGGCAATGAACAATTGCAATACTATGTTGTGCACGAAATATGATAATTGATTGCTAGAGGATCGAATGTAATGAGAACACACCATAGAGTACAAAAAAGGGAAGAAAATGGACTAGGAATATTCGATAATAGGCCTTTTTTTAACATGAAAAATAAATAAATGTGAGTATTTTGGGGATGTTTCAACCCTATTACAAAAGAAGAAGAAAAAATCCATACAAAAGACCCATAACACATCAAAGAAATGGTTTTTTATCCTCTCATACCCGTACAAAAACAAATTAAGTCTCTTATTCAAAACATGTGTATATTACAAAATAATCACCTCCATATGACATGTATTTTGATGAGTTGTAGACACAAAAGGAACCTTGAATAGATTTTTTATTAAAGAAATTTAGTAGGGAGATAGTTTTATCTAACAACTACATGTCCAATCAAGACATAAAACATAAGCAAATAGGCAAATAATTCTTAACACACTAAAAAAAAATTGCATTAAAGTTAGAAAGAAATAGTTGAAGACATCTCAAGGCAACAACAAAATGCAAAAACTAATTTTATTTACGAAAGAGGAGAAAATGTAACACAAAAAATGACGTTATACATGCCAAATCTTGACATCAATTTTTTATTTTTATTTTTGTCTACTCAAAAAGTTGTTTTGAGATTTGATCGAGTTTTTTAGGAGAAGATCTAAATGTTTTGTCATACATGCTAATAATATTTTCTATATTTTGATGTTTTTCTTCATATATAAATTAGAAAAGAGTTGAAATTTCATAATATATAAAAAAATCGCTGATAAAAAAAACATTGTTTTACAATTTATAAAAAAAATAACTATTATGAAGAATGGTTGAATCCAACTATACATTATCTCAGACTTAGCATAGAATCATTTTGAACATATATTTTTTCATTTAAAAATTTCTAATGCAAAAGGAATTACTTTTCTACTTATTTTCTCTTGCACACACTTAGCACGTGATCGTCGTTTTAAGTTTGATGTCATTGGTAACATATAAATAATAAACAAAACCCTTCTACAAACGTACTTTTTAAGCTATAAGAACATTTAGCATTAGGGTGTTTGAAACGCATTTAAACTATATTAAACTCTCTTCCTTTCAGCTTAGAAGGAAATCTAACTTACATTATGAATTGATTTCCAAACATTGATTTTCAAACATACCCTTCCATAGTAATAGTGTGAGAAGTAACACAATGATAGAATAATTTCAACAGGAACCACATGTTTGATCTCTTTTTTAAGAAAATCAAACTCAATCTTAAAAGATAACTTTATCATTCAAATCAATTCTCAACTAATTTAAACTTATTTGTATAAATCTATTTTTTTTCTTCTCGCCATATTATATATATTTTCTAAAAATCCATTACTGTAGGTGTTGTTATTCATATGCAATAGTGTTTCTCAGCCCAAATAGAAAAAGACTTTCCTTGCGTATACATTCATGACGTAAGAGGCAGTAAAACATTAAATTATAGTATAATTATAAATGTTTAACTAATAAAGAAGGATGATATAAATAAAATAACAGTACGTAACAATTAAGAATTTTGCTGCAATTTGGAATGGACTAATAAAGTGGTGTCTGCTGGGAACAGCTATTTTATAGTCATAATTACCGTACCAACCAACAACATGCAGGTCTCTGATCGATCGCTTTGATTTGATCCTAATGTCAGTTCCTACGAAAAAGGGTTTTTCATCCATCTACACTACACACACATTACTTTACCAATCAATTAAGTTAATTAACTAAACTCATCACTCACATTATTATTTCAAACACAAAATGTTATTCATTAGGGATAGTAAGGGACCCCAGGCCAGTAGGGTAGTACTGGAACTGTGTTGTAATCTTCCAAAGTGAAAGAACAGTTTCCTTCTCCAATATTCTGATGCTGCTGCTGCTGCTGCTGTGGCTGCAGTGTTCTCCGTTTGGAGCAACGCAGAGCCTCTGACGTGCTTTCTACTGTTTCTTCCCCAGAGATTTCTGTGTAACCTGTTGACACTTGGGTTCTAGAAGCTTGCTCTCTCAGCATACCCTTCAACTTCATTACCTGCACACGCAAAACAGCTCAAGGAAATGACCAGTTCCAAAGAATGAATGTCTACTCATACTACACTTCACCAAAGCACCAATCATTACGTCAATGCAAGCAACGAAAAACAGTCTTGTGTAGTTATATAAGTGGTTGTCTTTTAATAAGTGGTTCTCAAAGTATATTTTCTATAAAAAAAAACGTACATGTGAAAGAAAAAGGTTGAACAGAGTGTGTCTATGGCTCTTTGAGTGCTACTTGCAAGAGCTGCATAATTAACTCCAACTCTTGTGCATCCAAGTGAAAACCCACTTCAAATTTATCATTTTTCTTATCACTTTTTTCTGGGTATAGAAATCTCAATAATAAGTGTCTACAAAAGATTGGAGTGTCTATATATGTTGAGATTCAAAGAAATAGAGAAGAAAATGTATTCGATATTATGATATCAGAAGAAAATGACAGACGTGAAAAGTGATAGATGGGTGATTGCACTATCTCACGTGTCTAAAATTTGATATTGGTGTGCATATAGTATAAGAAAATAATTCACGGTCATCCAATACTAGAGGACACCTATACAGAAAAAGAAAGAAGAGAGAAGTACAGATATCATAAGTGTATGATGTGATAAAAAAGGAATGAAAAAATAGTAATAAATGATGATATATATTATCACTGTGTTGTGTATATGTAGCCTACCTCTTCCTCTAGCTTCTGTTTTTCCTTGGATATGACATCAAATTCCTGTTTAAGTGAATCGTACAAGTGTTCAAGTTGCTTGTTCTTCCACCTTGCACGCCTGTTTTGGAACCAAACGGCAATTTGGCGAGGTTGAAGCCCTAACTCCTTGGAGAGCTTCATCTTCCTATCAGGGTCCAGCTTTATCTCCTTCTGAAAACTACTCTCCAACGAGTCTAACTGGTCACTTGTTAATCTCTTCTTCTTGTCGTTCCCGCAGTTCATTTTTTCCATGGATGAACTTGACTCTGCTAGACTTTGTTGCTTCACTTCCATTCCTTAATCAGTTAACAGACAGAGAGGGTTTAGTGAAGAAGAGTTGTAATTTTCTTAAATGTTCACTGTCTTTTTCAACGTTGACCAAGCTAAAACATCAGATGTGGTTGCCAAATTAACTTGCTTGCTTTAACATTAAGAATGAGAGTACCTATTTTGTATCACTTGTTCAAGAAAAGAAATAACTATGGAGGGTAATAGCTTGGACTTCAAGTTACTATTCATTCGAAAATTTACAAAAAATAGAGTCTGAAAAACGTGAAGGAGTAACTAAAATGCATGGTAGAAGCTAAGTGGTTGAAACGAGTAAGTAGTAAACTATGATGAGTGAAAAAGAAAGCAAGTTGATGCCATTCCAGGAGAAGGGTGAGTGCTTTGAAGAAGAGTAGATAGTGTTTTGATAATATTCTTACCTGGGTAAGGGGTGTAGTTGTAGTTGTAAAGGAAGCTGAAGGAAGACTCTGGTCGAGGAACATAACGTCTTGTGCTCCCATTCCACTCCATGTCTGGCCTTGTTTTCTTGTCTCTCTTCGCTTTAACTTCCACTCCAGCTTCAATCTTTATCTGTGTTTATATGGACCTCACTTGCTTGGGCAAATACATGGACCACAGAGGCAGCGAAGAGAAGATAGAGAGAGGTCATAAGTGTCTGCAACAAGTTTAAATAGAGTTTATAGGATTAGATTCCTCTAAGAGAAAAGAAAAGATATAAGCATAATCTTTAAAGGAAAAGGATGCAAAATATATCAACCTTAATGGTGTAAAAATAACCATTTACATAATAATTTGTATGTTATCAATGCATAACTTGTTTTCTCAACATATTGATAAATAGTATATAAAAGAGTTGTATTTTTTAGATTTGTTACATAAAAGATTTATTGAAAGAAGCAAATCCTTGAAATAGTTTTTTCATATGAATGAGAGATTCTTATGCAGGTGATTTTTAATTGGTTAACAGCATAGAATACCTATCTTGACAGTTAACAGATATGTATTATTAAGATATGTTAAAGAGTGGTAATTAAGTTTGTGAGTTTATTATGTGCATTGAAAGTGCAGTATGAGAAGTACTTAGAAGATTTAAATTAAGGAGGGTAGAGAGGGGGTGGCAGTAGAGTTGTGAGAGGGGTTGTGAATTTGGTGAGGTTTTGTTGCGTGGATGATCCTATACTTCACTTTTGGGGCGCAACAAAGTTTAGTGTTTAATGCAGAGACCGTACACAGTAGGTTGGGAAGAGAAAGAAGAGAGAGAGATGAAGGAGAAGGCGTGAAAAAGGGAAGGCATGTGTCAGTTGGCCCCCAGGCAGCCTTCAACGGGGACCATATTTGATCATAGACCTATGAATCCAGTGTTTCTATTGTGGCACTCTCTCCTTCTATTAGCACAAAAAATGGTGGCACTTTTGCAAAATGGGTAAAATGGGTTCCAAAATGGGAATTTAATAGCAACATAGGAGAAGTTCTTTGCCTGAAAAGAGGGTACGTGAACCTGCCATCACTGCTACCCTCACATGAGACAAATAAAGGAAGGTAAATAAAACACAACACTTAGCCTCACCTCACTCACTTCTGTTTCTTTCAACCTCCACCTCTCCCTTTCACCTTAATTATAACTTTGCAGTGTCACAGAGAAGAAAGCTGAGACAATCTCACTTTCACCTCTCCTGTCTCTAGATCTATCTGTTGCTTCCTTGCATGAAATCGGGATCTGGGTTTCCATTTAAATATTTTGAATTTTGGTGCAAACAAACAAATCCATTCATTCATTGTCTGTGGTGTGGTTTGGTGGTAGGGCTAAGTTCACAGATTGGACTGCGTGTTTGGCTGTACCTTTGCTACACATAAAAGCAGACGTTGGAGCGATAAGGAAGCCCTTTCTTTCGGCCCCAAAATGATGACAGAGATTGCTGAGACAAAGCTCTTTGTAGAATCAAACTTCTACTTCTGCATCTCTCCAACTTCTTTCTCATGCCCCTTGATAACAACCTCACATACTTAATAGCCTCATGTCGGAAACAAACACTCATAATATATCTTCCTCCACTATCTCACTCACAACCAAATTAAGAATCCAATCTACATTCATTTGCACATTTTGTTCTTAGAATATGTTCTAAGAAATACCGTCATACTGGAGAAGAATGTGATCCATAGATTCCTTTAATTGAAGTTGCACCCACAACCCACAAATGATATAAATGTTACCAATGTTTTAGCTTTACTTTACTTAATTACATAACTTGCTTATTTCTTTGTGGGTCTTTAAAATCTACCAAACAAAAACACACCTTAACTTCTCTTACAGTAAAATTATAATGTACAAGATTTGGAAATATCCTCAGAAAAGAAAACTGTTTACGAATTTTGAGAACGGCATAATTATTTCGTAAGAAAGGGAGTCCTAAAGCTCAGTTCTTTTCAAACAAAAGTTCATTAAAAATTAGAAAAATGTGATTTATCAGAATTCTGTTCGAGTGAAATAGTTGAAAATTAAATCGTAATTAGTAATACTTTTCTCTTGAAAAATCTAAACTTGAAATGTCAAGTACGAAGGGATGGCCATTTTCTTATCATTTGGATTTTGGAGGTCCTTGTGGGGTACTTTCATTTGACTCGTGTTTATGGAGATGGTGACGAGGACAAAAGTCCCACGAAACATATTTGATGATGTTGTCCCACACGAAATCTATAAATAAACCACCTTTTTAATGTAATTTAATTTGTTCATAAAAGGTGTACATAAAATTTACTGCAAGATTAATGTTGTTAAAACTAATACTTAACTTAATTTTTCTACTGGTTCTTAGCCTAAAAATAACTATTTATTCATAAAGAATGATCTTGTTTACATAAACGACAACTTTATATATATAAACCTTTTGTCAACTTCATAACGATGCATTTAAACAACTTCTGTAAGTAACAACGTTGTAAATGATTTGGTAGAGTGTAGCAAATGATACAATGAAGTGAAATAGACAAAAAAATATGGTGCATGAATTGTTGTATATGTGCATCGTATCTCGATTTCAAATACTTTTAAATAGTTTATCATTTCAATGTTGTAGGACATCATCACGAGGAGTTGTAAGCAGTGAATGAGGATAGGAGAAAAAAAAGTTACTAGAAGACAAGAAAATGGGGAACTGGAACGGAGAAAGATTGTGAAAACATAGGGAGTTAGAGAGCCCCACGTGAACACCATTCTCAGAATTACACACCTTCCATAACTTCAACAATGACACAGTAATTTGCGTACAGTTCTACTGTGACCACTCAATTAATTCGTCAATTATAGCTTAATTAACCATTAATTAGGTCAAAAACTGATCAAACTTCTCTAGCTCTATGCCATTATTGTATTTCCTGATCTTCTTTTACTAGAAAGAGTGGAAATTCTTCAAGAAGAAAAAAAGTAGCTACTCTTAATTTTTATATATAATTATGACACTGTCATGGTTTTTGGAGGGCACTAAAAATTGTATCAACCCTCTGATTTTACATGGTTAAATTATTAGAAAAACATCGTTTTATGAAATTGTTCACGGAAAACATCTGTTGACAGATCATGGCTTATTAGTACAGGTGTAGAAATTTGATCCATAAAGAAAAAGTTGAAATGGGTTTGGAGTTAATGTGCTAAAAAATGGTGCCACACATATATAGGTCACAAGTAGTGTCAGAATTTTGATAAATAAACAAACAAATGCAGTTTTACTGTTTCATATATTGGTCAAAGGTCTTGAAGGAAAGAATTCTGAGTGTATGAGTAAGCTCAGAGGGGAAATAATTAAGTTCTTCAGTGTAATTGTAGTGAAAGCACTTCTTTTAAGTGTTGACCGTGAGAATATATTAAAGTAGGGTTAAATGGTAACTTAGATTCAAGTGATAGAAAAAAGTATAGTTAAAAACGATCAAAAAAGGTGGGTAGCTTTTTATTCTGCAGCTGCTCCTTTAATAATGTGATTATATCTGTATATATATATATATATATATATATATATATATATATATATATATATATATATATTCATATTTTGCCCTAAAAAATGTTATCAGCACAAGAATTGTTTAGCTGCCATAACTTCTGTGTTTTTTTTTCTTTATTAGCCACATGCATTTGCTTTAGTCATATAATTAGAAGGAACTTTATGATATATATTCAGAGTGTGAATAGTTATGAATGCATTTGTATGTAATGTGGTGTTGTTGAAAGTTTTATATATATTATTATGAAACTTTGGAAGGAGTGTGTGAGGCATCATGAAAGATGAAGTGTATATTAGCAGAAAATGTTAGTGACTGCATGAACAAGTTGTGACGCATCAGAAGCATTATCTTCAGAGGAGAGAGAGTGTTTCAGCAATGGTACCACACATATCCTGAAAACACTAAGCCAAACAGCAATGGGTAAAAAAGCTAAAGCCTTTATTCTAGCTAGGTTGCCTATAGTTACCAAATGATTTTGATCCCAGTGCTCTCTCTCACCAATATTAAGCACCCATTCCAAAGCCATAAACACCATCAAACAATATGGATTCAATTTAATATAATGACCAATCAATCAAATAATACGAGATTGTTTTAGATCAATTAATAATATCAAATTCAAAAATTGGATATAAATCACGTTAAATATTTATAAATATTATTTCCACTCCCTTCCTCTCTCATTTTCCATTCTCCACCTATTATGCCATTCTCATTCCACAAACACTCATTGCCTCTCTCTATCCCCAAAATCTTATGCTATCTCTCTTTTTCTCTCATTCCCCACTCATTTTGTCTCTCTCGCTCCCAATGCACTCGTTGCCTCTCTCACTCTCTTAAACCCTACTTCATTTTTTGTTGTAAGGTTTGTCAAAATCGTGCTACAATATAATAATATAAAGAGATTTTCTCTCTTTAAAACCCTATACTAATTTCCAAATTCTAATTTTTCTATGCAAGGTGCACAATATGATGTCTTATTCAAAGCATTTTTTGTAGTGCATACGCTAAAATGATGCATTGCATTTTGTATTCAGACTATTGTTTGACTTCAATAAACATAAAAAACATAAAATTTGCATCGAATGTTAGAAGTTGTATTCATGGTAAAATTTGAACCTTTTGGGAAACGAATCGATAAGATTTCAACCTCACATACATTTCAATTTGAAATTTAAAATTTAAACTATGAAAGGAGATATTTTGTTGACATTTGAAGTTTTTTATGGTTTGTTATGAGTTAAACTTTGTTTATATTTTTCTTATTATAGTTCTTTTTGGCAAAGATTCGACTTTTACCATATTAGGATGTAAAATCTTTCTTTAAATTGTTTTGCATTTTACTACTTAAATTGTGCCTTTTTTTGGCATAAAATAAATCTTTAAACATGTTGTATATTGTTTTCCTTTCGTTTTAGGGCTATTTTTTTTTAAAAAAATCTATTTGTTGTGTTGTTGTGAATGTTTGTTAATAACATTTGACATTTTACTTTTTCAAAATGTTTTCAAGACTTGCCATTGTTTTTTGTTTGGAACTTGGTCCCCTTTAGTATTTTGTTGACTATAAAGGTAACACTCATTATTACCCACAACATGGACTTAAGGAAGTCAATGGTCATGGAAGGTTGGTCTCAATTGAGAATCTTCTATGACCTTGAAGGAGATTAATATTTTTTGTTTTGATACTTTAACAGTTGTTGTTTTCACATTACTGTCTTTGAAGGAGCATGTATATCATTGTCATTGGACAAGCTCTATTTGTGTCTTCAAAGACTGAAAACTCTTATTAACATCATTGATTCATTTCTCGATAACATTGAGAAAATACCAATCTCAAGCAAGCAATTTCATGAGATCTTTATTCTACTTATTTATTCCATATTTTAGTTTATTAAATTGATTTTGACTATCTTTTTAGGATTTGCCTTTAGATTTTGTGAACTATCTTCCAAACATAGATTAAAAAAAATGTAATGTAAATGCTAATAAGAGATTCTCCAAAAAAGTCCACCAAGATTGGTAGAGGATGGAAGGAGTTTTTTTTTTTCCATGAATCGGAGGAAGGTGATATAAGTGTATTTACACTACAAGAAAATTATTAAATAAAAATCAATTTTAGAGATAAAAAATAATTAATTACTTTATTGATATATGAAATAATTTTTATTAATAAAAATTATAAACTAGTTTTTAAATTGATATCTGATTATCTTGGCAAAATTTTAGCTCATTTTAGAATCTAAAGTAGTTATAATAGTTAAGTGGATAATGGAACGTCTAAATAATTTACAAAATAGTAAAAAATAATTTATGTTAAAATAAAATATGAATGCTTAAAAATACTTGTTGAAATTAATGTTATTAACCTATATCATAAATGGAAGAACTAGAATGATGAGATATTATTTGTCTATAGATAGCAATATGGAAGATGGCAATAATTAGATAGGGATGTGAATGCGAGTGATGAACACAGAACGAAGCATGGCAGCAGCGTTGGGCTACGCAATAAATAACTTGCAATGGCATAATGGAGACGAGGGATACGCACAAACATTAATGACATCATGAGAAAATGTCAAAAAGGGAACAAAATTTCACACACAAATAAAAAAAATAAGGTAAAAATGGGTAGACACTATGTTATAAAATAAGGTTTTACGTCAGTTGTGGAAGAAACAATGTAAAAAATGTTATTTACGACAATTAATATATCACCAATATCAGTGCCTCTCACAAACAACATAGTTAATTTTGTACTAATGTCTCACCATTTTCAAAGAATACTATAAAGATAAGTTTTTATATTATTAATATAGGAGGTTGCTTTTTGGTAGATGCATAGTGATTGACCTACCTTTTCAGCAATGTTGTTGATATAGTTAAAGTGTTTTCCAGTTCAAGCGTGTGTGACGTTCTCATTCCTTTACTTGTTTCAGATTAATGAATGCATGCATGCACTGCGCTGTCTTCTTCCTCTTCCTACCCACACTACCTACCTACTACACAAATATGTCCTATATATGTTAACTACTTTTTTCTTTAGCTTCTCTAAGAGTGTGTTTGCTTCCAAATGGGAGAAGGGAAGGGTGTTTTTTGTGTTTGTTTCCATGGTTTTGAGAGTAAGAGAGAGGATGGGAGAGATGGTGGATGATTTTTTTCACTCATCACAAAATGAAGAGATTTAGGGGGATTGATGTGGATTATTGTATTTTTACCAAAATATTCTTTTGCATTCATTTTATTACAATATATAAAATTAAATATTATATAAATTTATTTATTATTTATAATTTAAAAAATATTTAATTATACTATTAATAACAACATATAATTGTAAATAATAAAAATAAAAAAATAAAAATTATAATATATATCAACAATATATATATAATATATAGTTATATAGAGTAACAAATGAATATAATAATAAATATTATTTTCATAAATTTTAATATATTTAATAAATTTATTTCAATTTAACACAAAAATATTTTCATTATATTTTTTAATTTTTATTAAAAATATAAATAATTATGAATATTATATATTAAAAATATTTAATTAATTCAAACCTAAAAAAAATTATAATTTATTATTCAAATATTTTTTAATAACAAGGATAAATTTGTAAATTTACAATAAACCATCATCACAAATCCACTCTATCATCCCTCAATCCAAACAATCTCACATATCCTCACACATCCTCTCTAATCCTCACAAATCCACTCCCTCCCCTCCTCACAAATCCCCTCCTCCTCAAATCCACTCAATTCAGTGTTTTAGTCAACCTTAAACTCATTTAACACCCAATTTATATCATATCAATTTAGTTCTATAAATTAATTTTGGAAGATTCACTTAAATTTCATTTTTTTAATATGATGTTTAAATTTATTTTAATAAGATTTGTTGGACGTGATATACTATTATTCTGTCAAACTCAGAATAATCCATAGGTTAAATTCATTTTCTAATGCTAAAAAATACTATTTTTTATGTATTTAGAGTTATTATTAGACATGAAAGGAAAGATAAATTGTATTTAGAGTCATTAATCAATGATTGAAATTGTAATTATACCTATAAAACAATATAAAGTTGTTACATTTAGGTGAATAATATTATGACCTTTTAAGGCTCTTGCATTATTCTCTTAACACTCATTAGAAAGATAATAAAAGAGATAATGTGATGCGACAATATTGTGATAATTTATTGGAAAAATATGTTTAGTCAATAATAGCCAATGATTAATCACTTCATATACTAGGATTTATTTGCTATGTGTTTGGATTAAGTTTTGAACACATTTTCTAATTTTGACATTAAATATTCGTATAAATGTAAAAGTTTCTAATGTTTGTTTCAAATAGAATTACTAATCACTAAATAAAGTTACATAACTATCTTAATTTTATAAGAAAAAACATTTACCCTATAACTCAAAAGTGGTCTAATTGTGATTTTGGGTGGAATAAATAGGGTAGTTTGAATAAAAAGTTGTAAGAGTGAGAATGGGTCGTTAAAGGCTATATATTTTTAGGGTTGGTGAGTAAGCCAAAGTTAGTATTGTAGGTCGATTCCATAGATGAAATCTTGGGCCAAGTTTTCTGACATTTGGTGTTGCATTGTGTGTCTTTCTAGCTAGGACTGCTTGAGCACAATCTTATCATTGTAGCCATAGAATGTGGTTTAGGTTCAGCTAAGTTGCAACATTGAAGAGTCTAAGTCTTTACCATTTTGGTCAAAGATTCTTGGGCTAAGAGACTATTTTGGGAGTGACCACTTTACCAGCTATGCCAAGTGTTTGGATAAGGGAAAAGTTTCAAGTTTGGGTCAAGAAAAGCATCTCCATATTGACTGAAAAAGTAAACGGATTGACACCATGGAATGTGGTCTCAAGTCTCTTCTTGCAATGATGAGATGGGTTAGTGTGAGGACTTCCCTAACCTCCTTCAAAGGGTTAAGAGTTTCACCAACTTTTTTACCACTTCCTCTCATACCTCTTACTTATATATATTTCATTCAAATCTTGAATAACAACTCCTCTATTCCAACTTCAAACTCAGCAAAAGTTAGTAAAAATCCCACAAAAATCAACATATAATTCATTGGTGCCTTAAAAATTCCAACAAACACCAATACTTGTTGAAGCATTCCTTCCATCTAAATTAGGTTTTCAAGTGATTCTTAAAAGTAAGAACCTTTTAAAAAGTTAGGAATAGTGATCGTCTAACAAGTTTGGATTTCAAAAGAATGTCATTAATCTTATGTGCCATAAAAAATAACAATAATTTTATCTTTTTAAAAAATATAAATTATTTTAATTTTAAGTAAAAAGGTAAAAGATGAATACGGAGATCCTGACAATAATTTTATGGCCTAACCTACATCATAAGCAAGCTATGATAGACTTTTTTTTGTAGAATAAATTGTCATATCAATATGTGATTGTGTTTAAGCATGTAGGAAGGAGTTTTGAATTCAAACTACTATGTGGAGAGAAAATTTGTTACAATATTAACTAGATGCACATAATAAATGTAAATGTGAGTAATAATTTTTTTTGTTCACTAACTGCATGACTTTTTATAATAGAATAGTACATTTTTTAATAATATAAATTAAATTACAGTGAATACTAAATTATTAGTTTTTTATACAGTTGCATTTTTGAAAAAAAAAATAAAGTTGAAACCACGTGTTAACTCTCCCATCAACATTATATACGCATTTGGTGATAGCTCATTCTTGTATGTTTAAATAATCAATCAAAAGCAAGAATATATCAATTAAATCCATAAATCATCTTTCTATGCCTTTTTTAAAAATACCCTCAAAATCCATTTTTAAATAACTCAATTTTCCTTTTATTTTACAAATTGTGTTATGTAAATTATTTTTATAAATCAGGAAAAAGTAGAAGAAAAGAAAAGAAATGGAAAAGGAGTGAAAAGTGAAATTATTTAGATATAAAAAAAAGTGTATTATTACATTGAATAGAAATTATTATTACACAGATAAAAAGGATATACACACCACTGGCCAAAAAAATAATAAAAAACCAGAAAAAAATACTTTCTCCAAATTGTAAACTTTTTTTGGTTTAGTATGAGCTGTGATAGATCCCAATAGTGTATTCTGGGTGTTTGACATCACTGAAAGAAACAAGCTTCCTATATTTCAAATGCATTTTCTCTTGCGCTCTCTCAAATCACTTGGTATAATAAATACAGAATCTACACAAAGGCCACCTTTGGAATGTGTACAATCAATCTGTTTCATGGAAAATCTAACATGAGTTGTGGGCTCTGATCCACTGACAATAAACTCACCCACCTTATAATCTATCCAGTATCCTCGCTTATGATTTCCATATGTATCATCAATCACACTTTCATCCAAACAGCATTCAGATGATGCTTGCTGACCATCTGAAGTAGACAACTCAAATTTCACAGGTTTTATATCCCAACCATGGGTGTGTTCATAATTACAAACACGCCGTCCAAGTCTTTTGGAAAACCGTCCAAGGTGAAGCCTAAAGGAGAGAGTATAAATATCAGCGGGAAATGGAAGCGTCACCTCTCCATCCACTTCAAACCACCATATTTGCTGCAAATAAGCCACCGTGTGAAACCTGAAAATCATCTAGGGTGTAACAGAATGCTGACAGATTACAAGAACAAATGGAGAACAAAACAACTTTTCATCGAGATTTGCAAGAGCTACAGTTTGCAAAAAGGAATGCAAACAGAATGAGTAGTAAGTTGACGTATCTAAGTGTGACAAGGAGAATTAAAATGTTCGTATGTTACGCGCAAACCAACCTCCACTATATTTTTAATAGAATGAGTAGGTTCAATCAGGTTGAGCATTTCAAGGATCAGTCGTGTTCAAGGTTGCACATTTGATGTCAATGAATCTATTCAAGGTTGCACATTTGATGTCAATGAATCTATTCGGAACCAAATTGCAATCAATACTTAAAAAACATCATTCCAAGTCACAAATATTTGAATATTTCCCTCATCCAGATTAAGGCTTGCATATATGTTGTACTGTTCAATTTTATTTTATTTTACATTTAATGAATTATGAATATAAAACGTTGTGAAATGTTTTCTTTCAAATATTGACGCAGCTTTTGTATATAGAATGTAAACATTTAGCTACATAATTTATTTGCAAGAGAACAAAGTAATACTGTTGTCAAGTTGTTCATACAATTGAAATGAGCTTAACAGTAGATACAGGCTAACTAAAAGAACCCATATCAAAGAACTATGTCATTTGGTTTAGCTCTGAGATGAAGATCAGCTTGATTCCTTTAAACAGTTCCATGAATTGTTCAAAGTCATTTTGGTAATTGTTTAAAATAAAAAATTAAACCAAGCATCGCCCGCAATTTAACACCACCATTGCCAACAAGATTTTGTATCTCTTAAATGGGGGCATTGAAGATTTAAAAACAAAGCCCAGGAAGTAAACAGTACAATGACCCACACACACAATTAACAAACAATCTTGAACTTCATGCATTAGCATTAGTCATCACAGAAACATTCTCTCCTCTATTTCCTCAAGTAAAAAATGAACAAGATAAATTTATCAAGATACAATGCAAGAACAATGAAACTAACATGCAAATCTGTGCATTTGGATCTTAAACCAAGATTATGGAATATTTCACAAATAGAAAGCTTTATAAGTCAGACTGTCCAACTATCAATCACACTATGTGCTAAACTTCGAAACAAGGGTGAATAAGAAATACAATTTTCATCAGTTCTAGTGAAGAGAATGATAGTACCAGGCACAGCCTCGCTATACTCTATACTAAGAGGGGCACTCTTAAGGCAGTTAAGCTCAAGATGAAATAAAAGTAACTTTAATATAAGAAACAAACTTCAAGTTCAGTATTAACATAAGCAACAATCAGTATCTCTGATTGTTATAGTTGAATTCTTTGAATCAATGACAATGATCTAGGATTCCCAATCAATGCTTAGATAATAAAATAAAAGTATAGTCAGTTCATATGGAGAAAATGCCAAGAAAGATTCAACATCTTATGATTTATGTGTACCTAATTCAACAGTACTTATTAAAGGTATATGGAAATCAAAAGCTCATATCCTCCTATTAGTCAATTAGGTAGCTGAAGAGATGGATTATGAAGTTGTGTCAAGAACGGACAATAAATTATTTCAAGGAAAACAGTTTTTGCCAGTTTGCAACGGTTAAAAGGTGATGTTATTTTTGTTACTATTTCTTTTGTATGTACCCGTACTCAACAGCTATAAATTCCCTATACTTATATATCTACAAGGCCAAAACCCCATATCATGACATATTATCTTTTTTTCTCATAGTCTGTTGAAGTTATACGAACAAAACATCTACCATTTATTATAAATCCATGATTGAAGCCCCACATAAATATACAAAGAATTAGACAATTTCAATAACTACAGTCATTGTCCAAGAGATGATGTCAAATAACACCAAAATGAATCATGTCATGCCCTTACAATCCACAATAAGTTTAACCCAAGTGAATAAACGGCTGCAACAGTGCAACCAATTATGTTTTACTACATTACACTGCTTAATTGAAGAAACCACGGGAGTGAGTACGTGCACAAACATTTTAACTTGAAATATCAGAAAATACATAATTTCTTCAGTGTTTCCAGGTTATGGAGGAGTATACGAGTGCAATATACTCACAAACAACTATCATGTAATAACTGAAAATGTTGTGTCAGGAGATCCATCACATTCAGTAAAGAAAAAGCAGTAAAGGGTAGTTACTTCCTCCTCTGTCTAAAATACCTTGTTTGTAACGAACCAATGGACCTGTTTTAGTTCTTCTTAATTTGATTCCTGGTTCTCTCTCTGCTCTTTATAAAAATCAAGCTTTACAAGGACAAGTAAGAAAAAGGAGGAAAATGGTTGGAAGATAAAATTAGAACTTCTCAAATGTTTGGGGCTTTAAAAAATGAGTGAAAATGAGGGATAATATCCACACAAAAGAACTCTCTCCAAATCAGAGGATTTAAATATCCAAGCAAAGGGAAAAAACTAATTTATGTTTGGTAGAGTAAAAACAAAATAAGCCAAGACAAACAGACTTCGATTATATACAAAATATTTCGATTATATACAAAATATGTTCATTGTACAAGACAATGAATTGTACAAGTGATTTGTGATTAGATAATTATGTAAAATCGCTTTACAATATCAGAACATAGTCAATTTAGTCACATAATATTTTGTTTCTAAAGTCAACGTTCCTCTTTTCTTTCCATTTTCTTTTGAATCAAACAAGAAACACATTATCATCGGTGTATCCTTCTTTCTCGTGATACAGCTTTAAAGACAAGTAAATCTAACCTAGATTCTTCAGTAGGAATCCAATTCCAGTATCTCCGGTCCTCAATTCCAGTAATCGCCATCGCCCTCGCCGAAATCGACATGCAAACCCTTCCAGTGACCCTGTCCAGCCACACTTCCTGCAAAAACCTAAACCATCAACAAAAAACCTAAGTTCCAGAAACCCCTAAATAACCAAAAAAAACTGACCTGGAGAGCACCACCCACCTTGTGGCCGTGGTCGAACGGCAGGGGTCGTGAGAGGAGCGCGAAAATGTCCTTCTTCGAGAGATTCCCGTGGCGCTCTGGCGGGACCAGAGCCAGCAGATCCTGGTAGTTGCGCGGCAGCTTGGACTCCCAGACTGAGTCCGAGGAGGCGGCGCCGCGGAATGAGCGGTTGAGGCGAGCGAGGTTACAAATCTCCGGCGGCGTGAGGTAGAGGAACACGCACGCCACGCAGCACTCCGGAATGTCGCCGAGGCCCGGACCGATTGTCGAACCGTTCGCGCCGACGCTCGACAGCGACGCGCCCATGCTCCTCCTCCTCCTCCTGGGTCCTCACCTCATGGCACGCGCCCAAACGAAGCACGGCGAGGGAAAGCAAGCGCGTGGGGAACTGAACACTAATTGATCCTTTTCCGTTTTTGTTGCATGGATTGTTCCAGGAGTTATCGTTGGTGTTGTTTTTGTTGTGCTGTGTGTGAAGTATTTGTGAGGTTTTAATTTTAGGATTATTTCCGTTTAAGGGAATATGATAAGTCGTGCCGTGAGCCATGAGTGAAGCTGTGGTGGGTCCCGCTTTTGGTTGACAGCGAGGATTCGCTGTGCAGAGGTCTACTCCTTAGGAGTAGGGCTTCGCCATTCCCACCTACACGAAATGTTTTTGTAATGGTACGGTTCCGACGATCATCTGGTTCGGACGATTATCTCGATCCGATCACACTACCGGTCGCATAATCGTCCACTTACGTTAACTACATAGTTGAAAGAGATACTCTGATTGACTATTTCATAACGATGAATCATGAGTTGATTAAGTTAATGAAATTAATCTTTAACTAAAAGTTACTCAGTAATACTAAATACGATCCAATCCCCTAATCGAGTACCCTAACAAAAGTTTATTAAGATAATATAAATAGTGCATATTCCAAAAATCAGTTACGTCATTATTTACACTGCTCTAACAATCGAAAGTAGATTCTTTTTGCTGATTTGATCGTTTGAGTATTTTTTGCAGGTACCATCTGAATTTGCACTTCCAAATGATCGAGAAGCAAGACGAAGATTGAAGGTTAGAGTGACCGACAACAGATGCATAGGACAATCTTTCTTTGGATCCAATAACTGAACGAGGACAATTTTGAATTCTTTTTATTAAAATGTGGTAATTTTTTTCAAATTTAGAAAAAATAAGAAAATTTATAAGAAATTGCAAATTAGGTGAGTTCAGTTTCAGAAATACAATTTAAAAAAAAAATGAATCGTGTTTTTCAAAATACGAGGATTTTGAAAAATTATTTTTATATTTTATTTTGAAAAAAGTCTTAGGTTAATTTTTAAATTTGTTTTATTTTACTTTTTAGGAGTGTGTATTGAGAGTGTAACTTTTTTTTTTCATCAATGTGTATGTGGTCTATACGAAAACATTTCGGAGGGAAGAAAAGATTGAAATTAGTTGGGATTACTAAGATGTTACGTGGATAGAAGATGTTACGTGGATAGAAGCTAAGCCTACAATGCATCTAGAAAAAGCAATTGTAATGGATTTTGATGTTGATGTAGCACTGGCCACTACCGAGACTTAGCAAATTATAAAGTTTTTTGTGGTTTTGGATTCAAGTGTGAGCACAATGGTGTGAAGTTTGATGTGTATATTAATAACAAAGAGAATGTGACGGTTGCGCTAAGTAAGATTGAGTTTTTGCAAGGAGATTTGTGTGTGGTCCTCATAAGTACAAATAGAAACACAAACACAAGAAGATGAAGACTAACAAGACTTGGAATAATGGTTGTTGGAGGATTTAGGTGCTGAAGGTGATTACCATGTGGTGTTGACTTTTGTCTCCAAGTTTGAGAAGAGGCATGTCATTATAGGAGGGATCAAGATTTCAGAAGTAAAAATGACAAAAAAAATAAGAGAAGTTTTGTTCTTATTGTATGACTTCTAAAAAATAAAATAAAGTTTAAATATAAAATTTGTGTAGTTAACATACAACTTTTTTAGAAATAAAAGTTGTGTGTATTTGATTTAATTTGTGAAATTAAAATTAATAAGATTGTTCAAAATAAATTATAATGTTCAACACAAAGAAAAATAATTTTAATAAAGTGATAATGAATTTAGAAAAGACAAAAGCAAACTCGAAATCTTAATGTAAAATTCAATTTGATTTTGTTTGATTTTGATTTTGTGAATTGGTTCTTAAGAATTGGTTCTTCATTGATAAATATAAAAAAATGTAGATGAAAGGAGGAAATGAAAAAAAAATAGAAATTGAAATAATAGAAAAAAAGAGATAAAGAGACAATTTCGTAAATTGATCTTCAAGAATTAGTTATTTATTAATGAAAAAAAAAACACAAAAAAAAATGAGAATACCAAAAAATGTAGATGAAAGGAGAAAAGGAAAAGACAATTTTAGAAATTGAGATAATAGAGAAAAGGAGATAAAGAGACAATTTCGTAAATTGATCCTCAAGAATTAGTTATTCATTGATGAAGAAAAAAAAAACACACAAAAATAAAAAATAAAAAAGGAATTTCATAAATTGAGAGAAAATGAGATATGATTTGAAAATGCTATAATCACCTAAATGTGCTAAAATCCTATAATCACATATATACATATATTGAAATCATTTGTTTAATTTTTCAATTTTTTTTTTAAAAAATCTTCTCCTGTCATTTTCTTTCAATTACATATTTTTCTTTCCGTTTTCCTCACTCATTTGTGTTATTCATGATGCATCCATAGAAAACCAATTCTTAAAATTATCATAAATTGAGTGATATTATAGTTTTGATTCATATTTTTCTGATTCAATGACCATTGTTTAATTAAAGTAATTAATTAAACCAATTAATTATTTAAACCCAAATCTTAATCTTTAAACGACTATCATACGAGGAACCATGAATTTTGAATTTGTAAGTTGAACTTTCATTTTCCAATCCTTATTATTTTTCAATATGTTTGCATTTTCTAATTACTTTCGTTCTAAACATTCTAGAATTAGCTAGTAAGAAAAAATATTAAAAAATAAATACAACATATATAAGTCATTTGAGAATCAATTTAGGTAATCCTTTATATAACAAAACTTTAGAAAAACTTAAATATTAAACGGCATTGAAAATCCGAATCATTAAATTTTAAATTATATGAACCCAACCTAAGTATATAACAAATAAATAATAAAATATTATTTGTCCCAAAACTTCACTATAAAAAGTAATTTCATATTTTATAATATCACTAATGAAAAAATATTTTTTAATGACCGGTTAAAATTGGATTTTTATATAAAAAAAGGTAATGATTCATAAGTGATACTTATACATTACCTAGAGAGAGAGAGAGAGAGAGAGAGAGAGAGAGAGAGAGAGAGAGAGAGAGAGAGAGAGAGAGAGAGAGAGAGAGAGAGAGAGAGAGAGAGAGAGAGAGAGAGAGAGAGAGAGAGAGAGAGAGAGAGAGAGAGAGAGAGAGAGAGAGAGAGAGAGAGAGCACATAGGAAGGTTTCATGGTTTTAGTTTATGGTATCTTTGTTGGCGCTTTGAAACGGCGCACACACATAGTCGGCGTGAGTCCCCAATTTGAGCACAAAACCTGTGGGTTGGTTAAACCCTCACTCTAACCCAACTATAAAACCATGGGCAGTTTTATTTTCTCACTACTGCTTCGTCAACAAAACCAGTTGCTTCAAAAACCAACCTTTTGTTACACTTTCTGTTATATTATCTTTACTCTTCTCTTTCCCCGACAACACAATCTATCATCAACTCCTATGTAATCCCATACTAAACTGCCATTTTGCTTTCCTCTCACTCTCCCCCACCAACCCATCTTCATCTTCTTCCATGCTCTTTCCTCTCTTCAACTATTCGATTAAGGGTAAGCGTTTTTCTTCTAAAGTTTGTAGCTTTAGCTTGTTTGGTTGAGTTTTGAAAAGTTGGTGTTTCTTGTTTATGGAACCCAATGGACTAGGCGCTGGAATGTTCTCTGGGATGGTAGGAGTGGATAACTCTCTGCAACCGCAGCAACAACAAAACCCTCACCACTTGCAACACCACCCCCAAATGGTTCCCTATGCTCCACACCATGACACTGATCCACATCATCCACACCATAATCAATCCATCAAACAAGGGTACCCTCCCTATTCTTCGGCCAAGACCAAACAACAGCAGCATAGTGGCCTCAGTGATGAGGATGATGACACCTCGGACCCCAAGAAGAAGGTCTCGCTGTGGCAGAGAATGAAGTGGACTGACACCATGGTGAGGCTTTTGATAATGGCGGTTTATTACATTGGTGATGAGGGTGGCTCGGAAGGGACTGATAAGAAGAAGTCCTTGGGTATGTTGCAGAAGAAAGGGAAGTGGAAGTCGGTGTCCAGGGCTATGATGGAGAAAGGGTCCTATGTTTCTCCTCAACAGTGTGAGGACAAGTTCAATGACTTGAACAAGAGGTATAAGAGGGTGAATGATATTCTTGGCAAGGGAACTGCTTGCAGGGTTGTGGAGAATCAGAATTTGTTGGAAACGATGGAGTTGTCACCAAAGATGAAAGAGGAGGTAAAGAAGTTGCTCAATTCCAAACATTTGTTCTTCAGGGAAATGTGTGCTTACCATAATAGTTGTGGTCATGTGAATAACAATCCTCCACAGCAAGGAGAGACTGGGGGTGACGTGCCTCAGTCTCAGGCTCAACTACATCAGCAGCAGCCTCAGCAACAACAGCAACAGCAACCTTGTTTTCATTCATCAGAGGTGGAGAATTTGGGGGCTTCAGGGGTGGAGGGTTTGAGGATGTTGAAAGTGGGAAATGGGGAAGAGAATGATGATGATTCTGATGAGGAGGAAGACTCTGAGGATGATTCGGATGAGGAGGAAGATGATTCAGGAGAAGGTGGTTCAAGGGGTAATGTGGGGCATGGACATGAAAATATGGAGGATGATAATGATGGAAGGTCAATGAGGAAGAGGGCAAGGAAAGTGAGGGAAGTTCCTGTGTCACCACTGATGATGCAGCAACTGAGTGCTGAGGTGAGTGGTGTGTTCCAAGATGGGGGTAGGAGTGCTTGGGACAAGAAGCAATGGATGAGGAGCAGGATACTGCAGTTGGAGGAGCAGCAAATAAGCTATCAGAGTCAATCATTTGAGTTGGAGAAGCAAAGGTTGAAATGGGCAAGGTTTAGCAGCAAGAAGGAGAGGGAAATGAAGAGAGCCAAACTTGAAAATGAACGAAGGAGGCTTGAGAATGAGAGAATGGTTTTGCTCATTCGCCAGAAGGAGTTTGAACTGATGAGTCTTCAACACCAACAAAAGCATCAACAACAGCAACATTCTTCCACTTAGATCAAGGGGTGATGATTTTGCTGGGGTTAGTTGGATGATAGATGAAACTATGGCATAGAAAAATTGTAGATGAATTAGGCCAAATAGCTGTTCTCGTTTTGGGGTACTTATTAAGTTGGTATTTTTGTTATAAACCATGTTTAATATAATCTATCACTTCCTTCTTCAAGTTGGATAAAAGTAAAGCCACTTGACCCGGCATCATGTCTTTATGTATATATTGTTTTGCAGCATTAAATTTGAATTTAACCAATTATATAAATTGAATTTCATGGGATGTTTATAAGCAAATTTAAAAAATAATTTGTTATAAAAAAAATGAATTTCATGGGATGTGTTTATAAGCAAATTTAAAAAATGATTTGTTATTAAAAAAGGAAAACACGCCCGATGGGACTCGAACCCACAATCGCCTGATTAGAAGTCAGGCGCCTTATCCATTAGGCCACAGGCGCTTGTTGTTTACTATGGAACAAAAAAATTATTTTATTTAATAACTCAACTAGATCATGACAATTTTAACAGTAGCACGCAGTCTTCAGAGAACAATTGGTAAGATGATGATAGTTTCACACTTTATTTTTCTTTCACATTCAAATTATAATTTTATACATTATTTTCTTTCACATCAAATTACAACTCCATATACAACCGTAAAAACTAGATTTCACACTTTAATAAATTAATATTTTATTTATTTTTATTTTATTTTGAATTTAAAAATATTACCATAAACAGTCAAATGTATGTTTTTTATTATTTATGGTGTCAACAGAACTTTTCTCACTATGTAAATGTTGGTAAAATATGAAAAAAGTTTTGTTGACCATAATCCAAAATATAACATTCACTTAACAACTTATATACTATATATTATTATATATTATGCAAGAGTGGTGAATAAAAACCTTAAAAACATTCATTTCACACTTTAATAAATTAATATTTTATTTATTTTTATTTTATTTTTTAATTTAAAAATATTATTATAAACAGTCAAATGTATGTTTTTTATTATTCACGGGGTCAACAAAACTTTTCTCATTATGTAAAAATAAATAAGTTTTGTTGACCATAATCCAAAATGTAACATTCACTTAACAACCTGCCTTAATAATATAATAATACATTAAAATTTTAAATTAAAAAATAAAACAAATATAATTAAAGTAATAATATTTAGGAAACGCACATTTTTTTTATTTGATGGTGTCAATGTATCACCACCCGTTGAATATAGAAATAGTGTCAAACAGATATTTTCCCAATTGTTAATATAAGATATTGTAAATGTTGCTGTGCCACTTTTGTTCTTATCATATGTTTTCCTTTCGTTTTACTTTGCAACATAACAGAAGACTTATGCATTGCACAAATTGCATCATA
This sequence comes from Phaseolus vulgaris, assembly GCF_051622355.1. Taxonomy (NCBI): domain Eukaryota; kingdom Viridiplantae; phylum Streptophyta; class Magnoliopsida; order Fabales; family Fabaceae; genus Phaseolus; species Phaseolus vulgaris. The sequence continues at coordinate 54,425,933 of NC_143504.1, read as the reverse complement.
TCGCTAATTGAGGTTGTTTACCGCTTTACAGCATTAGTGATATTGAATTCCTCAACTTAAGCCCAATGATTTTACCAGGCTGCACTTGGCATCATATTCCAATTAATTTCATATAAAAAGTTACCATAAATAATTAGTTTGTATAAATGCTGTTAGCAATGAACCAAGATCAAATCGACTACTTTTATGCTAATTCACTAAACTTTCCACCAAATAGTTAAAACGATACTTCGCAAACCTTAACGAATCATTACAGTCTAGACACTTTCATTCGTGAAAGTCAGTTTGATTCAACTCTGTTCATTCAATACGTACTTCTTGTTCATGAGCATAAAGATATTTCGAGCTGCGTTCTAGTATGAATACTAAACCCAAAAATTGGCATCAAGGGCACATTCCCTTGATTTTTATGTTACAGCCAGCAATAATTTGCATCCAAAATTCGTTTTATCAAAACCAAGTAGAGATAACAACCTCTAACTAGTGGCAGAATGACCTGCATCTTTGTAAAACTGGGGAAAGATGTAAAATAAATAAAAAACACTAAATCTGTAGTTGGTTGAATGCGCTTTAATCTTCAAGCTCAATAATCTTAACCACAGATGCATCACCAAGTTTCTGGCAAACAACTACCCGGTCGTGTGACTTTATAACTCCCAATGCTTTTCCATGATCAAGGGCAACCTTAAGTATAGACTCATTTGTTGCACTTGTTGACTCAGCCTGCAAGCATAGAGTATCATACATCATATGCAATAATGGGGTGCATGTTACTTACGATGCATAACATTATTGGACATTTTACACATGTCAGTCAAACTGTACCACATAGCATATCATTAATACAAATCCCATGTGGAGTGAAGAAGATTATTGTTGAAACCTTGGACTAAGTACACTCTACTTTGATATTCAGATTGAGCATCTAATGTCTACCCCAAAAAACAATCACAACAGAACAATGCCTATGAACTCAATAAACAACTATAATTGAGGAGAAATCCCAAAACAACTTACAGGATGTCGAGGATCTGCTAGCATAGGAAAGAGACCCCTCACAAGAAGTGATTGTCTTGCCTGTCACAAAATTGAATAAGTTTGGTAAACAAAGTTAGAAAATGTAAACCCAATGCGTTCTGGTGAATCAAATTTCCTAGAAAATGGTAATGGGGGTGCCCATATCCAAGAGTATAGTAAAACTTCCAATGACCAATATAATAAATGCTTGTATGTATTTACTTTACACAGGATAAAACAACTATGATATGCTGAGAATACTTAACAATAATTTAAACTATATTATAACAAATATTATTTTAAAAAATATTCAGTTGCATTAGATGTAAAATCTTACGAAGAATGATGTTGGCAGTTGAACTCGGAAATGACAAAATAAAAACAGAATAAATTGTTCCTAAATCACAATTTAATTAGCATTTCTTGGCACCCCAGGTATTTATATGTACACATTCAACCCAATAACAGTCAGATAATTAATAGAAATAAGCCGCAAAATTAAAATTCAACCTCAAAAGCTCCGCTAAAGCTCCACTTTAGCTGATTTGTCTTTAGGCGGGGTATCACGACAGATAGAACTGGCATTGTTGGCCTATATTTAGCAATCAATCTGGCAGGTACATATTACATTTTTAGATAGACAGTCTTGTGGATAAAAGTTAAATGAAAATGAAAGACAGAGAGAAATTAATACAAACATTTTTTAATGATAGTGTTTGTTAGCCAAGTCTAACCCCCCAATTTAGAGCAACTAGTTTGTTTTCCAAAAAAACTAAATATGAAAACAATGATATCTAGTTACTCAAAGAAACTCAAGTACCTTGCAGCCCTTCCAGATGAAGTGAAACAAATAATAATAGATGCCTTCACTTTAATTGCAGCTCGTACCTAACAAGTAAAGATTATCATGTAAAAATCTACTTTCAAAGATGAAATCAAATCAACCACCATATAAATAAAGTAAAAGAACAAGCATACTATAAAAGAAATGAGAAAAAAGTAAATGTAACTACCGCAGAGGATGCAATAGATTCCAAGTGGGACATGGGTTCTCCAACATACTTGACAGTCTTCTTGAAATAAAGGTCTTGATTGAAAACTTTCTCAGCCTACAAGGACATAAAATACAAGATAGAATTCAGCCAAAATTGAGACATTTCAAAGAGGAGAACATTTCGTATGATTGTAAGGAATTCCCAACAATGGGTTGCAGAATAAATGCCACACTGAGTTAAATACCAAAAGATAGAAAAGAAAAATCAGAAAAAAAAGGATATTAGGAATCCAGAATAGAAAACAAAAAGAAAATAACAATTTTGTTTCTGAATATAAATGAACAGTACAACTACAAAGATCTGACCTCCAAGGGTCAATGCTTCTCAGACAGTTTCCCTTTCCTACAACAGGGCTCATGCTCAGTTCTCAAAAACAGTATAAAACAGAATGCCACTCTCTTCTCCCCCACCAAGTTAAGCTTTACTCCTGTCCTTCCACCCTCTAACTTATTGTTCTCACTAACTACTGATATTTGATACCCTCTACTACTACTCGTTGATAATAACATACTTTTCATGCTTTAATTGAAGACTTTATACAAAAGCACCTTAAAATTCGAATTGGAACCGGAAATGAATGGATTTTTAACAATATACACAACCATTTTTTTTGGACAGAATACAGATAGAAAAGTAGCGTACACAGCATCTGTCTTCTTCATACTATGCACGCACCAAGTACACGACCAAGGGTAACTAAACCATTAACCACATTCATATCATTGATAAACTTGTGCATTAACATGATGTACAGTCAATGAATCTACACTAATATTCTGTCGGTTCACATCAACCAACCTACACAAAAGACTTTAATTGAGTCTGTTTTGCTTGTTTATCAAGGAAAATGAATATATTTATTAAAAAATATCTTATGTAAGAACTCATGTCATTCGGAGTATTTTATTGAAGGTGGACCAAGTCACAATCAAATCGTGGCGTTTGGCCTACTATGCTCTTAAATAAAAAGAGTTGCACCTTGACTATTAGCTATAACTTTTGGCTTAATTGTAAGTGTTTTGTGCAACAAATGGCATCAGAGCCAAGGTCACACTAGTTGTGTCGGGTCACAATTGAAGAGTTTGATTCCTAGTGGGACAATTGATTAGGGGAGATTGTTGCAAGTGGCATTAATTATCCCGTGATGGGGGTCACAATTGAAGAGTTTGATTCCTAGTGGGACAATTGATGAGGGGAGATTGTTGCAAGTGGCATTAATTATCACGTGATGGAGGTCAGGTGGACCAAGCCACAATCAAATCATAGCGCTTGGACTGTGATGCTCTTAAATAGAAAGAGTTGTGCCTTGACTATTAGTTACAGCTTTTAGCCTAGCGGTAAGTGCTAGATTCAACAACTTTTACTATATAGCACTTGACCCAACTCCTTGTTGGTCAAAACCCCCATGGTAGCCCTTTCCATGACACTAACAACCAGGTCCAATACCAATAGTTAAGTACTCAAGCTCTTGGGGAACCCACTCTTAAGCTAGGTACTAAGGGGGAAGAACCTAGCCCATATATACTCCATCGAGCATTATAGATATCGGATAACGGATCATCGACTGGGCCCAGGCTGATGTCGAGCGGGCCCAAGCCTAGGACGATGTCGAGTCGTCTGGCCCGGGCTAACGTCGAATTGAGCAGGCTCGGGCAGATGTCGAGTTGAGCAGGCTCGGGCAGATGTCGAGTTGAGCAGGCCCAGGCTGATATCAAGCCGAGCGGGCCCGGGCCGATGTCGAGCTAAGTTACTCTGCGTCCAGGTTGAGTCGGCTTAGACCCAGTTCGAGCCAAGTTAGCCTGTGTCCATATCAAAATGAATTTAATGTAATTGACAAAGTAAATTTAATCTAATTAACAAAGTGGATTTAATCTAGATTTAATCCATTTTAAATGGATTTAAAAAAATCCAATAAATTTGATCTAGTTAAAATGGATATGAATTTTAAATCCAATCAATTTATTTGGCTTTGGATTGGATCTAGATTGAATTTTAAAAAATCCAATTCATGACCACCCCTACCTCATAATACCCAAGATCCTATCACCCCCAATCCCAAACAGCACTCCCTGCCAAATAGGAAATTAGTTAGCTTAAGTCACAACAAGTCCCTTGCTGCCTTGGACTTAGATCTCCCCTTTTCCTAAACCTTTCCCCAAATACACCTTACAAGTTGTAGGAGTTGATCACTATCAATTACAAGAAAGCTATCAACCAAATTCAGGATTCACGAAGGTAATAGAGGTCAAACATATGGAGAAAGTATTTTGGTCAACACATCAATAGTTTCAAACAAATATAATGTATTGAACAAAATTAATGAGATGTGAAATAAACTTACCTCGGAACAAATTCTACCAACGGTAGAAATAGTCTCAACAGGATACAATCCACGTAAAGTCTCAGCACCCAGAAGTATAGCATCACTTCCTGTAAATTTGTTAACAGTTTCATGTACAAACACATCAAATAGTTCTAACTTAAACACAGTGAAGAAGCACTTATAAAAGAAACAACCATTCAGAAAGGGCAAGGGGATGGGACTTGGTTAAATACATGCAGAAGATCTTATCAATTAAGAAGCAAACTAATATTAACAAACAGCTTTAAGCACTAGAATAGAACTAACATAGAGAAATGACATCATTGTAAATTGAAAAGCAACTGAATATGCAAGAAAAGAGAAATATGTCCCAACTGTCTTTGATGAAGGAGGAGAAATGATAATGTATCTAATGTTACAGGAGAATACGCTACTAAGTATCCAATCCAAACAGCTTGTTACTAGTGGCTACCAATGTAACAAGTGGCATCATATGAAAACTTACCATCTAAAACAGCATTGGCAACATCAGTGGCTTCAGCACGAGTTGGTCTCAGGTTTTCAGTCATGCTATCCACAACACGTGTAAGCACAGCAGGCTTACCAGCCATATTGCACTTGTAAAGGGCAGATTTTTGAAATAAAAACACCTACAAAAGAAAATGGAAAATAATTAATACAGATATCTATGCACAAGTGAGTCTTAGAACTATTCAGCGCCCACTGAATGGGGATAGTAACAAAGATATAATTGTCTTAAGGACCAATAGCATAGGCAGCAATTCATTAAGCTGATTCAGCTAAAACATATTACATTTTCCTCACAGCATGCTCATTAAATTTTAAAGTTCCAATAGTCACATCTGGATTCTGGAACAACTTTGCAAATATTTAAGTATTACAATCAAGGAGTCATAAAGACTGAAACGAAAATCTGAAAGTGAAATTGTATTTCTCACTCTCTCAACATGAGAGGGAGTACATTCACATAGACTCATGTGAAGAATCTCGTGCAAGCTATACAAAGTGCTGACTAAGCACATATACAACAGAAATAATAGCTAGCCCAACTAACTGAGAAAGGGAAAGGTTCTCTTTCACAGAGAAGACTACAGTAGTATTGCACAACCGCAATAAATCAACAGATATAGTTGCAGAGAATATATCTCTAACACATATAGTCCAACCAAAACTAATCTTATTTTGTCATGATACTGCAACAAAAAACCACAAAACAAATTTTTAAAAAGAAATTTACCTTCTCTGGTGGAAGATCAATACCCAAATTTCCACGGGAAAGGATAATTCCGTCAGCTTCTTGTAAAATCTCATCAAAATGGGTCAATCCCTAAGAAACAAGACAGATGCAGATGTTCATATATAAACGAATTGACAAAGCCAATAATAATATAACTTCCGCAAAAAATGAAATTGTCACAGTACATTACAGTACACTGCCAATATATATATGCAAACTCACCTCAACATTTTCAATCTTTGCAAAAATTTGAGTCTGACTGATATCACCTAATTTTGAAAGGAATTCACGTGCCTGCATAACAGACATAAAATTTCATTAACAGAAAGCCTGAAAATAAAATATTTAAATACCAAAAATGAATTTGACTTTGATCAAATTGAAGGATTTTGAACTCATTACCTGGCGAACATCTTCAGCATGTCGAGTATATGACAATGACAGAAAATCAATTTTGTTTTTAACTCCCCATGTGCTTATAACCTGAAAACAAACAAACAAAATAAAGAAAAATAAACCCGAAACCTAAGAAGCTCGAGTATGGCTCTATAACATCGTGTCTTCAAGTTTGACATGTGTCTATCACCAACACGCATACAAAACCCATACGATACATGTTGAATTTAAAAAATGTTTTTCATGGCTTCGAGACTCATTAAACATGGTTCAATACAACATTAAGGAGGGCAAACAGTGACTTTTTTAAGAAGTTACAAAGTAAGAAACTGATGGTGTAAGTTTCTATCTCTCTTTTAAACTAACAAACCATCTATTTCACATTTACATTTTGTGTTTCCTCTTCTCTACTTAAATTTGTATTCAGCTTAATCTAACTTAGAGAGTGTTTTTTCAATGATGGTGATCAACAAGGGGTGAAATGTCTTAACTGAATTAGATTCTTTTCACTTATTGAATTTTAGATGGATGGATTGGATCCGTTTTAGAACTTGGAAATAATGTGTTCAGATTGCTATATTTGACTAACCATTTTATTGATGATTTTGAATATAATCTTGATTGTCAATTTAAATAATTCATAATAATGTTCAATATATATCTATATGCACACACAACTGTTTGCCGTATCCTATATTTTTAAAATTATAGGTGTTGCGTTGTCTGGTGTCTTTGTCCATGCTTCATGGTTCAAAACTAAGGAGATCCATTTCCTAGGCAAAGACAAACACTGCATGCGCAATGAAAAGTAAATTATTCAAACATTCCAATCAAAACCATAACTTACCTCCTTGTCTTTCTCGGTGAGAGTAGGCAAATCAATATGAATTTGAGAGGCATGCAAAGTGAACAGTGCCCCAGCCAATGTAGCTGAATTCTTTATAATGCAAACAACATCTTGCTCTTTGACTTCAGTTACCTGCAGAAAACATCATACATATAGAAGGTTGAATATTCCTTTTTATGCCTAAGGTCACACTTAGATTAAGAACACATCAATTCAGTAAATTTCAAGTACAAGAAATAACATTATGGACTAAAATAAATGGCTGGTGCATATTTTAAAATATATAAAATTAAAACTCATAACCCAAATGAAAAGGACCGATGTAAATCATTTGAATAGATATTAGAGAACACTGAAATAACAACAATAACAAGGGACCTATTAGAATAAATTTTGCATCTGGGTTCAAAATATTACCTCTAGCCAGACAGAAGTAGTTTCACTTCCTGTGAACAAGTATTGACCAATAAAAATGGTGTCTCCCTTCTTCACAGCCTATAAACAATAAGAATAAAGATAAACACTAAGGTTCATTGCCAACACAAAACAAATTATAAGTCACAGAAAATTTACAAGTAGGAAACAGAAAAATCAAAGTTAACTATTACAAAGATCTAGGCAAAAGTTAAATTGAACAAAGATAAAATTTATAGCTAATTCAAGGAAGTCAAATTAGAAGGGAAAAAGAAACTGAATCGAAGCATGAAGCACAGGCAGTAAAAGTGTACAAAGTTAGTTAGAAGAAACCATTTGAGTTACTATTACGTGGAAAAAATTCACGTGAGAGAAAGCCGCATCATATAACGACAACACAAAATATCAACATACCTTAGCCAACCCATCAAAATTGATTGGCAATATTTCAGAAGAAGCTTCGTGTCCCCGATCAGGAGTTAGAACAACCTGACCATTTGCCTCAAGAGAGATAGCTTTCTCACTTTTGTTAACAACCTGCATCTCTGCACCCACCGTGTCCAGCATGACCTGTCAAAATCAAATAACAAACTCTCAGCAAACATAAACCCCAACAGAAATGGAAAAAAAAAATACAAGAACACAGAAACCAAAGATTCCTGAAGCAGTTACTATAAAAGCTCCACTGCACCTTGACAAATCAGACAGTAAAGATATACACAAAAGTAGGTTTGAGTTTCTATTCTTTTAACCAAAGCAACCAACTATCAAAAGGGGAAAAAATGAAAAACTGATTTGTCGGCATAGCCCTCTTTCAGTCACATTTTCCCCATGAAACAAACTGAAGCCCCCGCTCTCTAACACCAAGGTAACAAAAGCCACTGTAAGAAACAACAGATAAGGAAGAAAACTCACAGCACAGAGCTTCTTAGTACTCTTGATAGCAACCTTCAAATTTTCCAAAGTCTCCTGATGATACTCAGGATCATGCCAAGAAAAGTCAAATCGAGCCACTGCACTCAACAACAATAAATATCAGACCATCCATAAAAAAAACAGAAAAAACCACACAACCCTCCACCAGTTTTTCAGCAAAACCTAATACCTTCACAATCTGAGAAAAAAAAAAGGGAAAAGGTGTGACAAAACATACCAGACATGCCAGCTTTAAGACAACTAGAAATAGTTTCAACGGATCTGGATTTAGGACCCAGAGTACCAACGATCTTTGTCATTGCGGGGAAAAAACTCTGTAAAAAAAAGTAACATTTTTATAAGATTTATAAAATAGATCCAAAAATTGAAAAGGAAAAGGTGAAGAAAAACTAACTTGCTTGGATGGCTCAAGGATGGAGACCATCCTAATGGGTTCCTCGAGAAGCAAGTGACTAGAAGGCATGTTTGAAGATCGATCGATGAACAATCTTGAACCGCAAGAAAACCTAAAGAAAACGAGAACGCGAGGAATACAGTTCGAGGATTGAACAGTGGCGGTGGTTTTCCCTGGAAGACCAGACCAAACCGAACGTTGTTCTAGAAAAAAAAAGGAAAGAATGAATAGTTTGGAAGAATATGCTTTTGTCTTTGTTCCGTCTTAAATATATTGTTCTCTCACTCTTCCTTGCTTTCTTTGATTTTCAACTCTCGGAATTAGGGTGGTGTGAGAGTGTTTTGTTTCGTGTTTTATGTTTCACAGTGTGTGGTGATAAAAAAAGGGGGGAAATTGACACGTGGAGAGATGCCAGCTGTCGGAAGGGGCCCACCGCGTACAAGAACCGTGCTTTTCTTGCGATGACTACGGTCTTAGGTTGTTTTTTTTCTAATTAATTTATTTATTTTATTTGTGTTTGTTTTTTTTAGATGAGAATGAGTGCTGCTAGGTTGGGAGCATATTAGGTGAAAGCAATGGTTAACGGGTGAGGCACGTGGTGCTTGAGGCTGCGTCAATGTGAAGGCACGTGACACGGTGGTGGAGTAGTTAGGTGACGCCACTGCAGACGGCGAGGAACGCATGGTGGTGTAGCGTGCTACGTTAGCTACCTTTTTCAGTTACTTTACTGTCAATGTTACCATCGACTTACCAACACTTATTTAAGAGTTAAAAAAAAATAAGTACAAATGATTTAAATATCTATTTTTTTTGGAGCAAAATTTGTTTTTCCCCTGCTCCAAACTTATGATTATATTACATAAATTATTAAAATTAGTCATTATAAAAAAAATTACATAATAAATAAATTTTAATGTAATTTATTGGTATTCCGGTACGTTCTTTATTACAAATATATTAAAAATTAAAAGTGTTATCTCTCAGTTTAAATCTTACTACAAATATTTATATACACTTAAAAAAAAACATCAAATAAAAAATAATTTTAAAAAACAAAATAATTAGTTATTATTTAATTAAATTATAAATATTTTATTAACTAAATAAATTATTGATATTTAAATTAATTTTTATTATTAATAAAAATATATAAAATAATTTTAAAATTTATATATAGTAAAGATTTTAATTACTTACTATCTTATATTTTAAATTATTTTTTATTAATTTTTTGGAAATTAATTTAAAATTTAAAATGTTAGGAGATAAAATTTTGATAACTAATTTAAAAACTATTTTATAAAATTTTATTAATAATAAAAACTATTTTATATATAAATAATTTTTTAAATTTTAAATTAGTATCTAATTTAATTAATATAGTGATTAATTATATTTTATTTCTAAAATTAATTTTTATTTAATAATAAATTACTCACACAAATTAGTCACATTCTAAACCTGATATGTTATTAACCTTGAAAAAATGACAAATGTTAAACATCACATTTCTCAACAAAATTTAAAAATCTATTATAAATACAATTTCATCTCCTTATTGTTTTCCCCATGTTTTATAAATTCATCGTAATATTTAATAGGGATATAAAGCCCCCTCCTTATCTATTAAAACAGACATGAGTTAATAATTATTTCTAAAATAAAAATTGTCATTGAATCTATCAAGGTATTGGTTTTGTTAAACTATAACTGAATCACTATTAATAAAACAATAATAATTAAATAATATATAAAACAACCTTAGAGAGATATAATATCACAATATAATAATAATAAATCTAAAAATAAAAACATTATTTACATTTTTAAAATTCAAAATACGCATAGAAGTGATAGGTGTCGTAATATTTAGAATTAAGGTTCAATAACATTCTTTAAAAACGACAAGTTTTTTGGAAAAAAAATACATTTTCTTAAACTTTTTTATGTTTAAGGAAAAAAACTCCAAATAATATTGTATTGACTTTTTTATTAATTTTATTTTCTAGAAAAAAAAAATCTGGAAACCTGCTGTGAATTGATTTTTCCAAAATTCTATTGGATACATAGTTCAAAGACTAGTTATCTTGTTAAAATGAAATAGATATTAAAAAAAATCAGTTGGTTTTTGGTTGAACTAATTCATGTAGTTCATTATTACACCCTTGTCAATAGAATCAGCTACTGAGGATGTATTTTCTAAAAAAAGTTCAAATATTTTATTTCTTTTCAAAATAATGTCTCTCATGGTAGTAGATGATATCATAAAAGCTTCAATAAAAAATTGATTACGATATACAATTTAGTGAGTAGTCTTTATTTTCACATTAAAATAAAACGATATTAATGAAAAATGAAATAATTTATTCAAGTTGATGAATTCATTAAGTAAAACTTATGAATTATATATATATATATTTAAATAAGTGGTTTATGAAAGATGTATCACATGGAATACCAACTAAAAGAGAAAAGTACATATAAACAAATTTATCACCCAAACAAATTTGATCATACATATTTTATCTTTGGTGATTTAATTTGCATTCATAATATTTGTTTATTCATAAAACCACACAAACTTCACATCATTTTCAAAGTTTCGGTTATTTATTAATTATTAAGGAAAAACACAATACCCTGTAATTTTGATTAAATGTTAAAAACTACAAAACATATAACATGAATCATGCACCATCTATAAGACGAATGGTTTTGACAACAAATACTGTAAGACCAAGTGTTTTGTCTATCGAACTGTACAACACAACGCAATTTTTCTTTACATCTAATAAAACACTTATGATGAAGACATGCTTACAAGATAAAGCGACACACGCATAAGCTAAGTTAATATTGTACTACTAGTGTGTTTTTATGATTGTAGAAAAATATTTGTTGCCTCTATTTAACTAAAGATATCTCTTAAAGCACAAGCTAAAATTACTTTATTCGTCAATCTCCTAACACGTAGATCATTTTAGTCATGACTCAGTTATCTGCCATCTATAATATAAATAAAATGAATAATAGTATGTGGAGGGAAGAGAAAAGAAACATAATGGAATAAAGACAATAAGCATGACAAACAAAGAGAAGAAAAAATTAAGAGAAAGATTCTAAGGAAGGATGGCGAGGAAGACTCAAAGCTTTAAAAGTTGAGATTAGAGGATTATTTACATATTTTATAAATGATTGGATATGCATGTCGTGGTTGTTTTGTTGTCTATAATGGTGAGTTTAGTATTGGGCTTGCTATAATCATAACTCATGAATTAAAATTAACTTATACATTTTCCAACTTTTAAGCAGGTTATCTCCTTTTACTTTTTAACAAAAATTTAGGTGGACATGTCCAAGTTATTGTTAAGAAGTTAATTTAACAATGGCCTATATCAAATGCTTCATTTGAAGATGGTATATTAGGGATGCAATTCAATATTATTTTATAGACAATCAAATACTTCATTTGAAAATGGTATATTAGGGATGCAATTCAAGACTATTTTATAGCTACAATTGTCTAAATAATATGTCGTTAGTGCATTACCTTTACAAGTTTCATTTGAGAAAGTGATTAATTTATTTATGACTTATCTTTCCTTATCACTACCATAAAGATCAATTTTTTTCTTTATTGATTTATTTTATACCTAAATTTTGTAGATACTAGCCTCAATTATAATTATCCATGTATAATAACAATTGAGGATATTATGCTTTCTAAAAAATCAATTACTTATTTTAAAAGAAGTGAATCCAAGAGTTATTTTGACTGCTCATTTAGAAAATATTTAGATATTAAATGGAAGTGAGGTATAACAAAAGATATTTTTTTTGCTTAACGACTTCTTTTATATACTTTTTTACCAAACATGTTGTTTCATGTCTCTCTAATTTTCAGGCTACTACCGTGAAAATAAAGACTTTAAGATTGTGTGGGTATATTATTATATGCCCCTCACAATTGAAAGTATAAAGTATCCTTTATGGTCATCGATTTTATGTATTTTGTTGTCATGCATTTTATCTGTCCTTTTTTATTAGTTTTGTTCTTATGTTTAACTTGTAGATGTTTATACCAGGTTTATACTCACTTAGACTAAATAATTTGTTAGATCATTGGTTTGTGTGCCACTCTCCAATTTCATTCCTTCTTTGTCTTTAAAGAGGGTAATAAATGACTTTCTTAACAATATATGTGAAAAGTTCCATTTCCTTATTAGATAGTGGTGGGACATAAGTGAGATGCATCTTGTTGTTAGCATTAATCATACATTCTTTGTAAAGTTTGGATACTCTTCTTTCATGTAATGTAATTGCATATGCCCATGAACTTTCAATAAAAATAAATTTTTCTTATAAAAGAGGACACAAAATTTAGGGATCTCAATGACTCCAATTTTTAGAAAGCATCTCCTTCCTAAAACATGTTTTAGTTAACTCACATTTCCTTGTCATGAAACCCTAGGTTTTAAAGCTTGTGTTCTTAGGTTTTATTTTTGAGAAATGCTACATTTACTCGGTGAATAATGATAACAAATCTTAAAGTGTTGGTTTTGTATTTTTTTAGTGGCATGTTTAACAAGGTGAAGGTTATTTGTATTAGTGTCTTGTGTAACTTAGTTGTACATAAAGTGATATTTTTAGTTGTGGTTAGAATGGTTAAAAGTACATATATAATAGAATGTGTTATTTTTTACAATGATTATGATGCCATGTTTTTTATGATAAGTATAAATTTAACCATTATAAAAAGTAGGACAAAAATCATAAATATTTTATAATGTTTTGCTATGACTTTTCCATGATATTTGTCCAACGGCATAAATTTTTTAGACCTTTCTATATCACGTGTGCATCTATATGACATAAAAAAAGTTCATTTTAATAATTATATAAGATCTTTCCTAATAAATAATTTTGTTCAATAAAAAAAATAAAGTGACATTAATTATACATATACGATCTGTTAAGAAAGATACATGTTTTGAGTGAGGAAATAATGGAGAATATATTCTTAAAGTGTTACAAAATTAAGTTAAATACTCTTGAAGTAATTTTTTTTGTATAAATTACTTAAATTTAAGAAGACAAATTAATTACTAATTGATACAATAAAACCAGAGAAGACACATGCTCATTGACAATGATTTCATTACATTATTAAATTGTTAATCTTATTTTTGCAATGAGTTTAACAATAGAAACAAAGCTGTTTTAGAATTTATAAGGATTATAGATATTTTCTTACAAGAATTAAAACTGAGAGCAAGAATAATTAAAAATATTTATTTATTTAAAAATGATATATATTTTTCATACCAAACACATGAGGTTGGCCCAAACAAACAGATTTGAGTTGGATAAGCATGGCCCGTCACCGGCAGATCCAAATTCCCCACACTCCAGGACTAGCAAAAGCGCGTGTAATGCACTCGTTTTTGGCACTTAACGGGACCGTCACCCGCGTGACGGCAGATACCAGACCCACTCACGGAAGGCACGCTCCGTCAAACCCTCCCACACACACCTTCTCTCAACGCCCCATTCTCTTTCCCTAACGTCCCCGACGACGCCGTAACGTCCTCCACACCCTTATGGCCTCTTGCGACGACGACGACGACTTCTCTCTCCTCCGTGACGATAACCACCACCTCCACCAACCTTACGCGCCGCACCACCACTTCTCCCCCTCCGCCGTCGCCGTCGCTCCTGTCCCACCCAAATCCGTCGCCGACGACGCCGAGGACTACGGAAACCCCTTCGACGACGATGGCGGCAGTGAGAAGCGCAAGGACCGCGAGGAGATCGGCGAGGGAGCTGCGTCGTACGGATTCAACAAGAGATCTAAGGCTCCGCCGTCGAGCACAGGCAGCGCCGAGTACCGGAAGGACAGGGAGGAGTGGAGCGACACAGCGATCGTGTGCCTCCTCGAGGCGTACACGGAGAAGTTCACACAGCTGAATCGGGGAAACCTGAGAGGAAGAGATTGGGAGGAGGTTGCGTTGGTGGTGAGCGGACGGTGCGAGAACCAATCGAAGAGCGTGGAACAGTGTAAGAACAAGGTCGATAACCTAAAGAAGAGGTACAAATTGGAGCGACATAGAATGAGCAGTGGCTGCATTTCCACCAGTCACTGGCCTTGGTTCAAACAATTGGAGCAGATTGTCGGGAATTCTCTTCCGGCGAAATTTCCCGATGAGGATAAAGCGGTTGTTTCTGCCGGAACTTCGCCCAGACAATCGAAGAGGTATTATACTCAGCATTCTGCACCGTAATATTTAATATTTCTCTCATTACTTTTGCAAACGAGTATTAGTAGTTCACATTGATAGTTATTGCGTTATTATGTTCACCAGGATTTGTTTATTTGTTTTCTGTTTTGGTTTGGTGCTCTAGTGCCTGAATCTGTTCGTTGGCTGCATTGTAAATACATAGTTTAATCTAGATGCTTGAAGATTGGAATATTGAATAGCTTTATGATATTACTTTGCAGTTCAACTGTGCAGCATGGTATAGTCAGTAGAGTGTACAATGTTTGCTTTTGCATCATGTAGGTTTTTGTCATGTTTTTCGTGGACTAGACCTTAGAATTGGTTCTTGTAATAAATAGGGGTGTGTGGTTTGACTGAATCAGAAAACTTGTTTTCTTTGGAGGTATTGCTGCATTTTAACAAGGGTCATTCTGTATTCACTGACACGCTTTTAGTTTAGAAATATCATGTCAACTCAAAATGGTTATGGCGTTACTTCAGTTATCTGTACTGTGTTATTATCTCGATGTAGTATCCGATGGTAAATTATTTAGTGTATTGTTGTTATGCAATGTTTCACCGTGCTTTATGTCCACCAAGGATTTGTCCATTTTTGTTTCTTAGATGTACCTTCCTTATCCTTGTACTTAATTTGTACAGACGGTTACAACTTTTAATAATGAATTACTAGTTTACTTTTTACTACAGGAGTGCACATATTACAGTTTGTAGAATCTTAACATTAAACGGTATTGATTTTTTGTTATGTTATTTAAGTATTAGTTTGGGCTTCAGAATAGGATTTTGGAATTAGTATGGGTCTATGGTTTAACTGATGCTAAAAATTTGAAGTTCTCCAGTGTTGTTGCAAATAAGCTAATGCTATCTTCACTGGCACACTTCTGAATCTCAAATCATATGCGGATGACATTTCCAATTTATAATGTGGGTGGTGTTACTAGGAAGCGGGTTTTTATGCTGAATCTCATTCAATATGAATTGTTTTTCCCTTTTCTTTTCCTGATTTTTGTGATAGTGTCAAATGAATGTTAAATTTCCCCTGCTTTATTCCTAGATATGGAGTGGCAACACCCAGTACTGGTGGTCAAGCGAATAGCATGAGGTCAAAAGCACTGACAAACCTTAGATGGCGGAGGGTAGTCTTCAAAATTAGTGGAGCAGCTCTTACTGGATCTGATACCTGCAACATTGACCCTAAGGTTTGTGGTTTGGTTCCAATATGTGGGAAGTTTTATAACATTATTTGACTCATGACCTAAGGTCTTACGGTGTAGTAATTGTTATCTAGATATTGTGACTTATTACATTTGTTTGTTTAAACTAATTATCAGGTGGCTATGTTAGTTTCAAGAGAAGTTGCCATAGCTTCCCGCCTTGGTGTTGAGGTATCAGTTGTCTTGATTGTTCTCTGGGGTCTGTTATTCTGTCACCCTTTCAGTTTAGCTGAAGTATCTTGTGATATTTCAGGTGGCTATTGTTGTTGGAGGTCGTAATTTCTTCTCTGGAGATGCATGGGTAACTGCGACAGGTTTAGAAAGATGTACTGCATACCAAGTTGGGTAAGGTTAATCACCAAATTTTCTATGCAAGTTCGATTTACACCTTTGTAATTTTACTAGAGATCAATCCCAAAGAAAATAAATTGAAAATAGATTTAGGTATCCGTGCAACCATCCATATCCTGATAAAAAAAAATAGATGATCCCAACCAAAGAATATATGTTTGTGAAGTGGGATAGAAAGTACCTTGGTGGTGGTGCTGGAGAACGCTATATCTGTGAACTGAACTTTGACTTGACTAGTATGGGGTATTGGTTGTGTCAATGTAGAGCACATTGACACAGGTCATAAGGCTATAAAGGTTAGAGGACAAAGATTCTTCTCATTTTAGAAAACTAAATTGGAAATCTGATATTTGAAGATCTGAATGGGGCTATGGTCAGACTCACCATGGGAATTTTTGGTCCAGTTTTTTGTGTGATGATATTTATCATTTTTAACTGTATGTGCCTCTGCCGACTGTATAAACCCATTTTTCCCCTTTCTAGAGTTGCACTTCCGACCTTCCATTTAGTTGCATATTCAATTATGGGGAAGTTTTGATCTATGATGAATGAATTTATATTGAAATATGCTTAACAATTATTTCTTTTGTAACAGTTTAAGCTGCCATCTTATGTTATTCTCATATTTGATTTCTCTGTTTCTTTTTCTTGAAAAACAAATGTCTTTTGATGCTTTAACTTTGAGACATTCTATTATGCTTTGCCAAGTATCTTCTTGATACCTTGCACATGGGTGATGGCCATCACTTTGTTGCTTAGGTACATATGCTGCCATGAGATATTTTTAATCTGGTTAATACATTAGCTTTCAAAGTGATTTACTTTTGTTTCTACTTTTCTTTAAAATATTGACCTGAATAAGTACGGTTTTCTTGACCTTGAATTTTCCAGCATGATGGCAACAGTGATGAATTCAATATTGCTCCAATCAACTCTAGAGAAGATGGGTGTTCAGACTCGTGTACAAACTTCAATTGCCATGCAGGAGTTTGCTGAACCATACAATAGGCAGCGGGCGATCAGACATCTTGAGAAAGGAAGAGTTGTTATATTTGGTGGCATCAGTTTTGGTGCTGGCAATCCACTTTTCTCAACTGACATAGCTGCAGCTCTTCGTGCTTCAGAGCGTATGCTGTTGTCCTTTGTTTTTAAAATAATTTTCTAATTACCTTTTTTCCCACTTTATCTGTAGTTTATGCAAAGGGCAACACATGCATCTTTGTTTTTGGTTTTTGGCTTTTGGTTTTGCTAGCATCAGCATATATCTCCTTCAACCTTGCAGTTAATGCTGAAGCGGTCCTCAAGGGTACTAATGTAGATGGTGTGTATGACTGCAACTCACGAGATAACAATTTCACTTTTGAGCACATATCCTTCAGAGAGCTGGGGTCAAGAGGAGTCACCTCTATGGATGCGTCAGCGCTGACATTCTGCAAGGGAAATGCCATTCCTGGTTAGTAAGTTCTTGCATTTGATCTTTTTATGAGCGTCTTTCAGGTTTCAGTGCCTTTGGTTTTTGCATTGACAATGGGTTCCAAAATGGTCCCTGTTGCATGCTTAAACTCTGCTAGGCACTGTTTCTGCAAGAAAAACTGTTGGTCCTTTGGTGGTTCTCCTCCTAGAGTTAATATTTTTGCTTTTATGTTTAGGTTTATGAGTCTCCAATGAAGTTATCGATAAAGTGGTCATTTTATTACATATTTTATTTGACAAATTTCTGTGGCCATTTTCTTATACAGTCGTGGTTTTTAATCTACTGGAGCCTGGGAACATCTCTAAAGCTTTATGTGGAGAACAAGTTGGCACACTAATTGATGAAACTGGAGCAGTAAGCTAACAGTTAATTCAGCCTATTCAATTATTGTTAGTCACACTGGAGCCATCAAGTTGAGTGGGATATTTGCTATGACTAAGATTCTTTAAGAAGAAAATATCAAATCAAGACAGATTCTGTGGCCAAGATTGTGGAAATTGTACTTCGGAACTGTAATCACAAATTCCCTTTCACTAATTTTAGGTGGTGGTTGTAATTTTAATAAGCTTATGTAAAAAGAAAAAAGAGAGATGTTTTTGTATATTATTCCTAGGTGATTGTAGCATAGTAATGAATTAGCAGTAGTCCTCCTCCTTTGTAGTAAATGTAAACAGATGCAGAGTAATTCAACTTTATTTATTAGTGCAACATTATTAATCATTTCCCCTTTGTGTCAAGAGATGAAAAATAAGAACAAATGTAAGTAACTTTTATTTTGGTTCAAGGAGTTCCTATTCCTTAGGGAAAGCTCACGAAAGAAGGATGTGGACTGCAGAATTTGAATTCAAACGCTTCCATAGCATGTCTAATAGCTTTACTAAGTGAGAGCTATTTCATTTTATAATTAAAATGAGATTTTCAAGAAAGAGTTCAAGTCTTTCGTGGCTTGAATATTATATATGATCTCAATATGAAACGTGAAATCTTAAGGTTTGAATTCACACATGTTTAATGTTTTTAAGGTACTCATTCATTATTTGTAAGCTGCAATCTATATTTCTGGCACGCGCTTCATTCATCATGAGCTTGCGTGCGTAGCATTTGGCGCAATTTTATTCACATTGGTTTTATGAACACGATTCCATGATTTCAGGGTCGCACGAGATTCAATTCATGACAATGCCATTGAACTGTACCAATGTCCAATGATGCAAACTCCAGATGTACAACAGTATACAATTCAACTAGCATCGATAATTCAGATTTGTGTTACGTTGAACAATGGAATTCCACAGAACTCACAAATTTTACAAAGAACACTTGTAACGACAGCAAAAAGTAATGGGCAATAAGACAGTGCAACCAGAAGAGGAGCTAATCACTGCAGTGAAAGTAATTAACTAGAGTATGACATTAATTAATCTTGTATATACCATACAATAAGATTTGAACATTATTCTCCTAAGCTAGACCATCTTCAGTGGTGGGAATGGAAGGTGAAAGCGAATTGCGAGATTCATCATAGTCCTCCCCAAGAGGTGATTGCTCCACCCTGATCTCCTCAACCATCTTCACAACTTCTTCCATAGTTGGCCTCTTCTCCGGCTGAGCCACCACACAGGCCAACCCCACATGAAGCATGGACACAAGCTCTTCCTCGATGTTCTTGTAGCGCAAAAGCTCCTGGTCAAACACCTCTGCGGTCCACTCTTCCTTCACCACGGAGCGAACCCATTTGGGAAGGTCCACCACGGCCTGTTCCTCTTCCTCCATTCTGGGACGAGCCGGTGAAGGGTACTGCGACGAAGGAGCTCTTCCTGTGAGAACTTCCAGCAGCAACACCCCGAAGCTGTACACGTCAGCCTGCTGAGACAGCCTCTTGTGCTGTTCCTGTTCGGGGGCCCTGTACCCTCCCAATCGTGCAATGGCGTGAACCGGGTTCAAGAGGAGTGACAGTCCGAAGTCCGAGATGCAAGCCACGCCGTTCTTGTCCAGAAGCACGTTCGAAGATTTCACGTTCCCGTGAGGCACTTTGGCTGCACTGTACTCTACGTGGATCTTCGCAAGACCTCTTGCTGCTCCCAACATCAGGCTTATTCTTGTTGTCCAATCCAACGGAATCCTCCCGGGACCACGATTCCCTATCATCGGTATCCAACAAACCCCCCACAAAACAAAAATTTAAATCAAATCACCACAAATTGCGATTCAGACATGTTCTACTTTCTAAATTTGATTTTTAGTTAAATTAGTTATAGTTCAGACTCGTATAAGTTTCTTTTGGTGCAATGCAAAGGTATTTAAAGTTTGTTTAACTCAAATTTAATTTTATCCCTTTCCGTGTTAATGGATAGAGTAACTTGTGGGGGTGATGTAAACATAGACGAATAGAGTAATTAACCAGAAGAGTGACTGACCATGAAGAAGAGTATGCAAGCTTCCATTGGAGAGATAGTCATAGACAAGAAGCTTTTCCTCTTTCGCATAGTAATAGGCTTTGAGTCTTACCACATTGGGGTGCTTAAGCTTCCCAATCACATCCATATACTGCTCAAACTCATGCCTGGCGCAAGGATTGGCATCCTTCAGCCTCTTCACCGCCACGGTGCACCCATCATCAAGCACCGCCCTATAAACTGTTCCCAAACTCCCCTTCCCAAGCATCTCCGCCGAGGCTCGCAGCAGATCCTCCAACTCAAACTCACTCCTCCGATCAAAAAACACAAGCCTACTCCTATCAGTCCCAGTAGTCCCATCACTCTCACCACCCCCACTTCCATACACCTTCTTCTCACTCCCATTGTAACTGCTCCCACTCTTCCTCTTCCCATAACTCTCCCCACTCCCCACCAAACTAGACCCTCTCCCCCTTGCGCAACAATGCGCCACGAGAAATGATGTCATCACAAGCAACGCCACACAATTCCCCACAACAATTGCCACAATGACACCGGGACTTAAACCCTTATGATGCTCCTTCCCCGGTCGAGCTATTATGCTGGTCTCGGGGAAGGAACTGGGGTTTGAAGGAACTGTCTGAGACGGTTCATTTTCATTGCTATTATCATTATCTTTAGGAGGGTTTGTGGTGAAGGAACAGACAGGTAACGGTGTTGCACCACATAAACCCTCGTTACCTGAGAAGGCTGTCACGCCGAAATTCTTCAGCATGGGGTTTGGTAAACGACCGTAGAAGGCGTTGTTTGTCATGTTGACTTCTCTGAGGTTTTGCATGGAGGAAGACAAGTCAGGGATTTCACCTGAGAGAAGGTTGTTCTGGAGTCTGAGTGTGATGAGTCGTGTTAAGTTGGAGAGAAAGTCAACCTTGCCGCGTATGTTGTTGTCGGAGAGGTCGAGGCGGAGAAGAGATTTGAGGGAGGATATCTCCGGGGGGATCTCGCCGGAGAAGTCGTTGCCGGCGAGGTAGAGGAGTTGGATGTTGGTGCAGTTGGAGAAGAGCGGCGAAACGGTGCCGTTCAAGCGATTGTCGTGAAGGTCGAGGAGGCGGAGGTGGGTGAGGGGAGTGAGGGGGTCGAGGGGGCCCCGGAGGTTGAGGGAAGGGAGGGAGAGGGCGGTGACGCGGCCGTTCGGGGAGCAGAGGACGCCGCGCCACGCGGCGGGGCATGCGTCTCCGCCGGTCCAGTTTGAAAGAAGGTAGCCGTGAACGTCGCTTTGGCGGCGGAAGAGGGTGAGTGCACGAGTATCATTGTGGTGGAGACTGAACGTGAAAAATGGTAAGAAAAATAAAAAGATGAGGAACAAGACATGGTGATGCTTCATCATCATGGGATGAATCCTTGGACGCGGGAAGTGCAAGGAAATTGAAAGAACGTTAGTGTTTTAAAATTAAAATGAAGATTTTGATTGGGGAAAATTTGGAAGCATTATGTGGCATGATTAGAGAGAGAGAATTGGTTTTTATGATTATAGTATGTGTAATATGTTGGGGTGATTAGGACAGAGGGAATATATATGATGATTAAAGGTAGGGAATGGTTGTGTGAATGATTGCTGTTGTCCATTTCTCTAAAGAAAAAGAGCACCATAAGCAACATCACTTTTCTTTTCATTGCTTTTTCTTTTTCTTGGTCTGTTACCCATCATGCTGCAAAAGGGAAAAGAGAGAAATGTCTATGTATATGTTGTGTTCTTGATCCTTGAGATCTGAAAACATGGTCCCTGCTCTATCTTTACAGTACTATAGAATCAAGAAATGGAGATGGAGTGACCCCAGTCTCAATATGCTTCTACAATTGTTAACAGTACTGCCTCAACAAATAATGATTTCTGCTATATATCAATGAAAATTGTTGTGTATACTTTGTTTCCCTTTTTTTTTTATTAATGACTCATTGGTACTTTATTTTTTACCTTTAGTAGTACAAAAATTATGTACTTTTGCTCTATTATTTTGGTGTAGATGAGCTTGGAACCATTTTCTTTCTCTCTTTTAAGTAGCAAATGGGTCAAATTATTCAAGTAATTCTCTAGTGATTTAAAGTAAAATTTAGTTTTCACAGTCAAGTTTAAGGAATAGTTCAATAAAATATCATTTAAATAGCCATTTGGTATAATTTTTAATATTTTTAAGGTTACTTAAGTGGTTCTTCTTACTTTAAAAAGGCCATTCAAAATAAAATTAATATAAAATTAATGATTGATTTGCTTGAAACTTTTATTTGTGTGGCCATTTTGAAAATGATTTATGCTACTGCTATGTTGTATCCGACAGCATTACGTGTCTTCGATCTTATGTTAAGAGATCTCAAACCCTATATTTCCACTTTGACTTTTAAATGCATATATATATATATATATATTTGTATATGTATGTATATTTGTATATGTATGTATATTTGAGGCAATAGCATGCGCAAGATTTATCTATTAATTTGTTATGCAATACCATAACAATTTGTATAAAATAATATGCATCTTGGAGGACGTTTGAATTTGAAAACTCAAATTTTAAAGAAGAATAAATAATGAAAACTAGGGTTCCTTTTTTGCCGATAAGAAAAGGGTAGTTTTTTTTTCATAATCCATTAATAACTAAATCATTTTTATTGATCTTGATAAATTAATAGTTTATTTATTATAAATAAAACCGTATCATTATAAGATAGACATTAACTACGCTTCTCAATTTTGATGCCACTTGAAGTAAACATGAGCTAATAAATCAAAGCTACCAAAGACTCAGCTACGTTAATATTACACAGCATGATCTTGAGATCTTTATGAGCCAAAGTTGTGTGTGCAAATAATATAGTATGTATACATATACTTGCAATTATGCTTTTGATAATATTATAATCAATATGAATATATATGCGAGGTACCTAGGTACTCTTCTAAAGTCAAATTTTTGGTTATTATGTACTATAAAGTAGGTTGACAATCACCTACACACAATTCATCAATAATTGTAGGTAGACTAAAACGTTCATAATATTGCTTCCTCTTCTCCAAAAATTAATATATGCATGCAAAATCAATCTTAAAGAACACCTTATGCTAATTTATCTCTTCATGACATATTTAAAAAAAAAATTATTGGTAAAGAGTTTCTTGAATTTGTCACTCATTAATCTTTATCACAAAATTTGATTGATTAACTTAAATAAGTATTTTTTTTTTTTTTAAGTTTTCGTGTTAGGCATCACTATGCAACTTGACATCTCAGCTAAGCTGACACCTCAAGTAACAACAATCATCTGCCATCACATGAAAAAAAAATATTATTAAAAAAAGAAAAAAGAAAGAAAATACAAAAATATGGGGGGACTAGACCAAAACCCATATGTTAACACAAACGATACATAGGTAGATTATACCTATTCATAAAGAATTCTAAGAACAGACTAGTTGAGAGTCTATTATACCAATGAAAAGATTCTCTATGAATAAATCCTAAATTAGTCAACTTATCAGCACACGCATTCCCTTCACGAAAAATATGAGTTACCCTAAACCTGATTGTCCCACAAAAATTAAGATAAGTATTCCATCGATTCTGAAGCATCCACGGAACATTAGTCCTAGCAGTAAACGCAGCAGAAACCAAGGCAGAATCACATTCAAGCCAGACATTAGTAAGTCCCATTTTTTGAGCTTCCTCCATAGCATGTATAACTCAGCAACCAAAGCAGTTTGAACTTCAAGAAACGCTGAAAAAGCACCAATAAATTCTCCCATACTCCCACGAAAAATACCTCCACAAGTAGCAAGACCAGGATACCCCCTAGCAGCCCCATCAGTATTAATTTTGACCTAGCCTGGTGAAGGAAATTCCCATCTAATAGGAAGAGGACGAAGAACTTTACCACTACGAGTCTTAATACCGAAAAACTTAATCACGTTGAAGTCCAACATATCATTCTTCATTGAAGCTTTAGACGAATTTCCCACTAGACAAGTTAAATCTTTAATTATCGAAATAGCCTTAGAAACCCCAATCTTATCCTGAAATCTAGCATAATTCCTCATACGTCATATCATCCATATAGAAAAGGTTATCACCGCAAGCTTAATCAATTTAACCAAAGGACTACCATCACTCTTAATAAAAGAATGTAGATCATCCTTATTAGAGAAATGAGAAGTAAGAAAAATTTGTCGTACCCAACTCCAAATATGCAATGCGTTAAAACATTCAAAAAATAGATGTTGAATAGATTCCTCTTGCTTTTCACAAAGCGAACACATAGAACATATATGCAAACCCTTATTCTGAATATGTTGATCTGTAGGAAGTCGTCCATGAAATTTTTTCCAGAGTACTAGAGTTTTGGAAGGCGGAATAGATGCAGACCAAATGAATTTACCCCAACCACCTGGAACTCCTGGTTCCAAGAAAAAAGTCCTAGCCGATTTAAGAGTGAAACGACCAGACTCATTTAGAATCCAATTAGGAATATCCTGTTCCTCTCTAATCATGATATGATTAAAAAAAAGAGGCATCTGCTGTAAAGAGAAGGGAATATTCCAATCACAACCTGTCCAAAATTGAGAGACTGTATCCGAAATGCTAACATCATCAGATAACCCTGCAATATTTGCTAAAGAAGTAGTAGAGCACCATTTATCATTCCATAAATTAATAAAAGAACCTGTACCAACAGTCCAATAAGTATAATCAAGTATGATAGAATAAAATTGCTTAATTCCAGGCCAGAGAGAGGAAGATCTATAAACCGTTCGAAATTCATATTTTGATTTAAGAACCCTGGCTTTCAAGAGTAAAGACCAAGGTTTGTCGCTATAAGCAAAGTTCCAAGCAAGCTTAAGAAGATATGCATTATTTTCATGATGAAGATTAATGATATTCAAGCCTCCATCCTCAAGAGGTGAACAAATTTTCCCCCAATTAACGGTAGCAATACCTTTTTTCATAATATCACCAGTCCAAATAAAATTCCGACACCACTACTCAACTTGCTTAATAAGTGAAACAGGCCACTTATACATATTAAAACTATAAGCTAGAGATCCAGTAATCACTGTATTGACCAGCTGAATTCGACCCATCATGCTAAGAGATTTACCTTTCCAAGATGCTAGCTTCAATTCAACTTTATCAGCCAAAGGTTGAAGAAACCGACACTTTGGAGCACCAACAAAGATAGGCACTCCTAAATAATGGAAAGGCAAACAACCATGACTACAGGAAATAATATTTTGAATTTTGGTGACAAATCTTGGAGAATTATCCATGGTGAAGAAACTACTTTTAGAGTTATTAATATATTGACCAGAAAAATCACCATACAAAATATGAGATGGAGTGAGATAACTGTGCGGACTGGCCATATTTAAAATCTTCTTATCATTCACAAGCTTAGAGAGACCTCTACTAAGAACTTCCTCTGCAAGACAGAAAAGTAAAGGAGACAATGGATCACCTTGTCTTACCCCTCGACTGCAAGGAAAAAAACCCACCAAACTACCACTTATTCTTATAGAAAGCATAGCTGAACGGAGAATTGTACTAATCCAACCGACAAATGAGGGGTGAAAACCAAAGCGTTTTAAAACTAATAATAAGAACTTCCAACTTAGAGTGTCAAAAGCTTTATGAATATCAACTTTGTAAGCCACATTACCTCCTCTAACCTTTTTAGAAAGCAGGTTAATAGCTTCAGAAGCAATACCAATGCAATCCTGAATTTGTCTACCCTGCACAAATCCATATTGATTAGGAGAAATGATTCTAGCAGCCACAAGAGCAAGCCTATCCGCCAGTATCTTGGAAATAATCTTAAACTTGAAATTAGCAACAGCAATTGGCCTGTAATCTTTAATGGAATCAACACCCTGAGCCTTTGGAATAAGAGATACCACATTACTATTCATTCCAGGGAGAACCCAGTTTTGTTTAAAAAACTGTTGAACAACATTGCAAACATCTGTCAGCAAGAATGATAGAAAACACCACCAAAACCATCAGGACCAGGAGCACTATTACCGTTAAGATTAAAAACAACATTTTTAATTTTAGAGAAATCTGGACACTTAATCAACATCATATTCTCCTTAGAGGAAACCATCGCAGGAATATAAGTACCAATAAAATCTTCCATATTATCAGTATCCAGAACATTAGAAATAGACTCAGCATAAAGATTTTTATAAAAGTCCAAAATATGATCCTCAATGATTTTAGGATCCTCCGTAACCTCATTATCAATCCGTAGACGATGAATCCCACTAGAATTATTTCTCCTTTTGACCACCGCATGGAAAAAAGCAGTATTTCGATCTCCATCCTTGAACCATAGCATCCTAGCCCTTTCTTTCCAAAACAAATATTGACAGTGAAGAGCATGATCAAGCTCCTCCTTAGCAATCTTTTCTTGACAGAGAAGTCCATCACTATCAGACAAACTAACAGTCTTTAAGCTTTTTTGAATACCAAGAAGGATGTCCTGCTTAAGAAGAACTCCATATTGAACATTACCAAAAGAATTTTTATTCTAGTCTCGGAGCTCAAGTTTCAACCTTTTTAACTTATGTTGCAAGATAAACATAGGATAACCAACAACCTGATTAGCCCAAGAATCATGAATAAGCTTTAGACACGAAGTGTCCTGAAGCCACATCGAAAAGAAACGAAAATTGCTAACCTTCCGCAAAGAATTACTAGCAAGACTAGCAAGAATAGGGGAATGATCAGAACAATTTTTAACAAGAACCTGATAAGAACAAGATTCCCATTCATCCAGACACACTTCATTACATAAAGCCCTATCCAGTCTTCTGTGAATTCTATGCAACCCTCTCCTTCCGTTACACCAAGTATAGCAAGATCCAGTAAAAGACATACAAGAAAGATCATTAGTATTAATCCAGTCCAGGAATTCATTACAAGAAACCTGATTAGGAGCCACCCCCCCTTTACAGTCATCCGCCGAGAGCAGAACATTAAAATCTCCCAGAATACACCAAGGCCCTGTGAAGAAACTAAGATCCCTCCATAAAAATCGTCTAGACAAGTATGTGTTAGCACCATAAACACCTGCAAAGCTAAAACTCTTATCCTGCAGACGACAAGTTACAAAGATAAATTGATCATTAACCAAGAAATTTTGGACAAGATTAGGAACCGACAAACACCAAAGCTTAGCAACTTTATTAACAATAGGAGACGTAGCCACCAAATGCATATTAACAGATTTGAAAAGGATGTCGAAAGCATTAGTGTACGACATCATGGGTTCAGCAAGAAAAACCAGGAATCTCAAACACTTTTTTCTATCTACAATACAATGTTTGAATCCAATATTTGTTTAGGATTCAAGTTCAATACTGCACTGATGCATGATATACATAAAATTTTTCATCAACAAAGAATTAAATCGATTAAAAAATAACATTTCAGGATTGTTCCAACCCTTATACAAAATAGTCCTCATAACGCTACACATTACACCTACAAATTACCATGAGTAATCCAACTAAATTAACCAAATACCTTTCATGCTGACCTAATAGTATTAATTTATATATTTATATATATATATATATATAATATAATTAAGTATTATTTTTTTATAAACTAAATTTTTTGACTATATATTTTGTAGAAATTTAGTGAGATCAGAAATATATTAGTCTTTTAAGAGTAGGAAATATAGTAGTCTTAATAGCATGCATATATATTTTCTGACAAAGAGCAACATTTTTGGGGCAAGAAAATTGGAAATTAAAATGGTGTGGATGCAAAGTTTTAGTGGTTATGGCTCTTGGAAACATCTTTAATTAACTTCACATTTTTGTTTGAAATATTTGGAGTGGAGAAAAAGAACACTTGAAATCCAATGGTCCACAATTATATGTGTGATGTTGAGTTGTGGAGCACTAAGGCATAGAGTGTGTCAATGTAATTAATTTATGCAACTTTTGGTGCTCATCATATATCTAACCCCCGAATGAAAAATGATTAATTTTAATTGCCAAACTTTTGAGGGTTTCATCAAAAGAGAGTGTTTCATTACTTGATTTTCTCCGTGGTGGAAGAAAGAGTTACCCACTTTATGTAAAGAGCAAGCAAAGCTTTTCTAGCACCAAGAGATTGAAGTGATTTGTGTATGTTTTGATATGTTAGTTTAGAAATGAAAACTAAAAATAATTTAAATATTTTTTTCTTCAATTTTTAACCTTTTGAAATATTTTTTTAAAATAAAATCGTTGATAAAGATTTGAACTTCAAAGTATGCAATACTTTAATATATAAATACGAAGTATGACTGAATTTTAAACATATAAAATAGTAATATTTTCATGTGGCTATTTAATTCAAACAAGGGGCTGTTTCAATGAGACCACTAAGTCAAAGTGATATTTGAATGGGCTGAAAAGAATGTATATAATATTTTTATAGTGGTATGGTGTCTCCAAACGAAGTTGTATCTTATTTTTTAATAAACATCAAAATCTTGAAAATAACCACCGACACATAATTTGGTCTTCCAAGAAAAGAAGTTAATACTCGGTTAATATAGCCCTGTGTCCAAAATAATTTTTAATTCCATACCTTAAAATTCAATTATCAGAACGGTAATAAAGTGATTTAAGATATAGACACCAAAAATTATTGGATATCACATTAAGGTAAATTTCACATGATTTAGTTAAATTTAAAATTTATTTTTTAAGATGATATTATAATTAATTAGTTTGTTGGACCAATTTAGCGTAACGAGAGTTCATTAAATCTATTATATAGTTTATTATGAAACCAAGAGAGTAAGTTGGATATTGGACATGTTATGCATGAGTTAATAAAAAAAAAATCAAATAAATGATACTTAACTTGAAAAGGCTTATTATCCATAAAGAAATCCACTTTTAAGCATTTATGTGCCTAATAATAATACTTAACTTTTAAGTCATTTCCCCTTCATTTTGATTGAATAAAGTTAATGTATAACAAGTTGTAGCTTGCCAAATTAATCTCTTAAAATGTTAATTTGATCTGATAAAAGAATAAAAACGTTATAAATTTATATATATATATATTTTCCAAGAGACACATGGAGTATTTGCCCTCCATTCATTATGCCAATTATGATCGAGTAATTAAAATTCTTATTAATTATATTTAGAAAGAGTAAACACTATAAAACTTTCACCATATAAAAATTCATTTAATTTAAGTGATAATGTTGTATCCAGCTGCATGTGATAATGCAGTGATGCATGCTGCAAAAAGTGAGGGAAATGTTTCAGCTTTTTTTTGTTTTAAGTTTCAGTGGTTAGAATCAAGTTGCAAAAGCAAAAGAAAAAAAAAATAAAAGCAGCAGAGAGATAGAAGGCGAAATTGGCGCTGTAAATGCAAATCACTACCAACAAACACCACCTGCTGCTACTGCATGCACTCGCTGTAGGGAATCAAAATCTCTCTTTCTTTCTTTCAATTGCTTTCATCTTATTGGAAAATGGACAAACAACCCGTTTTACTGCAAGAACATTCTAGGTTTTTTATTTATTTATTTATAAAAGTGAATTAATTTTACAATATAGTTTTACAATTTTAATTAAAAAGAAAAGACTTTCTAAAGAGTAAACTTTGTCTTTTTTAAAAAACAGGTTTAGACATTTGGATATAGGTTCTCACCATATATTACTTCCACTCATAAAAAAAATTAAAGTTCTCCATTTAATTAATTTCCAATTTTTCCTTAACAATTTTTATTTATTAAGAATTTATTAAAAATTATAAAAATTGCCATAAAATCATTAAATAGAATGCAAATCTATATTTTGTTTAATAATTTTGAACATTGCAGAAGAAAGTATATCTAGAAGAGTGGGTTATTAATATTTGTTGCAGTAGTGGTACCAACATTTGTCACTGTAACTTTGTTCTTCTTTTTATGCTTCACCGTAACTTTAGTTGATGCCACAACATGTCCACAAAAAGAGTGATCATATATAGCTAGCACTATACTACAATTTCACATATTTCATGAATTCTTTTATATATATTATGTAACTCTACAAAATTCGTAAAAAGAAATTAGAAAAAAACCAATTTTTTAGAATTTTTTGAAAGAATTCGCAATAAAAATACAACTAAAACTTTTAGTAATCTAGAGGCAAAAAAGAATGAAATTCTAGAAATATATTTAACCTACTTTGTATTATTTAAAATTAAATTTTGAAGATTCTAGAGATCACAAAAAAAACATGAAATAGAAACTAATTTTAGAACAAAAAATAAATAGTTGGTATAGTAACTAGAGACCATTTTAAAAACTAAAAAAAAAATATTTCTAAATTAATTTTTATTATTGTTAAATAATTTTTAAATTGGTATCTAACTATTAAAGTTTTAGCTACCAATTATTTAATTTTTAAATTTGGTAGAAAAACCTTATTGCTAATTAGATATCAATTTATGAACTATCTAACCATAATAAAAACTAAAATAAAATAAAATATTTTTTTAGTCTCTAAAATATTTTCTAATTTAGTGACTATAACAATTAATTATTTTTTATATTTAAAAATTAATTTTTATTTCATAATTTTTATAATAAATGTTAATATACGAGTGAATTTAGTTATTACTCCTAAATCAGTGTCAGATCTTAAAACCTTTAGTAATTTGGGCTTAGATCTGCAACTTTTAATTAAGTCTAATTGTTGAGTGTGATTGAGAAAGGAACATATTAGTATGGAAATTCAGGAGACAATAAAATTTATTATTGCCCAAAATCTGTAACCAGTGTCTAGTATGTTTATAACATGTCATTGTGTACATTACACTTTTTTTTTTCCTGTCAGAAAGAGATTTAAATTATAATTTTCATCCTCTTCAATTTTAAAAAAATGTGTTTCATTAATAAAAAAATACCATTTAGTTCATCTTAATATAAATAATTTTTATAGAAATTTCTCTCTCACTAGTCTTCAATGTACAATTTATTTTGAATTTCTACTAATTTTGTGATTTATATGGATTTTAAATGAATATTTATAGCCAATAAAGTTTGGATTTTATTTTATTTAAACCCAGAAATTCGATAATAATATAAAGAGCTTAAAATTAATTGTTTGTGACCCTAATTTTTTTTTAAATATTTTGGAGAGGCATACATATACTATTTTTTACTATTATTTGGATGTTTATTTTCTTTGAAATAAATTAAAATATAATACATAATTATCGGAAAATATATTTTTTAAATATAGAGATAATATAATGCAATCTCT
The DNA here is from genome assembly GCF_051622355.1 of Phaseolus vulgaris. NCBI lineage: Eukaryota > Viridiplantae > Streptophyta > Magnoliopsida > Fabales > Fabaceae > Phaseolus > Phaseolus vulgaris. The sequence goes on along the minus strand of NC_143504.1, from coordinate 54,394,257 downwards.
CTAAAAAAAAGAAAACAATGTAATTTAATATAATTTCGTATTCATTAGATTTGCAAATAGAAGAAAAAGGGATAACATTTTGGTAATTTGGTGTTTATTGGTTAGTCACATAATAAGTCTAAATAAAAGATATACATTTTCATGATCAAACTATATAATAAACCAAACTTAATGTAATAATTAATTATAATAATAATAATTGACAAAAATATAACAGTAGATACCATCATACTTTGTCTTTATATATATATATATATATATATATATATATATATATATATATTTTTGTAGTTAAACGTAAGAGGCTGTTTTTATGGAGGGTAGGGAAAAGAGTTTAAAGATGATAAAAATTAATAGATTAATTAAATTAAGCTTATAAAGTTACAAATAATTTTTTTTTAATATTTATAAATGATATCTCTCTATAATTTATTATCTCTTATTTCTAATATTATAAATCAATTTTATATAGTTTTCTCGCTTAGATTTTGGCATATAGGAGGTGATATATTTAAAAAAAATTGAAATTGAAATTTAAAATAAGAGAAACTAACATTTTTTTTAAGTTTTAAATATTTGTAATAACATTTTTATATTATCGAAAGGTATTTTTCTATTTTTCCAATCTTATCTCTTTTTATTATTTTTTAATATTTTAAATTTTCTTACTTTTTTTTAAATTACTGCTACTTTATTTAATTAATTATTTTAGAAATAAACTTTAATTGTTCGGACAAAATTGTGTTTTGCCAACCTTGGGTAGTTTGTGATATTGAACTCATAAATGGATGCTTACTTTTGCTGAATGGGGGTGCCCAACATCTTTTAATTATTTGGTTGAATTTCAAATATAATTTGGGGATACTTACAAGTCTTTTTAAAAAATGTTCCTAACTTTCCTTAGAATTGTATGTTGAACATTGATATTTTTTTTGGAGTAATTACACTTTTCTAATTATTGGTATTATAAAACAGTTACATTTTGCTTGATTATATTGGTTAATTGAGTTACTTATATTGTAATATGCCTAATTGTCAATGAGCTATGTGTAGTTCTCGGCCAAGTCAAAGAAAGACTTATGTTTTTGTGTTTTTTATTAATAAAAAATAAAATAAATTAAAAAAAACTATTCCAAACATTATATAAAAGATAAAAGATAGAAAAAGACAAAGATATAAGTTTTTGTTGATAATTGAGATTTATTAAAGAAATTTTATTCCTTTATACATCTAATCTTTGTGATATATCTTCTAATTTATCCATTTATACATGTAATTTCTGGGATATATCTTTTATCCTTAAAAGTGTGTGGCTCAGATGTCTCTTAAATGGTATATTTATATTAGACACACGTATTGGATACTGACACTCATATGACACTTGTAGGACACATATCCGTGAAGTATCAAATTTAAAAAATATTTATTGAATTTCTGACAATTCTAGCACAATTTTACACAATTTTAAAAAAAAATACATTAATTTTTTAAAAACTCAAACTTATTGTATAAAAATTATAGTTATAAAAATAAGGAATAAATCTTTTTGAAGCAGTCATGAGAAACATCTTCCTACTAAAAAATCTGAAACATACTTGTGCACATAAATCTTTATTATCAATTTATATAATTCATAATTATATAATATAGATATGTGTTCCCATATCCTACATTTTTGAGATTATACATATCTCTATTTCATGTCCATGTCGTACCAATGTTCATTTCAGTGTATATGTATCTATGTAGCGAGTATGACACCCTCTTCAATTTTCATATTATTATTTTCTGTCTTTTCCATAATCATATGATTCTTTGCCTATGAAATTAAGCTTTGATCGCAGAGTTTGACATGTTAATTTTAAGCAATTCTAACTGGTGCTAAGTTGCACAATTTCTCTTCTTTTCTTGTCCTTAGTTGTTTTCAAATTTTGGTCATATTTTTTTATTTTTTTTTTGTCTTAATTCTAACAAGTCTACAACCAGATTTCCTATAGGTTATAACTCAAAATCCTGACCACCAAGAAGGTTCATATGAGAAATAAAAAATTAATTTTGATTTTTTTTCTCTTAATTAAACATTACACTCAAACGACAAGTTGTATTGATTAAGTGATTAATTTGTCATTTAAGTGAGGACAAAACTCAAACTTTTTTTGTCCTCTTAAAAAATATTACTCAAGTGATAGGATATCATTCATATTATGGACTTTATACTAAGCCATATTTTCATGATGATTAATGCATGTATTGATAGTGTATTTTTTCTATTTATACTCTCTTTTATTCCTAAAATCATAATATACACTATAAGTTATAAATAAAAATATTTTTTTTATTTAAATATATTCATTTATTATGAATTTTATATATCATATAATATAATATAACTTATTTCTAAAGTTCAGCTTTAGTGGACCAATAAGTTAGGATATAGTCATATTTGTTGCTAGTTACATTAAGGGGTTCTGGTAGACTAATAAATTAAAGGAGATTAATAAAACAAAGAATGAATGCCAATTCCACGTGAATAAGAGAGCTATAGCTATCCCAATTTTGACACTAATGCTGTAACATGTTATTTGTCATTTTATAAAAATAATATCACTAGATCTCAGTATAACTAGAATTAAAAATATTTTATAATATATAAATGAATGTAATTTTTATTTTATAAATTAAATTTAAAATTCACTTTTTAATAATATAATTATTTTAAAAAAATTAATAAAAATTTATTAATGTTATTAAATTACTTGCTATCAAATAATTATGATATATAAATATAAATGAGTGCAAATTTTATGTGATTCGGTTTTATGAGATAAAACATAAAAAAATATAACATTAAATTTACAATTTCTAAATTACTATCTATGAAGCTCAGGACACTCCTCTTAAATGACATGTCAGTGTTCGATATGAGTATCGGACACGTGTGACACTTGTATGACACATATCCGTGAAGTGTCAAATTCAAAAAGTATTTGTTGGATTTTTGACAATTTTAATACGGTTCTAACACAATCTTCAAAAGCAAAAATACATTAATTTTTTAAAAACTCAAACTTATTGTATAAATTTTTATTATAATTATAAAAATAAGAAACAAATCATTTTGAATCAGTCATGAAAAACATCTTTCTGTTCCAAAAAATAATTTAGAACATACTTGGGCACATAAATCTTTATTGTCAATTTATATAACTCATAATTATATAATATATAGATTTGTGTCCCCATATCTTACAATTTAAAGATTATATTATCTTCGTATCCGTGTCCATATCCATGTCGTATCAATGTCTGTGTTAGTGTCTGTGCTACATAGATTACTACCTCCTTTCTAAAATGATGCAGTTTAAAAAGATTAAATTAAGTAAAATTTGAATAAATGAGGAGGAAGTATTAGAATTAGTCCTAAAGAAAAAATTGTAAAAATTTAGCAAGACATGAGAAAATAAAAAGTTGTTCGACAGGTTCCATATTAAAACGAGTGTTGGTTATGATATTTTCCATGAGATGGTCCATCTTTAGAACATAATAATTGCTTTTGGAGAATATCCAACAAAACCAAACAAAGATTAGGAGGAGAAAAAGAAAAGACATATATGGAAAGTGCTTGGGGTACCATATGTACCCGAGTGTTCTTCTTCATCCCTCCTTACTTGTGCTTATTATTCATCATCAAAATGGAAAAAATATGCACATTTTCTGGTATGTATCTAATCTTCATCCCTAACCTAAAACTGAAGAAACTTCATAAATATTCACATGTGATTGGTCCCAACATGCATGGCTCAAGGTTGCCACTCAACGGGGCCCTTTTTTCTACTCCTTTTTGATACTTAGCAAACTTTCCTGCACGTGATTTTCTATTTATATCTTTTGCTTTTTATATCAAATTCTAGCACATTAAACTATGATTCAATTGCTGCAAAATGAGATGAATACATTATTATCCCATGTTACATTGTATTAATCACATCCATTTCAATATTGTAAAGTTTGATACGTATCGTATCCCAAAAGTTTGGCACCTTTGTTTGTACATAATCAAATTTATCTTATTATAATTATAATTGGCCACTGATTTACTATAAAAATGTAATCATTATCTACTATCCATGATATTATGTCGTGTATAATGTATTGGATTTCATAAAATAATGTAAAATAGAGGATACAATTATAGTTTTATAATTATGATACTATGTCATAGTAGTAGGGTGTGTCGTTTCATGTTTTTTCTTTCTAGTGTTTTTTTTTTTTTTAGTTTTATTTATTTATTTTATTTCAATTTATCATAATTAGAGTATTTTTTTGTTTTTCTTTCTTTACCACTTTTCTATTATGATGACCACCTTCAAATTGTCATGTTATTGTTAGCTCTAAGAGTGTGTTTTCGTCACACCACCATATCTAAGATGTCATGTTATCGTTGCTTGTTTGTAAGGAGTTACTGTCATTTTCACTTACATGATCACTCGTGTCACCATCACCAATAAAAAAAATTTCTACCATCATCATCCTTGTGTCACAAATTTCAAAATAATTACATTTAATTATTTTATAATTTATAGATTAAATAAATATTAAATATTATTTTTTATAAATTTTATTATTTAGTGGTTATACTCATATATTAAATATATTTGTTTAAAAGTATGTAGTAGAACATGAAATACACTAGGGTATAGAATTTAGAGATTGTTCCTAATGAACTTTGGGGATGGGAGGGTGGTGAATTGGATTGTCTAGATTTGTTGTACAAGACTTCCTAGGTCAAATACAATCACAAGTCACTCTCCATTTTCAACTAGACTGTTAATTATACTGGAGGGATTGATAGGGTACACATTGTATCTGATGGAGGACCATCCAACCTTTTGAGGGAGAATTAAAATTTGAAGAATTTTAAAATGTTTTCCATCTTCTTGTAAAAATGTAAATATTAAGAATAAAAAATGTATAGGATTATGAATTTTTTTTGTGTAAAAAAGATAGACGCACAGATGGTCAATTTGGGTCTAATGAATGTTGACTTGGGAAGTCAAAGCCAACATGCAACCATCTCCAAATTAGAGAGACATGAAGAGAATGCAACACGGCCCACTACGCACCCACACGACTAAGCAACAAGTGAATGAGCATTAGAGTTTATAAACACACTTCAGAGAAATATGAGACTTGTATTACATGGAATGACAAAAATTCTAATGTGTAGTTGCACTTTGCATATTTAGTCTCACATATCCTAGATCATTTATAATAATTAATTAATGAAACGCGTTACCGTTAACATATGATAACTCGATATAACTTAGATCATAAGTAAACTACTATAAAAACAATGTGTTCACTATTATTTCCTCTTACATAATTTTTTTCTCTTGGTCATCTTCAAAACATTTATGAAAATTTTTGTGTGAACTTATTTAAAAAACCATTAGAAGATCCCTACAAAGTGTAAAAGGACTTATTGCAAAATGTTTTCTAAACAATTTTATGTAATAGTACATGGAGTATCTCAACCCGTATACAGGATTTTATATAAAAAATCCTTAAAATTGAACAAGAAAATTACAATCCACAAAATTACAACATCTATGTAAAACTCAAGATAGAATCAACCACTAATAATTAACTAAACACATTTATATGTTGTAACTATAATGTAAAACATATTATTTCTTACATCTTACATCTTTCTGCATTGTATATGATTAAAAAACTAGTCTAATCCTAAATGCGTAAAAATAGATGAAAGTGTTAACCTAACAAAAAAAACTAGTAGCATTAAACAAATGCAAACTTGATATCCTAAAAGCATGATTTACTTTTCATGAACTTTAAACTCCACCTCATTTACAAGCAGCAACAACAACACGTGTAATTTAAATCTAAAATACCAAAGCAAAAACAAAAGTGAAAAATCGAAATCTTGCAAGCATGATTCACTGAAAAACCTCACATGCGACAACAAACACGTGGAGACGAGATATACCTCAAACAAAAGAATAAGATGCAATTGTTGTCGTTGATAGATGAACTTCAATGGGATGGTGACTTTTATTACTCTCAGTCGAAATAGGGTTTCACGTCTTCTTTATATCCAACAACAAAAAGATACAAATGGTTGCTTGTTGCACGAAATCAATCAAGGATAGTTGGAAAATTTAAGGATTAGAATTTGTTACTGAAAAACAAACAGACACAAGAGAATTGGTTACTAAGAAATTTTTACAAAATGAGGTTTAAGTGACTCAATAAACTAAAACTATCAAAATAAAAATACAAAAAAAAAATGAAGTCTATCACAAAGGAGACAGTGGCATGTCAAGTGTATCACCAAATATGATACTAATTATAGAGAACACCAAATCATGTATTCACAGAGAGTGTGCAAAAGTAACTGCCTCCCAATGAAGTGCCATCAGTACACTAAAACCAGTGTTATTAAACTCTGATAGGCCCAGATAGTCCATCATTTATTAATGTAAATGACAAAATTCCATTTCTTCTAATCTTTAGTATCATATTTAAAAGTATATTAACACAATATTTTATTAATATAAGTGACAAATATCTTTCTTATCATATTTACTCCACAATAAATGTTAGCAAATAAAAAAATAGCAAAAATTTTCCAAGAATCGAAATAAGTAATGAAGAGTATTTTCTTTGATTTGGCTGAATTCACCCTTTTGAATTCCATTTTGGGCTTGTTTAGGTGAGGAAAGGAAATCTGCTAATAGCACTAAGCGTGCACATTTGCACACAGACACCATTAAAGGCAACCAAACCCTGCTCTTTTTCATCCATAACACGTTAGAGGCATCACAATAAATAAATAAGTAATAGAAAAACAAAAAACGGTAATGCGGAAATGGGACAACACCAAACTGCCATACCAAACCTTTGTCAACACACTTCAGAGTTTGGTTCAATCGTTTCCAAAGCACACAGTGTGTCTCACTCTGTCGAGAAGATGGAAAGTAAGACTCTAAGACAACGCATCACACTAATATATATAGAATATAGTAACATAAACATTACATAGTCCAGAACCACAACCATAAGCAAAAACCTCATCAAACCACAACATTAACAAACTAAGCATGGCTTCTTGCATGTGGCTCAAGAGTGCCTGTGGTGGCAGTGGGAAGAAGCCGCCGCCGCGGGACGTGCCACGTGGGCACTTGGCGGTGATGGTGGGAGAAGAAGCAACAAAGAGAAGATTTGTGATAAGGGCTGATTACCTTAACCATCCCTTGCTTCAAAAACTGTTAGAGCACTATGAAGGTTATGGCTTCAACAAGAGTGGTCCTCTTGATATACCTTGTGATGAGTACCTTTTCCAAGATATTATCCAGGCCCTTCGAGACGGAACATCCTCTCCCCACGTGCCCCTCAAGAAGCTCCACTTCAAGGACTCAGTGCCCTTACTTCAGGACTATGATGGCAAAGGGAGCAGCAGCAACTAAATGCATTCATTAGGTATTTTATTTCTATATATATTGTTGTACTCGTAGCAGTTTAAGGAGAACAAGTTTTAACTCTCTTTTCATTTCCTACATTTGTTTTACCTTCACTATTAGTTCTCAACGACCACAACCATGTTATATTTCAAAAGTTCTCCCATCATTTCCTTATATGCTACATGAGTTATTTGTATTTATCTAAGATTTCTCCTCGTACTTGGAAAAAATAGAAACGTTAAGTAGCTAAAGCTTAATAGCAATTAAGAAATGTTTCGTTCTTAATAGTTTCATGTCTTTAGTAGTAGAAATAAAAGATAATTTAAATATACTTTTTTCAGTTGCTCTCTGATATGCCTTTTTTATGAGTTACAAAGCGAAAAGCTATTTACAGAGCAAAAAATAACTCGAATGGTACCAGAAAATGTCTTTGCAGTGACCGAATTTTACCTTAATTTCTCGAAGGATGATTTTTATCTTTACCAACTAAAGACTACTTTTCCACGTTATTATGATGCACTCCTTTTTTAATACAGTATGATATGTATGATCTTTGATGTGCACATACAACCAAATTACGGTTCGATATAGTATAATTAATGAAAGTCTTTATGCTGAAAAAAGGGAAAAGGAAGAAAAAGACAAGCATTTGAACAGTGAAAAACCAGCGAGTTCCTAAATGATGACCGAAATAATTAATTAATCAACAGTTGACTCAAAGCACGAATATAGATATTTCAAAATCGGCCGATTGTATCATCTCACCAAATTCCCCAAAAGTTTAAGAAAATAACTTGCAAAAATCAGCATTCCTTTTGGTTCAAAGAGCATATTTCTGACATTTTCAACCGTCTTCCTGTGAACTTCTGATCCATTTAATCGAACAGTAAATATATATTAAGTTGATTATGACGAGCTACATGGTTCATAGCAATTTTCTAATACGAGTCAACTAGAATTCAAATCCACCTACAAGACTATAAGATCTTACTGGGAGATTATTGTTCATGTGAGCTCATAAACCACAATTCTTGAATAAAAGAAGACTACACTCTTCAAGCTTTAAAGCCATAACAGGAAACAAGATTGATGGTAAATAAAAAAATAAGATGGCATTTCATTACTGAAAAAGAAACATTTTATTATACTTGATTTTCTCTATATTCAGTCAGACGACCATCAATGTGAAATGGGGTTGCAACTTGGCTGTGCTTCTGCCTTCTATCGCAGGGTAAATGAATCCAATAAACGGTTTAGTCCGAAAGAAAATTTGTTGCGAGAATATGAAACTTCATTTGTCATAGTCTTAGACTCTTGGACTCCTCTGCAGACAATCTACTAAAAATATGAAAATTTAGCAAACTCCATGTTTTCTCAAGAATGCCACAGGATAAACTGAAAAACACTTCCTTAGCGGCTCTTCCGCGTGCTTCCAGAAGTGTTGCATTGGTGAAGAGCTCAAGGAGAGCCTTTTCAAGCTCCAGTTTACCAGAAACCTACAAGTAAGCGACCACAGAGAACACTAAGAATATTTTATGCTGAAGAACAATGTTAATTAACAATGAGTTGTCACCCCACCTGAAGAACTGACAAAGGATTTGATCGTTGCATTTCCAGTACCATGTGGGAGAAATGCCCAACGTGACAACCTGAAATAAATAATGAGTTCCATACACAAACAATATGCTGAGATTTGAGAATTACATTAACATGCACCTGTCAGAACAGCACATCCAGCTGCAGCAGCTTCTGAGATGTTATGGCCAGATAAACCAGGGAGTAATGAACCCCCAATCACAGCGATTGGTGTTAAAGTATACAATTGTCTTAATTCACCTACCAAAGAAGATGGATGACAGTGAATATCATGATGATGTCCCTATTAACCCTAATCATTTTAATCCTAAAAGGTACCCTTTTTTTAATAATTAGTAAAGGCCTTTTAAACTCAGCAGCTTAAGAAATCTTGTGTCTCAATTTTTACCAAAAGTATATTTTCATGTATGACAGCATTTCATGTCAGTCAAAAGAAAAGAATTTGTACCCAATGTGTCTACCACATAAATGTTAGTTCCGGGCTTAAACTTCTCATATTGAGACCTCAAAAGCACATTTTGTCCTTCTTTCTCCAATTTCTGCACTAAATCGAATAGAAGTACCATTAATTTGAGAGATGCTAGAAAAAGTAAAAGTGTTTAGAAACAAGAATAATTTTTGAATGAGAATCCTTTTTGTTGAATGCAAATTACTCTAAAAGGAGATGTACAGACTGATTGTTATTTGATACGATTACATCCATACATAAACACAATAATTTAGGGAATCGTTAACCTAAATTTAAGATTCTCTTCATTTTAAGAAAACAAGCCAAGGAAAAAAATTCTAAAAATGCTCTTGAAAATAAAAGTAACATTTCTCAATGAACAAAAGCCCAAAAAACACTAACAGGTGTTTGGCCTGGCAGTAGGGACAGTGCCTTGCAAAGTAGTGAACAACGGTTTGTGTTTCTGCCTGCCAGGGGAGGTACTAACATTTAGTATCTATTAGTAACTGGATCAGAACACCCAAAACTGGGGCAAAAAATTTCTGTATTATTCTTCAACTAATTCCTTTCCTGTAGTTCTACGAGTCAACTTCCTCCCTTGATTCGCTTCATAAAAATCACTCAGTTGTTTCCTTATATAAATCATTGATTGCTGCACACGCAATCTGTTACATTAAGTATTCAATTCCCCTCCGCCATTTCCTAATATACATCTTATTAGGTGGTTTCCTTAACAGTATCAGACTGTCTTGATTACAAGTTCTTCCCGTGGGAGATAGCCAATGAAACCAAAAGAACATGTTTCCAAAGGATATAGGATAAAAAGCTTACTCTGGCAATCTCTCTTCCTTGTTGTAGATGCCGAGGGACAATGATAGTCATTATGTTAGGTTGTTGCTGCATAAGGGCAAAGTGAACACCTAATATTACTGCAGAGAAAGCAATCAAATCTAGACATATTAAAGAATAGAGAAAACAACAAACCAGTATAAAAATAAGGAGTGTGGCAAACTAATTTCATCTAATTGTAAAGTACTCTTGAAGTTGAAACCAATAAATAGGACAATATGTAAAAGAAAATAAACATACAATCTAACACTAGAAATTTAAAAAAAAAATATCAATTGCATGAATCTAGTAATCAAACAAAATGAGGCCAAAACAATAACATGTCATGTTTCTTTGAACTGCTAATTTACGGGAAAAAAAGGAAAATAGAATGTGCTATATTTGAAAAAAATATTTGTAACTCGGCCAGCGTTTACAAAACATAAAATTTTAACATCTTTACTGACTGTACAACAAATCTCAGAACAATCAAACCACCTACACTGTGTCAATTTTCTCATTATTGGCTTCCCTCCCATTTTTTTATGTTAAGCAAACTAATCAGGTGGCTCCAAGGAACAAACATAAAATGTTTGTTGGAAAGACATTTTTGTAACTCAAGGCCAGCATTGACAAAACATAAAATGTTAACATCTTTGCTGACTGACTGTACACCAAACCTCAGAACAATCAAACCACCTACATTGTATCAATTTTCTCATATTATTTGCTTCCATCCCAAAAAAAAAATTATGCTAAGCAAACTAATCATGTGGCTCCAAGGAACAAATAAGTATTTGCAACATAATGCCAGAGGTATAGAAGATGGAACTGACTTTCTTCTTCTCCCCTATGAATTGAAGAAGCCATCCAAACCTGCTTTTGAGTAAGCTGTAGTCTCAGATTTTCTATATTATTTCGGCCTCTTTCATTGACTCCAAAGTCTTCTATAACTGAATGAAACGAGTGATAAGATGAGATTAGTACAGACCACTTTATCTCTTCGAAAATTCAACATTCCAAGAAGAACCAACAACAACAAAATTCACTTTCTATAACTACATTTGTAAACATAGTGACAAGAACATGGACGTCAGCTAAGCAGGTACTTTTATTTTAAAAGAACACAATGATGTTGTATGTAAGAAGACAGTTATCAACTTTCATGTTCAATTTCATTTAATTTAAATATTAACTAATCAAAAGAAATGGCATACCATATTTTAAATCACCAGAAAAGTTAATGATATAAGGAGGGGCTTGTAGTAGCTGAAACCGGATACCCTGCTCTGTACTCTACGACATTCAAAATGTTCAATGGTGGCATAATAAAAGACTTGAACTACTGAGAAGGTAGAAAGATCCAGGAGAACATACCAACGGTACAATCAACGAAAACTTTGACAACATCAATGAAATTAATGGTAGAAGCACTGATCCTGACCAATATTTAAAGGACTTCTTAGACATCCGAGCATTTAAAAGTGCCAGAGTTATCTGATGAGAGTAATGGGTTATAACATGTTAGAATTAATATAATGAATCGATGTGATGCACATACAACACACATAAATGAAGCAGATGTATGAACAAAGAAATTAATTGGTTTACCATTTCAAATTAAAAAGGTCAGCCTCAACTATTGCTAGCTTATGTACTACATTATCTAGTTTCAGTTCAGATTCATGAATAGAACATCGACTACTTTTGTCTCCCTTACATGCTCTACTGATGCATGTAGTTCACAAACTAATGAGAAAGAATGACTTACACCATTTCTAGAAGCATCCATGATAAGATTTGGCCAGAGTTCACTTTCCATTAGCACAATAGCATTTGGTTTCCAATAATCAAGGAAAGAATGGATGGAAGTAGGAATGTCAACAGGTGAAAACTGCCAAATTTAAAAGTTTCAGCAAAGCAAAACAATTGTGTTAATCCTAATCTGAAATTCAAAATGTAGGCCACACATAACTGAAAAAATATGTTAAGCCTCCATTCAAACTGATAAAGAAATGGTAAGTAAATAATAAGCAAGCTAGAACGCAAAAGTCAACCCAGGAATGTCATTTCAAGGGTATGCGTGCCTGATCATTTATCCCGAAGCAAGATGTACAGCCCTAAGATCCTAGAAACCAACACATTTCTCTATTACAGTTCTTTTCTGAAATAGTTTATTTTGGAAAATTGCATGATTATTGCCAATACGTGTTTCAAAAATTAAGAAATGACAGTGCACCATCCTAGCGAGTTGTATCCTGATAACTAACCAACAACCGGTAATTTCCCAATATACGAAACAATAGCATGTCATCCTTTTAACTACAAGATTTACTTCTACAAATCATCAGACTCAGCACAGGCAACAGTTCCATGCAATAGCTTCCCTGCATGAGCCCATCACGAAAATGACCTAGGCAATAAACCTAATTGAGGAAAGCCAATAAGTAATAAGACAATTTCTTATACACTAATTTATTGCCTGCTAGTGACAAAAACACAAGGGCCTCACTTCTTATTTAACTAGTGTGCGTAAAGTAAAGATTATATGTTAGAAATTGTATTTTAGGCATTTCTCAACTTAATTTGAGAAAAGACGCAACCAAGTAGAGAAATTACTGAATCAACATACCTGTAAAATTATTTCACTCGGAAGCGACTTGCTTAATACTTCACTGCGTTAAACCAAAAAAAAAATTATATATACTAAGAATAACGTCACAAATTGAGTTCACTAGTGTCTGATTCTCTTCTCAGGAAAAGAATTCGGAAAACATCTCAACAGTTTGAACTTTGAACTACAGTTTCTAGTTCAGAAATTGGGAGCAAGGAAATAGAGTGCGAGTGTGAGAGTCTTACAAAGCAGACATAGTGGTGATGGTCATGAGCACGTTCAAGTGAGGCATTCTGCGAATGCAGCGTTTGATTACGGGAATGGCGATCATTCCTTCGCCTAGGGAAACGGCATGGAACCAGATGAGTGGGCCCGGTCGCCGAGGCTGAGAAGGGTGGCCGAGGCGCTCCGGCCACCGGAGTGGGTGTTCTAAGCCGAGAAACCTGCGCCACCGCAGGTGGAGGCGGATTAACGGCGAGACGCCGTAGCTTAGAGCTCTGTATAGCTTGTACACCACCAACCCCTTCTTCATCCTTCTATTCTCTTCCGCGCCATTCTTCTTCCTCTTCTTCAACCTTCTTGCCACTTCACCACACCAGAGTGTGAGCCCAGGCCCAACGACCACCCCCTACTTATGGGCCTGCCGCCCCAATTTAAAAATAAAGTGGGCCTCTTCTGGCGGGCCGATCAATCTCAAATAGACTATTTCTTCCTGCACTCCATATCTTCTTCTGGCACCTCCATACACAACATGAAAATACAATTTTATCCTTCTTGTGCCACCCCCATAAAATAGCTTCCGGATTATGTAATTCAGAAACACATTTGAAAAAATACTTTCGGATTACATAATCCAAAAGTTAAAAAAGACTTCCAGATTATGTAATCCAGAAAGTAATCATGCATATGAAAAAAAAGTTCCAGATTATATAATCCGAAAGCTAATTACAAATTTGAAAAATAACTTTCAAATTATGTAATCCAGAATATTATAAAGAGACATTTTTGGAAATACGAAGGTGAGGGAAGAAGGTATGGAAGTGCATAAAGAAGCAGCCTCGCAAATAATAACTACACTTTTCTAATCTGGGCTGTTTCTTCCTTTACCTCCTTATATTATTTTCTCACCTTCATAAATCTAAAAAGTTATTTTCCCCTTTTGTATAAATTTAAAAAGGTATTTTCACGTGTTTTTTTTTTACAGAAGAAACCGTCTCTAATATGTCTGGCAAATTCTTGGTACACTATACCAATTCGAACATATCACCTCTCAAATTTCTAAAATTACCATTTATTCTGAATTTAAAAATTTGAAATTTGAAATTCGAAAATTAAAATCTTATTTTGGATAAGTAAATTCGAAATAAAAATAATAATATTTTAAAAATATAATTTAGAATACAAAATTTAGAAATATATTCCATAAAAGATTTCCATTCCGAAAATATATTTCAGAGAAGGATTTTCAAAAGTATTTTTTTTTATCTATATCTCTTTCATTGAATGCTTACAAAGAGAATTCATTAATGAAGCTTCTTTCCAGAAATGTGTACATGTGTCATCTTCTCAGGAATTGGTGATGCACAAGCATTCAATAAAAGGAATCATTTAACAAGAAATATATTTGTATACATGACTATAAGATGATGATGACCCATTCAAATTTTAAACTTATATTAATATGTAATGTGATAAATGCACTAGGTGGACAATATGCAACAAAATTAATGGTATCTTATCTTCCATGGCTTATTGGAGGAGATATTTTATTTTATGTGCAATCAAGAGTTTGTTTCTTTATGTAATGTGGTGATGTGACATCTTTTATGACCTTGTCTTGCTAATAGAATCAAAACCTTAATTTTGATGGTTTGGATTTTCAGTAAATTTGTAATTGAAGTAGTTTCTAGTTCAATGATTACTTTGTGCTTTGATTTGTCACTGTATTTAGATTGTTTTGCATAGAAAGATTCTCTTGTTTGAATTAAGATTCACACGCTCTAATTTCACAATAAAGTAACAATATTAGAACATTTTTTTTATTAAAAAAATTATGATAATAAATATATTTTAAGAATTAAAATAATTTATAAAAAATACTTTTTTTATTTCATTATCCTCGTACACATCTCAATAGACGAGTAAAAACACATATATTAGATAAATGTACACACAAAAAATGGTCTCATATATAATATCCGAAAACAAATATTGAAAGATACATAGTTTTAAAGGTGTTAAAGAGATATGATACTTGCAATTGGAGATTGGAGATGGTGTTACCACATTAACATCATTAAATGTTAAAATTCTGAACGTGTCTGTTGTTGTGTCATGCGTGAGATGTCAGGGATTCACTTGTTCCAAAGTCTAAGGTGAGGTACAATGGTTTTATTTTGTTTGGTGCGATTTAAATACAATTGAGATGGGTTGAGTATTTCCAAAACATTTTCATACTTTACAATACTGATTTTTAACCTAACAATGGTAGGTAATAAATGAGTTTCAATTATATATATCTTCAACGCAATCATCTAATATCTATAATCTGCAAAACCAAATAACCAAAATGCAACACAGAATCAGCTTGATGCGATTCTCTGATATATTAAAAGTATTTGATACTTTTTGGAAAAGGCTACATCAGAAAATGAAAACTGTACATGATGGTAACATTCACATTGGCAATGTTCTGTCGCCTAAAACCTTTTATCGTACAACTCATTGTTTCTTAAACGAACACCATTAAAATTTCTAGACCCTGCAAATTCCTGTGCCTCCCTATTAATCCTGCACACATAGTGAAGACCAACAAGGAGTTCAACCATTGCAGCTTCAGCTTTTGCTTGGTTTGCAAAGTAAAGAGTTTGGACAAGCAAAATATTTGCTTTGCAAGCAGATTGCTCCCTCTCAAAATTCCTCTCAGAATGCCACTTTATCATGTTGTGTGCCAGAGGAGCCAACCATTCCAATATCTGTGAGAGTACCAAACTCCATTCCACTACAAGACTAGCTTCATGGACACCGGCACGATTGCTCTTTGTATACCACTTCAGCTTTCCCCTCAGACCGGTTCTGATAGCGGTTGGTAACATGTAATACAAATCATCTCTTGTTTCAAGATCAATGAGGTGAGGTGCTGAGACCATCTTCTCTATTAGTACAATCACATTTGCATAATGTAGAGCTAAAGCTGCACCACCAAGGGTAGATTCACCTGGCTTTAACCGATCCTTCACTGATAGTTTAAAATAAATTCTACTTCTGCATATGAGAGATTTTTTATCCACTACATTCTTCACATGACAATCAACCAACCTCATAGAACTACCCTTAGTTGGGATACAAGTCTGTGCCACAGGAGAGCTATTTCCAACTGACATGCAACCTATGAATGGCCCAATATTTTTGAACTGCTTGCTTTCTGAGTGAAGCACTTGTTGCTTTTTCTTCTTTCTCTTGATCTTGATCTTGCTTTTGTCCACTACAAACTCTTGCTTGCTCTCAAAACGTTGTGAACTGAATCCACGTGAATTAGTCTTAGAAGAATGCACAAGAGTAGAGAAGGAATGACTGCGAGTAAGATGATTGGTATTCACGGAGGGAGAAAGGGATTCATTTTCCTGGTTTTCCATAGGTATATGACTATTTCCAAAGACAAGTATGATTCTCTCAAGAATTGTGAACAACGATCTTGCCAATAACCGGACCACGTAGTCATGACTTCTGTTCCACGGAGAGATGTCTCTCAGAGTTTTCACTTGCTGGCGCTGCCACATGACCTTCTTGTGAAACTCAAGCAATTTCACCCCATGAAGCTGGCGATTCGCCTTCATTCTCCTGAAAGTCTGTTCTCTCTCAGCCAGTACCTCAAGCTCTTGGGACAGTAGTGACATAGCAGCAACAAATCTATCCATTTTCTTCACCTTCCTCTCCATCTTTTTCCATGCATATTCCCACCCAGACCATTCAACGTGATGTTGAGCAGGATTGTGAACAAAATGTTCATAACCATGATACACTGCATCCTTGCACCGTCTACTCAACCTGGCCACAGACCAAGCTAGGGACTCAAAGTTACTGAGTATCTCACTCAATGCCAGTTCCATCAAGAAATTGTCATCATCAGACACTAGCATTTTGACCCCAACCGATTTCACTATCCATTCCTTCGTAATCATTATCTCCCTGCCACTCAAAGAACGCCATAAATTAACCACCTTAGACATCAAACCAGCAACTTCAAACGCCAAAATCCCAATCACTTCCTTGCCATCTGATGCACTCTTGCGTGAGACTGGCAACAGAGCACTAAGCCATGTCCTATTCACCGCTTCGGCACCCATAGTCCAATGGCCACGTTTTCCTAATTAGCATTCTCAACAGTCAACAAATACCCCTAATCTTGTTAGACATTATCAAATACAAAAACACAAACTAGAAACTCAAAGCCCCTTAAAGCCACCAAATTGCAAGACCCAAAATTAGCCAATAATCACTCAATAACAAGTTACCAACAGCAACAAGCGTTAGTCTTTAAGAAAAAGTTTCTGATATTTCAAAACTAAAGTTGAGTTCAAACTGTGTATAACTCAATCATAAAAGTTAACCAGTAAGTAAGGATTATTTCTGCTTAATACGCAATTTTCACTACATTAAAAAAAAAGAATTTCCAACGGCTCACAAAACTCAACCCAAGATTCAAAACACACGTAAAGAAAGATATTAGAAATATACCCTTAACAAGTCTGAAGCAGCATTGAGTTCAATGAGGAGAAACTGAAACTGAACCTCTCCAAGGATAACAGTGGAACATGCCAAGCTGAAATACCGCAGCAGAAGCCATAATGAATGGATGGTAGAGGTAGGAGAAAAGGATAAGAAAATGGAGAAAGGACAAAGTGCAAGAGAAAGTCAAAAAGTGGGAGAAAGAGAGAGAGTGGGAAACCGGTCAAACCGAGGTAAGAATAAGGTTGTCCTCGTTGAGTTATGGTTTTGGGAAACGTGACGTTACTGTGACAACTCAGTAGTTAATTGCGTCGGGTAATTGTAGTTCAAAACAGTATCTGTATGATTATGCGCCTTGTGACCCTTTCGCTGTTTAAGTGTGTTGAATTGTAGCGAACAACAACTTCGTGAACATTAAGAATTTTGGTTCTACGCGGCTACTAGTTGCAGTGACTACGTTTTGTTGTGGCTGTTTCATTGTTCATGGGACACGAGGGGAATCTTAACGAGCATATCCTGTGTTGGATCAATCGTTTCTTATATGCAAACTCTCTGATTGGAAAACTCTTTTGTATTTAATGTATATTCAATTATTAAATGTGTTAATAATGTTCCAACACCTAAACTAAGAATTTTATGCAAAATTTTCTCTACCCCTATTGAATAAAAAAAGTTCTATCATTTTACAAATTCTTTCTTATTCAAAATCAAAATTAAATTAAATCCTGATTTGTATTATAAAGCAAATGAGGTATACGTATATCATGTATGAATGCAAAATATAACTCATAAATAACAGTATCAGAAGAATAGACTGCACACTTTATTTCATAATGGGTGGATTATTAGTATAATCTCTGTATTAAAATTGAATTAATATATTTATTAAATATATTACACTATATCATTAACATTAAAATTATTATTAATTGTAATATAATATGTAATTATATATGTATTTAATATGTTCATATAGTATACGTTAAATTTTATTTATTAAATATAATGAATAATTAAATTTCATAATATTATTAATCATCATATAAGTTAATCTAATAAATATAATATATACTTATTAAATATACGAGTTTCCCATATGGATTTTCACTTGTTAAACATATGCATTACTATATTTTTTAATCTTCAATATTGAGATATATTTGTTTCGTACTTTAAATTTTGAATGGTTCATTATTTCCTTCTAATTTAAAAATAAATTTGTTTTAATCTATCAATTCTTACACGTTATACCTACACATTGTCAAAATTATTAATTTGAAAGAGATAAAAAAAAAAAGGCTGTTAAGGATTTGATAATAAAATATTGAAATAAATTATCATATAAACAACTTACAATTATTAACCATAAAAGTAAAATATTTAATACTTAAAGGGAAATTAAAGTTTACATAATTTTTCTCTAACATCTATTTTACAACTTCATTTAATAATAAAATATTATATTTAATTAATACAAATAAATATAAATAAATTTTTGAAATGAAATAATTAAATAAAAACCAATTTTAGAGAAAAAAAATAATTAATTGTTATAATGACTAAATCAGAAACCATTTTATAGACTAAAAAAAATCATTGATTCCTAAACTAGGTACTAAGGTTTTAAGTAACAACTATTTAAATTCTAAATTTGGTAACAAAAACCTTTGTAGCTAATTAAATACTAATTTAGAAACTATTTATCAATAATAGAAACTAATTTAGAAATCAATGATTTTTTTTAGTCTATAAAATGGTCTTTAATTTAGTCACTATAACAACTATTTTTTTTTCTCTAAAATTAGTTTCTAAATGTAATGATTTTCTTGTAATGAATAATATATGTAGTTGTGAAAGTAAAAGAAAAATTGAGGTGTGAAACTTAATATTACCTATAATTAAAACAATCATCTTGTGTTTCTTGATGGAAGGGACATTCATAATTACAATATTCACTTACACCTTGAGATTAGAAGTGTTAGACATGTTACATTTATTATATATTAAGAAATAAACTTTAAATCTAACTAAATCTTATAAAATTAAATTATAAGATAAGATTTGCATCCATTTATATATTATAAAATATATTTATCTCTTAATCTTAATCGGTATAATTTTTAATAAAAAAAATGACATGTAAAAGTAGTTTCAATCATTATATATACTTAAAAGTGTCTTGTTTCCAACCGTTTTCTCTTGTAATTCTGGAGTATTCATTTATTCACTTAAAATATTTCATAATTAACAAGCTATCTCACTTCTTATTCAACTCATTAAAAATTCTCTTGAATCTTCTTGAAATATGTTTTTCTTTAACATGCTTCATTAATTTATTTTTGAATTTCATTTTCTCCTTCTTACTTAGATTTCTCTCTAATCTTATTTATATAATTAACTCTAGTTGGCAACTTTAAGTTAAATACTCAATGCATCAATTTCCTTGGTGTAAAGAATATACATGTATTTCCTAGCAAAAACAATGCTCTCCTAACCTCTCTACTTTTTGCAAAAAAGTGTTTGTGTTTCTTTCTTTGTCTCCTATACTCTTTTTTCCATTTTTTTTGTCTTTTTATTTCTTTTTTTCTCTCATTTTTAATATTTTATTTTTTTTCCTTTACTTTCTTTCTCTCTTTTTTTCTCTAATTTTGTTTTGATCTTCACAAACCTAATAAAGGAACAACAGTGACAGTGACTTTGCAATCTTGATGAACAAATGTGTGTTTGTTTGTGTGAGGTGATGATGAGTTTTTTTGTCAAATTGTTTTTGTCTTGTAAGCAACATGTGACTAACCTCCATAGGAGCTACATCACAAATAACTTTATCTTCATACTTCCCAATACAATCTCTATTATTCTTCCCCTTCAACTCTTCTTCCTCACTTAATCATTCTAGTTTATAAGAGGTTTAGTCTCTTAAGTTCATTTGGTCACTAATCTGGTGTTAACCTTATTTCTGTAGCTCCCTCTGTCTATCATCAATGAACACATCATTCCTCCCATAAATTATGGATTTAAATTTATTAACTTAATCTGCATTATTACATGTAAGTTTTTCAAACATGTAAGTTCCTTGATCGATTGAAATGTTCTTATTCAATTTTTATTTTAAATTTTTTAAAAAAAAACTTACATGTTTTTAAATTAAGTTAACAATATAAATATATGCAAACAGTTAAGAGTGCTTAACCTAATACATAATAATATCACCAATCAATCAAACATAAAAAACAGTAATAAACACACTGATACAAGAAAATAATTAAATAAAAAATAATTTTAAAAAAATAATTAATTGTTAAATTGATTAAATTAAAAATACTTTAGAGACTAAAATCGTTTTTTATTTATAAATTAGTTTATATTATTAATAAATAGTTTTTAAATACCAAAATTTTAACTATTAATTATTTAAATTCTAAATTTGGTAACAAGATAACTAATTAAATATCAATTTAAAATTATTTAATAATAATAATAGAAATTAATTTAAAAATTATTATTTTTTAATTCTTTTTATCTCTAAAATAATTTCTAATTTAGTTAATATAATAATTAATTATTTCATATCTATAAAATTAATTTATATTTAAAAACTTTTTTGCAGTGACAACATGAAAAGAACTCTACTCTATATTAAGTTTTAATTACCTAACAATTTTTCTTCTTATTATAATTTAATCACTTTGATATCATCCTACTTTTTTAATATTAACTTTTAAATACATGACATAAGTAAGTTTGAAATACAAAAAAGTGAAAGTCAAATAAGAAGTGATAGAAAATAGTAAATTGCATTCTCTGTGATTTAGAAAAAAAAAGTGAAAAAATAATTGTTAAGTCTACTAATGTTTATAATATATTGAATTTTGAATAGAAACAAGAGGACAAATGGCTTATATCACTTAAAAACTAAAATAACATTACTTATACTTAATTTTCTAAGTTTACCTTTTATTAAAAATATTTATTCCTTTTCATATATATATATTATCTTTTTGCTTTCTACAAAATGAAACTAGAGAAAAGAAAAAAAAGTTTATTATTTTCTAAAATAATCAACCTTTAAAATTGTCTCACCTTTAAAATTATTTTCTTGCATGCCAAAGTAAAACAAATAAAAGTATTTTTTATTAATTGAAATTATATTACCTATTTTGATGAATTACTAAAAAATTATTTTAATAAAATAAAATGATACTGTTATATTATAGTGAACAGAGAAAATAATAATAAATCATTTTTCAAATCAAACAAACTCTAATTATAATTTATATTAGTTAAATTAATAATAAAAACATAATGATTATTCTATCTTCTCATTTGATTTGAAAAATGTGGCAGGAAAATACAATTATATCCTTTTGGTCATTAGGAAAGTGGTATGACCATTTTTCTTATGGATCATAACAATAGTAAAATGAAGTTGAGGTTCTAAAAAGATGCAGCAAGCACATCAATTTTAGGTCAATCTAATTTTGAAGTAAAAGTATATTCACCTGCACAGAGCCTAAAAATATAGATGTTATCCCTATGGTTCATATCAAAATTAAGGAAGGCATCAGAAATAACTTTTTTGTATATAGTTTTTGGACTCATGATAATGTGAAAAACTCTTAGAAGTTTCCCCAATGAGCAAAAGTTATAAATTACAAATAATTTTATCGAAACAATCCCAACATAATAAATAGCCTAAGAAGTCTTTGAGATCCTCTGAAGAAGAAAAGAAGAAAAACTTACAAGGGTTCAACAGAAACTGTAATGAAAAAATAATGAGGCCTCAATAATCCTTTCTAATTTCTGACAACTGTACATAATGTCATATAACCTAGTAGTTGTCACGACAAAGTTCCATGTTAGTTTCATTCAGTTACCATGTCAGCCTCTGCATCACCTGAAAACAAAAAAAGGTTACAATGTGATGAAAGCTTATTGACCTGAAAGTGGAACATCATATCATAAGACAAAACAGTACCATAACCTTCTATTCATCTGGCAAAGATATGTTGATGTCCGGGGATGTCCTCTGGTCTGAATATTCCTCAGAACCATTCCAAGTAGCAGCATCAAGTGTAGCATCTAGGTTCTGTTTGTCACTTGAAACACTCACAGATTCTCTCTGGGTTTGATCTGGTATCTGAGACATGGTCATCAAAAAGTTTTCACCATCAGCATTTGCTTGTGAGATAGGTCTAGCAAATGTCACAGTTTCTTGAACAGCTGAAGTAGGGGAGACCACTGTCTGTTGTTCACGTTGATACTTCTTCTTTTGGCTTTTGTGCGCATTTTGCGTGAAGCTTCCTACTACAATCTGAAACCATTACAAAAAAATTCCAATAGAAATATGTGAATGAGTCATAAAATAAATGAACTCTGCACAGTGCTGAAACTTATCTTTTGTGAAAAATTTATAGGAGAACCAAAATGAATTAGATATCAGTCTAGTGACTTTCATCTTTTTGTTTCAACAATTTAAATGTGAACAGTACAGGTCAAAAGATCTTGGTCATGCAACCTAGAATAGAAGCCTCATATGATATACGAATTTATGTTTTAGCTTATGCGAGTTACAATTCCAATCTCATTACTGTGGTTACAATTCATAAAGTCAGGACAAATCAGTTTAGGGCCATTTTCGTGTGTGTGTGTGTGTTTTTATAGGATAAAAACTAAGGCTAAAACTCCAGAGTCAGTTCTTGTAGTACCACATTAGAGTATTTGAGTATAGGAAATCTTCTAGAAAGAAGTAAAGAAAGTAGCATACTTGGATGGGACCAGCAGCTGTTAAAAGTCCAGCAACACCACCTCCTATCACTCGACCATCAGGGCCAGCAAGTGAGACACTCAATCCACCAGTTCGACTTTTCATGCCACTGTTGTCAGCGACAGTGAACGATCCAGACAAAGATAAAATCTCAAATCGACCCTGAAAGTAAATAGTGGAATGAATTATTGAACAATTTCCAAAAACAAATAAGCATAGGTGCATGCATGCCAAAAGGGTTATGCTAATAACAAGAGAAAATGCAAAACAGCAGAAAATGACAGGTCCTAGGTGACATTGACCTCAGACAAACTACCACGTTAATGTGTTAATGTTTAAATATTTAATAGAAAGATGCGCATTTGCAGATTAATAATGCATCACATAAATGATTCACATCATCATCGTGTACTAAATCTATGCATTGTCTTTATGCATTTCTCGGTTGCACGACAAGGAAGGCTCAACATGAAGTCTAGTTGTCACTTATCATCATATTGTAATACTCAAGGCAACAGAAACGCTAGTTCAGTAGCTTATCATAGTATTTTTGTTAGAAATTATGACTTAGTTCGGATATACTTTTCAAAAAGTCCCCACAGAAGAAGAAAACAAGGTAAAATAAATCACAATTTTTCTTGAGTTAAAAATCAATTTATTTTTAGAACCCTCTCATTTCAGTTCCTCGAAAAAAAAAACTGATTTAAATATACTGATGTAAATATTTGTATTTATTTGACTACCTATCTCTGTACCATATAAGTGAGTGTTTGTACAAGTTTAGCCAATCTAGCCTTATATCACCCCAATAACTGAAACTCAGCTTGCGGATTAAGATAGCCAACAAAATTATGAGTTTGATATTAGTTGAAATGTTTCACTAGATTTAAAATGATTATAACACTTTAAGAAAGAGGACACCGCTAGAAGCGTGTGACTATCTGCTCTAGCTAGTGGATTGTGTCTCTTATATGCTTTATTTTAGCATCTTAATAATTAACTTATTTCCCCTTTCCAGTGTTAGATCTGACACGGGAACTGATGAAATGAAAGGATAAACCAATTCTTTAGCATACAACCAGTACACCAATTTTGAGCATATATCCAATACACAAGGCAGATAACTTGTCCAACCCCACAAACAAGAAGAGACAAACAGAGATCACCTGACATAAATGCACCCAATGCTGCCCTATATGGCATCCATATTCTACATTTGCAGAAGACATAAATAAGCTAGCCCATGAAATTATTTCAGATATGATTCAAATTCAATCAAAGAAAGCATGATATCATGGAATTGGAAAAGCAATCAAAACCTTCACAGGAAAATAAAATAAAATAAACAAAATAATTTTTAATAAAAAAGGCATTTAGATCTAAAGAGACCATGCCTCGTAAGTTAATATGCCACCAGAAGAACCGGGTTGGCGTATGGTGACATTTGAGATAGCTCCATTGGCAGAGAGAATGCATATTCCTCTTGGACCCTTCTGAGCAAATGACAAGATCTTTCCAGCAACATCCTGCGAAGTAGTAAAGTAACAGGATCCTTATTCAAGTCGCCGAACAAAAAAAAGATCTATCAAAACAAAACTGCTCAAGAAATTAGAGCCAGATGATACATCATTACATAAATCTGCAAAAGGACAACAATGCATACTGGCTTCTACATTACCTCTCCAGTATAAACAGTCACCACATGCGGTATGAAATCACCAGCAGCTGTGTTTGCAAACACCTCACCTTCAAACATCACAGACAGAAAACCAATCCACACATTAGCCGCAAATGGTATAATAATTTTCATCTCCAAAATTAGAAGCCAGGTGAATGAACCCAGAAAAGAATAGTTGTTTTGGGTACCAGAGAACAGTCTTGCCGAAGCCAGATAAAACTATTATGGCGACAAAACTCTTTTTCCCATTGACAAACTCGAATTCAAGACAACTAATTATACTGAAAGAGGCTGGAACCAGTGGATCCACTCGTTAAGCGGTAAAAGAACATTTTTTTCTAGCCATAGAAATCAAATGAATGTGCACGCCAACCTTAGATTACTAACCACAAAAAGGAAAGTTCACATTTTTGTAACCGATTCACGGTCCCTAAGACATTACCAGAAAGAAACAAATAAAAAGGAAAACTCATCGTTTGCATCAATCAAGGGACCCCTTTAACAAATTAGGCTCAAATCTCGATCCCAACCCCACAAACCCAGAACAAAAAAATAAAAATAAAGAAAGAAATCCGAGACACGACCCAAGACAGTGGAGCAACAACAACCATGGACAAAGGGTACGATTAATTGAGATTCTGATTTAGGTATGCCGGTAAGGAAATGAAGGGAGGGAAAAGAAAAAGGTTGAGCTAGGAACAGGGATATTTTGGTTGGCGGGTAAGTCAACTTGGGGACGAAACAGTACAATGAGTGAGGTCAGCACTCAGCAGCAGCAACATCACAACACCTGAGAGAAACAAAACAACGTTGTACCGTACCACTACTCACCAAAAGAAGAAAAGAGTTGGTAGTTGCCAAAAGCTGTGTGTTTGCCACGGCCCCTTTTGTTAGAGAACTCAGAAGGTGTGGACAAAGTGAAACCTGGTGGAGGTGGTGTTGGGGTTGCACTCACCCTCAGGTTCCCGTCTGCATCATACTTTCTCGGCCTCCCTCTCTTCTTCTTCCCAAACAAGTCAAAACTCCCTTGCCCCCCAGTGCTCCCTGGTGTTGTTGTTACCAATGTTGTTGTTGTCGTTGCAGCTGGCACTGCAGGAACCATCGCTGTTGGCGTTGGTGCTGGTGCTGGTGTCTGTGCTGTTGTTCCTTCGGTGCTTCCCACGTTCATGTTCATGTTAACATTCATGTTCATTGGCTGAGACCCCACTGATGGTGTCCCCGATGGTGGTGGAGCTGACCCTGCAGAAATGGAGTTGTTGTTGAGTGCTGCTTCCATGAGGGTGTTTGTATTTCCAGAAATGGAAGAAGAAAAAGGATGGAGTTTGAACAAGGAAGATGCTGCAAATGGCGCCAGAAGTAGAAGGAACAGAGAGGGTGTAGGCTTTTTCTCTTTTTAATCTTTAGAGGTAGAAATTGTGAATACTTGAATACAACTCAACTCAGTTACTCCCTCTCTCTCACACACTCTCTCTCTCTCTTCTCTCTGTCTCTGTGCTTTGGCATTAATGGAGGAGAATGAGGCTGAGATGGGAAACTGCTATTTTCTTGTCGGGACTCCACTCTGCATTATATTATTTTAATTTGCATAAAGTTGGGTTTAAATATTAAAATGTGTCCAGTCTCTTATAATCTATGAGGATAATCACCACATATAAATTTCTTATACCCAAATTACCCCCCTTAACCGCCCTAAGGATTTATAGGTGCAGTTTCTTTAGATCTTTTTTCTATAATTAAAATTTCTTTTTTTATCACATTACATTTTTTATATTTATTACACATTTACTATTTTCTTACTTTTCTTCAATGTTACGGTTAAAGGCATAAAAAAAGAATAAAAAAAAGAAGCGGAAAAAAAAAATCCGTAGAGAGAAAGATAAAACTAGAGACAACAAAAAGATTAGGTATTCAGTTTATTTGTTAGCTGAGACTTTTTAAAAAAATGTGATTATTTTCATATTAATAATTAAACATTGAATGTTGAATTATATTTTTTAATATTAGTGTAAAACACGTGAAAGAAAAAAAAAATTTAAAAAGTAAAAAAGGAATAATAGAAGAGACTCGTTGTATCCTACATGAATATTTACAAAATAATGTAAAGTCCATGAATATTTACAACGTGGCAGTTATACAGAAACTAGAGAATAAATAGTTTGTAGAAACTAAACATTTTAAATATTAAAGTTGATTATATCTTTTTAATATTAATTATGCATTTAATGTTTTCTTACTTTACTTTAACGTTAATTGTGAAACGCGTGAAAAGAGGGGAAAAAATAAGATGCTGCAAAAAAAAATTTGAGAAACCCATAAAAGGAGGACGATCAATAAAGAAGTGACTGAAAAAAGTTATTCATTTATCTTCTCATTTATGATTTTCTTAAATATATACTTAAATTATATTAATTATTATATATTATTGAATGCTAAATTTTTAGAAGTTTGTGAAATCGTAAAAGAGAAAAGGGAAAATAAATTTAAAGAGTAAAGAGGAAAGATAAATAAGAACAAATATGTACAAGTAAAGCATATGTATTATTTCATTATTTAGAGTCTTCTAAAAAATTAAAGCATAGCAAAAATAATGTAAAGCGAATAAGGTTTACAGCTTGTCATATTTTGGCATAAATGAAGTAGAAACGGTTCCTGTGATTAATTATGTAAAATATTAAAGTTTGAAATCTTTTCCTTTTTTTAATATTAATTATGCATTTAATATTTTCTTACTTTTCTTTAACGTTATACATGAAAAGAGGAAGAAAATTGAATAAGCAACGACAAAAAATAAATCCGTTAAAGGAGAAATATGAATAAAAATTGACAAAAAAGAGAGGAGTTATTCATTTATCTTGTTATCTAAAGTCTTTTAAAAAGTAAACTATTCAAAACAACTTAACTTAAATTTTATATTATTTTTATATTAGTTAGACACCGGATTACTCTTCTTCAATAGATTGTGTGAAATTCATGAAAAATAAAGACAAGAAAGAGAAAAAAAAAAATAAGGATTGACAAATAAAAAAAAATCATATTTACCTTTTAGTCTTCCAGAATTTACTAGAAGATTGTAGAAGATTGAAAGAGAAATAAAATAATCTAAAATCCACCAATATTTACAACTTGTCATTTTGTTTGCATAAACAACAATTAAAGTTTATTTATTTCTTTTCTCTAAGATTACATGTAAAAAAAATGAAAATACAAACCAATTGAAACTTGTGAAAGAAGAAAGATAAATAAAGGAATGAAAAAAATAAGTTATTTATGTAAGAAATGGAAGTTCAACTGATATAAATTTTAAATGGATAAAAAAAATGTAAATAGTTATACAAGTTTATTTTTTATTATAATATTTTAATAAAAAAATATTCTTCCAGAATTTTATTTTTTTTAAATTGAAATATAGTCCACAGTTTATTGAGCTTAAAGAATCTAAGGAGTTATTTCCCTCTTATCTCCTTTTTATAGAACTAAGGGGAGATGGTCTTGAACTTTTTTCTATAAATATGATTGGTATTTTGAGAGAGTTTATATGATTGGTATCTTGAGAAAGTTTAAAGGTGATATATGTGATAAAACTATTATGAATTTATGAAGAACTTTGCGGTGTTCGTCACTCAAGTGGAGTTACACTACTCAAATTATGTTTAAGTCATCAGTTATTATAGTATTCATTGTTCAACTTTGCTCAAACATTCACATGACTTGTGGTTTAAGCATAAATGTATCAAGATAGTTTTCTCCTCTGAAATTCACGATGCTTAAGCAACAAGTAGTTGTTCAAGTATTGAAGAATGTGAGTGAATATTAAGCACTATTACTCAAGCGTTAAAATCACGTTCAAGCAGTGGATGCTCAAAAGATGAATACGTGTTTAAGTAAATGAATAGTATTAAGTACAATAACCCATTAAGAAAAAAATATTTTTGTGTTTCAACGACAATTTAAATCAAGGAGATTAAGATATCACGTAAGGATGACAAAACAAGGTAGGTTCGACAGGCCAATCCGCCACCATTTAGGTGGAACATATTTATTTATTGAATTCGTCTGTACTGTAGTATTCAACTTGTGGATACTCGCTAATAATTGTTAGTGAAATTTAGTTAAGTATTAAAAAAAAATCAAATGATTAAAATAGATTTAATAGCAAGAAAAATAATATCCATTAAAGAATTGTTTAAAAAATATGATTTTTTTAATCTTTTTATTTATCCATGAAATTGAAGTTTATATAAATTTATATTTTAAAAAAATAATTTTATTTAAATTAAAGAAATAAAAAAATATTCATGAACATTTTTAAATGAGATACATAACATATAAATATTACGCGTACCCCGTCAATTCATTATCATCCTTACGATATGTTGGGACATTTTAAAAGTATATAAGTGAAGACAAACTTCACCATATAAATCGATTTTATGAAGTTAACTTATACTTAAAATTCACCCCTTATATCAAAGAATGTGTTGAAGATGACACATCGATTATAGATAATAATATTTCAAAGTGAGTAATGATATTTTGTGAACCTTAATATGTTTGGGATAATTTATACATAATAATATATATATATATATATATTCTTAATCTTATTTTTACATATAAAGTCAATAAATAAATAAAATATTAATTTTAAAATATTACAAAATTTGACGGTTAGATGAAGGATGTAATTGTCTTTTTCTCTGTTATGCACATTTACCAGTTTTTTCAAAATCTTTAATGAAAACTACACACAAATGTATTTTGTTTACCATATTTTATCTTTATGTTTTGACATGTAGCACGTATATGTTTAATTACGACCAAAATTTTATGTTATTCTTGAAACAAAATTAAATATGTCAATTTTTATTAGTTTATTATTTTTCAAATATTAATTTATATACTAATAATATTCTTATACATATTTGACCATAATTATGTATAGATATACTATTTTATTTTAATAAAATATTATTTTACCTTAAAAAATAATAAAATTGTACTCTTACATAACATAAAATTAAAATTAAAAGTATTCAATTATAATATATAAAAAAATTCAAACACATTAAAATCAATTAAATAAATCTTGAATCATTTCAACATAAATCATAACTAAATTGAAATTATAAACACAATTATTTTTAAAGTTAAATTATATAATATAACTTTTTACAGAAATTATTAATAATATATATATATATATATATATATATATATATATAACAACCTATTGTGACATATGGATGCATGATTTTTTATTATATTTTAAAATTAGTAAGTCTTTCCTTTACAATTTGTAAGGACTTACAAAATACTTATAGTAAAAGTTGTATAATTAAAATGATATCAATATACTTTATTATTAAAGTAAAAAAATATATATAAATAAAAAATTGGTTATTTATATTTCATTTTAATATAATCATCATCTTATTGTAAAAAAAAAATTATCCTCTTCCTTCTTTTTAGATTTATAGTCTCGTCCTTTGTCACATTAATAATCGAAGGTCACCTTTGGACTATCGTGAGCATAGTAAGACTATCCGATCAGAATTTTGATGAGAGTAAGTTCAATTATGTCCTTTGTCATTTGATTTAGTTTTAAGTTTTTCTATTACTTTGATATATTCATTTGTCTGTGAAGTTTAAAGTTTCAAGATTAATTCATGTTAGTTAATAATCTTAATGATATGTTTGGATCGTTGATTAGAACTATGTAGCTGAAGTTAGATTATTCATATTTTCATTAGGAGTTTGAGCTATTTGTAAATATGTTCACAAAAATTAGTTTTAATTTTTAAAAGAATCTTAAACTATAAGATTTGGAAGTGAATGTGATTTGACCACAAACTTCAACTTTTATTACAAGATTTATTTTTTTAGTGAGTTAGTGTGTTTTGATTTTGAATAAATGTGAAAGTGTTGTTGATATGATAGTTTTATTTATTTATTTGATTTTGTATGTTGATTTGTTAATTTCGGAGGGAGGAGGGAGTACCAGTGTTATATTTAAATGATACTTAAATATTTTAAATATTAAAATTTATTTACTTTTTAATATTTGTTATAAATTTAATATTTTATTATTTTTCTTTAATGTTATTAATGTTAAGACGCGTGAAAAGAGGAAGAAAATACATCAACAACAAAAATTGAAGCTCGGAAAGGAGAAAAATAAATAAAAAGTGAAGAGGATAGTTATTCATTTAGTTTGCCATCTAATGCCTTTTAAATAAAAAGTATTTCGAAAATACATATTTAGATTTTACTTTTTAACATAATTAGACCCTTTGAATTCTCAACGTGTAATATGCGAGAGAGGGACATAAATAAGTGTGTTGCATTAAAAAGGGACATAAATAAGTTTGTTGCATTAGAACCGATGGATAAAAGAAATTATATAATTATTTTGTCTACTTTAATGTTATAGAAAGTAGTAAAATTAGAAAATAGTGTGAATAACCCTAATTTTATATATGTCAATCCCTGTTATATTTAATTCAAATTGATTTTTAAGTTTTCTTTATGATTAACTTAAACTCAATTCAATTCAATCTTATTTAACTTTTTATAAATTGGATAACAAATTTGATATATTATATCCTTATTCTTCACCTTTTCTCTTTTATATCATTTCTCATATTTTCTTAGATAAGAAGATATGGTTTAAAGATATAGCATAAATTAAGATAATGCAAATTGATCAAATTGTCTTCTTTTTATTAAGTTTTTCTTTCCCTCAAATCTCTAATTTGTTTTTGCTTCTTTGGTATATATGTGTGGATTTTATGTAGTATATACTTTTATTGAAACTGTAGTATATATGTTTTTGTAATATATATATATATTAACTTTTTTTTCTTATGCATAGTAATAATTAAATTATTGGGATGTTAACAAAATTCTAATTGTGTATTTCATAGTTATTTTATTTTTATAATGAATATTTTAATAAATATGTTTATTTATAATCTTTATATATTTTTACATTCTAATTATTTCTCATTTATGAAGAGAAATTTGTTTTGTAAGACCAGATTAAAACTTTTTTTCATCTCTGTTATATATTTTTTTCGTTTTATACATCATACAATAACTTCTTCATTTGTTATCAAATGTAGTTATTTTGCTCAGTAAAATTAAGTAAAATAGTGATTCAATGAAATATAATTAAAAATTCAAAACTTAATTTATTTAATTATCTTTAAATTTTATTATAAAGTTTAAACGATTAATATTTAGAAACAAAACGAGTGTATGTACATCGCATCCCCATTGCAATTAAAATAAAATCAATATCGCAGAGTGAAATATAGTTCTTAGTTTTATTCATCATAATACAAAAACTAACTTCAATGTCGAATTAATTGAATTTTTTTTTTAGACAATTTCATCAACTTTTCTCTTCAGTGCATGGAATGATGAAATAATTAACAAGTAAACGAACGTCGAATCAAAATTCCGAGGGCGAAACCTCAAAATGCTAACATTACATTTTTAATTTCAATTTCTTAAAAAAAAAATATGTCATTTATTAATATAATTGAATCAAATACTGGAAGGATTAAAAAATAAGTTTTATTTTTTTTATATCAGCAAATAAGTTTAGAGTAAAAGTAAAATAAGTTTAGATTAAAAGTAGTAGAATTGAAGTACACCGGTATAACAAGTTTTATGAATTAACCTTGTGTCATCGTATGAGGTGATTTGATATTGATATTCTTTTGCGCATAACTAAGTGGATTTCACAATGAATTAGTATTATATGTATATATTTTTGAATTTAAATTAATATACGAGTCTCTCAAAAATAGAGTCAAATGTCTATTTTGACATAAAAAATATTAATTATAAATTATTTATAAACACTTGACTCATTTGTTAAAATGTAATGTATGAAAAATAATGAATTATATATTTATGATTGAAAGTTACGTTATTACGTTACCTTACTTTATATTCTTTATATTTTGTTGTGTTTATATATTCTATATTGAATAGATGAAGTATTTTATATTTATTTAGTTATTTTATTTTTAATATATGTATATATTTTAAATTTTCTATGAAGAAAAATATATTTTGTTTTACTTTATGGATAATAACGTGTATATATGTATATATTTAAGTAGATAATTGTTTGCAGGTGATGTAATATGTTAGAGATATAGACTATATAATTTAATTAGTTAAAAAACATATATAAAATTAATGATGAAATCAAAATTGCAGAGTTTTTTAAATAAAAAAGTTAAAATTTGAGAAAAAGTAAAAGAACCAAATCACAACAAAAATAATAATTATAGTTAACTTTTAACAATGTTTAACTGTTGTGATTAGCACGGTTAACCTTAAATAAAAGGTGCTCTTAACCTCTTACACTAGTTTTAATTACTTGAAGTAAAATTAATGCATATGTTGTTGAGGCCACTTCACACAAATACTCATAAAAGAAAAAGTGGCGCACCTAGGATAAAATTAAATTAAAAAAAAAATAAAGTATCACGGTTATGCATATCGTTTTTTTATTTATTTTGAATGGTCCAACAATATAATTTTGTTAAACTTTATAATACTTCTAGAAAAGAATAACATTTCTTAAAATGAAAATTATGAGTGTTTTGATTGAAGTGTGGGAAATTGGGAGGGCATTATAGTAAATTAAAGAGAATGCAGCTGTCTTTGATTAAATAAATATATAAATGAATAAATAAAAAGCAGTAATTGTTAGGAGGAGTTTTCAAAGTTTGGGGAATTCTTGAAGACGAAACCTGCTGCAGATATTAAAAAAATGCAGTCAAACTGCTGCACTTCTGTTAAAGCCATAAATAAATGCCTTTTTGGTTAATTTTATCTGACCAAAATAAAAAGTCTGTGCCCCTATTTTGCGTTTCCCAACTTAAGTAAATTTCAAATCCAAAATTTTAATCATATCTATTATCTTCTCTCTATAATAACCCCAAATCTTCTTTATAATAAATGTGGATTTATCATCAAAATTTTAAGATTTCATAAATTTTATGAGAACTTTTATTTAAGATTTTCGATTTTATGATTTTTTTTTATCAAACTATGTTTATATTACCTAAAATTTACGATTTTTTTATTATAAAGATAAAAAATAATTTTCTATCTTAACAACATGAATAGTTAAATAAAATATCAATGACAATATAAGTTTTGTGAGAAGTGAAAATTTCAAAATATTTTAAACTTAACATTACAAAACAATATAATAAATACATAAATAAAGACTTCGTATATTTTTTATAATATAAATAATGGAAAAATATGTACTTGTGAAATATTTTTAAATTAGTGGTATTCATGGTTTTAGTTTTAGACAATTGATGTATGAGAAATGAAACATTAGTTTCAAAAGATATATCAATAATTGAGTTTAGTTTCAAATTATTAATACAAAAATAACAACATTTAGGTCAAATATAATTAAACGAATTTCTCAAATAAAGGGTAGGATTTAAGTATATCGTATAGTGGAAAAAAAAAATTAAATAAGAGAAAATATTTCATTACATAGTTGAAAACATAAACTAAATTGTAAGTTTGATTTTCTCTCATTTCTGATTTCTGATTATAATTCTTTTATATTTTTTTACGGGTTTAAGTTTGATCTAATTTTTAAATTTGCATACATTTATTATTCCTTTGAAATTTGTTAGTCTGATTTAATTAATTAAATAATTTCAGAAAAACAATATATATAATGAAGTATTTAACTAAAATTGAAAATTCTTAAAGTGTGGGACTAAAATCACAAAACAAAAAGTAGAGAATAAAATAAGGGTTAAAAAGTTAAAAGAAATCTAAATAATTATTTCTTGAAAGAAGAAAGCTGAAAATGGGTTGGAAATTGTTTTTCTTTTATTTTATTTTGAGTATTATTCTTAATAGAGGTTTATGATGCGAATTCCTAATAATAATGACAAGCATGTAACATGCCATTCTATTCACTTTGCCAGATCTTGTGGTTTACGCCTTTTCATGTTGTGATACCGCTGGAAGTTGAAGCCTTAAATATAACAGAAACCATATTAATATTTTAAATTAAAAATATCATTGAAATATTAACATGTTAACGTATTAAATAAATGTTTTTTTTCTCTGAATCATGATATCCTTTCTAAATAAAAAATTGCTTCTCAACATTATAATACTTTTTTCTTATTAAGTATTTATTATTCATAGTGTAATATAAAATATGGAATAAACTAAAAGGCATTATTGTTACTTTATCCAGTAGGATTTTATAGCTACTATGGTAAAATTTAAATATAAAATATATTGTTTATTCATAATATTAAAAATAAAACCAAATAATATATATGCACTAGTGTAGATACTGTAATGGTGTAAATTAAAAAAAAAATAAAAAAATCAGATAAATCCATATTTAGGTCTGAAAAAGCAACCAGAGAAATAAAAGCTGTCGGTAAGACCGTTGACGCGTCTGACACCACACGCAATCCATTACAATCAATTTAAATTAATAAATAAATCATCGCAAAAATTATTAATTGAAGTCTAACCAATACCATTTCTTTCACCTTTTTACACGTTAGTTTTTTTTTTTCAAACAACAGTAACTTTAATTTGCTTACGTTTTAATCACAATATAAGTTTTTTTTTTATTAATTATACACATTATTGAATACTACTCTTCTTTAGAAAGGAAACGAATTAAACGGGGTCAAATTTTTTGATGAATTATTTTCTATATTATATCATATTATTTATAAGAGTCAAATTAACTAAGAGACCAAGGATTTATGTTTTATAATTTTTATTAGGTAAAGAACAAGGTTTTATTGAATAATGTAGTTAATGACAAAAATTTAAAACACTTCTATTAAAATATAAGAGTATCAACTATGATAATAGATTATATAATACCGAAAAATATGAAATAGAAACTAATTTTATAAATAAAAATTAGTTGTTATAGTAATTAAATTAAAAGTCATTTTAAAAATTAAAAAAAATTAGTTTTTAAATTAGTTTTTATTATTATTAAATATTTTTAAATTGATATCTAATTAGCAATTAGAGTTTTAACTACCAATTATTTAGTTTATAAATTTAATACCAATTTATAAACTATTTAACAATAATAGAAACTAATTTAGAAAAAAAAAAATTAGTCTTTAAAATCGTCTCAAATTTAGTTACTATAACAACTAATTATTTTTTTCATAAAAATTAGTTTATATTTCATAATTTTTTTAGTGTAAAAAAACTCAAAAAAAAAACTAATTAATCTACACATTTTAAAAATATTATATTAAATAAAAATTATAATATATTTAAATCAAAAATCAAATAACTCTTTTCATTTAGTCTTACTGAAACGTAAAATGGATTAGTCGTACATTTTAGTTTTTTTGGTTGTCTTTGACTTTTCTAATAAGAAACGGATTGACCAGTTATAGTTAATAGGGATTAGAAGTTTTGACAAATTATATTTCTTAATTAGTTATTTAATTTTTTTAATTCAATAAATTAAATGATTATTTATATAATTAACATTTATTGTATAAATATTCATGATTTAAACTATAATTTTATTGTATATTTATATTATTAAAATAATATGTTTTTTTAAATTACTGTTTCTAATTTTTATTTTAATATATTATATTTATATATAAAAATAATAAAATATTAAGAGACTACTCGAATGGGTGAGGAACGATATTGGCGTTGAAAAGAAAGTTTGTGTCATTTCTATATTGTAGCATATGATAATACAATTTTAAGGATTTAAGTTTTTATGTATATTCATGTGTATGTGTAATTTATTATAATTATAAATTTAAATAATATATTTATTTGTATTATATAACCAATAAATGAATTTAGAGGAAGACTGCAAATTACATAAGTTTTAGATATTTAGAATTGGTTTTATTTTGGACTTAAAGTTGAAGTAAAATATCATTATACTATAATTGAAAATAAATATGAATAAAAGTGTCTATGGGATGTTTATATAAATTAGACAAAAATAAAGTTTATTCCATAACTAAAAATAACCACGAACATTATAAATAGAATACAAGTTCAATAAAAAAATTAAAAACGTTCAACTAATAACAAAACAACTCGCTCAACCAAAAATGAAGCAAAAATAATTGATATTACAATATTGATACTTTTTGCTCAGTATTATACAAACACTCTCATTGAGTTAATTAACTATTATGTCAATATATATATATATATATATATATATATATTTATATTTATATGATTTCTAAACCAAAATCATTTAAAATCAAGCAACCAATTCTCATTAAACATTTCATTTGATTTAATTCAACAAACTATTCAAATGCATTCATTAACTCATTCAATTCCAATCTCATATACATTCTACAACATCTATTATCTCTATAATTTCACATTTCAATCTCAAACAATTTCCAATATACTAAAAAACAAGAAATCCTCTAAGAAAATTTGAGATTGGTGACCACATCACTCCACATCCAAATCTTCTAGCCTAGGGTTCTATTCACAATTTAAACTAACTTTATTTACCTTTACTTGAGCATATGTTCACTGAGAGCTTCAATTATACCAAAAGCTTAAGAGTAGATTAACTTGCACCACAAAGTTCTAATCAACAATCTAGCTATATCACTAATATTTTGAGCTAACAAAGATTAGTCATGAAGCTAAAAGAGTCACATGCAAAAAAACTAGATTGAGACAAACCTACGAGTTCAAGATTTGACTTAAAGAGAATAGCAAAAATGAACTTACTCTCTATCAGAGATTCTGATCAGGCAATCTAGTAGACTTCATAGCCATGAGTCTAATGGTATACTCTGATCATCAAACTGATGATCGAGGAAGTCAAAATCTTAGAGAAAATGGAGAGGAAAGAAAAAAAATGAAACTTTTAGAGAGATGGTGATTCTTTTAAAATGAAACATGAATAACTGGATTTTCAATTTATATGTTATTTTCATTTCGATAATAAAATATTCAGGTGTCATTTAAAATTTACAACTTCTAAGGTTATTTTTTAAATCCTTACATAAATCACTGAGTATTATTTGGAACCCAACCATTTTCCTCTAAACCACTAAGTATTGTTTGAAATATAGCTACTTCTAGCTAAATTGATAGGTTTATAAAAAGAAGGTAAAAAAATCAAAAGATTGCTTACTGGAAAGTGAAGTTATGATGAATACAAAGATTATATACTATTTTAGATAGCTATGAACACAAAGTAAGACCAAAGATGCCTAAGATTACAAGAGTTTGTTCTATTTGCAAGATCTTTGTCAATAATCCTTCTCCACAAATATATTTTTTACATAGAGATACGAAGAAAATAGTCATTACAAAATCTTTGGGGAGAGTTTTTCTTTTGCCACTTTTTCTTGTGTTTGATTACACTTATAGCTCAGATACACTAAATGCTTTTGAATTAACTTTAAATGCGTGTGACTTCTTTGACAACACTTCTGAAATATGGTAGAGCTTCACGGGTTTAGACAAGTAACTTTCTTTCAACTTTTACACATCACAAAATCTAATACAACTAGCTGACTCCGTATGTTAATTTTTGGTGAACCTACTTAATATGTATCTTCCAAAATTCATCGAGTCACACAAATTTAATTAAAATTCATTCAATTTTTAAAAATTTTAAAGTGAAATTTTTAAAATGATTGAGAAGTAGATTTGAGATTGTGTTAATAAGACATGTAATGGACATGTAGATAAAAATAATATAATATAATATGAAAATTATGTGATTGATTTTATGTCTTAAATCTATATATATATTATAATTATGATAATCATACTTATTACAAGAGATGCTATACTATAGTTACACGAATAACACAAGAAGACTTATGTTAGTTACTTTTAATGTTAAATGTTTTGCTTATATAACATTTTTGAGAGATTTAGTTATTTTTTGATAGAGTATTTTATAATTAATTATTATATCTTTAGTTTATTATGCACGTTTATGTTTATTACTATTAGGATACATTAGACATGCTAGTGCTTCAAGGACTTTCTCTAGAAAACTAATTTTATAATATACTAAATTTCATTTAAAGGATTAACTACTTCCATAGTGTTGTTCCGTACATTATATCTAAGAATCAAAGAGCTACTCTGTATTTAAATTTTTTTATTAACCAACCATATGATACCATATTGAAAATTAAGCCTATTTTTTATATAATAAATAGTGACGAGTTAATTGGTGACATGAATACTATGAGCATTTGATAGAGGTTTATAGCAATGGTTTAATTTATGGTTAAACTGCAGTTGAATTTATTTTTATTAATTCTCAACAGATCAATTATCTCTCTAATTCTTAGTCATATAAGACAGATTGTTAAGTGCCCCTATTTTTTGAAACACAAGCTGTGACTGCCATTATATATTAAAACTATTTGTGTTATTTTTCATAGATAGAATCATGCTATTTACATTATTTTAGATAAATTTATATGTATTAAAGTTACGTGTCTAACTAGTTAAGGGTTTTCTAAGATGTTAAGTTATATTTGATTCATAAATTTAAGTTATGTTATTTACTAATTATAACAATAACTATTAATAATTTAATTTTATAGAATTGATTTATAAATTTAATTTAATTTTATAAAATTATTTATAATATAAAATTTACATTTATATATTATAAAATATTTTTATTTTTGATGTATCAGTATTTTGGAAAGTGTTGTTAGATACTGTTTCACATCACAGACATTGTAAGATAGTGATGGTCCATAGTGTTGGAGAACTAAAATTAAAACACAGGCTTTGTAGTGACAAGGACGATTCACAGGTAAATATTTTATGCTAGATTGGAATATTAATTACATAGTATATAGATTGATGGTGGTGGTTGGTTTAGGGTGTGAGAATTGTTTTATTAATTATTGAAGGAAAATAAAGGATTGAACATAGGTTTAGATTTTCAAGATGCAAGGTGGTTAGTTTATTGCGTTTTTTTTTTTCAATTTTGTATATAGTAATTGCTATTTGGTTATGAGAGTTTCATGTGATTGAATGATGAGAGTTTTGGGATTTGATGCAAGTGCCTTGAGAAATTGATGAAGAGTGTGTGATTTATTTGATGGGAAATATAATTTTGTTGTAAATTTTTAATGGTTGTTGGATGTGGGGTGCAAGGTAATCATTAGCAAGTAGATTAAGTCCCTAGCTCTTTTTGCCTTAAATAATTATTGTAGTACTCTTCAACTAAAAAGACATGTTTTAATTAAATTCAATTTATAGTGAAATTTATTTAAACAGGTGTCTTAATTACGTCTGACACTTTACAACTAGTTTCATTTAATGTTAAAATCAATGAGTCTTAGAAGTTAAGATTTTGGTTTTCAATAGCTTTATATTTATAATATTTTTAAGAGAAAAAAAATCAGAGGACATTTTTTTTTAATTTTAAATATAAAAATCTTTCGTGTTAGTTTAGAGTGTCGTGATCAATCGTGTCATGTTCAAATATTATTTATTTGTTTCCTTTCTTTTTCTCCAAATTAACACTTCTTGAAAAAAAAATTATAGTGTCAAACATCAATTATACGTGTTATCATTCATTTACGCATATAAAAAATTAAAGCCAAAATGACGAATCACACCCTTCGACTTCAAGCAATGAACACATAATTTTGCGTAGATTTTTTGACACTCACTGAAAAGAACCCACTGCGTCTTTCACATAAAAAGAAAACAACAAGCCATATATTTCTTTCCACGTTTTCCTTCTGATCCCACCTGCGATCAATGTTGTTAGTTACCAAAGTTACAAATAGTTGCCTCTAAGATCATATGAAAGCATTGCACATGAGCTGTTATTTTGCATAATTTTGAGAAACTAGGAAGGTGAATGTTTGGTCTGCATTCTGACAACATAGGAACATTGGCACCTCCCTCCTGCAGAAAAAAGGTTGTCCTGCAACATCATACTTCCTTAAAGCAAGTGGAGAGGCATAGGGTGCTCTCAGGCTACCTCTGTTCCTCACTGACTTTCTATTTTTGAAGCATAGACATCTCCAAAGTTGGTTGGTTCTTCCTTTAGCTCATTCTCATCCTTCCCTTTATAGCTAAAGCTAGCACAGGAATTTTACAACTAATGATGTTGTTAATGTTAAAATCCTTCACATAATTCTCCACTCTTCTTTCTGCAATACACCATTAACACAATTGGCATGCAGAATGAGATTTAACATAGGAAAACAACACATTTTTAACAGATTTGTTTGTCAAAAGGTATTCTTAGAACCCTTTAGTTCAGCACCTGGGCATTATCTAAATCGTTCCTTATCTAAGCCTACACACACTAGAACATATTTATTTTCACTTTAATTTTTTTCCTTTTATTTCATAAAATAATTGATTTTACTTTGTTTCTTTCGTTAGCCCATTTAGCTTTTTCTCTACAATTGTGAAAAGAAAAAGGATAAAGATTTTCCCTGTCTAATCACCCTCGCCACGTTAAATTTTACATAAGTGAATGCTGTAACAAATTCAAGCTAACTCACTCAAGAAGGTCAAGAAAATGAAAATTTCTAAGACAAAACCACAATTTTATAGACAAATTAAAAAATAGGTCAAAACAAAATGGACTAAAATATGACAAAATAAAAAATGAAATAAAGAAAAAAGTAATTTTAAAAAATAGAGTAATTAAAAAATATATTTGGGAATTACTAGTAGAAAATGTAGAACAAAGTAAGCTAAACAAT
This sequence comes from Phaseolus vulgaris, assembly GCF_051622355.1. Classification (NCBI taxonomy): domain Eukaryota; kingdom Viridiplantae; phylum Streptophyta; class Magnoliopsida; order Fabales; family Fabaceae; genus Phaseolus; species Phaseolus vulgaris. The sequence goes on along the minus strand of NC_143504.1, from coordinate 54,352,348 downwards.
TAAAAAATTGATGTTGTAAGCAATGAATTAATACTACCGAAAGGAATGAATCTAATTTGAACACCTAATACAATTAAAAATGAATCTAAATCTCATAAATAAACATGCATAATATTTTTTTTTTATTTTGTTTAATCTGTGCTTTTAATTTCTCAAGACTTAAACTCAAATTTAAAGGAATTTTTGCTCCTAATTTTGTAATCTCAAAATTTAATCTTAAATAATTAAGATCATTTAGCATTATACTTCACAAGAGTATGTCTCACAAATAAAATTAAAGAAAAAGCTCAACCAATAAATATATGACTCAAATAAAACTAGGAGAATTATGATTCAGCTGCTGGATAATTGAATGCTTCATTGAATAATGAATCGTGCCACTAAATTCCAACGAGCAACATAATCAAACAAACTTCCACCACAAAGCTACACTTAATAACAAGTACCGATTGATTCTTCTTTCAATTCACTAAATAGATCAAAGAAAATTGGATAAATTAGTACGACAATGAAACAATTTCAATGACGTGATAAATCATCCAATTCCACATCGTATCAAAATAATACAAAAAATACATTTCGTGTTAATGCACTACGAACTACAAATGTTTGATCAAATGATCAAAACTGAACAACAAAGCAGCACTGTCAATAATCATTGCATCAATTGTAATATCATTGAGTTACTCAATTCAATGAATTAAAACAACCACCTACTAGATCACTCAACAGAATTCCAATTACAACTGAAAAAGATAAATGCATGCGAACTCCAATTTTGTTTTGAATAACTGTTTGATGTTGAAACTTCACAAAATTCGCCAACCAATCATGCTCGAATTCACCACACAAACAAAATTCATTGGGGAAAATATTTTTGGAAATGTTACAGAAATTCCAAATTTAACTAAGACTTTATTCTTCCCGTAATGAGTTCTTTTCCCCAATTAAAGTGTGCATGATGCCTTTGATGACTATTTTCTGATAGTTTTAGTTGGAGAAACTCACCAAATACATCAATACTATACAAACAATCACATTATTTGGTGAACTGACATTGAAGAATCATATTTAAACATTTAAAACCATTCTTCGGTACTTTATGTCCTTTGCATATTTTTCTTTGACAATAATTGTTGATTTGACTTTATAAGTTGACTTTGATATCTAAACATTTACAAAAGAAACTCTTCTAGATCTCATGGTTTTCTATTAGTCTATTTATATGAAGGTTATCTTTTTTTTGTCAAGTTGTTTAAGATCATGGGATGTAGACTGATGTGTGACAAACATCAATTGTTGAAGATCAATATTCGTTTATTGTTTTTTCTTATTCATCACACCTACAACAAGAATTATGAACTCTTTTGATATCCACACTTTCTTATTAGTTTTGAATTATTGTCTTTTGGTATCCACAAGTGTCTAGACTTACCACAATGATGACAACATTAACATGTATACAAATATGTTTTTTACCTTTTTAAGTCATAGTCAAGACTAGACTTATCTTATGCGTGTCTAGCATTTGAAAATATGAGGTTTATAAGTTTTGCATTTTCTATAAATTTTTCAAAATCATGTTTATAACATGTAACTTTTTTCTTCATATTTTTAATTTTTAAAACATAAGATCATGAGTCTATTAAGGACATAACATTTTCTCATTTGATGTGGCTAGATGTAGCTTGAGCTTTTCATTTTCTAAAAACAAAACTTTGAATTTTTATTTATTTCAAATACTACTCAGAGATCTTGTCGCGACTAATGAAAATATTTTTATAAGACAAGAAATATGATGAGTCTAATGAGGTTTTATTTGAAGAAAAATTAAGGTTAAAGAGTACCTCATTTTGTAGATCTGCCATGAGAAATAAATTTGTTTTCTCTATGTCTAAACTAGAGTCGGAATTTAAGTATGAGTCATCACACATGGTCATCTTACTCTACTTCTTCTTGAGACTTGACTTTCTCTTGATTTTGGGGTACTGCGTGCCCATGTGGCATAGTTGTCTACATTCATAACATACGACCTTTCAATGATCTTCCTTTCTTTTGTAGGCAAAACTTTCACTCCTTTTGTTTAAGCATCCGCTTAAACTTTCTTGATAGCTAGGATATTTTCCTATCAATTGAGTTGTCTAAATTAACTTCAGAAGTATCATTTTCCTCCTCTCAAGCTTTTTATGCTTTAGTTCACTTATGTATTGCAACCTTGAGGTACACTTTGCATGAAGACCTTGGTTAGACAATTTGAGACTTCCTTCTACTCGTGATCTTGGAGATGCACCTCATGCACTCTCAAGAATTTTAAAACGTGTATTATGAAATACTAATATTAGCACACATATACATAAACATAATGAACAATATTTAACATATATTAACTACAAGATTGGATCAAATATAAATTATCTGGAAAATATTAAGAAGTGTTAAAACAAGTAAGTTTCGTCCACCAAAAATAAGATAGGACAAACTATTTTACTATAGTAAAGCAGGTTAAAAATATAGACCTACTTCATTAAAGGGCAGACGAGCTAATTGATCTACCAACTTTTCAAAAATTTGGTTTTTTAAATTTTGTTGTATATATTTATAAACATATTTAATCATATAAATTATTTTTAATTTATTAATTAATGTCTTTAATAAGATAAATTAAAATTATTATTTTTGTATATTAAATTACTTCATTATAATTAATAATTAGAATGATTTAAATTATTATAACTTATTTACATCCTTCCTATTTACATCTTCAAATAATATAATAGAAAAAAAATTAAATAATTTTAATTTTAATTTACATTACATGAAAATTATTAAATAAAAATCAATTTTAAAGATAAAAAATAATTAGTTATTGTATTTACTAAATTAAATATTATTTGAGAGAAAAAAAAAACTTTCCGTATCTAAAATAGTTTATATTATTAATAAAATTTATAACATAATTTCTAAATTGATATCTAATTAGCTACCAACTTTAGAATATAAAGTAGTTGATAACTAATATTTTGGTAACTAATTAGATACCAATTTAGAAATTAGTTTATTATTTTTTTATTAATAATAAAAATTACTTTAAATATTAATATTTTTATTAATTTTTAAAATAAGATATAATTTAATATATATTTTTATCTATAAATTAATGTTTATTTACTAAAAAAAAATATTAATGACCTCTCATATATCAATTTGACAAGTTAGACAAAATAGGTCAACAAAATAAAAATACCAATCTAATCCATCTAATTTGAGAAAGTATGAAACCAACTTATTAGCCAAGACCAATTTTACCACCATAAAAAAAATCCATGTATATCAAACATTAAATAATAGAAATTCTTATCATGATCTTATTATATTGTAGATTTATATAAGTTCTTTGATGAGATTAGAAACGGGCCATTAGCATAATTTAATAATTTAAGTATGATATATAATAAGTATACTTAGGGTAGGGCATGGCCCCATGAAGCAATGTATCTAAGGTCATAATGAAATTACAAAACTATATAAGGTGCAGTCCTCATAACTCTACCATTGAAGCTTTATTTCCATAAATAAGGTTGTTAATTTATGGTGGTCGAAAAAGAATTGAATTTCTCTGGTGCAATCAAGTAGAAGGAAAAACAAAAAAGAAATGTTCCTTCCATTGTAGTGTATCTTTTTCTTTACCAAGCACGCGTATGGAAAACGAAACTCTTTTAACCACAAACTATTTTTTAAAAATAAGGGAAAAGCACTTCTTGAAAGTGAGATTCCCAAGTAATAATCATGTGGGAGCTATCAAGTTTCAAACTTTCAAGGTTTGCTTTTTTTATTCCTAATTATTTTATTTATTAATTACGTTATTTAATAATCTTTGCTTTCATAGAACATATCAAAGTGGGTTACCAAAAACTATTTTCAAAATCTTCACCTTTCTTCAATTCATCTCTATCGGTGCCTTCAACGAAAGGGTAACTAAAATAGGAAGAAAAAAAAATGAAGAAATTAAAAATGACAACCTTGTCGTGACTTAATATTGATAAGCGTGAATATTTTGGGACCACAAAGTTAGAGATAAATGTAACTTAGTTTATAAATAAATAAATAAAAATAATAATACATATAAAGCTGAAAAAGTAACAAGTCCATGTGAAATTTTTCTGCTGCTTCTTGCTTATAACTTAATTATACCTTAATTAAACCTAACCTAATTAATCCATCCATAGATTAACTTGAATGAAAATTTACAAGTTGACCATTTTGACTTGTTGGGCCCACCAGCTTAATTTTCATGAATATAGAATAACATCTTAGAGATTGATGGGTTTTATAATTAGAATTTATAGCTCACAAAATAAAAAAATAAAAAAATTGAATTTTTAGAACTATCATAGATGAAGAATTGGATAGTACACACCCTTAATGGAAACATTTTGTGATTAAAGCTGTCATCAAAACTTGAAAACGACTCACGATCTTCTATCTCAAACCTGCTTTTTTTTTGTGAATGTTCACTTTTGGTGATGAAAGTGTAATAATGAAAATTTTATTTAATTCTTAAACATGTAAAAAGTATAAAGTTGAACCTAAATTTTATTCTTGATCAAACTTATTTTTGTTTAGATTTTATTTATCTTTCGGTCGAATTAGATTAGTGCAAAACGTAATCTTAAGAGATTGAAAATATTCTGTCTATAAACTATAATGATATGTAAAAATGGGATAATTAAAATTTATTATTAAGCTTTATAGACTAATTTGTTATGAGATGTAAAGCTTGAGAACAAATATGTACTTTTTACAACTAAATTGAAATTTTCTTTCTTTTTAAGAATTAAAAAAATTGTCATCGTTTACAACACCAAGGACCATGACAATTTAGCCCTTTCCTTTTAAGACAAAACATGAATGAAACTAAAAAAAACTTGAAAGTGAATATATTTTTATTTATATATCGTGTTTAATTTTTGTTGATGTTAGAATTGTTTATTTGTTTATGCGCATGATATTTTGCCAACTCTCATTTTATATAGTTATCTTATAATTGTTTTATTTTATTTTTGTTGAATAATTTAATTCATATTTTTATTATTAAATAGAGTTGTGAACTAGTTGTGTGAATAAAAAGTAAGTATCAAATTATAGTTTTCCTTTATCTATTTTAATATGACTCTTGAAGTTTTCTATTCAACAATAAGTTTAGCCTTGGTTACTTTAGAAAAAAAAATTATTTGAAATTGACAAATGTTTAATTTTTATTATTAGATGATATAGTACAATGATAAGTAAGATTTGTTTTTCTTACTAAAAGTATTAGGGTTTTTTTTTTTTGCAAGGACTATTTTTTTTCTTCCAATAAAAATTAATTTTCACCAAATTTAATTGATTATATAAAAAGTATCTTATTCTAAATATATCAATTTCTCAAAATTAATCTCAATCTTCTTATTAAACCAGTTTGTCGGAAATATATTTATTCACACCAACATTTAAGAAATAATTTCACAGTCTTAAGAGGTCGCGAGATAAACTTTCAATTATTATAATTTTTTTGAAAATTATTATAATATTTTTTTTTTCAAAAATTACCATTAAATGAAAAAATACCTCGTTTCAATATTTTTTTAGGCCTAAAAATGTGCTGTGCCGGCCCATTCAGCTGGATTTGTTTTTGGGTTTCTTCCCTGTGTTCCTTCATGAGTATAAAATAGGGAGTTTCTTCCTGCACTCCCAAATTTTTCTTCCTTGCACCCTTTATATTTTTGAAATACCAAAACTATCTTCTCGCTGTTTTGGGTAATTCCGGAATAGGAGTTCTGTAAGCAAAAATGTTTTCAGAATAGAGGTTCCGTAAGTAAAGGATGTTTCGGGATTAGGAAATTCGAAAGACAAAAAATCATTCCAAAATATCATTTCCAAAACACATTTTTTTATTTTCGGATTGGTAAATCTGGAATTAATAAAAATATATTCTAGAAAATATGTTCCAAAAATATATTGTAAAAATTAATCCAGAAGTATTTTTAAAAGGGGTAAATAGTCTTCTTCAAAAATGATGGGGTGAAGGAAGAAATTTGTTAGGGTACAGGAAGAAACAGCCTATAAAATATTGAGTTTGGGCCAAATTTGAAGCTGTAGATGATGTGTAATTGGGCGCTACTAAGATGTCAACCATAGTTTTTTCTTCATGCACTCCGTTAATTGCAACCTGTACCCCCATAATAAAAGAATAAAAAGTAAAAAATGCCCTTCTATCGGAACCAACCCAACTTCAAACCACCACCAAAGCTCATCGTAATAGCTAAGCATGGAGTAAAACAACCACCATGGAACAAAACTGAATGAAGGAGAATCCAACATTCATATAAAATAACAAGGGTAGATTGGTCATTTTGAAAGTAATAGATGTGAAGATAGCAATTATGGGGGTTGAGGAAGCAAAACCTTTAGCTATTGGGTCTGTTTATGTTTATAGATTGACCCTTCATCGTTCTGCCTTTATCATCCTTCAAAAAACCTTAATTATTATTAACCTTCTTTAGGCTCACATAGCCTCAATTAAGATATTATAATATTATTCGTAAAAATAAACTCAAGCAAAACAAATAAAACATTCAAAAGTTAAGTTATATGAATATTATTTTTGTAGATGATTATATAGATAAATGTATAACTAAGTAAAAAAAAAAAACATTGCTAGTTAATGGATATTATATGAATGTATTTTTTTTTTCTATTTAAGAATTATATATAACAATAAAAAGGGTTTTTTTGCTTATCAGGATATAAAATAAGTTTTAAAGAAAGATACAAATGAAGTAATAAAATCAATTAATTTACAAAACTTAAACTAATAAAATATCATGTAATCTTAAGAGAAGAATGTAAAGGTTAAATAAGTGTCATTATTCTTTTTGCTCTCTATTCATTTATATTGTTTAATTAGATCATTATATTCTAAAATCATTTAATTCATTTCCAAAATATTTTAAAAAAATCAATGTTGCACATCTATCGGCATTGACTAGAGTGACGTTAATAGATTGAACGAAAAGATATTATTGATTTTTTTAATATTAGAGAATTAAAACCAAGTTAAATAATTATTGATATCTTAATGCACCACACGCTAATTATATCACCACGAGTTTCACTAAAAAAAAATTAAATTTACTTAAAGAATTATTACATATACAAATATAAATAGGTAAGTAAATTTAGTATTATATTTAAAGTTAAATTATCTACATATCTATATTTATATATTTATTTATTTATTGACAATAGTAATAATATTAATATTAATAATATTATTTATTATTATTATTAATAATAGTATTATTATGAATATTAATATTTTAATAATAATAATATAAATGCACCATAATTATTAATATGGTTAAAATTTTGTAGGTGAATGTGTCTAGTGATTACATACGAAAATAATTTTATATATCAAATTTTGTATAATATTATTGTTGACAATGTTATTGTTATTGTTATTATTATTATTAATATTTTAAATTAATTCATATTTATGACTCATTGATATTTTTTATTAAATTGATTTATTCAATGAGTTAATTGTTCAAATCTATATCTGGATATTTAAAACTATGATAAGAGAAATGGTATAAAATTTGAATACGTGAAATCACCTTTCTTTTTCATTTTTTTTTTCAATCCTTGTTTGTGTTTTCTATATATGTTTGCATTTTTTTGGTTTTGAAATTGTGTTACATTTAAAAGATGTTTCAAATTAATTTATATAGAAAGAATATTAATCATTGAATACAATTGATACGTCTTCTTTCAAAATGATCAAGGTTTTTCTCTATATTACAAAGTTATGTAAAAGAAAATTTTTGCATGTTTTTTTTATTTTATTAGGACCATGTATATTAAATCTCATATATTTTCTATTTTTTATCCATTTAAAATTTATCTGCAAAAGAACTCTAGAATTACACTTTGTATATATGCTTATCATACCTAATTTTTCTATAAAAAAATGATATAAGTATAAAATGTAAAGGAATTATTATATAATTTCGCGAAACCTAAAAAGTAATTTTTTTTTCATTAATGTTTGTGAAGTTGATTTAAGTTTTATGTGCATGTATAAATATAACTCTTGAATGGGAAGAATATTTATACTGACAGTACATAAAGAATTTAAAATAATATGAATAAAAATGTATGAGAAAGATTATGATTATATGAATATAGTGAGAGATGGAGTAGTTTATTTATGGATCATAAACATTAGATTGACGTTAGTAATGGCGGTGAGTGGTGAGAAGAAAGACGAAGAAATGAGTATTGAAGTGTGGAAGTTGCGTGGAGAAGATCTAACTGGTAAGGAAGGTGCAGTGTCAACTCTGCACTCACTTCACATTCATATTTCTTATGAAAAAAAAGAGATTTGCCACTCTGTTCCCCACCCAATTTGGTGAGTCTGTATCAAATTCAAACCTTCTTACTTTCTTCCAACTTCTTATAAACTTTTCTAATTCTTTCCTAGTATATTCATTCAAGTCAACTTCAATCAGATTAACTAAAAACGAAAGGAAAAATCATAAACTTATTACTATTTTTTTTTGGCTAAATTAATCTAAATTTTTTGATATATTTTAACTTTTCTAAACGATGTGGTTATGTGTTTAGGGTATACGGTTTAAATTGTGTACAATGAGTGTGAGTTTTTTAATATTATAATATATTTCATGTTAAATATTTGTTTATTTATATGGATGTAGTGTTTAGAAGTAAATATATGAGAGGATATTAGTTATTTGAATCTAAGATTTCGTGAGAAAGAGAAAGAAATAATATAAGTATGAACAATAAATATTCTCTTATTTTAAAATGAAGAAAAGACAAAGAAAAAACCACGTTAACATGATTATTTCTAAATTTAAAATATCATATTAAAATGTGAAAATTAAATAATCTTAGTTATGAATCTATTTTTTTTGAATATTTTCTAGGTCAAGAACATGATCGAAAAATTATGAATACATGCTTGGTTGGGAGGAATATGAATGAGAAAGATCCCCATTTTAGATTTGACTAGGAATGATGGTAAAAAATGAGTTTTATGTAAAGATAAATGTTAAGATAAAGATACAAATTTCATACATATTACTTGTTATTTCATTCATGTTAAGTTCATAAAAGAATCTGATTATTGTTGTGTTGTTAGGTTATAGTATTGAGAAGACACTCATATAAGGCAGCAAAGTAGACAAATCACAAGTGTAATATTGGCAAATGAGTTAATTCTTATAAAAGACTATATTCTTTTCTTATCATTTTGGTGGTTTGTTAAGAGAAGATGTGAATTGTTGTGTGTATATGTGAGTACGGGTATGTGTATTTGTGTGTAGTTATCGAATTGATTATGTAAATCTTTCACTGCTAACATAATTAATAGTAAAAATAATATTATGATGGTTTTAATATGATTTTTCATACAAGTATTTTTTATTTTATTTTTTAGTTTTAACTAATTTTACTTGTATCACTTCATTACCAACGTCTATTTGATAGGCATTATGTTGCCTAAAACACATTATAAGAAGGATTACAATTTGTAATTTTTACAATTTACAAGAAATTAATCTATATTATTAATTAAGAGATATTTTATCACAAATTTACTATGGTAACAGTAATTGTACTAATTATGTGTGAGAATGACCTTCACTTCGTCTTTTCAGTCCCTCCTTAAGTCAATATCTGTGTTAATTAATTCATAGAAAAACTAAAAAACTGAATTAAACATTATATCTATTTATACTACTTGTTAATGGACTTATTGGGTTTGCCACATCATTTTAATAATTTTTATTAATTGATTTTTGTATTTAAATAATTTCATTTATCTTTCATGTGTGTCCCTTACTAATACTGACACTTGGGTGCCTTTCCACATAATATTTCCACTTGTCTTTTTCTTTTTCGACCTCTCGACTTCTCATATGTCTACTTTCAACCTAACCAGTTTAGTAACCCTTCACTTAGAAAAGAAGAATATGACCTTCAAACCTCAAAATACACTTGAGGGTGGGTTTTTTAGTGAGAAATAAATTAAATTAGTTCTTTAATAAAATTAATTTCCACTTAAGAAAAAAAATATGATTATAAATTATTTAAAATGGATAGAGATTATCAACTCCAAATTAATTTATGATGTTTAGTTATAACCACAATTACTTAAACAATAAACTCCAAATTATTATAGGAACATTTAATATTTGATTAAGTTTAGATTTTTAAAAGGAAAAATTGAAATTGAGGAAAGAATAAATTACAAATGAAAGAATGCAATGCAGTAATTTAAATATGGTTAGAAAACTTTAAATAAATATAAAAAATATATAAAATGACTACTGAAAAGATATAAAGTGCATTTAATTTATTGGATAATATTGAATAACCATTATGTTGAGCACTTTCTCAAACTTACTACATCATTTCGAATTTTAAAATGTGTAAAACACAGAAAAAGAAAAAAATATTTGTATTCCCAATTCATGCTTAAAAATTGTAATACTATCTTGATTATGTTCTAGTGGTTAAAAGAGGAGTTGCATAATTATTGCTTAGTATTTGACTCATAGTATCTACTTCATTAAGTATTTTGAATTTCAGAATTATACTATCGATTTTTCATCATGATTATAAGTGTTTTCTCAATTTGTTGAACTTAACAATTTTACTATTGTCAGTATATCATATTCTTCTCGAGACATGTATTGTTATCGAGACTATGTTAATTTGCTACTTGAATCTTTTAGTTTTAACATTCTCTTTTGAATTAATTTCTTGTTTAACAATAAAAATACAATTATGTTTGAAAAAATCCATGAGGTTGTGTACGTTTTGATTAAGTTCTTTTAAAACAATCAAATTTAAACTATACATATTTATATGAAAGATGTAAGGATTATACAATAAATCATTTGAGACAAAAATTTGTCTATCAATTGAGACAATGATTTTATAAGATTCTAAGTATTAAAATCTAATGATTATAATTTATGAATCTATTATATAATGTTCTCATTTTCACATTCACTAAAGAGATCTCACAAAATCTTTATGTCTATATCAATTATTTTTTGAAAGACGTGTTAAAGTTATTTCACTACAATGCACATTTTAAAGCGACTTATAACAACTTTAGAATGATTACGTGTCTCATACAGTCTTACGCTCTTTCTTAAGTTCTCTGACCAAGGTATGATAAGTCACATTAGCTATCAGTATGTTGGAAAAACTCATCAATGCACACTGACATGAATAAACGAAGCAACGAAGATGAAGATTTAAGTTGAGGATTCTCAATGGGGATTTGCAACGACTCTTTCTTCTAAGCTCTATATAAAACTATCCTTTGAAGAAGAAGATAAGGAAATGAATGATTGTTAAGTGTCAAAACACAGTTAAAATCATTCTACATCATTAAAAACTTTATAGAGAACATTGTTGTGTTAATATAGCAAACTAGAAGAGAACTCATATACTTGTATACGACATAAGACACTAGCACTCTCTAGTGAGCAAACCTTTTGTGATCACATCTTTATATGTTTAGCAAAAAGTGGTTGTGTTCCAAAAAATACTGAGTGTTTTAGCCATGAGTGATTATTGTCCAAACAATATTTTGTATTAGTAAGGAGTGACTACGTTCCAAACAATACATAGTGGGTTAGTCAAAAGTGACTATTGTCCAAATAATACTTTTATTAGTCAAGAGCGATTGCATTGCAAACAATACTAAGTGGTTTAGCTATGAGTGGTTGAGGTCCAAATAATACTAAGCTTTTAGTCAAGAGATGTTGTATTTGAAGCAATACCCGAGATTTTTAGCTAGGAGTGGTTGCGTTCCAAATAATACCCAATTTATAACTCAATAGTCTACATTCAATTAGTTGATTGAGAAATGGATGTAATTGAGACAAACCATTATAAAAATAAAATAGTATAAATATTGTTTTCTTATCCTTAACCATTGCATATTACTTTAATACCATAATTGAAGAAAGAGAGATATGGAAATCAATATTTGAAAATTTGAAAAGAAGTTTGACAGATCATATGTCAAGTCAAAACTATTGTCTTATTGTTTATTAGCAGACAATACGTTCGAAAATTATTAAAATAGTAGAATTTAAATCTAACTCAATCCTACAAAACTAGCTCAATAATGGAATATTTTCTCGCACTTATATGTTATAGATTTGTCTTCTTTTTAGCTAATGTGAGATCTCTAATACATTCTTCACGACAAGAACATCGTACATTCACATTAAAGACATCAAATAGAGAAGCTCAATAGCAGGTGAAACAGTAAAAAAATGTTTATCCTCACTTATATACTTTAAATTGATCTTATCTCTAATCGATGAAATCTCCAACAAATATTTCAAAAAATTTAAAACATAATTAAACTCTCTCTTATTGTGTTTTGACATATTTTTTCACAAATTACATATAAAATTATTAATAAAATATATTTTTATTTTCTTCTAAAAATATTTATGGTGAAATTTGTTAAAATATATTCATTAAAAAAAATCACGGGCCTCTCATTGTAATAATGATTTCATTTAAAAAAATTAATAGACTCCAAAGGTTAGAGAAGTGGGGCCTTTGATAAGGAAAGTTAAGGACACTATACCTTCAACCTAAATAGGTGTTGAATGACCCTTATTCATTTTTTTTCTGAGTATAATTAGAAACTCAAACCTAAATACGCATGCATGTGTTTTCTATATTGTAGCCAAAACAAATGCCAACTCTCTCATTGGCTGTTAATTAAGACTAAGTAACGAAAGTTAAGCTGCCTTTGACAACGAAAGTTAAGGACACTACACCTTCAACCAACACCTCTTGAATGACCCTTATTCATTCTTTTTCATACTATAATTAGAAACTCAAACCTAAATACGCATGCATGTGTTTTCTATATTAATGTAACCAAAACAAATGCCTAATTCATTGGATATTACTTAAGACTAAGACATGATCTAGAAAGAATCATGATAAATAATGCTTTGGAAAATCCAAGGTGAATAATAGCAAGTAAAAGTCAAGATGATTCACACACTCATAAAAAAAATAAAATTAGTTGATAATAATTTTATTATGCCAATGATTGTTAAAAGCATTTTAGATTTGATATTGAATTAATATCTATATTTTGCAAACATAAATGCTGGCCACAACTTTTATTAAAAAATTCACAGGAAACATTGATGTAACAACAGCATCATAATATATCACTTTATCCATTGAATGAAGCAGAATTGAAGTTAATTCAAAGCACTTGGAAGATTAGTGGGCAAATTTCACTTCTCCTTGACATAACATAGTTTTAAGCCAATATAATATTGATGATTAGTGTAAACACCATATTTAAATTAATATTTGTCCTTCGTTTGCCTGTGCGATAAAGACACAACACTAATAGATAATATTAAGGGTATAAAGTCTAAGTCTGTAATGAATAATAATGACGTGCGAGTGGAGAATAGTCACTATTTGAAATTTAAGTTTAAGTTAATAATTAGTATTAACATGCTAATTAAGAATTCCATTTATATGCTATTTGACTAAGGGCTAGAGTATTAGGTGAAGATTTAGAAAGATTTATGACTATTGATAACGATTATTCATTCCAATCTTCTTACTCATAAATAGAGTATTCATAACAAAGGCACATTCCAGGTTTACCAGCCAAAAGAATTAACTGTTTCAAAGTATATAATAATTAATTTTAGAGATAAAAATAATTAGTTATTATATTGGTTAAATTATATATTATTTTATAAAAAAAAATATTGATATTTAAAGTAATCTTTATTATTAATAAAAAATTATAAATTAACATCTAACATTAGGTATAGATACTAATTGTTTTACATTTTAAATTATCACTGTAAAAAATAATTTAAAATCTATACCAAATGAAAAAAATAAAATAAAGCATTTTAAAACAGTAACATATCTCATTTCATACAAATTAAAAATTAAAAAATTTTAGTTGCTAAAATAATTAATAGGTATACCATTGAATGCATGATTTCATACAAAATTATTCTAATTTAATAAAAAAAAAATTTAATTGAGATTGCGTTTTGCTTGTATAATTACATTAAGTATTTAGAAAGAGCTTTGTCATGTTCTACACAACTTAGTACGTAGAAGTACATGTACTATGCACTTATTAAAAAAAATTATTACTAAGTATAAAATGATATAAAGAATAAGTAAATGTATTTTTTATTTTTAGTTTTAGGTTATTAAAAATCATAACATTCTAACTTTCTAGCATATATTAGACACCATATACTAATAGAAAAATATTCGAGTCCTAAAAAAAATATTGATATATACTATAAAAAAAAGTACATATAAATAATTCTTCATTTAGTAAATTTGTTGTCTGATAATATATTTTCTCTTTAATTACATATGATCATAATAGTTTACCATATCAACATGTAAGAATGAGTTAATTAAAAATAAATAGAAAAGAATGAGTTAATTAAAAATAAATAGAAAAGAATGAGTTAATTAAAAATAAATTTTCTATTGTATGATATCAATGTAAGAAAATCATTAAATAGAAAAATGATAAAAATAATTAGTTGTTATATTAAATAAATTATATATTGTTTTATAAATTAAAAAAATTATTGGTATCTAAAGTAATTTATATTATTAATAAATAGTTTCTAAATATCTGATTAGCTACCAAGGTTTTACTTACCAACTTTAGAATCTAAATAATTGGTAGTTAAAATCTTGGTAGCTAATTAGATATCAATTTAGAAACTAATTATCAATAATAAAAACTATTTTAACTATCAATAGTTTTTTTAGTCTTTAAAATAATATCTAGTTTAGTTAGTGTAATAACTAATTATTTTTTCTTTAAAATTAGTTTTTGTTTAATGATTTTCTAGTAATGTATATAATACATTTATACATATTATCACACATAACGTGATCATTGGCGCATATAGTAAATCACACAATTGGTTACATTGTTGCATTCTCGACCAAATGAAGGTATTTCTTATAACACCCTCAATGAATAGTCTTATTTGAATTATTGTCACAAGATGCCAAAATCCTTAATCATATTCTCAATGAACAATGAAATTGTTACGAGATGTCTTCTGGAAGACTCATTCGCATTAAATAGGCCTCAATAGAGATTAACACTTGTGTCATGTCAGGGTAATTGTTCAACCCTATTTTTTGTAAGTAGTTGGTTATGGAATAGTGTTTTTGTGAGTTTTGTAGGAGTGTTGGAGTAATCTTAGCAGCACTCTGTTAAAGCCAACAACCTATGTTTGGCCTACTAGCAACACTCCTTTAAAGCCAACAACATATGTTTTGTTTTCTGTTTGACCACATATTGACTTCATGCTCTATGGAAGCATTTGTGCAATCTTTTGTTAGATCTTTGTATTGGTAGGTGTTGGAAGCTACGAATGTTATAAATAAGGATTGAGGTATTCCTTAAATACCTCTATTTAATTTATTCTTTCTTGTCGATAAAAAAAATGTCAGGGTAATTCATATGTCTACTTATCCAAGCATGATGTATGCATCTCCTTCAACTTCTCTCTACTTGATGTCTCAATCTACATTATTAGATCATAAGTGAAGTTAGAATATCTCCTTTACTTAAGGAGCTAACATGCTTAATAATGTCACCTAAGACATGATATCATCCTAGGTATCGCTTGATTGAGTTCATTTCGCTTGAGCATCCTTTTTTTCCAAAACTAGAAATATGTCTCCTTGCTCTTGCAACAACTCATCACTTGAACATGATGTAACCTAAGAAGACAAATCAATTATGTACTCTCCTCACTCCAACTCTCAACTTGTTACTTATGTGACATACTTTTTCTAGAACTTTCACCCACATTATCATTGATGTTTGAACATTGTTACATGTGTGCGTTCTTCAAGTTTCTAGAACCATCACACTGCCTCAACTTTGTTTAGGCGATCATTTCGCCACTTGAGAGACATGCTTCTAGCAGAGAAAGAATTACCTCAACCTCTCCCTTGCTCAAGTTATAATCTCATTTAAGCACTCTTCTATCGATTAAGTGGTGGCTAGTAGCTTAAGTGATACTAAAATCGAGAATAAAAAAGAAACAATATTTTATCTCATCAATTCTAATACATCCAATGTCATTTTTACATGATTTTCTATTCCCAAATTAATCAATAACAACATGCATTGTTCATTTCATACCAAATACATGTTCAAAAAATATATATTCATAATCTTTTTCATACACATGCACACACCACGTTACAATCAACTTAAACTCGCAACAATTATGAAAAATTAAACTATTGAATAAAAACAATTGTTAACTTTCCTTAACTAGATTGAAGCACATCTACAAAACAATCCTCATAAACTCTTAATATAAAACCCTTTATTATATTTTCTCTTAACCAGTCACCAAAAGATAAGAAGAAAAAAGAATTTTAATAAGGTTTAAATCATGTTACATAACTCACTTATGATTGGTTTATATCCTTCTCTTTATCATGTTGTCTTCACATAAAAAAAAATCTTATTATTTGACAACATAACATAATTTAATGAGATAAAATTTTGAAAGAAATAAAAAAGAAAATCCTATATTCATAAATTTTTTATTATATATTCATTTAAATATAAACATTAAAATAAAATTCAGGTCTTATATTACATTATTTTAGTTTTAAAAAATAATTTTTTTATTAAACATAAATTATGTAATACTAAAGGAAGATTTCGTTAAAATAAATAGTACATTAGGATACGCATAATGTTTTATTGAAATGTTAAGGTAAAAAAAAGTTACAAATTCATATATATATATTTCGTGCAAAGTTCAATTTTTAAATTGATAATATAAATTGAGTAAAATGAGTTATCAAATATTCTAAACCATAAATCCCATATTAAGTAAGTGGTTAATAAGAAATTCTTTAATTAACAAAGTAAGATTGATCATCATAATACTCATGCAGTGCGTATTGTTTTTTTCTTCTTCTCAATTTATCATTTTTAATTTATAAAATTTTATTTTATTTTTCTAAGAGATGATAATAATTTATATTTTTACTCTACTTTTAGTAAAATAAAATTAGTAAAAAAGATTTAAAATAAAATTAACCAATAAAAAATAATTACTTTTGCAAACTGATAATTTAAAAATATTTTAATTTAATATGATCTTCCTTACTAAAAGAAAATAATGAATTAGCTTTAAAACAAAAATATTAATTAAAATGAAATGTTACTAAAATTCACTAAACCAAGACGAAAATAACTCTAAATTATTTGAATGAGTTAAAAGATGTAAACTTATTTTAAATTTTATTTTTTTTATTATGTAAAGTCTTTTCGTTGGTTTACTCTATACAAGTTTATTTTTTAAAATTAAAATAAAAAGATTATGTCAATTTAATCGACTTTAGTAAATTAATATTTTTATTAAGTGAAAGCTTGTATAAGTGAAACTGACAATAATTTTCTATTATTATGTATTTTTCAAAATAAACATATTAGAGGTTTTATTTAATATTTTTTTATTAATTAATTGTTATTAAAATATGTTTAAACGTTAATTTAGTCAACATTGTCTTATTATTTAATTTTATTAAAAGAATACTTATGATTCTAAGTTTATAATTTTATTATATATATATATATATATATATATTATATGGCTTAAACGTGGTACAAGCGATATATAATGATTATATTTATCGTTTATTGTTTTAATAACAATTTGAATAATCAAATGATTGTGTGTTTAAGTTCAAATCAAATTGTAATTTGAGCGAAAAAGAGATTAAGACAATTTTCTTTCTTCTAGACGTATATTGTTTAAGTAACATAATAGTCGTTCAAGTGAAGTTTGTGGTAATGCACATAAATTTTGAAGAGTCATACATATAAGTCAGGACGTTGAAGTGGTGAAAGTGTCTCTCAAGTGTCAAAATAACAATGACTAAAGCATTGAATCTTTTACAAAAAAAAATTAACAAATGTGTATCACTCAAACATTATGTGAAAGCATAAAGTATGGTGAGATTCCTTATAGAAAGTGAGATTTCGAAGATGAGCTCGCTCAAGTGACATTTGTTGTGAGAATGTATATGTGGTTATTATGCATATATTGCAATTAAAGTTATTGATGATTATGATGTATATATTTGTAGGTTAATTATATATGATATGCATCATGATTAATGTAAGATCATTGATGAGGCGTGCATGTATGATATAATTGTATAATTACCTAATAGTGTATTGACATACGTGGCAAGGTATTAAAGATGTTAGTTCATTAAATAAAAGAGATATCATGACTTGTAATATGATCACGTAAATTAAGGCGTTGTGTGGTGGAAAACTGACAAATATTCATACATTAGGCTTGCATAAATAAATGTATGATGTTGAGACAAATGTTAATATCTAGTATAATATATTTAATATGTTATGATATTTATATATATATATATATAATATTTTTTAGAATCTTAATGACCCATAATTTTATAATATACTATATTTTTCAAATAGTGTATGTATGTTTATATTACTTATATCAGCTAATATATGAGTAATACTCCTAGGATGCTACAATAATGCAAGAAAAATCATTAAATAGTAATCACATTTAGTGATAAAAAATAATTAATCACTATATTGACTAAATTAAATATTAATTTAAAGATTAAAAAATTATTGATACCTAAACTGGTTTCTAAATTGGTATCTAAATTAGTTATCTATGTTTTAGTTACTAATATTTTAGAAAGACTACTAATAGAAACCAATTTAGAATACAAAATAGTAAGTAATTAAAGTCTTGGTAACTAATGATTAGATACCATAAATATCTAAAGAAAAAAAATATAAAAAAATAAAATAATAACTTGAAATTATATGAGAACATAAAAATTACCTAAATAAAATTATTTAAAAAAAAAAAAAATTTATTATCAATTATTTATATTTTAAACTCATGAAAAGAAGCAACCATAAATATCTAAAGAAAAAAAATATAAAAAAATGAAAATTTTAGAGAGACTAATTTAAAAAATGAAAAAAAAAATTAACTTTATATTTATAACATTTAAAAAGTAACTTAAAACACACCATTATAATTTTTTCCCCTATAATGCATCTCACACGATATTTAAACCAACTACTTATAATCTGTTTCTGAAAACAATTATGATCTAGCACAAAACAAATATAGCTAGAATTTTCATTATTAGGAGTCATAATTCAACTTACTAGTTAGTTTATTAATAAAATTACCGTATTTTTACAATACTAAAATGTTAATTATTAAGAGATAAAAATTGTGGAATATTAAAATTAACTGTACCAAAATTTACTGAGTGTAACTTTAAATTATGATTAGTCTACTTTTACAAATATTTCAAACAATGATTGTAAAAATACGAAAGTAAAAATTAATATTTGTTATTTAGATTATTTTAGTCAAGTCAAGAAAAGTCTGTGTCTGCCATCACAACTCCATATGATGGTGATGCATCAACAATAAAAGCATCATTTCTTTGTACCCTATAAGAAAGCATTTCGTCTTAAACTATTTGACCCAAAGAAAAAGCATCACATATATCACAATTATAATTATTTAGTAAAAAGGAAAATAATAAAAAGTGAGCTCATAAAAATAATAATTTTAATGTAATTTTTATTATTCATTGAAATTAATTGAGACCCACTTGTGATAGTTAATACAAATCCTAAATTCAATTGTTTTTATTGTACACAAGAACAATTTGAGACACAAGATGATATATAATTTAAGTTCCACTTTTAGTCTTTGGCATCATTTCATAATCTTTAATCGATAGAGAGTTAACAAGTGAACAGTATTTTCTTAATAGCTAATAGCAAAAATGGCTTAAATTATCTATGAATTATTCAAAATCTGTTTAATAACGAAATTATTTTTTAAAAATAAATCTCAGATTTGTTTTTGACCTTACTCATATAAATAAAATAGATTAAAAATTTTTAACGTTGACATTAATGATTTTAAATAAATTGAACTAGTACATATATACAATCATTCAAAATATTAATTTTAAATAAAAAGTCACATCTTTAGGAAATTATAATTCATAATTATTATATTTTTTATTCTGTTTTTCCTCACTTTCATCTCATGTTTTAGTATTAAAACGTAATCTAAACTAATAATTTTTAAAAAATTGATAAATATTTTTAATAAATAAAATAAATAATCCAATTATAAATCAGTTACATTGAAATCTTATGTTTTCTCAACAAATCAAGTCAAAGCTTTAAGTATGACTCATTTAATAATTAAAATAAAGAAGTACAAACTTAAACTACATTTTATGCAAGACTAATTAGATATTTAAATGTTTCATTTGCAACCCCTAGTAATAATAAATATTTATTAAAAACATGTTATAAATTTACATTATATCGTTTTTTTTTACACCTTTAAAAAGTATGCAAAATTAGGATGGAGAAAAAGAGGCATGATGAGCTATATATACCAAAAAATGAAAAAAAATACAAATAAGCATATATAAAAGATTTTTTTAAAAAATATATAAAAAAAATTAAATTAATCTACATATTCCTTAATTAAATGAAATTTTATTTATAAAGTGCGGTGTTTTGAAAGTATAAAATTAAGTCCGTAAATATTTATATCAATTTTAATTGTGTCCTTGATTAATTTTTGTTAGAATCCCATTGAGTTGGTTAAATTTTAATCTTTTATAGATTGTTAGATTAATTAGTGTAGTTTTTTAAACTAATAATTTTTAATGAATAATAGTATTATCTAAAAGTATGATTAGAAATCTAATTAAAACTTATGAGTTTAAGGATTTAACAAAAAAAATTAAAATACAAAAAACTTAAAAGAAAATCGTAAGAAAGTATTTATTTTTATCCCTTCACAAATAAATTATTTCCTTTTAATTCCTTATTTATAAAAATAAGCCAAATGTGATCCTTTTTATTTTTAAATGTCTCTTTTTAATCAATGGTTTCTAAAAACAATAATATTTTTATAAAATAATTAGAAGAATAATAAAATGATTTTTAAAGTAAAAGAAATTACCCTACTTACAAATTCATAAAATAAAATGTAAATATTACTTTCATTAAAAAATTGACTATGGTTCTCTAAAAAAATTCAAAAACATATAATAAAATGCGTACTTAGAATTTGTTATGACCCAAGATTATAAATATCATTTCATATACCAATACTACCATATTTTTTTCTATATCCAAATTAGTTTTCAAGAGATTTAAATGATAATTTGGACACTCATATAAGAAAGATATTAAAAGTTGAACATTAATTTGATAAAATAAATTTTATACCTATTTATATATTATAAAATGTTTTATTTTTAATAAATTTATGATGTTTAATAAAACATATTTATTTTAAATAACGAAAATAAAAAATAAAATCAAAAGTGTATATATATATATATATACAGAAAATTAGGGCCAACAACCCCAGATATACATGTAGATCCTTTCATGCTCTGGTCACCACCAGGCCGGATTTGAGTGTTATTTTTAGATACTCTTATGGCACTTTGTTAAAATAAATTAATATATATTTTTTAAAACAAACTCATTAAAAATTGTTAATAAAAAAAGTATATATATATATATATTAAATTAAAATATAAGATTTTATTTAATAGTCATGTTAATAAAATGATGTGTTTAATCAAGTTTAGTAAATGAAGTAAAGATATTCATTAAATGTTGATAAAGAATTGTGTGATGTTAAGGTTTTAATATCAAAATATTAATGCACAGGTAAGAGAGGCTCTTCTAATTGACATTTGATTTTCTATAGTAATAACATTCATGCTTGTGGCAGCAAGAGTTTTGAGATCTTGAGCCATTTTGGATGCAAAACCCATTATAAAAGGCCAACAAACAGAGAGAGAGAAAGACAGAGAGAGAATACAGAGCTCCCTCTTAGAGGCCATTGCTCTTACAACAAAAAAAACAAAGAAGACACACTCTCTCTCTCTCTTTTCCTCTTCTTCATTCTTTTGTTTTTCACCTTTCCTTTATTCAACCTTTTATTTTTTCTTAGGCTCTCACATAATAATACCAACTTACATTATCAGTGTTCTGCTCATCGTGGCAAAAAAAGTGTCATGCAATTACTAAACTAGCATCACCAACGCCATTCTTTCTCCCGAAGCATAAAAGTTGAGTGTTCAAAGATCCAGAGAGGAGGAACTAACAAGGTTTATTTTTTCAGCTTCCTTTATGCGTGACCTCGAAGCAAAACACATATAGCAACTACCCATAAGAAAATATGCTGCTGCTTTACAAAAGATGGTTGATTTTCTGAAATCCATTTCATGGGGTTTGCTTGTTTTTGTGTTTGTTTTTTTCAGATGGAAGCGTTTGAAGGGGCGAGGGATGACATTTCATCCCAAGTGGGTCTGATTTGGAGCCAAGTGAAGGAGCCAGTGATGGTGCCACTGCTGAGAGTTGCAGTGTTTGTGTGCTTGGGCATGTCGATTATGATGTTGGTGGAGAGGGTGTACATGGGGTTTGTGATTTGCTTGGTGAAGCTGTTCGGTAGAAGACCCGAGAAGCGTTACAAGTGGGAGTCTCTGAAGGAGGACGTTGAGTTGGGAAACTCTAGTTATCCCATGGTCTTGGTCCAAGTCCCAATGTACAACGAAAGAGAGGTAGCATATACAGCATAGTTTTCCCATGAACTTCACAAGCAAAGCCACATCTCTTTGACATTTCTAAATGCAGGTTTATCAACTCTCAATCGGTGCTGCTTGTGGCCTTTCTTGGCCTTCAGACAGGATCATCGTACAAATTCTTGATGATTCTACTGACCCATCAATCAAGGTACGCATGCTATTAGTCTCTTTTGAGTAAAAGTTGAAGACATTGATGATAAAGGGGTTGTGAGTGAGTGAATGAATGAATGAACAAAATGCAGGAGTTGGTGCAAATGGAATGTAGCAGATGGGCAAGCAAAGGAGTGAACATAAAGTACGAAGTGAGGGACAACAGAAATGGGTACAAAGCAGGGGCTCTGAAAGAAGGGATGAAACGTAGCTACGTGAAGCAATGTGACTATGTGGCCATATTTGACGCGGATTTTCAACCAGAACCTGATTTCCTCTGGCGAACTGTCCCATTCCTAGTCAACAACCCTGAACTTGGTCTCGTTCAGGCACGCTGGAAGTTTGGTACATTCTCTTTCACTCAACACGCTCCTTCTTTTTTCTTCATCTACACCTCATTTAACACACTTTAATTCTATCAAACCAGTTACATATTATTATAAAAATTAATAAATTTATTTTACATAGGATTTGTCTATGTAAACTCTTTCAAAAACTTTTCAGAAAAATATAATTATTTTTTCTATTAATTAACTCAATTTAAAAAACTGTTATTTTGACAATTCCATAATAGTGAAAGACCCCACTTTACCATGTCCACTCATCTCTAAAAGATCATTTCTGCCACTACTTTTAACCGTTATAGGATGTCAACGTATATAGACTCATTAATTAAGAGATAAGTTAAGAGTATTGATATGTTACTTATCACATAATTTTAACAGAAAAGAGAAACAATCTTTTGGTATGTAACAATTTTAAAATTGTGTTGAACAAATTATGATCGTTAACTGGTGTCTTTTAATTTACAGTTTTTAAAGTAATATTTTTGGTAAGTTATTATGCTTTCATTTAACTTCATTAATTTTTTATTTTCTAACTTGTTAATGAACTAATTTTAGCTTTAGTTTTAATATAAGAAGAAATTTATGTTATTTTATTTTTTATGTTTTACTCGTAAAATGTTTATAGAGAAACTTTTACAAAATAATACTTTATAATAATTTAATAATAATTTTACTCCAGTTTCTCTATTATTTGTAATTTGTAATAATTTATACAGTCTTTTGATACGAAATTGTTATATGCAATAAATTTATGAATTGACTCGTGTTAAAAATTATAGAAATCAAACCCATTCATTAGTTATGTTTTATTGAAACTAACGAGATAAAATAAGTTTCACTTTTTTTATTAATAAATCTAAAAGTCATACTAATTTTAATTATTATATTAATTAATAAAAAAAAAAGTACAGCATATTGTCCTGAGTTATGGTTCTAAGCTTTTGGCGGCTTCGCTTTCTTTCTTTCTTTTCTTTTCTGGGATTAACCATTTTAACCTTAATCCATGGTCTTGGTTCGGAAAATACAGCGTTGCCAATAAAAAAACTGTCGGTGGGTATCGTTTGTTTTGGAAATGCTTTTGTTTGCTTCGGCCATGGTGGGTCCATCTTTGTTTTTGTATGAACCTGTGCATGTTCCATGTGTGTTCAACTCTAGCTAGTGCTGTGTTCATACTTTGTTAGTTTGGGTTCACTTGTCTTGTCTTCTAAGATCTGGAAAAGTGGGAGTGGCTACAAAGCAAAATCTCTTTTTTCTAGTTTGAAATTTTGAATACAGTCGCCATGAGAAGTCCCCATCATAAATGAACTGAAAGATGATTAAACATGATACAACAATAATGTTGCAGGGGCTATGAGTGTGTTTAGGAGTTCATTTAATGCGAGAATGGGGTTAGTTTTCTGTGGCCGAAAAGTGAGATAACAGATAGACCATAGTAGAGAGAAAAAAATAGTTAGTGTGGGTGTTTATAGGCACAGCAACTCAATGGTGGTTCGTTAATTATTATTTTTTAAAGATCAGGTAACTTTATGTTAGAGATCTAGTTAGAGTCATTTATATCTTCACCTAATAATTAGGTCATCATAATAGCTACCTACAAAAGTATGTGCTAGATTTGTACGTATACGAGGCAGAACAGAAGCATGATTTAATCTGCATTTGAATCGTCTACCTGAATTAGTAAGCATGGTTTTTGGAAAGATGAAGTGTAACATTGTCATTGGTACATCAAAATTAAAAAAAACATTTTGAAAATGAAAATAATTACAATTGTTGCAAGTGGCTGTTATTTATCTAGCTATCTGAGTGGTCAATTATGATGTTCTGTGGGACTGTTAATTATTTTTGGCTATTTGAGTAGTGCGGTTCTTTATGATTTTGCAAAATTCATATGCTATAATTAGATCAAAGAAATGATGATGTATAAAACAAAAATTGCACGCATTGAATTACACTTTGCTGTATATACATTTAAAAAGCATAAGGAATAATTCGTATTCCAACAGTATGATTACTACATAACAAAGGAAAATATGATAGCATCTGTGTTCTGTGCAATGCAATCTGAGTGACTTATAAGCGTGCCAATTAAACGAGAAGGACATTGTACTAATCCAAGAAAAGACTTGAGCATGTGCATTAGCACTTTGCAAAAAAAAATTGGACTCAACTTTTGAAGTTTTTGTTTTTTTTTCCATCAAGAAAGTTGCAATTTTGGTTCAACTATTCTTAAAGTCCGAAACATAATTATGGTAGATTGTTGTGACCGCAAAAGAGGGCAATACTTGAAATTATCTGCATGCGTAGGGGGTGCCTATGTTTTACGAACACACAATAGTTGTTGTTGGTATAATTGTGGTTGTTAATCTCATGATTGTTCATAAGATGTTTTTTTTTCATCTCCTTTCTTCTTTTATTGTTATTATTTTTTTATTTTCTCTAGTAGCACTATGATTCTGCACTTTTTTTTTATATTTTTGTTAGTAATCTTAGAAATCACTCATTCACCAAAGAAAATATTCACCACTAGTGCATCCGGCAGCTGCATGTGCAATTTTAATGGTGGACCATCATTTCCATGTCACTGTCTAAATCTATGGCCAAGAGACAGCTGAATTGATGTCGCACTCTCCTGCTAAATCATTCCCAATAACACGATGAAATTGTTAATTACATTGCAGCAATTTTGTGGAATTAACAATCCATTTTTTATTTTTTGTTTTGCAGTGAATGCCAATGAATGTTTGATGACAAGAATGCAAGAGATGTCACTGGATTACCATTTTACTGTGGAACAAGAAGTGGGGTCTTCCACTTACGCCTTCTTTGGCTTCAATGGTAATAATCATCTAGAGGCAAATAGTTTCTCTCCCTAAAATATAAAAAACGAAAACAGTTTCATCTGTTTTCCTTTTCAGAAAAGAATAATTGATTTTAAGTACAACACTGGAAAATGGAAATGTTTTCTTGTAGTTGTAGACTTGTAGCATGGTGATTTTGCAACCATTTTTAGTACTGTTGTAAATGGTACAGGAACTGCGGGTGTATGGAGAATTTCGGCGCTGAATGAAGCTGGGGGGTGGAAGGATAGAACCACAGTGGAAGATATGGACCTGGCTGTCCGAGCCAGTCTTAAAGGATGGAAATTCTTATACCTCGCCAATTTGAAGGTGAAATTTGCTTTTCTCTTCTTTTTCTGATAAAAGTGGTAAAATGGAAAAATGTCTCTATACTGTTTGATGAAATGTCCATCACATGATAGGACTATTAGTAAATACTAACCTAAAATAGCAGTACATATGCTTAAACAGCACAAACAGTTTCATTCGGTCGTGTTCTTTACCAATGCAGAATTTAGTAACTTCAGGAAATAGATTTACATAATTCAATACCAGTCACTGTTGTAATCTTTTTACTTTTTTCCAAAATTTAATTGGGACTTAGGAGGGTTAATTGGTTGGTTTCTTTTGATTACATGGTTATTGCTGACATGCATGAGTTTATTAATTGGACAACAGGTTAAAAATGAATTACCAAGTACTCTGAAGGCCTACCGGTACCAACAGCACAGGTGGTCTTGTGGACCAGCCAATCTTTTCAGGAAAATGGTCATGGAGATAATAAGGAACAAGGTAAGGTTCCCCCATTGAATTGGCAGGACAAAAAGTATTGGCTATTTATGACCAAAATTCTTGTGTGTGTCCATTGCAGAAAGTATCCTTGTGGAAGAAGATATATGTGGTTTACAGCTTCTTCTTCGTCCGGAAGGTCGTGGCCCACTTAAACACTTTCGTGTTCTACTGCATTGTCTTACCTGCAACAGTTGTGGTGCCTGAGGTGGCGGTACCCAAGTGGGGTGCTGTTTATATCCCTTCCATCATCACACTCCTAAATGCTGTGGGAACTCCAAGGTCTTGATTTTCTCAACTTTTCCTTCGTTCTAAAATCTAGTTACCTCTACTGCTATCCAATATCATAAATTGTTTTACACTATTATTCAATCACAAATTGATATATATATATATATATATATATATACACATAATATTTGTTGACCATTATGTAAAAAAATTGACATTAACATTGCAGAAAAATTAAACACCCAACTTAAGATATCCATAGAGTGCATAATAAACGCATCAAATATGATTCTTTATGCATAGCACATGTGACTGGCCTTAAACCATGTAAATGTAATGAGGAATGGGCAAGCACACCCTGGTTCTCTACTGGTAAAAAAAACATTTAAAACTTTAAAAGACAATGAATATGTTTTACAAGTATAACCTTGTTGACTAAAGGTGTATTTTTCAGGTCACTCCACTTACTGGTCTTCTGGATTCTCTTTGAGAATACCATGTCTCTGCATCGAACAAAGGCTACAATTATTGGTCTACTAGAGGCTAGCCGAGTGAATGAATGGATTGTCACCGAAAAACTTGGAGATGCTCTTAAGGGTAAAGGTGGGGGTAAAGCAGCCAAGAAGATTCGTTTCAGGATTGGAGACAGGTATAATAATGGAGTATTGTTAATTTGTTATTCTTGGTTTCATTTATCAGATAACAATATTCACTAATTCAAACTTTAGATTATATCCCAGTGCTTACCAATCTATATTTGCTGTCTTTGTGTTCAATATCATTAGAATTCACATGCTGGAACTTCTTGTTGGATTCTACCTTTTCTTCTGTGGCTGCTATGATGTTATGTTCGGGAAAAACCGGTTCTATATATTCCTATATATTCAATCAATTGCTTTCTTCATCATGGCATTTGGATATGTTGGCACTATCGTTCCCAACTCCTAAAAGAACTTCAGAACACTTCATTCAGATATCTACATAATGTAATAGTGCTCATTCACAGTATAATCTGTGACATTAAATTAAAGCTTGTGTTATGGGTGGTCATTCTTCAAGGTTCTGCATAATCAGAGTCGTGGCTCGAACAGTTTTTTGTGAATATTCAACAAAGATACATAAGAAAATTACAGAAGTTATTCCTTTGGAAATGAAGTATACAGAAAATGAGTACAGCACTGGCATCAATCTTCCCTGGGCAAACATCTTTGATTGGACAGATGGTTTATAGGATTTTTGTAGTTCTTTTTCTTTTTAAATTTTATAAATCATTTCCTTCTTTACTTGAATTTGTTCGAAGAAATAATAAACATCTTCAATAAATGGGATAGATTACAGAGTTTCGTGTTGAATCTCCTTTTTGTCTTACTCTGTCAATTAGTTAAAATTATACCAATAGTGTGTCGGTAACTAATATGTTAACTTCTAACTAAACCTGAAAAAATCATATCATAAATATGAAACATGACACTCATCCCTTAACATTAACCAGTGAATATTTTAGTTGGCTTGGTCTATGGCTAAAGAGTTCCAACCACCAACATTGGTATGCCTCACAAGGAAACAAAGAAAAGTTGTCTCTAGTTTCCTTTTCTTTGCATTTGCTGTTGGCACCAAAAAAGAGTTCACTTTGGTAACAGAAGTAGAAACATAGGTAAACCAAATCAGTCCTTTTTCCTGAATCCTGTGAAGGGTAACAACATGTCAAAAGCATTTATAACTGGCAGCTCTATGTTTGTTTTCCATTAATAATCCAACAAGCATGTGTGAACCCAAGTCAATTTTCACCATTCTATTCAATCAAGGAAATATGAGGTCACCGAAGCTTTCAAAAAGAAAAATCAAAATGTGAATGTTATTTGCCATAATCAACCTTTCAATAATTTAACTAGAGTCGTCCACTCAATTGCTAGCCCTTGAAATTGTATTGTCATAATTTTGTTGCAGTAATTTTTATTAAAATAACAAAAGTGGAAATCAATGTAAACGCATCAATAAAATGAGAAGGCCAATAATTTTTTTCCAAACTAATATACAATGCAATGAATTCAAACCACATATATCTTATAACATGTGAATGGAAATATATATGAAATTGACAACTGAACAAATGCAACGTGGGTTGAAGGCTAGTTGAATTACTTTCAATAACCTGGTTTTTGCATGTTCTGCCAAACAAGGAAGGTGGACCAAATAGAAAGTGATTATGGTCACACACACCATTTTCCCATCAGTTCATTTCCATGTTAGAACAAACATTACATATAATAATCTTTGACTGTTTATGTTACAAATTTGTTGGATAAAATTATCAATTCTCGGCCAATAACCTTTAAAGATAAAGTTGCAAATGTTAGAATTTTGCATATATGTTTAATTATTGGATTAATTTCTATGTTATTAGCTGTCCAAAAAACTCTATATTATTAAATAATTTCAATAGTTATAATAGACATTTTGTTATTTTTTAGAAGATGACGAATATTATTTTAGTCATACTTTCACATTTTTTATGGGAGTGTTTTCGATAAACTTTAATTTAAACAAGTATTAAAATAAATAAAAATATTTATAAAGTTTTTTTTTATTTAAGGTAATTACGTATAAATATTTTCAATTTGAATTTTTAAATATAGAAAATTATTAAATTCATAACACTAAATGAGTCTACTGAAAAGATTTTTATAGTTATTTTTAAAGATACAATTTAATTTTTTTTATGTATAAAACAGGGTAAACTTCCTTCTATTATATTCGAGAAAAAAATGGAAAAAAAGTAAGGTTATTGAAGTATTATAAAACATAAACAGAAATATAATATTTAAAATTAAACAAAATAAATTAGGATGTTAAAAATTGAGAATGAAAAATTAATATAAAAATATGAATTATTCAGGATAGTAAATAAATTTGATAAAAAAATAAAAGAAATTGGTAATAATTTGTTGGTTATTTATAAAGTACTAGCACAAAATGATTTTTGTCACAACAAATAATAAATAACAAATAAGAATGATGACAACTTCTGTCAAGCAAACTCCTTCCTCCACTAAGAAACACCTCTTCATTAACTAAACATAACTCCCTTTCACCAACATTCACTGTTGAAAACATTGGACTTTAATGGCACAAAATTCACACTCATTTAATGTTAGGAGAAGAATAAAAGAAAATTTAACTATACTTATGCTTTCCTACAACATCGTATTTTCATGGAAAAATAGTTAAGTAATCTCATAACGCACTTAGGATTGCACATTAATTCTTGTAAAACAATGATAGTATTCAGACAAGTCACTTCCTCATTTAACTTTATTGTTTTTAACTATCATAATTAATTTAATAAAATAATTATATGATAAGTTTAATAACTTTCATTATAATAGATTTTAAATGATCTTAGTATCATATAAAAATGTAATTACTCTTTTATTAAATGTTACCAGGAGTAACCAATGCAATAAAAAAATTCATCAAATTCCATAAAGATCTTTTTAACTTGATTTCAGTGCCTAATTAACTCTAACATCTTTAACTTTTGTATAAAAATAATTATAGTAGTTAATTCTCTACGGATAATTATAATTCAATTAAAAAAAATCGTCTTCGGCCTTCGATTCTCATAATAAGAAAAACTCCCAAATTTGAAAGGTTTGGTCAGAAATTAATATCTTTACAAAAGAGAATGTCATAATTAAATTTATAAAAATTATTTTCTAGTGATTCTACTTTTCTTTTACTCTTTATTGAGCATATTTTTAGATAAAATACTCACTAGAATTTCAAAAATAAAATAATCACTAAACTTCAAAAATACATAACTAAATAAATAAACTATATCCTCACAACACTTTGAACTTTTTAGAAAATATACAAAATTCTAAAAATAATTGCACAATCTCACGACCTAAGTCCCGAAAGTTAGATCCATTTTTCAGTCCAAAATCAATTATATATTTTAGTGTTTTGTTAGTCCTTTGAAGTTTTTGGTGTTCTTCTAAGTCCATGAGTGTCCTAATAATGATTCCAAGTCTTTTAGGGTCCCCCAATGATTTGTTGTCATTTTGGCATGCACCATATGTCATCAAGAATAACACATCTTAGTTTTTAATCTTCTTTTACTTGGTTTTATTAAGGGTAAACTCTTAATTAAGTGTCTTATTTAGTTTTTAATAAATTAATTTTACTGAAACCAAGTGTTAGAGATCTTTTAAACTTTAATTAGTTTGACAAATTAATCATAGTTCTTATTCTTTAATTTTAGTTCACAGTCAAATCGTTTACTAAAAGTCAACTTTTAAAATCTTTGTACATAGATTCCATCTTGTGATTTTGATGGTCCTATATTTTTTTAATAATTATGGGTTTTTTAAGATGTATAAGTCAAGATTAAAACTCTTAATCTATTTTAGTCCACTATTTCAAAGAGTGGACCAAAGTCAACTTTATTGACTTTGTAGGTTAAAGTCATAACATAAGTGATTTCTATAATTTGACTTCTCCTAATTAATAAATTAATCTTTATATTATTAATGCTAATCCTTACTTGATATAAAAACTCAAAAAAATTGGAATGTTAAAAAGAAGAAAGAAAGAGATAAATAAAAATAAAATTAAAAAGTTGAAATTAAAAAAAAATGCAGGCTGTGGGGTTCGAACCCACGCGCACTTATGTGCAGAAGATCTTAAGTCTTCCCCCTTAACCACTCGGGCAAACCTGCTTGTTGATTAATTTTGGTTACGTTACTATTTATCACATATTATTATCTCTTAAGATAAAATAAAAAGAATAAATAAAAACGCCTCAAAGAATGCAATATATTATTTAGCAAAAACATTTGCATTTTACCAAAAAAAAAAAAGAATGCAATACATTATTCATAAAATAAGGCATACAATAAAAAAAAATATAACAAAACAAATTAATCACATTTTAAAAGGTACTCTAAATTCTATTTAAAAATTAAACGTTTAGATTTTATATAAGTTTTTTTTTTAAAATTCTATTTTTAGATTTAAAAAATATTTTATTAACTTTTTTTAATTATTTTTAATTATTTTATATCAAAGTATATAAAAAAATTATTTTAACTTAATATCTTATTATTTATAAATTTTTATTTATTATTTCCTTGTTTATTTATTCACTTGAGCGTCATAAATATATTTTCAATTCTTAACATTATTGAGTCTATTAATTTTTGTTATACATAATTTAAATAGATTGAAATTTTCATTCCATTAATTTATTGATGGTCTAAGCACTCTAAAAACACTTGGATTAACAAAAGGTGGTAAAAAAATTAATGAAGAGTTTTTACCACTATTATATATATATTTTGCTTCAAAGTTAACTTATGGAAGGTTCTTTATAAAAAAAAGTGTTTTTTAAAATTGTGTTAGGTAATACTACACCAAGAAATATATTAGATGTAAAACATGATATAAAAATTTAACTATTTTAAATATAATTGTATAGTATATAAAACTAAAAAATATCTTAAAATGACATTAATTCTCACCTGTATAAGATAAAATATGTGTATATTTTTCAAATATTATCCTTTGGTCATCTAGAAATTCAATTAGATGAATAATTCCGACCCTTTCTCTTTATGATCAGAGATTATTCTTCAATGCTATAATATCAAATTAGATTAATAGCAATATAAGATTTCACTCTTTTTATTCACTATTCTACTATCTATCTTACTTGATAGATTTAGGGTAAAATAACAAACATATTTATTAGGAAGGAAACTATTTTTAAGTCTTAGTGGTTTATATAGATATAAATCTTGTTATAGTCATCAAATAATCTTATTAGCAGGAAATTTGTTTTTCCTTAACCTAATTACTATTTTATTATTTATTATTAATTTAATTACTTATTTAATTCATTTAAATAACAAGTCACGAGTAAATTTGTTTTGAATTGTTGTATTTGAATCATAATTAACTTATCTATGTATATTTCAAATTCATAATAATGTATTCTTCTTGTATTTTTTTAATGAAATTGTCTGCTATGATTATGTTTTGTAATTGAAAATATGACATTACAAGTCTGAAAGTAATTTTTGGATGAAAATATAAAGTTATATATATATATATATATATATATATATATATATATATATATATATACTGATGTAGATGTTCTTTTGGAGATTTTTTAAATACTTTAGTTATGTAAACACTTTGGTAGATATTATATGCATATGATATAAGTTCATTTATGTATCTATCGTTATAAACATAATATAAAAATATTCAAATACCATTGATATCCTAATCTTGAAAGAAAAAATAATTACCTAAATAAACAAATTGATGAATAAAGAAATTTACCAACATTAACCTCTTTGAATGTTTTGAGTTTGTAAATTCAAAGCATATTTGGCTGAAATAAGTCACATATGTATAGCAATAATAATTACAGGTTGTCTTGTGCGGACGTAGGTATGTGTTACGTAGGAATTTACAATCCTAAAATTATATTCCTGTTATTTATGAATGTTTGTGTAATTTGATTGAAAATTACTTAAAAAAACAGATTTGAAAAGTTAAAAAAAGAAAAATACTCATATGCATTGCTTTGATTCTTTGCCAACAACACCAATAGAACGTGTAACTATGAGACGTCTAATAACAACAATAACACGTTCAATAATAACAAAGATGAAGTACAAAATTTACTACAACACAAATAAATGATAATGGAAAAGACTTAGGATAGGAATTACAACATGACTCAATAGCATTTTTTTTTCACTTTTTCCTTTTATTATAGGGGAGCAACTTGTAATTAAGGAAGTGCAGGAAGAAAAAACCTAATTTAAATTCGATATTTAACTTGTATATACTCCTTGTAGGTGTCATACGTGTAAAAAAAATTATGAGGTTCAAACACTTCTCTTAAAGGACACACGTATCGGTGTCGACACTCGTAGGACATTTATTAGTAAATTGTTCCATTCAAAAAATATTTGTTGAATTTTTAAAAATTCTAACACGATTCTATAACACAATTTTAAAAGATATAAATACAATAATTTTTTAAAAACTCAAATTTATTGTATAAATTTTTATTATGATTATAAAAATAAGGAACAAATTCTTTTCAATCCGTCATCAAAAATATCTTCCTGCTCCCAAAAGGATTTGAAACATACTTTTGTACATAAATATTTATTTTTAATTTATATAATTCAAAATTATATAATACATATATACATATATATTTGTCCCGTATCATACATTTTAGAGATTATACGTATCTTTGTGTCCATATCTGTATCGTGTCATTGTCCATATCTTTATCCGTTTTTGCTACATAGAAAAAAAAATAAAACAAATTGCAATAAGCAACAAAAAAAAAAAAACACAAACATATACTGGCACTTATCACATTATCACATGATAATAAAAAAGATCTTTCATACTAAAGTTCCACATTATCATATTATACACAAATTTTAATATCATCACACCTATTTAGTGTTTAAGAAAAAGAAGGATAAACACAACATTTTCACTACATCATATATAATCATGAGAAAATTCAGTAAGGATCCAGTTGCATAGAATATTCCATTGATGCACCTGTAATACACACTAGGGTAGTACAAGCATATAAAAGCCGCTTGAAAAATCTACGTGAAGAGTGTTGTTACCAGAAATATTAAAAAGTGCTGTTGATTAAAGAGGCCAAGGAAAAACGAAATTTTTAATTTTAAACAGAACATGGTTGGACTCAGGACTTGGGTGTAGATCGCTATGTTCTGTCACTTTTCATCTGCGGCTGAGTGTGTTTTTAAGTAGCAACATAGCATAATCTAAAGCCTCGAACTTTTATTGAAAAGTCTCAATTTTGAACTCACTCGGAAGTGATGGAGTCGCACGTGGATCTGGGTTTTCTCCTACACGCTCTCATGCCATCTTGGAACTCCGTTAGTCTTCAATACTCAACCCCAGTCTCTTCGAATTCGCCGATTATACGAAAATTATGATCAATTTACAATCTTTTACCCCTTTTATAATCTGGGTCAGGTTCCTTTGCTCGCGGGGTTCTTCAGTTACTTGGCCATTGCTGGATCCATTCTCCCTGGAAAACTTGTTCCTGGGGTTGCTCTACCGGATGCAACTCGTCTTCACTATCGCTGCAACGGTCAGTTATAATATATGCATGTTAACGACAATGTGGTCGTCTTTTTATATCTAAATAAGAAAAAATGTGTTGGGGGGTTTTAACTATGATTTCATTTTCTCAGGTCTGCTCTCGCTTCTTCTGTTGGTTGCTTTTCTTGGGATCGGTGCCAAGATGGGTTTTGTGTCTCCCACTGTATGTGTTCCCTGAATTTGTCTGTTTTGTCTAGTTTTATTAGACGCATTTGTGTGAACTCGTGAAATGTAAGATAGATTAGATTGTTCAGCTTCTTTCATGAAGATTAAGGTTAAGATGTTTAATGTGCTTTTCTGGTAATTCTTGCAGGCCATATCAGACAGAGGACTTGAGCTGCTGTCCACAACGTTTCTCTTTAGTTTTCTTGTATGTGAGCTTAGAGTTGATATTTGGAGTGTCAAAGTTTGGCATCTGATAATTTATTGGACTGAACCTACATGCATGCAGTTTCATAAGTGTTTTTGGTATTTTTATCCAATCAGAATTGAATTTTCTTATCAGTAATGTATGTTGACGTTACTGCGAACTTTTAGTACTTGTATTATCGAGTTGAAACTCTAATTTTGATTAGATAACACCCAAAAGCATCTGTAAAACTGAACTTGCATGTAGTTTTGTCTAATTTATTGCCTGTCATCTTTGTCTATTGAAATACTTTAAATGACATGCATTCTTTGGGTTAATGTCTCTTCCCGAGATTATATTTTGTTCACAACTTACTGCTGATTTGAATCTTACGTTTTGACGCTAAACTAGTATAGGTTGAACATTAATTTGTTTGTTTTTCGTCTTTAAGGTTTTCTATTTTTCTTCAATAGGTTACATGCACTGATCCTGTTGTAGAGGCCATTGCTTCACCAATACTGGGGCTCATTTGTAAATACCAATTTGGTATAAATATATTAGTTTTCAACTTCATTCTACAGATATACTAGAAATGAAAATATGAACATATCCCATTTTGAAATCAATCAACAATGTAGTATTATCCTATTGGGTGGAGTTGGGCACTTACTCCATCGGGCTCTATTACCAAGTTTTTAGTAAAACCAGTTAGAGTGTGGTCTTTTCAAATCGTTTGTCTGAAGTTTTCTTTGACATTCCTTTACCTGGTTGATTGAACTATCCCATTTGATCCATTTTTAAACTTAATTGATGAAAAATTAAATTATATGACCAATATTTGGACATCAATACCTTCTTCCTACAGTTAGTGTTCAATCTCTTCTACCTACGGTTTGGTTATTCCCTTACAATTTTGACATAAGATGGTTTATTTGAATTATCATTTATGATGTTCTTACTATTCAGCATGGCATGATAATTTTATTCCCTTTTGGTTGTCAGTTTTGTTGATCTTTTGCATATAAATGGCAGGTGACCCTGGTACTGTATTTTTTTGGTTGCAAGTCACAAAGTAAAGGCTCATCTCTAAAACCTCATATCAGTGGGAACCTGATACATGATTGGTATGTTCTAAACTAGGATTGCTTTAACTCGTGGGAATTAAAAAGTGGGGCCATAATTTTGATGTTGGAAGCATCATATATTACTTTTCAACTGCTTAAACAACAGGGAGATGGCAGAAGGAATGTGCATATGCAGTGGGTTACTCTATGACCAATATTCTCTTCTATTGCATTTCCCTGACCCTAGGCACCACTACAAAATATTATGGTCTTCAAGAGGTTATATTAAGTGTTAGATAACATATTTAATTTAAGGCCTATTTAATATGTAAGTAGTTGTGTGTTTGTATATAGTGGCAAAATGCTGTCTGTTTGCATTTTCTATGTTTTATCTTTCTGTGTATGTTAAGTACTGGCATGTAATTAGTAACGCAGTCAACTTTGCTCCCCAGAAGGAATTACTTTTCTATGATTAATCTTGATGATGTTTGTTTTCTTTTTATTTAAATAGGTGGTTTGGAATACAACTAAATCCTCACTTCATGGGTATTGACCTCAAGTATGTGATTTTCCCAAATTTCTTGCTTGTTCTTATTTCACATGACTGTTTTTAATTTAAGCCATGTTAAAAATATATTTTCATTCCCCATCTCTGCCACTGAAAGATGTATTTTCTTTTTCTCATTTAACTTGACTGTTTCAGTTGTGATTTATAAACTTACCATGAATGATACATCTTGCCCCAACCTGCCAATGAAAGTTGTATCTCATTTGGAATACCTTCATGATTATTCTGAATACCAAACTGTGGTTATATGATCTGTAGATTGTTCTCTTCTTTTCCCTGTGAAACTTGACTCAGTTTTCCCTGCAAGGTTTATTGACATTGACAACCTACTTGCCTCATGTTTAGACATCCTATTTTTTTAACACTGTTAACAGACTGGATCTTAAAAAAAGTAGAAAGCATATATGTGTGTTTTAAAGAATCAAATTGGAATTATTATACTGGCACTATACTACTAATCATATAATAGAGCAAGCATGGATAAGAGATGTTTGTATTGTGTTGTAATTTTAGCCTACAAAAAGTGAGATATCGATGTAACAATAACTAGAGACAAACAGTTTTAAAATAGATCTTAAGACATGAATAATAATTCTTGAAGTTATTTGCACCTCCTGCACCCTACTCTCATGGCCAAATTTTAATTTTTTTTTTCTTTCAAATGTTTGTTTTATATTGCATCATTTGGCTAAATTTAGGATAGTATCCTTGTCTTTATTTTCTTAGGTAGCATATTTTTATATTTTTTTCATGTCATTTCTACATATATTTCACATGCATGTCAACTGAATTTTGCAAATAAGATTACATTGTCATATCTAACGAGGTGGGAATGATGACTGAAATCAATCTGGCATTTTGTTATAATTTAATGGATTATCAAATTGCAGATTTTTCTTTGTTAGAGCTGGAATGATGGGGTGGCTACTTATCAATTTATCTATTCTTATGAAGAGCATTCAAGATGGTACTTTGAGCCAGTCAATGATTCTCTACCAGCTATTCTGTGCAGTAATCTCGAAAACTTGCATGTCTGTTGTAAAATGAAAATGTATTATATTGTGTGCTTGACATGTGAATTTCTGCCATTTTGTTTCAGCTATACATCCTGGACTATTTTGTACATGAAGAATACATGACATCCACGTGAGTTACATTTGTTCCATTGGAAGACTTGGGTTCTATAAATTTCATCATGGATTACTTGTTATGCTAAGTTTTGAGATGATGATTCTCATTCACTTTGTTGTAAATTAAAATTCTTACACCAATGACAAACTTTCAAACGATGAATTTTTAATAAAATCTACCTGTGCATTGATCCATATTTTGATCCATATAAATTTCAAATTAGTTTGAAATTTTTTTTTTTATGCAATTTAAATGTGTTAAAATTAACTTATAATATACTTTTCAAATGAACAAAAATATCAACAAGTTGGCTTGAAAGTAGTAGGTTATTGTGCTCTTTTGTTTTATTTTAATATTGTTGGAGGGGGCATGGTGACATTGGAAGTGCAAGCACCTGGGTGGAGAAGTATACAAGTATAACTTATAAGTACCGTGTCCAAAATACAATGGGCCTATTTGGGTTAGCTTCTTCATAAGCATTTTTGGAATAACAAAAAAGAAGGAAAAATGAAAAAAAAGCTTTATACACTAAAATTAACTTATGCATGAGTTAAAAACCATCTTGTAGAGAAGCAAGCTAATATGAGATAACTTTTATAAATTAGCTTATGCATAAGATAATTTAAAACTTTTTATGGAAAAGTTTACCATAATAAACCAACTATGGGGATAGAACAATTTATGAAAACCTAGGATCTAGGTTCAGCACAGTATATACATAATTTTTCATTTAAAAATTTGCAAAGATTTAACTGAACAACATTCCTCCTGGATTTTTC
This sequence comes from Phaseolus vulgaris, assembly GCF_051622355.1. Classification (NCBI taxonomy): domain Eukaryota; kingdom Viridiplantae; phylum Streptophyta; class Magnoliopsida; order Fabales; family Fabaceae; genus Phaseolus; species Phaseolus vulgaris. The sequence goes on along the minus strand of NC_143504.1, from coordinate 54,313,092 downwards.
AGTAAATTATGATCAGGACATCCACTTGATCAATCACATATGATCCAAATCCCCTTTCTAACCTTATCTTTGTCTTATCTTTTGCAGCTGGGACATAATTGCAGAGAGATTGGGCTTCATGTTGGTCTTTGGAGATTTAGTGTGGATACCTTTCACTTTCAGCATACAGGTATTTGTCATACTTGTGATTTTGGATGAGAAATAGAAAAGTTTGAACTTCCAATTTGTTTGTGTAAGCGTGGGAGATGTTACCTTTTCGTTCATAGTCATACATACACACAGTTGTAAACTGAACTTCTCTATCCATGAATTTAGTTTCACCTCTCAAAAGTGTTTTTGGAGCTCTTGTGTTGACATTGAATACTCCATTCTGTTTGTCATCTTCATTGTGGATTAACTTGAAAGTGATTTTGTTAGATGGTCAGTCACTACTACGTAGGTGAAAAGGGTTTGTATCAGACTAAGTCTAAAGGATAGAAAATTCTTACAAATGTTATTCTTGTCCATTATTACAAGCTGAGGGTCCTTATGAGGACTGAAACCCAACAGTTGGAGGATCGACAACGTACACAAATATGATCCATAAAACACAAACAAGAGCAATATTTAAAATAGAAAAAGCCTAATTGATCAAATTTTCCATCCACAATGGCCTTCTGATCTTTTGCATGGGCATGGAAGGAGGTTCTGTGGTGTCCTTGTTTGAAAATTGGGCTGGGCTTTTCATCCACTATCAGATTTTTTTCTTTGTTTATTGGATTTTGGTAGGTTGATTTGATCTTACTCTTAACTAAATACTTGTTGTATTACTTATCGGTGACAAATTCAGTTGAAGAAGATAACCTACTGAACTAGAAGAAAACAAGTTGGAAAGTAATGCCCAAAGGCCTAGAAATGGACCGAGGGAGAATTTGAATTTGTATTCCTCTTAGAATAATGTTTCTTTTTCAGATAGCAGCTCCTGACTTATAATTTCTTTAATGTGTGCATAATTTACCATTACAATTGATAAATACGAAATGTGTGTTATTTATGTCTTCCTTTTAGTTTGCTTTGGTTTCTGTCTGACATTTTAGATTTCTATTAAATGAGGGGACTTTCCAAATCATTTTCCAAGAGACTCTCTTTCTGTCTTGCTAATCCATGTTTTTCATATTTCAGCAAGTTAAATTTCTCATATGCTGAATCCATATAGTTTATTTTCTTTTGTGCGTGTGTATGTGTGAGCTTGGTCAAGACTTGATAGTGACCAACAAAGGTATGTACGTGCTTCAGATGCACGCTTCAAACATAGTTTACCTGTGTGTTGACAATCTGCAATTGCTGTTAGGGGTGGTGGCTATTGAGGAACAGTGTGGAGTTAACAACGGCTGCCATAGTAGCTAATTGCTTTGTCTTCTTGATCGGGTAACTTGAAATATGTAAAAGTGACTTCTGTAATGCATACACTCCTGAAGTGACATACACTTCTATCAGTAAACCTTATAAACTGTAATTTGTGCAATATAACTGTGCAGATATATGGTATTTCGAGGAGCAAACAAGCAAAAACACGTATTCAAAAAGAATCCAAAGGCTCCTATTTGGGGTAAGCCTCCAAAAGTTGTTGGAGGCAAGCTACTAGCGTCTGGTTATTGGTAAGATTTCATTTATGTTGAAATTATAGAATTTTAGATATAGGGGGAAAGCAGAGAATAGAGTAACTCTCTGAAACTGATATTCAATATGATGTTTTACAATGTGACACATACATAAGCACTGGCCTTGTTCATACAAACACTAGTGACTACACTCTTAATTCTAATGAAAAAAGGAAACATATCAATGAATATAAAGAAATATGAAAACTTAGGAAATAGGAAAACCAATCCTAAAAATAATTTAAAGATGCTTTAAAACATTGTAAGATATGATCATGAATCTATTACAAATTCAGATGCTATGAGGTAAAAAGAAAAGATGATTGTCATATTTTTTTATGGGATTTATACGCATGTGTGGTTTATTTTTTAAACTCTTCATCTAGTTCATAATTTGTGACAACGTTCGCTGGCTAGAGCAACGTTCATATCCTTATTCTTTTTCTTATTGAAGTCACCAATCTTTCTTATTTTTATTCTTCTTATTATTATGTTGAAGGGGTGTTGCTAGGCACTGTAATTACCTAGGAGATTTGATGCTTGCTCTCTCCTTTAGTTTACCTTGTGGGATAAGGTGATCTCCTTAACTACTTGCTTTATTATGTTGACATAAAGTCATGGATATTTGTTATTTTTCTAAAAGAAATTAGTGTCAAACCTTTGTATTTGACTCATTTTTGCAGTTCACCAATTCCATACTTCTATCCTGTTTATCTTCTTATTCTGTTGATCTGGAGAGAGAGTAGGGATGAAGCTCGTTGTGCAGAGAAATATAGAGAGATATGGGCAGAGTATCGTAAACTTGTTCCATGGAGAATATTGCCTTATGTTTATTAGGAGTATAATAAGGGCCTCTTCTTGCCAATGCTACTAACCACTTTGATGTAAATTGGTTCTTGGGGTCCCCTATCTTGGATCATGGCTTTCTTTTTAGTGGCCATCTCTTTTTGACATTTCTCTTTTTGTTTTGAAAAGAGCATGGCATGGTGAAAGATCCTTGGCTTATCTTACCATCACCACCAGTAATGTTGGGAATGATGGCCTATTGGAATCAATTTGATGTCTCATGTTGCACTTTAGGCTCAATATCTTGCTTTTCATTTCCATCCTGGAGGTTAAACAGGCATTAATTATGTAGCAAAGTCCTTTGGATTTTGCTAAACATACTGGATTCAATGCTTTCACATCACCAGTAAATGGTGGACCATCACAACATTTGGTAGTACAAAGTTAGAGAAATGTTGTATTCATGATGAGAAACAAGATCTATTGACTAAGAAAGACCTTGATTAAACTGTGCTCTGTTATTGTTCCTGAAAAGGCAATTTGCTTTGTTTTTACAATGCTTAACGTAAAAAAATAAAAAATCTTTGTTTTCTTAGGTGATAAAGATTTGGCAGGTTGTACAGAGGGACACCACCAAAAATGCTGAAATGCAACCACCATCTCTTAATGCTCCAAATCCCTTTTCAAAAAATAGTAAGCTTGTGGACTCCCATCTAAACAACTACATAATATTTTCAATTTCAATTTTCCAATTACCATAAACATTGAAAATGGTAAGTATAAAATTAATATGTGAATATATAGCAAAAATTCCTAACATGTTCGTGGAGTTACCTTCAGTGAAGATAAGTGACTGTAGCACCTTTTTTGTAATCATAAGGAAAGAATCATTATTTAGGTTGCAATCCGAACTAGATTAGTACTACAACCTGTATAAGCCATATGCAACATTTTTAATACAATTAAAAAATACAAAAAATTGGAAGACCAAACCAAAATATGGAAGATTACAATTTGTCTTCATCTAAGAGCTCTTCAACCTTTTTTAATAGTGATAATATTCTGAACAACATTCAAAAGTTCAACACATGTTCTTAGCTCTTGAACTTCTAAGGAACAAGAGAACTATGAGTAAAAATTTCAGAGTAAGCAAAAAATCATCTTCACCTAAAGAGCTATTCAACCTTTTTAAATAGTGGTATCAATAATATGAATACCATCCAGAAGTTTAGCTTCAGAAGTTGAATATGCTTTTGTAAATTTCACAAAAGTAACTATGTTTTCAGCACTTGAATTCCCAAAAATTCCTTTACATGGCTTTCTTGTTATGACTAATGTGTGCTCCATATTTGATCAACTTGAATAATATTATCTGCTTTCCTTAACCTGTAAGTAATAATAAAAGGCTTTAGAATTTTAATTTTGTTGTTGATCCATAAAGATTTACTACAGTGAAGATTCTATTATTAATCTGTTGATAATGTATTTGAAGCACCTAAAATATTTTTTGCTATTCCAAAATCCCTACTACTTGTGTAACAACAAATAACATTATGGCCACCACCAAATTTCTTCCAATTCTCGTTGAGGTATATATTGTTTCACTTCAAGTAATGAAGGTTGTTTAATAAAAGCATAATTATAAGCATAAGTTAAAATCCTAGGTATAACATTAATTATGTCATAACCATTGGAACATTTGTTAGGAATAGAAAATATTGATTGAAAATAATTTACAACATGTGTGTTAGTTCACTTCAATATAATCATTAAATATAAATTAAAGACAAAAAATAATTAATGAATATAGTCACTAAATTTGATATTATTTTAAAGATTAAAAAATTATTAATATAAAATAATTTTTTATTAATAAAATTTATAGATTAATTACCAATTATTTTAGATTTTAAAATTGATAATTAAAATATTTATTGACATATATTATGACTTCAATATCATAAATATATACCGTCACGTATTGTTTTGAGTATAAAAAAATAGAATTATAATTTTAATAAGAAAACTTTAATTTTATTAATGTTGTTTGAACTTGTTTGTAAAGATAGTTGAATATATTATGTGTTTATTAAAGAAAAGAGTTAACATTAAATGTTATTAATTTTGAATAAATGATTAAGGATTTTAAATTTATAAAAAAAAATAAAGGATTCTTTAAAGTTAATTACAAAGATAGTTTTTTCCTTTAATAAATACATGTAATTATTATAGATCAAATATTATATGTTCAATTATCTCGAGCATTAATAAATTATCTCGATCATTAATGAAGTTGTAAACGAAATTAATAAAAATAATTTGTGTAAAAATTTAACTTTTTTATTAAACTAAAAGTAAAATATCTTAATACTTATTATATTTAACCGAATATTTATCTATTCATTTTACATATCATAAGAAAGAAAAAATAAAAACAAAAGTTCAAGAAAACTTTTTAAAAATAAATAAAATCATTTTTTTTAATTTTAATAAAACTAAAAATATTATTAGATAAAATGTGTTTGATGACTAGAAAAATCATATTTTTTAAAATTGTGGGCAAAGGTAGAAATTTAAAGCGATTTTAAAAGTTTAATGAAATTATTCATCTATTCTTAAATGATAATAATATATTAAAATTAAATTTAAATAAATTTATATACTTATTTTATATGCATAAAATAATGTATGAATTCAAGACTTATTCTCTTAGATTTGCATGAATGTTAATGTTACTTCATGTCCATTAAAATTATTGTAATTGTTGTCCAACTATGATTAAAGCTATTAATTTTAATGATGTTCATGTTTTTCATAAAGATAATAAATATGTTTGATAGGTTGAAATTAGACGTTATTTTCAACAATGATTTCATATTTTGTTTTACTTTACTTTGCCATGGTTTACTACCTTGTATATCTCCCGAGATTTCTCTAGCAATGAATACAGTTTATGAGTTTGAATGTAGATTTTATTAATGCACACGAACTTTGATTTGTTTTTTTTTTATAATGTTTTTTTATTGTTTTGTTTTATTTCAATATATTATTTTTCTCTTAAGAATATATGATGCTTAAGTTTTAAAATGCGATTTTTTTGTAAAAATATTTTCAAATGAATAGTATTTATATAAAAAAGGTATATTGAGATTAAATTTTAAAATAAAGTTGATGCATCAAACATTTATATATGAATAACATTATTCTTTATTCGCCCTAGTTGATCATCTTCTTTCACTTTATGAATGATGAAGGAGATAAATATGAAAGTGAAAATTAAAATATATTTATTCCATTTCCTTTAAATGTTGATTTCTTCAACCGAGTGCAAGATAGAAGTGAAATTAACCTAGCTCGGAATGCACATTGAGCCATATAGAATTTTGTGTTCCTTCTCTCTCTCCCTGCTCACTCCGTCAGAACTCACAACTTAGCACTTACCCTCACATACATGAGATATCTAGATCTCCAGCATTGACTCTGTGTAACTAACTTCCCCATGAACTTGTTTTAATTTCCTTTTGGTTTGCCGCATGGAAGAAACTGCGGTCATGCAGAGCCAGAAACGGAGATTCCAAAGAGAATAATCAACAAGCCAGTATTTTGCTTCTGCTTTGTGGTTTTCCATAGTCTAGAAGTTTTGGATTTTTTTTGAAATAATTGGGCAGAAATAAATTATTCGATCCCTTCTGCAATTACCTAGTAGTCACATGCTTCATCACCCACCGATTACTCGCCGACAAGGTATTACAAACCTACCTTTGTCAATGTTGCTTTATTGCATCAACTGGAAACTGTATCTCTGATTTTGTTATTCAGTTTCACGAATTTATTACATTTATTTCACATTCTATATACTTTTTAATTAGGTTCAACCGTAGAAGTGCTCCTTCTAGTGAGGAAAAGATCGTGATTGAATAAAGTTGTGACCTTTATGGGGAAACTGAGCTTCTGAGAGCACCCTGAGATAGTCCCAGGCAGCAATTTAATTCTTTTATCTTTTCCTTGACGTTTTTCATTGAAGAGAAGTGAATGGAGGTTGGGGAGATGGGTAGAAAGGAGCCAGAAGTTGAGGTTCCTTTGGTCCCTGCCACTCCTATTAAGCCTGTTCCTCTAAAACCAGTGCCGATCTACACACCTGGGGAGATTAACCAAATGGGTTATCATGCAAATGGAGCAGTTGCATGTGTTGAATTTTTAATTGGCCAAGAGAAATTGTGTAGGTCGGATGTTGGGTCAAACGTCGCAGGTGACTGTGGCAAAACTTGTGAACATACAGCTTCGGATGCTGCCTCCAGCTTCAGCAAACTCGGGTTTTGTGAACATTTGTTCGCAGTTGAGGCTGAATCGAGGAACTCTAGTGTGACACAAGGGAATAATGAAGGATTGAAAAATCCATTTGTTCCTTCAGTCATCCTTGACAATATGCGAGACCCTCAGGGTAAGTCCTATTTTTTGTTCTTGCTACTCTTCGTGTGATAGCTTTATAAGATTTTCCCTCCATGTCTCTCTGGAACGGTGCACCAATAATGATCGTACCAAGCCGAACACTGATGATGACGTAGAGCAATAAAAAAATGAGCCACAGCTAGAGTGAGGGTATAGCCGGTAAATTAGACTGGGATGTTACGCATACTATATTAAAGTCCATTTTAGTATTGAAATGAGGAGAGTATGAATGCGAAGTTGATTGCATGCACTTTTCTCCTTGAAACTATGTTTGCCTTGTAACGTTCATAAAACCTGCACAGCAAGCATAACACCCACCATTTTCTTATAAGTTTCTGCTTTAATTTCCTTTTATTACTTGATCTATCTAGGATCACATTGCTCTTACACTTTGCATACTCTCTTTTGGGACAGAAACATACATTGCTTGCTGTAGCAACACAACTTCACAGGATACCCCATTTACACTTGACAATGCCAACAAAGAAAACAGACAAATAGCATCAATGCAAATCAATATGGAAGAAAATGATCCAGGAGGGGAAGAGAGAACTGGCCATGCCAGTAAGCTTGACAGTAATGTCCTGCCGAGCAGCAAAGAACTCTGTGACCCTGCCATTGAATTTGGTGCTATTTCTTCACCATTCAAAGAGAATCAAAACCAAGATATGGGAAGCAATCTTGATACCGATCTTAATAAAACACCACAACAAAAACCGAGGAGAAGAAAGCACCGTCCCAAGGTCATCAAAGAAGGCAAACCCAAAAGAACTCCGAAGCCTGTTACCCCAAAGCCTGTTAAATCAAAAGAAAACCCAACTGTGAAGAGGAAATATGTGAGAAAGAATGCCCTGAGCAAGACTTCTATTCCTCCAATGGAAGTGACTAGAGAATTGACAAAAGAAATGTCTGGAACTGCCAAAATGTCTTGTAAAAGAGCCATAAATTTTGACATGGGAACTAGAGATGAAAGTTCTGCTGCCATAGAAAACACAATTGCACTATTGGGAAAAGGAAATGGTGTGAATGTAGGCCTTGCAGACGATCTAGACACTTCTGTGAAGCAGGCGTCAAACAGTTACACATCACTACCAGAAGACACACAAGCCCTGAATATATTTCCTTTGGGAAGAAAAGGCTGGGGAACAAAGCCAGAGGAAAAGCCAGCTCCCAAGAGGAAGTATGTGAAAAGGAAAGGAGTGAACGTGACTTCAGCTCCTGCAGCCGAAATGACTAAAGAGATGCCCCAATATACCCAAATGCCATGTACAGAGTCCATAAATTTTGATGGCAGGGCAAGAGATCAAAGTTGTGCAGTCAAAGAGAATGCAACAGTACATCCTGGTAGTGAGATTGGTGTAGTCAGTCAGGAAATGAATGCAGGCCTACAAAACTATCTTAACACTTCCATTATGCAGCCATCAAACGATTGCATGTCATTAGCAGAAGACTCAAGTGCCCTAAATACATCTTCAGGAAGAAAAGGCTCCGTGACAGAACCAGAAGAAAACTCAGCTGTCAAGAAGAATACAAGAAGGAAAAAGGTGAATGAGACTTCTCCAACAGAAGTGACTGGAGAAATGACTACAGAAAATGTGCCTGAGTCAGCCCAAATGTCATATGCAGGGTCTGTAAAATTTTATTTGAGAACAAGAGATCAAAGTCATGCAATCCAAGAGAATCCTATTGTCATTCCAGGCAGTGAAATTGGTCTAGTCATGCAGGATACTAATGTAGGCTTTGCGTATGATCTAAACACTGCCATGAAGCTGACACCATACAGTTACATGTCATTACCAGAAGAAACACAAGCCAATACATCTTCAAGAAAAAAAAGATCTGGGACAAAGCCAGAGGAAAACCCAACTGCTAAGAGGAAGTATGTGAGAAAGAAAGGAGTGAAGACATCTGCTCCTCCAATAGAAGTACCAGGAGAATTGACCAGAGAAAAGATGTCTGCATCTGCCCAAACATCATGCACACAGTCCATAAATTTTGATGAAAGAGCAAGAGAAAAAAGTTATGCAGTCAAAGAGAATCTAAGCGGACATCCAGGCAGTGAAATGAATGTAAGCCTTGCTTATGATTTTAACACTTCCACAAAGCAGACATTAAATGAAGACATGACACCACCTAAGGACGCACAAGCCCCAGGTCCATCCTCAAAAATCAATCTCCCTGGGACAAAGACAAAAGAAAACCTGACCAGCAAGAGGAAGAATGTGAGGAAAAAAGAATTGAATCTGACTGAAACAGTGATACATAAATCTAACAATATGTCATGGAAAAACTCTATAAAAAATTTAGATTCGCCCTTTGGAAAGGAAAATATGGCGTTAGATGAAACAAAAGTAGGTCTCACCTATAATCAAGACACTTGGATGAATGCAACTTCAACTAATTGCATTCCATCGTCTGAGAGAACACAAGACCCTAGTTCGGCTATTTTAAAATACACCCACCTTGGGGAAAAGCTGAATGCCAACTCTGTAGGGAACAAAAACAAAGGTCAGGCAACTACTCAGGATGGAAATATCTGTAATAGTCAAAGTTCAACCATAAGGTTACAAATGGTTGGTACAAAGAGGAAATGTTCTGGTAGCTTTAGTCATGCAGATGACAGCAACATGAATCTGACTGGTGCACACTATAATGAATTGTCATCATACCAGGCTAGCTTTTGCCCTCAGTTTCCAAACGTACAGAAGAAAATGAGAACTGAAAAGGAGAAAACTTCTGCCACAGACATCACATCTGTGACTGCAACAAAAGAACTCCAACAGACATACCCTCAGGAAGATGCTCTAGGACATCCTTATGCATCAAGCTCTAGCTGCTGTATTTATGGATCTGGATATAATACAATAGGAGTCCCAGTCATTAGTGAATTTACTGAAAAATTCATTGATGATACTCCAACATTTGACGAGTTTATCTTGTCTTTGAAAAGGATGGCAGAAAGGTCTAAAACCTCTAATTGTGATTCTGGTTCTCCAACCAGAATTAGGAACTGTGATACTGAACCAAATTATACTACAAAACAAGTAGAGATCTCTGGCAGAGAAACATGTGGGGATGCAAAAAGACCTCAAACATGCACTGGTGCTTTAGTCGCCGAGACACCTACAACACTTCCAAAAAAGAAGCGGAATAGAAAGAAAAAGGTCCTATCCAGTTCAGCACATTCTAGCACAAACGGGATGCTACAGCACCATAATTTTACTTTGGGAAATTACTCTATGGCAGTGGGGAAGTCATCAGGTTTGAACTGAATCCTTATTTTTGCGTTAATAACATTATACATCGGAAAGGACAAATAATTCCACCATGAAATTTTTTGCACTGCAGATGTTGCTTCAGAAGTACTGTGGAAAACCATGAACTATGTTGATGCATTAGCATTGCAGTTTAGACGACTAAACATAGACACAGAAGCCAGAGACCTCTCAATTCATGAGCAGAATGCACTTGTTCTGTATAAACAGAAAAACAGCCTTCTCCGTGTAGATGGAGCCATTGTGCCCTTTCAGATAAAGAAACAGCATCTACGACCAAAGGTTGACCTTGATGATGAGACTGATAGAGTGTGGAAGCTTTTGTTGCTTGATATAAACAGTCCTGGAATTGACGGAACAGATGAAGACAAGGCCAAATGGTGGGAAGAAGAGCGAAATGTGTTCCGAGGACGAGCAGACTCATTTATTGCACGAATGCATCTTGTACAAGGTATCATGTTTGACATTATTCACCTTTGAAACTCCTAGCAAGGCACAAACTTACATGTGATCAATGAAGTGAAAGAAATGAGAAAACGAAGATGCAAGACAAAACAACATCTTAAAATAGTAAACATTATCTGTCTACCTACTTCTCATGAATGTGATTAGGATGGTAAACCCTACCTCCAACAACTATAACAAGAACAGTCATCCCAGACCACCACAACCATGAGTTAAGAAATGATTATATGTGAACTACCTAGGTCAGTGATAATATAAAAAGAATGATGGATGAGTTTATCTCTGATTAAAAAATTTAAAGTACCTAAACTTTGGTGATCATATACTGGGGGTTTTCCAGGAATTGATTAAAGGAAAGAAAGTTGTAAAAGTAAGACAGGTATAATAGCAACCATATCTCATTTATTCTTATATTCAACATCTCTTATATGTAACAAATGATCAAAGACAGTACCTGCTGTTTCATTATAGTGCAATGTGAAATAAATATCTGAAATATTTGTTCAAGTGTAGTATACATAAATCTCAATGACTTGATCTAATTTGACTAAGATATATAGCACTTAATGAAATAGCGTAATGAAACCACACTCTCAAGATGTTACAGCTTTGAAGGAAATAAAATAATTGCAATTTTATCTTGAAAGAAGACTATGCAGAAAATCTCTACAGACCATGAACAATCAACAACTTCATATTATAAGAGTTTCTTCATACACTAATATGTATCATAATCAACAGGAGACAGACGATTTTCTCGATGGAAAGGATCAGTTGTGGATTCAGTGGTTGGAGTTTTCCTCACCCAGAATGTCTCTGACCATCTTTCCAGGTATAAGCTCTTCAAGCTTAATTTTGGTAAATTTATAAATTTGATGTCAGGCCACAGTAACATTTTCTATTCTCTGTTGGCAGCTCTGCATTTATGTCTCTTGCTGCTCGATTTCCCAAAAATTCAGGCAGCATGTGCAAAGCACAACAGGCAGAAGACACAAGGCTGGTAGAAGAACCACAAGTGCATGTAGTTGAACCAGATGAGGGCACTGAATGGAACGTAAAATTATTGAATCAATCTGTTTATGACCAGAGTTCTTTGACAGTAGATATAGTTGAGCATTCTGGAGAAAAAGAAGCCATCAACAGCAATGATTCCTGTGGAACTACCAGCAGTGTAATTAGCTTGTCAGATGAATCAAACTCCAGATTGTCAGTATCATCTCAACAAAATATTAAGGAACACTGTAGTCCAATGGAGAGTAGACTATGTTGTTCCACAATTGAGGAAAGAGAAGAAAAATCATGTTATGATGGTGATAGGAAAGAGTTAATTGACATAGTTTCATCCCAAGGCTCTGTCATTTCATCTCAAATTTCTGGAGATTTTTCAAATGATCAAAATCCTGAGAAAATAGGATCATGCTCTGATAGCAACTCAGAAGTAGAAGTTCTGTCCAACACAGCAAAGTACAATCATTTTGATAGTAACACTTCTTTCAGTAAACTCCTCGAAATGGTTAGTTCAACCAAGTTTTATGAAGATAACAATCATAAAAGCAAATCAAATGAGAACTTCAGAGATGCATATGATCAACCTTTATGTATGGAGCATGACAATCCAATAGAAAGCTTGCAAAAATCAAGTGTTACTCAAGGCTCTTCAGAAGCATCCATCAACGTGTCCCATGACTGCTTTGATCCTTTCAAAACCAAATCATCAACACATGACTTCTTAAAGAAAAATAATGAAAATGACAAGAACAGATCTAGTTTTCAAACAACAGAACCTGCTGGCGAAGTTGCAATTACTCTTTCTCAAACTATCGAGTCTCAAGTCCATCAGGAACAAAGCAATCACCAGCAGCAAAGCTTTTTCAATTTCAACAGCCCTGGACAAACTCAAGATATTATGCAGAAAGAAAGGGGATCAGATCTTGGCAAGCACAAAAGTGCGACAAGGAATGGAACCAATGAGATAAGTTCTGCCCCAATAAAAGTAAAGAGCAAGGAACAAGGAAAAGATAAAAAGGATGATTTTAACTGGGATATTTTAAGAATAGAAGCACAAGCTAAGGCTGGGAAAAGAGAGAAGACAGAAAACACCATGGATTCTTTGGATTGGGAAGCTGTGAGATGTGTAGATGTCGGTGAAATTGCCAATACCATCAAAGAACGGGGTATGAACAACAGGCTTGCAGAACGTATTCAGGTAGAAACAAATCCCTCGAAATCCTACTTATAACTTTCTTGAGACAGACAACCTATGAATGCTGCTTACACTATGCAGAGTTTCCTGAATCGACTGGTTGATGAACATGGAAGCATTGACCTTGAATGGCTGAGAGACGTTCCACCTGACAAAGCAAAGTAAGTCCAGTGGTTAATTAAACTACCTAATGAAGTACTATTTCTCACACAATAAAGTGTGAGCATTTCCTGACTCTGGTTGGAGAAACCAACATCCAGAACTCTCTCAATTCACTAGTAAAACACACACAAGTGATGTTACTTTTTTCCTGTAAGGCAATATAATCATAATAAAATTGATTTATACATACAGAGAATACTTGCTCAGTGTAAAAGGATTGGGATTGAAAAGTGTGGAGTGTGTGCGGCTTTTAACACTGCACCACCTTGCCTTCCCGGTAAGTTGAAAGAAGTATTGTGCAATTACAGGAATATGAAATAAATCTGATAAATTATTGGCATATAACAGGTAGACACAAATGTTGGACGTATAGCAGTACGACTGGGGTGGGTCCCTCTGCAGCCACTGCCTGAATCACTACAGTTGCATCTCCTAGAATTGTGAGTACTACATAAATGATGACACGCTAGTTCTGTTGATAAGAAAACTAACATCATTGCCTTATGTAGGTACCCAGTGTTGGAATCAATACAAAAATACCTCTGGCCTCGACTGTGCAAGCTAGATCAAAAAACACTGTAAAGATTTTATTTCAAATTACTGTAGCAAAATAATATACAAATACATTTTCTGTTCCTGCAAGTTTAGCAAGGGCATAGATATTGATTCTTCGTTTTTGCTTATTGTATGTTATTTTGCAATATATTGCAGATATGAGCTACATTACCAGATGATTACATTTGGAAAGGTATATTGCATTTTCTCAAGAGACTCACCGTACATACCAAAATCCATTATGATAAAGACGAAAACTACAATGAATGCAGGTCTTTTGTACAAAAAGCAAACCAAATTGTAATGCATGCCCAATGAGAGGAGAATGTAGACATTTTGCAAGTGCATTTGCAAGGTATGTATATGTAATACTAAAAATCTTTACAAGCTTTAGTACTCTAGAAGGCACTGGAAGTATTATATGTAGCAATATACAGACTAACTCATTAAATGAAAGTACCTTTGCATTCTATCCTTTTTACAATTGTTTAATTAAGAAATATTTACTTAAATAACAGTTAGAAATTATCTCAATGACGCACAGAACCCAGTAATATCCATGCATTGCAAGTTATGATAGATCAATTACAAATAAACAATATTGTATGCAGTGCAAGGCTTGCACTGCCTGGACCAGAGCAGAAGAGTATAGTTAGCACAGCTGCAAATCGTGTGATTAACCAGAATCCATCTAAAATCATCAGTCAGTTGCACTTGCCTCCCCCAGAGAACACAACCCAAGAAGAAATTCAGCTAACCGAAGTGAGCAAGCCATTGGAATCAAAGTCTGAAATAAATATTTGTCACCCTATCATTGAAGAGCCAACAACTCCAGAACCAGAATGCTCCCTAGTATCACAAACTGATATAGAGGATGCTTTCTATGAGGATTCATGTGAAATTCCTACAATCAAGCTTAACATAGAAGAGTTCACTCTGAATTTACAAAATTACATGCAACAAAAGATGGAACTTCAAGAAGGTGAAATGTCAAAGGCATTGATTGCTTTGAATCCAGAAGCTGCTTCAATTCCTATGCCCAAGCTAAAGAATGTGAGCCGTTTACGAACAGAGCACTGTGTGTAAGTAAAATAACAAACTCATCTCCAATTGCATCACATTGAATGCACAGACGAAATTGCATAATAATTACCTCAAATGCAAGACCAGCAATCAGTAATTACATGTCCAGAATTATAATCCAGCAATATTATATGATGGGAAATAAGTATCTTGCATATAATAGATCTAGAGTTTAGCATGCATCACAACAACCCTGCTACAGCAGTCAATTCTAACAATATATACTGATTGTGTTTACTTTTACAGTTATGAACTCCCAGATACTCATCCTCTTCTGCAAGGGGTTAGTTATTGTTGCATCTGTTAATCAAAGCTATGTTTTGTCCTGCATGTCCCATCTTTTATTAACTATTATGCATTACAGTGGGACACACGAGAGCCTGATGATCCAGGCAAATACCTTCTTGCTATATGGACTCCAGGTAGACAAATAGCAATTTCACTACCTTGCCTCCTTTCAGATGAATTTAGATGCTCTGCTAGCATTTGTCTGCTCCAAATTTTAAAATACATGTTTTCTTTCAGATTTCTGGCGTTTCCTAACTCATTTTCTCAAATAAACTATTACATCAGGTGAAACAGCAAATTCTATACAGCCACCAGAAAGCAAATGTAGCTCCCAAGAAGAATATGGCCAACTCTGTCATGAGAAGGAATGTTTTTCATGCAACAGTTTCAGAGAATCTAATTCACAGATAGTTAGAGGGACACTCCTGGTACTAATGCTTATCAAAATCATTATTTTAACCATATTAGCATAATAATTCGTATGCATTATTTAGGGCTGGGGAGGGAATACATATGCATAGAATTCAAGCATGATAATAGACTGACTTTAGTTCATGATAAATATGAACAGATACCATGTCGAACAGCTATGCGGGGAAGTTTTCCACTAAATGGCACCTATTTCCAAGTCAATGAGGTAAAAAAACGTGTAATTTTTGGAATGTGCAATTTTTGGATTGCTAACTCTATTTTCCTCTTGTACTTATTTATTGAAATATAAGCTAGTACTAAATCGTATAATTTGAAACAGGTATTTTCTGACCATGAGTCCAGTCTTAACCCAATTAGTGTGCCCCGAAGTTGGATCTGGAACCTAAATAGACGAACAGTATATTTTGGAACCTCCGTGCCAACAATATTTAAAGGTAAAGACTTTAGAATTCATAGTAATATATTACGATTTAATGACTATACATCAAACAATGAAGTTGAATATATGATTTCTGCCAATCAGGTTTAACAACTCAAGAAATTCAACAATGCTTTTGGAGAGGTATGATTTAATTCTGAATGTAATCCTGCTTTGTTAATTGAATATCCTACTTTAGCTAGTTCTTATTGGTGTGATTAACATCACTAATTTAAACTTTATAGACTACAGGATCGAAGGACTAAATAAACGCACTTCTACCACTTCATTTGTTAAAAACACTATGGATGCCACCATAACAGACCACCTTACATCATCTATAGCTTTTAGGTTAATTTTGCAAGCATGTAAGCATTATGTATATGCTCACACTTCAAGAAATTGAAAGTGTTACTAAAAGTCTATTTGGACGAGCATCAGCATTCAAAATTGGTATTAATATAACATATGGAAGCATATTGTTAATTAGAGAAAAAAAGGAAATAAATTATTACGAACCATTCTATTCTAATTGAGAGAACCATGTCATAACTGAATAGAAAAGCAGGTATACATATAACAGAACCTATCTGAAAATGTTTTGCAGGTTATGTCTGCGTGCGGGGATTTGACAGGGAAACACGAGCACCCCGTCCTCTGATGGCTAGACTACATTTCCCGGCTAGCAAGTTGGCTAAGACCAAAGAGAAGACAGAAAAGGAGTCTAGTTCGGCAAAATCACGAGGATTGAAATCAAATATAGAACAGCCGGAATTGATTTCTAACAGTAACACTTTTAAGAGAGGGGAAGAAACTGCAGACAAATCAGTATTACTCATCCCATAGTGGGTTGGCCAGTAGCATGTATAAAATGACGAAGTCATTATTTTATTTAGCTTTTCTTTCTTTTTTGCTCACAGACTGAGCGGTTTTTCCAGATTAGGACCCCTAATAATGTACTATTGGTAGCACTTAGCTCTAGTTTCTTGTTTCCAAAAAAAAAATACGTGAAGTGTTGTGAGCCATGTAATGCTATATGAGATGAAGTGAGGCTACTTGCGAAACAGCAAAGTACTTTTTACCCCAACTACTGCTTACATACACTTACGAATATTCTAGATTTGAATGTAATTCCCCTCTCTTCACCAGCGCTGCGCGCACACTTAATCTGATTATAATTTAAGTTCTATCATCATGTAACAATAACGACAAATTCTTATTTCACCAAGTGAAGGTAGTCAAAGTAATACAAAGTACAATTAAAACTCAGTAATATTTACGACGATATTTTCCGACTAGCTGGAAATTATGATTGAAAACTCTAAGACAGCATAGCAAAGAGTAAAATGAAAATCATGATTCCTATTAGCAACGAAAACAACTCTTAACTCAAAAACTGGCAACAGAAAATTGTCTTCAAACAATTTCATGGCCTAAATAAATAGTAATGTTCAATCACTTCATCCAAAAACATGCACACAATAATCGACGCGAACATTGCATACAAAACAAATTTCGCCTTAAACATTGTAATAAGGAACAGTAACTTAACAGAGTAAAATTTTGAAGTGAGGAACAGTGAATTTACATGGAGTGAAGGTTTCGAAGAAGGAAGCGATTATCATAGATTAGAGGTTCTGAACAAGAAAGCGTACCTTGAGAGTTGTTTGGCGCGAACTACATCGATTCAAAGAAAAGGAACATCAATAGGGTTGAGGCAGAGAAGATAATGTGAAAGAGAGGGTGCGGCGCGGGTGGGAATGAGCGCAAATTAAATCTTTATGCCGCCTTTGCCACTAATTCATAAATATTTCTTCCCTCCAAATATTTTGATTTTTTTTTCCACTCCATGAGTTGGACTGGGTTTTCAATTTTGGGCCAAAGTCCAAGCCCAAAACTTCTTCAAGAATCAGGAGAATGAAGGGTCGGTTAAAATAAAACGTGAATAAGTGAAGTTATTTTGTTTAACTTCTTTAGTCTAGAAACAAAATGCCTTTGAATGATAGTAAAAACATGTGATCATTCACAAAAAGATATAAAATATGTTTTCCATTTTTCTAAAATTACAAATCTTTTATTTGCCTCTTCCAAATTTTTAGTGCTTTTAGTCCTCCAAAATTAACATTTCTAACGACATTAAAGGCAAAATCTGATTTTATTTTCAAATTGATAAATTCAATCTTCCAACTTTGAAAATACAATCCTTGCATCCAATTTGCAACTGTAAAAACCGTTATTAAATGTTAATTTTAAATATAGAAATACTTTTGCTGAAAAAAAAATAACGGATAAAGAAATACTAGAATCACATTATATAAATTAGTTTTTTTTTTATTAACTTTACGATGGTATAAAACAATCCCTAAATATTACATTTAAGTATAGAAAAATACTAAAATCACATGTAAAAGTTTGAGAATTTAATTTATTAAATTGAAAGTATAAAACAAGTTTGACAAAAAATAAATAAACCAAATCCTTAATTAAATATTAAATCCTTTTAACAGACTTCAATAGACATAACACAACTATAATTTTGGAGCACTTCAAATATACCAAAAGTTCTAGATGAACGAAAAAAATTATTTACAATTTTATAAAGACAAAAAAACATATTTTGTTCTGAAAATCAAAATCAACATAAGGGTGTTAACTTCTTCCATGATAATAATAGCACATTTATAATTTTGAAGAACTAAAAAGATTAAAATTTTCATATTAATAAAATATAAATTTACAGTTTTTTAATTATTAAAAAAACTAAAAAACTTATGATTATTCTACGTACTTCTAGATTAAAATTTTAAAATACAAAATATTGTATATAAATATTAAAATGTCTCTAAAAAAACTCGCACTTAAGAAAAACAAATATTTTCAGAAAAATTAATACTTTGAAATTGTAATATTATAAAATATTAAATATTTTGGTTGATTTGGGATTCGCCGACTTGTCCCTCATTTGTCATTGCATCACTCATCATTTCCAATCAAACATCGTGGTTACCGTCGCATACCGGTGGCTTCCGTCTCATCTTACTTTTCTTTTATTTTATTTATTATGAATTCCACATTTGACTTTAAATAATATTAAAGAGTGAGTAATGAAAAAAATAATCACACCCATGACAGCTTCAGGCTCAGATACATGAACCAACCCCGTTTCTTCTTTTTAAAAATAATACTTTAATATGAAAGATATTTACATACGTAATGATCACACATGTATCAATTTTTATATTGTAATCAATTTAGTATTATTCTTTACTTTAGGTTTTGAGGATATTTCAACTCACAATCCCAGATTAGTGAAATCATAGATTTTGTTGGTTCTGAAGAAATATTTGTTAAGGACAGCAATGTTCATAATGTTTTTATTATTATGTTTTTAACTAAAATTTATAATATTTATCGAAGATCACACATTAATTAAAAATTAAAATATTTTATTATCTTTTAAGTGAATTTGAATATTATTTTCAAAATTAATTTTATAGAATTAAATTATACTTTTTTAATATGGTGTAGAGTCATTTAAAATTCAGTTTGATGAATGTTTGTATTATAATATTTCATATATTTTATGAGTTTAATTTAAAATTTACTTCTTAATATTATCATTATTAATTATAGATTTTAATTTAATAATAAATGTTTTACCAAATTATATTTCTAATAAATAATATTTAAAGATTCATTCTTTTAGTAACATGGTCTTTATGGATAAGAAGGGTGGACCTTGCTTAAGGATCTGGCATGATATTTTTTCAAAAAAATCTCTTCATTTATTTCTCTCTTCAACATACTTTTTATAATTTAAAAATTATTAAAAGTGAATTTTATGTAATTATATAACTTTTAATGAATATTAACTTAAACTTTAAGTGTGTAAAAAATACATATTGTTTCTCATTACCCAATGAATAATTAGAAAAAATAAAGTATTAGAAGATATTCCTTTAAGTCCTAAGTAGATTCTTAGTAATCTATTCCATGACATATCCTCTACATGATTGGAGGGGCAATTGATTCACAATTTTTTGAGGATTTTTAATGTGATACACATTAACTATTATAAAATATGTCTAAATTTTAACTAAAAACAATTATGAGTGTTGTTTTGGCATAGTACACACTTAATTCTTTCACTTTTTTTAATACATATACATTTTTTTTCTTTTTTATGTGCATTTGGCACACTGTCTTTGCAATTAACAAAAAAAATTATTCTTAACCATTTAAAATATTGTTCTATTTATTTATAATTGTCTGTTGCTCTTAATCTACCTGGTTTTATCTTCATCTTAAATTGAATTTCAAAAAAACTTATTAATAATACAAATAATATAAATTGTTCATTGTAATAAATTTATATAATCTTATGTGTATACCATGGATTTTAGTTATAATAGTTTTTCATGTAAAAACATTTATTTTTTAGATTTTAATTAAAATAAAACTTAACATGTATAAAATTAAAAACTAACTTTTATGTATGTTTGTTGACTTTAATAACAAACATCCTAAATTTCACACTAAAAATGGTTTCTTACTGGTTAGTAGTATAAAAAAATATAATGTTAGGAAAGTTTGAGAAAAAAATCTATGCAATTTATAATCATTTTTAAATATAATGGTGTCTTACCTAATCATTTTTTTTCTTTCATAATTTCACTTCAATTTATAAAGATTATAAAAACATCTACTTTAACTTGTATGTTTTGCTTTATTGTCGGCTATTTTTCTAATGTTTGAATTTGTGCACATGGTGAATGAAAACTTTTATTTTACATTTTTTTTTTGTATTTTTTGAAATAGTACAGTGAGTATACAAATTCAAAAGATTAGTATGCTTTGTCAAAATCATCTTTAAGAAGTCTCATTCAACTATTTTTGAAGGTAGATATTTTTTTGTATTTATGAATGTATAGAATTTGGTTGATGTTTGGTATATTTGTGTTTAACACTTCTTCAACTTGTATATAATCTTCATATACTTCACTTTACTTTTTTTTTTTTTCTAGTTTACCTTTAGACAAAATTTGTTTTTTATTATTCGATTTTTTACACACTAAACAAATTTGTGTTATTATTTTTATCATCAAAATCTCACGTATCTTTGATAAAACTCTCTGATTTAGACTTGTAGATTATTATCTAACGGAAAAAAAACATATTCTTTTTCATTTATCTAGTTGTTTTATTTCTTAGTCTTTTCAAAAATAAATAATTGAAAATGATTTTACAATACTTTTTAGTGATTAAATTATATTTTTTACGAAACTTAGAGGATGATACATTAGGTAATAGGTTCGTTTAAGCTTAAGAAAACATAATTTTTCTTGATAGTGTTTGTTCGTCTAGACTAGTCATTTTGAAAAATATGTTAAAGAAAAAACATTTTACTTTGTTTGTTAGAGAGTATATGATATTTTTAGAACATATAAAGGTAAGACATTTATTATAATATATAAGAAATTAATCACTACAAAAATCATT
Source organism: Phaseolus vulgaris (assembly GCF_051622355.1). Taxonomy (NCBI): domain Eukaryota; kingdom Viridiplantae; phylum Streptophyta; class Magnoliopsida; order Fabales; family Fabaceae; genus Phaseolus; species Phaseolus vulgaris. The sequence goes on along the minus strand of NC_143504.1, from coordinate 54,291,837 downwards.
AAATAACAAATAATTTTAGATACCAAAATAATTAGTTACTATTTGATTAAATTAAATACTATTTTATAAACTAAAAAAACCATTGATATCTAAAGTAGTTTATATTATTAATAAAAAATTATAAAATGGTTTCTAATTTGATATTTACCCGTTACTTATAAGTTTTTAACTACTTATTACTTTATATTATAAATTAGTTTTTATTGGTCTTTTAGAGTCCAATTTAAAATCTAAAATATTCGTAACTAAAACTTAGATAACTAATTTAGATACAAAATTAGTATTTAATTCAGTTAATATAGTGTCTAATTATTTTTTACCTTAGTGAATATAGTATAACCTTTCAAAGAAAATATATACATACTTTTATATATATATATATATATATTAATATGTTATTAAAAAATTAGAGAAAATAACAGACATATCATATAAACAAAACTTTTTAAGACACTGAACTACTAATAAAAAAATAGTGAAAATTCACATGATAAAGAATTTTCAAAGATAAAAAGTAAAGAATGTTATGATTAGATTAGAGTTATGTACTGTCACAATAATACATAAATATTGTATTTTTAAAGGTGGTGGTGTTGATTCAGTAATTCCTAATAATTATAGTTTTCATGATTTTAATAACTACAAGAAAATCATGAAATAGAAACCAATTTTTAAAAATCAAAATAATTAGTTGCAATAGTAATTAAATTAGAGATCATTCTATAAACTAAATAGAAAATTGGTTTCTAAACTAGTTTCTATTATTGCTAAATAGTTTCTAAATTGGTATCTAATTAGCAACTAATGTTTTAACTACCAATTATTTAGTTTCTAAATTTGGTATCTAAAACATTGGTGGCTAATTAGATACCAATTTATAAACTACTTATCAATAATATAAACTAATTTAGAAACTAATTTTTTTAGTTTCTAAAATAGTTTCTAATTTAGTTACTATTGCAACTAATTATTTAGTATCTAAAAATTGGTTTCTATTTCATAATTTTCTTGTAATGTGTAACATCCCTAACTTTTACTTTTTTTTTAAAAAAAAATAAAAAATATGCGTACAATATCTAATTAACGTACAATATCTAATTATTGTATAAACATATATTGTTTTCTCATATTTGTATCTCAAAATATATCCCTCTTCATAAGGATTTTCCAAAAAGTTTAAAAACAAAACAAAACAAAGCATTCAATTTAAATCTATCTAATCCTTCTGCTGCTCATTGAGGAGCTCTATTACCTGCAATCTCATCTACTCCCGTGTAAATACACGATCACAGTTAGAGAAACAAACACAAACAAATAACAGGGTAAGCTATCTATATAAAATGTTTTGATATAATTTAAATTTCAAATTAATAAGCATAATTCACATGATTTCTCAAACGTTCATAAAATTCATTTTTCATATGTCAGACTTTTACTGACTCACAACACATGGACACTTAACTCTACTTCTGGAACGAAATTAGCATCCAGAGACCTGCACCTGTCATACTACTGCTCTGATCAGTTCTTTCAGGATCGTCTCATTCACAGGACACTCACAAATCAATACACCCTAATAACAATCTCAACATGGTATTTCATTTCCTGAAAATACTACGTCTTGATCACACTTTAACCTCATTACATACATCATTTAACATATCAATGCACCACTCAATCACTTCATATATATATATATATATATATATATATATATATATATATATATATACTTTCTAAACAATCCAAATATATCTCAAACTTTACTTAAAACACATAATTAATTCCAAATATATGCTCTTTAAATCAATCATCATCTGAAATCACACAACCACTTCTCATTCAAACATCTCACTTAAGTAATTCAACCAAAATATTCAAAAAGAATAGTTTATCATTCAAACACTTTTAATTCTCAATCACAAACACTTTCAACAAATTATTCTCATAAGAGATTCAAAATCAACCATTCCAGTCAATATATTATTTTACTCTTTAAAAGAGACAATCCTGCAAGCAAAAATAATTGGAATTGGTGACCACGTCACCTCCACATCCAGAATCTTCTAAACTTTAGCTTCCTTACCTGTTATGCTCACTAAGAGCTCAAAGTTAAAGGTAATTAACCTGCACCACAGAGTCCTAATCAAAATCTAACTATATAACTAGGACCTTGAGTTAACAGAGATTAACCCGTACAAAATCTAATAAGATCAAAATTAACTCAAAAGAAAAAGGAGCCAATAAGGAACTTACTCTATGTGATATTTTGATCCGGCAAACTTATAGGGTTCATTACCAAGAGTCTAACACTGATAAGCGAGGTAGTCAGAATCTTGAAGAAAAGGAGAGGAAAGGAAAAAGAGGAACAAAACTTACTCATAGAGGTAGACTTGTAGTCTTTGCTGCCAGGAGTCTAATGGCGTACTCTGATCGTCAAACAGATGAACGAGGAGGTCAGAATATTAGAGAGAAGGGAGAGAAAGGAAAAGGGAAACTTTTAGAGAGATGATGGTTATTTTAAAATGAAACCTGAATAACTGAATTTTCTATTTATATGTCATTTTCATTTTAATAATAAAATATTCAGTATCATTTTCTAGATCCTTACATAATGAATTGCTAAAAACCACAATTTCTATATATATATATATATATATATATATTTTTTTTTATTTTTTTTTTTTACAAAAGCATATCCTGAAAACTGGCTAAAACACATACCTTGTTGCATATATTTACATCAAATTATTATATTTTAAAAATTGAAATTTTAAAAAAAGTACCTACATATTAAAGAGTCTCACCCACCATAATCAGATTTTCATTTGGTAAACATAATTCATCTTTCTTCCTAATCACACCTTGTATTTATTAGAAATAAAAACATAATTTGTGTATAGAAATTAAGAAAATCTTATTATAAATAAATTTATAGATAATTATATAATACAAATCATTTTAATAAATTTAAACAAAAATAGAAAATACGTCTAATAAAGAAATACATTACTCGTATTATACAATTTCAGAATAATAATTAAATTAATTATATATTTTCAAATTAAGTTCATGCACATAGTAGTTTATAAGAATAATAAAATTGAAGGGAATATTATTACACTTAAAAGAATAATTAAATTTCTCACTATAATAGTAGTTACTATGTATTTTTAAAAATGATGATATCATTAATTTAATAATATGTATTCGAAAATCCCTTTTGTGCATATTCTTTTATCAAACCCCACCGAATTTGCCAACCCTGTTTTTGTTCATTATAAAAATACAAATTGTTAAAAATTCAACAAAATATTCAAATAAAAAATATATAATTTAAAAAAACCATGGGTTAACAATTTAATGTTTTTATTTAAAAATATAATGCATTAGTAAGATTCTTAACATATTTCCTCATAAAAAAATTGAAATTATTTTATAAAGATCATTTTTAATAAAAAACTATGAATAGGTTATAGATAACTATTATTTATTTCATTACTGTTCTATATTTTTAAGATCTATTTTCTCTATTTTTTATTTGAGTATGGAGATTAACTATAATTGTTTTGAAAAATGATACAGTTAAGGAGAAAACAAGATAATTATCAGATTTAATCATAGTTGCGATTTGAATAACTAGATCATTTTTTACTAAATGTTTTATATTTTATTTGGATGTTTAATAAAGGAAAAGTATTGTTGGTGAAGTGTTTTTTATTTTTTTTTACTTTTTGTCTACAGTTTTATTAGATTCTACAGGGGTTAGTTATACACTTATTTTGAGATAATATTAACATCTAAATGATTATTTAAATGTTTGAAAATATTGGTAGTTGAATGATTAAGTACATGAAAGTTGATATGTATACTTTGCTTTAAAATATTTTGGGTAATATAAAGTTTTTATGATATTAGTGAATAATTGGAAAATGGTTGGCAATAATATTAATGTGTTTGAATGTTTTTTTTTTATACTTCATTTATTAAATTGGATGTTGAATTTTTTTCTTAACTAAGTATTAAAATGTATAATTTAAGCGAGAAAAAAATCAATGCAACTTTTTATTTTTTATCTTCAAACAATGATATGATCGCGCTAATAAAACAATGTGGTTTATGTCCCATTACTTATATATAGAAACACAATAAATGTATTGTTTAAGCATTATGAGAACGCTCAAGTATAAAGTTGATGTTTGAGCGAGAAAGAGGTAAAATCAATTTTATTATTTGAAGTTGTACCGCTCAAATGGTGTGAGGGAGTTAGAGAAGTAGTATTTATCAATGGTAGCAAGTAAGGTTACTTAAGCAATATGAATTCACTCAAAGTACACTTAACTATGACAATCATGCTTCGTGATGTATTAATTTATATGATTTTATATATACATACATGTACATGTACTGTGAAGATGTACGAAAACACTTCAAATGGTATTGGGTCATATGGTTTAAAGAATTAAGCTTAAAACTCATTAAAAAAATTAGATATTTAATTATTATTTGATTATGTAAACTAATAATCAAATGAGGTTGAGGAATATTAAATAATTGTTATTTGATTAAGAATGTTTTTACATAAACTTTTACAAAGTACATAACTACCCTAACACTAAAAGATGATAATGAATTTCCAATATATTTTTGATGAGTATATTTATGAGTGTGTGCTACTATATATATTAATATTATCTATTTTCTTTATAAACTAAGATTAGTTTGAGTTAATTTGTAATTTTTTTCAAATAATCTCTTTAATGTTTTTATTTTTAACTTATACAAAATTCAAATAGGTTTAAACAAATTATAGCTTTTAACAATTTTGTATAAATAAGTAAAAGTATATATTTACTGGACAATTTTTTGTCTCAATGTTTAAACAAAATTTCACTACTCATAAATAAAATGTAAATATAAAATTGAGAGAAAAACATGTTCTTCAGGCCACCTTGGTTCATAAAAGAAACTAAATTAAATAAATAGATTTTTTTAAAGTCATTTGATAAAAATGGAATTGAAGAACAGGTAATTAAATATGTATATAAACTGACATAAATTTTACTTTTCCTTTTTCCTTTTTTAGTGTGTTTAGGTGAGTTAGTATATTCAAGAGACATAAACCATAAAACACAAAAATTATTCAAGAGTTAGTATATTTTTGCTGTTTAGGTGAGTGTTTGTGCAAACTTTTTGAAGATAGTGAAATGTATTTATTTCAATATTGAATAAGAGAGATTATATGCAGGATTTTGTGTTTTGAACCGATATAATTTTTGTGTAATTTTTTTTCTTTATTTATTCTTTATAGATTCCCACTTTTTTATTCCTAAATTAGTTGAACTTATTTTTGAAATTGAATCAATTTTCAAACTCAAAGAACGGAAAATATTTTAGAAAAGGTTGAAAACCAATTCACTTCCCTTTTGATTGAGCTATTCTATTTATTATTTTCTAACAATAGTTTGAATTTGTTTGAAAATTGTATTTACAAAATTGATTTTGGAAAAAAAAAATTTATTGTATAATTTTGTTTTATGATTTTTTTATCAAAACAAAGGATTTTATGGGAAAAAAATATATATAAAACCGAAACTCAATTTTTACCCTGATCCTATTTTTACTTAAAAGAATAATATTTCGTTCAAACAAAACAATTTTTACTACAGCGAAACAATTTTTGCTTTAACTATTTTTTTTGTTTGTTTAATTGATTGAATGTAGGTATTAAATATAACAAAAATATTAATTTGTGTATTTAATTGATTTGTGTTTTGTTTAAGTAAATTACGTTGAAAGGAGATAATTGTTGAAAAATGATAAGAATTATATAAATATAACATTATAAATCAATATTTGAATTATCTTTTAAGTTATATATTAAGAAAAGAGATTTATGTTTGAATAATTTTAAAAAATTTAAAATTGGAATGTTTTATTAATTATTAAGTCAAACACAACAAATTTTAATTTAAGAAAAAATATATGACTTTTTAATATATTTAATAAAGAGTGCTTACAGCTTATAATATTGTGAAGGTCGTAAAGCTACTGATAGTAACTAAAAAACTATAAGTTTGTTAACTCATTTTCATCACACTTAAAGTAACTTTTGAGAATAAGTTCACGTACTAAGAAAGTTTGATCAAATTAATTTATAAATTAGTAAAATTAATTTATAAGTTTTTGAAATATCTGATCAATACATTATTCATAAATGTTTATGAAACATTTATCCAAACAAAATTTGATATCTGCTTATTAATTATTATTATTTTTGATTGAATAGTGATTTTGTCAAGTACATTCCTATAAATGTTTAGGAAAAAGCTTATCCCACAAAATTTGAATAACTATTTATTAATTACGAATTTTGTGAATGGATAGTTAAGACACAAGTGATGATGATTTGTAAGATTAAGGTGAAAAGGAAGTTTAAGGAATGTAATTACGACTGCACCACCGATTAAAGAAAAGGCAGGGCTCGTTGATTTCTCTCCGACATAGAATTTGAGAGAGAGAGAGAGAGAGGACTAATTCAACATTCTGAGTGATACAGGGGTCACACCTGCTTGTAGTTACAGTGAGAGAAAGAGAAAGAGAAAGAGACAGAGACAGAGACAGAGAAAAAGAAAGAGAGAAGAATACCAAAACAGAAAACCGCGCAAAAACTAATGGCGAGTTTTAGGGTTTTGTGAACCTACTGCGATGGAAATGCCTGCTAGAAGATCCAACTACTCGCTCCTCAGCCAATTTCCTGACGACCAGTTTTCCGGCGCCTCCGCACCGTCCTCCTCGGGCGACGGAAAGACCGGCCGCGCGGGCAAGTTGGACCGCGTATCCGAGTGGGACCTCATCGCCGATCACAGGGCGGGTCAGCAGGGGGCCAACCGGATCGGAAACCTGTACTCCTCGGTCGGCCTGCAGAGGCAGTCCAGCGGGAGCAGCTACGGCGAGAGCTCGCTCTCCGGCGGCGGCGACTTTTACGCTCCGACGCTGTCTACGGCAGCGGCCAGTGACGTTGACGCCTTCGGCTATTTCCACGACGAGCGGAGCAAGTTCTCCGATGCTCCGGCGAGGATCGCGGGGTCCTTCGGGAAGAGCTGGGCACAGCAGACGGAGGAGAGCTACCAGCTGCAGCTCGCGCTCGCGCTGCGTCTCTCGTCGGATGCCACGTGCGCGGATGATCCCAATTTCCTCGATCCGATGCCGGACGATGGGGCCTTGCGACTCTCGTCATCGGCGGAGGCGGTTTCGCATAGGTTTTGGGTACGTTGATCCTTGTGCCTCTCTGTTTTCACTTGGGTTGGATTGTGGTTGGGAATTCCGGTGATGGATTTCACGTGAGGTGTTCTTGGATAGTGTAAAGTGTGAGTGGGCATGGGTCTATTTTGTCTCCGATAAACCTTATTAAGTGCATTGTAACGTAGCAAGAAGTGAAGCTGCAGTGGTTCTATGATTGATGTGATTCTCTGCAAATTGTTGAATTTATATTATGTAGGTTTTGTAGTCTGCGCCAACTGGAGGATCAATCAAATTTTGGTTAATGGTTGCAAACTTTTAGAAGTTCATTCAGACTGCTGGTCCTTTGCCATGAGTGACTGGAGGAGTTTAAAAATTGTAGTTTGAATGGAAGGAAGGGAATTGCATTAGTACATAATCATTTGAAGTTAGATGGAGGTGAAGGAAAAGTTAGTTACTGGAAGTTTGAATACATCAGTCAGTAAAAGAAATTAGTTAGATATGAGCAGGAGTAATTAAGGGGAACGGAGGATATATCTTGTATCTGCTGTTGATTGAGCTTATGCCCTTTGTTATGGGGAAACCCTTGTAGCAAAGATGTTTCTCCTATTTTCTATTCTTTTCATTCCATTTAATTCCTAACAAAAATCTTCTTAAGAAGTTATGTTTTGTTTGTCTGAAAGGACGTAGTTGGATTTTCAATTACAGTGTTGAAGTCTAATGGGTATCAGGTTCCTTTATGCTTTTCTCTTCTACCCTCTGGCATCTGCTCCTTGGGGGAAACTGTTTGATAATTGCTGTGAATTTTGGGCTGGGTATCCTCTTATTGTGTGCCTATCATATTGTTCCTTCTCGAGTTATTTTCTTGTTGTTGCACTGCATAAAAATTCAATATTGAAAAATGTAATGTTTTAAGGAGCTTCGGAATGTTAAATTATATATTGGCGCTATTGTGGGGGAGCAGAGGGTACTTGGTCTTTCTTGAGGAAATTGCCACTAAGTAGTACTATTGTAATTTCTCAGAGATGAAGTTGAAACCTGATTCTTGAGTTATATGAATTAAGTTTAAGAAGAAAAATTATCCCTCCACTCTTTATTTTACTTCTATTTTCCTTTTAAAAACTTTCTTTTGTTTTTTCCTAGAAAGTTGAGAAAGGAAACTGGAAGTTTTTCATTTTGACAGACTTGATGCACTAATTGATATTTGGTACACATTCAATTGTTAATTTTGTGTCTTATTAATAACATGCATCAGGTGAATGGCTGTCTGTCATACTCTGACAAAATTCCAGATGGCTTTTACTTGATTCACGGGATGGATTCCTTTGTATGGACTGTGTGTACTGATCTGCATGAAAATGGCCGAATTCCTTCAGTTGATATGCTGAAGTCTGTGAATCCCAGCATTGTTTCTTCAGTTGAAGTAGTTTTGGTAGATCAAAACAGTGACCCCAGCTTAAGAGATCTGCAAAATAGAGCTCATAACATTTCTTGTAGCAGCATAACAACTTCAGATGTTGTAGATCAGCTTTCCAAGCTGGTTTGCAACCGTATGGGGTGAGCCTCATTGACATTCATGGCTTGACCTATTTAAGTTTTTGACTGGTCATGTCAGTCTAACTGTGTTTTATTGCTTTAACAAGGGGATCAGCTTCTGTTGGGGAGGATAATCTTGTTTCCATCTGGAGGGATTGCAGTAATGATCTTAAAGATTGCCTAGGATCTGTTGTTATTCCTATAGGTAGTCTATCTGTTGGCCTCTGCAGGCATCGTGCTATATTATTCAAAGTAAGGCTTCACTTTTCTTAGGGGGTTAAGGCTGTGATTGTGCATGATGACTTGTTTTTGTTTGCTGCTTTAGTGCATGCAACTGTGTTTAAGTTGTTTTTAAATGACTTGCTTTATACTCAATATTTCCAGGTACTAGCTGACGCCATTGATTTGCCATGTCGAATTGCAAAGGGCTGTAAATATTGCAAAAGGGATGATGCCTCATCTTGTCTTGTACGATTTGGGCTCGAGAGGTATGTGCTTTATTGCTAAACGCATTTTTCTTTGAGTAGAGCTGCAGTGAAAAAATTAGTTTCCGTGAGTTATGATGACCATGGAAAAGGACATTATTTAAATGGTTAACATTCTGTGAGCATTATATAAATTAACATTTTAAATATATGCTTCTTAATAGTAATATTCTTGACACCTCTCATCTGACATAATCTAAATACAGGGAATATCTTGTTGATTTAATTGGAAAGCCAGGACACTTATCTGAGCCTGATTCCTTGCTCAATGGTCCAACTTCCATCTCATTTTCTTCACCCTTGCGCTTTCCACGACTTAAACCAGCTGAACCTACCATTGATTTCAGGTCACTGGCCAAACAGTATTTCTCGGACTGTCTGTCTCTTGAGCTCGTCTTTGACAACAGTTCTGCAGGTTATATTCATATTTCCTATTACTTTATGATATTCTGTATCTGGGAATGCTTTATTGTTGTTTTCACATCTTGAAAGATCCTGTTAATGGCCTATTGTTGCAATTATTAATAATTTAAGATGCAGTAGTCCCTCATTTTTTCGTTTTGATTTCTATTTTTTTAATGAATGATGAAATCATTTGCTTTAAGCTAGTTACTCTGTGATAGGGTTGAGTGGTCAAGAAGACCAAAATTTGGAAGGTTCATGTTAGGGAAAAGAAGTAGGCCGCCAGACTTGGTCATCTAAGTTGGAAGAGTTAGTTTTGTACTGGCATAGAGCCATAGATCCCATGTAGGGGGAAGGTCATGGGGAGGAAAGAGTGAGGAGTTAGTTTTCGCAATTACTTTTGGCTTTAATTGTATGTGAAGAAGATATCTTTTCTGAGGAGCAGCATTCTGCTCTGGAGTAGATTTTTTTTACCTGTAATAGGTCCTGGCTTCAGATAATTATTAGACTATCAGTTTCTGGTGTTAAATCTGCTATGCCTGCCATACTCCATAATTAATTTGCTTAAAAACCTATATATTAGTGTGTTAAATTAAAACTCTCGTTTTTTTTCATTGAATTCTGTCCTTTTGTTGTTTTAATCAATTTATATGCACTAAGAGATTAGATGGCTGGTGTCTGTAATTTTGTCGTTCATATGTTCACTACAATTAGTTGACATGGTTTTTCTAAACTTGTAAATTGCAAGAATGTGATGTCTACTACAAAAGCATAATGTTTTTTTCTCTTTGATGTTTGTGCTATATGATGTTCCTTTTAAGTTGAGTTCTGTATTGTAGAATTGGAAGAACAGTTCACGTTACTTGGTCAAGTCTGTTGAATATCTTTACAAAATTCTTGATTTATTGTGATGAACAGCGGCTAACATAATATAGTCTGTCTACAGGATGAAATTTGAGTGAATTTTTATTTAATGTTTGGTAAATTTGCAATTAAATCAACATCTGAAATAGTGCCAAAAATCGTGTTCTTTGAATAAATGTTCATGTTGCATGTTGGACATTAGTTGTAGTTGTGCTTGTCATCCTCTAAATTTGAACTAGTTGCTAATGGAAGTTCTGGATTCTCTATTTCAGAGCAGTTTGATGGGAAGTACAAAGACAGGAATAACCCCAGGCCAATTTCAACAGACAGCAATAGAAGTTCCCACCTTCCTCTCCATCCCCAAGATTCTCATCTGAGTACACGTGAACAATTTTCTGAAACATATCTACCATGTGATGCTCCTCAGAACATTGTAGACTCGACAGTGGGAAAGTATCCACCACCAATAAAGCATAAGCGTCCTGTTGGTATACCTACCCCGTTAGCACTTACAAATACTAATGATGACATGATTGAGGGCAAGAGGTTTATTGAAGGAAGTCAACTGATTCCTAGTAAACATACTCGAGAGCTTACGCTTGACATGGAGGATTTGGACATCCCGTGGAGTGATCTTGTTTTAAGAGAGAAAATTGGGTCAGGTATATCTCCTCCTTTATAAGTCACAACTTTTGCTTTTGAATGTCTTGGGGACAAAAATAGCCATACTATTGGATAGAGAAAAGAGAATATAAAGTAATGATAGTAGAAAAGAAGGAAACTAAAAAAAGGAAGCCATCTCAGTTGTGCAGTCTCCAATCCATATGCACATTTGATCGGGGCCTTCCATTAAGGGCTTTATGGGTAGATCATTAAATAAAAGAATTCAAAGTGTTACATCCAATCGCATATTCCACACAAACACAATTTTTTCCTTGCTTCTCCCAAACCAAGTTAATCACCAAGCTCTTCTCCTAACTAAAAGATCAGTAATGAATTAGTAACGTGCTTCTTGTACTGGCATGACTTTTGTAATTAGTATCGATAGTCATTAAATTGAAAGTGGCCCATTGTATTTCAGGTTCTTTTGGAACTGTACATCGTGCTGAGTGGAATGGCTCAGTAAGCCTCTCTCTCCTTCTCTCTCTCTCTCTCTCTAATTGATGCTTTATAAATTGGCCAGCATGTGGTTGTTTGAATTGTTCCTGTTAAAATTTCAGGGAATGAATGAAAAGTGAATAGAGAGAGTAATAATAAGCTGTATAATTGACATATTGTTATATGATATACCGGCCCTTAAGTTGTTTACTCCTATTTATGCTTAATAATCTATGCCAAAGACAAGTATAGTAAAACTAATACAAACAGAAGTCCTGCCCAATGTTACTCCTTAAATAGTATTAATAAGAATTATCCTTATAGGCTCCGCCCAATGCACATCTAGTACAAGCCCAGCCATCAGTAACAATAATATACAATTTCTGTTTTCTAATTGAGTTGCCCATCGAAAGACGAGGAGTTTATTTGAAAAAATGTCATCTGCCAAGAGGATTAGGTGTTTTGTTGCTCATGGAGCTATTTCCATCAAGCATTTTATTTTCAGCAAACAAATGGAGCCTTAAATAATGTTGCCAAAGTGTTAGATATTTTGGGCTTATGCTCTTTTGTTTTCATGTTTTTTAGCCATATTTGTGTCATCATTTCGAATGAGTATGTGTTGGGGCCGAGGGGGTTATATTATATATATCATCCGTGAGGATTGTGTATTTTCCAGGATTGCTTCATTGAAGCTTGAAACAGAAATAGTGTTTCACACATTTTTCTTATGCTTCCCTCTTCCTTTCAACCCTGTTTGTCTTTTAGTTTTTCTGTTCTTACATCCTTCAAAACAATCAATTGCAGGATGTTGCTGTGAAAATTTTGATGGAACAGGATTTTCATGCTGAGCGCTTCCAGGAGTTCCTGAGGGAGGTATGCTTGAAATCCTAAGCATGCTTTATATTGTGTTTTTTAGATATTTGCCTGTTGCTTATTTGAGCTGTGTTTTCGCTTCTCTTTGTAGGTTTCAATAATGAAACGTTTGCGGCATCCAAACATTGTTTTGTTTATGGGGGCAGTCACACAGCCCCCTAACTTATCAATTGTCACGGAATATTTGTCAAGGTTGTACTCCTCTACCTGTTCTACATCCTTTTCCCTGAAAGAGTGAAGTTTTTCAAGGCTATATAGGATTATAGGATATTTAGACATTGAGATCTAAGAGTTTTTGACGGAAGTGCAGGGGTAGCTTATATAGGCTGTTGCATAGATCTGGTGCCAAAGAGGTGTTGGATGAGAGGCGTAGGCTTAGTATGGCTTATGATGTGGTATGCATTTATAAAATAAACTCTACTGTTCTGGTTATTATTTTTTGAAATTGTAATTTCATAATCTTTGTATTCTTTGATATCCATGTTATTTTTTCATTTGCAGGCAAAGGGGATGAATTATCTTCATAAACGTAATCCTCCCATTGTTCACAGAGATCTGAAATCTCCAAACCTTCTCGTTGACAAAAAATATACAGTGAAGGTAGGAATGAAGTTTTCTCTAGTATACCAAATACAAATAGTCTTAAGAGTTTCATTTAAATCATTTTGTCAGCCATGGCAGTAGATTTCCATTTCTCTTGCAGATAGCATTGCATTGATGCAACGCTATAATTAGTCATCTATGTTTACATCTTTTTTGTTCTAGCATAGCTTGAATGTAGTAAGATGTTATATTTGCTCAGTTGCTAGGATGCCTGGCTATCCCAGGTTTCATCTAGGGACCGAGCAACCTTCTCCCACCTGTCCTTTAAAATTTTGTACGTCATCCCATTAGGAACACCCTTCTGGTTCCACATAGCTTGACTGCTCTTTTAGATTTTCTAGAGAAATGGAGCTAGACGAATAAACTATTGATTTGATTTTTTTCTTGAAATAGTAATCAATACTTGTTTTCTTGGTACATTCTAGTGATAATTTAGTATTTTGGTTTCATCTGGACATTTTTGAACTGGTGGAAGATTGAGTTTAGTTCTAAACCTGCTCTATTCTGATAGAAGTTTCAGCCTTCTGGTAATTAGTTGTGTATGTTTTGGTGCAAATTTGTGAAGTTGTTGAAAAGCCATTTATTATGATAACATGTGCGGTGTGTTGGTAATAATTTGTCTGGGCGAGTTTTTTTTTTTTTTTATTGGGGCTGGTGAGTGGGAGGGGTTGATCTGTTTTCTTGGACATATGTGGAGGTTTTTCCCCCTATTAATGGTATTGCCTACTTTGTAGGTTTGTGATTTTGGGCTTTCCCGTCTGAAGGCCAATACGTTTCTCTCATCTAAGTCAGCTGCTGGGACTGTAAGTTCTCATCGGCTTCAGATATTTTTGTTTTTTACATCTTATGTTTGTTTGAGAGGTACATTTAATTTTTCTCCTTTTCCTCCCATAGCCCGAGTGGATGGCTCCAGAGGTTCTTCGTGATGAGCCATCAAATGAGAAGTCAGATATTTACAGCTTTGGTGTAATCTTATGGGAGCTTGCAACATTGCAACAGCCATGGGTTAATTTAAATCCAGCACAGGTTTATTTTATAACTGTTATACAGGAAATTGCTGTATGTTTATGCTTAGTACTTTTGTTGTAATTATATTGTTTCAGCATTTATGAAACTTATGTGAAATGAATAGCCGTAAGAATATGTAGTATGAAATTGGAATAGCATGTGGCAAGGAATACAAATCTAAAAATGATTGCAAGAAATGTATATTGGTTGGAGCATGTATTTGACAAGTCAACAATGATGGGTATACTGTTTAAGGTTGTGGCTGAATGGAAGAATTTTTTTTATGCCTTTTAGTATGTGGTCAGTCATTGTTATCGCGCTTGCTTTGGTTGCGTTTGCATACACAGAGATAAGTGTAAAAATACACTCCAGGTTTAAGGAGAGTGGTCTGGGCGAAGGGTCACACACTATTATGTTTCTACTACATATTTATTTATTTTGCTTCAATGTTCACAAATTCATATTGGTCTGTAGGTTGTGGCAGCTGTTGGTTTTAAGGGAAAAAGACTTGAGATCCCACGTGATGTGAATCCCCAAGTAGCTGCCCTAATCGAGGGTTGCTGGGCTAAGTAAGTTCAGATGCATTTTTTGCTTTTATGTATTTCAATTAAATATTCTATCAAAATGTTTTATTGATTTACATTGTTTACTACAGTGAGCCTTGGAAACGACCTTCTTTTGCGAGTATTATGGATTCTTTGAGGCCATTGCTCAAACCCCCTACACCTCAACCTGGTCGTCCGAACATGTCATTACTCACCTGAATGGAACACCAAGTTGCTTTTCATGCACATATGACAGGATTTTATCGATCTTGATATCTAACAAGATTACACTATTTTTAGTTGTCCTAGGTACGTGTCGAATTCCATAAAGGTTTTCTTGCCAACACTAAATCTAGATGGGACTTAATATTTCTCAATGTTAGTTTGTGCTTTGGCACTGTCAATTTTCTAGTGGAAATATTGATTTTCTCTTATCATACACAACTTTCGGGTAAGAGAATTAATCATGCTAAGCGTAGTTACAGCTGGATCAAAATATAGTTAGAGTTTATATTTATTCATTGTGGCTTGTTGATCGTGTGACTTACCTCTTGGTCAAACTAATACTTGTTCATGTCTCTTTTGGTTGCAGAGTCAATTGTATATTTCTTTAAACTGATTTCCGACCCAGAGCAAGGATACTCCATCTTCATTGTTCCGACAAAATTGGTTGATTAGGTGATCTTGTAATTTTACTGAGAAATATTTTATTTTTCTCCTTCCATAGTTTTGTATGTAAAAAAATTCCTCCATTGTAATTACATTCAGTTAATGATAAGCAGCTTTGCCAGCGGTGTTTTACATTTTTGTGCCTGAATCAATGAAGAGACTCTCTCTCTCTACCTGAATCAATTCCGTGGTAGGACTCCTTTCAAAACTGGTCCCTCCTTATATCAATATATATACGCTATTTTGGTATTAATGTCTTTCTGACCCTCCTGCTGGAATGAGCATCCTTTATTATACTCAGTCCCACGCCACTCATTGTACTCACGCCGCATTTTTCTTGGTTTTTTTATAATTACTAGTCATTCTAGAATTTTCAATAAAAACCTCTTAATTGAAAAAATCGTTTTACACAAAATGGGAGCATTGAAGAAAATATCTGTTAATGTACAGCTAGTGTTTATTAGTTACTCCCTTGGTATTAAATTATCTGCAGTTTAAATTTTTTACACATAAACTAAGAATAATAATACATATTTTTGTGATATAATTTTACTACCATAGTCATTTTCTCATGTAGTGGTTGACTAACTAACAAAGATATAATATAGAGAATTCATTAAGATTGAAGTAGTTTCTGTAAGGGCAAAGTTATTTATTTTGGGACAAACGGTAAATGTTAAAATTTGAGATGAAAGAAGTATACATTGTATATTTTCGACATAAGAGATGTTCGAAGAAGAAAATAAGAAACATCAAGTTTTAGTAAGTTAAAATTCATTTATATATAAATTGATTTGTAACAAGCTATGTACTTTTTATAGTTTTTTATTTTTAATCTGCATACAAATTAATTTTAATTTATTAAAAAATGTATTTTTGGAGAAGTTTGAATATTATAAAAGAAGCGAATGGAATGGAACAGAAAGGTGGCAGTCATAGCTTGCTGGTTTTCAAACCAGACTCGGGTTTTAAATTTTGGTGAATCAAACCAAGAGGAATACGTGGTAGCAAAATCCCGTTGGAAATTTTAGTTTATTGAACGAGAACACGAGTGTTAATAAAAGAACCAGAAAAGAACTTGGCACTGTGCAGAATCGTTAATAATCTGCAATAAAAGAAAAGAAAAGGCGAGGGCCCAGGAAAAATCCGCAGAAAAGACAAGATGAAGAAAAAGCAAAGTTTAGTAATCCGGTATTGGGTGGTAGAGTTGGCTTGTGCACTAAGTATCTGACTTGACCAGTCGCTCTCAATGCCACAAAATCAAACCCAACAAACACCTAAACAGTAGTGTCTGTGACAAAAATATCTACCCAACAACGCGGTCCCAACACACAAACACTGTTCCCCAAGAATCAACCATCCCCAGTTGTAACTAACCAACGTAACTGCCACGAAACAAACCAACCTCAACCTCAAATATTAATCAAAGTCGGCACTCTTACACTCACACTTTCACTGTGCAATGGCCCTCCTTTGCCACCGCCATTCCTCCACCCTCCACCGCCCTCCCACCCTTTTAATAACCCCTTTCTTACCCTCCAAACTCCACTCTAAACCTTTATTATTATTCCTTAATTAATCTTCACACTTCACAATGAACCCCACTGATGACAACTTTCCCAAGCCCTTGGAGGTTCTGCAAATGAACCCGGTTCCACCGTTTTTGTCCAAAACCTTCGACCTCGTCGATGACCCCACTCTCGACCCGATTATCTCCTGGGGCTCCACGGGCTTTAGCTTCGTCGTCTGGGACCCTCTGGAGTTCGCCAGAATCGTGTTGCCGCGACATTTCAAGCACAACAATTTCTCCAGTTTCGTTCGCCAGCTCAATACTTATGTGGGTATCTTCGCTCTGCTTTCACTGAGCCACACATGGCTTCTTCCTTTCATCTCTTTGTAACTGTTCCTTTTGTTTTTGGTTTTTGGGTCCATATGTAAGTTACTTGGTTGTGTTTTCTTTGGTGTTTTTGTAATTTGGGTTAGATTGACTTGTATGTACTTTGATTGGTCAAGTTGATGTATCCACTGGGGTTTGGGAATGTATATAAATTTAAAATTTTGACGCATTTTGATGGAGTGTAATGTTTCTTAAACAGGTAATATGGTTTCTTTGCTTGCACGGATTTTCTGAATGCTTGCGAGTTTGTAATGATTGGGTGTGTAGTGTACTTGAGCGGGGAGGGAGAGTGAAGCTTAGTTTTGTGTAAGGCCATGTTTTGTCTACCAATTTCAAATGAAGTTTTTTTTTTAAAATTGTCCCAGCCCCTGATCGCATTGGAAAGTGTTTGTCTAGTGAGCACATTTCTGTTTTTGAAAAGTTTGTCTCCTGAGTACTTCAATGGATAGTACTTGAAGAAAACAAAAAAATGGCTATCAAATTGATGTAGAGAACAGTTTTTAGAACAGGAAGTGAGAAGAGAATCAAACAATCCCTTGGTTTCTTTGCTTGTGTTTTCTCCTTTGTTAAAGTCAGAGTTAGTTTAATGTTTGAATAGAGATTGTAGGGCACTTCCAATATAATTGACAAGTAGAGGAATACAGAGAGAGAAAAAGGAAACAAATGTAGTTATAATAGGTAATATGATGTGATAGAAAGAGAGATAGAGATAAATGATAAGTGTTAATTAGGTATTTGAAACAATGGAGTGTTCGCATATCATGACTCTAGTATTTTAGTCTACTGAATCTGCCCATTGTAATTGCTGTTATATTGAGATGTATTGTTGTGAGTCTCGTGTGTTATTTTTAGTTATGCTTATTACTGATACTAATGGAATTGAGTAATAAGAATATGGTTTGGATTTTTACTTATTGCATTGTAGTTAGGATTGAGACTTTGAGAGATTACCACTACTACTACTGGAAGTGACAACAGGAGAAATATTCTCCCTCCTCTAGAAGGGATTTCATCTTCCGCAGGTAGTTCTCAAGGTTCTCTGGGGCATGTGTCATTTTGACTTTTTCCTTATCTCTGTGTAAAGCTTGCTCTGAATTTATAGATGGCATTCTCCAATATAGCTTCCTCTCTCTATCAGATCATAGTGCCTAAGTTTTGGTGAACCTAAACCATACATGCCCCCCTACTCATTCTTGTCTTGGGGCCTTCTGCTTCTGCTCCATACATTCTCAGGTAACTTGGTGTTTGTCTCCAGGGATTCCGCAAGATTGACACAGACAAGTGGGAGTTTTTCAATGAAGCATTCCAGCGATCGAAGAAGCACTTGCTGAAGAACATACAAAGACGTAGGTCAACACAATTCCAGCAGGTTGGTAGCTATATTGGAATTGGATCTTCTACTGAGGCAGGGAGGTCTGAGGTTGAGGTTGAGATAGAAAAGCTTAGGAATGAAAGGACTATGTTGATGGAAGAGGTGGTTGATTTGCAGCAAGAACAACGAAGAACGGCTAACCGTGCAGGAGAAGTGAATCAAAGGCTCCAATCTGCAGAACAAAGGCAGAAACAAATGGTTTCTT
Organism: Phaseolus vulgaris; assembly: GCF_051622355.1. Taxonomy (NCBI): domain Eukaryota; kingdom Viridiplantae; phylum Streptophyta; class Magnoliopsida; order Fabales; family Fabaceae; genus Phaseolus; species Phaseolus vulgaris. The sequence continues at coordinate 54,273,038 of NC_143504.1, read as the reverse complement.
TCCTGGCCAAGTTGATCCAAAACCCAGCCTTTTTAGCCCGCCTTAGGCATAAGAAGGAACAAAGAGAAATAGATTCTCCAAGAGTGGTAAGGAAGTTTGTCAAGCAGCACCAACATGAGTCTGGAACAGTAGAAACTCTCCAAGAAGGACAGATAGTGAGGTACCAACCTGATTGGAGAAATATAGACATGTCTTCTGAAACTCCAAAACTAAGTCAGGTTTCCATTGAACAGTCACCTCACTACCTTTCACAGTGTTTGGCAGGAGAAATGAGTGGAGGTGCAGAAGATCTGACTTCTCAAATTGAGAATATTGTAACAGATGATTTGGCTGCAGAGCACGGGATCACACCACCCCAAGAAATGATGATTGGATCCAGCTTTGGAGCTGAAGACCCCCTTTACAAAGGGAAGAGTGTTATGAGCCCAAGTCTAGAACTTCCTCCAGAGTATTTTACTTCATTCCCAGAGGTTTTGACCCAGGAGAAAGGCTTTCAAGATTTTTCTGCTCTTGGAACTGAAGACATTATCAAGCTTGAAGACATATGGGACTCGGACCTCAATCTTAGTGGTGCTGGTTCAACCTGTGGGAATGAGCTGTGGGGCAATCCTATGAATTATGAAGATGTTCCAGAGTTTGGAGTAACAAGTGGCATGTCTGAATCAGACATCTGGGATATTGGCTCTGGAAGTTTGGGAATTCATAAGTGGCCAGGTGATGAACCTTCTATTGGTGAAATAGATGGTCAAGTTGGTGAGCCAAAAGAAGATAGGCCTCAGAATCTTGATCCATAGGCTTCATCTGCTCCTGCACTTGTTGCCCTTTGGGTACTTCCTATGTTAATGGTTCCTTGGGATCATATTATTGAGTCATTTGATTTATAAACAGAATTCATTATCCTGCTTTCATTCCTTATTCACTTTCAAATCTTTATTCTTTTACATTAATATTGTTCATAATTTTCCATGTAAGTTCTAATTGTGTAATTATTGACAACTTCCATATTCAAGTAAATATTCACAGGTCTATACCATAGAAGGCAGGTTCATCATACCCTGCTTTGGAACTTGCTTTTCTCTGCAATGCCCAGCTCTTGCAAATAATGCTCAATTCCTGATGAGTGGTAAGCAAACACTCATAGATTATTTGATTATATGCTTCTTCTCAAAAAAAAATTATTTAACTTTTTATTTACTCTATTAATAATACTCTGCCTAAGGTTATTTGAATTTGCTAAGTTTTTTTATTATTATTAAATTTGTATGTTATTTTTATCCCACTTGTTAAATAATTAATTTTATATAATTAAAAAATTTAACATATAAATTATATTGTACCCTGTATTTAATCCAGTGCAATTTGCATAATAAAATTTATTTTATATAACTAAAACTTACAGTTATATTTTTTATAAATACTTTTACCATTAAATTATGTTATAGATTTACAATAAATTATGTATATTATGATAGAATGCCACGTACTTATTTTTATCAATTTGATAATTTCTTCTAACAAATATTAAAATTAAATTTTAAAATAAAGATGAAAAAGGATGCATCATAGGAGATAAAAAATTAAAAAAAATTAAATATAGGAGACATGCAACTCTTAATGTTTTAAAAACGATCTTATTATTGAAGATACTTATTCTAATTTGTATATATAGAGAATTAATTACATTATAAATTTGACTAAAATTGTGATTATTTTAAACAACTTACAGAAAAAGCATAACAAGAACATGGGGTGGTGGCGCAGTTGGCTAGCGCGTAGGTCTCATAGCTTCTGAGTGATCCTGAGGTCGAGAGTTCGAGCCTCTCTCACCCCATCTTTTTTTAACTTACAATTTAACCTAATCCTTAAAAATATTTATTATTTTGAAATGATGATTCAAGTTAATAATTCAATGTGGGGAAATTTGATGCTTCAATGAGAATGATACATATAAAAAAAAGGAATGCGAATGATATTTTAAAAGTGAATTTGAAAAAAATCTTGTTTTGATTAAATAATAATAATATAAACACTTTTGAAGAAAAAATGTAACAATATTTGAGAAAAAAAAATAGCTTCTGGTTGGATTTATTTCTGCCAATGTTATATGAACGAAAAGATAATATCATCGGAAGGATATATTGTTTGAGACACGGATTACTAAACAAGTCCAGTGGGAATTTTTTTTAAAAATACAACAAATTTAGTTTGACACCAAATAGACAGACAGATTCATAGTTTCAAACCTTAAACTAATGTTACTCGACCAAAAAAATTGTAGTTTTCCTCAATCAATTTTATCTACTGCAACGTACTTTTATCCACTGCGACAATTACTCAAATTATAGAATTGTCTCCATTAGAATATATTTGTTCTGTTGGAAACGTGCCGAATAAGAATTTAAGCAGCTACAGGTAAGTGATTCAGTTCATAAAAAATCTGATAAGAAAGGGGACATGATTTCTTGTTTCCACCATCTGTTTTCAGTTTTGACGACAGTTGAAACCATGCATTTGGATGCTCTAATCAGTTGGACTGGAAATTCCTTGACTTTAGAGTATGATGTTTCAGAATATAGAATCTAAACACTACTACCAGAAATGGACACCACAAAACTTTATCAGTTATAGCCTCCGTCAGTATCAGTTCTAAAATACTGTTTTTAACTTTACACTTCCACACTTCCTTGTTGAAACTCTCTTCCAAACATACAACAATCCTGAATGGAGATTTAAGAATAAATACTGATCTCAAAGATTAACTGATCACTATATACCCTTTCTTCCCAACCTTAGCTATTTTCTTGAGTTTTCAATTTACCCCAAAACAAGTTTCACAAAATTATATTTGAAGTGGGAAACTTTCCACGGGGTAGAAGAACTACGGGAGAATGTAAATAAGATCCAGTAACTCTGGGTTGCAAAACTGGCTCACGACCACTTAAAAAAATAACATATCACTTGCAAAGAATCGCTGCAAACAATAAAATGCTACAATACAACACTACCTGAATATAAATGAAAGACTGATTTCATAAAACAGTAGAAGCTCCGACCCATGATTTCATAAAACTAGATGATAAAGAACAGCATTTCAATTTGGCAAAAATATGAAGGTAAAAATACAGTGAATAAAATGATGACAAAACCCCCGTAAAGGGGAAATCATGAATATTCATGACACCTAAAAAGCTTGCAGACTAACATAATATATCACTTTATAATCAGATCCAGGGAAGGACAACTGGTGCAATTTATAAGTATTAAGCATCTTCCTTCTTCCGTTTCGGAGCATTTTCATCATTGTCATTTTTCCGCTTGGCTTCTCGGCGCTCCCTCTTGACTCCTTTTGCATTGTAAGGTAAAGCGGTTTCTCCAACCTAAGCGCAATCACATTGTTGCAGTTGGTTAGATATTTTTCAGAAGACAGAACAAGAAAAGTAACGTGCAAAGGCCACGTTAAAAAAAAAATCGCTGAAGGAGCTAATTTAAAACAGTTGATACAATGAAAATATACCTTCTGATCTGGAATATAAATACTTCCAATTTTTCCCTTTAGTTCGTCCCTTTTAACATTCTTCTCCTGTGAGAGTGACAGAGCAAGTACACAATTTAGACATGTAGTTTCATCTTACAGTGACAGATAAAGCAAAGAGATTTGGACACGAAGCCAACCTTTTTCTTTGGCTTCTCCCTTGATGTTTTCATTGCTTCCTTCCTCAAACCTTCATTAGGAGGGCGATGCCGACGAATAACAAAATCCATGGAAGGGCCAACTTCTACCAATTCCATCCTAGGCACAACAGTGCCAGACTTTTTCAGCCGCAATGCACAGTGTGTAAAAAGCACCCGATTTGGAGAAAGGGCCGCACATACATATGCCCGGTCTACTCCGGCAAGATTTAGATTCTCCACAACCTGCACAATCCATCACATCATTTAGGCCAATATAAGCAAAAGGAAAAAGTGATGCTGCAAGACCACACAAAACAATGGCAACGCACCTCACCACGAAGAAGTTCAAGCAAAACTTCCTTCAAATGTTTTAGCTCTTCCACAGCCTCAAACCCTTCTCCAATAAAAACAATAAAAGGCTTTGACCCCTCCTTAGGAGCCAACTTCTTATCATAACTAAAGGACTCCATGGGTTTAAAATTTTCAACACCAACCTCCACTAAATCATAGATGTGATGATCATAAGTTCTCCCTAAAACAAGGTTATCAGGCCGCTTCTTTGAGTGAGATCCATACTGCAAAAAATACAAACAGCAAACCGGAAAACCTTAATGGAGTGTTTGTGTGGAGAATTTGAAGAGAACAATTCAATTTTCAAGTAAATTTAAATTCACATACACATATAATCAACTTGTTTGGAAATCAAATTGAAAGAATCTTTAAAATGATGGGAACTTCGATAGGATATTTTCCAAGCAAGATGAGAAAAAAATCAATTCAAACCACATAAAAATGAAAGAATTTTAGTGTGTGTGAATGTTGGATACATGCATTCTCGGTATTTTTTTTACATCAAATCAAGTTTATGCAGAAACTACAGTGCATTCCAATGCTTTCCAATACACTTAGTTGACGATCAACTAGACAGACAGTTAGAAAAACTGCATCTTTACACGATCTCATGAGAACACTCTAATCCCAAAACTGATGCAATATCTTTATCTTGAGCACGCTCTTTTCCGCAATTTACACTTCTCTGAATTCTATAAACTGGTAATATTTACTTAGTCTTTTGTTAAACAGTATTTTCACAGATGCAAAATTATGTCAGAAATTAAAAAAAAAACACCCAGTACAGAACAAAGAATGTGAAAAATTAGAGATCTAAATTGCCTTATCCATACAAAATATGTTAAAAATGAAAGATTTCAGCTCTAGACTAATTAAACGCATCATGGATATACATATGTCAAATAAGCAGGAGAGTTTATGGCACACAGTGTTCTTATCCTGCTCGAGTAGAATTGCCTCTGGTGGAGGATACACGTGGTCTTTAAGCAAAAAAAAATCCCAATCACTCTATTTGAAAATTCGAAAACCCAACCCTCCCAAATACTACATAAAACCGTGTTAGGCAACATATCCAGACTGTCCATTACCATCATCAAATAAAAACATATTTTACTGACAAATGTTTCTGAAGAAAAAGGCCTTGAATTACCATAACACAAAAACTCGGACACACAACAATCATCTCACCAATCACGGCTATCCTCTACATAACTAAAATCCAAGTCATTTACATACTCGAAACCCTAACGGAACGGGGGGTAATTACCAGAAATATGCTGCAATCGGTTTTGAGAGAAAAAAACTCAAGAGAAGTCTCGCCACCGGCCTCGAAGGGCTTTACGTTCTCGTTCTTCCGGCTGAACTTGACGGCGTTGTCCTTCTTCAGGTGAAAAATCTGTGCCAGCACGGCGTTCAGCACGGCGCTGGTCTTCGTTCCATGCAAAATCAGCGTTTTCTTCCCCGATTCCACCTGCAAAAAATTTCCCCAAAAAATGTAAACGATTTTCAGGGAAAAGAAACAGAGAGAGAGGAAAAAGGGATGAATACTCACGAGTTTGGGGGCGCGCTTCTCGAGCTCCCGCTTGCCCCTGCGGGTCTTGGCGGTTTTAATTTCCAACATCGCCAGGAATAGAGACTATGCAGTTTTTTGCACAACACTTTCACGTTTTAGGGTTTTGAAGAGGACGCAGGGTTTTTGCCTTCTTATTTTATTTCTCTTCAACTAAACCCTTACCCTATTTTCTTTCTTTCTCTACTCTTTTATATTTTAATTTCTACTCTCTCTTCTTCTTTTTTCTTTGTTCTATTGGGATTCATTCAGAATTCAAAAAAATATTATCTCCATTACATACGAAGCTCATACAAATATGTTAATAAAAAATGAATTATATAATTTATTCAGTTTTTGTCCGTGTAATTTTATAACCTATTTAATTTGGTTTTTAAAATTTGCCGAAATTATGCTTGTTTAAAAATTGAGAAATTTAACTATACTTTTTATAATATAGAAATCAATTTGAATGAATTACATGAATATAAAGATAGGAAAAGTAATTTAATATTTTTTTATGATGCTGTTAAAAGACCTCAACTTTAATTTTTATAAAACTTATTATAATTTTTGTATTTTTTTATTTATTGTTGATTCATCGTTATTAAAGAAGTTATAAAAAGATTAAAGTATGGAAAAATGTTTTTTTAAACATATTAAATCAAATTTAATAGATAAATAAAACAAGCCTTCACAATGTTAAAAAGCACTACTGCAAATTTTGCGTAAGTACTTTGAAGGTGAATATTGATATATGCGAGTAAGGTATAATATATATATATATATATATATATATATATATATATATATATTGGTTATTATTTAGTATAGGCGATAGCTATTAGATTATTTCTTAACAAAAATTTAATGATAACATTCACAGTTTATTTTATACATAGTTACTTATTGTTATATTAAGAGATATGTGAATGATTATATGAAATATATATAATAAAATTTAATAAAGAAAAAACATTTTAATATTTAGTCATATTTATTATTTATTAAACTTTAGGGTTTAGGGTTTATTAAACTTTATATTACAAATTCATCTAGTGTTTTAGACTATCAAATCAAGTTTAGATTGAGTTTTAACAATTTTATTGCTAAGAATATCATTAGATTAGATGATGCTTGATAATAATGTGCATGAGCATGTTGGTTTGTTTTCTTCATAACCAATTCTCGTGTCATACTGTTTTTTTATATTCTTATAACAAAATAATTTACTAATATCTATTGAGGATGTTCTTTTTAATTTTTTTCAAAATATGTATTTTTATTTTAAAGATTTTGTCAAAGACTATTTTTCGTACAATACAATTCCTTATTGTGTCTTAACTTGTAATTTGCATTTGTAGGATCATTTATAGGACCATACTAGTTTTTAAAACTTCTGTGTTTTTGTCATGGTTTTTAAAAGAAGTCAGACGATTTAAATAAGTTTATTATAAGTTTTGCATTTATCGGCCCACTTTCTATGCATCTCATATTTATTCTGTGCTTTTAAGAAAACTTCAATATTTTATTAAAATATCATAAAAAGTCTTTGAAAACACATTAATCATCACTGAATATAATTAATTAGATTAGTTTATATAAAAACCTTTTATGTATATTTCTAGAGTTTCAAGTCTTACAAAACTACAACTAATTTATTCTAGTTCTCAATAACTCTTTAAGAACATAAATTTGTAAAAAAAATTCTGAAATTGAAGATATTGATATATTTGTATAAATTCTTGCTCTTATTTTTTTTATTATCTATCACATCAAAGGATATATTTTCACTCACATTTGATTTTTAGTTGATTTTTTTCTATTAATAGGGTTTAATGTTTTATGTAATATGTTTCTACGTGATCCAGTGATATTCTTGGTTTTCAAGAGGGTTATAGATTTGATGGATTGTATTTTTTACATACAAAATATGTTTATAATATCTAAAATAGTAGAACAATCCCATAAAATTATAGTGATTAAAATTATATATAAATTCATAGAGAAATTTAAACACAACCAAAATAATATAAGATTCATGATATTTTTTTTCTATCCTTTATCTTATTTTTTTTTTATTTTCTTGCAAGGGATCATAGCTTAGGTTCTTTGATTATTAACAGAGTATTATAACTTTTTTCACAAAATTTATCATACTAATAAAATAAAAATTTATATATTAACTTATCCCTCCTGAGGATTTTCAATATATTTCCCTAACATATATAATAATGCAATTAAGGCATCAAGTATCCATATCCAAATTCACAACACCATCTTCCAATAAAAAAATAATATGGTCTTTATATGTGCACCAAAATCCAAGCATGGCCACTAAAAAATGGAAATAGCTCTTAGAATTTTAATAAAGGGTTTTAGATTTTGGATAATAAATCCACTCACTTTTGAATAAAAGAAGGTAAGAATTCAAAACATTTCTTTACCATTGAAATTTGCTTATAACTTACTTTCCACGACCTTTGCAACAATACATATATTTAAAATGGCAAACTTAGAAAAGTTTGAATTAAATGTAACTATATATAGGAGTGATGTATAAGATTTAACTTCAAACTTACCAAATCTTTTGAATCACATAGTGAATTCAAACTTTGTTAACAAAATTGTACATTTTAAAAGGAAAATCATGATACATGTTACCTTATTAATTTTGATAGTTTGAAACATACTTGTTTTAGTAAGTTTTTTTTTTTTTCTGATTTTTTTCTATCATATGTGTTCCTTTTATGCATTACCTGTTTTATCCATTATTTTGTATTCGATTTTATTTTCATTGTTTTTTTATATTAAATGTTAATTTTTTTGTTCAAGGCTAATTTCCGTTTTTCAGTTATTATGATAATATGAGAAGAAAATAACGGGATTGTTATATTGAATGTTTATTATTATTTAAGATTGCATTCATATTGACTTTAATCCTATTCGCAAGAGCCTAAAAACTTATCGGGTTCAACCTATGACACCTTAAACCCCAACCTCAGAACAAATCTTAAAGGCTAACTAATCGGAAACAACCCGCACCACAAGCCCCGAGCCTCAGGTCGAGACCTTATAAACTAAGTAATTGAAATTTTGTTAGTAGTAATCGATTGAGCTTTGGGCTCAGCATCATGCTAAGTGTCATACTTGTGATGAAATTTTACTTTACCAAGTTAAGACTTGACACCATGTCAAGTGCAATACTTATGATTTTTTTTTACTTTAGTCGAGTGGACCGTGTTAAAACTCGACACCATGCCAAGTGCAATATTTGGGATGATTCTTTTACTTCAATCGAGTGGACCGAGTCAAGACATGACACCATGTCAAGTGCAATACTTAGGATAATTTTTTTATTTCAGTCGAGTGGACCGATTTAAGACTCGACACCATGCCAAGTACAATTCTTGTGATGGTTTTTTTACTTCAATCACGTGAACCAAGTTAAGACTCAAGACCATGCCAAGTGCAATAGTTGATATGATTTTTTATTTCATTCGAGTGGACTAAGTTAAGACTCGCCACCATGACAAGTGTAATACTTTGGATGATTTTTTACTTTAATCAGGTGGGTCAAACATTGACGTCAACACTATGTTAATAATCACAATTTTCGTTGAAAACCTTAAAAAAAAAGTCAACAATAAATAAAATAGAGTATATCAAAACTAAAAAAAAAACATCAAACAAATCAATAAAATAATACGAAAGGAGTAATAAATTTACAATTTTTAAGATAAACCTATGTAAAAAGACTAATTAAAAGATCAGTAAACTAATATTTAAAGATAAAAGAAATCAACAAATGTGATCAACCTATTCCTCAAGGCTTGACACAAGAAAATCAAGAAATATTTGTTTCACTAAAACCTTGAGACAATTAGACTTTATATATTTTAGAATGAATTTAGATTATTTTCGGAGTCATTCTACCATATTAATGCACTGTTCTTTTATAATATATAGTTTTCCAAACATTTATATTTTAATAATTCAATTTTTTTTGACAATAAATAAAAAATTTCTATAGCATTATATTATATTTTTTTTCCATAAAATTTATATTATGTAAAATAAACATTTAAGTGATAGCGGTATATTGTTAAAGTTTTACAGTTTAACCATATGTAATATTACAATTAATATATTCTATTAACAAATAAACTTAAACTACCTTTATCAAAATTTTGGACAAAATTAAAATATAGACAAACCTATCTAACCAGAAATATAAATACTCTAATTTAATAAAATTTAAATCCAAATTAATTATTTTTTTTGGGTGAATCCTACATACACTAGTTTAAGAAAATTTAAATTCAAATTAATTAAAATTTTGGGGTTGGATCATAAATACTATAGTTTAAGAAATTTTAAATTCAAATTAATTAAAATTTTTGGGTTGGCTTGAGAAATTTATTGTGTAAACTACCGGATAATGCTTTAAAACATAATTAAGGAATTGCTATTAAAATAGTAAAAACAAGCTATAATAAAATAGAAAATAAATGATGAAATACAAAGAAAGAAAGAAAGTAGATAGTAAATTAAAATTGAAATGAAAATTAGCCAATTTTTTTTTTCTTGATATATGAGATTTAATGATTCCAAACTATATATATACTTTCATTCGTACTACTTTACGAACGTAATGTAATTTCACTTAGATCAAAAGCTTGATATTTGATGTCCCGTATTTCATTCTTTTTGTCTTATCGTACTTTACTTATATTTCTAAAAATGACACATAATTATTTACCTTGTTAAAATTTTCAATTTCCATTATTATCCATTTCTATCTTGTTAAAACTCAAAACCCACCATTTTCACCATATGTGGAAGACGGTGTCACTCACGTAAACCATTCATAAGTGTCCCCATCTCAAACGTGAAAAAACAAAAAATAAAAAAAACACAGAATTTGGAGTGAAGCTATGGACAAAAGCAGAAATTAATAAGGAAATCCTTCCATTTATAATAGCCTCCTCCTTGAAAAACATGAGAAAATATAAGGAAGGAGCTTTTGACTGAGAAACCATCTTTCCTCTTACACTCTTATTTCATCCAACCCTTCTTTTCCTCTTTACACACACAAACAAATTTTCAACCCTCTCTGTTCTATCGCTCTTCTTTTTCTTTTTCTTCTTCTTCTTCTTATTCGGTTGTACTAACTGAAATTAGGGTTTTGTTCTGTTATCATTGTAATTTATAGTTGTTTATTTTTTGTTTCAATTTTGTAATTTTTCTTCGCTTATATTGATTTTTTCTGATTTGATGTAAAGAATTCAATAACAGAGATACTATTTTCATCTTGTAATCTAGTTTCTACATCTTTGTCGCGCAATTGTATGTAAATTAGGGTTAGGATTAGGTTTATTTTTATTTTTAGTTTTGAGGCGTTTGATTTGGCGGGCATGGAGAACTCGCGTAGACCGTTCGATAGATCGCGAGAGCCAGGACCCAAGAAGGCCCGATTGATTGAAGAGCTGGATCGGGCTCCGAATTCGGGTGCGAGACAGTTTCCTCAGCTACAAGTGATTTCTGGGGTTGCAACGTTACCGTCTGCAAGGTTTAGAACAAACGAAAGAGACCTTGAAAGCAATGATTTTGGTCGCCGGGGTGGTGCTGGAGGTGGCGGTTATCAGCCCCAGCCACTGCCATTTCAGGAGCTTGTTACTCAGTATAAGGCAGCTCTTGCAGAACTTACTTTCAACTCGAAACCGATAATTACCAACTTGACTATCATTGCAGGGGAGAACCAAGCTGCGGAGAAGGCCATTGCAGCAACTGTTTGTGCTAACATTCTAGAGGTGAACTTAGTTTATAGTACTGTGCAGCTGTTTCTCTGTTCAATTGTTGTTTTGTTAGGGATATGTAGCCAATTGCTGATTGAATTGAACGGATAGAAAAAAAAGGAATTTTATATTATGTTGGTGATCCTGATAGAAAATTGTTGTAACATACTTGGAATAGAAAAGGAAAACGGGATTTGATATTATGTTGGTGTTCCTGATATTGTGATAAATGGCGTCATTTCTTATGTTATGTAGTGTGGTACAGCGTCTTTCCGAGAAAGCGGCAGTATTGTAATGTTTGCTATGGAATGTGGTTTTTTAGCTGTTGTAACTGTTGTAGAAGTTGTTGATGATTGGGAAAGAGTTGCAGTTGCCACGGGAGGAGAAAAAAAATGTTTGGAGATATGGGCTTTATTATAATTTTCCAATTTCATTTTATTGGTCCACTCAATGTTTGGCGTATATAGAGAGAGCTCTGCAATCAAAATAAAAATAAAGTTAAAAAGGCTATCATTCTTCAATCTGCAAGATTATGGCAGTTTTGTAATCATTTGCAACAGACAAGCAGCATCATTAGAGAGTGGTACACCACAGTTGTCCTGGTATTTTCTTGACTAAGTATGCACAGGGGAAGATGAATCTATAAAGTAATTTAAGTGTACACATCATATGAGGAAAAAAATTACCATTTCACTGTTTCCAATCTCATAAATGTTCTCTCTGTCCATCTCCCTCTCTCCAATTCTAATATTTGTAATATACATTGTACTTTCACAGTATTTTGTCACTCCGTAGATCATGATCCAATGCATCGTTTCAAGTTTTATAGCCAAGTTGTACAAAGACATTGTAATTTTTATCATTTCATTTTTCTACTTGTAGATTTGCTTTGATTGAGGAAGTTACATGTAATTTATAGGAATGGAGATTGTGGATAAGACGTTTCATATTTCTTGAGTTTCCGAAGACTACTGTAATACATCTTGTACATTGTTAAGACTTTTGTTATATGTTGCACTTGTTCCATGAAGGGCAACATATGATCAAAATGGCCAATAAAATATTTATCCTGTTTTTGTTTACTTTTGTTATTTGTCTCCTTACTACAAGACCTTGACTGTTACAGGCAACTAGAACTAAGGAATGAAATAACTAACAATTTTGAACAGTCGTGACATTTTAGCGAAACTTTTATGTAACTTTAGACCCAATTGCTGTTGATATACTATTTGTGGATTTTAATTTTATTTACTGCTATTTTTCAAGTGCGACCAGTATATATTAGTTTCTGTTACTTTACACGTGCAGGCTGTCTTTTTTCTTGTTTTTTGGTCATTATTCTTTTTGTAATACTAAAAAAGGTCTTTTTTCATAAGTTGTGTTAATGAATTTCCAGGTTCCTAGTGATCAAAAGCTGCCATCACTTTATCTCTTAGACAGTATTGTTAAGAATATTGGGCGGGATTATATAAAATACTTTGCTGCCAGGCTACCTGAGGTTAGACATTTATTCTTCTTTTAGCCTGTTGTTGATTTCATTTTTCCTCTCTTGTAATCTTCATCTTTTACTTGTATATGGCGAATATGTTAAGTAGTTATGTTATGCAAGTACTCAAGTGCTGCATGTCTTTCTGGATTTAGATGTCTATTTTTAAGGCGATAGTTTCTAATTCTCCTTTACATTTTAGGTATTCTGCAAAGCATACAGACAGGTTGATCCTTCTGTCCATCAAAGTATGAGACATCTTTTCGGAACTTGGAAAGGAGTCTTTCCTCCTCAGACCCTTCAGATTATTGAGAAAGAATTAGGCTTCACTTCTGCAGTCAATGGCTCATCTGCTTCTGCTACACTCAGGAGTGATTCACAGTCACAACGCCCACCTCATAGTATCCATGTTAATCCCAAGTATTTAGAAAGGCAACGTCTACAGCAGTCCAGCAGGGTGGGTGAAATGATTGCACCTCAAATTTATCTTTTAAAGTTTTAAAACATTGATTTGTTTGGGATAGATCAAGATACAAATTCAGAATTTATGTTGTGATGAATTGGATATGAATTCATTCCCTGATGAAAATGGATTTGGATATATCATATGGATTAATTGACACACCTTAACACTTATCACTAACACTTTTTTGACGGACAATATGTCCTGTGGGATATCGTAGACAACTGCACTTTATACATCTAGTCAACCAACTCTAGCTTAGATGCATAAACTTGGAAACATTGAACTCTTCCCCCCAGTTGGGATGAGTTTGTTAGAGAGCTAACTGTCACTGTTCTGTAGATATTATCCATACAATGATGGCCTTGCAGAGCTGATAATTTAACTGTTATACCAAAAGAGATTTTGTCGTGTTACTTTAAGTTGCCACATCCTTTCTTATTTCACATTTCTAGTGCTTAATTCTTTTGGCATCTACTTTTTCTGTCTTGAAGACTAAAGGAGTTGTTGATGATATGACTGGAGCCATTTCAAACTCAAATAATGACCTAGAGATGCCTGGTAGAACCTTAGGTGTTTTACGACCATGGGTGGATCCTAATGTTACTGTTAATGTCAGTTCACGTGAAGTAAAGTTTCTTTCCCCTTATTCCATTCACTGTCAGTTGTCATAATTTAATGTGATAATCTACATTGCAGAATGATCGTGCTCGAAGAGATGCATTCAATGATTCTGTTCCGGAAAAGAGCACTGGTGCATCCTATGGAAGCAATGAATTTGGTTCCAATATTTCAAGGAATTTGGGCTTGGGTATCAGCCGACCTGGTGGTAGGGTGACTGAGTCAGGACATGACAAAGGTTGGTACAACAAATCTGGTGTTGTTGCGGGGACCATGCCTGGACAAAGAAATGGTTTGAGTCTCAAGTATAGTTTTTTGAATACTGAAGCACCAAAGTCCATGATTTTGGATACACATCATCAACCAGCACAAAAAATAACAAGCACACAGAGCAGTGTGATCTCAAATAGCTGGAAAAATTCTGAGGAAGAGGAGTACACATGGGATGAGATGAACTCTGGCTTGACTGGTCATGGTACATCTATTGTTAGCAGCTTGAGCAAAGATGCTTGGACTGCTGATGATGATAATTTGGTAAGCTTGGTGGTAGTTGGTGGTTTGGCTATCAAATTGATGCAAAATATGTTGGGAAATGGTTAGAGATAAAGCCTGAAGAGAGTATAAATGAACAACAATCCGCATCTCACAAGCTTGTTGATTAGGCTCAAATCTATTTTCTAAAATTATCATAGATTCATTAAAAAATAGGGGTTACCTACCATATTATCTATGCACCAAGTCCAGTAGTGCTGGGCATGAGGGGTTGTACTAGGAAAAACCCAATTCTTACTCTGACCAGAGATAAAGCCTGAAAAAAGTATATATTGGGAGACAACTGTCACACTCATCTCACAAGCTGATTTCTGTTAGATTCATAGGGATGGTATTGAAAACCAATATTTGGTTGAAAAATTCTTCATAAAATTCTGTTTTGGGATGAAATAATATGCCAACTGTAGGTGGCCAGGACACTCTAATTGATACACAAACCAAGCTTAAAGGACTCTTAAAATCCCAATAAAAAGAAGTAAAAGAAACGAAGTTGTACCTAGAATTGGAATCACACATCCCAGGACTCTGGGACCCAAACAACCTGACCCTAATTTTCTAATTACCGTCAGTTAAACTCCAAATCCCTAGAAACACAGATCCTTAAATTACTCACTAACCAGTTAATACAATAACCCTGGTTTTTTCCTGGTCATTTTGCATTCTTAACATTATGTAGCTATGCACATTAATTGTTGTATAAATATAATATATATTTTTTTTTGTGTGCAGGAAGTTGAAGATCGGAACCAAGTCAGAAATCCTTTTGTGGTAAATGCCAATAGAGA
This sequence comes from Phaseolus vulgaris, assembly GCF_051622355.1. Lineage (NCBI taxonomy): Eukaryota > Viridiplantae > Streptophyta > Magnoliopsida > Fabales > Fabaceae > Phaseolus > Phaseolus vulgaris. The sequence goes on along the minus strand of NC_143504.1, from coordinate 54,257,761 downwards.
AATAGCCATTGAATCTCAAGCCAATGAAAAGAAACGATTTCCTGCATCTCAGCATCATTCATCAATATCATGGAAATTGCAGGAGCAGCACTCTATTGATGAGTTGGATCGGAAGGCTGGTCAGTTGAGCAGATTTGTGTCCACACCGTCTAGTACAAGTGCCTCTACTGCCAGGATGGGGAATCGGCCTTTCCTGTCAAATGCATCCATAGGATTGCCAGGAGTTGCAGGACCATTTCATTCTTTGGGAGATGAAAACCCTTCTGGACAGTCACCTTTGCGACGGAGGTCTCCATCACCGCCAGTAAGTGTGCACTATTCTCATCCTCTGCAAAATCTGGCAGAGCAAGACCTTCCCCAGACTGATAAGGCATCTGAATTTCTGGGAGGTCTACAGAGCCACTATATTAAAGATTCTTCAACTGCCCTTCCTCTTAATATTCAGGATGGTAACTTACAAAGATCACAACTGAAAAATTTGCAGGGTCCATTCTCTTCAATGACTTTCCAGGCAAGGCATCAGCAGCAATTTGGCACTTCTCACAATGAGGTTACTATTAAGACTGAGAAGCCACCTGTGTCAAAAGTTTCTTTAGCCAGAGAAACTAAAAGTAGCACGAGTACAGGGAATCTTCCAACTCGATTAGGTGTTCGACCTTCACGAACAGGTGGTCCTTCCCCTGCCACATTAATTTCTTCAGTGTCCACAATTGCATTACCATCATCATTAGGTCCTTCCAGTGATAATTCACCTGCTCTCTCAAAAATACCTCAAAGAAAGGTTGGACAACCGCCTAGGTTATCTACTCTACCACCTGCATCCTCTAATGTCAGCAGTGCCTCAGCTCAGACAAGTGATGCCAATAATACCTTGAATCCAATTGCTAATCTTTTAAGCTCTTTAGTTGCAAAAGGCTTGATATCTGCAGAAAAAGAATCAACAACTAAGGTGCCCTCTGAGTTGCTGACTCGGTTGGAAGAAGAAAGCGATAGCATTACCACCGGTAACTCTTTGCCTGTGGCCTCAGCTTCTGGTTCTGCAGCTGTTCCGGTCCCTTCTATCAAAGATGATGTTGATGACACTGCAAGAACACCCATATCCTTGTCTGAATCAACCAGCCCAGGAGTTGTAAATCTCATTGGCTTTGAGTTTAAGCTTGATGTGTTACGAGAATTCCATTCATCTGTAATTAGTGGTTTATTTGATGATCTTCCACATCATTGCAGCATTTGTGGCTTTAGACTTAGATTCCAGAAACAGTTAAATAGACACTTGGAGTGGCATGCCACAAGGGATAGAGAAGATAATGGTTTAACTAAGGCATCGAGATGGTATCTTAAGTCAAGTGACTGGATTTTTGGCAAGGCTGAATGTGTATCAGAGAATGAGGCTGATTCTGTAGATACATATGGCAATGAAGCAGACAGAAGTCAAGAAGATGCTACTGTTGTAGCAGCAGATGAAAACCAGTGCTTGTGTGTGTTGTGCGGTGAGCTATTTGAAGATTTTTACTGTGAGGAAAGTGGGGGGTGGATGTTCAAAGGAGCTGTTTACTTTGCTAACTCTGATAGCAACAGTGAGATGGGATTTGGAGATACGAGTACAGGAAGGGGTCCTATCATTCATGCAAATTGCTTATCAGATAACTTGATTTCTAGTGTCCCTGAGATGGTAAGACTTATTACTTGATGTATGTGGACAGAAACGAGGTTTTCTGGTTTAAGTTCAATGTAACATACCTTTCCTATTTGAAAGAGGGTCTCGTTAAATTTATGGTTGCTATGCTCTGATATATCAGTGGAAGTTGAGCATTGAAAATTAACTTGCCCTGTTACCAGACCATTTCAAATGATTGTCCTAGGTTCTGTGTTTCTCAAGTTAAAAAAAATCTGTTTTGTTATTTCCTTTTAATTATTCTGACCTTTTCCCCATTATTTGCTTACTTCAAATTGAAGGACTTTTATTTCTGATAATGTCATCTGTTACATTTTGCAGGAGCAGGATTAAATCAAGTTTGTAGCAAGAGCTTAGAAGGTGAGGGAACAAAAGGTTTACTTTGAATTAATCAAATCTGATGGCTCTTAATGCTAAATTGTTTCTCTAATTGGTTTCTAGAGGTGTCAAACAAATTTTGTGCACCTTTTTTTTTTGTTTTCTTTAGTTTCTTTTGCACCCAGGAAGGAAGAGGAAATTCCTTGGTGTTCAAAGTGTATAAAGTGCGTTAGCTTTTGCACCTCAACTTTTGCTCATTGATGTGGTTGCAGTACTTCATTTTGCTTATTGAAGTGGATTTTTTTCCTTTTAAACAACATCTGGTTGTAATATGGGGCAAAGCACTATGGTCATAGTAGTTATCCAAATGTTGGATGGCATTCTCTGTATCACATATGAATTCCAACTATTCTGATTCCCTTGTGTGTTTTCCTTACACCCGGTCCTTTGCTAGGGGTTTCGGAATTGCAGTGTTACTTTCTACCGGGACATTGCTTTCCTAATGTTATAAATTTCAGTTCTATGAACAATAGTGAATGTTGATTTGTATTTTTCTTGCAGAGTACTGACTGAGTTTTTCATTTTTGGTGTTCAATAAAGAAGAAAGATGTACATTTCCTATTTGGATGCTGAGCCTTTATTGTTTAACGTTGATTCTGCTAGGTAAATACGCCTTTTCACCCCCCAGCATTTAGTTAGCGAATTATGTACTTAATGAATGGTATTCGCACAGCATTTGTATGTTTTTGTGCAAGAAATTTCTGCAACGCATTTTTTTTGCGTTTTGCTTTTGTTGTCATTTATTTTTGCTACTGTCAAATTTCTCCCTATTCCTTGTTGCACAAGAGTTGATATTCAGTTTTTTTTTATGCTTTACTTTCAGCACATGTTCTAACTATGACTGAGTCGCATGTGAGGTGATGTGTTCGTGTGAAAACATTTAAAAAACAAATCAAAATGTTTATTGGAGAGGATTCATTAGTCATCCATGTGCTAATCTTGTTAATTAAGGAGTTAATGAAACTATTCAATTATGTATTGTGTCATGAAATACACTCATTAACTGATATACCTCAATGGTATTTTATGTTATTTTTTTAACCTATTGGCTGCATATTTCAACGTGTTCCCCTTAACATTGGACTAGTGGTGCTTGTGGCAGATGCAACATCAACTGGTTATTGTTCATGGGCACTCAACTTCGTAAGGTCTAACAATTATAATTTGGGTTTTTGGAGGGATAAGGTATCCTAATTACATACATACCTTCCTTGAAAAGAAGAAAAGGTTTAGTGTTCCATTTTTCGTGACAAGTTGTTGTTACATCAAGGGCTATAGAATTACAAATCCTTCTTTTATACAAACAACACGAGTAAATGGACTTGTCACTGAAATTCGATGAACTCATGGTCACCAGAGTGCTAATATGGAAAATACTTTGTATTAATTGTATTTCGGTATCCGATTACTTGTGCAATTTTAATTTTACCATTTTGTACAAATTTTACAATATTAGTTTATTTGTCAGTTACTTGTATTTTTTTCTTGCTTTTATAGATTTTTTATGTGATGGCATGTAATTGATGAAAATTTAAGATGTCAACTCTACTGGGATGCTAACATTTCACAATGTGCTATTAGTGCAAGAGACTAAAATTGCATAATTACTACATTTGCGAAACTGAATAGGTAGATTTGGAACTGAAACTCCTGAGAAATTAAAATTACAAAACTGTGATTCAAAGACTAAAAAGCATTTTAGCTTAGAGTTTAGTTTGGGCAAAGTGAACAAGATGGTCTTGTCTACTCATAGTTATGTAGGAATAATTATATAAATAATATTAGACGTTTATGATTTGTGAATAGACATATTCATCATGGAAAAGTTGTATCCCGAAAACCTTATTTGATGATTCACCGTCTATCCTTAGCTAATATAATTAATTATTTCCTTTTTCATTTTCAGGGACAGGCACAACTTAGATCCCGGAAAAACAGAACATGGTTTTATTGGTTTTATCTTAGGGACTCATACTTAATACTCTGCCTTTGAACAAAAGTTCAAGTTCAATTAATTCAAGGTTTGTGGTATTGTGTGTAGATGTAATCCAAGTGGGCGTCCACCATCATCCTTCTGCTACTGCAGGCTTCATCCTTCACATTGCACTCCTCTGAACCCATTAACTGTATGAAATGAAATAACATCCAAGAGAGCAATTAAACTATTGGCGTTTGGTTTGGAGAAATACTTCATGTTTTCATTTGTTTAAAAAAGTCTACAAAAAAATAGTGAACAGAAAGTGAAAACAAAAGACAGAACTCTTTTCCCTTGTTTTCGTAATAACTTTTGAAAACAGAAAACAAATTACAAGAAACCAATACATTGTTATAATTCAAAGTGAGGATAGAAATATAAACAGAAAATATTTTACAGGCCATGAAGGCAATGAATCAGGTAAACAAGTTCATTTTGGTTTTAAACTCTGTATGAGAAATTGGAGGAGATAGGTTAAACATCACATGTGTTCTTACTTCTTCCATATCATCATTTAGCTGAAGGGATGACTGAGAAATAGCGTTATCATTGACCTCCACTTCCCTCTCACCTATATAAAGTTGTTACAACCTCAGGTGAACAAAGACAAAGACATGAAATAGAATATAATGTAATACAGCATGTGATGTAGTTTACCTTGTCTTGGAGCTTTGGGTGGTTGAAGGAGACGGGCAGAAGCTTGGAAGGAGGAAAGAAGGAGAAGAAAGAAAAGCAAAGCAATGTGTTGCTTCATTGGTTGAATATTAAGGGAGTGAGAGAGCAATAGAGAGGGATGAATGCAAGAGAAAGTAAGCAAGCAAGCATGCAGCAAAGAAAGTGGAAGAAGGAATAAATAAATGAAAAGGTTTGCAATAAAGCTGTTTAAGGAGGGTTTGAGTCACGTGGTGACCCCCCTAATAGTCCATGAATTAGAAGCACCTTCATGGGCCCTACCCATTTACCGTCTTTGTCTTTAACTCAAAACCAACAAAGACACCAACCTTGCTCATATACGTAGTAGCCTCTTCATTCTTCATGTGATAAGAGCATCGCATCATTTCGGTGTGCAGACCCACCGTTTTTCTCAGCATGAAAACACAGGAGAATAAGGATTGTCATTTTCATTGTGGTCCGAAACGGAGCTACAAAACAAAACGAATTAAAGTGATCACACCCAACAATGAAAGATGACTTACTAGCACTTCCTTCGCATCTTTTAAATACAAAAAATGAAATATGACAGCATGAGATCACCAACACGTATTTATTTTGCATCTTCAGAGACCACCAATCTCCCATTATATTCTTATCTGCTCATAAAAGCACTCTAAACTTTACTTTAGTCCTATCTATCGAAAAGCCTGTAATGTGAAACCAGTTCTTAATTAAATTCAGAACTTCCACGCACTTTTGGGAATGTGTTTATTTAGAAATGTTCACAATGGTTCTAGTTGGCTAAATAATAGACAACAAAAAGCTACAAATTTCTGTGGTTTAAAGGTCTAATATCATTCTTAAGTCTAAAAGGTAACATAATAGAAGCTGATTTTCATACACTAATCATCTGATTATTAACAACCAAAAAAGGGACCAACTCATTGACTACCATAATACAGAAATATAGTTATTATGAGAACAATTATTGTCGTGCGAAGCTTAGCTTAAAAACAAAAACTGTGCAAGAATGGGTGGGGCATGCTCTAATAAAGCACAACCTGTACATGTTTATTTGGAGGACTTCACATCACTAAAAAGAAGTTCATTTTTTTTCATTCTTCACCTTTTTCTGCTAAAGTAATTTCAGTAGTGTACAAGGAATGTAAAGGGGTGCAAAGGAGAAGTGATGTGAATCGAACATGATTCTATTTAATGTTCTTGTTCAACCCAAAATTGAAGGTTAGTTAAGACATGAATAATTTTTTGCCACAAAATGATTAATTCTTGTTCTTGAAAAACAAATGCTATTGATGCCACTTGTGACAGCTAGGAATAGTAGGAGAATATTTTCTCACATACATTTTATGTGATTGGATGAAGTTACATTGATTACTTAAAATGACCTTTATTCAACTCTTTATTTAATAGATCTCACTTCTTAAATTCACAAGGACAACCTTAAAGTTATAAGAGAGTAAATTCCAAGCATATCTCTTTAGCAATGATTCATTCCTTGAGTTGAATTCATGACCTTAATTTAGAACCATTACTCACAAAATCGATTGATTGTCACAATTTAAATTATTTTAGAGGTAATATATTTATAATAATGTTTTAAGTAAACAAAATTATTGACAATGGCAATCCATTTTAGCACTTTCAATTTTAAATTAATTGAACACCAAATCATCATGATTTCCTTCTCCAATATTCTACATTTACAAATTTTTAAAAATTATATATCATAACATTTTATAAATTAAATAATTTATTAACAATTATTTCTTAAAAAAAAGACTACATAATTACTTCTAAATATTGGGTTTTCTGAAAATAAATTTCTTTAACTTTTACATCCAATTAATTACTTCTTAATTAATTTATTTGTTACCTTATATCTAAATATCTAAATTATTTTTTCTTACTAAAATATTTTTGTTTTCCAAAAATAGGTATGAGGGTCCGAGGTGGAAAAAAAAGTTGATTTCTTTGCAAATTGAGCTAGTTCTGTGATATTGACCTATCACAAAGAAAGAAGAAAAATTCACAGACAAAAAACTCTCTGGCTAAGAATCTTTAAGATTTGTGAGTATAAGATTTGTGAGTATATAGAGTTTAATGAGTATTTCTTAGGATTATCACGTATTTATATGTCTAAATATAATTACTTTTCTCAACTTTTTTTTTTAAATTTCTACACTTTTATTTCAATTTTTCCCCTCAAATTATTTCATTTGAAATAAGTAATATTTCTTTTACAATTCAATCTTTCATCTTCTTCTTCATAATTTTTTCTTATTTACATATTTTTAATTTATATTTTCTTAAAATATATGTATTTTTAAATAATTATTTCTTTAAATATTTATTCTCTATATTAATATATTACACACACTTATTTTTTAAAATCAAAATACATTTTACAACTCAATAAATTCAATTATATCACATACTTTATTACTTTCTTAATTATAATTCTTCATTTTTTTTCTATTTTTTTTCTTATTTATGAATATTTCTAATTTAAATTTCTTTAAAATAAATCTATTTAAAATTATTTATTTATAATTTTTTGCTTGTTTAAATAATTATATCCTACACACTTATTAAATATAATTACCTTTTTCAAGTTCACTTTAAAAAAAATAAATTTCTACACTTTTATTCCATTTTTTTCTCAAATTATTTTATTTAAAACCATTAATAATTTAATTCCCCCCCTACTTCTTTCTCAATTCCACTATTTTTTAAAGAAAAAAAAAACAAAATAGAGGTCATAATTTAGTTTTGGCAGCTGATCAAATGTCAGAACTCAGCTCTCCAAAAATTAAATTCTGACCTAAAAATAAAATAAAAATCATATTATCTCTACAAATCATAACAACCTTATATAAGTGAAAATTTCTTACTTTAATGGCATGTCTCTTTTCCAAGTCAAGAAAATTCAGTGATGATACTTTCACACTCCAAATAGTAAATACACCCATTTAATAACTTAATAAATTAATATTTTAATTATATTAATTTTATTTTTTAATTAAAAATATTATCATATTATTATTATAACGGACAAATGAAAGTTTTTTAGTGTTGAGGATAAAGATTTGTTTCCAACAAAATTAAAAAGAAAAAAGTACTATAGAAATGCGATTTGCTATGGAACAAGATGTTCAAGAACTTGTTCGTTGTTTTGACAACTAAGAAAATGAAGCCGATAATACATTGCTGTGTCTCTGCAAGTGCCACACGTGTCTGTGGCCCTTTGCCATTCACAAAATATCCATGTAATATCATCCTTGCAACTTCTTCACCATCATCCTCAACAACAAGAAGACCTTTTTCTCTTTCTCTCATCTCCACCACTTTCTCTGCATTCATCTTCTCACTTTCTCCTCCTTCTTCCTCTTCCTCTCCCACTCCTTCTTCTTCTTCTTCAAAACTCCCCCTGTCAAAGTTCTTTGAGATCCCCGATTCAGGTGGAGTTAAGGCTTTGGACCTCCTTGATGGTTCAGGTGAAGTTCCCTCAGATGGGGACCAGGTATTTCTCCCCTTTTCACATCTATAATATTAACACTTCCCAATCTTTCATATTTGCAATTCTTATTCTCATTTAATTTTACATGATATATGAATTTAATTTGAATTAGAAAGCATTGATAATATAAAGTTTTTACATTGCTATCAACTCATGATTGAAGTTATTTTCATACATGTTAAGTTGTTAACTTCAAAAAAGTATATTTAAAATAGTTTTACATTGGTTAATAGTATAAAAACCCTCTAGTGGTGATAATATTTGTTATTTTCTATGGCTGGCTTTATGCCATGATGCATTTACTTTGTTGCCAGTGTAAGATAATTCGTAGCATTATATGTGTAGAATAATCAACGCATAAACATGTTAAGTTCTTGAATTTATTTTATTTATTATGGCTCGGTTAACATTGTAAATATGTTGTTCTTATTTTGAAGGTTGCAATTCACTACTATGGGAGGCTGGGAGCAAAGCAGGGATGGCGCTTTGACTCAACCTATGACCACAAAGATGACAATGGCGATCCCAGTCCATTTGTCTTTGTCCTTGGCTCTGGCAAGGTATAGAAGGGAAGGGAGATAGCCTGACAGAATATAGTAACACTACAAATGTCAAAATGTGTTTTATTACTATTTTAATGTTCATGTTCTCATGTTTTTGTTGAGTAAAAGAAAAATATCTTCACTACCTAAATTTATAATTGTGATCTTTACATTTTGTGAAACTGCCGCTCAAGTTTTTTGTGGATGGATTGTAAAACTAACTTCTATATGAATGTTCTTCAAAGTTTGTAATTAAATTATATATTTATATCCTATGCATGTCATATCTGAATCAAATGTTATGTGTAGGTTATTGCTGGAATTGATGTGGCAGTGAGATCGATGAAAGTAGGAGGTATTCGTAGAGTCATCATACCCCCATCACTTGGTTACCAAAACACATCACAAGAGCCAATCCCACCTAATGTAAGAAACTTTTTCTGCTCCAAACTTATTGCATGTTTATGCTTGTACTTGTACACCATATCTTCAAAGTAATCTTCTTGCAATACTCTCTTCTGCTGTTGGACCAAGGATTGCAGAGAAAACTAGTAAACATCTATCTCCAATATTACCTTTTAATTAATTGCTGATGATGCTATGTTTTCTTTACCCCCTTGAAGAATATAAGCACTAAAAACACCTCCCTGAAACATATGCAGGACACACCATGCACCCTATGGCTGTGTTACAATGTCTTATAATGTTGGACTCTGATTCGAGGCCAAAGCAGCAGCCTCCTAAAACAAAAGAAAGAACTAGAGATAGGCTTAAATTCTCATCCTTATATGTTGGATCATTACAATTAATATATAACATAATGATGCGCACTTGTTATCCAATAATTTTGTTGTTATGCACCAAACAGTACCAATAACAGATTTTTAACAATTTCCTTTTACAACCTACCTGGCTCATACTTCTTATTACTGATAAAAGATAAAATATCCATCTAATATTCCTTTGGGTTATAAAAGGAAAACCGAAACAAAAAAAAAAGGGGACACTACACTGATGTTAAAAGGAGTTTTATCTAACACAGAGTATGGAATTTACTGTTAGAGTCTCATTTGAATTACTTGAAGTGAGGCTCTCCCACCTAATAGACTAGTTTTTTTGAGTTAGACTCTCCTCTTGTGCTTAAGTCCTAATATGTAACATGCCATGTTATATCTTGTGTTTATTTTTTCTGACATTGCGAAGTTATACATGTTAAATGAAGTGATTACTAGTTGCTGTATGAAATATAAATATCATCCCAATTGATGTTGAAAAAATAATGATCCACTTTTCTTTTGTCCCTTTTTGTATGGTGAACAACTTAATTGATTGTTGTATTGTTAATCTCTTTAGTTTGTTCTTATATTGTTCTTATAGTAATTTGTGTCGTATTCCTTCAACCTTCCTCCTCCAAAACAAAAGTTCTTTGACAGGCAGAGGTTGTTCACTACCATTTTTAATCCAACTCGCCGTGCAAATGGAGAAGGCTCCACTTTAGGAACAGTTATATTTGATATTGAGCTGGTTAGCGTGAGGCATCTGTGAAGTCAACAAATACAGCATGGCAATCAGCTATATACTCTTATCATTATTGGCAAAGATAAAAACTTATCTTGGCATTCCATAACATATTGGTTTTGGTCTATTATAGTTTATGCAGTTATATCATGATGTCTGCTATGTAATTATTAGTTTTGAAGTGGACTCATAATATTCCCTCAAATTCCTCATACTTCCTAAGAGTGAAAATGGAAAGGTGGAAAACTGAAGGGTGAAAATGAGATGTTATTTAGACTTATGATCATGGTGACCAATAACGTCAAATTCACAGCAATATGGCTGGCTGTTTTGGAAGATTTTCTCCTTCATATGAATGACATGTGGCTTTTGAAGAAAGGTGGAACAAATCCTTTGCATTTGATAACTTGAACTTGATCTGTGAAAGTTGCATTTGACTTCAATTATTGAATGATTGCTTGTAGTTCCTATTGGTAAACTTTGTATAGTTAAACATAAGCAGTGTGTTGATATTTTTTAGAAACAATGTTGTGTATTTCATCTAAGGGAGGTCTTCTTCTTGGTCTGATTTGATTTCTAAGTTGGTAATTAGGAGCTCTTCCCTCATGCTGGAAAAGGTTGCTACGGTGGTGTACTGCAGCAGTTTTTTTTTCTTCTTATTATCAGCAATTAGTTACCCTACTTGCAATTATCACCCTCAATTAGTGACTTGAATATTGGAGGATCTTCTACTTATACCCCTGTATTAGAATAAGAATGTAGCAACATGTGGAGTAAGCAAATTGGAGAACAAGAAAAATACCTCTAAATAGGTACGTGTTTTAAATTTGATTACTAAATAAAGTAATTAAATTATCTATATTTTAATATAAGTTTAAAATTATATATTACATTAATTTTAATATATATATATATACATATATTAAACAATCTAATTAAAATTTAAAGATATGATCTATATTGTATAAATCTAAGAATAAACAATCATTCTAGCATTTGAAAATATAGTTCATTGCCGCTTAAGTATTTAAAATATTAAAGTTTATAAATTTGTTAGAGTAAAATTTTGTGTCACTTTAATTCCATCATCAGAAAAGTCTTCGTTAAAGTAAAAATATGTGTCGATTATATATTTATCGTTATTTTGACTCTTGTACTCAAACACTATTTACTAATTTTAATTTTTGAACTTAATCATTAACTGCTATTTCAATCTCGTAAACTTAATTATTTACTACTATTCCTTAAACTTAACCTTTACAAAAATATTTTGAAGACTATTAACTGGTTAAGTTTACAAACTAAAATCAGATTAAGTAGTAAAACTCATGTAACATTAATTTGAACAAAGATTTTCTAACAGTGTGACTAAAGTGATAAACTCTTTTTTAAATGTTTTTTCAAAATAGACAATAAATTACATTTTCAAAATTTAAAATAATATTTTATTTTTAATGTATTAGAAAGTAAACTTTAAATAGATAATCCAATATCAACTTAATTGATGGTCTGATAATTTAATAAACTCTTGTTACAATAACTTTGAGATCATATATTATAAAATCTTCTTATTTATATTTCCAACATAATTAAATAATAGTTTAAAATATATTTATTTAATTAATTATGAAATTAAATTACATAATTTAATGTATCTCCTACGTATTTATGCTAGAAAGGAAGAATAAAGGTCAGAGTTGTATACTTCTTTATAAAAAGGAAATAATAATTGTTTTGTAATATGCATATGCATATGAGCATTGTTGTCATCAGTGAAAGCTATAGAAAAACTAACGAGTACAAAGCTAAGCATGCCTTCAATGTTAGGCGTGTTTTAGACCGTTATCAGCAACCAATAAATTACATATATTTTAAGTCAATGGTTATGCTTTCTAAAAGTTTCATTTGGTAATTATTATCTACTCATCATTTAATTTGCAATGTTTTACTTATTAATTATCATTTTACTGTTGTAATAATACCATAATCTTTCATTTTTCATTCAATCTCCTCTTCCTTCAATGCTAAAATAATATAGTAAAATTATATATATATATATATAATTATTTTATATGTTTTTAAAATTAAATTGTTTAAAAATTATATATAAACTAAAAATAAATTATTTTTTGAAGTATAAATTTAAATAAAATTATACTCTAAAATATAAGTTTAAATAAGTAGTTTTTATTTTATTTTAAATAAAGAGTACTCAAAATATAAGTCCAAATAAAATTAATATTTTACGCGAGTTTCTCCCATAATTGATGTAATAAAATTGCCTATCGTTATACAACTTCTATATTTTTCACGTTGATTTCTTTTTACCAATTGTGACATAATTTTTTTTTATTTTGTACTAGTGTATATTTTATTAAAAAATTATTTAAATTTTAAAAACTTTTATAGTAGAAATATGACTAAAGAGAATTCAACTTTTATATATATAATATGATTTTTTTAATTTTACTTATTTTTAACATATTACATAATTTAATAAATATTAAAAATTTAATATTTAAGTAAATGAGTTACCTTGCATGTTTTATATATTTTCTTGCGTCTAATCTTAGTTCCTCAACTTTTATCTATCATTATTTTAAGTTCTAAATCAAGAGGAAACCGATGAGAAAATATGAAGAAATGAAATACAAATTTGAGAAAGGAGAAAGTATGAATATTTTCAATTTTTTATTTTTTAAATGAAAACAACTTTTCTAATTTTGAATAGTCAAATTTCTTTCAAAACTTCCTATAACTCCAATATTTTTTATAAATAATATATTTTATCATAAATTATTTTAATTTCTTTATAAAAATAAGTTTTTTTTCTTCTAAAATTTCTCTCTGCAAATTAAAAACATTCCATAGCCAAAGAAAAACACATTTGGCCTCCGGAATACCAGTATGGGTCCAGACTTGCTACACCATTGCTAGTATGAAAAAAATACAACGAAGCCTTTTATTCTTGGAACACTCAAATCACGTGAAAAGTTTCTAGCAATAAACTCTAACAAAGTTAATTTACATTTTTTTTTAGAACTAAATATGTTTTTGGTTCATTTATTTTTAATCTAAATTTTAGACCTCTTGTAATAGGAAAAATATTAAAATAAATCATTATAAATTTTTCTTCTAAGTGGCAAACATATTTTAAATGTGAATTAGAATGTAAAAATATTTTAATAATTTTTTTATTACAAGTATGAGAAAGTATAAAATTTAAATTAAACTCGAAAATCAAGTTCAGATCATAAGAAAAAAAAAGACATATCATTTTTTTATCAGTTGAAGGTAATGTACATGAAATTATAAAATATAAGAAGCCAAAATTACCAAACCTAGTTAGTAGCTCTGAATTAGAGGGTGGTTAAAAAGGAAGAAGTGACTAAAAATGAGGAAAAATGTAGAAACCTAGATCACTTATTGGAGCATGCCGTCATTTGAGAAACTTGTCATCGTCCTTTGTCTCTTTCTCAAGTATGATGCAACTTAGCATGTTTGTGCAGCAAAGAAGAACAATTTATTATAAAAGGAGTGGTTGCTGATGCGAGATGAAGAAGAAAACAAAGGAACAAGAGCCTTAATTAAAATGATGACGTTTTGGTTGCATGCTGAAAATTCAAATATTAAGATGGAAATTAAAAAAGAGAGTATAAGTGATACAATAAAATAAAGTTAAAGGAGTGAAGTGAGTTAAAAAAGTTAATAGGCTAAAATCTACCTCAATTTAGAGGATGAAAATATCAATTAATATTTTCTAATAATATTGTAAAGTATAAGTATATTAGTTGGTATTTCTTTACGCCATTCATATATTTTTAATGGTTAACAGTAAAATTATTTTATGAGTCCTTCAAAATATTTAAGTGATTAAAATTTTTATTTTGGTTCCTAGCTGTGACAACAATAACATATCTAGGAATTAAAAGGAAAAAAATAATTTAAACAAAGTCTTTAAGCTTTTAAAATTTATTGATTTTTTTTTTAGTTTTAAGGATAAATATGCCAAAGATATATAAACACTATTAGATTTAACAAAAAAGACTACATAAATTCAAATTTAATTTAAACCAGTTGACAAATTCTTTTAAGAAAATATTTATATTTGGAATATTCAGACATTATTTGTTTCTCAGCTGTTCTAGAAGACTTGAACCATAGACATCATTAAAGCTTCACTTTAACTAACTTTTTAATATTATTCATATTCATATCTTATAGAATCGATCCTATTTTCGATTTAACAGACGGCCGTTATTGTATGTATTTTTTATTTTTCCAAATATTTATGAATATTTTCTTTATAATTCAGTTTTTTTTTTCCAATTTATGTGAAAGCAAATGTTAACCACACTTTATATTATATAGGTCTTAGGAAACGGTTGTTTCGGACGCAATTAGGAAAAACCAGAAACAGTCTAAGGACACTTGAGTTCCTTCTATTTCTCATGTGTGAGAGCAATATCAGTGTTCTTCCAATAAGCTAATCACACAATTTTATAATCAGTTTAATTAATAATAAAAAATTGACGTTTATCTTATTGTTCTTGTTATGATTGGTTCAATTATTAAGCAATGGTTTATTTTGGGAAATAAAAAAGGAGTAGAAATGTTATTCCTTTATTAGAAAAAGAAATAAGAAAAAGTGGCAATTGAGAAGGTGATGAAGGTAGGGAAAGGCACGAGTGGGGCGTGAAGTGAAGAAAGATGAAAAAGTCCAACTTGTTTTACGGACATAAACGTTTTCAAACATGAGTTTGTAGCGATTCTTTGCCCTTTTTAATTCCTTCCACATCTATGGTCCATACATTGCTTTTGACTTTTTCATTTCTTTACTTATAAATCTCCAGACAACTGCTTTCTAAACCTTCACACTTCTCCCTTTCCACTTGTCTACTCTGCTTTTCAATCAATACACACACCAAACCCTTCTCACAAACCCACCATGTCTTGCTTCAAGAGCAAATACCAAGGTTAGTACCCTTCACTACTCTTCTTCTTCGTTGGATCCTGTACTGTTATCTCGTTAATTACTCCTTATATGATTTGGGATCATGTTTTTTTTTTATCGTTCCTATTTGCACCCAGGACACTTTTTCTTGGTGCTTCAATTTTGTAGTTAATTAGGTTGAGGTGGATCATCTGGGTATGAATTTTTACGTAAAAATATTGATTTTAATTTGATGATATCACCGAATGGAAGAAGATATGATCCAAGTTCAATGATGTTAAATTCATGTTATTGAATAGCATGTATATATGAATGAACAAGATCATTTTTTATTAGAATCGAAGTGTTGTATGTATGTTTGTGTATATGATGGTAAGTTATGAAGAATTTTGCATGAAATGCAGATGAGCTGATTGCAAATGCTGCACACATTGGGAGCCCTGGAAAGGGTATCCTTGCAGCTGATGAGTCAACCGGCACCATCGGAAAGCGTCTAGCGAGCATCAATGTGGAGAATGTGGAAACAAACAGACGCATTCTTCGTGAGCTTCTATTCACTGCTCCTGGTTGTATTGAATGCCTCAGTGGTATCATCTTGTTTGAGGAAACCCTCTACCAAAAGACAGCTGCAGGTACTCATACTCATACCAGGATCCATATCAAATGCAAACACGTCAAGTGATGATGCAAATTCATGATTTTTTTTTCTGTGTGTCACAGGAGTACCCTTCGTGGACGTAATGAAGAAAGGAGGAGTTCTTCCGGGCATTAAGGTGGACAAGGGCACGGTGGAGCTAGCCGGAACAAACGGCGAAACCACCACCCAAGGCTTAGACGACCTCGCCCAGCGCTGCAAGAAGTACTACGAAGCGGGCGCAAGGTTCGCCAAGTGGCGGGCAGTTCTCAAGATAGGCCCAAACGAGCCCTCACCACTGTCCATCCACGAGAACGCGAACGGGCTGGCCCGTTACGCTGCCATCTGCCAGGAGAACGGCCTGGTCCCGATCGTGGAGCCCGAGATCCTGTCGGACGGGCCGCACGACATCCAGAAGTGCGCGGACGTGACCGAGCGCGTGCTGGCGGCGTGCTACAAGGCGCTGAACGACCACCACGTGATGTTGGAGGGGACGCTGCTGAAGCCGAACATGGTGACGCCTGGGTCGGAGAGTAAGCGCGTGGGGGCGGAGGTGATCGCGGAGCACACGGTGAGGACACTGTTGCGAACCGTTCCGCCGGCGGTTCCGGCGATCGTGTTCCTCTCAGGGGGTCAGAGCGAGGAGGAGGCGACGGTGAACCTGAACGCAATGAACGCGCTGAAGGGTAAGAAGCCGTGGGCGTTGACATTCTCGTACGGAAGAGCCCTGCAGCAGAGCACGCTGAAAGCGTGGGGTGGGAAGGACGAGAACATTCCGAAGGCACAGGCAGCGTTGCTGGTGAGGTGCAAGGCCAATTCCCAGGCCACGCTTGGGACTTACAAGGGTGATGCCAAGAGCGATGGCGCCTCTGAGTCTCTTCATGTTAAAGATTATAAGTACTGAGAGAGACAGAGAGTTGCAGGATGTTATAAGGCTTCGTTTGTTTGCTTTCCTTCCTTCCATGCACTGTTGGACGGTGCCGTTTTGTAGGGTTTTTGTATGGAGCTTTTTCCATGCTCAGTTGTTATAGGACGTACTGAGAATAATGATATTGGCCTCCTCGCCGTTTACTTTTTTGTATTAAAAGACCAAGAGAATATATAACTATTTCTCTCGCCTTTTCACTCTGTTGTCTCTGTTTCTGTTTCTGTTTCTTCTCCACGAATACAAGACAGCTTCATCGTCTCTGTTTTTTTTTTTATAAATATGTTTTGTCATTGAATATCGATGTCTTTATGTGATCGATTACTTGCATCTTGGTTTTGTGCCTGAATTTCGATGAAAACTTAATTGGGTAACTTAATAAAAAATAAATATAATTCTTTTAATATTAATTTAGACTAATGATTTTAATAATTTTCAGTTTAAGTGAATAAAAATATTATATAAAATTAATTAAGGATACTTATAGCACAACATCACAATGAATAGTTTAGGAAATTTAGCCTAGAAATGTACGTGATTGTAAGTAACTAATGTAAATATAGTAAAAACTTTTTGAAAAACAAGAAAAACACTAAGAAGTGATGAAAGCTTTTCACATACTTAATTTAATATTTTTTTTTCTTAAGAGTTAGTTACAATAAAAAAATAATGCAAAAATCACTTAAATTTCAAGTCTAGTTTTTGTTGTTCCATTTTAATCAATTAAAATCGCGAGGTGCCAAAATCTTTACATCTCGTATCTTAAAATCAAATGACACGAAATCAAAATTATTATTTTTGAAAACTGTGAAATACTCTAACCTAAGATTAAAAAAAATTCTTGGAGTCTTATTGTTTTAATTTTTTATTCAAATAATTAGTTTAAGAAGCTCACATTATAACACATTAAACCAACTAGACTCTTGAAATAACGTGTTGCTAACATTTTATATATTAAACGTTCTTTATCATCAACTAAAATTTATTAGAAATTATAAAATTATCTGGATATCACTTCTTATGTAATGAACTCCTATTCACAATGTTGTAGTTTGTAATGAATTTTAATCCATAATAAAAGTGTGTTAAAGGATATATTTTGTGAGTACACCTCAATTTAATTATATGAAAAACCTAAGTTGATGTTTAGAGATGGTTAAAACAAAATTTTTGGTAGCATTAAAATGAATATTCAGTGTCTCTAGTATTTGAGCACAGTGACCATTGTGAAGAGCATGGGATGGTTTCTGAAAATTGGGGTTCCAAACATGAAAAAATCCTTTTCCGGTTTTATGTTTAACAAAAAGAAAGGTATAGTCCAATTGCCCCATTTTTGTGTGTAGATAGTTCAAAAGTCAGAAACAAAGGCCACAAGAGGTTATCCATTTAGCGAGTTTTCTTCCTCACCTCCATACCTTCTTTCTACACTTTCATACAATCTTCTTACACCTCCATATTTTTTTTTATAAAAAGTCAAATTTACCCTTAATGAAATTAAAAATTAAATATAAATCCATGCACCCTCCCTCATTTCAAATTCTATAGTTTGGAAGTCATGTATAAATCTAAAAAATAATTTCAAATTGTAGAATTTGGAAGCTAACTTTCTATTTTGACTTCTATAATTTCAAAAGTTATTTTCGAATCCGAAAATGACTTTTGAATTATAGAATTAAAATAACTTACTTCTCCACCACACGCCACCATTAATCACAAAAAAATACTTCCAACTACCATGAACCATTAGAATCCACCACAAACTATCACAGTAAATCTTAATGAAATTATTGAAAATTTCACATCTCACTAAAAATTAAAATTAAAACATTTCATAGTATATAAGTAGTTAAACTACCTAACATGTTAAATTTTTTATAAAAAACTAGTGGGCACACAATCCGCATTTTTTTTTATATAATTAAATATAAAATTTAATCAAATTAAATAATATATTATTATTTGTGTTAATTTTTTATTACTTATATTTATATTTATTTTTAATTAAATATGTTTAAAATAAGATAAATAAAAAAGATGAAATATGAAGAAAATTAGCAATACACAATTTCAGAATCTCAACATTAGGGTTTTTGAAGCATTGAGGAGACGGAAGACCTAGTGAAGTGGCGGTGATGAAATATTGAGGAGACGGAAGAACAACAATACAGTTTTAGAATCTCAAAATTAGGATTTTGGAGACATTAACATGTTTTTATATTATTTCTCTCAGAGTTCTCTTATATATCAATTTTTCAGAATCTCAAAATTAAGATTTTGGAGACATATGTTTTTATATTATTTCTCTTTCACAATTTTTTTATATATCACTCTTTTGCCTAAAAACTAGTAACCGTCCATAAATCCATATTTCACCCCTCTCTCTCCACTCTTTCCTAATATAAAAGGCATCAATCTCTTCATTTTCCTGTCAGTTAAGTGAGAACAAATAAAATAAAATTTTAAAATTAAAAATATGCTTATTTAATAAAAAGAATATCAGTTTAAAACAAAAAAAAAGTAACCAATCTCTCTACTCTCCTGCCAGTTAGGTGATAACAAAAATTAACGTAGTAGGTGAGAACAAATAAAATATTTTACTTCCAAATGATACTCACAAAAAATGGATCTTTAACAATAAAAGATTTTCATTTATGACATCAAAATATATTAATTATTTATTTTAAAACCTTAATAATCAACACCATTTTTAACACCCTTTTTCTATAAAATCCCAAACTAACTGCGAATAAAAAAAATTAAAAAAACAAATTATAAATTTGTATCTATTGATTTTATTTTATTTTGTTAAATTCTTTTTGTTTTAAAAAAATAAAATCTACTAACCGTTTCTGTTACACAACAATTAAATATACACATTTTTATATTACAGAAATATTGAACAAAAATAATTTAAAAAATGAATGATCCCATTAGAACTCAAATCAACTCAAAGATAATATTTTTTAAAAAGGTTGGTATATAGTTAAGGAAAATGAGAGAGAGACGTAAATAATAAATTATTATAAAAGAACGAAAAAAAAGATAAAAAGGGAAGAGGAGAGAGAGACTAAATAATAAATTATTATAGAAGAACCAACAGAAAGAATAAAAGATAGAAAAGGAAAATAAGAGAGAGATGTAAATAATAAATTATTATAGAAGAACATTATTATAGAAGAACGAATGAAAAAAAAAAGATAGAAAGGGAAGAAGAGACAAAGATGTAAATAATAAATTATTATAAAATAACGAACTGAAACAAAAAAAATTAGAAAGGGGAGTTGTTATGGCATTAGTAAGCGGCAATAGCGTGCACCGATTGAAGAGGAGTAGCGTGCACCAATGATCGAGTCACGGAGTTGCGCCTGTCTCCCTTTCAATTAGGTGTCTGACTCAGTGATGATACCTCTGAATTGCATATGTTAAGCCTTCTTTCCAATAACTCCATGAGAACCATTCTTCGTCTTCGTCACTCTCCGTTAAGAGGAAACATACTAACAAAAAGAAGGAACATATAGAAGAACATTTCTCTTTCTTTCGCCTTCTTCTTATTATCCAAAAGTAAAAGTAATAATTTCTTCTGAGAAAGTTGAGTGTTAGTGACTTAAAATAAGGAATTAAAGGGGGAACAATATTAAAGGACTTAAAATAAAGAGTTAAGAGTTAAATGAGAATCGTGGAGGTTAACCCAAGAAGTGGGGAGTTAAAATATTTATGAAAGAAGTTAAAAAGAAGATGTTACATTTCAAAATTGTTGCCACTACTTTGGTCACTACTCATGTTTCCTAATATTTGTTTCTCTCTCATAATTTTAAAATAAATCATATCTTACAATTCAAAATCGATAATTTATTTCAAATATTTTTAAAAAGTAGAAAATGACGCAATAACCAAAATAATAAAATAAAACCAAATATTAATCTAAGGATAAAATAGGAAAAAATTTGAGATCAGTTAAAGAGTGAATCCCTATATATAAGTATAGATAAATAAAATATTAGTAGTGACAAACCTCACGAATTAACGAATTAATTTTATAAGATTTCGTTGGAGTTTTAATATAAACTACCAAATACTACAACATTTACAGTAAAACAGTAGCACAAAACACCACTTAACCACTAACATCATTCACCTTGAAGAAACCTAAAAGTATTTACATAAGGGTAGTTTTGAAATGAGAAGAATTATAGAAGTGCATGAAGAAAGTATTGAGGTGCAGGAAGAAAACATTCCACTAGGGTTCTTGTTTGTATTGTGCGAATGAATAGGTTTGAAAGTGGTAGGGACTAATGAGTGTAAGGGTAGTTGTTTTCGCGAAGATATGGATGAGGTTTTGGTTGACAGTAGTAGATACTATGAGAAGGATAAGTCCCTCTCTACTCAGAACCTGATGCCAGTTTTTCATTATTGCCTCTCAATTCTCATCAAAATTTATTGCCTTCTACGCCCAACAATACTTAAACCTCCTGCAACACTCCTTCATATAAGGTTTTCAGTTAGTCATCTCTTAGGACATTAAATATACAAGTTACATTTTTTTAAGACAATAGGTTTTTAAATTATTTAATAATTTGTAAATCGGTTTTTATATTTTTAAAATATTTTTTCCATTATTTTTAACCATAATATTATAATTTGATAGTTTTTTAATTTAAAATGTTATTTTTAGAATAATTTTAGTCATTTAATATATATAAGAAACCCTCTCTCTTTGTTTTGAAAAAAAAAAAAACTAAACACGTGACTTGTTTACTAATTTTTTTTAATATTTTTTCTCCTCGTATTAGTAACGAAACCAAGTAAAGATGATGCTTTTTGCTATATTTTCTTTCTCTTTGGTATCTTCGATTCATCCACCAATAATTGGATTGAAGAAATCATGTGATATATTCGTAAGAAAATTATAGAAAGGGACATAGAGAGAGAATAATGAAATACATTTATTGTTTCAAAAACCGTATTGACTTTCTTAACTAAAACTTTGGTTTAAAAAACAGAGAACGATTTAAAATAGATGAAAATCAAAAGCAAAATAAATAAATAAATAAAATCTCATAATAGTACTTATAATTGGTGAAAGAATAAAAAAGTGAATCCATTTTATATAAAAATGCTCAAAACGTATCAGTGTAAAATAGTAACCTGTATAATACTCATATTCTGGGTTCACATTTAAATAAAAAAATGTCTTTTAATAAATCTGATTTGTTCATGTTACGTATATGTGACAGGAGATTAAGAGATTACCCCTTCCTGGTCCGTGCGGTCCGTGTAAAAAGAGTTCAGATTTAAACCCCAAAACAAACACGAAATTTGTTCCATATGGGGTTGGTTTGATGTTTCTTACAGGGAGATTTTGGATATGAAAAATAGAAAAGTTTGAGAATAGTTTCGAATTTAGATATAAACAGTGAATGTGCAGTTAAGTTAAATGCAGAGAGAGGTGAAATAAAAGTAGAAAATGTGTGTTTTGGAGGTAATTAACGTTGAGAGAAAGAAGGAAGAAAGGGTTGTTGGAGAGATAGGGAAAAGGTGAGAGAGAAGTCAAAGGAAAAGGGTGTGACGATGGATGGTGCTGGCAGTTTGTCTCCCCAGCCCTGTGGGGCGCTTCACTTTTGCAGGAAGCTTCTTTACTCTTTCCCAGGTCCGGACACTGCCTGTCCAGAGGAGAAGGAGGGTAACATTATAACGATAATAATAATAATTACACCTATATATATCTAATGCATGTGTATTTTGTTCTTGTTTTTGTGGTATAGCTATAGTGATAGTAAACCCCTGCTGCTCCTCCTGCCAGTACCCTCTCACCCTTATCATACAACAAAACTTTCCACTGCACAATTTCACTTTGTCCTACCCTCTTATTTATCTTTCTATGCACTGCAAAACTTAAATAAAATTCTTGTTTTTTATTTTCAATCTTCATCTTTGGTGGGGACTAGATCGCTTTCACCACTCTGTAATGGATCAATGCTCCATTCACATCTTTATGCCATTTTTATTTCAAAACATATCTTTATTAATTATCGTATTACCCTAAAACATCTTCACGTTCTAAAACCTGTTTATCATTTGTTCCAGGATAGTGCATGGTTAAAGAAGTAAAAGAGAAAAATGTATCGAATTATGATGGCTCTATGGTGGGAATTTTTTTTTTTTTTTATCTTTTTCAGACACAGATTTCGATCCCTTTATAAGAAAATTCACATGGTAGACATGTATGGAGACCTGACACTGACAATAATCGTGATTGGATCATTTGCGATTTAGATATTTATACAATGATTCTCTGGGTTGCATGTCATATTTTTTTAGGTCTGTAATCTAACATGTCAGCCACGTCATAAAACAAGAAAATAATATACAGATGCCATTTTCTTTTAATTTCTAAATAAATAGTTAACTGATATGATAATTATATATCTTAAAATGGATTAGAGGTGGAGAAAAGATAATGCAATTTTAAAATTTAATTTATATTTAAATGGGAATCCCCAAAGGGAAGCTTAGAAGTGATGTGTGCATAGTTTTACTATATGAATGTGTTTGATGATTGATATATAAATAGTAACCCTAAACGTATGGGCAGAGAAGAGAGTGAAGGGCAGGAAGGTAAAATGAATGAATTGCGCCGTGTTGTGGGGCTTTGTTTGACAGTCAAATAGGAAGGACCACAAAATATATATAACTGTCGAGTGTATCGCTGGAGAATTACTATGCTGTGATGTATGGCTTTTTTGGGTATGTGCTGCAACGTGTTGCTGTATGATATTGATGGATCCTTGTGCACAAACCTGCTAACTGTATGCTCATTAATTTGCACACTCATCAAGATCAGTACATCATATTCCTGAAGAAAGATCGCTCTTCCTACACATACATGTTTATCTGTGTGTGTGTCTAAAATCTCAGTTGCAGTGTACTTAAGACAAGTATTACACCACACAACTTCTTCCTCACAATTTTCCTAACTATCCATAATTAATCAATGCACAACGTATAATATTCATAATAACACTTCAATCACTCACCATCATTTGGGTGCAGATCCAGTTGTAAAAATGCACCATTAGCTAGGTTTTTTCTAGTAAAACACCAAACGGATAAGACTTTTTTCTTATATTTCAGACCAAGTTTCAAGACAAAATTCTAACAAAGCTTGGTTTCCAATCTAATTCAACTCAAGTGTAAACAAATGTTTTTTTCAATTTTACCTTTTTAACATATGTTCAGGCTTTCAAATCCAAAACCAAACGTGAATTAACTCTGTGGTAATGCAATGTTGTTTTGCGCATAATTATATATATTTATTTCTGCAACCTGTATAATTACATGAATTTCATTGCCAACACTCTTAGTTTATTACAGATTTATAGAATGCCGAAAGTATAGATAAACTAGCATAACTTCATTAGTAATTAGTAATCTTGAATCTATAATACTGTATTAAATATTTAAAGATAAATTTTACTTTTTAAAATGTTTCGTATTTAACATGATCAAAACTATCTCTCATGAAAAAAAATCTGAAGTTCTGTAAAAGAGTATTGAAGATAATCCAGTATATATATATACATACATACATATATATATGTATATATATGTATATATATATATGTATATATATATGTATATATATACATATTTATGTATTTATATATACATATTATGTATATGTGGGCGCGCGAAAAAGGTTTTATATATCAGACCATAAAAATAACAACTTAAAAGTTTGATAACTGTTTTACATGAGCATGGTAAATTAAATTGTTGAGATATATTCCTTGTTGATTTGCAAAGTGAATAAAGTTAAAAAGAGAAGAAGAAATCATATACGACCATTTACTCCCGAATATGAGCATTTGATTTTGCTCTAATTTTCAATCCAAAAGCTCTTTCGTAATAGTAAAACTTGGGACCTGGTTTGATTCCTGAACAAGCACATTAATCTCCTTGTTCGTACAAATATTTACTGAAGAATAAAGGAAAAAAGTTACTACATCAATTACCCACTTTCAGTACACATAAAAAACCTGCACTATTTGAGACAAAGCTACTCAGAAAGAAGCACGAGGGAAAATAGTAAGCAACACTGATATACAAATGTCGTCGAAGGTGCAACATAGCAGGTAATACAATTTTGATGCGTTGAAGAAAAAGAAACTAACCTGAAATTGGTGTCATATTCCGACACAGCCTCCCTCGCTAAAATATAAATTGAAGCCATTATTTTTCTCCTAAATTCCCCACATATATATATATATATATATATAGATTAAGATTGACCATCTAAACATCATCAATCTCTATACATAAACCCTCAGTTATCTCTTGCTTAAACGATGCACGCTAGATCGTCACGGATACTAGGCTGTCAAATATCTGTGCTTTCTTACACGAGTCATCACACTACCCATATATTTCACTCAATGGTTTTGGTTTTCTTTATTGAGCTTTAGGCCGTAGTTCTCCCACAAGTTTCCACTCTCGGTACTCATCAAGAAGGGGAAGCAACTATCAGAGGGATCAACATTTCCAGCATTGGATTTTGAAGGTAAAGAACTATTATTTGTTTGTAGCCTCTCAATCTCTTTCCCTTGATCACTGATATCATCACAATAGGCATTTCCTTGGTCGTATAAGGAAGATTGTCTATGATCATCGTTGTTCTTGAAGTAAAAGCAGCTTCTAGAGTTTTCCTTGCACTTCTTGCTATCTTCCTTATTGTCACCCTCCCTTGGATAGTTACTGATACTTTCCCATTTCTCTTTGCACATCAAAGCACTCCTTTCGTAGCCAAAACAAGCCATTTTGGTTGCTACTACATCCCATGAAACCTCTTCTGAAATTTCACTATATGGAAACCTTGTCTCTATCTCAGCTCTCAGCTGTTGAAGCCTTGTGATTTCAGATTCTGGCCACCTATCAGCACCTCTGATAACATTGCTGCTGTTTAACATTATACTCTCATCTTCATTATTCTGGTTTTCACTATGGTTTTGAACTTCAGCAGCCGTTATATTTATACCATCATTGGGAGTTTCGGCCTTCATTATTTCTCTTCCAGTCAGCTTTTGTAAAGCCTCCATTAGAGCAGCATCCCTGGCTTCAATCCATGCTCTCTCTTTGGCCCAAAACTCTTGCTCCCTCTCTAACCTGTTTGCCTCTTGTTTCCTCCATTCTTCCTCTCTTAACATCCTCTCCTTCTCCTTCTCTTCCAGTGTCTTCACCAGTTTATCCAACCACTCCTTCTGCTTCTCCACAAGCTTCCTCATCTGCGAGTCAATGAAATCTTTTATCTTCACCTTCCAACTCCTCCCACTGTTGCTCTTTCTCCTCTTCTCTATGGACTCATTCTCCATGCTATGGTGGTCATTGTCATCATCAGATGATGTTGTATCAAAGTTAGTGGAGTTGGTGAGGCTGAGGCTATCACAATTCTTGCTATTGTGAGACTGAAACTTATCTTGATTGGTCTGGGAGGGGGCATGGCTGCTTGCTTGAAAATGAATGCTGCCAACAACATTGGTTTCTGGGACTGAAACTGTGCTACTATTTTCTCCATATAAGGCTTCAAGTTGACGAAAGAATCTGTAATGCTTCCCATCATGCCTTCCCGCCTTACCATCTTTTGTCTTCTTGTAATATTTGTACAAATTCTCAAACTTCTCCCTGCACTTTTTCCCACTCCTTTGATATCCATGTTCTTCAGACATGATCCTGAGATCACCAGCACAATCAAAAGTGAAATGGGTGTGGAAGACATTAAACAGGAAAAGGCTACAAGAACTATTGTTGAATAGAACCCTAGTTCTCAAAGAAACAGCCCTCCCTCGATCCTCCCATGTGACCACGAACTTTGGCATTTAATTAATAATTCTATGCAATGCCATGCAGTGACGTTTTTAGGTTCTTGGTACCTAGTTATAGCAAGCATAACAAAGCATGCGACACTGCAATTGCCACATAAGTGAGGCTTCGAAGGAAGAGCCTCGGCTTGGTGTCATTTCATACGATAGTATCAGAAGACAGGTGCAAATGCATTGGAATGGTCAATGAATTTTCAACAACCAAAAACAAATAATGAAACAAAGGGAACCAAATCTTGCACCTAAAAGATGGGTACAAAATTTCAAAATGCATAACCAGACTGTGATGGAAACCGTACTAGAATCGGTATACTTACATAAACTTAATGCTTTTGAGTACATGATCAATAGTCGCAAATTGAATATACAACTATATATATATATATATGTATAAACAGCTTCTGCACACAGTATAGTCATTTCCCACGAAAGAGAAGGTTAACAAAATTAATGCATTCCGCTACATGTCATAGTTTCCAAAACTCCCAACGACAAAATTAACGTCAAGTCCATCCATGTCATCTCACAATTAACTAAATCGCGGAAGCACCACATGTGCATCCAATTTAGTAGGTTGCCCTTATCTTTTCTTTTTTCTTTCCAAAAATCCAAAACAGACTACACCAAACTTATCATTTTAAAATTCTCAACTCGAATCTATAGAAATTGAAGAGAAAAGTAGGTACTATCAAAGCAGAAAGAATTATTAAATCTACTATATAACTCTGTAATTTATATAGATTTTACTAGCAAAAAATATAATAAAAAACTTCTCTTGAAACCTGTAATTAACTTATGCACTCTATCAACACTTCTAGAAAGAAAAACGTAAATTTAATTAAATTTCTATAATAACCTAAAATCAACTTATGCAGTGAAGTTGAAGAAGTTAAGCAATAGAGTTTGTGATTAACTTATTATGGAGAAGTTAAAGGAAGGAGATGATAATAAAGTTAAATAGTGTACCTGGAGACTTCATCCCACAGGGGTCCTTTGTGATTAGCCTCTTTGAATTTAGGGTCCAAGCGAGATCTGATCTCAAGGAGAGTGAGGGTCTCTTGTCTGGGCCATCTTCCAGTGGAGGGGTCTCCACCGATGCAACCTGCACCCTCGGCATCAAAGGTAGGTGGAGTGGGTAGAGTCATGGTGGCTGCTGCTGCTGCAGCAACAGAATCATGGGGTGTGGAAGCGAAGTCGTGAAGGCTAGGTGGCATTATGTCACGACCGAACATCATGACCTCGTAGTGTTGTTGATGGTGTTGGGGAATGGGCAAGGGTGTGAGATTCCGGTGGCCGGGGAAAAGCTCGACCGTTGGGTGCGGCGGCATGGAGGGGTAGTTGTTGTTGTTGGAGGTCCTCGGCCCATTGACGACTTGCCTGAGATCGTTCACGCCAAAGTGGTGTTGATGCTGATGCTGATGCTGATGTTGATGCTGATGGTGGTGGTGGTGATGGTGATCTTCCATTTCCATGAATGGGACTTGAGAGAGAAAGAGGGTGTGATGAATTGGAAATAAGGGGGGAGAGAGAGAGGGGAGAGTGGTAGAAGCGGCAGAGTCGGATCCTGTCGTGCACGAAAAAGCTCAAAATTTCAGCTGAGGACTATGGTCCCATCCCATGTCCAAGTGTATGCTTGTGATGTTGTGTGTGTATATGTATGAGAGTGAGACTAAGAGAGAGAGAGAAAGAGTGTGACACTGTGTGTGTTTAAACTATAGTATATAGTATTAGTGTTGGAGTGTTTGGGTATGTTATCTGTCTATTTGGCCTTTCGAAGAACAATGCTGCTTCCTTCTGTGTCTTTGTTCAGAACAGTATGGAGAGTGGGGTTCAAGTGCTTGGGAGGAGCCAGCAAAAGGGTCTAAGCCCTAAGCCACCAACACAACAAGAATATATGTGTGTGGCCTATCACTTTGGAGGGCCACAAAATATTATTAAATCTTAATCAACTCTTTAATTCAATAATTTATTAAGATTATTCAAATCATAATCTAAATTCCACTTCTTTTCGCCGACCATCTGATCCTCCAACTAAACATGTGTACGGACAATTTTCTATTCAACATTCAAATCTTAATTTCTCACTAATCTCTTATTTACTTCTATTTGTTTTATATGAAACTGGTTGTTTCAGCAAATAATTCCCCTTAACCATAAGTTAAATTATTTTTTAAGCAATAAAGTTTCGCGTAAAATAAAATATCTATTACTTTTTTTTAAAGTAAATCAATTTTACATTTGAACTATTAAATTATGCAATATTATACATACATATATATATATATATATATATATATATATATATATATTGTTTACTTAAATTTCAAAGATAATATATAACACATCAAAATAAAATGAAATATAAATATATTTTTAAATTTATAAACACTATGCATACGATATATTTTTAAAAGATCTAATATCTAACAATTTAGTTTATTTTTAAAAACTATTTAAAGGAAATCTTTTTATTTACTTTGATATATATATAATGTATGTATTTAGTATCTAAGGAAAGTGATAAAAATAAATCCTTTTAATAATATTTGTTTTTGCAAAATTTTCTATAACTATTTCGTAATCAGGATTTTTAAAAACCTGGTTTCAATAAAAATAATAGAGTAAAGATTATTTAATCTATTTTATGAAACTGTAAATCACAATAGAATTTTAAAAAAAAATGATATTTCAATAAACTTCTTCTTTAATAGATGAAATGTTTTAAGATCTATAATTATTAAACATATCCGCTCTTCATTTTTTAAAATAATAAATTAAATAATGAAAATACCACTTTATTGATATTTTATTAATTTATTATTCTCTTGATTTTAACATATATATATATATATATATATATATATAAATGTGTGTGTGTGTGTATTGAGGGGTGGAAATGAATGAAAGCTTGAAATGAGGGTCCTAAAAGTGGGATGACGAATGGAAGACAGCAAGTTTGCATTGCTGACGCGTGTATAGTGTCTCGGATTCTACCTTTTTCATTTATTTTGGTAATCATTCACTACAAAAAAAATTCTTTCAATTTATTTTTAAATAAATACTTTTAAACAATTTGTTTAACTTTCCCCTTACTTTTAGTTTAAAAAATATTTTGTGGAATCTTTTTAAAGTTCTTTAACTTCAAGTTAATAGGATTGTTTACAGATAATTTATACTAAACATTCAAAGTCTTAATATTTTAAGTAGTTACAAAATTATTATAATTTTAAAATCTATGAATTTAAGATAAATCTTACTTCTAGTTGTATAAAAAAAGTGTCAAATACGTTATTACAATATTTAATATATATATATATATATTGAATATTTTTGGGAATTTTAACTAAAATTTAAATACACTTTAATTTTCTCTCTCTTAATACTACCTTATAAAAATAAAAAAATATTAGCAAAAATTAAATTTATATTCAAATTTTATTTTTTATGTTGAAATTTAATTATTAGAAATAATTTTTTGGCAAAAGAAAATATTATAATGGTGTGTCTCTATATATAAATATTATAGCAAATGTTCAGGGGAGCATCACGGGCAAGCAACTACAAGCAAAAAAGAAAAACAAAGTTTATTCTTGTTTTATGTTGTTTTGTTAATGGGTTAATTATAACAGATTAAGTTATAAACTATTATGGGTCTTTTGAGAAAAACAACAAGTCCTTATATGACTATAAAGTCTGTGTTGAATGCACTCACTTTTAAATTCGTTATAGTTAAATATGATAAAAAAGATAGTATTCTTGATAGAGTATGATCAATGAGAATTTAGTTTTAACAATTTGATAACTCATATAAGTTTTAACTTGGTCTTTATATTATATTATATTATATTATATATATATATATGAGTGCCTGTGTGAGTGCAATGGTATGTTGAAATTTGGACTTAATACATTAAAAGCTCTATGAATATTAAGTGCAACATTCATAATCAAGTTTAGAGAACATGTGTAAAAGTTGAAGCTGCTCAAAGGCCAGAAACAAACTCTCAAGAAATATCTTCTTCCAATGCTTTATTAATGAAAATTGTGTGGTATGAACTATATAGCACATATACAGATACTATCACTGACACGATACGGACACAGAAATACATATAATTTATAAAATATAGAATACGAGAACACGGATCTATATATTATATAATTTTAAATTATATAAATTGAAAATAAATATTTATGTGCAAAAATATGTTTCTGATTCTTTTGGGAGCAGGAATATATTTTTCATGACTGGTTAAAGAATTTGTTCCTTATTTTTATAATCATAATAAAAATTTATACAATAAATTTGAGTTTTTAAAAAATTATTGTATTTATACCTTTTAAAATTGTGTTAGAATCATGTTAGAATTTTTAAAAATCTAACAAATATTTTTTGATTTGAACACTTCACCGATAAGTGTCCTACGAGTATAGTATGAATGTCGACACCAATACATGTGTCCGACACAGATACGCCCATTTAAGAGAAGTGTCTGAACCTCTAACTATTAATTGGGTGTTTATTTAAATTAAAGAACATAAAATATCATCATTCATGCCTTTGAATTGCTCGCTTGAGACTAAAGAGTTAGACAACACAATCCATCATACAACCGGTGCCTATGTTCTGTTCACTCAATAATTCAATTCTACCAGAGTAGTTATGAACTAGAATTTCGAGGCTGAAATGCAAATTGAATTTACAAAGAGTTGTTACTAGTGCAAAAAGATTACTCCTTATTAAGGGCGCGTTTGCGCTTAAATGCATTTGTAAAAAACGCGGTGGCCTTTTTGAAATTAATTTGATTTACAAGTGCGGTTTTTCATATAACCGCATTTGTAAATTATTGGACATTGATTTACAAATGCGGTTATATGAAAAACCGCACTTGTAAATCAAAGCCCAATGATTTACAAATGCGAATAAAGTAAAACCGCACTTGTAAATCAATGTGCATTGATTTACAAGTGCGGTTTTTCACATAACCGCATTTGTAAATCAATGTCCAATGATTTATAAATGCAGTTTTACGTTACAATCGCAGTTGTAAATGCTTTTTATCCTTAAAATTTGAAGCGCGCCACTCCAGTTTCACACTTTCACTTTCTTTTCTGCTCTAGCCTTCGTTTTCACTGTTGATCTTATTTTTAGAGTTATAACCATTATATATGACATGTGTGACTCTTTGTATTCTAATAAGAGTTTAGAATTTAATCAAAAGTTTATTTCACATTCTAATATTGTAAAAAATAATCATTCAAAAATTATTTTAGAATAAAATGTGATATTATAAAATAAAAATATTTTTAGTGTCAAGTAGATATAAGTGTTGTCAATATCAATATCCCATATTCTTGAAAAATATTAGAGTACTTATCCATTACTCCATAATATGTATTTGTAATTTATATTATTTTTATTTAAATTATAGATTACATATATCAAATATAAGAAATAATAATACATATGTTTAAATAAATCTATTAAATTGATAAATTAATATAAATATTAATTTTTAACTTATTAAAATAAAATATCATAAGAAAAAAAAATATGTGGAAACACAGTGCATAGTGAATATGTTTGTTAGTAGAAACTAATGTTTATGCATTGGAATTGATATTTAAATATAAAATTGTATAATTCAACTCCAATTATTTTGTTAGCCACATTCCTTGTATATTAATAATACTTAACTCAACATTTAATATATATACATATATATATAATATAACATTAAAAAATAATTAAATAACAACTAATTTTTTAAAATTAAAAATAATTAATTAATCTTACAAACTAAAAAATTATTAATATTTAAAATAAATTTTATTATTAGTTAATAAAAAATTATAAATTAATTTTTAAATTGGTATCTAATATTATTAATATTTCACTATTTTATTTTATATTTTAAATTATTTTTTTAATAACTAATTTAAAATTTAAAATAATTAATAACTAAAACCTTCTACACATTTCTATTAGATAATTTATCCGTCATTGTTAAAGATCTATTATACATAATTTAGAGTGAATTATCATTATAATTACGTTATTTAAAAGAAAAACGAAGGTTACGTGTTAAAATTTATAAACTAAGTTATGCCATATCTTTCACAGAGAAAAAAGGGTACGATCATAATAAAGCTTTACTTTAGTTGAGTCTCCCAGTAAATCTCTTGCATTGTGACATCTTCAATGGTCCAAAGGGCCAATATAATGCTTTGAATAATGGTGGAAAAAAGCAACTTTTCATTCTATTTTTTTTTCCAATTGAATGTAACTTTTGGGAATTACTGAAGCACCCCATCTCTTACGCCCAAGATACATGTGCACTTTTCCTCCAAGCTATTGATTTCTATATGCATATACGCTGAATCTTAATATAAATATAATTATTGTTTTTTTTTATTCTCACTTTCTTTCTCTATTTTTCTTTTATTTCAATTATATAAAAAACTAGTAAATAATAATAAATTTAAAGACTAAAAATAATTAATCATTAAAATATTTAAAATAATTTATATTATTAATAAAAAATTATAAAATAATTTCTAAATTAATATCTAATATTATCTAAACTACTTTAAATTTTAAATTATTATTTAATTAAGTTAGTAACTAATTTATAATTTAAAATAGTTAGTAGTTAAAATAATATCTAATTTAATTAATATAATTACTAATTTTTTTCTTAGTCTAATAATTTTCTTAATAATATATTATTAAAATAATTGAATTCACAACTATATATCATAATATGAAAAAGTACATTTTTCATATTTTTTAAATACAAATGTAAATGTGAAGTAACAAACTATAAAAAAACATAGATATTGGAACACCCCAAAACTACATTTAATTATTACAATATAAGTTTTACATGTTTCTATACAAGCTTAAAGTTTTTCAAAACATTCCTAATACATGATTAGAGCTTATATAAATACAAATATTTATCATATAAGGTTCAAAACAACATTCTAAAACCCTCAAGACCCTTCGATACCTATATGATCATCTGCTCATGTATGTAGTACCGTCATCGCAGTTCACAACACAACAAGAAAAGTAAGGGTAAGCTAATGAAAAGAAATTTCATAACATACTTAATTAATGCAAAAAAAACCAATCAGACTAATAATTTATAAACATTTCTTTAAATGTTGTCATATAAAATTTCAATACCAATTCATATTTATTTTTTATTTTTATTTTTTTTATCAGCAAGAAACAACTAAATTAAAACGGTCCACTTAAGGGGTGGTCCAACCCTCATACAGAGTAAGAATGAACAAAAGTACATTTCCATCTACACACCTAAATCATATGAATTTCATCATTCATATAGACCACACACGAATCTATTTTCAATCACAATCATTGAATTTCACTTTATAACACTTTGATTTCATTTCAATCACACTGACTATACATGAATTCATCGTCTTCCGGAAGACTCATTAAGTACGACCCTACTAGAGACTAACATTTAATTCATACATCAAGGATCAGGGTAAGTTCAAATATCCACCTATATCTTAGTCTATATGACTTAGATCATCACTAATGATCTTTGTTAAACATAGGTTTTTCATACTTAATGTACTATCAAACAACAACTCATACATTATCCCAAATGTATGACATCAATTTCATACAATTTTCATCATTCATATATAATACGTATCATTCAATCACGTAACATTTAAAAATTCATAACAATAACTTTTCTAACATCAAAAACAATATTTAACTTCCAAACTATTAAAATCTAATATTTATACACGTTCACACAACATAAAATCAAACAATTTTATCAAATAACATCACTGTAAGAGAAATTGAAACTTGGGACCACGTTCCATCTATATCCAGATCTTCTAACCTGGAATACTATTGAAAGTTAAAGTTAACTTCCTTACCTTAATTGTTTACTTTCCAAGCCACCTCTAGAATTTTATCTCCTAAGTCTAGACAAGTTTCAATATATAAGGGCTTAATGCAAGTTATCCAAATATAACAGAAATTCAATATATAGTAAAATAAGTTATTGATCCCACCAAGTTGATGACTAAATTGTAAGGAAATACAGAGAATAAAGGACATTTAGAACAAAAATGAACTTACTTTGTTTGAAGGACTGATCGAAAAAAATTGTTCCTTAACTCCTGAGGTGCAACGTGGTGTGTTAAATCAATATTAGTTAATTTTAGCTTTAATAGTATCAATTTACTCAAATTTAAAATTATTGGCTTAACCGAGTGTAATATTGTTGAATTAATTGATTTTAATAGTGTGGCAATCAAGGTCAACCTTATAACATGTTTTTAATGTCATATTTTAAAGAATAAAAAGTTGATGCTATGTATTATTTAGTGAGTTTTTACCTACTCTAATAACCAATTTGTTTATAGTGAGTGCACTCTAAATATTTCGTCAATTAATAACATTGTTAAAAATATAAGAAAAAATTGAAATTTTCAGTTAAATTACTAAATATTTGTAGAATTTTACTATTATTAAAAATGAAAATTGGTAGTATATTTGTTTTTTTTTTCATTTGGAGTTTATACACTATTTTAAGAACAACTGCAAAAACATAATTAAATACAATAACGATGTTTTTTAAGCTAAATAATAATAAGTTGCTTGAGTTTTATTTATATGTAAATTGCAAGTTGAGTATTGTTTTAATCAGGATTCTACATGTAAATATTTTAGGATAAAACACAAAATCTACATTTTTTCATTGAAAAGGAGTAGAGCCAAATTTTTGACAAAACTTATACATATTGAAACTGTCAATGATATCCACCTACAAAATTACATTAGTTTTATCCAATTATAACGGACATCTGTATGTTAGGTGATACAAAAATTTCAACCAAAAGGGAAAAGTAGTGAATGGATTCAAACCTAACTTGTTCGAAAATCTAAATTGTGCCATATTATATAAAAGTTTGAACAAATATACTTCAATCCATAACAAATAATTGGAATTTCTATATGTTATTATCAATTGTAAAACTCACACCAGTTGCTTTCGGAAAACTCATACAAGTTTTATAAGTTTATGATCATATCAAATTCTATTCCTTGAGAAGTTAATATATATATATATATATATATATATATATATATTACTAAAAAATCATTAAATAAAAATCAATTTTAGAGACTAAAAATAATTAGTCACTATATTGACTCAATTAGATATTATTTTAGAGACTAAAATTTTTTTGGTTTCTTAATTAATTTTTATTATTGATAAATAGTTTCTAAATTGGTATCTAATTAGCTACCAAGATTTTAACTACCAATTATTGACACATAACACTCGTATGACATTCGTATATGACACATATCAGTGAAATGTCTAATTAAAAAAATATTTGTTGAATTTCTGACAATGCTAACATAGTTCTAAAACAATTTTAAAAACGAGAAATACATTAATTTTTTAAAAACTCAATTTTATTGTATAAATTTTTAGTATGATTATAAATAAGGAACAAATCCTTTTGAACTAATCATAAAAATATCTTTATGCTAAAAAAATTAAAACATACTTGTACACATAAATTTTTATTGTCAATTTATTTATATAATTTATAATTATATAATATATAGATTTGTATCTTTATGTCCTATATTTTAGAGATTATACGTATCTTCGTATCCGTGTCTGTGTCATATCAATGTGTTGTGCTACATAGTTTCATATTTCATATATTTTATATAAAATAAATAAATATTTCAAACATTAAATTATTTTTACGCATTTAGTTAAAAGTAATAGTTTTGTGATAGATGTTATTTGGTGATAGCAATTTCCTTACGTGTAATCAACTATCAAATCCAAATTTAGCTATACAACAATTTTTTTAAAGATTTTTTTCCATATTATTCATTAATAAAGTATGATATGACTTATTAGTTGTTTTTGGAATCATTTTTACGGTCCCGTCATCATCTGGTTGCGAGACTCGAAACTCTTTATCTTTGGTTTCTACTAAACCATCGGCTGTGAGAAAGAGAGAATGTGTGAATTTGATGATATGAAATCAATATTCCTTAGCATGAATTGAAGTTTATAAAGTAACGTGGAGAGTGTAAAAAACATAGCCAAGAGAAAGGTGTTATTAGGAGAATATATGCATGAGCATATATTTTTATAATGGTGTCTCTCTGGTCTGCGATGTGGTCATTGGAGTAGGACCCGTAGCTAAGGAGCTTCTATTCATCATAAATATGTGCCAAAACACCATGTGACCACCAGCCTGTGGCTATATCTATATGCACAAGTACGTAATAATACTTACCCTGCATTAAATACCACTCCATTATGCTCCTCTTCTCTGCTCCATTCTTCTTTTCTTTTCGAAAATTAATTTTTAAACTCTTAGAATCTAGAGGGCAGAAGGTTTTTTCATTAATGTGTGTAAATATTTTAATCGAATTTATCAAAATAAGTAGATTTTCAAAAAAATATAAAAAAAAAGTAAGTCGTGTTTAAAAAATATGACTTTAAAATAAAAAAATTATGCTTTTAAAACACAATTTTTTATTATAGAAATTGTGTTTTGAAAATATAAATTTTATTTTTTTATTCTTTTATCAAACCATGATATGTTTCTTTCTAGACTTGAACACCAAAGTCATCAATACATGCTCATAACTTTGAGCACTCAAATCCTCCAATAATCATTATCTCAAGTCTCAAGTTCGTTTGTGTTTGTAGTTATAATGCACACTCACAAAGCTCCTACAAATTCAACCTTCTTATAACCTTCTGCCACATGTCTTCGTCACTAATATGCATATCAAACTTCACACTCAAATCCCTCTCAAACTCAATCTCTTCCTCCAATAAAAAAAACTTTGTAGTTTGGGCGATTGTTGCACAGCACCAAAACTCATTGCAACTGTTCTTCACAAAAGCAATGTAGGCTTAGCTTCTAACCACAGAACATCATCGTCTTGGTAAACATATCCAAGTTTTTTAGTATCGAGACAATCTTTCACTTTCACCCTAACTCGATTTTTGTTCTCATAATAGAAAACAAACCTAGATTCCAACAAATTAGAGTCTTTGATATCACTTTTCTTTCTTTCAAGCATTTTCCATATGAAACACATACACATCAAATAAATAAGAAAAAAAAAGTCATGCTTATAATGCTCGACTTTTAAAAAAATATATAAACAAAAAATAAAAATAAAAGTGGTCTATTACTATTTTAATGTTTTGGAAGTACGACTTTTTATTTTGAATTTATGTTTTGTTTTAAAATGAATTAAGTTAATTAGATATCAATTTAGAAATCATTTAACAATAATATAAACTAATTTAGAAACTAATTTCTTTTTAATTTCTAAAATAGTCTCTAATTTAGTTACTATAATAACTAATTATTTTTTGTCAATAAAATTAGTTTCTATTTTATGTTTTTCTTGTAAGGTTAGATTTTGATTTATTTTTTTTGCAAGGATATTTTTTTTTTCAAGGATATGAAGTAAAAGAATAGTTTGAAATCTAGATGTTCATTGCAAAATATCCGGACAAAACATGTTTGTTGTTGTGTTAATATACCTAAATATGTAGATTTGAAAATACTTCTAATGCAATATAATCTATTATTTTATAGTATTAATAATTTATTTTGTGTGTTGTTGTTTTTGCATTGTCTTTAAACGATTATTTAGGAGTGTTTTCTTTTCAGTTTCTTTCTTAATCAATTATCATAAAAAATAACTGATTATTTATCTCTACACTTATTTAATTGAAATATAAGATCATTTTAATCGATCACCAAATATTATAACTGATTAATGTTACCGTGGAGTGTTATAAAGATTGTATTTTGTTATTAAACGTGTTTGAATTGTTTTAAACCGGGAATTTCAAGGTAAAAACAATAATATTTTTCTCTTTAGATACCTTTACAACATGTTTAACCATTACAAATTACCATTTGTGAAAATCAAGTTTTCTGTTAGCACTTTTCAATATTTTGATTTCTACGTACTCTTCCTCAATCATATATTAATATAATAAAATTATAATATATAAGTTGGTGGAAATTTCAGTTTACAAGTTATTTTTCTGATATATAAGGCATTTTTAAAGTAATGAAATAGATGAATACAAATAATTAATTTAGTGATATTTGTTGAATTTTTAAAAGAATATTACGAATAATATCAAACAACTAAATATTTGATTTGGTTTTAGAATTGAAGTTCTTTCTTTTGTGTTTTGATAATTTCTATAAGGGAAGAGGGAAGTTGAAGGGGATGCAATGGAGGGTGATGATTGTAATGGGGGTGAGGTGAGATAGAATAATTTGAAAGCAAAAAGGTTGGGTTGTGGAATGAGGAAGGCTCAAATTCAAAATTGGTGGTGGTGGGTAGGGGTCACTCTAAAGAGATAGTGCTTCATCAAGAAGATCCAATGTGGGGGCCTTTCTCCCATCATGCCATTCCACACAATTCAATCACAACTTACAATCCCTTCTTTCCATTATTATTACTCTTCTCATAATCACATTCAAACTTAACACAAAATTATTATGACTAGGAAACAATTATTTTTAAGAAAAATTTCCAAAATCAAATATGTCATTTTTCTTTTGAGTTTCTCGATGTGTGACGCAAAGAGGAATCTTCTATGGGAGTCAGAAGAATCGAAGGGGGATTTGATTGGTAGCTGGAAATCAGTGGCAAGGTAAGAACTTCTAAAAGTAATCTTCGTTGTTTTAAATTATTTCTTCATCTAGAATACGAAAAATTATAAATTATAATTTTGATTTTTATGTTTATTAAGTAAAACAAAGTGTTAATTAAATACAAATTTATATAAATGAAGTAAACTCTAGTGCATAAAATTAAAAGTATTTAGTGATTTACTTTTATATGTAAGCCATCATTGTTTTGAGATTAAGTGGATAAACTAGTATCTACTTAGGTTTGTTGGAATGGTTTGTCAGTCATTAATTGGGTAATAGAAAAAATTAGTGATGATAAATAAGAAAGTGCGGGGCATTGATTTTAAGCAGAAATAATTAAAGGAAGTAGCTTTCTAGTTTCTAGCCAACAAAATGTCAATGTCAATATTCTATTCAATTTTGGATTCAAATTATTATTTATTGTCTCTGAATATATGAAAATTGGTTCATTTATTCCTAAGAAAATAAATTAATAAGAAAATATTTAAAACATAATTAGTCCAAATTTTAAACTAACTATTAATATAAATTACATCAGATTTTTTTTTTTTTGCGTACTAAACAATTTTTTAGCATAACTTATTTTATAATAATATTAATATTAATAATAAATCAGTATAAAATATCTTCAAACTAAAAATATGTTTTGTCACCAAAAAAAAATTGACAAAAATTTATTTCAATATTTTTTTATTATAAATATCTACAAAATTTAAAATTTCGACTAAGATAAAAATCATGTTTGTAATATAGATTTATAGATTTAACCCCTATTGTTTATCTCTCAATTATTAATGTACTCGACTGTAAAATGTACTGCAGTCAAAGTGATAGCTTAGTCTTAATTTTGGTCTTTATCAATACATTTTTTTAGGGATCCTTACCACATTGCATATTCTGTAATACTTCAAAATCATAATTTATTACTTTTTTTGAATGGCAATACTATCACTTATTACTTATCTCTTTTAAAAAAAAAAGTTTAAATTATGTGCATTTTCCATTTTAAAACTTATACTTTTCATTACTTTTAAGCTCTGTTCGTTTTTA
Organism: Phaseolus vulgaris; assembly: GCF_051622355.1. NCBI lineage: Eukaryota > Viridiplantae > Streptophyta > Magnoliopsida > Fabales > Fabaceae > Phaseolus > Phaseolus vulgaris. Next base: position 54,217,311 of record NC_143504.1, on the reverse strand, counting down.
GACGGAGAATGGCGAAGAAAATTAAAGTGCATGGAAAGTTGGAAAAACGAAAAAATAGATATATGAAAACACAAAAAACGAGACAGTTTTTCTCTTTGAAACTTTCTCTTCCTTTGTGAAGAGATTTGCGGGGAAAGTTGGATTTATATTAATTTTGTTTTAAAAAATTAATAAACTACATACTAATTATATATCTATAAATTATATTTTAATATATATATTACATTTATAATTTTTATATTAATTATTAAAATTAATTTGTATATTATAATAAATAAATAAAAGATTAATTTTAATTATTAATACGTATTTTTTTAATTTATTTTAACTCTAATATATATTTCTAAATTCTTTTATATTAAATTATTTTATAATTTTTAAAAAAATTATTATTTATCAAATTTGTAAACTTATATTTTATACATTTAAATTTTTTTTACAATATCACATCAATTACAAACTTCAATAAACTTTCCTCACAAATCTACTCTAACATACTCAAATCCAAACAACTTCACTTTCTTCTCAAATCATTTCAAATTCACTCTCTCAAATCCCCTCCCAATCCAAACACACCCTTAAAGTCATGGACGAGTTTCTTATAAATATATGTTTCCATATTATTTTTACCATCATTAGTTAGTAATGTTGAACACTTTTTGGAAGTGATTAAACAATGTGACCACTTTATCATTAGTTTTAGACTTTAAAAAAATGAAGCTTTAAACTTTATAGTACTGAATTTCAAACTTTACAAATTCTTCGTCTTATTTTAGAGTTTCAACAATAAAATTTAAAGCTAACTTCCTATGACGTTGAGAATCAGAGGAAGAGAAAATTCATTTAAAGACTTGTTTAATAGAGGGGAATGACATGTGTAATTTAAAAATATATTAAGGGGAGGAATATAATTTATCGTTGTGTGAAATATGTAAATCATCATCAACAAAATAATATTTTAGTAATTAATTATTGTTAAACTAAAAATAATTAAAAATCTTACTTACTAATAACAGAAATAAGCATATTTTAAGGCATAAGTATCGTTTATAATATAATACGCAGTCTAAATAGAAGTAAGTGTTTTTCTTATCATACCTGTTATTTAGTATTTTTTTTAACATTAAAATCACTAACCAACTAATTTTATAGACATAAATATTTAATTAATATATTAATTAAATTAAATATTATTTTATAAATTAAAAAATATTAATATTTAAATATAAAATAATTTTTTAGTTCGTTAATATAATAACTATGTATTTTTTAAAAAAATAATTCTTATTTAATAATTTTTTTCTAGTGATTTATAATAAAAAAATGTTATAAAAAATAATGTTCTAATAGCAGAAAGGTGGGGAGAAAAACATATCTTCAGTTAAACATGTCAATTCTCCATGAAGTTAAATATAACCTACCTTTTAAAAATAAGTATGTAGATTAGGTTATCTTATTAAGTAAACAAATTGGTGAAATGTATTAAATATCATTTAATGTGTAATGATAGCTTTTTATGACCTCATTAAGAAAATAAAGAACTAATTAACACAATGACTTCTCTTTTTATACTTTTATATATATAAAAGCACTTACAAACATAAAGAATAAAATATAACTATCTATCTGTATGCAAAATGTCTCTAAAAAACTCTACACTACTGAGTTTGAAGATGTTATTGAGAGAAAAAAATACTAAGAGTAATTATTTGGAGAAATAATTAAAAAAGAATAATTGGATTTTCATACTAAAAGTGGGCACGAAAAGTATTGGAGAAATTAATAAAAAAATAATAATTGTTTTTTTTTCTAAAAGTGAGCATGAAAAATATTGGGAGTATGTTGAAGATCTCTCGTCGACTAGATATTAGAATATTTCATGATATATAAGTGGTGCAAACTTCATCTTATATGTCAGTTTTATAAGGTTAAGTTAAGTTTAAAGTTTACTTTTTAATATGGTAGCAAAGCATAGAGTTAGAGTTTGTTAGACGTATCGTGTCATTCACTATCGGACAGTTATTAAACCACCCATAAATATATGGTCTCATGCACGAGTTGAGTGCAAACCTGAGTTAGACTTAAAGTCATTTTTTAATATTTTAAATTTTATTTTCAGTGAAAAATGGAGGTTTTTAAGAAATAAACCCATATAAAATTTCCTTTTTCTTTTTTCCTTCCCTTCAAAGAAAACCAATTTTTAAATAAATAGAAAAGGTTTTCAAAACACTTTTAAGAAAAGTACAATTCAATTGTTTGTGCGCTAACCATTGTTTATTGAAATCTTTAAATTTGTAATCCATGTTTAATTTTCTTTAATTAATATTTTACTTGATATTTACAAATTATAAAACAATCTTATATCAATTTTATTTTAAGCATGCTTGTATTTTCATTTTTAATTTATTTTAAAATTTTCTTATGCGAAAAAGAAAAACATACATATGGTGTTCCTAACTTGAATTGTAGAATCACCTAAGATATAGATTTTCATACATTATCAACAAACATAATATAGTGACATTGAATAAAAAAACAATATTTATTCCAAGCCCAGAACAGGGCCTATTCCCCATTTGATATGCAAAAATATATTAGAAAATAAGCAGGCAAGTCACAAAAAGAGATGGTTAATTCCTGCACCCCCATTTTTCAACCTGTACCTTAAGAGTGGGGTGAAATAACTAAATTTTCCTCCATTCGAATCTCTTTTATTGCACCCCACTGTCGCTATTGTTGCACATCATTACTGCAAAGAGAAGAAGAGAAGGAGAACGCTCATTCGTTCTGAAATTTTTTTGTTTCCAGAAACTGTGTTCTAGAAAGTCACTTTTAAATAAAGGTAAAATATCATTTTGAAAATTATAGGGTGCACTAATAAATTGATGGGTACAGGAAGAAAAAGTTGCATGCCTTTTAATTCACCAACCCAATTTTTTCATTCCACAAGTGCATTATCCAAGTCTTTGCATTCTGCACCCCATAAATTCCAACAGTACTCCCTTTTCATTTATTCCCACGCCTCTTTTTATATCTACCATCACATCCCTTGTTTATGGCCCTTTCAAAATTTCTTCCTCCATTCTTGAGTACATTGGTTGCACAACCATAATGTATATATGCATTTTATTTTATAATTTATTTGTAGAACTAAAAATACCTCTGAATTATATATCGAATTTAAAAAATAAGAAATAAATAAAATTATTAAATTATTTAAAATTTTAAATGAATAAAATTTTAAAGTATTTGTTATATTATTTAAATAAAAATCTGAAATAAATAAATTCTTAAATTAATCAACATTTTGATTAAATATAAATATAAATTTTTAAACTTCATATTTTTGAAAACTGAAATAAAAAATCCTAAATAAATCAAATACTAATTTATTTAATGTCCTATTTAAATACAAAAATTGAAATAAATAAAATTTCTAAATTATTTAAAATATTAAATAAACACAAATATAAAATATTTAATTTCGTATTAAAAAAATTTAAAAAAATAAAATTCTTAAATCATTTTAAATCTTAAATAAATACAAATCTAAATTATTTAATAATAACAGATATAATTCAAAAGAGCAATTTCATAATAGTTGAGTATGTTAAAATGAGGAAAATTTAACAAAACATAGCATATTATTTATTATATTAGATTATATTACATTACAGATGTTATATTTTTACATTGAATGATTTTATTAATAAGGTAATTAATAGTGTTTAATTTTTTTTATATGACTTAATCTAAAACATTTAATGCATTAATTTATTAAAATAAATACAGATCATAAATCATTTAATGTCTTATTTAAATAAACTTTTGAATAAAATAAAAATTTTATTTATTCAAAATCTTAAATAAATACAAATCTAAATTATTAAATTTCGTATTTAAAAAATTTAAAATAAATAAAATTTATAAATTATCAAAAATTATAAATAAATATTATTTTAAATTATTTAATGTCCTATTTTAGAAAAACTTTGAAATAAATAAAATTAATTATTTAATGTACTATTTAAATAAAAATTAGAAATGAAAAAAATTCCTAAATTTTTTTAAATTTTAAATAAATACAAAAAATACATGAATTTAATTTGGTATTCTAAAACTTTAAATAAATGAAATTCCAAAATTATTATATCAAATACTAAAGTATTTAATGTGCTATTTAAATAAATAAAAACTGAAAAAAATTAAAATTTCTAAATGATTCAAAATAATTCTATATAAATAGTAATACTAAATTATTACAATCTTCTCAAATCTTACAGTTTGTTTATGTGGATAGAAAGACCCAGATATACTGATTAGTAAGAAATAAGATTGAAAACGTGAAATTTGAAAATAATAAAAATGTTGGTCAAGGCTTAAACTTTTCATCCAAAACTGTAAAGAAAGTCTGAAAAAAAAATATTTTTAATAGATCGTTCTTTTGTAATATAATTTACTTTTATTAATAATTATAGACTATTACAAGAAAATCATTTGATTAGAAATTAATTTTACGGATCAAATATAATAAATTACTATAATAACCAAATTAAAAATATTTTTGAAGACATAATTTTGATTTTTAAATTAGTTTTTATTATTGTTAAATGGTTTTTAATTTTGGAAACTATTTAATAATAATATAAATTAATTTAGAAACCAAAATTATTTTTATTCTTCAAAAAATATTCTCTAATTTGCACACTATAATAACTAATTTTTTTTTTATAAAATTAGTTTGGTATTTAAATATTAAATAATAAATAATATTAATATTATATGTTAATAATATATTGAAATAAATTATTTTATCTGACATTAAAACTTAAATTAATTTATTAACATTTTAAAATTTAACTTTTTTATATATTAAAATTTATAATAATTTATTTATTTGAATTTTGTTTGCATTTTTTAAAATTAATTTAACATTAAATTCTTTTAAAAATGTATTTTTTATCAATTAAAAAAATTAAAATTTCATTTAAACTCATCATATTGACAAAAAATTTCTTTATTTTTATTCTATTCACATTAATTCAAACAATCTGACATTTTTTTTCTTTTCTTTCACCTCCACTCAAATCAACTCTTTTTTCCAAACAAAGCACAATCTCATCTCAAATCTACCAAAATTTACTCCCTCAAACCCATCTTCAAATCAAACAAATCGTAAATGTTATTTATAATCATTAATGTTATATACATAAAAATTTATTTGTTTTAAATGATATCCATATTCAAATCAAAGAAATAATTAATGTTAGATATTCCCATAAATAGTATTCTTTAGAGTGTATAAATTTGTTGCTGTTAAAAATAAAGTTCATACACAGTTTACAGATCTCTCTGTTGATATAGACGATAGAGAGAAAGTAGAAGAAAAAACTGCACAAAAATGACTCATGCAGTTAAGCTTATCTTGGCAGCCATGGTTTTTGTTCTTCTATTCACATTAGGTACGTAAAAAAATTCTCCATCTGTTTTCAATATTTTTTGATAATATTTCTGTCTCCATTGTTAAACAACAGTTAAGATAATGATTTTTTGACACCTAAAAAATTAGAATGATTCTACAAATTTTGGATGGGTTTTTCTTCAGGTATGAGCACATCACATTGTCTGGGACCATGTGCACAATATCCAGACTGCAACGGTACTTGCAAGAAGCTTTCATATCAAATTGGACAATGCGTTCACGCTTTTCCAAACAATGACTTTTGCTGTTGTGCTAAGAGGCTTGTTAAACCTACAATCGACCAATTTAACTAATTACATTCTTCTTCTCTTTAATTATCACAGAACAATGTATTGTCACTTTTAAATAAATCAATTTATCAATGAAAATTTATGTATGTTTTCTCCACAATCCTTTCTTCTTCTTTTTCCTTCCAAATTTAATACACTGCTTTAATTAAATTTAAAATAAACTCATTTCAAAATAATTATTTATTTAAATAGGTACACTTTGTTTACTATAATCAAGTGAACAGACTAAACAAGCACGTATAACAAAAAATATATAAATTGGTTTCTTTTATTAATAATACTTTATTGTAATAAAATAAACACAAATAAGACAAGCTTAATATATACTGTTTCCGACTTTAAATATAACACGTTTATAATTAATTTATATTTGTAGAAAAAATTATCAATTTTAAAAAAAATATACATAACAAACATTTTTTCTCCATTTTTTTCTTTGTCTAAAATTTCAATTTTTATATAAAATAATAATTTTATATATATATATATATATATATATCATCAATTAAAAGTTGCATAATTAACAGGTTGTTAATATATTATTACTTTAATTTAAATAATGGGATTAAAATTTATAATATTCTTTTTAACTCTCCAAAGTTTTAATTTTTAAAAGGAATAAGTTTTTCCATTCTTCAAGTATTGTAAAAAAATATTTATAGTTTTTCTGATATCAATCTGCTGAGATAATAATATATTAAGGGTAATTATGATATTTGAGGTGTTGACACTTCTTCTGAAACTTTATTTTTAATTAATTTAGTTATATATATATATATATTAAAAAGTATTTACGTAGTTAATGATTAAAATTGATCTTTAACTATTTTTTGACATATTGTTTCCAAATTGATGAGTCATTCTCTTATTTTTTTCCTGAATATGAATATGATTTTTTTTTTCCGATATCTTATTATTATCATATTATTATTTTAATTTTATCAGTTATAGAAAATAAACCTCTAAACTAAGATTTTCAAAATGTTGTTTATATAAAATGAAATTAGACTTTCAAAAAATATAAGACATTATGGTATTTTTTTTAAATCATAATTAATGCATTAAATGTTTTAAATTAAGTCATGTAAAAATAATTAAACACTATTAATTACCTTATTAATAAAATCATTCAATGTAAAATTATAACATTGTAATGTAATATTGTAACATCTCTATTTTTATCCATATTTAATAAAATAGAAAGCAAGAAAATTCTAATTAACATATGAACTTACGACTATCTCATAATTATATTTAAAAAAATATAATGTTCATAGGAATTTTAATATATACACAAAAGTTTTAAAAGAAACAAAATGAAACATTAAAACTAAATTCATCTCATATTCCATTTGCTCACTAAGGAACTCATTTACCTGCAATCTATCTAATCTGCTCCCGTGTATTTACATGATCATCACATATTAAAGAAAACAGCCAAAAAGCAAAGGGAAAGCTTATTGTTTTTTAGAATTCTAATAAAAAAATGATTTAAAAAAATACACATAATTCATCAAAATCTCATAATTGCACAAAGTCATCAAGTGTCAATCACATTTATCATTCACATTATTCCTGTCAGATTTCTATTAACTCACATACTCAGACACTTGACTCTACTTTTGGAAGACTCGTGTATTGAAATTAGCATCGAGAAACTTGCACCTATCATACTACTTACTGTGAATCCACACAGTCATGGTTCTATTGTGAACTTCCTTTGACTCTCACCAACAAAATAGAGTCAGGATCGTCCCATTGTTTATTAATTTAAACAATGAGATTAAAATTTAGAATATTTGTTAAAATTGCTCTTAAATAATGAATGTATGGAGTGAAAATAGGTAAACATTTTTAACTCTCCGAAGTTTTAATATTTAAAAGTAATCAGTTCTTCTATTCTTCAATTATTGTATACATTAATAGTTGTTCTGATGTTAAGATTATTAAGATAATATCATTAAGATTAATTAATGATATATGATATATGGCTACTGTCAGTTCTAACTATCAGTTTGATCATAATTTTGTTTTAATTAGTTAACTTATACATATTAAAAAAAGTAATTATGTAATTAATGATATTTAATTGATCTTGAAATATATATTTTTCATATGGTTCCAAATTGATGAGTCATTCTTTTATTTTTTAAATATCTTTTTTTCTAATATCTTATCATTATCATATTATTATTTTAATTTTATCAGTTATAGGAATAAACCTCTAAAGTAAGATTTTCTAAATGTTATTTATATAAAATGAAATTAGACTTTAAAAAAAATTTAAAACATTATTCACAAGAAAATCATGAAATAAAAACCAATTTTAGAAACAAAAAATAATTAGTTGCTATAGTGACTAAATTAGAGACAATTTTAGGGACTAAATAAATTTTTGGTTTCTAAATTAGTTTATATTATTGTTAGATGTTTTCTAAATTGGTATCTAATTAGTAATCAAAGTTTTTGCTAATTAGATAAAACCAATAATTGGTAGTTAAAACCTTGGTAGCTAATTAGATACCAATTTAAAAACTATTTAAGAATAATAGAAACTAATTTAAATTTTATTTTATTTTTTAGTTTCTAAAATGGTTTATAATTTAGTTACTATTACAACTAATTATTTTGGTTTATAAAAATTAGTTTGTATTTGATGGTTTTCTTGTAATGATTATATTATTTTATTACTTATTAAACTAAAAAAAAAATAACCAAACAAAGTCCTTTTTCAAAAATCATAATTAACGCATTAAATGTTATAAGTTAAGTCTTATAAAATAATTAAACACTATTTATTACCTTATATATTTAGATATTACTAATATTTTTTATTCCTATTATTATTAACATTTTTTTGAAGGAGGAAATTAAATCTAAGTAAATTTTTTTTTATCATATCATATCATGATTATACTATTAACATTTTGTTCTAGGAAAAAGTTGAATACAAGTCCCATTTGTGCAAATAAAACTTTTAACCACTAACAATTATTCAATGTAAAAACATAACATATGAAATGTAATATAATATAATATAGCACAATATAGTATAATATAACATAATATAATGTAAAATATAATATAAGTGTAAAACAAAAAAGGATTAAAAGCACAATTAAGAGGATGAATGATTTTTAAATCTTTAAAAAACGTTTCTTAAATTATTGTTGACAACAGTAATTTAAAAAGAATTAACATAAAAAAGACGCATTTATAATGGTTTGATGTGTCTAACTCTAGTTAATTCAAATAATCTTAGTTGAATTTTCAATTAACAATTTTTAATTTTCAAGTTATATAAAAACTTTTATGTAACTAGAACAATAAATACAACAAATTACTCTTTAAAACATCATTCTAATTTAATTTATATTGAAAAAATCATCGAGGCAAAAGTGTTAAAAAAATGAAGCATACTTCAAATACGAGAATTAAAGTAGTGAAGTTTGTAAGATAATGAATAAAGTAACAGCATGATTTGTGGAAGACACTCTAAAATGTATGTTGAAGAAAGAAGGGTAGATTGGTCAAGAAAATTACAGCCCCCACACGCCATTAATTTACAGAGGAGAAAGGAGGTTATTGTTCAAAACGCGGATCGCGGCATAACCCTTTTACATATCTACCCGGAATACTACATCCCAGATTAAGTTAATCACTGCACAACCACACTACTCACCAATTCTATTCCAATTCCTATTCCTATTCCTATTCCAACCTTTTCCTCTCTTTATCCCATTTCTCTATCAACACCAAACACTCTCACTCATGTCAAAACCAAACCCCACATAAATAATCAAAATCTAAACTATGCATAAACCTCTTTTATATCTTAAACTTGTTTTACAACATTCATTTTCCTTCTCACATTAAAGAAAAAAACACCATTTACTACAAAATTCACTTGTAAGATAAAAGTTGTCCATATTTATATGTTTATTTATATTTTATCTTTAACTCATGTGAAATTTAGGTATTTTTAATGAATTAAATGAGTTCATACAACAATATGTTACTACGTTCTTTAGAAAATATAAACTCTTTATATTTAACGATGTTTTCAATTGTAATAGTTTTTTCTTCTTTTATCTTGGAGAGTAAAAGCCCAAAAAAACTAAACAAGGGCCTTTGCATAAAATTACTGGATCATAATGTTGAATGTACAGATAAACAGCACTGGCTATTTTTTATTAGAAGTTATGGTGAGAATGCAAGATAACATCAAATGTTATATATGTTTGGCGAATTATTTTACCAATAAAAAATAAATAAAATAAAATGATACACTTTTAAAATATGCTAATCTTTTGTAAAAAAAATTCAGATAAAAGTTTTTACAATTCAATCAATTAAAAATCCAACGTACTAAAAAAAATCAATCAGAGTTATATAAACATGATAATAACAAGATTAATAAAGACATCACACCATAATACAATTATATGATCTTCTAAATTATATGATCTTCTAAAGGAGATACGTTATTACAAAATAAGAAAAAATAACCTAACCTTTAACTATTAAAGATCATTATTTTTAATTGTAGTTAAGGATTTCAAAGTTTTCTAAACTTATAAAATATATATATTTTTAAAACCAATTAATTCTTTTTGTAAAGCGACCAATATGCATTAATTGGAGGATTGATAATATAATCTTTTTATTATCTTAATAATATATTTTTACAACTTATCTTTACTCCTTATAGCTGGATTTATAAAGCCACATACTTTTTTTGCTTAGTTTTTCTTTTCTTTTCTTTTTTATTTGCAACATGTTAAGGTACACTTATAAAAGGATAGATTTTTTTTTTTTTTATGATTTTTTCTCAGAAAACTGCTCCTTTTGGGTTTCTATTAAAGTAATGAAATTGATTTTTTTTTCTTACATTTTAAACAAGTACTTTTCCTTAATAGGAACAAAAACGATCGTAAACCTTAAAAAGCTTTAATTAGACAAGAATATAGGTAATGCTTAACTTATTTTATGTTTGATTGTCAGTTCAAATAATATAATTTCAATATTATTTTAAAAAAAGTTATTTTTCTCAAGAAAACTTTGAAGAAGGAATTTATACAAAAAAAGAAAATTTATGAGCAGTAATTTATACAAAAGTTAGTTTTTGTTATACTTTTCCTTTTCAATCTTTATGTCAGATCTTAAGATTCAAGAATTCATAATTGAAAAAGTAATCTAAACCCTGTGAATTCCAATTACAGTCCTCAACTTTCCTAATTTGGAAAGTAGGCAAAAGTTTTTTAACATTGCATCCATATTATTTGTGTAGTTTACTGTGCATGGAATATAGAATTGGATTAATTGCTTACAAGTTGATACCTATTTGCTCCCTCATATAAGATAGGTCAAGAAGCAATGATACCAATGCAATTTTTTTAAGTGCATGCACTTAACCCTAATCCCAGCCACCATTATGTGGACCTATTGAGTATGACTCCTCTGGCCAAGACAGAAGGAAAACATAATATTTTTATTTACTAGTCTTTTTATTTGTATTATAAATAAAATATAAAATATCATTTAATTATAAAATGAAGAGTACCATTGATATTATTTTTATTGATATAATGCTGGTTTAACGGAAACTAAATTGTTAGTGTAAATGTCTAGAGTTTTTCATTAGTAGCTTATATTAAGTTTTTACATCAATGCAATATTCTAGTAATATAATATATCATTCTCCAATTGTAAACTCGTAATGTTTTGTATTACTAAAAGAAAAATTGATATTTTTTTTATCGAAAAATCATTAATATTTAAAATCTGTTTGGAATACAATTTCTTTTACAAAATTTTTACGATAAAAAATTTCAAAATATATGAAAAATTTCTCACTAATAAGACTCTTTTGAAGTTTTTTATGGACCAGTTTGGAGAATTTTTTTGAGAATTTAAGTCACACGACTATTTAATCGTCTTTTTGAATTCAAACAAAGAGGACGGTAATGGTAAAAGTCGTCATTTTACACCTCCTTATAAGATGTATATATAATATATGCATTATTATTAATTTATATTATGTTAGTTGTTGGGTTAGAATAGAAGTTTATGAAGAGGTAACGGTGGTGGTGAAGAGCGGCGACAACGGCAACGAAGACGACAATGGCGAAGAACCAAATGGAGGAACAACAAAAATCCAAAGAACAACATGCAAGACAATGAAACAGTAGGAATGGTGATGATCCAACAATGTGAGAAAATAAACAAATAAGAGAAAAAAAAAAAAAAAAAAAACTAATGGTGAAAAGGAAGCAGATATTCGAAAGAAACTTACACAATGACTCGAGATGAAGAAGAGGAAAAAGAAGTGCTAGAAGACAAGAAAATATGAGAGCGTAACTGACGCACTATAAATTAGGATAATAAAAAACTCTAAAAAAGCAATTATGAGGTAAAGTTGCCTTTTTACAATATTTTATAGTGTCAAAAATAGTCTTTTTATACTAGTGATACTTTTTAAATTCAAATAACATCCACAACATTTAAATTTTTTTTAACATAATATCCAATAAATTTAATCACAGTTAATGAATATAATGTCTAATAGTCATAAAAAATTCAATTTAAACTATTTTAACAAAAAGTTAAAGACTAATACAACTATCATATTATACAGATAAGATTATAATCGAGCAACTTAACTTCTATATTGTTGTAGATGATCAGATCACATATTCAGATAACTACATATTTTAAAATTATCACTAAAAATATTATTAAATAAAAAATAATTTTAAAAATAAAAAAATTAATTATTATTAACTAAATTATAAATTATTTTATAAATTAAAAAAGTATTAATATTTAAAGTATCTTATATTATTAATAAACAATTTTAAATTAATTTTTAAATTGATATATTTAATTAACTACTAAAATTTTAGCTATTAGAATTAAACTAACATTATTTCTATATTATCAAACTAAAAAATACTGTGAATGATGCATTATATATATATATATATATATATATTATTGTTTAAACCTTGTTTCGTAAAAGGTAGACAAAGTGATTGACAAATTGTGTTGTTTTGATTTGTGATATTGTTTTAATTCATACCATGGTTCTATAGTTTTTTTCAATCCTTTTATAAGCTTTTGACATGTTGTGATAGAGAGAGACACCCCCACCTTTTGTGAATGGCATATATTAGGGTCGTTTTTTTATGAAATGTGCTGCAAATGGTTTTAAAATTTTTGTTCTGTTCTATTATGTATGACAATGAAATGTATTTATTTTGATGATGTGGTAAATTTCTTGTCTGTCACCCTTGTATTACTTATGATGTTGTGTATATGGATCTCTTCTCAGCTCTCGTCAAGGTTTCCATACATAGTATTTTGTTGGTTGGTCATGCATACGACTAAGCGGTGTAGAAAAAAAAAAGAAATGATAGAATGACAACTTTGCTCCACTATACAACCATTTATCTATGCTTAAAATTTCAAATTTTACATTAAATGATAAAAATACTCCTTTTTATATCATTAATAAAAGGTTGTATAATGGAGCAAGATGTCACCATAAAAAAAAAATTATTAAGTCTCACTTTAAACCTAGAAAAGTGATCATTTGACTTCAAAAAAATCATTCAATAATCTAATTTAATAATATAAAATATGTAATAGCATTTTAAGTTAAAAAAATTAAAATATTAGAAATCCTCCAACTTATGTAAAAAATCTAAAAGTTAAAAAACGAAAAACAGAGTAAAAAATGCCCAAAATCCTGTGTGACCCCTCTCTGACTAGCTAGTACTGACTTGTCACCTTAGTTAATCTTCCGCCACACATATATGTATTAAAATAATAACTTATATTATTATTTTTATATTCACTCATTTTTCTATCGTGTATAGCTTTTAAAATACTTTAATTTTATCTTTTCTCTTATAATGTTTGGTTTAAGGGCTTTTTTTACGTCGATCAGAAAAAAAAGCTGATAACAACAAGAAAACTTAATTGATTTTTCATAACACGTTCTCACACTATACTCTAAATACGTATTCATTTTTTTTACTTTTTTTTATTATATTACTCTTTTGATCTATCAGTTTCTATTTTTTTCTCTTCCTTATTTCTATATTTTTCAAGCGTGATACTAAGCAGGCTATATTGCTCCCCCATTTCTTTCATTGGGAACATCAATTGGAACTAAAAGATATTTACAAAAGAAGAACTCACTACTTTTTAGTTGAAGCTTGAAAGAGGGTTTATTCTAACTCTCGCACGATCCATTGAACGTATCCACTCGTTTCTTCAAAGATAGTTAACAACTCAATTAAATTCCTCCTATCGCTTTCAACCACAAAATTCCGTGTCTATTGCTGCGAAAACACAAAAAGAAAAAGAAAAACTTGCTTAGTGTAAAACTAGTAATGATGCCAAATCAAATCGCACATAAGCCTAGAATCAAAGATTTTAGACAAACTTAAACTATACACGATAATTTGTGAAGAAGCTAATAATTTGCTGTTGATTTACATGTTGCTGACGAAACGAAACTAGCATCGTACTGTGCTGTCTCCGAATGAAAATTATATTCATGGATATCACTTGCGTTGCGACAACTTCACAAAACCCTACCTAATTAAATGGTTGGAGAATAAAACATGTCCTCGTAAATTTGATTTGCCATCGATGGGAGAGAGTCCTACGTCATTAATAATCCTATGTGCTATCTCCAACACATGTCACTCACCATTGTATAAATAAGAAGAAATATCCATGTTTTATGTTCTGGAAAATCTTTGTTGGAAATAATTGAAAAGGGAAAACAGGGTTTTAGTGATGTTATACGATATTCACAAAGTGCACTATCATGTGGACAAAATTTGACGTTGGATAAGTTACGCGAATTGAATTCAGTTTTTTTTTTCCCTTTTTACTTTCTTTTTTGATTTTTTATTTGTAACGGAACACGCTCTCCGACCCAGATATCAATCGTTGGCAAAGCCAAGCTGGATTACACCCCAACCATTCACAGGCCGCAATTCAGAAACAACTGGTTTGCACTTTCCGCTACTTCTTCTCCAACCTTCGTTAAACTCACCTCCATAAATGGCTTCACTCAATTGCCATCAACTTTCACTCGCAACACACACCTTCACACACCACATAGACAATACCACCACTACCACCGCCATGTATTCTAATAATGCAACCGGCAGCAGCAGAGCCTCTTCCGGAACCGGCCGCTACCGCGGTGTCCGCCGTAGGAGCAACGGGAAATGGGTGTCTGAGATTCGTGAGCCCAAAAAGCCTAACAGGATTTGGTTAGGCACATTCCCTACACCTGAAATGGCCGCAGTGGCTTATGACGTGGCAGCTTATGCTCTCAAGGGTAAGAATATCATCAAAGGAAAAATGTTTTTTTCTTTAACATTTTTTCATATTTAATTTTAGTATCTGTATATTCAGATTAAATACTTTTCAAATTTTAAAACGTACCTATATTTTAATTTTTTAAAAATATTAAATATTAAGTTGATGTGGAAAAAAAAGTCTAAATCAATCATTTGAATGTATAAGAAATAAAACTAAGTTTGACAACAAATATTTTGGTTCATTTCATTATTGTCTATACTATATCAATGTTTTCATGTGATACACCTTTTAGAAATATTATTATACATCTTCTAACAAAACATGATCTCAACTAAAAAATGAAACTTAATTAGATTTATAATAATCATAATGTAGTTTATAATTTTTATTTTGTTTTCCTTAATGTCAATGTATTTACATACATATTGTATCTAATACACGTATATATCATATCTGATACTAGGTAAGGACGCTGAGCTCAATTTCCCTGACTCCGCTTCTTCCCTTCCTGTCCCCGCTTCACTCTCGGCGCGTGACATTCAGATGGCGGCAGCCGCTGCGGCGGGGGCTGCTGGAGCTGCGAAGGATGCTATGCAGACGCCAACAGGGAATTATAACTCTTCAGGGTTACAAGAGAACCAAGCAGGGATGAGTAACCAGTTCGTGGACGAGGATTTGATCTTTGACATGCCGAATGTTCTTGTCAATATGGCTCAAGGAATGCTGCTTAGTCCTCCTCCTTTTGACATTGGTTTGGAACCCAATAGCCCAGAAAACATCGAACATGAAACAAGCCTGTGGAATTTCCCTTAACATATTCTAATTAAACCCTTTTATTAAATTCAGCACTAGTATATATACAAGTTAAAGCTCTATATTAATGCTTGAAATGCTAAAAAAGAGTGAAAAAGAGAGCAGAAAAGGTATCCTGTTATGAATTATATGGGCGAACTCTCACATCAAATCTTTTGCTTGGCCATGACGAAATTAATGTGATTTGTGTAAGAGCAGTGCTCTTGTTTTCCTTGTCTTTTGGTTCTATTTTTATCTTCATATATGTATAGGTACAACTAGCACTGTCTACGTTAACGTAGAAGGGGTTTGCTAGCTCCTAGGTTGTTTTTATGTTTTTCTTTTCCTTTATATATATGTGTGTGACTTGTGATGTGCAGAACAATCTTTTTGGCCATATACTGGTGCTGGTTTATGAACTTATAACTTTGTAGGCGTGTTTATCGAAACTCTTAAACCCCGAAATCTTGGAACCAAATGCTGTTTAGTTTATAACTCGTTTAAATTAATAGATTCAGGTGTTGCCCTAGTATTCTATAATAACTTTGATTCCATTCTGAGGTTCTTCACCGTGATCAGACTTGGTTTAATTATAAATGAGGGGAATAATAGAAAGAAAAACATTTTATGTCATTTGAGCAAGTGGCAAAGTTTATTATTACTACGTTGAATGTTGGGGTGTTTGGTTTCCTAATCATGTTCCAACCTACCTTTCCCTTGATATCACAAGAATGAAGGGTCAACTAACTTCTGTGTTCAGTGGTATATGGGGATATATAGGGATGAAGTTTGTGCTCCACCTTACCCCTTGTTAAAGTGTCATTCTCAATAAGTTTTGGTATTTACACAAGGATCCCAATAATATATAAATTCTTTAAATTAAATTATAATATATAAATAAGAACAAATATTATTTTATAATTTTATTTTATGAATATATAAGTTAGACTTAAATTTAATTATTAATATAATATTACAATATATTTAAAAATAAATAAATTTATCGTAATTATCTGTCACATGTATGAAATATTTATATCTCAACATTGAAATTAAACTCAATTCCTAATAGTAAAAAACGCATACCGATTGTGAATCTTAAAAGCACAACCACGGGATATGGTTGAATTTCTCTTCTTACAACATGTAAAAATTGAACGAATATTAATTACACTTCTGAGTTGTGGTGAGAATTATGGAAAAAGATTTGCAATTTCAGCTTTTACAAAGTTTAGAGAGGAAAATGTTATTAAAAAACATAATTTTACAATTATAATATAATCACACCATGCAAATTCAAAATTGTTTGATTTTTTTGAGTAAGATTCATATATCATCATAAAATTGTAAAAATTGTAATAAAATACATGATTCTGAATATATCAACACTAATTCATAAATAATATTTTTTAACTATACTTCAACTTCTTTTAATGGAATCCTAGTTTCCCATGACTTAAAAATTCTTTATGAATAAGTATAGTTTACCTATGTATCGTTTTTGTTAATATATGAGTTTTGGTCTAGTCATCTATATTTTTGTATTTTCTATTTTTTTTAATAATATATTTTTTTCATACGATAACAAATTATTGTTGTTACTTAAGGTGTCATCAAATATCTCAAGTTAAATAATAATTTTTAACACAATTCTTATTATTGGACTATAGGCCTGCGCATGCTTTTGGAGCTAATCCTGAAAATGAATGTTTGTTACAAGACAACATATAGGTATCATATGAAAGATTATCTTCTGTTTCAATAAATCTTTCTGTATATGAAGAGAGGGAATAAAAATAATAATAATTGAGTTTCTCTACGTTGAAAATAACTTGTAGATTTTATATTTTAAGAAGTTAGACGAAAAAGTTTTATTAATATTATATATATATAAATAAATAAAAGCTCATTTAACATGTGAAACTTCAATTTATTTTATTTTTATATACTTTTTTTCCTACATATTTATATTATATATAATATAATTATTTTTTGGTACATACTATATTTTTCAAAATTAAAGAAATGGTGATTAATTTGAAAGTTTCACGTTAAATCTAAATCACTTACACCCCCCAACTTTTGTTCTAATTTAAGGAAATTAGTGTTATTCTGTAAAAACATGTCAAATGTATCTTAGCTATACTTATTAATTGATCGTTGTTTCTGGAAAACTGACACTGATAGCAATTGAAAATAAAATATTAACAAAATGATTTATGACCACTGCAAACCAGAACTCTAATGTTCATTACAATGACACATAGACATTAAATTTACTTCTCATGATGCGCTGATAAAAAAAAATACTTGTCATGATGCGTGCAAATGTTTCGAAACGTTTTTTTACTTTAAAAGTTAAAAAATAATTTACTTTTAAATAAATGTAATAAAACAGTAGTTATTTAAAAATTTAAAAGCAGATAGAAATTTCTCGACATTATTTAAATAATTATGTATATTAATAAATAAGATAATTTGGTTAAGAAAATAAAGTATTAAACCCGTGTATACTGAGAGATAATTTCTTGCTTACAATAATTTTTATTTTGTGAAGAGAAATTTTAATCAGTTTTTTTATTTTGACTTTCTCTAATAAGAACAACTCTTTCCTAATCTTCTCTGGGTATGTTTCCCTTTTCTTCTTGAGACTTTTTTTTTCCATCTTCCATCTTCCTCTTTTATCTTTTTCCTTGTTCTTCATATCTAGACATTCTCATATGAAATGTTTAGTCTTTCTACACCCATAAGAGACGAATTTCTTTTGAACTCTTTATTATCTTTAGGTTTGCATCTTGTGCCATAATTTTCATACTTCCTTAACTTCTTTTTAACCTTATTGGTAAGGAAAGAGAGTTCTTCATCATCTATGTCATAATTTTTTCTGGATTTATCTCTTTATACCATTTATATAAATTAATTTATCTCAATTATCTTCTAGGAGGAGGAGGTCGAGCCCTTAGAAGGAAGCATGGCGGCGCGTGATGCCGTGGGAGGGCGGCAGATCCGACGCGCGAAGATGAAGAAGAGCTTGCAGCCGCAGATATCAAAGGTCTGGTCGTCGAACTTCGTACCATAGTGCCAATTGAAGGCTTCGGAATCGCAAATCGACATCGTGGAGGTTCGAGGAGGAAGAACGGTGGCGGAGCAAAACAACGACGTTTTGGAGAACAGTGGCTGCCACTGCGATAGCTCAGACTAATGCTTGAATTAATTGACAAGCTAACAAGAAAAAAAATAATTTACAATAGATGCGTCCCAAAACTACGATATGTCGAATCACAGTAAATGAGTTTAGGTAGAAAATGATTGTAGGAAATAATTAAGCACTAATTAAGTGGTTTATGTTATGATACAGTTGTAAGATGGATTGTAGAAATCTAAGAAAAGTAACTTGTCATTCGGGCCATGAAAGGAAATCACAATTAGTCTTAGCAATAATCAATGATGGAAGGATTATGTTTGTGCTTAAACTATTGCTTATTGCCTAATCATTACAGCTTTTGACTCTGTCCATTACTTTCCTTCCACTATTCATCTTCCAAAAGTTAATTTCATAACATGGCATACATTCTCAAGGTTTTTAAGTTCACGCACTAACTCCATCAGTTAATGGAAGTTAATAATCAACTTTCAGTTTTTTTATTCATGTCTAATTAACTATTAAATTTATGTATTTCAGTTTAGAACTTCTTTCTCAAATTTAAAATTAATTAAGGTCTTCGATAGTTAATAGATAATTTATTTTACTCATTGGAAAAGGTTGAACCTACAAGTTTGGTCGCTTTCAATTAATTTAAAAGGTAATGGTATGATCTGAATTTTATTTAATAATAAATTTAAATAAATAAAGAAGAGAAAGTTTATAATAAAGTATAGATATTTATTTTGTATTTTATTTAAGATTTTTTCTCTTTAAAAATTATATTCTTTAGACTTTCTAAATTTAAAAGATCACTCGAATTTTGTGGTGTTATCGTATTTCAATGTTGAATAAATAACCAAATAAAGAGTAAAGTGAAACCATCAATGTGTTAGTAAATTATTTTTTACAATAACACAAAACAATTACAAGTTATTTGGAATTATAATAGAAAACTAGCTCAAAAGAAAGTACAAACAAGAGAAAGTACGAACAAGATGACTGATCCATTCCTACTGAACAAAGTCTACGACTATCACATGATTGAAGTATTAGACTTTGTACACAACCATCAAACAATATATCCTTAAAAAGAGTTTAGTAATTTATTATTATAATTTAAACAAATATTTAGTTAGTTTAAATAAATAATTAGTTTATTTTTTAAATTGTGTATTTAATTATTTGTAACTAAATCCAATTTAAATAATTTATTAATTTAATATAATAAATATTTAGTTAGTTTAAATAATTAATTAACTTATTATTGTAATTTTAAAAAATATTTAATAATAATATAATAAAATTGAAAAACCAAAAAAAATAAAAAAACCAAAAATTTTTCAAAAGAAAAAACACGACTTCAATTAAAAAAAGTAAAAAAATATTAAAAGTGGAGATTTGTTATTTTTACACTCTTAATGCATAACAATAATTTAATAATCTATTATATTAATATTTTAATTATATTTTTTATCTTTTAACTCAAAGTGTGTTTATATGTATTACTGGAATTAAATATTTAAGCGAGTTATTTTTCTCAAAGACGTTAAAATATAACTTTCCAAAAACATAAAATAACTTCAACTTTTATAGCCATTGAGTGAGGAGCCTATTTTTTAAAACCATACATATATAATAAAAAAAATATTATTTGACACTCATTTTTCTCTTAGTTTTACCTTACACTTCCTTTTATTATATTTAACTAATAAAAATAAATATATTTTTTAAAAAAACAAATAATAATATTCTTAGTTGTTAAATAGAAGTATAAAAGAGTAATAGTATGAAATTATCATCTCCCATAAAAATAACTTGACGATTTCGGCACTGGGACAGCCTAGTCTAACAATTCAGAATTCACTGACACAGCTGGGCTGCATATTGGCCTTTATGTGAACCGTGAGACTGTTGAGGGGGAAATATGAAGTGGACTGTTTCTTCCTGCACCTCCATAGCTTCTTCTGTCACCCCATACAATACATAAAAATACTTTTTTATCCTTTCACAGCCATCCCATAGAATAGTTTTCGGACACACATTTGAAAAAAGACTTCCATATTACATAATCTGAAAGTTAAAAAGACTTTCGGATTACATAATTTGAAAACTAACTATGCATAAGAAAAAAGACTTTCAAATTATATAATCCGAAATATTACAGAGGGATAATTTTGGAAATATGAAATTTTATGGAGATGAGAGAATAATATATGGAGGTGCAGGATAAAATACTCTATGAAGTGATAATGATAATGGGTTTGATCCACCATCTAGGCCCAACCTGATGCATATAATAAGGCGAATTGATTTATAACTTATGATAGTAAAAGTTTAATAATTTAGTTCAAACAGTTAAAAATAATTCATCTAAATAATTATATGATTTTATTTTATTATTTTTTTAAAATTCAGTTTAATGTTATAATATTTCAGTTTAATTTAATTCATCTAAAACTGAAAACTATATATTAATATGAATGATCTGGAAATAAAATCCGGCAGGAAATGACATATACGATGATGAGTCTTGCCGTTATACATGTCCAAGGGCAATATGGACAAATATGCTTTCACATCCACTTTTTTAAATACATCTCACTTTTTTAAATAATAATAATAAATATAAATGAAGTATTTGAAAAAAATAATATTTTATGTAATTATTTTTAAAAATATAGACATGGAATAATCATGACTTCTTTTTTCTTTTTTCTTTTATCAGCAGAATAATCATGACTGTTAGGATATGGATTGCAGAAGAGTCAAAAAAATTTCAAATCCTCCTCTACACAATTATATATCACCAACTTAATTAGGTCAATAGGTCAACCTAAGGATAAAAAGATCAATGTCATGTTCATATGTGTTTTTCTTTTCGTAGCTAATTTTTCATCAAGATTTGTGATATGAGTGTAATTTCACAAACTTTTCTAAAAGTATTTGTAATAATAAAAAAAAGCAATATTTTTTTAAAAAAAAGTTTAAATTGAGTTATACTTTTTAAAAATAAGCAAATAAAAAATAATTCTATATTATTTTATACATATTTAAATAATAATTTATTTATTTATTTACTATTATTATTTTATTTTGAATTTGTTATATATGCAAGCATGTCTTAAATCCAAAAGAATCTTCAATTGAAGAAATTAATTTGGATTATAAACTTATTTTGGTAGTTGCTTGTGATAAAACTTAACATATAATTAATTTATACTTTAATAATAAAATTTAAAATTTGGATTCTGTCTTAAATTCCTTTTAGCCAATCCAATTATTTTTCCCCTTCACACAAAATCTTTCTATTTTGAAAAATGTTTTGAATTGATTAAGCAACATTAATTGCTTGAAGTTACCATCTAACTACTAAAACACAAAATTCTGAAAAACTCGGTATTCTAGTAATATTTTGAAAGATATGTATTGCAGAAATATGCTATAAGATCATGGTTTATTTGAAGAAGATGGAGCCTTGCATAAACTTCTGAAAATACCTAATTAATTACCATAGAGTCAAATCTACTGTGGTTTCCCCATCAACCCAATTGAATCCCTTCTGCAAAGCCGGAGGTGCAATGATCAGTGCTTCCGCCATGCTGTTCAACAACTCCGGCATGTTAAACACCTCCTCCTCATCCCAAAAGAACCTTCTAGAACTTTCATCCGATGCCAACTTCAAACAATCTTCATTCCAAAAGAAGTTTCCAGAACCTCCACGAGAAGAAACATCGTCCCTCAGCTTTTGGAACTCAGTGCAAGAAAGAAGCTTCTCTGCGGTCTGCGTGGCGGCAAACTGAATAGTCCTCACAGAGGACGTACCTGAGTTGAGACGCGGCAAGAAGGAAATGGCTTCCGGGAAGTTCAAGGAAGCCCTGTCACCCTTGAAAGCCAATGCGGCAACGTCAAACGCAACAGCAGCCATGTCGGGGCGAGAGAAGGTCCCAAGCCACAGGCGTGCGTTCTTCTTATTAGGTTGTCGGAACTCACACACCCACTTCCCCTTCCTCTGCCTTACGCCTCTGTAGACGGGGTGACGTGTTTCTTGGAACTTCTTCCTCCCAGCTTTTCGTTTCTGCATCTGTGCACTCTCTTAGTCCAAAACTTCTCACTGTAATTGTAAGGGATTAGGTTTAGTGTAGCTAGGAAAGTCTTCCATGAGGGTGGTTTTATATTGAAAGGGGAAAAAGGGACATGATAGTTTCACAATTATCAAAATTTATACTTTTATTTAATATTTTATTTATTACCTTTTTATTTAATAATTTAATTTAATAATTTATATTATATAGTTGTTAGAAGATGAAAAGAAAATGTGAATATAATTTTTCGGATAAAAGTTAGAGTTGTGAACTTGAGGAAACTTGTGTGGCATGTTGCGGCACAACGACTGAACATGACAGAACTACAGCGACGTGTTATTGTGACATCAAGACAATGTGAGAAGCGTGCCTAAATTGTTGTTTGGACCAGTATATTTTATTTTATGATGCAGATATATTTTATGATGCACGTGTCTGACTCTGAACTTTCGTGCACAGAAATATGTGGAATAAACTAAATTATAAAAAAAATGTCAATATCAATTGTTCTTTAAAAAATGATTTTTTTATATTACTGATATTACTGATTCTTGTTACAAGTTTTTTTAGTCTACTTATTTTTTTTTTAATAAAGTCTCGTCAAGTTGTAGGAAAACGGATGAAATAAATATAATAATTGAGAAGAAAAATTCTATATAATAATGATCTATATTTATATATAAACAAGATTTCACTATTTTAATATATTTTTTTAATTTTTTCTATTTTATTTTTATATCAATATTTAATTTAATTACTGTATTATGAACATTGCGTAATTTTTTTTTAAAACATATTAAAACAGTTCTCACCTAACTGATAGGAGAGTAGAGAGAGTGGTACTTTAATTTTATTTTGTTCTCACCTAACTGATAGGAAAATGAAGAGATTTGTTACTTTTCTATTCTAAACTGATATTCTTCTTTATTAAATAAATAGTTTTTTAATTTTTAATTTTATTTTATTGAAAATTTAAACTAGCTTTCCTTACTTTAGTTTGAATAGGTGCCCACTAAGAACTTGAATCCTACAAAAGCTTAAGGGTAGCCTAACCTACACACAAAGTTCTGATAACAAAATTTAACTATATCACTAGGACTCTAAATTAACAAAATCTAATCCTGGAACTAAAAGTGTCATATGTAAAACCTAACTGAAACGAACCTAAGAAGTTCAAAATCTGACTCAAAGAGAAAAAATAAATATGAACTTATTCTATTTGAGATTCTGATTGAGTAATTTTGTAATTTTTGCTACCAGAAGTCCAATGATAGACTATTGAACTTCGATAGTTGATATGATGATTAAGAATGTTAGAATTTTAGAGAGAATGTAGATGAAAGAAAAAATGAAACTTGTAAATGATTCTTTTAAAATGAAACCTGAATAACTGAATTTTATATTTATATATTTTAACTTTAATAATGAAATCTCTAGATATCATTTAAGTATATCACTTCTAATCTAAGTTTATCTTCTAGATCCTTATATAAAATACTCATATAAAATATATTATGGGTACTAAAATATAAAAATTAGTATTTTAATTAAAACAAAATAATAGATTAAAATAAGAAATTACAGAAATTAAAAATAATATAAAATAAATTTAGAGATTTAAAATAAAAGGTAACTATGTTTAGAGGTTAAATCATTTTATGTATCTAAAATTAATTTATATGTATAAAAATTGTAAGACTGTATTATTTCCGTATTAGATTATATTTTAAAAAATATTATTACTTTTACTAAATTGTATAATAATATATTAATTTTCTTATATTTTTGTTGTAACAAAGTGCGTCTATTTCTACATAAGTTATTCTTATTACAAATATATTTAACTTTACCTTTCGTTAAACTTTTAATAAATACATGTTCATCAAATTAAAAATATTATATAGCATATTTAAAAAGTTTTATTTAATTTTAAACGTGCTACCAAACATGGAATATTTCATTACAATATGATGTCACATCTAAGTTGATGGGTTGAGGGATAGCAACAGTTCTTTGCCCTTTCACTGACACGTGCTATTATTTATTTCTTCTGTCTTTCTAGATTTTTTTAATCATTCGCACATTTTTATTTGCCCTTTGGATAACCCATGGTTCCACAAGATACTGAACTTAATTTGTAGTTGTGATTAAAATTAGATTAATAGATTTTTTTTTTCAAAAAAAGGGAACGAAGAAACAGTCTACAACGTGTTAGTGTTATACATATGTCCACCACGAAAGGAAGTTAAATTAATGGTAATTAAATATATAATTCTTTGAATTAGCATTAGGTTTAAGGTTATTTTCAGAAGAGTGTTACCACTGGGGTGAGAGTTAATCATATTATGATTCAGCGCTTTCCAGAAATTTTTAATTGTATGTAATGAAGACCCGTTCAAATATCTAGATATGTTAGTGGGAGATGTCATAAAGGAAATATATTTTGGGAAGGTGTGATGGAAAGAGTTAGAAAGTGATTGGGATAATGGAAAGGGAAGTTCATACTCACAGCTGCTAGAATCTGTTTAATTAAATGTGTTTTCTTCTCTTCTCCTCTGTTTTACATGTTCTTATTTATTTAGAATGCCATTGATGATGGCAAAGGAGATAATGAAAATGAAAAGGAAATTTATGTGGGGTTGGGTTCGATGAGTAGGAAAATTGCATGGGTGTCATGAAAAAAAGGTCAGAAGGGAGGGAGGTCTTGAAATTTTAGATTTAGACTCTTCAATGTTGCTCTCTTGGATAAATGGATTTGGCAATTGGGAATAGATAACAGTGGTTTGTGGAAGGAGATCCTAGAGTGGAATTATGGAAGTTGGAAGAATTTAAAGTTTCAAAGGGTTAAAAAGTCATACTCTTTTTTGGGGAGAGACCTGACAGAAATATGGAATTCAAAGGTTTGGAAAGTTAAGTTTGAGAATAATCTTAAGTGAGACATTGGAAGTGGGAGGAAGATAAAGTTTCTCAAAAGATTTATGGTGGGTGAGGATGTTTTAAAAGAGAGATTTTGGAGACTTTTCTCTCTTAATTCAAACAAAGAGGGAAGATTGTTTCAAGGCGGGGAGTGGATTAATAATAACTGGGTTTGGAAGGCAAAGTGGAGAAAGAATTTGTTTGTGTGGGAATGAGAACAATTGTAGCAGTTGGCTCAAGCTTTGGAAGGTAAAAATATTAATTTGGATAAAGAGGATTGTTGGATCTGGAAAGAAGGCGAAACATTCAGTTACACGATTAAATTTGCTTATAGTATTATAAAGGGAGAGACAGAGGTGGAAGTGATACTTATATATGAAGATTTTTGAATTTTAAAAAGGCATAACCATCTTCTCACATTATAGCTTGGAGGGTCGTGGAAGACAAGATTGCGTCTAAAGCTAACTTGGAAAGATGATGGGTCTATGTGCTAAGTAACTTTTGTGGTATGTGTGGAGAGGAAGAGAAGACTACAATTCATTTATTTTTTAAGTGTAAAATTGTTTGGTTAGTATGGTGTAAGTGTTATGAGTGGGTGGGTTTAGTTTCAGTGGATCATTGTGATGCTAAAACGCATTTATGCACTTTAAACTAGGTGGTATTAATAAAATGGTTAATTTGATTTGAAGTTGTATGTGGATTGCAATAGTAGGGAAGTTGTGGAGGCATAGGAACAAAAATGTTTTCAGAATTGACCTTGAGATTTTTACTATGACATAGTTAAAGACGTGGTCATGGGTAATATTTAAAGTTTCACATGTTTGTATTTCTTATATCGATTGGTTTCTTAACCCATTGGTATGCGTGAAATTCATTAGGTAGATTTTTTTAGATGCTTGATGCAGCAGTTGAGTGTATTTTTTTAAAAAAGTAAAAGATATTATTTTTATTTTATTGAAAATTTTAAAAAATGTATATTTATTCACAAATAAAAAAATAAATGAGTATTATTTAACATGAAGAGATAAATTTAATTTTGTACTTAAAATTAATTTTATCATATGAGTCCTAAAAATAAATATGATATTTTATTATTAATATTAGAGAAGTAGATATTATCAAACACAAACTAATTAAAAAATAATGTATTCTAGACTTAAACTATCCATACATATATTTTACAACAATATTATGCAATATAAAGGATTATTTCAAAGAGAAAACTTTCTCCAGTTTAAAAACCATCTCTTCTAAATGTCTATGCAATAATAATTATATCAAATATGAAAATAAGCTCAATCCTTTGCAGGTTTCATAAATTCCTCACATTATTTATGAGGTTAGGAATACAAACCATTTGTGAAGGACATGAGAAAAGCTTTCTCATTCTTTGAAATTTTTTAAGTAATTTTTTCTAAAACAATCATGTTGAACACATGATTAGATATTATTTCAATAAACGAAGTCGAATTTTATTTTATTATAATTTGAGGCTTTAATTTGTGTTTTGGTTTGATTTCACACACTTGATAAGAACTTTTAAGAGAAAAAAATGAATTGAAATTTTCAATAAATTCAAAGTGGTCTGTAATAGAAATACAAATTTATAAAAGGTCATGAGTGTGCTTTTATAAGTTATGGATAAGCTCATTCCAATTGGAGAAATCCATCTAAACAAACTTCTATGTTTTTAAAAAGTATGAAAAATCCAATTATGCAAATGAGTTGTTTTCAAAGTACTTTAAGAGTTGAATTTATGATAAAAAAAACATCTGTATAACATCAAATTAACTTTAATATATTTCTCTTAAGGAAACTGAACTACTATTTTTAATAATAAAAAATTAAGTAATTTTGTTAATATAATTGAAGATAATCTGTAATTTAATAATTTTTCTGATTAAGACTAACAATAAATATTTTTTTTTTCTATACAAGTTTTACTAAAATAGTATAGTTCTCTTAATATGCATTATATTTATTACTGAATAATTATGGTAGTTGAATAATTAATATGTATGTATATATTACTTACAATCATTTACATTAAAGTAATTTATATACAGAGTAAATTATACTACCAAAAATTATAAACAATTTAAAAAAAATAATATGTGATTGTGAAAATAACACATCTTTTTGACAAATAGAAAAGAAGTAAGAAAGAGTAAGAAGGAAGAAATGAACTGAGCTAAATGATAGACTGCAACTACTACACGATGCGATCTCTGGAAAAAAAAAATTAATACCACAAGAACAGAGAAGATAAACCTCATTAGTCATTAGTTGTTTTCAACAAAATGTTCAGTTGAATATCTCAGTCCAACTACATCCGTGTTTGTCTGGCATGCATGTTACAATTAATTCTCTCACCACCATTATCTTTTCTTCATGTTAATTTGTAATACAAATATGACCATACAATGAATTTCAAACCACTCTACAAAACTTATAGTTATAAAATATCAATAATAACACCTTTAATACACTCTATATACTATTTATATACTATCCTGTATTATTATAGTTAAAATTCATAAATGTCAATAATATAATCTCTATTATACTCTTTTTTATTAATACTTAAAATTTCAAATTACAGAGTGTTATTATCACATTTGTAATCCTCCTAGACATGTGTATTATTTGTTTCTTTTAATTGTTGGGATTTTAAATATATATATATATATATATATATAATTTTTATTCTCAAATCTTAATACAACATATTAGTTATGATTTTGATAATTAATTATTACTTTTATGTTATGTTTAATTAAGTTATCTACATATAATTGTTTATTTTGATTAGAAGTAATTATTTATTGTGATTAAAAGCAATTTGGGTGCTGATAAAAAAAAGTAATTTGGGTATACTTATCTTATTTTTAGATAAAAAGGTTTTAACAAAATAACCTTAAATAAAAAAAAAGGGAAGGAGTAACTAGTAGATGCAATAGAAGATGTTTTCTTTTTATCATTTGTTAAGGCTGTTTTGTAAAGATAAATTACTAAGGTGGATATATTAAATAGAATAATGGGTGAGGATGAATAACTGCAAAAACTACTAAAGGTGATTTACATACACCAATCATGTACATATCCCCCAAGTTCTTATCTAACTATAGCCTATTCAAATAAGGTGCAAAGTTAGATTGTAATCTTCTAGTGAAAAGAATAAAGATAATCATTCATTCTAAATTCTTCAACTGCTTCAAAATTTTCTCACACACTAACATACTAGTTCCTCTGAAAGCTCCTCCACTAGATAGCAAAAGATTGCAAGCTCAAGTTCCTGAACTAGCTCCCCTGTCTGCTCAGCATTTTTCTTCCACCTACCTTCTTCTCCAGAGAAGTCCTCTTCAATCATCATATCAATGGTGTTGCACTTCACTTCTTTCCATAAATCTAGTCTCCTACAAACCCTTCTTATCACCACCGTGTTCCTCTCTTCTGAGGAATTTATTTCTGTCTCTTCCTCCATTATCAGATCATAAACCAGCCTCTTAAGATCCTCAGGTGCCTGCTGCATCTTATCCACTCTCGAATGACTCAGGATTTCAACCACACTTCTTTCCCCAACAACCTTTTCTTCACCACATTCTGTTTCGATGTCAACATCATCATCGTAATCATCCTCTTCGATAAATGTTTCATACTCCTTGTCTTCTTGGTCTAACATTCTCTTCTCAAGCTCCACCGGATCTAACCCTGCAAGTTTCTCAAATCTACGAAGCCTGTCTAGTAGATCCTGCGTAGTTCCTGAAAATTTAATACAAAGAAAAAGAAAATCAACATTCAGTTAATTTTTTAAAGTTGGTTAGAGACATTCATTGCAGACAGATCATATTTCAGAGAAATCTCTTTTTGTACAGAACTGACAACCTTTCTTACATATATTTCAAGTTCAGTGTTTAGTAACTCAGCATGGATAAACAGCAATAAGTACAAGCAGCTATTTGAAGCATATAAAGTTTAGGATGCCTAAATTGGTCTTGAAGCACTGGTACCGAGATAAACAAAAATGTTCTCTTCATGCCACTCTATTACACATCAGCTAAAATGATGAATCATACCAAAGAGAACAAAAAAACAAAGGTTTAACGAGGATAAAGGGGTGTTGTGTAATAATTGAAAAAAGAAAAGAAAATGAAAAAGGTGATCGATGCTGTTAAGATGCAAAGTGTGACATGGTTTGCTGCTTTTCAGAAAATTAAAAACTACTATACTTGAATGGTGCTGAATTGCTCAAACCTTACACAGAACATTGAATAGAAGTATCAGGAATTCTGACAGGAAAAAACTTGTGGGTCATGTTGAAATTTATAATGACACTAGTAGCAATGTGTAGTTGTGAAGAAAGAGTAGGGCAATTTGACATTGAATGCGAATGCATGTTGGGGGATGAGGTATTGTTATCGTTGGATGGAACCCACAAAGATAGGTGGCATTGGCAGAAATGATATCCAGAAGACAGCCCCCCTTAGGGTATTTTGTAACAGACAATGAATTTTGAAGAAGCGTGTACGATGGCATGTTGGTGGAAAACGACCACACAACATAAAATGGTGGAAAATAAACCAAAAATATATGTATTAAACAATGACGTACTTTGAACATTGGCATAGCTAGAGTCCAAATCAAAGCCATCCTCTCCATGATCGTTATCATCATCGTCGAAGGGTGGGTCTAAAACAGACACTGGACTGCATTGTTCCTTATCTTCCTCTTCTTTCCCGGATTGGAATTTGTTCACGACGCCATCACCACTGTTAGTTTCATTGTCCTATGGAAAATTTCACAACCACCACAGTTAGAATATTGTCGTAATTGGGTAGTTAACATAATTCCCTAATCATTCTTATAATGCCCATGGATTTAGACTCAACACCTGCTTCATAATTGGGTTGTTGACTTCTGTTTTTTATGTTTTGGTACCCACTCCACTATTAATGTAATCGAAAATCCAAACCAGAAACTATTTTTCTAGAAAACCGAATGTCGGGGTCCAATAATTCATCCCAATAGAACAAACAAAAACAATATTCGTCTTCTTTTAAAGGGCTTTTTTTCACCGAATAACCCCAAAAAGTAAAAGGAAAAATCGAGAAGGTTGCATGGCAGACACCTGGACGAAAAATACAACTCAGAAACTCCAAATTAAATTAACCTACGTGACCTCTGCTTCACCAAATATTTAACAAATTCAGCAAAAATGGCGGGGTAAAATCCTCTCTCAAAAAACTTCCGCCAAAATTCCCAGACCCCTAATGCAGATCCTATTTGCCGACAAAAATAAACACCACGAACTATCACGGTTAATTCACGAGCTCAACTCGGTGCTCCGACTCACCACACTACCGAGTCAAACACCGAGTTGAACCCGGAAGAATAAAAATCAGTTCCTTCAAAGTTATTATTAGAATTATAGTTCAATTAAAATGTTCTGAATTCTTCTAAATTTATCCTCAGTAGTAGTAAATTTAATTAAAATGTAAAGTATGATATCTAATCATATTTGAGATAGTGTTGTGAAAGTATCAAACATATATTTTGGACTGTAGTCTAAATATAAATATTTTATAAGGTAAATACGTAGATTTTTTATTAAAAAAACTACTATCTGATAAGTCATAAATAATAATTTGGAGCAAAAGCTTTTACAGTGTACGTGTGTATTTTAAACATTTTTATTAAAAATTAAAAAAAAATCAATCTAAATTTATAAAATCAGGAGTTACAAAAATTTGTAATATGAGTTAAATAAGAAACACTTTTATTATAAATTGATTTTTTTATTTTTTATTTTAAATAATAAATTTACAATTTTGTAAATTATTTTTCATATAATTAGAAATAATGAAGACAATATGGTTTACATTGAACATAGACTGCGTACAAATAGTTGAAAAATTGATGGTATTTTTTACTTTTACTGTATAAAAAGGGCATTAATTAAGTTGAGTGAGTAATAAAAAATAATTTTTATTACTTGGAAAAAAAAAAAGTATTTGGCAGAAGAATAATGTGAAAAGGAGCAACCTGAGTTGTGTGGCGACAGGGAGAGGCGAGCGGGGAAGAGAATTCCGGCGTTCGGCGGGGGGAGTAGTCGGGGCTCCGTTGGAGTGAGAAACGGAAAGGGGTTTGGCAGAAGAAGAGATCATGAGAGTTGAGTTTGCGTGTGTTGACGAACTGAATCTCTTGTTCCACAGAGTCATCGAAGGAGTGGCCACTACTACAAGTTTCCAAGTCCAACGACTTGTCCTCGTTGCTCTCCGACCACACGCCACTACTGCTGGGCCTGCCCTCACAGGATCCCACCACCGCCACCCGAACATCATTGTTTATATGTTCCCTGGTTCGTTGGTTCTTGAGTTTCTTGAAGAGCGAGCCGAAGATGCCGAAGGCCCTGTTTGGCTTGGGTTTGGCGTGTTTGTGGATTCTGAGCGCGGCTTCCAGGAGGAGCGTGGCGGTTTTGGCGTTGGAGGGCCTGAGTTGACTCTCCTTCTTGGTGGGCGGCGCGAATTCCAAGAGCGGGGATTTGGTGGCGTTGTGGAAGGAGAGGAGGCATTTATTAAGTGGGAAGTTTGAGTTTGAGGTGTTTTTTCTTAAGGTGGTGTTTGGGGAGGTTCTTTTGAGGAGGGTACGACGGTCCGAAATGTAGTGTTTGAGAAGGAAGGGCTCTTGGTCCACCAGCAGCAGGTCCCGCAAGTGCTTCTCCGCCATCATAGTGATTAAGGAGGTAGGTTTGGGGTTTGGGGTTTGTGGTTTGTGGGAAGTGCGTTTTGGTAGAAATAAGAGAGTGAGAGAGAGGGGAGTTGGTGATTCAAATGTAGGGAGAGAGTGAAATGGTGATATTATTAAATAATAATGCTACTGCTACTGCTACTACTGTTCACCATTGCATTTCTTTTGTGGTTGTATTTTTTTGGTAACTTTCCTATGGTTTTCTGTGAGAGTAATTCCAAGTAGTAAAGTTTTGTGAGAGAGAGAAGAAAAATGTAAAATGAATAGCCGGAGGAGGAGGAGGAGGATCAACTCTTTCCCACCAACAACACACACATGCTTCTGCAATTTTATACAATTAATATACTAATATTTTAATACATTTTTCTTACTCATTTATATATTGCATTAATAAATGTAATTCATTCTTTAACACATTTTTTACATGTTTTAATTACTTCAACAAATTTCTTTTATCTGTTTGATTATTCATATTTATTATTTGAGATGTTTCCTTTGTTTAGCATTTAAACTTAAAATCTTATATAAAATATATTTAGAGGTGACAAAATAAATTACATTTATTCATCATAGTCAGAACAGACTGAGACACTGGCTTATTCTGCCAAAGAAACAGGTTAACTGATTGGTCTACTAGTTGTAATGTTTTTAAGACTTAATTACTTAATGATTTTAATTAAATTTATAAGTATTTATGATTTAAGTTGGCATACTATTAATATATATATTTGACTTGCTCTAATAATATTACACACACCAAATATGATACTTTAATTATTTTTATTTTAATAAATTAATTTTAATATTTTACATGCATAATATAAAAATAAATAAATAGAGAAACTCACTACATATCTTTTATCTTATGATTGGATATGAAAATTCATAATCATGAAGTATTCAATCATACTGAACTTGAATTGTTTTTTTTTTCTCGTATTTATATGAATAAAATCATTTAATTTATTGATTTTAAATTTTTTATTACATATTTTAATTATTATCTAATGTAAGAATACAAGATATTAAATAAATATTAATAATTCAAAAATATCAATATTGATGATATTTTGTAGTCAATCTTATTTTTTTATGTTCATTAATATTTTTTTTTTCAATTAATATTCATGAAGTATTTTTTTTATTGATATCGGTCAATATTATTTCAATTAATGTTAATCACATTTACTTAGGATGATATCGATAAGAACGATGTTGACTGTAGTTTTTCTTTACTAACTTTTTTGTATTGATCTTAATTAAAAAATTTCTTCAATTAGCATTACATAAAAACAATCATAGTTAATGTTTGTTAACATTTTTTCCAACCAACAATTAGAAAAAAATCCTAACAAATTATTGAAAAAGAATAACATTATATAAAGAATAAAAAAATAATCAAGACATACGTCAATAAAAAAAAATCGTATTTCCATTATTAGATTTTTAAAATTTTTGAATATAGATTTGTTTGGTTCAACGAGGACTTTGAATTTGGGAAAAAAAAATGTATGGTATTGTTATAGTTGATGACTATTTTAGATACATAGTCAACGAGATACTCTAAAGGAAGCCATGAAGGTAACACTATATTAGGCAACAAAGTAAAGAAGTTTAATATGGAGAAGTTAAATTTGGTTGTTCATCTTAATTCCTAAAGACTCAATGCCTTCAATATGAAGAAGAAGAGAAAGACACAAAAGTTAAAACCTGCAATCTTGAGAGCAAAGTTTACCGAATATGACACTAATCTACCATAGTAAGTAGAGTGCTCGAAAAAAGATAGCAAGAAATCTTACTGAGCTCAAGTAATTTATTTTAGCTCAACATAAAGATGGGTTTAATAAAGCATTAAGACAAACTACATTTTTTTATAAAGTCCTTATAAAAAAAAAGATTTGATGTGGGAAAAGATGTGTACGACATTGCTTTGGTGCTGGTAGAGGATATTTTAGATGAGAAGGAGACCTCAGCTAAAGAGAAGTACATTCATCCTTCGAGTCCAACTGCTCATGTGGGTGCTGAGAACATAGATCCTACTATAGGTTCTTAGAGAAAATCATATTAGTAAACAAAAATATATATTTTAAATTGGTATTACCTTACCTTTGTGAGTTTTTATTATTAGATCAAAATTAAAAAAATCCTACATTTGATTTTTATTACGTTCTTAACAACAAAGTGTAAACATGACTTTATAAGCATTAGATCTTGTTAGACACAAGTCTTTCATTTGGTTGAACCGACAAAAGTATTTTGTCAAAAAACTAATAAATGTTAATTTTATGTTTCTAAAGAATGTTTGTATATTGAAGTGTTCATCATATCGAAATCTTTTAAAGATCATGCTTAAAGTTGCTCGACACAAATAACTTTTTTAAAAAAGTAAAATGATTAAGATAACTAGTTTTATAATTATTGAGTTTTATTTTTAAAAAATTATTATGTTAGAGAGAGGATTTTTGTGTCTCAATCATTGTATCAATTTCATATATTAAATTCCAAATTTACACTTCATTATTAATACTTATCAAATGTTCTAGTAAGAATCAAAATAATTTGATTGTAAATAATTGAGATAAACTCGGTACCAAGTGAAACATGTGTTGAAATATTTTTTTATAGTGAATAATTACATATAAATTAATTTAATTTGTATACATAAATCACTTATACATATATAAGTGATATAGTGAACTGTTATTAGTTTTTTTTTATGTTGAGATGAATTAAAAAATATGTCATTCTCATATTTCATATTTTATTATTTATTTTCTTTATTCGTATTTCCTTACCATTTTTAGCGAGTTTTGTATAATTAAATTTAAATTTATTTGAATGGAAATTAAAAAATAAAAGTTGAAGTGTTGTTTTTAATACCAACTTTTTGAAATGTTAATTGAAATTTGGCCTCACCAACATAAGTCTGAAGGAGGAAGCCATGAGATGAAAATCCCGGGAAGTTAGAAATTGTAAAATAAATTGTAAGAATAGCAAATAAAAATAAAAATTGAAAAATCTGAATTAATATTATAAACGTTGTTATCAGACAGAGAAGCGATTTAAAAAAATTGTTGTCAATGTTGCAACAGCTGTGGTAATTAGATTGCAGCATTATTAGGAGTATGATTCGTACGCGGTGACTGAAAAACAGAAGAGGCAGTCACCGTCACAGTACTTGTGAGTGGTGATTGAGACCCGTTTCTGTTCTCCTTTTGGATCTCTTCTTGCCTCTGTCCTCTCTCTGAACCCAAACCCTGATTTTCAGTTTTCACTTTTCCGTTGCATCACTTTCGTTTTTCTGCTTTTTAATATATCTTCGTTTCTAATGTTTACCACTTCTGTAATAGGTTAGTTAAATATACTATATTTATCTTTTCACCATAACTAGACAACAATTTTCTTATGTTCTTCATTTGTTTAGTCATTTTTTTTTATCTTAAAACACTTTTTCTTAACCTAGGTGCTTTTTGAACCGAAGGCGCCAGCAGAAATCATGTTGCAAGAGTTATTTTACACAGACTTTAAATTTAGTTTTATCGTTATTCACTTTCAAACTTATTATAAATAAATCTTTTAAATTTTAATTTCTCCAACTTTGCGTATAAGAAAAAGCCTAATACTAAAGCATTTTAAGATTAAAATATATTCGGATAAGAATAAGAAAAAACGTAGTTTCTAAAGTTTAACGAGGCCTTTAACCCTTATCCTTTTGTTTGGACTGATGAATGAATTTAATGAAGAAAAAAATGATGGTTTTGAAGAAAAAGAGATTGAAGTATGATGTTATTTAGATTAAAAAAACAATAGAAAATAAGGAAGATAAAGAGAAAATTTATGAAAATTAGTGAGTGATATAATGAATGTGATTGATAATTTTTTTAATGGATGAAATTGTAATATTATAATTTTTGTTTTTGTGATTAAAATTAATTTAAAATAGTATTGATTAAGGTTAAAATGTTTTTCAATAGATTTTAATTCTAGTTTAACAATTAAACATTTAAATAATTGATTAATTTGTCCTTGACGTCTTTCCAAATTCAC
This sequence comes from Phaseolus vulgaris, assembly GCF_051622355.1. NCBI lineage: Eukaryota > Viridiplantae > Streptophyta > Magnoliopsida > Fabales > Fabaceae > Phaseolus > Phaseolus vulgaris. Next base: position 54,180,462 of record NC_143504.1, on the reverse strand, counting down.
CAAAAACAGAATAATTAATAGGTTCTTAAAATCAATTAAAATGATGTATAACTAAAACAATATTTTACCCCCTTTTTGTATTAATTGATTAGAAAAAGTAATAACCGACCATTGTTTCTCATTTTATACACTTGTTTGAGAGTGATTAGGATAATTAGTTAAGTATTTAAGATAGTTAGTTGTTTCTTAATAACTTAATCCCTTAGAATATATGTTAATTGACTAATATGTTTATGAGTTTTTCCAAAAATGACGAAGAACAAATTAACCAAATAAATGGTAATATAATTGATTAAAACAGTGAAAATACTTCACAAGAACATTTTTTTTTCTTCAAATAATCGACTACCAGCTTAAAATAATCAGTTATTTGTAGCGGAAAGAATTTTAAACCAGTTTCAAAAATTTTATAAATTCAACATTTTTTTAATTTTTTTTATCAACAATAAAAAATAAATAAATGTGAACTACTTCAAAATTGTTTCAACACTTATACAAAAACTCTAATCATAAATCTCTTCCACCAAATTTCAAACCACTCCACTAGACTCCTAAAAACAACTCACTTGACTAGACCCACCGAACCCACCTAAAAGAACAAATCCCTGAAAAAAAAAACGTCAATAATAAGAAGTTTTTATAAATATGCAAGGAATTTATATTTAGGAGACATCTTAATAATTTTATTTTAAATGCGAGAAAACGATATAAATGATTTTTATATGGACATTAATATCAATCAAATGACACAATATTGTCATGCTAATCAAAATACAAAAGAGTGAGAAAGATGAACTACAATCCCTATTTTTTCAATTGAAGCAACAAACTCTGTGACTTGTTTTCTTTTTAATCATAACAAACTTCAACAAACTTTATCATTTTGTTTTCTATTTAGTGAATCTTTTACTTCATTATTCAACTGTTCTTTGTGAGTTCAATATCTGTCCCTATAAATAAATTATTACTTTTGACAACATGATGCACTTGTCTTAGAGAAGTCATCAAGGTTTTGAATTATTGTTGGAGAATAATTTAATTTTTTAGTATAATTGGTTTAGTATCTAATTTAATCAATATAATAACTAATTATTTTTTATCTCTAAAATTAATTTTTATTTAATGATTTTCTTATAGTAATACTTATGAAACCGTTTATACCTTAATAAAGTTATTCTTAGAATGAAAATGGTAGAAAGGATAGGTCCATCAAATAAGTGAATGAAAATTAACATAGTGACACTTCTATTATTTTTCTTCAAAATTGATAGTTATTATTATTTTTTTTCAGAAAAATTGATAATTAATTTTCACTAAGTAAGCCAACATTAGTTAGACCAAAACATTTCAAAAATAATTTTTAAAAAAATAACATTTGGTTATGCTACTTGTTTGTGTGCTTGTTGTAGTGAGTTTTTTTTTATGGGAAAACAAAAACTTTGGGAGAGGATCTGAAATGAATTCAAACTGGAACTATTATTTCATTTATTTTATTAGAGAAAGAATGTATGTTCAATATAGTTCACATGATCACTTAAAATTACACTTTAAAAATTAAAATTTATACTTCTAAATAGGATTTTAGTTATTTTTAATATTTAGAATTCATGTCTCTCAATCTTTTTAACCAATCTTACATGTATGAATAACTTGATGTATATATTTGCTTCAATGGACTGAAATAAAATATTATTTTCTAAAAAGGACTTAAGTCAATTTTATTTATAATAAAGTTGTGTTTATAAATATATTTTAGTATTTTTTATTTAATTTTGATTATTTAGAAAATGTATTTTATTTTTAAAAAATATTTTCACATTTAATTTAAACAAATCAAAAATTTAAGTTGACTAATTATTTCTACTTTGACTAATTATAAATTTATGTTTTGTTATATATTTTTTTAAAACTGTCACATCAAATATTACATACAATTATCTGGATTCTGAAAGAATAATTTATGTTCTAAGATACACTTAACAGTAGTAAAACTCTCTCTTTTTTCTGACCGAAAAGACTTCTTATTGGCTTTGTAACTATCAAAACTAGTCTCACTTAAAAATGCTGCATCCGAGAAGATTATAGGTAACTAGCAGTACCTGTATGTAACTGTATTGGTGACTTCTGTTGCCTGTTCGAATACAACAACAAAATCACACTTTCTCGGGACTATCATTATTCGTCAAACAACACTGCTGAACCTGAATTTGGCACTTTGCAAATCACTCCCATTTTCCTCATATATATTCTCATAATCTATTTTTACACTACATTTCACTTACTTCATCATAATTATCTATAACCAACAAAGCTTTAAACCGAACAAAAGAGAGATTAATTAAAAATGACCATTAATTTTAACTGTGGATTTAACTCTCTTTTTTCACTTAATATAAAAAAATGAAAATTAATTAACAAGATTACCACCTATGCAAAGATGTGAACAAAAATAGAGTAATTCCAAATCTTGACTTACCCTAGTCCTTTTGTGCATTCAACATGGAGGTTTGAAGTAAGATACTTAAAAAATATATAAACGTAAACGTGTAGTTAATTATACTGCTAAGATTGCATAAAGTAGCACATGTATAAGTTACAGCAAAAGAAACAAAAGCATAAAATAACAAATCTCATGCACGCCCATGTTCTGTGACTGGATTCAAAATGCAGAAAAGACAATTTGTCTGTATCTGACTGTATAAATAAGTCACCTACACTTTATTATTTGTCTTTTCATGATCTTTATCATTTTTATTCTCACTCACCTTCATATAGGACATGACCTAAATTTTAATCTATTCACCCACCATGTATAATTAGAAGAGAAATAACATGATAAATTAGTGGGGTTCTCATAGACACCTCCGTATGGTCAATTAAAAGGGGCAAACAAAGTTAGTGAGAATCTTCAGTCTTGTGTCTTACTATGTTGTCATAATATATGATCCATTTAGTTAATGATGGATAATGTATATATATCTCTTTCTTTGTGTAATAATGAGTAAAGTACTTGTAGATGCATGTAAAAGTGCATGATATAACTTAACTCAAAGTCTATATGACTTGGAAGTAAAAAAAAATTTCTGTTTCTTTGTTAAGTTAATATGTGAAGAGGGAGGAATCACTTTGCATGCCTTCATTTACAGCTTTAGTGCTGGAAAGTGGTGGAACAAGATGTTGAATTTATAACAAGTCATGATGGTGACTTAACTTTGAAAAGTTTCTATCTCATCCTTTGAAAAGTTTCTATCTCATCCTTTGTGTTTGGTGTTTGTTTGATCTTATATATATAAAAGGTAATTAATTAATAAGGAAGCATCCTGAAGAATCCTGGTGGTGTTAGTATGACATACACCTATTTGGAAAACAAAATATGTACCATCCAATCATGTTTCAGTTTACATTTACATTTTTTTTATTATTTTATTTTAGTGGGTGAATACATTTTAAAAATCTATCAAAAACTTATTATTATTAATCAAAACTAAATATTTAATTATAAACTATTTATCAATAATAAAAATTAATTTAGACAAAAAAAATTAATCTCTAAAATAATATATAATTTAGTCAATATAATAATTAATTATTTTTTATTTTAAAATTATTTTTTATTAATAATTTTATAAAAATTTACAATGATTCTTTGATAATTGATTTAGTGTGAAAAGTTTGTTATTATCCGTTTCTACCTTTTATTTACACAAATTATGAGTGTAGGGCGGTTTAAAATACCATACTATTAAATTATTTTAATAATACAAAAGTTATCAAATTTATCAAAAAATTTACAATAATATCTTTCTAAATGATATATATTTCTCTATAAAGTAACATAATGTCCTTTTTATTTTATTAAAGCCAAGAAAACCTTCATCAATATTTTTTAATGAAACTCACATGTCTACTTATCTTAGAAATAAATCAAATGCATAGGCATATTGATTTAACCAACCTATGTTAATAATAATTTATTTTTTATTAAGAGTAATTGCTTATAAATAATTAACACTTCATTTCAATAATATCATATATAATTTATCTCAATTTTTTTATTTGTTGGTTATGTATTAATGGGTATCTCTAATTTTATACATATTTTTTTTAATAGATCGATAATGGAAACAAATGCAACTCGTATTCAACCAGAGATTTTATGGTTTAGATAGTCTAATCTAAACGTTTTAGAGGTTTTATAATCTAAATTGTCTAGTGGATATCCCCTAACTATGTTTCTTTAGCGTTTTTGAGACACATTCTATAATTTGTTTGTGATATACCTTCCAGTTGTGCTTTATCCAAAATTATCGTGAAGTATGCAGATGTTGAATATGTTATATGTGTTTCTTAAAATGATTAAATGATGTTTACAACACTATAAAGACTTAGGTTCTTCTTGTGGAACCTCTTTTAGGTATTAATTGTGTGTTTTCTTTGGTTGTGCAACAAGAACGACTAACTAGTAATATGAGTATGCTGCAAGACATGGAGTTCATTGTGAATGTAGTGGAAAAGTAAAACAATTAAAATACTAAAAAACAGAGTTATTGGAAATCTCAAGGAAGAGGAGGTGGATGGAGGAATCATGGTAGGGGAAAAGGACGGTTCTCCACGCGTTGAAGAAAGTTATGCAAAACAAGGGTATCACCCTTGGTCAAGAACCAAGATTTTTCTGCAAAAGATTCTAACAAAAGAAATGAACAAGTGTGCAATCTTAAAATGCAAAATAGCAAAGAATATGTTGATATAGACAATAGCCTAAACTCAAGACAAAATTCTTTTACTCACGAACAAGTACATAAGTTATTAAGTCTTCTACAAGATATGACCATCGTAATGTCATTCAAATACAGAGCTATAATGGTGAGTCCATGAAACATGTATCACAAACAAATTTTTTGGGTCCTTAATATAGGTGTTACTGGTCATGTTATGTTAAAAAAAAATCACTTTTTACAAAATCAAACTTATATGCATAAATTTTCCAAATAATACTATAGTTACAACCAATTATGCAAGGACTATTAAATTTACAAAAAGATTTATCATTCTCAATGTTTTCTATATACCTGAATTTACATTTAATCTTATTTTTGTACAACGTTTGGTTGAAAATATGAATTGTCAACTAATTTTTTTTTTGTAAGAATTGTTAAATTCAGGACAAAGCTTAATTCAAGACGATTATTCTTGTTGAAATAAGTAAAGGGTTATAATACTTACAATAATTTTCTTTTAATTAGTCATGTATAAACAATGTTCAAAACTGTAAAGAATCACAAATTGATATATGACATTGTAGGCTCAAATATCCTTCAAACATAAGTGTAAACACTTTTCTTAGATTAACTTTAATTGTATAAATAATTATGATGTTTGTCATTTTACTAAACAACATAATCTCCCTTTTCATTGATCACTCTACTAGATCAAATCAACTACACCCTAAAGGCAACATTTTCCTTGAAATGGGACACACACAAAACGACATTCTCTACAAAAGGTATTTCAACATAATACAAAATTGTGAACTTCCCCCTTAGTAGATTCCTTATAGTTTCAAGACAAATTTCTCCCCTTCATCATTGTTACCCTTCTTTGTGCAATAAATATTCATCCTTGTGTTTGTCATGAACAAATTCACACCAAACCACAATGGGAAAAGTCATTGACGGCTGATAGTTGTCGTTTAGTAGTCAAATTAAAATAATTTCATGGAGACCATCTAACGCAGTGCTAAACAATCTAACATCAAAGAGATGACAATATAGATAAGGTCAGATGACCTCAAGTCATCTCCCAAGGAATCTAATAGTAAATCCAGTTAAGACAGTATTCAAAACTTATCTGCAATAAAAAAGAGTTAGAAATAACAACGAAAATTAAAAGGGGTGTTGAGATTGTTGTGCAGAAAAAAATAAAGTAAAGATTAAAACAGTAAAAGAAGTAAGTTGATTCTTAAGATTTTCCAACAAAGAATTATTCATGAATATATCATTCATTCAATTATTTAAATAGAATTAAATTTACCAAACACGTGTCAATAAAGAACAATTGAATCTCACTAATGAAACATGTGTTCACTAATTTATTTTGTAATTTACTCATCTTCATGCATCTACTCATAAGATTTTTAATATTTTACCTCTTGAATCTGCGTCCAAGAAATTGTTCAAAAAACTAAACAAAAGTCTAATTAAAAACAAAGTTGAATCATCAACATGCATTCAAAACTATTTCTCAAAACAATTAAACTCATAAGACCATATATTTAATACAATAAGATGTTGAAGAACAAAATTTTAATTGCATAGAACCTCATAATTCACTGTGAAATTACAATAAAATCAACCCAAAGGAGTTTAGCCTTCCATTTGAAGGCAAATGAAGATATTACAAAGAAGAAGAAAATATAACTAAGAAAAATTTAATGTTTTTTTCGAACGTCATTGTCAAGCTCTTAAGCTTGATGATTTCTCCTTGAAACTTGTATCTTTTTATAGGTTTTTCTACTCTAAGGATCTTGGTAAATTATTCTAATTCAGATTTTGTTAATAGTTTTTCAATTTCTAACTTTCCAAAATTTTCAAATTTCGTTTCCAATTTTATCACGATTTTGTTTCTTCATATTTTATAGAAGATTTGCTTCTAATCTTGTTTCTTAGATAGTGTAGATTTTGTTTTCTCATTATTCTTCTCATATTTTGTTTTTTGTTTTTTGTTTTGATTCAAAAAAACAAATTGGACTTTTACATATTCAATTCATTCACTTTCTTCTGACCATCTATCTTGAAAAATATTAGACTGTCAACCTCAAAAATACAGAATTAACACACACAAAAAATTAAAGCTCAAATAAATCATTTAAATGAATGTTAATTAAAATATTAAATTTATTTATTATTATAATCCAAAAAATTATAATTAAAATTATTAAATATGAATAGAATTATATCCATCAACAAATAAAAACATAAACCAAAGAACCAAGTTAATATTAATTATCTTATAAAATAACACATATGACAAATATTAAACACCAAACATGTGTTTAATTACATCAATGAATAAAGAAATTGACTAAAGACTAACAAAACGAAAACTTTTCTATTAAGAATAATATTTTTTCATTATACTGTAAATAAAATATACCCAAATGTTATACTGAAATGACTATTTGTCTTTCGTAAAAAAATAAGAAAATAAACCTATCTCTTGCAAGTAGTTTAACCAATAAACTTTATTATTTGACCGAGAAAGAAATAGTAACTAATTTCAAGACAATTTAAAAAAAATAAAAATTCAAAGAGGATACTATTAGTTAATTTGAACTTCTTAAGATAGCCAAAATTATAATAAATACGAGTCATGAGCAAGTTACATTAAATATGTCACCGAATGCATCAAACTCGCCCCACATAGAATAATAAGGACTTAATTATCTTTTGTTTTTATTTATTTATGTTATTTAATCTGACCTTCTTATCAATAAACTAAAACTTCCAATGCATAGTTAATAATTTTGTTGCCAACTGAATGAAATGTAAATATATATTATATTTTAGAAATTGAGATATTTAATTAAACATTTTATTAATAATGGGATTAAATGAGTAATAATTTAAATAACTAAATGAAGAATAATTAATATAATAAGTTAGGCTAATAATAAGAGGAACATACAAAAGATATTTAACTTTTATTATATTAGTCTAAGTTTGTCCTAGAACTTAAGAACATTAATTTGCATGTTTTTTTTCTCATCCCGAGAAAAAAAAAACAAAGAGGGAAAGAGATGGGAAAGCAAGTTTTATCTGTAAAATGAATGAAGGTGGGACCCACATAAAAGCTTGGCAAAACGACAACGCAGAGAGGACAGTGTGTAATGAATGCACCGTCATTCGATGTACCCCCACACAATACAGCCAATGCTGAGAGTACATTTCCCACGTGTGCATCAACGCATGGACCACTTACACGTGTCCCAACATTCCCCCTCCCAAGATGCTGACGTGTCACTTCTTCCTACATAGGATTCCCCTCTCCCCCTCAGGTGCAATGCATGATCACACTGCCCTCATCAAACTTTTCTGTCCTTTTCCAATATTTATATTTCCCTCCAAAATAAATAAAAAAATGTGTTTTCTCATTATAAATGGATTATGAAAATAGAGAAGTTTTGATAATAAGTAACACAATAGATTTAATACGAATTTTAGCAGCATATTAATTTTGAAAAATATTTATAAAATAAAGTTTACATATATATAATTAAAATATTTAAGAAAAAATAGTAAATATATTTAGGTTATGGTCAAACATTTGATTGAAGTAGAGTTGGAGAGTTGGAATGGTACAAAGTACGAATAGGACAGTTGGTATGATAAAATAGTATTGAAGACAGCACAGCAGACATTGAAATCTTTGAACGTATTTATAAATGGTGTCGTGGGAAAACAAAACCATCACAACCTTTTAATATTGGCAAAACGACACTCTCTCCAATTTCTCCTTTCTCCTTCTCTTTATGTGCCCATCACATTCTTCTGGATATTTCCTTTTCAAAGATCGTCTACAAGATATGCAAATGGGGTATGTAGTTTCTCACCAAATATCTCCACTCCTCTTCCATTTCATTCACTACTATTTAACATGCATATAAATACAACTAATATATATACGTTCATAGAGTCACAAGATGATTTCTTGTGTTCATCTTATATACTGTATATCTTAAAAAACTAAGCATAAGTTTGAATATCATCAATAAAAAATAATAAGAAAGTTCATCGATATATGAAAGAAGATTCGTAATTTTTTTTAGATAAAAATAATAGTAATATTATATAGATTTGTTCATACTATATAAGACTTAAGAGTAGTATAAAAATCTAAAATAAAAGTAATTTTTTATATTAAGAATCAAATTTTAGGCATTGTTTGACATTAATTAGGTCTATTAATTCGAATCTCATAACATATTTGTTCTCACTTTTATACAAAATTGATTCTTTGTTAATCATTAATACTCATAGTTTTTGTATATTTTTTTGTATATTTTATGTATATTTTACTTATATGAATGGAAGAAAAAAAAAGTTTGATCTGCGAAAGCTCATCTATCGAGTTAATCGATCAAAATTATTGACAATTTTTTTTTCAATACACTCAATGAAACTTCTCTAGAAGCTTTCTTTGAGCAATTATGTGATAAATATCTTGATTTGAAGAGAAAGCATGGTTTCTCACTTGGGTTTATTTTGTTGTGCTTAATCCATTTGGATGATATTGTTCTTGTTTCTAAATTCAATTTTTAGTGCCTTTATTATTTGTGGATAGAGTTTTTCATGGTTGTTATGTAAGAGGGTGGTCCTAAGTGTGAAATCAAGTATTGTTGGGTTCCAATTTGGTTTGTTATGTAGTTTTCCTTCGGTGTTGAGATTGTGTGGTTGTAAAAAACTTTAATAATAAAGTATGAGCTTGGTTGTTGTGACCGTGTAACATGATGTAACTCTAAATATAAAATAAATTAATATAAATTTTGTTGTCTCATATCTCTCTATATCTTTTGATTTCTTGACATTTCTACATTTTTATTGGATGTTTTTCATATTCAACTAGACTCTACAATCAAAAGATTTAATAAGATCATCATTTTTAACATTTATCATAATTATTCTTAATTTAATTCTCCTCCTTTTAAACTTACTCCTTAAAAACTTTTTCCTCTTCTCCTATATTATCTCATTCCAACCTTAACATCGAACTTTTATAACTACATCTTTTTTTCATTAGTTTTATTACGAGTTTGGAAGTTAAAACCTTGATAACTAATTAGATATCAATTTAGAAACTACTTTATAAATTTTATTAATAATAAAAACTACTTTAGATACTAATAATTTGTTAGTCTCTAAGATAATATCTAACTTAATTAATATAGTAATTAATTATTTAATTTCTCTAAAATTGGTTTCTATTTAATAATTTTCTTATAGTGCTAACATTTCGTACTTGTCACTATTAAGCAACTTAAGGATGTGTGGTAGATATGCATGGGAAGTTGGCGCACTCACCCACATATAAGACTATGTAGGGGATGCTTGATTTGTAAAGATGAATAATTAGAAGGTTGTGTCACAATGTTACATGTTACATGTAAATAATATACATAATTTAAACAACTCACATAATTAAATATATGAATAATGTTATGTTCATGATACATGAAAAGTGGATATATGAACACTTCCTAAATATGAGATTGAGCAATGTCAATCCCATATATTAGGATTTTCTCCCTTGAGTATCCCGGTATGTCACTGGATGTCATATATGTATAGTTGGTGTTGTACCAAAGAGTAAAATTGGATTTTCCAATTATATGAAGGTGCCTTTTTAAATTATGGAGGTGCAAAACGTAAAGGCTCCATTCCTCAGCCCATCCATAGTGTAGTAGCCCATAAAAGACCATGGAGGATCGTTTGCAGCCTTCTTTTTTCTTTTTGTTACTACTCACATTTGCCCATAAAAAGTTCTCATCATTGCTAGTTTCTTTGTCATATTCATCAAGCTAACTTTGCTCTAAGAAACCATCAGATATACCATTTATCTCTCTTTAACACTCTTATAACATTCCAATTCAAAGCTTTTAAAAAGGGTATTAAATTTAAGCTTGATAAATTATAAAAAACATAGGTGTTACTAATGAAATATAATATTTTAAAATCAACAATAATCTTCATATTAAATATAATATTTGATTATAATTATCAAATTACTTTTTTAAGTGATAAAAGATTGAAATGTAAATAAAAAATTAAAAAATTACGGGTTGTTATGAGACTTTTCTATTTGAGAAAATCTTATAAAATTGTTGAAAATGATGTGTTAAAAGAGATTCTTTGAAAGTTTTTTTAAAACATCTTTAGATTGTAGATGTTCTATTTTTTCTTATTATCTGTTTGGATTCTTCTCAATTTTATGTGATTTTGAAATCTATTTCCTAAATTGGTTTTCATCAAACTCTGATAAGAGAGTTTTATTTATGAAAAAATGGTTCGAAGATTATACGTCACTCTCATTTACTTTTAACATATTTAATTAGCATCTTCTTTTATGTTTTTACTATGGTTAGATTCTAGAAACTACGATGAAAATAATAAGGTTCTATTTTTTTTCAAATAGATGAGAACAATAAAATGGTCCTAGCGGGGTACACAAATTAAAATGCTGAGTTATGGGAGTACGTATATAATTGATTTTGGTAGTTGAACTGTTATGGATTATTACTTGGAGCAATTTCGTAATAATTTTTTATACGAGCTTTTATTACTTATTATTTACTGTTATTTTTTTTTTCTTTGTAACATTGAAGAGAAAATATCCTAGTATTGATTTTGTTGATGAAGTCCGAAAATCTAGTTAACAACTTTTAATGATTTTATTTTCTCTTAACCACTTTTTTATTTGTTCTAAATAAAAAATAGATCATACATTATTAGAAGAAGGTTGAATTTGTGTTTTTAAAATACTAATGTTGTTTACACTTTAAAAGAATACAAGGAATTAAACATAAAAGAATTTAATGAACTCAATCTTAACGGTATTGTTCTTATATTTAATTCATATTTCAATTACATTTCAGTGACATGCAATCACTCAAGATTATAATTTTATTAAAAACTAAAAAACTTTGTAAAATCAAATTTAAAAACAAAAAATCAAATTTAGAAAAAAAATATATGCAAAAGTATTTACTAATGTTAAGAATAATATAAAGAGGATAAAAGTAAGACATTTCCAAGATTGATTAAATCAAACCATGTCATAAGTCAAAAAATATAACTAATAGTCAAGATACAACTCTCTTTCTATTTAATAGTATAATATTTTCGTGTCATGATTTGATTGTGGGTTGACTTGCCTAGCATTTATTGTGAGATTATTTGATGAAAACCATAAAAATAAAGTATTCAATCTGAGAAGAAATTGGAGAAGACATTTCTAGAAGATAAATTAAAGAATACAAACATGTAATGAATGTAAAAGGAAACCTCTCAAATAACAAAAAAATGTTGAGAAGGGATATAGGTTAAAGTGGCCTTATTTAGAATTTTCCTTCATATTTTTATATGTTTGATTTCTACAATAAGACTATTATAGGTTAGAATAAGAAACCCTAAATGTATTTATGTGTTAAGAGAAGTCTCACATTTCTTTTTAAGGTGGGAATGTTTGGCACCTAAAGGCTATATGAAAATTTTTTCTCTTCATATAAAATCACACCTTTGAAATATAAATAAATTTGAGCTTTGAAAACCTTTTATGTTTCACTTGTGAGAGTGTTGTTTCATTCTCTTGACTTCTTGGAGCACCAAGAAGAGTTCAAAGTGATCCTTCAAGGATCTTAGTCATCCATCTTTGAAGTGTACACTTAGTAAAGTTTTTTTTTATCGGCAAATACACTTGATAAAGTAATCATCACCCTATCTAACTTGTACTCTTTTTACTTTTTCCATATTCACTACCTTATATTATTTTGTTCAATTCCAATTCTTTCATATTATTTTGTGTTCTTGCTAAGCTTTTAAAGTCTTACCTCTTCCACCACCTAGCCTTGACAAGAACCACCAAAAATCATACTACTAGAAAACATTAAATAGAAATCAATTTTAAAGATAAAATATAATTAGTTGTTATTTTGATTAAATTAAATACTATTTTAGAGACTAGAAAAATTATTGGTATCCAAATTAGTTTTTATTATTGATAAATAGTTTTTAAGTTGGTATCTAATTAGCTACCAAAGTTTTAGTAAAGGAGAATAATTGTGTTATCTTAAATATTGTGAAAACATGTGAAATTTAGGAAAAACATAAGAAATGGTTGAATTGTGTTTTTAAGTTTTTCCCAAGTATCATCTAATATTGTGTTATTAGATGATAAGTTTGATTCAGAAGATATCATTTAACAAAAAAGCTTTTCATAAACTTAATTTAAAATTTTCACCGTCTTAAATTAGTTACATGAAAATAATATGCAACATACAAAGAGATGAAAGAAAGAGTTTAAACGATAATTTTATATTGGTTCATCTGATCACACATACTATATCTAGTTCCTGACCAACTTGTCAAGTTCCACTAAACAAAATACCGTTGTGAAGTACAATCAAGTATTCTTTCAACTCACAACCACTTTTGGTCAACCTAATCAAGTATTCTTTCCGCAAACCACTTATGGCTTAACCAATTATTATTTCACAAGCCACTTTTGACTTAAACCAAGTATTTTTTTAACAAGCCATTCCTAGCTTAACCTGAGTTTTCTTTGGATAAAAAAGTCAATTCTAGCTTAAGACAAAAATAATGTCTTTCTAATCAGAGATCATAGTTTTCGCTCATTAGAGAGAGTAGCGTCTTTCGACGTATACAAGGTTTAAACTCTCTTTCCACTAATTTTTTGGGATGAACAAAAATAATGTTCTTTCGAAGCTTTTAGGGCACAAACAAAAATGACGAAGTTTCAACACTTGCAAAAATATTGACTATTCTTTTTTTTTTCTTATCTTTGAAGCATGACTACTTATAGGCTCGGAGAAAGTAGTTGTTGCATTCTCCAATATGGGCATTAAGTAGCTTTAAACTCATTTCAAGGTCTTCTTATTCTTCCTCTATGGTTTATCGAGCTTAAATATGGGAAAACATTAAATGCACTCCATACAACTTCTTCATGCAACCTCTGCTATAGCAATACTTATCATCCTCAATAGCATATCCTTTAACACCAAACAATGTTAAAAGTATCGTACATGAGAAATAGTTGAGTCAAAGTTGAATGTTGTATCTGTCAAGAGAGTTGACAGAAGATTTCAACTTTAACTCGAATCCCAAGAGATATTTGAATAAAGCTTTGTTTTAGTGCGATTCTTCTTGACAACAAATGCTAAAAACATGATCTGCTTCATAGGCTTAAGTTTCAGGATTTGAACTCATGTCAACTTATAAGCTTTGATTGTACTTATTGTTTGATCTTCATTAATCATTTATCATACGAAGTGGATGGTCTAGAGAGTATTTTTATCATCTCTCAAACGAAATACTTTTATATTTTTAATACACTATAATATAATAAAAAAAGTTCTATATTTTTCTTATTTGTTAAAATTTTATATCATTAATTATTATTATTATTAATATTTTAACTTAAGTTTTATGGAAAGAACTAGCATTATTATCTTAATTTTAAATTATATTAAATTTGTTTCCATATATTTTATAATGTTTAATTTTAAAAAATTGGGTTATAATAAATATCTTTATAATTGATATTGACCTAAATGTTAATATCTTAAAATTATATACAACATTTCAATTAAAACGTTTTAGTTTAAAATAATATTAGTATTTTTTACTATAATAATTATAATCAATATTTTTATCACATGCATTAATAATTTTTTACAAAAAAAAAACAGGCTTATTTTTCCCACATTCTAAAATGTTATGAATATAGTGTTTTTTATTTTGTTACTTTTAAGATGTTATTTTTTTATCTCACCTGTCTTGTCTTGTCCTTTTCCCAAGTGCTGTAATCCTTCCCCACTCTCTCTTCCAAACAAACCCTGCAGACAATCTTGTCACAACCTGAGCTCTCTTATCTTTTACCTATTTCCCATGTTTTTTTATATCTATATTTAAACAGACACTTTAACTTTTTATTTTTTATTATTTAAAAAGCAAACTCATGTAATATGTCTTTAAAATAATTGTTCTAAAATTAATAATTCTATTATATATATATATATATAATATAACTGATAGTAAAAGAAGTGAATGTATTTTAATTAAATTATTAAAAAAATTCAAAAACCAAAATACAATAAATTTAAAGGGAAATTACATTAAATTTGTTAGGATTTTCTTAAATGACACTCACATATTTTTTTAATTTATAAAATGTCCCCTTCTTATTAGATAATACAGAAACACCCTCCTTTAAAGTTTTAGTATTTCCCTTTAATTTATATGGTTTGAATACAAATCTCCCCTTAAATATGATCATAATGAGAAAAAAAAATGGAAATAGATATCAATAAGGATGAAACACTTCACACAGTAATGTATGATAAAATTGTTGATAATAGGGTACTAAGCATAACTTCGATTCTAAAACATACAACTATTTTTGTTTTCTTGTGGAGTGTAGAGATGTAGATTAAAATCAAGTGATGTTTTTTATTAACACATCAATGTATATTATTATCTCAATTAAACAAAATAAAGAGCTTTATGCCACTTAATTGGAGATTATAGAAGGGGAATGTTTGCTTACAATTGAGAAAAAAATGTGAATATAATTTTGAGAAAATCCTAACACACATCAAGGTTTTAAAAAATAATCTGAAACCACACAATTTTGACTGCAACATAAAAAAATCACAACCACTGCCACAGTTTAAAATGTCCTAAAAGATAAAGTTTTTTTTTTCCTTAAAAAAGTTCCACTTTACTTATACAGAAAGGATTCTGAAGGAAATATTTTAAGGGAGAAAGTAAACGGCAAAGCACTCTGCAAAAAGTCTTACAAACCTGATCTGCTCATATCCAAAGTCTTATTAGCCGACCAAACCAAAAGCAATACAAACAAACCTCAGCTCTCTCTCTCTCTCTCTCTCTCTCTCTCTCTCTCTCTCTTCATGGACTTGCAGTTGAAGCAATGGAGAAACCACCATGAGTCAGAACAACAACATTCCCCAAACATGCCAAAGTTTCTCCCTCAACACCATCCACCACCTGCCTGTGCAGCACTCCCTCTCTTTCTACCTCAACCCAGCACCAAAGTCATCATTCTGCCATCTTTTTCTGATTCCACCCTACCTTCTGCACCTCCCAGATTTCCCAGTAAGATTTACCACATCCTCTTTTTTTCTCGTTGCTAAAGAAACAAACTTTGATTGATTGGGTCATAGTGTTTATATGCTTAGTTTTCAAAGGCTGTCTCTTTTTGTTGTCTCATTTAGTGGGTCTGTAATGTCTCATCAGGGAAGGAGAGTTGTTTCAGCTTTGCACAGCGGCAAGAGCTTGAGTTGCAGTCTCTGATATTCAGGTACATGCAGGCCGATGCACCTGTTCCTCCTCAGCTGCTTCAACCAATCAAGAAAAGCTTCCTTCATTACCCTCCCCTTTTCCTTCATCTTTATCACCCTGCATGTAAACTTCTAACCCCATTTTTCTTATATTTTCAAATTTCTCTTTTACTAATGGTAGTCAATAGAAAATGAACCGTTTTTGTTATACCACATTTATTATTTATTTTGTTTTCAGTGTACCAGGAATAGATCTTAAATTCAGCTTAATAGTAGTTTTCTGTTTCTCAATTTTTTTGACTGATTCTGATTTCTTCAACTAGGGTTAGAATTATATTTCAGTAGTCTTTATTAGGAGAATTATTAAAGTGAAATTGATTAAAATGAATTTAAAAAATGGTTAAAAGTAGTGTGTTGAGTTCTTTTGATATTCTGACAAAAACCTGTATTTAGGTTTAATCCTTCTTATAGTTATATAAGATAAGGTGATGTGAGGTTGTTTCAGTTTAGTTAATGATGTAAAGTTCGGATTTTGAATATGCAAAATGTTTTAAATATTAAAAAAAAGAAGAATTTTATTATTCATAGGAATCAAGTTTTAGCTTGAGGTGTTGGCTTTACAAGGGTAGTAGAATATGAAAGGTTCATTTTTAGGCCATAATACCTTATGCCCATTAAAGTTAGTCCATTTGGGTGGAAAAATTGTGATGAAAGATGTGATTTTTTGGCATCAGTGTTGGAATCAGGGTACTATTGGAGAAGAGAAGCAGAGGATCCGGAGCCAGGGCGGTGCCGGAGGACGGACGGGAAGAAGTGGCGGTGCTCGAGGGAGGCGATGGATGATCAGAAGTACTGCCAGCGGCACATGCATCGTGGCCGTAACCGTTCAAGAAAGCCTGTGGAACAATCTAATGCTCCATCTTCTTCACCCTCTCCTTTCTTCAAACATCATCATCTCCTTCACCTCAATCAGAGGTATGTCTTCACATTGTGAACTTTGTTACTTTTCCTTCTGAGTTTCATTTTGAACTTTGTGGAATGATATGTCAATTGGTCAACCAGCATAGCTTAGAAAAAGAGTTGCTGCTTCATCATAGTATAATGAATGAGCTTCATTTGGTGGCACTCATTTAATTTGTGATTTAAGAATATACAAAAAAAGAGAAAGAATGTATATTTTCATATTTATGAATTTGATTCTTGAATTTGAAAGACTTGTTCATACTTTTAAAGTTAGAAATTACTAAATGTATATTTTTCAAAGTACCTAATTCATTGTTTGACTAGATAAAACACTACTTATTTCAAACCTTATAAATTGAAGCTGTAGTTTTCTGAATACATTTTTTGGATTAGAAATGTAAAGCTTGACTTCTGCATTTCATTTAATTGATTTCGTTTCTTCTAGTGAATCTGAACCATTTTGTCACTTGTACAAAAGAAAATATTATTTTTTTATAAAAATAATAACTTAAGAAATAAGTATTCAAATAGCTATATAGCTGTATAATATATATGATTGTACAAAATAGGAAATGGTATGATCAATGATTGTACATTATCTTAAAACAGTATGATGAAAAGAGTAGGAGGACGGACTTTCTCTTTTCTTTTTTGTTAATCTTGTGTTGTTTCTTAGATTACATGGTGGGAGTTTGGAATATATGTTGTTTCCATTTTTTACCTGTTTTGGACGTGAACCCAGACATAGCATTAATTTACTTTCAAAACTTGAGGTTGAAAATGACTTCTTATTGAGTAAATAATGAACCGTTTTATGTGATATGCATAAATGGCAGGGACCCTGAAGAGAGCTGTTATGTGTATGCATTCTTCAGAAAGAAAAAAAGCTTTGTTGTTAGACCAAATTTAGGAACAATGTTACCTGGGCACCTTGTGTTCCATAGCCACATAATTTTGTTCCTCCTTCCTGCAATGCCCTTTCCTGAAAACTATACTGTTTTGTTTTTACTGGTTTCCTTGTAGTTCCTCTGGGGCCAAGAGTGACAGCAAGAGTTTGTCTGAAAACCATGATCCTGTGGATGGGGATGGCAGATCTGGTGGCCATGTCCTGAGGCATTTCTTTGATGATTTGCCAAGGACACTGCCAGAGCCTGACCATGGTGAAAACAATGGTATCCAGAGCAACAACAATGGAACATATCTTTCTATGTCTACACCAGGAATCACTTCCTCGGATGTGTCATTGAAACTGTCCACTGGTCATGCTTCAATGGAAGGACCACTTGCAGAGGCACTGAGATCATCCACCTCCACTTCTTCACCAACCAGTGTTCTGCTACAGTTGCCAACTAGTTCTGCTTGTGAGACAAACTTCATTAGCATGTAAGAGTTGGTGGGGTTTGTGAGAATTTTTGGGTTACTTTGGTGAATTCTTGGACATGTATGTAACTTTCGCATGATGATGTCTGACTAAGGAGAATTGTTTGAGTCCTCCCAACTGAGTGAATAACCAAATTTACCATTCGCCTGGTAATAAACAGTAAACAGACATCTAATATGAACAAGTTGATTAGTGCTTCCAACTTTAGTCAAGAGAACTATCATTTTGTAGCTAGTTTAGCATATGTTAGCATGGTCTTTGTTTCTTTAACTAAATACCAACTTCAGTATCGTACCATAAAGTTCTTCAATTGTTACCAATTTTTTAAGGTCACAACTTCCAAGCAGTTTCATGAATTTTAAAGTTCTGATAATTTGAGTAATAACAGTTTCTAGTAAATGTTAACAATAGGACTTATCTTGTGATTAAAGAATAAGACTACAAATGCTCCTTGTATGCTTACTTAGGTGATTCATAGCCGAAAAAATGAAAAAACTAGTAAACATGCACATGCACACATTTTCGGATGAGTTCTATGAAAAACACAAGCAGAGGCTGTGTTCAGCAGTTGATTCGACCTACTTGAAGAAAAAAGTTATACGTATTGTTTTTTAAAAAAGAAAAGCAAAATAAACTTTTTTACAAGTGACTTTGTAAATCTGTATTTTAATTCATGTAGTTAGTTAAGTTAATTTTAGTTTATGAATAATTTTTTTTATTTTCTATTTTTTCCTTTTAAGAAGTGGTACTGCCCTATAATATGATATGGTTGGTAGATAACTACATCATTTAAGTATGAATGTAGCAAGAGGTTTGATCTTTCAATTTTGTATATTAAACAACACACGTACAGAAAAACTAATTTCTTAAATGAAACTTAATATTGGAAGATATCAGTTTCTAACTCTGGGTAGAAGAATATACAAGGTTCAACAATTAATCATCATCAAATCTTGGTAGGATAACGTAATACCAAGGGACAATATTAGAGTCAAGCAAAAAAGTAGGACTTACTCCAAATCTTTCTACCAGGTGCCTGATCAAATTCTTGCTCCCCTGGTTAAACAGAGTTGTTCTGTCATATCATGGGTATCACCCTATCCCCTTATGACATTAAGTATTAGGACGAGACTCTTGTTTAGTCAATATAATTTACTTATAAGTTCGATTTTTAAAGACATATAAATACTTCACAAATATCATGTAACCTGAATACATGTATAAATTATAGAAACAAGATAGTACACAAAGTAACTTGGAGTTCAAATCCTATCATCTCATATTCCTTAACTTACAATATTTATTATAAAAGAAAGACTCTTGAAAACTTATAAATAGATTCCTAGAAAATGACAAACAGGCATTGAATCCTCTATCTTTAATTGTGTAGAAACTTTTGACTACAACAAAAGTTACAACATTTGAATGATTTCTTTGTCAATTTGGATGATTAATGGTTTTAAATTGTCTTTGCATATTTATTGGCAAAATTGTGGGTAGCTGAAGACATGTGCGCCTAGAATTGCAAGTACAAT
This sequence comes from Phaseolus vulgaris, assembly GCF_051622355.1. Lineage (NCBI taxonomy): Eukaryota > Viridiplantae > Streptophyta > Magnoliopsida > Fabales > Fabaceae > Phaseolus > Phaseolus vulgaris. The sequence continues at coordinate 54,160,493 of NC_143504.1, read as the reverse complement.
ATTGTGGTGGAAACCTCTGCAATATTACGGTTGCTAACTGTTCAAACTATGTCTATAATAACAGTAATATAGATATTTTTTATTTAATTTATTCTTATATTCAGTTGTTTGGATTTTTTTTAATTGTTGAAGATCTGATCATAACTGGGGAAATTCTTTGAAGGAGGATTCTCTCGTGAGGTCTATATTGTAATTCAATAACTCCTATAGAAGTATTCGTTCCCTTGTATAAAAAAGATTTAGCTTCCATACGATCCAGAGATAGAATCCCAAACAGAGAAATCTCATCAATCTAATCAGTTCGCTCAGAAAGACAAAGAAGAATCATTATTGTATAAAGGATCTTTATGAACATATAAATTTGAAAAATGATACCATTCAATCAACAAGAAAACCATACTGGAAAACACGGAGAACAGAAAAATGTTTGCCTACTTTTCTTGTTATTAAAGTGAATAAATTGGACACACTAATTGCTGTACTAAATTGATATCTTCATTAAGTTTTATAACTCTTTTAAGAAGTCAGACAGAACCAAGAACATAAACACAGGGAATATAAACTAGTATCAAGTAACCCACAAACCACCAAGTCAAATCTTGCCTGCATTTATCAAAACTGTTATTGTTCCCAGGAATTATGATGCCATTAGGATGATATTGAGCTTCCCTAGGAAAATGAACCCTCTCTGAACAGAAGGACAGTGAATGAAAACCTAAACATTAACAACTCAAATCATTGTTGCTGCATAAAAGTATGACAAGAAGAAAGTCACATGCTTACCGGATGGCTAAATTCATTCCCCAGAAAATTAAAATACCGTTCATCACCAAATTTAATGGTAATGAGCCTAATCATTTTATGTAATGCCATGCATGATGTATAAGAGGAGTAGATAGTCTGTCTTAAGCCATGAAGTCATATATGTCATTAAGCAGCAAAATGAATTTAATATAAAATGTCCAATGACGAGCAGCAGGAATACACCTTGTAAAAGGAATCCAAATGTCTTAATATACATTTACTACCTGAGCTTTATCAAATCTATAAATTTGAGCTTGATTATTTATATAATTGACCCTCAATTCTAACTAAAGCTTATTCATTTAGCATAATAAAGTTGATACTAACATGCCAAACTTAAATAATTCACAGCACTTGCCATAGAAAAGGTGAAAGATTAAGATTCACGGCATTGAGGAAAGGAATAATTCCTTGTTTTATTGACAATCACAGCAAGAGGTTAAACCACCTAAATTTCAGATCAACACAAAATGTCTCATCTCTAAATGCTCATGAGATCTAAAGCTTAACAACTTGACTACGCCATATACAAGCAAAAATATCACAAGTATGAAACTATTTTGCTAATACATCTGTATCACGAATAACCTTCTGTGAAGGAAGAACAATTGCAGCCATTGGTCTATCTTTAAATCCGCCACCTTCATCAATGATCAGCCTTAAGCCTTCTGTATGGAGTTTCCCATGGTGACCACTAACAATGATGGTTGGACTTGCAGTTAGCTCCTAAAAGAAAAAATAAGCTAATTTATTTAAAGATTCTACAAAAGAAAAAGTAAAGGCATAAGTATCCTTTTAGTCCTTAAAAATAAAGTTTCCCTATTTAAAACCATATGAAGTGGCAGTAGTATTATAATATGCAGCAAGCTATCACCTCTGGAATATCCCACACACTCCGTCTCCCACTTAGAGCCTCCACCTTAGGCACCCGAGTATTTCGAGCTTTCAAAAGTTTTAACTGCTCGTTCACGTCTCCTTTCTCCAAACCAGCATGAACAGCAATCAACTTGCAGCATTTACCTCCATCTTCAGTGTTAATGAAGACATCGTCCTAGCAAAATTTGATCCAGAGAATTTTCAGCAATTTTTCATTTAATTCAAATCATTAAGCAAATGAAACAAGGATTGCCGAATCAAGTGGCAACCAGATAACTTAAAAATCTGTCATATGCTATGACCACAAAAACAAAGAAGCAAACAAAGTAAGCCCCACCTCCTCATGGACCCAAACCAAATCAGCCAGAAATTTCTTATGCTCATCAGGAACAGCCTTAACCAAATCTGCATGCAATGAAATGAATGACCTTCAGTCCAGCAAACAAAACTCAAATGCTTTCATCCTATTTTTTTGACACTATCTTTTAGTCAATTTATTACCTAATAGTTTTTTTGTTTTACTCATGTTCTATGAATACATTGATTTCCATATGAATAAAATTATGCCTTCTATACTGACAATTCCTGATAAAAAATCATCTACAACTTTTTAGCAAATTGATACTCGAACATAGTCATGCACATGTAGGAACCAATGCAACACAAGTTGTGTGTTAGGATATAAGAAGTTTATTAAAAGTTAGAATATTGATGGGTTAGATATAAATAGGGAAGAGAGATGCAGATTTGTTGTTGTAAATTGGAAATTGGCTCTTTGAGAAAGGTGAAATCCTTTGTGAAGAGAGAACCTTGGAGGAAAGATTCTCTTCTATCTCTTGTTCTTTTCATCCTATTCAACACAAATCTTTCTTTTTCTTTTCAATCCTTGGTTCTTTACAAATTAATCCGACCTGCCTGTGGGTTGGACCATTGGAGAAAGTTGTCATTGAGAAAGGCCTGCACCTTGCAGAACAAGGTCTGCAACTAGCAGAATTAAAAACTGATATGGTTTATATCAAATATTTGCTATTGCAGATGAAAAACAAGAAACCATCATCTGTTGAGGAGGAAAATTAACATAGGTGAGAAATCAATGGAAGAAGGGAAGAGCAGTGCGTTTGAGGAAGAACATGACTTTCTTCCATGTTCTTGGGCAAAGAAAGTTGAACTACCGACTTTTGAAGGTTTAGTAGTAATCAAGAACTACTCCCTTTGTTGTGTGGAGAAGAAACCAAAAATGGTGAAAGAAAATTACTATGAGAAACAAGGATTAAAGAAGCTATAATGGAGAAAGAAGTTGATATTTCCATGAAGAGGGAAAAACTGAAACACATAGAAAATGTAGTAGACTTGCTCAAGAAGCAACATGAAGAAAGTCAAAGCCAGTCTTGGTGATTATTGTCGTACAGACTCCACCCTTTTTTTATATAAATTAATAGAGTTATGTAATAACTATACAACAACAATCCCACTAGGGGAGATCAACTATACAGATCACATGACGCCATTCCACATTGTTAAAAACTAAAGCTTCATAAATATTATTTAACCTCATATTTTGCTTGACAATTTCCTCCTATGTCCTTTTTGGTTTCCACCTCCTTTTCACATAACTAAAACTCAAGCAATTTACTCTTCTAATTACCATCTATTATGACCTTCTTTCTTTCTTGTATATATATTATTCTATATGTTGTCCTTTATGGACATTTGTCATACTATTCTCAGTTTTTGTATAAAGTAAATAAATGCTCAAGGCATCAAATTTATATCAATCTATCGCTTTATTTTTCTCATTTTAAAAATCTATCCAATCAAAAAGCATTATTAGGAATTAAAATATATCCTCCTTTCCTTCTACAAAACCCAATTCTTAAACACATCCTTACAAAATCCAAACACCATGGCCTTAAAATTTGTCAATGGATCTTGGTAACACCCTACGGCAATGGCTATGAAATATCTTAGGTACGATTAAAATCTCTCTTTCCAAATTAATCAAAATCATTCTAAATATATGTTTACACTGTGATAATAAATCCTATCTGTCATACACCTTTAGTTTTAGAAGTAAGTAGACTTACCATGCATGATTATTTATGATTGAATAACAAGTTATCTAATATGCAGTTAAATTAAATTCCAAGTTTTAAAACTATAATTAACAAACTTAAAGAGCTCGAGACATTCAAAACTTCAGTTTTTTGAGCTGGTTATTCTCAGAGCAAGGGTATGATAATCTTTAATTGAATATCACTTTAAAGAAAAACTTTGAGAAAATATAAATTAGTTTTACAGTATCATAGAAATTATGTGTGATTTAAGTTCATAGTGTATATAGTGTGTGGTCATTAAAACTTAAAATCTTATTGTTTCAATGTGAGTTATAAGTAAATGTTGGTGGTAGGCAAAGCAAAGAACAAGAGAGGCGAACCAGCGGAACCATGGGGAACTCCATAGGATTCAAATGTTGGCCCAGCGTCGTAAATCGATCCTTGATACTCCGTTTTCTTAACAGTGTTAATCTTGTCCTTTATCTTACCACTCCACCTTCGACCTTGCAGGTACATATTCTCGAACCCCTCACCATTGAACCACCCTTCACGTTCCTCGCTCGCCGCGTACTCCTTCCACCCATCCGAGAACGGCGACCCGTCCGGAGGCGGCGGCAGGAGGTGGAGGAAGGCCGCGAAGGCCAGGTCGTGGTTGCCGGAAAGGAAGACGTGCTTCTGCCGCGGGTAACGGGAGGGCAACGCCACGAGGAAATCGATGACGTGGCGGGTGTCGGGACCGCGATCGCAGTAGTCGCCGAGGAAGATTACGGTGGCGGTTTCGAATTCGGATCGGTCGATGCTGCGTTCGAGGTTCGACCATAGGTTTTTCAGCTTCGTTACGAAGCCGTGGATGTCGCCTACGCAGATTACGACCCTGGGTTTTGGGTTTGGGAGCTCTGACATTGATACGATTTTCTGGGTTTCGGTTTGGTTCCAAGTGTTGTACTTGGTCACTTCGGTTTTGAAGAGTTTGATTGATGTACGTGTCTTAAACTAGAGGGGATTCGGATTCTTAATACACATCACACATTCTACGGTTGTTTTATGGTTCTTATGGATTGGTTGCATTCTATTTTTGAAAAGCTTGAGAAATAAGGTGCTTCTTATGGTTTCTCTACACAATTTTGTTAAACAAATACATTACATTTGAATCGGATATCGCTAGACAGTGGCGGGTTAATTTAAAGTTTAATAAAATTGATTTAATTTGCAATTTGAATTTGTACTTTAATTAATTATGAAGTACACATTTTTTATTTTTATGATAACAAACCACTTAACCAAGGATTAGGATTCCCTCCATTTACAAATAAACTCCATAATCCGATGGTTATCATCCAAGAGTCCAGATTTTTTTTTTCTTTTATTTTATATTTAATATATATTAATAGTTCTAGTTTAACCATCAAATTAAAAAAAAATCTCATAAATTATCTAAATGATGTCATAAAGATGATAGCATTAGTGTGGTTAGATCTCAAGTTGTCTCCCGGTCTATCCAATAATAAATCCAGTCAAGATCGTATTCAAAATAATCAAAACAATTAGAAATAACAATAAAGTAGAAGGAGGTTGAGTTTGTTTAGTATAAAATAAAGTAGATAATAAAGAATTTGACTCTCAAACTTTTTCAGTAATAAATCATTCATCAAATAAATATATCATTCTTTCTGGTGTTATGTGAAACATGTGTCAACTAATTTATTCAATATATTATTCGTCTTTGTGTGTCTCTATTCATAAGTATTTTACTCTTTTACCTCTCCTATCATGTACCGAAAAGATTGTTCAGGAAACTAAACGAAAAGTTTAATTAGACATTTAACACAATAAGATATTAAAGAACAAAACTTTAATTACATAGAACCTCTGAATTTATTGCAAAATTATACTAGAATCAATTCAATATAGAGTCAAAACAAAATAATTAAAAAAAAAATAAAGAAAACTAAGAATATTTATTATGCTCTATTCTTTGAATGAATTATGTCAAGCTCTAAGGCGGAGATATATGTTAGTTCAAATATTTTTAACAGCTGACGAGTTTTCAATTTTAGAGAATTAGTTGATTTTATTTCTAGTTTTATTGCAAACTTTGTTTTTTCGTATTTTCATACATGATTTATTTTCAATTTTTTTTTTATATATGATAAATTTTATTATCTTATTTTTCTACTTAAATTTCGTTTCCGTTTCGATTCAGATAAATAATTTAAACTTTCACGTGATTAAGTTCATTCACACTGAAAAACACTTATTTAGACCATCTATACACTAGATCATTAGTAGGTTGTCTACTCTAGTTAAAAATATAAAATATAGATAATACTTAAAGTCAAAATACACTCTTAGATGAGTCTTATATAAAGTAGTGAATTTATACATAACTATAGTCCAAAGCATGTAGGATTAAAGTTATTAAGAATGAATAAAACTATGTTTACTATATATATCATTCAGTTTTAATGGCTCAAACTTCTTCGAGTTTGTGACTGCAAAAATACACACACTCTTAACAAACGATAATTTTAAACTAAATTAAACAATCACAATCTCAACTATGCAACGCATAAAGTCGGAAGCAACACGAACAAGCGGTTATGATCAAGTATTAAACGAGAAGGTACCAGGGGTAATTAAAATTTTCACTCAGCTGTTAATTAATTATCACCTTTTATCACAATATAATCATCACCGATATGGAAAGACAGACAGAAACAACACAAAACAGAAGACAGAAAGGAATCAATCATGAGAAATCCCTCCCGGCAATTCACGGTAGAATGGATAGCCAATCTGTCCCACATGCACAGCCTTTATAAGGAACAGCCTCTGACTTAAAGGCTGTATATTATATTATCCCAATATCTAGAGAAAAGTTTGTGCACTAGAGTCCGCAAACTTCTAAAATATACAATTTCATACTTTGTTGACTTCATCCTCCAACTGATTTGATTACAAAGTAATTTCATGACTAATTTAGTGCCAAAATTATCTTTCAAGTGCATGTTTAACACATTCTGCACTGACCTTTTTCGAGTCCACGCAATACTTTAAATAGTCTATAAAACTACTTCTAGGATTTAGTCTTATTTGTTGTTGCTACAGAAGGATCTTGCTTGGACATACGCTTACAGGTAACAAAATTCTTTAATCCACTCCCCCTCCAGCATGGTAACTGGACGAGTATGACATGTTTTTGTTCTGAGGAATTTATACCTTCAGAATGCGAGTATCAAGTTGCTGTATAAGGTGAACTTCCTATACCTCAAAAGACACACTTTACCCTGATATAATCAAAACTACTATACAACAGAGGCTTACATAATTATTGCAGCTCGACACGTGAAAAGCATAGAGCCAAAACAAGGGAATCCATAACAAGAATGCCACTCTTGCCAAAGAAGAGTCTGTCTAAAACAACTCAAATTCCACTTGCTCTCCTGCTCCATTACACTCTACAAACTGAACACCCTTGCACTGTGACTGTGGAGTCATCTCTGAAACTCCAAATTCACATAAGTCTGGAAGTTCTGGTGGGATAGCACAACGAATTAAGGCCCAATTAAGGCCTTCAAAGAAGGGGTGCTGTTTTATCTCAGCAGCCCCTTTCTCTGTACCCAAACGGTTTTCAGGCTCTTTAACCAACAACCCTCTAATGAGATCCCTCGCTTGGAAACTAACAAATGGGGTATCAGGGAATCTGAGACCTTGCAACACCACGTTGGCTAATGTTTCTTCATTATTACAGCCTTTAAAGGGTGTTCTGCCATATAAGAGCTCATACAGAAAAACACCAAATGTCCACCAGTCAACTGCTGCTCCGTGTCCCTCTCCTTTGATTATCTCAGGCGCCAAATATTCATGTGTACCAACAAATGAATTTGATCTTGCATCAGTGGGTTCAGCCACGAGCTGTGGCAATGATCTGAGCTGGGCAGCGAGATCTGTCTTTAATTTCCTTGTTTTTGCGGCAGGAGGTAGGAGTCTAGGGCTGAAGCATGGAACTTGACAGGATGGTTCAATACAAAATGGCTCAATGCAATTAGATTGTGCACAAGGACCAGAATTCTTAGCAGGATCCACATCAGAAGATGACTTCAGAAGTGTTGGGCTAACATCACATTTAAGTGACAGATCAAAATCTGTAAGCATAATGTGACCGTCTTCTCGAACAAGAATGTTTTCTGGCTTCAAATCACGGTAAACCACTCCAAGCATGTGCAAGTACTCCAAAGCAAGAAGGACTTCAGCTACATAAAACCTGCACGTACAAAGGTTCTTGTGAATACAAAAACAAGCTCCAATATTCGTTCCATGTTGCCAACAAGGTTGGACTAAACTAACAAAATTGCTGAACAGAAATCCCTTTCAATTATGGTAGCTATCAAAGAAATTTGCTCTTGAATAGACAGTTCATGTATACATGCATTCAACTTTTAAACAAATATATATATATATATATATATATATATATATATATTTGTTTAAAAGTTGAATGCATGTATGGTAGCAATTATTAATCAAGAAGACTAACAGCACACCAATGCAACCCAATTTCAATCAAATTATCTCGATAGATTTTACTTGATAAAACCATATTGTTAGATTCAATTCTTTTTAATTAGCTTAATCTTGTTCATGAAAAACAGAGATAATACTGACAGTTTATATATGCAGGAAAATTAAATATATAGATTATTAAGAAGTGAGTTTATATCTAACTCAACCTCACAAATTGATTTATAAAATGATATTTGCACTCCACTTATATTATGATTTGGTCATATTTCTAGTCGATGTAAATCACCAACACACCCCCTCACGCCAAGGAATGACATCTCGAATGTGGACTTAGATATTTATGAGTGGTTCAATAGGAATTTGAAAGCCGATGACACAACAATCTCAATAAACTTGACTCGATAGGTTCTGAAAGGTTCTGCTACCATATTAAGAAGTGAGTTTATGTTTAACTCAACCTTACAAAACTGACTTGTAAAGTGAGGTTTGCATCCTTATATATTATAATTTAGTCATATCTCTAGTTTATGTAGAATGTCTAACATATTTAAATTAGACAAAATGGTGAGAAGAAAAACAACAATTCTTTGTAGAAACTAGAAACCTTAAAATAAAAATTATTATTATAATAACAATAATAACAAGATATTGAAAGTTGACACAGGTTAGATTTCATAAGACTTTATAAGGACGGTTTAAATATGCAAGCACTTTTAATTTCGCATGTGAGTGTGTATATCAATCTTGACTTTTCCTTAATAACGGAAATTTATTTACTAAGCTTAATTCATGCAGTTCTTGTTACACATAAGATATTTCTAAATAATGCCATCTTGTCTAATTGTATTCAACCAGTCACTGGGGTTAAAAAAAGAAACTTCACTGTTTCGACTGGCAAGCTATGCACTCTTTGCAAGAACAATGTCATCGCAGATGCTATGCTTTCATGGGCATTGCCCAATTCCACATATTCAAACATTTACAAGCTGACATAAAAAACTGACACAAGAAAGCAGAAGCCTATTAGTAAGTGCAGGAGGAAGTTATTACTACCAAATTTATTCAATAATTGAAAAGCCACTTTTTCAACGTTAAACAAAGTGGTCTTCAAGAACAGAGACCGCACTAGCTAGCAGTGACCGCTGCAAGGATTAAAATATTCATGGTACAGCAGCATTGAGATACTGATTGTTTAGTAGGAGAAACATGCATCACACAAGTGAGTTGCATGAAAGTGGATCAAGGAGACACCGGGACAGCAGTAGTAACATGATATATTCCTTAAAAAGCCCCACCAATCGGTAACCTAAGTCACTAGCAGGATTTCATAACCTATATTTGACGGTAACAGAGATCCAAGTGAGTAAGAAAAGGATCCATCAATGAAATTGAGGTAGTTACTATGAAGAACATGAGCAATAGAATATAAAGTATCCAATATTAGCAGTACTGTATTAGAAACTGCATAATGGCAATTATTCATAGAAAATAATTTATGGCAGTTATGCATTAGTAGTATATATCTGATGGTAAGGAGTGTAATTAGGCAAATGTGCTGTTATTTGCACTTCTAATAGAATACTTAGTTTCTGGGATAGCAAGTGCATTGCAGTATTATGTGTGATTTTTGTGTTCAGTATCATATTAGCTTTTCAATTGATGTTCTGTCACTTTTCTACTTAACCACGTATCCTGAAGCACAATTACGCACTATTTCATAACTTCAGAATTTAAAAGGTGAAAAACAGATTTCATTTTTCCATTTATATAAGCTGCATTCATATTTATATTGTTAATGCACCATTTTAAAATTCATGAAATCATATCACAACACAGAAACTAAACATAATATATGAAATAAACATAGTTTAAAACCTGCCTAGATACACCATAAATGCAAGACAACTGATAATTTATGAAGAATGAGCTCAAGCAGACTTCAGAAACAAGGAGAATTGAACAAATTAAATTGTACTAGAAAGAAAATACTCCACAAATATGGCATTTGTTGAATATCTAAAAATGCAGTACCTGGAAGGTAGCTCATAATATAATTCTAACCAGACAAAAGAAAATCATAATATATTACTAGACAGATTTTCTTAGCATATACCTTGCTGCCGGCTCTGAAAAACTTCTACCAAGCTGTTTCTGCCGTAGAACATGAAGATCACCACCTGGACAATACTCCATGACGAGACATGATAAATTATCTGATGTAAACTGCCCATAAAGTGTCGGAAGAAAAGGATGATCCAGCATCCTTAATATTTCTCTTTCAGTTTGAGCTCTAGGCATCTTCTTCCTTCTTGCCAAAAATTCATTGTCCATCACCTTGATAGCAAACAAACAACTTTTGCCAATTAGCTCAGCAAGATATACAGTTCCAATGTCTCCACAACCTAACTTCTTCAAAAGATTGAAGTGTCTCAAGCCCAAGACTCCATGCTGCATTTGAGCATGTCGTATGGCTTCCCATCTAACATCCTTTGACATGTGAGGCCTATTGCCACAACTAGACCCACTGAGATTACTCTCATCACTTGTACTTGTACTACTACTGTAGTCACCTTGGCTACTCTTTGAACTTTGTGAAAATTCAAGTTGCTCTTTCAATACGGTATTCTTTTTCACTTTTGTAACTTCACTGATGCTATCACAGCCAGCTGATGCTGAACCTGAGTGCACATTATCGGAGTTTATTCCATCTCCAGAACTCGTAGAGTCCAATGATATAATACCTTTGTTGTTTTCTATAGCACACCAGCATCTCTCACAAACAAGTTGAGTTGTACCAGTAAATGACTTGTTATTTACTTCATTGGATGTAGGATCAAATAAAGCAGAAACGGAATCCTGCTTTAGTTTTTTCTTACCCAAATTTTTGTTCTTGATAATTGATTTGACCGTACGAGGGGTATGGCGAGACAGTTTGCACACTCTACTGCCATTTACTGAAGTAGACGAGGAACAGACTGTTTGTAACCTACCTTTCTGCCCATTCTTTGATACAGATGTTTTATTTCCTAATTTATTAGAGGAAGAAGCATTTTCAGACAGCTCTAACTTACTTCCATTGGTGTCACAACTAGATGGAGAAGATGCAGATGTTTGTTTTTCTATTTGAGCATGTTTCGAAGACTGTGATAGCACCCCAACATTATTTGATGAACTAGCCAAGTTACCTGACATCAACGAAGCCCCGGTTTCATTTTCTGTAGTTGCAACAGCAATTTTGGAAGATTGAACATTTTGGCTTAGTGATGTGTTTTTAACAGTTGGATGAGACTGGGAAGCTTTATCCAAGGCATGTGCGCTGCTCTCTTCTGGCACTAGAGATATTTCACTTGTACTCCCTGTACTATCAACATTAGAAGGCCCAGATTGCCTACCTTCAACTACAACTGAATTGTACAATGTCTGTATCTTCCCCACCTCAGATATTCTTGGAGAAGCAGTTGACTTTGATAATCTTTTCATGGCAGCCATTTCTGATGCCTTAGATATACATAGGTCTCTTAATGCCTGCTTCAAAGTCAAAGGCTCAGAATATCCAACTCGTGGGGACCGAGAAGCACCCACTGTAATTGGTTTTTTCAATGAACTTTTCATCTTAGGGCTTGTACCATCCTGTAAAAGGCCAGAAACCCTTGGTGAAGATTTAAGCGTAATTGATTCAAACAGCTTATTAATATCATCATCTGGATTATCCTTATATCCCAGTTTCAGCACTGGATGCTTCCGATTTTTCTCATCCAAGCTATATCCAGAATTGGACTGATATATCCCGGCAGCTTTCTCTGTATTTAGGTCATCCCTTGCTTCCACAATTTCACAAGTGCCAGAGAATGAACCCATTGAGACAAATTGTACCACTAACTTCGGTGTGGTAGAGGTATCAGAAACAGTTTGTCTCTCGGTGCAAAAGTCTATTTCTACTTTATTTCACATGTAGTGAATAAAACACCATAAACTCACAACTCAAGGACAGTGAACCTGCAGTTCAACTTTCAGAATCAAAATCATTGCTACGATCAAATCAAATTTGTAAGTCCAAACGACATATCCACCTCTTTACGAGCTACGTGAGATTGAAACCCTGATGCAAAGGCCAACATTTGAATGCATCAGCAAACGAAGCGGAAAAATAAAATAGTAAATTGAGCAAAAAAAAAGGACACAAATCACCCCAAAAAATGAAAGAACAAAATTAAATGAAAACAAAGATTGACACACAAAAAATTCAAAATGATAACAGAAGCTACAAAATCAGCAATCTCATATCCCATTACTTGTAGGACAAGTGTCAACTGCAGGGAACACAAATCAAATTGCACATGGAACAGAAAGAAACTGCAAAAAAATCTAATTTATTTTCCTACCCAACATTCTAATAGTTTGGCACTCCCTGTAATTAATGTGAGGATGAGTACAAGCCAATCCATCTCAAAAATACATTTTAAATATTCAGTCCTTTTATAAAAACAAAAGATGATTAATTAGAGACAAATCAAGGACTAAATAACAGGGTTTTAAAAAATGATTCAAGCGTCCAATCTGGATAGTTCGCGCAGAACCTAACTGACTTGCATTTAAGCCCAGGATCCAATTTATATCAGCAAAACAACCCCCTTGCTGATTGTGCTGCGTAGAAAACCAACATCAAGTAAAAACTACATACTTTGAAGTGAAGCGAACGAAATTTCTTATCAATTCAAAGACTTCACCAATCGTTGACTTCAACAGATCAAATGAAAACGAAACCATAGGCGTAAGCCAATCCTTGTCCCTATTTACTGCGACATTGTCAAATTAACAAAAAGTAGGGACAGTAACGCGAATCAACTGAAGGATCGATAAACCTTCCGAAAAATAACTTAAAAACACACACACAAAAAGGAGGGTGATTTAAAAAGATAAGTTAAATAAAAAAAATTTAAACCAAATCATTCAGCTATCTAAAAATAAATAAAAATAATCCAATAACTTCATCCCAAAGTGATTTAAATTTTCGTAACATGCGTAATAAATACAAAAATTTAAAAATGTAGTTTGTGTTTGTTTCGTCCAGAATGTAGAATCCAAGAGCGGCAGCTTCTTCTTCTTCTTCTTCTTATTTTTCTTCTTATTCTTCAGCATGAAGTTCCGAAACAACAAGAATAGAAGGTGAAATCTCATTGAACAGACTAAGCCAAAGCAACACAGTGTACACAACAAACAGAGAACATCGTTCATCAGAGACTAACGGAACGAGATATCAGAAATCAAACTGTTCAGACACGAAGCGCAATCGGAAACACAGAAGCCGCACCTGCAAGCAAGAGAAGACGAAGAGACCGAGCACATTGACGTCACAGGTGCTTGGGCAAATGGAATCCACAGCACAGAAAAATCAATCCAGATTAGGAATAGAGAGAGAAACCCTAGGCCAGCATGGAAGTGATCTAAGAAACTGAAAGGTGGAGAGAGAAAGAAAAAGAGAAAGGAGAAGAAGAAGAAGATGCACAATGTTTATTTTCTTCTGTTCCACTTTCAGCACTGCCACTGATTATTTCGTACAAACCGGACCCATTCTCACAGACAAAATATTCCGAAACTGAAAAAAAATAACTTTTTAATATTTATTATGAATTAGTAATTATTTTTCAATAGTAGAAGAAGATTTATTTATTAATTATAGAATTTTCCAATAATTTAAATTTAAATGATTTCACAGATAAAAGTAAATATGTACCCAAGACATAGAATGAGTACAATGAGATTTAATCTGAAATATCAAGTTGAAATTTAAAATTTATAACTATATTAATTACGGCGCATATGTAATTATATTAAATATCAAAGGAGTTATTAACAATACATATTGATTATTTTAAATATATATGAAAAGAAATACTTTTTTTGAGAATCATTAGAAAATAAATATTATTCAAAATGACTTCAATGTTATTTGTCGTGTTTCACTCACCCTGTTTGAAAAATTGAAGATCTCAGATTTGGCTTCGTGTATTATTATTAAATAACAGCGTGATTTTAAATGTTTAAATACTTTATATAGTATCCGATGCTCTTTCTTTTTTTCTTTTTTGGTTTAAGTGTAACAAGGTGATGATGCGATGGGTACAAGGAAGAGGTTTGTGATTGTAAGTATTATATTATCTCAACAAACATATGTTCAGAGAAAATAATAAAAAACTAAATCGATTAACCAAACAAATAATTAACTGTTTGGAGCACTATAAAATTCATATAAATATGTTGTTTCATTTGTTTATTTTTATTTATTTTTTCAAAGTCACAAAATAAAATAAAAAATAGCAAACTGTACAAATAATATTAAAAAAAATAATTATCTTAGAGAAGTGTTAAATATAATAAATATTTTTATTAACTCTCTCACACATGTTTAAATGATGGAACTGTTCACATGTTACGATTTGAGAAAAATGAAAGTGTTATGACTATAAGAGATGTATGTAAATGCGATGGGTGTAACTGAAGTTATTTAAAAATATTATATTATGTTTTATTTAAGATTGTTTAAAAAAATTAAATGATTAAAACTGAATTTTCACAGTTAATATGAAGATACGATAAATATATGATAGTAGAAGAAAATTGATCTTCTTAATATAATATTAAAGTGATATAAAATCTATCTGAATGTAAACTATGAGTCTTAAATCGTCCAGTTACATCATGATGAAATGAACAATAAATAAACTTAAAAATAACTTAATTTTATTTTTCTTAAGAGGAAAAGTAAAACTGAATAAAACTTAAAAATGAACCTAATTATTTTTTTAAGATGAAAAGCAAAACCGAATAAAAGAGAAGGCAGAGGCAATGATCAAGAAGACATTGGTGAAGTCCATTGAAGTTGGGAAGGATTGTGGTCATGATGAAGCTAATTTTCTGCACTTTCCATTGCTATAATGGCTATGATAATTGATCAAAACAATGAATCCAAAATCGGAGACAACTTAAATGTTCACCAACCAATCAGCTTTCTATTAATTGCCAACTATTTCTTACCAAATCTTCAATAAACTTTAGTGTATACACATACACGCCATATTAAATTTCATAAACAAATTTAATTACCATAACATTTCTTTCTTACATTTTTTCAATAGTGAATAGGTAATTTTTAAAATTTTAAATATATATATATACATATATAATATAAGAAAATGTCGTATAATATTTTGAAAACAAATGAGAGTGTTTATGTAATTTTTTTTTAAAAAATAATTACTGATCATTTTTAAGGAATTTCTATTGCGTAATTGAAGGAAGTAATAATTCGAGAGAGAAAATTACACTTACATGTATCATTAAATTATATAATCAAAATTGAGAAAATTATTTAACTTTTAATTATTATTTTAAATCAAAGGATGCGAATTAGCGGTTAAATTTAAAGTTCCCTTAAATAAGAATGCAATTATAAAGATTTACACCATTGCAAAATTTACTAATACTTTGTCTTCTCACTTTTATTATTTCATTTAATATCTATCAATGTTAAAATTATGCAAAACTTTATAGTATCATTTATGATTCAATTAATTGAAAATTCAGAAAATTTTCTTATTATAGAGATACAAGTTTGAGCATAATTTTGATCCACTTTTAGAAAAATAAAGAACTGAACCTACAAAGTTCTTTCATTCATTCATTATGCGTAAATATAATTGCTAACATAAAATTTTTAAACTGATTGAATTATAAATCTTTAACAAAATTATCTATTAAAATAATTGATATTTTTATATCAAATTTATTTCATTTATAAAAAATATATTTTGAAGTATGGATAATTATATTTTTAATTAAATTCATAATCTTATAATTTTTATTATAGATAAATTATTTCACTTATATATTGTTTGGTTTCAATTATTATATTTGTTATATTAATTTTATACAATATCTTGTAGTATTTTCAACCAAGTTCAAAATGAAAATAATACACTTAAATAAATGTTCCACTTTCGTTAGGATGATTTGTATGATTATTAAAATATAATAAAATTGATCTCATTCAAAATTTATAAAACATAAATTTAATAAGTATTAGAAATTAACAATTTTAAAAATAGTATCACAGCTGATATTTTATGTCTTTTAAACCAACCAAAAATTGCAAAAAAAAGTACTCAATATTATACCAAGAGACTTTTCTACGTTATTTTAAGTTTTAATAGATGTAGTATCTTTTATTCTAAAAAGATATTCATTATACTATACGTTTTTCTCAACCTGTAATTAGAACCCATTTGAATTATTCATAAAAAAATAATTTTACCAACGAAATAAATAATTTTTAATATCAAACCAAAATAATAAATATTTCAATATAATTTTAAGGTCCAAGTTTAATTTTTTTTTTCTTGACGCTTTCTAATGATAAAACTGCCATAAATTTTCATCTAAATAAAAAGATTAATTTAAAACTAAATTAGACATAACTACTAATCAAAATAAAACTAACTTTATAAAACTAAATATATTATATAAAAAAGCTTATGAGAATATATAAGAATAATTTTACTTTATTTCTCTTAATTGAACAAATAATACTACTCATATATTATTTGTATATGTGAAGCCTTAAATTTTTTATTTGTATATGTGAAACCTTAAATTTTGTAGGTGAGATGGGGATAGAAAAGGAAACCCGTAACCACGCTTTCACTTACATTCAAAATTGAAACAACTAACGGAAGCCCTATCTCTATTTCTTCTCCACCTTGGGTAAAGAGACTCGCACACACATCCATCACCATGTCCCTGGTACCACAAACATTAAGTTGGGGACAAACAATTGTTCTAGATATCTTCTCTAGGCTAATCCTAACTGGTGACATGTGCTATAGGATTTAACCTAACTTATAGAAATAATTAATATTATTAAGAATTATACTGCTTTGATAAGATAAGGTAAACTTCCTCTTGAGTTCTAAAATTACATGAGAGTTCCCAAAAATTAATTCATATATAAAAGATGGTTCTTCCATCTTAATTAAATTAAGAAGAAATTATCAAATCAATACAAATTCAATAATATTTATTAGTTATGAAAGTTATTTATTTTTAGTCGATGTAGAATCTTTAACACACTCTTATATTGAAACTAATCAAACATTATACTATATTTTTATGGGTAGTTGGCTAGTAAGTGACATAATGGGTCGAGTCTAAACACTCACTATATATGTTCTAAATAATTCTGATATTATATTAAAAAGTAAACTTTAAGTCTAACTCAAAAGACTGATAAGGTGAAATTTACACTCACTTATGTACTATAAAATCATTATTCGAATTAAGGTGAAATCTTCATCACATAAAAGCACACTTAAAAAATTGTATCTCACTTTCTCTCTCATTCTTAAATTAAATATGAACATTTCTGCAATATCCAAGTTAATAAAAACAATTTTTTTTAAAAATATGATTAATAAACAGAAAAATCAAAATATCTAAAGCGAAGTCACCTTTATATTTTGAATATTTATCCTTGGGAATAAGATAACCTCTTTGCTTACTCTTCTTCTCATGTAATCACTATCTTGTTTATTTCAAGACACATGTTATAAGTTTTGATATCAAATCAATATTTTTTCATAACTGTTGAGTGATCTTTAATTAAAGAACATTTTTACTTTATTTAGACTATACAATTATTTAATTAAAGTAACAAAATTTGAACACATAAGCAAAGTGATGACTAATTTAATGTAAATGAATTAATTAAGAGGTAGTTACACATTTAGTAAATTAAATAGCAAGGGTATCTTTTTAGGTAAGACTAAAAACCTGTTTTCCTCACAAAGGTTGGTGGCAAAAGGAAATAATGAAAGGACATAATAGTGCAGGACCTACCCCAATACTTAAATCAGAAGTCAAGTTGAGTGGAATTAGTGACTAATCTTAATTCTCACCTAATGATGTGTGAAGTTGACCTAACAATGTGTGAAAATAACATGGCCTCAATTGAAGCAAGTATATAATAACTGGTCACACATTTTTGTTCTCTTCCTTGTAAGTCACAGAAGATGGCAGGAACCATATATTACAAAAATAAAATTATTTTAATTGTAGTTTTACTGTGATGAATAATTGCAGAGGACAATGAAAACGAAATGTGGATGGTGTCGTTGAGCATCATCAAATAGGGAACGCTAATTCACTGATCCACTTCTGCCTTTTCTCTGCAGGACTGTTCCTTAGGGTACCCCACAAAGACAGTCCCTTCCTTGGGGTGTCTATGATTTTTTTGTATATATTTTTTTTATTCAGTAGTGAATTAATGAATTGTTGAAGTTTGAGAGAAAACGAAATTTTGAAAAGGGAAGCACTTCAACATTGCGTGAAAGTGTCAGACATGTATATACATTATGCAATGTAATAGCGACGGTTTAGCGACCCCAGCTTTTGTGTAAACTACTTCACCGTTGATAAATCTTTTTCACCGTATTAAATGCATCGTACCCTATTATGTAGATGTGTACCATCTTGGTCGCCAGATTTTGTCAAACAATACAAACGTCTTTCCACGTTTATAAATAAAGAAAATGTGAATATATCATTCAAATCAATCAAATTACATGTTTGAATTCTAAGAAAAATGACAGTTAATTAAAAAAAAGAAAATATATATTTTGTGTTTCTTATATTAAATAATATATATACGAAAAGAAATATAAACATAAGAATGAGTTTTGATTTATAGGGAGAAAAAAGTTTTAAAGAAAACAAATATTTTTTTTTTCAAGTTGGAAGATGTATACTTAGCATTTTAAATTTGAACACAAAATTGTTAAATGTCTCATTACATAGAGGTTTTATAAATATATTTGTTGCTTTTCTGTAAATTGTGTGTGGTAATTAAATTACCTCCATAAATCTTCTTAAAAAGTGTATTTGTATAGACAAAGTGAACCTAGATAGTATCTCAAATTGGTTATAACAATTATTGTTGGTGTCGGTCAGTCCTCCAATAGTCGCGTCTTCGGTCGTGCTCCCTTATATTTTAGTTATTCAACTCTTCCACTCATTCAGACTTCAACCCTTCAATTCTTTAGCTCCTTAGTGTTCGACCAAGAATAAACCTGCAAAAGATTCTTCGACGATTAAGTAAGTACTCTGTATTGAGAGGGTATGATGTAAAATTGATAAAAATGTATCTTACTCCTTTGTAAATGGCTTATTATAGTGTTTGATAATGGGTTATTTAATTCATTGGTCATATCTAGCACATATCTTCAAGAAATCAATGTTAGTTGATTTCTCATGATGTCACTCGGATTTGGTGGGATGTGCCCCAAATTTATATGATGTTTACTTACTTGTCATTTATTGTCAATTTGTTTTTTAATGTGGTTGATCACTCGGTCAGTCAATAATGTCGAGTGACATAACTTTCTTAGTCCCAACCGATACTAAAGATTTTCAATAAATAATTTTGTATTTATTTTTCTAGTTACATTATTGTAATTGGAAAATTGAAGATTTTTAATGGAAAATTCATTTAATGTTGTTTTGATTAACTGAATGTATATTTGCGTATAAGCAAATAAGCATAAAATTTTGTATTTTTTTAGTTTTACACATATTATCTTGAATTTTTAATTTTTTTTATAATAATTTATTATTGGACTGAACTATCCTCTTGAACACATATTTAAGAAGATATCTTTAGAAATTATTTTAAAATTAATTCATCCCCACTTAGTTGTGTTTTTAGCTATTCATTATTTCACAAGGTTTTTATTTTTGAAAACTATTTTTATTTAGCCAAAGCTCATCTAAAAACTATTTTGACTTTTTATTTTCAGTTTTATATGACTCGTTTGTCTTAGTTTTTTTTCTCTCACTCACACTCTCTAAAAATTATGTATAAAACAATCTTTATAAACTAAAACAAAAATACAATTGAGTGAATAGAAATACATGAAAATAGAATAAGAGTTCAAGTTAATTAATGGATATAAAAACACAAAAAATATGTGAAAAATAAAACAACAAAATACTAGCTGATCTCATTCTATTTCTATTATAGTTTTAAACAACCAAACAATTGACATATATTTCCATCTTATCAAACTAGGCATTTGGGTAAGCCTAAAAGAAAGAACATGTTTCCCATTTGTTGTCTGAAGTTGTTTTCACATAAATACAATTTACAAAGCCAAATGGTTGTATTATATTAAGTTTATAGTTCTGAGTTTATGGTTTGAAGGATTAAATTGAGAAAGGTCATGAAAAGCCAAGAACTGCATATAAGAAGCAAGTTTGTAGAATGGGAAAAACATTAGGTGAAAAATGTCCACATGGGCATGCCCTAAAACTTTAGGGGAGAAAGGGATGGTTGAGGAGTTTGGTTTTAAAGTGAAGGTGAAGAAGGTACAAAAACTCCATGTTTCCCACCCTCCAAAAACAAACAAAAACATTCTACTTGGAAAGTAACTATGCCAAAAGGGGCTTCAATACCTATTCAATTCCTGTCCAATTTGTCATCAACTTTTAGTTCCATGGACCATTTAGTCTGTGGCTGGTTACCATAGGAACACAGTTCTGACCCAACTAATACATCCAAATACTTAACTCTCCACCACTTTTTTACTAAAACAAACCAAATCCAAAAAATATATTTCCAAATAGACCTGCATGCTTTGCTTTCAAAATTAAATATGTTTATTGTACAAATTCAGAATTCCACTCTCAAAAGTTTAATTTTTATTTATGAATAGCCATTTTTTATATTAAAAAACTGGCCAGAATTTGACTCATCGGAAATCAAATTCTAACTTTTGTTTACAATTTTATAAAAATGAAGAAAAAATTTAAAATATAAAAATATAATTTCAATTTTGGACTTATGAATAATTTCTTTTGTAAATTGTTGAGTGAAAGGTAACAGAGAGAGTGGTCCTTCAGACTTTTCTACCTTCAGTACATGGTTGGTATGCCTCATTTATTCACTGCACCACAAAGCTATGCTTGGTTTAAGTTGGGATAAAAAATAAGATGCAAATAAGAATACACATTGGTTTCAAGTGGATTCCTTCATGCAAAGTTATTTGAGGTTATGTTTGGAAAAGGAAGAAATTAGTTCATTGAAGTTTTCATTTGTAAGGGTGAAATTTGAGGAAAATGTTAGGTAATATATAAAAAATGACCGTTATGCCCTTTATGTTAATTAGTTCATGGGTATGCTCTAATTTAGTTATTAAAAGAACAAAAAAATTAGCTTTAAGTTTTCATTTTACTATTTAGTTCAGGGAAAATAAAGAGAAAATGACCATGTTAATTTTTTTTAAGAAAAAACTCCTTTAGTGGAATATCAACATATTATCATTTTAGATCTTCCAATATAGTATGTAAGTAAATCTTTATTTTTTGCATTGTAACCTTCCAATTTACTTTTACCATAAAGAACTTCTGTTTGGGAAATTTTAAGTTTGATAAAAAATAAAGAAAGTAATTAAGCATGCACGTTAAAAAAAAGTAATACAAAAGATTATTGCATAAGAAGTAGTCTTGTTGTTTAGGTTATTATGTCAAAACAAGAGACAAGGACAACAAATGTTTGCTTTTATAGTTTAAGACAACCACCATGCAAGTGATGTCTACCCATGGAATTCATGCTATAGAACCACCGACCAAGTCATATCTTTTCATGTTCAAATTTTTGGATTTTATTAATTTATAACAATTAATAATGCTAATTTCTTTTGGTTATGCATACATTTTGTTGGTTCTAATTTTATGACCACTACTCTATAATACCATAAAGCTTTTTTTTTCTTTCATAAAAATCTTCTATTTATATTTTTCTCCAACATTTGTTTATATTGTTTTTATTTAAATTATAGATTATATATTAAATATAAAAATTAATGACACATATATTTTTTATCTAAATAAACATATAAAATAAAATTAATATAAATATCAATTTTTTAACTAAAATAAGATAGTATAAAAAAAAATATGGACACACAAACATAAAACATCTGTGTTTTTTGTGTTTTCACTAGTTATTGTAATACAATTTATTGGCTAATTTAGTGACATCTATTCGTATAATGAACCCCTCTGAGTTAAGAAGAAATTAACAATATCATGGACCCTATGATATTTACATGGTAGACCATATAAGAGAAAAATATTAAAAGTAAATTAACAATTCAAGAAAAAACAGTTATACTTTCATATGCCGTTTATCAGAAAAATCATTATCTATTTTAGGATGTGTTCGATAGAAAAAAAATGAAAACAAGAAAAGATAATAGATAAAATAGAAAAGAAAGAAAAATATAAAAATATACATTGTTTAGTTGAAGAGAAAAATAATGTAAAATTAATTTTTAGATAATTTATTTTAAAAATAAATATTATTTATTATTTTCAATTACTTTTATTATTTTTTATTAATATTTTTAGAAAGAAACAATACATTTGTAAGAGGAATAATAAGATGGTTAATCAATTATTTTGTGTTTTATATAATCAATTATATCAATCCGAAATGAAGAATTTATTTAACATAAAAAATTTCACAGAAATTTATATTTTTTAATGTATAATTTTTCATTAGTAAAACTTACATTTTTAAAAATGTTTTTTTTTTCATTCTTATTTTTTCCTTCCCTTTTATTTCGATAGCCATTCGAATATGTTTTTATCTTGTAACATTATCATAACATGTTAAATAAATTAAAGTAGGATATTGATTTTAAAAATATTTATCACTGATTCTTATTGAATTATAACATGTTAAATCACATCTCTTTTCATGGTTGGTTAAGATGGAACTGAATCACTTGCAAAATGATCATATCTAATAGGATAAATTACTTCATAGATTAGACATGTGTGTGTGTTGAGGGTGCATGATTTGACATTGCATCTGATGAACTCAAACAAAATTATTTGATTCTGAGTTTTCACAGAAACCTGAAATTGTACGCACTATGCCTAAAACTGCTACGACAAAATACAGCTAACAACAGATCATCTTTTATTAGTGTTTGGTCACAAACCTATCACACTGTATTAAAAAAACAAAAGAAAATTAATCCAAAGAACTATTATTGCAGATACTGCTTATTCTAAGTTTTATGAAATTAGGTAACTACATTATTTCACATCTATATTAATAAACTTAATGCATTGTATCTACCCAGAAAAAAAAAAACTTAAAACAATGTATCCTAAGCATAAAAGTAATAATCACTTAAGCTATTATAAAACTCAACTCTGAATTTGTTTATTCTACCAACAAAAAAAGTTTATTCTTATGAGTTATCATTTCAAATTAGGATGATCACCGTATAAAAGTTTCATGTGTATCTTACGAAATGGAGAGAAAGTTGTGTGTGTAAGAAGTTCTTTATAAAAGTGTAAACGGAAATACTTGAAAAGTGAAAATAGTACAATATAATAGATTATAAATTATGCATGTAATCATAAAATTAATCCCATAATTAATTATTGGGCACTATAATTGATTATGAGCCACTTAATCGCGTGGAGATCATATAATTTTGATTATATATGCTGATTTATTTTCGTTTTTTAGATATCATATATGAATATAATAATAATATATAAATAATAAAATAAATAAATAATAAACATATTTTTTCTTATTGTTTTCTAATTTAAAACACTTTCAACTTTTAGTGCTTTTTTTTCACTTCTTACCTTTTCGTTACCATTTAAATAAAAGTTCATCGGATTATGCTTCTAAGATCCGATTTAATAGATAAAATATAAAAATTCTATAAGTTATAAAAAATTTATTTATTAAAATTCAATCTATTTAAATCTCTACTTTCTTTATAGATGTATTATTTATTGTATGTGTGGTGAAAATTAGGGAGGACAAAGCGGGACAGGACATAAGGATTGATCCGTGTTCTGTTGAGAAAAACGTGGAGTGACTTGTCTATTTTAACTTGTTGGTCCTCTTAGGCCCGTCTGTATAACACACAACTTGTGCTGGCTAAGTGTGGAACGGGGCGGGCTGACTTGCAAAACTCATAAATTTTAAAAATTTATAATTTTTTTTGCACTCCCAATATCTCTTCTTGCAGCCTCATATTCTAAAAAATTCTAAAATTATCCATTTCAAATTTTACAATCTTGAATATAAATTTGTATTATGGATTGTGCAGTTTGGAATATTGTACAATCCAAAACACAAATTTTAACTTTCAGATTCTATAACCAGTGAAGTCTCTAAATTTCACATTCCAAATTTAAATAAAAAACATTCCAGGAAAAATATCAAAGGACAATTTGATTATTCTTTAAAGTATAGGGTGCAAGAAGAGAGGCATGGAGGTGCAGGAAGAAACTACCATCAATCTCTGATTCATAACATCTCCACGAAATTCAATAATAGTTTTTTAATATTTAATAGTATTTTTTTGTCTTTCTAAAATGTATAGATTGTTTATATTTCAATACTCATCAAATACTAAAGGTAGTCAGACCTTAGTATTTTTATAATAAAATTTAAATATAATAAAATTATATATATATATATAATATTTTATATTATTTTTTAAATTAGAATAATAATCATGTGTCTACATGGATTATCTTAAAAAATTATATATTTAATTAAATATTTTATTAGTCAATTCATTAGTACGAGTGGAATTCAAATTTTATTGAAAATAAAAAAAACATCATTATAATGTTTTCTACCTATATTTTATTAAGCATGTGTCGTGAAAATAATATTGTGAGACTATTTATCTAATTCATCTAAATAAGAAAAAAAAACTTAATAAACAAAAATTAAATTTATTCAAAATTTATATTTAATTTTTTTTTCATTAATTGGAAAATAAATTATGCAGCCTAGTTCACATACGAGATAGGCCAATAAAACTAACTCGCCTCTTTTACGCGAGATGAGCCAACCTGCCACGTTGTCATCCCTAATGAATACTTGCGGTGGTATTAGACTTAAAGGGTTTAAATAATAATCTAATTAAGAAAATGAAATATCATAAGTTTGCCTAATAAAATAAATAATAATTCAGGTGAAAAAAAGTTAGGAAAAATTTAGGGTTTAGGGTTGTATCATCTCTCTTTAAGATGTAAGTAACTATTATGACATAAAAAAACTGGTGTTATTTTTTTTACCAATAATGTATAGTTATATATTAGTCTTTGGTAAAACATGTTTGATATAAGTCTTTTGAAAAAAAAAAGTATCGAATGTAAAAAATTATACTCTTTCGTTGAAACATAATTAAGAATTTATATATTTTATTAATTGAAAGTGATTTATTTATAGTTTATTAAACATGAATTATATTGAGTGTATGATTAATTGATATACGTATATCTGATTTATATCTTATATGAAAATATTTTATGCGAATAATGATACTAGGCTAAACAAAGCTAAGGAATTTTCTTTTATTTTCCCTAATATTTAACTTTGTGTATATTCTTTTGAAAAGTTGGTATTCCAATATTATATAAAATATACTTATATAGAGTTACCTAACATGTATATGTTATATATTATTATATCTATGAACTAGTATATAGTATTCAATGCGACGTTATATTGTATGTTTCTATATTGACATTGAAAATTTTAGGACGCTATTAAAATCTTGTAAATCCTAGTAATATAAATTATTTCACATTTAATACCATAGTTCCTAAATAGAATGTTTAACCTAAATTAGAGCCTAATTAAAGGTTATTTAAGTAAGTGTTTAGTTTACATTCTTACCCTACTAATTCTTGATTAAGAAAGTATCTTTTTTATTAGAAAAAAAATCAAAATAACATTGCTCGTGTAAACTTCATTACTTGAATAAACAATAATATGTCAAATTATCAGGTAACAATTGTTTGTTAAGCAACACCTAGTGTGTTTATTAAGAAGGAAAACGAAATTTATTAATATTTTATAAATTTAAAATTCTCATTGTTCCATAAAGGTCAATCCATGATATTTTATGAAAATTTTAAATTCATGATATTTAACATGAGTTTTGAATTTTTTTTTGAGTTTAAAAAAATTTCGGAGAGTACATTAGTAGGAAAACTGCAAATATGAATAAATGACTTAAGAAGGAATTTTAATCCTTGATAATGTCAAAATAAATTTCTATTAAAATAATTTATTTTATATTAAATATAAATAATTTATTGTTTATTTTTAGTGTATATTTTTTATTTCACTTTTTATCCAAAACCACGTCAACATTCAGACTATATTTTTTTATATGAGTTTGAATTAAAAATATAAAATATATTTATATGCAAGTAAAATACACATATTTTTATTTAATATAATTTTACAAAATATTCAATAAAACAAAGCAAAAAAACATCAACACAAAAACAAGCAGCACCCCATGTCAGTTTATCAATAACATCTAGAAAAATTATTGTCACATGGTGTAGGGATAAATAAAACAAGGACGGTTTTGTATTTGCATCAGCTGTTACCTGTTTATATTATTTAGAAAGAATACCCATTTTTTTAAGTAAAAAACAAGTGTTTTTTCTTTCTTTTCTCTCCGATAAGAGGATAACCATAAGAGACTTTGAGTCTCTTCCAATCTTACACTTCCACTTAAATAAATCACTCGATGCAAACATATTTTTCTTCTTCAAATCCGTCTGCATAAAGAGTAAATGAATTGAAATAAACATAACATAAATGAATTGCGAAAAATGAAAGAACAGAAGAAAAGAAAGTGAAACCTGATATTAAAGGTGGAACGAGAAAGTTTATTAGATGTGAAAATGTTCAGTAAAATATTTTTTTTTTTTCACATCTCTATCTCTCCTAAAAATTATAACTTTTATCTTTTTTTATTATTTGGTATAGTTGACATTTTTTTATTTAATTTTTAATATTAAACATAATTATATATAAATAATAAAAATAAAAAATATAAATAC
This sequence comes from Phaseolus vulgaris, assembly GCF_051622355.1. Classification (NCBI taxonomy): domain Eukaryota; kingdom Viridiplantae; phylum Streptophyta; class Magnoliopsida; order Fabales; family Fabaceae; genus Phaseolus; species Phaseolus vulgaris. The sequence goes on along the minus strand of NC_143504.1, from coordinate 54,133,272 downwards.
ATTATTTTAGTTTAATTAAAATATTTTATTTAATTTTTAATATTAAATATAATAATACGTAAATGATAAAAATAAAAAAGTGGATGAGGAACACAATATCGTCTCTATTCCCACTCCACTAGTTTATAACAATATTATTTATGATCATAGAAGCGACGTGCTTTTATCATATTATTTAAAACATTTCTCTAAAGAAAAAAACAAATCAGACGGAAACACCTCTTGCTTCTTAATGGGCCGAACTAACACAAGGTGGCCTGTTAAAGCATGTCTCTAAAGTTAAGATTTTTGCTTCCAGCACCCTATGAGTACTAACTGTACAAAAAAGACTAAGATTTTTGCTTCCAGCACCTCATAATTACTAACTGTACAAAAAAGACTAAGATTTCTGCTTCCAGCACCTAATTACTAACAGTAGAAAAACTAAGATTTTTGTTTCCAGAACCTCATAATTACTAACTGTACGAAAATACAAAAATACCCTTTTCGTGCACTGTGCTTATGTCATTGCCGCTGTCATCTCTGTCACTTTCACCAACACCTCCCTTCTTCATCGCATAATGCACTTTTGGAGATGTTATGTTAAAACAAAAATACCCTTTTTGTTTTAACATATTAAAATAAAAACTTCATAATTACTCATGGTTATAAGTGATTCTAATGGATTAAAACGATAATCTAATTGATTAAAATGTCTTCTACAATCAGTTCAAACATGGTAAGAACATTTTAATAGATTATTTAATTAATTAAAAACTATTATATGATCAAGACAAACTATAATTCATTTTAAAATGCTTTTTTAATGCAATTAGAAGATCAAAGCATGTAAGAGAAACTTACAAGGATCCTGATCACCACAACACACCCTAGAAACGCATCTAAGTGTTCATGATCAAATCCAATCTTAAAATTCTTGAAGTAAGATATTTGATTCATCAAATATACCACAACTCCAACATAGCTTGCAAGCTTGACAATTTCAATGTGAGACTAAATGACACAAATTTGCCCCAAAGGTGGAAGCTAGCATTCTAAATGAACTAAAAGTAGCATGTTCCAAGTGATGTGGGACTTGAGGCTCCAAACTCATTTTTTCGTGTTTTCTTCAGTGGCTTGGGTGTTTCTTCTTCATGTATCGTCCAATAAAACCCTATAGAAGCTTAAACTATAATAAGTTCACATGTGCCTCTACAAAATCCTACTAAAAAAATATGCACATATAGAAGACGAAGACGAAGAAGAAATAAGAAATATCATTGATTTCCAATTAATAAAGTCGTCTTCTTTAAGATATTTTTTTTCTTCCATATATATCCTCTTAGTCAGGACCTTGTTAAGAGCCAAATTTGTTGCTTTGTAGGGTCCTCCATCATACTCTCTTATAAGTGTTTGAAGAAATATTTAAATATTTTTTGTTAATAGTTAAAAAGATTTCAAAGAAACAATTCACCCTCTATTAATTAATGATTCAGGCCTATTATGTTAACATTCATGCCTATTTTTTTAGCATTTATTACTTTGCTATGTTTCTTGTTGACTTGAGGAGACACACTTATCTCTAAAATGAAAAGAAGAAAAAGTAGAAAATATCTCGAATTATCAAAGTATTAAGGAAATAACTCTTTCAATTGAAACTACTAAATTAAAGAGAAAAATTAAATGTTACAGGATCACTTCAATCCTCGTAAAAACATCCACAAACCACTATGTTAACACCAATAATTAAAACTTTTTTTATCGGCAAATAATACTGTACAACCCTATTAATATATTTCACCATATAATAAAATGACATGTATATAAAATTAGTCCAATTGGATTTATGTTTAAGAGTTGTAAGATAAATTGAGTTGAAATAATTTTCCCTTATAAAAATGAGTTGGGTTTTATCTTTGATATTACTCGTTTAATTTTTTTTTATTACAGTTGTTTGTTTGAATATAAACCCATCTTACAAAAACTGGATAACATATTCAATAACAACAACTCAATTCTTCAGTAAATTGATGTAATATTTCTTTGAATATTATATTTAAATACAAAGAAGGTACGAAATATAACATTTAAACTAAAATATATTTATATATTTTAAAATGAATAATAACATTAATATACTTTATACTAATGGGGATAAAAACATAACACAAATCTTTCATCAAAATATATTGATTTAATTTCTAAAATCTTATACTTGAATATGAGCATCAGACCGGTTTAGTCGTTATTGGCTGAAAATTTGTGCGGTGGCAATTAGTGCAAGGGAGCACATGACAATCTTAAATTTTCTCTTCTTTTGATTCTACCTACCTTTCTGATACACAAAATTAAAGATTTCTCAATTCTCGAAAACTCACAAGTCATAATTACTCCCCCTTGCAATCTTTTATTGCTCTCAACTGTCTTCTACCTTTCTCAGGTATAAGATACTCCCTTTTGCATGCATAGCTTCCACATCAACACTTTAGTTTTACAGAGAAGATCTGTGTGTGTGAGTGTGAGTGTGAGTGAGAGTGTGAGCGTGAGAGAGAGATGGGAAAATGGGGTGCCCTGCTTGTGTTGCTTGTACTAGTTACATTGCATGCAAGTGCTGCACGTGATGTGCCAAAGGGTGGTGGTGAAAATGGAGAACAAACTCTGGGTGTGCATGCAAGTGCAGTACATGCAGAGTCTCCAAGAAGGAGCCAGGGTGAGAGTGTGGGTGAGAAGAAGAACTTTTTGGTTGGTGGGGTTGGTGGATTTGCTGGGATGGGTGGTTTTATTGGTGGGACAGGAGGGGGGATAGGCAAGTTTGGCGGGGTCGGTGGTGGGGTCGGTGGAGGGATAGGCAAGTTCGGTGGAATCGGTGGTGCGGCTGGTGGAGGGATTGGAAAGTTTGGTGGGATAGGTGGAGGGATTGGGAAGTTTGGTGGCATTGGTGGTGGTGCTGGAATTGGTGGCTTCCATGGCGTTGGTGGTGGTGCTGGAATTGGTGGCTTCCATGGCATTGGTGGTGGAGTTGGAGGTGCAGGTGGTGCTGGAATTGGTGGCTTCCATGGCATTGGTGGTGGAGTTGGAGGTGCAGGTGGTGGTGGTGGCGGTTTAGGTGGTGGTGGAGGTTTAGGTGGTGTGGGAGGTTTAGGTGGTGCTGGCGGTGTTGGAGGCTTAGGTGGTGCTGGTGGTGTTGGAGGCTTAGGTGGTGGTGCAGGTGGAGGCTTAGGTGGTGGTGCAGGTGGAGGCTTAGGTGGTGTGGGAGGTTTAGGGGGTGTAGGAGGTGTAGGTGGTGTAGGTGGTGCAGGAGGTGCTGGTGGTTTGGGTGGTGGTGGTGGAGGATTAGGTGGAGCTGGGGCTGGAGTGGCTGGTTTGGGTTGTGGTATTGGTGCTGGTGTCTTTCAGCATTGCAGTAATCCATGAGATCATTCTAGGGCTTTGCAATTGCATGGAAGTTCTGGTTAATGTACGGCTGCTAGTATTTGCATGTTATGTTTTTGGAAAGTCTTGCCATTTTATTTGCATGTAATGTCATTCGTCAGTTTCAAGTTCTTGTATCGTTTCCTTATTTTACTGTTTTGAGGTTTCTTGTATTCATCATCACTATTGTTGTTCTTAGTTTTTGTAACTTTTTGTTGTGTTTTCAATGCTTTTTCCATTTGTTCTTCTTTCTTTCCTTTTCTTTTACTGTAAAACTGCTCAAGTTGGAATGTGTTGTAATTTTTGGCAGGCCAGTTTAGTACGTTCCTTTGGAGTGTACACTAATAAATAATACAGTATTTTATTTGTCTCTTGAGAATTTCATCACTTTGGTCATCAGGTTTTGATTTTTTTAATCTCCCCTCAACATAAAAAATCAATCTAGTTCAAAATTAAAAGCTCAACTAGTCTTTTTATTATTACTAAGGACAAAAATAAGTTAAACCAATTTTGGAACCGAGTTCACGACTTGTTTCACATCAATGTTTATTCTTAAGTAAATATTTAACGATAAATTTAATTTGAAAACTAGAATAAAATGCAATATCAAGTTCACAAATTGAAGACTATTTTGTTTGTTTATTGACTTCTTAACTTGTACGTATGTTAATAATCTTAGTCTAACTGTAAACTGTTTAACACTATCTACAAACAACATATTTAAGTCTATTCATAAATGAAGATCGAAGTGGTTCTACATATGAGAGATGTTTATAATTTTGTTTATCATAACTTAATTGTATAATAGAAATATAATTCAACTAAAATAATACTGTTTATCATAAATATAAATTATAACTTATATGTAAAAAAATAGTTGTTACTAATTTGAGTTATAATATAGTTTATGCACCTGAAAGTATATACAATTTTTTGTTATATTGTAACAAAAAAATAAATAAGTTTTTGGTATATCCTCTATGTATAAAAGTTACGGTAGATATGTTTGAGTGAAAGTATTTTTTTGAGTTATTATTGAATCAAAGCAGTTTTCATAAGTTTTTCTTCACCAGAAATGTTTTCACCACGTGGATCACCTCTTTTCTCTTTTACTTTTAAATAAACTTTTAAATTTTACAATGAATGGTTCAAAATAACTTTGTATATATATATGTATTTGTTTTTTCATAAATATCAAATATAATTTACATATTTCAAATTATTTATTTATTAAGAAATTTAATTAGATTATAATTTATACATTCAAGACGATTTATTTTATTGTAAATTTAATTATGAAAAATAAACATGTATGGATCATATATGGGCTCAAAACTAGTTATAGTTATTTCAAACAATCTTTATATTCTAATGTAATAAAAAGTTAATTAGATACTTTTTCGTCTCATTAACATGAATTTACACACTTTTGTAAATTTTTTACATATTAATATAAGTATGATTGTGTGACACGTACATTAATTCAGTTTCCACCAAAAGCATGGACAAAAAGTAACGGGAGAGTATTTTTTTTTCGGCAATAAGAGAAATATTAACAAGTTGTAATGTATTTTTGAAATTACATTGTAAATTAAAAAAAATTAAAATTAAAAACATTCAGTTGCATCACATGTCACTGCTTATTCCTCTCCAAAATAATAAAACTTTTTCTTTTACAGACGAAATAATAAAACCTGTATATGTTAATTAAATCATTTTTATTTCATAGACGAAATAATAATTGCGAATATAGATTAATATGTATATAGTAGACGCAGACAATAAAAACAAGAACTTGCATTTTTTATTACGCTGAATTAAATTTTTAGTAATTCTTTTAGTCCCTATCTTATTTCATGCTTGCCTTTTGTTCTTTTAAAATTTTTCTGTATTATTTTTTTTTACGGTAGATGACTCATGGGCTGGTAATGCGAGACGGGTTATGGTAGACGAGTCGTGTGTGTCAACATGTGATTCGATAAAAAACACAGGATATTTATAATCCATTGACTTTTTTTTTTATCAGCAATAAATTAATAGAATAATTAGAGACACTTAAGGGGTATCCCAAACCTTTTACAGAACCACTCTAAAGTTAAGCAAGCAAAAGTATAAACTAGAGTTTTAAATAATCCATTGGCTTATTTAAGCCTACCCGCATAACTTGTAATTCACATGGGCCAAGTATAGAGTGAGTAGGCTAACTCACATAATTCACATATTCAAAATGTGAAAAAAAAATTCATGCACCTTCATATTCCCAAAAATTCTAACATTATCCATTTTAGATTCTATATTCCGAAATAATTTTTTTTTATTCTGGAATGTATTTTAGAACAAAAATTTATTGTCGATTCTATAGCGGGGAAGTCTCCAAATTCCACAATCAATAATTAAATAAAAAATGTTCAATGAAAAATGTCAAAAGGTAATTTGAGTATTTTTTGAAGTATGAGGTGTAGGAAGAAAAACATAGAGGTGCAGGAAGAAACTCCCCTCAATTCCTAATTCATAACATTTACACAAATTTCGATAAGGCTTTATGTTTTTTTTATTTAATAAAGTTTTTTTGTCTTTCTGAAATGCATAGATTGTTTAGGTTTTAATACTCATCAAATGTAGTAGTCGGACCTAAGTATTTTTTTATAATAAATTGTAAACACACTATTATATATTCATATTATAGTATAAGTTTCACTAGACTAAGTTCCACTAGACTAAGTACACTTTAAGTATTCTTTGGGTTCACATTCACTCCTAGCTAATCTCTTTTCCCCAAGCAACTCTTGACTTACTAGGTATTCTTCCTTAAGCTACTCCTGGATCAACAAGTATTCTTTTGAATCAAAACCACTCTTGACTGACATGTTAAAGAATATTCTTTCCCAAGCCAATCCTGGCTCGACCAAGTATTCTATATCAAGCCATTCTTAGTTAAACGAATATTCTTTACTAAGTCACTCATAACTAATCGAGTATTCTTTATCAAGTCACTCTTGGCTAAACAAGTATTATTTACCAAACACTACAAGAAAATCATTAAATAGAAATCTATTTTAGAGACAAAAAAAATTAGTTGCTATTTTGACTAAATTAGATACTATTTTAGAAACTAAAAATATTATTGATATCTAAATTAGTTTCTATTATTGATAAATAGTTTCTAAATTGGTATCTATTATATATCAACTTTAGAATTTAAATAATTCGTAACTAACACTAGTGCAAAAAGGACTATTTTCAACACTACATTCACAATGCTTTTACGACTAGACACTATCTTTCAAAATGCGATGACATTTTTGAAATTAAATTACTCTAAAGAGGCGACTATGAGGTAAAGTTGTCTTTTTACAATAAAGCACTTTGTGTAAGAAGGTGACTATGAGGTAAAATCGTCTTCTTACAACAAAGTGTTTCGTCTAAAAGGGCTACCAGGTTGCTTCTATTTCAAAGAAAGATCTTTAAAGAAATAGGAGAATATTACTCACAAGTATGACCTAAGACAATCAAAGAAAACTTTAAGTGTGTGTTTGCTTTTTGGGGGTGATGGAGGTTGAGGGTGAGGGTGAATGTGTGTCACCTTTTGTGCTTATATGAGAGGGGGAGGTTGAGGGTGAATGGAAAGTTGAGGGTATTTAGGATCTTCTCATAATTGAAGAGAAAAGATAGTGAAATGAGATGAAAAGACCATGGTACCCTTCATACAATAATATCAATAATGGAAATTATTATTAATAATAATTTTGTGTGTATATATATATATAACATAATTTAAAGAATCATAAAGAATATTAAAATTATCTAAAAAAATTAACTTAAGTAACAAAATTAATTTAAATTAATAAAATGAAAATAATAAAATTATACTTACATTTAAAATTATATTTAATTATTTCTTTGAATTTTATATATTTTTTCTTTTATTTATAAATGAAACTTTAAATTATTTTAATTAACTATGCACAAAATTAATAAATATTTATTCTTCTTTTATATATAAGGGTAAATTTGTAACACACTATTTAAAATAATTTAAAATACTCTTACAACCATCACATCACTCACTTATCTCAATAAACTTTTTTCACACATCCACTCTAACATAACCTAATCCAAACACACTCACTTTTTTCACACTTTCTTCTTACACCCTCACTCTACCTCTCCCACACCCTCAACTTTCCACTTCTCAATCCAAACAAAGCCTAAAGCAATTCATATACTATAAGAAGATCATTAAATAGAAATTGATTTTAGAGACCAAAGTAATTAACACTATATTGATTAAATTAGAGACTTTTTTATAAATTAAAAAATTATTGGTCTTCTAAAGTAGTTTCTAAATTGATACCTAACCATTACTTACCAAGGTTTTAACTACTAACTACTTTATATTCTAAATTAGTCTCTATTAGTCTTTTAGAGATTAATTTAGAATATAAAATATTAGTAACTAAAACTTTGGTAATTAATTTAAATACTAATTTAGAAATTATTTTATAATTTTTTATTAATAATAAAAATTATTTTAAATACCAATAATTTTATAGTATCTAAAATAATATTTAATTTAATCAATATAGTGACTATTTAAATTTTGTTTCTAAATTTAGTTGTTGATTTTTTTTAGTGATATATAATTCAATCCAAGGTGAGTTTTACAAAGTAAAAACTCTTATTTATAGATGTCTCGCACTCCATCATATGTTGGACCTTTTCTTCTACATAATTATTAACTTCCCTTCGTTTTAAATTTTAAATTCATATTCTACATAATCATTTATAATTTCAATTAATCTGTTTAAACTATTTACGTATGTTTTTACAATTCTAAACACTTTTATTGTAATTTGCTTTGATGTCTGCAAAAATTTGAAAAATGTGCATGGAATCACTATACTTCCAAATGTCCAACTTCATGGAATCACAATTTCCACCTAGAATCCTTATCTAAACCTTGGTACGATTACGAAGATATCAAATTTGGCTAATAGTGTTGAAATTTTTGGCGTTTAGAGCCCAGAATTTCAAAAGGAGAAACATCATGCAGTGTGATGTATCCATTTAGGCAGAGTGGTATTCCATGGTGTGAAGGGTTTTAAGTGGAATGAAGCCTAACCCCAGAGAAGCATGCACAATTGAAGTGCACAAATTCATTCATCCTATGAGGCACACACAATAAAGTTATTAGAAAGTGATGTCCTCACATGTGCTCCAATTGCTTATGGAGCATCTCTTTGTGGGACCAAAGGGTCAACCTTTTCAAGATTGCATGATGGAAAGTGAGAAGGAAACACCCACAAAATATATTGGGTCCTTTGATTGGGACACAAAGAATTTGGATGGAAATTGGCTTAAGCAACTATCTCACCCAACACACCACCACAAGTATGTGTCTTTCAGATTAGTAGGGCCTTTGCTAGATATTTGGTAGGGTCCATTTTCCTTCCAAACCCTATGTGCTATGGCTTGTGCTTTTTTATTTTTCTCTCCTTTAATAGAAAGGGGTAGTAGTCTTTGTTATATAATATACATTCATTTTGTGGCTTACACTCACCATAGTGTTAAAGGTAATGATTATACAAATAAAGGGGCGGCACATTTATCAATATCATACTAAATTAGAACATGTTAAAAGAGTATTTAAATTAGAGTGCTGATCAAAAAATGTGATTAGAAAAAAAAATATTAAAATTACTCCCAGAATTTTTCTTATGAAGATTAGAATGATTATTTATCTATAAAGTCAGTTAATATTTTTACATAATATATGTGGTATAGAAGACGACAAAAGTAAGAGATACTTTAGATCTTAAGTATACTATAAAATTAGAACTCTTGTGTAAAATTATGAACTCCAATTATTTTAATGAAAAAGGTTAATGAAAGGAGAAACCTAATTAAATATGATTAACTAGATTTTTAAATGAGATTAGACTTATTCTTTATAAATAAATTCAATAGATTTCACATAACTACGAAAAAATATCACAATTAGTAAATAATTAGATATTTAAGTATATATGATTAAGATTTCGATTTAGGTATATATGGTTATGAATAAAAGGTTCGTATTTAACTTGTTGAATTAGGTGTCGATGAAATCAATCATGAGACTTTTTGTTTTGAATCTCATGATGAAGAAGTACTACTAGATGATGCTGAATTAGTTGGGTTGGAGTTGTATGAATCCATTTGCGGTAATGACCTAGGAGCTTGTTCTGGTGTAGTATCAAATTGATGTTCTTTTGGTATTGGTATGTATTCTATGTTATGATCATTTGGGTCCATAGTGAAATGTTGGGTGCAGATTTGGCGTTCGACTTTGCGGGTTGTTCTGACCCTTTGTTCTGTGGTTCGATCAGCTCTCCATAGTTCCTCCATCAAATCATAGTGTTTAATGTGATTAACTTATCATTTAACGATACAAGACTTTGTTTGTAAAATGAAGGTGTGCGTATGTTGTTAATATTGGATGATAGAAGTATTTATGTTATGTTGCATACGTTACTCGGATTAAGATATCACAAACTTCATCTTCAACCTCGAAATGTTTAGTTGTTTCGTTCTAGGCAAATCTGCTTAACTCATTAAATAGATCGTGGACCTCGCATCATCTATCCTTCAAATTTGTTTTTCTATTTTTAAAATTATTTTTAGAAATATCCACCAATCCATATTGACAGAGAGCGTCAATAATGTTACTATAAGCTTGGGTCGCTCAACTTCCATTGATCATGGCCCAGTTGTGTCTTGTCCACGATTGTTGTCATTAGTTGTAGATCCATCTCCACGATCTGTTTTGTGAACTCACGAATATTTGTTGATGACTTGTGGACAACATTTTTTCCTAAATTCATGTTGAAACCTATTGCAAACACAACCCATCTAGTGATGATAAAACAAGATATATATATATTGTTTACGAAATTGAACATGAAAGCAAGATAAATTTTCATTCATAATACAAATTATTACATAAGATTGTGTTCATAATCTATCCACATTTCATTAGTTATAATGTCCTTAACGTGTGAGTCGAGCTTATAATCATCCTCACAAACTTGGGATAGCGAGACATTTAGATCTTGCTCCATCAACTCACGATCAACTTCATCAACTAATGATTAATCATTGTCCACACCGCGAAGAAATTTATGAAAAATACAACATGCTAAAACTATTTTTTTTCTCAAACGAGTAATGCAGCTCGGTTCCACTAGCTATAATTGGAATCATTTTTTTTTATCACACCAAATGTTTTTTCAATTATACTTTTTAGTGATGAATGACAAAGATTAAACAACTCACGAGCATTTTATGGACCTCTTCGAAAGTATTCTTTGAGATGGTATCTGAGCCACTATACAATTTTATTATTTTTAGTTTAGCCAACATCCCCAAGGTAATATTTTCATACAATGATTGAATTGATATTAATTAGTTCTAAGTACTACATCCCAATTGAAAATTGCGCACTAAAACATTTTAAACTAACCTTCAGGCATGACCAATGCATCCTCTCATACAAAAGTATCCTTCAATTTTTTTGAATCAAGGTTTGTTCCTTCCCCCCCCAGCTAGAACATATGTGAATTCATGTATAAATCACAAGCTCCAAATACATTTTGAGTTGACCAATCTTTTCTGCCTCGAAAACGAGGAGCCTATGATCGTGAGACATTCACACGTACATGAGTGTCATTTAGGACACCTAAACATTCCTAAGGGTTTACAAAAATCACAATTAAAAATAACAACAAACTCAAACATCATGTATGACAAGTGAAACCTCAATTTGTCACATTGTTACCTTAAAGTATGGCTAAAATCGATTGTTGTTTAAGATATAAGGTCCCTTTAATATCAAAACTGCATTCAACACATTATGAAAGTGACAGGACATTGTTTTTTCGAAGCAATGAAAGAAGAATGAAACACTTTGATTCTTAACATTATGTAGTGGAGAAATTTAGCAACTTGTTCCTCCATAGGTGACCAAAATGCATCTTTAACAATCCCAATTCCCCTTAGTTGTTGACATAAGTTAATGAAGGCTTCGGGCCCAATGTGAATAATGTCCCGATATTGTTCAATGTTGACCAAGCATGACATCAATTTTTGTCGACTTCGCTCTTTTTTTTTGGGTACAAACTCCGTAATAGAGGAAGTCGTATCACTTAACAGACGCAATACATTCAATACATAAGAAACAATACAAAGAATCGGCAATGCTATAATCTTTGTCTATAATTTTATTTATTGTTATAGGTGTGAAATTAGGTTCAAGTCTACACCACTAACATCATTATCCATGATATTCATGTTATCCGTATTTATGTCGTCGAAATACACATACCAATGAGTACCATTATCCATGTAGAAAATGTCTTTGAATGATACAACAAGACAATATGAATTAAGGTAAAAACATCCATCAATTCAATATTTTGTTTACAAAACTTATTTAATCTCATTTTATATTAAATACTTAAAAACAATATACACTTATGGTTTAATGTTAGGCTTCCAGATTTAAGGTTAGTATTATGATTAGGGTAAGGATTAGAGTTATGGTTATACTTATGGTCTAAGGTTTAGGTATTAAGGTTAGGGATATGCAAAAAGGTTAGAGTTAGGGTTATTGTTTAGGGGTTAGGGATATGGATAGGGATAAGATTAGTGTTGTGTGCTAGGGTTTACAAATCAAGGTTATAGTCAGGGTTTTGGAATAAGATAAGGTTAAGGTTAGTGTTAACATTAGAGTTATGATTGGGGTTAGAGTTAGAGTTAGGATTAAGGTATATGGTTTATGAATTAAGGTTAAAGTTATGGTTAAGTTTAAGGTTAATTTTAGGATTGTGGTTAAGGTTATAGTTAGGATTAATGTATATGGTCTAAGAATAAAGGTTAGGGTTAGTGATATGGTTTAGGATTATGATTAGTCTTAAGGTTAATAATTAATGGTTAGGATTACAATACAAGGTCCACACTACAACCTTCATCTAAGCTAGTCCAACCTATGCGAAGGTTTAATTGTCATTCAATAACAAGAAAACAATCAAGCGAAGAACATCAATAACAATACAATCCAATACCTTATTTGAACTCAACCCCTACATCATAAAAAATGCATAACCATACTTCAAATTTTAGCAAAACAAACTTTTACATCAAATTGTTTACAGAAAAAATTTAAAATGCAACAATAATAATAATGCTTCCATTCATATATAAATTTACACCAACAAATAATAATCAAAATATTAATAAAAAATTCCATACAATAATACATAACTTTTATTTTTAATACATATACTTTTGATCTTTTTAAAATGACACATACAGTCAACCCAAACCACTGATGCTACTAATATTAGAAATTGGAGGAACAATTTGGTTTTCAAAATACACTAACAAATTCCTCACGAGTACTAGTTGCCAAAATTTATGCCATGAATAACTTTGTCAACCTCAAATTTCCTTCTCCTTGCAATTAACCAAAAAATTGGTTCAAAATATTTCATAACATACAACCATATGCTGCAATGCAGAAGAAAATCACAAAAGAAAAAAAATGCCATAATTGATTATATGGAAGGATAACTAATTATCCTATGAAAAAAAAGAGTCATATGACTAAGTATGGCTAATGAATAATCGATTATGCAGGTGTGATAATTGATTTTGTGAATGTATTAATCGATTAGGTTGTAGTTAATAATTGGTTATGCCTCTTCATAATCAATTACCTTCACCTTGGTGCTTCTTTTTTATCCATCACATCTTACCTCAATGCATCAATACCACCAAATCAGCATCAAACCACCATGAAAGGACTACGAAACCACCGTGACTACCTCCACGTTGTACTTCACACACTACCAATAGGAACTCCACTCACACCAACCACTAAACGAAAACACTTAATCAAACCCAAACCAACATCAACAAAACTCAACTCGCACCAAGCAATCAACGAAAACACACACAACCAACACAACACAACACCAACTCTCAACCAAATCGAAGACAATAGCTCAAGCTAAATCCTCAAAGCATCGACTAAAGAACTAAAGAGCAACACGCTTATGCATTAATGAGTTTTTAATCATGAATTCAAATACTGAACAACCCAGTCAAAGGATTCCTATGAATACATTCAGGAATGCGACATGCATGGTGCAAGAATCTCTACAACCTAAAGAACACATTAAACACACACAATGAAATAAAATGAGGGTAAATTAAATTTTTTCACATTTGCCGTGTCTGTTTCTTTAACTTTCTTCACAACTAGAAGAGGAAACATGCTCATACATTTCTTACAAATGAATGTTCATAAATCATCGCATACCAATAATCCAAACAAGATTTTCAATGACCTTTTCCCATTCAGATGAATATAGATCCAAAAGAAAGTGTAATTGATTATGCATCACTTTTCCATAATAATTAATTTTTTCCAAAAGTTTAAGCAATTATATTCTTAAATTAGCTTTTAGAACTTCGTCATACTCACTAACTCTTCTTTTTCTTTCATTCTATCCAATAATCCTAACTCGATAAAAATAAAACAATAAAATCAAGACCTTATTTTGTTGGATAATAATACATTGACAATTCATATTTTATATACAATTACATTACAACTCTGAATACTATTATTTTAATATTTTTTCATATCATTTATTTATAAATTTATTCTTTATTTTATATATTTATTTCTAAATATACAACTCAAAAAATTATAAAAATGATTACTTTCCTATGTTACACTTTATTTTATAAATTATTCATAACTCTCACCCTCACCAATCTTGTTTACCTTTTCTGTATTAATAAAATGAAAAATTTCATTTTCTCATAGTGACCTGATAGATAAATCTTAGAACAGCCTTAAATAGATATGGCGAGTCAGAAGATTTACTGAGAACCCACGTGGCAAAACATTATTCGTCGATAGTACTACTACAGCTACAAGGATTTCAGCACCTACTAACCCACAAAGGAACTTTCCCATAGCCATCACCATCACAAGGAAAAAAAAAACAAAGGAAACAAACACAAAACTACCAAAATTCTGTCAAGAAAAGTTTTATAAAACTTTCTTCTCTTTCCTCTTCCTGTATCACACTTGAAAAGGGTATCATCAAACATTAACAATATCAACAACAAAGACAAGAAGAACATCAAAGAAAGACCCTTTTGGTGTTAGAGAGAGACAATGAAAATGATCCAAATAAGTGAAAGGTGAAAGCATGCTTTGTCGGCCATTAAAACTTCACCCCCAAAAAAAGGTTGATCCTTCTCACTCATTCTTTCATTCCCTTGTGCCAAACCCCACCCAGCAGAGAAAAGCCACAAATAGTGCCACCCCAGGAGGATGGATATTCATTCACTGATTCATTGAACCTTTAGTCTTGCTTCTTCCTCGGTCCCTGAAAACAAAATCGGGTTTGGATTTTTCTCCTCGAAATCTTGGCCTTTTCTCTTTCAGATCGAAGATCCCCACTTTTCATGTCCAAAGGCCACGTGGGTCTATCCTATTTTTGGCTAAAGTTTTATTAACTTCTTCATGGTTCTTCGCAATTTTCCTTCACAAGGAGTTGTTGATCCCAAGTGCTGGACCTGCTGCTTTTGTTAACATCTCTTTTTTTATGAGTGATGGCGGTCTTTGAATGAAAGGTGTGTTTTTCTTCGTGTGCTATTGTTTTAACCATTTTGAGGTGGCTTTCTGTGTAATATACATGTGTGTCTTTGTTTTTTCCTTTGAACCTGGCAATGGTGATCTGTTATTGTGGTATACGACTTTAAGTTAATTGGACCTACTCCAAGTTTGAATTTTGAGATTTTGTTAATTATACGAGTTACCAAAAATTTTCTGGTTTGTACAAATGCTCCAATAGAAGCAAGAATTTTCCAAAACATTTGGACTATTTCATTTCTGAACAAAGTAGCCTTTTTCAAATGACAGTAATTGATTTCATTTATGACAGATTTTTTTTTTTGTCTGTTGTTAAAGTGATTGATTGATGGCTTACTTGTGCAGGTCTTGAATAGTAAGATGGCCGGCGATATTAAGGAGGGGAGAGCTTTGGCAATAGGGTATTCTTTTCTTTTGCTGCTATTGACTTCACTTCTTTGTAGCAGTGAGGGGTTGAACACTGAGGGGCAAATCTTGCTAGAGCTTAAGAATGGACTTCATGATAAATCTAATGTTTTGGAAAATTGGAAGCGTACTGATGAAACCCCATGTGGATGGAAAGGTGTAAATTGCACTTATGATAAGTATAACAATCCAGTGGTTGCATCTCTTAATTTGACTTCAATGGATCTTTCTGGAACTCTAAATGCTTCTGGCATTGGGGGTCTGACCCATCTGACTTATCTCAATCTTGCCTACAATGGGTTGACTGGAAATATCCCCAAGGAGATTGGTGATTGCTTGAATTTGGAATATCTTTATTTGAACAATAATCAGTTTGAGGGCACTATTCCGGCTGAATTGGGTAAGCTGTCTGTTTTGAGAAGTTTGAATATTTACAACAACAAACTCACTGGTTTGATTCCACATGAGTTTGGGAACTTGTCTTCAATGGTTGAGCTAGTAGCCTATAGCAACTTTCTTGAGGGACCCCTGCCTCGTTCCATTGGAAATCTTAAGAATCTTGTAAATTTCAGAGCTGGGGCAAATAACATTACTGGTAACTTGCCAAAGGAAATTGGTGGATGTAAGAGATTAATGCGTCTAGGTCTTGCACAAAATCAGATAGGAGGGGAAATACCAAGGGAGATTGGGATGCTTGCCAGCTTGAAAGAATTGGTTTTATGGGGAAACCAGCTGTCAGGACCTATTCCTAAAGAGATTGGGAATTGTAGCAGTCTTGAGAACATTGCTATATATGGGAATTATCTTATTGGACCTTTACCTAAGGAAATTGGCAACCTCAAATCCTTGAGGTGGCTGTATGTTTACAGAAACAAGTTGAACGGAACCATTCCAGGGGAAATTGGAAATCTTACTTCATGTTTAGACATTGATTTCTCAGAGAACTCTTTAGTAGGTAGTATCCCTTCAGAGTTTGGTAAAATAAGTGATCTAAGTTTGCTTTTTCTCTTTGAGAACCATCTAACTGGTGTTATACCAAATGAGTTAAGTAGCTTGAAAAACCTGTCAAAGCTAGACCTGTCAATAAATAATCTCACAGGGCCAATTCCATTTGGCTTCCAATATTTGACTAAAATGAAGCAGTTGCAACTTTTTGACAACTCCCTGAGTGGTATTATTCCCCCGGGACTTGGACTTCATAGTCCCCTTTGGGTTGTTGACTTTTCTGACAACAACTTGACAGGAAGAATACCTCTTCATCTGTGCCGAAATTCCAGTTTGATGTTGTTGAATCTTGCAGCTAATCATCTTTATGGAAATATACCAACAGGTATACTAAACTGTAAATCATTGGCACAGTTGTTGATACTTGGAAACAGGCTTACTGGAAGCTTCCCTTTAGAATTGTGTAAGCTGGAGAACTTGACTGCCATTGATTTGAATGAAAACAGGTTCAGTGGTACACTCCCTGATGATATTGGGAACTGCCACAGACTGCAAAGGCTTCATATTGCCAACAATTACTTCACATTGGAGTTGCCTAAGGAAATAGGTAATCTCTCTCAATTGGTGACCTTTAATGTTTCGTCAAATCTTTTCACTGGAACAATCCCACCTGAAATTTTTTCGTGTCAAAGGCTACAAAGGCTTGATCTCAGCCAGAATAACTTTTCTGGTTCCTTGCCTGATGAGATTGGAACACTTCAGCACTTGGAGATTCTCAAGGTTTCAAACAATAGGCTGTCTGGATGTATTCCTGCAGCATTAGGCAATCTGTCTCATTTGAACTGGTTGTTGATGGATGGCAACTATTTTTTCGGCGAAATACCTCCTCAGTTAGGTTATCTTTCAAGCTTGCAAATTGCAATGGATCTCAGTTACAATAACCTTTCGGGAAAAATACCAGTTCAGCTTGGCAGTCTCAACATGCTTGAATATCTCTATCTCAATAACAACCATTTGGATGGTGAAATTCCCAGCACATTTGAAGAGCTATCAAGCTTGTTGGGATGCAATTTCTCATTCAATAACCTCTCTGGGCCTATTCCTTCCACTAAAATTTTCCGAAGTATGGCTTTGAGCAGCTATATTGGTGGTAAGAATGGCCTCTGTGGTGCACCTCTCGGTGACTGCAGCACCAATTCTGCTTCTCACTCTGATACTTCAGGGAAAAGTTTTGATGCTCCTCGAGCTAAAATAGTCATGATCATTGCAGCTTCTGTTGGAGGTATTTCACTCATTTTCATCTTAGTTATTTTATATTTTATGAGACGTCCTCGGGAATCAATTGATTCCTTTGGAGGCACTGAGGCTCCCTCCCCAGATTCAGATATCTATTTCCCTCCAAAGGAAGGTTTGACATTCCATGATCTAGTTGAAGCTACAAAAAGATTTCATGAAAGCTATGTTATTGGTAAGGGAGCATGTGGAACCGTTTATAAGGCAGTGATGAAATCTGGTGAGACCATTGCTGTTAAGAAGTTAGCATCAAACAGGGAAGGGAACAACATTGAGAATAGCTTCAGAGCTGAAATATCAACTCTGGGAAGAATAAGGCATCGGAACATAGTGAAACTGTATGGCTTTTGCTACCACCAGGGTTCCAATCTCCTGCTATATGAGTACATGGAAAGAGGTAGCTTAGGTGAACTATTGCATGGTTCTGCATCTAGTTTGGAGTGGTCAACTCGGTTCATGATTGCTCTTGGAGCTGCTGAGGGTCTTGCTTACTTGCATCATGACTGTAAACCAAAGATTATCCACCGCGATATAAAATCTAACAACATTCTACTGGATGAAAATTTTGAGGCTCATGTTGGTGATTTTGGTTTGGCAAAAGTGATTGACATGCCCCAGTCAAAATCAATGTCTGCTGTTGCTGGATCTTATGGCTATATTGCTCCTGGTAATGTCCTATTCTGTTGTAGTTAGCTAATGTATTATAAACTTCATTTTGTATCTTGTTTTGACATAGATAGTCTAGTTTATCAAGGTAGATCATATTATTGCGAGTAGGGTCTTGTAGCTTATAATATGATTTGTTATTAAACTCCATGCTCAAACAATGTTTACTTTTTAGTTTCCTTATTGAAGAAAGTGAGTTTTGTGCATTAATCAGTTTTCAAATTACTTTTTCTGACTATAATTTTTTATGTTTCTATAGAGACTATCTGATATTGTTACAATCAGTTTACTGGCTCTGACTTTATCAGCTTACTAATAAATCTCATCCTTGAAACTTTTTCATCCTCATTTATGAGACAAACCTAAATTTATCTTCATGGTTAAGTGTTTATTAAAAAGAATTTTATACCACATGGATTTTGTTCATGTCATTTGGGACATTACCACCACTTGATGTCTCCTTTTTTTATTTTTGTTCTTCCATTTATTGAATACCTAGGACTAAATTTGACTAGTTATCAAATACTGTTTTGTGAACCATTTTTATCCTGTGTGGCAGAATATGCATATACCATGAAGGTCACAGAAAAGTGTGACATCTACAGTTATGGTGTTGTGCTCTTGGAATTGCTCACTGGAAGAACACCAGTTCAGCCACTAGAACAAGGAGGAGATCTTGTCTCATGGGTGAGGAACTATATCAAGGATCACAACAATTCTCTGACACCGGAGATACTTGATACTCGTGTAGATCTGGAAGACCAAACCACAGTGAATCACATGCTCACTGTTTTGAAGCTTGCTTTAGTATGCACAAGTGTGTCTCCTTCAAAGAGGCCATCAATGAGGGATGTTGTGAAGATGCTTATTGAGTCCAATGAGAGAGAAGGAAACTTGACACTCACTCAAACATACCATGATCTTCCTTCCAAAGATGGCTTGTGAAGAAAGTATGCAACAAACAACATCTCTATGACATTTTGTTAACAGAACATGAAATTTTTTTCTGCTCATTTTTGCTTTCCACAGGAAAAAATAGGAGATGATTCTTGTACATTGTTTCACTTCATTATGGCATTAGGCTTAACTCTTTTACCTTATAGCATTCTTTATATTTGATTCCACGTCTCTGTATTTTCTTTTGGAATTCAGTATATATGTCATATTAGTAACTGGATTGTACAGTTGAAAATTGTCATGGAATGTGCATCATGAAGATTATATGGTCAAGGAAAGGACAGATAATAAATATTTTAGATGTTCATATAACATGCTGCAACTTTCATTGATTGGTGAACAATTAAATTAATTTGCATTTAACATATTTTAGTTCATCTTCTTTGATTGAATTGGGACCACTTATAACATTTTTAGATATTTGTTGAAAGCTGCTGTTTTTATATTAATTATTCTGATGGATCTTTGCATTTCAATTTTAAAACTGTGTTTCTATCATCAAATTGCTATAATTTTATAATGAATACAAGCTGTTATTCACTATGAAAGAAATGCTAATCTTCAAAAAATATATTTTACTAAACATGTAGTTGGTAGAAGAGTATTGGATTTGGGTTTCTTAAACAAAGTTTTGTGCATAGAAGAAAATAATGTGATTGAGAAAAAAAATCTACAAAAGTTATCTCGCAAGTATCATGCTTATATATAAAAAAGAGCATATATTTTAAGGTTTAAAGTGTAAAAAAAAACTTTATTCTATTTATTCTATATTTTAATGTAATTAGTGGTTTATCCATATGCACACTTATGTATCTTAATTAATGTGTCTTCATGTATATGAGGTTAGATTTAAATTATTATAATATCAAATCATAGATCTAACCATATAGTTGGTGGAAGGAATAGTTGCGTAGTCTTACTTATCATTTTATTTTATGTCTTATATATAATTTTACAATTGTAATGCTTCCTACCAAATATTCAACTTTTCAATTATTTTATGATTGATGCTAATAATATTATATTTGGGATAAATTTTAGTGTAAAATACACTTTATCTAGTTTGACACTTTTTCCAAAGTATATTTATTGTGTCACTTTAACTCTTTATCCTTTTTTCATTATTAAAATTTGTAAAAGTTTATATACCGTAATTAAGTTATACATTTTCTAAGAATTCAAAACGGTTGCTCATTCATATATTTATTCGATTGTGAAATATTTTAATCGATTAATATTTTCAGAAATGATTTTTTAATTCTCTAGTTTAATCAATTATTAAAGAAATAATCAACTAACTTATTTTAAATCTCATCTGACTAATAAGGTGATAAAATCCTTTAAAACATATTTTCTTCTAATTCATTTTAGTAATGGTTTTGTCGATTAAAAAAATCTTATGAATACCTTATGTGAAATATTCAACCACGTACAATGAAAACTTGAAACATTCTAAACAAGTTTAGCATCTTCATCATTAAATATCATCATCAAAACAATTTCTCTTATGTTTTGTTTGGATTAGGGAGTGGAAAAGAGAGAGTGGATTTGAGATGATTTGAAGGGAAAGTGTAAAGAAAGTTAGGGTGTTTGGATTAAGGTAAATAGAGTGGAAAGTGTAGGAAAAGTTTATGAAAGTTTGTGAATGATGTGACTGGAATTATATATTTTTTAATTGATAAAAATGTAAGTTTACATATTTATCCTTATATTTAAAAATGGTTAAAAATTATTTTGATATATTTATTTATAAATTATAATTATTTTTAATTAAAATATTATTTAAATATTTGATAAAAAATTATTTTTCATTATTTTTATCTTTCCTTTTTTAATTAATATAATTATTATATAAATTTATTTTTTAATTATTAAAAAATATATTTATTTTTATCTTTATTATTTATATTTATAATTTATTATATATAATATGATTAATTATGTTTTTATAATAATTATTTTTTTTATAATTTTGATTATATTTTTTATATTTCAATTTTAATTATATTTTAAATAAAAATTAAAATAATTTTAGTTTAAAATAAAAAGGGTAAAAGAGAAAATTAAAGTTAAATATACAACTTTCTTCGCATATTTACGAAGAAAGTTTTGCAAGCAAATTTTTTTTCGATGCATTTTCATTTTTATTACGTGGATTCATCTTCATTTCATTGTAAATAGTGTTTCTTTGCCTTTCAGCGCTTTGAAACAAACACAGCCTTAAGATTTGAGATACTCTTCAAGTCCAATAGAAAGAAGAAATTGTTAGAGAAAATTCAACCATCCATATTTTGATTAAGTGTTGTTAAACAACAAAGTAAATTAAATATATGAAAGAATAAAATACACTAACCTTGATTGATGTCAATGACGAACAATTGATCATTCATCGATCAATCAAATATTGATGAAAGAAGCAATGGAAGATTGAATGAGAGAAAAGGTAACACATGTAAGTGTTCCACAAAATGAGATGATAGAGTAAGAAACCAATAAGAGAAATGAAAAAGTGATTTTAATTTTTATTACATAAAATAATTAAATTAATACTTTTTATTTAAATTTATTAATATAGAATGAATAATTGTAAAGTAAAATTAACTCATATTATTAATAATACTTTTAAACTTAAAATTCAAATTAACAAGTTAATAATAATAATATAAATATTTTATTAATTATAATAAAATTTAAATTAATTAATTAATTATAATATAACATTCATTTTCATTTTTATTAATAATTAATTTGATATTTTTAATATGTTTTCTTTCATATTATTGTACAATACTATTTTTACTAAGTAACTTTGATTTTCGAAAATCCTTTAATATAAGAAAATACCCATTACAAAATTGGAATTGCTTTTTTTTTTTCTATTGGGATCCGCCAAGTTCTATTTTTATTAATTAAAACCAACTGATTTTTTTTTGTTACTATCCAATAATTCAAAAGTCATACTACCTTTTAGAAAATAGCCTTTTACGCCTAATTGAGCTCAGGAATACATCAAAGTAGGGTAATTGCTTATTGCATCCCATGTTGAATACGCACATGATCTCTTGAAATGATAAAAATATCATTTTTAGTTTTTAAATAAGAGAGAATATGGATTAAAATATTTTATGGATTTGCACTTTTGAAACATTTTTCCTTCTAGATTTTTTTTTTCAAAATATATTTTTTATATTCCAAAATTATTTTTTAAATGAAATTTTGATTTTTAAATTCTATTCTAGAATTTTATTTCCAAATCCCAAAAGTTTATTCCAGATTTTTTAATTCTTGAACTAAAAACAATTTTGAAAATTTAAAAATTGATTGCTTTTAGAAACTTGATACCGGCCTCTCATGGCCAACTAAATCAAGGGGGGAAAACTACTCAATATAGACTAATTCTTCTTAGATCAATTGTGATATGTACCTATTATTATTTTTTTAAAATTTTAAATTATCTTTGTTATTTTTTCTGGATTTTTACATTTTGAATGAGAAAAAAAAAATTAGATCTTAACATCTAAAAGATATTTATGTGTATAGAAATAAAATTGTGAATAATCATATCTAAAAGACATATCTCATTTTAGATTTATATATCTAAAACTGTCTAGTAGATATGGATATAAAAAATTAAAGATAAATTTTATTTTATTTTATAAGGATGCATATCAGAAGTGTTATTGGGAGAATTAGCCCTAAATGTTATATATATATATATATATATATATATATATATATATATATATTTTATTTATTTGCATTGATATGTATGTACTTGGGTTGCCATAATATAGAATTCCATGCATCTATCAGTGAAAGTTAAGTTTGGTGCATGTGGGTGTCCTTTATTCAATATTAATTTTCGGAGGCTTTATTATTTATTTCTCAGATACTTTATTTTATGTGTTTTGGTCAATACACTATCGATTGAAGCAAAAGCAACTTATTTTAAAACAAAACTTCGTGGACCACTTTCATTAGAATAATTCAAATAAAAAAAATTCATATTTTATATTTACCTCTTAACGAAATAATCGTTTAAATAATTTAGTCAGTTTTGTCCTTCACCGACAAAATATTTTACTCATGTCATAATATTTTTTATTTTACTATTATAGTTTTATTTTCCACACAGTATTAATTAGTTTAATGTCTAACATGCTGCTGACTTGCCATGAAAAAGTAAAAAATAAAATAACGTGATTTTGTAATATGGTGTAATGATATTTTTACCTGTCGGTAGACAGTTACATACTTAACGCATACATCAAATATGTAAGATTAAAAAACTATGAATATTGTACATCTCACATCAATAACAATATTTCATTGTATATTTTTTTTATATAAGCAATAATATTTTATTGTATATAAGTGGGTGCAACCCTCATCTATGTGTCAGTTTTATGAAGTTTAATTAGGTTTAAAGTTCGTAATATGGTATTAGAGTGATCTAAAGTCTATCCTAACAAATATTTGTTGGGTTTATTAGGCTACCCACTATCGGGCCGTTATCGGACCATCCATAATATGTTATCCATCGCACGAGCTATCACTTTCGGCGTGAGAGGTGTCGGAAATCTCACATCGACTAGAGATAAAAATATTTTATTATATATAAGTTGGTGCAAACCTCACCTATATATAAGTGAGTGCAAACCTCACCCCATGAGCTAGTTTTATGAAATTGAGTTAGACTTAAATATCATTTTGTAATAATGAAAATAAAATATATAAAAAATAACTTAAATGATAAAATATGTAATTAGAAAGACTTAGTTTTTCTGACTATACAGATTCTTCTAATATTGAATAGGTTTATACTATCACTTATACGAAATAAAATTTAATTAATTTATGACACATAACTTCCTCAGGACTACTTTGCGTTTGAATGACATTAACTAGATGCTATGTGTTTTATATTTTAATGTATAGATAGTGTGTGGGAGGCTAACAAGAAAATATTCTTATTTGAATTTTAAGCAATAATATATGAGATTTTAAAACAAATAAATAAATAGAATAGAATAGAATATGTGCTTGCGAAGCATCCACGTAAGGTGATCTATGCTTAAAACCTAACCTAGTATGAAAATTGATGTGCTATCATAACTGGATCAAGAAAAGAAAAGACCAATTGGAGGCTTAATATTTTAATTCAAAATTTATTTAGGGTATGCATAATCAAGAAAAATAAATATTTCAGAAATAAAAACAGATGAATAATTTCAACTTTGTAAAAGAGTATGTTGTATTTTTTAAAACATTGATTTTTTTTTAAAAAAAAATAGGGTTGACATCATATTGTCTCATATGTACATTAAACTTCTAGAGAAGAGATCAAAACAAGTATGGTGTTTTGGAGAAAATTTGGCATCTTAATGTCCCAATGAAGAATACATTCAAGAAAACTTTCAAAAATGTACTATCTTCTATGGATAAAGATGCTTCATACGAACTAATTCATATATATATATATATATATATATATATATATATATATAAATTATCTTTAGTTATTTATAAATATTTTCAGAAGAGAAAAATAAAGAATTGAGATAAACTAAAATTATAGTTTATATATAACTTTAAATTATTATAAAAACTATAAGAGACAACTTCTATATATTATCTTATTTAAATTATTTTTAATTAATTGAAATAATATTTTATTTTTCTTAAAAGGTGTTATGAATAAAACTGTTTAAATAAATTAAAAATCAAAGTGTTTTACATGATATAATGATATACTTCTCCAGATGAGCAAGGAGTGAACACCCGATAAAAAGAACAAGAGTTAATTATAATTTTATTAAAGACCATAGTGGAGTGAATAATAATTTTATTGGAGTAATAATGTAACATATATGTTTATTTATTGTTTTTATGTTAATTTCTTTAGTTAGAATTTAAAATACTCACTTTCTTAATATATTTAAAGTTTCAACATGATAGTTTTCCTGTTAGTTAGAACTTAAGCTTAGTCTAAAATAAATCATATGAGCTATAATACTTTCATGATTTAATAATTACATAGATCATAATGCACATTGAAAGGTTATGTAAATTGGTTCTATCATCAATCAAAATCAAGGATACATAACTAATAAGAGTCATGACAGTTACATGTCATTTAATCAACATGTTTCCTTCAATGTACGACTATATCATCCTTTCTTCCTAATATGATGACTTTATAATGAGAAGTCCATAATAGGTTCAAACATAATGTCATTTTCATCAACAATAACATAATTTGTTTTCCGCACCATAATTTGTATGCATATACATAAAGTAGAAAACATAGATTTCAAAAACTTTTATATATCAATAAGCTCACAATGTCAAATAAACATTAATAACAACATTCATTATTCACTAGTAGACATAATGTCCATATTCTCAACATGACCAATAAATGTTTTGGGTGGTAACCCTTTTGTTAAAGGGTCAGCAATCATAAGATCAATGCTAATATGTTCTATTGGCACTTTATGTTTCTGAACTTTCTGTTTAACGACAAAATATTTCAATTTCATATGTTTAGCACCTTTCGAATACTTGTCATTTTTTAGAAAAGAAGACAACTGCAAAATTATCACAATAAATTCTCAGCAGTTTGACAATACTGTTAACAATTTGAAGTCCTGAAATAAAATTTCGCAACCAATTATCTTGAACTGTGGCCTCAAAGTATGCCACAAATTCAACCTCTATGGTGGATGCAACAATGACTGACCGCTTCACACTTTTTCAATTGCTTCTCCGGCTAAAAGATACACATAATCAAATGTGAACTTTCTTGTATCTATACAACCAACAAAATCTTAATTTGTACATCCAATCACCTCAAGATAATCAGATTTCCTATATGTAAGCATGTGATTTTTTGTCCCTTATAAGTATCTTCTCTATTTGTTTCTGTTCCAAATCTTTTTTTGGACATTGCATGAGACTAAATTTGTCTCATTCTGTATTGGAACAAGAGATGTTGAACATTTATCCATTTTGAATCTCTCTAAAAAATTATTAAATATATGCTTTCTGAGACAAGTCTAATAGTCTTTGTGATCTATCACATAATATTTTTATTCCTATCACATAGTATGTCTCATCCATATCTTTCATTTCAAAGTTATTAGAGAGAAACTTCTTAGTCTCGCTTAATAGACCAAGATCATTAGTTGCAACCAAGATATCATCAACATATAGAATCAGAATTATAAACTTGCTTAAGTTTACACACCATGTGTTCCTTTCCTTCTTCAATGAACCCCACTGGTTGGTCTATATAAACATTATCTTCTAAATTTTCATTCAAAAGGCAATTTTGACATCCATTTGATGCAACTCAAGATCATAATGAGCTACAAATGTCATGATAATTCTAAAGGAATCTTTCTTAGAAACAGGTGAAAATGTTTCCTTATAATCAATGTCATCTTTTTTAGTAAGACCTTTGGCAACAAGTTGTGCCTTAAAACATTTGATATTACCATGAGAGTCATGTTTAGTCTTAAAGATCCATTTACACTCAACTCTTTTACATCCTTCTAGCAATTTCATAAGGTCTCATATATCATTATGTGTCATTGATTTAAGCTCATCTTTCATGACATCTAACCACTTATCAGAATTATCACCATTGATGGCTTCTGAAAATGAAACTGGGTCATTATCCATGCCTAAGTAATTTTCTGACTCTTGTAGATAAACCACATAATCATTTGAAATAACAAACTTTATTTCTCTTTGAGATCTTCTTAATACTATTTCTTCTGGTTATTCTACTACAGGTTCATTGTTAACCTCATGATCATTAATTTGTTGTTATTTTTCATCGTTGAGTGGTTCAACTACATTAGGAACAACAATACTTGTAATGGAGGTACTAGTTAAAGGAACTTGTACTCTAAACTCCTTAATCTTTACATTTTGTTAAGCTTCACTTCCACTAGTTTTACCATTTTCAATGAGTCGTGCATTTCAAGTTTCAACAATTCTTGTACTATAGGTAGGATAGTAAAACATATACCCTTTTGACTTTGCTGGATAACCAATGAAATATTCATTGATTGTTCTTGCATCCAATTTCTATTCTTGCAGATTGTATATTCTAATTTATGCCTAACATCCCCAAACATGCAGGTGTCTCAAACTAGGTTTCCTACCTGTCCACAATACAAAAGGTATCTTTTGAACTGCCTTACTATGAAACTTGTTCAACAGATACATGACAATTTTTTGAAGCATACATCCATAACGATACAGGTAAAGATGAATTACTTAAAATACTCCTAACCATATCCATTAAGGTGCGATTACGATTTTCTGACACACAATTTTGTTGTGGTGTATCTGGCATGGTGTATTGAGCATAAATATCGTGTTTCTCAAGGAACTTAGCAAATAGATCAAGATGTTGTCCACTTTCATCATATTTTCCATAATATTGACCACATTTATGTGACCTGACAATTTTCACCTTTTTGTCTAATTGTTTTTCCACTTTATTATATAAACTTCCAAGGCATTGATTGCTTGAGATTTTTCAGGTAGTAAATAAACATAACCATAACGTGAAAAATCATCAAAAAAGGTGATAAAATACATTTCTTTATTGAAAGAATTTTACATTAAAAGGTCCACATATATCAGTGTGTATAATTTTAAGAAGTTGGGTGCTTCTTGTGACTCCCTTTGTTTCCCTTTAATACAATCCACACATACATTTAGATCAGTAAAATCTAAATTTACTAATCTTTCCATCCATTTTTTGGAAATATGTTCCAAACGTTTATGCCACATGAAATCAGAACATTCATTCACTAAACTACGTCTAGTGTCAACATATGATGCAAGGTCATAAGAGTTTTAGCATATAAATTATTAAGATTCAATTTATATAAACCATCATAAAGAGTACTAGATCTAATTAAACAAGTACTCTTATACAAACTGAATCAACCATTCCCAAATTTAAAAAAGTATCCAACAACATCAAGTTTAGAAAAAGAAACTAAATTTCTAGAGATAATAAGTACATAAAAGTATCCATCAAGTCTAAATAAAATCTGAATTAAACGATAAGTCCTGACAACCTCCACTAGAACCTTCACTATATTCTCCATAAAGACAAACTTTTCATTTGGTTTTATGGTTCAGGTTGAAAGGAATCTCTTGCATCATATAGAAACATGAGTTCTGCATCCAGAATTAATCCACCAAGAATTATGTGGAACTTCAGTTAAGGTTGATTCAAAACATACATAATATGCATTATCCTTTCCTTTCTTTTCAAATCAAGCCTTACATTTCAGACAATTCTTTTGGAAATGTCCAGATTTCCCACAGAAATGACATTTGTCATTTTTCTTCTGGAGTTTAGTAGATGACTATTTATCTTTAATGGTCCTTTAGCCTTTTCATGCTTCTTGTAAACTTTCTTTCTAGCTCCCTAATGGTACACATAATTAATGGAGTGGTTTCCTTAATTTTTAAGTCTGGTCTCTTTCTGAACTAACATATTGTGCAATTTATGCACATTCCATTTGCCTTTCATTGTATTATAGTTCATTTTGAAAAGACCATACTCAAACTATGAACTACACAAGAAAAAGTTTATCCACTGTCATTCCAAGTGACTTAAGTCTTGCTATAATATTTGTCATTTCATGGTAGTTAAGGTACTCATTAATGTCTCGACAAGAGATTTATCAATATTTTTGGGAGTGCTCTTCTATAAATCTCATAAATTTTTTTGCACTTTCAGTTTTGGGAAGAACAAACTTAATATTACTTGTTATGCTCATTAACATAAACATCATGCTAAGTCTCTTTGACATTTTTCTAACACTATAATGAACTTTCTCTTCAATGTTGCTAGCATCAATAATAACAACATGTTTTCAATCTAGAAAATTCAATCCATTAAAGACTGGAACAGACTTAGCATACGAATGCAAAGACACAGAAACAAATAATTCAATTAATACATATTTAACATTAATATTATAAGTCATAAACTAAACATACAATACAGATTCAGTTAACAAACAAACATTCTATGCATATTAATGTTATCCTCTAAATGATACATTAATACACAATGATGCTAATAATATTAACATTATTTGACAAGACGTATACATTAACTAGAAATACTTATCTTTGGATATACAAACAAAACTAATAACACATACTCGCTACCAACAATTATATTCATTAATTATAAAGACAATCAATTAACCTTTGGGTGATCCACAAATATCTTAAAATAATGAATTTCAATTTACACATAAATAAATAATTTAACATCCATTTTGGTGATTAAAATAAAATTCATCAGTAATTTAAAATTAAATAAAACATACAAATTTCATCAATTTGATGATTTCAAATCTATCAGGCATATAATTCCAAAAATAATATCATTAATTAAAATAAAATTCATCAGTAATTTAAAATTAAATAAAATATAAATATTACTTACGTCAGTGTATTTTTTTCTTTACAAGACAAGTATTATTTCCTGACTAAGATCTAACAGCTATATATCTTGTCACGCTCTCTCGCTTTTCCTTTAACTTTTTATATTTAAAGAATTATGTTAAATTCGTAAAACTATGTTACAATAAGTTTCCCTATTAATACGAAAGCTCTTTACGTAATCCTGTATAACGCAATTATACTAGCAAAACCTGCATTTCTCTTTGATTCTTCCGTGCGTGACTCCTGCTACAATGTAAGTTCAGAGAGCACCTCCTTTTGAAGACCTTTTCAAGATTCAATCAAATATGGAAGAACCATAATTTCAAGGCTTCACGCATAATTAAGAGTGAAGCCAAAGATAACGAATCCTTTGACATAGAGTACCATTTCTATTACAACATATCAAAAAGGAAAGTCTGTTTTTTTCCTCCACTTCAAGGAATATCCAAATATATGTACACAATGATATACGTTAAAGTAGAATGAATATATTGTTTATTTATCCTTCGTTTCCTCAGGTAAAGCAGAAGCTTTGCAGATAGGACACACTTTCTTCATAGATAACCACTTTTTAATGCAACTCACATGGTAATCATGCCCACAAGCTTTCAGCGTTCCAACATCATCCACGTTCTTGTATTCTTCCTGCGATTTTCAACATGGATCAGTTAAACATTAAGGCCATCTAAATTTCAAAGTGGTGATCAACTAAACTTATTTAGTGTCACTATATTATTTTATTCTGAATGGTATAAGGAAACATACCAGGCAGATTGCACAAGCTTCGTCTTCTTGACTTGGCTCGGATGAACAGTATATCGTTTCTGTCAAATACTTGGAAATCAAATCCTCAGACAATCCAGTGCTCACATGGCCTATTCTCTCTCCGAGTGCAAGTAGTTCCTGGTACAGCCAAACATCCAAATGATTAACAATTTTTTACAGTACATGATATTCATTATAAGAAGCGAAAAAACAATGATTACCTCATAACTCATGTTGTCTATGTCCATCCTCATCTCTCTATGCTGATCAAGCATATTCCTACCATACAGTGAAGTGCGATCAACAATCATGAAACCCTGTAAGAACATTAAAACCAAACTTGAGTCATACACCCCCAATGAAAGAAGAAATTTCAGTCTCCCAGTGGAATTAAAGCCCAAAACTACAGTCTTGCTAATACTAAGTTAATAACTAGTCCACTTCACGAAGGATTTCTTGGAAACAACATGCCAACGAAGTTTGCTAGCTCACCACGTATCTCAATCAAGGTTATATAGCAAAAATAATGGAGCCAGGGTAAAAAACATGAACATGGCACGTGTGTTTCCAATCATTACTCACAAGAACAAAGCTCTTGAGAGAAGATACCCATAGATACCTCAAAGTTAAATTGATCATTGAGACCAACCTCATCAGCCAATGCTCGATATCTATCACTATGTATTCTTGACCTTCCATTTCTATCATTGCTGTGCCAGCCAATGGTGGTCAATGGCCTTGGATGTCTAGAAGAGTAACTTTCAGCCACCATATGCAATCCATCATCAGAAGGTGTCATGCGACCCAAGCGCAAGCTGGAAGAACCCCTAAAAGTTGGAGTGGATCTTTGAGAGTAGTTACTGTGAACTCCTCTTGCAGGTTGAGCCTGACTATTATTATGAAAACTTTGTGGAGCAGTAGGATTTCTGCTAGTTCCAAATTCATTATGAAAACCTCCAATATCTACAGGAGCATTACTAGAACCACTTCCAACAAGGAAATGACTTGCCTCGTGATTAAAAGCATTTGCATCTGCATTTTAATAAAAAAGGTCACTTCAGATATAAAGTAGAGGTGACTAGAATGTCTGTTGGTACTAAATTACAAACTAACCTGATGATGGCACCCTTCCATGAGCAGGACATACACTCATTTGGCTCCAATCCCTTGTCAAAGATCCAGAAGTTTGAGTTGAAAGATCTACCATGCTAGAATGGTCCATTTGGGGACCAGTAGAGAATGAGTTGTGTGAATGAGTATTCGATAAATGGGTCCTAGCCAAGTTGGATTCCAAATCAAGTGTAGAACGACTCCTCACATTCCTTAAAGAACTATCACCTCGTATTGAAAGGCCTCTACCTCTAAATGAGGGTGTCATATTCACATGATCGGGTGTCATATTCACATGATCCCAAGGCATATATAGAGAATCCATATTGGGCTTTTCAGGCCGCAATTCTGAAGATGTAGGACGATCAGCTGCATTTGCACTTGCAGCATTAAAACATCTGCTTGTACTTCCTCTCTCACAGACTGAAGGAACTCCAGGGCTCTTCCGCTTGTGAGGCCCTCGCCCATTTCCCATTGTGAGATCAATAAAACCCCCATCAGCAACAGGAAATGATTGTCTGTCATAATTGGAACTAGAGGGCTGGTGTACATAATTGTCAGACACCGCATAAAACATTCCGCCACTTGATGAATGCAGAAAATGATCATGAGAAGTGCCTGATACATCTGTTTGATGAGGGGGTGCTTCAATGTTGAGACTTGTGGAGGCATATCCATTTGACCTTGGCGCAGTGTTCCAATGAGATGGAAAAGAGATGCTATCTATGGACATATTTTCCAAAGGATAAATAAAAGAACCATTGTCTGAAGCGGTACTTCTACCTGCATTAGATATCCAATATAATTGATATGACTATTGACACTGGCCTACAAATAGTTGCCACGAAAAAAGGCCAATAAACCAAAATAAAAACAACAAATAAGCCATTTCAAGTAACACTACCAAGGTTCACATATTGTTGATCGGTATGCATATGATTCCAGTTCGGGTCAGGTTCACCCTCAAACATTGGAGATGAGCTATATAAATGTCTATGCCCCATGACTTGCTAGCAATGTCAGGAGTCAAAATAGACAGTATGGCTAAGTTAGACCAGCAAATAACTCAACCTGCAAGATAAAAGGGCATCTGAATATATCAGTAACAAAATACAAAGTTCAAAACAATCATGCAACACCATTTCAAAACTACAATATCTGTACAAGACAAAATTCACCCATGACAGCAACATGTGAAATTAACACAATAAATAATCAGTTGTATTTATCTAATTTATTCCATTTCAAACACACTGATTAAAACAGGAGAGATTTATCATACATACATATTTAACAAGATCCAGGTAAAACACTTGTTTGAAAGAAAATCAGTGTGTATTCTAAACAGTTGTCTGTATGTTAAATTCAATTTAAACACTTAAGGTGACAATCCCGCATTGCATGCAGAACTTCAACATATTGACAATATGTACAGACTCAATATTTACCGGGTTGGACCTATTTAAAAGGGACAACTGTGAAAGAAGACAACAATATGTATACGCAAACTCAGGTGAAATGAACTAGAGTCAGAACTAGACAGTCACAAGGCCATGGTGTAACCTTCTTTCTGAAAAAAGGTAATTACTATCATAATCATAAATAGAAATTAGCACAGAGCTGATACCAAGGGATAATTCAGATAATCTTGCAAGGCAAGGGAGCATATAATCTATAAATCATAATTGCAAATTTACTATAAATACAATCTTAGTAGTATTAGAAAAAAAGTAGTCCTACAATTAAATCTAGCCTGACCTTCCTCTTCCACTTACAGCATATACAAGCACCACTGGCACTTCCACATGTCTAGTCAATAGAAAAATTCCTTAGATTACCGATATATTATTCATCAGTTTACATCATTTGTCATTCAATCCTTTACAGGGCAAAAGGATCTAGGCCTACAGAAGACCACCTAGCTTGAAACTTCATGTCCAGCTGCCAAGAATACCAAAGAAAATATCGAAGGGGTAAATAAGAATTAACTAACTGATATAGGAGCTCAATGGATATCAAGATGATGTGTTTAATCAGCCAAGAGGACAATACTCACAGCATGAACTATACTATCTATGTTAGTGTTCCAATTAACCACTGAAATTGCATGATAGATGAAGGCTACAGCCCTGTGAATTAGAACGCCATCAACAGGCATGCATAAAAAGAGAAGCATGACTACCAGCCACACAATTTGGCCAAGTGAGGGGAATCGCCACTGGCAATTATTTCTGGAGAGGAGGAAATATATGCTTCTGATCATCAAGGCTTGGGAATTCACCATAAACTGACAGAACTAGCCTGTAAAATACTAAACAGTTGCCACTCGTATACTCACAAATACCAAGAGTCCCAGTAAGTCCAATCACTTGAAGCCAAACTAATGGGATGTCTCTCTTCATTGACAAGAAAATATAAATTAGGGAAAAGGGACATGGTTGACATTTAAATTAGACGGATAATGGTTCCTCACTCCAGCTTATTATGAGTAACTGCATATGACTTAAAACGAGGAGTGATTGGAAGTAGGATGGAAGTAGGAGATGACTCAAGCAACAGACTTACCTGGCAAGGCTTACAAACGATCACTCAGCAAATGTTAGCATTTCTATTATTTTCCTGCACTTGAAAAATGATAATCAACTATGTGCTCAACCAGGCACAAAAGGAAAAGACTCCTATATTTGCCTGATCATAAGTATCAGCAGGCAAGAGAAGACCAACTAAACACAAATAATTTATGCAAATACAGTATATAAGCTAAAAAAAACATTTGAACTACAACGACAATTTGTTATTAAAGGGGGAAAATGGAATAACAAGAAGGAAAAAGGTTTAATAAAACAATGTATATATCTCGCAAAAATTATGAATGCATAGTCAAAACAAAAGCAATTTCACCGATTATCTCATAGAAAACACAAGAGTCCAGTCCAGGGAAAAAAATATTATCAAAACTAGACTACAGTTTTTACTACAAGGAAATGGTATTTCTCATATGTCACAAATAGTTTAAGAACCAGAACCATCAACTTCCAAAACCACTATCTAGTAATCTCCAAATCATAAAATTGTAACATAATTATTGAGTATAGGAGAGCAGAAAGAACCCTTCCTGAATATAATGTACAAAATGGTTGCAACCAGGCAAGCACAACAGTCAAGAAATTAAGAGGGATGAGGCAGGCATATTCTCAGTGAGATAGTTAAATTTGGTTCATTACTTTCATTTTAGACAGGAAAGAAACAGATTAAAACAATTCAAGAATGTTAAAAACACTAATTAACTATAATGAATCAAATCAGCAGCAAAGACCATGGCTCTGACCATCTACACTTTACATGTATTCAGATATTGGCAACGTCGGAAGTGTACTCAGTTATAAGATTACTACGCATGCATATCTTTTTCAAAAATGTTACAGAGCAATTTTTTGACAAACTAGGTAAAAACATAATATAGTACAAGAGTGTCAAAGCCCACAACAATCCACAAGAAGCCGGTATTGGCATTGATCGAATCAAAACATAAAATTAAAAATATATTAAATAATTAGAACCGGTGATTATTAGGGAAAAAAACAGATTTAACTTGGTTTTCAATTAACAGTAAACATTAAGCTTTGGGTTTAGTTCCAGATTTCACCATAATCAAAATACCAAATAATACCCTTCCAGAGAAATATATGGATATCAAGACAGAGATATAGCTGAATAAAACCATGATGCTTATGCTTTCAAAACATAGGTCTCCGGTGTTAAATTAAATTTAACTGTAAATAATATTGCCTTGTTTATCAAATATATTCCTGAATATTTTCATATTTGAAGCTATACTCACGTGGCTTATTGGATTTGCATTAAATGGGAATAAGAAAATTAAAATAAAAAACTTTAAACTTATTGCAATGACTATTTCCATATAAAAAAAAATTGCCTTTTTCCAGAATACCAGCAATCCCACATCCCAACATTCAATTGTAATAACCTCTCTTCGCAAACCAGAGGGACAAGGGAATTGTGTACAAAAAGTGAATGAGGCCTGTCTTAACAATGTCCATTGTCCCAATAAGGGATCACAATTCAAAATTAGGACGAATAAGTTCAAACTAAGAAGAATTTTTGCAGCCCTCAAACTAGCTAATACAAAAGGCAGAAAGTCCTGCATTCTGGCTATGCTATCAACACTCTTGACACTAGTTTCCATCCATCCCTCTATATTTAGGAACATGAGTGAAGATAACCAACTTGTGGTGATCAAACAGCTTCTCTGTCAGTAAACCCAAGGTTCATATCCAAATAAAGAATCATCCAGCAGTACACCAATTCCAACAATGAGTAGGTGTGCTATTGGAGGAATCAACTTATGGCAGAATAACAAGGATAACCAGCATAAAGGGAAGTTCATATCAATTCAGGGCAAATGAACAGTAGTCTCCATCAATCATATGCGCTATTGGTCCAACATTGAAGTCTATATAGCGCATACCAATGTGCAGTGAATTCTTTATGAATACTGTCACTGCTATGCTCATTATACCTCCCCACAAGTAACATCACCACAACAGGAAGCGTAATGTCAAATTCAAAACTAAGAGAACAAGAAGAATTTGACAAAGGCATATAGAAGTCACTGGGTCAAAAAGAGTATCAAGGTTTGCAAACATCTCATCTCAGCACCCCAGACCCACTAATGGAACTATAACGATCAAAAATGGAAAGTGCCACATCACTCCCTAGATTGCCCGTGGCACTACGAACCAACATCTTGCCTCACCAAACATTGGAATGTGACAGAGCTATTGCCATAACATCCTCAGCGACCATTTCATACCAGAAAAGCACCCAGTCCCAGAAGATCAACGTGCTTCATCTAAAAGCCACATTCTAGTTGAATAAAGCCTATGCCATTCTTCCAATTAACAGAGGATCTTTGGTACAACATTCTTTCTGTTTCCTATATGAAAGTCGGCATACAACAATCCATAACGGCAGCATTATGCTAATAAATCCTGACATAAAGGTTCGTCATGTCAAAGTCATCATTTCTACAGTCACCCCTTTTAACCCAAGACTCAAAAATCCCTGCTACATCATATGTGATTCAGACAACGTAATTGAGAAACCAAATGGAGAAATTCATTGACTTCCATAACCTGTACAGTACAAATGCCAAGGCAACAAAACCAGTTCTCACCAATAATAATAATAATAATAATAATAATAATAATAATAATAATATATCACTGTAATATGAACCCAAACGTAAAGTGATAATATACCAAAAAACTGCTTGAAAATATCCATGAAGGGTAAATTGCTAAAAAAAGTGGGGAACAGAGACAACGAAGGAGAATTTCCAATGCAAGCACATCTCACCAGCACATGCAGATGTAAGCATGTATGATACACCAGCAGCACCAAGAAACCTGCATAATAAAAAAACCATCTAAACCTAATAGATTCTAAGAATATCTAAACAAAACCAGGACCAACAACATATGCCAGAGTAGCCAATATTCAAAACCACAATGTGTGATAAACAATTAGTGTTCAAGACTTTAACTACAAAGCCATATATGCCAATGATATACAACATACAACAACAAGAGGGTGAGTCTAGGCACACACAGCTATAAGGTTGCTGCCTTGTGACTTCGTAGGTTCAAATCCTGGGGGCAAACTTTTCACTTGTGCACGTGAAACAGTGTATGTACTAAACCGTCACCCCCAAACCCTTTTTGCATACATAAGACAATAGAAGTTATAAAAAGTCATAACGTAAACACTGCTAAGGAAAAGATTTATCCCCTCTTTAACAAAATCAGGGAAGAGATCTGAATCTGTTTGGATAAAAAGTATATCTTAAAAACTCTGCATATTCTAAAATATTAACAATAAGAAGTTTGACTGCAGTTCATGTTTTTACACTTCATCAACAAAAAACACACTGAGCAAGAAAGCACCCTGTGATGTCAATCCACCAAGCATACAAATAAATAAACGCGTTATATATTAAATAGACTTGTCATAATACTTCAAATAACTAAATGTACTTCCCAGGAAAATATACAAAGGTAACAACATCATGCTATCCATCACCACAGAAGAAGGGCATGAAAATGACAAATAAAATTTCATTAAATCTAGGACCTTATAAGGGATCCCAATCCACATGATTTCTAAAACCAAGGAGAATAGCGGAGTACTCCACACAGAAGGGGGATAAGGGTATGAAACACAACATCAATCAAAACACGTTCGACCGATGTATAGATTTTCATTTCCCCAGTTTTAATAATTACTTATTTTTTAAAAATGCATGCGGTTGAGCTTACACAAACAGCGGGATTCGATGGCTACTTTGCCGCAACTACAGAACAAGAGAACACACGAACAAAATCAAAAAGCAATCTCATAAACAGCATAATTTCGGAGGGGAAATTAAAAATCCAGCACCAAACAGACAATCTGGAAAGCAGAGAGTGGTGATAAAGAAACAAAAAGCACACAAAACGGACAATATTCTCCTCTCTGAAGAGAAAGGGAAAAAAATCACAGACGCGCCTCGGAGAGGGCGATGACACGTTGGAAATAAGCAACGAGAAGATCGGAAGAGAGGAAAGCCGAAGCGATCGAGCAAGGGATTGTGAGTTTAGGAAGTCAAAGAAATGAACGCATAAACAGTTGGATCATGGTGATCATGCATGTAAAAATTGCAAGCACGTGTGCTGAGAGAACATAAGGTTGAATCGGGAGGATAAACGTGCCTTGGAAATCGGTTACGGTGGTGCTGCGACGGTGGAGCTCCGATCTTCGAGAGACGAAAAGAGGAAGATGGAAGAGAGAGAGAGAGACAGAAGGAGAAGAAGATGTGAAATTGTCGTGAGAAGGAGACAATGAAATAAAGCGGTTGTACGCAGAAATAAGAAACAAGAGGAGGAGAAATTCGCTGCACTGCCCAATCTTACCGGTTACCTATACCATCAGTATTTACTCCTTCCATTAATTATTACTAAACACATCAACAACCTTTTCTTTTTTTTATTTAATTTTATTTTACTCTACATATTTCACCTTTGCATCTAACTTTTTTATTTATTTGACATTTTTTTCTTACTTAAAGATTATCTAGCTATATTTTTTTTTTCAATGAAAATTAATCAATCTGTAGCAATAGTATTGAAAAAATTATATAATTCATCAATTTTATTCATGTTTCAACTTATTCATGTTACAATATTTAGATCTTAAAAATACTTTTCTCAGCAAAAATCTCTTAAAAATTGTAAGTTTTAATGGAATAATACATTTATTATTTTATTTTTAATATATTTTAATTAATAGTAAAATTAAAATGCGTTACAAAAATTAAAAAGTGCGTTGCTAAACCACCCTCCTCTCTATCATAAATATTAACAGAGTTTTGAAGTAGTTATTACACATAATAACTCTATTTTATATATAACTTAGAAATATAAGCTAAGAGTTTTAAATTATGCTAACGTTCTAATATATATTTTAAAAGAAATTTCTTGCTCGCACATTAAATATCATGAATATGTGTTTTTTTACAATAAAAAATTATTGATAATGAGAATAAATATATTAGATTAGTAACATTGTTTTAAAAATTAACAAAATCAAGTGGATTAATTATTTTTATTAGCACGTTAGAAATTATTTATATAAAAGATAGAGAGAAATGTTTTTAATTCTTTTAAGGGTTGAGGTTTTATCTTTATTTATTTATGAATTATAAAATTAATGTTACATAAATGAGAATTGTAGTGGTTATATGTTATATATAATTGATCCATGTGTGGGATTTATTGTATTTTTTATTTGTGTAAAATAATTTAAAGGACATAGGAAGTGAGAGAGTGTTTAATGTGTGTGATTTGTTTATGTTTTGTGTTGGGATGGGTGCATGTTTTACCTCTTGAGTGTTTCATTTGTTACTGTTGAATCAAAATGCCATTTGTTAGTGTCAGAAGGTTTTGGGCTTTGAGGATGCGTGTTGACTAGAATCAGCAAGTTATTGAGTGACAGAAGCAAGTGGCATGGGTGGGATTATTAACTCAGTTATACAAACGTAACACGTGACTTCAACCAACATGTTTTTCGAATGTAATTCTTACATTCTTATCTTTTCAAAAACTAAAATTCCACTGCTACCTTTACCTTTTCATAATTATCACTATAAAACTTTACAGAATAACATTTCTAATAACAATAATAGGTCATCATATAAAAAATAAAATATTGAAAAATTTTAATTTAACTTTATGGGTTCAGGAATTTAATATCAACATCTTTTCAATTTCAGATTTTTTTTTATGTAGTGTTGTTTTCTAGTTTACCTTTAAAATAAAGTGATTTTAATATATTTTAAAATATCAAAATTATTGTATTATGAAGATACAGCGATATCAAAAACTTAAAGAAATTTAAATTATTGAGTTTTTTGAGGAAAATTTGTTGAGAAAATTTCATGACTATAAAAACTAAATAAAACTCAAGAATTTAACATCAGTTCTGTTAAAAAATTATAAATTATCCTTTCATTGTTTTAGAAATACAGCGATTTACATATTAAATGATGGATAAATAATGATTTTAACTTTTTCACAAAGAAATTAATGGTAAGACGTTATGTTACACTTGTATTTGTTTGCTAATAAAGTAAAATATGTAGCCATCTTCAATATGAAATTAATGGACAAGAACGGTATAACATGTAAAATGAAACTTACCTTGAGCAAACTGATGAATAAAACACATTGAAAATGTGCATAATCTTGTTCTTGAATAATTGTGGCAAAAATTTAAAGGCAAAATTTTCCTGCACCTCCATACATTTCTATTTATTTTATATTTTTTAATTTTAATAATATTGTAAATTTTGTGATGTTTTTCCCCGTGATGTCTATGTTTTATTTACTTATTACTCAATCTAAAAGTTAAAAAAATCAGTAAAAAATTAGCCAGATACGAAAATAGAGTATAAAATTCAAAAACAAAATTATTTTCACATTTTAATTTTGAGGATTTACATTTTACTTTAAGTTGCAATAACAATTCATTTCATGAAATTTTAAAAATTATTTTCTTGATAGAATTTATATGAGGTTGATAGAGGAAAAACTTATAACTACAGTGGACTCAAACTCTCGTGTAAGTGTGGGTTTATTTTATGGAGTAAATGATGAAATTGTTCTCTTAAACGATGTAGTTAAAGAATAATGGAATTGAGGCGAAAGGTATTTGAACTGCAATAGATGAGGTTAAGGTTATGTTTCACTTAGGATTATTTAAAATTTTAAAAATATTAAAACTGATTTTTCAGAATTAATATAGATATTTTGAAATTTGAAAAAAAAAAGTATGACATACTATTAATTAAAATATTAACCAAAATAGAGTGTTATTCTTGTATAGATGGACGGGGAGAGAATCTCCTGTCTGTTGAACAATTCAACTTCTTTTCTCTGTGTTCTTTATCTTCGACTTTCGGTAGGGAGGATACTTGTAAAAGATGTTCCGACATTCAAGTAAGAGTTCAACATTTAGTACAATAAATACATAATAATAGTATATCTCTATCTTAATTGTTGTGTCTATTTATACAATTATGATGAATTTGTTACTATTAAACAAAGATTAACACGTGGATATGATTAAATTAAGGATAGATTACCTAT
This sequence comes from Phaseolus vulgaris, assembly GCF_051622355.1. Classification (NCBI taxonomy): domain Eukaryota; kingdom Viridiplantae; phylum Streptophyta; class Magnoliopsida; order Fabales; family Fabaceae; genus Phaseolus; species Phaseolus vulgaris. Next base: position 54,091,833 of record NC_143504.1, on the reverse strand, counting down.
TTCTCATATAACTTAAACTTATTAATCATCATTTAACCTTAATACATTTAAACATATCGATACATAATAAAAACATCCACTAGCATATGACGCCCTACCGCTACAAGTGTATTATTGATAGTAATTTAGTGGTTTGGAATCACTTGTTTATACTATTGATGAGTAACATCATCCTTTCAAAAAAAATATATGAGTTGTATCAATTTAATGCTTTTGTGTAACTGAAACGTCAGAACAATCCCCTTCCACCACCAAGACACTTGAACGGGCTGGATGAAAATTTTAATGCTGGAGGACGATAATTATTTATGCATTATAAAATTTTATGCATTATCATTATAAATATGTATATAATATGGTTTCAAAATGTTATAATTTATGATGACCAGCATGAAAATATAAAAGATGGGGATTTCCTTACGTCATGTATTGTTTCTTCATTTCTTATTTAGGTTAAATAGACTTTAAGAATAGTGGTGAGGACATGAATTTAATTATTCTCTTAATTAAATAAAGATATGCTAGACTTAACCTTGGAGTACTATATTTTAGTATGATTTTAAGTGGAAAACAAAAACAAAAGAAATGTTAGTGTAACACTACATATGAATCTCGCATGAGATAATGAAGAAGAATTGAAAGGGTGTATAATACTTGCGGGTTTTACGTAGGAATCTTTATTGATTGGATTTAGGTTACTTTTAGGTGCAAATAATAGGTACTGTTGGAAAACATTTTTATCTGAGCTTAATGTTGGAGATCCCACTAGAGATTAGAGCATTTGATTATATATAAGTGGGTGTAAACTTCATTCCATTGAACCGGTTTTATGGGGTTGAGTTAGGCTTAAAATTCACTTCGTAATACTTAATAAGACGACCATAAATAATAGAATTTTATATGTATAAAAGACTCAAACTCAAAATTATTGATTAAGTTAATTATATTTAATATTTTTTAATCTTGGTTAAACGTGATTTTAATTTTTTTTTATCAAGAAAAAGAAAGTAATTTTTACATGAATAATGATCGTGAGAATTAACTCAACAACTAACTCTATAATATGTAGTTAGATGGTAAAAACTTAAAAGTAAAAATTTGCAATTAAGGGATTAATTTTATTCTATTATTTTAAACAAATTATACCGTTATAAATATTTTATGAGGGTAAGCGTTGATAAATATCTAATATTTATTATTAACAGTTTAAATTACGTAAACATAATTAACACTTTAAAACTATAGATATATTTTTAATTTGATACTTCTTTAGTGTGTATTATTTAGTCTTTTAACTAGTTTCTGAATCATTAATTAACAAGACCCTGAAAGTTTCATACTACATATAATGCATCAATTTAAATTAAAAAATTACTGTCCATATAAAAAAAAATTGTATAAAAAAAAAAAACCGCAATACCATATAGCCTCAGAGTATATTGATCAACAAAAAAAGTTTATCTGTTCCTGTTACGAAAATAGATCGAATAACAATTTTTAGGTATGTATTAGGAACATTTTCCTTTTTCATATTTTTCATAATTATGATGATGAATAGAAAGAAGAAAATGGCGAAAAGTTGAGTTGAAGAAGGGGATAAAAGAAAAATTCTTGGAATGGTGAACTATATACAACGCACTGAGAGGAACATGTGTGGACCCAACTCACCAAGAAAGTTCATCCAAAACAACATGTTGTTCATACGCATTTGGTTGATTAGGGTTAGCAATTAACCATTTTTTATAAGCAGCACTAGTGCCCTACCACCTTCTTTCCTTTGCTTTCACACCCGCCAATTGCAACATGGTCAGTGGCACGGCTCAACAAAACCATCACCCTCACTAACTTTTTTACCCTATTCTTTTTCCCACCCAAGTGGATTACCTTTTTAGACTAAATCAATATTCTATCAAGCTATTACATACTTTTTAATCATTTTTCAATTTCTATTTATCTTTCCTCTTTTTTATCTAATTATCTTTGCAAATAAAATAATTATGTGACCTAATTAGCATTTGACTCCACTATTCTCACCTAAGCACACTTTTAATCAAATTTCTCACCTCCAGATTATTCTTCTCTTCCAATGTTTTTTTTTTTAATATGATATTACCACCTCTAACTCACAAAAACATTCTTTTACAAGTCTATAGGTTTTATTGACTGATAATTTATTTTTTTATTAACTATAGTTAGATGGGAGACTTAATTAAAACTCTAATATAAATTCAATGATCCAATTAAAAAATAATAATTAAAAATATAATGAAGAATGTCAAATAATTCATAACTTACAAAATTTAAATTGAAAAATAAAATAATATTAGTATGCTATGATACAATTGTTATAATTAACTTGTCTTGTTTGAAAGTTGATGACTTTGTCACAATTATAATTATGTTCTTTGAGAGGTAGTTATTGATTTAAGATAGAATGTTTATATAGAGTATATTGGTCTTTACTCTTAAAAGATATAGGAGTTTTTGTGTGTACAAGAACAAATCTCTAAGTTGAGACTTGAGGGTTGAGGGTTAAGGGATAAGAGTGTTCACAATTGAAGTTCTTCTCAATGTTTCAACCTCAAGTTTGTTTGTTATTCTTCTTTGTATGATCCAAGAGTAGGACAAATCGTCTTTGAGTATGTTCAAAAGTTATTTGTTTATTTTTCCTATCTTTTATATGTTTTTTCATGTGTTGTGATTGTAATGAACATATAAAGATAGTGGATTTTGATTGTTTTAAGATTGACTAACTAAGATTGAATGTAAAATTTGTTATTATCTAAACTAGTATAAATCTTTCTGTAATATTTCTCATCATTTCTTTCACTAACTTTTACATATGATTCTTGTTGAATTGATTTTCTATGTGTTATCTTTATCATTCTTCATTCTAGATAATTCCATTCAATTTTTAATTAGACTTGTTTTCAAAAGAGTTTAAGAAGGAGTTAATCTTTTAGTGCCTGTTTGGATTACGGGTGCACTGTTCCTGCGGACGAAAATGAAGGTGCACCCCCTGTTTGGATCAGGAGGATGAGGGAGCGGGGGAGTGGGTGGCTTGAAGGTGCATGTTTCTTCTCTCAAGTGCAGAGAAATAAGTGGGAGAAGAGAGAAAGTCACCTAAAGATGTCTGCAATTACGCCTGTGCCTCCATTTTTTTTATAAAATATGCTATATGAATTAATCACATGTAATTTTGTATCTATTTTTTTAACTATCCCATGCACATATAATAAAACATAAAAAAATAACTAAGATTGTAAAAAAGTTTATATACTAATAAAAAAATTAACTATATTAATAATATAAATATTAAAATAACAATAATATTTAAAATAATGATAATAAATATTAATTAAAATCATTTCAATTATTTTAATTTTATTTCAAATAAACTGTACACACCCAAAAAAAATTAATCATTTATAATAAAAATAAATATATTAAATATATTTCTAATAAAATAAAAATTCCTATATATATTAATAAAAATAGTATAAAAATTTAGTTAAATTAAATTTTACAAAATATTTTATATTTTATTATTTAAATATTTTAAAGATAAGAGTAAATTTGTAAATATATATAATTTAAAGAATCATAAATAATATTAAAATTATCTAAATACATTAATTTACATAAGGGTAAATTTGTAATCTTATAATTTACACAATTCAAAATATCCTTACAACCATCACATTACTCACATATTTCAATAAACTTTCCTCACATATCCATTCTAACATACCCCAATCCAAGCAACCTCAACTTTTTTCACACTTCCCCCACACCCTCTAATCCAAACAAATAAAAAATAATTCACCTCATCTTGGTTTAGCTTAGTCTCAAAATCTTTTACAACATATATAACAACATTTGTAATTTTTTTGTCGCCAACATTTAATAAATCTCTCAAGATGTGATCATGCCTATATCAGTCTTGTCATGTCTATAACACTTTGGTTGATGTTTAGTAAAGTCTGTTGGATCCTCAGTTGGTTGGGTGTTAAGAAGTTTGGTCTGGATTATAATGGTTGAGACACCCTAAAGTGTCTCATTTTATTTTATTTATTGATAAGAAAAAAACAAATCTCTCAACCAATTTTTTTTCTTTATATTAATTATATTTCATGTGCTAACAAATAGTATAATAACATTTATTTAAAATTAATAATTTATTTTACCACAATAAATTCCCTAATTTAAATTAATCAAATACTATTTTTTTAATAAATATTAGAACACTCGTTTGTGCTTTGTTAGTTCAAAAATAAGTTGGTAGTACATTAATCAAGCATATATATAGAAATATTCTCCTTAAAGTTCGGATAACATAATTTAATATTATTTTATTTTTAAGAATCATTAGAACAAAAATAACACAATATTTTTCTTCCATCATTTACAACTTTGAATTAATTAACTCTAGAGTTTGGTACAAATATCAAACTCCAATAAGTTAACTTAAATTGAATGACTCTCTCTCTCAATATAATTTTTTTTACATTGGTACACTCTCAAGTAGAAACGTTTTTTAACCACGACTACCTCAATGACTTTTACTTACTATCATTTGTGATAACCAAGACGAATTATTAGTTATGATTTGTTAAGTCTTTTAGAGATAAGAGATTTGACATCAATGGAGCACGAGTCAACACGCATAAGAAATCATGACATCACCTCTGATCTAAAACTTAAGACAATGAATTTGTGAATTTTCTTTCCAATATATAATTCAAATTTTTATTTCTACTTAATGTACAACTCAAACTCACACTTGGATTTATAAGAAATACAATTACAAAATTCATCGTTTGGAGAAAAAAAATTAGGTTAAATGTAACTAACCTTTTTTGTGTGTATAAAAATCATGAAAAATGTTGCTTCTAATACTCTGAATTTTTTCGTTCAAACGGGTCTAAATGCATATCCAAACATGTTGTAAGATGGTCTGCAAATATATACATGTTGCTTTGAAAACAATTTTCATGCCAGCAAAATGAAGAAAGTGCATATATAAGTGGATTTCTTCTAGCATCTTAAAAAAGTACTTATTTTGGACTTACAAGTAGCATTTCATACCATATGCAAAGGACTAATATACATTAATAGAAAGAGAGAAAGATTTCCTCATTTTTTGTTCTAGACAAAAAACCATGACTACGGGTGTTCTTTTATAATGAGAATATCAAACTATTCTTGCTTGAACACTACCCAATTCCTTTATAGCCACATGGACCCAAAAAATAGTGATTAAATAATGTAGGCATCTAGGGCATTTATACTATTTTATTTTCTTTAACCAAATCAAGGTGTTGTTTAGAGTGTTCATTACATTCTAAAACAGTGATGGCGTCGAAGCACAAACCAAGCTTGGGATAAGGACCAAACCTATGATGCTAAATTACTTGATAGCAAGTTATTTTCATAATGTAAACTTTAAATAAATAAATAAATAGTTTTTTTTTTCAACATTAAAAAATCTAAGAAATAACATTGTTAAAGTCAATTATCGCATCTGAGGTATTATTCGTTTTTGAGGTTGGTGTTATGTCACAAACATAAAAAAAATCTAAGAGATAACATTGTTAAGGTCAATTACTGTATCTGAAATATTATCTGTTTTAGGTTGTTTGTCATGATTTTATCCTTCAAAAGCGTGTTTCATTAATTAAAGAAAAAATATAAAGAAATGATATATAAATGATATATAAACTGTTATTATATCTGTTATCGACTCAAATAACGATACTAAAACATTTTTATATTCTCACGCTAAAGAAAATAGAGGCGTCAGGTTTATGCTTTTGATTTTCTAATCTTTGCTTTAAAGCCGAAACTAGAAGAACTAGGCTTCTTGAGGAACATGTCTTTGCATAGTTATTTATCTCACTATATTCTAATTCATTGTTAACCTTTTTAGTGATACATAATGATAAGAAACTTCATCACGGAACTTTTGAATGGACGTTGATCATTTTATAATATGGAAGATAAGATTAATTAGAAAAGCAACAGATGAAAATTGTACGCATTCCACTACGACCAAAAGCAAGTTTAAATTATTATGTTATTATATATCAAATAAAAATCCACTTTGCAATTATATACTATTCAAAACTCCTTTTCTCTTGTTTTAAATTTTAAATACACATTTTTTTCCTCTGAAAGACTTATAAAAAATGAATTTTTAATCTTAAAATTAATGGTATACCAAACAAGAAAATGACGAAAACCATTATTACATCTAAACAATAAAATAGATACAGGTTTCCCTGTACAAGTTACTCCTACCATTAAATAGTATTGTTATTATGAAATAGCTTTTAATATATTAATTTCCTTTTTTATAATCTTGTTTGATTGATTAATCCATATGATTACTTTGGGGGTGTTGTAAGAAAAGCAATATTATATATAAAAAAAGTTGGTCATTTTCATAGATATATTTTTAAATGTTTATTTTACTCCTTTTTTAACATCTATAGCTATCAACTTTTTACACATAATAATATCTTTAAAAAATATCCTTAATCTTAGAAAATAAATAATAAATGATTAAATATATTTTTTATTAATTATTATAACGTGAAATTAATTTTTTTTTTAATTAATCTAAAGTTTAGATTTTTTTAGATAATTATAGTAAAAACACTATTAAAGTTAGATGTAACAAACAAATTTATGTATTATAATATTATAACATCCATATAACAATAAATCAATATAAAATATTTTAATATCTTATTTTATATCCTTAAAATTTGTTTGACATGTAAAAACAAAATTTCAATAGTTTTCTTCCTACTATTTAAAATTTAAATTAAAGATGGAAATCAATTTTTAGTACTTAAAAAATTAAAAGTTTAAACTAAAGAGAAAAATCAATTTTATTTGTAAATACATGGAAGAAAAAATATATTTAATCAATAATAAATTATATAAATAAATTTCTTGAATTTTCTCTTTCATAAAGGATATATAAAACATCATTTGTAAGAACTTGATTGAAAATAAATTAATTAAATAAAATTAAAAGTCTCAATAATTTAAAAATAATCCTAGAGAAAATCATATAAATTAATAAATTTAGTACTACTTGCTCAGTTAATTATAATTTTTTAAAAGTAATTGGAGGAGTTAGATTCATTGTTCATTGAGACCTTAATTAGGTATATATTTTGTGAGATGTTTGGATCAAATTTCATTGCGACAATCTCAATAGATTGTGTTGATTGAGGTTAAGGATGCACTCTGAAAAGTACGATAAATTGCTGTCAATAAATTACTTTATAAATTAGACCTATAATCTTTAGTGATGTAACAAAATATCATCATTAATGTTTTTGGTCAACCTTATTAATTTAAAGTAGTTTTTTCATTATGTCAAGAAGATATTTTGATTTTTTTTTTAAATTAATTTAAAAAATATTCCAAAAAATGAACCTATATGCCAAATTAATTACAGAACATCGCCTATTTTTAAGAGGACAAAATTCATTTATGGGAAAGCCAAATTTTGACCTTTATTATGATTCCTTCCGTCCGAAAATTAATTTATGATCTGATTTTTCTAGAAAACAATTATAAATATACTTTTTAATGAGTGGGAACTTAATTATTTTAAAAGTAAATGAAATAAATTATTCTTAATATCATTTTATTTTATTACATTAATAATATCTCGTAATTTCTCTATATTGAGATGTAGTTCAGTAAATATTATAATTCTCTCTCACCTCTTCATTAATGCATAGATAGTTTATTAATATGTAAACAATCACATATTTTCCTCGTCATTAATATACAATAGTTAGTAAATAATAATCATATTTATAAAGAAAATAATTAAATAAAAATTCATTTTATAAAAAATTAACTAATCATTACATTACAAGAAAATCATAAAATAGAAATCAATTTTAGAAAAAATTAATAATTAGTTGCTATAGTGACTAAATTAGAGTTTATTTTATAAACTTAAAAAAAAATTTCTAAATTAGTTTATATTATTGTTAAATAGTTTCTAAATTAGTATCTAATTAACTACTAAGGTTTTAATTATCAATTATTCAGATTTTAAATTTGATAGCAAAAACCTTGGTTGCTAATTAGATACAATTTAGAAACCATCTAACAATAATAAAAATTAATTTAGAAACAATTTTTTTTAGTCTCTAAAATGGTTTCTAATTTAGTCACTATAACAACTAATTATTTTTTGTCTCTAAAATTAGTTTCTATTTCATGATTTTCTTGTAGTGTTATATTAACTAAATTATATATTATTTTAGAAACTAAAAAAAATTATTATCAATTTTAAAAGTTAAATTAGCTATTAACTAAAATTTTCGTAGCTAATTAATTATCAATTTAAATTTTTTATTAATAATAAAAAATATTTTAAATAATAGTTTTATAAGGTTATACATACTATGGAGGAAACTCAAAAGATGAAACTTACTAATGTGTAGCTGAAATGTGATTCTACTTTGGTTTGTGTTGCGTTTACTGTTAGGACAAATGTTCGTTGGATGCTTCGTGGTCGATGAAATAATTGTCTTAATTATTGTGGGAAAATTAGGTTTAAGATTACTTATATCAATTATGTATAATGTACCTATTTATTGTTTTTGTTAACATATTATTGTTGTTAATTGAGGTGTTAGCCCAACTGAGATCTCAAATTACAATGCTTAATATAAAAGTTTTTATTTTAAAAAATTGTAATTAATTTCATTTATACAACTTATATTTTGAAGATACATATTTTTATTTTTTTAAAACAAAATAAAGTAGTCCAAATAGAGTAAAACCTAAAAAAATTTAGAATCTATTTATACATTTTTTAAGTAGTACATGTGAGGCTAAATAATCAACCTATTTAAGAAACTTATTCACATCAATTCTACCATTTACCATTGGTTCGTATTATACATATATATATATATATATATATATATATATTTTATTTTATTTTTATTTTTATTTTTTTTTCCTTATAAGATCTTTTTGACCTAAAAGAGATATTAGCATTAGTATTACATTGTCCTTTTATTTTATTTTTTTAACAAAATAAGCTCAAAAACATATTTTATTTATAAATTTAATAAATAAATAAAAATAATTTAAAAAGTCTTGGCGAGTCCACATACTAACAACGTCGTCTATACTCAAATTAACCATAGCATATGCAAGTTCACCGCTGTAAATTGAACACTCATTTAATCACTTTTCACACCCACCACTCCCAAAGGTAAGTTCCCACTCCTACCAAATCAAAAGAATTTTTTATTAATTCATTTAAAAAATTGTTTCATGTTCATCGCTGTCTTGATACAGCTGTGCATTCTTTGAAATCCTCTCTCAGTTCTGCGCCAACTGAAACAACCAGATCGAACTCCTCAACCGTCATCGATTGGTTGTTGTCGACAGCAACCGTCGCAAGTCAGAGATCTGTGTTTGATTCCAAAATCTCCACAGTATGAGTGTCATCGATATTCTCACCAGAGTCGATTCCATTTGCAAGAAGTACGACAAATACGACGTCGAGAAGCACCGCGATTCTAATATTTCTGGCGACGATGCCTTTGCCAAACTCTACGCCTCCGTCGACGCCGACATCGAGGCATTGCTCCAGGTAAGCCCGCGAGAAACTCGCATGACTCAATTTGTGCCCTAACTGGTGATTTTTTCTTAAGAATCACGGAATCAGGGGTTTCTCTAACGGTACTAGAGGAAATTCATATGTATTTCTTTTCTTTTTTTGTGTAGAAAGCAGAAACGGCTTCCAAGGAGAAAGGTAAGGCGTCTGCTGTAGCGATCAATGCGGAGATTCGTCGTACTAAGGCTCGGTTGCTGGAGGAGGTTCCCAAGTTGCAGAGACTGGCTGTGAAAAAGGTTTTATTCTATTGTTAGGCTTATTATTTGGGCTGTGAAAATGATTGCTTGAGATTTTTAGGTGTTTTTATTGTGAATTCTCATAAATCTTGTTGCTGAATTTATCTAACTAGTAACTTGTTAGCATCTAGGATAGTTTGTTTAAACTAATTGAAGAGTTCTTTTATAAAATTAGAACAATGAGATACAGTTGAGAAGTAAATTTAACTTTTCTGTTGTATTATAACTGTTTTCACTAGTATAACTATCCAGTTTCAAACGGAATTCCGGAAATCTTGTTGTAATTCTGAGTATTTCAATCCAATAATTCTAACGAGTTTATTCCATTTGGTGCACTTGTTTTCTCTTAGGTTTGATTTAGTTTTCCTCATGTTTATTTTGCACTCAGTAACTTCACAGCATGAACAGTTTCCAAGTGAATCCCAGTACTTTTATCTGATGCATGATTCATTTTACCCACAGGTCAAGGGTCTTTCTTCGCAAGAATTTGCTGCCCGTAATGATTTGGCTCTTACATTGCCAGATAGAATCCAAGCCATCCCAGATGGGTCTCCTGCTGTGCCTAAACAAACTGGAGGCTGGGCTGCTTCTGCCTCACGTCCTGAAATTAAGTTTGATTCAGGTAATTAAGTTTTCCATGTCTCAGGTTGATGCAGTTATCATATTTCATCTGTGGGGGCCTTTTTATCGTTTGACTCTGGTAATGTTTGTGAATCATGGAATCATCTCTCAAGTACAGATGGGCAATTTGATGATGAATACTTCCAACCTTCTGAGCAAGCAAACCAATTTAAGCAGGAATTTGAAATGCGTAGAATGAAACAGGCAAGTAACTTATAGAAGTTTAGAGGATTGTTGATGTCTTTTAGATGTAGGTTGATTATTGGATGCCACTCCACAAATATGCTTCAACTTTCAAGTCTAACTACATGTAATTTTTTAGGATCAAGGTTTGGATGTGATTGCTGAAGGATTGGATACATTGAAAAACATGGCACATGATATGAATGAGGTCAGTTGTTTTTATTGTTTTTTGTTAGATTATAAATTTAGTCTTTGTATCTTTCATTGTCTAGTCCTTGCGTGAGAAGTTGTTTACAAATTAGTCCCTAGTTTGCATTATTAAATTTAAAACATGGTTATCAAACTCGCGAGTTAACTCGCAAACTAGTATGAGTCTACGAGTTTGGTCACTGTTCTGGAGTTGACTTGTCCGTAAACCCTTGTTTTGATTTGATAGACTTGGAGTAGACTCTCTCAGACTTGGTTGACTCGGGGTAGATCCACTCAGACTTGGTTGACTCGAGGTAGACTCTTGAGTTCGAGATTGAGTCACCAAGTCTGTGGTTGGGCACCAGAACAACGAGAAACATTGTTGTCCTGGTTTGTGTTTTGAAAACCCAAATAGAAAACCCAAAACCCAAAGTGTAAAGGTGTATCGTACATCCATTTTTGCGTTTTGTCTCCGGCTGCCACTGCTCTGTGTAGCAACACTATGTTCGCTTCTTCTTTGACGCTACTCCGCTTCTCTTCTCTGATCGCATCATGGTTTCATTTCGGATTGTGATTCCTCTTCTCTTCTCTCATTGCATTGCGATGTTGTTTTGTTTCTGATCTTGGTGGTGCAGGTCTTCTCTTCTCGTGGTGAGTTTTGTTAACTCTGCCACCCATGCGTGATTTTCATCTTTCATTTCTTCATATTATATATTTTTTTAAATTTCGTTTTTGATTAATTTTGTATTTCGTCTTCCCTTTTTTTTTTTTTGATGGTTTTCTGATTGTATATATTTTCTTTACTTCCTGTTCTTTTAAAATTATTTTTCTTAAAAGTATTTTTTTTTTCTTTCAAGTTTAGTTGCAAAAAAATTACTATGTTCGGAAGTGGGACTGGTTCAAATGGTCCCAATGCAAATGCATCCTCACTTCCTAGACCTTGAAGTAAAGATTCTGTAGGAAATAAGACAGATGTTGGATGGAAACGTGGAGTAGATGTCTTTGCACAATGGAGAAAAGTTAAATGTAATTATTGCTCAAAGACATTGAATGGAGGAATTTTCAGATTCCAGCATCATCTTGCCAGTACTAGATATGATTCTGAATCTTGTGCCTTAGAGCCAAAAGAAGCTGAAGTTGTAATGCTGAAAGTTGTGGCAGAGGCTAAGGAAGCATCAATGAAGAAAAGAAGGCTCAGTAGCATTGAAAAGTTTGATGATAGCAAAGTAAACAGGTGGATACCACTCATAGTAAGAGTATGGTGTTCAAAAATAAAGGAAAGGATAAATTTAGTTATGGTGTTCATGCTAAGTTTTTGAGCTTGACTTGCAATTCTTCTGGTGAGAGCATAATTGGAGCTCATTTGAAATGGTAGTTCAAGCTTGTCAAGTTCTTTGTGGTTTTTAATTTTCTTTACTTGGTTTATATAGTTCTAAAAAATTCATATATATTTATAGGTTTGTACTAAAAAGAAGAAACTGTTTGCTTCAGAAAAATATGAATGACTTGGTTTATGTCATGTATAACTTGAAGCTCCAAAATAAACAAATTAGAAAAATCATTGCTCTTCCATTTGGTGATATTGAGTCTAATGATGAATGGATAATTGAAGATACAAATAATATTGAGGTTGAAAAAGTTCAAGGTGAAGGTGATAGTGGAAATGTTGACATAAGTGGTCCAAGTTCAACCGATCCAACTCTAGAGGCATTTGATCTTTGATAATATAGTTTTTTATGTCAATGTTGATGATACACACATATCATATGAGGAAGAGCTTCATGGGATGAAGAAGATGATGATGTTGGAGAAGATATAATTATGGGATTGGAGACACAAACTTGAAGATATTTATGTTTTGTGATTGCATGAACTTATGTATTTGGTGTTGTTTGAACTTATATAGTCATATGTGCTAAACTTAATTGTTTTAGACTTATGAAACTATTGTTTACTATTTTGATTAATTATGGCTTGAAATTTTGAATCAGTATGGTACTTTATTTATTTTTTCATATGATGTAGACTACGTAGACTCATAAGAGTTGGGTCTACGAGTCAGGTTTACGAAGCTTCCATGAGTTTATGTAGACTATTGAGTTTGATAACCTTGGTTATAAAGGTGTTAGTGTTTTTTATTTTTATATAGGAATCAAAACAAAACGTGTCAACTGCAGAGGCCCAATGTATTCTGTTTTTAATGTAGGGACCGAGGTGAAGCATAAAAATGTTTGACAAATGGCAAGGATCAATTTGTGAACATTATTTCTTGTAGAGACTAAACAGTTTTTTTTATATGGACTAAAATAAGAAAATGTTGTATGGTATAGGACCAACTTTTTAATTCAATCGTGTTTTTATGTTCTCGTGTGTGTGCACATGTGTTATAATCCTTTTTAAGGTCATTATTCATGTGTTAAATACAGGAACTGGATCGACAAGTTCCGCTGATGGATGAGATTGACACTAAGGTGAGAATTATTAATTTCTGCCTGTAGCCTAAATATATTCTTGGAGATGTTGGCATTTAGAACTTGAAATTAATATGACTCGATTGTTTGGCATCATTACAGGTGGACAAGGCATCCTCTGACCTTAAGAATACAAATGTTAGACTTAAAGACACAGTGAACCAGGTTATCTAACTACAATCTATCTGTATAGATTTCTATCAATTTCTAGTTCAATCAATAGGTGAAATTTTTGCTGAATCTTAATATGATTTTTTTTTTCCATCCAGCTTCGGTCCAGTCGAAACTTCTGTATCGATATTGTTTTGTTGATTATAATTTTGGGAATTGCTGCCTACTTATACAAGTAAGACCCCTATCTCCTTTCATGAAATTGAAAACACTCAGCTTTTGTCTTCTGCTCATGAATTTCAATTATTCTTTATAGTCATGCTCAATTCGCTTATTGATTTGAATACTGGAAATTTTGGTGTAAGTAACATGATCTTGTCTGGGAAATTTGAAGTACATTTTTAATTTTGTCCCCTGGATTGAAGATTTAAAATATATTTCATACGGTGGCCATAATCTGCACTTTAAGTCTGAAATTGGACTTGTCTTTGTTAGTAAAGCATTTGTCTGACATTCTTAGTATGCATATGCATCCTTTGCTGCTGCAGAACATAATCTTGTTTTTTTCCCATCTAGCCCATATTTCATATGCCTTTACTTGGTTTATGAAATGTAATCCCATCACCTATTTTCTTTGTGATTCATGATTCCCTTATTGACTCAGCACTAGCTCTGAACTGTTGAAATCTGACATACTAGGGCAAGTTTAGGTTAGGTGTGATTAAGAAATTCTTTTGAAATTAAGACGAGAATATGATTATCTAGTAAAACTTGAATGTTTCCCTTAAATGCTAATTTGCAAACTACTCAAGCCAAATGAATTTATTAGATATTGTCGTATAAAAGAAAGTTTAATAAACTTTGCAGAGACGATAATCATGTTATGGAAAGCATTATTGTAATGACTTGTTAGAATTGGAGGACTCTGCTTAATTTTAAAGTTATAATAAAGGATCTGGATCTTCTCCTGTCACGATCAATATTCACGACCATCAGCAGAAGTCCTATTTGATAAATTTTAGCTGTTTATGAACAGTTTGATACATATTAACTGTTTATGAACAAGAGAATTCTTGTTTAATTACTTTTAACTGTATAATACTTAATATATATACAGTTGAAATATAAACTAACAAACCCATTATCTCACTAAAATATACATTCATACTCCATTCTTTTTTTTTGGTTTTGATTAGTTTTTATTTCAACGGCTATATTTAATACTAAACTTTATAAATGGTCAGGATTTGTTATTAAACAAGACTTCTCCTGTTAACGTTGAGCAGCATAGAATCCAAATCCACAAATGAAGAACTACTATATAAAACAAATTTTTAATGCAATGCGGTTGAAATAAATTATGCTCTACCTAAAATTTTTAATATTTTTTATGTATTAAGATAGTGGCTCCTTGTCACTTTCTGATGGCGTTACTAGGATTTTTGTTTCAAAGTCTTGCATCCTTTATCTGTTTGTTGATACACCTTTCTGACTTTCCATTGGCCTTCCTGCGATTTTTAATATCATAGCATGCGTTTTATGGTTGTGTTTACTAGTCTTGCATGCTTTTATTTCCTCGTCTCTTCCCGATGGTATTACTGAATTTTAATATTAGTTTTCACTGGTTTGGATGCTTTAACTGTTTCATGAGATACCTGTCTGACTTGCCGTGCTCATTTTTCAGCGTACTAAAGAAATGATATGCACAAAGGCTTGGACGTTCAGAGATTTGCCTTTACTTGTATTTTGAGAATAACGTTTCTTTTAATTTTTTTTTATTTATTTCTTCCATTGTGAAAATTTCCTGTTACTTGTGAGATGTGCGCTTCTGCTTTTTAACCAGTCCTGTGTATGCATGCAGTCATATCACACAATACCATTAGTATCTTAAAAATAGTCGTTGCTGCTTATTTTCTGTACGTTTGGTATATTAAATATATTGTATCTTGACGCTGATGATTTAGGAAGGATGTTCTTTGAGTGATGTGAAATTCTAGCTGGAGTTAGCTAGCTACTAAAACGATGATAAAAAGTATGGGGATCCCCTTAATGAATGAGAAAAAATGATTCAAATAGTTATTTGTTGTTACCTGACTAGCAAATCTCATAGTTTTGAAAATATTGTGATTTGTGACTAGTAACTGTTCCTTTATTAATGACATGTCATGTGTTTATCCGGGTTGAGTGGCATCGACGAAATTTTATGCTTAAATCTCAAGCAATTTCTCCAACACAAAATATAAAACTCCAACACTGCCCTTGGTTTCAATATTCGGAAGTGATTGTTATATTCTCTAGATTTCAATATCTGAAAGTTATTTTTGTACTTTATTTAAGCTTTTGGATGACTGGAAATGATGTGGTATAAATGTTGTCCAGGATTGAGATAATTAATTTACCTCTGGATTGATATAATTAATTTACCTTTTACAACGAAATCTCAATTTGTGAAAGTAATGATTGCAAAAGTTTTATTCTTTGGATGCATGAGAGTATTGTGAGTAACTCTAATAAGTTTAATTATTCTCTAAGTTCTTTTAGTACGAACTTAGAAAACATGAGTTCTAGTAGTTGTAGGTGTTATTGTTGTCACAGGATAGTGATAAAGGTACTAAGAACATAAAAAAAATCTTAGAAAAATGTTTACACATGGTCATCTGCTCTTGTTATAATAGGAGACTGCGTTTAGATGTCGTAGACATGACCCATGGAGGACCGCAAACAAGAAAAACACTCTAATGAGCAAGACGAAGACGATACAAAGACAAAACCTCAGACAAAGATCCCTCCATGCCACACAAAGATCCTTTGTCGAATGCAGAAAAAAAAAATCCTCGGATTTAGACACCAAAAAGGCAATGCAATTGGTGGGTGTGGGTTTTACCTGCAAGCCGATAAAACGCAGATCATGATTAAATTGATATTTGAGAGGAAATTCATTTCATAGTGATTTTGTTATTTACACCCTCCTTACTAATTAATCCTATCTTAGTTTTTTTATTACTTTTATATCCTAACCTGTTTTCCTTCCCACATCCATTACTATTATCTTAGTTTTTTTTTTATTACTTTTATATCCCTAACCCGTTTTACTTCCCACACCCATTACTATTATATTGGTCCTTCCCTAGAGCCCAAGACTGACAATTTACTGTTAAATTTCCCTATTAAAGTAATTGACTAGTCTAAAAAAATGATAAAATTCCGACTCAAAAAATGAAAAAAATTGGTCAATATGAAAAGTATTTAATATAGTATATTGTTAATTTTTAAAATAATAATAAAAAATCCAAAATGTGTTATTTCTTTTTTATTCCAAATATAAACTTAATACTATTGATATATAATGTTGAAATTTAGACTCAAGTACTATGATATATTTTATTTAAATTTTTGTATGGAATTTAAATGTTAAGAACTTGCTAAATTATACTTTATTTTTTGTTTACCACGGTAAATTTATGGTATTATATTTGTTAATATTATTTTATATATTACTTAATTAAAATTATTATTATTATTTTACTCGATTCATTGAATTTTGAATCAACATTAAAATATTGGGTTCTTTTAGTGGAACTTCCTAATTCGTATCTCATGTTTATAAGTGTTCTCTGAGATTTGTATGTTGTTTTTCTAGCGTGTCTTCAAAATATATTGAATTTGATATATTAAAATAGTTTTTAATATATTTTTTAAAGTGTAATATATATATATATATATATATTATATTTTTACTTTTCAAAATTCTATTTCAGATTTTTTGGCTCCTTCAAAATTATTTGAAATTTTTTAATTAAGCTCCGTCATTGTTTGTGTATAATTTTATATTAATGTGGTGAAAGTCTCAAACAAAAAACTTTACTAAAATAATACAAGTTAAATAAAAAGATATTTTATATGATAAAATTAAAACTATATAGAAAAATCCTTGGCGAGTTCTTCTTATATCAAATAACACACAAAAATATTAAATTTCTTTATACTTTCTAAATTTAGTTTTGCAATTTTTTTGTCCATTTATATCAAAAAAAAGCTAAACAATTATAAATAATAAAGAAGTTTTTTTGAGTTAGTCATTAGTTAATTATTAATGATTTATATTAACTAAACCATTATTTTTTTTATGATACTATAAAATGACAGCTAATCTTAGACTAATAATTTAATATAGTCAAACTAAGTTTAGTTTTAATGTCTAATTTTATATCTCCATACAAAATTATTAGAGTTCATTTTTTCATATGTAGAGCTTTTTTCCCCTCAATATTCCACTTTATACATGAATAAAAATATAAAACAATTACATCATCTATAATTACCAATAACATTGACCTTGTATATGCTCTTAAAAGAAGAAACATAAAGAGCGGTGAATTCTGAGTTGAAAGAACAAGATTCCCCCAACCCCTATTAGGATCCACCGCTGAGAATGATTACAAACCTCAAAATAAGGTAACAAAATTTATAGAAAGTACATTCTTGATGATGTTGTTATCAAGATCTAGGCTTGTGATTTTGTGCCGAAAGGGATAAAAATCATACGACTTTCTAAAGGTTTTCGGACAAAGGGGATTAGCCACAGAAAACTAATTATTGGAATTAATTTACTTTTCTGGCTCAGTTTTTGAATGCTGAAACCACACTATAGTCTTTCATATAATTGTAAATTGATCAATAACATTGATTACCCAAAGTTCATAATGTTGCCTAGATATTCTGGCCCTATAATGAGGCTTGTATACAATTCTTAAAAGTTTTATATAATGAGGAAGAAACATCTTCTGATGAGTTTTTTGTAATCATGGCACTTGATTTCCATATGAGAAAATTATTACAACCAGGGGAATAAAATCATTATGGAGTTGAATTTTGGAGCAACGTGTGAGAAATTGTTGCTGAAGGTCATCAGAAGCAATGCTGAAAATTTGAACATTTTGAATCCCAATTGCCTTGTGATGATTTTCAGCAAAAGAAAATAACAGTTACCGGTTCAATTTCAAACATAACTACTTGCAGAAACTTAGCAATGAGTGTAGCAGGGTAAAATTATAAATGTTCATGATGATGAGCCTAATTCAACTGTTGTATTCAGTATTTCATTGCAGCAAAGGGAAGAGAAGTGCCTGGAGTTTCTTCTAACCATTGGATGTACAACATTGGTAGCTTATTGCACTCTGTCATGCAATCTTCTTTGCTTTTATGGAAGAAGAGTACTTGCTAGATGAATCTATTTTGGATTCAGTGCTCTTGTTTAATAAGCTTGAGCTCTAGGTGTACAAAAATTTATGTGTTAATGTTGTGATAAGTTCACTTTTGTTCAGTAGGTAGTTGGAAGAAAGTTTGAAAGTGGATTCGAAGCCACAAATGATGGGGTGTAAAGCAGTGTAGCTTTTGTCTGACAAGGAATCTTGTTCAATCAAAATATTGAGTATTGGACATGTGTTGCTTCGAAATTGTCTTTTAATGCATGCATTGATTTCACCAAATCAACTAATTTCAACATTAGAAGAAGACCTTGCACCATTATGTGTGTACTTATCTAAATAAACTCAATCTTTGCTTAAACTTCAGTTTTTAAACTCAATGAATCATATGTTTTTCCCAATTCTCTTCTACTTTCTTTGTATTACACAGATTGCAGTATCAGATTAAGTTATTGTCATCTTAAAGTAAGACAAATACTGTGAACATATTTATTAAGCTTGACACAGAATTAGAATGCTGGATCCCACCATGCTTGATTATATTCTATTTCTGGTCCCAATGTGAAGTTTGATTATTAAAATTCTGATTAATTGTTCTTGGCCAGAGTGCACCACATTCTGGTTATCATTTCACAGTCTACTATATATGAGTATAGGTAAATATGACAATAATTTGATAAGAACCTAAAAAATTCCAAGTATTATACGACATTACATAATTGGTCTACTTGCATAGAAGTGGATTTAAGTTTACAACAAAAAAAATGTAGTACTTCTCTACTTTCACCCCCTTTTCCAAGTATTTCTGCAGTGCCTACTAACATGGAATGTTAACTAATTATGGTATGTCTGAAAACCCCTTTTGTCAGTGTTGACCAGAGGAGTAACACATTCCAATGAGAAAAAATCCAAGGGGAAAGAAATGGGAATTCATGTTTAGTTGAATAAAGTAGAGAAACAACCATGTATTTAGATTATGTTGTTAAGATTGAAAAAAAAAACAGTCATGTAAATTTCAATGCAGGTTTTCAAACATTGGACTTAAAGAAGTGAGAGATTAAAGCAAAGGTGAAACATAAACTTAGCATATGGGAAATTGAGATAAAGAAAAGAAAATAATTGAGCGATTGATTTGAAAGGAAAGATGGGCATGGGCGAAAGATGGCTAGAGAAGGTTGTATTTGGCGTTATTCCTAGAATACCAATACCATAGTCCAATTGCACCAAACTCCAAGAAACAGAACATGCATGAACACAAGGTGGAGAGACATAATAAGACCAACTTGATTCTGCTATTTGGTCTCTTCTTCTTGGACCTAATCACCTCAATAATCAATTTTTCTGCATCCCCTTAATTGACAGCCTGTTTTCACATTACTGCTTCTACGTTTCAATCTCTGAATCATTGCTCCATCAACAAGCCCCCACTTCCCACACTTCCTTCCACTTTTTTTTTCACTCTCAAAATATTCAACTCCATCAAGACTAATGATACTGGATAATCATATTAATTTAGACTTACCCATTGTATATCTTTGTGATGTGTGTAGGAATGAGTATTAATTAAAGCAACATTGTTCCCATCGGAAATAAATAAATAAATCCAATTTGTTTATTATTATTATTACAAAGTGAACTTTAAACTCATTTGTTAGGATAAATTCGAAATGACTCTAATACTATATTAAGAAGTGAACTTTAAGTCTAACTCAATCTCATAAAATCGGCTTATGGGATGAGGTTTACACTCACACACACATATATATATATATATATTATGAAAGACTCTAATATCTAATCGACGTGTGATCTCTAACAGTTATGTTATGTTATATTTTAAAAAACTAAAAAATATTAAATATATTTTTTTTGTCTACTTTTACACTAAATTAATTTTCCTCTTTAGTTCAAAAGATTTATCTAATAAACAAAAAATTATTCGATAAACAAATTTTAATATGAACTAAAATGTTATGATATTTCAAATTGATGTATATCAATATTATAATACGATCCACGTTAAAAATTTGTTATGTAAAAAGTTATTTATAAAGCTTTATTTCAATAGTTTTTTAATTATAAATATTTATGAGGTTTAAGGATAAAAATTAATTTTCTGTTATAATATATGGACGATAAAAATATTTAATTATAAAAAAATATTTTTATTTATTCTCATGTATATTATTAGTTATATATATGTGTATTTATTGTAATAGAAGAAGAGGAAAAAAATAATAAGAAAATTACAGAATTATTTTATTATAGTAATATTTTTATATACTTGTATTTCCATAAAATAACCTTAAAAAGGGATTAGAAGACTCTTCACCCATAGATTCATGTGTTGGTTCCACATTCATTGTATCATTTGTTGGTTCTCATAAACAAAAAAGTCGGAAAAATTATAACTTTTAACCTATAATTTGACAATAGATGTATAAGTTTATATATATATTATTCCGTTTACTCATTCATATTCAATGTCTGGAACTAAACTCACACTTGAGGGATAAAAGAGAAGCAATTAGTGGAATCGAAATGTTATAATTGTCTTGGAATTAAGTTAATGAAATAATTAGAAATGGAAACGCAACTTGTTTGGTGTTGTGTATACGTATACAGTGGTGATGGTGGATTGAAATTCGTGTATGATTATGACATGCGTTTAGCTTTCAAGTCACTTCATGCGTACAACAAGAACATTCCTCAACTTCAAATCTGAACACATTCAAATCCATCTCAATTAATTCCAACAAAAATGGTTTTACACTTATGTCAATGCTTTTCCCTTCCACCTTCAACATTTTGAGCATGCTTAAACGCAACTTTTGCAAATACATTATCATCAAAATCACCATTTACTTGCGTCATATAATATTATTTTAACCCCTTACTTTGGTAAGATAGAAAAAGATTTGACACCACCATTCAATTCACCAATACAAATAGAGGTCAAAGAAAAATAAAAATAATTTATAATTGTAGAACATAACTAAATGCTCATGGTGAGACATAGAATTCATTCATATCTTATCCTTCATACGTGGATTGATATAAAAAAGAAGACTAACGCAAAAACACACAAGTTAAGACAAATTAGGGTTGGCTAGAGGGAACATCCCCCAATAGATAAGTCTACATTGAGAGCACATTTTTTCTTCTTCTTCTCTTTCATGGCCATAATCTTCTCCTCAAGATCATCTTGATGGATCTCAATCATGAATATGACTCAATTTTTAATTAATATTGTAAAATATAATCTAAATATATCTGAAAAAAAAAGTATTACACAATATTTCCTTCTCGACACTATTTATTAGATTTGTTAGTTGAACTAGCTCTTTTTTGGGATGCTTGAGGTAAATATTTATTGGTTTTTTCATGATTAGTGTTTGTATAAACCTAACGATTTATTTTGGTAGGGTCTTACTAAAGTTCTCGTCAATCACGTTTACTCTATTAGTAATATTTGAATATGTGATCTTACTAAAGAAGTTATACTTAGATTATTGGCCAATCAACAAATTAAGTAAAATTGGTTTCAATTTCTTAATAAGTTGAACTCATATATCCAAGTCTCATGATTGAGAAAATATATTTACACTAAAACAAATTAACTAGTTTTCTGACCAGAAATAAAAAAGTCTAGAAATACTTCACAGCAATATTAAAGCAAAAAAAAGTTAAATCCTTGTTGATTAATTAACATTATATCAAATTATCACTAAAAAAGAAATTCATTTATTTATGAAATAACAACAAAAATTCGTAGATAAATCAGTATTAATTTATTCACGAATTATTTATGGACCAAAATTTGTATATAATGTAAACATAAGTAATTTATCTACGGACAATATATCTATGAATATATTCAACAACATTTATTACTTTTTCAACTACTTATATTTCAAATACGGATTTAGATATTTAGGTATCAAAATAACTTTTAAAATAGGCATATCACCCTGCATCCAAAACCGAGAATCGAGATTAAAGCCACCTTAACACAAAAGATTTTTTAGAAGATCGATATCTTCTCAACCCATACAATAACAATTAGTAAATATGTATATCCAACCATGGAAAGCTATAATGTAAGGTGAATGAAGTGTGAGAGGAGAGGAGAGGTGGAAAGGGAACAGGTAAGAACAGTCATTCCTTGAATGGGACCGGTTGGTGAAGATTCTGTTGATTTTGGCTTAATCCCAAGTCCCACATCGGTGGGTTCATTGTTTGGGAAGGAGGTTTGAGGGTTATAAATTAAACTCTCCTCCTTCACTGATATATATCCCAATTTGTAATATCTTCTCTCATAGTAATAAAAGTGAGCTGTTTTTGCTGTGCTCGGAGATTAGGCTAAACAGGCCGAACTCCGTTAACAATTTTAGGGTGTGTTCTTTCCTCTTTATCTCTTTTATTATTCCGCTTTATTTATTCAATATTATTTGTCGGGTAGCTCTGTTAGGGTTTTGTTTTAGTGGGAAAATTACCCGTTTTTCCCAACAAGTGGTATCAGAGCCGAAGGTTCGCCTTGGGTTGTTTGAAATTATTTGTAATATTGAATATTATATTTTGAGTTTGTAATGGCAAATCAAGAAGAAGAAGCCAAGGATGTATCCAGAGTGTCGGGCTCCTCTTCATCATGGTCGAGGTTCCCGGTGTCCACCTTGAAATTGGCGGTGGAAATATTTGATGGCACTGGACATTTTGGCATGTGGCAAGGAGAGGTCTTGGACTCTCTTTTTCAGCAGGGTCTTGATATTGCTATTGAAGGAGAGAAACCAAAAGAGGTAGAGGAGAAAGATTGGAGCATCATCAACCGGTTGGCATGCGGAACTATTCGATCCTGCCTGTCCAGAGAGCAGAAGTACGCTGTAAAAAACGAGACTTCTGCACACAAACTGTGGAAGGCATTGGAGGACAAGTTTCTGAAGAAGAGTGGTCAGAACAAGCTCCTGATGAAGAAAAGGTTGTTCCGATTTGACTACCAACAAGGTACTACTATGAATGCACACATCACTATGTTTAATCAATTAGTAGCAGACCTGTTGAATTTAGATGTGAAGTTTGAGGATGAGGATTTGGCTTTGATGTTGTTATCATCTCTTCCTGATGAATTTGAACATTTGGAGACTACGCTCCTTCACGGGAAGGAGAATGTGTCGTTAGATGCTGTTTGTTCTGCTTTATATAGTCATGAATTAAGAAAGCAGGATAAGATGAGAACCAAATCAACGACATCAGAAGAAGCATTGGTGGCAAGAGGTCGTCAGCAAAGCCAAACAAAGGAGAGAAGAGGGATGTCTAAGTCTAAAGGTCGAGTCGTTGCCAAAGATGAGTGTGCTTTCTGTCATGAGAAAGGACACTGGAAGAAAGACTGTCCAAAACTGCAGAAGAAAGGGAAGACTCCACAAGATGCAAATGTTGTAGAATGCAAAAGTGACGTGGAATCAGATATCTCTTTAATTGTCTCGCTTTCAGCATCATCGTATCCAGATGAGTGGATATTGGATTCAGGTTGTACTTATCATATGTGTCCCATTCGGGAATGGTTCTTTGATTTTCAAGAACTCGATGGCGGGGTTGTTTACATGGGTAATGATAATCCATGTAAGACAGTCGGGATAGGTTCAATCAAGCTGCGGAATCATGATGGATCCACCAGAATTTTGCGGGATGTACGGTACGTGCCAAAGTTGAAGAAGAATCTCATCTCATTGGGGGCTTTAGAATCTAAAGGCCTAGTTGTGACGATGCGAGATGGAATTCTTAAAGCAACTTCGGGAGCACTGGTGATGTTGAAAGGCGTGATAAAGAACAATTTGTATTACTATCAAGGTAGTACAGTGGTGGGGACAGTAGCGGCAGCAACTTCTAACTCTAAGAAGGATGCTGAGGCAACGAAGTTGTGGCATATGAGGTTGGGACATGCTGGAGAGAAATCCTTGCAAATTCTTACCAAGCAAGGATTGTTGAAAGGTACGAAGGCTTGCAAACTTGAATTTTGTGAGCATTGTGTTCTGGGAAAGCAACGAAGAGTGAAGTTTGGCACTGCAATTCACAATACCAAGGGTATTCTGGATTATGTGCATTCAGATGTGTGGGGACCTGCCAAGACTCCGTCAATCGGAGGTAGGCATTATTTTGTCACTTTTGTGGATGATTTTTCCAGGAGAGTTTGGGTGTTTACTATGAAGAACAAAAATGATGTGCTTGAAATTTTCCTTAAGTGGAAAGCTGAAGTTGAAAACCAGACAGGAAGGAAGATTAAGGTTCTCCGAACAGACAATGGAGGAGAATACAAGAGTGATCCGTTCCTGAAGGTATGCCAAGATTGTGGCATAGTTCGGCACTTCACTGTTAGAAAAACACCACAACAGAATGGGGTTTCGGAGCGTATGAACAAGACACTTGTGGAGAAAGTTCGTTGTATGTTGTCTAATGCTGAGTTAGGCAGAGAGTTTTGGGCTGAGGCTGTGACATACGTTCAACATCTTGTCAATCGTTTGCCATCATCTGCTATAGATGGCAAAACCCCGTTAGAGGTATGGTCTGGAAAACCTGCAACTGATTATGATTCTTTGCATGTTTTTGGTTCTATTGCATATTATCATGTGATTGAATCAAAGTTGGATCCACGGGCAAAGAAGGCTCTTTTCATGGGCTTTAGTCCTGGAGTGAAGGGATACCGTTTGTGGTGTCTAGAGGCAAAGAAGACGATTATCAGCAGGGATGTTACCTTTGATGAATCTGCCATGTTAAAGAAGGTAAATCCAGAAGGAGCTGATAGTACTCCACAACAGGTGGAGTGTGTTCGGAAGCAGGTGGAGTTTGAGCCGACAGTGGTGATCCCAACACGAAATACCACAAGTGACTCTCCTATGGCAGAAGAAGAGTCAGATGAGGAAGAGGTTCCTACCCAAGAATCTCAACAACAATCAGCGCCAATTGCAGTTAGAAGACAGAGACGAGATATTCAGAAGCCTGCTCGTTTCATGGATATGGTTGCCTATGCACTTCCAGTTGTTGATGACATTCCATCCACTTACCCAGAAGCCATTTTGAGTTCAGAGAGTGGTAATTGGGCAGGTGCGATGGAAGAGGAGATGCAATCTTTGAATAAGAACAAGACGTGGAAGCTGGCACAATTACCAAAAGGTAAAAAGGCAATTGGGTGCAAATGGGTATTTGCAAAGAAAGAAGGATTTCCTAATAAAGAAGATGTTCGCTACAAGGCAAGGTTGGTTGCTAAAGGTTTTGCTCAGAGGGAGGGAATTGATTATAATGAGGTATTTTCTCCAGTTGTTAAACATTCCTCCATTCGAATTTTGTTGGCCTTGGTAGCACAGTTGAATTTGGAGCTTGCTCAACTTGATGTAAAGACCGCGTTCCTACACGGTGATTTGGAGGAGGAAATCTATATGACTCAACCAGAAGGATACAAGGTTGATGGTAAAGAAGATTGGGTTTGTAAACTTAGCAAATCGTTGTACGGTCTGAAACAATCTCCGAGACAGTGGTACAAACGATTTGATAAGTTCATGAAGGATCAGAAGTACAAGAGAAGCAAATATGATCACTGTGTGTATTTGCGCAGACTTGAAGATGGTTCCTACATTTACTTACTCTTATATGTTGATGATATGCTGATTGCAGCAAAGAGCCAAGTTGAGATTGACAGGTTAAAGGCTCAGTTGAGTAAAGAGTTCGAGATGAAGGATTTGGGGGAAGCCAAGAAGATTCTCGGCATGGAGATAAACAGGGACAGAGAGAGGGGAAAACTTTGGCTGTCACAGAAGCAGTATTTGCAGAAGGTACTACAACGTTTTGGTATACACGAAGATACAAAACCTGTAAGTACCCCACTTGCTCCTCATTTGAAATTGAGTAGCCATTTATCTCCGGCGACTAATGAAGAACGAGAATACATGGCGAAAGTCCCATATGCAAATGCAGTTGGAAGCTTGATGTATGCAATGGTGTGTACAAGACCAGATATTTCACAGGCTGTGAGTGTTGTTAGCAGGTACATGCATGATCCGGGCAAGGGTCATTGGCAAGCTGTGAGATGGATTCTACGGTACCTCCAAAATACCTTAGATGTTGGATTGACATTTGAGCAAGATGAATCACTTGGTCAATGCATAGTTGGATATTGTGATTCTGATTATGCAGGTGATTTGGATAAGCGACGGTCTACAACTGGCTATTTGTTCACTTTAGCAAAAGCGCCAGTTAGTTGGAAGTCTACCTTGCAGTCTACGGTGGTTTTGTCTACGACAGAGGCAGAGTATATGGCGATTACAGAGGCTGTGAAGGAAGCAATTTGGCTTCATGGGTTGCTTAAAGACTTGGGAGTTGGTCAGAAACAACTTGAGTTATATTCTGACAGTCAGAGTGCTATTCATTTAGCAAAGAATCAAGTCTTTCATGCACGGACGAAGCACATTGATGTTCGCTATCACTTTGTGCGTGAGATTCTCGAAGAAGAGGAGATTGTTCTCCAGAAGATTCACACTACAGAGAATCCTGCAGATATGCTCACCAAGGTGGTTACAAGGACCAAGTTTGAACACTGTTTAGACTTGGTTAATATCTTGCACATTTGAAGTTGGCGCCCGGAGGCGCAAATTTGAAGCACTGTAAAGTTTGTTTTTGTTATGGTTTGAGAAGATTTGTTTTAGGTGGGACTTGAAATTAAGCCAAGGTGGAGATTTGTTGATTTTGGCTTAATCCCAAGTCCCACATCGGTGGGTTCATTGTTTGGGAAGGAGGTTTGAGGGTTATAAATTAAACTCTCCTCCTTCACTGATATATATCCCAATTTGTAATATCTTCTCTCATAGTAATAAAAGTGAGCTGTTTTTGCTGTGCTCGGAGATTAGGCTAAACAGGCCGAACTCCGTTAACAATTTTAGGGTGTGTTCTTTCCTCTTTATCTCTTTTATTATTCCGCTTTATTTATTCAATATTATTTGTCGGGTAGCTCTGTTAGGGTTTTGTTTTAGTGGGAAAATTACCCGTTTTTCCCAACAGATTCCACATAATCCTATGTGTTTGGTTGTGGAATAAATGTCTAATAATTAATAAAAACTGAGGAACACATAAACACAGGAGATATCATGTGTTTGCGTTTCCCCTTTTATTTTTTAATTGCTTCGGAGTTGAATAAGCATGCATGCAGCTTTATAATATGCTTTTCTTGCTGCACGTAGTACCTCTTCCCAGTTATTAGATTCATATTTCAACAGTGCTATAGTTTTTGGACTCTTATGCCATGGTTCCGCACTTTACGCTTCTTACACCAAATAAACTTATACAACAAACTATTGTGATGATGGAAAAGAGATTGCACAGTGATTCGTTGCTGGGTTCAATTTTGGAAAAAAGAAAGCTTCGGAAAGAAGATGCTTTGATTTTACCAATGAACAATGCTTTGTTTCCTCCAATTTACATTATCAGAGTCAAAGCAGCCCAAAAAAAGCAAAAGCTAATTGAAAACGTTCAGTCCCAATGAATTAGGAAGAGAAACAGTTGAAGTGATGAGTTTTCAAACAAAAAGCATGCTTTCATGTTGAAAACTGTGATGAAAGGGTGATCGATCTCTTGCTACAAAAATGTGCTAAGTGTGTTAGGTAATGAAAGTAGAAGAAAAATAATTGAGGGAGCAAAAATTGGAAACTTGCATGTGGTTCGAGGAAAGTGAAATTCATTGTTTTAAACTCTGCTTGTACTTTCCATTTTTCTTTCTTAAATTATATATAACTAGGTTCACTCCCACACAAAGTTGTAACGTGTGTGTTACTATTTTACAAACTTTTAAAAAGTTATTAAATATTATAATTAAGAAAATTCGTTTCTCATGTAAGAAAAAATAAAACACACAATTATTCATTCTAATAATTTTTTTATTACAATTATTAAAAAAATCTACAATTAAAAAAAAACATATTTAACCCTTATAAAAATAATAAATTCTAAAAATTTAATTTTTAATTTATGTTTCTATTTATTTAATTTAAAAGATATTAGAAAATAAAAATAGAAAGGAAAAAATTACAGGAAAATTAAAATGTTATATGTTATATATATATATATATAATTAAATGAAAGAATGCGCATTTTTATTTTTACAGATATAAAAAGTTACGAGTAAATATTTATATTTACTCATAATATGGTAGGATGGGGCTTGATGCTAAAGAAAAATCATAATTTTTTAGAATCACGAATACTGAAAATTACATTATGTTAAGTTATAAAAAAATATTTATAAAATTATTTTAATACGGTTTTCTTATAAAATAAATTTTTAAATTTAAATCAACCTCACAAATTTAAATTTTAAAATGAAGTTTTTATCATTAATATATCATATTATAATTGGTCATTAAAAAGAAAACTCTATACTTAACTATTTTACAAAATTGAAATCGATTTGTAAACAAAATTAACATCCACTTATATATTTATAATTTAATCATATTTAGTCAATATAATATAACATTTCTAACCATTTTTATTTATAAAAATATTTAATTTATTATCAAATTGTTTAGTAAGGATAACATTATTTTTCTAATAAATTTTTTATTTTAATTCTAATAATTGGGTTTGACCATCCTGAATTGATTCAAATTTATTGATTTTGAATCAATTATTTAACTATTTAACAATAATAGAAACTAATTTAAAAATCAAAAATTATTTTTAGTTTCTAAAATGTCTCTAAATTAGACATTATAGCAACAAATTATTTTTTGTTTTTAAAATTGGTTTCTATTTTATAATTTTATTGTAGTGTTAGGATTATATTGACCTCCACTAAATAATACATTAAAATCATTTTTTCTTGTAATGAGTTATTAAAATCATTTTTTCTTGTATTGAGTGAAAATGTTTGTTTAGCAGAGAATATGCTATTAACGTTAAACAAGTTTTTGAAAGGAAAAAAATAGACATTAATTAAAAAAGTTTTGCTAAACATAAATATAATATTTATATAAAATTCTGTTTATAGAGTAATTAAAAATATACTAGATATAGTTTTAGAAGTAATTAAACTTAAGAATCTTATTATGTATGATAATGTATAGAATGTAATTTTTTTAATGGTGCTGTCATCATTAAGTTGTTTATTTATTCCTTTCCTTCCATTAATTCTTTTAAAGTAAACCATTGGTTAATATTTATCAGCTTCATTTGATGTTACCTTTATTAGAAACAAATTATTGAAAGAAGTTTTTATTAAAATAGTATTTGATAAGTATTGGTGCAAAAGTTTCTTGAACTGCATTAATTAAGTTCGTTATGTATACATCAAGACCTAGTAGAACCAAATTTTTTTTTATATCCAGTCAAATATTTTATACATTCACAATTCAATCAATTCCATTCATATTTAAAAAAAAACAAAAAACAAATGAATTGAATGGATTAAATTTTGTGATTAATGATCGAATGGTTCATTTTTCTTCCCTTCAATCTATTACATGTAATTATTAAATCATTAAAAATTGATATATACTTGTTCTTTTATTTTGCTATGAAAGTTTCTTTCTACTTCTTCTTATTCGTGTTATCCATCATTACTTGACTCACCAACGATAATATTATAAATTGAATTAACATATTTTCAATTTAATGGATCATAAGTATGAATCAAGTAATAAATTATTATTTTTTAATTGATTATAATTGAAGTAAAAACTTATACTAGTATAGTTCAATTTACACCCTTTAAATTAACAAACCGACAAGAGTACTTTTTAAATAATGTTTTTTACCTTCAAATATTCTGACTTAATTTTTTTTCTTGCTATTTTGATATAATTTTTTCTATTACTTCACATTCTATTGCTTAAGTATAAATAATTATTGAAAGGGAATAATCGGGCCCTAATGGAGTTATGCAACTGACCCGGATCAGATCACGTGAGAGTTTTCTTTTTAGGTACATTTATTCAACATTTTAGTGTATGAATCGAATTATAGATAAAACTAATGACAAAAGGAGGTGGAGTTGTACGTGGATAGTGGTGGAAAATATGGGAAAAAAGGAATCAAATTATCTTTAAGAATGACAGAGTAGATTGTGTCGAGATTTTCACGTTGAGACAACTCAAGGCGTGGACATGGATATCTAGTCAAGAATATTCAGTTGCTATTACATACTCCAATGGTGTATGGATCCTAAGAAATGTTTGAGATCTCTCAGTAAGTAGAGGAGAAAGGAAATGTGAAATAGATGACAAAAGGACAGTTTGAGATTATGAGATATTGTTTCAGGTAGGTTGCAATTTTTTGGGTAATGTTTATTTATAAGGGTGTTCGCTTAACCGGAGCAGGAGTGACACTTAACGAATGAACCAATTAAGTATATGGTCTAATAAACTGTTTGGGCTGGTATTATTAACTTTATCTCTTTAGTAGAGATTTTTTTTTTTTTTTTTGTTTTGCAGGAAGGAAAACACAAGCCACATGATGGAAGGAAAGTATAGATAATATTGACTCAAATGTATATTTGTATTTTGTACGAATGATTAACATAAATGAGGGTAAACTGGGCTTAATAAACTATGAATAATGTAATAGAAAGACAACATAAATAGAAAATTATGTGATAGGTATAATAGAGACTTTATCAAAAGATTTTAGTTGGGGTGTTGTTAGGGGATGAGGCCCTGGTAAAGAACTTTTTAATGTAAAAGGTTGAGACACCTAAAGTGTCTCAATTATTTAATTTATTCATTGCTGAGAAAAAAAAGAGAGATAAAACTAATGAATAAAGTTAACATTAATGAAGAATATAATTGTAACACTAAATTAAAATTCACATGCTAATGACACTTAAGTTGAGAAGTTAACAAGAGAATAATGAATGAAGAAACAAATTACGAGTATATCAGGAATATCAAGGTGTTAATAATTTTTGTCAGTCTTAACTTTTGGTTAACACTAAAACCATATTAAGTCTTATCATATAGTTGTAAATGAATAATATATTATAAATATAATAAAAAGTTGAGTAGAAAGTATTTTCTATAGATGGATAATTAGTTTAAATTGATATATATTTTTGAAGAAATAAATTTTTGATTTATTGAAGTATAACTTAGTGACGATGATCGAGATTGATATAACTTAGTGAGATGTCACTTATTAAGATATTTTTTAGTAATATTTTTCTTCAAACTTAAGTAACAATGCCAATATCCTATCATTTATAAGAATCATTTGTGAGGTAATAACAAATGTTCTTAATGAGAGGTTTGCATGGATACCAAAATGACAATATTGTTAAGTTGCCAATATTTTGTTTCTCCTGACATAAAATATTATCTCCCTTGAAGAAGGTGAATAGGCCCAAAATGTTTAGAGGTGTAGGTGTATTGTTTCATTCAAAACGCATTCATAATTGCATAGAAATAATTTGTTGCCATGTTTGAAGCATTTTCTTCCACTAGTAGTTTCATTTTCTTGTCTTATGGTGGTCTTTTCTTGGTTCACAACAAGATCTTTGACATTGAAGATGAGTTCACTTTTTAAAATATCCAAAATAATTCGTTCTCTCATGACAATGCATAGAGTTTTTGAAAAGGTTTGCATAACTGTTGATATTTCAGTTGGGATAGATACCATGACTCCTCCTTTATTTTGTTCAACATGTGACAAAGGTGAATCTTTTCTGTACCGATATGACCGACCAACATGTATAACCATTAACGCTCAACTCAAGATTAGTGAAGCTAAACTATCATTAAGAATTAGGTAATGCAATCTTAAGTGTGATTCATTCCACTAATCAGACCCAATAAGGTAAGTCCATTAAAATAATATAAATAGCACACTTTCCAAGGAGAAATGTACGTCATTTATTACTGTGCACCTACTTGAGTGCCGATCACCCGCTTTACTGACTTGAGCATCGGAGTATCTTCTGCAGGTACCCCCATTCGGTACTCACCCGAGACCGAGAGCCAAAGAAGAGACACGAAGGCGAGAAAGATCCCAACCAAACACCTAACAACCTGACCGACCGAAAGAGAAAGACAAAGACTTCAATAGTTTTTTAGATCACATCCCTAGTAAGAACATTTTCAATGTTGTGCAATGTGAATATGAAACAATTGTTGTAGAAAAATGTCATTTGAGGAGAGAATGTCCCTTCTGTATTTTTTAGAATAATGTTTTATTAGCCTACTCCAAGGACAGTTAAAAAAAAATGAGCAATGAAGAGCTTCAAAAGTGAAAAAAAGAAAACAAGGAAAGCATGACTACTTGGAGTAAGGAAAGCACGTATCCAATGCTTTATAATTTTCAGCACATTAGATAAGGAAATTTGAATTTTCCTCATAATTTTTTTCAAGGTTTTGAAAGACTAACTTTAATTTTCTATGTATTTACATTTTCATTTGAGTATGATTCCTCCTACGAATAACCACACTACCATACTTCTTCTATCTAAAAAATACTTTTTGAGATATCAAAATTTTGATACTTTTGAGTATGAAAGAATTTCTTGAAGTCTTATCTTGATTTTTAGAAGTCAAATGGTGATTCTTCACTTGAAGTTTATCTTAGAAAAACGTGAAATTATCTTTTTTTTTCTATATGTGGTACACCATTCTCCATATCTGGAGTGTTTTCATCTTTTTTTTTCTTCTTGAGTTTACAATTTTCGCACATCTCTATCTCTTATACCATGTTTGTTTCCCACTAGTGATTCACATAAGGCAAAGAAGGACATGAAAATTACAGATTTCAAGAAATAAAAAACAAAAAACGAGGTAATATCAATTTGGATTTTTTTCTTCACAATCATGCGAAGATTTACTGTTAAAAAAAATATATGTTTATATATAAATTGTTAAAACAAATATCTAACAAACGGTTAAATATATATATATATATATATATATATATATAAAAAATATATATTTTATAATTATTATATAAAATAAATATTATATTTTTATATTATTAATTATTAATTATTCATATTTATATTTATATTATAATAAATAAATATAATTAATTATATAATATAATATAAATAATAATTATTTTTCCACAATCATCACATCATTCACAAATTTTAATAAATTTTTCTTACAAATCCACTCTAATATATTTTTATCCAAATAACCTCACTTTCTTACACTTTTCTTTTAAAATCCAGTTCCTCAAATCCTTTTCCCAATCCAAACAAACCTTTATTCTTTATTAACTACAAGAAAAATATGAAATAGATATCAATTTTAGAAAAAAAAAAAATTAGTTGTTATAGTAACTAAATTAAATATCATTCTATAAACTAAAAAAAAATTGGTTTCTAAATTTGTATCTAATTAGCAACCGATGTTTTAACTACCAATTATTTAGTTTCTAAATTTGGTAGCAAAAACCTTGATTATTAATTAGATACCAATTTATAAACCATTTAACAATAATAGAAACTAATTTAGAAACCAAAAATTTTTTAGTCTCTAAAATATCTCTAATTTAGTAACTATAACAACTAATTATTTTTTGTCACTAAAAATTAGTTTTTATTTTATGATTTTCTTATAGTAATTGTTTTATTTGTGCTCGTGTTTTATTTCATAGATGCAATTGCTATTGTTCATGCGTACTTAATCTTACAGATTAAATGTCCAGTGATGAACATCTTTGTGTTCCTTTTTCTTTGTTGAATTATAAAGTTCTTAGCATAATTCACACCTAAAAACATAATTATGAGTTCTTCTTCAAAATTGTAGATGCCTTGTTTCCTTTTACCAATTTCAAATGTTATATATTAATCATTTGGAACATTATTGTGAGTCAACTCCGCCTAAACATTTATTTTCCTTATTCTAGTTGGGTTCTAAATCCTTTAGTTTGTATGAGACTGTTTCATTGATTCTGGTTAGAGTTGGTCTGGGTGCTGGTGTGTTGGGTTGGTAGACGCGTTTTTAAGTGTTTGATGTCTTGTTTTTTTTATAAGGGTTGGACCACCCCTGAAGTGATTCCTATTTATTTATTTTTTATTGCTGATAGAAAAAAAAAACTCCGCCTAAACAATTGGCTTTCATAAGAGGGATTTCTTTTATGATGTCGAATATGTTAATATTTTCTCAAATTATAACACTTCTTTCAAAAAATCTAAACACATATTCATCAAAGTCTAAGTGTTCAAAAATTGTTGGAGATCCCACGTCGACTAGAGATAAAGACCTTTCATTGTATATAAGTGGGTGCAAACCTCACCCTATGAGCCGATTTTATGTGGTTGAGTTAGGCTTAAAGTCCACTTCGTAATATGGTATCAGAGTCATTTCGAGTCTATCCTAGCGAATGTTTGTGTTGGACCTATCGTGTCACTCGCTATCGGACCACCCAAAATATATAGTCCAGTCCCACGCACGAGTTGACAGTCTCGGGAGGGGAGTGTGTTGGAGATCCCTCTTTATTATTGGAAAAAGAATCTGAAAAATTAAAATTATAAGTACTCCATAACGATGTTAATTAAAAATTAGGAAGTGATTATAATCATATTCTCTGTTTAATATTTATCTCTAAGTACTTAATTTCTAAAAACAACACAGAATAAACACCAAATAAAAAATATCCCGTGTAAGAGTGAATAATCACCACAAAAATACATATACAAATATAAAAATATTAGTCATTAAACTTACTCTTATTGATATAATTTGCGTCTAATAAATTAATCTACTAAGAGTTTTATGCTTTCATAAAGTACAATGTAATGAATACAGAGTAAAATTTCATCATAACATTTATTATGATAAACTCAACTATCAACTATAGTAATTCATATAACTAACATCATGTAATAGGTAAACCATTGAATAATCAGCACTCAAATATATATAGAAAAGATTGAGTTTCTGGAGATCATGAATATACCACTTCTTCATACCATTTATGCCTTAAACTTGAAGGAGAAGAAACGGTTTCATTCCATATTTGCATGCTGAATAATGAATGATGTTTTTGGTATATGAAAAGAAAAAAATTCTAGTATACAATAAAGAAATCGGCTTTGAAACATCTCATTAATTTTTGCTCTTGTGAATACATTAATTCTTGCTTATGCACGTACACATTTTTCTCAAAGGATTTCTAGAAAATGTTCATACATTAGGTATTTGAAAATATAGCACTAAAACGCATTTATGAATAATAAATCACATATAATAATTTAGTTTGAAAATAAAATTGAGAGAAGCCTTTATAAAAAAGATTATAAAAAATAATAATAAGTTAAAGGGGACACTTTAGAAAAATCCCAACCATTATACCATAACCACGATAACCTTTATAAGATTTTGAAACAAAGAAGAAGAAGAAGAAGCATAAATAAAGTGAGAAATTATAATAATTTACAAAGATGGGGCCTTCGATTTCTATACACTTGCCCAGAAGACAGGGAATCCATGGAATGGATATGTGTGAGGGATGTCTTTATCTGAATGGACATAATATATGTATTTTTATATAATACCTGTGAGTTTCATTCCTTTTCTCTGCCCTACCTACAAATCAAATTGCAGATCTTGCTAATCCATAAATTACACTAATTAATTTCTATAAAATACTACCACCACATGTACAGATATCAATTAAGAAATAAGTTCAAACAAGTTATTATTATTAAGACCAACCCCATATAATTGATATGTGTGATAACATCTTATATATTATAATTTAATCACAATTTCAAACACTATTATATTAAATAAATAAACAAGATAAATATTTGGAAATGATTAACATACCTTACACTATACCATTAGTCCTTTAGATTTTCTCTCTTGTCATTTATATGCTCTAAAACTTATATATACTTATATTGATGAATTGGTCAATTAGTCCGAGCATAACTAATTGGTCAATTAGTTCGATCATATATGTTAATTATTTTTATTTATATATATATATTTTAGTGTGATGTATATCTAATGATTATAATATTTTCTGAGCATGCATTTTTATTTGAAATGAGTGAAATTATTCAGTGTGTCTCTCTGGTATATATATATATATATATATATATATATATATATATATATATATTGTAGCAATGAAATTATTAATTATCACATGGGGTTTGAATGTGTGTGAACGTGGGGTACTGAGTAACTCATAGGATACTGAAATGAGGATGAGGAAACAAATAATATATAGATTGGAAGGGAAATTCCGAATGCAAGATGCCAAAAGCAGTTGAGTTGTCTCATATTTTTATAACATCACACATTACGTTTTCCCCAAATTATTATAAATTCAATTATTATGCTCATTTCCTTTCTTTAATTCCATCAAAAAATCAAACACATCCTCTTGGCCCCCACACCTTCTACTACACTCTATTATCTAATTAATCTATCTAATTCATTACTAATTCTTCCTTTGATTGCTATTCTTCACCTAATTCTCTTCCTCACCAATTCCACTACCTACCCCATGCCTCAACATCATGCTGCTGCAATCTTAATCACTTCCTACTTCAAACCTTCTTTTTCTGCTGCAACTTTTTTTTACTATCATTCATGATACTTGATTGTTGCATGAATTCTTGAGAGTTGAAACTCTGAACCTTCCTTTAATTTATTGATTAAGTTGTGTATGTGCACGCCAAAAAAAAAATGGAGGAGATGAAATTGGAGTGCTCCATCCTTAACCATTAACTACCATATTTAAATGGTGAGACCAAATGAGGTAATGGCTTAGAAATCTAATTAACGCTGGCTGTTGGATATGACGCCCCAAAGGGATTTTGCCAATCTAAGCACTATTTTTTAACAGGCTACAACTATATGTGATCTTATTCTTCTTCCAATATGCTGATGGATTCAAAAAGGAGCATCAATAACGTAGGATGGTCCTCCTATTATGTAAGTACATAATTAAATAGGTAGGAGACGTAAAGGTTCAGACCTTCATCTTCACCATCACCCTCTCCTCATCTAACCCTTTGAAGTGAAAGTCAACTAGTCTAGGCTTATATGAACCATCATGATGCGTGTATACAGACTCTAAACAACCATTTGCACAAGAAAATGAGCATGGTTTCTGATTCAGTCGGTGCCCTCTATATGGAATAGTAATCCTCATATTAACCTCAGTAGTTGTGGTTTAGTTGAGGTGGAAATAGAAAAGGCTAATATTGTTACTTGTGATGGCAATATTTGTTCCCACACGAGACATGTAGGGTTGTTGGAAATAGACAGAAGAAGTTATGACGAGGAATCGGAAAAATATATAATTTTCAAAGCTCTCAGTAATCTTTAATATCGTGGACTACATATGGTATAGAGCAGGAGCATGGCCAATATTACATATATAACCTGCAGATTATTGGCTTCCTTAAATAGTTATTGTTCATCTAAAGTAGAAAAAAGAGTAATAAATAGAGGGGTTGTGCAACTGTGTATGCATGTGCTTGTAATGCATTTTGGTACGACACATTTCTAGATGCCTTTCTCTCTTCTTTTTTTTGTTCCCAGAAAAGTTGAAGGTGTCATAATTATTAGATGCAGTGTAATTCGAAATAGGGTATCTATTTACTTTGAATTGGATGAATTGCAAGAATTTTATCCAACAAAAGAAAGAGATTGTTAAATGATTGTCTTGGCTCGGTCATCATCAAGTAATTATCTCATTAATTATGCTAGTGTGACTGTAAGGTGAGGTGTCTCTGTCACTCAAGTAATCCTCAGATCTGCCCTTAAGTTTGCGTTTGGTTAGGAATATTACTTGTACAATTTTTTTGTTTCCCGATATAATTATTAAGTTATCACCTATTGTTCCACAAGTTTATTATTTAGCCAAAAATACCAATACGTTAATATCTCATCTTCTAACTAATCTGTGGCACACCTTCTTCTGATAGATTGCTTATTAACAAAAGGATGGCTATATTCATTCAATCGGTTCAAATTTTGAAGAGAAAAAGCAACCAATAACATAAAGAAGTGGATCAGTTTCAAATTTATTCAATGGAAAATTAATTGAAGTTCATGCAGTTGGACATGTACTGTAAAAAGTATTAAAAATATGTTTCTGCACTAGAACAAGTCAAGTACTTGCATCATATGTAGTTTTTTAACATTAATTCTGAACTTAATTAGTAATTCAGTGAATAATAACTTAATGGTTTAACATTTCACCGATAAACCTTATTAGTCAGCGGCAAATTTCTTTAAAAAGGGAGTGGAATGGTTGAGCCCTTTTCTGTGCAGAAATCATTTAGTTGATAAATGAAGAGCAAACACAAGTACAGTAATTACTCAGCAGTGTTTTGTTTCTTTCAACAAGTTTCTTTACAAAATTAAGTCATAATAAGCAATGAACATATCTAAAAAAATGTAATCATATGGCCTTGTTAGTTCTGTTTAGGTGCTAAAAATCTTTATCCATTCCTAAACATGAATTCACTTATTCGGAGGAGAATTTTGCTGTGGGGTCCTTTTCTGTAGAACACACAACAGTTGACGTTTGTTCACAGAACAAAACATGATTTATTGTGAAAGAAACAAGTCTAACAGCTTTTGAAACGGGGAAAAGAGGAAATAACAGAGTTCATCTCACCAAACTTTGGTGATCACATCACGAATACTGGTGCGAGCAACAAGCTAGGCCAGCCAGCATAGCAAGCCTAAGCTTTATGAGGTAACATCGTCGTCGTGATGACAAAACAATACGATCACATTCCCAGACATGTTTCGTGGTATCTTAACGTAAATGTACGCGTATACACGTACATACGTACGTCAACTTCAACCTTCAACAAGTAACAACATCCCTCTAGTGTAGTAGTCTAGTCTTAGCCATAAACCCTTCTCATGAAACATAATGCACAAGTTTTCATCACTCGCACTTTTTGGAATTGGACGGTGCATCAAGGGTCCCCCACGGTCTAATCTTGGGGTCCCACATCGTTTGTCTGACAAAGACAGAGGTATCACGGACGGTCCTATCACCTTGCATTGGGAAAAGAGAACCCTTCCCAGTGGACCCCACATATGAACTTAATATCTTGATAAAAAAAATTAATAATATCATATGCAAATAAACATTTTTTTCTTATCTCTCTAATACCATGCTACATTCTTCTCATCAGTGTCTGTGAATGTGAATGGATCTCTGACCCTGAAGTCTGATCTGATTTAATCTCTCGCATGCTAAAAAAGAATGGTCTTCAGGGCTGTAATTATGGCTTAATCATTCCACACCTGATAAAGCATCTAATAAAGGTAAAACACTTTTTTCTGAGACTCTTCGCTGGTTCTCAAGAACCGCAGCATTATTTTTTTAACCTTGATTTCCTATATCTACTGCAAGCACAACAACACAAGCAGTCAAAGACACAACCCTCGCAACTATATCTATTAGTCTACTGCTACTAGTAGTGGTTGTAGTTGTTGTACTATTTACCTCTCGAGATGTTCATCAGAATATATATAGTATAATTTTATTCATTTCAACGAAAAGCTAATAGTACTTACTTACTTGGAATGCCTTTTCAAAAATATTTTCGGCTTTTAAAGCAAACAATTGATGTTTGTGCTCAAATATATGTGTGCCACAGCGCTACAAAGACACAACCCTCCTACTTCTTCATATTCAAATTTCTGGTTTACTAGGCAAAAAGGCAAAAGAAACCTCCCTCAAACACAAGACACAAAACGATTGTGCGTGTGGTTTCTGTCTGTTTTTGTGTGTCTCTGTGTGTGACTGTGAAAGAGAGAGGTAGTGATAGAGAGAGAGAGCGTGTATGTAATGTCCGTGTGGTGGCCCATCTAAACATATGGCTCACCACCGTCTTTGAGGATACAAGTAAATAAGATGAGAAATAGACTACCCTCAAGACCAAAGACAGCAAGAGAGAGAGAGAGAGAGAGTGAGACTGAGAGATAAGGTAGAGGTGGAGTGTTATCTACAACCATCTTATGGTTTATATGGGCTTTTGGTTTTATCTTCAAACAAACGAAATCAAACAAACGAGAAACCAGATCACCACCAGTTGGAAGTTCATGCTTTGCATTAGTATATAGTTTCTTTTTCAGGTTTTAAATATTTTTGGTTTGATTCAAGTTTTCGTTTATGGCCTTTTCTTGTCTTTTGGCAGAACGATATATATAAAGCCATCCACTCTCTTTAAAGAATTTGGGTACCCTCCAAAAGAATTTATGTTCTTTTCTTGGCTTTAGCTACTCCAAAACCATTGTTTTCTTCTTTGTACTGTCTGAAACCTTTGAAACTTCGCTATTTGCTTCTGCTCACTGCTTAGCCACCCAATCCAATATAGCCCAAATCCCCATTTTCCCCTTTTTCTAATATGCAAATGATGCCCGGTGACCCCTTTTCCCTATCCACTTCCATCGGAGGCTTCACTCAAGAGCAAAATACAAACCCTAACCCTAAACCTAACCCCCCTCCCAAGAAGAAGAGAAACCTTCCAGGAACACCAGGTCTTTACCATCATCTTCATCTTCATCTTCCTTCATTAATCAAAGCACTTCAAATAACGTCATGATAAACTTTTATGTTGTTAGCTTATCTTTTTCTTCAAAAAATTCATATTACAGATCCAGATGCCGAGGTCATTGCTCTCTCGCCGAAGACCCTCATGGCCACGAACCGATTCATATGCGAGATATGCAATAAAGGGTTCCAGAGAGACCAAAACCTTCAGCTTCACCGAAGGGGTCACAACCTTCCATGGAAGCTACGACAGAGGTCCAACAAAGAGGTAAGGAAGAAAGTTTATATCTGCCCCGAACAATCCTGCGTCCACCACGACCCTGCAAGAGCACTCGGCGACCTCACTGGCATCAAAAAGCACTTCAGCAGAAAGCACGGCGAGAAGAAGTGGAAGTGTGAAAAATGCTCCAAGAAATACGCAGTCCAATCAGATTGGAAAGCCCACGCCAAAACCTGTGGCACTAGAGAATACAAATGCGACTGTGGCACCCTCTTCTCCAGGTAATTTAATTAATATATATGTTGCTGTTATAATTGTAAATGTGT
Organism: Phaseolus vulgaris; assembly: GCF_051622355.1. Taxonomy (NCBI): domain Eukaryota; kingdom Viridiplantae; phylum Streptophyta; class Magnoliopsida; order Fabales; family Fabaceae; genus Phaseolus; species Phaseolus vulgaris. The sequence goes on along the minus strand of NC_143504.1, from coordinate 54,050,096 downwards.
CTAAGTGAAATAAATGCGTGCTTATAATTGTGTAGTACTATATTTATGTAACAAGTCCGATGTTTTTTCATTGGTGCGTAGAGTTTCAAATTTAATGCTTCCTAAATTTATGTATATTTTGGAGGATGATAAGACGAGGTAATTAATGGGGTTCCAATGGATTTTGAACAGGAAGGACAGCTTCATTACCCACAGAGCATTTTGCGATGCCTTGGCAGAAGAGAGTGCGAGACTCACCTCAGTTACGTCAACAAATCTAAATTTCAAGAGTGAAGAGGGTGGTAATGTGATGAACTCGCAGCCTGGTTTGGGAGGGCATGGACTAATTGCAGCACAAGGTCTTCAAAATGTTTCTGGCATTCCACAATTTGGTTCACATGGTTTTCGCTTGGATTTTAATGGAATGGAACAGCCAAGGCCTAGCTTGTCACTGTGGTTGAACCAGGGGAATCCCCAGATAAATAATAGTAATGTTAACAGCAACAATAATGGTCCCGATGTGGGGCCCAATTACATGTCGTCATGCTCTTCTTCAGGTTTGCCTGATATTGTGCAAATGGCTCAGGCTAATGCTTTGATGGGTTCTACATCGATGGTGTCTAATTTTGGAGTGCCTGCGGGTTCGAATTCCTCCAGTGCAAATCTTTCTCTGTCGTCACTTCCCACTGGTAAAAGAGGGGAAGCAGGAGGAACTGTAGTGGACTTGGCGTCTATTTATAACTCTGAGGGTCCAAACAAGAATTCAAAGCCTGCTTCACCTATGTCAGCCACTGCTCTTCTTCAGAAAGCAGCGCAGATGGGATCCACCAGAAGCACCAACCCTTCCATTTTCAGTGGTAGTTTTGGAGTGATGAACTCACCTTCCTCACAAACTACCAGTCTCAATAATAACAACAACGGGGGTGCAGCCATGATGCTGGGAAGTAATACCACTGCTGCAACTGATTTTACCTCATTGACGCATTCATCAAACAGTTTTGACCAACTCGTGATGCAAACCAATGCGCAGTTGCAAAGTGAACCTGTGAAGCTGAAGCTTCGTTCAAGCGCCGCGGAGCACAATTTGACAAGGGATTTTCTTGGAGTCAGCGGAGGAGGAGGAGGAGGTGGTGGTGGACCTCAGTTCCTACCCCAAGAACTTGCAAAGTTTGCTTCCTTAGGGTCGCCTATGGGGTTGAGCCATTTCACAAGTAACCAATGAACTCGTCTCGTTTCTGAGCCTGTAAGATAACATCAAACATGAAGGTTTGATGGGAGGTTGATTGAGCTTTTGGGGTACCACTGTGAGAGATTGATCGTGATGTAGTGTGTGGGGACCCACTTCTTGAACGAAAATAGAATATCGAATGCCACGAGTCATGCATGTTCTCCCTATTGTTATATTGTTGTTTTATTATCTTCTATCTTAAACCATGTTATCGTTTTTGGCTTCTCTTCCTCGAGAGAAACGAAGGGAGGCATAAAATAATGAAAGAAATTCTTAGTGAAACGCAGAAAACTAGCAGTTACGTATCACTGTTGTTGTTGACCGTCAAAATAAGGTTCCTTACCAACATCTGATAATTGCAAACTAGAAGAAAGAAAAATAAGAAGGAAAGATGATGAAATATGATAACATTTTGATTCCTTTGGGTACTGTGAACTTGACAATATTTAAATTTTAACAAGAACAATAATAATTGAGTCTCATCTCATCTTGAGGAAGCTTTTGGTAGATATGAAGTGCAGCCAACACAGTACTTGTTACGTAGCGAGAATCTAGGTTGCAGAGTAGCTTTTTAGTAGACCCTGATAACTATGACAAAGTGAAATGCAGGGTTAAACAGTGAAATTTGCTGTGGTGGTGTTAGGATTTGTGCAGTGGAAGTTGGTTGGCAAGGGTAAAAATATAAGTAGTAGAGTGTGTGGTGGTGGTGATTAGAATGAAAGGTGAATGGTCAAAGTTGTTTGACTAGCAATGTATATGGAATATGGATTGACATTTCATTGCTTGACAGATCGTGGTTGCTGTACAGTAACTGTAAAGTAGGTCCTTGACTGCTTCCAATTTGGATCTGTGTCCCAAAACGATGCAATCTTGGTTTGTGCAAAACCAAGAATTTTTCATGCTTTACTCAACCCTAATGTCTTCTCTAGTATTACACTCCCCGGCATCACTAACGGAGTAATAAATTTTCTTGTCTCTGTCCCCAAACACACTCTCTTCACTCCATTCTTAATTGCTGCTCTACAACACAACTAATCATTTATTACAAACAAAATAATCTACTTTATTTTAATTAATTCTATTGTAACTTTCATTTCTCCTCTAAAAATATTTAAAAATTCAACAAGTAATTCTTCCATAATTTAAATATATTTTTTTACACTGTAATACGAAATTAGTTTTTATTGTAATTTAAACTTTACATCCTACATTACTAGCAAAACTCATTAAATAAAAAATAATTAATTATTATATTAACTAAATTAGATATTATTTAAGAAATTAAAAAAAATTATTATTAATAAATAGTTTTTAAATTGGTATCTAATTCGATACCAAAATTTTAGTTACCAATTTTAGAATTTAAATTAGAAGAACATATTCCAATCACTTTCATATTATAAACACTTTGATAATCTAAAATTTAGACCAATAACAAAAACCGATTTTTAATTTCGTGTTTAATATATATTAAAAAAATAAAAACGTATTTAACCTTAGTTATATTAGTTACGCTATTATAATTTAAGAGAATTTTATTTATATCAATAAGATATTATACATATGAGATATATTATCAATACATTAATGAATAAGTGATTGTCACATTAATAAAGTCTTTTTTCATAAATTTAAATAAAAAATAGTAATCAATACTAAAAGAAGAGTTTATTATTCCTTATAATTGAGAAAAGAAAAGATGAAACCAAATAGAATATAATGAGATGCGTTTTATTTTGCTAAATTATTATATTTTCTTTTGATTTGGATGTACGCAATTGGTTTGTTTTTTCATTATAAAAATATTCAAACAATTAAATGATAACTTATTTTCATTAAGAAAAGTGCTAGCAATACATTCTATACACACCTTTATTATCGATTAAAAAATATTGAATAAGATAAGAGACTTATAAAATGTAATCTTTTTTAATAAAGTTTAAGAATGCATGTGTTGTAGTGTGTTGGGTGCATTTTTACTTTGTCTGTGGAAGTATATTATGATTTTATCACAAAGGAAGGGACATGGAGGAATTTATGGTAGGTATGCATAAATAAAAGGAACAAAGAAAAAGAAAGAAAGAAAGACAGAAAAAAAAAAAGAAAGTGAGATGAATTTTTAGGGAACGTTTATGTCGTGGATTAAATTACATGTGATTCATATTCTTAGAAACATTATTATTGGGATACTATTTTCCATCAAAGATGTTCAATAAATATTTTTAATTTTTAAATATTTTTTAATTGTACTTTATTTTAAAAGTTAATAATTAAAAAGACAGATTCACCCAAGTTTGATTGTGACCAGTTTCACCCTAGTTACAAGTTACCACAGAAAGAAAACCCAAATTCTAAAGACATATTTATTGGTATTTACATTCATTTATGAACCTCAAAATTTTCAAGCACACCTCAAACCTTCCAAAACTCAAGTTGCATTTAAACGCAGCGTACATAGTCTATGACTAGCCATTGTTTTTCTGGGTTTGGACTCGTGTTTTCCTGTAGCTATGTCCACGTTTCGTAAAAGTAACAGTAAATAGTTTTTTTTCTTTTTTAAATTTTACCTTAATCTTTGAAACTCTAACCAAACAGGATAAGATGTTTGGGACGCCAACGTGGATCGTAAGAACCACAAAATCATAGCCATCTGAACGATATTTCCACTCACAACGAAGCCACAGAGAAAAAGAAAACCTCGGAAACAAATGTTTTCGGTTCTATTTTTTGAGACAATTTCTTTAGGGATATTGGTCCTCAGATTTTTTTTGGTAAGAGATTGCATGCATGATTGATGTAACTTAGTTTTTCTAAAAGTAATTGATGAAGGTATTTAATTGATTATATTTAGTGAAACTTTTTCTTGTTTTTCCTTTAATAATTGTTTTCTTTCACAATAAATTCATTTCAATCTTTTTTTATAAAGAACCTATGTTAACATTATTTACTAGAATAGACATATTCTAGTTCTAGTAAATATCTGACACAAATATCAAAGTAAAAAAGTTTAAATATATTTTTTGTTATTGTATTATAAAATGAAAATATTTTTTGTTTATGTTTAAATTTTAGATTTTTCAAATGTTTGTAATATAAAGAAATGATTAGCATATGTGTCATTTTGTATTTTATAGGTTGAATTGATTCAGTTTGAGTTTTCAATCCATTGAAAATACTTATACTAAAATCATTCTGTAAATAAAATAATAACAAATTTTAAAAAAAAACTAACAATATTTTAAAAAAAATAACCATCATTCTATATGTAAAATAATTCATTCCAATCATTTTGGTACTGTAAATCATTTTTATGTATATATATGAACGAACTAAAATTTGAATTAGAAAAAAATTAATTTTATTATATTATAAAGATGAAAAATATATTTAACTCATAAAAAAAATAGTTAAAATTTGTTTTTTTTTAAGTCAAATTTTTAATTGTGAACGGTGTTATCAAAAGTCCATTCAGAATTCAGTTCTTGATAAAAGTGGAGAGTAAAGATAACTTTAGAGATATATAGTTTAAAATTGTTGGAGCTAATTTTATTAAAAAGGGTTAAGTTGAGTTAAAAAGAAGTGGGAAAGATTGTCCAATGAAGAATTGGTTGTGTTAATATATAGTGAGTGTAGGCCTTAGGTAGGTAGGGCACAGCAAAAGGATTCTTGAAAATACACAAAAAAGAGAGATAATATGACCTTAAATAAAAGGCAGTTCCCTAACAAGATTTCCCCTTTTTATTGGTATTTGTCATTACCAGCTTTTTTAGACCTCCCTCGGCCCTACCAATCTCTTTCTTTTTCAACTTTTTAGCAACTTTCTTTCCTAACATTTATGCTTTCATGCCCTCTTTTTTCTTTGTTTTATAGAGTCTAAGGTGTATTCACTTTATATTCTACAACCTACACCATACCATTTTGTATTCTCTCTATGCTTTGCTTTTCAAAATACAAACTATACTCTAACTAAAAGTTTAAGATCAAAACAGACCCAATTGCCTTTATGCTCTCATTTTATTCAAGAGGACTTTCTCACAAACAAAACTTATGGCTATTTCTTTTACCACATTCATATCTCAATTCCTAAACCTCTATGGGTGTGAGAAAAGTCTATTTTTTTATGGGTTGCAAATATTTAGGATTGTATAATCTAAAAATTTATAATATGGACTATGAATCCAAAACTCAAAAATTAACTTTTATAATGAAAATATAAATAGATTATATAATCTAGAATATATTTATAAATTTAAAAATATATTTTTAATTATATAATATAAATCTAAAATATGTTTATAGTAGATTATTATAATACAATTTTCTATTATGAAATCTAAAAATTAAAAATGTATTTTAGATTAGATATGAAAAAATATTTTGTATTACATAATCTTGAAATATATTTTAAATTATGCAGTACAAAAATCTGGAAATACACTCCAAATTATGTAATATAAAATATATTGTTGAATTATGCAATTCAATAATCCATAATATATTTTAAATTTTTTAATTCATAATGTATTAATGTATTTTCAGATCAGAAAATTATGTTTCCAAATTCCAGAAGTCCAGAAATGTAAGGCACAGACACTTTAGACCTTTTCAAGTTCCCATGAAAGTACAAGAAGAAATCATGAGGGTACAAAAAGCAATTGTCATAACCTTGTTTTCCATTGGGCCAATTATATCAGGTGTTCCCAAATCTATTCCTTGAGTGGGCTTGGTTCAATTGTAATCCAAATATTAACCAACCACGAACTTCAACAAACGCATTTAGTAGGTCATGCTCTCATCTATTGATCTTCATAAGAGAATGAGTATTCTATATTTTTCTGATTTTGGGTTTGTAATTTCAGGATTCTTATTTCGTTAACTTTGAGTTAGTGTGTTTGATATATTATTGTTGAATTTTTTTATCCAAAAATATTAGGTATTCATATGTTAATTTTTGTTGAATTTTTTTTATCCAAAAATATTAGGTATTCATATGTTAATTTTTGTTGATAGAAAACTCAGTTATGATCCCTCGTCAATTCCTGTGGATTTGTGTTGATATGTTTTTATCAAGAGATCCCTTTAGCATCTCTTGATATTTTGAAAAAAATAAGTAATGTACTTTTTGTCATTGTAATAATAATAAAGCTTAATTATAGTTTTGAATCTTATATTTTATAAAATCTATAATTTTGGTTCTTAATTTCTCTTAGTTTTAGTTTTTAAATTTTTTAATTATCCATAATTTGGATTCCTGATTTTTTTAATTCATTAAATTTTAATTATTCTAAAAATTTTAACTTTTTATTTTGAAAATATATTAAATAATTGTCAAATCACATTTGTTAACAAGTTTTTACGTCAAAATAGACTTAAGAATGAATTGCTCACTTGTTAAGAATGGTACTAAGAAGAGTCATACATTTGACTATATTTGTGAAAAAAATGTATTGATTAAATTGAAAAATAATGATTAGCAAGTAAAGATATATAATTTTGTTCAAGAATGTGTACATTTTTTTTTAATTCTCTTCTACTTTTATTCTAGATGTAAATATGGAGAAATTCGTTACTTCTATACTAAGTTTAGTAAGGAAGAGATTGTTAAGAGATGTGTATTCTACACATGTTAAAGTTCAAAATTGAGAAATAATAAGAAAAGTTGTATTTTTTTAGTAACTTATTTTAATTAATAAGATTATCTTACATGCCCTTCAATAATTATATTTTAAATTCAGGGTAAAACATACTGATAGTCCATGAAAGAGTTAAACGATATTCATCACTTTAATTTAAAATTCAAAAAAATAATAATATTAACCTATGTTTAAAGAGTAAAATAAAAAAGGTGGGAATATTTAGATATCTACTTGTTATTTCTTTAGTTACAGGAATTGATACAAGTCCTACAGTAGCAATTAACCAAAATGGTGTTGTGGAGTGTATATGGTGGCCCTAATTGAGCATTGATTTGACTCTTGAGTGTTCTGAAAGATGATTGGTTACATTGACAAAAAAAAAACCATTGTCGTGTATCCCATTTTAGCCATAAAGCCTTTGGGGACGCAGCCAATGATGGAAGAAATAGAAGTGCCACTTCCACAAAACATGCGCACTCCCTCATAATGTGCCACCTAATTCTCACCTACTTTTCAACCATTTCACACATTGCCTATCATCAACTCATATTAAAATAATGTATTATCAGTTCATGAAAAGGACACTATCCCTTACAATCTACAGATGTTAAATATGACGAATCTGCTAATCTGGTTTGGTAAATCAACATGTTAGTTCCTGAAAATACTGTGTAATTTAGTTTTTGAAAAAACAAAAGTTTTGATTTAGTTCTCAAATATCTAAATATGTCTTACTTTATAACTTAACCACAAATTTGTCTATAAACTTCATAGTTTGACAATGTTAAATTTGTTCAAACACAAATTAGTGTCAAATTGGTTCTTAACATTGTATTAGTAACAACATGGTATAATCTCATATAATAAGATATATCATTGCTATTAGCATTAAACTCAAAGCCGTCATCAGTTTTATTTTAGTATTTGAATAGCCAATAATTATTATTTTTAATTATAGTTTTGAATGTCATTTATACTATGATTTAAATGTAAATTATAGTATAGGTTTTATGACAAAGAAAGTAGAATTTGAGAAGTCTATTGTAAGACTATTTAGAGAGATTGTATTTTTATTTGAAAAATAGCAATTAAATAAAATTTATATTCTCTATTCACAAATATCTTGCTCTGTTTTATTCCCTCAACACCAACAATTGGTTTTCTCACTTTTAAGAACCAAAATGAAAATTTACCTACATTTGGTTTGCCTTTTTGTTGTTGTCGTCAATGTAAAATTTACAACCACATTGCAGCAAAGAATGGCTTCGAATTCAGTAAAAGATGAGAGTATTTTTGCCACTTTCTGGTTCTCTGGAAAGTGTAAATCATATACTGTATATATGGCCAAAAGTTGAAATGTAAAACTTCAACCATTATTGTAGCATAAAATCAACCTTTCTTCAACTTGGCATCAAGCAATTCTCGTACAAGTATCGTTGTGTTTTTATGAGAGGGAGCAATGGATGCCAATCATGCCATACATGGTACATGATCATGGCATCAGAAAGGAAAACAAGAGTCAAGTGTGCCCAAACTTGTCTGTACAATATGCACATATATACAATCAGATACCTTTATGATGCCCGGTCAGCTTTCAGAGAATAGCTTAAACATATTTTTGGTCCTGAAAATACAACCTCTTTTGTTCCAAACTTAAACACTTTCATTTTTTATTTTAAAAAACATGTGCTTTTTATGTTTGATGCAACTTGTAAGGGACTAAAACGTATTGCTTGTATTAAATGTAAATAATGTAGGGACCAAAAATAATTAAAATTTAAATGGAGACTAAAATAGAAAAAGGTCATATTTTAGAGACCAAAATATATTTAAGCCAATATTCTGTCAACTCTGTTCAGGAGACTCTCCCAAATTGCTTTCAGATTGTTCAGAACCAATTTGAGTTTGATGAGCAACTCTAGATGATTGATCCGGTGGCACTGTCTCTTGGGAAACTTGCTGTTGATCTGATTGAGCAAGGGATCTCCTCCTCCACTTTAAAATCTCCATTAGAACAGAAGTTCCACACATTACAACTCCAAACCCAGTTAGTGTAGCTAGTAGGATAGCAAGAACAGCTTGCATATGAACCTGCCATCTCAAATGTATGAAAATACATGATATTAGAAATATTTTGAATGCGCAAATTTTAATTAGTGCTCTATCATTACAGTTGAAGGCTAACATGTTGAAATCCTCAACCATGCTAATTTTAAATTCAATTGACTAATCAGCATTTAGCTCACTGATCATGGCTCTACATGCCTCTAACAAATTTTGCTGACTACAATTCATTTTTATAACCTGATTTTTATTTGAATGCAAATAGGCCTTGAGAACGTCCAAGGCAAGAGGAGTTGAAAATGGGGTTAAATAGAGTACTTAGCTGCACTGAGAAAGACTTATGACTTAACTATATTGTACATTATACACTAATTCAAAGTTTAGCGTATAGGCAACTATTTTTTCAATTTTTCTCTTAATGAAAGCACAGGTTGTCATCATGATTGAGGAAAACTCAACTGAAAGACTACTTTATTTGGTGAGACGGCCTTAGGGCTTAATAACTATATCGAACTCTTTATTCTACTCAAAATAGGACTTATAATACTTGGTCTCAAAGTGAACAGTTATTTCCCAAAAATGACAAAACACAAAAATGTCCTGTAACTATGGTTACAGAAGGAATTTCTTACCAATGAAAAGAAAAGATGCCCAGCAAGAACCACCAGACAAAATTGAACAGTTGCATAAACCCAAACATGATTTCTCCTCACTACAAATTTTTTGAAGAAATTAGTTCTACATTATATAATAACAAAGGAGGAGTTCAAGTACACAGAGTTGTCTAAAAGTAGAAAAAGCTTTACCCATTGTTGTAGCTGTCATGCTTGCAAGAAGACCCAATATACAAGAAAATGGGAGAGACATGGCAATAGAACCGGATCCCATATTAGACACCTGTTCATTGATAACAACAGGATTTACATTGGCTACAGGGAATATATTATATAACGGTAGTTCAACTTACAAGAAGCTGCTCAAGAAAACAAAAGTAAGCCAGCATGTTGATAACAACAAGAACGGGAGCATCCTGCCAAACCCTATAAAAAAAATTGCGTTAGGTTCTGTTGTACCATGTTGGAAACCATACTGAAAGGAAGTCAGAGAAAGGGCTAAAAAAAGTTAGTTTCCTGTAAATCCCAAAAGAATAATGATACCATTAAAATTGATATCAAGTTATACGCGTCTCATGGAAGTCAAGGCAAACTAGAAAGCTTTCCTTAGATCAAATTTATGTATAGTCTATTTGTGTAAGTAACAATCACCTTTCTTTATAGTAGTCTACCATTGAAGCTTATCAATGAAACATGGCCAAGAGTGCTGAGCCATAAAATTATATCAAATGATCTAAATAGTTCTACCTCCCCTTAAAAAAAAACTATTCAAGCACAGGAATGTGGTTTGAACTTACCTGTAATGAGAAGCCTCTGCCCCCAGTATGTTATGGGCCTGACCGTTTTGAACTCGTAAAAGAGTGACGGGTAGATTCTGAACTTCTTGTTTGCACACTTCACATGTTCTATTACCTTTAATGGTAAACCATTTGAGTGCACATTCTTTGTGTGCCAATGAAAGCTCACCTTTGCAGCTACACTCCAATTTAAAAGTATCAGCACCTTCTCCAAGTTCAACCATACAAATTCTACAAACAGCTTCTTCTTCAGGAATATCTTCACCACCATCCTCATTTTGAACTGAAACAAAATACTCTTATAAATAAAATTGTCACAGAAGGAACTTAATCTAGAGGTCCAAGCCAATAACGGATATCTTTGCATTTGGAAATTAGCAACATTGTCAAAGCCACCAGTTAATATATATATATATATATATATATATATATATATGTATGTATCTATGTATTGGATAAATATATACATATATACATGTAACTCGAAAGGTTAAGACAGCTGAAGCAGGAGATTGAGTAGGATGAGAAAGGAAACACGTAACAGTTGAGTCAGCAAAATAATTTCAGTTTGTAAATCTATTTCGTAGAATAACCAACCTCAAAATATTATCAGTGTCATATACAGAAAGCAAATTATATTTTGCATTTTAATCAGTGATACAAACATACTAAATCATAAAAGAGCAATGCTAGCAATACAGTATCACTGGGGGAATTTCGTGAGTCCCACTGAACACATAGCCCTGCTCCCTTTCTGGTGAGATCCACATGAAATTTAACCAATAATATAGTAGTTTGTAAGTAATATGTTGTTAGCCTTTCTCGTCTTTGAAATACTTGGAATTGAGCATTACAGCCATTTGCAGTTGTCAGTTGATAGTCATAATGAATATAACAAACAAAAATGTCTCCATCTGGGTCTAGAATAGTTTAGTTTAATCAAGATATATAACAAATTGTTGAAGATTCTAAGGTTAACATATCTTTCATAAAGCAACTTTAAAAAAGAAATATTACCAGTATCATGAATCGGAGATGTCATAGGTGTTGTGGCAATTTTATCATCCAATCGCAATGTGGTCAGAACTATACGAAACATGCCAGGTACGGGTGAGTTACCTTCTTTGTTAACCATTGGTGAGTTACCTTCTTTGTTAAGCATAGGTACTGAACGGGAACGATGAATTGGTAATTTCATTTCATTCTCCTGTAAAATGAGGTAAAAATCAGATATAATCATGTAAGTGAGGACTAAATCATCATAGAGATAAAAAAATGTCTAATGATGATTTGGAACATAGTGCAGAATTTTTATTTTGTAGCTTTAACATATCAAGCTGTAGTGTTGCAGACTTCAGAGTAACTTGAAGAAGGGGATATGTAGCACTGATGAATCAGCAATTAAAAGATACATCTTTTGAAGAAAGCCACGTAGTCAATTGGATTATATGATTTATGTTAATTTGATGTAAGTGACACCGATATTAATATTGAAATTTTTTATGCCATACTTAGTCAATCATGACTTCTTTTCTAGATGACGATAGGAATCAAAACAAATCAGCTCAGTCAACTCTAGCACAAGCAAAATAAAACGAAACCGTCATTCAAAATGTTAATTAAAAGAGAAGTACGTGTTACTGAGAAAACCTGGTTTCATGAATACAAAGCATCACTACAAATATCCAAGGAAGAACCGGTTATTTTCACAATTATTTTAACCATTTAATTTATATTTTCAATATGATAATTAACTATATATAATAATAACAATGTAACATGTTGCGTTAATTGCAAGGTACTACAACTGTTTCTGCATAAGCCATGTTCCCGCCATGTACAGACCCGGGATTTGAATGAGCAATCGGGGTTACAGGTAAGGATGATGTTTTATTCCCTCTGGGTGTGACAAGAGATAATGTCCTTGAAAGAAAAGGCTTTTTTGGGGCCACTGTTGCTGATCCTCCAAGTGCTAGGAAAGCAGCCTTTTCAATCTCCAAACTTGTGTTGCGAAATTTAAAACTGAGTTTGGGAAGAAAGGTTTTAATATTTGATCTATTTTTTGATGAGGAGGGACCTGGGGATTCTTTGCTTCTTGGGTAAACAGGACTTGGACAAGGGGAAAAAACCACTCTTCTTGGAGGTGGAGTTAGAGGCATGTTTATCCTCACATAATCTTCTTTCAGTTCCTCCTGAGATATTGCAGGTATATCCACGATAAAGTTTTGCCTTGTCCCATGTTGATCTCTTGGGAATTCCTCAATTATTTCAGATGATGCTGGACCCTATGTATAAAGAAGCAGAAGAAAAGTTTCTTAAGAGTAGAAAAGGAAAAAATTTACTCATTGTGATGCAATGTAATAAACCTTAGTGATACACAAATATATCAGAAACATGTAGTTTTAGTCGGAGGACACTTGAGTTAAAAGAAAATATCACATTGTTCAAAATTTTCCCCTGCTTAGAAGGAAGTGCTTAAGCATATGGTGCATTATTTGTCAGCACAGGGGAGATACAGAGTAGAATGAAATCAAAGTAAACTGAATTCTAATACTCTTAATACTTGATTAACTTCACAAGAGGGCTTTGTAAGACGGAACCAAACAATTCATCAAACAATTGGCATTCATGAAAAAATGTAGCAGCTTTCACAAATCTAAAAATATGAGCAAATCATAGTTGTCATATAAGCACTATACTATTTGAAAATATTTAGAAGGTGTTGGGTATGCTCTGCGGATGAGCAATAGAAGCTCTTGACTCTAGACAAATAGTATACTGCGGTGAAAATCACCACTTTTTCTAAACTATACATAAATTCGGAGAGAAACGTCTTATAGAAAGATAATTCGAGGATCATACAACTTTCAGTGTCTAAGATCTTCCCCCAATTTGTAGGAAATAATTCATTTTTTAGCAGGAAAATACAAATTGGAGAGCTTTGAACATCTGAGCATGTCAACAAAAATTTCGAAGGGCAACATAGCTTGCAGTATCTTTGTCTGCTGTATTCAAAAATTCAAATTCAAAGCTTATTTAAACCTCTAAAATCTAAATTTTCTGCTTGGGAAATTTTCAACCTTTACTAGAACCCAAATGCCCCTCTCTTCTATAAATTCATATTTCAGCTTTACATGTACAACACATAAGTATGTTGGCTTACTAACAAGAACTGAAGATGTAAAGACTGCAAAACCAATTACCCATGCATGAACAGCCTTTACCTATGACCAATGATAGATAAACAAAAGGCAAGAAAGTAAATTAAGACAGAAACAGAAAACCCACAACCACAACCTTCAATTCAATTCAAGAAAACAAACATAAAAAGTTAGTACAAAGCAAGAAAAGAATAGAGACATGACAACAAAAGAAGGAAGGACCTTTTGAATTGGGATATCAACTCTATTTCCAGTGGTGCCATGGCCTTGGTTATTGTTGTGGTTGGAAGAGTCTGCAGCTTCAGTTGCCATGTTCAGTGGGGAACCCACCAAACCAAAGAGAGAAAAAAACAATACAGGTTTGAGCTGAAGAGTTGAAATTCAAACAAATGTTGGTTTTGCAGGAAAGAGAGATGAAACCTTCCCTGGATCATGGAAGATGAAAATTGCCTGAAGAAAAGCTGAGAGAGAATATAGTAAAGAGTGGAGAAGGGAGGCACCATGGAGACAGGTTGTGGTGTAAGCTTGAAGCAGACATGTTTCATATTTTCCCAAATTTAATACATAATACATGTCATACACATTATAATACAAAAAAACAATCATTTTATCATACTTATTTATTTATTACTTATTTATCATGTTATATCACATTAATTATTTTCTATTTTTACACTTTATTATTTTTATCTTTCATCTTAAGGTGCACAGCAATCATCACTCATTATCAATAATATATCAATGGCCGGCTAAAACATTACTCTTATTGATTTTATTATTTTTTTATTTTATTTAAATTGTTTGAAGTTCGAAATCAAATAATAAATAATTTTGTTGTTGTTGGAACAAATAGAAAATAGATTAATAAAGTACTTCGCTTATTAGGTAATTAACATTGAATATATACATTAAAATTAACAGACAAACCTACCTCAACATTTTTTTTAATGTATTGGTCACTGTCTTTTATTTTATTTTATTTTATTTTAATATTATGTCCAGCTAAGTTCCAACAACACTCTAACCTTCCAAACTTGTTTTCAGAGGAGAGAAGAACATAGTTTTGTATATTTTGAAAAGTTAATTTTTCGATTCCCTTTTTTAAGATATTTTTTATTACTAAGTGAGTAATATGCAAATTTTTAAATGATATTTTCCATATTTGTATAATTTACCTAATAATTTAAGACTATTATTAATTACATTCTATAAGGTTTATTTAGTTTTTTAAAAGTGTGTTTTTGTTTTCTTTAACCGTTACGGGGAGCCAAATTAAATTCTAATAATAATAAGAATAATAATAAAATATGAATGTAGTTTTAAAATTATATGTGTGCAAAGTGGAAATATAAAAAAGTCAATGTGGTGATTGTGTTATGTGGTCGAAGACAAAACGACCACATATATTCACTCAAGTGGAGACATTTTAATTAGTGCAAGTAGACTTACCGCAATAACAACATCATTACAATACTTTTAAAATCTTCTGCTACTTCTATCTCATATTATAATTTTTAAAGATTAAATATATTTTCTTTTAATTAATATTGACTTTACAAAATATTTTAAAATTTGATCAAATGTGCTTCGACATTCTAAAATATTCTAAAAATTAATAAAAAAAACTACTAAATATATTAAGTAAATTTTGTACTTGAAGAATTTGTTTGTTTTAAACTTTGGAATTTTTTTGTATATATATACACACACAAAGCGTCTTATATAAATAATATAATAAGTATCGTATATATGAATTTGTTAACTTGGACTTGCTTTACTTTGAAAGAAATATAACAAATTTTTTAAAATATACTTACGTTTATAATTACATTTTTTTTAAAAGTATACTTAAGAAATAACATACTAACTTGCTTACTGTGAGTAACAAGTGGCTATAAGTTAGTAAAGGCATTTAAAATTTGATAACACTAGGTAAATAATGTATTTTATAATGATATATTAAGTCGGTTAATTGAGAATTAACGTATTCTATAATGATATATTAAGTTAGTTAATTAAATCAGTGTAAATAAAACACGGTGTCATTTTAAAATAAAACCTTTGACATATATTACATTGATTGTAAGAAAAATTAATGTAATATATTCTTTTCAAAGTTAAAACAAAGTTTTAAAAAAACTTAATTTTGACTAGACATATTACATCGGTTAGATGGACCAGTCGCTGTAATATGCTTTTGAGAGTAAAAAAAAATATTAATTTTGGTACTAGACATATTACACTGGTTGGTCCATTCAACCGGTGTAATATGTATTTGAGAGTACAAAAAATCAAAAAAATTTAATTTTGACGCTAGACATATTACATTAGTTGATCAAACCAATTGGTGTAATATGTCTTTGAGAGTAAAAAAATAAAATTTATTAATTATAGCGCTAGACATATTACATAGGTTGGATGACCAACCCGTGTAATATGTATTTGAGAGTAAAAAAATTAAAATTAGTTAAGTTTGGCACTAGACATATTACACCGATTTTTCAAAATAAAAAAAAAAAGTTTTAACAAAATAATTACACCAACTGTTACTCATAACCGATGTAATATGTTTATTTACCCTATTTTCTTCACTCGTGCTCTTACTACTCACTTCGCACTTTGATACAAACCACAACAACCAGAATGACTAAGGACATATCAAACACTTCACAAAAAGATCAGTCATTTCAATATACAAAGTCAAGCCCCACCAAACCTCGAGAGAGCATCAGGAGAAGAAGAACCGGATATAAACCAGAATATCATAAGTTTTTTCTTCTTGTTTTTGCACAATAAAGGAGTTATGTAAATAATTTGGGTTCACTTTGGGGGTCCAAATAGAAGAATAAACTACAGTAGGATGTGCTTAGTAATTTGAGTAGGGTGTGCTTAGTAATTTGAATAGGGTGTGCTTAGTAATTTGGACTTGTACCAAGCCTACCTTTCATGACAAGTGCTTCTAGGTTTAGGGTTTCTTTGACCTACCTTCTAAAAGACTTCTCACAAATGACACCCATACCTCTCTATCTTGTTCTCCAATACACTCTCTCCTATAAATAGAGTGTATTGTCTTATGTATTTTACACATTGAATTTTGAATAGAAAAGAAACTTTGTGAGAGTGTTGAGTGAGTCTTGAGTGCTTTCTTTTTGTGGGTCTTATCTTGGGTGTTTGTGCACTTCACGTGACGGCTCTTCACCACTGATCTTGGAGTCTCCCACCACTCCAAGTGACGTGACCATCATCATCATCCATAAGCTTTCTCTATCTATTCCTCTCTTCCTTCCTTCCACCATTTCCATTCCTTTTATATTCTTGTGTTCTTCTTTTCCTTTTTGGTTTTTCCATCTTGTTGCTTTCCATTATATGTTTTAATTATGCACATCTTCATCATCATCACCATATAATTGTGTTTTTTCTTTGCCTTCTAAAAGTGAACCTTCACACTTACTTAACCACTTGGTTAAGTTCATGTTCAGTGGGAATATTCTTTGGGTTTCTCACCATATTCTGCTTAGAAATTAAAAAACCATAATCAAAGTGCAACTCATAAAATGTGAAATCTTAAAATCAACTCACATCACACTTAAACAAATATCTTTTTGCCTTGTTGCCTCCACTGTCGTTGTTGCCACCATTTTACACTGTTGGGAAAAACGGGTAATTTTTCCACTAAAACAGAACCCTAACAGAGCTACCCGACAAATAATATTGAATAAACAGAGCGGAATAATAAAAGAGATAAAGAGGAAAAACACACCAGAAAATTGTTAACGGAGTTCGGCCAATTTAGCCTAATCTCCGAGCACAGCTGAAATAGCCCGCTTTTATTATTATGAGAGAAGATATTACAAATTGGGATATATAACAGTGAAGGAGGAGAGTTTAATTTATAACCCTCAAACCTCCTTCCCAAACAATGAACCCACCGATGTGGGACTTGGGATTAAGCCAAAATCAACAAATCTCCACATTGGCTTAATTTCAAGCCCCACCTAAAACAAATCTTCTCAAAACATAACAAAAACAAACTTTGCAGTGTTTCAAATTTGCGCCTCCGGGCGCCAACTTCAAATGTGCAAGATATTAACCAAGTCTAAACAGTGTTCAAACTTGGTCCTTGTAACCACCTTGGTGAGCATATCTGCAGGATTCTCCGTAGTGTGAATCTTTTGGAGAACAATCTCCTCTTCTTCGAGAATCTCACGCACAAAGTGATAGCGAACATCAATGTACTTCGTCCGTACATGAAAGACTTGATTCTTTACTAAATGAATAACACTCTGACTGTCAGAATATAACTCAAGTTGTTTCTGACCAACTCCCAAGTCTTTAAGCAACCCATGAAGCCAAATTGCTTCCTTCGCAGCCTCTGTAATCGCCATATACTCTGCCTCTGTCGTAGACAAAGCCACCGTAGACTGCAAGGTAGACTTCCAACTAACTGGCGCTTTTGCTAAAGTGAACAAATAGCCAGTTGTAGACCGTCGCTTATCCAAATCACCTGCATAATCAGAATCACAATATCCAACTATGCATTGACCAAGTGATTCATCTTGCTCAAATGCCAATCCAACATCTAAGGTATTTTGGAGGTATCGTAGAATCCATCTCACAACTTGCTAATGAACCTTGCCCGGATCATGCATGTACCTGCTAACAACACTCACAACCTGTGAAATATCTGGTCTTGTACACACCATTGCATACATCAAGCTTCCAACTGCATTTGCATATGGGACTTTCGCCATGTATTCTCGTTCTTCATCAGTCGTCAGAGATAAACGACTACTCAATTTCAAATGAGGAGCAAGTGGGGTACTTACAGATTTTGTATCTTCGTGTATACCAAAACGTTGTAGTACCTTATGCAAATACTGCTTCTATGACAACCAAAGTTTTCCCCTTTCTCTGTCCCTATTTATCCCCATGCCAAGAATCTTCTTGCCTTCCCCCAAATCCTTCATCTCGAACTCTTTACTCAACTGAGCCTTTAACCTGACAATCTCAACTTGGCTCTTTGCTGCAATCAGCATATCATCAACATATAAGAGTAAGTAAATGTAGGAACCATCTTCAAGTCTGCGCAAATACACACAGTGATCATATTTGCTTCTCTTGTACTTCTGATCCTTCATGAACTTATCAAATCGTTTTTTACCACTATCTCGGAGATTGTTTCAGTCCGTACAACGATTTGCTAAGTTTACAAACCCAATCTTCTTTACCATCAACCTTGTATCCTTCTGGTTGAGTCATATAAATTTCCTCCTTCAAATCACCGTGTAGGAACGCGGTCTTTACATCCAGTTGAGCAAGCTCCAAATTCAACTGTGCTACCAAGGCCAACAAAATTCGAATGGAGGAATGTTTAGCAACTGGAGAAAATACCTCATTATAATCAATTCCCTCCCTCTGAGCAAAGCCTTTAGCAACCAACCTTGCCTTGTAGCGAACATCTTCTTTATTAAGAAATCCTTCTTTCTTTGCAAATACCAATTTGCACCCAATTGCCTTCTTACCTTTTGGTAATTGTGTCAGCTTCCACGTCTTGTTCTTCTTCAAAGACTGCATCTCCTCTTCCATCGCACCTGCCCAATTACCACTCTCTGAACTCAGAATGGCTTCTGGGTAAGTGGATGGAATGTCATCAACAACTGGAAGTGCATAGGCAACCATATCCATGAAACGAGCAGGCTTCTGAATATCTCGTCTCTGTCTTCTAACTGCAATTGACGCTGATTGTTGTTGAGATTCTTGGGTAGGAACCTCTTCCTCATCTGACTCTTCTTCTGCCATAGGAGAGTCACTTGTGGTATTTCGTGTTAGGATCACCACTGTCGGCTCAAACTCCACCTGCTTCCGGACACACTCCACCTGTTGTGGAGTACTATCAGCTCCTTCTGGATTTACCTTCTTTAACATGGAAGATTCATCAAAGGTAACATCCCTGCTGATAATCGTCTTCTTTGCTTCTAGACACCACAAACGGTATCCCTTCACTCCAGGACTAAAGCCCATGAAAAGAGCCTTCTTTTCCCATGGATCCAACTTTGATTCAATCACATGATAATATGCAATAGAACCAAAAACATGCAAAGAATCATAATCAGTTGCAGGTTTTCCAGACCATACCTCTAACGAGGTTTTGCCATCTATAGCAGATGATGGCAAACGATTGACGAGATGTTGAGCGTATGTCACAGCATCAACCCAAAACTCTCTGCCTAACTCAGCATTAGACAACATACAACGAACTTTCTCCACAAGTGTCTTGTTCATACGCTCCGACACCTCATTCTGTTGTGGTGTTTTTCTAACAGTGAAGTGTCAAACTATGCCACAATCTTGACATACCTTCAGGAACGGATCACTCTTGTATTCTCCTCCATTGTCTGTTCGGAGAACCTTAATCTTCCTTCCTATCTGGTTTTCAACTTGAGCTTTCCACTTAAGGAAAATTTCAAGCACATCATTTTTGTTCTTCATAGTAAACACCCAAACTCTCCTGGAAAAATCATCCACAAAAGTGACAAAATAATGCCTACCTCCGATTGACGGAGTCTTGGCAGGTCCCCACACATCTGAATGCACATAATCCAGAATACCCTTGGTATTGTGAATTGTAGTGTCAAACTTCACTCTTCGTTGTTTTCCCAGAACACAATGCTCACAAATTCAAATTTGCAAGCCTTCGTACCTTTCAACAATCCCTGCTTGGTAAGAATTTGCAAGGATTTCTCTCCAGCATGTCCCAACCTCATATGCCACAACTTCGTTGCCTCAGCATTCTTCTTAGAACTAGAAGTTGCTTCCGCTACTTCCCCACCACTGTATTACCTTGGTAGTAATACAAATTGTTCTTCCTCACGCCTTTCAACATCACCAGTGCTCCTGAAGTTGCTTTAAGAATTCCATCTCGCATCGTCACAACTAGGCCTTTAGATTCTAAAGCCCCCAAAGAGATGAGATTCTTCTTCAACTTTGGCACATACCGTACATCCCGCAAAATTCTGGTGGATCCATCATGATTCCGCAGCTTGATTGAACCTATCCAGTTGTCTTACATGGATTATCATTACCCATGTAAACAACCCCGCCATCAAGTTCTTGAAATTCAAAGAATCAATCCCGAATGAGACACATATGATAGGTACAACCTGAATCCAATATCCACTCATCTGGATACGATGATGCTGAAAGCGAGACAATTAAAGAGATATCTGATTCCACATCACTTTTGCATTCTACAACATTTGCATCTTGTGGAGCCTTTCCTTTCTTCTGCAGTTTTGGACAGTCTTTCTTCCAGTGTCCTTTCTCATGACAGAAAGCACACTCATCTTTGGCAACGGCTCGACCTTTAGACTTAGACCTCCCTCTTCTCTCCTTTGTCTGACTTTGCTGACGACCTCTTGCCATCACAAACTCAAAAATATTGTATTCAATATTACAAACAATTTCAAACAACCCAAGGGCGAACCTTCAGCTCTTGATACCACTTGTTGGGAAAAACGGGTAATTTTCCCACTAAAACAAAACCCTAACAGAGCTACCCGACAAATAATATTGAATAAACAGAGCGGAATAATAAAAGAGATAAAGAGGAAAAACACACCAGAAAATTGTTAACGAAGTTCGGCCAATTTAGCCTAATCTCCGAGCACAGCTGAAATAGCCCGCTTTTATTATTATGGGAGAAGATATTACAAATTGGGATATATAACAGAAGGAGGAGAGTTTAATTTATAACTCTCAAACCTCCTTCCCAAACAATGAACCCACCGATGTGGGACTTGAGATTAAGCCAAAATCAACAACCACCATTTTACACTGTTGCTCACCTTTGTTGCCACCACTCCTCCCTCGCCACCACCACCATCCTCCTCCACCTTAAATGTCAATGGAAGAATGTTGATGCCCATCGACACCTCCTTCAAAAGCTCCATCACGTACAAACCTCCCTCCGCACGTTGTACCCATTCTTCTTCTTGTTGCAGTACATAGTCCACAAGGGTTCCTCCTCGATCCTGAACGCCAACCTCATTATGTCGCTGGGAGAGTGAGATTGGTGGTGGTGGTGGTGGTGGTGGCAGAGGAGGTGTTGCTTATGCAGATCTTGACTCCACCATTAGTTAGCTTTCACAAACCTAAAGGAATAGAAGATCAGGGCCATGAAAGACAGAATAGAAGACCATTGCACATATTACACCGGTTGGACCTTACAACTGGTGTAATATACCCCTTTTAGATGCTATATTTTTTAATTATTTTACTCAAATTTTGATATTTTACATCGGTTTTTACAACCAATGTAATATGTGATTGACATATTACATCGTTGAGATTTACATCGGTGGTAGAATCGGTGTAATATGTGTTATTTGTACTAATATAAATGAGTATAAATTAATAAAATCTTATTAAAATAAATATTTTATCGAGTATTAATTTTTTTTAAGTATTCCATTATTTAATTTTGTTGTGAATGGAATGATGTAGTTGTTATTTCTATCTTCTAGTCTCTAACTTATTGATCAATTTTTTCTTCTCCAATTTTCTCTAACTCTTCGGTTAGCTTGTTTTAAAAAGAGGAGGAGTCAGTTGACTGGTAAGTTGGACGATATTAGAGAAAAATGAACAAGTTGATTTTTGAGTTGGAGACAAAAAAAAATGCAAGTAACAATGATGACGACAGAAATCAAATTATAAGATACTTAGACAAAAAATAAATAAAAAGTTGAACACTTAATAAAAAAAAATTTGTAAAAGAAAGACAATTGAAAATAATCAAATAATCAAATTTACAAAACATTTAAAACTTAATTATACGGTTAATAAATGCATTGGTTGCTAACTTCTATTAATTTTTTTAAAAGGAATAAGTAATTAAGATATATTTAATTTTTTTATTGTTTTAAATACATTATATATTGTTACTTACCCTTTCCAAAAAAAAAATATAGACATAAGTTAATAAATCTTATATATACTTTTTACTAAATTTAATATCTTTTAATTGAGTATTTTTTTTAATTAATCATTAGATTTAAATTTATTTTCACAAAAATTATACATACAAAATTTTATACTAATCTAAAATTATTTTATCTTTAATTTATATAGATCAATTAACAGGGTATATTTTTTATAAAATACACTAAAATATAAATAATTTGATCACTTTGTTATTGTTGTTCAATTTTAAGTTGATATAAATAATTATAGTAATATAAAATTAGAATTTAATTATTAAATCGATAAAATTCATTCTTTATATAAAATTATTGACACTACCACTTTTAATAAACTTACATTAGTATAAATTGATCTCTCTCTCATATATATAATCTTTCAAATGGTCGAATAGTTACCCATCCATATATTTACAACAAAATAAAAAGTCGAAATCAAAGTAATAAATTATCATTAAATCCGAAGTTATAAAGTGTTAAAAATTTAGTCATCTATAAGTGAAACATCTTTACAAGTATCTAAATCATTCTTATATACATATTGAAGAATGGGTTCATTTGTTACAATCAAAAAATAAAACAAACAGAAAAAAAAAAACAGGGTTTGCTTGCTAAATTCATTTTATCAATAAATATACAAACATTAGACAATAATACAAGGAACCTAAGATTTGGTTTAAGTTATTGAGATTTGACTTAAACATTCATACTCATATTTTTCTTAAACATAGAAAACAATTAAAAAGTGTCATAATATTTGTACTTGACGAAGGGCCCAACTTGATCAAAGGAATATAATATATCAACATGAAGATTTATATTATTATTTGGGTTAACTCTGGGATTTTGTCCTGGCCATTGGAATGGTTACAATTTCATATATTTACCCTTAATCTCAACACATTAGAATGCTTATAATTCAGTGTTAAATTTCCTAATCTTTCTAGAGCATGTGTTCCATGGTTTATTCAAAGAGGTGGTGAGAAGCATGTGTGTAGATGATCCATTTTTCAACCTTTATTTGACTCATTATCAATGTAACATGTTGAAAATGGGTTCAGAGATTTGAGATTTTGTATATCTCTATAAATAATTTTTTATAAACAATACATATTGTAAATTTTTTATAAAATTTAAACTAAATACACGAAAACAAATTTCATGTAAAATTTTTAAAAAAATATATATTTAACCATGTATTAAATTAGTTCAATGTTCACTGTCAGATCTGTGAGTTTGGAAAAAATATGTTTGAAAACCACATTGCACCCTCTTTTATCCTTCTCTAATCCAATAATAAAGTTTTCGATAAAATTTGCAATACTTTATGTTTTAATTTCTTTTTAAGTAGATTAGCAAATCCTTCATTGAATCTCTCTTAGAATCTTCAAGCTGTTAATCCTTCATTAAAAGAAAAGCTATCAGTGGTCTTAAAGCACAAGTTAAAGGACAAAAAAGCTGCATGATTACATTTTATATTGATATTTTTATTTATGATGTTCGGCATGAGAATAAGGCAGTTAGTTCCATATGGTGACACGTAACTCTAGATACAAGGGTCCCACATCGCAAAGTGAGTGCCACTGTGTTGTGTCCTACGTTATTCTATTCTATATGTCCCTTTGACCCTTCCTTCAACATCTTCTTCAGAACAACCAAAAACTTCCTTAACACTTAACTGGGTCCTGAAATTATCTCATGCCAAAAACCAGACAAGAGGGTCTTCATGTTTTCCATAGTTGTCACTGTCACTTTCACAAACTCTCTCTCTTCTCACTCTCATCTGTAACAACATTCCATGGATTCAAAGTCCTCAAAATTCCACGCTCTCACCGGCTCCTTAGCCCGCCACGTCTTCTTCCGCGCGCTGTTTCTCGCTTCTGCTGTTTCCCTTGTTTCCCTCGTTCGCTTCCTGCCCACCCTCGAGTTGGGATCTTTGACTCCCAAGACCTACGTTGACTGCGTCCATGACTCGGATTCGGTTAACCAAAACACCAGTTTGAACGCTGGTTCCTACTTGTTCCAGAGCCGCATCCTCAACACCTTCTGGGGTTCCTTTGACTCCATCAAATGCCAGAACCACACCGCTTTAACATCCACTGTCATTGCCATTCTAAAGGCTAAACGACTCTTGAACTATGGCGCTAAAACCCTCTGCATTGGACAAGGCTCTAACATTGTCGTCTCTACAATGCAACGGTTCGGATTCTCCACTGTCGCCGCTCTCAACAACCACGCTTTTTTCTCCCCCAACAATAAGAATTTTGTGTCCCACTTTGAGTACAAAGACTCGTCCTTTGACTTCGTCTTCTCCAAGGATGTGGACAAGGTTTCTGTCCCTGCATTGCTGGTTCTTGAGGTTGAGCGCATTCTTAAGCCTGGTGGAATCGGGGTCTTGCTTATTGATTCCTCTTCTTCATCCTCGGTGTTTTCACTGATCACATGTTCCACTGTGGTCCATGTGGGTTATGTCAATGAACTCAGCCTTGTGATTTTCAAGAAAACATCTGAAAACTCGAACACGAACACAAACTCCACCTCCCTTTTTTATAATCGAGTACTTCCAGAAGATTGTGCTAGCGTTGCATTCACCAAGCCTTTGGTGGAGTTGATGGAGCCTCTTGTGGAGGAAAGAGCGAGACAAGATGTCAAGTATGAGAGAAGTGTCTCCTATTTGCCAAACTTGGTGGACGTTTCTGGTAGGAAGAGGATGGTGTACATTGATATTGGGGTGAGGGAGTTGGTTAATGCAGATGTGGATGTCAGTGATTGGTTCCCACCTTCTTATCCCATTCATCTTAAGGCTTTCAGTGTGTATTTTGTTCATTACAATGTTTCTGTGTTGTCCTATGTGAAACGGCCTCGTGTCACCTTTGTGTATCATCCGGGGTTGGCTGGGAGGGTTGCAGACAATGTTGATATGGATCCGCTTTTGGGAGAGGAAGAGTTTGATTTCCTTATGTGGTTTAAAGAAACAGTTCAGAATGCTGATTTTGTGGTTCTGAAGATGAATGTCGGGGATGTTGAAATGAAGTTCCTTGCGGACATATTTGAGAGTGGAACTTTATGCTTTGTTGATGAGTTGTTTCTTGGATGCTCAGAAAGTGAAGATGGTAAAGATGAAATTATGAGCAGCAGGGAACAGTGCATGGATATTTACAAGGGTCTTAGAAGCAATGGTGTTTATGTTCATCAATGGTGGGATACCAGATCGCGTAAAGGGCCTCAGAAGTCATATGTACAGTGATTGTGTCGTGAGAAATTGTATCTGCTTTGTGTGTTTAAAGTTCCAAAATGCTTTATAAATGACCTTACTTCATCATTTTCCTCTTCAAATAAAGTAAGTGTGTTCGGTTTTTCTTTTCCTTTATTTTCTTTTATAAGTTGTAAGGATTGATGACAAGTTATTTTTTTTCTGTATCAAAACTACAACTACCAATTTCAAGATGAAGGAATCAACTTCAACCACGAAACATGATTTTGTGATTCATGTTGCAAACATCCTCGTAATTTGTAATTGTGTTTCTGTTAGGCTTTTGATCTTTAGCTGATCGGTAATGTAACAAAGTAATGTTATATTCTCTTTCATTGCTTTAGTACATTTTTATAAAAAAGTATCATTTTCTATTTGAAATAAATAAGATCAGTAAGAAAAAAAGTTCCATAAAGATTTAAACTATTCATCTAACATGTAATGTGTGCATATGCTTGTTGTCGGGTCGTACATGGTAGAGTAATTTCCAATTGAGAACAGTGGATCCTCTCATTGCTCTGTGTATTTGAAGATCAATTATTGGGGTTGAGGACAAAAGCAACGCATGCGAAGTAGTTTAAGGAAGCATGTGCGTACTTAGCCTTGCAAAATCCTTAAACCTTAAAGTATTGGTGTCAATCTCTATGCTTTGCACAAAAGTAATTGAGGTGAATGATGGGTTTGTGGATAAAAGGTATTGAATAATCATTTTCCTAACCAAGGTATTGATATAACATGAAACCTTTGGCCCAAACCAGAAAACAAGAAAGTGGTTGAGAAAGTTACGAAAACTTGCCATTAATAAGCCAAGCTGAAACAAGGGTAGAGATGCACACGCAAGGCAACCTAAACCTATTTTTCTTGTTCCTCGTGGAAACAACCCAAATCGACCATCACCACCCTTTCTCAAATCCCATGGTCGTAAGTTTATTTACCAAATACACCACTTCATTGTTTAGAAAAAAAATTTGTATTAACCACGTCATACTTACAATTTCAACTTTTATATCAAACCAAAGTCATACAATTTTATATAATTGAAGTCATACGTGTTAAATACGTTTTCACTTTAATATCAAAATTAAAATTGTACATATATAATAAGTATTGCTTGCCTAATTTTATAATTTTTTTTTCTCAATTTTAGGAAATATAAAATCAAATTACACCATTTGTCAGAAAGAAAACCCGTTGATTTCCGAGAGGTTTTCTAATATATTTATTTAATTTAATAGAATGACACATAAATAAAAATTATAAAAAGAAACTATATTTATTTACTTAATATATTATATTAGTATTACGCATTATATTTAATATATTTTTATAATTTTAACAACATGTATAAAGTTTTAAAATATTCAAAATATTTAAAATATTTTAGATTTATGAATAATATTAAAAAATATATAAAATAAAAATAAGTAATTTATAAATAATTAAAAATATAAATTAATAAATAAAATAAAATATCAACTTTTATGATTATTTTTTTATTAATATTTAATGTAATGTTTTTAGTATTATTAAAAGTGTTATAAATGATAATTATTAATAATTTCTTAATATGATTTTGTAGGGTTTTTGAATAATATAGTAAATCAAAATTAATATAAATAATAGAATAAAATATTTAAAATAAATAAATATTAATTTGGTTTGTGTGGTTAGATTTAGTATATAAATTGATATTATTAAAATTACTTTAATAATTTTTTATTGATAAATAATAATAATTTTAAAAATGAATATTACAAATAAAGTACAACAACATGTTAGATAATGGTAATTAATTGTGAGAAAAAAAATAAAAGGAGTTGTTAAAATATTTTACATTTATATTCGTTTGACAAACCAAACTTTGAATATTTCTTGATAAACATCAAAGACTTATCAATATTTATTTTATGCTTGTAAAAAATACTCGCTTCTTCATGTTTTTAAGATGATTGTGCAACATTTTATCAACATTAAGATCTCTTAAAAAAAATCCTAAAAGCTGCTTCATGCAAATAATTTTGTTAAGAAAGACGGGATGTCATTGTTGTAGAGACAATCAACGCCCTGCACTTTTCTCACTCTGCTCAAATGGAGAAAGGAAGCAACCTGCCTAAACTCGTGAAGTTTTGTCGTTTCCAGAGAAGACACACATTTAATGCTAAAGTAAATAATATTTAATGCGTCTTAAAGCTTCAAGTGTGGTAAGACCGCAAGAAGAAGCAATAGCAAAAGAAGACCGTCATAATGAATTGCAACAATTTCTTTTTATCTTAAATATATATAAAGAAGATCTTTGTGAAGAAGGAAAATTAAAGAAAGTCTTGCAACAAGAACAAAAACAAGCTCTTGCATTTATTAAGCAAACCTTAGCCTTATTGTGAGGAAGTAAATTATTTGTGCTCTTTTGCAAAGTAGAAGATTGTATGACTCTTGTATTGGTCTAGGGAACAACCTTGTGATTTTTTAGATCATTTTCTTTGTAAACCTTTCAATCTTAATTAGGAGTGGTTGTTGTCCAAATAATATTCGTGTTACTCAAGAGTGATTGTATTCCAAATAATACTCAATGGGTTGCAATAAATGAATGGATTTCAAACAATATTTGAGTTTTAGTCAATAATGTTTGTATTTTAACTAATACTCAGTCATAGTCAAGAACGGTTGTGTTAGTAACAATACTCAGGGTTGTTAATCAATAATGATTGGGTGTCCAAAGAATACTCAAATTATTTTAGCCAAGAGTACCCGAGATCCAAAATATACCTGTGTTTATCAAGAACATAATGTAGTTTGTATTATCAAATAAACCAGTATAAAAATACTTTGTTAAATCTCTTTTTTCCTTATTTTTTATATTATATGTTATTTATTTGCAACTAATTAAAGAATGTGAGTTTTACGAAAACAAAATTGTTTAGAAAGTGTCTTTAGTCAGTTCATATGTCAAATTTGAACTTGTGTATGATTTTACATCATCAAATGTAACAATGTAAAAAATACTTGATAGATAATTTGTCAAAAAAGTATAAACTTTGTTTGTTCGTGCTCATTAAATGAAGCTTTAAAAAAAGTTTTATTTTTAAATTCTTAACACATAATTCCACCATTCCTTATTTTGACTGTTTTTTTTTCATGTAATATCATCACAATCTCAAGTGTCTCTCAATCTCATTTACTATTTTGTGTACAACTCTATAATCTAACTCTTAAATAGCCTAACACAATTAAATGCATAATAACACTTGTCAACCCTAGGCACTTGAAAGTGAGAGGAAAGAAACACCAAAAACCACACGTCTAATAAACAAAGGCATTGATATAATTGACTATTTTGTATTGTTTCTCCATATGAATAAGCTTATTTAATATAACATTTCTGTAAAACTTAAAAGCTATGTGCTGCTAAGACTCCAAAGTCCAACAAGGAGTTGCTCTTTCAACATTTTAATGACAGTTTAATTTAAAAGGATAATTATTCTTGTAAACAAATTAAAATGATACATTATAAAATTGAAAAATTAGAAAGTAATTTAACAAATAAGAATTTAGAAAATAATTCACATTTTCATATTTTTCTGAGACATTTTAATGAACTGAATTAGTGAAATCTGAAATTCAATTAAAAATTAAGAATTTGAAACACTCTTAAACGCGCGTACGGTTCCTCTCTCACGGACACTCTCGCTCCCTCACCACTTCAAATCGCACTCGTTCTCACTCTCGCTAAAATTCAGAAGCTCTCTCTCTCGGATCAAGCTCATTTTCTCTCTCGGTGGTTCATTTGGGTTTGTCTCCCTAATCTAGGGTTTGATGTTTCTATTTCTATTCTAGGGTTTGTTGATTCAGTGTGTGTTTCCTTTTTGTTTTCGTTGATTTTATTTTTAATATCATTGATTTTCATTTCATCTCTATAATCTAGAGGCTGTGTGTTGGATTTTCACCAAACTATGTTGGATTTGCAATTATAGTTTTGTTTCTCACTATTTTTTCCCATATTTTCTCAATTGGTACCCATCATCCAGTACATCAATGGGACTCCTTGTCACTTTCGTTTGGAGCTGATATCTCTTTCCTTTGAGTTATTAAAACCTCCTCTTTCTCATTATGAACAGTAAAACTGTAAGCAATTTCAAAATCAGATGAAAAAGTTCTTGATGATGTTGGGAGCGTCATTTGTTGTTTCTTCATTGATTGAAAAGTAACTACAGACCAACTAACACTGGCTAGGAAGCTATATGGCAAAAAGGGATTTGTTGTATGTGTATATGCACACATAAATTGGAAAAAAGTGATGGCAATTCATGCATTTTGAGAAGGGAACAACGAGGGCGACATTCAAGTCAATATTGAATTTGACTTCAAAGAAACTATACATGTATATGGCACCAGCATTGGATAAGTTTATTCATAAATAGAAGTCAAATGTGGAATCCATTTCCCACTGTTTGTTGAAAATGACCCAGTGAGTCAGCTTCATATAGACCTTGTTAGTTAAAATGGTTCGAGAAGTTGTTATAGGTAGTTAGTTTGTTATGTAATTACATTAGTGGAGATAGGATATTAATAGAAGGCACATAAGTTAGTAATTCTAAGTTGGTCAATTAGTTTTGGGTGGGATAATCCAGTAACATATTGAGTAAAATTAGTATTTGTTGTCACTTGGAAAATTGGCAATAGGTAATAGTGAATGAAACATTAATAGCCAGAATTTGAGGTTCTACTGCTAGCTTAGAGTTATCAATTGAGTGTATGGGTGAGAGTGAATTATTTTTCTAGCTTTGATATTTATGTAAAATGGTTTGTGGAATGTAATGTGGTTGGTCAATGTTACTGACTTCTATGAAGAACTGAAAATTTATCAAACAAAGGATGGATATCAAAAGGGCTATGATGCCACATGTAATGTAGGTAATAAAGATAAAGGTTTCTAGACGGTCAAGAGGCCTAGCAATCAGTAACACACTCTGCAACTACCAAGAGGCCACAGTGATGAGATGAAAGCCAAGGACTTCGGGTGTGGTTGGGATTTTGAACCGTTGTTTTTCTACTGAAGGTCCATGCCTTCCTTGTATTTTTATTGATTTGATATATCAGATAGCAGACTTGTCCTAAGAATTTATTTTT
Organism: Phaseolus vulgaris; assembly: GCF_051622355.1. Lineage (NCBI taxonomy): Eukaryota > Viridiplantae > Streptophyta > Magnoliopsida > Fabales > Fabaceae > Phaseolus > Phaseolus vulgaris. Next base: position 54,019,265 of record NC_143504.1, on the reverse strand, counting down.
CACAGATTTTTTCTTTTTTTAAATGAATTTATATTATTGAAGCTGTCCACTCAGGAAGCCTTAATAAAATAAATGGAATTTAGCAAAGCGTTGGGGCTACTTAACTATTCATTTCCCATTTACCAGAAAGCAAAAGCAGACATACGTGGCACTGTATACACAAAGCATACTGGTTTCTGAGGGCGTTGCTTTTCATGTATACAGAGGACATATATTTAAGTTAGTTTAGAGTTTTCTGTCATACACTATTTGATTCTTTTTTTCTGGCAGTTGAATTTGATTGTTACTAAGTATAAGTCAAAGGGAGAAGTTAATAACTTGATACATTAGTGAACCCACTTCGATTCTGTTTGCTAACATTAGTGGACAGTTCCTTCCACATTTTTCTTCAAAAGCCCAACCTTGCATATTGGAGATGAAGACACCTCTATAAAAATCCTAGAAAGGTGTGTTATTAGAATATGTGAATTAAGCTTCTTTTTTTTGTAATATAAGAATATTCAGAAAGTACTAGATTGGGGGTTGGGATTTTTTTTTGAGTCCCAGAGAAAGTTACTATCAGTAAGAATTGAAAAATTGGAGTTACAATAAATGTAGGGATTTAGTCGAAGACAATTATCCAAAGTTCATATGATTTAAGGATGGAGACACTACTTCTTGGTTGTTTGTTCTATTGAGTAGCAATAGGTAGGAAGCTTAAAAATCTTTTGAAAGAGTTGGAGTCCGAATGTTTGATGCTACATCTTCCACGGGTAGTCTTATGCATAGACCTAGTTTAGAAATAATGACCCATTTACTTTTACATTTTCATTCAGTTACTTATGTATGTAATAGTTTGTTTATTTGTCTTTGTGGAACTTTGGGCGGGTTGTACCACTTTCTAACTGTTCCTATGAACTTTAATTTATGATTTTGTTAAGGATAAGGAAGCTAAAATCATCGACTGAAAGTTTTACACTTCTATGGTGAATATGGTTTGAGGTTTCCTAGGAAACCTATTTGCCCATTTCATCTATTCTTTTGACAGGATTATTTTATTTGTGCCTATTGGTGGTATGCTCATGGATTTTAATAGAGGCATCTTCATCTCCAATATGCAGATGACTATAAGTAACAGCCTTGTTACTCTAGAGTCTTGAGTTTTGTTGTTCTTTCAGTTTCTAAATTAGTTTTTCTGGTATGGAGGATTTCTTATGCTTCCTACCAATTCTTTGTTTTTATTCTCTCTAATAATAGTTCTTATTTTGTGAAAGAATAAACACTTGTCATGGATTGTATATTTGTTTCCATGCCTGCTTCAATTGTTTTACCTTCTATAAATGCTTCAAAATCTAATAATCAGTCTGTACCTGTTACTAATAGATATGTCCATGACAAAGTTGACTGAAGATTCCTAATAGTTTTATGCAAATACTCTTTGTTCATCTTTCAATCATATTGGTGTCAGGGGTACTCCCATAAGCTTTCTCAGTGACTATGCTTACTTTCGTGCAGGAATTCTAAAGGGCACAATTTCCATTAACAGTCTCCATGTTGGGTTAAAAACTGAGCAAGTTCTATTTGAGTAGTCAAAAAAGGCTTGTTCGGTTTCTGCATTAAATACAACGTCTATATTCCTCTTACCATTTAGCACTCCCAATTTCTGGCATGGGAAAAGAGAAAATAAGCTTCAAAGAAGTTCATCATTCTCACAGCCCCAAAACAACTCTCTGGTGGTTCTTTCTTGTAGCTACCTGCATTAAAGTTCTTCTTTTCCCAGCCTACCGTAGTACAGATTTTGAGGTGCATCGCAACTGGCTGGCTTTGACCCACTCCCTCCCTCTTTCCCAGTGGTACTTTGATGAGACAAGTCCGTGGACTCTTGATTACCCACCATTCTTTGCCTATTATGAACGTTTTCTATCTATTTTTGCTCACCTCATCGATCCCCAAATTGTGCACCTTCAAGAGGGCCTGAATTATAGCTCAAACAAGGTGGTTTATTTCCAAAGAGTTACTGTAATACTTTCTGATTTGTCTCTTCTTTATGGGGTTTACAGACTTACTCGAAATCTGGATTCAAAAAAGCAGAAGTTGATCTGGTCATTGATTATTTGGTCACCAATGCTTTTTATAGTGGACCATGTGCATTTTCAGTACAATGGATTTCTCATTGGGATTTTGTTGATCTCACTTTCATATTTGGAGGAAGGAAGGGATTTGTTAGGTGGGTGTATTTTTGCTGTTCTCCTGTGCTTTAAACATTTATTTGCAGTGGCAGCACCAGTCTATTTTATTTATTTGTTGAGACACTATGTTTGGGGTGGAATGATAAGAGGCTTCAGTCGACTTTTGATTATGGGAGGCGTGGTTACAGCAGTGTTTGCATCTGCTTTTGGACCATTTTTCCACCTTGGCCAGGTAAATATAACTTTTATATATTGAACTCATATATGGTCATTATGTGGACCATATGTCATGCTGTTTTCCCCTTGCTTCTGATAAATCATTGTGTTTAACTAATTTCAAATTGATTACTATTTGTTCAATAAGTTTAGGAATTTTATGTTTGTTGATTTTCAGAAATGTGGAATGATAAATTGTTATTTTTTGTTTTAAACTTAATAAGTGGAGCAAAAATTGGATGCTTGGTATAGCAATGAAAATTATATTTGAAGGAGAGATTTTTATGTTTAGGTTGTGGTGTGCTGCATAGCTTCTAACTCAGGTTTACTGACTTTTGATCAGGTTGTATAGACAACTTTTTTTTTCATTTTTATAATATACTCATGCTACCTATTATGAGATTACTACGTGAATAGAATAATGTAACCAATTACGAATGTCCATCTTTGCATGCCCAAGTGAGTGGCAACAAGTTTAGTTGCCTTTTGTTAAATTCTTGTATTACTTCATTTTCCTGTCTAAAAGTGAAGATATTTCATTTGCACCCTTTGCATTTTGGTATTCTTATTGATTTTTCAAATTATAAATTGTAGATACAACAAGTCATTCGACGATTGTTTCCATTTGGCAGGGGGCTTTGCCATGCATACTGGGCCCCAAATTTTTGGGTATTCTATATTATGGCAGATAAAGGGCTTGCTTTCATATTAAGAAAACTTGGGTTTAATATCCAGATGCCAGCAGCTTCATTCACTGCTGGTCTAGTTGGGGATTCCTCTCCATTTTCTGTACTACCTAAGGTAAGACTTGTGAGTTTTTAATTCTCTCAATAAGCTTGTTTGCTATTAAACCAAAAGACAAACAACAAAGAACATATAGGGATTTTATGACCCTGGTTAAGCTAATCACATGCTTATATGGTTATACCAAAACAGATGATTGAAATGCCTTATTTGCTGTGTTCATTTCATTAGTACAAAGAGAGGGAGGATGATGTCTTATCATTTCTTCAAACCTGTAATCTTGCACTGTGACCTAGCCATTGAAAGATTAGAATTCACTTTTGAACCTTTGTTGGACATCTCACATCTATTAGAGATATAACAAATTATAATATGAGTGACTGCAAACCTTATCTTGTAAACCAGTTTTGTAGGGTTGATTGATTAGGTCTAAATCCACTTTCTAAGATGGTGTCATCAAAGCCTATCCTAATGAAGTGTGTTGGGCTTATCGTGTCACCCATTATCAAATGATTCACAAATTTTTATTCCCATGCTCGAGATGTTCAGGGTTATGTTAGACCTAAATCCACTTTCTAAGAATCTTGTTGAAAATATATAATAGATTCACTGGTTGATCCTTATCCATTATTTAGGAATGAAAATATAGAATCTAAATACATTGTTCAAGTGGAAAAAATTGGTTACCGCAAGTTGATAAGCTAATATCAGCACCTGTTTGGCATCAGGAAGTGATATTTGTGAAAATTTATAACTGATGATATAATGATAATATTAGCTTTACATTTCACACCTTCTAGTCTAGTTAATTCAATTTCACAGGTGCTATTGTTCAATTGAATCTGCATCTGAGCCTGGTAACAATTTTGCAGGTGCTATTGGTCATTTGAAATTTATGACTATGATATAACAACTTTTAGTTATACTGCTTTGCTTCATCTTTATTAAAAAAATTCCATCAAAGCATTCATTATTTCTATTTATTAATATGCAGATCACACCTTCTGTGACCTTTATAATGGTTCTTCTTGCCTTATCTCCTTGCCTTTTCAAGGCTTGGAAGAATCCAAAACCACAGATGATTATAAGATGGATAGCCTATGCTTATACCTGTGGTTTTCTTTTTGGATGGCATGTGCATGAGAAGGCATCTCTCCATTTTGTAATACCACTCGCTGTTGTTGCAGCTCAGGCTCCGGAGGATGCAAGGCATTACTTTTTGCTGTCAATAGGTATACTTTTAATGTTCATTTGTTTGTTCACCTGCATCTAATGCTTTTATTTTTCTTCTTTTTTTAAATGATAGGAGAAACTGGAAATGAAATATAAGTACAATGAAATTTTTTTTGTGAAAAATGTGTGCGTGGTGTGAATTACATGTAAGTTTTATATAACTAGTGGAAAGCATAAGTGATGCATGTACCCCCTTGAAGACAATATTTACTAATTTTTTTTCGTACTAGTTGGCCAATTGCTAATAATCTTGCTGTTTGCTATTCTATTGGCATAGGTTTCTGTGAATAATGCTCCATCTATTGTTATCTGTGCCCTAGGCATGTATAGATTTGTCAGATTCTAGATTCAAATATCTTGTTCCCCCTTCCAATTAATCAAAGGAGAAAGAAAAAGAAAAACATTTTTAAAATCAGAAAAATGAAACTGAGAACCTTTAAAATTCAAATGAATAAGATCACATAGTCATATTAACTCGTTGCTAGAGAATTGATTCTATTACTACCTCTATCACCACTAAACCTCTACAAATTACCATCCAAAACTCGGGTATCTGCCTGCTGAAGACAGCTATGTTTGTATGAAACAGTTATTTGTTGCAGGTTGTAAACCTGTATAGGGTCTGGATAGGATTGTTTGATTGGGAGAGAATGGGAGTGAGTTCGGAGAGATATGCAAACTTTGATGTGTTTGGATGGGGAAACATGAGGGGTGAATGCAAAATGTTTTGGGCCCCCACTGCAGCATCTTTCCTCTCCATGTTGGTGTGAATTGATAATGGGATGAAATTGTGCAAAGCTGAAGCACCAGCCGAGGGAGAAACAAAAACCCAAATAGGAGAGACTGCACAACAGTTGGCAATGACCACTGGCCTGGTGGTCTTGCTGGAACACACTGGGGCTGCATGCTTCGTCAAGAGGTTCTTGCCTGTGAACAGAGATTGTGTCATAAGATTCGTAAATTGTTACAGGACATGTTAAAGTAAATGATAAAATAAAAAGTCTTTTACTATTACCACTTATTTCTTGTTTTAATTTTTCCATTTAGCCAAACAACTGAACCTAAATCTTATGTCATTCCTTCATTAATTTCATCAATCCAAATAACGCAAATTTCCTCTTAAAATTCCCTTCTATTTCCTTCCTTCTAATCTCAATCCTTATCCTAACAAAGTGGTGGTAGTGTTGAATATAAACCTTTGGAGGATTTCAGGAATTTCTTAACTTAACTTTCAGTATAAACTTGAAGGTTGAAAATAATAGGAAAATTTCATTTTAAATCAGTTTAATTCTCTTCCAACTGATCCTAGATCTCAAATTGAAATAGTCAAAAGAGTGTTTCTCTATTTAGCTCGGAAGACTATAGGGTCTATTTGGATAACTTATCAATAATACTTCTAAGAAAAGAAAATAGGGAGAAATAAATAACTTCTTCAAAAAGCTAATTTGTAAAACCTGTCTCATTAATTTCTTCAAAATCAAATTTTTAATTCATGTATAAGTTAATTTTAGCTTATGGAGAAAGTTTACTTTATTTTATTTTTTCTTATTTTCTCTTCTTTCAAGTGCTTATGGAAGCAGCTTACTTACCCAATCAGGTGCATACTATCATTGCATCTCTTGGACAGATAGCTTACTACTGTTACAGAGACCCACCCAAGCTTTATTCAACAGTGGGTGCGTAAAGGCCAAGCCACTAGGGTAGGTTCAGTTCTTACACTGGATCAGAACCAGAACCCTGACTTTCTGTGAACCATTGGATAGTGAGACTCCACTTGAACTTTTGTCTGCTTAAGTTCTACTCTACTTCTAGACATGCACATTTGTGGACATGTCGGGCTAGTAATGCACCATGAAGTTGCCTATAGCAACTATTCTTTGTTATGTTCAATTTCAAACTGTCACAAAAATCTTTGTACATCCTATGAAATATGGTAACTCATGGCCTTGTTTCTGTATATTCTTATTTGGTAATTCTTGTCCTTCTATTATTTGAGCAGCCTCGATTGGTTAGCTAGTTACTGCTGTCAGTTTGGTTGGTTTAGTAATGATAGTTTTGATGTTTCTAGTGTTACAAGGCTGTGTTAACCCTCATTCTCATCTGCTTATATAAGAACCCAGGGTTCTTTGTTTGCAAATATATAGATTAGTTCAGAATCGTTTTCTATCTGTTTCTTTCTCTACTTGTGCTAAATATTTGTTTATACTGCTGAGATATGTATTTTCGTGACCCAACTACATCTAAGATGAAGTATAAACATGCAACCATTCCAATCTTGCACAACATGAACCAAGCAGAATAAAAGATAAAAGCAAATTTATATAAACAGTTATACTGTCTAGTTCCTTCTTTAACGTGGCAATATATGTTTGCCAAAATCATTGCTTGCAATGACTGAATGCTTTCCAACGAAATAAAATTTGCAAGTGGCATCTCTTTGTATCAGTGTTGTTCTTTTCGTGTTTAATTTCTTTGAAATTTCACACATTACTTGTACGTGCAGTATCTTGCTATTCAATTTTTCCGCTACTATTTGAGGCACAAGAGTATCCGATCAAAGTTTTGTTGCTGCTTCTACACTCCATTTTGATGTGGTTAGGCTTTTCAGCACAATTTAATGCCGGGGCTGAAACAGCGAGGACGCCAAGTACTAATTCAAAGAAAAAGGCTGATGAATTTGGATCTGAAGGTAGTTCGGGTGAAACTGTGAAGAAAGGTTTTGTTATTGGGTGGAGTGAGAGGATATATCTGATAGGTCTTGTAGTTGTGGAGATATGGGGCCAAATTTTACACCCTCTAATTTTGGGTGATAAGTTTGCATTTGCACCACTCATGTTGATTTCCATATACTGTGCTTTTGGGATCATGTACTCTTGGATTTGGCAGTTGATATCCATAGTTAAATCTCTTTAAATTTAGGACTGTCTGCAGTGGATACTGAATTTTGTTATGAATTTTATTCGCTGAATTTTAAGAGTCAACATTTGGTTTAATTTTTTAATGAAAAGCACTGTTTGACATCAGTATTTTACACTATAGTTAAACAATTACTATTTGATCTTGCCTCTGCCGTCTCAATAGGCACATGAAGAGTGATCCAATTAGTAGAATGTGTATTCTACAGTCTTAGAGTAACTTATTCATATATTGTATTTATTTAAAAAAGAAAGACAATCGGAGAAAGATCGAAGAATAAATATTGAGACATGTCTGAGGAGTGTGAAATTGCTTCTTTTCGAATATTCAAAAAGTAACAACTCGAAATAAACATTAAAAAAATAATAATTATAATAATAATAATAATTTTATTTTTATTAAATTTAAGTAAGTTTTAAGTATATTATAAATTTGTGCCTTTTTTTTATTGAATTTCTATTGAAATATTTTTGTTTTGTTGAATGCTCAATATTTTTTAATTTTATTTAAATATTTTTACTGTTTGATTTTTTATATTAATAAGATCGCATAATGTTCTTTATTAATCTCCTATAATTCTTTGATCAACTCTTTTCTGGAGGAATTTTTTAAGAGAGATACAATTCTTTGATCAATTTGTTTTTAGGAGTTTTTGAAGAGAGATACAATTCTCTGATCAATTTGTTTTTTAGGAGTTTTGAAGAGAGAAAGAACAAGTTGACTAATGAGTTAGAAGGAATTATAGGAGAAAAAACATGAGTGTTGATTGATAAATTTTCTAAAAAGAGAAAGAAAGAGTTGAAATTATAGGAGAAAAACATGAGTTGATTGATAAGTTTGTGATAAAAACAAAATTATAAGAGAAAAACATGAATTGAATGATACATTTGTGATAAAAAAAAAAGTAACAATCATGTCATTCTGTTGACAACAAAATAAAAATAAATGCAATTCTTTGATCAACTCGTTTCTGGAGAAGTTTTGAAGAGAGAAAGTACGAGTTGACTAATGAGTTGAAGGAATTATAAGAGAAAAAATGAGTTGATCGATAGGTTTTCTAAAGAGAGAAAAAATGAGTTGACTAAGAGTTAGAAAGAATTATAGGAGAAAAACATGAGTTCATTGGTAAGTTTGTGATAAAAATAAAATTATAGAAGGAAAACATTAGTTGATTGATAAGTTTGTGGACGAAAGTAACAATCATGTCTCGAAAAAATCAAAATAAAAATATTTTAAACAATATAACAATTTTTTATATGGAATCAATTGAAATTATCTACATTTGTATACTTAAATTATGTCTTATTATCAATTGAAGTTATTTATAATTATTGTTATTGCTAATAATAATATCAAGAAAAGATAGCAAAAAATGATGTTCAGAGAGTGAAGATGGTAAAGATGAAATTATGAGCAGCAGGAAACAGTGCATGGATATTATTATTTACAAGGGTCTTAGAAGCAATGGTGTTTATGTTCATCAATGGTGGATACCAAATCGCATAAATGGCCTCAGAAGTCATATGTACAGTGTTTAAAGTTCCAAAATGCTTTATAAATGACCTTACTTTATCATTCTCCTCTGCAAATAAAGTGTGTGCTGCTTGGTTTTTCTTTTCTTTTTACAAGTTTTAAGTATTGATGACAAGTTAAATTTGTCTGGATCAAACTTATAACTACGAATTTCAAGATGAAGGAACCGATTCAACGATGGAACTTTAATTGAACCGTTGCATACTTGATTCATCTGAGGTGGTAAACATCCTCGTAATCTGTAATTGTGTGTCTGTTTTGGCTTTTGGTGTTTAGCTAATCAGTAATGTCATGTGACAAAGTAATGTTATATTCTCTTGCTGATTTGCTTTGATATATTTCTATAAAGAAAACATTACACAGGAGTATCATTTTCTATTTTAAACAAATAAGGTCAGTAAGAAAAACGTTACAGAAACATTTAAAACTATTCATCTGACAAACGATGTGCATATGCTTATTGTTGGGTCATGCAACGCATGCGAAGTAATTTAACGAGTGCTCAACCAATTGTTAAGGAAAACATGTGCAGACTTACCCTCAAAAATCCTTAGAGACATTAAAAAATTAGTGTCCAACGTGTTATCCAATACTTAGAATAAAAGTAATTGAGGTGAATGATGGGTTTGAGGATATGAGCTATTCAATAATCATTTCCCTGACAAAGGTATGGATTAAAAAGTGGCTCATAAGACCTTTGGCCGAAACAAGAAAAATCCTACCAGAAAAGAAAAAAGTGGTTGAGAAAGTTAAATACCATTATTGTGCCAACCTGAAAACATGGCCTGATACATGGGCAATGCAACATAAACCTATATTTCCTCGTGTTCTTGTGGAAACCGTAATGAACTTCAACTACTGGCCAAATGGTCAATTGCATAAAAGCAGTATTCAAAATGTAGCAACTCAAACTGCTTCATCTCATCACATCATTCATACATATTGGTCCCTTATCCTTAGAAGGGCTTTTTTTACGTGCACAAAGATTAGATTCACACTAATTGATAAAGCTAGGGTGTCAAGTTGCTGAGTTATTGTTAACTACAAGAAATGTTTTGCAACTGGCCTAACGTTGGATGAAGTTATGAGCAATTTTGACCAAAATAAGAAAGATGTAATCCAAAGAGAAGAGGAGAATCTAATTAAGTTTAGAAGATAAAAGCACTTAAAAATTAGGAGTAAAACCAAACCAACATGGTGGAGGCATTGTCTTATACAATAATACAAGTCAGGTGCAATGCCAGCCTGTTGCAGATGTCAAACATAATGTCATATGCATAAATACCAATTTCTATACTTTTGGGATTATTAGGGAAACCTGATAAAATAAGTGAAAGTATTAACTATAACATTTGGACTGTACAGGAAGCTGGTGTCACTAACATTGTATCTTCATTCCTCAGGTTCAGGCCCCACTTTGATCTCCAAAAGCCTCTCAACTGGTTGTCTGCAGATTGGACATCTATTTGTTTGGAACCTCAAAACCTTTGCACATCCGCTACACATACACTACAAGGAAACAAATCCAAAACCAATCAACACTTAAAATGGAGCAAAGATAATAATCAGTGTTAGCTAAGAATGATAACTTATTAGTGACAGAGTAACATGTTAATATAAATTATTTTGAGGAAATAATCATTTATGAGGGTGTGCCTTGGTGCAACTGTAAAGGTGCATGTTGGTGACCAATTGGGCATGGATAAGAATTTGGAAACAACCTCTTTGCATATGCAAGGATAAGACTGCTTACAATACCCTTCTCCATACCTTTGCATAGCAAGAAGTCTTTGGACACCAAGGTACATAAGTTTTTAATAATTTATTTTATAGTAGTTGTTTCATGAAGCTGAAGAAACTAAGCGATTGTTGTTCAAAAATAAGTTGAACCAGAATACACAAGAAATGAAAAATAATGACAAAAGAATCTGCTCATCAATGAAAGCCAGCAGCATATATATTCTATCACTTTCTACTCACAGTGGCAATGGTTATCATCAGAGGATCATTCAGTCAACCAATTAAACATAAATTTTAAGAAAAAAGTAAAACGATAAATACCATGTGGCGACATGGAAGGACAGTTGTGTCACGAGGCTCTGACAAACATATAACACACTCTTTTCCTGGGTCATTCCCATCCAAGTCACTCTCCACTGAATTTCCAATACCATATATTTCCTGCAGTTCATACCTCACTTCATTTACCCATAAGATCTGCTTAACAACCTTCACCTGAAACTCTCCTTTCTCCTTCTCAAACACTGCTTGAGTTATCTGAGAGTTTGTGTTACCAGATGATGGAGTTTCATTTGATTTTGATTCATCAGGGTTGACAGAGGATGCATCTGCTTTAATTGCAACGGGATAGACATCATTGTCCCCCACATTCAATAACTCGGACTCCTCAAATATTGAAAAATCAATACCAGTTCCAGGTGGCTGTTTAAACTTCTGCCCAAGACCTTGCTGGAAATTTACAGTCAGGGATGGAAAAACGTCTTCCTTCATTGGGATTAGGATGCAACCTTCGCCTTCTTTTGCAAAGAAAAGTATTGTGATGCTGTTATGGAGGTAAAAGGAAACAAAACATTTAGTTCAAACAAATAAAAGAACTATCCCACAAATATTCATATTCATAGCTTTAACCGGCACACAAAATGACAATTTTAATCTTAAACAGCACTAACTATTGTATGCATAATTAAACTGGATGTGCATTAAGTCAACCCAAGGTAGTTGAAGGTGAGAGACATCTTAGGTTTTAATGCCTTAGAGGCAAGAAACACCAAAAAACACACATCTTACTAAACAAAGACATGAATATCTGAAAAAGAAAATAGTAAAATATTTGACCATTTTGCATTGTTTATCCATATGAATAAGCTACTTAAGCCTAACATTTCAGTAAAAGTAAAAGATTACCTTGTCAGATATGCAAAACCTTAAGCTGTTTGCTGCTAAGGGTCCAAAAGTCTAACAACCAGTTATCCTTTTAACATTATGACTATATTGCCCTGCTTAGCATCATATAAGTATTTCAAAGACTATTTTAATGACATTTAAAACGGCACTCCTAAAGTGCAAAGGAAGCATTAACCCTTTCTAATGCCTTGCACCGCCTTAGGTCCACCTTGACGACACTGAGTCAATCGCATTTCATGTATTGGTATTGCTTACAAAATGATACATAAAATGGGGAAGCAACAAGTACTTACAATACTGAGTAATTTATTGCCTTCAAAAGTGCTAAAAATTTAATTTAGTTATGCAGCTTTGCCAAAATTGAAATTGCACAAGTAAAACAAGCATTGAAACCAACCATCTAGGTAATAAAAAAGTAGGCATTATATCCATGTATCTTGCCGTAGAAATATTTGTCCTTTTTTTAATTGCTACTAACATTGACCATGAAGTAGACGGAAATAGCACCAGAGTCCAATTTCAAATATTCTATTTCCAAAAATATAAGGTTAGTTATCTAAATCCAAGTAGATAAAATAGATTAATTCTACTTAAAAAAGACCTTGACTTTCTCATATGAGGGGGCCATGCACTCAAGGAGAATAACTAGTGATGATACAGAAAATTACTTAACATTTAATTCTACAAAATTAAATGTCATTTCACTAGGAATGTAACCAATCCCCCACAAAACAAAATAAAAAAAATGAAAATGCACCATAACATCCAATAATTTAATTGAAATAGCAACCTCAGTTTGTCCTTTCACACCGCATAAAACCAACAGAAAACCTCAAACAGTCAAACTATTAGAGTTACCACTTTCTTCTCTAATATGGTTTCCTTCCATTCTTAGCAATCAGTTATTGTAAATAAAACTACAGTTAAACTGACACAAGTAAAAGGCACTCCCGGAATGGTGATTTGAAAGTAATAAGAACCATTAGCACAAGCACATCAGGAAACTAAAAATGATCTACAAGCCGCTGTTCAGTAACAAATAACATCAGCTTTCAAACTGACTGATGTGTACTGAGCTAACTACCTCATTTACCATTAATATGTACAGAGAAACTTCACTGTCGATTGCTAAAACATAACAACACCCCACACAAAATAGAATAAGTCATTTACCCCTCTAAAAAAGGAATAGGATAAAAAAGGCACTCTTGAAAATCTCAATAGACATTCCCAAATAATGCAAACTTGGTGGCAAGTATCTAGTGTGTGACCAGATCAACAGCCAGAATATATCAAATGGGGGAAAAATCATGTTGATTATGAAATGATAAATGAAGACACTCTGACAAGCTGGAAGTCTTTAGCAGCAATTGACTTTTCTTTCAATCAGGTTCACCAGATTGTTAAAGAAATTTAACCATATAAACACACAGAGATGCTTGTCAGTGATTCACAAAATAGACACAGAACAATAAATATAGCTATTCTACCTACGGTAAAGCCAATGAGCCATATAAACTCCAAAATATCGACTTATATCGCATATACATCTGCTTGTACCTATACTTCTCATCTGCACAACATTACTTATCTGCAGCTTTGCACTCCCTATAGTCATGCACCCCTTTGTCACCCCCTAAAGTCATGCACCCCTTTGTCACCCCCTAAAATCATGCACCCCTTTGTCACCTTTCCAAGCTAGCTAGGGTAGCATGTTTTGCTCCTTTTACTTATCAGAATCCAAATAAGCAAATTGAGCAAAACAATTAAACCAAGCATACAGCAACAAGCTTATTAACACCCCATCAAGAAAAAAAAAACAAGCACAGAATCACAGCAACAACCTCAAAAACCTTGCATCTGACACATTATGACCATTCACACGACACCACACACCAATTAAATAACCACAGACACGATCACCTCATTACAGCACAAACATTAAATACAAGGAAAAGCGGTGTTACCTCCCAGAAACGGTGGCATCAAACGTAAACGTCACGAGGAAACGGCCAGGATTCTCTTCATCAGGCTCAATCCTTAGCGTCTCCTTCTTGATGTTGACATCGTTTTTTATAGTAACGGCCTTTTGGTGCTCCACATACGGCGCCGGCGCTGCCGGAGCCGCCGGGCACCTCCCCCACATCGGGTCCACCGACGGACGGTGGTGGTGGTCGTAAGGAGCCGGCAAAGGCGCCGGCATGGTAGTCGGCGGCGGGTAGTATCCAGGGTAGTTGTGATACGGCGTGGCGGCAGGAGGGTACACGAACCGGTTCGCCGTGACTTCCGGCAGAGGCATCACCGGCGGATGAGGAGGAGGCGGCGGGTGAATCCGCCTCCCGCTGCCGCTGCCGCCGTGTCTCCGACGGCTGTTGGAGCCGCTGCTTCCTATGTTGCCCATGAAAAAAAAAAGTTACGAAATTCACCCAGCAAAGATTTCTTGAAATTTTTGTATTATATCATCTGGGGTGCTGATATTTTTCTGAGAAGGCGAGAAAAATGAAAACTTGGAAGCTTTGGTGAGAAGAAAAGTGGGGTTGTTATTTTAGTTGCGGTGGTTCAAAGAGTAGTAGGAGACAGTGACAGAGAAAACCGGTGATGAATGGAAAGTGATTAGAGAATGCAATGAAAAAGAATAGGAAAGAAATGGAAAAAAAGAGAATAAAAGAAAATGAAAAGAAAGAGAGAGTAATGGGATTGCGTAAAGCTCCACCGAGCAAGAGGAACACCATTGATGAAGGGATGGGATGTGAAGGTTTTGTTGCTAAAGTGACCCACTTTTTTTTTCTGCTTTTGTTTGCTTTCTCATTTTTCTAATATAATAATATAATGGAAGGCTATGGTGTGAGAGTTTTCTGATTCTTTTTATAGATTTACGAATTCATTATTTTGGCTTTAATAGAAATCATACTTAGAACAAAAAATATATATGGACAACCTTGTTCTAATATTTAATTTTTTTCTTTATCTAAAATTATATTTTTTTTATGAAATAAGAAAAATATAATTTTTTATATAATAACAAAAATATTCTTTTTTATATCACATTAATCTATCAGTACTTCTATGGCCTAAAATAATGGATTATATTATTAAATAACCAATTATAATTCTATAATATAATAATAATAACAATAAAAATAATAATATTTATATGATAATAATAATTAAAATTATAAAATTATAATAATATTTATAAGTATAGGATGAAAAATATTTTAATCACGTACAAATAATTAATCATATTTTATTTTAAATTAATTTTAATAAAAAATAAAATTATAATCTTACAAAATTAATAAAAAATAGTCAATTACTTTCATAAACATTTTATTCATTCTCTTTCTCTTAATACAATCTCAAATCTATTATTTTTCATCTCTGAAACTACTCATTTTCTCATTTCAAAACAAAGCCTTGGTGAGTAATGGTTTAATAAGTTTTGAAATGGGTTCACGAGAAAGTGGAAATAAGTAAAGGGAAGTTTGAATGGTGTAGAACCATTTGATATCCCACTGGATCCAATCAACAAACCTAACAGAAACATTACATTAAGTTACGTAAGAAAGAAGAGAATACATGTGTTTGTATTATTAGGTGTTTGTTTCACTTGCTTTATGTTTTTTTTAATGTTAAATTGCCTATTTTTGTTATCACAGAAGAGACAAAGTGCCTAAAGAGAATAACTGTGTCTTTATTTCAGAGTTTAGTCTTTCAAAAACTCTTCTTTCAACTCAGAGATAGCATCAAGATTTGGTGCTTGTAAAAAGTGTAGTGTGAATGTGTTATTTATATTTGTTCTAACACTCTTTTTAACAATAAAAAGGTATGTATGGGCTTTTGTTAATCTCTTGGTTTAACTTAGTTTTCAATTGATTAACAATAAAAATACTTAAACTAATAATATAGCAGATAAAAAAATATTAATGTTTAATTCTAAAACTTGCACAAAAATATAAACGGGTCGGTGCAAGTTGAACTTGTTTTTATTTAAAATGTTATAAGTATATTGATGATAATTTGGAATATAGTACCAAACTCCTTTATTTGATTCACTTGATGTAGATAGCTCAAAAACTCATACATCCTGCGTCTCTACCATGAAAAAAATTTATTATAATTAAGATCGTAGCATGAGAATCAAATTTTGATAGAATGTTTTCATAAATTATTAGATGTTTTTTACATACATGATTTATATTTGTAATTCTATAGGAAAAGTGACTTTAAATTATATATGAGATTACGTAAATAATTATTATTGGTTTCAATTCTTTTTTTATATTTTAATATTCACTCTACTTTTTTTAGTTCTTTAACGTTTAATCGAGAATAAATTTATAAAAGATTTTTAGACGATTAAGTAAGTACTATGGATAAAAAAAGTGTATTATAAAATTGATAAAAGCGTACATTACTCCATTGTAGATGGTTTATTTATAGCATTTAATAATGAGTCAACTAATTGATGGACTATATGTGATATATATGTATAAAATCAGTGTTAGTTGATTTCTTGGAGTGTGACCCTGATTTATAGGGAGTTAAGTTTGGAGGATATCTTCAATGAATCAGCATTTCTCAGAGTGTTACCCAGATTTGATGGGGTGTGATCCTTATTTATAGGATGTTTACTTACTTGTCATTTAGTATAGTTGTGCTCTTAATGTAGGTAACGGATCAGTACGATAGTTATATAGGTACCTATAAATTTGAGATCCATAAAAATTTATAGTTATTTTAATTTTACCAGCACACACAAAACAACACTACATTGCTTTATCATTTCAATTATATTTGTACCTACATTACCCCTTGGTGAAGATAATTGACTGGATATTTCTCAAGTCATGTGATCAACATGACTCTCAAAGACTCAATGAATGTCCCTTTACATAGTATGATTAATATGATTATAATATGAAATGTTATCCTAATTCCGAGACTAATCCAATAATTTACCCTAATCTAAATTCAATATTGGAGGTTCACTATTGTACTGGTCGGTGTCGAATGAGCCACGTCACTCGACTTTGGTGTCAAACGAGCCACATCACTCGGCTTTGGTGTTGAACGAGCCACGTAATTCGGTTTCAATGACCGACCGATTGAAAGTATATTTAAAGTGCAGTTGTAATAAATAACAATTAAGGCACTTGTAGAAACTCCTTACGAATCAAGGTCACATCCCATCAAATCTAGGTAATGTCCCGAGAAATCGGGGTAACTTCCTAGAAATCAGCTAACACTGATACATGTTAGATTTCGACCCATCAGACATATGACCCATAACTGAATGTTATAAATACGCTATTTACAGTGGAGTAAGGTACTTTTTTTATCAGTTTCACTATACACTCTTAACACAAAGTACTTATTTGATTGTCAGAGTACCTTTTGCAGACTAACTCCCGACCAAATACTGAAGAATTAAAAAAAATGAGTCTTGAAGACTTAAAGAATAGAAGAACAAGAATGCGACCTAGCGACAAACAACACAATAATTATTACAACTAATCTCATATACTACTTACACACATTTTATTTATACAAATACAACTATAATGTACACCAACCAAAACAAAACAAAAATGAAATCTCAAACAACATCATTAGTTACTTATAAGGACGAGAAGAACACTTTCTACACACAAGAACAATATATTTTAAAGTGGTTTAAGTTAATGGTAAAAGATTGTGTAAATCAGAATGTAATGTCCTTCATTGTTGAATTTTGCATTACTTTTTGTTTGTTTATTGTGAAAATGTGGGGAGGAGAAGATTGGAGGGAGTGGGCTACACGTGTCTTCCAGTAGAAAGAAGAAGATGCATAAGTTAAATAATATAAGAGACAAGTAGTTGTGCTCCATACACATAACCACCAAATCATTTCTTCATGTAATCTCTTTTTTTCTCCTGATTAATATTTTTCTTTTTAAATCCAAAATGAACTCATCGCAATGTTATTTTTTTAAATGAACTCATTTATTATAGCAGTTGGGAATTCGATTTTCTGAAAAGCAGAATTTTTAACTGGTTTTTTCATCCCAAAGTAGAAAATTCATTAGAATTCAAACGACAATGATTTTCTATTCTTTAACTGATTTTCAATATTAACTATTTGGAATATTAAAAATGTTAAGATTAATTTTTTTCAATATTAACTGATTTTTTTACCCTAATTTCGTAATATCGGAAATTTATTGGAATTCGATCGGTGGTGATTTTCTATTTTCATTCAGAAAAAGGAAAAGAATAAAAAATAAAAATACAAGAAAATAAAATTTATATCTGAGAATAAAAATTTAAAATAAATAATTTAAAATATTAATATTAGTTTTTTATTGATTTAAGAGAAAGAATAAAAAAAAATTGAAGAGTGAACAAATTTTAATTTTATAATCCACTACAAGAAAGTTATTAAACAACAAATAATTTAAAAATAAAAAATAATTAATTATTATATTAACTAAGTTAAATATTATCTTATAAACTAAAAAATTATTAATATTTAACTTAATTAATATAATAATTAATTATTTATTGTTTTTAAAATTAATTGTTATTTAATAATAATTTTAGTGTATAATTTGGAATTAATTTTTTTATTTTAGTTTTTTGAAAATAAAATATATAATTTTAATTTTTGACTTTTGCATTAAAAAATAATATAATGGTTTAAATTAAGTAAATGTTATTTTGGGTGGTGTAAAATAAGTTAAATAAATTTTTATGAAATATGTTAAATATTTATAGAGAAGAAGCACAACATGTTTAATTTGTTCTCAAAACTAAATATGTTAAGTGATAATATTATTGGAAATAGCATATAAATTTGATATAAACGAAAAATATGTGGAAAGACACACATTACAATTTAATTAAGTGGAATTTGAAAGATATTAATATTTTCGCACATTAATTATAGATGTTAGAATCTTAATTAGAATGTGTCAAGTTCTTTTCCTCGTACACACTTTGAACAAGGAGTTCAACGTACATATTTTAATATCACATGTCTAAACGACCGTGTTCTAATTTTTACCATCTTCTAACCTTCTTTTTATGTTATTTTTCCCATCATGTCCACAAAGGATGGCTTAAACTCAACCCAACTTTCATTCTCAGTTCTAACTACAACACATTAAAAAAAGTTACCTGATTTTAATGTAAGAATAAATTATTATTTTTAATTTAAAGACAGTTTGATCCAATTTGTTTTAATTAAATTAAATGAATTAATTTTTAGTTTATTACTTATTGTGCTAGTACTGTTTAAAATGTTTTTAACATATGGACTTATTTTATTTTATTTATTTATGAATATATTATTATATCTATCGACTATAGTTTGTTGTATTAAATGGGTTATGTTACAATGTCGAAAGAAAAGAAAATCATTACAAATTTTAAAAAAATAAATCTTGCAAACATTCACAAAATATAATTTCACTCATCTCGGCTGAACTGAAATAACCTTTAAAAACATTAAGACTCTGTCTGGATCGAGGAGAAGATTTGTGAGGAGGGAAGAGAGTGAATTTGTGAGGATTAGAGAGGATGTGTGAGGATATGTGAGGTTGTTTGGATTGATGCATGATAAAGTGGATTTGAGAGAATGATTTATTGTAAGTTTACAAATTTATCCTTGTTATTAAATTTTTTTCAATAATGAATTATGATTTTTTTTTGGGTTTGAATTAATTAAATGTTTTTAATATGTAATATCCATAATTATTTATATTTTTTAATAAAAAAAATAAAAAATATAATAGAAAATATTTTTGTGTTAAATTGAAATAAATTTATTAAATACATTAAAATAAATTTATTAAATACATTAAAATTTATGAAAATAATATTCATTATTATATTCGTTTGTTACTATATATATTTGTTGATATTATAATTTTATTTTTTTATTTTCATTATTTATAATTATATATTGTTATTAATGGTATAATTAAATATTTTTTAAATTATAAATAATAAATAAATTTATATAATATTTAATTTTGTATATTGTAATAAAATACATGCACAACGATATTTTGGTAAAATACAATAATTCTACATAATCCTCACAAATCTCTTCATTTTGTGAAGAATAAAAAAAATACATCCACACTCTCCGTCATCCACTCTCCCACCCTCAAAACCCTTAAAACAAACACAAAAAAATATCCTCTCCCTAAAAAATAGTTTAAACCTACATTGTAGGATAAGTCATTTCAATAATATAAATAATAAGAAAATAATTCCTAACAGAGACAAAATAATCTCAACTTACATCGATAAAAAATAATCTAATGTTGATAAAAAATCTTGACTAATATTAGAAAATAATTTTATCAATTTTAAAAATATTAATTAATATTGGTTAAAAAACTGGTCCCACCTACATTTTAATTAACATTAGGTGAAAACAATTTCAACTAATAACAATTAAGAATAATACTTTATGTAAAAAAATATATGTTACAAAACTATTATCACATCCTACTAATATATTGTGTTTGTTTTTATGTATGTGGTGAAATTGATGTGAAATTATGAATAATCTTCTTATATTTTTTTTCAATATTAGAGAAGTGTAATGAAGTTAACAACCACACGTATCATCATCAATTCACAATCCACTTTCATAGAGAATTTTTACTTTTCTTCAATCAATCCACACCACGCCATCATCAACATTGTCTTCTTTGGATTCGTTAGTAAAATTATCAAATTGTTTCTGAATTTGAAAATCACAACAATATTTACTCTCTTCATATAGGAGTACAAATATCTTTTAAGTACAAATATTTTAGTGAGGGATTGTGACTTTACTTGCTTTAAAATAAAAAATTATACTCAAAATTTTAAAAAAATTAAAATGGATGACTCGTTGCAATAGACATTTCTTTCGGACATTCTATCAAATGCTTATATCAAACTGTCAAGTCTAAGATATTCATACTAGACTCTTTGTATACATTCTTCTTCATTACACTTGATATTATTGAGGGGATTTCTTTAGTTGAGTTTTGACAAACGAGTCATGTCTACTTCATGTAATCACTAGGTCGTTTAGTCCGACCGTCTACTATGACTAAAAATACAAGATCATGAGTAAAAATAATTAAGGTACAAATAAATCAAATTAGTTGAATTTTATTTAAAACATCAAATTTATTCATAATTTTAGTCTATGCCTAAAGCTTTTAAGTGAGTAAAATTATGATCATCACATCTCAACTATGTTAGCACTTCATACATTAACAATCATATATTCCCTGATGATAATTTTATTAAGGAATAAAAAATTTAAAATAAGCAAGGATATAAAGAAGGATGAAGGACCAAACCAAAACTTAAGTAATCATAATACCATTTTTCTAAAACATCACCTTATAACTTGAACAAATCACAAATACTTTTTAGGGAGATTTAATTCTCTTCGAAAAAAATATCACATCTACGTAAAGTATATGAGTATGCATAATTTACCTTTAATCGTCATAGGAGTAATTTTACCATTGTGAACCATTTTTAAAATACCTCTTCTCAATTTTTCTTTTGCAAAACAAAAAAGAAAAGGAAAAAGATGATCACCTTGTTTAAGTCCTTTTGCAAGGAAAAGAAATCCAAATATGCTATCATTCACACTAGTAGAGAAGTATGAATCCAACAAAAAAAAAAATATTATTGAACCCTAACCCTACAAAACTTTAAATAAGATATTCTCAGTGAAGAGTTTCAAAAGCTTTTCTTGTATCACTTTGAAAACCACATTAAAAATTGTGTCATGCATATTAATCAAATTAAGAACGCGGACGGAGATAACGATGACAGAAACGATAAAACCATAACCAGTTTAAGAAATTTTATAGTAGTAGGAACCAAATGAAAAAATGCATATCCAAAACTTAAATTATAGGTTTAATCTAAAAATTAATATTACAAATTGTGATAAATTAAGAAAACCTAAAACCTCAATTCAAATTAGAATAACGAAAGAGTCTTTATTTTGAAGAGTGTGATACTTTTTTATTATATTAGTTATCGCACGTTTGAAAGATACTAGTTCTCTTTTTTAGACTTGTGACTTAGTAGTTTAGTACCTTTTAATCAAATTTCTGAAACTAAGGACAATTAAAAAAAAAAAAAGCACGTTAACTTTTTTACACTCCCAATTTATTTTAATGTATTTCTTTCACGTCAAAAATTCTCTTTTTTTCCTGAATATAAACTGCTCTATACGTACCCACTAAATTGGAGTTATTACGTTGAAAATGACTTAATCTCTATTTTATTCTCATTTGAAAAATGATACTTATCTTTCTTAATATCTCTGCTATCAAACGTTTAAGTTGAATTACTTACCTATCTATAATTTTAAATTTGTGAGTTGATATATTTATAAACCATCTAAATTTAACCACGTTTAAAACACAATATATTTACCATGTTTTTGGGTTGTTTTTACATGGAAATGGATTGAAAAGCTAAGTGAGTTGATAATAGAGATAAGAAAAACACATTTCCCTAATTCCATTGTTCATATTATAATCAATGATTTGTTGTGTAACTCATTAATCTCAGAAAGATCCAAGTTGCAAGAGGAATGGGTCGTCGTCACTCGAGACCTTTGAGAAAAAAAAAAAAGGAAAATGTAGAAACAAAGAAAAGAAGAAAGTGTCAAATGCCGTGAGAGAATGCATTCCTAGTTTAACCGAGTATTATCTATTTTCCCAAACATGGTCTTTCTCATTTTCTCCACACGCTCTTCTTCTCCAAAACCTTCATATATAGCCCCAAACCCCGATATCCAAGGCAGTGTTACACTTATCCCAGGACAAGCATGAAAATTCCTTTTTTTACTTGTTTTTCTTCAGCCACCAAAGAACACAAGAATAACGGTACACACCACAACTAACACACCACTTAATTTGAACACTTTGGTTTTTGTTAATTATCTCTGATATCTTTTCTTCCATTGCAGACAACCCAGAGGGAGAGATCAACGATGGGAGCTTCCGTTTGTTCACTTACAACCAATTGAAATTGGCCACGCGTAATTTCCATTCCTCGGAGAAGGTTGGAGAAGGTGGCTTTGGCTCTGTCTATAAGGTTAGTTATACATTCTTTGTTCTCATTCTTTTAATGACTTTGTTTTTAACTTAATTGGGGCATTGAGATGCAATGCGATTTCATGCTGTAACGAGAATTAACCAAGGGGTTATGTTCTGAGGGACTGATTTGGGTGTTGACTTGTAAAGGGGAGGCTTCTGGATGGTTCTTTTGTGGCGGTGAAGGTGCTTTCGGTTGAGGTGGAATCCATGCGAGGAGAGAGGGAATTTGTGGCGGAATTGGCTACACTTGCAAACATCAAGCACCAAAATCTTGTAAGCTTGAAAGGGTGTTGTGTGGAAGGTTTCCATAGATATTTGGTCTATGATTATATGGAGAACAATAGCCTTTACAAAGCTTTTTTAGGTAATTAGTTTTTGGATGATTAATTTCTGTTATGTGTTTCTTTTTGAATTTCCTATTTAGTGGTTGCAATTGGAGGCAGAAGTTAATGATTCTGATTTTTGTGGCTTTTGATTGAAAGGTTCGGAGGAGAGAAGAATGAGATTCAGTTGGCAAACAAGGAAGGAAGTATCCATAGGGGTTGCTCGGGGACTTGACTTTCTCCACGAAGATCTTAAGCCTCATATCGTACACAGAGACATCAAAGCCAAAAATATTCTTCTTGATCGGAATTTCACTCCAAAGGTTTCAGATTTCGGTTTGGCAAAATTGCTAAGAGACGAAGCTTCTTACATCAGCACTCGGGTTGCAGGGACACTGTAAGTTGGACATTAAGAAGAAAAAGGAACTACCTTGGTTCATTAATTTGAATCCTTTTTATTCCATGACTAAAGGGGTTTTTGTTTTAATAAATCAACAGGGGTTATCTAGCTCCAGAATATGCCAATTCTGGACAGGTTTCACGAAAATCAGATGTTTACAGCTTTGGAGTGCTGCTTCTGCAAATTGTGAGTGGCCTAGCAGTGGTGGATGCCTATCAAGACTTTGAACGTTTCATAGTGGAGAAGGTATGAAATGAAACTGAAGTCAAACTCATAATTGCTTGCAGCTTTCAAGCTTAGTAGATTCAGCCATACTTGGTGGAATAGAATTAAAGTAGCTTTTTTGTTTGTTATGATTAGTCAAATGGAAGAAGTGTATGTATGTGTGTTTGAACTTTGAAGTTGAACATGTTTGCAATTGCAGGTGTGGATAGCGTATCAATCTAACGATTTATTAAAACTGGTGGATCCCATGTTGAACAAAAATTTTCCGGATGAAGAAGCCATAAAGTTCCTCAAGGTGGGGCTACTATGTGTGCAAGAAACCGTGAAACTTCGGCCACGAATGTCAGAGGTTGTGGAGAAATTAACCAACAACGTTGATATGAAAGATGTTCACATTTCGAAACCAGGGTTCGTTGCTGATCTCGGGAAGATCAGAATCAAAAAACAAAACTCTTCCCACGAAAGAAGTTCAGCTGGAGCAACCTTCACAAGCTCCATTTGGAGTTCATTCAATCTTGCTCGTTAGTTAGATTATTGAGCATGCGTAAGGGTAGGATCAGAACTAATTGGTCACTCTGAAGAGCATCACAAGGATTGATCCAGTGTTCATAGTTTTTCTTTCTTCTTTGGATGCATTTGCATAGCTTGATTTGTTTTATCTTTTAGTTTTTATTTTGTTGAATGCTTCCCCACAGAATTCTTTTCTGACTAAGCTGGTCTCATAGGGCGTGCTCACTGCCTTGGGCTAGTACGAGTGTCGATCCTCAACAATTTTTTCATCAACTTTTGGCTGATGTTAATTAATTTATTATGTAACGATGAAAAAGAGTTATAAGAGAAAATCAGAGTCAAATCTTCTTATCATTCAAATTCAACTTCTCAATAATAGATTATTTATCAAGCGAAGGTTGTATTTATTTGTATTATTTTATTTTATTTCCAATTAACACAGAATTTTCAACAAGAAATAAAATTGTAAAAAAAACTATTAAAAAATAAAATTGTCAAATTGATTAATAATTTTTTATTAATTATTGAAAAATGAAAATCAATAGGAAATGTGATTACATCATAAGGTAACAAGAAGAAAAATTGTTGAGCAGTCATTAAGATAACTATAATTATGGAAGTTGACTTTATAATAGTCTAACAATAAAATTATCCGTTCCGTAAGGCAATCAATTACATGCATAAGAGACAAATCACTGTTGACAACATAACAAATAGATTCCACGTCAATCATACTGAGAGGAACGCAAAATAGTTTTATATTATTATTTGATAATTGTCGATCGAATGATAATGTAAAAAAATTACGTTAATAATACATGCATGGTCATTGAATTAAAAAAATTATAATGCAAATTAAATGTATATTTTAAGTTTACGTAGTTTTACTTCCTTTGAAGTACTTTACTTATTTGTAAATATAATTATTGATCTAAAACATCAATTCTACACTTAAAATTTTGTAGGAATCAAAATTCTGCATTCAAAAAATTATAAGAAACAAAAGTGAGTTTAGCCTAAATAATATCTAATAGTGAAACAAATAAGTTTAGTACAAAAAAAATATATTAATGAAATAATTATAATAAAAATATTTCCCCCAACTTTTTGTCTATGCCGTGCTTTATTAAGCATTTCTTCAAAAAGGAGCCGCCAATGTTTTTACGATCACAATGTTTTTGCAGTCATTTTCATCTTCTTTATTGATTTTTCTAGTTTAGTATATCATATATTCTCTTTGTTTTTTACAATAATAGTTTAAGATCTTTTATTGAATACAAAATTTATTGATTTTTTATTTATAATATAATTTTAAACAAGTTATCTATTATACTTTTTTAATTTTAATTTTAATGTATATTTATTTATCACTGTATTTCTTTTTATTAAAATTAATTTTCCTATCTTCATATTAACTAAATTAAGGATATAATTGGAAAAATTCTACTATTTAAAAAAATTTAAAAATAAAAAATATTAAAAATTGAGAATTTAAAAAGAACGAATAGATAATTAACTTTTAAATTCATTTTAAAGTTCAACTTCTGGTTTTGTCGTATTGGTGACATCTTTTGACTCGGAAATAGCATGATTTTCAAAATATACCGTTAATTAGAATAATTCAACTATAATTTTATTATAAATTAATAGTCCCATCGCATGTAATAATACATAATTCAAATGAAAATTTTATTTAAATTTTTTTATTTATTAGAGAGAAAATATTTTATTCTTTTAGAAGGTGTTTTTGAGTATGTAGCCCGAATTTTGTATTATTTGTCCATTCTTAATTATTGAGTAAATCAATTCTAAATTTGGTTTATTCTGATTTTTACTTTCATTT
The DNA here is from genome assembly GCF_051622355.1 of Phaseolus vulgaris. NCBI lineage: Eukaryota > Viridiplantae > Streptophyta > Magnoliopsida > Fabales > Fabaceae > Phaseolus > Phaseolus vulgaris. The sequence goes on along the minus strand of NC_143504.1, from coordinate 53,993,112 downwards.
ACTTTTTGTTCGTATGAGATTCTTTTTATCATATTTGTTATTACAAGACTAATTTTGGTGAGATGCAATATCTGCTTTTATAATCTCTTTTCTCTTTGATTAATTTTATTTCAAGAGTTAAGTTCATATACTATTACATATATAAAGAATTAATTATTGTTTTTAATACTTTCTGAACAATTTATTTCATTACTTTTAACAATTAGTTTGAAAGGCCTCGTTCAGTAGATTAAGTATACAATTTTTTTTATATAATTTAAAAATCATTTAATATTTCATTAATTAATTTTATTTTGACTTCAAAATAAAATAAAACAAATAATTGATTATAAAATTACATATATGTAAAGGTTCAATTTATATTTTTTTTACCAACATGTTAAATGGGTTAGACTAACATAATTTTATATTAAAAAAAATATTAACAGAATAATTTCATAAAAAACTATTCTTAGAATAACTTTATTTAACTGTATATATACTTTTAGATCAAAATATATGTTATTAAAATCTTAGTAAAAGTCAACAATGTCATTAGTTTGAACCATTTTAGCTTGCTAACAACCTAATGATTATTGCAAGAATGATGGATGGCGTGACAATTACATTTATATAATCCTTTTTGACAAATATATTATTTGAATTACCCAAACCTCAAATTCAACTTTGTAAAGTATGTATTGACTTTAAGATTGTTTTTTTTTTATTAAATATAAATTGATTTAGGATTCCAAGTGCATTGAATGCCCATTGAAATTAATAGTAAACAATTGTCAACTATCGCAACTTATTGAAAATATTACTATGCATCCCTTCTAACTGTGATTAAAAGTTAGAAGAGAATATTTTTTTTCTTTAGTGGATATTTGATGGAGGATATCTGACATTGAAAAGAATAGTGATAAATTTGAAGTTGTCAAAAATTAGCATGAAAAAATTTCAAACGGTATGATAGAGAAGTCGGATGAAGACGCGTAAAAGATGAAAGTTGTCGAAACGAGACAACGAAGGCTGTTGCCATTTTTGGAGGGGGTTGAGGTCAACCAAAATTCAAAAAATCCATCATTTACTATTATTTTTTATTTTTAAGTATTATTTAGGTATTTTTCATATATTTTAAGCTTTTAGTTCCCATACTTTCACTTGTTAGAAATTTCTGAATTTTTGCATGATGGTTCCTAGTATAAATTAGATGTTTATCAAACCATTATGATTATATTACATTCACAAATTTATTACTCATACATTACATAATGTTATGTGTTCTAACATGAAATTTTATTATTTAGTGCTTATTCTGGATATAACATGTTGAGTGGGAGGGGAAGTGAAAATTCAAATAAACTTACTTTGATGCACCTTAAGGTAGCCATGTATGAATTATTAGAATGACATAAAAAAATTTCATATATTTATAAATTCTTTTGTAGAATGCTATATGTACTAATTTATTGTATGTATACTTTCATATTTAGATTATGATATTGCATGTATTATTGTTCTGAAAATTTGATATTTTATACAGAGTATATATATATATAGTAATAATAATAATAAAACATTTAAAAAAACATTTATAATGAAGTTTTCATTGGGGAACCGTATTTAAAAATACATTTTTTAAAACAATTCATTGTTTATTTGACAGAATAACGATAGTTTTTTACACGTGTCTTTAATGTGGTTTTATAACGACAACTCTAGAACCATTGTTATAAACACAACTCTAGAACCATTGTTATAAACAACTGATTTACAACGACACCCAAAATAACGACGGTTCCGAACCGTCTTTATATAGTATTTTTAACCACCATTAAAACACTGTTTTGCACTAGTGCATGAAATAATGAACCTATGTGTTTTTGTTTGGGTTGGAAAAGTATCCTTCTTCTATTGAGTGTGATTGTCATCTATTATGAGGTCTTAGTCTTTAGTTAGGAGTGTCTCTAAAGGAACCTCCAACGTTCAATTTAGTTTTTGGTCTTGGATAGTTCAATGTAATTAATGTTTAATAAATGTGTACTTTGAGATGGGGTGGGGTCAACCTATTTATAGGGATGAGTTGGGTCTTCACACTCATGAACCTCTTTTAATAGGATTTTATCGGTTAATCTTTTGACAGCATGTATTAGCACAATTTTTCCTATAATTTATTTTACTATTGTGTTAATGAGCTTTATCCGTGTATAAGAAAATTTCAACCCCAAATAGTACACTTTATAAATTATAATTTTAAATTATGGAAAAACTAAAATACATATAAAAACATAGAAAACAATCAAAATTAACAATTATCAAATGATCTCCACCATACGACTTTTGCAAGTCAAAATGTTGAACTATTCTCAATTGAAATTTCATAAATATTTAGTAATTTTATAGAGGTTAATTAATTTAATTCGAAAACTCTATAAATTAGATTAATTTATATTGTATATATTATATAAACTCATTTTAATACTGTCAGAGAATATTGTATTCATTGAATAGAAATATAAGTAATACTTTTGACATTTTAAATTTTAAATTGAATACAAAAGTGAATATGTCATATTCATCCATCTCTTTTTATATTATTAAAATATTTTTATTTTATTTATAAATTTATTTTAAAATTTAATACTCATTAAAGGACAATGATAATATTTAAATTTCGAGTTTAAAAACTAGTATAATAAAATCAATACTCACCCAATGATTTGTAACTTTTATTAAATTCAGGTCTAGAAATACAACATAATAAACAGATTAACTCATAAATAATAATTTATATATCCAACAATATCCAAATAAATATTATTTATATCAATAAACTATTCCTCCAATTTTTATTTTTATTTTTTTAATATATATATATATAATTATTTTTTCTTAATATATACAGGTAATTTCACTTCATAATTTAAAATAAAAAAGAATCTAAATAAATATTGTAATCTACAAATTTATTTGTACATTATTTTCCTAAATAGACATTTTGAATATTTTATTCTTTCAATTGAATGCATATCAGAAAAAAAAGAATGTCCCTCAACCATTTAAAACCTAAAATTCATTTATTTATTTTATATTCAAACACCCAAACTTCTTCAAATTTCTATATTTTTGAATCTACTACCTTTTTATTTCTACACTATATTCCATATATATTTAAAATTACAATTAATTAAAATATTAGATCTTTTAATTATTTATTAAAATTTAAAATCTAATTTATATTATATATATTCAATTCCTATTTATAAAAAAATAAATAACATTGGAAAATAGATATAAAATAAACAACAACTATAACATACATATTTTTGCACAACCCAACATACTAGTTCAAACTCATAACATTTTCACTTTCTCTCGATTTTAAATGAATTATTTCTTAGATCGTCGTTGTACACAAATATAAGGTCAAACTTGTAACATTTAATGAAAAGAAAAATTCACAACATTTTGAAAGTTATATTCAACTACCCAACTTTACATTACATGTTAAATATGGAGTTTTTTAAACGACCAGTTAACTCATTTTTTTAATTATACCTCTAATTACATTATAACTATATAATTATATATATAAATTAAACTTTCATCATTATTGTAATTTTATTTTTAGTCTAAAAATGACAAGAGTAAGTGAGTCGTCGGATATATGCGAGAAGAACTTAGTTATCATGTAAAAAATAATCGTATTGATGATCGTAATACTTTATTTAATTTATTATTTTAAATTAAAATATTTACAAAATAAATAAATTTTAAAACAAAAAGATATTATATATTTATATAGAGAGAGGACACTATAGAATAAGTTTTGATGAGATGGAGATGAATTTGTTCTTGGTTTTATTTAATCTGAAATTTTAATTTAGTCAAGTTTGTTATTTTAATCCTTATATAATTAAGACTAGGTAAATCCAGCCAAAATTGGATTAACTTGATTTGTTAATATATTTTAACATTATAAGTGGAGAATTAGAGATATATACAGCTACAATTAAAATATTTTATAATATTTTTTTTAAAGATAAATAATAATATAAATATAATATCATGTTTGATAAAGTGTTATTTATTAAATAAATAAGTTCTATTATTAATATATATTTATTTAAAAATTATAATTTAAAAAAATTATCGTAGACCAAGTTAGCACTATTCAAAATATAATTTAAATCTGCGGATCTAATTTCTTTTGAGTTTAATGAACATTTTGCTATTTTATAAGAATAATTTTGGAAGTCTTAATAAGTTTTAGATATTGAACTTTATAAAAACATTTGTATTTAAATCAAGCTTTGTGAATCCACAGCGATTTTTGACAAAATATAGGGTTCACTGCTTGCTTCAGTCCAAATTCAACACTGCCAAATTTGACCAACGTGTTTTTCTCTTTCATTTTTTTTTTTATAAATGAAGAATTTCTTTATTAATATATAAATAAATAAAAATACATCATAGAATATGAAATAAAGTATATTTATATCAGAGTTTAATTTAAACATGGATTTTATGCAAGTTGCTCAACCTTTTATTCAATCATTGAAACAATAAATATAAACCATACTATTCTCTCATTCTAAAGCTGAAAGTTTGAATAATTTTCTTATTAAAAATATTTTTGTCATAAACATATTTTTAATGAACATTTACAGAAAAAAATAAAAAAACATTATAAACTACTTTTTTTTGGTTTTTTTTTGTTCAAACCATAGTTAAAACTAATTTTCTTTAAGGCCTAAATACTATTAAAATAGATTTTGTAATCAACTCCTAACAATGAATTTAAAAAAGTCAATGGTTTACCAAGTGTATTATAGCTAGTGTACACTTTATTCCTCTCAAATGTTCTTTCTCCAATTGTACTTTGTATTTTTTTGTAATTATTTATACTAACTTTTGTTTGTCTTTTCTATATTTTCCCTCTCAAACACTTTTTCTAAGACAAAGTTATTAATCATACACCACCCTTCACGGCTTTTGCTTTTAATAATACGAATTTTAAATCGTACCCAAATAAGAAACACGTGACGGAAAAAAAGTAAGGATTACAAATAGTTATTATAAAAAATATAATCAGTTAATCATATATATAATATTAATTTAAAAAATAATATAATTTTCATGTAATATTTCAATTGACATATGTTTCTAATTTAGAAAAATTAATAGACGAAGAAAAATTTACTTGAAGCTATATTAATTTTCTAATATAGAAATGAAAAATTACATGAGATGTGTTAATATAAAATTATATAAATAAAATGTATATGGTCTAAGAATAGATTATGTTTGCCTTTTTAGTGTGATAATCTAGTATATTTTTCATTGTACTACTCATAAGAACTTCATATGAGGTTTTTTTTACTAGTTAACCTCAATGACAATCATTTTATTTATGGTGATAATAAATTAAATTCTCATACTTTTAATTAACAAAGAATAATAAATAAAAATAAATATTTAAGAAATATTTTAATCTAAATATAAAAAGATAGATTAAAAACTCTCAAAACTTATTTAAAACCACCAACCAAGACAACTAAAAAAAGAAGTTTCTAAACTTACAATTCACCATAAATATAAGAAAACAAAACCTTAAACACCCATCAATTCTCCAAGACAAAATGTATCATCTAATAACTGGTCCTGTTGCCTTGTAACACCACAACTAGAATGCGAGACCCTCTCGCAACACTATAATTTGCACCAAACAAACTTCTTATCCATTAATGTGGTAATTGGTAACTAATCCTTATAGAACCCGTGTATGCTTCCATCCTTTCTGCAACTTCACTGCACACACATGTCACACATATCAGATACCATGCTCGTCCTGACTTGTTCCAACTAATTAAGTTCTCCTATTATTTGACTCATAACCTTACGAGGTACACTACAATAATATATTATATTAGAGTCCAAAAAATAGCGTTGGCTAGAAAACATATATTGATAGAGTTAGTTATAACCACTCTAACTAGACACTAAATACTAATATCATGTAGAGTTGGTTAAGCACACTATACAAGGACGCAAATTGCTAAGTGTTGAATAGAGAAGCTAGGGCCGAGAGGATGCTAGCTTAAATAGAGGAAAAGTTGGAGCATGACCCTCACAACATTCAAGACGTGGAAGCCATAAACTAGGGCCAGGTCGTTGCTATCTCGAAGGAGGGAAAGTTAGGGTTTGATCTGTGTGTAAGACTTTGCTAGGGTACATCGTGGGCTTGGTTGTCTCAAAGGTAGGTGTGAGTAAGGGTTTGGTCCTCGCTAGGTGACTTAAGTAGTGTCACCTACAACATTATGTGATCTTTAATTTTTTTCCTATACACGCTAGCTTTACCTTTTCTCACTAATCAGTTTGCATTTTCAGTCAATTTCATTCTCTCACTCTCTCTCATTTCAATAAGTGCTCTTCATTTTCATTTTCCCTCTTCAATGTGCGTCTATGTTCTTTGGAGGTTCTTTAGTGTTTTTCACTGTGCGTAGCTTCCAACTAGTAGGGAGGAGATCTTCAAACTGGTAGAGAGGAGAGCTTCCAACTCCCGGTAGTATCTTTCTAATCTGATAAAGGTGGAAAGGAGAGCTTGGAAGGTTTGGTGCCTAATCAAGGTGCAAGATTTTATTTTTTTTCGTTTTGTTTGTTTTTATTAATCGTATTGGTTCACCATGAGTGAGGTTAATTTTGTAGATCTGAGTTGACATTAAGGAGAATAAGGTTTGTAACTTGACTTTCGTTTTGAAAATGCAAAATCTCTATGTTGTCTTCATTTTCATTTCGATCTCATTCTTGGATTGTTGTATCTTTATTGAAGGTTAACATTGACGTTGGTGAAGGTTCCCCATTGCAAAGTGGTTGGATCCATTAGTGCTAGTGGGTGGACTTTTTCTTCTCGTGGTGGTGGTGGTGAGTAGCTTGCCCATTTTCATTTTCGATATCATTCTTGGGTTGTGGATTCTTTGTTGAAGGTTTCCATAGGCATTGGTGAAGGTTCCTCATTGTGTCGTGGCTGGATCCATTAGTGTTGGTAGTTGTACTTTTTCTTCTTGCGACAATGGTGGTGAGTAGCTATTCCATTTTCATTTTCGATCTCATTTTTGGGTTGTAGGTTCTCTGTTGAAGGTTTCCATTAGCGTTGGTGAATGTTTCTCGTTGCATTGTGGCTAGAAATGAATGATATAATAGGATTAGGAAGGTTATCCTGAATGTGGTAATGAGATTCTAAGTATGACGTACAACTTTTTATTTATTTTTTGCATGGGCTTAGCGAGGGCCAAGCCTTCACAAGCCTTTAACCAATGTTTTTTTTCTCTAGTTAGGGCTTGACCCTCTCATGATCAAATTGAGTTAGAGTTTAGTGTTCTCTAGGTTAGAGTAAGCAAGAGCTTGACCAACCTAAAAAACGGACAATATTTCGAATGCGGTGATTGACCACACCGATGTTATCTCTCGAATTTGAGCTCGAAATAGCCCAGTCTAATCGTGAGTATAGGGACACGCTTCAATACATAATTTATTTTTTTTATAAATGGCCATTGTGATTCATGATAATCGGAAACTCAGCACCCACGAGATCCTATTATACTTATTTCTGTATTATTTTGGACAATATGAGTTGTTTTCTTTGTCATTTTATCATGTTTACAACATTTTTCTTTTTTTTTCCATATATAATGGCTATTGTACCCTTCCAACAAGACTTTATTCAAAATGAGTACTTGGCTTCTACAAAGACATAGAAGTAGAAAGTAGATGAGGCGCTTGTTATGGCGAAGTCAAAGCCCAAGTTAGGTGATTTGAAAAATAAATGCAAAAAAATGTCAAGTTTATTTATGGAGAGGAACAAATTTGAGATGTTAGTAATTATTGTAACTAATTTAGATTAGTTGTTAATTAATGTTAGATAACAATTTATAAATTATTTTATAAAATTTTATTAATAATAAAAAATATTTTAGATATGAATAATTTTTTAATTTATAAAATAATATCTAATTTAATTAATATAGTAGTTAATTATTTTTTATTTTTTAAATTATAAAATTAATTATTATTTAATGATTTTCTTGTAGTGTGATAGTTGATTTGATAGTTGATTTGAATTAGATTTTGAGTGTAAGTCATGAATTATTTACAAAATTAAGTGTAGAAACATGAAAATTATGGCCTCTTAGTCTTGAAAAAAGAAAGAAAAATACGAGAATAAAAATATGGTCCAATATTTCTATAATCATTTACACTAAGTAAAGACAACACACATAATTTGACAAAGAAGGTTTCAATAATAACATATCTAAAGAGATAATCTTATATAAGTTTATTATTGATAAAAACAATCACTACATATAAAGTTATTAAATAAAAAATAAATTTAGAGACTAAGATAATTAGTTATTATTTGACTAAATTAGAGATTATTTTATAAACTAAAAAAATTATTAATGTAGTATATTATTAATAAAAATTTATAAAATAGTTTTTAAATTGGTATTTAACCATCAACTACCAAGGTTTTAGTTACTTTTTCACTTTATATTCTAAATTAGTCTCTATTAATCTTTTAAAGACTAATTTATAATCTAAAATATTAGTGGTAACTAATGGTTGAATATCAATTTAGAAACCATTTTATAAATTTTTATTAATAATAAAAACCACTTTAGATATAATAATTTTTTAGTTTTTAAAATAATATCTAATTTAGTCAATATAGTGACTAATTATTTTTGTCTCTAAATTTTGTTATTATTTAATGATTTTCTTATGGTGAATATTTTAATATGGATTTCACAAATATTTCTTGCCACTAAAAAAATCCTTTGTATAATAAATAACTATTCTCAATTAAAAAAAATGTTTGTGAGACTCATCAAAATATTATTTTTATTGATCAAAACTTGTGTTCACAACATTCATTAATATGAAATTTTTTAAAAGTTCAAAGTCTAAGTTGAACAACAAAGTGAACTTTTCATCAATACTTTGAAGAAAGTTTTTAAAAGCTCAAAGCCAAGTTGAACAACAAAGTGAACTTTCCATCAATACTTTGAAGAGTCTCATAGGATGATAGTATAATATTCCAATAGAGTTCAATATTCTAAATTCTGAAACTAATGACATTTGTTGTTGTTACTTATTTTGTAGAACAAAATATGGGACACAAGAGTACATCCATGCTCAACATGGTAAGAACATGCTAAAAGGCAATAATAACCAAAGAGAAACAAAAGGCCTAGTGTTTCTCATATGCGATATTTGGAAGAATGACAAATCATGTTTTGCAGAGACGAAATCACATTTAAATGACAAAATTGAAAAGTATGTACATTAGCTATAGATCAATTTCTAGCAACTATAAGCTTTATAATCCTACCAATGAGAATATTGCAATAAATGGAAATGATGCTTTTGAAAAAGACAACTTCCGATGTATGTCTCTAGAAATGACGAAAGTGTTTTGTTTCCAATGCTTGGAGAACTTGTTCATAACAGACATGAAACTATTCATCTCAGAACAATGAAATTCCTCTAAAGAATGAGCTTAGAAGAATAGAAGATCTTTATGAGTCCATGAAAATGGTAGAAAATATATCACTATTTTGTCTCTACTGATTTTGGATCACTGCACTTAAAGAATACAAGCTAAGAAGAATATATAATAACACTTAATTATTTTTAAAAAAAAAATTAATTTGTATTTAATAATTTTTTAAGTTTAACTAACTTCTATTTTCTATTTTAATGTAGGAGTCCAAAGGGGTGAGAAAAGCATGGAAAAGACAATCAATCACTGGTGTGGAACATATCTCAGCAGCAACAGAAAAGAAAGAATATAAAAAGAAGTAGTTGTTGGCTAAAGCTTGTAACATTCTTACGGTGTAGATATGATGGTTACTATTTTTGAATGAATGAAACAGTGTATAATAAAAGGCCTGGTGGCGATTTTGAATTGATTTGTGGTGAATATAAATAAATGGGAGTGAGGCCAAGACGTTAACCACTCAGTTACAACAAAAATGACAACACAACAACGAAAACGATTGGTAACTACGTCCACTTCAACCTAATAATGACCCTTACTTTCATGGAGGAGGACTGCATTCTTATTTATAATTTTAAATAAAGAAATATCTAAAGTAACTTTTGAGTTTTTATCAGTCAAATTTGGAAGCTTTTTAAATAGAGAAGGGTGTAGGAAATTTATAGTGAAGTTTTAATTAGAGAAGCTTCTAAAGTAGATTTTAAATTTTTTTCATTAATTAACACTTATAAATATCTCATTGTATTTGACATTTTCAAGGTAAGGAAACTTGAGTTCACTCTATTTTATTCTCAACTCTTCCTCTAACAAAGTGATATTAAGAACTTGGTTTGATTTAGAGAGTTGAGTGATGAGAAATGATGTGTTTACTATCTTTCAATTTTCTCGTCTTACCAAAAGAAAATTATGAAAAATGGTGTCTTTCCACGAAAATGTTGCTAGGCTTTTAATGTGTTTTAGAGATTGTAGAAAAAGGGTATGGAGAGTCACAAGATGAAGAAAACTTATCTCAATATGAGATGGAAACTTTGTTAAAAATAAGAAAAAGGGATCAACAAACTTTTACTCTCATCCACCAATGTTTGGATGACCGTTGTTCGAGAAGGTTGCCTACACTATGATGTCAAAGGTCGCTTGGGAGTTCTTAGAAAAATCCTTCCAAGACGTCGACGAAGTGAATAAGATAAGACTTCAATCACTAATGAATGACTTTGAAGCTATGAAGATGAAGCAATCTGAATCAATTTCGAATTATTTCTCAAGAGTAAAGATAATTGTTAATCAATCAAAGAAATATGAAGATAAAATAGAAGATGTTCGTATGGCAGAGAAGATTGTTCGTTTCTTGACTCCAACGTTCAATTATGTGGTATGTGTGATGGAAGAATGAAGAAAGCTTCTTTAATGAAGAAAGAATGAAGAGACAAGAACAGTCATTGGAGCAAACCTTCAAAGTTCAAGCTTCTTTAAAGAATAATGGATGATTTAGGAGTGAATAAGGACGTGGACAAGGAAGAGGACATAGTCATGGACAAGAAGGAAAAATACATAGAAACGACTATTCAAACAATGAGAAAAGAAGTTATTTATCATCAAGAGCCCATGAAAGAGCAATAGGAAGAGGTCATAATTGTTTTTAAAATGAAAGAAGGTATGAGAAATTTAAAGTAGATTGCTACAATTGCACAAACTTGATCATTTTTCTTCGAAATGTCGTCTTAATGACATGGAAGAAAAAGTTAATCTTGTTAATGAAAAGAAGAGTCAACTTTGTTATTAAAACTAAAAGGTGAAAATAAGGATGTCAATTGTTTAGGGTTTAGGGTTTAAAGTTATTTGTGGTACTTAGACAATGATTTTAACAATCATATGTGTGGATACAAGGAGAAATTTTTTGGAACTTAATGAGAATGTGAAAGAAAATATGTATTTCAAAGACTCATTGAAGGTTCAAATTGAAGGAATATGTACAATTCTAATCTTTTCCACCAAAGATGAAAGTCATAAGTTGAAAAAGGATATGAGATTCTCATGAAAGATAAATATTTGTGGCTTGAAGATCAAAATTAAAATTTGATTGCTAAGGTGCTTATGTCAAGAAACATAATTATCTTGAATCTAAAAACTATTGAAGTAAAGTGTTTTAAGGTGAGAAGAAGAGTTTGGACACTTAAACTTTGGAGCCCTTAAAAGATTGGGAGAAATAGAGATGGTAAATGGATGCCTCCAATCAACAATCCTAATCAATTGTGTGAAACATGTCTTCTTGGAAAGCATGCAAGAAGAAGTTTTATGAAAGTAGTTGCATCAAGAGTAACCAAACCACTTTAACTTACATAACAATATATGTGATCCAATCAATCCACATTGATTTAGCAAAAATATGCATTTCTTACTTTTTCATTGATGATTTCAGTAGAAAAACATAGGTATATTTTCTCAATCAAAAGTTAAAAGTTTTTGTTGAGAACTTTAAGGCTTAGTTGAAAAAATAATAACTTTAAAATTATAGCTTTGGATCCCATCCATAAGGAGAATTCACTTCTAAGAAGTTCAATGATTTTTTTACAGTTATAAATACCTTATTGTATTTGACATTTTCAAGGCAATAAAATATGAGTTCACTCTCTTTTATTCTCACCTCTTCCTATAACATGCCCAAGTCAAATTAGTCACTAAACATATAAGAAACGAAGGAATATCAAAACAAAAATCAAAATATTTATTTCTGCTCTTTTAAGAATCTATTTCATTTTCCTTTGATATGGTTTTATCAGTAAATATAAAAAAAAATCACCTTTTTCTAACTCGTCACTAATTGAAAGACTTGAAGATGCTATAAAAAAAAAATCTAAGATAGTAAAAAGAGCATTGATATTTTGGTAGTTTGCTATATAGTTTTTGAAAATAGAAAATGAAGTATAATTTGAAAATAACTAATAAATATAGATTAAAAAGCATTTTAACAATTTCTTACCAGCAATCCTAAATTTCTTTGCCTGGTGTACCTAAGAAACCAACCAATAGAATAAAACCAAGTCAATGCCATCTTGGACCAGGAACCTAAATTGAACAAACTAATTCAATGGAACATAATTATTGTTGATTTGCACAGCAAATGATGAACAAGATCTGAGCCAGAGACCTATGGGCAACCAATCCAGCTTCCCATCCCTTCTCAGAAGTGAGAAGTAAACAAATAACAGATACCAAAAAAGATTGAAATCTCAAGTAAACATGACCTTGGTTTTGCAGAAGACAAATTCCAATTCAAATCCAACCATTTAGCTTGGATTCATTGGAGGAGCAATACAGCATGCATGACTCCTCATACGCCATTTGGTAAGGCCATGACCATTGTGATGGGGTCAACAAATGGCATACAGGGAGCCAGGCACACAACACAACAAAGGTTACTTCCTTGAGCAACATGCAGAAGATGGAAGATGACGATGATGATGATGATGATGATATGTATATGCACAGATATGCTAAGAAATGTAAGATGCAATTAAGCAGAAGGTACCCGTTGATCTTGAGTGAAGATTGTGCAGGATGTGATCTGAAAGCGATCCAAGCTAGGTGGAGGAATTAAGTGAGGAGCATATATACAATAAAAGGAAAGAAAGTGTGCTCCAAAATCTAAAGTTCACAACCAAAAGGACAAAAAGGGTCCCTCTTAGTTGCATAGGCTACTGTTTTCTACTTGCAAAACAACCAAGCAGCTTTAAAGTTGGGAATTTGGCATCAAGTGTAGGTAGCTTTGAAAATACTTTAGGTGGAAGACCATGTCTTTTTCCAACCTTTTTAAACTCTCTTAAGGTTAGGATATGAGTTTGAAGAGATTAGGGTACATATAAGGACTTTAATAAAGAGGGTAAGAGGGAGATGAAGGTGGATAACAACCACACCCTTTTCCTGTTTGCTGGAACCTATGATGACTCTAGGGTATGCAATTTCTTTTTCCATTCCACATAAAAACTGCAATTTCTTTTTCATCTTCTGCAACAGATTTGTCACCAAGTGTTTGGATCACCTTAGATTCTTATCACTCCTAAGATGGAACATCTTCAAAGAACCAGATCTTTCCCTATCCTTGTCCTTTTCCATTTATACTTTCTGTTACTTCTGTTTTTTCTTTTTCTCTTTCTCTTTCTCATTTTGGTACACGTGATGTATCAATACATTATTATTATTGTCTTCAACATCAAGGGAGCTTCATTACACAGAACTTGGTTACTTCTTCCTCTTCACCCTTCTCTCTTGTAATTTCAACAAACTTCTGCACGCAATTTCAAATTTATGACCTACGTTTATATGCTATATATACACAGATACCCATCAAAATTCTTTTTTTTCTTAAACAATCATTTCCCTCTTCACCAAATATTCCCTTTATGCTGGTGATTGATTAAAAGAAAACCTTTCTTATCTAACTGCTACACTTATTACATAAGACTTAAATACTATGTAATATGCATTTGATCCATTTTTAAAATTACCAAATATGATACCATTTTAATATGAATTTTTTTGTTGTACTTTAGCATTGCCAACAGTTTTAAAAAAATTTATTGCTAGAAAAAGTATAATTTATTTATTTTTAAAATTTATTATTGTGGAGTAAGTCATACTTTACAAAAGCAAGTACCACTTTAACGTTTACAACAACAATTTATTCCCTTGTGGACCACCACACATGTAAAAGTTATAATCATGACAAATATAACTTTATGCTACTAAATGTTTTAAAAATAGAGTGAGGTTAAATCTTCTTTTTCTAAAAATGGTTTTTACTAATCTTTCCACTTTATAAATAAATTATTAAATAAAAATAAAATATTACTTAATATATTGTAAAAAAACACTTATTATACAGAGAAATTTAAGAGAACTATTAAAAATATATATTGCAGGAGGATTTAGAATTATTCTTAAAAAATACATTATAAGTGGTGAAAAAAACTTCAGAAAATATAAACATAAAATTTAAAAATGAAATCAAATATACAATTTTACCACCCAAAAAATTAAAAGACAACGACAAACCTAAAACCAAAAAAAAAAAGATCTCAGATATCACAGAAAGTGTTGAATGAATAACATACACATAACAGGTAAAAAATTAATATAAAGGGGAAGGATGAACATTGGTACTATTTTACTATTTTGCACAAACATAAGCTGCTGAATATATAGCTAGGGTTATGGTCAACCACATATATATTAGAGTTCATAATGAAAATTTGAGTTATAATTTATCAACACTGCATTTAGAGTAACCTTGAGAACCCTCCCATGGAAGAATTTATCCTTCTCTTGCACATGTCTCATAAACCTCTAAAAGAAAATATACTTTTAATTCGTGTCTTGAAATGTCATAACATAGATGACACACAAATTTTCCCAATGATTTCATATATCCTTTTTATTATTAACATTTTACTTCATGAGAAAATTGAATACATAACCTTAAACCACAACCTCTTTAGTAATTTTCTATATACTGTTGGAAAATACTTAATTACCATTATGTAAATATGGATTAGTCACACACACAAAAGATTCAGTAATGCAATCCTAGTTACTATTAGTTAATATCAAAAGCTTTGTGCAATATCTTTTATTTTTTCAAATAATAAATAAGTGCAGTATTAAACTTTTTCATGTTTAAAAAAAATAAGATATTATTTATTTAATATGTTCATTATGGATAATATATTATTCATAGAATAAGTTGAAAAAGGCAAACATTTTTAATGATAAAAATATTAAACCTGATAATTTGATATGTTAATTTTCTCTCATATTATAAACATGTCTTAATTCTTGAACATAATTAATGTGTGTGTATAGTCTCTTCTCAAATACTCAGGTCAAATCATTTTTATCTTCCATTTGTCATCTGCTGATACAAAGTTTTGACTTTTCTTCATTTTATTAATTAAGGTTTTAATTGTTTAATTTATATTACATCACTACAAAAAAATCACTAAATATAAAATAATTTTAGATACTAAAAATAATTAATTGCTATAGTGATTAAATTAGAGACGACTTTAGAGACTAAGAAAATTATTGGTTTTTAAATTAGTTTCTATTATTGATAAATAGTTTCTAAATTAGTATCTAATTAGCTACCAATGTTTTAATGACCAATTCTTTAGATTCTAAATTTGGTAGCAAAAACCTTGGTAGCTAATTAAATACCAATTTAGAAATCATTTAACAATAATAGAAACTAATTTAGTAACCAATTTTTTTTTAGTTTTTAAAATATCTCTAATTTAGTCACTATAACAACTAATTTTTTTTTCTAAAATTAGTTTCTATTTCATAATTTTCTTTTAAAATATTATTTGTACAAAATTTAATACTCATTAGTTACACTCAGCATTGTTCACTACAAGAAAATCATGAAATAGAAACCAATTTGTAGAAACCAAAATAATTAGTTGCAGTAGTAACTAAGTTAGAGACCATTTTAGAAACTAAAAAATAAGGTTTCTAAATTAGTTTCTATTATTTTCTATTATTGTTAAATAGTTTCTAAATTGGTATCTAATTAGCAACCAATGTTTTTGCTACCAAATTTAGAAACTAAATAATTGGTAGTTAAAACTTTAGTTGTTAATTAGATACCAATTTAAAAACTATTTAACAATGATAAAAAATAATAGAAACTAATTTAGAAACTATTTTAGTTTCTCTTGTAACTAATTATTTTGATTTCTTGGTTTCTATTTCATGATTGTCTTGTAGTGGTTGAGAGATACATAAGTATAAAATTAACCAAAATAAATTATAAAGTTAATTATAGTTTTATTTATATTTTACAAAATCCACAGTTTTGTTCATTAGTTCTTTTTTACATTTTTAGTTCCTTAGTTTTTTAGATATCCATATATTGGTCCAAAAAAATTAGACAATTTTTTTATTTTTCATAACTTTATTCGATTTTCAAATTCAATTATATGTAACTTTTTGTTACTTTGGATATGACATGGGAAAGAACGCAACCATTGTTAGCAATTTGAAAATTATTTAGAATATTTTTAGAATTAAAAATTAAACAGTTATATATAATTAAAGATTGTGTAAAAAGAAATTCAATAATCAAATAGTTAAAAATTAATGTACTAAATTAAGAGAAAAATTAGGGAACAAAATCACATTTCTTCTAAACATAGGAACAAAGTTACAATTAAGCCTAAATTAAATTATATTATAAATTGTCATAATTTTGGATTTAAGTTAGTTTCATCCATTCGAGTCAACACCAGACAGCAGACCAATACATTTGGATTTGATCAATTTGATGGATTGAGAATTGAGCGGTTAGACTCGCAAATAGATTGTTTCTTAAAATACAAAAATAATTTTTGAATTTCAAGTAAATTAATCAAGATAAACTGAAATAAATAAAAAATATAAGTTGTCATTTTCACTACAAACTCGCATTATAATTCATGTTAATAGGAAAAAAAAGATAAAGTTTAAAAACTCAATATATGATTGACCTTAAAATCAATTGACAACGGATAGAACATTAAATTTATCATTTATTAATTTTATTAATTATAAAAGAAAGTAAATAAATCAGTTCACAATTGGTCCAACCCTTCATACGCCTTTATTTTAGATTAAGGCAATTTCTCCCTCCACCATATCAATTTTAGCATGCACTCAATCAGCTCTAGAAAATGACAAAAATATCCCTCATAAATGACTAAAATAACCTTACACATAAATGGAAAAATTTATTTTTGAATCTTTTATGTGAAATATTTTAGATTTCAATTTTCGGAACATATTTTTGAATTCTGAAATTTTTTATCCGGAATGTATTTTTAGTTTTGTGTTCAGAATTTTTTTTCCAGCATGTATTTTTTTATTTCTCAATTATAATTATTATTTTGGATTTTTTAATTTGGAATAAGGGTAGTTTTGGAAATTTAAAAAATTGATATGGTGGAGGTTAAAATTGATATGTTGCAGGAGGGTAGTTTTGGAAATTTAAAAAATTAATATGGTGTAGGTTAAAATTGATATGGTGCAGGAAGAATTTGCCGAGAATTTTTTTTCCAGCATATATTTTTTTATTTCTCAATTATAATTATTATTTTGGATTTTTTAATTTGGAATAAGGGTAGTTTTGGAAATTTAAAAAATTGATATGGTGGAGGTTAAAATTGATATGTTGCAGGAGGGTAGTTTTGGAAATTTAAAAAATTAATATGGTGTAGGTTAAAATTGATATGGTGCAGGAAGAATTTGCCTTAGATTAAATTGAGAAAAAATGTTCACGGGCGTTTTCACTCTAGCCCAATCCATTTCGATTAGAAGGCCCATTTGTAGTTAAGACCAGCATATTCTCTTTTTTATTCAACTGTTTTTTCTTATATTTTCATAGTTTCAGATAACACCATCATCATAGTCAAATGAAAATATAATTTTATTTAAAAAAATATATATTTCAAATTCTACAATTTCAAAAATATTTTTTTTTCTATCTACACCTCTTAAATTGTAAAATTTAGAAAATATTTTTTAGATTCTATAATTCTGAATAATTTATTTTTAAAAAAAAATACATTCTAATTACGGAATATATATGGAAAGTGAACATTAATGTAATTTTTTTTTTAAAAGTACAGATATTAATAGGGATTGAGTTACCTATTTTCTTGAAAGGGAAACTGCCCCCACATCTACATGTGTGTTATCCCAACAATACTATGAGTTGATATTATTAGATTAATTATATAACTTGTTCGCTTGAAATTAGTCACAAATAATTATTTTAATTAAACTAAGACTACGATACAAATAGTTAATGTGTTGAATTTAAGTTCGAATTCTTTGAAAATAATTCAAGTACAGTTATTGGTGAAAAAGATCACTTGACCAAGTTTTATTTACCTTCCAATCAAGCTACATTAGCCTAAGATGAAATATTGGTTATGATTAAAAAAAACTTCAAGGATGTTAAAGAATAATTTTTTTAAATGAGTTAGATTGTGTAAAACAGAAGGTGAATAATGTTAAGACTTGTTTTTGTGTATATTAAATATAAGATTTAAAGTAAAAGAAGAATGAAAAAAAACTTATATTAAAACAATTTATTATTTATTTTAACTAAAACTTTATCTTTCTAAGTTATTAAATCTTTTGCATCTTCTTTTAAGATTTTAGATTGAATATTCATAATTTATTTAAATATATTACACCGTTAAGGAGATGACAACACAAATTAAACACAAATTAAGATAGACCAATTTTGATCAGAGTTGAAGTTTTAACGGTAGTTGAAAACTCTTTTCTGCATCTATTTATTTGAGTTTTAAATTAGATGTATTTGAATGTAATATTATTTCATATTGATGTTGAGTTTTCTTTGAATTGAAATTGGATGGAGTTATGTTTTCAATGGTGTATAATAATTTTGGATTTTAATGTTCTAAATATAATTGGAAATAGTCTCTAATCAAGTTTTGGTCTATATTAGTTTTATTTTAATGTTTTAAACTTTCATAATTTCAATGAGTGATGATTTCCCATATTTTTATTTTGCTAATTTTTGGCAATTTTCTCTTGGTACCAAGTTGACACTCAAACTATTGCAATTATTATTTTCATTAGCATGTCACGTGTTGTCATAGTCTTTCAAGCAACAATGTTCTTTTTTTGAGATTATTCAAGGCTTGAATAATAGAATTGTTAAAACAACCCTTCTTTCAAAATTTTCATCACTAAGTTAGAATGATATTTTGAAACTTGTTGACAGGTACACTAAATCATATTGCTCAAGTATTCTTCTCCTTTATAATTGTTAAATTAATATATAAACGAGAAAAATGTCAAAATAATTTCGTCTCTTCTTAAGTTAATATTGATTAAGTAATGTTGGTCCAGGTAAGTTTATAATTGGTAGCTTAAAAGGTGATTTTCTAATTTAAATAATGATTTTGTCCTGTTAAAAAAAATAATTATAAGTTAGTTTCGATAAAATTGATTTAACTTATGATTCTTATTACAAGATATAGGTTGATATGATATAATATATATATATATATATATATATATATATATATATATATAATTCTATCTTTTCTTGATTCTAGTTATGCATTACAATTCAAATATGAGTATAAAACTTATTTCAATTCAAGCAAAATACATACAAACAAGGATAAAACGAAGTAAAAAAAACATAGAGTAGAAAAAAACACTTAAGATGAAAAATAAAGAAAAATCTCCACTTAAATAACTAAAAATTCAAGAACACCGTATTCTCAAAAAGAATTCACAAGTTTTTCACAATTCTCAAAAAATAATGTCTAATCCATTCAAAGTTATGAAATAAAGATAAAAAAAACTTTTTTTTCGTATGTATTAGATCCTTACCTTTTCTCGTTGAGTGAGACGTTTAAATGGTCTTTCATCTATAATACAAATTACAAGTAAAAAAAATATTATAAAATTACAATCAAGCAATCTGTTCTAAATTACAACTAAATAAAGCCTTTGTAAACAACATAAGGCTTAAAAATAACAAACAATTATAAATTTATTATAAACAAAGAAATTTATTTGATTTTTATACTGAGACAACTTTTTCCTTTTCTACTAAATTGATGTTAAGGATATAGATAAACCATGTCAATGTAATTACATTGTGAAAAAATTGTGTTCTTATGATATAATTTTTCAAGTCAAAGTTAAAATTGTGTTATATAATTTTTATATTTAATGATAGTGGTGTATCCTTTTATGATTTGATTAGCATTCTTTTTAAATAAAATTGTGTCTAGGTGACGTAACTTCAATTCAAAGAAAGTTTACATAGTTCAATTTTTTCTTGATTTATTTTTTTAAAATATTTATTTATTTATTTAAATAGATTAATTAATTAAGTTATTAAAAATTTGACAAATTTTATAATTTTTTTTAAGAAAAGACTTTTGAAAACTTCAAAACTTTTAATAGAAAAAACATATTAAAATATGCTAAAAATGAAAGTTGTTTGAGATGAGATAAGAATGTCATGGTCAATACTCCAGGGAAATTGAAAATACCAAATTTTCAAAAAAAAATCAACATTTACTAATAGTTTTTTAAATTTTTTTAGTATTTTTGGAACATTTTTTTATATTTTAAGCATAGTTTATATTCTAACTTTAGGATTTTAATATCCTTTTCTAATTCATTTTTCAATTAAAAAATAAATATTTTTTTTCTTAATTTTATAATAATTCAATTAATTATTCCAAGTTTTTTTTTTAAAAACAAACAATTTAAAAAAATTATAAAACTAAATTGTGCAAATGTGACATGTCTTAAATGTAATTAACCTTAATAAAATTTAATGTAATTAACCTTCAAAAAATTTATTAATCAAAATAGTGTAAGATTGATACGAATTTATATCTAGTAACAAAATCTTGCCATCATGTACAACTTATTCATAATCATGCAACTTATCTATATTTGTAATTTTTTAAAATAAACAACCCCAATTTGTTAAAAAAAAGAAAAATTATCCCAGGTTAATAAAAAAACCAATTTATTCTCTACTGAATATAAACTAATATTTGGAAAAGATTCTCATTTCCATCCATTAGTCAATTTGGAACCTTGGTATCCAATGACTTCATAATAAAAAAAAATTACGAATAAGCAATCTTAACAACTAAGGAATGCTCTGAAGCCAAATCATATAATTCTGTGGTCTTATGTATTTCAGCTGTGATCAAATTGTAGCTGGGTTCTATAATTGGATGCAGTTGCAAGCATTGTAACAGGGTAAACGCCTAAGATGTAACAAATAGTGTAATAAAATTTGGTGGATTAACAAGTGTTGCTGAGCATACCTCTTAATAGTTAAGCATTCTTCAATTGGTATAGAGCCCAATAAAATATAACAAGGCAATAATACACTTAATGCATACTGCTGGAAGTGTAATGAAATTACAGTTACTTGTTGCTAAATGAGGAAGTATAGAGAAAGAACAAGGTTGCTTTGCACATTCATTGAATCACTAATGCCTCACCAAAATAATTCCAATTGAGACTACCATTTTCTCACTGTTGTACATGTAAATTGACTCTATCTGTATGCTTGAGATGCTCTTAGGCTTATATGAGAAGTAAAAAAACCTTTGACATCAGCATGTACAGATAAAAACAATTGTGTATGTCTAAATAATACCATGTCCTTCACTTTGTGAAGATTGGAAAAAGTGAACTCAAAAGAACTGCAAAAAAGATAGACAATCTACAACAAACTCAAAAACAATTTACATTCGCAGAAGGGCATTACTCACATAATTTTATGAAAGATAGGGTGGATGGATCAAAATTCAAAAACAAGTTTCTCACAGGGCATTCACTAATGCTATAAGATCAATCCTTCCTTCACAATTTGTTCCAGCCAAGATGCTATATCGGACATAGGTGGTCGTTCACTTGGATTCTCTCTCACAGCAAGTTCTGCTATATCAGCAAGCTTAAGCAAAGGTTCAACATTTCTTGGAAGAGCTACGTACCTATCAATAGTAGCAGCAGCCTTCCCTTGTTTGATCAAAGGCACTGCCCACTCAACCATGCTGGGTGGAGTGTAATCCCTATCATAAGCCTTTCTTCCACTCAGAATCTCTAGCATCACAATCCCAAAATCGTAAACATCGCTATCTATGTCTCCATTGAGATCTTTGTCACTCGAAGCAAGAAGTCCAAAGTCCGAAATTCTTGCCCCCCACTCCGAATCCAAAAGAATGTTTGAACTTTTTAGATCTTTATGCACAATTGGAGGAACAAGTTCCTTGTGAAGATACTCAAGCCCCTTTGCGGCTTGCATCGCTATCTTCAACCTGAGGCTCCAATTAAGGGGAGAAAGACCACCGTGGAGGTGATCATAAAGCGTTCCATGAGGCATATACTCGTAAACAAGCAACCTCTCCCCCATCTCTGCGCAGTACCCCAGCAAATTAACAATATTACAATGGCGGATTTTGCAGAGAATTTCTAGTTCCATTTCAAAATTACGATTATTGGTGTGGATTATGGTAGCCGCATTTGCTCTTTTAACAGCAACCACCCTCCCATCTGCCAACAAAGCTTTGTATACAAACCCATAACTTCCTCTCCCAAGTTCATTAAACTCCTTAAACCCATTCGTAGCATCCTTCAGTTCAGAAAGTCTGAAAACCTGAGGCGCCCCGGGACAAGAATTAACAGAAGGTGTTGATTGAAGAGCAACATTGACATTATCATCCTCTTGCTCCGGTTTCCCCATGCAAGACTTGGATTGTTTCTTTGTCCTCTTTCTGACCGATAAAAGACACCCGTAAAGCAAAATTATCAGAACCCCCAACACGGAGCACCCAACTATAACCATCCATTTACGCAAACCATGCCAGCGCCAATGCATACGTAGACCCGTTGAGGAGTGAAGTCCACAAACACTGAAACAAGAGCTGTTCTGACAAAGAGAACAAGCAGTGCAGACTCTATCAGCATTTTTAGTACACGAACTTGACAAGAAGAACCCTTTAGAACAATTTGACCCACAAGGAGAACAAATCCTCAAATCCTCTCTAACACAGAGGCTAGTCAAAGCTAGCTCGTTAAGCATACTAGCATTGAAAGCAAACTCATCGACCCCACAAGAACTAGCCCTGCAGAGTCCAGGACTCGAAAGCTCCAAAGGAGGATCAAAATCGGGTTTCAAAGCATTTACCATCCAACAATCCAGAAGAAGATCATCTTCCCTGATCCCACACGTGGTGAAATCCGAAGAAGCAATAGCCATGAAACCGTTCCCTCGAGGAATCACAGAAGAGTTCAAATCACCCCAACACTCTACTTCATGGTTATCCATTCTAATGCCGCAAAAATGGTTAGCCCCAGCAGATAGAGACACCAGTCGAACCGAATCCAGCGGAGGATCCGAAAACGAACCCGGGTCGCCCCAGCATTTCAACTCGCCGGAAACGTTGAAAACACCGCACACGGCCCTCCGACCCGCCGCTAAAACCGCGAAACTCTCGGAAACATTGGAAACTTTTATCCCTTCAGACTTAGGTCCCCAACATACGAGTCCACCGTCTCTGACCTCGCCACAGGTGAACCCTTCCCCGGAAACAACCCTCTTCACCTCCAGATTCATCACGGCTTGGTTGAAAAACAAGTAACTCTGTTTCGCTGTCAACGTTTTGTTTACAGTTGTCGTGATATCCCAGCAATCCACGGTGCCGGAATCGTGATCGGCGTAGTAGGATCCTCGAACAGCGCACACGTGATTCTTGCCGGCGGCGATGTGGGAATAAGCAGTGTTCCGGTACGCCGGCGGCACGAGGATGAGATCTGCGCTGGGTTTCGTTACAGCGCCCCAGCAAAACGCCTGCGAGGTGTTCGCTAAAATGCCGCATAGAAAGCCTTCCCCGCCGGAGAGTGCTGACATGGCAGGAACAGCATTGGTAACGGAGGAGAGAGACGGTGAAGTGGCGTTATTCCCCCAGCAAATGACGTCTTGCTTCCCGCTAGCATCAATGGCACAAAAAACCTCGTCTTTTGCAAATGAAGCGGTTATTGGACCCATGGCGCCGAACCCATGTGCAGTGCCACACAAGATGAGGAAAATGAGAAGAAGGGTAGCGAGAGTTTGCATGGTTAGGTTGGGTTGGGAAGAGTGTCATGGACTCTGCGATGAGTTGTTGCTTGGGTTCATGATGATAAAGATAGTGATGCAGTTTTTGTTTGCTATTCCTCCTGAAGAAAGAACCTTGTGAGTGAGAGTGAGAGTGAGAGTGGGATGGGTGATGACCATCAAACAACGTGGGTGTCGCCATTTTTACAGCTCCCATTCTCACTTTCTTTACTTACTTCCATCTTTCTTTCACTGTTATTGCTCCTCGTTTTCCCCATCAAATTATTTTTTTATTCTCATATTAATCAATCTTACAAGAACAGAAATTAATCCACCACTACTGCATCTGCAATTCAGACGTGCCTTTTCTTCCTTCATTCTCTTCATGCTTTCACGTTGACTTACTTTTTTATTTTCAATTAAGAATTACTTTTATAAATTGTTTCAACATGTTGACTATTTAGAATACATAGATTGAATTGGATCTTTTCTTTCTGTGAGGGTGAAATTGAATCTAATCAATTTTAACATAATTTCCTACTTAGCTTAGTTGGTCAAATTTCTTAAATAGTATATTAACAATATTATAAATATTGCTGAATCTATTTTATTTTATTCTATTAATTAAACAATTGACTATAATTATTAAATAATAATATAATTATTATTGTTATTATTTTATGTATCTCATTATTTTATTAACTAAAATGTATATTTTAAAATACTAAATTGTTTAATTTTTTAAACATTAAAAAATAGTAGAATTTGTTTTGTAAAAATTGAGTGAGGAGTTTGTATTAAAGAATCCAAATATTGAAGATCCTAATTTAAGTTTTAATTGTAGCAATATTCACAAAGATACATTGGCTTGATGGAAAAGGTGAATGATAAAATATGGATTTTGGGATGAATGAAGTGGATTCTATCAGTGTGTCCACTATGGAATCAACACAACAAAACAGCCACCTTCCAAATTCATCACCATACATTGCTCACTACAGACAAAGAAATTCAATATTTAATTTAATTTTTGTATTATTATAATTTAATTTTGGATTTTTTTTCTTTGAATTTTTTTTTTTTATTCTCTACTTACATTTATGTTAAAATATATTAGTATGAGAGACCAAGTTGAAGAGACCTAACTCAACTCAATTATCTCCAACTTTTCAGTTTTCACACTGCAATTCAATGAGTTTTGGCACCAATCAACGTAAAATATGATAACATCAACTTGAATAGCAATATAACAGTCAAGTGTCAAGTGTTACTTTTTTTTATGCCTTTTAATAAAATACTCAAATAAGATATTTCTTTATTTCCACTTGTATACACTCTGTTCTAGTTTAGCTGGGATCTTACTTTATTTTTTATTTTTAATTTCAGTTGCTCCTATTTTGTAACGTTCAGATTAAGTTTTTCTATTCAAAGTTTCATTCGTAGAATCTGTTTTTACACCAGTTAGAAATTTTATTTTAACTTTTCTGAAAATATGAAGTTTTTTCGGTAGAGAAGTTTTGAAATACTTTAGTTGAGTCTGAAGACACTTGTAATTAACAAAATTATCATTGTGTTGTATAATTTGCATAAAAAATAAACTGATAACTATTAAAATCAGATAACCATTTATAATGGGGATCAATTGACATGAGATTGATCTAATTCACACCTGTCTCCAATTTAAGTATGAGATCAGTTTGCACCATAAAATCTACGTTTTTATATAACAAAAATCTTAGTTTATTGATTTTAACTTTTACGTATTAATTGTATTAATGAATTGTAACACTTATCACTATTTTGGAAAAAAATAATAACATTGGAAAGCAAAATAAAATATTGATTATATAATAATAAAATTAAATATATTTTCGTTTATATTAAGAAAACTATTGAATGTATCTTTATCAATAATAATACGTAATAAACAAATATTTAACATGAATTATTTTTGTAATAATATTATAACATTTAGGTCATTGATAAATTAATATAAAACATTTTAAGATTCTAATTCATACTATGAATTAAAAACTCATTTTAATAATTTTTTTAATATAGATATTAGGAGATGTGTTTATATTAGAAATAAAAATTAATTTTGTGTAAATATAAATAGACACAACTCATAATAATAATAATAAATAAATATAAAAAATATAATTAATTAATAATAATAATAATAATGATAAATAGTAGGAGATTTTGAAATGCTTAGCTCTCCTTTTCGAACCTGCGTGTAAAGTTAAAACAGTGGCATCCTTGCAAACTCATTTCATTTGGTTTTAGCGAATTGTGATCAGATGAAAAGCACCATGCATCATATCACAGCATTTTCAATTGGGTTTCTCTTTTCTTCTTTCTCATGTGAATTTCTAAAGTATTTTGTCTTCTATGAAATTAGTTGGCCAAAAAGATTATTTAATCAGATTTGTCTCATCACAGAACCAACCTTTGTTTGCTTTACACGGAAGTGAACACTTTTCTATATCCAAAGATCAAAACTACAAAACAAACACGTGAAAAAATTACCATGGTGGTAGCAGTAAATGTGTATAAGTATCCTTTTTTTCCCTGAAACAAAGCATCTATTTAACAAATCACCAGAAAACATACCCTCATCGACCTGCTTAAGAAACTCAGTCTCAATACTTATATACCATGCTGCATATTTATCTTTAAATTTATGCAATATGAATCTAATATCTTATAAAAAAGAAAGAGTTCAATATATATATATAGATCTAGAGGAAGAGATGAAGGTGGTGGTGCAGCTGTTAGAATGACCTAGAACTTCTAAACCGCTGATTGGATCACGTGGATGACCAATCTGAGCTGTCTTGTGTCCTTTGATTGTTTGTAGAACAATAAAAAAAGTGATAGAAATGAAGAAGAAGAAAAATAATAATAGCATGAGGTCAAATAGACATGTTTTAACTTGCAACTTGGATGGTCCCTTGGTTCCTGTGGGGTAGACCCACCCATTGGGGTGCTGGCCTGCAACTACTGCAACTGCATGTGCACTATACCATTCACTTTTGTGTTCTATCTTCATCTTGGTCAAACCCAAATAAGAATAGTCCCTGTCCCTTGTGTAGCCACAAACCAGTCCAAATGGTTCCAATGCTGCATATTTTTTGTGGATCCCTACCAAGATCTTCAACAGCAGCCAGCCAGCACGGTACCAACCTCATTTCCTATGCATGATTAAGATTTATTTATATTTAGATTCATGCGTTGTGAAATTGTTTTATGTCATGACATGACTTGCAACTTGATATTCTTTTGTTCTCTTCTCAAGTTATCATGTTATTAACATATTTTTGTGCGCTTAATATTGAGGTTTTATTTTGTAGCTAGTGTCCACATAAAGTTCACAGAATGCAATGGAGATGGTGATGGGATAAGGATATACATATGAAATATGAGACATATATCATCCCATCGCTTTTTGTTCTTGTCTTTTGCTTTGCACTAGGTGAAATGAGATCATCGTGCATGCACTGCCACCGACCTGCTTCTCATTCATGTCATGCAATGACTCACCCTTCAACTACTACTTTCTTTCATTCTTTTTATGCACAAAAATCTTAAGTCAGTTCGTCATGGAGGTTCATTATATAATCATATAATACAATGCACTTTCAAGCTAGATAAACAATTCAAAGAGATATACACAGCTTATTCACCACCAAAAAAAACTCACACTGGAAACAGAACTAAAGCAGTAAATCGCAGTTCCTAATGAAAAATGAACTCTCTTTTTTCTCTGTCATGGACTTATTAATAATTAATCTTTACCAGAGAAATTAGTTAATATTTTATTAAAAAAACGTATTTTAAATTTAATTCAATTTTACAGTTGAATTTGTGTGTTTTTTTTATCAACAATAAAAAATAAATAAATGAGAACCACTTCAGGGATAGTCCAACCCTTATCCATAAAAAGTTAGCGCCTTACCAACCTCCAACCAAGGAACACCTTCCAACTTAAATAAGGAACAACCAAAGCAACTCAAGAAAGCATTAAACAACCAGCCTCAAAACCCACGTAAATGAATTACAACAGGACTTTGCAAAAATCCAAGACCAAACATTTACATGTACCAGTGCAAATACCTCGAGCGCATCTACCACGTCCCTGTCGAAGGTCACCGAGTTCCTATGTCTCCAAATTCCACTCACAACACCAACCCAAATCACTCCCCAAACGTCATTAACCACATCAGAAGCCGAACACAACCAGAATTGTTGGAAGTTTACCAAAGGGTCCTTGTGAATAACAAACGACACTCCAAGCCACTCAAAACAAAGGCACCGTACCCGCTAGATAAACTCGCAGACGGAAATCAGATGACATAAGAACTCGGTGTGTAAGATTATAAATATTTATAAATGGTTCAATAGGTAAGTCCAACAAACTATTTTATTATAGATTTTAAATGACTCTAATAATATATTAATAAATTAACGTTAAATCTGATTGAATCTTATAGAAGAAAAAATTTGTATTCATTTATATATTATTAAATGTGTTTATTTTTTAGTTGAAGTAAGATTATCAATTATTTTAAATGAAATCTATTATCTCTAACATTTTTTTATTAAAAAATTATGATTTTTCTCAATTAGATGAATGTTTGTGTTCAGTTACTCTAATGGAATAATCTACTAATTGAAGTAGGGAGAGGAGTAGAGGGAGGTTGAGTTGGTGAGGAGAAAGAAGGGTCCACTTATGTATGGTATATGTTAGTTTATGGGAAATGATGTAGGATTGGAAAGTTAGAAAGTGAAGTAGCACATGTGTTGTCTATGGGGTAAGAGGCTAAATTGAAGTTACCCTCTCAATTTTTATCTGTCATTCTATTGTTTTTGAAGAGTGTGGCAGTGAGAGTAAGCAAGTGTTGGGAACATGTAGGGCAGGAGTGAACTGCAAAAAAGAGTGTCTCATCAGAAAGAAAATCACATTTTCCTTCATTAAAACCTTTAGGACAATTGCCCTAAAGGACACCAATTCCGTAGGTCATATAGTACTAATAACACTTTAGAAATTAATTTTTTTTCCTATCTTTTCCACAGAGTGCAATCTCAGTACTTAAAGCAAAAAGTATATTGCACTTTGAGAATGAATTTACAGTTGTACGATGTCTAGTTCTCAGTAATATTCTTAAACATAGTATATGTTTTTATGGGAAAGGATAAGATTATATTATAAATAATTTTATATAACTTACACGTTTTAGCAATGCAATTGTTGAAGGAGAAGGATGAAAAAAAATATTAACATAACTTCCCCAACTATAGCATCATACGATCATATTTGATTGAAACCTTTATTATCAAAACTTGCATTTCACTTAGATCATGTTTATAGAAAAATTTTGTTATTCTAAAATGATTTAATACTTTGGCTACATAATCTAGGTAAGCCTAATATATATATTTTAAAATATATGATGATTATAATTTTGGAATCTTTTCGTTGATATTTTTTCAATAAAATTTTACAGACACATAATATATAAAGAGAATTTCTCTTTAAAAAATTGTTTTTGGTGTATATAATTTTTTTATTATTTATCTTTATATCAATGTTTCATTTTATTATTTTATTTTGGTTATTTTATCATTTTATAATTACTTAAATTTAAAACTAAAAAAAATTAATATTAAATTTGAAAGAATTTGTTTGAAAACATGCACTACGTTTATATTATTTGAAAAGAATGAGTCAAATTGAATTTTGAATTGATACATGGTTTGATAAATCGTTACATTAACTTTCTAGAATAGGCAAAAAGACATAGTACAAATAAGTACTTTGAGAGAAATGTGAGAAAAAAATATTGAAACGAAAAAAGAACAAAAAGAAAAAAAAAAGTTGAGGAAAGGAAAGAAACATAAAAAAAAGAGTATAAACCACAAAAAACTTAGTTTGTTTTTTAATTTTCATCAATGTAAAGGTATTTCTTATTGAAGCAATGTCATTGTTGTTTACTAGAGGGAACACAGACACTGACTATGTATCCACATTTTTTATTTTTATCATTGATATGTAATTATGTTTAATATTAAAATTGAATAAACAATATTATTATTCACACACTTATATTATCAGTATAAATTTAAGTTCATTT
Source organism: Phaseolus vulgaris (assembly GCF_051622355.1). Classification (NCBI taxonomy): domain Eukaryota; kingdom Viridiplantae; phylum Streptophyta; class Magnoliopsida; order Fabales; family Fabaceae; genus Phaseolus; species Phaseolus vulgaris. The sequence continues at coordinate 53,962,784 of NC_143504.1, read as the reverse complement.
TAATAAATACGAATACATGTAAACATAAATTTTATCAAAACATAGCTAACATAGTAGTAATACATGATAAATTTACCAATTATTCAATTTAGTTTTATTTTGATTAAATATAAATTTTAATCAAATTAAATAAATTTTTACAATGCAGATTATCACCAATAAAAATAAAATCATAGCATAGAGCAGTATTTGTCATATCAATAGTGTTGTTTCTCCTTTCTCTATAAGTTCTTTTTTGTGTACTCATTTCTCCTTTCTATTTCCAACATTTAGTCTTCAAAGTTGTGTTTGTTATGTAATCTATTAAAATCTGGAAAAATAATAAATATTAAAAAATTTTAAAAAAATTTATATTTACTTTTAATTAGACAATTTTAAAATTCTAAATAATTTTTTTAATAAGCTTATATAATTTTTAATACTATTTATTGATAAAACTAATTAAAGTAATGAAAACTAAGTTAATAAATAATAAGATAAACGGGTATTGATATATTAATTTCAAGTAAATTTTATATTTGTTAACAATATTAATTTATATGCAAAGGAACTTAGGTGATATTTCTTTATTATAATTTCTTTTTAGAAAAATATCCAAAATATGAAATTAAAAATGATAACATTATAAAATAGTTTCTTTTAACTGATTTCATACAACTGTTTTTGTCTTTCAAAACCCACATAATACAACACAATAAAAATTGAAAATTTATAACTATTAATAAAACATGAAAACATATTATCAATTTATTCATAATCTTTATTCCTCTCTCCATTTTTCTCTTTATTTCTTATTAATTATTTTTATGATATATCAGTTTTCCACAAAATGTGGTAAGTATGGTAAAAAGTAGGTACTGAGAGAAAGTGGAAAGTAGGATAAGTGGTTTATGTGTACTAGAGAATCTTCTTAAATAAACTTTAAGACGGCTACAATAGTGGAGAGTAATTAGGAATAATAAATGTAGTACACCTCTCAGTTCTTTCAAATTTAATATTAACTTTTTTTTTTAAATTAAGTAATTATAAAATGATGAAATAACAAAAATGAAATATTAAAATGAAATATTGATATAAAGATAAAATAGAAAAAAAAATTATACAACCAAAAACAGTTATAATGGGAATCTCTCTCTATATAAGTATAGAGGTATAGATAACCAAAATAAATAAATAAAATAAAATATAAAGTAAGGATAAAATAGAAAATTATTTAAAGCAGTTAAAGTGGGAAATGCCTTATATAGGTAAAGATTTTTTATTTTATTATTTAATTATATTAAATATGGAAAAAATTAAATACAAAATTTAATCAAATTAAATAATATATTACTATTTGTATTAATCTTTTATCACTTATATTTATATTTATTTTTAATTAAATATGTTTAAAATAATTAAATAATTATATTTTTTTTATCTCAATAAATCGAATGTAATATTATTGAATAACTTAATATTTTAACAATGTGATTCTTAATGACTAAAGAAATTGAAGTTATTATTTTATAAAATAAACTAAATATCTCTATTTAAAAAATAAAATAAAATGTATACATTAAAGAAATAAGAAAAGCAAAATAAGATAAACAAAAGAGATGAAATATGAAATAGGTAGAAAATACATAGTCCTGCTACCTTTTACATGCTACCTTCTACCTTCTACCTACTACCTACTACCTGCTACCTGTCACTTGTTACCTGTTACTTGTTACCTCTTACATGTTACATGTTACCTATTATCTGCTACCTGCTACCTACTCCCTGCTCCCTGCTACCTACTCCCTACTCCCTGCTCCCTGCTACCTGCTACCTGCTACCTGTCACCTGTCACCTGCTACCTGCTACCTGTCACCTGTCACGTGTCACCTGCTACCTGCTACATGTTACCTGCTACCTCCTACCTGCTACCTTCTACCTGCAACCTGTTGCTACCTGCTACCTGCTACTTGTTACCTGCTACCTTCTACCTACTACCTGTTACCTATTACCTGTTACATGTTACCTACTACCTGCTACTTGCTACCTCATACCTGCTACCTACTACCTTATACCTGCTACCTGTTACCTACTACCTGTTACCTTATACTTGTTATTGGTTACCTGTTAGATGTTACATGTTACCTGTTACCTGTTACCTACTACCTGCTACTTGTTACCTGTTACCTGCTACCTGCTATCTGCTACCAGCTACCTGCTACCTGCTACCTATTACGGTTACCTGTTACCTGTTACCTCTTACCTGCTACTTGCTACCTGCTACCTCCTACCTGTTGTTACATGCTACTTGTTACCTACTACCTCCTACTTGCTACCTCCTACTTGCTACCTGTTACCTGCTACCTGCTACTTGTTACCTGCTACCTGCTACCTGTTACCTGCTACCTGTTATCTGCTACCTGTTACCTTCTACCTGTTACCTGTTACCTTCTACTTGTTCCATGGTACATGTTACCTGTTACCTGTTACCTGTTACCTGTTACTTGTTACCTGTTACCTATTACTTGCTACTTGCTACCTGCTACCGGGGTTATCTCTTACATGCTACTTGCTACTTGTTACCTGCTACCTGTTACCTGCTACATGCTACATGTTACCTGTTACCTGCTACCTGCTACCTGTTACCTGCTATCTGCTACCTGTTACCTGTTACCTGTTACCTGTTACCTGCTACCGAGGTTACCTATTACCTGTTAACTGTTGTTACCTGCTACCTACTACCTTCTACCTGCTACCTATTATTTGTTACCTGTTACATATTACTTGCTACCTGCTACCGGGGTTACCTATTACCTGCTAACTGTTGTTACCTGTTACCTGCTACCTGTTACCTGTTACTTGTTACTTGTTACCTGTTACCTGTTACCTGCTACCTGATACCTGCTACCTGTTACCTGCTACTTGCTACCTGTTACCTACTACCTGCTACCTGCTATTTGATACCTATTGTTACCTGTTACCTGCTACATGCTACCTACTACCTGCTACCTATTACCTGCTACCTGTTACTTCCTCCCTGCTACATGCTACATGTTACCTGTTACCTGCTACCTGCTACCTGTTACCTGCTACCTGTTATCTGCTACCTGTTACCTGTTACCTACTACCTGCTACCAGGGTTACCTATTACCTGCTAACTGTTGTTACCTGCTACCTGCTACCTGCTACCTTCTACCTGCTACCTGTTACCTGCTACCTGCTACCTATTACCTGTTACATGTTACCTGCTACCGGGGTTACCTATTACTTGCTAATTGTTGTTACTTGTTACCTGTTACCTGTTACCTGCTACCTGCTACCTATTGTTACCTGTTACCAGCTACTTGCTACCTATTACCTGTTACCTGTCACCTGCTACCTGCTATTTGTTACTATCTTCTACCTACTACATGTTGCTACCTGTTACCTGTTGTTACCTATTACCTGGTACCCGGTACCTGGTACATGCTACTTGTTACCTGTTATCTACTATATGTTATCTGCTACTTATTACCTGCTACCTGTTACATGTTGTTCCTTGTTACTTGTTTGTACCTGTTACCTGCTACCTATTACCTGCTACTTATTACCTGCTACCTATTACTTGCTACCTATTACCTGCTACCTATTACCTGTTACCTGCTACCTTTTACATTCTACTTGCTACTTGCTACCTGCTACCTTCTACCTGTTGTTACCTACTACTTACTACTTGTTACCTACTACCTGTTGTTACCTTTTACTTGTTACTTATTACCTACTTGGAACCTACTATGGGCACTTGTTTAGTTAAATTCAATTTTGTTTTAAAAATTGGATGGATGATAATCATATCACAATTGATAAAGAATTTAATGAAGAATGAATTCCAGAATCAATCTACTTTCTAATTCATTTTACTTTTCTTTCTTTTAATTTCTCAACAACAACAAACAATTTCCAATCACTGCTTTTTCTAATTAACTAATACTATAATTGAACTCATATGAGACATATGAATTTTGTTTAACTAATACTATAATTGAACTCATGAGACGACGACTAACTCTATTTATTATTTAATATTTTAACAATGTGATTCTTAATGATTAAAGAAATTGAAGTTATTATTTTATAAAATAAACTAAATATCTCTATTTAAAAAATAAAATAAAATGTATACATTAAAAAAATAAGAAAAGCAAAATAAGATAAACAAAAGAGATGAAATATGAAATAGGTAGAAAATACACAGTCCTGCTACCTATTATCTGTTACCTGTTACTTGTTACTTCTTACATGTTACATGTTACCTATTACCTACTATCTGCTACCTGCTACCTACTACCTGCTCCCTGCTCCCTGTTACCTGCTACCTGTTACCTGTCACCTATTACCTGTTCCCTGCTACGTGTTACTTGCTACCTGCTACCTGTTACCTGCTACCTGCTACATGTTACCTCTTACCTGTTACATGTTACTTGTTACTTGTTACCTGCTACATGTTACATGTTACTTGTTACCTGCTACATGTTACCTGTTACCTGCTACCTATTACATGTTACCTGTTACTTGTTACCTGTTACCTGCTACCTGCTACCTGCTACCTGCTACCTGTTACCTACTACCTGTTATCCGTTACCTGTTACGTGCTACCTGCTACCTGTTACCTGCTACCGGTTACCTGTTACCTGTTACTTGTTACCTGCTACTTGCTATCGGTTACCTGCTACCTGCTACCGGTTTCCTGTTACCTGCTACTTGCTACCGGTTATCTGCTACCTGTTATGTGCTACCTGCTATCTGCTACGTGCTACGTGCTACCTGTTACCTGCTATGTGCTACCTGCTATCTGCTACATGTTACATGCTACCTGCTACCTGCTACATGTTACCTGTTACATGTTACATGTTACCTGTTACCTGTTACATGTTACATGTTACCTGTTACATGTTACATGTTACATGTTACCTGTTACATGTTACATGTTACCTGTTACATGTTACATGTTACCTGTTACATGTTACATGTTACCTGTTACATGTTACATGTTACTTGTTACTTGTTACTTGTTACCTGCTACCGGTTACCTGTTACCGGTTACCTGCTACCGGTTACATGCTACATGTTACATGCTACCTGTTACATGCTACCTGTTACATGCTACCTGTTACCTGCTACCTGGTATATGCTACCTGCTACCTGCTACCTGTTACATGTTACATGTTACCTTTTACCTTTTACCTTTTACCTGTTACCTGCTACTTGCTACCTGCTACCTATTACCTGTTACCTGCTACATGCTACCTGTTACCTGTTACCTGCTACCTGTTACCTGCTACCTGGTATATGCTACCTGGTATATGCTACCTGCTACCTGCTACCTGTTACATGTTACATGTTACCTGTTACCTGTTACCTTTTACCTTTTACCTTTTACCTTTTACCTTTTACCTGTTACCTGCTACCTGTTACCCGCTACCTGTTACGTGTTACCTGTTACCTCCTACTTGCTACCTCCTACTTGCTACCTCCTACTTGCTACCTCCTATCTGCTACCTGTTGCTACCTGCTACATGTTGCTACATGTTGTTACTTGTTGTTACCTATTACCTGATACATGTTACCTGATACTTGTTACTTGTTACCTGTTATCTACTACTTGTTACTTGCTACTTATTACCTGCTACATGTTATATGTTGTTGCTTGTTACTTGTTTGTACCTGTTACCTGATACCTTTTACCTTCTACTTGCTACCTTTTACCTTCTATCTGCTACTTGCTACTAGTTGCTACTTGCTACCTTCTACCTGTTGTTACTTATTACTTACTACTTGTTACCTACTACCTCTACCTGTTGTTACATATTACTTGTTACCTATTACCTACTTGGAACCTACTATTGGCACTTGTTTGGTTAAATTCAATTTTGTTTTAAAAATTGGATGGATGACAATCATATGACTATTGATGAAAAATTTAATGAAGAATGAATTCCAGAATCAATCTACTTTCTAATTCATTTTATTTTTATTTCTTTTAATTTCTCAACAACAACAACAAATTTCCAATCACTGCTCTTTCTAATTAACTAATACTATAATTGAACTCATTATGAGACATATGAATTTTGTTTAACTAATACTATAATTGAAACGACTACTAACTCTATTTATTATTTAATATTGTTAACTTTTCATATAATAGATTATATATGTTATGAAGGACAGTGTCCAAAAATATTATGTTAGAAGTGTACATTCAATTCTTTTATTTTATTAAAACCGATAATAATCACTCACACTTCCATATTTCAAATGTACAACAATCTATCATACCTTTAGCTAAACAATCTTCAACAAATCACATATCTTCCAATTCTTTTTTTTTACCATCTCCTATTTCTCACACCGTGTTCTCAAATTGCCTGAAAGTGTTATCTTTCACACCCTTCCTCATGTATCCAAAACCAACAACCCAACCATTTTAGTCCCCATACTTCCGACAAACAACAATGTTTTCATAAAGCCAGCTTCTTAGAAAACTTTTCAACAAGGGTATCCATGTACTTTTTTCTCCTTGAATTTGCTCCAAAAAAAATCAAAGGAAAATTCAAGCATCCTATGGTTCAGAAAGTTTGCATATATTTGTCATCAACTTCACGCAACACCACTTATCTGAATCTACCCTTGTAAAAGTTCAGGGTCACAATGTCAATTCAAAACATCTTAAAATCCTTTTAATGAACCATCATATTATTCAAAAACATCTCTTCCATAAAAATAGCATCATGTGCGTATTGTAGAAGGTTAACTTTAACCTTGTCTTTTCCAACTAAATACCCCAACAACATCTTTTTGACAGTAGTCTCTCTCATCATTCATCTACCACTGTAAAGAGAAATGCAGTTTATGGGTCGGGTTGACGAAATCTCCTATGTAGCTTAAATTCGGCAGTAGGATTGTCATTTACAACAAAAGCCACATAACTAGAAACAAGCATCCTCTTATCCATTAACCTACCTTTTGCAAAAGCCCAACCTTTGATAGACGTCCCACTGTATTGCATGTAGTGCATTTGAATATTGGAATGTTGCCATACAATTTGACTTTACATTTATAAGCAGGGGAGGAACTAGTCCTCATGCACTCGTTAAAACGGCAACACAAAGATACACGTCTTTTAATTCTGAACTGTTTATTTTAACAAATTTCAAGTGATTTCTTTGAACACAGAGCAGCAAGGTACTAAGCATTATAACCAAAACAAGAATCGTATCCTCACCACAATATCTAGAGTAAAAAATAAACTCAGGATAATAATAATCATAATTTAGGAGTCCTCAGCACCAATGTAAAATCAAAGGGTCCTAATTTTTCACACTTGTAACATACGTGCGAAGCATGGCGACAACATCATCCGAAATTTTTGCAGCCTCGATTTTCAGGTTCTCAATTTTTGCATCAGTTTCTTCCTCAAGCCGCTTGACATTAGCTCCAGAATCACCAGTACTCTGTATTATTAATGTAATGTAGGACAGCACATCACAAATTAGAATACTGTAATGGGCTAGTCTAACATCATCAAATATAATCATACTGACTTACATCTGAAACCTTCTTTTGAAACTCACGCTCCAGTTGAGCTCGGTATTCAGCAATCTCTTTCTCAGCCTCTTCCTTGGCTTGTTTCAACCTAGCCAATTTTTCTAAAAGTAGACGTGCAGAGGAAAACATTGATAAGGTTACAAAAAATAGACACTTGTGATGGAACACATAATTAGCAATAATACGAAAAAATAGAGGGGTGGCTGAAAGTTGGCTGTTTGGCACTATCATGTCATAGCAATAATTTTCAAAGAGAATTTGTTCTAGAATAAAATTAGAATGTCTTAACAATGTAAATGTGTTTTGCACAATCATCCAATCAAAGATTATTACGCATGGTAAGTCTATTAATACTTTAGAACTTCATTACAATGAAATGTAGGTATAAATATTTTCATGTTGTCGTCCAATTACATATTACCGCTATATAAGTTTGCTACTTTCACTGTAACTACTTCAAAGTTACACTTAGGATTATTTCAGATTAATTGACCATTTAAAAATATTTATCCTGACCAAGCATGAAAATTAAACTAATTTTTTAAAAGAAAAATTTAACGTGATTTCTATTTAGTATAAAAATCTTTATTCTGACCAAGCATGAATTATTCTGAAAGTAAAATCTGAAGTGATTTCTAATTAGTTAACCATGTAAAAATCATCATACAATCAAACTCTTTGTTTTGTCACATGTATGAAGAGGCAAACAAACTCGTTCCCATCATAAAACCAAGAATCCATCCTTCCAGGTAAAAAAGAAAAGACCTGTATAAAATGAATAGAGAGTAAAACAGGTCTCTCTGGACATATATAATTGAGTCAAGCATAATTTTTAAGGAAAACACTTAACCAGACCAAAAATTAAACGTAATCACGGCAAAAAATGGGAAGATATGAAAGATAACGAAGATAGAAAATACCAGTTTTTGCAGCATTCACAATCCGTTGTGCCTCTTGTTCAGCAGCCAACAACTGCTGAATTCCACCTTGACCCCTGTTGGATGCCATTCTGTGACGAACACAGTCAGAAACTATATTTACAAATGGTTAATTGGTTAAATTTAACCTACAAGAAAGCAAACACTAAGCAATTACTCCGGCAACATATATCAATAATTAGGCAAAAAAATCGGCCTTGATTCTAACTAGGAATTCGGAAAAGTGCAAGGAGTTCAACAGCAACAAAACAGAACTGACTCTATGATGAAAACTTGAAATTTTGAACTAAAGAAATCATAAAACCAACCAAATACTCTTCTCCCTCCAAACAAAGGATGAGAAAAATCATTAGACGAAGTAATCATAGCAAAATCATACAGAATGGAAGCATGCAATTATACATCGATCGTAATTAGCTTGATTTGCAAAGACCAAAACACTTTCAAACAACGTCTGCAACGATTAACATTAGGTTTTTAATGTGTCAAGTTTTTTAATTGCAGTTTCACAGGATTCAATTTTAAACTGTAGTTGTGGTTAAGATTCGGGCGCGATTCACGATCTTGCAAAAAAAACGCAACCAAACACGAGAAAAAGGCGCAGTGAACTTAAAAATGAAATTAACGGGAAGCAGGGATCATCCAATCACAAATTTTACGCAGTTAAATTTGGATCTAACTCCTCTCGAGTGAAATTTTCTCAAGTGTAAAAGAAGTAGCGCAAAGGTGAAAATACATACAGGCATAGATGTGTGGGAATATCAATTTATCAACCATTCATTTTCTTGTTTAATCAGTAAGATTAATTACTTCTCCAAATCGTTACTGTTATTTGGTTTTAGATAAAAACCCTAGAAAAGCTAACCAGCATAGCACAGAATCGAAATTCAGTTGATAGAACAATTTAAGAAGCAAAGATCGAAATCTAGTTAAGGTGCAGTTCAGCGGTTGTATTTAATTTATATTTTTGCAGGCTAACGAAGAGAGAGGAAAAGGAAGGTATGCGGAAGAAACGGCGTGGAATTGGACAGGGAAAGCAATGGAATCGCGTAGATCTGAAAGGGAAGAAGAAGCGTACCTGTGACTGAAAGGTGTTTGATAATAGATTCAGATGAAATAGGAGAGACGCAGAGATCGCCAGAAATTTCTGTGTGTGGTGCCAAACAAAAACTGTCCTAGCTATTGCCAACTGTTTTGCTTCTTAACCCAATACTCTCTGCACGTCTATTTTTCCCACTGCTATTTTTTCACTTTTACTGCACTCATATATGTACATATAATATTTTTTCGCATAAATAATTTATTTATTTAACTTTCAAATAAAGTTAGTCAATGTTAAATATACCTCATTACTATTTAAATTGATAATGCAGTCTTCATATAACCAAATTTATAAAGAAATAATATTACTGATGTTGAAAATTTGTTAGGATTCGATTTCTAGGAAGTTAAATTTAAATGAGGTATTCCAATTTCTTTTTTTTTAAATTAATGAAAAGAAATTATAAATAATAATCTGAATTAGCGTTGTCAAACTGGACAAGTGAGTGAAAGAGAATACAAATAGCACGTGTAAGGACACCTCCGTCGTCCTTATAAGAATAAAATTAAATCATTAATTATTCATAATTATATTATTAATTAATTAATTTTTAAACTTTTAAAATTAATAATTTTATTTATTATGAATAATATCTAGAAAGATTGAATAAATTGGTTTTGGATTTATTGTAAAAGCTAAGACAAAATGACTGTGAAGTTGTTTTTTAGTTTTTATCCTTGGGCCTATAGGTTTCTGTATTGTAGAAATTCCATATCTGGATCTACTTTTATCAATGCTTTCTACACCCAATCAACTTTTTTAATTTCCAAAATGCTTTTTCATCCTGGAATTAAAATATATATTTTGAAAAAAAAATATGAAATTGAATTTTGTGTTTTGGAAAATCAAAATCTCATTATACATTAAAAAACAATGAAAAACAAAATCTGAAAAAGATTCCAAAAGGCTGTTAATTCGTGCACCTCTTATTGTAACACCCCATACTTCTTAAAATAACAAAAATACCCTATACCTTTATTTATGTTTTTCATTTCAGAATAGATAATTTAAACAAATTTTGGATTATAGAATCCATAAATTATTTACCGATTGGAAATAACTTCTGAATTCTATAATCTATAATAGGTTTCTTTAAAAAAAAATACATTTCGGATTACAGAACTCATAAGGTATTTCTAAATTTAGAAATATATTTTTATTATATAATCTAAAAAAAAATAAAAGAAAAAAGATATTTTAAATTGTAGAATTTCAAAGAAATTTCTAAATCTATAAATATTTTTTGAATTCCATAATATAGAGTTTAGAAATTACGAACCAAATATATTTTTGGATTGTAGTATCTATAATATATTTGTTTAAGGACAAAATAATCTTTTTGTCTAAAAAATATGGGGTGCAGGAATCAATTTCCCTCTACTTTTTTCCTCTTTGATTATTCCTTTTGGGCCTTTTTAGCCTGAGTGCTTCTGTACTCTTCACTTCCAATTAACGATAGTTGTTTTTGACAGATATGATCTAACAAAAATGAATCTACAATGTTAATAGTGATGCAAACGTAGCTACGCAAATCAACGTGCAAAAACTTTATTACCACAAATCGAGAACAAAAACTTTCAATCGATTGTGAAACTGCAAGACTCTACACAGCAAACTGAATTGAACAACAAATATACGTTCAGAACAGAAGCAAGTCTTGGTTGCATTCTTCAGCCTCTTCCAGAATGGTTTCCAACACAGGGGCATGTGAAACCTTTCTCACAGGAATCAGTGGAGCGGGTGCAAACTCTGTATAGTATGCCAACAACTTCATTTCCTTTGCCATCACACCAACACTTTCAAATCTACCAATGTTCAGTTCTTTGATGAACTTGGGAAAAAAATGGGTTCAATATGATTCAGTTGTGTGTGTGCTCTGAGAGGGAATACCACTGAGCTTTCTCTTTAATAAGGGTTATAAAGTGACAACATTATTGTATGAGTATGACCCACTACCAATCTCTAGGGCGAGGAAATAATGCACGGGGAAAATATGGTTTTGTTTCACAGCCACCATTGCTTAAGACACAGGAAAGGTCACAACCATGGATATTTTTAAAATAATCAAATCAGTATTCAAGCTAAATCTTCACAACCCCAAAACATATAACTTCAGAATTATAGTAACTTTTATTGTTTTTTCATCTAAATATATCTTAATTTGATTTATTTAAAAAAAACAATTGAGTTGTGTTCCTGCTAGGAAGATGGGACCTAGAGAACTATTGAAGTTTTTGTTTCTCTCCTTCAGTCGGACAGGTTGCTAGGGTTCTGATGGGATTCTTCTCGCCTATGTGCTTCTCCTCTTTGGCTCTCGGTCTCAAGTGACCGAATAGGTACCTGCAGAAGGCACTACGATGCTCTAGTAAGTAAAGCGGGTGATCGACATTTAGGTAGGTGCATAGTAATAAATGGCGTACCTTGTTCCTAGAAATGTGTGTTATTTATATTATTTTAATGAACTTACCTCATTGGGTCTGATTAGTGGAATGAATCACACTTATAAATGTATTACCTAAATGTATTAATGACATATTAACTTCATTGACCTTGGTTTCAACTTTAATAAATTTATGTATCGATCGATCAGACCGTCCGTGATAATTTTCTTTATCTCGGTCAGGTTTCTCTAATCTCGACTAAGTTTACCTGGTATCGGTCCAAGTAGACCGAGTTTCGCCCATACGAGGACAAGTTGTTATTAGAAAAGTTGTTCTGCCAACATCAATATCTATCGACAAATATAGATCACAAATCTGGGAAATACGAAGTTGTCGTTATGTAAGTTAACTTTTCCCAGTGCTAAACGTGCTTCTCGTGGTAGGTAGGTGGAGTTAATAAGCAAATGTGTGGTGGAAACTGAAACAAGAGTACAAATATAATGCACCAACTAATATAAGCACTGTTGCCATTGCTTCCTAGAAACTGGATCCACCATTAATCTTGTAACCTAATTAAGCATCATAAGTACTTTACCTAACCTAAAAGAGGGTTTTTCAGTAGCATAACTTTATATTAATATCAGTCAAGTTCTAATAAAGATAAAGATTCAAAAAGTTTTGGGAGCGATATTTGACTAATACTTTATTTCAAATTAAACTTTCTGTATTAGAAAAGTATGACTGAGAAGAAATATTTTATTAAAGACAATTAGTTAATTTTTTTTATGAAAATTAATTATTAATACATTTTTTACTGGTAAATAAATATTCAACCCCAATAACATAATTGCTTAAAAAATTCAAAAAAATCAAGTTAGGAATGCAAAGTTTAAAATGTAAAACAAATATTAAGGGGGGTGGGGAACTAAGGCAAATAAGTTCCTCCACAAATTAGTGCTTCCATATGAATCCAAGATTTATGGAGTACAAATTCCACACACGAAGTTAAATATATTGATGCTGCAAGTAGACCAATTTCACAAAGTCATGGTGTTCAAATATAAAAAAAAAAAAAACTTAATTCCTAAAACAAAGTATTCTCTTCTTTATTTTTTTGCGTTTTTAATTAATCCAGATTTTTCATATTTCACTTATGAATATGATTTATTTTATAGGTAGTTAGATATTAATTTAAAAGTTATTTATTAATAATTGAAACTATTTTAAATATTAATAATTTTTTTAGTTTTTAAAATAATAGTTAATTTAATGATTTTTTTTAAGATTAGCTTTTATTTAATGATGTTACTAATATTTTTAATTATCTCGGGTATATTGATTGATTAAACTAATAAACTTGGGTTAATTATACACATAAAAAATATTCTGAAAATAAAGAACAGAGTTGTGAAAGGCAAAAAAATGCAGAGTTGGCATTAATTCTTAAATCAACTCCTGCCAAATGAAAGGCAGGGATGCACAGAAGTGATGGAGAAAGAAAAATAGAAAAGAAAAAGAACTACATATTTGACAAAATGAATTAACTCTACAAAGATGTTGTGAAGAACTAGTTCTTATTTTTCAGAAGTGAATCATCTTCATATAAGCTTCAAAATCTTGCATCAGCTACTGCTTGAGGAGGGTATTGATGGAAGGTTTGTCGCTGTGTTCCTCAGCAACTTCTTCTGTGATGGTCGCCAGAGCAGGCGAATTGGAAGGCTTTGTTGGGAGGATTATGGGTGCCGGAGCAACCTCCATCCACGAGCTCAAGTTTCTGATTCCCTTAGCCATTGATGAATTTGATTCTTCTCCTTGCTCAGAACTTCTCTCCTCCTCCTAAACCTAGCTAGAAAGAAGAGAGTTAGAGATCTATGCTTGCTCGATGTGAATAACTTTTGGTTTAGTCTGAGAGAACAATTAAGAGGCTTCTCTGCTTTTATACAACAATATTACTGCAACCTAAAATAAACAGGTAAAATCACGAGTTTTAAGGATATCTTTGAATTGAGACCACCACATGTGAGAATAAAATCAAAAATGATTTTTTTGACAGATTCGTAGGAAGCTTCCAAGAAAAAAAGAAAAGCACGTGCGTGTGTGTTTGTGTGATGCTTATTTCTAGGCCTTCCGTCCTAAAAGTCTATTCAATTGCCTACTTTAGAGGGAAAGCAAAAAATAGGTCAGCAACTCCTTTTTCTCTTCTACAACAAAATTTAAAGTTTAACAATAAATAATTTTTTTGTTTGTTTTTCAATAGTAAGGATACATAGCAAATTTAAATATCACTATTATTATTTATTATTACTATATCTTAGTATTTTATACATGTATTTTATACTATTCCTTGGAAATTGCCTACTTTTTTTTTATAAGTAAATCTGTTAGATACATAGTTTTAGAGGTATTTTTATTTTTTTAATAAAAGTTGAAATATTTTTTAAAATAATTTTTTAATTTAATTCATTCATATTGATAAAAGATATGATAAATAATTATAGCATTAAATAGAAATTAGAAATTATAGTACCCAATTTTTTCACATTCTTATTTCTTACGCCATGTTGCTCTTTAACACGTGTCATTTATGCGATGCTTTATGGGAACGTAAATAAAGGTCAACAATTGCAAATTCTAGACGATTCCTGGTTTAATTTAGCGATAAACCTAACTAATTAAATTTTTCTGACGTATTACCAATTAAATAAAATTAAACGCTTTATTTTATTTCTGAGCAAAAAATTATTTTTAATTTTCTCAATTATGAAATTATTTTGTTCGGTCTTCTTGTGGACATTGTTAGTGTGAAAAACAGTGTAATTTTATATTTATAGTTTGTGCCTTTTTTAGTTAAATATTAAAGAGTTGTTTTATTTATATATTTATGGGATTAAAGTTAAGGTGAATTATTTCATTGAAATTGGGATCAATTATTTTATATGGTTAGGAAATTGTGGAACCTATGACAATGCAGCGTGTTGTTTTACAGCCCTCCCATCCCTCCTTTTCCTCGAGGATCTCCAAAAGTACTCACATGGTGTCAAAGGTTTTACACCCTTCTATGTATTTATTTTTAAGACAAAAGGTAAAATAAAAAATAAAAGCTTAATTGAAATTTTGGTTCCAATATTTTGAAAAAAAAAAAATATTTTGGTCTTTAATTTTTTTTAGTTTTAATTGGTTAATTTTAATTATTCATAATCTTGTTTTTCTTTTAGTGTCATTTTGATTTCTTAATTTTTAATTGTCCATAATATTTCGAATAGGAAATAAATTTGTAAATCACATAAAGTATAAGGTTGAATGTTATTTTTATTATTTATTGATTAATTAGTCAAGTCTTACTAAAAGACTATTTTTCAACTATCACTCTTAACTAGAGTGTTCTTTATTTAGCTTCTTTTAAACTAATTATATGAGTATTTTTTGGTAAGTTTTTTAAGATTTTACAAACACAAATATTCTTTAATAAAGAAGTTACTTTTGACATAAAAAAAAAGTTTTCATAAAAAATGTTATTAGATAAATTTAATCTCAATCTTTCAATTGTTTTATTAGTTATAACTACATGTGTTATTTTTATTTTTATACATGCTCTATAAATATACTATTGTTCATTTTTTTAGATGAAATATATAAAAAGTAATAAGGTATCAGAATCATTTAGTCTATCATAACAATAACAAAAGTTTATGTTGAATTTATCATATTACTCTATTCAACCATTCATAAATTTAGTCACACAAGTTTACCGTTTAATCTCAGTAAGATAATTATAAATACAAATTTCTAAGATTAATTTAGACTTAAAATAAACTTCACATCTTAAGATCAACTTAAGATTCCTTGTAATCTTTTTTGTCTTTCAGATTGGTTGTCTATGTAGATGTCAAACCTTGACCAAATTTCATTTCACAAAAATCATCACCTCCCTAAATCCTTGTTCACTTCTCTGTGAAACTTTGAAGATTTTGATCATATTTTCTTATATCATAACCCACCTCCCACTAGAGAGTAGGGCACACTAGAAGTCGTTTTTGTATAACTTTCTCTTTGTCCTCTCTTTTTTGAGTTAGTTTTTTTATATAGGGGGTATGCTAGGTTGTGTTGTTTACATGTGACATTTATGAGATAAAGGTAAATCTCTCGTAGCATAAAGATATTTTTAGATGGTTGATTCAGAGTCTTTTATGTATTGGTTTAACTTTCTTATGAAAATAGAGGAGTTGAGAGCTTAAATTTAGTAACAATTTAGTAACAAAGTCTAAAAAGAAGTTGGTTAAATCTTTTATAGTACCTTAATACAGATTATCAAAAAACTTGTGTTGTTTAAATATATTCAAATTATTTCAATGATGATTTATTTAAAATTTTGATTGTAAAATATGATTAGTTATGTATGATATTCCTGAGATTTTAAAGATTTATAATCTAAGTAAGTAAATGGAAGTATGTTGGATATTTTAGTAGTAAAAAGTTAGAATACTGTAATAGAGTCAAATTAGGTCAAGTTGTTGTTACATTATAACAAAATACTTGATGTTAGGTATAAAAAACTTAGTTTTAACCAATTGGATCTTAGGTTATATTTAACAAAATTTCAGAATTATGTAGAGTGGAAAATTTTAATTAAATGACAATCCAAGAATTTTAGTTCTTCAAAATTTGTTGGATGAGCTGTTTAAATGAAAACTCTGAATAATTTAACTCTCACTAAGTGAAATTTAATTAAAGAAAATTTTTGCATGCAAGTAAATTCCTGAATAAGTTGTTCTTATGAAAAACTCGCACTGATATAACTGCAAGTCAAGAAAGGTTTTTGCTGGGCATCTAAAATTCGTCGGACAAGCTGATACCTTTGAATCACAATATATCACTTTATAAGATATATCCGTTAAATCATAAATAAATATAACATCTTTATAAATACTTTAATAACCAAACATAAAACAAATTAATACTAAGTTATTAAAAAAACAACTAAAATCATCATAATCATGTCGTGTCATCATGATACTTCTTATACAAACTCATAAATAATTTTTTTCTACCAATTTTGCTAATTAACAAACTAAATTAAACCACTTCGATACAAAAACCTAATGTGTTTATGATTTAATATATACATGTCAAAAGTTTTTAAAGCATATGATGTTGCCACATAGGAGTCTCATGAAAAACTAATTTGATTTTAATACATTTAAAATAGATTTTGGGAATACATCATTCGTTTTTTCTTAGATGGAAACCCAACTTGTAACTATCTTGAACATTGTCTATTACCCATTGTGATCTTATTAAAGACAACTTCAAAAAATAAAAATAGGAAATCTTGCACTGAAGTTAACTTCAAGGAAAACAAAATCTCATGTGAGCAAGCACAGATTTTACAAAAACTAAAATAAAAATCATGCTTTTTGAAGCATAATTCAATAAACAAAATGCATAGAAGTTAGGGCTCGTGCATTGAAAAACAATTACAATAAATTCAGGACAAAATTGTAGGAGTAATAGAGATTCAGGGCAAAATTGGAGTATAGTATAAGAGATTCAGGACAACATTGTACCATTTTAGTTAAATAAGCCTTTATTCTGTAATATTTACAATACATAATATTTTTATCTCATTAACATAGCATCAAATACTTAACAAATATTTGACAATGAAAGAATACTTCTAGGCATTAATGCATTAACCACGCATAAGTGTAAAGAAATTTGAGAATCAATGTCACCTAGTGTATTAAATATGAGAGGACAAAATATCTCTAATGACATGGACCAAAATCACTAAATGATTTCTATGAAAATAGATTAGTATATCAAGAATATACTGAACTTTGCACATTTAATGAAACGAACAAAGATCAATTTAAAAATACAACATGCAAGCAAAAATAAAGGCAACAGTAATACACCTCCATTCAAACCTCCTTGAATCCTAACAATGTGTTATCATTTACCAACCAACACAAGTATCTACCATTCCGAAGCAGAACAATTTCCTCTATCATTAAAACCAAATTCAAAATTATAACACCAACAACAGAAGCAATCTAAACAAAAAAAAACAATGAAAATTCATCAAAATCATTCAAGAGGAACCTCAACGTCACCATCGGAAATCTCCTGTTGCAGATCCTTGGGGTCTTTCCCATCGACGGTGCACCCAACAGACACACAAGTCCCGAGGATCTCTTTGATGCTTCCGCTGAGATCCTTCGCCATGGAGCGCGGCCTCATCACCCTCGCTATCTCAATCACGTCGTCCAGGGCGATGTTTCCGTTGTGCTTTATGTTCTTCGTCTTTTTCCTGTCTCTCTCGGGCTCTTTGAGTGCTTTGATGACAAGCGCGGCGGCGGAGGGCACCACCGTCACCTTCGCCTGGCGGTTCTGAACGGTGAGCTTCACCGTCACGCGGAGGCCCTTCCAGTCCTTTGCAGTCTCCTTGGCGATGTCTTCACCGATCTTCTTCGGAGAAAGACCCAACGGACCGATCTTTGGCGCGAGAGAACTCGCCGCGCCCACCTCACCCCCGGTGACGCGAACGAACACGTCCACCACCTGCGAGGGATCAAACTTCGGTGGCATTGGACCGCTGGTTTCTTGACTGGAGTGGTGTTGATTAGGGTTTTGCGGACGAAGGTTTGTGATGCTGTTGGGAATATAAAGTTCCTAACTAGGGTTTTGTTTCATTTCTTGGGTTTATGGGCTTTCTTGATCTCAATGGGTTTTCTTACACTTCAGCTATTTCCAGTCACTCTTTTACTATCTACACTTTTCTTTATTTAAAATCATAAGAAGTTATTGTTTTAGGAACTGATTTCAGAACACTCTCTAGTGAAATATTTTCATTTTATTAATATTTCAAAAATTAATTTTGGAAAATGATAAAAAAAGTGTCCCAGAAAAATAATATTGAAAATGACAACATTGCAAAAAATATTTTTCTCTTATAATTACAAAAACTACTTTCTTGATGAAACAAGAAAAGCAATTTCTTTTTCACCTCTATATTTTCTAAAATTCCAATTTTGCCTCATTAAAATCACGATGCATTTTAAAAAAAGGTGAAGTGATATATTTTGTAATTCTGAACGGTGAAAATATAATTTCGAAATGCATTTTTTTCTTAAATGTTTCATTTCAAATTATTCATATGGTGTTTATTTTACATAATTCAATAATTTGTTTTATAAAACTTTTTACTAATATTTGGAAAGGTATTCGGGCTATTTCGAATTCATATTTTGAAACGTGTTTTATAATTTTTTTGGAGCTTGAAGTTTCAAATACAATAAAGGGTGGAAAAGACAATATAGGGTGGAAGAAGAAAAAGCCTAATTTTGGTTTAATGTAATCCGTTATATTTGGACTCTGTTTTGGTGGCTGGTAGCAGCGGTAGTACGCAGCTACAATTCATTTTTACTGTGTGTACTTCTCTTTGTGTTAAATACACACTCTACTTATTTTTTTCTTCACAGCTACATATAATAACATATTTTTTTAATAACTCTTGTTATCTTTCCCTATAGAAATTCTCTTTATTTTTTTCATCATTTTTTTTTATTTCGTTTAAATTTCCTTAATTTTTTGACTTCTTTATTGTTTTTGAAATCACTTTTAATTCTTGTTGAATCTATATAGTTCTTTTTGGTTTCAAGTCATTTGGTCATCAAATCTCCTTTTGTTCTTCAATAAATGTTGTCATTTTAATTTTAATTTTTTTAACAAGAAAAATAAAATTAGTAGGAAATACATTTAAAAAATAGATTCTTGAAATATAACTAAATTATATATATAAAAAAAAAATAACATATAAACGGTGTTAACAGTGATAAATATACACTCTTAACGTCTATTTAAATGGAATTTATGGTATTTAGTATGAGGAGCTAACAAATTATATTTTTTTATAGAAAAGAAAAATAAAATGAAAACAAAAATACGTGTAAAGAGTTTAAGGAACAATAAAGATAAAATAAATATTAAATGAATTTGCGGTATAAATAAAAGAAGTCTTGAACTAAAACTTCATAACAAGATGAGGGGAATGAGAAATCATCTCCTAGTTCTTTTGTAAAACGCTGTTTTCAAAAATCATATATTTTATATGAGAAATAATTACTAATTACTTTACTAGGATACACATTATATGTTACAATCCAATATTTTTGAGACACGTTATATTAAAATTATATTATTTACAGATATTTTTTTGAATAAAAAATAATAAATTTTAATTGTAAAATAATAATAATAAACAAAATTAATTTTTTTAAAAAATAAATAAAAGAAGGAATGAGCTAAGATTCTTGTATCCTAACAGATATAAGATTGCAATAGAAAAAATCTATTGACATTAATTATATGGAAAAAATAAATGAAGAAAAGTTATGTATACATGAAAAAATGAAGAAAAGTTGTGTATTTCATTTGAATGAAGTTCATTACAAATAACGGCATTAGAAGCCATCACAAATTTTTATTCTCTCTCTAATACTCACGTATCTAAGGATTACACAAATTTAACAGTACATAACTTACAAAGCTCATACACGAAGAATACATTATCTAATATAAAATTAAAGATTGTTACAATGAAAAAAGAGTATACCTGAGACAAATCATAGAGAGTGTTTCAAGAATTGATATTCGATCCTTTAGCAGAGATCCAAAGCACGAATGTACAAAATGTACTGTAACTCTCTGGACATGAGAAAGAGAAAATGAAAACCAAATATAAAAAAATAAAGCAAAATTTCTAGGACCGAGGAAAGCTTAGTGTGTAAAAAACATGAGAGAGTTGAACATTGTTTTCTATTTCTATGGTTGGGGAAGGTACGAAGCTTAGTGTGTAGTTATTAGCTTGGGATTTAAATGAGAATTGGATAAATAAAATAATATTATAATAAATAATTTTATGATCTCATTTATCCAATTAGTCGCTACAAAATAATTTTATATTTATTTACAAGAAAAATGTAATTAAAAACTTTATATAAATATGATAGTTAATTTTATTATTAATATATTTATATAATATTTGTCCTTATTTTGTGTATGTTTCTTATAAATGATAATATAAAATACATGAATATGTCTCAATTGAATGGATGGTCTCTCCATATAATAGATAATTCTTTTTCGTGATACACTTTTCAGCAAATACCAAAATGTGCACATCCAAAAAACATAAAAACTTTTAGGAGACAATGATCAACACTCTACCAATTTCTAACGATATAGCTACGATATACATGACGAACAATATCAATTTAGGCTACTTTCTTGCACTTTAACTTGTTTGGTGCTCTTACAGCCGTTAATTTAGTTTTGGGAAATATATGCTTTGGTAAGTGAGATTTGATGACATTGGAATAAGCATATTTTTAAGGGAGAAATGATTGATCATTTTGAAAATTTTTCCATGGCTCAACTAAAGGTCTGTTTTTGGGTTACTTCCAAAGTTCCTTCAGCTTGTTTTTCATTTTTCATATTGGTCTTTTGATCATTTGGTTTGCATGTTTTCAATTAAAAACAAATAATTTGATTTAGGTTGGGTAAGTGATTCTTTATGTTGTTTGTGGGGGGCTTTTGTTTTTTGTTTAGACTATTGTGGGTTAAATGTCCAAAATATATAAGAATTTGATCACCCTTAAAGTGGTTCATATTTTTTTATTTTTTTATTGCTGATAAAAATAATCCAAACTACTTTCAGTCTCATAAATTTATTGTATACCATGTGTTTGAACTATGAAGACTTAAATAAAAAAAACACACATATATATATAATAGAACAAAATGAAAATGTAGTTAAGACTCTAGCAAAAGAATAGTATTTAAAAATAAATATATGTAAAATATTTAAAATAAATAAAATGATATGTTTTATATAAATTTACATAAGTATATATAAATTTACACATATATATAATAAAAAATTATATAAAAATTTGGAATAAAAAAAGGCTACATCATCCATTGTGAACAACTGTTTCGTAAGATTTATCCTTCGATTTAATTTAATTTAATTTATTAATATATGGAAAAATATTTATTCTTATTAAAATTTATAGTTTGTCTTTACATTATAATTGTGTTCAGAGTCAAACATAATATGGTATTGAAAATTTATTAGGAACAAAAGGTTTTGTTATGTATTTATTTTTTAAATATATCAATTAATGAAAAGGCGTTTTTTTTCATATTAGTTTTTTCTCTTTCAATCTCTAGTACGATATCACTAGTTAGAACGATCTATCGCATTCGCACAACACCTTCTTCTTTTTTTAATTGAAAACTCACTTTCTTCATAACTTCCTTGATTAATCATGTATTCTTCTAATCTTTCTCCCTTTGATCATCTTGTAAACACTGCTATTAATTTTTTCTTCATCTCAATTAAAATTTTGCCCTTGTCTTGGTGACTTCCTTACTTTCATAAAACAACTTTCAAACATGCAAACACTACATGCTCGTAGCATTAGAAACCAGTAATAAAAACCATTTCGTTTTTGGAACCCTTGCATGTCCAAATTCAATTATCCTCTTCAAGAAGCTTGGCATCAATCAAATAAAATGTTGATATTATGGCTTACAAGATATATGACTCTTTCGATTAAACAATCTATCATTACAAAACTACAAACAAGGTGATCAAACTGTTTCTCATTCTATTAAGTCTGTATTTATTCGTTTACCAAATGACAGTAATATTATTTTATTTTGGAACTATTCATCTTAATAACTTGCATGTGTCCAGATTTCTTTGTGCATCTCATTTCAATATCTAAAATTTTATTTACTCTTAATTATTTGTGTCTTCTCTTTATATATTTTGTCCCTTTGATTATTTTATTTTATAGAACCTTACCTTCAAGATGATTGGAGTAGTTTAGAAGATTCAATCTTATCACTTTTTATTTGTCAAAATTCAATGATCTTCTATAACTATTATACTCTTTTAGTATATATATTGATGATATTATCTAAGTGGAACATTTTTACCGCTTTTTTTTTACATTAAATATATCTTACAAATAAAATAAAAAAATCCTAACTTTCATTAACTAACCAAACAAATTAAAATCGATTATTTCATCTATATCAGTTCTCAAAAAATTAGTGTACTTAATTTTTGTTTTTTACAAAGCTCCACTAATACAATTTTTTTTTTTTACAAATAACGGTTAAAAAAGTTATATAAAAACAATTTTTAGTCGTCGTTATTATAGGTATCATTATAAATAAATTGTTTATAATGATGATTTTAGAATTGTTGTTATAAAATCACATTAATGACACGTATTAAAAATTGTCGTTATTCCAAACAAACAATAACTTTTTGAAAAAATATAATTTTTAAAGACAGTTCTAGTGAGGAACCGTCATTATAAATACTTTTTAAGACTGTTCCCAACTAAAATCGTCGTTATAAGTATTTTTTTTGAAATATTTTTATTATATATATATATATATATATATATATATATTGTAATCATGTATAAACTATCAAATTTCGAGAGCAATAATGCCTGTAATACATCGTAATTTAAATATAAAAGTTTACAAAAAAATTTATAAATTTATGAAAAAGTTTTTTGTGATGCTAAAGTGTTATACCTGGTTACCTTAAGGTGCATCCAAGTGAGTTTTTTTGCATTGCACTTGCACTTCTCCTCCCACTCAACATGTTGTATCCAGAATAAGCACTGAAATAATAAGATTTCATGTTAGAACACACACATAACATTATGTAATGTAATGTATGAGTAATAAATTTTTGAATGTAATATAATCATAATGGTTTGATAAAACTTTAATTTATACTAGGAAACATTATAGAAAATTTCATAATTTTCTGACAAGTGTAAATATGATATGAGAACTAAAACCTCAAAATACCTAAAAAAAAACCTAAATAACATCCAAACCCTAAACCTCATTTCGAACAACTTACATTTTTTACGCATCTCCATCAGTCTTCTCTATCAAAAGTTATGACCGTTTAAAGTTTCTTTATGTAATTTTTGCCAACTCCAAATCTATCACTGTTCTCTTCCATGTCAGGACTCTTCCATCAAATATTCACTAAATGAAGTTCCCACAAACCCCAAACTACTAACTAATCAACACATAGATACATACAACATGTTTGATGTATACAAATATAATCTAATTCATCATAAAATAAAATTCAAATTGTCGAGGATCGGACACCCTTAGACTCAGAATCAACACATACGTTGCATTCATAAATTTATTAAAAGAATATTAAGATAAAGAATACAAAAAATAAAGAATATTCAAACACTAACTTGGTGGAAAAAGTGGCGCGGTGAGCAGTGACACGACGGAGCAGAATCAGCACTATAGAGGATCAGTAGCGCGGCGGCAGCAACGTCCTTTCATGCAGAGTGCACGATTTAAGCGAGGGAATGAGGAGGGAGGAAGACGTAACCTTAGGGTTGGTCGCATGGTGTAGGGGCGACGGGTTTGAGAGTGATTGACAGAGCAGTACTGGCACGGTGCAGGGACATGAGGTTTGAGGGCGAGGGTACGATGTGTAGGGGTGTGTGTGATCCAGAGGCGGGACGTGCAATGAAGGTGTAGGTGAAGAAAGTGAGGGAATAAATGAGAGTGAGGAATGTGAAGGGAGTGAGAGGAAGAACATGAAGGCTTTGTTTGGATTGAGGAGGGGATTTGTGAGGAGGGGAGGGAGTGGATTTGTGAGGATTGAAGAGGATGTGCGAGGATATGTGAGGTTGTTTGGATTGAGGGATGATAGAGTGGATTTGTGAGGATGGTTTATTGTAAGTTTACAAAATTATCCTTCTTATTAAAAAAATATTTAAATAATTAATTATGATTTTTTTTTGTAGGTTTGAATTAATTAAATATTTTTAATATATAATATCCATAATTATTTATATTTTTAATAAAAAATTAAAAAATATAATATAAAATATTTTGGTGTTAAATTAAAATAAATTTATTAATACATTAAAATTTATGAAAATAATATTCATTTGTTAATTTATATAACTATATATATTTTGATATTATAATTTTATTTTATTATTTATAATTATATTTTGTTATTAATAATATAATTAAATAATTTTGAAATTATAAATAATAAATAAATTTATGTAGTATTTAATTTTATATGTTAAAATAAAATGCATGCATAGGGTATTTTGGTAAAATGCAATAATCCTACTAAATCCCCACAAATCTCTTCATTTTGTGAAGAAAGAAAAAAACCATCCACCCTCTCCCCACTCTCAAAACCATGGAAACAAACACAAACCCACTCTCTCCTCCCCCTCCCTCCTCCCACTTGGAAGCAAACACACCTGAAGTGAGTGGAAAAAGTGAGAGTGAAAAGTCTATGCCAAAAAAAAAATCTCAGGTACATATATATAACGACGATTCAACAAGAAACCCTTACCGTTTACACAAAAACATACATATAATGACGATTTAGAAAAAAACCGTTGTTAAAAATAAAGAAATTTTGTAAAAAACTACAAAAATATCACTGTCTCTTTTACAACGACTGTTCTTTACGAACTGTATTTATATGAAATTGTTGAATTCGTATTTTGTACTAGTGACCGCCGATAATTTTATAAAATGTATTAATTCTTAACATTTTTAACATGTTATTTTCAACCTAAACATCATTATCATTCTTCATATTAAGAAAGAATATTCAATATTCATCAACTTAAGAAAGAATATTAGGAATAAAAGGTTTTATTGTGTGTATATTTAGTATCAAAATAAGTTAGTTTTTTTTTTTTTACTCTTTTGTAAACTTTTTGTACATCTCCTGTAATTCTAGAAAGGTGCGTGCTTTACACATTGAGTTTCCTGACCTTCAATCTATCATAAAACTTTTTTTTTTCATAATATATATAAGTTTTGTAAAATTCTATGATATTTTTTTTTGTGTGAATGAGAATGTTTTTGGATCCGTCGTTGTCTAAAAATAAATTTTAAAATGAAAATAATTCAAAGAGTCCCAATCGCTAGTAAGAGAACCTGGAATAAACACATTTAACAAATTTTGGGTGAATTACATGTGAATGACATTTGTCACCACGGATTTGATTATGAACATGTAACATGTGAAAACATGCATGAATGGATCTTGATTCTTTCGATAAAACATAGAAAGTTAAAGAGACATTATATTCTGTCAATGAAAAACAACATACGTAAAATTTTTAGTACAAACATGTAACATGTGAATTAACCGATGTGTTTCAACTTAATTTTATTTTCTCAACTTCAAAATTGAATTATTATATTTGTCGAACGAGAACTGTGCCACGCATAATTATTCTAGTAGAATTGATTTTTCTTAATAAATAGTCGTAACGTGTACAAATAAAAGTAACATCTCAATTCCAAATAATAGTAATAATAAATAATAATAATAATAATAATAAATAATAATAGTAATGAAAAGAAAGTAGTTATGATAACAATGTTAATTAAAATAACTAATTATAAATAAAACTACATAATAATATAGAATATAAATTAGCTCACAGTATTTCATTGGGAGCAACTATTTAAGACACATTTTGCTGTGTTTCTTTACATGGAAAGAAACTAATAGCTTGTTTGGATTTAGGTGCACACACAGAAAATGTAATAAAAAATAGAAAAACGTGAAGTAAATTATTAAAAAAGTAAAAAATAAGATATTTTTCTTAAATGTTTCTCACAAATTTAAACAGATTTGTAAACAAAATAATGTATAATCAATTATTCTCAAAACTTACGTTATTGTTATACCGTTAAACAAATTAATATATATTAATTATATATAATATTTATAATTTAGTTATTAATTATTAATATATATTTATATTATAATAAACAAGAATAATTAAAATAAAAAATAGCTAAAATTTTGATATTTTGTAAAAATATTTTATTTATTATTTTAAATGTATTTTAATTAATATTTAATTAATATATAATATATATTTTTAATTTAAATTTTATTTTAATTCTAATTAATATTTATAATTTTTTTATATTAATTTTTTTATATTTTTTTTCCTTACATTAATCAAATTACTTATAATGTTTTTATTCATTTCTCTACACTTTCTCACAATCCAAACAGATAATAAAAATAAATAAAGTTAAAAAATAGTAATAATAAAAATAATAAATTATAATTACTAAATAATAATAAAATTATAATTTACTATTTAGTTAAAATTAATTTATAATAACAAGAGTAATTTAAGTATTTTATAGTTAAATTTAAATTTATTTTATCTATTAAATGATTAGCAAATTTTCATTTGTTTACTTTTCACTTAGTCTAAATAATCTCAACTTTTTGTTTGTTTTCTTTTCACTCCTCAAATTCATCATTCAATTTCGTTTACCTGAAAAGAAAAATATTCTTCGTCAATATCTCTTGTCATTTAAGATTTTTTTGAAAAATTTAAAAATTAATAAGTGTTCTTTATCTCATAAAAATTCCTTTTCCTTTTTTTTTATTTATACTAGCAAAATATATACGTTTCAAAATTATAGATGTTTTCATAAAAATAAAGTTTAATATTATTATATTATTGAATAAATTCAAATTCAAATTTGAATGATTCATATAAAAAAGAGATGATACGTTTTGATTAAAATAATTTATTTCATAAATTTTAATTTAAAACTATTATCTCTTTAACTTTTGTCTGATAATAAATTTAAACGACTATCATTAATAGTTAAACATTAAAGATAATATTCTTTAATAAAGTTTTTAATAGTTTCAGTGTTTAAAAATAAATTTTCAGTTTCTCATTTATAAAAGTAGATTACATGTAGTTTTTATTTTCATTAACAGAGGTTTAACGAAGACATTTTTTTTAAATATATAAATTGCATTTACAACAAAATAAATATACGGTACAGAGAAGATATTTAAACATAAAATTTGAGAATTGTAGTATATCCAATCCTTGAGAAAGTGATGTGACAGAAGAATTAATGATAGTATAGATAATAAATTATTATTAAACGTAGAAGTTTTGTCTTACTTTGTGCACGCGTTTTTTAACAAACGAAATATTCGGTTGGTCCACGTGTGCGTTTTCTGGAGCTGGATAACTTTGGCCCTTATCTATTTCTTTTCCAGCACTCACTCACTCAAAGACGTGAACCGGTTGAGTTCAACAATGAAGACACCGTGGCTAACTTACGCTGCCAACGTGCTATTTCCTCATTTGTCTGTGCCAAATCCATTTTTTTACCCACCACATACTCTTATCCTACATGTATTTTCTCTCTAATAATAAACACTTGTCCCTGTCCCACGTTTTTTCTCACACACACCCTCCATCATCATTAATGTCTTCATTTAATCACAACTTAAACTTTATCCATATCTTACAAAATTAGTTAATACTAAATTAATTAAATAAATAAATAAGTGGAGGTATATTTGATGAAAGAGTAAATATTTGTTCGTTAAACTTTTGAAGATGGGTTCAGAAAACGGATGGAGTAATTATTAGTGAAATTGTTGGTTGGAAATGGTTTACGTGGTTAAAGAAAAGAAAACCTTTGTTAGAGTTGTTATTAAAATAAAACGTGTTGGTTCATTATTCCTGAATCAAGATAAAGCAGATCGAAAGGGTGATTCACGTTAAAAGAAGTGAGGCCAATTACACCGAATAGAGACAGAGGGGTTAGCTTTATCCACTACTCCCAAACCAATATAAATAAATGTTATTTCAACTCTTGGGAATTGAAAACAAAGGCACCTACAACCTAACAACACAACAAAAAAACAAGAGAGAGAGAGAGAGAAACCAACAAGCTTCTTCTGATCAATGGCGTCAAGGAAGAGTTTTCTTTCAAAGACCAGTCGTTACATCTTTCCGACAACCTCCGACACCCATTTGGGCCAAACCCAAGAGGGCATGTTCGAGTTCGACGAGGCCGAGTTGTGGAACCACCACTCTTCCGCCGCGGATCACAGCAAAAAGGGGTTACCCTCTTCGGGTTCGCGATCTGTTCCGAAGAGAGCTTCGAGGAATAATAGCAACAAGGTTGACGGAGGAGGGAGAGACAGAGTGCCCTCAGCGTCGTCATTGCCCGTTAACATACCCGATTGGTCCAAGATCTTGAAGGAGGACTACAAGGACCACCCCAGGTGGGAGAGTGACGATGAAGAAGAAGAAGAAGAAAACTTTGATGGTGATGAACGAAACCAAGGGCAAGGGCTTAGGACTAGGGTACCCCCTCATGAATATCTCGCTAGGACAAGAGGAGCTTCTCTGTCGGTGCATGAAGGGATTGGAAGGACTCTCAAAGGCAGGGACTTGCGCAGTGTCAGAAATGCCATTTGGAAGAAAGTGGGCTTCGAAGATTAATCATATTTAGTGTTCTAATGGGTATTAGAGTTAGGTTTTCTTTCATCTTTCATCTAATCATAGTGCATATATATATATATATATATATATATTCACTGTCAGAGAGAGAGATAAGATATGGATCGGATTCCATATTTGCAGTAATTTTTCTTTTTGGAAAATTTTGGTTGGGATGACCATAACTTATTTAGTGACAGCTAGTTAAAGGTAGTAGTAGCTACTAGCTATATCATTGAGAAGATCCATATGCTAGATTGTTGCTGTGGAAGAATGATCTCATGATCATAGAGGAAGGGACTTATTTTATTTGGTTTTTTTCTTCTTCTTAATGTTGATTCGTATTGTTGTACTGAGGAGGAGATGATGATGATGATCCTGATTTTAGGTGTCTACTGTTTTTGAAGAAGGGCCACCACTTATGATGTTTGCTATATTTATGAATAGTGTTTTTGGGTTTCGTGGATTTAGTTCGACGGTGATGTCAATGTTTGTTCTTTTTTGGTTACATATGTATTGTTTTTGGTCGATCCTTTGTGTTTGGATGAGAAGAGAGCAAAGTGGAGTTAAAGTGAGAGGAGGAGAAGGCCTGGAAAGTGTAGTGAAATTAATATGGATAAGTTTGGTTTGATTGAATGAGAAGAAAACAAAAATGTGAAGAGGGAGCAAGAAACGGGAAACGTCGGTGGGTGGATTCCATGGTTAAGAAAGAGGTTAGTGGTTAACGTAATAGTTGGTGAGAAAGGTACTTGTTCGCTGTCTTTGAGTAATATCTATCCATTAACCTCTATCAAATTATAATCAAAAACAGAAATATACACTAAATTATAATTATAATTGGAGAAAAAAAACATTTTACTTAAATTGGAGGAAAATTATAATTACATGATATCATACACCATTGCTTATATATATATAATTATTAAGAAAAAAAGACAAAACTCACTTCAATTGCACTTACGTTTCCGAAGATAAGTCTTAAAACTTTTCACTACAATAATACTTGTTTTAGTGAAAGTAAACCAAATCTCTCTCTATAGTTTAAGTTAAAGGGGGAAGTGATTTAACAATCAAGAAAAAAGAGAAAATTAATCGAGAAGAATCTTATGTGATTGGTGAAATGTCAATTTTCATTCTAGTCTTGATTATGTTATAAATTAATAGCTGAACACTTTTTTAAATTACTAATGAAATGAGATTGCAGGAAAAGGCTTAAACAATTTATATAATGCGATGGTTTCAAATTTTGATTATAGCCACTAGAGTTATGCCCCACTGGTATATATCTATTGCATATCAATTAGTATTTTAATGTTGAATCAAATCATTGGACGTAAATACTATCTACATTTGCGTCATGTAGATATTTAGATAGATGTAGTCAGGAATAATGTAAATGCTTAATTTTATGTTAGGTTTGCGAATTAACGTGCGATCATTAAATTCTAACGACAAATTTTCACCAAAAATATATATTTTCTGCTATTCATGAAATGGGTATATGTATAGATTAGTTTGGGGAATAGCTAAAACAACGCATAAACAATATCATGTGAGCGTTTGTCAAACACATAATTAATCTAATAGTTGTTCTTACAAGCAAGTTGCTATTGTAGGAATGAAACTTCCTTGTTTGTTGTATTTTTTTCAATTTTTTGTTTTCCATTTTGTTGTTCTTTTGACTATTTCGATGTGCAATGATATTATGATTTTCTAATAAGTTTTAAGAATATGAGTGTGTTATATGTTTAGGATCAAAGTTTTATTATTTTTCTTTTAGGAGTGATTTTTCGTTTATGACGTTATGGATTAATGCGGCCCGATGGAATTAAATTATCTCTAATTGTAATTTTTATGTGATCATTATGTAATGTTTGCTTAATTACAGTATTAATTAATTTGTATGATGTTTAACGGAATAACTAAAAAAATCGACTAGTTAAATGGATACGTGTATGCATATGCTCGATCTTCTAGTAATACATTAGTTAAATATAGATTTAAATTTAATGCGTATTATAATTTTTTTTATTGTCTTTTAAATTAACTATTCAATTAATTGTAAGTCCTTAAAAATGTATTTATCACAGCCACTAGTGTGTAAGTTAATTAATAATATATGTTAACCCAGCATATACCTTATTCCTTTAACAACTCTAACTGAGAGTTGTCATTTTTAAACATAAAAGATAACTAATCTCGATATATGTGATTATAGAAAAGCAAATTAGTTATATTATATCCTACAAATAATCAATAATGGCGTAAAAGTTTGACACTAATAATACACAAATTTCAACGTACTAGTTATGACCATTTACATTATTATCCTTAATCATTCGCTTCAACAATTTGAATAAGGTTCTATCTCATGAATTTGATACTGTACGAATAATTAAAAAAAATTATGCATTATATTATTTTCTTAATTTATATAATTCTTTTAGCATATTTAAAATTAAATATCTATAATATAAGGAAAATAAATAATCGAATCAAGTAAACGGGTAGAAATATAGAATAATTCACATCTAAGAGAGAAATAAAAAGTTTTTTTGGGAAAGAGTTGACAATGAATTATATGGCTATAAAATATTATTAAGATTTCAAATGATAAATTAATGCAAGATATTTAAAATGATTATATTGAAATTTAAATTTTGAAAATAATATTAAATTATATTTTAGGATTAGTGATTAAATTTGAGAGAGTTCGAGTATATTAATAGTTTTACATTGCGCGTTGTTCTCTATATATCTACTAAGTGGTAAAGAGACCATCATTATTATTATATTAATAACATAAATAACAAGAGGTGTAGCTTAATGGTTGGTGATGTAATCGACTTAACACATGATTCACCCGTTTCATTATTAATGGTTTTTTGTATGAAAAATTAATCAAGTATTTAGTTAATAAAAACATCTTCTGCGAATTTAACTTAAAGTGATTAATTAACAATAAGATTATTTTGATTAATTTTTACAGTAAAATTTATTAAAATAAAATAATAAATTTTAAAAAACTAATAAGTAAAATTTTAAATTTAATATGATTTCTAATTTTTTTTTCGATTAATTGCTAGCTAATATAACATATAAAATCATTCGAAATAAAGACTAAAAGCGCAGTGCTACTTTTTTTTTATTTTTTACGTTCTATTTATTTTTCATATTTCTTCTTTAATATGTTTCAGGAAAAGCACGTGAATAATGTTATGTATTTAAATTTTATTCTTATTCCGGCATTCTTTTTCGCCTTTATTACTAACAAACAGAAGTGGAGCTTCAAAAAGAAAACAAGTTAATATTTTCGCTATGTGAACCCAATATTAACAGAATTATATCTCATGCAAAATTTCAAATTTAATACGCAACCTAACATTTAATGAAATTCATTGCATAAATATATACAATCAATATTTTATTGACATTTATATTTAACATCCATATTCAATCTATTAGAATGACAAAAGAAAAGAAAAAAAATATTTTTTTTAACTTCAACTAAAACTGTTTTTTAAATAAAAGCTTTCATGTTAAATATTATTATACAACTTGACATCCCAGTTATGCTGACATCTTAAATAACAACCATCATTTGTCTTCACATGAAAAAAAATATTATTAAAAAAAAGAAAAAGAAAATACAAAAATGTGGAGAGACTAAACCAAAATTTATATGTTAACAAAAACGATACATAGATAGACTATATCTATTCATAAAGAATTCTAAGAACAAACTACATGGTAGCCTATTACACTAATGAAAAGATTCTCTATGAATAAATCATAAATTAGCCAACTTATCAACACATACATTTCCTTCACGAAAAATATGAGTCATCCTAAACCTGATTTTCTCACGATAATTAAAACAAATATTCCATCGATTACTAGGTATCCAATGAACATTAGTCTTAACAATAAATGTAAAACAAACCAAAGCAAAATCACATCCCAGTCAGACATTAGTAAGCTCCATCTTTTGAGCTTCCTTAATAGCATGTATAACCCAATAAAACTGAGCAACCAGAGCAGTTTGAACTTCAAGAAATGCAGAGAAAGCTCCAATCAATTATCTCATATTCCCACAAAAAATACATCGAGAATGTTAATTTTAACCTAGTGATGAAATAAACTTTCATCTAACAGAAAAATAACGAAGAACTTTAACAGTACAAGTATTAATAAAAAAAAAAAACTTGAACTAAAACTGCTTTACTTAACAAAAAATGTAACACTTGAGTGAAAACTTAGCCAAAACAAAGTTCACTTTAAGCTTTTGTTTTGAGCAAAAATTCTTCACTTAAATAAATGAAAATATAATTAAGGACAAAACTTATTTCCTACTAATTTTTTTTTCAAACAAAGATGAAACTGAAAACAAATGTCGATTTCTTATTGTATTTTCACTTAAAAAAAAGTATCGATTAAGCAAAAGTACTATAAAAACAACTTCATTCAAACAAGTACAAAGTTATTTTAAAAAATTTATCCAAAATTGAATATATCGAATTGATATCCAACAATTCTAGACTTAAAAGTCGGAAATAAAAGACATTATTAATTTCCAGTAAAGTTATTATTATTGGAACACTTTTGACTTTAAATCAATGTATAAATATAATAGCCAATAAATAATAAATCTATTTGAATTTATAAATACAATCAAGGTAGCAAGGAAGGAAGAAAAAAAAGCATGAATTAAACTAAACTATTGTAGAGATGAATTGAACTTTAAAAGTTACAAATGCATAAATGAGAAATAATTAATACTATATTATATTGGTTATATTAAAATTATTGTCATAAACGACACAATGACATTTATGCAATTAAATCTACATTGTTTTGAAAACCAATCAATATGGTATGTCCACTTTTCATATCGATTAACAATTAGTGCAGAAAGTCCTCATTTTTTATTTTATTTGTACAATTTATCGATCAAAGAATCTCAAATAATCGATGTAGAATGTGGTCGTTTTAGTAATGAATGATTTGATGAAATTAAATTAAACTATATAATTATTTAACCGAATTGAATTTGTGAATTGAAACAATCTAATCTACTTTGATCTCTTTTTGAATTGTCAGAACCATTATAAATGAACATATAATTTTAAATCATATACTTTCCATATAATTTTAATATAAATTATAGTTCAATTCAATTTAAATAATGTTATTAAAAAGTAAAATTCAGTCTTTAAAAAGCTAACTAAAAGGTAAGTTGATAAAATCCATTATTCTTTAAAATAATTTAACTTTTTTAAGATAATGCAGTTCAATTCGGTATCGTATGGTTCAGTTCAATTATTACTCTTATACAAGAGATTAATTTACTTTAATTAATAGTTGACTTTAAATTTAAGTAAAAATCAGGCTAAATATTTAAAAATAATCAGATCAACATATTAATTTGATTCATTTTAAAAAAATTAAATTTTTTAAAAGTAGATAAAAATGAAAGTTAAATATTTTTTAAATTTAAATTACATTATATTATTGAATTTAAATTTAAATTTTAAATATAATTATTTCATATATAAATAACACCTTATAATTTATAGTCTGAATAACCTAAATTCATTTATATACAAACCAAATAGATAGGATAAAAAAATAGTGAATTCAATTTATTATACACTCTTTTTAATTTATACCTATATATAAAGGGAATTTTCCGTTATAAATGTTTTTTGGTGTAAATAATTTTTTTTCCGATTCTAGCTTATTTAATATATCTCATTTTATTAATTTAATAGAGTATTTTTACCATTTCATATGAATTACTTAGAATATAAAATTATTTTTTAATTTGTTAAATTAATATTAATATAGAGTTTTTATATGACTCTCCACCCTTCCCTTAGTTTTTTATTTTAAGACAATAAAGAAAACATACTCTCACCCATTTTCACACAAAATCTCACATATAAAATAAAATAACTTTCACTTTCAACTACTTCTGCACTTCATTTTTTGCTTTTCAATTTCGACTCATATAAAATTATTTATATATATACGTTACATTTTTATTATAAAAAAAATAAATAAAAGAGAAAAATGTAAATACACCATCTGTGTTTGCACTAGTCTAATCTAATGTGGTTTTGCAAGCTTTTTGTGGCTGAAAGTAGAATCGAATATATCCCTATAAACATGTTAATTATATGATTTTATTTGAGCAATCAGATTATTTCCTTCACCAACCCGTATCGTATCTTTCTACTCATACACCACTTTTCCAAGATAATATTGAAAAGAGGAACAATTCGAAGGTTTGTGTTCCTGTTCATAATTTTTTTAGTTTAATAATTGGAAATGAAGGAAGCTAAAATGTCAGAAAATGATAATATTCGGACTTCAGAATTGACTATTGGCAAACAATATGACAGCATCAATTCAATGGGCGCACATAGTTACTTCACTTGCTCATTTCATGTGTTCCTACGGTTTTGTTTGCTGTTATTTTTTAAGAAAGTTGTAATTTTTGTTTTTTTTTTCATCCAAATTTATTTTTTAAAAATTATAAATATAAAAAATTAGTATAAACACGTTACGATTTTATTATAAAAATAAAATAAAATTATATAAAAGTAACACAACTTCACTGTATAACAAAATTAAAATAAGTCATCTCATCTTAATACAATTTAATTTAATATATTATTATTAATATGATTTTTATATATCTCGTCATGGTCGAATAACTTCTTTATATTTATAATTTTTTTTAAAAATTAACATCAAAAGGGGAGAAAATTTCACCACTCTCATAAAAAAAAACCCTATAATATAACTGATTCTTATTCCACCAACTTTATTGCCATATAAAATATTACAAAGTTGAATAATCTATATTGTTTAATGACACGATTGGGTCATGTTATGATTAATAATAAAAAGTCACAAGCTGCATTCAAAACTGATGGAACTTTCTCTACGTAGGGCATTGGACTTTCAATCCCAATGTTATACCTAAAGTCGTTTAGCAAAGTATTTTAATATATCACCAATGCTTTCCTTTTTTTTAAGCGATTTTAATTTTTGATAGGTAAACTATTCAAATTTTGTACTACTACAGTATCCTCTTAAATTTAATATTAATAGGAAGAGCTATTGCATTCAGATTTAATGGAGTCTTAAAAAAGAATAAAAATTGGTACTATGGGAAGGAGAAATATATTCACTAAGGCTTTGTTTTGATTAGAGGGTGCGGGGAGTGAAAATTTGAAGGTGTGGGAGAGTGGAAGTGTGAAGAAAGTTGAGGTTGTTTGGATTGGAATATAGTAGAGTGGATGTGTGATGAAAGTTTATTGAAATTGGTGAGTGATGTGATGATTGTAAGAATATTATAAATTATTTTGAATAGTAAAAGTTGTAAGATTACAAATTTACCCTTGTACATAAAAGAAGAATAAATAATTTTTAGTCTTTTTTTTGCATATTTTAGTTAATTAAAATAATTTTAAGTTTCATTTATAAATAATTATATTTATTTTTATTATTATTAATAACATTAATAATATTTAATATAAATAAAACAAAATAAAAATAATTAGTAATAATATTATTATTATTTATTAAAATTATTTGGTTTACATTTATTATCATTATTTTAAAAATTTATTTCAGTTAATATTATTATTTATAATTTTATTATTATTTTATAAATTAATTTTAAATATTATTATTATTTTTTTAATAATTTTATTATTAGTATTAATAATACTTTATATTTAGATTATAATTTGATGATTTTTATTAAAATTTATTGTGATGTATAGAAATAAAAAGGACGTAATGTATTTTGTTAGAAGCTGACGTGGTTCCCTCATCTTTCTTTGCAATTTGCTGAAGATGGGAACAATACATATTTATGCACCCACTCGCTCTCATTTCTCATCAAATCAGTAGATCCAAACGTAACTGCTTCTCCTTTTCCGTCGTCGACAACAGTAAATTGGCTTAAATAAACACACGCTAAGTGTGTGTTTGGATTGAAGAGTGGATGTGTGAGGATGTGAGAAGAAAGTGTGAAGAAAGTGAGGTTGTTTGGATTGAGGTATGTTAGAGTGGATATGTGAAGAAAGTTTATGAGAGTTTGTGAGTGATGTAATTGTTGTGAGATTTTTTAATTTTTTTTTAAAAGTGTAAAATATAAGTTTACAAATTTACCCTTGTATTTATAAATTATTTTATGTACAATTGAATAATTTATTTCGATACTATTAAATAATTATTTTTTAAAAAATACTAGTTATTTAATATTATCAAAACATGAAAAAAAAATCATAAAAATAATATTATCTAAGCATATACAAATTTATTGTTATATTTATTTATACATTTTGAAAGTTTTTTATATTCATTGATTTTGATTTTGATTGTATGTAGATACATAACCATGTAGATATTTTAGAGGACATTTTATAATAAAAAAAATATTATATATAGAGTGAATTGTACAACAAATTTATTTATAAAGAAGAAAAAATATATATAATAAAGTATGAAATATCATAATATGATAATTATGATGGAAAAATAATAAAAATAAAAGGTATTATTATATATATTATTACATTAATGACAAAGAAAAAAAAGGCAAAAAAGAGAAAACACCACCATCTTAGGTGGCTTTCCCCTCAAATCTCTGCATATGAGAAGGATGAGAAAAATCACTGTTCATGGATATCCACTCTCTCCTTTCCTTGCAAATCCCTTGATCCAAACCATGGATATCCACTCACATCCTTCATCTTGAACAGTACAACCCTTGAAACAAACAGAACCTAAATGTGTCTAAATCTAACTGGAGATTTTCCCAACAAAAACTCATATCTCCAATCCTATCAATTTAAAATATTCATTATCCATTTTCTAATATTATGCATTAAAATATTTAAATAGTTCATATCATATTAATTTAAGTGTTGTATCGATCGATACCAGATGAGTCAGTCTCAGTGACCGCCCACCCGAATCAAATAACATATAACATAACGAATACAATAAATACAGATATCAGTTGATAATTGATCTCCGGCCCATAAAGGACAAAAAGTCCACAAAACAATACTATAAATAGGGTTAGAAAAAGAGGTTAGATACGTTTTTTACAACTCACTATAATACACCTTAAACAAAATACTGACTTGAGGAAGGAGGCACGAAGATCACCGACACCTCAACAATTCTATAGCAGGTTACACGTGTCTGGACCCATTATTGCCCACACAGGTACATAAGTAATTCATATTTACATTACTTTAATAAGTAATTCATATTTACATTACTTAAATGATAAAAAAAGTTCAAGAAAGAATATTTTAACTCTCTTTTTTTGCATTACTTTTGTTTTAAATTAAATTATTAATTCATTTTTAAATTAAAAAACGAAATAAATTTTTATTTGTACGCAATTATATCTTATAAAGTATTCAGAACCTATTTCTCAAAAAAGCCATGATATATAAACTTCATCCAATAAAAAAAATAGAGAATGTATCTTAAAATAAAATATTCACGAAAGTATTTAGATATTTGAGCTAGAGTTACTTTTATGAAAATGATGCGATCTATTTAAAATAAAGAACAATGCAAAATGATAAATTCATCACACGATATGATAATAAATTTTAAAATTATCGTCAATGTTTGACGGGTGATATTTATAAAAATTTAGATGATCATATAACTATTATAATGCATCAAACCGTTGTCACGTACAACATTCTATAAAACCGTCTTTAGTGGATATGAAGATGATTTAAATGTAATCGTTCTTATATGTTATTTTACATAAATATTTTTAACGTCTTTTTTCCTTTTCCTTACACTATAAATTTTTTTTTTACAAAAGAATTTATATATATATATATATAGTTTAATTTTGTAATTTTATAAACAAGTAAAAGTTTATTTAGTTGAAATAAATATTGAGTAAGATAAAATTGTTTGTAATGACTGATTTGTTGAATGTGTAAATTTAATTTGTGTTATTTATCATTGTGGAAGAATAGGAAAAATATAAGAATAGATAGTTGAATTATGTTTTAAAAATATTTCGTAGATTTTTGCAAGTTTCGTATCATATTTGGTAGTCAAATGATATTTTTCGTGTTTTGTCTAACAATTCAATAATGATTTTCGCAAAAATAATTTTATGGACTCCTCTTCCTTTAATTAGCACAAATTAGATAATATGCAATGTAAGATATCAAAAGAAGAAGGATTATTCGATCTTTTTTATAATAAATTTTGAAACCCCGTCAACTTTATTGCTAATACATTGCTTATATGATTAAGTTTGCATGTTTTTTCAAAATGTTTGAGAAAAGTTGACCTCTTAATGTTTTATGAAAAATTTTCATACTTAAATTTTTATTGTTTTAGGCACTATGAAATTCTTAGAGTAAATTTCAAGATACTTTCATTGATTTTGATTAATTGTTATTAAACAACAAAGTGCAAACTTGAATACGCTTTATTTATTTTTATTTTTTTTATTTATAAAAGTTTTCTTGTTAGGCATCATTATGCAACTTGACATCTCAGCGAGGCTGACACCTCAAATAACAACAATCATTTGCCATCACATGAAAAAAATATTATTAAAAAAAGAAAAAGAAAGAAAATACAAAAATAGGGGGGTTAGACCAAAACCCACATGTTAACAAAAACAATACATAGGTAGACTATACCTATTCATAAAGAATTCTAAAAACAAACTAGATGAATACGCTTTATTTATAAACAATAGTTTTTAAACAAATCATGTGACACATGTGATCTCTTGTTTTGTTTGATAAGCAAAATCCTTGTTAGACTATATTCACAAAGTTTATAAGTTATCCAACGAAATTCTTTAAGAGTTTATTATGTGTTGTAGAAAATGTTCTCATCTTTATGTCTACCAAGAAATCTCGCAAAACATTAAACCTATTTCATGTCAATACACATTTTAATGCAACAAATGCCAACTCTTGAAATGCTATTTGTCACGTATGATCCTATGTTTTTATACTCTAGTTTGGATGAAAGCTCTCTGAGCAAGGCCTAATAAATCATGACAATTAATAGGATGTTGTTTAAAGAAGAGATAAACATTTAATGTTGCATGATGTACATTTAATGTATTATTATGATTATGCGTGAACATACAAACACTTGAAGATGAAAATTTGAAGTGAAGTGTCTGAATGGGTAAAAAAGGAATAGCAGTGAACTCTTTTCTCAACTCCCTATTTAAATAAGTCTTTAAAGTTGAAGAAAATAATGAATGTGACTAAATTTATTGCTCAAAATCTTTATGCATTCAAGCTTTCACAAGAACATGTTCATTTACAAACTAGTGAATGCTAAAATCTTGTATTCATAAAAAAAAACTGTGTTTTTCTATTTAGTGAGCAAAATCTTCTAATATTTTAAATTACACATTTAAACATTTCCTTATAAAAACTTCTAATAAGAGGTGATTGTGTTATAATGAATACAACAATTATATTTTTTAATTAAAAATTATATATATATATATATATATATATTCACATTGTTTGTAATGTTCCATAATTAAGATTAGATGTGATCAAATTTTTATGGATACATGTTAGAAGTTATAGTAGATTATAAAACTTTAAACTTAATTCTTAAAACAAAGTGCTAGCTTTAAAAACAATATAGTTTTAAATAAATTTCATATTTGTTTCTACAAATGTCCAAATGAACTCCACAGTATATTTAAACATGTTTTTATTATTGTTGACATTTCTTCTTTATTTTTTATCCTAGATCTTGATGTTCTCGCTTTTACTATTCTAATCTTGAAAAAAATACTGACAAAGATACTTTGATGATTAAATTCATCTGAGTAATGATTGACACAATAAATATCTAATAATGAATAATTTAGACATTAGATTTACCTATTTACACTTATTAGGTAAATTTCATTATATGGGCTTATGATGGTTCATTTGTATGGGCTTATTACGGTGCAAATACTAACTAGATCTTAAGATTAATGGTTTAACCAAATTATTGACGTAAGTTTCTATAAGCAAATAACCAAAACTCTTAGGTGTTAATTAGTAAAGTAAAACTATATCCAAGATATATTTAGTCATATTCATACCAGGCTAAACTTGGACTGGACTTAAAATTTTTGTGAAAAATTAAAATCTAAGTCTTATATTTTATCTGTTTAGTTGAAGCTCATTTGCCTATTTTTTTGACACTTGTAATGTATATATAATATAGCATTAGCAATATATTGTTAATTTAGGTTGTATGTGTCTCATTTATTTTAAATAAGGCTTTGATTTGAGAGAATAAAAGCTCTCTCTAAGAAGCCCTAAACAAGAAAACATATAAAATCATATATCCATTTGACTATAGTATAAGGATTTGTAGATTCCCGTAAGATATAGAGATAAACATTGAAGTTGCTATGCATACCTGTAGGAATCTAAAGGTTGATAATGTTTTTAAAATGAAACCCTTATCAAATCCGACACAAAGAAATACCAAAACATTGTACGGAAATTTATAATTTCAGTTCAAAATTCATACATCACAGAAAATGGTTAGTTGGATGAAAAAGAAAGGTCTAAATCCATGTCATAACATCGCAATTTATCTTTAGATGCACTATTTTATTTTGGTATCACTGCAATTCACCACGTACAGTCTCGGATCCTGTCATGGATAAGCATGACTTGTTGGACATGATAAGAGAATATACCTTTGGGTTCAACAACATATATCTTTGTCTTAAACAAACCTAGGTTTCTTGTCCTTTGGTTTAAGAATTCGTCGCTTAAGAGTAGAGTCGTAACTCAAAAGAGAAGTAACGTGTTGGTTTCAACATTCTTAAGGTAGACTACTGAAATGAAGCACCATAACTTGTGCACCTAAAATATTATATTGAATCTGATCCTCTATCCTTGGATATATGCTTCATTACTTCTGGCTTCTCCATTTGCTTGGCCAAAGCAAGCAAAACATTTTACCAAACCCACAACACATTTTAAATTATTATCGTTTGCAATATAGATAATGTTGAATGAATCCCCGTATTCTAACACAGTTCAGCCATGTGCGTAGTTACTCATTGAGGTAGAGAAGAAACAAAGGTGAATATAGGGAGATTCCAAAAGGTTTGCAACATTGCATGGATAAAAAGTTTCACTTGATAGTATAAAAAAAATGGAACATTTCCAATTATAATCTATATAGGTTGTTATGATTTCTGTATAACTGCAAAAAGATTAATCAGCAGAAAGTGATATTTAAAAACTTTTTTTCGTTTGATTTTTATATTACACGAAAAGTCATTTTTAACTTTCAAAATTCATAATTCAAAAATCATCTTTTACATACAAAAGTTTCTAATGGTATAATTCAAAAATCATTTTTTTGTCTTCCAAATTATTTAATGTAGAAATGACTTTCTAATAACACAATTTAAAAATATTTTTCTCATAAAAAAATAACTTCTGTATAATTGGGAGTATCTTTTAAATTTCATAATCCGAGTTCATCAGTGTCAAAACACACATAAACAAGGGTGACACGACAAGAAAGGGGTTGCAGAGACAATGGAAG
Organism: Phaseolus vulgaris; assembly: GCF_051622355.1. NCBI lineage: Eukaryota > Viridiplantae > Streptophyta > Magnoliopsida > Fabales > Fabaceae > Phaseolus > Phaseolus vulgaris. Next base: position 53,919,775 of record NC_143504.1, on the reverse strand, counting down.
GCAAGGAGGCCGAGACAATGGAGGCATTTGATTTTTTAACCACACCATGGGATACACATGATAACTATGGGGTTGCAGAAAGAAATAATCCGTATTTATTACTGAGAGAAGCCCATTGGGACAGTCAGTCATTGGAATAAATTATTAGCCCAAGCCCAAATAAAAAAGAAAGTCAACTAAATTCCAAAATGCGAAAAAGAGTAAATGAGGTTAGATCGAACTGAAGGCGAAGCAAGGTCTAATGTAGGTGACAGTCACTGGCAACGTTGGTTGTTGGAAAATCCCAACAACATCGTTGGTAGAAGAATCAGATGGAATGAGTGAGTGAAGAGGAACAGAACACAGCACACAAGAATGATGGGAGCGAAGAGAAGGTCGATCTTAGCCACACTCGCTTTTCTAATGTTAATGGGCATTGCAGTTTATTTTAGACTTTGGGCCATTCACTACAGCCTTTCTGTTGATGACACTCGAATCATAAGGTTACCATTTCTTCAAATTCTTTCCATTCTCTTCTTTTTCTGCAATGTTCCTTTTGAAAATGAAATATACCCTTGTTATGTTCCAATTTTGGGCTTATAAGTTATAAAGCTTGCTATATTATTGCATCAATCATGTGAAGCACAAATTGTTCTTTATAAGTGTCACATGATAATATTAACCTGTTGCAATGTCTCTCTGAATTTTGATTAAACCAATCTAGGACTGTCATTCAGAGGAAAGATTTTGTAATGGTCATGGCCTGAATTGACTTGTTCTGTGACATTTTACCCCTGTTTTGGTAAGATTATAAGATTATTGGTTCTGTTTCTGTTATAATGGTGATTGGTATATGCGTGTGTTTGCAGGCAACAGTTTGATACTGCTAACATGGAGGCAATGGATGAATCTGCTGAGTGGAGGCTGAGGTATGATAAGGAGGTGGATAGGACAAAGAAGTGTTTGCAGGAGCTTCAAGTGGTATTTAATCTTTTATTTGGATTCTCACTTTCTACCTTGCAAAGTGAATTTAAAAAAAAAAGACTTAGGGTGTGTTAGATTTCAATTTTCAAAAACTGTTTTTAGTTATTTAAAGTAAAACAAAGTAAGTTTACAAAAAGAGGATCAGAAACCATCTATCAGCTGTTTATGCTGTTCATTTTTAAAGCATGTTTTGAAAATAATTTTGGATGAGAGATTGTTGAGTAGCATGGAATTATTTTAGAAAACAGTTTTCAAAACCAAAAAGTTAGAAGAAAATCAAACATGCCTTTAGTTTCAAGTTCTATCTTTATGATTTGGTTGGTATTGTTTCACACCTTAGCCTTCTTAATTTAAGTAGATAGTAATATTGTTGTGATATAACTGCACTAAGATAATAGAATTGGCACTCAATCAAGCAAGACTGTGGAAATCAATAATTATTTTTCAAACCAATGAAATATCAAGCATTCTCTTTCTTTCCTGTAATGACCATGTAATCATGTTTGTGGCAGTTCCAGAAGTCCTCCCAGAAGGGGCAGGATGCTTCTCATATTAACCATAAATTGGAAATACTGCAAAAGGTATGTCTTCGTAAAAACATCAATCAACCTTCGATCTGCGGCCTCATGATAATCGTTCTAATTGGTCCTCTATCTTAAGGAATCAAGACTAAAATCTTTGAAGCATAATCACACTGTGAACTTCTAATTGTGCCAGACATGCAATATGTATGGAACCAACTTAAATCCACTAATCATTCTCTAGATTTCAAAATCCAAAATTTATTGTTAACTAAATGCTATAACTTAATCTATCAACAAGGACCATTTCCTACTTTTTCTTATTCACATAATGATGGTGGAATTATTTTCTGCTCTCATTGGGTATGCATAATTTGTGAGATTTTTATGAAATTATTTAAGTGTTCTAATGACCTTCTAACCTACCAGGAGAATGCAGTCTTATTGGAAAGGTTAGAAACATTGAAAAGAGAGCTTGATGAGGAAAGGTCGAGGTGCAGATCACGATACATGAAGTAATCATAAAAGTATTGACTAGAATTATATTTGGTCATTTTGTCTTAGTGTTCAACCATGGAAGAATTTTGAATGGATGATTTATGATCTCAACCTTAGACACATTTACCATCTACTGAACATGGAAATAAGTGAGTCACACCAATCATTTCTTCTTCTTTTTCAGGGTTCTTTTTTTAGAGGTCACATTATCCTGTATACCTTATTTTGGCTAAATGTATACTTTTTTTTATTATCTAGATGTACATGATAATTTCATCTTTTAATTTCTTTAAAAAAAATGTTCGGTGTATTATCTAATTAATCGATTAATTTACGACTTTATATAATATGATAGAACTGCAATATTTTGAGTACTGTGAAAAGGAGTAAAATATTACATTATTCAGAAGTAGTTGCTATGGGAATATCTCAGCCAACATTCATGCACATTATTTACTAAACTATTGACTATAATAATTTTGAATATGTGGCTGAATACATAATACATTATATGTTATAATGTAGTTACTGATTAGGCGAAATCTCAGAATCCGTGGGCTTAGTTCTCAGTTGATGCAAGAACCTTGTCACGGTTTGCAGTTTTGATTGGTTTGAAGTCCTTTCTCCAGAAGCTCCTCTTCTACCCTATAAGAGCATAATATAATGGATGAAAACACTACAACTGAAAACATCTATTTACATTCCTTTATTAACGACAGTGTGCAAGATCGTGTGAAGTAAAAAGTTATAAGAAATATTAGAGATGATACCTTTCGCCACTTTGCCTTTGGAAGGGTAGTGTCATTGTTCATTATCCCCACCAATTCATCAAACTGAAACCAATTAAGATGTAAAAAAATGTTCATCCACATCAAACTTATTATAAATCACATACCTGCTTGAGAATGATTTCATATTTCCTTGCACATTCATATAGTCTCATTTCATCTCTAACTTCATCAGATATGGCTTTGGCTTGGTTCTCTTGGTGGGTCATGTTGTCCAGAGATTAAAGAAAATCTTCTATGCAAAATTGGATAATAGAGCAGGTATGATAGGTGGTATTTATATCAAAATATAGAAAGAGAATGAGTGAATTGCTTGAAAGATATTTGAAAGTTGGAACTTGTAGTCTGTTTTTTTTATTACAAAAATGTCTGACAAGACACCTGTTATCTTTGTCTTTCCTTAATCTCGGGTAAACAGATGTTTCAACAATAACTTCTCATCCACTCAAATCAATTATGGTCGGTGTACTTAGGTAATAATTTATACTATAACAAACAAAGAAATGATATCAATAATGTATCTAGTAAATCTGGGTACACAAATGGTCATGAAATTATGAAATAGACAAATGCTCACAAAAGAAACTGATTATTAACCTAGTTTTAACTTTTGTTTTGCTAAAAGAAAATCTGAGAGTATGTATGGTAAAATTTAAATGAACAAATAATAATGGTTGAAGTTAGTTTTTAAAAGAAATTAAAGATAGACTATAATTTTCCTAAAAACATACCTCTAATAAATTAAAATCAATATATATTATAACTCCGGTTTATATTTTTTTGTATAAAATTAATTTAAAATGATAATAAATTTAAATGCAATTTACTGTTTAATTTTTTTTTCTTATAAATATAATTATTAAAAAATTTAGATTAATGACCTATAATTTTTTTAGAATACAATATTTATATACGGTTTTTTAATATATAAAAAGTTATGTTTTAACCTCTATTAACATGCTATTAACATGCTATTAACATGCTTTGCCTTGTTGTTGAAAAGAATTGTTTATTGAGAGAGATCACCAAACATTCTAACCAACCTAATTGATAAGGAAGCAAACTCATATTTCTACATTATGCAAACGTTACCCATCAAATAAAAAATAAAAAAATGGATGGAGTATTAAGAATGTTGAAAAACATGAACCACAATAACAGTTAACAACAGTTAACAAGTAACTCACTAACCAAAGTTTTTGTTCTCTACTCCAATCTTATCCGTAAATCAGTTACTAAAACTCAAAATTTATAAAAAAAAAACTTTCCGTTTTAAAATCAAATCACAACGTATGTTCATCAACAAACAAACCAGGACAAGTCTGTAACATTTATTTTTTATTATTAACTAATAAAAAATGAAGTGCTCATTTTTTTTAATGTTCAAAGTCTGATTTTTGGTATAGAACATTATAAATAAAAGATAAATATATATGTAATAAAATAAAATCAACTATTTTTTTTATTATAACGTATGATTTATACTTTTATAAAATCAACCAATACACCACCAGGGAGATACACGGATATATGAGTCACATTAATCATTCTTATCTTAACTTTTGTTGAGATCTCTATTTTTTAATATAATATCTTTATACTTTTCATGATTTATAACTCACCTATTATTAATATATAAAAATCTTCTTTTATAACTTTAGTCACGTTTTTTTCATACAGAAAAAATACGTTTTTAATCTCTCTACATAAGATTATTTTATTTTTTTTCTATTTAAAAAGTTATAATTTAGTAATTTATTTTAAAAAAATATTTGCTCTAGTTAAACTTTTTTTCGTTTCAAAATAATTTAATTTTTAATATTATGATAATTTTCAGTTATTCTTTTACAAAAATATTATTATTATTTAATAGGTATGTTTAAAGTTTGAGAAAAAAAAAATGTATTTATATAAATTAACATCAATCTATATATTAGTATTTCTATTTTTCTTTTAAATTCCATAATACTAAAAATTAATTTTGTTTTCTATATTATTATATTTTTAATTCATTTTTAAAAATTTTAAAATAGAATTAATATAATATTACATTTAAAAAAAATATTTTATAAGGTTCTATTTTACATCTTTCCATTGCATTTTTCTCCAACTAAATCAGTAACCTTTCTAAGGTTGAAATATTGAAGTAAAATCTAATATTATTTACCTTCTAAATTAGAAATAGTTTGAATTTTAACAAGTGAAACATTTCATTCTATTTTTCAAATCTTGGATAAAAATTTGGAGCAGAAAAAATATGTGTTAAAAAGACTAAGAATTTTAAATTTACATTCACAATCAACATTATTAAAAAGAATAATTCAGAATCAACATTATTAAAAGAATAAAGATAAAGACAAACCTCCATCAAGACATTGAAAATTGGTTCAGGCTCAAACTGCATAAAAGTGCTTATGAATGACAATTTCTTTTTATCATAAACTCTATTCTTATATTATATGTGGATAATTAAATTCCAAAATCCATATGAAAAATATAAAACTGATTTTTTTAATGTATAACAAAGCATAATACATACCAAATTTCTTTTTAATAAATTTAAATATATTTATTTATAAGCTAATTCTTGTTTTAGAAGGGAAAACTTTAATGACATGATAGGGTCAAAGTTTTGATTTTAATTAATCCTAATATAATAAATTATTATTTAAGTTTTGACACTCATAAATTATATTTTTATTCAGTTTTAAAAATTTTAATCATTATTTTTAAATTTTTCAACTCTATAGTATATTATATTAATGACTTTCAAACCAATTTTCATATAAGTTATAATTGCATGTTTGATTTTTTTTTATTTAAAATTATGTATGAATTTTTTTTATCTGCTTTTGTATTTAAAAAGTTATAATTTAGTATTCAAGTTATTTTTAAAAAAATATTTGGTGTTTTAGCTAAGTTTTTTTCATTTCAAATTAATTTAATTTTTAATATTTTGATAATTTTCAATAAAAAAATTTACAAAAATTTAATATGTATGCTTAGAGACTGAGAAAAAAATAACACACAATTTGTTTTACTTTTTTTTTCTGTGTAATAGGTATTATACAATTATTCAAAAACTTAAATCAATTACCATTAATTTTTTTCAAGAAATATATAATATTTATATACTTTTATCATATTTTTCACATGTTATGTCAGTCATGTACATAACATTATAATATTTGGTAGTATTTCATAAAAAAAATCTTTTGCAGATAGTTTTAAGTTGTAGTCCTTTAATGATATTTTCATGTAGCAAAATTTATATATTTTTTAAATATATTTAAATAAATGATTTTTTTATTTGGATTTCTATTAAAAAGTTACAATTTAATTCTCAAATAATTATATTTTTTTTTTCATTGAGTTTCCCGTCAAACTTCTGTTTATTAAGCCTGTATTAGTTTAGGTTAAATATTATAAAAAATCAAATTTTAATTTAATACTAAAGTTTTATTTTATTTTTTATTGGAATATTATTGTCTAAGAATACTATAATATGCATTTTTTTTAAAAATTAAGAAAATAAATTTGTTTTAATAATTCAATTATTTAATTTGTGTAAAAATACTCTAAACATAAATTAATTTGGAAGGAAAACATACTTCCTTTAAATATCAGCAAGTTTTCATAGCTTGTGTGCTTAAATACATGAATCATGTAACGTGAAAGATGTAACGTGAAAGGCATAAATGACTAAACTAAATAAAAAAAATATGAAAAATAAAAAAAATTACACATTTAATTTTTCACAAAACAATAAAATAAAATTATACACAAAGTTTATATATAATAACTTATATTTTAAAAAATAATCACTTTATATATAATCAATTATATATAGAGACATAGCTATATATATCATGCATATAGTAAGATATTTACAAAAATTAATTATTTAACTTAATCAGTTATAAAGATTATAAAATAATTGATTATTTCTAATATAATTATTTTTATCATAATAAAATAAAATTATTAAATAAATTTAGTTAATTATTTTAAATTTTAATGTTTTGATATTTTTAAATATAATTTTTTATCTATTAAGATTTTATAGTAACGGTTTTCAGTTCAATTTGCAATTTATTTCAACTTTAATATGTATTTTGAAATTAATTTTTTATTATTTTCTTAATACAGTTTTTTTTATCATAATAAAATAAAAAAAATATTATAATAAATAAAGTAAAATTAATTAATTAAAACTTTCATATTTTAACTTTTTAAATATATATTTTTTTTATCTGTTAAGATTTGTAATAAATACTTTTATTTCAATTTCAATTTATATTTTATATTTTACATTAAGATATTTTATAAAATTAGGAGTACTAATCACAATCAAATTATGGATGATTACTCTATAAACCGATTCTTCACACATATTTATCCCACCACATAGATATTAAATATTCAAATATTTTTCAATTTTAATTACTTTAGTCATTTTTAAATATATAAGTTTATAAAAATATTTTATTTATCACTTCTCATTTCTTTTCACTTTTTATTTTTTTTTCTTAATTCAAATAATGATATATTTTACTTTTTATTTAAATTTTAAATATTAATGTTAAATTCTAATTACAATTACCATTATGTATTTATTGAAAATATTAATAAAAATAATTTTTAAAAATATAAATTAAATGAGAAAGATGTAATGGTATGAGAAAACAAATTGTTATAACTTTTCCTATTTTGATGATATGGCGTATGAGGCTTTTAGGATAAGATTGAGGGTTTTTGGGTTATTTCAGTTATTAAAGATTTAACTTGTCTAGTGAGAAATTCGTCTAAAGATTCAATAAATAATGATATGTTGGATTTCAACGTGATCAATTTTTTTGGTATTAATACTTGTACTGGTAAAGCTTTTTGTTCTCTTCCTGCTAGATGAGAGTTTTCTTCACCAGGCTAGGTTAAAATTAACACTGATGGAGCTGCTAGGGGATATCCCGATCTTGCTACTTGTGGAGGTATTTTCCGTGGGAGTATGAGGGAACTTATTAGAGCTTTCTCTGCGTTTCTTGAAGTTCAGATTGCTCTGGTTGCTGAGTTTTATGGGGTTATACATGTTATGGAGGAAGCTCAAAAGATGGGGCTTACTAATGTCTGGCTGAAATATGATTCTACTTTGGTTTGTGCTGCATTTACTGCTAGGACTAATGTTCCTTAGATGCTTCGTAATCGATGGAATACTTGTCTTAATTACTGTGGGAAAATTGGGTTTAGGGTTACACATATTTTTCGTGAAGGAAATGCGTGTGCTGATAAGTTAACTAATTTAGAATGTATTCATAGAGAATCTTTTCATTGGTATAATAGACTACTATCTAGTTTGTTCTTAGAATTTTTTATGAATAGATATAGTCTACCTATGTATCGTTTTTGTTAACATATGAGTTTTGATTTAGTCCCCCCATATTTTTTGTATTTTCTTTCTTTTTTTTGTTTTTAATAAATTTTTTTTTCATGTGATAACAAATGATTGTTGTTACTTGAGATGTCAGCATAGCTAAAATGTCAAGTTGCATAGTGATACCTAACATGAAAACTTTTATTTAAAAAATACAGTTATCATAATTTTTTAACATCTTTTGTCTTGTAAATTATTAACATTTTCTCTTGTAAATTAATTATTACAAACTATTAAGAAGAAATTACGCTATTTATTGTAATTTATCTAAGAAAAATAAAACAAAATATTAAGAACGAGAGGAAATAATCAAACGTGTGCTCTAAAAATTTTTTGGTTTAATGAAATTGAAGTTTATGTTTTTTGAAATACAATACATTATTTGAATGAAACCACACAAAGGAGAAATGTGGAATCAATGTTATGATTAAACATAAAGTATCTTTGGGACGTGAGTCAACTTTGTTAGAGAATAAAAAGAATTGTGTAGCAAAAGAAACAAAATAAGTGTTACAAATAGACTTTGAATATTTTAGTAATTTAAAACATAGCGAATATTGAGATTGTTTGGAAAATGTTAAACACCCATTATTTTGATTAAGTACTTCAATACAACAAAGCATAAAATATGGATGCATAATTTGTAAGACGAATGCCTCATTCAACAACAAATCATGTTAGGCGCAAATGTTTAATCTATCAGACGATACACCACTATACAATCTTTCTTTACATCTAATAACACATCAATATATATGCTTAGACAATACACACATAATATAGGCTAACACCGTATGTCTTGAATATCTATATGTTTATTCTATGGTGTAGGAAATGTCTACTGTTCTCTTCTTCCAAGGAGATATGTTAAAACACAAGTCACATAAAGTGATCTCTTAGATACAAAGTTAAAGTTTTCTTCAACAACGACCTGACACAGACATTTTTCAACTCTAACCCAACTATCTGCCTAGTATAATGCACAATTTTACCATATTTTGATGCAAAAGGTTACGCTACCTATGGAGATAAGCATTGTAAACTATTAAGGATGTCGCTTAAAGAAGAAAGGACATTTAAAGTTGCACGAAGTGAATTTAATGCATATAATCCACTATCAAAACTCTTCAAATGTGAAAAAGACATTCAAATTTAAAGCATATGATGGTTCATTGTCCTGTTAGTGTTATAACTTATCAAAGTAATAAATTGTTATTTCCTTTGTGTATAACGTCCCTCATAAAGAAAAAAAATACCCACAAGACTTTTCACACTCAAATTTCAAATCTAAAATTTTCTCTAAAGTCAAAATGCATCAAAAGCCACACTTTGTAATTGACTAGATAACTATTGACTCTAACCAGATGCAACTCCGAGCAAACAACTCCCTTCACAACAATTAAGTGAAAGTTGTAAATAAAAGGAGGATGTTGTTGAACAAAGATATGTAGAGTTGACTATTATGGAGATCAATTTGTGAAACATTAAATATTTTAATTAAACGTTTTCATTAATACATTAATTGTATACTTCAACATTCACCACAATAAACTATTCAAAATAAAAAAGAAACACCAAACCAACAACTAATTGAAATCTCTCATTATAAAATATGAAGAAGAAAAAAAAAACTTATATGACCTAGTTTTCTTTTATACTTCTTTCATTCTCTACAAGAGAGAGTTCTAATACTTAATCAACATAATTTTGTATTAGTCTTTAAAGACGTAAAAATCTAAGTCTAGGAGTAGGATGAAATGTTTTATATATGTAAACAACTTTGTGTGTAAATGTATAAAAAAAAAAAAAACTCTCTTTTGATTAATTTAGAGAGACTAGGTAAAAAAACATTTGTGTTGTAATTAACAATGATAGATTAAAATAGTTGTTTTGTACTAGTTGTTAATAAAACTTAATTCATTCAATTAAGATTAGACATAAAATATTGAAACAACTAGTATACAATTATTGTGTTATTTCTTTTATCTTTCTCAACTTTTTTATAATTAACCCCTAACATTATCTTTTTTGGGCACGTAAAAACAAAATTTAAAATTGACAGCACTCTTAGTTTTAACAAATATCCAAATTTAAGTTTTATTCTTCCTTCACTAAAATAAAAAATAAAAAAATACATTCTTCTGTTTTAAAAAAATAAATTTTTAGACAACGTAATTAAACCTTCTTTTTAAGTTTCTCCATATTTTTTTAAACTTTTTAAAACTATTTTTGTGTGATGACAAATGATTGTTGTTACTTTAGTGTCAACATAACCGTCAAATTGCATAATAATATCTAACATAATTTTTTTTTTATATATAAAAAAAGTTAAACCTTCTTTTATATTATGTGATTTATAAAAAAATATTACCACAAATAAAATATCATAATTTTATAATGTTAAAAAAACAAAATAAGACACAAATTTATAATTTTGTAACATTTAAATTATAATTAAAATAATGTAAATTAATATTTATTAATAATATATAGAATAAAAAATGATAAATATTTTAAAATAATGATTGTATTTTTAGATTAATTTTATAGTTTATTTTAAATACTTTAACACACAGCAAATAGAAAACTCTCGCTTGACATCTCTAAATAATAATATACTAATAATATTTGTTTTATTTGTTAATTTAAAATTTTAGTATATAGGATTAGGCTTCTTCTTTCCTCCTGCACCACTATATTTTTATTCCTGCACCCCTACAATTTTCTATATTCCGAAATTGGCATTGACATTTTATTTGAAAAAGGACACCGTGGTTACCAGAAATCAGGATATGGGAGTGTGCTATGGATTCATTAATCCATAACTGAATTATTTTTTTTTTCGGATGAGGGGGTGTTCTGGAAACAAGTTTTGCATAAATTATTGTTTCCAGATTGCTGAATCTAAAAGCCTAATTGTGTTACGGATTGGTGGATCCACAATGTTTTTTTTTTGAATTATGAATTTCTGAATTCGGAATGCATATTTCTCTTACAGATTGGTGAATTTGGAATGCTTTTTTCGAATGATAGATTTTTTAATATGAAATGCATATTTTGAATTATGGATTGGTGGATCCGAAATTTTATCGAAAGTGCCAATCTGAAAATTTTCCAGATTCCATAATCCAGAATGCAAAAGAATAAATATATTTTAAGTGCATTTTAGGGTTTTTAAAAAATAATACGCACAGTTTAATCTTTGCATAACATTGTGGGGGTGCAGGAAGAAAAATGTAGGAGTGCAGGAAGAAACTGCCATAGGATTATACTATTAAAGTGACTTATTTCTTTTAAAGAGTGGAAAAGAAACATTTTTCTATTTGAACCTATGTCCGGAGATGGGTCTGGTTTTGGAAACACAAGTCCAAAGAAGAAATTGAATTGGGCACAGCACAATGTTAAACGACGTCGTGAAGTATTTTATGTATGAATAAGAGTGGTTTACACTGAGAGAAGAGGATAAGAGCAGAGTTCTGAAAACTGAGATAGAAGCAGAAAAGAGAGAAGAATGGAGAAGTATTTCGGAAACGCTTATCGTGGTGACCCTGGCGTGCCCCATGCGGACCCTGATCGCTTCGTCAACATTTGGATTGGATCCGTTACCTTCTCTGTTCTCACCTACTTCAATCCCTACATGTGGACGCTCTCTAACCAGTTCAAGTACCACTCTCTTCCTCTCTTCTCTTCTTCTCTTCTTTTCCATTTTTTCAAATTTCGATTATAGACGCCACCCTACCATTCGATTCCACCTATCTTTAACTAATGCTTCCAATATCTTTTTTGCGTACTCAATTTTTTTTCCTAGGGATTACTCTTTCTAATCAGTTGTAGTAATCGTTTATTGCATATGTATAATTGGTTCTTGAAATAATTTATTTCTTACAGTTATTCCATAATATCCTTAGTATTCAATTAGCTTGTTGTGGGATATTTGGAACTACAATGACGATTGAATAGATGTGAATTTGATAGAGAACGGTTGATGTTTGATTTGGGAATTTAGCCCAATATATATTGGGTGCATTGTTTAATCATATGCAAAAGTAACAATTAAGGAGCTTTATACTGCTAGAGTGCATGTCTCGCCTATATTTACGCCCAACAATTTGAAGTGATGGAACTTCGCCATAAGCAATTCTAAAGAAAAAAGTTAAATTGACTTTTCCTAAAATTATAATTTGCTTATGCATAAATTAAGTGTAAATTTTAGAGAGACTATATGAGAAAGTATCTACAAATTAACATGTCTAAACTGATTTTAGCTTTTAGAGAAGCTAATTTAAATTTTTCTTTCTAAGAAGTGCCTATGGAGAAATCCATCCAAACAGGCTTTAGTCTCATGGCATACTGTTGGGCTTAACTATTGAATGGAGTGGCTTGCAATGGATTGGAGGTTCATTTTTAATATACACAATTTAGGTTTTCTAGTCATGCTTTCGCGTTTGTCTTTAGTTGTGTGTATGTATACAGCAAGGTGTTTGTTTTCATGATGCAGTTGGCTCCTACACTTGTATCCTACACTTGTACTGCAAGGTATTTGGATTTTGCTTTTATGATTGTCACCTTGGTGCTTTTTATCTACTCCAATGCCATCTTTCTTTCTCATTATTTTCTTCAATATCACAAATGGTAGTATACACAATGGGGGAGGGAAAGGCTCCCTGTCCAATATGATTCATTTTTCTCTCTTTTCCTCCCTCCCAATCTAAACCTGATGACTTTGACAGAGGTACGAAGGGAGTTCTTTATTTCAGGTTTGAATACTGCTATGAAGAAAGAATTTTATTTTCATATCTCTTACAAAGTTGAGTTAAATGGTGAAAATGGACAACTGGAATATGTCCTATGCTACTAGAGTTTCAAAAAAAATTGAACAAGATAAAAAGGACTCATCTATTTATGTACGCATGTTTTGTGGGATATTGAAGTATAGCTATTGTTTGCTTTAAGGTCAAATTGGTTTTCTTCTCTGGTTCCCCCCTATATCCTGATTATGATAGTTGAGTAGAGTTGACACTCTGCATGCACCATTTCTCTTCTTTAACTATTTGTGATTTAATCTTTTGAAGCTTTTTTTTTTTTTTGCATCAATTCATTTAAATAACTTAATCTAAGATCATTTCATGTGCAGTTGGCATGATAAAGCATTTTTATATGAGCAATATCACTGGAAACAGGCAAGGAAGAAGAATCAGCCATATGAGTTCTTGGTATGCTAGTTTACCTAATTTTTCTCGAGAGCTTTAGCTGAGCAGAACTGATACTTTTGTTTACTTTGTGCTTTATTTAGTATGAGGAGCTAATTATCTCTTAAAAAAATTGCGTTGTTGCAGTGGAACAAGACTTGGGATAAGGCCGAGAGGGAACATTACTACTACAACTGGCCTGTTTACTTTCCTTAGGCCCCTTCTGTTATATTTCTTACAGACTTTGCCCTATCTTTATTTTGGTTGCAAACCTGGATCCAATTGATGCCCCCCTCCCCCACTCAAATGCTTTTCTCTTATGACTTGAAAAACTAATACAAGGACGCTTTTCTTGTGTTTAGTCCTCTCTTTTTTATTAACTACGTAATTATTCGAACTACAAATTATCGAGATAAAAGATAATGTCCTTAGGAGTAGTCCAGTGTATGGTTGTTACTATATTCAATTGTCTGAGGGAATTAGAGCATGTTCTGTTGACCTCCTTTAGGGGTTTATAGAATCTACTTATGCACTATGGGGATGATAATCTTTTAGTCTTTAAGGGGTAAAAATGTTTAAATATGTCTGTAAGCATCATGAAACTACAGTCAATGTAGTGTGTAGGGGTGCTTTCCCGTCAGTGGAGTCTTCTGCATTTGCTAAACTTTTGGATTGTTGTGTCCTAAAGAAAATAATCTGTGACTCCATATGATAGCAGCGGCGACAAGTTATTGTAGTCTTAAATCTTTTATATGTCTCTATCTCTCAATTTTGTCTGATAAGTGATTACACTCTTTTTCAGATCAATTTATGTATCTATGAAGAATAAATATGATATCTAGAATAAATTAATAAAAACAGATTAAAAATCAAATTCAGTTGAATATTTTCTAGTGTGAAGCACAGGGTTTTTAGACGAGGAAGAATGATTTCCCAAAATAATTTTACAGTTTTTTTTCTATTATCATTGCAAGTGCTTATAAGTAATTTTTTAGACCATGGATGTTATGCTTTTGGTAAAGTATATATTCTTTTTGTCAATAATCGGATACTTACATTCAATTTTTTAAAATCAGGTCTATAATTTGCGAGGAAATTTACTTAATTTTTTTAGTAGTGGTAGTGGAAGTCGTAAACAAATTCCTTTGATATGTACCTTCATTCCTTTTTTTTTTTTAATTTCAATACTATCATTTTAAGTACAATGGAGAGTGATATTTTATTATTTATTTTTAAGTAATGGTGATTGATTGATGTAAGTTTTGTGATGTCTTTAGGTAGTTGTATTTTTTCCACTTAATTTTATTTTTTATCTTTTTTTGGAAGTTATAAAATCTAGAAAAAAACACAATTAAATAAAAAATGGAGGACAAAACTAAAACTTGAAAGAATGTTATGAAAATATAGGATGCAGAACACTGTAATTGAAAGAATTGAAAGAATGTTATGAAAATATAGGAGGCAGTTATTTGAAATGGTGATATTATATTTTAGTTAAGATTATTTAAAAAAATTAAAATTAATTTCAGAATTAATATGGAAGTGAAGGAAATGCATCAATTTGCCAAGCTCCTACAACAACAAAAATAAATTGAAAAAAAAAGAGAAGAGCATTTCACATATACCGTTGTGAATGAAGAATAAACCCAAGTTACCAATAGTGATGGGCCTGACAAAACCTACACACCCTGGGCGAGTGTGGCACAGTCCAAATTGATAAGCCGAAATATAATCTTCAAAAGAAGTATTCATAACAACTGTCAAACAACAAGAGCATTTCCAGAGAAGGGAAGATGATGCCGCATTCTCATTATCTTCTTCATACTCCTTTCTTATCATCTTTATCTCCATCTCTCACTACCCATACTCCCTCGCTTCCCCTTCCTAGATTACAACCCAAGACGCTCTCCTATCATCTCCCTTCACCTACCACTTTCAACTCCACCACGTCCCACTTCAAACCTCTTCATTTTGCCCTCTCTGGAGCCCTCTCCCTTGGGGTATTATTCGGAGGTAATTTCCCCTACCCCTCTTTTCCTTTTTCCTAATCCTGCAATCAGAATTTGAAGCTTAGAATTTGTAGGAATTGGGGTGGCCGAGGCTGCAAAAGTTGGTGTCAACAAGCCGGAGTTGCTCCCCAAGGAGTTTAGAACTGTCATTGATGTTGCTGGGTTCCTCTCTGATGGACAGGTGTGGTGTTACACTGCATTCCCATGCTCTGGAATTTAAATCAATCTGTTTTGCATCTTATGAAATTTGTCTTTGATAGTGTAGAAGTCTTCTACTGAAGTTTTCTAGTAGTTTTTTTTTTTTTTTTTTTAAATTAAGAATAGTTCATGGAGAAATTTATCTTATTTCCCTTTTTTATAAATCCCTATAAGCAAGGTTGCACAAACATATTCTAATTTGTCAACTTTCTTAACAATTACTCTAATAGTCTTTTACAATTCAAACTGCACGGCTATTGAATTCTGTCTATTCTTTACTTTTATTTTGAGAGTTTAATTTTCTAGAATGTAACACTAAAAACTATTTCAGACATGATTTTTAAATTAGTTATTATATAAATCATTACAATTACGGAACATGACAATATGTAATTAGATGTCATTTTAGTTAAATTCTTGTTTTTGTTACAGAAATATATATAACTACAATTTTGTAATTAAAAATAAAAGCAGCAGTTCAAAACAACAAAACTTATTCTTCTAAGGTGATGATAGCATTAAAACTGAATGCCGTGTTTGTGAGTTTAGGATAGAAAAAATGTTAACGATGTTTAATCAATGATTCTTCTGCAGGAGAAAAGACTAGCAGCAGAGATTGATGCTCTTGAAGCAGATACCGGATTCAAGTTAAGGGTTTTGGCCCAGAACTATCCTGATACGCCAGGTTTTTGACTATGGTCACTGCACACAATTTAGCAAAATATGGATCTCACGTAATTCACAGGCTGCTTCTGAAATTTAAGGGTTAAGTTAAGACTATTATTAGGGAAACTTGAAAGCTGAAACTAATGAATTATGCAGGTTTGGCTGTCAAAGATTTCTGGCGGGTAGATGACAGAACAGTTGTCTTTGTTGCTGATCCCACATTTGGTAAAGGATCCGCCACATTTTTCTTTGTTACTTTTTTTGCCTTTATTTCCTTTCTTGCTTCTTTCTTAATTGATACATCTACCAGTGGAGGTAATATATGAAGAGGTTTTGTTGATCAGGTAATATATTGAATTTCAATGTTGGTGCTTCAGTTGATTTGGACATCCCACGTAGTTTTTGGAGTCGCTTGGCTGGGAAATATGGGAACATTTTCTATTGGAAAGAAAAGGTAGATTCTTGTTCTTCTCAATCTATCTATTCTTTATTAGCTTAGTTAATGGTTTAACATAACACCAAATGAAACAGGGGGAAGATGCATCCATTGAAGCAGCAGTAATGGCAATTTCTAATTGCCTGAGAGAACCAGTTGGGCCTAATAATTGTTCTGAGGTGAATTAATTTCGCTGGTTAATATCATTTTGTCGTGTGATAGGTGTACTCTATAGAAATGATTGAGGATCATCTATTTCTTGTTTTAAGTATCTTATGTACTTCATTCATTGTTAATACATATGGAGTCATGAAATGCATTTCATTGTATAAAATAGGAGAACATGATACTGTACATCAGCATGTTTTGTTAATAGTTCAGTCTCAGGTGGTGAAGGTACACTGACTTTTGAAGTCTGCTGACTGCAGACTAAAAACTTTCGAGTATTTATCTGATGTTGGATTAGTTGAGAGTTATGTTGATGTATTGTCTGTTTCCTTAGAGAATAGTGTCCCCTTGAGTCGTTGGATGAATAAAGTGAAACAATATAAGATGCTAAACAGTCATTTATCCAGGTTTCTTTGGGAGTGTCCTAGAAGTAAATTTTTGCTTACAGTTTTGTGATATAATGAAAATAGAATGTTTTAGTGTAGAGTAATTCTGACCTTATAAATTGGTATTCATGAGATTGAATTAAGTCCAGATCCAAAATTTAAATTTTAAGATCTGAAGGAAGTTACCAGAATTCGTCTTCCTAATTAGTAGTTGGAGTATTAAGTTGTGTGATATCCATAACTATCTAAAACTTCCAAAGTTTCACTCATTTTATGAAGTAAATTTAAAGCTACACATTAATATAATGAAAAGTAGTTACACCAAAAACTACTACATTCTAGAAATTGAAAAATAAACGAGGTTGGTGTATTTTCTGAAACACCAAAATGCCAGTGAATCTTTTGTGTTATTCACTTTGATACATCTTTATTTCAATCTTTTATATATGCTACTAGCACATTCTAATATGATATTCATATATTAAAAGGGAAGAGCCTTTAGATCCAAATGATCTAATAGAGTATTAAACTCTCCTAAGTTGAAGTTTTGTTGGTAATAAATATAATTATAACTTACATGTTTTTATATAAAGTCAGACTTACCATAATATTTCAGACATTCTGTTTAATTATTTTAGGATGAAAAAAATTGTAATTTAACAACGTTATAGATATGGACTAGCTGATTGATAAGGTTAGAAGAATCAAGAACATGAAGTTAAAAAATGGAATGTATAAAAAATTTGATAGACTAATTAAAAAAAAATCAAGTCGCATTTGTGGAAACCCCAATGAATAGTTGATGCGTCCAAACATCCGAAAAGAAAAAAGAAACAGCCAAATAACAGTGTGTTTTTATCCTTGTTCACCACTTTTCTATTTCGATTGTTTAGGTTCTTTATGACACCTTGGTAATTCATTTATCGTTGTTTATATTTCTGGCATGATTATGTTTACGAATGAATAGTTTTTATCATTGTACTCATTGTTAATTGAATTCCCAGCAAGCATTCACATTTCTTTCTTGTTCTTAATTTAAGGTATGATTTTGAAAACATACATTTAATTCAATAATATTCATTGCAAATCACAAACCAATTGATCATTTTATTATGCATTCATTTTATCTTCATGTTTATTTAGAAAATCGAATTTCTATTAGCATAAACGTCTTTTTTTTTTCTTTCTCATAATCTATTCATTTTATCAATGTTATTTTCTATGCTTCACAATTAGTATTAACATCTCAATCAAGTTGCCACTTTAACACCCAAGAATCATTTGCAGCATACTATCCCTTAAAGGAAGATAAAGAAATACAACCACGAGGGACTAAACCAAATTTATTTGCTTTCTATAAATTCAAGTTAGTTTATTTGGTATTTTTATTTCACTCAAATTGAAAATCATTAACATAATTAGTATGCATAAAAAAAAATCTATAATTTATGTTTTTGATTAAATCGAATTTAAAATCTAAGTTTCACATACAACAATATTTTATCAAGAAAATTTGTGGAGCGGCTGCACCAAACTCAAATACATAGATTCTGGCCATGGTTTCAAGGTTGTGGAGTTTTTTTTTTGGGTAAAAAGAAATAAATAATAGAAATATTTCAGGAATACCCCAATCTTTATTAAAAAAACTCAAATCACACCGATCCTCAAGAACATCAACGAACACTTAACTAACCTGAAATTTTAATAACAGAGCTCATGCAAAATAGTTATTCGAAACACCAATTTGAATAAGAAAAACAACCTTTGCAGTTATCCATTATCGAACCTTCAGCTAAACTATCATGAAGATTTCACTATGATCTATTGTTCTGTTTCTAAAAATTTTCTTGTTTATTTGTTTTCACAATTCTCCAACAACTACTATACTATTCATATGTACAACCATATGCTATTGACGACTTCACTTTCTTTGATTCACTTTTCTTGGACAACCTAAATTGGACTAAGTACTTTGTAGGTTGATAGTCGATAATGAGGGATCCATGCCACTCCCACCCATTCATAGTATTTGTCCACACCAGCCAAGATAACCTACAAGCTGTGGAGTGGGTAGATATTTGAGTGACAGTATCAAGTATCAGTGAAATGCATCTGTGGATACTCCTCATTTCAATAATATTTTGGAACTACATTGTCATCATCCAAACTGAGATAAGACAGCACTCTTTTAATCTTTCTCAGCAGTGAAAGCATGAAGGAGCATACCTATCACTAACCGATGTCGTCTTTCAAGTTGTAACTTTTTCCAACAAAATAATTCAATGAGAGAGATATTCACAAATAATTGGTAGAAACAATCAAACATCTTTGAGTAATCCATGTTGCAAAGAAAAAAGTTATGACATGCTGCAAATTAATTGACACACTGCTAGATGCATGAGTAATCCTCTCACACCACCAGAACTTGTCGTATGCTATGGAATGTTGAGTTTATAGTTCTAATCAATATCCTCACGTCAAATTTATTACCTTTCTCTTATAAATTTAGCCACTGGTGTAGAAAATCGTTGTTAAATCTCTAATTTTCACTACTCAGAATAACACTTCTGCGGTAGCGCGTAATACTGCTTAATTATTTTTTTTCATTGCAAGAAGTGGTACCTGTAGTTAACTTAATATATATTGAATCATATGCATATACATCTTCAAGTGTAACAAAAGGCTCAATTAGTTATAACTAGAAAATTAAAACTCCCTAGACTGTTGTTCATCATAGGGAGATATGAACATATAGTTCCACCACCCTTTTCAGCATATCTTTGATAACTTCTTTGCTTTACACTCTGGAACGATCTAGAATGTTCTGTAATTCTTGAGGCTGACAAGGGATTGCAAGAGCTCCCTTTTGCCTGAAACCAAATTCTTCCTGAGCTTGATCCAGCAGTCCCAAGAAAGCAGGATCATTCAAGTAATGTAAGCCAACAAAAAACCTTTTGGATTCTCCACCCTTTGTTGCAAGAACAGCAAAATATCCTTCCCTAACATCATCTGACATCACACTTGGGGGTCTTCTGTGTACAAAGAGTGAAACACCCTTTTCTATCTTCCCAACCAAAGACCTAAGCATCACTTCCAATCTCAAGGCTAGTTTCTTCTTCTTGAATGGATGTAGTGAATTAGTGAACTTGAAAGCTTTTTCAATTTTGAGCTTCTAGAAGCTGAGTTGGGTTATTTATGTACAATGAAAACATGCTGAAACACAAAAATCTTGATCATAGGAGAGAAGCCACTAAACAAGTGGCAAGTAAGCGTGTTCATACAGTGTACTCATGGCCATTATTTGATTGGTAAAATTTTAATCTGCCAGCGTCTAACTTCTACTCTTAGACTAAAGGAAACCTCCACATCATACACTGAGTAACCCAAATGTTTTATCTAGTTAGAGTTTTTAGCAGTATTATTCCCAAATGATTCAAATGTGCCGATTGGAAGTATTAACAATGATGGGAGTAGATGAATTTGTTTAAGTCAACAAAATACATGAGAATTCACAACATTTTATTTACTAGATCCCTTATTATATTTATTTTAAATTTGTATAATTTATTTATCTTATCTCATTTTCTAGTTTTGATCTCCTCATTTAGTTCACATATGAGATTTCTCGATAAGAGAAAAGAAATTTGAAAAAAGTTGGAGAATTACAAAGAGATAAATAACTCACACCTAGATATGGCAAATGTGTGGTTTGAACAACTCTTTGTATAATCATATTTTTTACTAACTTTTTAATTATAATTAATTCAGTATTGGATATGAAGAAAAATCTTATTACAAGACTCATGGATTTAATCATAGTGCATCGTCTAATAGATTTAGTCATATTGCATGAAAGATTTATAGATGTATGGGTATCTAAGTTTTTTTTTTCTGTAGATATTC
This sequence comes from Phaseolus vulgaris, assembly GCF_051622355.1. NCBI lineage: Eukaryota > Viridiplantae > Streptophyta > Magnoliopsida > Fabales > Fabaceae > Phaseolus > Phaseolus vulgaris. The sequence continues at coordinate 53,898,622 of NC_143504.1, read as the reverse complement.
TCAATAGTTATTATACTCAAATAGCTGATATACTCAAGGTATTACCATTTTTTTTATCGGCCACAAGGTATCATCATACTCTCCCAAATCTATCATACAAAAAATAAAAAGTGTGATGTTGAATTTGTGTTATGATTCGATTGAAACTATACTGTGACAATATCTGAAATTAAAATTCACACTGAAGTTACAGATAGTTCCGCAATACCAATACCACATACACACTCAAACCATGAACTGGTATGAACCTTTTGGAGTTATCTATGCATACAATCATACACTATTGCAGTCACAAACTTGTCCCCAGGCCCCTACTTCCCTTACTCATAATGGAAGCGTTTTGCTGTAGAACTTCTCCCCATTTCACAATTTCATACGTAGCAGATATTAATGATACTCAAATAATAACACATCTAAACAAACGTGACACTAAACTTCAAACATAATAGAGCTAATCCATTTCATCTTACCAAACTAATTCATAAGATAAGATGAGCTTGTCACAAAGAATATTAGTGCAACAAATTCCTTCGCTGATGTCAATTTGATTGATCTTATCCTCATGCATGATTCAACATTTGACCAATGACCAGCCATACACTTGCACAATATAAGGTATTAGGTCTTTTTGTGAGGAAGTATCAGTTACAAATTGATTAATAAAATATTATGAAAATAAATTATTGAAATCATTTAATATTTTAGTATTTTATATACGATAAATTGAGGAGGGAAAGTAATGCGCTGTTATAATATATAGCCTTTTAGTGGAGATATATTAAAAAACATTATAGTTAACAATATAAAGAGATGCAATTAATTTATATTGTTAACTATGCTTTATATATTTGTAAATATATATTTATTATTTAGAGTGTCTACCAGTGTTGTTTAAACAGTTGCACGTAATCAACCATAACCATCTTTTTGTCCTTTCCAAACATCTTTTACAAAACAATAATTATATGTCCCACCTAACAAATATTACAAATCAGAGACTACACTCCTCACTTGGTTAGGAAGATTTATTCATCAAATCGATCGAATCTTGCATTCAAAGATAAATCACGAGGGAAAAAACCGATATAAATACAAAAGAGACCAATAATCATATATTTTTTCATTAGAATTTAAAAGTATTAAAACTAATAGCTGTCAAACAAATTAATAAAAATACCATTCTAATATTAAATTTGAACCCACCGTTTCAAACATATCTAAACTACATATTTTCGAAGAAATCAATTTAAGAAAGAATCATTTATGTAAAAAAAAAAATGTCGGAGATCCACATCGACTAAAAATTAGAACCTTTCATAATATATAACTGGTTTTATGGGGGTTGAGTTAAACTTAAAGTTCACTTTATAATATAGTATCAGAGTCATTTCGAGTCTATCCTAACACATATTTGTGTTGGACTTATCGTGTCACCTCCTATCAGGATATCTTAGAACTAATCACAATCCTTCACTTCACTAGAAAGTGAAATAGTTGGATTTTATAAGACAGCCAAATATATTATACAGTAAAACATAGGGACAACAAAATCTTGGCTCTTCCTCAACGACAAAGGCTGCTTAGCGCGTTTGAGAAGAAAGAAATTGATCACATAGCAATCCATACACTGTGTGGCTGCACCCACTTCCCACTTCTGCTGCACTCACCTATAAATAATCAAGCTTTTTCGTGTTTCTGCATTCTATTCTATAGTGCCCACAAGCTCAAAACTAATTCACAACCTTTTAAATTTTACTACTTCATATCAAAATGCTGAAGACTTTTGTTGGGAAGATAGAAAAGGGTCTTTCAGTTTTTGTACACAGAAGGCAACCACTGAGGTACTACAGTGAAGCCACGCCAGATGATGTTAGGGAAGGATATTTTGCTGTTCTTGCAACCAAAGGTGGAGAATCCAAAAGATTCATTGTTGAGTTACATTACTTGAATGATCCTGCTTTCTTAGGACTGTTGGATCAAGCAGAAGAAGAGTTTGGTTTCAGGCAAAAGGGAGCTCTTGCAATCCCTTGTCAACCTCAAGAACTACAGAAGATTCTAGAGGGTCGTAGAGCATAGAAAACATCCAGAAGCACCAGAGGTGCAGGAAAGGATGTGGGATTCAAATACTGTTGATTTGATGTTCTTAATAACTTCCTATGTATGACATGCGAGTGTGTAGAAAGTTTGAATTTCTAGTTATATTTTGCTACTCTGCATGAAGATGTGCAGGTAGATGATTCATTATATTTTCTAGATCAATAGATTTTCATCACTTCTTGCAATTAATAACAGCGAAGCATTATCGATGGCGTCAAAAAACTTCTTCTGTCCATGCCATCTGGGGATGAAGTATTTGGGTGCAACTTATTTGAAAATCAACTTTATGAGAACCTCAGTTTTATTTTATTGGCTTATGAGAATCTCAGTTCATCAAAAAGTAAAAAAGCTAAACAAAATTTAGAATGCCAAGTAATTATTTGCCACCATGGCGATTACTCCATTTACTAAATAATTATAAAAAATTGTAGGTTTTATTTGCCACCACAGCCCAGAAGATTCGTTACTTACAAGTGCATCATGTTAAAAACTGAGCATAAGATAAAATTGAAGTGAGGGAAATTAAAGTAGAGAGAGATTATATAGTTCCTCTACAGAAAAGACACTTTCTATTTTAGTATTTGATGAAAAAGTATTTATTTTCACAATATTTCCTACTTATATATATATATATATTGTTTTATATAAATTTCAAATTATTTTGAAATTTGTACAATTAAAAATGATATGGTACCGTTAATAGATTTTTCATGTTTGTGCTATTGAGTCATTCATATTAGTACAAGTGTTTTGTGTGTATTAGCCTCTTCGATTCATTAATTAAATTAAAGGTTGAAGGATTGTATATTTTCATAGGATATTGAGTAATATAGGAACTTGTCAAAACACACATGAATGTCTATGCTTATGTGTCTCCGCTTACATGTAAATAGTGTCGATCCAAAACCCACAAAAAGAAGGGAAGTTCATACTAACGTCGCTCCTTCTTGACATATGCTAATGGGACATTATATTAGTTTAAAAGAGTATTGACTTAATCGGTGCTAAAAAATAAATTAAAAATATTATTTATTAAATATATCGTCGCTTAAGTTAATAATAACAATTTAGATATATAAATAATTTAATTAAGCATGCTTTTGATCAATATTATTAATATATGAAATATTTGACTTTTAATTATAATGTTGATCTAATATAGTGATTGTAATACTGTTTTAGGCGATGTTAAGTGAATTTATTATAAACAACAATTCTAACAATTACGGTATAACATCATTGTTCAATAACATCCTATATGAAAAATAAAAGTAAACCTCAATTATAATGGAAAAATAGATACATGATGTTTTTATTGTCTCCTCTAATATTTCTCACACCTCTTATTCTCTCAATTGAGTTATAACTTATAATTCACTTAATATATATTGTTTTCCTCTTAATCTTGCACACTAGAGTTGTGCCTTAAACTCCTTATTTAAACTAAATTGTTTGAATTTAAGTGGATTCTCGCTCAAACAAAAATAAACTCATTTGAGCGAGATACTCTGATGATGAGTTGAATTTTTGTGAGCTTGGTATGTGCCAGAGCTTTTCATATGAAATAACACTGAAATTTAGCTCTTATCAATATATATCCAATAGCTATCAAGTTCACTTTTAAATTCATCTGGTATAGTGTTTTAAACCATTTTTAACGAGGTTTAGAACAATATTTGCATATAAACAAAGGTTAGGTATGATGAAAGAGAGTAATATCTAATAATGCAAAGAATCAAGATTCAGATTCTCGTTGAAACATAAGGACATTTCATGCTATGATTATATTATGATTATAACTAATCTGAGAAGTTTTGGGACACCGTTTCATTCAATTTAACCGTACGGTCATTGTGTCTTAATATGTCGTGAGCAATCACTCACATTTAATTTGCAACAAAATTTCCTTAAGTTGCTGAGCATTGGTGATCCCTAGGAACAAAAACTAACAGCATCATGTGCCTGGCCCAAATTAATTGAACTCTAACGAATTAGAATAATTTTTTTGATGAAACCAATGTAGTGAGATTTTAGTGATCTTGAAAGTTGAGGGCTAGCAGTTCCACAACGGTAGAGTTAATCATAACATGGAGTTTTATATTGGCAACCACCATAAATTGCAAAAACATTGTTTGCTTGTTGGTTCAGAAACAAGACACTTAATGCAACATTTTGGAGGTCTTTTTCATCCTTCTGGCTCTGCACTCGCAAAGACAATATTAATATACGCGTGTACTTTATCCATGTATTGGGTTAATTGTTATTGTCGGTACAATGAATCAGATGAACTATTTTGATTTAAGTTCGCAAAATCATTCATTTATTTTATTTTAGTTTATGGATTAATGTTTCCTTTGCTTAATTTCGATGGTTGAAGTACCGATATTTTTTCAACTTTTTTGTAATGGATGTTTATTTATATTTTAGATATATTATTTTATACATTTTAATTGCATAAAATTTTGTAAACTTAATCTACTTTGTACAAGTAAATTCTACATTTTGAATTTATACAAAGAAATATATTATATGAAGTGTTAAAAAATCACACCTAATATTGAATCGACCAATACCAGACACGACGACAAATCGTTTAAATAGATAAATGTTTACTTACTAAGTAAATAAAAATTATTTGAGCAAAAACTACATTTTCATCATGCTCAATAAATAATATCCAATAAATTTATAACTAATTGATATCAACGTGATAATGAAATTGACCCACGTAGCGAAAGAAAACAAAAGTGTGGAGAGAGAAAGAAATTGGCATATTTTTAGGGTAAAATTCATTAGCTCAATGTGATTCTCACACGTGTTGTACCGTGTCTTTAGTAGGCTTTCATATACAATAAAATAATAACTATTATAATGTAGATATTTTATATTAGTTGTACGGATTTTTTTTAATATAAAAATGTTTTCACTTAAGCATTATTATTCAACTTAACATTTCAGTTAGACTGAGACTCAAGTATCATCAATCATCTGTCATCACATGAAAAAAGTATTATTAAAAAAAGAAAAAAAATACAAAAATATGGGGATTAGGCCAAAACTCAAATGTTAACAAAAAGTAAATTATACCTATTCATAAAGAATTCTAAGAACATACTAGATGAAAGCCTATTATACTAATGAAATGATTCTCTAAGAATAAATCCTAAATTAGCCAACTTATCAGCATACGCATTTCCTTCACGAAAAATATGAGTAACCCTACCCCTGATTTTTCCACAGTAATTAAGACAAGTATTCCATTGATTCCGAAACATCCAAGGAACATTTGTCCTAGCACTAAACACAACACCAACCAAAACAGTGTTGAAGCTGGAGGAAGCTTCTTCCCTACCAAGGCTTGATGTGTGTTTGATGAAGAAAATGGCTTGAGTGCTTTGAAGATTGTAATAGGTTTTTAGATTCATTTGAAATTAGGCTTGTAAGTGTGTATGATTGCCTTTTGCTGTGTAACCTATCCTAGATGCCTAACCAAGTCTAGATCAAGCACATGATGTGGTTAAATGGTTTTTGAAAAGCTTTTGAAATGTTTTTAACAGTTTTAAAACAGTACACAAATAAATCTGTTTTATGGAGAAAGAATCTGTTTATTTCTTCTCTGTTAAAAAGGCTTTCGTTAAATGGTTTTTGAAAAGCTTTTTAAAATGGTTTTAACAGTTTTAAAACAGTACACAAATAAATCTGTTTTATGGAGAAAGAATCTGTTTATTTCTTCTCTGTTAAAAGGCTTTTCTAAATTTCTGTTAAGGCACCAAGGGAAAACTCAGTTCATTATTTCAGTTAAGATGAGCTGGCTTGTGTGTTATACTTTAATCTGTTTTACTATGAAAGAACAGGTTTATTCTTTGGTGTGCTGAAAGGTTTTTCACAAGTTAGTTAGGGCACCAAAGGTACCACTCAGACAGTTATTTCTGTTAAGCTGAGTTGGCAGTTTTCACAAAATAAATCTGTTAAGTTCAAAACTGAATCTGTTGTTTTCTTAACTGCTTTTCAACTGTTTTTTGAAAAGAAGTTAGAAACTGTTTTCTATATAAACAATGTCTCTCTCACATGAACAAGTGCTGAGGAATTACGCTTTTGACAGAGATCAAACAATTTCCATGTGAGAAGAAGGATTGAAAGAGTTTTTGAAAGGTTTTCCAAAGAGATTTTCAAGTGTGCTTGTTCTAGGAAACCTTGAATCTTGGTGAAGGTGCTGGTGCAGTTCTGCAGCAAATTGAACTACTGGTTTTGAGTTCTTGCATCTTCTTTTCAGGTGTAATCTTTCCTTTATTCTGTTTTGGAAAGGTGTAAGTGTTAGTCACTCCTTGATAGGGTTTCTTGGAGTGCAAGGTGTGCTGAAATAGGGTTTTTCAGCATTGTGTGTGCTGTTCTTGTAGTGTTCAAGAACTGCTGGTTTTGTAAGTGATTGGTACTGTTTTTAGTGAATTCCACCTTGGGGTAAGGTGAGACTGGATGTAGCTCTGTATGAGTGAACCAGTATAAAAACGTGTGTATCTTGTATTCTCATCCCTGCACTCTTTTCTGGTTTTTGCTTAATTCTGTCAAGAACTAAATCTGTTCTTTTTAAATTGAATCTGTTAATTCTGGGTTAAGTGAAAACTGTTCTTCCTGATTTGTTGAAGTTTTCTGATCATAAACAAGGTTGCTGCATATAATGGTTTAAGTGAATTGTGAACAAACTGATCATTCATTAAAACCTGAGAAAGGATCATACTTCTTGAAATCTTGTGTTGTGTAGCTTTTGATTGATTTCTAAGCATAGTTGTATCCTTCATCCTCACAATATTAAGCTATACTTCTTGAAATCTTGTGTTGTGTAGCTTTTGATTGATTTCTAAGCATAGCTGTATCCTTCATCCTCACAATATTAAGCTGATCTGGTTCTGTTATATTTCTTGTTGAACACAATTTTACATTGAACAAAATTCAAATTGTGCCAAGACTGCTCTGAAGAATCAATCTGTTTCATGTAAAAACAATATGTTCTTTTTGCCTCTGGAATACTGAAAAATTGTGTGTTCTTGCGAAAATTTTATAAGCTCAATTCACCCCTCCCCTCTTGAACTTAGACACTAATAGACCCAACAATTGGTATCAAGAGCTAGGGCTTGTATTTTGCTCAAGTGTGTGTATGATGTCTGAGTTTAAAATGCCTTTTGCTGAAGGTGCATCTATTAATAGGCCTCCTATGTTTGGTGGTGTTAACTATGCTTTCTGGAAAATCAGGATGAAGATCTTTATGGAATCTATTGACATGGGAATCTGGGATGCAGTGGTCAGTGGACCTTTTATACCTATGCAGGTTGTCAAAGATGAAACAATAAAGAAGCCTTGGTCTGAATGGAGTGAAACTGAGAAGAAAAAGGCCCAATATGACTCCTTAGCCAAGAATATCATCACCTCTGCACTGAATATGGATGAGTTCTTTAGAGTCTCTCAATGTAACTCAGCAAAGGAGATGTGGGATGTACTAGAGGTGACTCATGAAGGAACTGATGATGTGAAACGGGCAAGGAAGCACTCACTCATTCAGGAGTATGAGCTGTTCAGAATGCAATCTGAAGAAAGTATTGCAGATGTGCAGAAACGATTTACACACATTGTAAATCACCTCACTGGCCTTGGTAAAGTCTTTGACAAGGAAGAGCTTAACATTAAGGTACTGAAATGTCTTGATAGGAGCTGGCAGCCTAAGGTAACAACAATCTCAGAATCCAGAGATTTATCCAAGATGTCCACTGCTGCACTTTTTGGAAAGCTGATAGAACATGAAATTGAGCTGAAAAGATTGAAAGAACAAGAAACAGTGGAAAAGAAGGCCAAAGGAATTGCTCTGAAAACAACCATAGAACATGATACAAGTGAGGAAGAAGGTGATCCAGAACATGATGAAACTGTGAGTCTGCTCACCAGGAAATTCAGCAGATTTCTTAGAAAGAAAAACCGTGACAGAACTCAGCAGAGAAAGAGGTATTCCAAACAACCTATTGATTCAAATTCTTCCAATTACACGTGTTTTGGATGTGGTAAAACAGGTCATATAAAAGCTGATTGTCCAAACAATCAAAGTAAAGAAAAATCAGCAAGCAAGAGGAGTGACAAAGGGAAAGGTAGAAGAGCATATATCTCATGGGAAGAAAATGATGTATCCTCATCTAGTGATTCTTCAACTGAAAGTGAAAAAGCAAATCTTTGCTTCATGGTGAATGATGAGGGATCCAACTCTGACTCAGTAAGTAATTTCTTCACTGATTCTGAAAACTATGATCAACTGCTATTAGCCTTTAAGGAAACACATGATGAAGCAAACAGGTTGGCTGTTATGTGCAACAGATTGAATAGAGTAAATAGGGTACTTGAACCAAAGGTTAAAACTCTTGAAGAAGAACTGCACAAAGCTAAAACTGAATTAATTAGTCTTGAATTGACATGTTTGCATGCATCAATTAAAACTTGTGATAATTGCAAAAAGCTGGAAAAACAGGTTGAGTATTTGTTAAAAACACTTTCAAATTTCACTAAGGGAAGAGAAAATCTTGAAACATTATTAGGTTCACAAAATGCTGTTTTCAATAAAAATGGTTTAGGATATAATCCTGGAATGAAAGGCAATGTGAAAAAGCTGTCAAATTTCTTTGTTCCTTCCAAAACAGGTTTTTCCTCTTTTAGTAATTCAAAAACAATGCATACTGCAACATGTTTTTATTGTATGAAATCTGGTCATGTATCTAGAACATGTAAGGCTAGGAAATATCTTGTTCCTAAAGGATTGGCCAAATGGCTTCCTAAGGAAAGGTGTTAATCATGCTGGACCCTAGACTAAAGGGGTACCATATATGCTAAATCTGTTTTGTTGCAGAAAAACAGCAGGAGAAACCAGTGGTACCTAGACAGTGGCTGCTCAAAGCATATGACTGGTGATGTGACTCAGTTCATAAATCTGAAACTCAAGGCTGAAGGGCATGTCACATATGGAGATAACAATAGAGGAAAAATTCTTGGGAGAGGAGATGTTGGTACTAAAGACTCAACTACTATTGAAAATGTCCTATATGTTGAAGGGCTAAAACATAGTCTTCTAAGCATTAGCCAGCTGTGTGACAAGGGATACAAGGTCAATTTCGAAGCAAATACTTGTACAATTTCAAATGAAAATTCTGGTAAGGTGCTGTTCACTGGAAAAAGGGTAAACAACATTTATCTCCTAGACATTATAAAGAGTTGTTCTGAAAATGAGTGTTTGCTATCTAAAAATGATGAGTCATGGCTGTGGCATAGGAGACTAGCTCACATTCACACAAATCACTTGAACAAGCTAAAATCTAAGGAACTTGTTTCTGGTTTACCAAACATAAAGTTTCAAAATAACAGATTGTGTGATGCCTGTGTAAAGGGAAAACAGATTAGAACTTCTTTTAAATCAAAAGATATGGTTTCTTCAAATAAAGCTTTGGATGTTTTGCATATGGACCTGTTTGGACCATCTAGGACTGCTAGCTTAGCTGGAAATTACTATGCTTTGGTGATTGTTGATGACTTTTCAAGATATACATGGACCTTGTTTCTTGCTTCTAAAAATGATGCATATAAAGCCTTTAAGAAACTTGCTAAGGTTCTGCATAATGAGAATGAAAATAGGATAAAACAGATTCGTAGTGATCATGGGGGAGAATTTCAAAATGCAAAGTTTGATAAATATTGTGAAAAACATGGGATCATACATAGTTATTCTGCTCCTAGGACACCCCAACAAAATGGTGTTGTTGAAAGAAAGAATAGATCACTAGAAGAGTTAGCTAGGACTATGCTAAATGAATCTGGTTTACCTAAATATTTTTGGGCTGATGCTGTATATACTGCTTCTTATGTGCTTAACAGAACATTGATTAGACCAATTCTTAAGAAAACTCCCTATGAATTGTATAAAGGTAGGAAGCCTAGCATTAGTCATCTTAGGGTGTTTGGCTGCAAATGCTTTGTTTTAAATAATGGTAAAGATAATCTGGGGAAGTTTGATCCTAAATCAGATGAAGGAATACATATTGGTTATGCTATAAATGGTCATGCTTATAGAGTATATAACAAAAGATTGCTTGTTGTTGAAGAATCTATACATGTTGTGTTTGATGAAACAGATTTTTCTGTGCCCAAATCTGTTATGGATGAACCTGGTATGGATGATTTAAGAACAGTTATACAACAGAATCAATCCAGTGAGCTTGATGCTACTAATCCAAATTCTGTCAAAGAATCTACTGTGAATGCAGGACTGCCTAAAGAATGGAAAACTCCAAGGGATCTCACTCTTGACAATGTAATTGGTAAAATTGAGAAAGGAGTCTCAACAAGGAATTCACTCAACAACTTCTGCAGAACAGTAGCTTTTGTGTCACAGATTGAGCCTAAAAGCCTGGAAGAAGCACTACAAGACAACAATTGGATAACAGCAATGCAGGAAGAGCTGAACCAGTTTGAATACAATGAAGTGTGGACTTTGGTTCCAAGGAAGCATGAGATGAACATCATAGGAACCAAGTGGGTGTACAGGAACAAGATGGATGAACATGGAGCTATCACTAGAAATAAAGCAAGACTGGTTGCTAAAGGGTATAACCAAGAAGAAGGTATTGATTTTGGTGAAACCTATGCACCAGTAGCACGTCTTGAAGCTGTCAGACTTCTTCTAGCATTTTCCAGCATACAAGGTTTCAAGCTGTTTCAAATGGATGTCAAGAGTGCATTTCTAAATGGCTACATCAATGAAGAGGTGTTTGTATCTCAGCCTCCAGGGTTTGAAGATCACAAAAATCCAGAACATGTGTTCATGCTTAAGAAAGCCTTATATGGATTAAAGCAAGCACCTAGGCAATGGTATGAAAGGTTAAGTGAATTTCTGCTGTCTCAAGGTTATAGCCGTGGCAATTCAGATAAAACTCTCTTTCTAAAGAAGAAAAGTGAAGATATCATACTTGTGCAAGTCTATGTAGATGATATTATCTTTGGATCCACAAATGAAGAGATGTGTGAAGACTTTGTGAAAACCATGAAAAGTGAGTTTGAGATGTCAATGTTAGGAGAAATGAATTTCTTCCTTGGATTACAAGTTAAGCAACTCAAGGATGGAATTTTCATAAGTCAAGAAAAATACTGCAAGGAACTGCTCAAGAAGTTTGATATGAATCAATGCAAAGCAATCAGTACTCCTATTTCAACAAGTTGTCAGTTGGATCAAGATTCTGCAGGAAAATCAGTGGATCAAACGAAATATAGGGGTTTAATTGGTTCTTTATTATATCTAACTGCCAGCAGGCCTGACATTATGTTTGTTGTATGTCTATGTGCTAGATATCAATCTGATCCAAAGGAATCACACTACAATGCAGCAAAGAGAATTCTGAAATATTTGCAAGGATCTAAGGATGTTGGATTGTGGTATCCTAACAAGGTATCTCTGAATTTGATTGGTTTTTCAGATTCTGATTTTGCAGGTTGCAAAGTTGATAGGAAGAGCACAAGTGGGACTTGTCACATGCTTGGATCAAGTCTAATCTCTTGGCATTGCAAGAAGCAAGCTTGTGTTGCTCTCTCCACAGCAGAAGCAGAATACATAGCTGCTGGAAGTTGTTGTGCTCAAACCTTATGGCTAAGGCAGCAGCTAAGTGATTTTGGTATTCTGTTGAATAACATACCTATAAATTGTGATAATACAAGTGCCATAAATCTGTCTAAGAATCCTGTCATGCACTCAAGGACTAAGCACATTGAAATTAGACATCACTTTCTAAGGGAACATATAGCTAATGGAACATGTGATATACAATTCATTGGTACTGAATTTCAATTAACTGATCTATTCACTAAACCACTTGCTAAAGACAGGTTTCACTTTCTTTTAAATGAATTGGGTATTATTAGCTTGAATTGTCCTCTGCAGTGAAAATTTCAATCTGTTGTTTTATGTTTCAACATGTTTCGTTCCCTGTTTCAGAAATCACAGCTGTGACTAGGAAAGAGAAAGATTTATTTTTCTCTCTCTCACTTTATTATTGACTGCTTTTACGGTTATTGACTAGCAGATTCATGCAAATTAGTGTGTGGGTATCCTAACTAATTGGATTTTGTGTAGATGCAACAGATTTGATGTACCCAAAATCAGGTTCCAAGATATTCTTACGTGAATCCACACCTGAACCTGCTGCACCATTGGAATAAAATCTGTAGCATATCTGTGGGATTTGATTTTTCTTCAAAATTCAGTATTTCCAAAATCTGATTACATTGCCCTGAATTAAAATTTGTGTTTTTCAATTTTGGTTTAATAAGTCTATATAAACCAAGCACAATTTAGCTCGCCCCTCACACCATCTCACTTGCACTATAAGTTGTCCAGGTGCACATTGCTTCACCACAGGTTTTGTTTCTGCTTTTAAATAATAATCTGTAATGTCTTTCTTCTAGAATTGTATGGTAATATGTTGATGCAGGGAAGAACAGATTAAGCATGGCATCCTCCTCACATAGAAAGAAGAAATCCAAGGAGCAATCTCAAAGCAGCCAAGGTATCCTGGAAAACTGGTTTGCTGGAGATTCAGAGGCAATGACAAGGTTCATACATGAAACTGGCAGGAAGCAAATCAATGTACCCAAGTTGCTTGAGTTCTCATGGCTGAGAGAGGAAAATTTGATAGAAGCCAAAGACTTGCTCAAACATCAAAAGCTGAAAGGATTTCTGGAGATGAATGGAAATGTCTATCCAAACCTTGTGAAGGTGTTTTACTGCAACCTTGAACAGGATGGTAAAAATCTGGTTTCCCATGTAAAAGGAGTGAAGCTGAAGATCACTAGGGAAATCTGGAGCAGTGTGGGTGGAATCAAATATTCAGGACTGAAAGTGAGCAAAGGAAACACTGCTGGAATTCAAGGATTCAACAAATTGCAATTTTATAGAAGCTGTGTGAGGAATCCCACTGAACCAGTAGCTAGGTATCATGCAGGTAGCCTAACTCTAATTCCTAGACTCTTAGCTCATATAATTGCTTGGCAGCTTACCCCTAGAGGAAGTAATCATGCTGTACTTCATGAGGAAGACTTGATACTGCTGTATTGCATCATGAACCAGCTTAAGGTAAATTGGGTAAGTACTATGGTTGAACATATGCTGAAATCTGCAAGACTACTTGATTATCGTCTTCCCTATGCAATTTTTGTGTCAAAACTGATTGATCACTTTAAAGTGGACACTACCAATGAGAGAAATGACTCTATTAAGGCTGCAAGTGAAATAGATAACTCCACACTCATGAAAATGGGATTCTATAAGGATGAAGATGGCTGGGTTTTTAGAAGGAATGCTGGACAAAGGGCTGAGCAAGAAGCTGCTCCTCAAGGAAATGAAGAAGAAGAAAATGCTGATGGTGTGCAACACATGGACGCATCACCAGTACATTCTGCTGAACATGAAGATGTTGCTGCCACTAGTCAGAATGCAATAGTTGCATATGAGGCACCTGAATACAGAGGTGAACCTCTGTCTATGTTTGAAAGACAAGTGCTAAGCAGGCTCGACACACTCACATATGAGCAGAAAGCACACTATGAAATGACCTACGCCAGGTTTCAACACTTGGATGACCAACTTGAAGGAGTTCAAGTGCAGCTAGCTGAGCTTTATTACAACAACAAGTGATCCTATTTCTAAGTCTTTATCTTTTATATGTTGTTGAGCAATTTGGAATTAATCTGTACTGTTTCGTTTCTGCACTGGTTTTTAGTTGTTTTGTGATTTGTAATGAACCATCTATGGTTTATTGGTTTTATTTGAACTGTTATGTATGACTATTATTGTTTCTGTGGTATTCTGTGCTCCCATTCTGTTTGATGAATCCAAAGGGGGAGAAGAATAGCCTAGAGAACAGCCTAAGAATAGCCTGGTACAGGTTCTGCAGATGATATTCACAGTGGCTGCTGATATGATTCAGATGTTAAATCTGCAGGTATATCATTTCTAAATCTGTTGTTCTGCTTTAACACCTGTTTTCTTTGTATACAGTTCTGTACAGATTTGGTCATGATCCTTCTTCAAAGTTGTACAAAGCAAAGGGAATTTGTCTCCATCAAACAGGGGGAGATTGTTGAAGCTGGAGGAAGCTTCTTCCCTACCAAGGCTTGATGTGTGTTTGATGAAGAAAATGGCTTGAGTGCTTTGAAGATTGTAATAGGCTTTTAGATTCATTTGTAATTAGGCTTGTAAGTGTGTATGATTGCCTTTTGCTGTGTAACCTATCCTAGATGCCTAACCAAGTCTAGATCAAGCACATGATGTGGTTAAATGGTTTTTGAAAAGCTTTTGAAATGTTTTTAACAGTTTTAAAACAGTACACATATAAATTTGTTTTATGGAGAAAGAATCTGTTTATTTCTTCTCTGTTAAAAAGGCTTTCGTTAAATGGTTTTTGAAAAGCTTTTTAAAATGGTTTTAACAGTTTTAAAACAGTACACAAATAAATCTGTTTTATGGAGAAAGAATCTGTTTATTTCTTCTCTGTTAAAAGGCTTTTCTAAATTTCTGTTAAGGCACCAAGGGAAAGCTCAGTTCGTTATTTCAGTTAAGATGAGCTGGCTTGTGTGTTATACTTTAATTTGTTTTACTGTGAAAGAACAGGTTTATTCTTTGGTGTGCTGAAAGGTTTTTCACAAGTTAGTTAGGGCACCAAAGGTACCACTCAGACAATTATTTCTGTTAAGCTGAGTTGGCAGTTTTCACAAAATAAATCTGTTAAGTTCAAAACTGAATCTGTTGTTTTCTTAACTGCTTTTCAACTGTTTTTTGAAAAGAAGTTAGAAACTGTTTTCTATATAAACAATGTCTCTCTCACATGAACAAGTGCTGAGGAATTACGCTTTTGACAGAGATCAAACAATTTCCATGTGAGAAGAAGGATTGAAAGAGTTTTTGAAAGGTTTTCCAAAGAGATTTTCAAGTGTGCTTGTTCTAGGAAACCTTGAATCTTGGTGAAGGTGCTGGTGCAGTTCTGCAGCAAATTGAACTACTGGTTTTGAGTTCTTGCATCTTCTTTTCAGGTGTAATCTTTCCTTTATTCTGTTTTGGAAAGGTGTAAGTGTTAGTCACTCCTTGATAGGGTTTCTTGGAGTGCAAGGTGTGCTGAAATAGGGTTTTTCAGCATTGTGTGTGCTGTTCTTGTAGTGTTCAAGAACTGCTGGTTTTGTAAGTGATTGGTACTGTTTTTAGTGAATTCCACCTTGGGGTAAGGTGAGACTGGATGTAGCTCTGTATGAGTGAACCAGTATAAAAACGTGTGTATCTTGTATTCTCATCCCTGCACTCTTTTCTGGTTTTTGCTTAATTCTGTCAAGAACTAAATCTGTTCTTTTTAAATTGAATCTGTTAATTCTGGGTTAAGTGAAAACTGTTCTTCCTGATTTGTTGAAGTTTTCTGATCATAAACAAGGTTGCTGCATATAATGGTTTAAGTGAATTGTGAACAAACTGATCATTCATTAAAACCTGAGAAAGGATCATACTTCTTGAAATCTTGTGTTGTGTAGCTTTTGATTGATTTCTAAGCATAGTTGTATCCTTCATCCTCACAATATTAAGCTATACTTCTTGAAATCTTGTGTTGTGTAGCTTTTGATTGATTTCTAAGCATAGCTGTATCCTTCATCCTCACAATATTAAGCTGATCTGGTTCTGTTATATTTCTTGTTGAACACAATTTTACATTGAACAAAATTCAAATTGTGCCAAGACTGCTCTGAAGAATCAATCTGTTTCATGTAAAAACAATCTGTTCTTTTTGCCTCTGGAATACTGAAAAATTGTGTGTTCTTGCGAAAATTTTATAAGCTCAATTCACCCCTCCCCTCTTGAACTTAGACACTAATAGACCCAACAAACAGAACCACATTTCAACCAGACATTAGTAAGCCTCATCTTTTGAGCTTCTTCCATAGCATGTATAACCCCATAAAACTCAGCAACCAAAGCACTCTGAACTTCAAGGGATGCAAAGAAATCTCCAATAAATTTCCCCATACTCCCACGGAAAATACCTTCACAAGTAGCAAGACCAGGATCCCCTAGCAATCCCAAGCTCCATCAGTGTTAATTTTAACCCAGCCTGGTGAAGGAAACTCCCATATCACAGGAAGAGGACGAAGAACTTTACCAATACGAGTATTAATACCAAAAAACTTGATCACACTGAAATCCAACATATCATTTTTCATAGAAGCTTTAGACGAGTTACCCATCAGACAAGTTAAATATTTAATAACCGAAATAACCCGAGAAACTTCACATGAAAACGAGAAAAATTTCTCATACGTCGTATCATCCATATCACCCATATTAATGGGACATTTAGAAACAATGTCTCATGTATCAAACATTTAAAACATTTTATGGAACTAGATTTTGAAGGAGGTTTGAAATTAGAAAAATTTATTTTAGAAAAAAGAGTAAGATTGAGAAGACTTATCTCGACTCTCCGTTTTAGGTTTATAGTCATCCCATTTTATTACTCATAAAAGAAACATTCCAAACATTAAAAAAAAAAAACATTTACTCATAAAAGCCACATATGAAATAAGATTAATTGTTTTTAAATACATTAATATTTCCAACAAAAGCTACCCAATTGAAAATGTTTCAAGATAAGTGTTGAAATAAGTTTCCACTTTATGAACCAAGATAAGATCCAAGTAGAAGATAAGTCTTTCTTTCTTAAAGACACTCTAGAAAATGTTCTATAATGTAAACTCTTATTCAATAATTTTGGATACAAGTGATAGGTAAAATTAAAAGCTCCATAATGGATTTGATGGGCTTCAAATTCTTCCTTGCTTCTTTGTTTTCTATTATTCAGGTCTCTAGCTTATTTGGACTTAATATGGGGATACAGTGTAACCTATGCAACAACTATATAATTAAAAGGGTTTTGGAACCTCAACAACAACAAAATATTTTTCATTTAGCGTGGATATATCAAAGGTCAAAAGTGTTTTGTGTGGAGAACATGTTATTTATGAAGGATAACTTGTAACAAAAGAAAACTATGGGTTAACACTTTTGTCAACGAGAAGAGAAATATGCGCAACATATACTTTTTTTTTTATGTGTAAAAAGAATGTGGGCTTGATGTCTGGGCCTTAAGAGTCAGGGGAACACTCTAGAAGCCTATAAATTAAAAAAAAAATTGATGACAAGTCAATAGACTCAATCAGATTATTGTTTAATTTACCTAACTTGATCGAATTAGATTATTGAATTTCCAATTGACATAACCAAATTAAATTAGATAATCAAGATTAATTACAATTTTTGACCTAAACATCACTCTAGTTTAATCTATTTATCGAAGTCTGCTCAAACGGGTAATACATATTGCACAATACATTAAAAATACCATTAATAATACATTTTATATCTTCTCACACAAAATATCAATATATTAATCCGATTTTCCTATATTATCTATTCAAATTACTAATATAATTGTACAAAATTAAAAGGCTTATTTCAATCACAGTTTCTCCATCTTATCATTTCTCCACAAAAACTATTACATCCTTTCACAACTGTATCTACAAAGACTTGTTCAACCAAAAACAAAAAGCTTAACTAAAAATAAGAAAGATGACTCCATCATAGAAACTTAGGAACATATATATCCCTTCCTGCACCTTTGATGCTGTCTGGTCTCATTCTCCAACCATCTAGAATCTTCTGTAATTCCTTAGGCCTACAAGGGATTGCAAGAGTTCCCTGTTGCTTGAAACCATACTCTTCTCCAGCTTGATCTAACAGTCCCAGGAATGCAGGGTTGGTCAAGTAATCCAACTCAACCACAAACCTTTTAATTTCTCCATCTTTGATTGCAATCACAGCAAAATACCCTTTGCTAACATCATCTGCCACAACACTTGTGCTTTCCAATTGATTTTCATTGATGTAATTGAGTGCAGGCTTTCCAGGCACAATTTGTGAGACACCCTTTTGAATCTTCCCAACAAAAGACCTAATCATCTTCAAATCTACCACTGAGTGATGATTTCTTCCTGATATTGGAACTTGAAACTGTGAACTTGGGTGCGTATAAGCAGAAATTGGGTATTTATATTAAGAAAATGAGGAAACACACACGAAGTTTCTTCTGAGAAACCATGCTTGCTTGTGCATCTTAGACATACACTGCATTCATTATTAATTAATGCATTATTTGACAGATCATTGGTCAAAATCTTTAATTATAAAATCAAAATCGCCACAGGGGAGGAAAAGTTGTCGAGTTTCATGACTTGTATATATCATTATGCAACCCTGTGTTTTCTTGGAGTCGACGGTGACGTTGAAATAAGAGAGTAAAAATAGGTTTTGTTTACTTCATATTTTCTCAAAATATTTTGAAATTCAATTTAACTGATATAATTTTTAATTATATATTTATTGATGATCCACTTATAATGAATGATTTAATAAATTTAATAAACTTTTAGAAGGATAAACTATAAAAAGACTGTGATATTATCTTAAAAAATTAATTTTAAATCTAATTCAATATGTTAATCTTATAATATCAATTAATAAAATTATATACTATAAAATATTTATATCTAATCAATAGAATCACCAACACTGTAAGTTAAATCTTGTTCAAATTTAAAAACACCTGTTTGATAAAAACTAAAAGCGTAACTTTTACGTAAAGTAAAAGGGAATTTAAAATATTAAAGGGAGAGAATATATTTTATTCTATAAATTATTTAAAAAGTTTGATGAATGAAAAAGAATATTACATTGGCGGTGCAAACTAAAGTTTGTGGTGTGGAGGAGCAACACGCTTGTGACGTTTACGAAGAGTAACGTTGGTATAGAAGGACAACATGAATGAAAATATGTTATTGAAATTTTGAAAGACAAAGACAACAAGAAAGATATGAATGTCTATGTATCCTTGTTATTTAAAGTAGACTGGAAAAGAGCTTATAACCTATCATATGAGTGCAAGGATGTGTAAACTCACAATTTTGTACCAGTAATTGAAAAAATTAAAAAAATTAAAAAATTAAAAATTAATTTTTGAAAAAAAAAATCAAAACATAATCTAGAGAGATGGGATTATATAAATATTTTTCTTGTTAAGAATTAAATATTTATTATTTAGTTTTACAAAAGAATTAAATAAAATATTTTGATTTTTTTCTCTCAATATATTTGGAAGCTTCTTTTTAATGAAAACAAGTGTTTAAAATGTATGAGAATTAATTAAAACTAAAAACAATATAATTTTATATTTATCATAATAGATTTTCTGCTTTTTTACCTTCTTTAGAATGACTATCACCTCATTAAGTACCCATTTTTTTTTAATTCTTAACAAGACAATCATTTATTAGAAACTAATTTTAGATTAAAAATAATAATTAGTTGTTACAGTGACAAAATTAGAAACCATTTTAGAGACTAAAAAAATTTTGGTTTCTAAATTAGTTTATTGTTAAATAGTTTTTAAATTGGTATCTAATTAGTTTGCTACCAAATTTAGAATCTAAATAATTGGTAGTTAAAACTTTGGTAGCTAATTAGATACCAATTTATAAACTATTTAACAATAATATAAACTAATTTAGAAACCAATTTTTTTTTAATTTCTAAAATGGTCTCTAATTTAGTTACTCTAATTTTATTTTGGTATCTAAAAATTAGTTTTTATTTGATGATTTTCTTGTACTGTACACTTTAGTTTTACAATATATATATATATATATATATATATATATATATATATAAAAAGAGAGAGTTTGAAAAAAATAAAAAATTAAATTATGATTAATTGATAGTTAAAATCTTGATCACTAATTAGATACTAATTTAAAAATTATTTTTTAATAATATAAATTAATTTAAATATTAATAATTTTTTAATTTTAAAAATAATATTGAATTTAATTAATATAATGATTAATTATATTTTATCTTTAAAATTAGTTTTTATTTGATGATTATATATATATAATCTAAATCTAATTGTTTTTTAATTATATTTTTCATTTTTCACAAACTTTAGTTATTTGTCTTAAAAGAATTACAGATTGTGATTAAAATTTTATTAAAAAAACTTAAACACACTCAAAATATTCTGTCTTAAATTATTTAGAAGACTAGAACAAAAAAGTATTAAAATATTCTTTTCAAAAAAATTGATTCTGGTTGGAACTAGAATTTGTACCCATTTAAACTCTAAAAAAATCAATTATAACTTACAAAATAATTTTTTATTCAAGAATTTTCATTTATGAGTTATTTTTATTTATGAGATTGGATATAATTATAATATAATTATATTTAATATAAAGAAATTATTACTTGAAAAAAATGTCGTAGGATCATATTTAATAATTATATTGAGATAGATGTTCTATATCTTTATTGTATTATTAAAATTGAAATTTATATTATTTTTTGGAATCTCAATTATTTTTTTTCATTAAATTTTTTTCTTGGTATAATTTTTGTTTAATGTAAATTGTGATATTTAGTTCCTTAAATTTGAATATAAATTTTAAAAATAATAAAAATTATAGAAACTAATTAACTATTTTAGTCTCTGACTTAATTATTTAGTCACTATTTTGCTTAAATGATAAGTATTAAATTACAGGAATTATAAAATGCAGTTTTGATTTGAGCATAGAAGTAAGATTGAGTATGTTTTGGTGATATTTTTGTTGTACTAATTTTATTTAAATTAAGTATTGTATTTATGCATTCATGAGAAAACCTTCAATTAACTAAAGTATCTTTTGAGAAAGTTTGAAGAGGTTATAAGGACTTAATACTAATTCAGATCTAACACTTAAAAAATTATTAAATAAAATTTTAAATATCAAAATAATTAATTACAATATTAACTAAATTAAAGATTATTTTATAAACTAAAAAAAATTATTAATATCTAAAATAATTTTTATTATTAATAAAAAATTATAAAATAATTTTTAAATTAATATTCAATCATTAATTATCAAGATTTTATTCACGATTTAACAATAATTTGCATAAGATCCCTTTAAATCTATCTTCATATCATTTTTCAACTTAATAATGTATTATCTATCCTATAGCAATTGAAATTTTACCAATTCAACCCACTTTGATATGTTTGATATGTGAACCACAAACTGTCATGAGGATAAACTATTCTTTATCTAATTGGGAGAGTCGAGAAAGGGTTATACTATATGGTGCACTCCTAGATCATAATATAATTAATCTTTTCGTATAATTTATAGTATAATTAACTCTATAATTAAGTCGGTATAATTTATATGCATTAGTAAATGACTACGAATAATGATAGTTAATAAAAATCCTTCGTAACAAAAAGATATTTTCGTAAGTAATTTGAATTTTTGATGTTTTATAATGACGGTTATAGTTATAACTGTTGTTAATAATAGTCACGGTGAGAAATAACGACGATTCTTCCATCTACGTTGTTATAAATATTTTTTTTGAAAAATAATGATGTTACTCACTTAATCATCGTTATAAAGGTGAATAAAAATGAAAATTTGTCAAACCCACACTCTCGCACTCACTCTTCTTCTTTAGCCTGCCCCTAAACCCTCACTTTTTCTTCTTCTCCATTCGCGCCTCATTTCTATCTCTCCTCCGCGACACTTGTCCCACTCCTCTCCTCCCCTACACCGTTATCACTGCGAGCCCTCTCCCTTTACACTCTCTATTGGACGCTGCCAATGCGTAGAGCCATCGAGCCATCTTGTTGTTGCATCACACTCAAGCCAGTGTGTCGCATCTCTCCTCCATGCGCAAAAGTTGTCTGGAAACCTTGCATGTCAGCAGCAACATCGTGCGCAAACCGCACCTCCACACATTGTCAGGACGTTCGCACGCCTCCAACACCTCTCGGACCTCCTTTTTTCGCCTCACCACTTTCTGCCACCGTGCCTCGCTGCCCACTACGATTAGTATATTTAGGTTTAAGGTTTTAAATTTTTGAATTAATTTTATAATAAATATTAATATTTGCATGTGGAAACTTCATTTAGTGTATATTTGATTGAGGAGTCCTTAGATTGAATAAAAGAGTGATAAATTTGTAGTTGCAAAAAATTAGCGAGAAAAAACTTCAAACAACCATAACTTTTGATAGAGAAGTCGAATGGAGACGCGTAAAAATGAAAGTTGCTCGAAACGAGGTAATTAATCATGTGACCAATACTCGAAAGAGATTGGGATCCACCAAAAATCCATCGCTTACTATTATTTTTTTATTTTTAATTATTATTTAGGTACTTTTCAGGTATTTTGAGGTTTCAGTTCTCATACTTACACTTGTTAAAAAATTCTAAAATTTTGCATGATCATTACAAGAAAATATGGAATATCAGTTATTATATATGGATAAAAATCCGTATATAAAGTGAACGTTACATACATATATTTACATACGGATTTTAATTCTTATGTAAGATATTTAAAATTTAATTCAAAAAAAAGAAATTATTAGAATATAATTCGTATGTAAGGTATTTAAAAATTTAATTAAAAAAAAACTGTTACATACAAATATAATCCGTAAATAATTTATTTTAAATTTAATTAAAAATAATAAAAAGTGTTACATACAAATTATATTCGTAGGTAGTGTATTAAAAATTTAATTAAAAACACTTTTAATTAAAAAATAACAAAAAATGTTTTATGTAATGTATTAAAATTTTAATTAAAAAAAACTCTTACATATGAATTAAATCTGTACATAACTTATTTTAAATTTAATTAAAAAATAACAAAAAGTGTTACATATAAATTATATATGTATTTAATATAAATTAAAAAAAATTACATACGGATAAAATTCATATATAAACTTATTTCAAATTTAGTTAAAAAATTATATCCGTATATAATTTATTAAAATTTTAATTAAAAATAAACTGTTAAATATAGATATAATTTTTTATATTAATAATATGTATAGTATTAATAATATTAATAATATATATATATATATATATATTATATTATTAATAATATGTATATAATAATAATAATAATAAGTATAATAAAAATAAAAATAAAAATAATAAGTATAATAAAAATTATAATATGACAAAAGAGTTTTTTTTTCACAGTGGTTAAAGTTATTTTGGTTAATCAAAAAAATTAGTTGCGAGTCCTGCCAGTGCAATTTGTTCTCAACATTAATAATCGTCGTTATTTATTTAAAACACCTTTTTTTTAGTAGGTTGTAGTAATGATATGTTTTTTCTTGTGGGAAGGTACTTTTTAAAGTAGAATGTTCCTTTTTTTTATAAATAGTTGGAGATTTCATATCGACTAGAAAAGAAGACATTTAATTGTATATGGTGCAAACATCAATCTTATGAGCCGGTTTTATGAGGTTGAGTTAAACTTAAAGTCCACTTCATAATATGGTATCAGAACCATTTCGATCTTATCCTAAGGAGTGTTTTGTTGGCTTATCAGGCCACCCCTATCGGGCCGTTATCGGACGACCCATAATATGTTATCCCACACAATGTTGGAGATCTCACATCGATTAAAGATGAATAAATTTCAAAGTATATATTATATATAAAATTAATACAATTGATAATAATCTTTATATAAATAAAGTGAAGCAAGTTTTGTATCTCTATTCTATCTGATCATCTAAAATCTTCTCTAGTTCTTGAGATTGATAAGGGATTGCCAGATCTCCCTTTTGTGTGAATCTAAATTCTTCTCCAGCTTGCTCCAAGAAGCATCGTACAAAAGCTCAAATCACAGCCACAACAAAGCAAAAGAAAAATTCTAGGCAAAAACAAAAAAGTATCGTACAAAAACTCAAATCACAGCCACAACGCCATGGTCAGCGCTTTACGTTTTTCTTCACCTTAGTTGCAATGACAGCAAAATAAGCTTCCCTAACATCGTCTGGCACCACACATGTGGCTAAGTGGGGGCCTTTTTGTGAACAAAGGGGAAGGACCCTTTTCTGTCTTCCCAACAAAACTCCAAAGCATCATCTTCAAGTTTTTTTATACAGCGGGAATTAATGAGTAATTGAAAGCTTACAGATTTGAGCTTGAGGACTCACATGCTGAGTTTGGCTATTTATACAGTCTGAACACCCTCATTACAGATGAAAATTTTGGATTGTATAGGTAAGAAGACCACTACCATGTGTGTGTATCCCTTGCAGATACATTATATGAGTTTGACAGGGTTAATTATTGATTCCCATAACCACCTTTTAGGGCCAAGAATTTGTTGTCCTTATGTCTTACTATGAATATATGATTGTGTATGCAATCCGGCAATGTGAATGGTTTTCTTCTGGTAAAGTGAAGGTTTCTAACACAAACAACTTTTGGCCATAACAATATTTATTCTTTCATCATTCTTATATGCATATGGACTCTTCTACTGTTTTTCAATGCAAGATTTTCATTGATTGAGCTTAATATTTACGGAACAGAAAGAGTCTATGCATATTTTTGGACCTTTATTGCAGGCTTTGTGCTTATAAAATGTGCATAAAGGCTTAATATTGATGTCATGGACTGTCGGTGTGCACACACTAAAATTTTAAGTGTTGTATATTTTCTTTTACATTTACACAAACTTTTCCATAAATATTTTTAATATAAAAAAATTAAATAAGTTGAGAGATTGTTTAATATATCTTATTAAATAACTAGCTGAAATATATGAATTTTCGTGTTTATATCTCTGCATTTTTTTATTACGATACTTTGTTTTAATGAGTTAAAATAATATTTATATTAATTGTAAAATTAATAATTTTTTTACATAGTGTGTTATTTTTTATATTTGGTATACGTAATTTATAAATTGAATAAAAATAATGTTGGATAAATAATATAAATTACAAGTGAAAGAAATGTAACTGTATTGCAGAGTATTATTTCTAGTAAATGAGTAATTTTTTTTATAATTTTAAAATATAATTAAGATAAAATAATAATACATGATAATAAGAATATAAGATATGTACGAAACATAAAAGAAATCTGTATTATATAATTCACCACTATGATGACCGTTGTGTCTACCTCTCATTATGAAAAAATTGTAATTGTTTGTAATTATTTCTATTTTTAATGTTTTAAATCTTACCACTATCATAATTATTGTCTTAAGTATCACACCATAGTCCATATTATCATCATAATTTTCACTATCATTTGGGGTAATGGGGGAAGGTGACCTAAGATATCAAAATTACTTCCAAAAAATCTATTATCCCAATTTTTTTTAATACCTTTAAATTTTACTAAATCTATTTTATGGTATCGAAAAAGAAAAAAGAATAGGTTACCTTAACTAATTCCTTCGTTTCCTATCAAAATCATATTACAATGATGACATATTTCATTAACTACTTCCAAAATTTTTAGTACCCTTTAAATTTTACAAATCTATAATTTTTTACAGTTTAAGATTAAGATGTGTAATGAATTAAGCTTGGAAAGTGATTTGGATTGTTGTTATAAGTGAGATTTGGAAACATAGGAATAATATTATTTTTAAAGGTAGTGTGGTTGATGTTTTATAAATGTTCACTCTTTGTTCAGTTAAAAAGTTTGGTTTTGGATTTCTTCCAAGTCGTACTCAATTTTTTTCTTTTATTCTAATTGGTGTCTTGATTCTTTGATTTGTATGATGTTGGTTAATTGATGTATTACGTTGTTGATTAGTCCTTTAATTGTTTTTTTTTTTTGGAGTTGGCAGGTGTTTTTGTTAGTTGTTTGTAGGAGGTTAAAGGTTGGTTTAGGGGAGGCTAAAAAAGTTACTTTTTTGTATAAGGGTTATACCAGTGTGACATAAATAATGAAATTCACAAAAACCAAAATTTTATGAAAATTGATAATAAGACTTGATTTATATATCAAATCTCAAATAAAGGAGGAGTGATTGATCATATAGAGATTTTCTTTTTAACTCAACTAAAAGTTTGGTCTTGGTTAACTTCTAAGTGTGATTATACTTGTTTTTCTTATTCTGATTGATGTCTTGATCCGAGAACTTGCTTGTTTATTATCAAGAACAATTGTTAGTTTGAGTATGTGGTATTGTAGTGTTTCTTATAGTAGTTTTTTAGTGGGTTTTGAGGTATTCTTTTTGTTTAGAGTTTTATGTACAAGGGTTGAATCACCCCAAAAGTGATTTTTATTTATTTATTGTTTCTTGTTGATGAAAAATAAAATCAAATCTCAAATAAGAAATTATGATTCACTCTATAAATTTAATATAAAACAACTACAACTCTAAATATAGCAAAATAAATAAGTTAAATGATCAATTATTAGGTACAAATTTCTAAATATAATTTGATAGAGACCTGTGTTATTTTTATGAAAACCAAACACTAGATCATCATCATCATCATCATCATCATCATCATCATCATCATCATCATCATCATCATCATCATCATCATCATCATCATCATCATCATCATCATCATCATCATCATCATCATCATCATCATCATCATCATCATCATCATCATCATCATCATCATCATCATCATCATCATCATCATCATCATCATCATCATCATCATCATCATCATCATCATCATCATCATCATCATCATCATCATCATCATCATCATCATCATCATCATCATCATCATCATCATCATCATCATCATCATCATCATCATCATCATCATCATCATCATCATCATCATCATCATCATCATCATCATCATCATCATCATCATCATCATCATCATCATCATCATCATCATCATCATCATCATCATCATCATCATCATCATCATCATCATCATCATCATCATCATCATCATCATCATCATCATCATCATCATCATCATCATCATCATCATCATCATCATCATCATCATCATCATCATCATCATCATCATCATCATCATCATCATCATCATCATCATCATCATCATCATCATCATCATCATCATCATCATCATCATCATCATCATCATCATCATCATCATCATCATCATCATCATCATCATCATCATCATCATCATCATCATCATCATCATCATCATCATCATCATCATCATCATCATCATCATCATCATCATCATCATCATCATCATCATCATCATCATCATCATCATCATCATCATCATCATCATCATCATCATCATCATCATCATCATCATCATCATCATCATCATCATCATCATCATCATCATCATCATCATCATCATCATCATCATCATCATCATCATCATCATCATCATCATCATCATCATCATCATCATCATCATCATCATCATCATCATCATCATCATCATCATCATCATCATCATCATCATCATCATCATCATCATCATCATCATCATCATCATCATCATCATCATCATCATCATCATCATCATCATCATCATCATCATCATCATCATCATCATCATCATCATCATCATCATCATCATCATCATCATCATCATCATCATCATCATCATCATCATCATCATCATCATCATCATCATCATCATCATCATCATCATCATCATCATCATCATCATCATCATCATCATCATCATCATCATCATCATCATCATCATCATCATCATCATCATCATCATCATCATCATCATCATCATCATCATCATCATCATCATCATCATCATCATCATCATCATCATCATCATCATCATCATCATCATCATCATCATCATCATCATCATCATCATCATCATCATCATCATCATCATCATCATCATCATCATCATCATCATCATCATCATCATCATCATCATCATCATCATCATCATCATCATCATCATCATCATCATCATCATCATCATCATCATCATCATCATCATCATCATCATCATCATCATCATCATCATCATCATCATCATCATCATCATCATCATCATCATCATCATCATCATCATCATCATCATCATCATCATCATCATCATCATCATCATCATCATCATCATCATCATCATCATCATCATCATCATCATCATCATCATCATCATCATCATCATCATCATCATCATCATCATCATCATCATCATCATCATCATCATCATCATCATCATCATCATCATCATCATCATCATCATCATCATCATCATCATCATCATCATCATCATCATCATCATCATCATCATCATCATCATCATCATCATCATCATCATCATCATCATCATCATCATCATCATCATCATCATCATCATCATCATCATCATCATCATCATCATCATCATCATCATCATCATCATCATCATCATCATCATCATCATCATCATCATCATCATCATCATCATCATCATCATCATCATCATCATCATCATCATCATCATCATCATCATCATCATCATCATCATCATCATCATCATCATCATCATCATCATCATCATCATCATCATCATCATCATCATCATCATCATCATCATCATCATCATCATCATCATCATCATCATCATCATCATCATCATCATCATCATCATCATCATCATCATCATCATCATCATCATCATCATCATCATCATCATCATCATCATCATCATCATCATCATCATCATCATCATCATCATCATCATCATCATCATCATCATCATCATCATCATCATCATCATCATCATCATCATCATCATCATCATCATCATCATCATCATCATCATCATCATCATCATCATCATCATCATCATCATCATCATCATCATCATCATCATCATAATATATATTAATATAAAATAAAATTATTAGTGTTACTTTTACAATAAATCATTATTAATAATAAATAAATTATTAATATTATTATTATCATAATTATTAAATATAATATTTTTTATTTTTAATATTTATCGATAGAAAAACACAGATTCATCAATAAATATGTTTATTCATTGGTAATTAAAAAATTATTGATAAACACAAACTTGTAAATAATTTTTCGTCAATAAATTAATAATTTCTCATAGTAAATGAGAATTCATACTTCTACAGAGTTTTATCATTCATCAATGGAGTTCCTTTCATTCACTCTTTTTTTAGTTTCATCAACATCCTATTAATCGTCTAACGTACATAGATAGAAAAAAAAAAGGTAGAATAATTTTGTTAGATGAAAGAGAGAAGAATTGTTAAAAAAAAACTAAAAGAAAGTAAGAAAGAATAGAATGAATCATATTTTACCTTTTTAGGTCCTTTTAATGAACACAATTCCTTATTTAGTTTGATTTTTTTTGTATTTCTTTACTATTTATTTATTTCCTCTCAACAACAAAACATACCATTGTCGATATTGGAAGGTACTTAAGTTGGAGAAACAATGTGAGTTAATGCAGGGTTTTCCAGTAGGCACTCTGCGTCTGTACTCGGTACGTTGTGTTTCCGAGGGGCTCATCGCTGCACTGTTTTTGGTGCCTTTCTCCAATGCTCCAAGTGTCGGCAAAATGTATGTTTATTCAAGTTTTCATCAATTTTTTTCTTCACTACTCATTCAATGCATATTAATTAAGTGTTTTTTTTGTTAATATTCACTGCATGGTATAAATATTTCATGTAAACAGTCACGATCATCATACTCGTGAATTTTCAGAATCTGATGCTGATAAATGCTATGATCAAGTTAGTCTATAGAAGACCTTCTTTTCACTTCATGAATTAGTTTCCTAATTGAATTAAACCTAAATTTAAACTTTGATGGGTACATCCTAATAGTATATTTGATGGGTCTAATTATACGTTATTAAGTGAATATTACTTTATTTAGTGTATTTTTTTATAAGAGTTGAATCACTTGTTTCATATTTATTTATTATTGTTGATATAAGTAAATGATATTACATTATGTATAAATAGTTTTGTGAAATTCACATTTAATTTGTTTGGTTTTGCATATATTTAGAATGAGTAATCTTTTAGTATTAACGGCTTATATACTAATATTTATATACTAATATGACAAATGGTATAAAGAAATAAATCTCACACTTTGAAAACTAAGCTAATTATTATTGTCCAAATAACACGTTAAAAAATGTTATAATATATTTTTATAGATTTAAATCTTTACAAGAGGGATCCATTATTCATTCAAAGAGCATTTACGACTATGCAATAGTATTATAATTTCACTCATTCAATCTTTATTACGGATCAATTAGTAGATTCTATAGATAATTTATTTTGTTGAGAATTGAAGACTTTTGACTTTTAGAATAACTTTTGAATCAAACTTTTATCAGTTTTTTTTAATAAAAAAAATATTGACGAAGAATGAATATAATAAAAAAATATTTTAAGTATACTTCAATCCTTAAAAAAATGTTAATGAGTCACCATTCATAAAAAAAACGCTACCTTTTTTATATATACTTCTTACAATATACCTATGTAAAAAGACTACACACATCTCCAAGATCTAACAAAAGGAGCTAATGATTAATATAGAGCTTATGTTGTGAGGGTGTTGTTGTTTTTATATATGTGCAAGAAAATATTGCTTGCTTTCTTGAATAATTTTGATCATTTTACCTCTATTGATATTGTAAATATTGTGGTTGGTCAATTTCTTGTGTCAATATTTTTGGAAAACAATTCTAAGTTAGTACATTGTATAGTATTTTGATACAGGTTGTCGGAAGGCTCATGATATTATGGATTCGATTTTGGAGGACCTTATGTAAGAATCTTTTGTCTTTGTGGACTATGTGAGTGAGTTTTTTCAAAAGAGTTGGAGTGTCCGTTAAATTCTTTATTGATTTATTTTATTACTTGCTGATATAAAAAAAAGGAGCTATCAAACTTTTATCAAATTAAAAGTTATAGATGAAAATTAGGGTATAATTTTTTTTCGCTTAACAATGTAATAGTTTAAATAGTATGTTCAACTATAACTTTATTCACTAAATTTATGACACCATTCTTTATTTTGAAAATAAAATGAACTTAGGTTTCAAAACAAAGGTAATGTTAATCTCAATCATGTGAAAATGGTCAAAACTCAATTTTCAAGCAACACGATGACATCTTCATCTGACACGACTTAAGGATTATATTTTAAATTTAATTTATGATTCAAAAATGTTTTTCTTCATTGTGACTTTCAAAAAGGTGCATATGATTCCACCACTAGGTTTACATCTTGATTGGTGCTTGGATATTATGCAATAAAAGCATTTGTGTCTCACATTAAAAGAAAAAGACTTCATGGAGGAGCAAAACTAATGTGCAAAGGATTATGTATGGTTTTGTGTTGTGTTCATGGTATTCTAAAAGGTGGTGTACTTTTTGTAAAGGGGTTTTAAAATATTTTTGGAGGTTAGTGTTTGGTGGTTTGTTTATGTATTTCGGTGTTTGATGTGTTGTTATTTTCTAAGTGTTGTCGAGGAAGAACTTCTTTTGTTGGTTTTGGGGTAAGGAATAACTAATAATTTTTTTTGGAAGTTTGGAATGGATTGATGTGTGATGTCCTATAATATCTTTCTTCTTGATTTTTGTATAAGGGTTGAGTCACCTCTTAATGATCTATATTTATTTATTATTTATTGTTGAAAAAATATATTTACATTGTGATTTATTCTTTTTCCTTTTAAATGAGTTAATGTATTTATTTTCCCATTAAATTTGTGATGACAATGTTACTATACATAATTATTGTTATTTTTTATGTACACATTGTAATTGAAATGAAAGGTATCCTTACCTTATCCACGTTTTGATTTACTTAAATTTTTGGAGATGGAATCACGTTTGATATTAAAGTAATGCCGAGTACAAAATTTATTTTATTTTTTTGCCAATAAAAAAAACCAAACATTTTTTTTCTTTGTACAATTTTTTTTATATGCAATTCACGAGTGAACATGTGTTTCCCTGATTAAATACAACGAGTAACCGCAGCAATTTTAAACATATCCTTACCTTATCAAACTAAAGACTATCACTTCAATAAATTATTAATATAATTATAACTTGAATATTAGTAAGATCAGTGATATTGTCAAACCAATTTTGTAATAATACATTTTTAATTAATTATTAATAAAAAAATCATCTGAAAAAAAAATATTTTTTCTTATACTGCAATTCTTAATTGCAATAAATGGCGATAAATTGAGTAAAGAATACAATAAATATTTTAACTAAATTAGTTATAATTAGAAATTAGCTAACTACAATATTTTGTCCTCTTCCATTCTTAGGTCGATTTTGGTTCTTCTATTTCTTTATCGTCATGTTAAAAGAATATGCAATTTTGATCTAGTGTAATTTAGACAGAATCGTAATTGAATTCAATTGGACCAAAAATAAAATAAATAATGCATATGTAAGGATTATAGTCAAATTAGGAATTTATGTTAAATCAAGGGACTATTATTGCAAAAGAAAAATAAAGAAAAATAGTAGATATGTAACCTTAGAAATTAAAACTTCAATCCGATTTTCAATGATAGAAATTTGGGAAAATTAATAACAAATTAACAGTATTAGGGCAAGGTACCTTACGGCATCTTTGGGGCACTGTGCTGTGCATTCTCCGACAATCTACCATCTTCTGCAATTTCTTAGGCCGACAAGGGACTGCAAGACCTCGTTACTGTCTGAGTGCAACAAAATCACTCAAGCTCAAATGGTAATCTCATGGTAAACAATTATAAATACGTAGTTATATTAAAAACTTGAATAAAAAAGAGTTTAACCATTCATAAATTTTCTATTTTGACTCCAATTTGCTCATTCAATTTTTTGTTTCTCAACTGTTGATTGCAACAACTAAATATCCTTCCCTGACATGATCATTTTTTTTTTCTTCATAGAATCGTCACCTACTGAACTTGCAACCCTCTGAATTCAAAAGCTAGGGGAGTCTACCTGCAAGGTTATTTATGGCGAGAACGACACGCATTCATAATTTCCTGAGTGTAGATGGTGAACAACTTGCTAGTGGGGTGTTATCAGACATTGTATCCTTCTCATTATTTGATGAGTTAAAATCTTAAAGCATGCATATGCTGATAACAGTTAAAATCCCAAAAGGGAGAGAAAGCGTTGCTGTGAGATGTGTTTCTTGACTTGTAATTATCATATTGTTCATTCATTGGAATACATGTTTTTACTATTATCTTTTAGTAATAATTATATCATGTCAGCGAATTGCAGTGTGAATGCAGAAAAACCCTTTCATTGTACGTATGTGCAGTAGGGTCGTAGGGGCCTGGGACAAGTGAGTGCAATAATGCATAAACTACATGGATCCTTGGAAGAGTACAAACGTAAAAGTCCTCCTTCCTTGAGCATTTTTAAGAAATCAATAATAAATAAACAGTAGAAAAGAATGCGTTGATAAGGTGGGAGAAGACCTGCATATTGCTAATGATTTCTCTTCTGCATAATTTGTTCTCTGATATCTGAATAGCAAAGGTTTGAGCTCATTTATGCATAATTTTATAGTATTACGGCGATGAACAAAATGCTGCAAAAAATACTTGAATTAATGCATAGAATAAGGTCTAACATTGGATACTGATATATACTTCCCATATATTACCATGCTTAAATAAAGATATCAACATCTTATAGCCAAATATGAGGCATAAAAACATTGCAGAAAATTGAAACATAAAATCATTCTATCTTTATAAATCAAAATTTAAAAAAGAGAACGATATCACAGAAAAATGTTCTTAAGTTTGGTGTGTAAAATCTTGGTTATATATTTATTACGATATACGAATTTTTATATATATCTATATAATATTATGACATCAGACCTTGCCGATAAAAAAAGATATCAGATCCCCATATGAATACT
The DNA here is from genome assembly GCF_051622355.1 of Phaseolus vulgaris. Lineage (NCBI taxonomy): Eukaryota > Viridiplantae > Streptophyta > Magnoliopsida > Fabales > Fabaceae > Phaseolus > Phaseolus vulgaris. The sequence continues at coordinate 53,864,652 of NC_143504.1, read as the reverse complement.
TGCAAGTGAGGTCAGATTTGGTGATATTAAAATCTCAATTGTTAGATTTTGATTGTACAACATATATGGTGGTAGCCAAATAGCACTGACTACGAATCTCGACTGCATTAAATCGGAGTTATTTATAGATTTTTCTCCTCTCTTACTTTCTTCTGTCCTTCAGGGCTTGTAAGGAAGGATAGGAGCTTTTCCTCTGTCTAAAGTCAGATTCTTCTGTAGGTTACACTAATAGTCTCAAGAAAAAATGCAGCAGCGAATTAACTTTTTTTCTTACCTTATGTCATCTGCCATCACTGTTGCTGCTGTAGTGGTCCATGTGATCTATTGAAGCCAAAATTCAGGGACTTTTTATAGATCTTGGATTTGCTTTATTTTCCTTTTTATAAATTATATTTTGTTATGAATCAAAGTTAAGACCGGAGTTATGTATACAAACCCTAAATAGTTATTTCAATGAATTATATTTATTAATCAAACTTTGGTGATGATTTTTTTAAGAATAATGTTACTGCAACTTACAATTCAAATAGGAAGAAATTAAAAGGGTTGTAGTTGTTGCACCAAGCTAAATCAAAAAGAAGTTTGACCCTCAACTGATTGGTGCAGTGAAGTCATGCTTATATGGAGCCATTAGCAATTTGACACTACTGAATTATTAGTAGCCTACCTCCGCAGTCTCAAGCAAGACGGCTGATTTGAATCGAATTATTAAAGTAATAAATTCTACAAATTTGTTCAACTTCACGAGTCAATTGCAGGAGATAGTGCTACAGTCACTCATTTGAATTGAATCTGGTAATTTGCTTTCATCTCCCACACTTTCATCCCTTCGTTCTTCTAGAATCTTCTGTAGTTCTTGAGGGAGGCAGGGAATTTCCAAAACCCCCTTTTGCTGGAAACCATACTCTTCTCTAGCACGCTCCAGCAGTTCCAAAAATGCAGGGTTAGACAAATAGTGCAACTCCACAACAAACCGTTTGGTTTCTTCACCCTTGTTAGCAACAACCACAAAGTGTCCTTCCGAAACGTCATCTGGCACTTGTGCTGATGCATGCAGTGGATCTTCGTTGATAATCTGTGTTAGTGATCTCCTTATTGGTGCTAAGACTTCTGAGAGACCATCGTGAATCTTGCTAAAGAAAGACAAAAGCATCATGAACTTTGTAATATAATGTATATATCTTAATTAATTAAAATCTTGATAATGGTTGGAAAAGGTTCTTTTGATAGATGAGGTTGCAGTTTCATGATTATGGAGTGTGGATATTTATAATGAGATGAGAAGGAGGATGAGATGAAGAAGCAATACGTAAAAATTCTTGAGAGTTACTACTGTGGGAGCCTTTTGCTTATTGGTGCAAAACATGCACACTTAATGCAACGTTTTGACGGTCTTTTTCAACCTTCTGGACTCACATATAGACAATTGGCGTGTATTTCTTACGCGGTGTCTCCGTGAGTATCACCCGTGCAATATTCGTGTAAATTGAGTAGCACTGTGATTTCTTTTCTTATAAGCCTTGGCATCTTGTATTTGTGCCCTTCTTTTGTTTTATATTTTTCTGCATGATTAGGTGATACTGGAAACTATCCTTTTCAGATGTATTGATATGTTTGCACATCATCGAAGGAAAATAAATGGGACTCTTTTCATGATAGCTACCATTACCCCCAAAAACTTACCTCTAATTTAACACCTTCTGGCAAGTGGCACCACTATTGGTGTTTCATTTCGTCATCAACATCTCTTAGCGATTTTCCTGGTCCAGAATGTGGATGACCCTTGAATAATACCTTCGCAATCAAGGATTTTGAGAATCTTTATTAGAGTCTCCACTCGATTATTATGTATTTCTTCATCATGGACAACAAAAACGCTATGATACAATGAATTACAACGAAAGTTTTAGGATCAGACCAAATCCTAATATCACTATATTTCGGTATATTTCTTTGCCAATGAAAGAAAAAACATATATTTCTTTGCCAATGAAAGAAAAAACATAACTGGAAACTTGATTTATGAAATCTCAACATTGGATTTAGTCTAAACCATGATTTTAAAACGCATCACAATTATAATCACACTGTAAAGAATCACTGCTCATTTCAATCCTTTTTCAGCTGCTGCAATTTCAGCTGCATCAACAACTATTTTCTCACAAATTTTCACAATAAACTACAACCACAATTTATATTGAGGTTGCAGATTATTGCAGGAATAAGTAGAATTGGATTTTGAGGCAAGAACACGCAATATATCTCCATGATTGGGTGTCTAAGCCAGGTAGGACTGGGAGGCATTCCACATGTCATTTAATGCAACCTTTGGCTCATTCAGTTCTTGCATTTGTTGGATCTTTAACGGTTACTGTTGGCGAGTCAATGATATATGTAATGATTTTGAGAAGGTCAAGATTATAAATGCAACAGACAAAATTTTGTATGTAGCAGTTAGGTGTGTTATTGATAGCGTGATTTATAAACTCTCTCACCCTTAGAAAATCCTAGGGCTTTTTCAAAAATTAGAGTTTAATTTTGAATCTAGAAACTCTTTCTCTATCTCTCTCTCTCCTCCTCTCACTTTCTTCCTTGTGTTTAAACTTACTCAATCATTGACCCAAAAACAATTGTTCAAAACTATTAAATTTGTCTGTTTTCATAAGAACTTCCTCACTCTTATTAGATGGAACTAATTGTTCAAAACTAGTCTTTTATGTACAATAGAATACAAAATAATGCCTGTTTTCTGTTTCTTAAAAGACTGACAGATAAATGAAAGAAATTGAGAGAAAAGATCATTACAAAAATAAGTTGTTGCTTAAGCACATAAATTCCATCTTGAAGAACCCAAAGCGTAGTGTCCACGGATTTGGGTGCGGCCATCTTTTTGTTTTTTTATTTATTTATTTGGCTTTGTACATGGATTTTTAACACCTCTAATATCTTCACATTCAATGTTTGTTTTTTTTTGAAAAAAAATAATATTTCTCAATCCTTTTATCAGTCAAGACAATTTTATTACGAATATCAGCATTGTATGGTTACCATTTTAGCACACTTATTATATTCCCAGCTATTACTTTTTATTTCTATTTTTTTTTATAAAAAAATCTCTCTCATTCTCTTTATCAGTCAAAATAATTTTATTAAGAATATCAGCATTTTATGGTAACCATTTTTATTATATTCCCAACTTTCCCATCCTAAATGAACTCAATTACAATCAGTAACTTCTAATTTTGAAATATTTAAAAAATAGAATATTTTTAGTAAAGATTAAAAATAAAAAAAGACTGTTGAGAGTGGGATTTGAAACCCACGCCCTTTCGGACCAGAACCTTAATCTGGCGCCTTAGACCAACTCGGCCATCTCAACTCATGAGAATTTTCCACATATAAATGAATAAAATAAAGAATGAACTGTGTAATTAGAAGGGGAAAAAATTGAATCTTTTGGTTGAGAAATTTTGAAATTCTACTATGACTATAAGCTAGGAAAGTTTAGCACTGTTTCAAAAGAAAATGAAATGTTTGTAGAAGATGGTATGCATATAGTGAAGGTGTGTAGGGTGGTGGTGATCAATCGCTAATTCTAGAGGAAGAGCTAAATTATTACTGATATATTAGAGAAGGAAGCAGCATCAGAAATCATAAAAGAAGAAAGACTACGAATATTAGGGTGGGGACTATGTACAGTACTAGTGGTCTGGCGTTTGGCTTTGTAAGGGTACAGAATTGCCCCCTATATTCATTTGTTTAAATTTTCCTCAATTGGAAAAAGTACCAACTTCCCAAAATGATAAAAAAAACCCGGATGAATCAGGTTATTTTTACTCCACTAGGTCATGATTTGTTGAAATTTTATGCTGATGCTGCTAGAGGTTCACCTGATTGGGGGAAGTGTGTCAGCAGAAATGCTGGTATATGTTAGGCTTATGAAGCTGAAATCCAGGTTCTTCTTTTTTTGTGATTTTGAGCTTAACATATTTAAATAGGATATGATTCTTCTCAACTGCAAAGTTCACAAGTAATAATAATTTGTATGAAAGTATGAACTCATGTCTTCAAAGATCAAAATCTGGCTGAGAAGAGAATCAGAAGCTATGGTGCCACAAAGTTATATGTACTTCTGTTCTCAAGTTACTTTCATAAGATTTTTTTTTCTTCACAGTTACTCTACAAATACTGTACAGGATATAATCTCTCCGACAAAATGTACAGTTGGATTTTTTTGTCTTTTAACCCTAAAGTAATATACTAACTTGGAAAATTAATTTAAACCATCTATAAGTGAAAGCTTGGATGATAAAATCAAATGTTTTGGACTGATGCGTCAATCTTGGTAATTGTGTTTCCCTTATATGTTCTTTCTTTTTCCTCTTGAACGAGTTTGGGTATTTCTCGTTCACAACTTAGTAATTGACTTGGCAAAATAAAAAGTTTTAAAGCCACCCAAAATAGTTGTAATTTAATATATTCTTCTGTTATTTTTTCATTGAAAGAACACGATCATGTTTGGAGATACAGAAAGCAACTCGTAATTAGATTTTGTTCCTAACACTTGTTCTCTACAATGGAAGATAACAATCGATTCATTCCTATCTTTGGCTATGCTTTTGGGGCTTCTAGAATCTTCTGTAACTCCTGAGGTCGACAAGGGAGAGCAAGAGCTCCTTGGTGTCGGAAACCATACTCTTCTTGAGCTTGGTCCAACAATCCCAAGAAGGCAGGATCAGACAAGTAATCTAACCCAACAATAAACCTTTTTGTTTCCTTACCCTTCATTGCAAGAACAGCAAAATAACCTTCCATAACATCATATGGTGCCTCAGTTGGGGCACCATCTTCACTGAAGTTGCTGAATGCAGGCCTTCTAGCTACAAGCAGTGAAAGACCCTTTTCTATCCTCCCAACAAAATACCTAAGCATCTCGATTTGTTTTCTTCTGATGAAAAATAGTGAATTAAAGAGTTAGAAGTTTTAGAACTTGGTGTTGTATTCAGAGTTTGTCTATTTATGCTAAAGAGCAAACGCGGAATTTCTTGACTCTATAGGTTACATACAGTGGATGACGTGTTTCCATGCATTGCATTTATTGGTAATTTGCCATTATTTGAGGGATCCTCTTATCTTTGAGGGAGGGCCTAGCTAGAATTTGTTGTCCCCTTATTCTTATAATGTATATGTTCAACTACTACAATCTAAGAGTTTGATTTTTTTAGGCTAAAGTGAATGTTTCAAACGGAATTCAAATTTTAAAAGTAAAATGTTGAAATGGAAACAACTTGATTTAGTCAATACAATTTTAAAATTACATCATTTAAGTAAAAAAAATTGTTTTTTTCTTGTTATAATTTGGTAGATTACTATGAACCTATCAACATTAGGTTGTGATATAGGTTTTTAGTTGTAACTCTGAGTCGATACCCTTGAGATTTAATTTGGTACTATGAGAAATTGCGTTATATGCATGTTAATGAATTGAATCTTTGATGTTGATTTGCAAATGAATTTTAAAATCATCTGGAGTAATTAGTTTTTTTTATCAGTAAAAAAAATAATTAATAGAGGTATTTTAGGGATACCTCAATCCTTATACAAGAAATCAAAAAGCACCACTACACCTAAAACATCCTTTGAAAACTAAGCTTGAACTGCGAACTACCCAACATAGAGTTGCAAGACAATTGCATCTACCTTCGCACCCTAGTTACAAAACACTTTGAAGGGTCCGTTCCCAATCCGTCCCCTGACCTGCACGCAACGACCTGCTTTCGTCACGGGAGCAGCTCGAGCAGTCCACCGACATTCGACGGGTTCGGGACTGGACTACATCACCTCAATCTAAAGAGATCGTGCTCTTCCGACCCTACCTTTGTTTTGTCACTCACATATCTAACCTTTATTAATTTTGATAGACCTCATATAGACAACTGATCAGAGACACCAATCGGAGTAAGAAAAACATGTTAATCGTACCTTCACAGTTACCTATGACCAAACATTCAGTTGTTCCATCGTGAAGATTTCAAGATGGTCTACATTTTCATTTCTAAACATCTTCTTATTCTTTTGTTTCCATAGTTCTCCTATTATGCTATACACACATAACCATATTTGATTGACAGATTCACTTTCCTCAATCATCCTAAACTGTGAGAAATGCATTTTTGGCTCATGATGAATCGTCGATGCCAAACCCACCCACTCATAGCATTTTGACCAAACCAACCAAGCTACCCTACAGATACAAAAAAGATGTGACGTTGTTTCCGCTCCCTCCCCACACATATACAAATGCTACTCTCCAAAGTTATCCCCCCATTCACCAGATTTACTTTAGATACTATTTTATCCTCCAGCACCCGCCATGCTGTCAAATGAGCTGATGGTTGGGCCTTAATCCTCCAAAACCCTTCATACATAGTGACTCCTTCCCTCTGTTCTACACCTTTTAGAATATTATACACAAATTTGACTGTAAACTTTGTCGTATTTCTTTCCACACCCACTGATAAGTGTCTAATTTCAGTAATATTTCATATTAAAATATAGGCACTTATGAGGATTTATTGCTAATTTACATATAAAATAATCCCTAATTTATGAATTTATACCTTTTTATATTTGTTATGATTTTTATTTGAATAAGAGTATTTTATTCCCAAATTTGGTGTTAATTGCATAATTCTAAGGAAGATTGGAGATTTGGATTTAAGATGAATGATTTGAGCTAAAAAGATAAAGATAGAAGGTCATAGAATGGAAAAAGATGCAAAGAAAGATTGAGCTTTTTTTTATGTTTTATCATTTAGCCCATTAGCGCGACATAGGAAGCAACCTAACCCTAGAAAACTAGGATAAATAGAGGGCTAGAGGCTCAATTGTAGTGTGCCAGATTGAGAGGAAAACACCATAGAGTGAATTGTAACCCAATTGGGAGAATGGAAGGTGCTAGAAGTATGTGTGGCTAATTCTATCATTTGGGATTGAGAGTAATCTGCTCAAACTCTTATGTATTGAGGTGATATTTTATATATTAATATTCAGTTCTTGATTGATTGTTGGTATTGTTGTTTTACTTTTAACTTTCCGTGACAAATTGAGAATCTTAAACCTGACCGAGAGGTATTTTTAGGGTTCAGATCTAAACATCAATACTTAGCATATTTGAGTGCTAGAGATAGACTTGAAATGTTAATTGTCATTAACTTCTAAGTGTGATTTCTAAGTTGTTTTTATAAGTATGCGAGATATCGATATTTAGGAAACATTCTTAAGAATTTTATATGCGAGAGATCGATATAAATGAATTTTCTACGTGCATCAATTTCAATCGAAGAACTTAATATTAACATGCTAATCAAAATACATGAGAGTGAAAAGAGATGAAAACTAATCCCTATTTTTCCAATTGAAGCAACTAATTCTTTGTTTGTTTTCTTATTGATCAGTGTCAACATCATCACTTCAAACTCTTTTTATTGTTCTGTTGTTATATTTAGTGGATATTGTACTCGATAATTCATTGTTCCTTGTGGGATCGATATCCGTCCTTAGGGACAATTATTACTTTTGACAAACACGGTGCACTTGCCGTAAAAAGTCATCACCCACATATTCTCATTTTCCACATTGATATTCTTGCTTCCCATTAGTATTATCAGTTCTTGCTCCTAATGCTTTTTCCAATCAAACAGACTCCTCATCCTATCTTCCATACCTACTCAAGATTGTTGATCCACTCTCTTCCTTGCCACAACTTGTCTTCCTTGCCAAAACAAATAGAAAAAAAGTCTCGGAAACTTATCTTTTAGAATCTCATTACCCAGCCATTTATCCTCCCACAAAATTATCTCTCTCCCATTCTCGACCTCCCTAAAAAAGTTATCCTCAAAATTTCTTTTCCAACCCTCAAACCTCCAGATTTCCTTCAAATCTCTCCACCACAAGGAGTTTGACCTACTAATCCTTTAAGTCCTTAGGTTTCTCCAACCTCCGTACTTTGATTCCAACACCTTTATCCACAAACCTTTTTTGTCGGTGCCCAACCATCATATCCACTTTCCTAAAAGAGAAACATTGAACTTACTTATCTCTAACATTCCTAGCCCTCCCATCTCCTTTGATTCACAAACTTTTTTCCACGAAACCCACACTACCTTCCTTCCTTCTGAGCCTCATCCCCATAAGAAGTTCCTCTGTAATCTCTCTAACTACTTGGCCACCATGACTGACATTTTTATATAACAACAAATAGAATAAGGTTAAAGAATATAACACTGACTTAATCAGGCACAAGCAGTCCACCATATAGATAAACTTGTCTTTAATGGAGTAATTAATTTAATTTGTTGCTATTGAAACAAATCAAAACAAATACAAAGTCTTTTATACAAATTCACAAAGCTGTAGCAAGTACTCTTGAATTATTTTTCTTTTTGGCTTAGGGGTTGAATTAGCTTAATAGATGGGAAACTGAAATTAATTTAGAGTTTCAGTAGTAGAAGAGACAACACTGATGTGTATATATGTATGTTTAATTTTGAACTTATCTAGACTAAAGGTTAAGGTTCACAAGACTTATCTTAGTAGTGTAGTAGGAGAACCATTTGCTTTTGGGAACTTTTAACATTCTTGAAATATTTACATTTCTCCAGAACTTTACCCAAATGAATAAACTCTAAAAAATTATGGATATGAATAAATTGCTTGTTAAAAATAATATTTTTTAAAAATGTATTTTTTAAGACTTTAACTAAAACAATTAACTCAAGGTGTGTTTTTCATACTATATTCTATTTCGAATGATCATGAAAAGTGAGTGGGGAAAGTTGTGAGATGAAATGAAAGAGGATGGACATGAGACTTAGAGTGGAGAAGAAGTAGATTTGAGTGGGAGAAAGCACCAGAAGTGTTAATCAATAACTTAAACAATGTTAATTTTAAGAGGGATATGACTGTTTGGACCAATTATAACGCATGACTTCTACAATGTCAACAACAGAAATTTTTAGAGTTGGAGTCCGTTTTTAATAACATTGGGCTGTAGCCACAAAGTAGTGAAGGAAGTCATATTGCAAAGCAGTTTCATCATCATATCAACAGGAAGGGCAAAGAGAAAAGTTTAGTAATTGTGAGAAGTAAAGAGTATGCAGACAATGACTAATAGGTGGGGGATGACATCTTTGTATGTCATTGATGGATCTGTCAATGGTAAAAAAATGATTTTAAATATGCCAGAGCATACCTTTTTTGGAAACTTTTTATAGGATGAATAGTCCAATCATTCAAGTTTCTTTATTAAGATAAAGTTTATTGTCCCAATTTCACTAACCAATTTACGTTTTTATCACAATTCTTATAAGTCCTTATTGTAATATTTATATTATTCTAGGTGATATAGGATTTTTTTTATAATGTCGGTAGATATGCTTTGAAATTTTTTTTTTAAGACTTTGAAGCATGAAATACTCATTTTATTTATTTTATTTATAAAAAAACTCAAAAATTTGATGATTTTTTACTATAAGTGCACATAATTTGTCATTATAAGTGTATATCAATCTTACAAGGACCATTGTCCCTAAGAACGGATATCGATTCCAAAAAGAACAATTGAATTATCAAATACAATATTCGTTAAATATAAAACATAATAATAAAAAGTTAATTTGAAAATTATTATATTGACAAAAATTAATAAGAAAACAAATCAAATCCATTTTTTTCACATTACGATGTTTAACATTATGTTTTTTTATTGAAATTGATGTCCATATAAAAGTCATTTATATCGATTTCTCACATATAAAATTATTAAGAATGTTTTCTAAATATTGATTTCTTGCATATTTATTAAAACAACTTATAATCACACTCAAACGTTAATAACAATTAACATTTCAAGTTTAATAAATAATTATAGAGATTTTATTTTTAATAAAATTTTTTGTCATTTACAAAATTATCACCGTACACATAATTATTAAAAAAATTATAATAATAACAAAAGGGAAGAATGTTATTTATCATTATTCACATACTTATTTAAATAATTATTTTTTGATTAATTATTCCTCTATATAAATATTTTTTTAAAATAATTATTACGTCTATGAATTTATAATTATTGAAGTTATTTTTATTTTTAAATTTTTTTCTTTCCCCTTTTAAAACAATTCTTAAAATATTAAGAAAGCAACGTCAAAATTCGGTTCTCGAAAGCCAAAATCCAACATGTTTTCAAGACAGAATTCCAACACTTTCTTCCCTCAACGAGAACCATTGCGCAAATTCAAAAATTCAAACTTGCACAAGAAAGTTTACCTATGTAAATAATGTGTAGAATGTGCTACCATGGAAAAATAAAAAGAATGGTGCTATTTCAATGAAATTTTCTTCAAATAAGTATTAGAGATGCTCATATAAATAGAAGTTTGGTTTCAAAACATTAGGACTAATTAATTAGTATAGCATCTTAATGTAAATTAAAAACTTATCCACATCAGACAGTTAAATGCCGATGACCATACTAAACTACCCATTTGGTTTACAGCCCTCAGAGACCACACATAATAACGCAAACTTACAGCCAGTTTAGGAGTTCAAAGGGAACAAAACATCATCACTCTCCTACCTTTTTATGTCCCATAATGTCTACCTTTTGAACGAAATTTGAGAAAAGCACACAAGCTAATGAAACCATATGAATGGAATGATAAACAAAACTATACAACATGCCACCAACCACACTGGAAAATACCTAGCCAATTCTTTATATCTCCGTTGAAAGATATTATATTAACATGACACATTTCTAAAGATAAACTAATTTTAACTTAAAAAAAATATTTCATTCATTCTTCTATAAATACTTGTCGAGAAGTTTATTAACTTTCTTTCTATTTTCGTATCCTACAATGAAACAAGCTCAAAGTATAGTACCTTCACACCTGCAACTTAAGGAACTAATGCATTAACCAAGCCCATAATTACGATTATTAACTTAATCATTGGAAGGAAACTACAGAGAGTTACTAAATTAGAGCCTGAATACTAAAATTGCATCCTGCGAGCAATTACCACGAGACTAAAACCTAAATTTACTTATTCTTCTCCATACACAATCTATACACCACCACAGCGTAAAACAAGATAGGTGCACAGAGATTCACTACCTCTAGGTCGGTGGCAGGAGGGAAATTACCGAATTGATTCGAATGATCGAAGATCAAACCGTTGCTTTGCGGTGAAATCCGGTACCAGGGTCATCATCGGAGGGAAAAACCTGAAACCCCGTGACAAGCGCATCGGGAGGGCCACGTCGACACCTCTGTTCCATTTCTTGCACCGCATCAAGACTCCCGGAGAAGAGAGCCTCCACAGAGCCGTCCTTCCGGTTGCGCACCCACCCCTTCAACCCTAACTGCGTGGCATTCTCAATCGTCCAGTTCCGGTAAAACACTCCCTGAACCCTCCCCTTTATCACCACTCTCTCCTGCACCCAATCTAAATCACAATCGCACCACAGATAGTAAAGAACAATACGTAAGATTGAGTTCGTCTCGACGCACCGTTTTGGTAGAAGAGGGTCCTTGAGGTGTGGTCATCGCGGAGATAGAATGCCTGAGAGGAGAACGGAAATTGAAGATTCTAGAAGCGTTGTTTCTAGGATACGCGATGAGCGTGAATCGTGGCGGAAAAAGCGTAATAGTAGCTGGTGCCATTGCTCCCATTAGTATTGCCTTATTGCCACATTCGTGTGGGGTTAAAAACAGAGTTTCTAGATTTTGTATTGGGCCGGGTGAGAAAGGCCCAAGTTATATTTGGGAGCCCAAAGCGTTGGGATGGTGACGGTGATGAGGTATGTGCTAAGGGTTTGGGTGTCGGCAAAGCACATGACGGCGATGGTGGTGGAAGGAAACAACGGGAGGGAGGTGGCGAGTGCGTCGACTGTGGAGCACGCGCTGAGAAGTGCGTTCGAGTGGGGGAAGGGGTGTGACGCGAGGGCGGCGGCGTCCGTCGGGGAGGTGTTGGCGATGCGGCTGAGATCGGAGGCGCCGGAGGTTGCAGTGGGAGGTGGGGTCCACTTTAGCGTTGAGAGGGAGATCAAGAAGAAGAGTGTGGACAACGGAGATAAGGTGTGGACCGTGGTTAACGCTTTGAGGAACAGAGGCGTCAAGGTTTTCGTCACCGATGATCGCAGTTAAGGTTCGCATTGCCCCAAACAGTAAAAAATAGAATGCCATTTCTGTTTATGAATATTTTTTTAAAATTAATAAATTATTCCTCATTAATAAGTTTCTAATTTTTCAAGAAATCTATTTAGTATGATTGATTAATATATATATTGGAAACAATTCAGTAATAACAGATATTTAGCATTTAAGTAAGAGTATGCATACATTACAGAAAGTTAAAAAAGAGTTAGGAAAATGATCTTTGATAATCTTTTATTTGATGAGAAGGATTTAGAAATAAATATATATAATAAAGAATAAATTTATTTTTAAATGATATGAAAAATATTAAAATAATAATATTAAAAATTGTATAAAAATTGAATTGTAAATATATCATTACAAGTAAAGTTATTAACATATGCAATATTCAATTTCATTTTCAAGTGCATCTATGCAAAGTTCGTTCATTAGTAATGTTGATGGAAGTTGTGTTCGAGCAAAAAATAATTAGTACAGATTGGTTTGCAATACATATTTCATAATTGAAAAGCGAAATTTTTTTAGTTGAATTACGATGTAAAATAATGTCATTATAATTGGAACCGAAAAGCATGAATAACACAGAACAAATTATACAAGATATTGCTTGTCATCATATACTTTTAAATGTATAAGGATAATATGATATTGCCTTGTTTGAAATTGATATTGAGAAAAGTATACAGACTTAATAATGAAGAGATGTGAACGAATAAAATAAGTGGAACATAAATTATACATCTACAATGTTATAATAGGAAAAAAGGTTTTAATTAAATGTCATAATATAGAGTATAATTACTATTCAAAAGCTTGATTTTTCAATTGTACTCAGAAAATTTGATTTGGTGGTTGAAAATTGAAGAGTGAAAATTTTAGCTTAATCAACACCGTCATTGTCAACATTGGTCATTTTTTTTTTCTTTTCATCATGGATAATAGGACTCTTTGAAGCTTTATTATATCATGGGTGAAATGAATAATATGTAAATATAGTATATGTGAACTATTAAAAATATCTTTCTTCAGAAATTCTGAATTCAGTTCTCTTTGTGGTTTGTTTTCATGTCTAATAACATCTACACGATAATAAAACTTGTTTGGATCAAAATGATTTGAAGGAATAAAAAAGAAAAGAGTGGAAAAATAAGGTTAGAATATAAATGTTACTTTAAAAAAACGTACCAATAAAAGGTTTATTAAAAAATATCCTCAAAAAGAACAAAATAAAGCAATGGGATAATTTCATTAGAAGGTTTAATAGCGGTCTATGTTATGGCCCAACAAGAGGTATGAGATTATGATTAGACTTTTACTTCTGCACCCACCATTTTTGAAACTGCACCCCGACAATTGAGTGAAATAATCGAATTGTTTTGTTTGCTTCTTCCTTATTGCACCCTACCATCGTCCTCATCACCAAAACTGTATCATCACTGTTGCAGAAAAAGAAAAAAAATAGAATGTTGTAGTTATAAGAAAAAAAGAAGAAGAACAACAAAAAAATATCTCATTATTGAAAGTCACTACTTGGTTATATGTACGAGAGTTTCCTCATTAAATAAGATTAGAAAATTATCAATCTTTCTTTATCTTATGTTATCTATAAAAGGAACCTAAATTCTAATATACGCATTGCATTTTAGTATTTCGTTGAGAGTTAAACATTTATAAATTTGTTTCTAAATTAATATTTAATTAATTATAAATTTTTAGCTAATTTAACTAATATAATAACTAAATATATTTTTTTCTAAAATTTATTTCTATTTGTGATTTTCTTGTAGAAATATTTTTACATTAGACTATAAATTAAGTTAATTAAATTTTGAGCAAAAACTTTGTTAGTTTGGTCACGTGTGAATTGTGAGCCAAATGAGTTAATTTAAATTTTATTGATGAAAAAAGAGCAGTATTATTTTAAGATATTTAAAAAAATAATTATATGTTCCTTAAACCAAAGGTAAAATCCAAATGATTTTTTTTTTTCCATGAGTATCTCTTTAAAAACAATTTTATTAAAGACAGTGAAACAAATGTGGACTTTTCATTCAGCAGATTTTTAAATTTTGTTGTAAGATTTATAATATTAACATGATGGGTAAACAAGTTGTATAATGATAATTTAAATCGTTATAAGAAAATAAATATCGAGCCTAAATATAGGCCTAGGCAATTACCAACTTGCAAAATATGCAAATTATTTCTACACCCAACCTTTTTTTAACCTGCACCTAGATATTCTTAAATTTCCAAAAATACCCTTAATTCTGGAAATTAAAATTAAAATTAAAAATAATGCATTTCGGAAAAGCATATCAAAAAGAGATTATTGTGTTTTGAAAATAAAAACTTGGAAAATAATTAAAAAAATCAAAATCCCTTTCCAGAAAAACAATTTCGTAATACAAAAAAATTGTTCCAAAAAAAAATCCAAATATATTACCGGAAAAGGGAATATTGGCCGAAATGTATGTATTTGGACTTCCATTTTATTTAAGGGTACTTTCGGTGTTGAATGCTGAAATCGGGTGCAGTGGTGCAGGAAGTAATTAACTGCAAAATATTAGAACAGGCTTAATTAGGCCCAAATTAAATTAGGTTCAACTTTTAAATATAGCCTATATTTTTAGTAAGTTAAATAAAAGTCAGCATTGTAATTACCTAAGCTTCTCTATAATAAATTTTAGGAGAAAAGATATAAAAATAATTGAAAATAATTTTTTCATTAACTTATGTAAGTTAATAGTAAAAGTTCTCTCATAAAATTTCTCTAAACTTGAGCATAAACTAATTTTAATTTATGAAAAGAATTGTCCATAACTTTGTTCACAAGAAGAAAAAAACAAATGTTTTTTCATTAATTAAAATTATTTGATGTATAAGTTAATATATAAACTCTCTCATATGGATTTTCTAAATTTGCATTTTTTAATTTATACACAAAATTTTAATTTATGGAGAAGTTCGTTTGATTTTTTTTTTCTTATTTTTCTCTTTTGGAAGCTAACCAAACACATTTTATTTCCTTTCCAGTACCTAAGAAAAGATGGGAACACTTTTGTTCTTCGAAATTATTTAAGGAAATACATCATTTCCATTTTAAAGTAAAGGAAATAAATCACTTTTTTATGTTATCTTCTTGAATTATAGATTTTAGCAACATAAGAACTTAGACATATATAAAGTAATAAAACAATATTTTAAAGAATGTGCAAAACAAAAGAAACATGTAGTTAGTTATTTATGTTTTTTTCCAATGCCACCTACTAGCACACAAGTTGCCGTCAAACCATTGAATTCTACACGGGGAAAAGAAGATTGAATGTATGAGATCCTGATTCCAATCCTTATCCAAACTACATATACCAAGTCAAAAAACATGACCAAAAAGATCGACAGCATTACAAAATCAAAAAGAGTTTTGAATAGCGACCAACTTTACCTCATAAAATATAGACAAAGTTGAGCATGTGTGAAAAATGATTGAAGTTCAAGGATTGAATTGTAATGGGGGAAGAATTTAGAGTGCAGTGCACGTGGGTTTGAACCGACACAGTTTTTGGGCTATATTATAAGAGAAATCCACGCCTTGACTATGGGGTTAATAAACATGAATTTGAACAGAAAAGGAAGATGATGGTGTCCTGAAAGTGTTTTTTCCTTAAAAAAGTGAAAGGGAAACCCTTAAACGAAGTCGTGAAATGTAGGAGACGTGTTCAAGTTCAGGGAAAAACACACTCGTGGCGTGCAAATTCAAACTCCAATACAGCACCATGTGTAGTTGACGTGGGATGGTCCCACTCTTCTATGGTGGCTAACCACATTCTTCTGCTGAGTCAAAAAATAACCAAGTTCAACCCTAACCCTAAACCTTTTTCAAACTCACACATGCCCAACATAAATGTTCCAACACCAACACCACCATTGTCGTAGTAATCAATGTTGTTAAAAGCTTACAACATGTTCAAAAATACTACTGTAATGAAAATCTGACAAGTTTAATAACTACAAAATAGATAAATTCGAGCATGGTAGATAAAAAAAAAAAAGAGGTTAGTTCAATTTTCACATAAATAGTAATCATCAATTGAATTGGTTAATACTTTTTATTAATAACATTTTTCTGAAAACATATCAAATAAATAACCATAGTTTACCAGACAACTTGCAAGTACAGGTATCTAACTTGTAAGTACAGGTATAAAATTTATCTGGCTGCAGATGATACTTTAACCACTATCAAATTATAAAAATAGTGACTTTCCCTAAATAATAATATTTGTTTTACTTTTAATTTAAAAATATAATATATATTATTAAAATTAGTTGTATAGTGAATGTAATTTTTTGAAAATTCACGAGTCAAATTTTCTCTTTTTGCATCAAATAATTTTAATAAATTGTTTTGCATGTCATTATCTTTGACAGTCCTTTTTTTTTTCTTTTTTCTTCATGCCTTCTATTATGGGAAAACTATAACTATTTAAGTTAAACTTGTCATTTCATGGCAGACCAGCTTTTAGCCCAAGCAACCTACAATTAATCAATCAATCAACATTCACCATATCAAATTGATATATACAAGTTTACATTCATACGTAAATTATTAGAATTGTGTCAATTTTATTCCTTTTCCATCAAATAATTTCAAATCTTATCATTCGATTGTTTGTTTTGTAGATGGTTTAGAGTGTGAATTTTCTCCATTAGAAATCCTCTAATCATAAATTACCGAATTATGTTTTTATAAACTAACTGTAAAATTTCTTCTTTTCTTATCTCTTACAAATCAATAATTAAATTCCAATTCATTCGTAACCGAATTGTGAAATTAAAAAAAAAATACAATCTATTATGTTTTTAATACATTTTTTTATTTTAATATATTTATTAGAAACATTAAATTGATTTTGCCATTAACAATCGAAAATACATTTCAATTAAGTGGCTAAAAATATTATTTTGTATTGAAAGGAATATTTGTTCAAAATAAAAATTATTTTCTTAAAAAATTATAAATATTTGATTGTTGTATAACGAGACTAAATAAAAAAATTAATATTTAATTTGATTAATTTGAATAAAAACATATTTTAGTATTTATGTTGTTTATTATAGTCAAAATATAAATATTAGGGGATATCTGTTAATCATGACATTAATCAAATATTAAGACTATTAACAAGAAAAATTATTTGAAAATTATGTTAAAATCAGTATTTTATACTTTATTTTTTGTAATAAAGGTTGGAATAGATTATTACAATATTTTCAAATATTTTATTATTTACGTTTGAATATCTTATTTCTTTCTTCTACACTTTTATAATTGATTTGTTTCAATAATTTATTTTATACAAGTGATCATTTTTTTATTTTCATGTTCTGAACATTACCTTTATTTCTAGAAATGTTGGTAACTTTCTTAATCGGTCGATCGTTTTACACTTATGTTTCTTTCTAAATAATTTTGTTTCACTCCTTGGTCTTTACATAATTCAGACTCGGATGATACCTGTAAAAAACACTCTGATGTTCAAGTTAGATTTAGTATTCGGTACTCGAAGTCTGAGTACTGTATAATTTTTGGGATTTGTGTTATTTATATTATTTTGATGAATATTTCTTATTAGATGAGACTAGAGAGTTAGATATGTTTAAAAGTGTATTACCTTAATTAGTCTTACTGAATCTCCTGCTTAAAATATATTATATTTGTTTATGTTGATAAATGTTCAACAAAATCTCATTATTAAAAAACGACATTATATATGCGTCACAGAAAGTAGTTTTTATCTCTCATTTTCTTTTATTTTATATAGTAATGGTGGCAATTTGTGATCCACCCGAGAAAAAGAGTTGAGACCTACAAATTCGCATAAATTAAAAAAAAAAGTTTAATTATTTTATAAAAAAAATTATTACAAGTGTAGTAATTATATGAAAATTTTTAAAATTAATAACTTATAATGGACTACAGATAAATAAAAAATATACACAAAAACTTATTAAAGTAAAGGTATATTAAAATTAAATTGGTAGTTCTAAATTTATGGTATTGGTGTTTAGGCTTAATTACTCCAGGTATACAATAAGTGTGAGTATTACGTAAAAAGAGTGTTGTGGCTTCAATATGTTTAACTACCTGGTTGTAATAGAGATTTGATATTAAAGAGAATTAGATAATTTGTTTTTTTCTTATAAGATATATGATATAATAAAATAAAAAATAAAATAAAAATATTTAATATACAAATAATATTATATAATAATAATAAAAATAATACGATATATAACAGGTTAACCTGTACTTTAAATGTCTACTTTATTCTATACTTTCTTATTGTGAACATTATCATCTCTGTATAAAAACATCTAAAATATTAATTCAAAATTAATTAGAAAAATAGTTTATGTTATCATTAAAATTTCAGAAAACATTTTCCTACATAAATAATAAGGTAAGCTTTTTATTTTTGAAGACAATGAAAGTTCCATTTGTTTATAGTGGGAATGGGTTAAGTGACATCATATCTATCGATTCTTGAACACAATCTATTCACACTTGACATGTTACTGAAACAGTTTAACCGGTTAGACTGCTCTAACTGACAAGTTCAATTAATCAATATTCTAAGAAATTTTATGACTATTAATTGATATGAGTTTAAAACCATGGGTATGATGGTGGGTCATCATCCACTTATCTATGATGGATAATGCATTTTCATGTCATGCATGTCTGGTGTACCATGTCATACTCCATGATCCATGAGTAGCCGACACATATGTTGTGCGAATCATAGTCACCGCTGAGTCAGAAATGGGAAGTGGGGACCACGTTCATGACTGTTCCTTCCTCCCAGAGTCTTAACTCAACAACTTCATGAGTCATCCAATTTCAATTTCGTATTTTTGACAACCAATGTTGTTGTTGGCGAAATTTCCTTTTCAACAACTATTGTTTTTCTCTTCATTTCATTGCTAAAATTACAAGTAGTTAACTACCAAAACCACACTTTTTCTAACAAAATAATATGTTTTCCAACCGGAATAGAATCCATTTACAAAGGACAAAATTATAAGTATTTTATTATAATTTTCTAATTATAATTGAAAAAATGATAATTTATATTGATATTTAAGACAATTGTAGTGAAATTCTGAATCTAACTAGAAAATCTTCTTACTAAAACCATCTTAAAAAAGTATGTATAATTTTGTTCTGTTTACGATAATGATGCCTATCTATAGCACCAAAAACATTTGCTGCGCCTCACTGATTTACTGAACTCTGAATTTGAATAGTACAACTTGAAATCTCAAATGTAGTACAACTTTTGCTACACTAAAATTATGAAACACTGCATTTTGTAATCAGTCAGTGTCAGACTTTATTTTATTTATTTTTGTAAACTAAAAATTTTCCTAGTTTCATTACTGTAAAGAAGAAGAAGAAAAACAAAGAAAAAGTAAAAAATAGTAGAAAGAGAGATTATTTAACTATAAAAGTAAATAAAAAATAAATGTCCTAGTTATTGATATATTTTATTGATTATTATTATTAAATATTGATTATTATATTTAATTTTATTATAATAAAAAAAAACATATAGCACCTTTTGTAAAGAAAAGTATTAAAATTTTAATAGTATACAAATATGTTGTTTCTCTGTAAAAGATGCCTGTGATTTATATATAAAAGAGTGATAAAATTGATAATGTTAAAGACTAAAAAGTATCGATTGTCATTTGCTATGATAGACTATCTAATAAAATTGTGTTAGCTTGATGAATCTACCTTATTTTAAATGAGTTACAAATTTTAAATTTTGTTCGATTTTATAGTAGATTAATAAACAATTTTGATCCGCTTAAAAAAAAGTAAAAGAAAAGAAAAGAAATAATCTTAAATAAAAACTTTAAAATGAAATATGTATTTTTAAAATTTAAATTACATTAATAAATTAATTTTAATTTTAGATATAATAATTTGATGTA
The DNA here is from genome assembly GCF_051622355.1 of Phaseolus vulgaris. Taxonomy (NCBI): domain Eukaryota; kingdom Viridiplantae; phylum Streptophyta; class Magnoliopsida; order Fabales; family Fabaceae; genus Phaseolus; species Phaseolus vulgaris. The sequence continues at coordinate 53,844,421 of NC_143504.1, read as the reverse complement.
TAAATTATATACACTTTATTCAATTACTTTTATTATAATATTTTAATTTTTTAAAACATTGAAGGAACATGCCTAAGATTGTTTTGCTTGTGGATGATGTAGAAGAATTATAGTAGACGGGTCTTGGAACAAAGATAGATTCATGGAAATGTTTGTATTAGAATTGTAAAATGGAATTCTATTAACCATGTTGAGTTTGTAATATTCAAAATGGCAATTTTAAAAACCATGAACGCCCGTGGGTTTTGAAATCTACGCCCACATTTATATTAAACGATAAGTAAAATTATTCACAAAAGATAGTACAAATGAAAATAAACAATACCTAAAAGAAAACGATTTCTTGGGATTAGCCATTGAACACAACATGTTAAAAATATAGTAAGTTACTTAAAATTACTTTCATATTTGTTGCTTTTGAATTTGTTATTCATCTCCAAAGGTTTCTTTCAATTATAAAGTTATAATCCAGAAAGTATTTTCCCAAACAAGCATTCTCTACGTAGGGATAGACTCACAGAACTACAACGCAATAATAAAATGTAACATGCAATACTCTACTTGTTGTATGTGATCGACAATGGTGATGGTTCAACCCACGTAGATTATAATATGAACATTGTTAATGTAGTTGGAACATAATATGCATGCGATTTGAGCATATAACTTTACACGTTTACAATTTTGAGGTAATGTTGAAGTAAGTGGTGAGCGCAATTTAAAAAGGGTGTAGCACAACATGAAAGTGATGAAGCCAAAAATGGAAGCTGCGATGTTAACAAAACTATTTATCATTATTTGTTTGCAGAATTTTTCCATCTTAAATTTTTTTATTCACCTCTTAAATTATTAGGGCAGTGACCCGGAAAAAGCCTATGCTGTGATGGATGATGATTAGGAGGATAATCTTGGACTAACCTTCCAATTAGAAAATAATAATGAATCTTGAATTTAAAGATTAGTGAAGGTGTGGGTTGGTTTGGTGTGATGACCTTATCATAAAATCCAAATGCCAAAATACGATGACAAGTGTAGTAACTAGTTAGGGTTCTAGATCATCCTTGTTCTTTCTTGAATCCTCCTCGGTTGAACTCTTCCTAAAAATGTCATGGGTGCTGACGTGGAATGCAACTGCATCAATAGTTTACATGACCCAGCCAACACACCAAAGCCACATGACACAAAAGACCTAACCAACACACTTTCTAGTGTTACTTACTATTTTTTTATGTGGCAGGCGCGTAGATATTTTCCATTATTTTACACCTTTTTAAATTTAATGAAAAAAGCCCAATAATCCCTTCAAAAGATTCTCATTTCCAAAATTTGTGTTATCGGAAAAAATAAACTTTTTGTTTATATAATAAAAGTTATATTGGTTAACACGAAATCTATGAAAAGAAATATGGAGATGTTGTGGTCATTTTGAATTTTTTTATACCGGATATTTGTATAATTGATGTGGTTTAGAGATATAACATTAATTTTTATTTTGATTGATATAATATTTTAATATTATTAGGAAGAAATTCAAAATTTTGATTAAGTGTAATAAGTATATAATAGGATATTTTTTATTTATATAGATCAGGTAAACCACAAGTATTTCATTTGTTATGAGTCTTTTTTTACGTCTCATAAAACATGATTGTGCTTAGACAATACACAAACAGGTTTCTCATACTATACGAACATATATATGTTTATTTTGTGTTGTAACGAATGTCTATTACTTTCTTCTAACGAGAAAATTCATTCCAAGTTACATCAATGATCTATTGGATGAAAGTTAAAGCTTATTTTCTTTAACAACTTTGTGACACTAGCATTGTCAACTCTAAAAATACTGTTTGTTTTGTACGACTTTGCACTTAAGATAAATTAAAGTAAAGATACATTGTCTAAGAAGATATTACACATCCAACGATTGAGATGTTATGTAAAGAAGAAAATAACAATTAATGTTGCTTGGAATGTATTTAATGCATCCTTCACAAAGAAGTTCATCATACACAAGAAATAAATTAAGTGAGCTAAAGTTGATCGACGACCAAACAGTTTTAGTACGTGTTGACTCCATTCCAAAAGAATACTTGTGTGTATTTTGCAACATTAATATATTTAGTGAAACTCAATCTATTGATTAAAAATTGAACGTATTTTTCTTTATTAAATATTTTATGTATTTATGCTTCTCCTTATCTCTTTTACCTTACATGTTATTAATTATCTACAGAACTATAAAAAAATAGTATAAAAACTAGATTAAAAATTATTTTTAAACAAGTCAATATACTAAACTTAAAATTACATATGACGTGTGAAAAATCACACAAACACAATTCGACCCTCATTTATTGTATTTTTTTAATGTTTTCTTCATATTGTATTATTATATAATTAAAGTAGTCAGTAGGTTTGAAATTAGACTGGTTATTTGTGTAAGTGATGTTGTATTTAGATATTGCATTGGTTCAAAATAAAAATTGATATTATTATCACGCATTGGTTCAACAAGTATTGCAATCAAAGTATTAAAGTATATATCTTTTCCTACTTTCTTCATCTTTCATTGTTTTTTTTTTTCTGTGCTGCATTCAAAGTATGTATTTTACTACTTCCTTAAAGTATCTCTTGTATAACGCATTGGGGGTTCATGGGAACTAGAGAATTTTCTCTCTCAAGGTTTCTTATCTTGTGAGCTAGGTCACAAGTGGTGATTTTTCATACCTGTTTATCTTGTTATACATTTGAATGGTGCAATGTTCTTTCCAATTTTTAACATAGTTGATTCTTATATATATGCCTTAGGTCACAAGTGATAATAATATACTTTAATTTTTTTGGAAAATTAAATTATTTGTAGTTTCAAATTCTGAGTAATAAAAAAAATAATGTTATATATATTGCTACTATTTTCTTCAAAGGAAGAGTTATTTACTACACTCCATAATGGGAATCATTATATATGTGTTTGTTTATGTTTAAGATTTATTGTTTGAACTTTAATATTTTTTTATTTTAAAAAAAATTACACGAAAATAATACATATTTAGTGTCATTGTTTAAATGTGCAAAATTATTTGGTATTATAAGAAAAATTGTTTAAAACCAAATAAATTCTTAAAAAAAAAACCACTTGCAATATTGAATACGATATTACACACAAGTGAATACGATATTGCCCGTGATGCTTTCTACATCAATTATATCTAAAATTCATGTAAAAAATGATATCTATTAATTTTTTATTTAATTGATGTAAAAGATTGATTTTTCACATCAATTACATATTCAACTTATGTTAAATCTTAGTTATTAAAGTGGTATTTATATTAAGATAAAATGTTTTTTTAACTATGGTCAATCCTTTTTTTCTTATCTATTCATAAAAGGATTCTTCGTTTTCTGTAGTTCATAACTCGAGAATTTTTCTATTAAAATTGAAAATTTTAAAACCATACAATTACTCAAATTTCACTACTAGAACAACATAAACATTAAACATAACAAAATTAATCGAATAAAAATAGTAACAATTGTATTAAAGTAGATCCAATTACATTAAATTTCATTTAAAAAACACTCAATCTCTCACAGCCTTTCAAGTGTCTCAAAGTGTATAAATTGTGAACAAATTGGATTCCAAAGTATGACTTTTATATGCATTGAACCTTTTTTGGTTATGAGATTTAGATAGAAAAACTTAAGCTATCCAAAAAGAAACCATTTGTGTGCTAAAAAAACTTGCTTATTTTTTTCTCATGTCGTCTTAGGGCTGACATAATGTTGATTCTTGCTGTCTAGAAATAGTCTTAAGCCATCCAATTTTGACAACCAATTGCAAATAATAAGTTTCATTTCTTCTATTTTGATGTTTATGAAAACTTCTAACCCCCTCACAAATTTAATCTTTTACCAATACCTTCAAACTAACAAAAAATAACCAAATTAAATATAAGAAAAAAAGGTTAATTTAATTATAAAGAATCATTATTTAAAACTAAATTACTTAAAGAGAAATTGAAGTTTTAAAAATACGTGAAATAATTATATCTAAAGTATTTAAAGATGATGCATAACTTACAGTTATTAATAATTGAAAATTTTCCCCAAAAAACACTGTCTGAGGATTTTTTTTTTCCAAATAGACCTCCTGAAACATTATTTTCCTCACTAGCACGATTTTCTGTTCACATTGGAAATTCGGTCCTCCATCTTCGTTTTCTTTTAGCAATAACATTTACCCATCAGAATTCGGCTCATGAGTCTGAATTTTGGGAGGGGTTTTGTTTTTTTCTTCAAAGGGAACTTTGTTTCTTGATCTCGAACGACCCATTCTTCATCTCCACCATTTTCATCATGTTCCTCCTCGTCTTTTTCTTTTTCTTTGACGTTTGTTTTTGTTTTTGTGAAGAAATATTCAAACGGTTAGCCAAAGCTGCCATTTTGACTGGATGCGATCTTCATCTCATCAACAAAAGAGTATTTTTTGGAAGAATACATATGTTAGTTCTTGCTTTCTCTTCTTCCATTTTCCAACAATCGGTCTCCTAGGACCCTAATTTCGGAGAGCTCGCTGTAGTCGGAAAATGTGACCAGATTTAAACCTACAATTGTTAGGCATGGTTGATTCAGACACAGTGAAAATAATTTAGCTAAGAAAAATGTGTTTGAAGCGTGTTTGTGTGAGAAAAGTGTTTTAGTGGTGGTTGATGAATTGAAGTGTTAGGGTGGGACCTAGAAGAGGGAATAAAAAGGTTGTACTGTTGTATTGTATGGTCCGTGTAGAATTGGAAGGCAGTGATGAATGTGGTTCCTGGAACTTTCACAGTTACGTCTTTTTCTCAAATTACAAAGCGCTTTGCACATAGAGACTAAGTAATGATGGGAAGGTGGAAATATCCCCTTCGTCTTTTAGATCTGTCAAATTTTGTCATAATGCTTACAAACTTCTCATCCCCTTCTTTTCAATCTTCCTCCTCATTAATTAATTAATCTCATACTTTCCCTATGTTAACTTCAATTATGTCACGTAAGTGCATCCACTATCCATGTGTATTTCACCTTAATCTCTACATCAATCAACCACTAAAACTTGTAATGCACCAATTTAGTTCATAAATATCAAACTCTTTTGTTGCTAATGTGGTTGTAACTATCGCTTTTAAACCAATTTTAATTAATCAGCTATCATCGTTTGTTATTTTGCCTCCTTTCATGCTGCTATCCACTTGTTATTGCTCACGTATACGTAATTCTTTGAGGAGAAATGCAAAAAAAAAAACTGATCTCAAGAATAAACTTATATACGAGAATAAAATGTTAAATCTAATTCAAAGCTAGGAAGTTAATATATTTACGACTTTTTATTTATATATTATTTTTTCACTTAATATGAAAATTTAAAATTAATTTTGAATTTCTAACAATGAAGACTAATAGTTACTTATTACTTTTATAAAAACCACTCCATCCTTTCTTTTAAATTGTTTGCACATATTAAGTTTACTACAATAATCCTACTCTCGGTAAATGTGTTATTTTTATGATGATAGAATATTCAATTTATAGATAAATTATAAATAAAAATAACAATATTATATTGAAAAGTGAGAATAATTATTGGACATCACATATCAATAGGATATTTTTTACTTAATAAATGGAGGTAAATTTTACTTTATAAATTAATTTTATGAATTGAATTAAATTTAAAATTATTTTTTAATAATTTTCTTTTTTAAAAGGATTAGAAATACATTCATTTTGGGATGGAAGAAAGTATATAATTTCATGCTAGCAGTTGTTTCGAAAGGTTAGATAAAATTAATTGGGTTTGAGTAATATTAGACTTAATTTTTTAAAACAAAATATTTGGAATAGAAAGCATGTCTTTCTGCATAATCGTAAGTCCAAATAAATAACATGATTATAAAGAATATTGGGTAAAGAATTGTAAGAAAAATATTTTTATTGAAATTAAAATAAAATTATGTTATTTAATATTTTAATGTGATCTCATTTCTTTGATTTTAATACAAATAGTTTCTTCATATTAAAGTATAAACAAAACATTACAAGAAAAACGTAACTTAGTGTCAACTAATAACGGACAGACAAAAAAAGAAACAGACACTTACAATATTTCAGCTTCAGTTTTTTATGAACATTATTCACAACACAAATTAATTAAGAGTCTCAACAAAACTCATCAACATACCTAACCTCCAATTAACTTAATGCAAATAACTATAAAAAAAATCACTTAGAACTTAACATGTGCTTAAATATGTGTACAAAATCCAAATATTTGAAAGTATCTACCAAAGAAATAATTAAAGAATTCAAAAATTAAATAAAACCACAACAAGCACAATAAAGGAGCTACGAGAAAAATATAACACTGCTAAGCACCTACAGGAATGCTTGCAGAGAGAAGGTTGGTCGGAGACACTTCAATCCTATGGAACTGAATTAGAGTTAAAGAAAATAATTTATCCCAAGTCAACCAAGCCCAAGACATGCTTTCTAAATAATTAAAAAAAAATACATTAGTTGCGTCGCACAAGCTGACACAGTGCATTTTATTTTAATTTATTTCTTTATTTTTGCTAGCATTTAGAGTGGGTTTGACCTACGGTAGTTGTTTTTCATCCATTTAGCGTGCACTACAAGAAAATCATGAAATAGAAACCAATTTTTAGAGACCAAAATAATTAGTTGCAATAGTAACTAAATTAGAGACCATTTTGGAAACTAAAACAAAAATTGGTTTATAAATTAGTTTCTATTATTTTCTATTAATGTTAAATAGTTTTTAAATTGGTCTCTAATTAGCAACCAAGGTTTTAGAGACTAAATTTAGAAACTAAATAATTGGTAGATAAAACCTTGGTTGCTAATTAGATACTAATTTAGAAACTATTTAACCATAATAGAAAATAATATAAACTAATTTAGAAACCAATTTTTGTTTTAGTTTCTAAAATGTCTCTAATTTAGTTACTATTGTAACTAATTATTTTGGTTTCTAAAAATTGGTTTCTATTTGATGATTTTCTTGTAGAAGTGGGTTTGACCGAAGCTATTTGTATTCCTCTTTTGACCGATACAATACTTTTTTTTTTATTTTGTTAGCGTCCATTTAGTGTGGGTTTGACTCACACTAGTTGTTTTTTGTCCGTCTGACACGAATTTGGACAATGCTATTTATGTCACTCTTTTGATCAACACTTATCTTTAGTAACCAATCCTAAATTTTCTTATAGTGAAAATAACTAAATTTTATGTTAATTAAAAAATTAGTTAATATATTAACCAGAAAACTAATGACAAATTCTACAACTTCGAACCAAGACTCTTGGGAAATGTTGGCTTGCAAAATACTTAAATGGTGAGATTAAATAATGATCCAGGATTGATATTTAAAATGTTAAATATTAAAATGTTAAAATGTTAAGGTGTGAATCACAATCATTTCAATATGGTGGTTATTTCAAATAGAGATAATTGTTTTTTATCCTTTAGTTCAAACAAAAACCAATGGTTTCGTAATGTTGATCAATCAAATGGTAAGAGTCTTTGGCATCTAGAAGAAAACAATATAGGTAATCATGGAGTAAATAATGAAATTCATTGGCAGAAATATCCATATATTATAATTAGGGGTAAATAATGAAATTCATTGACAAGAAAATCCATATATTATAACTAGGGGTGAAAAATTTAATTCTATATTACAACAAACGAGAAATAATACTCGAATAAGTTTAAATAATAAGGTAAAAATATCTAAATTTTGAGCAAATTAATCAACATATAGAGTAAATAATATTTTTATCAAGTTTTAAACCAACAAGGAATTGAATTATAACATTTGAATTAGCCATATTTTTGTTTCTCCACTACCAGGTATATTATTTAGGGCTGAATTGTCTCAAAAGTATCCAAATATGCTAATTTGTGGGATGAAGTGGTGAATCTATTTAAAAATATGTGACTATGTATTGAACAAGGTGATATTATGACTCATAAGTATTTGAAGATGAAATATTTTCCAAACTCTTTTTGGTTTACAAATTTGTAAATAAGTTTTTATGAACAATTACTCATTGCAAAAGCAAGAGTGAATCTTATCAATTTAATGCATAAAACAAGATATCATATGATTATTTAAATCGATTTATACAAATGAAAACAAAGAGTTTTACTCAAATCCATTAGTATGAGTAAGTTATAATGACACCTGTTAGGTTATAAGGAAAAAGTTGGTAAAACCAATTTTGATGAATATGATTCGGTTAGCAGATAATTAAAGTAAAAATCTTAATAAAAGACGTTTGAAAAAGAAAGATTTAAAAGATTCGAGAAAGATTCAAAAAAGAAAAAGTCGTTTACGTGGATACTAAACTTGATGTTGAGTATGAAAATCGAGAAGGAAATATACTATATGATGAATCGGGGGTTAGTAGGGTTGAATTGAAAATGGACCTCCCTATCTATGTGAATCATTATAAAAAACAAAAGATGAATTAATAAATTGAACATATAACTTTTATGTTATTAAAAAGTATAAGAATTATGATATTCTCCTTTAGACATATACAAATTCAATTGAGTAATGACCATAAACTTCCTTTAATAAAACTATATTAAACTTTACAATATCTTTGATTTTTAATCTTTTCTCTTCTTTTGGTTTACTAACACTTTTCCATTTCAACAAAGTTATCTTTCTACCATCACATCCACGTCCCTAAGATTATTTTCTGAATATTATTGTCGTTAATAAAACCTAATAATGGCGATCCTGAAATGATTTAATAATTTTGATTGGAAATAAAATAAATAAAAACATGTTTAGGACTCAAATAAAATTCATTAGAAAACTAAAATAATACATTTTATTGAAAAAAATATGCTTTTTATTTTCCATCTGTACTGTGTTTCTTGTTTTAACATAAAATACTGCCAGTATTAAATTGGTATTTTTAATGTTATCTGTACTTAATCTCAAAAGAAATATTTATAAAATAAAAAATATACAATAATAAAAAATAATATCCATCATTATCAGGATTTTACAAATTATGATTCTCACATTCTATATATTCTTTATAAATTTATAAGAATATCTATGTGAACAGTTTCTTTAATCTTATTTTTTCGATCTATCTCTTGCGATTTTGGTTTTTGTCACACTCTTTTTTAATAATCAACCAGTTAGACAATCTCATTTGTAACAAAACTGTTTCTATTCTTTTTCAATATCTATCAGATTAATTTTTCATTAGATAATATAAAATATATAATCACGTAAGGTCTTTAATTTTATTAAAACATATTCATGTTGAAAGTCTAATCTATTTTATGAGTCACATTATAAAATTAATTTACATAATTTTCTAACAATATTAACTTCAGCACTTACCATTAGAAAATAATTATTTAAAAACATTAATATTTTAATAATTAATTGTTTTCGAGAAACAAAATATGAAATATAAATAAGGTTAAATTGAAAGTTTATTCCTATTTACTTTTCATCCAAAATTTTGATCCCATTTTAGTTAATTATATATATTTTTGAAATATTTAAATGAATATGTTAGATCTAGGTTTCAATTAAAAAATAAAAATAAAAATATATAAAATTGGTTATTATGTTAAAGTTATATATTTTTTAATTAGACACTAAAATTGAAAAAAACTAAAAACAAAAAAGTTGTATATAGAATATTAATGGAAGAAACAGAAATACTATTCATACAATAAGTAAATATAAGATTCCCTGTGATCCCTATAATCTATAATAGGCCTTTCGTATCATTCATTTTCTAATCACTAGTTCAATTTAAAAAGCAGTGAAAAGCACCATTGATCATGCGTATAATGACGTAAGTAATGTCCATTTTCTTATCATTGAAATGATTGGTTGGTACCATATATAAATAAAGGATTGGTTGGTGCATATTTTTTTGTCTAAAACTAAAAAGATGATGTTATTTAGTGTTTCTAAAACTTAAAAGATAAAAAATCTTTATTGAAGATATAAATTTAATGTTATTGATACATATCTATCGTAATTTTTAATAATTTATTTTCATTATCTTTCAACTATTATCTGTAATTAATAGATAAGAAAAAGAAGAAGACAACAAAGGATTGGCTTTCTCTTTTGTCTTCCCATAAAAAGCAGAATTTAAAAGTCTCCTCATCATGTGTCATTATTCGTAGTCTATAGTTATTGAATGTATATGAATGTTTAGACTTTTGCTAAATGGAATCTTTTCAAAATTTCCAACATCTCCATGTTGTCAATACACTCAAGAAACCTAATTTGGATTTTTCAATAATTATTCTTGCGCTCTTATTTTGAGATAATCCTTATCAAATAATCTTCCTGAATATTAGTTAAATGGTAGTGTAATATATATATATATATATATATATATATATAATATTATTGTCGATAAAAAAAAAATATATATATATATAATATAATATAATATCCACAATATCAATATAAAAGAAAAGAAAAAGCCGTGCAACTGTGAAACTTATGGCCGTTTGCTATTGCTTTGTGTCGACATTTAATAATTTTGACGTAAGATGAATTGATAATAATTCTATGGATAAATTTTTCAGGAATATTTATAAAAAAATAAGAAAAATTTAAACACTAAATTAACTAGTATGTTAAAAACCATTTTTAAAAAAAATATAAATAAAAGATTGTCTACCAATCAATTATAAGGAGACAGTGTGTAGAAAAAACACATGTTCATCTAGTAAAAATAAAGACAAGACACACTTGTAATGTCTTCCATGCATTTCAAGAAACATCTCTCAACAGGTATTGAAGGATCACAATGACTTTGCATGTTCATACGAGAAAGACATCACTTAAGTAATTGAGGACAATACAATGATTAAAGCCAAACACAAAATACACACCATATACAAACACTTTAATTTCTAATAATTTCCCCCTCTCATTTTTACAACTTAAATGTTTTCTTTGGAATGACAAAGTGGAAGAAAAGAAAATAAATTATCTCTTTTGTTTGCTTATTTAAGAGCAGTGATAGAAAAATACTAAAATTTGTGTTATTTAGAGATGATAAATAAATCCGTCTATTACTCTAACTCGTTCTATTTTAAGAGAGAATCTTGCATTGGTTAGGTATGAGTAATAATTATTTTTTAATTAGTTACGGATTGTTGGAAACCTCCTTAATTAATGGAAAATTATTTCTAATGAATTTTAGTAATCCATACATTTAATGATATACATTCCAAAATCTTGAAATTATATCTCTCTTAAAAATTATGAAGTTCAACCTATAAAGTTGAAGATTATCTTTTAAAGGTATCTTGAAAACGTGATAAAAATTAATTATCTATTATCTCTCTATGAAGAAGTCTTTATCTTCTTCTATGTATAAAGAGAACTTGTGAGGAAAAGAAATGCAAGTAAGTGAAAGAGAAACATGGAGAGTAAATGAGAGAATTTATATCCAAAATAGTGAGACTAGAAATCACTAGAGAGACTAGAGAGATATTATATTACATCCTTATTGGGTGAGATTAAGTATTATACCCATAGAATGAGAGAAACAAATATTATAATTCTACTCTCATAGAGACATTTTTTAGACTAGGTCCAGTGAATTTGTATTTCTCAAGTTAATGAAGTTTTCTCACATTAAAATTTTCGATAACATTATTTTATTTTCTTTTGTATGTTTATTACTTTTGCAAGTACTCATTTTGTATAAAAAAAATGAGAAATTTAATTATGATTTTTTCAATATGTTGACAATGAATATGTACATATCCACCCTTCTTATGTTTTATACCTATTCTTATTTTAAATTACTAAAATTTCTATAATTTATTAAGTAATTATCTTTGTTTTCTCTTCTTCCTAGCTTCATTTCATTTGTAAAAATCTTATTTATTTCTTTAATATATAACTTTTCATTATTTCAACTATTTTTTGACTTGTTTAATATTCATAAGTTCACTTAAATTCGTTTTTCATTTATAATGGGGAACATGGACCAACCCATTTATATACAGTGTACATAAAGAGAGTAATTATTGGAATGTGCAACACATTACCCCCATCAAAAAGATTACTCACAAAATTTTCAAAAAAATTTGCAACTCTCTTTCCAAAAAATTGATTTGCATGTACACAGAGTCAGAACATTTGTGCATACCCATCTATACGTAGATGATTTCCAAGGACAACCGGTAGAAATAAATACCTTCGGTCCTGAGCGACCTTTCCAAAGCTTTAAATGTCAGGCCAAAAACTTGTTACACCAAAAGCAAAGCTTCCACTGCAGATATTTTCATAACTTGATTACATATTTATGTATCATTATTTTCAATTTTTGTGTCATTATTAATTTGATCTTACTTTTTAAAAAAATGGGGTAATACAGTCTTTTGTGTTAAATTGATGGTAACAGTATTATATGACTTAAAACACTTGTTGAAGACCTCTTTTCATATGTTATATCCTCCTTCCTTTGGAGTGATGCAAAGGAGCTATGTGTGATTCTACAAGCATAAACATCTACATTAACCCTTATGTATATGTTGTTATTTGGTATACTTCTAGGGACATTACACAAATAGTCAACGTTTTAACCTTGAACATACTTGCTTTCTCTCTCAATCATAAATTAATTAATAATTAATCCACAATTAAATTATTGAGTGAAGAGTCATATAGGCATGCATTCTTGCATACTGCATGCTAATATATCTTTCCACACTTCATCAACAGCATGCGCCATATTAAAAACTCACACAAGATAATAATATAAACCCTTTCTATTTGGATATGTTAGAGATGGAACTCTTAAATAAATAAATAAATATGTGGCTCTTATGAACTGTGACTTGTGTAATTTTTTTTATCAGCCATACTCATTTTCTATGAAAAATAAATTAATAGTTTCACCACCACCCAACCCAAAAATAATAATATGACCATAGACAAAGTCTTAATTAATTCGGCACCTTATGTTGCCTTTTTTTTTGTCTTTTTTATTTATTTTCTGTCTCACTTTATTTACCCATTTTGCATGTCTTTCTGTATACTTGAAAAATAATCCACCGAATTCAATATTAACAATAATTTTTTTCTTGCACACACACGCACACTCTTGGGAGAAGGATCCAAAATTTGAAAGGAATAGTGCACATACATACTAGCTAAAAGTTAAAAAAATGTAATGTTTATCAATTAAAGAAAGAGCGACATTTATATTAATTTAATTAGTTTTTGACAACTCTCTCTAACTAGTTTGAAATTCTTACTCTACTTTTGCGTAATCCATTAAAGCAGATTAACTTTTATTATAATTTCAGAAAAAACTAAACACATCAAAAGAAGAGAGATATCAACTTTTTGAACACACTTTTAATTTATTCTTTAAGATGTCAATATTTACTTTAAAAAGTGATATTTTAAAAACAACTAAACTACTTTTTTTTTAAAAGAAAAAAAGCAAACCACTAAAAGAATGCAAAGCATGGGTTGCCAGGTTTACTCAAAATACTGACAAAAATGAAAAAAAAACTAAATAAATTTGACAGCAAATGGTTTAAAAATGATGCATAGATATGAAATTAAAATAGGAATACCTTATAATGAATAATCTATACTTGACGGCGGCTGATAGAAGGATGAAAACATGAGAGTGACGAGATGAATGATATACGTATTTTAGTAGTTGGAGGGACTTGTCAAATGTTAATGAATTGAAAGATTATAAATTAAAAGTTAAAAAGTCATTATAGAAGCACCCACTTGTTAAATGCGTGTGGCTGCGGTCAATTTATCAATCTAATTAATGCTCTAACAGTCCCTTCTTCGTGAAGGCGTTGTATCGTTGAAACAAAACACGAACTAAAAGAAAAAAAAGTTGGCAATGACCCTAGCAATGGACCTCTCACAAACACTTTTTAATAAGAGGGAGGAAGATGATGGAAGAGTTAGTGTTCTGCTAGCTAGCTCCATTAATCACAAGGGCCACAAATTATCTATCAACTTTTTTCTTTTGCATTTTTGGTCAGATTAATTCTAATTGTATACCAAAGCTGTTCTTAAGCGTACAACAAAACAAAATCGGATCTTAATTATCTCTTTTATTGTTCTTAATATAAATAGGTTGAAAAACGTTGTGGTTGAAGGCAAGTGCATGACACAATATTGACGAAAAGAAAAAAAAATGATTAAATAAAAAGGACAGCTTTATTAAAAGAAACTAAATTTTTAGAAAGAAAGATAAGGGTAGGCTTTATCTTGGACATATCTAGTGTGGGACTAGATAATTCAAAATCACCATCATAATTTCTGGAAAAAAAAAATTGGTTTATATGTTTGGACTATAGAGGCATTATTATTTGGTACTTCCATTGAAATAAGATTAGGAAATGGCCTCCCTGCCGTCCCACCAAAGTCTCTTGAATGGGCATTGGTTGCTTGGAGTCGTTGAAATGTGTGATGCAATTTATGTAAGGTCATAATATCTCTGTACTTGAGGTAATTTCTTCTGCTTCGTCCACTTTACTTTGAACTGCAGCAATCTCGATCGTTTCAATCTAAATTTTCAACTATTAAAAGTGGAGTATTTTTCTGTTGGCGAGACGTTGTCAAGCGCTCCCCACCAAATCCAAAACCATGTGATTTTCAACGCGTAATTATATTTGAATAAGAAAAGGGAAACAGTAACTGAAGTATTAGGTTAAGAGTCCAGAATGTAAATTGTCTTCCTCATATGTACCCAAAAGGAAAAACAGAAAGCAAAAAAAAATCTCAAATGAGACAAACAAGTAACTAATCACTTTTAGCACGTACTCCTCGGCAATTCAGAACCAATCCCGAAATGTTTCGATATGAACAAATCTCATTGAAATATAGTAACCATTTATTCTTATATTAAAAATATACAAAACAAAGAACAGCTCATGTGATGTGAGTACTTTTAATTTCATATAAAATCTGGACAGGATTCTCCTGCCAGCCGGCCACCCTCTCTAAAACACCAACCTCTACTTATGCATATCATAGTTTCAAAACAAAACTCTACCATATCATAAAAATTCTCTATATTAATTAATTTTCAGTAACACGGAATCAACCCCTCATTTTTACACGCACATCATTTTTTTATTATTTACAGATTACATCATGCGTATTCCGTATCCGTTTCCCGTATCCGAGTGTAAGCTACACTGAAAATTAATCTTAATCACACGATTGAACAAGCATTGGGGTTCTCATCGCTGAACATCTGCGGAGGAGGAGCGTTAGGGTGCATGTAATACGGTAGAGGTGGCTGCATAGGATAACCATGGTTCACGTACCCTTGCTCTACGAAATGATTGTTACTACCATAGGATGGTTGAACCTCCATAGGGTAACTTGTTTGACCGGGAAATTGTCCTCCTTGGTACCAAAACGAAGGAGGCACGATCGGGTACATGAATTCCATTTTGTTAACCTCTGCCTTCGCCGCAGCGACTTCTTTTTCTTTCTTCTCTCCTTCGCCCTCTTTCTCTTTCTTCTCTCCGCCGCCGTCTTTCTCTTTCTTCTCCTCTTCTTTCTTCGGAGGCACCACTTCCACGGCTCGCTTCAGCTTCTCGTTCAGGTACGGCACCATCTCCTTCACGTCCATAGTTCCCTTCACCGTCACCAAGTCCTTGCTTCCGTCTAAACTCACCGACCCAACACCTGTAAAACCACCACCATCACCGTTAATATCCTTAGCCACTTAACCGCCACTTCAATTATTAATCAATTGCTTAATTTATAATAATCACATGTTCAATTAAAAATGATTATGTCAACTTTCTCTCACCTTTGAACCTGGAAATGATTCTTCGGATTTTCGCAATGCAACCGTCACAGTGCAGTTTGATCTTCAAAACCACCGTGATCTGTAGCGAACCAGAAATTATTCAATAGAAAGTCAGTCAGTGAAGTTGAGCTTAGGGAATTTAAATTTTAAAAATTAAGATTAATTAATTGCTAATGACTAACTAATTACCTCTTTAGGCTTTTCTTCTGGTTTTTTCTCCTCGGGTTTTTTCTCCTCAGGTTTTTTCTCTTCAGCCTTCTTTTCCGGCGGTTTTTCAGCGGCGGCCTCTTTCTTCGGCGGAGGTGTGACGAACTCAACCTTCTTCTTGGTTCTCTCAGCGAGCTTTTCTCTCAGCTTCTCGGCGTCCATTTTACCGGTAACGGTCACTTTGTTAGTCGACAGATCTGCCTTAACAGTTTCCACACCTGCATGTTTCATCGGCATTTTCTCAATTTCTAACATCGAATTTATGCATAAACTACAATTACTGCAAATTGAGAAAGATTGAATACGAATGATGAATATATCTCGAGCGAAAATTGATTAGTAAGATTTACAGTACCTTGAAAGTGGCGAGCGGTGCGTTTGATCTTCTTGACGCATCCCTCGCAATGCAAGTCGAGTTTGTAAACGACAGGGGCGGGCCCATCGTCTTTCTTGGGTGCTCCATCCTCGGGCTTCTTCTCTGTTTCATTCTTTGGCTGCTCCTTTTGCTGTCATAAACCAGACAAGATTAATCAGAAACACATGATTGAAATTTCAGGAATCTAGTGAAGAAGAGAATGAATAATCGAATATAGACGGAACTGAAACTAACCTCTCCCATTTTTGTTGCCTAATAAGGTATGAGAAAACAAAAATGATAGTGTTGTGAAGAGGTAGCAAAGATAAGATTTTGATGGTTTATTTGAAGAATGAGATGAGAGGCAAGGAAAAGGGTTATATATAAGATGGAAGGAAGAGTTTAAGTCAGCAACGGTGGGTGAGGTAATGCCTGATGGGTTTGTTTGTTGGGTCAGACTAACATCATGCCTTATGTATGCATAACATCCATCATGATGTGGTATGGTTGATGATATTTGGGGGCATGGAAGAGTTTCAAAAAATACACACATATTTTTGTTTACCTTTACCAATAGTGGCACGTGCGTGTGTGTGTACAAGTTATATTTGGTAATAAATAAATATAAATATGATGTACAAAAAGTTTATAATGTTGCCGCCTAATGGAGTGGTTGTAATTGAGGAAAAGAATTTATTGTGACTTGACTCATCAAATTTTGACTGGACTCTCACTAACCAAACCAGGTGACGCATTAAGTAAGTTGCGTAAACTCTAGCACATTATAATTTTATACTATAATTTTAATTCTAGACGTATTTTTTGTATTTTTTGGGTACAATAATTCTAGACGTATTAATTTGTTTTTTTATACAGCAGCGGAATTAATCTTCAATTGCAACCATTAATAAATATGATAACGTATTTCTAAGATAGCATGTAAAGAAATTGATCTAGAGTCACTGAATAAAAAATATTGATGAAAGATAATTTTATAATGAAAAAAATAAATACTTTTATAAATAGAGAAATTGTCAGGAGCACTTTTGGTTTATACCTAACCATGTTTTGATTCTACGTATAAATATTGAAATGAGATTTAACCCATAAAAGTAATATGGTATAATATTCTTATATTTTCAATATATATTATAGTGGTTTGAGATTATATAAATATAAATTTATAAAAATTTGAGTTTGTTGACCTGTATCGATACAATTCCGAAGGTGAAATTGATCCTATTGAAGAATTTAAATTTAGGAAATGAAATTTATTGGGAAAGAATTTTGACCTCGCACTAACATTTGGGTAAAAAGATACATGGTAAGTCGTATATTTGATCATTATCAAATTTAGTTATTTACCTAATAACTAATAAAGTGAAGGTCTCATAAAAAGAAGAAAATTCATATACCATTTCAATTTAATTGGTCTTTAAATTACACAGTTTTTTCCCGATTTATACATTTCTAAGGGAAATTCAATTTCTATAATAAGATGATAAATTCCCACTAGCAAATAAAATCTCTCTTAACTTTGAACATTCATTAATTCTTTACCTTCCACTTTCCCTTATAATTATCCAATAAGTCTCACCAACCAACCCAATGGTTTTGGAAGCTTTAAAAAAATGTAAAACTGACTTAAAAACTCTGAAAAAGACATATGAATTTATTATATCAAAATTAAATATAAAATTAAAAATATAGAAAAAAAATTGTATCATAATTAGTTTTTTAAACAAAAAATCTAAGTAATTCATCTAATAAATTCCCGCCAAATCTTTGACATAAAACTTTGGGATTATTTTGCTCTTCAAATACATAGTCTTTAGATAAAGTAGTCTTGAAAGTAAAAATGAGAGAATTCTTGGGTTGCCCTATAATTTAGTTGAACCTTCTTTAATTTTTGACTTTTGCTTCTTTTAGTTCTTTCTCTTTTCAACCGATCTTCCATCTACAAATCATATTTACTTATTGGATCTTAATATATGCTTAACATGTGTATTTAGAGATAAGTGGGTAATTCAATTATATTAAGATAGAATTTAACACTTGAGATTTTTGGTAACGTACTATAATATATATTTCATATTTAAATATATTTTTAAATATTATTTTATATTTTTTTAAACTCATGTTTATATTTATACTTGTGAGGATAATAATTTTAGTATCGATTATCTTATCTTATGAATATCTAAATATCCTTAGATCATTATTTATTATAAAAAAAATTAGTATCTACTGTAGAAATATTAACAATCAATTTGCATTCGTTAGTAAATTGGCATTAATGGATAGGCAATGATAATAAAAATAGTATTATTGATGGATATATTTGTAATGAGAATTCAAATTTCATATTCAATCATTTTATTTGTATTTATCCATTGTTAATGTTCGTCATCAAACCCTTATACTACGATTTTATTAATAATATATGTTGATAAATTGAGGGTTTAAGTAGGAAGAAAGCAATATTTATATTCAATCTTTTTGTTTATATTTATCTATTGGTAATCCATTATATTATGATTCTATTTGTAATGTAAGAGTCTATTTGTAATGAATATAATCAAGAAAAAAGATAAATAATATCACTTTTATTATAATTGTGCCTTATCTGATAGAAATGATGCATAATCAAATATTGGGGAGGAGGATCCCTCACTTAGTGTTGATATTCCTATTATTTCACCTTATGTTCTTGGGTAAGAAACAAATATAAAAAAAAACATTAACATATTGTGTGTAAAAATTAAAAGTTTTTTTTAGAAAATAGAAAGTCTAAATATAGATATCTCTAGCATTTCAAACTCATGCATAACGCTTATATCTTGTTCATTTATCCATTATGGATTTGCCTCAGAGGCTATATATGTGTTGCAATAACAATTAAGACTATGAAAAGTGAGCAGTCAAACGTGGGTGATCTGTGAAAAGATATACTTGCTTCGAAGTATGGAGGTTGGAGAAAGCTAATAATTGCTGGTAGGAATTCTGAGGAATCTAATTGGTGGAAGAATCTAAAGAAAGTTTGGTCATCGAACGAATGAGAAAATAACTTTAAGGACAAAGTTACGTGGATGCTAGGCGATGAAAAGATGATTAGATTTTGGGCAGATAAGTAGCTAAGTAGTGAGGCTTTAGATGTAAATTTTTTGAAGCTATTCTATATCTCCAATGATAAGTAGCTAATCTGTCACAGGTAGGCTCTTAGAACAATCATCAGTGGTTCAGGAAAGTGGAATGAAGATGAACCTTGTTTAAGTGAGAAGTGGGAGAAGCAAACCAACTCATAAATTTGTTAAATGATAAATCTCTTACAAAAGATACCGGGGATCGCTGGGTATGGAAGGTAGATGAAAATCTTGGTTATATGGTTAGTTCGGCATACTGATGTTTAAGGACGAAGGAAGAAGGGGATTTTAGGTCAACATACAAGTTCTTTTGAAGCATCAAGGTTTTACCTTTGTCTATGACCACTGCATGGAGAGTTATGGTTGAGAGACTCCCAACAAGAGTTAACTTGGAGAAAAGAGGGATAGTATTAAATAACATCTTGTGCATTATATGTGAGAAAGAAGAGGAAACAGAGAGTCATGTTTTCTTTAAAGGCAAAGTAGTTTGGAGGGTATGGTGTTTGTGTTTTAAGTGGGTGAGTGAGAAAATAATGTACCATTGGGATGCTTAAACCCATTTTTTGGAGTTTAAACCAGCCTAGGCAACCCAAACTACGAATAGATCATGAGTGTATATGGATTGTTGTGGTTGGGGAAATCTGGAAGCAAAGGAACCTAATCATATTCAAGAATGGTAAAGTGGATAGTTCTGAGATTTTTTTCTCTGGCTCAACTCAAGTTGTGGTCATGACTATCTAGTAAAGAAAGTTTAGCCGAATTTTCCTATGCCCAATGGTGCATGGAGCCTAAGGAATGCCTAAAATCCATCAGAAAGAAAAGATAAGGTTGGGAAAATGATGGATTGAATAGGACCTCTAATAGAATTGTTAGTAAGCTACATAGGGAAGAAAACTAGGATTTCACCTTGGAAGGCTATGGTGTGGTGGTAGTCAAATGAGTGCATATTTTTACCTCTTGTTGCATGTCTTTTTTGGGTTGGTGTGCTCGTTTCGGTATAGTGGGCTGGTGCTACTAATGTTACATCCATATCTATGTGGAGTCTTGTTGTCTTTTGCAGGGTTAAAGAAGGCATGAGAATAAGCTTTCATCCATGATGAATAAAGATATACAAACATGTAATAGAGTGTTCTTCCTTGCAATGTTGTGTTTCTTTGGTGTATTGAGTCTTGGTTCTTGAGTAGATCAAAGGTGGGTGTTTGACCTATTTGAGGCACGTTGTTATTAAGTCTGAATTTTCCTACGTATTTGAAGAAGATTATTCATGGTTTTAGATTTTTTTAAGAGTCTTTCCTTAGGTTTTTGGTGTTGTTTTGAAACATATTTTCTGTTGTGGTTACCAATTTTTTGGCAACTACGTAAAGGATATGGGATTGATCTTGATTTTTTTATCAAGGTTGAAACATCCATGAAGTATTCTAAATTTATTTAACTTATTTATTGTTGAGAAAAGAAAATACTATGAAAAGTATAAATATAGTTATCTAATAAATCTCACCCAAACATGCAAAGATAAAGACATGGTAAGTTTGAGCAGAAATAATGAAAGAAGAGATTGACAATGAACAATCCTTACAAAACAAAATCCATCTTTAGCATATTGAATAGAAAAAATATTATCAATAATATTTTGCCTTGCTAAGATAGATTTGTCCAAGCATATAAATATGGGGGTTGCTGGATTTTGTTCACAAACACCAAGATCTGGCAAGGGAACATCGTGTTTTTATAGGTTAGTTTCTCCTTTATTGGATGAGGATATCCAGCTTGTATGACATCTACTTCAATGTTTAGATCCCTCCAATATAGCTTTTTAGCCAGCTAGACTTTTTTTGTAAATATCATTTATTTCTGGATACTTCGTATGCAATATTTTGGACAAAAATACCAATTTGAACAAGTGAAGTTAGCTCCATGGATTCTACTAGATATTGACGTCCATGTCTTAATTGTACTAATCCAAAAATTTCCACCACATGTTATTCTTCCCAAAAATAATGTCATTTTTTTTTATTTCATAAACACTGCACAACAACCATTCATATAACCTTCCAAATTTTGGTTCGAGATTCTTTTCATCCTAGAATGATGCTGAAAAAAAAATCCTAGAATGATAAATTGTTGTAAGTGATATTGGTTATGTGATACAAAACACATTCCTATCCAGTTATTACATGAATTTTATGTAAAGGAGAATATTGCAGCTGAAAAAAATAAGTGATTGATAGTTGCATTTTTTAACCACACAAACACAAAACTTATCATCTACCTTCAAAGATATGTTCGGGACTTTAATACATACTTACGTATAATTTCTTTATCTAAAGTTTTAAATGAAAATGTAGCATGCTTAAATGTGCACCAAAATTATGGTGAAAGAAAAAAAAGTTGTAACAAAAGACCGGTGTTATCTTGAAAATTCATCAATAGTAACTTAAATTATGTGCACATGTTTCTATATTTCTTTTTAGATATTAAATCACAGCGATAACGAAACAAATAACATTTTTAAGAAAAAAACCTGCACTTGGTAGCCAGCTACGTTTTGGTCCCAACAGAGCGCATTATTGAGCAAAGTAAAGATTGCATAAACTCTTATTTTTGTCTTTGATACCATGCATGGTTGAAAAGTTTGAGGAGCATTTATTAATGTTTTTGGTATGCAAAATTTTGAGGAGTGTAGGCGACGTAAACATTAAGGCAAAAGGACCACTAACTCATTTCCGTTGTTTGAAATGAGCAACTTGCAGGGTGTCCAAATCATAACGCATTTTGGTTTACATGCATGACTTTGGAATTATCGGCACCTAAATATAGGGAAGAAATTAAACCAGTTTCGGATCGAAGAAGCAATTCTTAGTGAAAATAGCGTTTGGTATCATCGTTGCGTTAGAGGAATGATAATGATAATTACAGCCCTAAGATTACGTGCCCAAATCATACTCTAGAATATTCATGTTCACGGAAAACAAGAACATTCATACCTGATGCATGTTCAATTCTGTTTGGTTTTCCAATGCAACGTCGCATGTGATTCTTGACTTAGAATAACCCATTAGCTTTCTCACTATGAATAACTCTTACTCAAAACCGGGTGATGTCTGGTTTTAAGAAACTAAATGAAACCACGTAAATGAATTTGGAATGGAATATTGAACTTGTATAGAAACATATAATTAACAAGAAACTCAAAAAAAGTGAAAACTGGGTTATGAAATCTGTATATATTTTTTTATAGTTATCTACCTTGTACATGTTTTGATATAATTTTTACTTTGCAAAAATTGCATTCCTAAAATTTAAAAATAAGTTTAAATGAATGAGAAAGTAAAGAGGCTTGAGTTGATGAATTAAGCTCAAAAGATTTAAAACTACACAACTAACTTCTAATGGTCTGGTAATTTTTTTTAATTTAATTCTATGTGGAAACTTAAAATAATATATATATATATATATATATATATATTCTTAACTATTTTTTTACACGGTCACAGCTAACTTAATAAACTTGTTCTTAAGTTGATAAAACTTCTTTGGGTGAAAAAGTTCCGCCGTCAAATATGGGATGGATTCACTTTTTTAATCTATTAACTCATTTTAGTCCGTTTCAAATAATTCGCAGCAGCTTGTGCGGGTTAGTGGCAGGGCGGACCTATGCGGGATGGACGGATCCTTTACCATCCCTAACTACAAATGAAATCCACTCTCAGGTTTGTTGATATTTTTTTAATTTTTATTTACTTCAAAATTTTACAATAGTAAAATGTTTTTATTTGAAAAAATATAACTATTTTAAGATTTTATAATGTATTTATTTAAGCTTTATGAAATTTTATAAAACGAAGTTCTTTAAATAGAATCTAAACATAATCATTATAACTATTTTAAATAATATTAAAACGTATTTTATTTTATATAGATTTTAATGAAATATACTTTAATTAAACAATCCATTAACTAAAAATCACTTTAGGCATGATAAGTAATTATTATTATTAAGGTTAAATATTTGTAATTATAAATTAGTTCGTAATTAAAAAATGTTAAAAGAATTTACAAATTAAAACGTTCTAATTAATATTTTGTCATATACAAATTTAAAATCGGATAAATAGGTAAAAGTGACAAAAAAAAGTAACACATAACAAAAATCTTTAAAAGGATAATTTATCACTCACTCAGTCTAATTTAATATGTTTCTAATTCTTATAGTGATAATATTAATATTTTAAGAACTAATTAAGTGATATAAATAAATAAGTTTAAGAATTGAAGTCAGGATGAAAAAAAAAAAACTTATTTTGAATTTGTTTAGTTTCAAAATTACTACAACATCATTATCATAATAAAAACAATAATCATAATCATAATAAAAATAATAATAATAATAATCATAAGATGATATAAAAAAAAAAATTATAGTGGTCAAGAGTTTTATATATAATCGTTCTCTAAGACTTTTCACGAATTGCAATTTTTCAAAATTTTTATAAAATTAGTTGGATTTATCAAATACTTTAACTGATTTCATTGATCATATTATAATATTGTTTGTTCATCAATGTTATGCATGAGTTAGTTGTTAGTTTATATGTGTCAGCATAAGTTAGATTTTATAGTTTCTGATAAATTTTACTCAGCATGGATCTTCCAAATATTTCTCATGTCGATTGGACTTTTATGGAGGTTAGGAATATATTTGGTTCCTCGATTTTAATGGAAACTAAAGATGTGTATTTGATCTCTTAAATATTTGCAGAGATAATAAACCTTTATGTGAATCTATTGATCTTTGTGGAGACAATAATGAATCTTTACATTTAAAAAAATTGTTTTCGATACCGTATTTCGCAATTAGAATTAGTTATGGTATATTTAATTTAACTTATTTTAATTTTTGTGGTTTTGTGTGATGATTTCGCATATTTATGATATATTTAAGTTCACTTACTTTAATTTTTATGGTTTTCTGTTGTGTGATGATTAGCATAATAATCATATATAATAAAACTACCAATTTGTATAATAATTTAACAACGCATAATAATTATTTTAAAAATTATATCTTACATAAGTTTTTTTTTTTAATTTCTGATATTTCCTTTAGAAGTCTGAAATGAACATTTTAAAATATTATATTCTGTTTAAGAAGTTAATTTTTCTGAACTTATCTTTTTGGAATTCAATAATTCTTTATTAGTTCACATAATAACACTAAAAATATTATGAATTACTATAATGATTATCTTCTTTATATTCGCGAAAAAGATCTACATACAATAAAAAAGTTGTATTATATTTGATTTTAGTATAATCAATGTGAATATTTATTAGGTCGCAGTACCATACACGAGAAGAAAAACATTTGTTTCAGTTAAATGGAGTTTGAAAAACAAAAAGAAAGAAATAATGTGTGAAGTTCAGAGAAAAAGAAATGTATTTTCCCTTTATTTTTCTCTCTTACTTTCTTTTTCTTCCTAACTTAATGGAGATGGTGTTCCGCAGAGAGAGGACTTTGGAAGGAGGTCTTAGAATCAAAGTATGGAGCGAGGGGGTTGCTTAATTCAATTGCACCGAAAAGAAATAAGTATACATCTAGATGGTGGAATGATTTACTCAAAGTAAGTCTCTCTGACCAAGGTGACAACTGGTTCGATCAGAATATGACTTGGGAAGTAGGATCAGGAGAGAAGATCAAATTTTTTCATGTCTATAATATCACATGTGACATTACAACAAGGTAAAGAGGATTCAAGGTTATGGAACGACCCTCCATCAAACATTTTCTCAGTAAAATCTGCTTACAATAAGTTAGTAAATCACAGGCCGGGGGTATCAGTGTTCGGGTCTCTTTGGAATCTGAAGGCTATGCCCTCAGCCCTATTCTATGTGTGGAGGGCTCTCTTGAATAGGATAGCGACAAAGCAGAACCTGCATAAAAGGGGAGTGACATTAGGGGATACTTTATGTGTTTTATGCGGAAGGGAAGAGGAGACAACGACACATATCCTCCTTTTATGTAGGGAATCAAGTAAAGTGTGGAATATGTGTTTTAGCTGGATGGGAATTAGTTCGGTGAACCATAATGAGTTGAATTATCATTTCGAACAATTTTCTTGCATTTGCTTTAATCAGGAAGGTAATAGGTTATGGAAAAGTATTTGGGTCTCAGAAGTATGGAGTATATGGAAGCACAAAAACAGGGTCATCTTTAACCAAGCAAAGGTAGATGCAGAGGAAATTTTTACTATGGCACAAGTACAATCATGGGTATGGATGAAACATAAAGAGAAGAAAATTATATTCTCCTTTTCTGATTGGATTTTGTCACCTATAACCTGTGTTAGTATGGTAACAAGGTAAGTGCATAAGTATGTAAGCATTTTTTTTCATAATCTAATTGAAAGTAATTTAAAAGAGTCATTACAATCTTCTATACATGCTGTAAGTACGGTTGGATGTTGCAATAAATTGGCATCAGTTACTCAAGGTCAAGGGTATAGGTTGTTTTGTCTCTTTGAATTAGTTTGATTGGTGGGGAAGGTTGTTTTCTTGGTGCAGGTTAAGATGGTGGGGAGCAGGGAATCTATCCTGTACAAGAAGCTAGAAGTGAACAAAGTTCGTGGAAGGAGATTGAAAGACTTTTGCATCCAGCGTAAAAGAGTGCCTTCAATTAGTGGGATGTTTGTGGAATTGTTTATGCAGATAAAACTGGATGCAGATTTAAGTAGAAGTTCAAAGAATAATAATTATGTTACTGATGTAGAATCACAAAGGTTTTTCGTATATGTGGCAAAATGTTGAGTCCGGAGGAGGGTTTGGACTACTAGAAGCGTTCTACTTTCAGTGTGCTTTGTAGTAGCCAATTTAAGATGCTTATAATAGGTTGCTGATTTTTTTGTGTGCAGTATTGAGTTTGGTGATATAGCACAGTGACCAAACTCTTAAGCTGCTTTTTGGCTTTGAGTAGTGAGCCTTGAAATCTGCATAAAAGCTTCCTACATAGGGTATAAAATATCCCTTTTTCATGAGTTTTTAAAGTTGGATGGCATAGAAGAAGGCGTGCATTTTATGCAATGTAGGGCAACTGTATTCATCTTGAAGGGTGATTTGAGGGATTATGTTTGAGGGGAGTTAGCTTTGATTCTTGAAGAGTTTGTTATCTTTCGGGAAGCCTATGATTGTTTTGTTAAGTTTAGAAGTTAAAATAACTGTACAATTTTTTAATTTTTGTATAAGGATTGAGACATCCCTGAAGTGTCCCCAATTTAATTTAATTAAATCTTTGCTTAAAAAAAAACTTAATGAAGTTTGAAAAACAAATACAAAGAAAGAATATGTGAAGTTCAGACAAAAAAAAAAGTGTATTTTTCCTTTTATTTTTCTCTCTTACTTCCTTTTTTTTCTCCTCGTTTAATTTAAACAAACAAATTTGACAAGAAAAGTAGGGCTTAGACAGAGAAAAATAAAAAATTGATGAGAACTTGGACTTCTAAATGAGTTTGAATCAAAGAATGATGTCTCTTTGTGAAAACAGAACAAACGATAGTTCCACGAAGCCGTCTTGCCTCCAAAATTTGTCACATGATTGTAACGTGACATGTTCATACACATATACCAACTCTCCAATCATTTTCCCTTCTTCTTCTCACCGTGTAACCAAAATATAAGGCTAAAGTACCCGAGGAGGTAAAAGAAAATTGTGTTTACCAAGAAAAATAAATTATAGTTTATAACCACTGCAAGTGAATAATGAGTTATATTTTACTTTCATGACACAAATGTCGAATAGAAATATGGAATGTTATAGGATTACTTTCTATTCATAATCCTAGTAAAATTCAATAAACTCTTATGAATATATTAAAAAATAAACATATTTATTTTTTAAACATAACTGTACAATAAAATTAAAATTCATTAAATATTAATTTTAGACGTACAAATAATTAATTAAATTAGATATTATTTTATAAATTAAAAAGTGTTGATATGTAAAATATTTTTTATTATTAATAAAAATTTATAAATTATTTTTAAAAAAAAATTATTTAGCATTAACTATCCTATTTTAGATTTTAAATTATTTTTTATAATAAATAATTTAGAATTTAAACTAATTAGTAAATAAAATTTTAATAATTAATATTAAGTAATAATTTAGAAACTAACTATAAATTTTTATTATAGAAACTACTTTATTAGATATTAATAATTTTTTAATTTATAAAATAATATTTAACTTAATTAATATAGTAACTAATTATATTTTTCTATAAAATTAATTTTCTTTTAATGATATTATTATAATCAATAATAATCTTTTACAGTTCTATATTTTTTTAATTAATTTTAAAAAATAATTTATTTTTTTATTTTTTAGTGAAGATTATTAATAAAATGTTATGCGTCTTTGTTTTGTTGTAAAATGTAACCTTCCATACTTTTATTTGTAGATTATCAAGTGAGATGACAACACATAAGTATTATTGTATGTATGGTCGACAAAAAACTGTCATACAAATTACCAACTTTTATAGTCTGTTTTTTACAGTTAAATGCATATTTTTAACATTCTTGGTCAAAACGTGGAACACGAGTAAATTTATTTGGCTTTCATAATTTGCACTGGATGAGGAGAACAATAAAGGCGAGGGGTGGTGGTTGAAAATTTGGTGTGTGGTTTGTGTGGAAAGGTGGAAGAGTTGTCCTGTCATCTGTTTTTCGTCTGCGAGTTTACCTGGCGAGTGTAGTGTCTTTGTTTTGAGTGGCTTAGAGTGTCGTTTGTTATTCACAAGGACCCTTTGGTAAACTTCCAACAATTCAGGTTGTGTTCGACTTCTGATGTGGTTAATGACGTTTGGGGGGCGATTTGGGTTGGTGTTGTGAGTAGAATTTGGAGACATAGGAACTCGATGACCTTCGACAGGGGAGTGGTAGATGTGCTCGAGGTATTTGCACTGTACAGGTAAATGTTTGGTCTTGAATTTTTGCAAAGTCCTGTAGTAATTCCTTTACGTACCCCAACTGGGTTTTGAACCCAGTGAATTGTATGAGGTTGGTTGTTTAATGTTTTCTTGAGTTGCTTTGGTTGTTCCTTATTTAAGTTGGAAGGGGTTTCTTGGTTGGAGGTTGGTAAGACGCTACCTATTTATGTATAAGGGTTGGATCACCCCTGAAGTGGTTCCCATTTATTTATTTTTTATTACTGATAAAAAAAAAGGAGAACAGTAAAGAACTTGAGCTTTTCCTATTCTGATTTGGTGCTTTACCCTTTAAATTGCTTGCATTCATTAGGTACTTAAAGTTTATAAGCAAGGATGAACGAAGGGCAAAAATGGAATTATTGTATGCACAACACAGTGTATAACAGAAACTAAATGATGTGTAGGATGTGGAGGCAGATGCATGACAAATTACATAGCATAATTGTTCACTTGCTAATACAGTTTTGACGTCTACGTAGTGGATAATTTCTGGAAATTGCATCTTCTATAAATAGTAACTTTCTAGGAAAACTCAATACTTTTTAACCTTCATTTTCTCTGCTTTTTGGGTAGGAAATATGCAATTTCGTCTCTGTTGAGCTAATATAGACTCATTTTGGTTTTGTTTATAAAAGAATTGACCTTTTTAAGTGTATTGTTTAATTTTATTTATTTATTATTGATAAAAAAAAATCAGAAGTAAATTTTAATTATAACTCAAACCGTAAAAAACCGAACTTTATAATGAGAAAATTGTATTTAAGATATTTTTATCTTTAATCGATTTGAGCTTGTGTTTTAATTGGTGAATTAGAATAAATTAATGTATGGTCACTTTGCAGCAGATAGCAACGTAGCTTCCCCCACATGCTAAAAGTGTGAAAATCATGCGTTAGCTTATGTTTATAGTTAGTTTAAGAGCATGTTCGATTGTTCAGTTTGTGTCAAATTTTGTCTCATCCATGTCAAGAGTCAATGTTGATGGTCATGCTTGTTTGCTGTATGGAGAGTAGGAAGGTTCCTCCTCGCCACAAATTATTCATATGAATCTTATTATTACATATATGCAATCAATCATGTTTTCCAGAAAAGCTTAGTATTGGTTGTTAATGGTGACATTTGACATAAAAGAGTGTGGAGGGAAACTACCATGAAGCACAACCCTTAACTAATCAACCAATTACTAAACAACTAACAATTTCTGTTCATCCACTCTATGAAGCTACGATCAAAACAGGAGCTTTATGTGATGTAGGACGTTCTCATTGTCACTTATTTAAAAAAACCTTAATGTTGGAAAAGTCACAAGTTTTCCTATACACTGATCTTGTCACTAATCTTTATTATTATCATTTTCTTGTATACATCTTTCTTTTATACATCCTGCTTAGAAGTTCAGTAGAATAAAATAACAATGAACAAATCTATGTAGGTTTCAATAAATCAAAAGGTGAAAAGAAGCTTAGTAACTAAATCAAACAAAATTTCAGCCAAAAACTACAAAATCAAACCTTTTATTGGCTAAGTGAATAATCAACTTTACAAGATATTTTCTCTAAGTATCTTCTATTTAAATTTATCTGACTTCGTCTTTTGGATACCCAATACAGATTTACTTGCATGAACAATATGCTTGGACAAAGACACCTAACAACCACAACCACAATGCAATTAATTATAACCAACGGACTTTGCAAACATATCTGGACTTTTACTTCGTACACCCCAATACTTTGTTCCTACACATCCAAGAACCATGACTATGTAAAAAGTTATCCCTCTATATTGTTCCAAAGATTTTAGATTTAATTTTTTATCTTTTATTTTGGACTGTATAACTAGAGGAGACTTTCGATAATATTTGATATCTATATAAAGATTACAATATTTAGAAATTACTATTAAAACTATGATATTTATATATTCATCTAAATGTTTGTAAATCTCGTTTAAGTAACGATTTATATTATTTTAAATACATCCTATTAAATATTATTATTTACATGTTTTAATTTAAATAATGTAATGAAATAATATTTTAAAAGTCCAACACATAAAAAAAAATTAAAATAAACTTAACTAACCATACTATCTTTATATCCTATATCTATACTAGAAAATACACATATTTAAATATGAATTACTATTTGTAATTAAAATTCTTTATTATGAAATTACACAGTCAATTAAATATAATAATAAATTGAAAATAATCTTTTAAATAGCATAAAACAAAAATAAACGGAAAGCACGTGCGTACACACGGTCTCGGACTAGTAGGAAACAAAAAGAATAGAGTTTAATTTTTGGGCAGAGGAGTATTTTGGTCTTTACATATTCTTGTATGGTGTACAAAGAAATTAAAGGGGTGTGCAATCCTATAAGCTAATTAGACTGGGCCAGATAATCCAGCAGGCCCATTTTGATACTTCCGTTTCTCGCGTAACGCACACATTAGTTGCTAATGCTTTAAGCCGAGACATTTGAGGCGTTGTGGTTTCACACTACATCGTCGTCTTCATAGTAAAAACCCTAATTCCAAGTTGCAGGGGAAGTAGTATCAGAGCTGTAAAACCCCAACGGTTGTGAAACGCGAAGAATGGGAGGCAAATGTCCGCACAGGAGCGTGAAGAAGAGAAGATATTCTCACAAGACAGCACGCCGAACCAAATTTGAGTTGAAAGGGGACGATATGGTTTACGCGCAGCTAAACAAACCCGATGAAGACAAAACCCCTTTACCCGTCGACGAAGATTTGCCTGGGATGGGACAGTACTATTGCCCTCACTGCGAGTAATTTTCCTCTTTTGTGTGTGCATCTTTATCAATATACATAATGTTTGTATATTTATTGATTTTTTAACATGAGATTGAAAAGTTTGGGTGTCGTGGAACACTACGATGCCAAGTTTAGGTCATAGGAATAGAAGATGAAAAGGGTACAAGGGTAAGAATATAGAATTGAGAGAACAGTAGAAGAGATAGAGGAGAGAAAACATAGATTTTAGGTCATGTCTGATTCACTTTTCAGTTTCTGGTTTTAAAAACTGATTTTTAAAACTGTTTAATTCAGATTGTTCAATAACCCAGAGAAGATGAGCTCCTTATAATACTGCACTTTAGGAGTGGGTTTATAGTTAGCATCGCTAGCATTTTTCTTCTTGCCGTTTCAAACTTTTAATTGGAGTGGGTTTTCTTCTTTCTCAGACTAATTCAGTTCAATCCCATCCCACTTCTCCGTTTTGGAGCAACATGGGAGAACAAATCATTATGTGTTTTGCTTTAATTCTCAATTTATTTATTCCGTTTTATTATACTTTAAGGAATATGGATGCTGAAGTATTTGTCTCCAAGCTCTCTTTTTATGTTCCTTTTTTGGTTGTTGGTTGGTTTCATGATTAGATAGAGTAACTATTTTGATTTCTGCAGTCGGTACTTTTCCAATGTAACTGTGAGGGATGAACATTTTAAGACCAAACGACACAGGAAGCGGTATGCTACTTTTTCTTATGCTTTGTTTTTGAATCTATGCTACAATTCTTCCCTGGTTTATATTGGTGAAAATTGATTTAATTTATAGAATTCTTCCCTGATTTATATTGCTTCTAATATTACAGTTTCATTGTGTAGTGTAAAACAAATGATGGGTCCTGCACCACATACTCAACTTGATGCCGATTTAGCTGGTGGGATGGGTATGCCAGACAATGGACCAAAGCTGATGTCTATGTAACTTCGTTTTTGGTAGTGGATGGAAAGATTGTCTTAGGAACTGGAGTTATAAGATATACTGCTTGTTTATTACACTACAACATAAGCAGTATTAAATTTTGAGTGCTATATGTTTTGTTCAATTCCTCTATTTTGTTTAATAGATGAAGTGTTGGGAAACAAAATTTTAGAGGGTTTGAATTGGAGTTACAGCTGATTTTGATAATCCGTCATATGGAATATAGTGGTTGTTGGATATATATCAAGTAAAAAGTGATTTTAATATAATTTATTAGGTTTGGATATTTGAATGGAATCTGTTTTTATAATAAACCTGGAGACGAAAATGTGCCCTGCAGTGCTCTCTGAGAAATGCATTAGAGGATGATGGAGAAAAAAAACGGCAATTGCATAATTGATACCTTAAAATTTATTTAAACATAAATCACCTCTAGCATTCTATGTTGGAATTGGTTACAAATGTTGATTATAGTAGAGTAATGTTGATTAACAATTTTTTTGATAGAATAAATGATGTAAGCTTTATATAATTAATGTTGCTTAAGAAAAAAAATGTTTTCAATGAGATGAATTAACTAAAATAATATTATAAGTATTAATATTGTATTTGTTGTAAGACTTATAAATTAATTAAATATTCCTTTTATTAAAAAATTAACTGAGTCTAGAAGGAGGGTTTGAATAACAAAAATAAGTTTAGTACTAGTTGACTTAAATATATAGGACATGTCTAATTCTTCTTTAAGACAATTGTTTTAGAGGTTTAATTAATGAAATAAATTATTATGCGAGTATAGAAATAACTTGTTTTAGGATATGTCTAGTTTTTTTGAGACTAAACCTCGAAATCGATAGTAGAAAAACTTCCAAAGAGAACGAATTAAGTTCATTAGGATGCTTAAGTAGTAATTGTTTGTGTAATATATCTCTTATATGACTATTACTTGATCATATTTATTATGATAAGATATTCTTAGAAAAACTTTGTTTTCTATTGCATCTGACATTTGTTGTGTCAAGATACATTTATAAGATCTATCATTCTTCATCACAGATTATATAATCATTATGCATTGTTTTATCCTATCTATTTATTGTTTTTTAATTAAACAAGCTATAATTAATTATATATTTTCTAGAATAAAATAAGTAACAAACACTAGATTATACTACCTTAATACAAAAATGGTCATAGGAAAACACAATTTTGGAAATAATTTAAACAAATCTTAATCTTTTCTATAAGTTTTTTTTCTTGAAAGAGAAAGATATTTTTTTATGACTGTTCAAAAAAAAATTATTCTTATTTTTATAATCATAATAAAAGTTTATACAATAAAAGTTTTTAAAATGTTAATGTACTTCTCATTTCTCATTTTTAAAATTATGTTAAAATCGTACTAAAATTATAAAAAATCCAACATATTTTTTTAAATTGATCATGTATCATAAGAGTATCATACAAATATCGGTATCTGATACATATATCTGACATAAACACCCCATTTAAGAGGAGTATCCGACGAGCCTCATTGCATATCCCTCAATCAAACAAAGTCAGTCAACCTTGCTCAAAATTTCCAGAAGATAAATCATATACAAATTTTAAATCGTTGCTCAAGGACATGCACTAAATGGACTACATCTCCAATTCTTGACAGATAAGGAGGTGACCATCATTCAGTTATTTTGTCCTGTTCTCGTTCTAAGAGAGAAAGGGAAATACCCTCCTCAGCCATGGCTTTTTCATCCCAAAATTTTCACACTCCATGCCATCTTGCCAGGGCCTTTCCACTGGATCTTATGCTGTTCAGCAGAGAAATGATCACTCAAAGGAACAAGCCATATATACATGAGGGAAACAAGTAAGAGTAAGTGACAGGGATGCATAATGAAGAGAAATGATCACTCAAAAGACAAACCATTGAACAGAGCGAATAATGAAGAGGCACTGTGATCACACTATTATCTACAACTTCCAGATGTCAGTGTAAGAAGCAATCAAGAAGTTACAGAAACGGCATCATTTGAGTCCACCTTCAACTGAAATGCAGACAGAAAAAGATTGGTATGAACATGTGACAAGCAAAGAAAAAAAAAGAGACTAATTATGCCTACCATCTTGAGATGACTCTGTAAAGAACCATGTAACATCTTTTTGAGCTTGTCACAGTGATCAACCATGTGACCCATTCTGATTAATTCCTCGAGCCGGTACAGAAGCCGCTCAATGGTAGTGTATGGGAACCAAACAGCAAACGGTCTTTTCCTTCTAATTATATCTGCTGGTCTCTGCAAAACGATATTACCAACAGTATTAAATACAGAACGGACAAATGACACTGCGGCTAAGTCATGCACTACATAAACTTGAAAGTTGCCACCATACTGTATCATGAATATCAATATGACAGCAGAAGTATTGCAACCCATTTTAATAGGAAGCTATCACCAAGAGAAAAGAAACTCAGCACTCCAAACAGCGAAGGAACAGAGCCCATACCACCCAATATCAAAAAGAAAAACTCGGACAACGGTTCCCAAACCTATGACATCCTTGGTTGCACATAGGAGAAGAAAGGGCAGAATAGCTTTGAGTGTCAACATTAATAATAGACACCAACTTGATAATGATCACAAATGCATGAGGGTAGAACAACCAAAGACTAACGCTTTCTGAAACACAACCTCCCTAATCTTATCACTAAAACTGTCATTAATCTTGATCACCTTAACATTGTCACAAAATACAACCCAAAAACTTGTCATAAATCTTGAACCCCTTAACAAACCAAAAAATTAAACAAGCTAAACCACATAAAATTTATGCACTAGTTCATCAGTGACCACCACAGACTCCAACCAGAATTTTCAGTACCCATAGTAACCACTCAACATATCCAAAAGAACTGTTTCTAAATACCCATCAAGTAACAATTACACTGCAAAACAATTTTTAGCCGTACAACAAGCATAGTGTTAGAAGACTCCGTGCTAGGCAAATGCAAAGAGACTTTACCATTGCGTTGGGACTTGCCCGTTGTTGAAGATCACACATCAACTAGATAGTAGGATATTTCATAGTATATAAGTACGTAGAAACCTCACCTTATAAATTGATTTTATAAGATTAAGTTAAGCCTAAAGTCAACTTTTTAATATGGCATTAAAGTCATTTAAAGTCTATTTTGGCGAGAGTTTGTTAGCCTTATAAGACACGAGCTGGAGAATCTCGATGTGAGGGAAGTGTGTTGTAGGTCACACATCGACTAGAGATAAAAGTATTTCATAGAATATAAATAGGTGCAAATTTCACCTTATAAACTTGTATTATAAGGTTGAGTTAGACTTAAAGTCTACTTCTTAATACACGTCATAATAATAAATCCAATATAATGTAAAGGTAACAAGTATCAGACATGGGTAAATAGAACTCTTCAAATAACTTTCAATTTAACTAATATTATCAATTTCCATGACAAAAAAAAAAATCTGTTGAGTAAAATATTTACAATGCAGCAGAAGACAACTCAAGAAGTCAGGTGATAGAAGTAACTAGTTGTTGATATATCATATATCAGCTGAGCATAAAAAAATCGAAGTGATCATCAGTAAGAGTAAAAAGAATTTACCATTGAGGCAAATGAGTCTATGCACTCAAGTAAAAGGTAAGTAGCATCTGCATATCGATCATATGTAACATAAAGCTGAAATAAAGATGCAGGATTTGATTCCCTGCCAGTCATCCCCCACAACCTTTCCCTTTGACCCTCCTGTCACAAGCCATACAAACAATATCAGTAACTGTACAAAAGCCAATATTGTAGCACCCACGGCTGGCTGCATGATAATGGAAAAAATATCCCTTAAATTTGTAGAACAGAAGCAACTAGAATAGCATTTTATATAGTTTTAGTTTCATTGAAAACTGGAAATTTTAGATAGATTCATATATAGGAATCATATAATATGTATCATTGAAATGTTACGGAGACCAATTTTCAAAACAAGCAGGCACTCTCTTGCATCAATGAACCCCAATCATTGACTGCAGTTTTCAGCCTAGAAAATTACCTTGAACAATTGCACAAGCCAAAGAGGCAATTCAATCTTAGAATCTGCACGTAGAAGAGTCTCTGCAACAATAATCGGTAGTCTACCATGAAATTCCTTATACCTTTCCTGCAATTTAGGAGCAATTTTAAACAAAGGGTGAAACAGGGACTCAAAAATGAAAATAAAAGCTACGTAAATTGTCTTAAACAACCACAAACACAGAAAAACGACAGAATTGTATCCCCACTAAGAAAAACTGACAAGAGACATGCACAAGCGTAAAAATGTCTTTTATTAGGGAAAACTTCCATCTGTAACAGTCTACACATCTGAAAGAAATTCAAATGAGCGTGGAACACTAAATCCAATACCACAAGTTTATGGGGTTTAAGTTCTTCAACCCTTTCAATGCAGGGACAAAAAATAGTAGAATATCAAGACATAGCTCTAACTTGAGAGACAACACATCCATTATATACTAATGATTATTTTTTTTTTAATATTCCAACTTGATTAGTTTCTAAATAACAGTAATGCCTACATAAAAAAATAACATTCTTCTCAACTTAATACATCTCATCACATAATCTACACTTACATGAAATTTTTTCTTCTTTTCCCAAATTGTTACAAAACAAAGGCAAAAAGAATGTCTAAATGTTCAGAGGGATACAACACATTAAAACAAGCAGAAGATACTAACAAGGTAAAGCTTGAGTGTTGCCCACTGACTGCTTCTTTCAGTTCGTGAAGTTGTGGAAACAGTAACAGGTGAACCATGGACTACCATCTCATTCTTTGATGATGCCAGTAAATGACTGCGTTCCCTGAAATTAATAAAGAGTACATAACACAATTCATACTGACAGAAACAGTGTAAAGAAGTTTTTGAAATTAAGGCAATTGCCCAAACACTAAATAAACAATAATGAAAGCACAAATTCTAAACCAAACAGAATGACCTGTAAAGTCAGGTATCTTATTTCATCAATTTAAAATTAAAAACGGTTTTTAAAAAGAATGGAAATGAATAGGTCAACATACTCAACCCAAGTGGATTCCACCTTGTCAAGACAGCATTTCAATGAGATAGCAGATAACACTCTTT
This sequence comes from Phaseolus vulgaris, assembly GCF_051622355.1. NCBI lineage: Eukaryota > Viridiplantae > Streptophyta > Magnoliopsida > Fabales > Fabaceae > Phaseolus > Phaseolus vulgaris. The sequence continues at coordinate 53,806,946 of NC_143504.1, read as the reverse complement.
CAAGTTCCCTAAAGAGAAATACAAAGATATTTATAAGCATAACAATATATACACATGCATATGTGTGAATGCATGTAGGCATGCATCTCAAGTTCAAGATGTATACCTCTTCAGTGCAGAACCCTTGAAAAATCTGACAACAACTGTAAAGGCCATATCATATAAATTGTTTTGGACAAGAAGATCAGCCAAGTCTGATAGAGCTCCATGTTTTCCTTTAAAATGAAAGGGCGAGGATGAAAATTGGTTTAAAATTCTATCAAATGACAAATACAAAGTACTTTAACATGTAATATCACCAGAGTTGCTCAGGAACCAACCATATGATTCCCTCACAATTGAAAAGAAAAGACACTTACCAGAAAATGTCCACTTCACATTTACCAATGACAGCATATACTCTGCTGAAGTTAGCACAAATTCATTCTCAAGTTTTTCAATATCAATTGAGGACTGCCAGCCTTGAGGCTCAGCATCATTATCAGCTGCTGCTATGTTAAAGATAATAACATCACCACTCCAAAAACAAATAAATGCTTTCATGATAAAAGAAGAAATTCATCAAGACAGGGATCATTATAATGAGTAAGGAGAGTAAGATCCACCTAAAAACTAAAACTAAAACTAAAAATAAAAAAAAGAACAAAAGAAACATTAATGAAACAAAGCTACCCAATCCCTCAACATATTAACAAGAGTAACTTTTAAAAAGACTATATTACACAAGAATCCTTTTTGACCCAGCATATTTCATTCTGTTAAAAAAATGAAGTAAAATTGTTCATTTCATATAACATCATGAATCCATAATGAAATGATTACTTCATAACTACCAGCATGACTTTTGTAGTTGAATTACTTACAATGTTCATCTGGGGTTCTTTTAGCTTTCTTACTTGGATACTGTTCATTCACAAGAGAACTTCCCTCAACCAAGGAATCAATCCAGGCATATGCAGGGTGAACAAGATGCAGTGCATTGATTGCAGCAGAGAGTGCATTCAACCTCTCTTGCAACATCAAGGAACTGCCTACACTATCTTTCGAAGCTGCTTCAGTTCTCAAACGAGCTGAATACATGTAGATGTAGTGTGCTGCACGTCGCCAATTATGCCGGTGCATTTGAAATGCATAAAGCAACTTATACAAGTTTGGCTTTGCAGAAATATCTGATCGTTCAGCCTACATATTACACGTAAAATTTATGCATACTGAAGAAAACTTCAAAATTAACCTCATACAATTTGTTCAGCTAGGACATACCTTCCAAGCAAGCTCTTGCTCCACTTTGTCCACTAAACCAATTAGAGGAAGTTTATTGCTGCAAAGAATCTGTAGAGAATAAACAAAAGATAGGGGGAAGGGTACTTAAAGTAAGTAAATGGAAATTTTACCAAAAGAAAGTGAACGGAAAAGTATAAAATATCTCGAGGGAGTTATTGAAATGCATCTTCCTTTAACACAACAAATGAATCAAATATTAACATATACTTGAACTATATAAGTAAAGAATTAGTTTATTGATATCAATCACACCAATTACATTCTCATAATCTCTATTTGCAATAACCAAAACCTTTAAAAAAGAAAATAAAAATATGCTGAAATAAACAGAAATATTATGAAGATATTATTTCCTAATTACAATGGAGATATTGAGAATACTTTTTATCCTAATAATCTGCTATTTACAACACTCCCCCTAAAGTTGGTAAATCAATATCAATCGTTCCCAACTTGCCTACAAGATCTTGGGATCTCCCTTGAGAAACCCCTTTAATAAAGATGTCTGTCAATTTCAATATGTTTGGTTCTATCATGTTAGACTTGATTATGGGCAACATTCATAGCTGACTTGTTATCACAGTACAATTGCACAGGGATGTCAACCTTTATTTTGAGGTAATCAAGTATGATCTTCATACAAAGTTGTTCATACACCTAGAGAAAGGGCTTGAAATTCAGCTTCTACACTACAACAAGATACTTTATCCTATCCTTTGCTTTTCCATGTCACTAAACTCTCTCCAAGAAACATACAAACATACAGTACCCTAAAGATTTTGTCAATAACAGAATCTACAAAGTCCGCGCATCAGTATATATCTTCAAGGTGTCTTCTTTCCTAAAGAATAACCTCTCTTGGGTTGGACTCAAGAATTTTGTTAACTGCTTGCATGTATCTTTCGCTTGGATCATGCATAAACTAGCTTACCACAGTAACTACATAAACAACTTTGTTCTACAGTGTAATAAATAGATAAGTTTTCCTGAGATTCTACATCCCAACTTACATGTTTCTTTTAAGGAAATCAAGTTCATATTTTCTTTGGGAGATAGAGCTTAGGAAATCATTTAAAGAGCTTAGGAAAAGAAGTCATGTGATCGCTCCAGAATCAAAATCCAAATACCCTAAAGGGGCCAATAGTATCGAATGTACTCTTACCTTTCATAGATAGGGTATTAAATCCAGAGGACTTAGTTCTTGATTCAATTAGCTGTTTTCAAATGATCAAGTTCTTCTTTAAAAGCTTTCATACTATACATTGAAAAACCCAAAAACGAAGTGAATAAAGATTCAACCCTTATCCCTTTGATTCCTAACAAAAAAAAAACCCATTTGGCATACGAACCAAATCAGAATATAATGAGACTACACACCCTTTGGTGCTCAAGAGGTCCTGACGACCATGTCTATGTTAGCGGCGTGAAGGGCACACCTTTATAGCCCACCACTAACCTCAACAACAATGGCAGTTAAAATGGCAGCGGAAACAGGATTCCCAAGATCAGGAGATCTGATACCAACTTGAACTATGTGAGAAAATAAAGAATTATTTTATTGAAATCAATCACACCAATTACATTTTCATCATCTCTATTTTTAATAACCAAAACCTTTAAAAAGGGGAATACAAATATATTGAAATAAATAAGAAGATTATGAAGATATTTTTTCCTAATTACTATGGAGATATTGAGAATATTTTTTATCCTAATAATCTGCTATTTACAACACATAAATCTGCAATTGAGGAATAACATCACGCTGTTTTTAACTAGAAAGGTACAGGAATCATAACAGATGTTGTAGGAGTTAAATTACATCTCTGAAAAATGTTGTAGGAGTTAAATTAAACTTGCAAACTTCAGTTTAAATACCCACTGCAATCATAACTAATTAATATTCTTGTATTGTAATCAAACTTTGAACATGGTAGCATGAAAGTACCATTGAAAAATAGATAGTTAGATATCTACTTCCTTCTATTTTAAATATTAACCTAAGGAAATCAATAAGTAGAGGTCATTCAACTAAGAAAAATCAGAAGAGTTTATCATAGTTTGTCCCAACCTTTATAGCTCCTTGTTCATAAAGAACAATTATGAAACGTCTCAGGCAAATGTATTTGCTCTCCTCATCTGGATTTGAAATTATTGCACAATATGCATCATAATATCGACCAAGGTCTAAAGCAAATATGAAAACATTTGCCCATAGTCGTCCTCTGATGGTTGTCACTGATTCATTAACTAAGTTGTTTGTGCGCTTGTCATCTTTCATATATAGAGCCTCATCAACTTGCTTAAGCGCAGCAAGTGCAAACTGGAAAGCACCTTCACTGATGCTATAACGTTCAAATAACTGCATTGCCCATTGATAGTATTGAAGCTTCCATGTAGCAATTGATGTACAACCACCTGCATAAAAACCAGAAAACTGAAGTTAAGATTATCCATTTGCTTACTAAGATCTTTACAATTAAGCCACAGTAATACTCACTAAAACCAAGGTATATAATTCCTAAGTCATCTGATAAACTCTGCAGAGCCTCAGATGCACCACTTCCAGAAGAAGCCCTGAAATAAACACCAAGAGTGATGGGTCATACTTCAAGGCAACCACAAGTAAATATGCAGAGAACATAAAACACTTAATATAAAAAAATGAAAGCCAATGTAAACACATATAGGGAGTCACACAAACACACACATGAAGACTACTGTTATCACTGAAATTTCTAAGTTGACAATTGATTTCAGATCTCCTAATATTCTTAACTCCATTTGTTTTAGTCTTATATCAATTGACATTCGTGTTACTTATGCACAAGGTCATAAGTTTTTAGCATTGAATCTGTTTACCCAATTTGTGCAACACTTCAGAACTGAGATTTAGTACTTAGCACTTTCTGTAATAGCAAAGACGTAACAAGTGTTAGAATAGGTCATCTTAAATAGAAATTATTGAAAAGTGTTGTGTGCTTTGGGTTGTACCTAGTTTCGAGATATGACCTTTCTTATTCTTTTCTCTTCCCTCTCATTCATCGTATCTGAACCTCCAATGTCATTATAAATGAGATCCTAAGAGAGTGAAATCAAGCTCTCAAATTCATTCTCTATTCTTTTGTATTCATCTCAAGTATAAGTAATATACACATAGTTAAAATTGCAACATAAAACAAATGAAATTGCACAATTATATCATTTTTGCCAAACCTAGCAATAAGCTTCCACCTCAAAACACGATCTGTGAGATTTTTGTGTTTATGCCAACGATTGCACAATACCTATTTTTAAAACTAAAACCCATGGGGACTACCCAAATTTTAAGACAATTAAAAGCCTTAGAATTCATCTTCTGCCCTTTTGACTAGCTGGAGCACTCAAACCCGTCACCATAATCTCTCCAGAACACTGTCTGGTTGGTAGATTTGATCAGTTGAGCAGTGGTCCATGTTGGTTGCTAGCTATGGATATATTAAGCAAATACAAATATCAATGTTTCATAAGTGGCAGGAAGTTCGTGTCAGGTTGTGTATGGACCTGGTTACCTATTCCTCTCTTCCGGCTTCAACTTACTATTTTGTGCGGTTCGGCAAGGAGTCCATGCCAAGGACTACTCTGTTTTGCAACATTGTAATGTCTAAAGCGAAGCTTGTGCTAATGTGGGTGCAGCTATTGCAGGTGGCAACTCCGCAACTAGTACACCTGTGAGTAGAGCTGGGAAAATGGGTGGCCCAACTCATTCTAAAATTTTGACCCGATTTAAAAACATATCCAGTGTTTCAATAAAACAATATTGTTTTCAAATTTTTTAAAATTATAATTATAATTTTAAAAAAAGGGCAACTTACAAGTCTATGGGCTGGGCTGTCCTAAGCCCATTTGGGCTGCAGGGTAAATGGGCCAGGCCAAATTGACCCACTTCAATTTAGACCAATATTTTATGAATCTAACTCGGCTCATTTGAAGGACTATTCAGGCCAGCCCATCGGGCAAAACCAGAGTTGTGATGAAAGTGCAAGACCTTTATGCATTTCAAATTAAGTTTAACAATTTTAAATGTGATTCAGAGGTAATCAATAGTATTTATTTATAAATATATCCAGTACCCAACCATTGTTATATGAGTCATGGTAAGCAGTCTTTTCACTTCTTATTTTACTTTTTTATTTTATTTTGACAGGTATATTCTTGCTCTTCATGTCCATGTTCAGCACGGGCACATCTTTATAGTTTAACTTATATGCTATATATGTTAATTTTTATGCATATGTACATGTGTTTGAATACCGTTTTGTACTTTAGGTATGATTATAGATTTGAGCAATGATCAGACAATTTATTTACACACTATCTTCTCCAATCTAGGTAGGACCTTGATTTTGAGTACCTTAAGTAAGATGACTTCCATTTAGACCTTTTAATTCTCAATGAAACTCAAGTTGAAAACCTCCATTGGAATTACAGAGTAGAGAGAAAAGAGGATTTCATTAAGAATTGAGGGATTACAAAAGCCGCATTAAAAAGGTGAGCTTCAGCTATTTATAGCTTATAGAGACCTTGTAAGACTAACCAGAATACTAACGTAAGTGACTGCAGTGAAGGTAACAAACTGTAGCTAACTTAGTTAATTATACAGATGGTAAAAGAAAAAGGTTAAAGTATGTATGTACTCCAATAACCTCAAATTAGTTGAAAATAAACAATATCACTCGACTCAGTAATCAAGTAACATGATGAAAATGTAAAATAAAAATTGCATCTTTGAATTGTGTAACCGCACAATGCAAATAATAAGAAGAGAAATATTTCAAAGGTGAATTGTAATACCTAAAGAAACAACGAATGGCATCAGAAACTTTTTTATCCTTCTGGGTTGCATGTAATCCACACTGCACCTGTGCAAGTAGGCAACACCCTAGAAGATGGTGACGTATGCACCATCCACCATCAGCATCTTGAATACTATGGGATGTCTTCTCTTTTAGTAAATGTGCTTCCGTGATCATAAGCAATTGCTTTTAAAACATTTGTAAATTGAAATACAAGATATTTTCAGTAAAGATAACTAACTATAGAGTAAAAAAGAAAGAGAAAGGATCAATATCCCATTGCGGGGAAAAAAAGGACAAGTAAATAACCTCAGCAGCACCATACTGGCCATGCTTGAACAGAATAAATACAAGATCAATAGAACGGCTGAAGAAAGTAGAAGATCCTCCAGCCTGACCCCAAATGATCCAATTGATGAAGTCTCTTGCCTTATTAATAAAGCTCTGTGCATTTGAAAAACGATCTGAAGAAAACTGGCTATGGTTTAAGGATGAACTTCCAACATTGAGCAAGAATAAAAAAGCCAATGTAAAGTCACATCTGCCCAGCTTCTCATTCCATAATCTTTTCCCCATGTTGTTATCTGTATCACGCCCAAAAAGGTTAACACAATATCAGAGGTATGGCTTATACATATTCAATCCAGTAAGCCTCAACTGTAAATGTTACAAACTCATAATGAAAGGGGAGGAAAGAAAAAAAGCAGTTTTATTGCTTGAATGAAAATCACCAGAGAAGGAGAAAGATCTCTACTCCAAAGATTTTCCTTTACAACCAAGCCACTACCCCATTTACCCTTCGCTAACAAAGCTGAATTCCACTCTCTACTCCTATTTAAGCTAAACCTGTCTTTCCATCCTCTCTAACTATTGATGATCTAGAGTATCTAACTTATAATATTTTATGAATCTCAAATAGTGAACAAATATAATTTTGACATTTCTTTTAGCCATTGAGCATAAGCTGTATTGTACTGAATACTTTTACAGTTTAGGATCTTAAATATAAAAATGCAATCCATATCTCACTAATTTAACCGCATTTCTATCTAAGATGTGAGGTACAAAAAAATGAAAGCATTATAATGAGGAACTTCGTAAAAATTATTTTTTTAATTATCCACCTCTTCATTATTATTATAAAATATAAGTCCAAGTACTTATTCTTGAACAAGAAGGATTTTAGGATCTACTCTCTTTTTCAATAATTCCATACCAAGTAATACTTGTTTTGTTTTGGTCTCCCAAATAGTATTGCCTAATTGAGTGAATTTGACTCCCAATTTTAAATTTACACATATCATATCACATTAAAAGGCATGGAGATGACATTTCTTCATTCAACAATTATTTCAATAATTTCCTTGTTAATTTTAAATGTCTTATCTCTTTAATTTATTCATATCTAATAAAATGAAATCTAATAATTGACAAAGAAAAAACAACTCCAATTTCATCTTCTTGTCTTAGGATATGTGATTTCACCAACTGTGTAAACAATGTTGAAATTGTTTTAGAATCAACTCAATTTAAAATCCTGAGCTACTTTATGGAAGAATTCCTTGTTTCGTTCAGAATTCAGAAGGGGAATAATCTTGTGAGCCTGCATCCCCGTACAATGATAAACTCATGTCAACCTAAGTAAATTGGAACTGCCATGATACAATATAAGTAAAATCACCATACAACCTACCTATTTGTAGTGATGAAAGTTTAGAATTGAAGTCCTCGGTTACAGCCGGTGAAGATGGTGTGATCGTAAAGAAGATTATGATTAGCCATTCAAAAATAGTTTCTTGAAGCATTGGAATTAACTCAAGCTGTACTTTTTTTATATCATCATGGGTCATGTGAACCTGCATGAAAAAAAAACCACGACATATATGCATGAAACATACAAGATATTAATCTACATCTAGAAAAAGGCAATAGCATTTCCTTAACAAATACAACTGTCTGTATAAGTTGAGAACTTGATCAACATGGTAGCTGTTCAGAAGAGAGAGACTATGGTGAATTCCATGTGTTTAGACCACAACAGAATTGCTCAATTTGTAGGGAAGAAAACATAATTACAGAAATTTTTTTTTATTTTTTTGATCGGCAAACATAATTACAGAATATTATAGGCTAATAACAAATATAGAATCAATCTTAGATCCTAATATTAATTGTTACTATATCTATAGGATTCTAACATATGTACAAGATTTTAAACTCCCCCTCGAGCATGAGCAAATAGGTGAAATGCACCAAACTTCTTACATATGCCCCTTAGTGACTTGGTGAATATATTTTCTAATTGGACAACACTGGTATACATTTACCCAAACATAACTTTCTATCCAACAAAGTGACAATCAATTTCAATACATTTTGTCCTTTCAAATCATACCTTTTAACACTTTCCCTCAAGATGGAGCATACTTATCTGTTAGTCAAGTTTGTTACAAATGCCATCAACATAAGACTCCTTGAGAGACTTAATGAACATGTCAATTATTGGTTGTTGGAGTTGATAGAGTAAAAAAATGACAGTTTTATATGTTGACTTGGTGCAGTTGTGGAAAGATGATGTGTAAAGATTTGGCTACAAACAAAGTCAAGGAGATCACATTTTGTTTATAACAGGGAAAAAGGGGGTAACAGTACTTCTAGGTCATGTTGATGGTATTATAATTAGTGACTGACTAGAAATGATGAAAAAGAGAAGGAAGAATTGACACAGACTATTCCAAGAATTTGAACTACTAAAAGAGCTAGGAAGATTAAAGTATTTTTTAAGGATTAAAGTAGCCTACTCTAACCAGGGAATTTTCATATCTCAGCAAAAATATATAACTGATTTGCTGGCAAAAACTGGGAAAATTGGGTGCATACCAGTATCAACTCCAATGGATCCTAATAATAAGTTATGTAAGGCAGAAAAGAAATCAGCAATAGACAAAAAGATGCATCCGAGACTGATTAGAAAATTAATATATTTTGCTCACACATGGCCAAACATTACTCTTTCAATGAGTGTCGTCAGTCAGGTTCCAGTCAGTTTATGCATGAACGAAGGAATCTCATCTTCAAGTTGCTTATAGAATTCTACATTACTTGAAAGGCAGCCCTCGAAAAGGGAATACTATTCAAAGGAAATGGAAGACTAACTATTGAAGGCTACACTGATGCAAAGTATGTAGGTTCTCTTGCTGATAGAAGATCAACAACTGGATATTATACTTTCCTAGGTGAGAACTTAGTGACAAGGAGAAGCAAAAAACAGAATGTGGTGGCAAGATCATCCGCTAAATCAGAATTCAGGTCCATGGCACAAGGGCTATGTGAGTTACTATGGCTAAAAATTATCTTAGATGACTTGAAGATTAATTTGGAGGGACCCATGACTCTCAATCTCATTTCAAAGTCAGATTCTACTATTGCAGTAGTGATTGCCACTTAGATTCTCCATGTTATTATTACATGGGATTGGAAAAAAACAAAAATAAGATAAATTACACATGTAATGTTGCCTAATTTCTAACTGTCACCTTTCAACTTAAATCTTTCAAACTTGTTCAAATATATGGCATCAAGACAATATTTGACATGTGTGAATGACAATATTCAGGCATAAACAAGAAAATTGCCATCAATAAGGGCTCAGAAACACAGTGCCAAGGCAGCAAAGCGAAAGAAAAAAAAATTATAGTGCTCATGATTCATAGTGGATCAGATTGATGACACCTGAAGAATTGACAAAACATCAATCCAAGTTCAAGTACACCAAGCATTAAACTTACAGGCTTTACAATTGAATGAAGAAAAAAACAAAACAAACAGATGAGAATTTCCGATTTCAATCTGATTTAATTAGACAATAATTTCAAATAAATGATGCTCACAATAAAAAAACAATTACACTTCAGACAATAAATATGCATACATATATGAGTATGGACTCACCTGGCCACTGATGTCCACCAAATAGCTTAGAAATAGAAGAAAGTCCCAGGCAGATTCAAACATCATTTTTGCAATCTGATAAGTAGCATGTACTATAACGGAAGAATTTATGCTTGATGATACTTCAGTATTAAAATTTTGTATAACTTTCTTTGGAACCAAAAATTTCAGGAAACGCTCAATTACATTTAAAATCCTGCCCCATGCAGAAGCCTTTTTGTACAAGCTTTGAAGGGACAAAAACATATCCACGGAAAGTTTCCTCAAACTTTTATGATCTGCTAGCTCCTTCTCAAGAACAACTATATGATCCCCAGAAGTAGATGTTTGGAACACTGGACCTGACATACAATATCCAGTTTCAAGAATCTTTACAACATAGCGAATGATATCTTCAGAAGAGATCACCGGTGTAGTTAAAAGAGATTCATAAAATATAGAAGAAGCAGTTTTGCCCAACTGTTGGCTGAAACTCATAACACATCTGAGCAATTCGATTAGAATTTCACACTCCAGTTCATCATCAAAAATATCCATGAGGCCCGTGAGCTCACCAACATCATCTGAAGAGCCTACAGAATATAAACAAAAATCTATATTAAGGAAAGCAAAGGAAAGCAGAGAACTGATTATAATGCAAGTTAATTAATTTAAAACTATTAAGTTGCATTAGAACTGATGCAGTTCTCAACACCGTCTTCTTTTTAGTTTGTTATTCTTGTTGGTTGTATAGTTTCTGGTGAAAGGCAGCCATCATTAACTGTTGAAAGGATAATAACAAAACAGGTCACAGAATACTGCTCTAGTACCACATTGAGAAGAGAGAAGCCGAGAAGGAATGTAATGGATTGTGTATTGTGTACACACGAGTATTCTATTTTTTAATGAAAAGAGATACAATAATAAGGAACAAAATCAATAATGAGAAATATTTGGTAAAATATTTTACTAACAAACAAAATCATATATCTCTATTCTATATAATCAAATCATATCCCTAATATAATGAAATCATGTATCTAACACTCCCCCTCAAATTGGAGCATAAGTATCCTGAGAAAAACTTGTTACAAACGTCATCCACTCAAGACCCATTGAGAGACTTAGTAAACATGTTAGCCAGTTGAGGGTACTAAAACAGACAAAGTAAATAATGACAAAGCTAATAGATATTCCCCAGACATGTTTTTTTCTCTATTAAAGCAACAATCAATCTTCAATATGCTTCCTCCTTTCAAATCATATCTTAAAATTCCCTCTCAAGCTGGAATATACATATCACGAGTCAAGCATATTCAAAATAATCCGAGACAGAACAGCTGTTGGAGAGCATAAAATGAATTGATAATACAGAAGCTGCCAGAAAGCAAAAGCTGCTAAGGGAGTGAGCCAGCTGTTGGAAATCAAAAAATGATCAGAGGACACATTGGCTGAGAAAAGCAACATGCTCAAACACATTGCTGGAAAGCAAAATTACTCAGAGAGCATGATAGTTGCTGGGAAGCAAAAACGCTAACAAGGCACAACAGCTATCAAAGAGAAAAAATGATCACCAGTCATCAAGGTGATGCCAATGATGGTTGTTGGCCAGAAAATACTCGACGAAAGAAAAACATGCCAAACTATGACAACATTTTTGAACGGTGCATGAACAGTGATCGCAGTGGAAAAAATTAAATCAGAAAATGTACATAGTTTCTAAAAAATTTACTCTTAAGAGTTTTGGACCCACAAGGAAAGAACGCATTTAAGTTCCCTTCTCGTTAGACCCTCGATACCTTGTTGAAAGGATTAGAGACAAATTACATCACAGTATATACTATGTTAAGAAAGAAACCCAAAAAAAAATACAATAAATTTTGTGTAATGTGTAGACACATGATTATTCTTATTTATAATGAAGAAGAGATACAATAGAAGAGACAAAATCAATATTTAATAAAGGGAAATATACTTCACTATTAAGTCATTATATATCTCTATCTAATGTAATCAAATCATATCTCTAACATTTACAATGGCAAGCTAATGAATTTAAAGCTATTAAGAGTTGTATTAAACAAATGTAGTTCTCAACTGCATCTACTTGGTAGTTTGTTACTGTTGAGGATCCCACATCTAGAGATATAACCAAATTATATTATGAATCTAATGTAAACCTTGCAGTATCAAATCGGTTTTGTGAAGTTAAGTTAGACTTAAATGTCACTTCCTAAGATGGTATTAGGGTCTATCTTAGTAAGGTTTGTTAAGCCTATAGTCCCACATACTATCGGGCAACAGTCGAGATGTCAAGTCCTCATCTATATAAATACGTAAAATGCATAAATATAATAGCAATGCAAAAAAATTAATGAAACATAGAAAAGAGTAAAGAAAAATAAAAGTGCCTTGCTTCTGATGTGAACTTTGGTACATCTTTTCCTTGTAATATTGGTGGAGTGTTCCAGTGTATATCCTCTAGTGCAATCAAAAGTTGATTATGTTAAAATTGACTGTGTTCAAGAGTTGACCTAACTTTGAATTGTCATTGTTAGGCTTTGTACAAACTTAGAAGATAGTGAAAATTCAATTATTCTTAGATTGAAAAAATTGAGACTGCACTTAGGATCATTTGTGATATGAACCAACATAAATTTCTTCAGCAATCTTTCTCCTTCCCTGTCTTTATTATATTGTTGTTAACAATCTTTTATCAATTCTAATTCCTAAATTCATTGCATTTTGTTTTCCATAGTGAATCAATTTTTAAAAAAAAAAACTTGAGAGGGCCGATCTTTTTTTAAAGTTTTAAAACCAAGATTCATTCCCCCTCTTGGTTTAGCTAAGCCATCTATTCTTTTCTAACATGGGTCTTGTATAACACATGAAAAAAAAATAGGGTGTTCCCTCAAGTCGGGTCAGCTCTAACGGACCCGAGGCCTCTTCTTCTACCCATAAGATGTGATTTCCGCGACAGCCATTCCATGATGTCATTCAGCGATGACCGAAGCGGCTGCCATGGAATGCAATGTGAAAAACGATTCGCCACCACCCAGCTGTGGCATTCGCTGACAAATCCAACACCGATTTCCACCACGGCCGATAATTGATAACACTTATTCTACCTCTCTTTCATTCAAAAAATAAAAGACTAATTTTCTCTCTCTTTTCTTGCTCTCTCTGCATAGTTTCTAAAGGTTTTCTAACAACAACGATTTAAGAAAAAAGCCAAAAATATATTTTATAATATAAGAATTCATTGAGAGAAAAGAGATAGAGGTAATTATAGTTATTATTTACCCTCCATGATCCGCTCAATATCTTCCAAAGACCGAAAGAGTGAAATGGAATTTTTTCTGATTACACCAACGGCATCAGAAGAGGAATCAACAACCAAACCATACAAAGCATTGTTCTTGCACCAATTATGGAAATAGCGAGTGAAAAAACTTTTCCAGCAGTGCAATAAAGAGACTTTTTCAGATCCAACCTACAGCATTATCAATCTCGTCAGTTTACCACAACTTTCCCATCATTAAAATTAAAGAGGAAAAAAATTAAGGACATATGAAAAAGATTTAATAAATTTTGACAATGTTAACCTCATGTTCGATGACTGAAAGTATCTCCTTTTTTATCCCATCCGCAGTTAATGTTTGCAACTCAGATTCACCCAAATGCCTGCTATACTCAACTAGAGTTGCATACAAAGTAGCATTTTGATGAACCCCAGGAAGAAGCAACCTTCTTAAGAAAACACAAGATACAAAAGGTAAAATATCATCCTGCAGAAAAGATAACTGAATCAAACTCTTCCTCTTGATGAATTTCTTCTTTCAGCAATAAAAGAAATAATTAAGTTGTTTCTTTAAGCGTATGAGAACTCCCAGAACAGTAACAATTTACATGCTACTTGGTAGAAAAACAGGTAGTTCAAAACTTACATTTTTTTAAACCTTCAGAAGCAATGAAGATAAGTTGCTTCTAGAAACCATTAACACATATTGACAGAAACGCTTTTCAGAGTAAATGTTACACAAGCTAGAACCAACCACTTAAATTGATACATATAGACATCCTAAACCACGAAAACTAAGTATGTGATAAGCAACCAAGCACCAAGAGCCTATCAGGTATGCAATTACAGTATCATTAAATACGCCCAGAGAGTTTGGATACAAACCACCACCATGAGTAATCAACATTAGCAATAAGCAAACCCAGTGCACATGTATTTGAGTGTACACAAATGCGGTGCAACCAATGTGTGTAGATGCATTTAATGAACTATGAAGTACACCTCTTTTCGATTAATAATAGCAAAGGAATAAAAAGCCTCCAAGACCTTTCAAGATGAAAATTATACGTGACCTAATACCTTTGAAGATGAAAATATTGAATGTGCAATCTGTAAAATTTCATCTGCATGATGCTCTGAACTTTGAAATAGTTGATCAGCAACAAATTCCTCCTGTAAAGCATAAGAAAATGCTTCTACCCTGACAAAACACAATATAACAACTAAGCAAAAATAAAAAATGGATGTCTGGATTTTCGTATAGTATGACTAGGAGCACTCTCAATCCTCATTTGTCTAGTAAACTTTTTCTTTTACATCTTAATATATAGAGTTAAGAACCTTTCACACTAGTGTAAAGTGAAATACTCTTTAGAAGATTGAATAACTTACTAAATGATTGTTATATTCCAAACGTTACAATTGACTAGATTAAAAGCTACCACCATTGTATATTTCTAAATGAGTTCCAAAATAACCCAAAATTGACTATACTGCATTGCATTTGCAAGTAATATAATTTATGTACCATATTTTTTTTCAAACATAAGCAGTTAGCAACAATCTCAATATAATATCTAAATTTTCAGAAATTTGACAAAACTGTAGAATGACATGATGGATACTTGTAAATATATTGCAGATGAAAACCATTTTCAAAAGCAAATTATGTGTTATGAGAGTATAAAATTTTACAACAGCACCAAAACAGACCCCCACCCAGCCTGCCCGCCTTTGGAATTATGGACAACAAAACATGTACTATCACTATCAATTGGCAAAGATTTAGCTACGTAAGAGTTCTAAATCAACTTCATTTTTTCCAATTGAGCAATAAAATGCTAAAACCACTGCAGATATAGTTTCAGGTTTTTTATTCCACAACTACTTCTGAAACATGATCAAATGAACAGCCAGATATTAAAGAACTGAAAATGTTGCCTACTCATCAGTATTTGTAGAGAATGTGTGTGATACTAATTCATCATCCTTCAGTATCCATATCTTATCCAATGTTAATTTAACATCAAGGCATCTTCCCTGCACAAAATAAAAGGACACTCATATCTGGAGCAAGGGGAAAAATCACATCCAATTCAAGCTGAATGAATAAAAACAACAGATTACCTCCTCCAAGGGAATATTTTGCACTGAAGACTCCATAGAAAACACAACTCTATCTCCAAAATTATACACGATACTATATAAAGAGATCGTCTCCAAGTTTTCATCCTTCACAATTAAGCCTAAAAACTCAGTTACAAAAAGAAAACAAAACAAATATAACAAGTCAAAGTGTAATATCAAATTTACATTAGCTGAATGAACATCGAATGCTACAACAGATTACACCATCTTTAACAAACCCAAATTTCTCTCAACAAATTTCAACAGATGTAGATTATTATGAAATGAAAACATAAGAAAAACTACAATGTTACCATTTCAGCCCAAATTTATGATAGAAGATAGAAGATTCAATCCAAAAAGTGGGAGAAAAAGAAAAAAGGGAACACAAAAGAACCATAGAGTGACAGAAAACAACAGAAATTCAAACACAAAGTACTAAGCAAAAACATATAGGAGAATTCCAAATTTTGATCAATTATTTGCTTTAGAATTAGAAGGAAATCTCGTGAACTAAATAAGCGAACACAACCACAATTTCTAGGCATTATTAGTTAAAAAAGTTCAGAAGCCTAGCCAACTCATTTGGCTCATTAGCTGGCAATTGCATAAACAAGTATGCATACACAATGAATATAAAACTTTATTTATTTTTTTCTTATAAAAACTCATGTTAGTCATCAGTATGAATTTTGACATTTCAGTTAGACTAACACCTCAACATCCACCAATTATCTGTCATCACATGAAACATAACATAAAAGAGAAAAGAAAGGAATACAAAACATGGGGAACCAAACCAAAACACATGTAAGAAAAAGGAACACAATCTAAACATGGAATAAAGGAAATTGTTATATGTTATGGAAAATGTCCAAACTAAGACAAGGACGCAGAACAGCAGTGTACCAAAAAATGCCTAACTTATTATCAACACTCAGATTAGCCAATTTATCAACACAATTATTGCCTTCCCTAAATATATGAGAAAATGAAGTCCATGCCAACATATAGCTGCATACACCTTCTCCACCTCCCTCTAAGAGTCCAAGGAACCACAATGAATATGAAATTGATTTTAATATCATTAATGCTCTGTTTGTATCTATGTATATACTGTACATGCGGATGGAAAAAGACAGAAATTTTTTGTTTGTTTCTAGTCATTTAGACAGATGGAAAGGCGAAGAAAGATGAATGAGGGGTATAAGGTATCTTCTCATAGTTGAGAAGAAAGTGGAACCCAGCAGAGAAAGCCACGTAAGATTTTTTTTAGTTTCCATTTTTGTCCCCAAATAAATGTGCTTTTTTTGTCCAGTGTAATATTTGAATTGAAAACATTCTCAAAAATATTTTTCTTAATTAATAATAATAAAAATCATCAGTAATATTACTTTTCTTATATAAAAAAATATGTACTTAATATATATATATAACATAATGTAATATAAATTAAATAACTATAATTATTTAGATTAATATATATATATATAATAATGTAATTTAGATTAATAAAATAAAAATAATATAATTTTATTTCTTTATTTTAATTTTACATTTTTTATTCTTTATTTATAATTGTAATTTTATATTATTTTAATCAACTAAAATATACACAAAATTAATTATTATTATTTTTTTCATTTTTATACACAAGGGTAAATTTATAATTTTGTAATTCACACTATTAAAAATAATTCAAAATACTCTTACAACCATTACATCACTCACAAACTTCAATAAACTTTCTTCACAAATCCACTCTAACATACCTTAATCCAAACAACCTCACTTTCTTCACACTTTCCTCTTAAATCACTACAAATTCACTCCCTCAAATTCACTCCCCAATCCAAACATACCCTAAAGGAGAGGACAGGGGAAATTTTATCACACTCCATCAAATAAATTGAAATTATAAAACAAAACAAGGGAGTAAAATGTTGCTAATTTAATATTTCATATGAATTATATTTCTATATCATCAAATTTTGTTCCTATTTCACTAATTAATGCTTAAACATAGCATCTTAGGTTACAAAATGCAGTCCTTTTCAAGCCAAATTTAAATAATAATTATCATTGTGAAATTATTATCACCAGACCGATACTTCAAAAGACTATTTTACAGATTCATCTAACTTTGCTATTTCCAACTTAACGTATTGATCACAAGAAACCAAATTGGATTCTTTCATAGGCTTCAATGTTAGTGTAGAACTGTAAAATTATTATTTAAAATGTGAGAAATACATTTAAAACAGGAAATCTTCAATCGACATATGCATTTTTTTAACTCCTAATAAAATATATGTCCTCCTTTAACAAGTCCTGCTATCATCAAACTTCAGAGACTATGAAGTTTCATTCAAGTGTAATTCCAAAACAGAAGATAATCTAAACATCATCAATATTGTAAAGTTGTATTTAAAAAAAGAGTAAGAAATCAGAATGTCTATAAATGCATACCGAGGTGTCTCGAAATAAAATTGCCAAAGGAATTATGTTGGTATCTGGGTAAGATTGACCCACCCATAACCTTTCAAAGGTAGCACCTGAAATACAAACAGCAAAGTATGAGAGCAGATAGTACAAGTACACAAAAGAATTGGGAGAATATAATATATCAATAAGCAAAGTAAAGAAGAGATCAAATGTACTTAATTGCATTTGACATGCCAGCAAAAAAGAGACGACGTTTAACATTCTAATAGACTCCGGAGAATTACACAGACAAATTAAACTAAACTAGGATGTTTTGTTTAAGCTTAAATATGTTTTAATCAGAGCAAAAAAAAATGAGTTATTATCTCCACAATATTCATTGTCACCTGCTTCGAATCCAACATGCTAGAAAACCCAAATATAGTATAATAAAAGTACATCATGAAACTGATATGGGGATATGGAAAATTTTAAAAAATCAAGATACAACAACACAACCAAGATACTTTAAGAAGTGTGTGTAAAAAAATATAAGTGCACAATATTTATAAAGAGATATTCACATTGGCAATTGCTCATCAATACATAAAATAAAAAATAATCACAATTTAAAATATACTTGTGATCATTACAAGTAAGCATAGTTAAATATCTTTTACCCCACTTAATAGAATGTATTCTTTTTACTATGAACCCATCAACAAAATATACATTATCCCTGCCCAAGTTAGAATATCACATAAAACATACATTTTAACAATAAATATAACAAATAAAAAACTACAGTAAGTGTGAAATTGGGTCTCGAGTTATATCTTACAGTATCTTAGATGTCTGGTAGTCATAAAAATAATTTACTCAAAAAAATCAATGGATATATTTCAGGTATGTAGTGATGTCAAATATGTGTCAAACACCAATACTTTTTTGCATTTTAGGAGTATTTGGATACCATAGCTAGGTGATCAGCCATTACAAAAAACATGTTTTATGTCCCTACAAATATAGAGTTTTTGTCCTCATAAAATATGGTGATTTATGTTTAGTCTCTATAAAAATAAGATAATTTTTGCTTTTGTCTTGTGTAACCTAAAGACTGTGTATGCAGGTTTTGACCTACTATTATGCCAAGGGCCAACCCAAGTTATGGCAAACATAGTCATTAGGATCTTATGAACCACGATCTGGTACATCTTGGCTATCTACTGATTTGTATCTCAAGATAAATCTCAAATGACTTTGTATCTTACATATGTGAATGACTCTACTATTGAAAAACTTCGAACTTATCTTTCATGAGGAATATCTAGGTAACCCGAGTACAATCATCAATAAATGAAACAAACCATTTTGCACCTGAGATATTACGAATAGGTGAAGGTCCCCCAAATTATCTAATAACCTCTTGTCTATTCATAAGATTACCCAAGATTTAAATTGTGAAGTGATATTTTTTTTCATTCCCATTGTGTTTCCCCAGATCTTTCCACGAGGAGGATGATTAGAATTGCTAAACAGTAACAAGGTTTATACCAGCAAGAAAAAAATAAAAAGTGTACTAGAGTGCAGGCACAAACTTCTAATCTTCAGCAAGGCCCTGAATCTTGGTCATCCTCTCAAATATGGTTTTAACACAGACATCTTGGTCATTCATCCTTCATTTAGTACCCTAAAGTCCTTATTTTTTTGTTTTATTTATAAAAATATTTGTTAGAAGTTTGTTAGTACCCTAAGTCTTTTCATGGTGATGTTTGTTAGTTTGCAAAATACCATAGGACAACTTTTCTTCCCAATAATAATAGAAGTTCTAAACCTTTTGATCTTACACATTCATAAATACATTCAATCTTCTTCTCTCAAATGGTACGTTTGTTGGACTTATCAGGTCACCGGTTATCAGACCGCTATTGGCCACCCATTAATATATAGTCCAACACACGAGTTAGCAACCTTGGCGTGAGAGAGAGTGTTTGAGATCCTACATTAACTAAAGATTAAGATATTTTATAGTATATAAGTATGTGCAAATCTCACCTTATAAACCGATTTTATAAGATTGAGTTAGGTTTAAAGTCCACTTCTTAATATCTACTTAATTTCATATCATTGATACAATTCAACCATTCATGAATTCTTTTTCACCAATTCTAATAAAAAAACAATTAAAAAATATGTGAGCTTAAAGAGGAATTAAGAAATAACACTCAGGAACTCATCCCACTTTACTATTCCACCTTTGTTTGCCACTCACTCATTCAATGCATGTACCCTATTTAGCCATTCAATTGCTTGTAAATAAAGACTTCACAAACTTAGATATAACTAATAGTCTTGTTTAGTATGACTTCTGCTTTAGTCGTTTTATCTATTACTAGTTTGAATTGTTTAAATTGAAAACTATATATTATTTGTATCATATATTTGAAATAATTTTTCATTGTACTTGAATCCTACAATTTCATACAAAATTAAGATTCACGATTCATTATTTGAATCTTAATTTGATAAAGTTGATGGCAAACATTGCTGGATTAAAAGGTCAAAACAAACAATAGAGAGTAGAAAAAATGATACATTATCATGGACTTCAAAAAATTTAAGCCTTCTATTTGTATATTTTCTGGATTAGACCATCAAAGGGATACGAAAGTAATCAAATAGCAAAGGAAGAACACAGCACAAAGTTCCTCATAGAGAACAACTCTCACTTAATACTCTTCTATGAAACACATCGACGCCCTAAACTTCTGACACATCATACACATAACTTGCTCATTAAACTCCTATCTAAATGCATTACTAACTATGGACAAGTAAAAAATACTGTAGGATGGAATTAAATCCAAGAGGTAGACAATACCTGTCATTGTCATAATCCCCATGTTATGACTAAAGACCCTGCTGCGAGATGCAAGATCCCAAATACGTAAAGTCCCATCCAAATGAAGCACACAGACAAACTTTTTCTCGTGCAACTCCAAAATTACCAACTCCTGTACAGTACCCACCATTTTCCCCCTAAAGACACATTTCAATGAAATTTCTTATAATTCACATCATAGAGACAGATTCAATCAAATGAAGAAACAATATATTAGAAACATGGAAAAGATACTAAACATGCTTAACGAGTATTAGAATTTAAGAAGGAAATACCGCGGTATTAAACCCCACAAGCGAGTGATTCCAGCTTCATCTCTGAGCTCATGGACAAAATCTTTGACAAAAACAAATAAAAAGAAACCATTGAAAAGTGATAAAATAGACATAACCGAAATTTCAAAACAAAAGGAGAAATTCAAGACTGTCAAAAGATGAACTTATGTTGCCATACAACTGAACCCCATCCCTATTTTCTAATTCACCATCAAAACATCCCACAACACCAGCCTAAACCAGAATAGGGGTGCAGTTCAGTGCATTCTTAAGTTCCCCTAGGAGATACGAAACAATTTACTACGAAAGCAAACATAGGCAAGAGAAAACGCATGTCCAGAGAGAAAATAGCAAGTTCATACCAGGAGCACTGGGATCTAGTACACCGAGTTGGAAACAGAAAACAGAACCATCACTCGTACCAACAACGAGACCCCCTGCAGTGGCAGTCACGGCAGCTATCGTTGCCGCGTGATTGGCAATATAACCACGCACATTAACCTCCAGAAGCTCTTCCACAGGGAAAATGGAAATGGACGCATATGCAGAAAGATTTCGAATTCTCAAGAGGTAAGCAACGCCAGAGACAGTCAACACATAGAGCAAGTAAGGGAATCTAGAAGCACCAGAAATCTGCGCCAAAGACAAAGGCAACCAAATGAACTGCGAATGCAAAAACACACACAGCAAACCCAACCAAACGTGGTGAAGAAGTAAGTAACCTCGTTTTTGCATATGAACGCGAATGGGCAAAGCGCGTCGGGGAAAGTGAATCTGAGTCCCACGCGAGGGAATTCCTTGGAAGCACCGAGTTCAAGCAACTCAAGAGAGTGAGGTAGAGTCTTGTGAATTCTCCTGCGGTTAGCAAAACGGTGAGTTTTCGGAACGCGAAAAATGAAATTATAAATGAGAGAGAGAGAGAGAGAGAAGAAGAGAACCAGATGAGATAGGTAGGAGGATCTCCGACGACGAAGCAAGAGGCGCGGTCGTAGGTGGTAGGAGGAGCGGCGTCGCCGTTGACGGCGACAATGCTGGAGGAAGAAGCAACGGAGAGATCGATCCAGCGAACGGCGTCGCTTCCGACGACGGGAACTTCCTTCCCAGCTAATGCTGAACCGGTTCCCATTTTCGTCAAATGGAATTGCAGTAGCGAAGCAAAACCCTAGTGCATGTGAAGAAGAACTTGGGGTTTTGAGACTTTGGCGCTAAAAGGTAAAACTAATAAGAAAAACGTTAAAGCATTTTAAGGATTTCAGTGTTTATATGGATTCAATTTCAATGAGTTTATTAAATAGTGGGTTTAGTACTTTTGTTTTTAGTATAACAAGAAGAAGAAATTATAATATTTCATAATTATCACATGATATATTATTAAAAATATTGATAAAATTAGTATTAATATGTAATTAATTTTGAGATGAGTATTTACTTATTTTTTAATTTATAAATTTAAAATCTTTAATAATTTTTTTAAGATTATTTTATATCAACATTAATTAATATTTTATCAAATATGTATTCAATTATATTAATCAATTTAAATTAAATTAAATTTGTTGTAATAAAGGTGTAATTTATTTTTTACTATACTAGAATGCGAAAGATTAAATTGGTTATTTTTATGAATTTATCATTAAGTCTATGAGCACGACAAAGTCACATAACCATAGCAATTAGGTTAAATAGGGGCTAGAGGCACAACCCTAGTGTGACAGAGTGAAAAGAAAACACCATTGAGTGAATTATAACCAATTGGAAGAATGGAATGTGCTAGTAACCAATTGTAACCCATTTGGGATTAGGAATAAGTTGTGTCGAACTCTTATGTATTGAGGTGATATTTAAATATTTAATATTTTATTCTTTATTGATTATTGGTATTGTTGTTTTACTTCTAAATCGTTGTGACAGTTTGAGAATCTTAGATCTGACTGAGGTATTTTTAGGATTCTAACAGTGATACTTAACATATTTGAGTATTAGAAATATACTTGAAATGTTAATTGTCATTAATGTCTGAGTGTGATTCTAAGATATTTTTATAAATATGCGAGAAATTGATATTTATGAAGCATTCTTAAAAATTTTATATGCAAGAAATCGATATAAATGAATTTCTTACTGCCATCAATTTCAATCAAAGAACTTAATATTAACATGTTAATCAAAATACGTTAGAGTGAGAAAAATGAAACTTAATCCTTATTATTCCAACTTAAAGCAACCAAATTCTTTGTCTGTTTTCTTATTGATCATAGCCAACTCATTCAATTTCAACACACTTTTAATTATTTTGTCTTTATATTTAGCGATTTTTGTACTTGATAATTGAATTGTTCATTGTGGGATCGATATCCGCCCTTATGGACAAGTATTACTTATGACAACGCGGTGCACTTGTCGTAGAAAGTCATCACATACTTCCTCTGTGAAATAACAATACCATTGTTAAAAAAAGCATTTTTGACATCCAGTTGATAAAGATGTCATTGTAGAAGACATGGCTATAAATAAGCGAATTGAAGTCATCTTTGTTACTGGAGAAAAAGTATCATCATAGTCTAAACCAACAATTTTGGTATAACCCTTAGCCACAAAACAAGCTTTGAGACGATCAATAGTACCATTAGGACCAATTTTAATAGCAAAGAAACCTGCAACCAATAACAGATTTCCCATAAGGTAAAGGAACGAGGTCCCAGGTTCCATTATTTTAAAGCGCACTCATTTCATAAAGCATGGTTTGACGCCAACCAGAATGTGCTAAGACATCACCTACAGACTTCAGAATAGACACAAAGGAAATATATGAAAGGTAAGTAAAAAAAGGTTGAGATAGTCTATGATAACTTCAAGCATTATAATGTAGAGAGGGATTATGGGTAGAATGTATACCTTTACGGATGGAAATGGGAATATCAGGTTTAATTATCGGAGCCAGAAGGGACGGAGGATCTAGCACTAAAAGAGATTCATCTAGTGCACGATGGGAAGACTGGCGAAGATTGTAATCTTGAAGAGGTGGTGGGGGAGGAGAATTTGCAGGCACACTAGACATAACAAGAGGATCAAAGACAACTATAATATGTATTTGTTCAAATGGAGACACAAATGGGGAGGATAGAGACTTAAAATAAAGAGAAGACTCAATGAAGATGACATATGCAAAAACAAAATAGCGGTTAAGAGAGGGTGAAAAACATTTATATCCTTTTTGAGACCTAGTAAACCCTAAAAAAACACATTTGTGTGACCTAGTAGATAATTTATCTAGACCAGGACAAAAATTGTTAACATAACATGTAGACCCAAAAACTTTATGTGGTAAGGGATGAAGAGGTTCACGAGGAAATAAAATAAATTGAGGAATTTTATTCTCTAAAATTGAAGATGGCATACGATTAATTAGATAACATGTATTAAGAATCGCATCACCCCAATAACATTGAGGAACGTCACCGTGAAGTAACATAGTACAAGTAGTTTCAATAAGGTGTTTATTCTTGCGCTCAACCACCTGATTTTGTTTAGGGGTATAAGCACGTGAGGTTTAATGAAGAATGTCATGAGATTTCATAAAAATGGTAAAAGAATGAGAAAGATACTCTTGAGCATTATCACTGTGTAAGGTTCGAATTGAAACACCAAATTGGTTTTTAATTTCGTTATAAAAAGATTGAAATATAGAAAACAACTCATAACGAGATTTCATTAAAAATAACCAAGTACACTTTGAATAATCATCAATAAAAGTAACAAAATACTGAAACCCTAAATTAGACTTGACACTACTTGGTCCCCAAATGCCAAAGTGAAGTAAGGCAAAAGGGGATGAAGCACGTTGTGAGACACTAATAGGAAAAGAATTGTGACTGTGTTTACCTAAATGACACGACTCACAAGATAAACTAGACACTTTGGACAAACTTCGAACAAGGTGTTGCATCTTGGCAAGACTAGGATGACCTAGTTGAGCATGAATGAGAGATGGAGAATCCATAACTATACCAACATGTGCATATGTTCGTAGGTGGTAAAGACCATGAGACTCACATCCGGTGCCAATTATCCGTCTCAAACTCTGGTCTTGTAAACAAATAGAATCTTTGGTAAAAGAAATAACACATTTAAGGGAATGAGTTAGATGACTAATGGATAATAAGTTAAAGGGAGACTCGGGAACAAAAAGAACATTATCAATATATACAAAAGGAAGAAGATGAATAGTACCAACACCATGGGATGAGACCCTAAAGCCATTGACCATGGTAATGGTTGGTAAGTAGCCGAAGGTAGACAAAGAAGAGAACAAATATTTATTACCGATAATATGATCGGTGGCACTTGAGTTGAGAACCCAAGGACCAAGAGAATTGACTGAATAAGGCCAACAAAAGGTGTACCTGAATGTGCAACATGAGCAGTGGAACCAGAGTTCTGACAATCCTCATACCATTTAAGAAATTCATTATCAACTTGAGTTGGTCATGAAAAGGCACTTTACTTAGAATTGGATCAATGTTCTAACTCAAGAACTCACCAAGACTTTGCACCAAACCAAAGCTCATATGGAAGTCCATATATTGTCAAATGGAATCAAACAACAAGGAATGAAGAACAAGAATTGAAAGCTGGACAGAATTGAAATATACAGCTACTGCACCGAACAGAAAATGAAAACAAAGCTGGAAAACACCATTTAAACGGTGAAAACGATGAAGAACACTAAAACAAACAAAATTACAGATTGAAATTGAAGAACAAGATGAAGGAAGATGACTTATGTGATTGAAGCAAGGATTGGGAATGGACACGCCACTTGGATGATGAATGTTCCAAGATAAGTGCAGATTTTCCGCCACTTGAATGCTCCCAATGCATCACAAGATAAGACAAGGAAAGGGAGAACTCGTCTCACAATCACTCACAAATGGAGCATAGTAACTTTACTCTATTTTTCCAATCTGCATTGTGAAGGACCTAAGCCCTCCTTTTATAGGAGCAAGGGCTGGTCATTTACATAGCTTATTCCCTAAGCTACCCAAAAAGCTCCTAAGATCACACCCCCTTACTAAGCTCACTCCCCAAGCTTCCAGAATTTTCTAAACTAAAGCCTAAAGATGCTTTTACAAAAGAGGTGTCTAATGTTTCCCTCTAAGCATCTTTCTAAACACTATTCTATATTATTTACAATTTAAAAGAAACTATAAAGAGATATATTTAATTGAACCCCATTCTTGAAAGCTTGTAGACTTCTTTGGCGTTAGGCTTGATCCTCTCTTTATTTTATGTCTTCTTTTAATTTTGAGAAGACTAGAAGGAAGAACTTCAAATGTGAAGGTGAATGACCTCTTCCTTCATTAATAAAAGCCTCCTTTATTTGATTATCATCATTAGATGAAGGAGGGCCCATGGTAGAAGGTTGCACATGAACATTTTCGGCAACCGCAACAGGTTTAGGAGGACGACCATGTAAGGCATAACACCGATCAATTTTGTGGCCAAGTTTGCCTCAATGGTCACACTTGTGATTCAATTTGCCCGACTTGGAAGGACAAGTACGATCATAACGTTGAAAGATTAAAGCAGAAGAGTCATCAACTGGAAGAGGTATATCAATGATGTATTTACCTGGCACACATAGAAGGGTAGAACAGGTAGAAGTAAAATTGGGAACAACAGGAGATCCCAAAATCTGATCACAGACATGAGAATAATCATCAGGAAGGCCATGTAAGCCCAATAACATGAAGAACTTGGACCATTGCTATAGTTCTTGAGTAGGAGTGGAGGCAAGAGACAATAATTCATTAAAATCATGAAGAAAAGCATGTAGCTTACCCAAATATTCAGTCATTGTACCATCAAGACGTTTGGGAAGCAACAATGGTAAGGGAATTTTGACACACACCATAAAGATGTTGAGTATCATTGGTGTATAATAATTTCGCCCGTTCCCAAACTTCTAAACACGTTTCAAAAGCACGAAAAAATTGTTTTAAAGATGAGTGAATAATAGATTTAATAACAATGCATAATTGAGCATCAATTTTCAACCAACGGGAAGCCTCACCTATAGCAACAATGCGAACACATTGGGTAAGATGATCAACATAATTTTGACTCTTAAGCCATAATTTATTTGAGGCTCAAGTGTCATAATTAGTTTCATCCAATTTGTCAATAGAAAGATGAACATTGACATAATTATTATAAATGGAGGGATTGGGCATAGTGGCAATCGAGGAAGCCACATACCTAGTTATCGGCGACATAGTGGTAGGAGACAGATTGGGCTTAGTGGTAGGAGACAGATTGGGCTCAGTAGTAGGAGATTGGGCTTAGTAGCAACGACTCCAGTGAGATTCTGACAAGAATTCCGACAACGACAACTCTGACGAGATTCCGACGACGGTGACAACTTCGATGGCGGTGACGGCTGACGGTGAACAGTGGGTTCACCCAAAAAAATTGAATCCTAACCTTAAGCTCTATATACCATGTTAAGAATGAAGAAAATGTATTTAGGATTGATATCCCTTGTGTAAAATACACACATAAGGGTCTTTATTTATAGATGAGAATAATAACAAAATCAATAACATAATTATATAATAATATAAACTATGGGCTAAGCCCGATACATTAAACAATGTCCAAAAATTAGTTACCCCCAACATGGTTAACGACTTTAGTCAAATACAATTAGATTAAATGATTAATGGTGTGATTGTGAATTTGTGACCACTTCCAAGCTCTTCGGCTTCCCTGTCGTTACGTTATTGTCGTTTTCTCTTCTTGTCATTTACAAATGATGACATTCATTGATCCAATCTACAACTTCCACATTATTAAAAAGGCATAAGTTGAATTTTATACAGTTAAAAAAGAAGATTATTGGTCTACTTATATTGGACCAAATCTCATACCTGACCTCCACATGCGACGCAAAGAGTCGGGACAACCAATTACATCTTGTTTGCATAATGAAAGAGATCAACCAATTCAGAACAAGCCAAAAAAAATTCTTAATGTCGTAATGAATGTCACAACAGATGAAATTATCCATTTAAACAGTAAAGTCATCCTTTGTATTGTTGTTTTCATCAAATATTATAATATCATCTTCCTTTAATGACTCATATTCAATAACTTTATTTATTTTTTAATACATTTATTTTAACATAAATACATGTATTTTATTGTTTTTTATATATCATATAATCTATATTTTCATTAACATTCATATTACATAATCTAACAATTTATACATAAACCATAACCAATTTATTTACAACCGTATCAATCTTAAATGCTACTTCAGGAACATAATTTAATGTTTTTAAAAACAACAAAAATATTTTTAACTTTAAGAATATTTAAAAAATAAAAACTATTTTTAATTTATTGCATAACCTACTTTTAATACAAATTATTTTAAATACTTAATATATATTTTTAATATATCAAAACTTGATTTAAGGTAATTTTTTTTTAAAGTTAAACTCTTCAACTTTATTTATGATTCTTTTAAATAATACAAAATTAAAATTTTGAAATTATATACTATAAATAAAATTTTACACATTGTTATAATGTAATTTTAAACAAATTTTAAATTATTATATACATATTTTTATTAAAAAAGTATAAATTATTATTTTGATGAGGAAAAAAAATCTAACTTAAGTTGTGTTTCAAACTAAAACTCGTACTCACAATATACGTATTAAGAATACTCAACTTTATCAACTTATAAGTTTGCACCCAATTATATATGAAATGTCTTAATCTATACTCGATGTGTGATATTTAAGAATACGACTTTGAAAATACTTGTTCCCTTAATTTGTTATGCATATGTCATTTTCGTATTTTCATTACCAAATTACACCATTTTGGTGTAATTTCCGCCGATATGAGTTTCCTCTTAGTAAGAGTCTCAACTGTGTATATATATATATATACATATATATATACATATATATATATAAAAGATTTTTTTTTGTCTTTCTTGCTCATGATAGTATGCTTTTTGAAATGCCTTATTTTTTTTACAATAGCAGATCACCTTCTCTTTGGTATCTCTTTGGTTTATAGGTTTTAACATTTTCTTCTTGTTGTATTTTTTGAACATCTCTTTGAACGTGTTTCTAAGGTATAATATGATATAATTCAATAATTATTTAAAAAAAATATGAGTTACTGATGAAAAAATAATTTACAGATAATGATAATAATCCACATTGTTCGATATGTGTTTAGTGTTGTGAGAGCGAGACTCAACTTCAGCTCTCCATACAAATACCCACAATCAATAACTAATACAAGCAGCATAAAAATTTAAAAATATGCAAAGCTTAAATGACAACACATCAAATTCTATTTAGAAGTTACGAGTCATATTATCTCCGTACATTCTTAACATAAAAGTGTTCTTAGGCTTATTCCTATATTCTCGAATATACTTTTAGATTGTTTATTTCAAAAGTCTATTAGATCTGCAACTCTATAAGCTTAAACTTGTTTTGGATCGAAAATGGAAAATCTTACCGTAAGAAGATCCATCTCTTATCTCATATGAATGCATGGTGGTGAATTATGGGACAATTGTGAAATAACTGCTGCGATGATTCCAAGATGAAGATATACAGATGTAAAGTGCAATATTGATAAATGATAGTCTTAGAATGCACGAGACAGAATTTGGTTTTTGAAATAATATTTAAGAGTATTTTGTTCTTTCAATAGAAGACGTGAGATGAGAAAAATATGAGGTATTGATCATGAGCTTCAAGTTAAAATTAACAACCAGTTATCAATCCATTAAAACTATAACTTTTTTTTTTTCATTTTAATCCATTTAAAATAAAATTCCTATTATAGATTACGTTTATTTAAAACAGATAAAATAAATAAATTATATATATTATCTGTTTTTATTGCCCCATTTATAGTTTCCCACACTCGTCTTTTCTTTTCCCTTTTTTTCAAAATTTATTTCACGTTATGAAACTGTACATGCATATTTTCGCATAACGGTAAGAAATCATCTTTATCTCCACACTGAAACTGTGGTTTCCGAACCCTGTAGCGATGTTGTTTTTCAGAAGAATTTTCTGCAAATGAATAGTGCAGGCACAAGACAATGGTGTAAAACAGTTGCCCTTCACGAAACCATGTCTCTTTACACTTGATGGTACATAATATATCTATTATTAAGAAAACATTTAAATGAAGATATTGATTTTTAATTTTGATAGTGCAGATTAATTATGATATATTTTAGTTACAAATATAAATAACATAGTACGATAAAACTTTTCTTTAAAAATAAGAGAAAAAAAGATATTTTAAATACTTTTATTTGATCAGTTTATGTACAGATTTTGAAGAACTTAAGAAAAAGAACTGATGCATTTCACATACCAGACTTATCTGTCTCGTTTGAAAAGACTTACCAAATCTTAAACTGGTCGAACCATCCACTTACCTGCTCCTACTTACCCCTACTTGTTGTTGAATACTATTTCACACCAAATAGTGATTGTTTTATTTCAACAACTCATTCTTATCAACTTTTTCATGCATGGTTTAAGAGCTTCCAAACAAACCATAGGCCTAAAATAAATCCTAAAGATTCTTTGACAGCGAAAGCATTTGTACAGCTACACTGTCGTACCACCGAGTCATTAACATGTTTCATCATTTCGGATTACACTACAAGCCTTGCAAATTATAACTTTCCATTATTACACTCAAAACAAACTCACCCTTCATGGCCCCGCTGTTATGTCAGGTGCCTCAGTTACATTTCCCTGTTAAGTTTCACTCACAGACTCAACAATATTTAATCAGCCAAATACATATCATCAACTTCAGATACTGCTTATAACAGTGTGCATCCACTTTCAAACTAGAAATTAATTGACACCCTTTACAGCAGGAAAAAATGTGTTCATAGTAGTTCCTAGTTAAACATCCAGAGTTGCACATTCTAGCTATCACCCCTCACTCCTCAGTATGGTGTATGATAACTTAGTGGTGTAATGAAATTACTGATCATAGGGCTGTAAGATAAAACGGTAATTAATCTTTCATAATTCATTTATTGGAGACCACAGTGTAACATTGATACCCTTCACACTCTTTCCAACAACAAGAATCATGATGTAAGTTTGGAACTAAATTTACGTGGAAAATTAACAAAGAAGACATTAGGAAAGCAATTTACCTCTCAAGTGGCAGGTTCAGTAGAGAGTAACAGAGAAAGAGAAGCAAGGAGGGTGAGGAAGCCGTGTTGGAGAAGGGGAGCACGTGCAAATGAGTTCTATGGCGTTTAAGAGAGCCAAGAGTTGCACACTTGCACGTGCCCTGCTTCTCCAACAAGGAGCTTCTCACCCAGTGAACGAAAATTACTGCACAACATGAGTGAGAGTGTGCGAGGGTGGTGGTAGAGGCTCAGTATTTATAGGTAGCAACTTGAGTGCGAGTGAGTGTGTGTGTGTGAGAGAGAGAAGGAGACAGAAGAGAGTTATGTAAGCAACGTGGTGAAAGACATCAGAAGGTGACTCAATCCTAATTTTGACGTAACATAGCATTACACATGTAAATGAAAAATTTCAATTAATATGAAAGAATTGATAACATTTCTCTTTAAAAGTAATAACATTGTACTGCATGTTATGAAAAGATTATGGGTGATTACGACAGAAGTGAATCATGTAATGGTGTTAATTGGAGTGGAGATGAAAATGAAGAAAAGAAAAAGAAGTGTGGCGGTGGAAACCGTGGCATGTGGTGGCAGTGAGTGTATACACAGAAATTGAAAGAAGGGGATATCGAAGGAAAGGCGATTGGAGTGTTGTCTGGCTTAATTTCATAAAAAAGTGAGGAAGCCCTTTGTTCATTTGAGGTTCACTGCAGCAGAGAGAGTAGTACTAATGGCAGCCTTTGGATCCAGAGTGTTGGGACCCACATGCATAGATATGGGGCAGCCCCATGTTGGGTTACCCTTTTGGTTTGCAAAGAATTGGGTTGTGGAAGCAGCAAGAAGGGAGATAAAGAAGAATAATGTATGAGTGCACGTAGGCTTTGCGTGTTGGTCGCAAGTTTTTGAGTATGGCATGGCATGGCATGTGTGAGTTTTAGAGAAAGTTGGAGCCTCCCTAGCTTGATATCATTCCCTACACCTAATAGACCCTTACCTTTTCTCCCCTAAGCTTTTAGCAATTTAATTAACACACCCTACTCTCCAACAATTTCAAAGGGTAACATTAATGCCTCCATCAAGGACATGAATGAAACTGACAAGTTATTGATTAGCCACTGTGCCCGAGTGACAAAAGTCCTACACAATCATATAGGACATGTTTAGATTGTTAAGCTTTCATGGAATTCATTTTGCATTCTGAGTTTGCTCAAATAACCTTGGTATAACAAATTTTTGTCTTGTCTTTAGCAAAGTATTTAGTTTTCACAACAGAGAGGTTTTTGCCCCTTTGGGGGGAGGAGGTGTGATGAAAGATTTCAAAGTGTAGTGAATAGCATGCGAGAACCTTAGCGTGCAGCAATGGTTCAAATCCTAGTTCAGTTTCTCCATAGGTCACACTTACGCAGCCCATCATTACTCTTTGCTGTTGGGTTCACTGCTAGGTCAATTGAATTAATTATGCAGAATGGTTGAAGGGAAAAATGAAACAGGTTGGTATGTCACAGTGGATTTCTAAATTTTGCATGCACGCATGTCTTATGCATTAAAGAAACAATGAAGTGGTAGTAGGGGAAGTTATGGGTGTAGGGTGATCTATTGAATATGGATTGAGAAAATGGACATGCTTTTATCTATCTTGTGGGAGAAGAACATAGATTCTGGATGAGGTCATTATGAAATCTAAGGACATTAATATTGGCGTGTGCACTCTGCACTTGGTATGTGGTAAATGCTTTATTTGGTGAAGCACTAGCACTACTCAAAGGTTTTTCAAAGTCAATCATGCTCCCAAGCTGCTAAAATTCTACAGCACTTGATGTATGTGTTTGACTATGCTTCGGAAAAAGGAACAGCAACATAACAAAACAACCCATTCCTTCTTTACCCCTTATGTTTAGGACATCATCAAATCTTTCAACCTTTGCACTCACCACTCACGTGGGACTCAAACACCTTTCAATAATTTGCAGGTATGGAACTAATGCCTACACTACTCATAGCCATGGTTCCCAACCTATTTTTCTTCTTTTATTGCTCAAAGAGGAGGCTTATGCAGTAACACTAAGGCTTTATATTCATCTTTAAACTCTGTCTCCAACTCAGAACACAAACAAAAAAACTCATTACAAAAGCTTCATTCTTACACCACCAAGGAAATAAGAAATTATGAACACAAACAAATAAATTAAAAAAATTGCGCAATTTTCCCTATATATAAAGTTTCTTCCAAATATTAATTTTGGAACAAATTACTAGATCGTAATTCGATTAATCATGACTAAATACAAGTTAATGAAATTAACAAAATAATATAGAAAAATCAAAAGATATAGACCCTTAATTCAGGTAGCCTAAGAAAATAATCAATTATTTTCAAAATACAAAAACAAAACCAGACAAATTCTAAGTAAGGTAGTTTAAGCAGTCTTCAAGTCTAGAACACCTACCATTACCCTTTCCTTCGAGTTTTTCTATTTTGCTTTCCAATAACAACTTCAGCTTTAGATAAACTTTTTTACGAAGAAAACAAGATAACCTAACTTTTATAATTCTCTAATCTAACTTTTATAGAAGCAAATGATTCCAGAAAGTCTTTTGAATGCAGAGAGTGCAGTTTTTGTATTTGAAATGCAGATGATGAGAGGAACAAAGAGACTATTTATCTTTTAGAGTAAGATGGTACTTAACAAAATTTAAAGGTTTGATGTTATCATTTTTTTCTGCCAATATATATATTAAATGAATTTAAGCATATCAACAGAGGGATAGAGACAGAAATTCTTAAATTTTCCAAATATCGCAGAATTTTATGTTTCAACCCAGCTAAATTAGTAAGAACTTTTAAAAAAACATCACATTTATTACCACTGATTTCAATGCTTTGAATTACTGTCATATTCCCTCCCCCTACCATATCTGCATTAATGTTATTAAGAAAAACTCTCTTGAATTCAAAATCTTCTGGTTTTGGTTCATGATTACTGTGGTCCAGTTTTTCAACCATTGTTCCATGCTGGAACTAATCATAAGGTATGAATTTCCTGAAGCCTAGACAATCAGGGTATGTAATCAATGTATTTTCTGAATGCTCTTATGGTATATCTCATTTTCATTTTGAAGATGTGATGAAGCTGCTTTTATATTGGAAGTTGCTTATTTTTCATTTATAGAATAATGGTGTATAAAATCATAAAAGGACGTCACATTCTAAGAAAATAAGCAAATTATAAGTGGAAAAATATATTATGACAAGTAAGAGAGTTACCATCAACGTCAGATTCTCTAAGTAATAAAATTAAGAGATAATGAATTAAACCAAAAATAACTGTAACAAACATTTGACTAAGCGAGAGAAAAAAAATGCCATCTTAAAATTGGACAAAATTTATTTTAGTGATGATGTTTATAATAACTAAATAACTATTTACTCATGGATTTCTTAGGAGAATCATAAGGCAGGTCGTTTACAAGAGTAATAATGGTATAATAAATCAATTATAAGTTAATTATTTAAAAATAATAAATTACAATAAATAAAATAAATTATGGATAATTATACCACGTGCCATTACTATATAACGGATTTGTATGTTGTATATTATTAGACGGTAAAAAAAGAAAACCAAATAATAATTTTTTAATCTAATAATTAATAATTTAAGATATCTATGCAGTTTAAATATTACAGAAACATTAATTATATCATCTATTAAATTTATATCAGGGGATGTATGGGATTCAGAAGACTTTTTTCCATTAAAAAAGTTAGGTAAATTTAACAAAAATTGTAATAATATAATAATTTTTTAAATTATATTTTTAACTAAAATTTTATAATTTGGAATTTTAAAGGACTTTTCACATTTTTTTATTTTTATTTTATTTATTTATTTATTTATTTATTTTATTTTATTTTATTTATTTTTTTTCAGCACTTTTCACATTTTATAAGATTTATAGATTGATATAAACGAAAATGGTTTTATGGATTCATAAGAATTTAAAGGACTTCATCCTTTCATGCATTTAAAAAAAGAATTCTTATTATGAATATCTCACTTTAGTAAACAACTAATTAGATAATAATAATAATACAAAGTAACATTTTTGAACAGAAAATAAAAAAAATATTAACTAATTAATTAATAAATAAATGACAAATAAATAATAAAAACATTAACGTCGAAAGAAGAAGAAAGAAGAGACACATTTAAAAAGTTCCTTCACAACTCCTTTTTTTTTCATTCAAGATAATAGAGGTTATTAAGTATTACTGGAATTGTTTGTTTTATGTAATTTAAGGTGGTGTTTCAATCCATCAATCTAATATATATTTAGTATATATTTATAAATCATATTATTAGAAGTTTCTTTATAAAATTTAATTTAAATATTAAATTACTTTCATATAAATATTTAATAAGCTTTTGTATACATACAAATAAAAAGACTCAAAATATATAAAAATTCAATTAACAACATTATCTATCGAAATTTGTATGATTTTAATTTTTTTAGCATTTTAAATTTTCAATTAAATGCCACCTGTTGTTGTTTTCTAAAAAAGGTAATATCATGAATTTGTTTAATATTTAAAAAATTCAATTCAATACTACAAGATATTTTTATGAGTAAATATTTTAAAATCTCAATTAAATACATCAAGATACCTACACAAATTTAGAATGATAAAAGTTAGATGATGAAATGAAACTTTTAATAAGATTCTTACGAGAAAGGGATATGTGTGTGAAATTATAAAAAATCCAGATATTCAAATATTAAAATAAGGAAAAAGAAAAACAATAATATTATAATAAACTGATTTATCAGTATTTAAACATTAAGTTAGTCGAACACTTGGAAAAATGAAAAGATGTGGATTGCTTAAAAGGACAAATAAATAAATATGATAATCTTATTCAAAATATCTTTATCGGATTTTTTATTCATTTACCGCTTGTTAATGCAAATACTCACCACTTCAAACTAATTTATTTTACTTTCTGATGGGTGTAAATATTTGATAACTTCCATTCATCAAGAAACCAGTACATTACAATATAGAATATAAATGATAGGTAATTATAACATGCACCAAAATTATTCATTAAAACAAAACAAATGAATTTAGAATAATAAAAATATTAATTGACAGTAGAACTCTGTTATAAAAGTAGTTGCAATTAAAAGATGATTACATATCTAAAAATGCTATTCGTTATATGTTTATTTGTTTTGTTAAATGATATAGTAAATATATGTTAATATGATTGCCAGCTAAAAAAAATGGAAAAAATATATATGATAAAATTTAAAAACTAGCATATTAAATAAGTTGTTTAAGAAAATATTATAGTTATTTAATATTTAGTTAGCTTATGTGATATCCTTAAAAAAAAGGTTTTTTGTGGGATTAAATTAATACTTTTATAGTTATGCAATATTATTGATATAGTACAAAAATACGTTAATATAATTACATAAAATGTCATATATAGTATATAATATAAATGTGGTAGAAATGTTACATAGATGAATATAAAAATATAGTAAGAGATTATTTCATTGGTATAATAAGTTTTTATTTAGTATATTTTTAAAATTCTTTATTTCAGTATAATAAGTTTCTATTTAGTATCTTTCTTTATGAATAAGGATAGTATACCTATGTATTGTTTTTGTTAACATATAAGTTTTAGGCTAATTTTTTTTTTAATATTTTTTTCATGTGATACAGATAATTGTTATTACTTGAGGTATCAGTCTATCTCAAATGTTAAGTTATATAATGATGACTAAAATAAAAATATTTTTATAAAAAAAAACATAGAAAGAGTACAAAGTTTTTTTATACACAATAAAAGAAACGAGTAGAAAGGAGCAAAGCATGTATTTTGATGACAGATGTAGATCGTCACCGAATAGCATATTATTTATAGAAAAATACAACTAAAACTGACAAAGAAATTGAAGAATTAAAATCAAATGTCGCTATATTTAGTGATTTTATTAATATATCCCTTACCTTTCTTAATTTAGTTATCCTAATTTCCATTTGATTATCTTGGCTTAAAATATTACCAAAGATAAGAAAGAAAAGACTAAGTAGCCTTTGACTTCATTTTCTAAGCAGCAGTGCAGAGCTAATCAGTTTCAAGGTAAAAATAATTTACATTGATGATCATTGTTGATTGGCTCAAAATGATAAAATACTCAAATAACATAGTAATCATTTAGGACGCTAACGTTTACTCTTAAAATTGAAATTTACGTGAACAATATAGCGCATCCTAATCTGCTCCACATTATAAACAACGTATTCATTGTACAGCAGAGAGCTCTGCAATACAAAGTGATAGAGAATAAATATGAAGTATTAAATCATGACAATCATCAACAAACTTTCCTGCTAATCAAAAATTAATTTCAAGTGCATACCTTGAGGCATAAATGTTTTTCAGGCTTTCCTAGGGGAACTACGAGCCCATCCTCAAGTTCCCGTGCTTTTGAGGGATCAGGAGCAGTAGCTCCTAATCCTTTCGTGCTGCAGTATGAGATTGAGAAGTATATAAACTTAACTAGTATTGTGGGGTCAAACGGGATCCAGGATCCCTGAAAACTTGTTATACTAACTGAAATTACATGAAGGCATAAATATTCATTTATTTTTGGTCAAATACATAAGTCAATTGATCAAATATAGATTTTGTCATTGAATTACAGTGAAAAATGGTTGTTGCACACAATTATTGAGTGGAATTCATCCCAGACTCATTTGAAAGTATTGGGTCTCGCTCCCTATTTAGTTGGTCTTATAATCAATTTAGTTGATTTTAAACTAATGTTAACAAATAACAATGACTGTGACTGTATGAAGAGAGTAGTGACAGTTACAAATTGGAGAACAAACCTCAGTTTTCCTTCAGGCAACTGATCGGCATCATAGCAGGCATTTAGAAGCCCAGCCATCTCTCCCAGTGCAACCTATAAAATACAGTAAATAAAGAATGTTTACTGGATAATTGGATCAATAATAAATCAATTTTTTTGAAGTCGATCAATAATAAATATATTGTAAGATTGATCTTCTAAATAGAATCTTGCATAATTCTCATTATATTTCAGAAACATGTGATAAAATAAAAGAATTGCAAATTTCTCGAACTAAGGCTGTTATATTTGACACCAATTGGTGAAATTGATAATTGGAGTTTCAGTCCTCATTTCTGAGAGCACTTATATTAGTAATGTAACAATAATTTCATTAAACAAGAAACAACCTCGCATAAAAGGAGCACTCCATCTTTAGCAGTACGACTAGCATAGCAATAATTTGCACTTTTTGAGAACATGTCAGCAAAGTACACTCCCTTTCCAAACATGTAGCCAGTTACAGGTGCCTCAGGAGGGGCTATGCGTAAACCTGACAATTACATGTCCATCTCAGACTCGGATATTAATGTACCAAAAATTACAATATCTATACTCCATATCCACATGCTCACAAACCAAAAAACTACTGAACAAATAAGAGAAGAAACGACCTTGAGATAAAATTCCAGTCCAGTTTGTAAGCCGAGAACCGTGCCACAAAAGCATCCTATTTTTTGTACTAGCGAACTGTCTCAAAACCAAAAGGCAATTTCCTCAATGCAAAAAAGGTCGAAATATATACGCTATATCATAAACCAAAACAAACTTTTAATTAAAAAATATATATTCCTAGTAGAATTTTTTTTTAAGATCCATAATCAATCATGCATTAGCCAGTGTCACACCTTTCTGTACTGTTCAGACTCGCCTTCTCGTGATGTCCTAAATATTTGAACAATTTCCACAGTATAGTTTGAATGAGTTTCTGCATGAGTGCTCTTCATATACTCTTCAATCTAGTGACATCAAAAGGGACAAGATGATATTGTCAGGATCAAGAACTGAAGCTCCAGCGACAGGTCAAATTTAAGGACTGCAGTAAGAAATTTTGGAGGATGATTTTTTGGCTTGGGAACAAAATTATATTTCATATATCAGATGGAAAGAAACGATACCACCATTTAGAATTCACTTTTCTTTTCTCAGCCCTTGTCTATCATAGTAATAAACTTTTAATTTTTTCAACAAAACCCTAGAGACGGCATAGTTGTTTACCATGGAGAATTCCCCACAACCAAATTCAACAGGTACCAGTTCGCAATGAAGGCGTTGATAACGCGTATACAGGGGATCTCCCTACAGCAAATCAGAATTACAATAATGAGCCTAAACCAGTGGCTATTTAAAATTGAAGGAAATACTTAGCACAAACAAAACAAGAATGCATTTCATTCATTGGCGAAGTGGATATTATTTGCACAAGGGGCACTTCCTGGTATACAGAATTGTGCTAAATAACATTATATCAATAAATTCATTAAATTGGTACAAAACTGCAAATACATATTTTCCAGAGAAAGCAAATCCATTTAGGTTGTTTGATGTGATAATAGTGGACACCTGTACTCATTTCACCAAAACTAAAAATACAACTATAAAATATCTTGTTCAAAATATGTGGTACCAAGGACAAATCAAATATATCCATAAATAATCATAATTTGTAAATTAGTTTAATCTTTAATGTTAAATAATTAGAATTTCCATAATAATTTCAGCACTCATAATAGCATTTGAACTCTTTAGAATACTTGGAATTGCCTGAGAGGATTCTTCTCAGCAGTACACATTTATGTTTTGATTCTGATTACAATATAATGATAAATAATAACTCCTAAATTGTTAGGATTGGAGATGAGTATATTATCTACGATAACTACACTTCAGCTACAGCCTATATCATAGGCATCAAGCTCATTACATATTTAAGTTATCCTTGTAGCTGGAAGAGACACGAATATTGTAACTGTAATAACTAACTGAAGCATCCCAGGAAAAACACTGAAAAGACTCCAAAAAATTCCAGATATAGACAACTACAAGAAGAAAATTAAATAGAGATACCTGCATTTCTGCATCATCTTTCAAAAGCTTTGTGGCAACCTCAATTTCACTAAGAGCTTCAACCTTTGAGTAAAGAATCAATTAATGGTTAAACAAACAAAGTTATAAAGTTTTTTTTCTAGAAAAATTGTAAGAAATTCAAGGAAGTAGTTCCTAAGGAAACAAGAGGAAGGTACTAAGGACAACACAAGAGGCAACAATGTCATAAATGGAAGTACATAATTTATGTATCCTTGTAAGAGAATCCACCATCCAAAATGTAAGAAAATAGTTATCATAATCTATGAGCAACCAGAATAACCAGGTCAACACATGCATCTGGGAAAAAAAGATTACCATTTCTAACTTGCGTTTTAACTTCTGAGGGGTGTCAATTACAAACACAGCTGCCATATTAATATTTTCATGTTAGTATTCCTCTAGAAAAAGAGAATGCATAGCCACCAAGAGGATTTATTTATAATTTAGACCCATTATGATATAAACCTTTGCATGTGTTCTTTAGATAAATGAGAAGGAGACAGCTTACACATTTTTTTGAATCCAAAATCATGTGGAATTACAGTGTAGAATTCTCTGCAACAAGCACATAAACCAATTATAAAATATGGTTTTCCAATATCATTAAAGCAAGAAATTCCAACCTCAAATGACAGAAAATGAATTATAATACAAGTAAACAGCACACATCTCGTTTGAAAGTAAATAAAAAAGGCAAGTATTCCAAATGAAAAGCAAAGCATAGGACATCGAGGAAAATAAAAAAGAACACCCAAATTCCATACCCACTTAATTGCTCCATAACTTTCCTGTCACCTTTATCAATCACATTAGCAAGTCTTTTGAGAACCTCGTAGCCCTAAATAATTCACAAAATATAAATAGTTAATCTTTTAACAAGACAAGATATGCAAGTTGAAATGCTGTAGCAGTTCCCAGAAAGATGAAAACAACAGAATCCCCGCCCAAGAGAACTTTGTGATCAAGATGCAAAGATGTAAAGTACCTGGTGTTTTATAAGTTCTTAGTTTTTATTAGTTTCTAAGAAGCAAAAGAGAAGTGGATTGAAGTCAAAAGGCTTCTTAATAACAATATATGAAAATTGAGGCTACAAATGAATTAATTTTTCTATTCTCACACATAGGAACATAGACAATACCCTGCATTACCCAAATATAAAAGGAGAAATACTAAAAGCTCAACGGTATTAATAAATGTTGATTCCATCAACATGACAATGCCAAAAGAAGAAATTAGTATATGTGACAGACTTTTCATAGGAATATTAAATAAAATAAACAATACTACATGTCAAAGGCCTACCTTTAAAATTGTTGATTTGCTAAGTTTTCCAAGGGGCAACTTGTTTGCATTGTACCCTAAAGTAAAGATCTCACAGTTAAAGCACATCAAGAATATTGAATTCGGCTATATCACAATTCTAGAATGAGGAATTCAAATGCATGACAATGAGTGTTGACTGTCAATTGTTTGACAAATCTATGCAAACCATATCATTGATTTAAATTAATCAACAGAATATATCAAGCATGTTTTTGATTTATATGCGTGACTCATCCCACATGAAGGAAAGAAGCAATAACTAACCAACCTATTTCCATCATTTGCTGATTCATCATGCTCACGTTGCAAATAAGAGATATAAATTTTGCAACACGTGGTTCAAGTTTAGATTCCTGAGGCTGCTTTCCTAAAGCACGACCATGATTTTCTGTAACCTAAAAACAAGATCCAAGCGTTTAAAATGGCCAATCGAAT
Organism: Phaseolus vulgaris; assembly: GCF_051622355.1. Taxonomy (NCBI): domain Eukaryota; kingdom Viridiplantae; phylum Streptophyta; class Magnoliopsida; order Fabales; family Fabaceae; genus Phaseolus; species Phaseolus vulgaris. The sequence goes on along the minus strand of NC_143504.1, from coordinate 53,764,876 downwards.
TATTTTCTCCTCCTTTTGCTCCCCATCCACCAGTGACACTCCAAATAAAATAAAATATTGACAAGAAAAAAAGGGAACTTTACTCTATACAAATGCTTTTATACAAAAGAGACGGAGAACTAACTTCAGAATTAATAGCTAGTGGACTAGAGTTAATTGCAAAATGCACATCAAGTTATGAAGCAAAAGAAACTACAGCAAGAGGAATAGAGTCGCATAACTCACAGTAGATTCATTTTCCTTGCCACTGTAGTCCATTTCCAGCCACGCATAACTTTTAGGATAGCTAACAAAACTATCCCTATCGGACCAAGCATTCTTGGTCTTGGCTAAAAACTTTTGTTCAAATTCCTGAATGGCACTCTCACATGATTTGTAAGGACCAAGTATCTTGTCTTGGCCCTTTACACCTACCCTTCCCCATCTATTGTAAACAAGGAATTCACCACCAGTATCCGATTCTGCAAAATAATTGATATATGCAGTCAGCAAAACCAGTGCAATAAACAGAAATGCTGGTTAAGTATTATGCAAAACAACTCCAATACAACTCAAGCAACAAATTTTCGTAATTACTCAAGTTGGAGATAACTGATATCAAATTTTAATCTCTCTCAAAATCATCTGATATTCCAAAATGGAAGATAAAAATTACTCCAAAATTGTGGGGGAGAGAGAAGCACCAAACTATTGTCTGGCTTTGTTAGGATAAACTTTTTTGTAAGCACTAGCACTAGAAGAGAATAAGAAATAAAATGAACTGAACTCTTGCATAGGCCAAAATCAAATAACGTACTTAACTCTTATAAAAAGCCTTTTCCTTTAACTTTTGAAAAGTTAAGATTCCTAAGTAGATTTTAGTTCATGGAGAAACTAAATACATTTTACTTCTAATTTTGTTTTCCTGCAAACGCTTATAGAGAACTTTATCAAAATTCCACAGCTATGAAGAACCACTAGTCTCAACCACTTAACGACTGCAATAAATCAACGTATCAACAAAAAGCTATCATAAATCATCAATAGGCAGACAGAATTGAAATTAACCAAGAACTTGAATCAAATAGAACTTGTTATTGTTGTCTGTGACATTCGTCTGATTCAACATAGCATCATAGACGTCACCACCCTGCATTTTTCAAAAGCGTACCAAAACACGTGAGCCTTAAACACATTAAGAAACCACCACCAATCAACAAAATGATAGCACGTCACAGACGACAATAACAACAAAATGAACAACTTGGCAAGGTTAATATGCAATCAGGTTTAACTATGTTTTTAACGTCTGAAATTTGAATAAACCGTATTTCGCTCCTTAAATTAAAAAGAAATATTCTCATTTTTCTAAAAGTTTTTAATCCTAAAGTGACACAATGTCCAAGGAAATAGTGATGTCGAAAATATGTTTTTATTCTAAATTTTAGTTGATTTTAGGATAACTAAGTCTCGTAATAGTTACTAAACTTACCAGACGCAGAACATGATAATTCGTTTTCACAGAATCCGGAAGATACTGATCGAGAACCGCCACGCCCTTTTTGGTTGCAGTCACTATCTTCACCTCCTCCTCTTTTGTCTCCTCTGCAACCTCGATTTCTTGGGAGTGATCACAATCCTGATTGTGCGAATCCCTCGCTCTCTTTCTAGTTCTACGAGTGGAACTAGCATCAGCTTCACTCGTCGCATTTCGAGTTTCTTTGCGAAGAGCGGCTCCAAGTCTACGTAGCTGGAATTATGGATGCATCAGAGAGAGAGAAAAGAGAAAGAGTGAATGAGTGTGAATTTGGTAAGAGAGTACCAGAGTGGGTTTCGTTCCGGTGATGGAGAGTCCACGGTTGTGGAGCTCCGTTCTTAGCTCTTCCACCCTCATTTTACTTGACGCCATTTTAGAGGGAAATGGGTGACGTTATTTTACTCACTCAACTTTCAATTTTGAAGCTTTTGTTTCAACTTGCAGCATACGACGCCGCTTTTATACAAGGGCTTGACTTATGAGGTGTGCTTCGCACGCTGGAATAATATCTAAATAAGAACTAAATTCAAGGCCTAAACTGCAAAATCATCTTTGTAAAGAAAAAGTTGAAGTTAATGGTCAACGTGATTCTTTCTCCTCCATTTTTTCGACCTTTCAACAACTAAGGTTTGAGAAAATTTTCATTTTACTACTACTCTAGAAAAAAGTGAATAAACAAATAGTGAAAGCAATTTTTATTATTTTGTAATTAAAAGCATATTTAAAGAAAAACTCAAATCAACTTTAAAATTTGCGGCTGAAATGTAAAATTTTAACCGATATGCTTTCTTACTTTCGGAAAAAATATTTTAATAACTTATAAGTGTATTTTATGAAATTTAAAGTAATTATTATATATATATATGAATGTTTTGTTTGGATTAAAGGTGAAATAGAGAGAGGGTAAAATAGATAGAAAGACATAAGAATTGTGGATAAGAGTTTTTTAAACAGATAGAAATAAGAATTAAAAAAAAATTATCTTCACTCGTTTGATGAATGAAAAAATATTTATTTGAAAACTATTCTGTTATTTTATAACAAAAGACATTTATTATTATTTTTAGAATGTAATAAGAAGATATGTTTGATTTTAATTTATATTATTGATACTCCTCTAATCCTTTGCATAAAAAGCAATAATTAATTCATAAAAAATAAGAAATATGTAAGTTTGTTTTTTAAAACTAATAATGTTAGAAATCTCAACCTTATTATTACAAAAAAAAAAAATATTTAAACAAAAAATAATGACACTATGTTTGTTTTAAATAAAAAAAATTTCACCTCACATGTTACTTACATTTTTACTAGACCAATAAATAGATTCACGAGAATGAGTGATTATTTCATAGTAGACTTTACAGTAAATTAAGGGTATAAAAAAGTTAAATTATATTTTTATGATTTTTATTTTTAAAAGTTTAATTTGATTACTTTATTTTTAAAATATTTAATTACGTTCATAATTTTTAAAAAAAAAATTAAACATAGTTATCTCCATCTAATCGCTTTAATAGCGTTAAAATTTATATTTAGCAACGGTTTTAAATGGATACCAAAATTCCATCATGAATTAGTATTTGTCTGCAATTGTTATTATTTAATTTTTAGTTAATAAAATATTAAGTTTTTAAAAAAGATATATAATTTTAAAGTGGCGGTGGCTTTAGTAGTAACTTTAAAATCACCTCTATTTATTTTATTTTAATATAAGGAATATTATAATTACTAATTAAGATAAATCATTAATACAAAACTTTAATTATGTTGTTAAACTAAATATCATCGAAATATGTAGAAGTATTTTAATCACTATGTTAAACTAAATATCATTGAAACATGTATAAGTATTTTAGTTACGAAACAAATTTTGTCACTAATACCAACTTTAACTATAAAAAAAATAATGAAATAAGAGAATTTATAAAATTTTATTAATTATGGTGACTCATGTCTCTTTTATTGGTTGTTTGTCATTCCGTAATGCCTCTATACTGCCTACTACAAAGTAAAACTCCAAATTATCCATTCCATCTTTTTTCCCATTCTTCTTTTTCTTTTCCTTTTGGCGTGAACATTGTATATGAAAGAGAAAAATGATTTAGTCCTATAAAATACTGTGCATGAGAGATTATTCTATTGTCGAGGGATTTTGTTTTGGTTCATTTCCAACAAAATGAAAATAAGAAAGAAAGTAGTAGAAGAAAAAACACTTACTTCATACAACCATGGTTATATTAACAAACGTAGCATCTCTTCCTTTACCATTGTCTTGTTTTGAAATTTTGAATAGAATTGCGAAAGTTTGTTGGTAATAGAGGAATAGAAATTTCTATCTGAAGTGGAGAAATGAGTTTGGGAGAGGGAGAGGGAGAGTGAGAGGGAAGGTCAACTTACTAAGAAATAGTTTAAAATTAGGCTAACTATATTGAAGAGAGTTCAAGAACAAGTGTTTATATTTGCTCATTAAAAAAAATAACAAGTGTTTATTGTCAAATTTGGACAGCATAACTCTTATCATTCAAGTTTAAATTTATATGAATTGAGCACATTTATTTATAATGCTATGATCGGTCCAAAAGAGAGACAAAATTAAAAAATAAATCATAGATCTAGAAGAATAAAGGAAAATGTGTCATGTATCTAATTACGCATTCCTTCTGATGCTTTCCTTGTACCTTCTTTGAGGTTCGACCCCCTTGTTGTGCCCTCCTTGCTTTAAAACCACTATAGAGGTTTCTTTGGGTCAATGGAAACTCAATTGAAACCCTAGGTAGGTTTAGAATGCTAACCCTAATTAATCATAAGTTAAAATATAAGACCCAAAATGTATTTATTAAAAAAATACATTATAAAATCTAGAATCCATAAGCCTTTTTTCTTATTGAGGAATAAGTTCTAAATTCTCCAATTCGGAATGTGTTTTTTTTAATAAAAAACACACCAGAACTTATACTATAAACGAAAAAGCATACAATAAACACACACCTCCAACTATCACCACCACAAAAAACAACCACAAACCACTTTGCAACTCATTATGAAAACAATCACTACCGTGACCTTCACCAAGCTCTTCACGCACTTACCTCCACAACGAAAACTCCATAAAAGTTATCTGTTTTACATGAAGGTATTTATGGAATTAAATAAACTATGGGGTGTCAGCAGAAGGTATGGAGGTGCAAGAAAAAACAACTAAATTATAAACTCAAATTACTCATATAATTTATTTTATATTTTAAACTAAAGTCTTACTAAAAAATGATAATAATTTGTCCTTGCTAAAGAAACCAACTGCAGTCTCAATCTTATTTTTAATCTTTGAACAAGATTCTAATATTCTTTTATGGTTTCTTTTAAGGTGTTTTATACACTTCTTCATCCTATAATTGTCTGACAGATTCTCTCTGCACCAGATCATTCTGGACTGCACCCAATATACATAAAGAAAAAGACCAAAATACCTTTAATGAAATGAAAATTAGGGTTTAGTAAAATGTGCACCCAACCCACATCCAACCCACACCCAACCCAGCAGCATTGCACCATTTTTTCTGTGATCACTGTGAGGAGGCAACGCGCGGTGGCTTCAATCCTTCTTTGGTGGCTTTGTCTCCTTCTCCACGCGCTGCCTCACAGTCTTCTCCGCACGCTGCCTTCTCACAGACAAAAAAAAAGATGCAATGTTGTTGGGTTGGGTGTGGGTTGGGTGCACATTTTACCTAAACTTTAATTTTCATTTCATTAAGGATATTTTAGTTTTTTTATTTACGTATATTGGGTGCAGTCCAAAATGATTTGGTGCAGGAAGAATCTGCCTAGTTGTCTTTTTTTATTGGATATAAAAAAAAAATCAATTAAACCAAATATGCAAATAAGTTTTTGATGGGCTTATAATTTTCCATGAAAAATAGTATATGCTATCTAAAGATGAATAAAATATTTTTACTAAAATATGAATCGTCACTAAATGAATTCTTCAAAGTTAAAGAAACCTTTGGCTTGAGTTGTGAATTTCTGAAAAATAGTCTGAAAAAACATTATTCGAATATGGAATAAAGATCAACATATATAAACTTATAATAAGTGATGTTAGTAATATAATAAGTGAAGTTGATAATATAAAGAATAATATGAGTTTTTATCGTTACTTTATAAAAAGAAGAAAATATAGAGATGCAAAACAAAGTCATTGTAGTTACTTTCACTTTCGTTTTAGTGTGGGCCGAATAGAATATGGACTTGTATCCTTTCCGTAGAAGGGTGTGCAATGAGTAATTGCTGTGACTTGACTATGGAACAGAACACGACAAAAATCATCTTCACATTTTTTTCATTCATTCTTTTACTAGGTATAACGTATTCAGGTTTTTCTTCAGTTAAATAAACTGATTTATTTATCTATATAATAATTTAAAAACATACAAGAAAAATGGACAACCTTCATAACAAACGCAACTACACACGTAGGCGTCTACTTTAAGTTAAATGTTTTTTACAGATTGACATTTAAGGTGATGTTTAGTATTGACTTTTTTAATCAATAACTTTATGATGATGTACTTGTAAGAAAACATTCAGGGAATTCTATATAACATATTTCTTAACAAAGTCCTTGTTGATCCCTGTTGCATGTTCTAATGGATAAGGATGCATATGGAGGAAGTAGAACCCAACTTTTTGGCTGACTTGTGTTCCACTATTTATTTTTTGCCTAAATTTATGTTCTAATGCCATCAAAATGTCTCACTTCATGTTTATTAAAATGCAAAATGCAAAGGAATACATGTAAAGTATTAATTAACAATTTACAAATAAAATTTATTGTTAAATATAATATCAGAGCTAAAGCTGGTAGCAAAATTAATACAATATTTTTATAATATGAATAAAGTAAAATTATATAATTTTAAATTAATTAAAAAAGTCAAGTATTAGATGAGAATGATTAAGCATATGTTTATGAATTGCAGTCTTTATGGTGTATATATATTCTATATTCTATAGTCTAGAATATAGGAAACAAGGTGCATTAATTAAAAAGAAAGATATGCAATGGCTCTTGACTTTCCCCAAAGAGTAAACTCTTATACAGTCTCATTCCCTCCATCAACTTGACAATTCTCCTCTCATACTTTTTCTCTCATATTAGATGTGTCATTAAATATTTTTATTTCTCTTCAGACCTTTAAATCACTTCCTAGTTATATTACAATGCCTTTGATTATTTATGCTAATAATTTATATAATTATAAAAGTTTATAGAAATATTGATTTTAACTATCTTTCACAAAATTAGATGATAGCGAAAAGTTGTTAAATTATTTACAAAATCATTTTAATTATAAAAAAACTTAAGAACCTCAATTTGTAGATTTGATTATATAATTGTACGAAATGTTGTCCTAATATTAAATTAATCCATTCTAATACAGATTCAATATAAAAAATTGTTCTATAAGTATACACTCCAACAAAGATAAAGTACACATTCAACAATATCTTATAATAAAGATAAAAAAAATATAAATAATCAACAATATATATATATAACAAAGCCATCCCTTGTATAAAAAAAATGTAAAGAAAAAATTAAGAAATAGTTTAAGAATAAATGTAAAAGAAAGTTAGAAAATAATGTTTTAAAAAATGGTGCAAGTTAGTGAAAAAAATATTATTTAACAAATATTATTTAGTAAGATCATATAACATAACAACTCAAACAAACTATACAACAAAAATATAATTATAAAAATGTAGTTACAGAGTTTAATTATATATACTTAACAAAGTTTAAATAACTAAAGTTATCAAATAGAATAAAACATAAAAGTATACACATAAAAATTCTTTACGCTGATTTATAAGTCACTTATATATGTAACGTGATTTATTCATGTACTATGTAGCATGAAAACAAAAAATAACATAAAAATCAAAGAAAGATAAATTATTATAAAATTATAGTAAATATAACATAAAAATAATTCATGATTTCGACCAGATCAAATCAAATTATATTATAAACTAACTGAAAACCATAATTTTAAATTTTAAAGGACAAGTAATATAAGAGAGAAAATATTTTTAAAAAAAATACTTTTTAACATTAAATTTTGCATACTAAGAACTTGGTGGTTTAGAATTTAGGGAAACTGAATTATTGTAAAGGAAACAGCATTGTATAATTTTTTACATTGTATATATTGATATTTTTCTGTGTTGAACTCTACTAAAGAAATAGCATTATCAATTGTTTCAACCTTCCTTGATATCATAACATTATATATGCAACTTTAAACCTCCATTAATATTATAACATAATAAATATTTATATTTTTTTGTTAATGTTATAATTCTATCCACGATTTTCAACCTCTTTAATGTTATAACATTCAAACGGTTGTTGCATTAAAATAAATATTAAAAAACTATATTAATATCAATTTAATTCACATGAACTTAAATAAATACTAAAAATAAAAGAATTAATATTTTTTAACCAATAATGATTTTAATAAATTAAATAATATTCATTTCATATATGTATAACATTATTTTTTTAAAAAAAACTAACATTAATTTAACCATAAAAAAGTTTTATATATCTTCTGAACTTAAATATATTGAGATAAAATAGTTAAGGTTAATTAACATATTCAAGATGTTTTTTTTAAGTTTGAAGTTCTATCGACATTATATCCTTATGTTTGTTTGGATTAGAAAATGAATTTGAGGGATTGAATTTGAGATGATTATAAGAGAAAATGTGAAGAAAATGAAGTTACTTAAATTAAGGTAAATAGAGTGAAAAGTGTGAAAAAAAATTGTGAGTAATGGGACATTGAAATTGTATTTTTTTAATTGATAAAAATATAAATTTACAAATTTATCCTTATATTTAAAAATTATTGAAAAAATAATTTGATTTTTTTAGATTCTAATTATTTTTAATTAAAATATTATTTTCCGTGGTTGAAACATAATATATATTTTATTATATCTATAATATGGTTAATTATATTATTTTTAATACTAATAATTTTTATAATTTTGTTTATATTTGTTGTGTTTAGATTGTAATTTTAATTTACATAAAAATGTATTATAATTTGAGTTTAAAATGAAAAAGGGTAATAAAGTAAATTATATATACGTTTTCTTGCCAATATCTTTTAAAATGTTAAAAAAATTAAAAGTAAAAACTAAAGGAAAAATAATTTTGATTGTTGTTAGTTGAGGTGTCAGCATGAGATGTCAAGTTGCATAATGATACCTAACATTAAAGCATCTATTTAAAAAAAAGTAAAAACAATTATTAGTAATCTTAACCTTTTATTCTTTTGATTATTATATTTTCTTAAATACTTTATTTATTTTTTCTTGAAAACAAACGGACTGAAAAAGACATATAAAAGAATAAATGAGAAATACATATTTAAATTATTATTGAGAAATTTATATCTAAATTATTGTTGACTTTTCACTTCTAAATAATGTAAGATTATTTGTCATATAATAACAATACCTATTAAAAAAATTATATAAGCGTACTTCTATTTAAGTCCACTCTATCTTTTTTTCACATATATATAAAAAAATATTAAAAAAATAAGAGTTTTAACAACGTAAATATTTTTTTTTATTTTAAAAATAAAAAGTAAAGTGAACTTAAAATAGGTATTGATTCTTGCAGACTTGAAAGTGGACTCTGGATTGAAGCGCTAAGATACTGAACCAAGATGCTAGTGCTTTGTGATCAGTGACTCAACTTGTTAATCACACCCTGACATCAAGTTAGTGAGAACATTCAAACTATAAAAATTCATATTAGTGTAAAGTTCTTAGAAAAACTTATCTTTACTTGGGGTCTTAACCCCTTTTATAGACATTCTTTCAACAATTTCATCAACAAAAATATAATTTTATCAACAAGAATCTGCTGCAGAATAAAGTTCATGCAACTTTTATCTTTATCAATTTTATTTACATCTAAAATATATATACATCTAACTAATTTTGTTAATCACTATGTTATTTTATCTTTAATTATTATTTTTAATTTAAATTGTCAATTATCTGAAGCGATCTCATGAAAATTGAACCTATTATTCAAACCGAACTAAATATTTTTCAAGTGGATTTATCTAACCGAGTTATTACATTCGAATCAACCCAAAACACGTCCCACTAGTAGAATTCCTAAACAATTAATTCCGCTTCTAAGAACTTGTCAACCGGCTTTAGAAGATTCCCAGGAAGGACCATTGGTTTAGTCAATAATAACTCATGTAAGACGCCACTCACAAACAAGTTGGCAAAGTTGTAAAGTTCAAATGGAAGAAGAGTCAAAACAACCCCACATTCCGACTTCACCTCCAAGCCTCGTGATCTACGCGTCAAGCTCGGTCTCCTACTCCTATGCTATGTTATTATCAATCACAAAATTAATCTTTTCAAACAATCAAATTTGTTTTTTTCCCTTGTTTTTATTTTTAAATTTATATACTTCCTCCTTTTTCTTTTCATAATACCACGCTGCAACACAGAACACAACATTAGGATTCTTTTGACAGAACACGGCCCCACAGTCTCTTTCAAAATTCCCACTAGCGTTGCCACGTGGATGGTTTGATGTCACACTATCATGCGAAGAACGGTCGTTATAGTTAGTGATGTGGAGAACACTGAATCCGTAAAGTATTTTACCACTGCCGAACGCCGACTTTTCCTCGCATAATTATTAGTTCATGCCAATCATAGTTCCATACAATATTTATGAATAAATTTCGCGATTCTGAAATTCTGATGCGACAAATATTTTTTTTTCTCCATTTGTTTTCCCGTATGTACACGACTGTTGTTTGAGGAGAGGAAAATTATTTTAGAAGTTTGAAACATTGGATTGGACAAATACATTGTACATACGATATATCCATGTAATTGTGGGGATTTTTAGGTAAAAGAATTGGGCGCTGAAAAAGAAAAAGGCTGTAATAGAACTAAATGGCTCTAGAAATGAACGAATAGGTGTGAGGCTGTATCTTGCGCTTTTCCCCAACGCGTACCTTCTCCTTCGCCTATATATACCCGACCACTTCTCTCTCCCACTTCATAACAAAACAACTTGCCTTCAAGAACGTTCTAGACCACAGAGGTTTCTCTAGTCTTCTGTGGAGAGTTTGTTTCCTGTTCTTCGTTCGCATCCGAGGAACAAGCTTTCCGCAGTTGAACACCCTTTCGTCAACTCAATCACCATGGCTCGCTCTTTCACTACCGTTAAGGTTCTCTCTGCTCTTGTCGCCGACGGATTCTCCAACACTCTCACCAGGTTCACCAACCGTTTCTCTTTCTTTTTTTCAGCTATATTTCAAAAGCCGCACTTGCTGGCTTTTTTTGGGTGGGAGGGATCTTTTTTCTTCTCTTTTGTCTCCTTTATTACGAAAGGGGGAATCTTGTTGTAACGGGTGGTGAAGTGAGGGATAAAGAATCGGTAAAAGTGGTGATTAATGTTCATGTGGTTTTATGTTGGAACAGGCGTGGGTTCGCGGCGGCGGCGGCGACACAAAGCGCAACCAGAGGAGGAGGTGCCTCCATCAGCGGCAACATAACCCCAAAATCAGGGGAGGAGAAGGGGAGAGGTGCTGAAAAGGTTTCGTGGGTCCCTGACCCTGTCACAGGTTACTACAAACCTGAGAACACCAACGAGATTGATGTTGCTGACCTGCGAGCTATGGTTTTGGGCAAAAAATTCAACCACTGATTTCAACACACGACCTCTTTGGTCACTTATATGTTACAAGTCTCTCGAAGTTCACAGAACTTTTGGGGATTATTCACTCTGAGTCAATCATCTACATCACTTGTTGTATTTCTCTCTAAAGAGTTAAGACCACTTTGTTAGCTTCATTGCATCTCCTTTGGAAAACTCATAACTATGCTTTATCTGTATTCTCTCTGATAAATAACAGGAATTATTTGTAACTTCTCAAATCTTCTTTCTCTCCATTAGACATTATTTACTATTTGTGACGATTTACCTGGATTAATTTGAGATGATTTAGGAAGATTTTCTTATTTTGATTTAGGAGATTTGTGAGGAATTTTATAGGGAAAAAAAGAATTGAAAAAGAAAACGAGATGTGTAAGGATTTTATTTATTTTTTGCTTTTTTTATAACTGTTTTTTAAAATTAATATTATTTTAATTTTGTAACTAATCTTTAAAAAAAATATTTATATTTTGGAATATTACTTAAAGACAATTTTTAAATTACATTAAAAACAAACTATCAATCTTTATTAATTTAATAAAATCAATCAATTATACTACTTTCTTTCTTTATCGTGAGTTAAAAGAAAAGGAAAAGCATATTTAAGAAAACTAGTGCAACAAAGAGTTATTCATTCAAGAAAAGTGAAAGCGAAATATAATTAAATGAAAAAGAAATTCTAGCTATTTGGGTTTGTAATTTATTTTAATAAAACGACGGAAATAATAAGTAAAATTTCACAAGCTACATGGTGTTATAATAGGGACAAAACTGACCGTTTCACTAAATTGTCACAAGATAATAAACGTAGTTACCGTTAAAAATTTATACGGTTTTATATCTCACAGCATTAATAATAAACTTAATTTATAATCTATATTTGTAAGGTTTTATATCTCACAGCATTAATAATAAACTTAATTGTAAGATTTGATGTATAAAGTTATTTAGAAAGTTACTGATATTTTGACATTTTTATTGAGGTTGCTCCATAATACATTAAGTCGACATGACATTTTTAATATTAAAAAAAACTGTGTGGATATCACTTGTTGAATTGGAAAATTGATAAATTATAGGATTTAAAATGTGCGTTTTTTATTTTTAAAAGGGATTGCGTTCGTGAAAGCGTTTGTCCAAGCAATAGAAAGGAAGAGGATTTGTTCTTCCACTGGTCGGTGTGTTTTTGGATTGCGAAGGGACAACATTGTGAAGGGTCATCATTGCGAAAGAAGAGGTTGGAATTTGTGTACTTTTTTTATTGGAAGCGTTTGGAATAACGGTGTTTTTGATTGGACGTTTTGAAGTGCGACAGTTAGGATTTTGGATTGGCCGGTAAACAAGTGTACGACGATTATTAAAAGGAGAAGGAAGCTTCAAAGAGGTGCGTTGCTATTAGGGTTTCGGTTAAAGAGTGTAATTTCAAATCAGGTATTTATTTTTGTTTGGTTGGATACTGCCTTATTTGTTTGATTGTTTTGCTTTTGGTTTGATTTCAGTTATCTATCGTTATCAGCGATTTCTGAAACAAAATTAAAATTTCCTCTTATGATTGTCATTTTACAAAAACGCCCATGTCACTTCAGCGATCCATCCACGTAAGCCCGATGTATTCTGGCGTAAGGAAAAGATGGATGTCTAAAAATGATTTAGGAAAAGATGGGTGTCTAAAAATGATTTAGGAAAATATGAGTGTCTAAATCTTTTCCTTGCACCAAAATACATCGTGCTTACGTGGATGGATCGCTGACGTGGCATGGACGTTTTTTGGAAAATGACAATCATAAGAGGAAATTTTAATTTCGTTTCAGAGACCGCTGATAACCTAAATAACAAAAATCAAACAAAAAACAAAACAATCAAACAAATAAGGCAGTACCCAACCAAACCAAGATACATACCTGATTCGAATTACACTCTCCAACTGAAACCTTAATGACAATGCACCTCTTTGAAGCTTCCTTCTCCCTTCAATAATTGTCGCACACTTGTTTACGGGTCAATCCAAAATCTTAACAGTCGCACTCCAAAACGCCCAATCAAAGATTCCCGAATCGAAAACTTCGCTATTCTAGACGCTCCCAATAAAAAAAGTACACAAATTCCAACCTCTTCTTTTGCCATGATGGCCCTTCGCAACGTTGTCCCTTAGCAATCGAAAACACAACGATGTCCCTTTGCAATCCACAAACACACCGATCAGTGGAAGAACAAACCCTCTTCCTTCTATTGCTTCGACGAACGCATTCACAAACACAATTCCTTTCAAAAACCAAAAAACGCACATTCCAAATACTATAAGTTGTCAATTTTCCAACTCAACCAGTAGAACTCACATAATCTTTCTTTAATATTAAAAATGTCATGTCAATTGGATGTATTCTAGAACAATCTCAATAAAAATGTCAAAATATCGGTATCCTAATTTATTTATTTTGAATTAAGTTGAAGTGAGTGATGTGATGATAGAATGAAGAGATCCTGGGACCATAAATCATACAAAAGTTGAAGGCACAAGCCGCTAAAGATGAGCACCACATCTTTCCTCAGCAGATACCATAGGGAATGGAATTTTAAACATTTGTTTTGGTACATTAAAAAATTGAAACATTTAATCTGGAAGACCATTGAAAAGAGAATAGCAACAGTGGAATCTATGAATGCATAGAAAGAGGGAATGATAGAGGGGCGGTGCTCCACTTGGAGGCAACATAATTGGGCAGCAACAGTGGCACTGGCTGTGGTTGCACCACCAACTTCGCTCACCGTCCATTCATTTCCATACTTTTATAAACACAAACCAACAATCATTGCTGCACCCCAATCCTTTTGTACCAGACTTAACCAACATACCACCTTTTTTTTATTGTTTTCTTATTATAAACCACTATAATTGAGTTTAGGTTACTCATATCCTATTCATTTTTAAATATTTTCTGAAATATATAATTTTTAAAAATAACGATTAGACGGAAACTATAACATGCAGTTGAAGTTATTAAAAAAATGTAAAGTTATAGTTCATTTAAAGTTATTTAAATATTTAAAAGTTTAAAAAATATTAAAATACTTTCACAATTAATACGCAAAGGTATAAAAAAGTGGATGGAAAATTTATCATTAAATTGATCATGAGTTTATCTCGGTAATTTTTTTTGTAAAATAGGTTTATTTTTAGAAATTCGAATGTTGCACTCTCTTCTTACTTTTATCTATCTTATAATATTCCACTCCTCTTTATATAATATGTTAAAAAATAAAAAAATACAATATATTTTATTCATTGTAATCAATTTTTTATTTTACCATAAAAAATTTAAATAAATTAAAAATAAATAATACTATCTTAAAAATTAAATAATGATAAATAAATAAAATTATTTTTTTAACTTTCGACGGTTAAAAAATGAAAGTATATATTGTACCTATTAATAGTGTCTTTTAGTAAATTTTAATACTTTATAAAATATATTATTAAATAAAAATAATACATTTTATAATATCGAAATATAAAAACTTAACATTTTAAAAGTTTACAAAAATAATTACACTATTTAAACATGACAAAATTAATACGTTATTTACCGGTTTTTTTATAAACGCACCTAAAAAAATTACACACTTAAAAAACCATACTTTGACATTAAAAAAAATACACCCACTTGATAACTACTTTAATAATATAATAATATATATTAATATTTTAATTTATCTAATTAAAATATTTATATTTTGAGTTGTATAATAAATATATTTTACTTTATAAATGTCACTCTTCTTTTAATTTCTTTGAGCCTATGCTGTAGTTCCCCCTTTAAAATGATTCACTAAGAAATTGATTGAATTGAAGGCATAAGTAAATATGACTTTTTTATTGTTTTAGAATTTTTTAATTTGGATTATTGTAATTTATTATGTGAATTTATCTTTTAGTGGCTTCAAATAGAACTATTTGACACCTGTAAAAAAAATTATTTATAACTTCTTCGAATCTTAGCTACCTTTTAAAAGAAATCACTAAGAAATTAATGAGATTCACCAAATATTCGATTTTAATTGTAATTTAACTTATATTTTTACTTTTACGATTCTTCCTTTTTTCTTGAATAACTTTAATGTATAATTGTTTTTTAAGACATGATTACAATGACATATTTTTAATTTTTTTAAATGTTACATATTTATAAAATTATGAATAATGACATGAAATAATTGATGATAGTTTACAAGAGGATACCTGACTAGTACATGGACAAATTTCGACAAAGATTACATGGTTTAAACATTTTTTAATATTTACTCAAATATATTTTTTAATAGAATAATAATTTGATTATTTTTGTAAATTCTATAATTAATACATAATTTTTTTTTTAATTATATCAATCACGGACAATGTTTTAATTTTATTCCTCCTCACTTTTAAACACTTGTTCCCTTAATTTAAACAATTTATCTTTCATTTCATTTTATTTTATTTCATTTATTTATTCTTTTCCACTTTCTCACTTTTTACTTCCTAATCCAAATATAGACTAAATAAAAAATATATAAAATGAAAGAATTATTTTACTGAGAATAACAATGAAATATGTAACTTTTCATGAGTTCTATATATTATGTTTCACTTAAATATAAAAAAAGTGTATATAAAATGAATACTTTTCAAATTTGTCTTCTTTTACAATAATTATATTAACAAAATTTGTAATTCATTACTTAATTTATGTATTATTTTTAGAAATATCAATTTTCCCTATTTTTATGTTACTTCATTTTATTTTATTATTATTGAATTCTGGCTCAAACATGAAGTCCTTAAAAAGGAAAAACCCGTAGTGGTGTGCCGTCGTCCTAAGACTCACTTTCTATATTTCATCTTTTTTAAAAACTACCATTAGAATCTCTGCATCAACAAATTCAAGAGGTTGTTTTATTTTGTTTTTTCGTTTTAAATAATTTAACTTTTAACTTTTAAATGAATTTATATTTCTGTTTTTTAGTGATTTTTTTTAATTTACTTAAAAAATACTTTAATATTTGTATTTACATATTTATGATCAAGAGAGTAGGATTATTTTAATAATGGAAGTAGATATTATTATTGTTAATATTTGAGAAAAGGCTTTAAAACAAAGTAATAGTTAGAAAACTTGAATTCAATTCTCGAAGATCTATTTAAAACACTAAAAAGAAAAACTTTACCACTTTAGATTATTTTACATGATTAAAATGATTTTTCTATGATTTGTGATCTATTAAAATAAATCTTTTCAAGAATAAAAACTACATTTGTGCTTACTTAAAAAAAACAATCTAATAACTATTTTATATTATAATTGTTAAAAATTAAATAAAAAATAAATTTTCACTGAAATATAGATCTAATAAAAAATGAAATTCTTTTAATTGTAAACTAAAATTGTTCCTACAACAAGGACCAAGAACACTAGACTCAGGTTGACAAGATTTAACTCTTATACAAATCTTCTAATCTTGGGCTGGACTCTCTCGGTTTCTTCTTGGGCTGGATACTCTGGACTTCTCCTCACGTTGGGTGCTCTCGGCTTCTCGCTCAGCTAGGTGCTCTCGGCTTTTCCTTCACACAGATGGGGGGTGTACCTGCAAGTCGCTCCGATGCCAAAGTCAGAAAAGATGTAGTGTTCATCAGATAAAAATCACTCTTACCTTTTTCTTACATTGACCTCCTATTTATAGGGTTTCTTTAATGGGCTTTCCACTTTTACCTTTGGACTTTCTTTCCACACCATTTTATTATTTACGCACCCCCTACTACAGGTTTCTATCTTAATTGGGTCTTATTATAATAATATTTATATATTTTTTTTATTCTTTTATGCATAACCTCTCGGTTATGTCTAGTATTTAGTTTTCGGCCTAAACCTCTCGGTTTTAGCCTATCAGCACAACACTTATGTGTAACCCTCTCAGTTATGTTTAGTATTTAGCTTTCGGCTTAACCTCTCGATTTTAGTCTACCAGTACAAAAATAATGTCTTTAGATATGAAGATATAAAAAAAGTAACATTTTCCTAACGGTTGTTTCCAACCCCTCCAATACTACATTCTTTTGAAGCCATTTATTGTGGTAGACAAATTCTTGGTTGAGATTATGGGAGTCACATGTTTTTTTGATTTGTGAGATGTGGTGTGTTGTGTTCCTCAGCGTTTTGCCCCAACACACGTAGAACCAATTTCTACCAGGCGTTAGCTTTTTGCTGCCCATCATACACTTTTAGAGGGTTTAAGTTTTTAAAATATTGCCACAAAAATTCATGGTTATGGATTTGATTAACTTATTCTCTGTAGCCATAAAGTAAAGGTGATAGTTTCATAGGATGTGTGGTTCGACTTTTTAAAATATAAAATTCATTTTAAAGTCAGAATAGAGGTTTTAAAATTCAGTGAAAGTTGGGGTTTAATTTTGTGTGTTAAAGATGAATTTTAAATTTAATCTGTAACACTCCAAAAAAATAATCTAAATTATTACCATTCTACAAATTTTTATACAAATGTGAGGATATTCAATAAACATAATAACAACTAACCATTTCTGGAAGTCTTACTAGAAACTAACACCTGATTCAAAGATTATCACCGAATCCAAGAGAAATAATTCGGATAAGTTCAATACAACTCAAGTCATGCATCTCATATGTTACGGTGTGCATGAACTCTCCCATCAGCTTCTTACCACTTGATATCTTAATCTAAATGACTTAGATCATCAGTGAAACTCAGAGATTTTTGTTACCACATAGGCATCAATACTTAATACACAACAAACATCGCTTCAAGATTTAAGGGCCTAATACAAGTCATCCAAACAAAACAAAAATTCAGTATATGGTAAAATAAGTTGATAGAATTACTCTTCTCAACTGACCCCACCAAGATTTATGAATAAATCTTTAGGAAGAACAGAAAACAAATGATCTTTAGAGAAAAAATGAACTTACTATATTTGAAAATATGATGAGTAGAAATGCTTCCAGGTACAACTTGGTTCAATCAGATTCTAAAATAGATGAGATATTGAGTAAGAAATGAAAAGAGAAGGAAGAGAGAAAAAAAAGAGAAAATGGAAGTCTACATGTTTAATTTTTAATGCGGTTACACAATTCAACATTATAAAATTAAATTTTAAAATAAAATTATATTTAATTATATACTATTAAATAATTTTATATTTAATCGATATTGAATTTCTAACAATATTTTTATTTTTTTATGGTGAATTTCTGCCATAAGATTACCTTGCTTTCACTAGAAGAAAAAAAATAACAAAAGCTAGATAGAATACCATTATATTTCTCTTTAAAATATTAAAATTATTTTATAATGCACTTCCAAGCTTATAGTCAATCACTATTTAGAACACAAATTCATGTTTTTTTCTTCTTCATGAAAGTGATCTAATTTTATGTTGCTATTATCCAAATAGGTAATTTTTTAAAAAATATATATTTGAGTAAATTGTAATTGGAAACACTATTTTTTTCATTTTGAAATTGTATTTTAAAACACAAGTTTGGAGTAGACAAATATTTTAACATTTAAAACTTATTTAGATGCAAATTTAGTTTCTAAATCAAGCTTAGAAGCATAAATTTTATTTGTTTAATATTTTATTTTTTAAAATTGTACAATACTTTTATTTCTTAGTAACAATATTTTCTTTTTATTTTAAGTATAAGGGTTAGAAAATGTTACATTAAATTAATTAGAAATTTTGTGCTTTATTAATAAGGTTTGAGCATAAAAAAATAAAAAACTTAAGAAAAATTGGAAAATATTTTTAAAAAATAAATATGATTAATTGAAAACAAGAGAGGATGAGAAAGAAATGTTGTGACCAGTATATCATCTCCTCTATAATTTGACCACTACAAGAGCAGTTAGAGTCAAGTCCTTTTTATAATCTTAATAGAAGATTTAAGTGTCTTTTATTAAAAAAAATTATTTATCTTGAACAATATATTGTTTAATTATTTATTTATTCTTACATTTCTATTGTTTAATTTATTGTAGTAATACACATTGATTATTTCTTTTTTATTTATATCTTTATAATTTAACTTATGTACAGCTATGGAGAGGTCCTCGGAACATAACTTTATATTTATTTAATTTAATTTTAATTATTATTATTTTTATTAAATTTATATTTATGTCATTTGATTTGTCTTTCTTTATGGATTGATAATTTATATTTATGTTATTTAATTTATTTTAATTTATTTTATTAATTTTTTTATGTTATGTAAGTTATTTATATAGATATTTTTTATTAAATTTATATTTATGTAATTTAATTTATCTTTAGTTATTCATTAATCTTATTTATTAAAATTATAATTATATCCATTTAATTTATTTTCAATATTTATGTTATTATATTTATAATTATTTTATTCAATTTATTTTCGGATTGGTCTTTTTTTTTATTAATTTAAATTTATTTTATTCTATTTATCTTTAGTTATGTATATGTTAATTTAAATTTTTTATTATTTAATTTATCTTCAATTAGGTACTGGTCCTATGTTTCAATTTATATTTATGTTAGATTCACTTCCACTTATATATTTGTATTTTTATTCATTTACGTTTTATTTATATTTAATTTACTGTAGTATGTGAGTTATTTTTTTATATTATTATTTATAATAACATATTGTCCTTTCTTTTAAATTTATTTGTATATGATATATTAATCATATCTAATTATTTATTTAAATTTTTTGTTTTAATTCTTATTTTATTGTGTATTATTTTACACATTATTCTTTTATAATTCAAAGAAACGTGTATAAAATAATAATAATTATTATTATAGAGTAAAAGTAAAAAAAAAATAGTTAAAAGAAAATTGTTCCTATACTCTATTATTATTATTTGTATACTCTATTATTATTATTATTATTATTATTATTATTATTATTATTTTATTTATGACGTGTATAGATTATTAGTTAAGACAAGAATGAGATGATCATGTTATTATTTTTTTAAAATGTAAAATAATATTAATATGTAAGTTGGGAAACAGTCTTACATTTCTTTGTTATGAATAATTTCAACTCAAATAAAATAAAAATGGAAACAAAGTAGTAGAAGTAACAACCAGGATTAAATTAGGTCAATGTGTCTAATTCAACTGATTTCTTGTTTAACTTGTTTGGGACGAATATAAATACACAACCTTCTGCTAAATATGCAATATATACATTAAACACACTTGTAAAATGAAGGAGGAAGTTCTTCCAATGGATTCAAAATGAATACACCATCCCCATAATTTGAATCCAGTAACCAATCACAACCACAACAATCATAATCACCACAACGCAATCCACCACGTAACAATTGTCACCATTATGGAAACTAACATATTCTTAAGTCACCAAAGTATTGTTTACAAAAATTGAAGTTATTAATAAATAAGTTTAACTTCTCATTCTAATATTTTTTTTTCATTATTAATTAATATTAATTAACTTTAATTTTATTTATTTTTGTGTGTCATTATTAATTAATATTAATTGACTTTAATTTTGTTTATAATTATAATGTATTTTTTTATTTAAAATTAACATAATTAGATAATTAATAATAATAAAAATAATATTACCAACATCTATTTACATTAACTTTATATCTTAAACGTTTAATTTATTGTTATATATATATTTTTTATTTTAATTTCAATTTCATATAACAGTATTTTTCTTTAATTTAAGTTTGTAGATTCAACTTTTGTTAATTTAGTGTCATCAATAATAATAATATATTTTTCTAATAATAACATTAGTAATTTTTAAATTTTTATTTTTCTTCATTCTCTTGAATAAATTAAATTTTAAACTAAACATTTTTAATTTATTATTTTATATTTATTTTTAAAAAATAATTTATTTTTCAATAATTATATTTTTAAGTATTTTAAACATTACAAACATTCTATATTTTTACGACCAATACATTTATTTTATAATGCATTTAAAATTAAAATTATCATTTCTTTTTAATTTATCATTTCTTTTTCATTTTCAACCAAATAATAATGATAACTTTAACAAAAATTGAAAACCTCTCCCAAATTTTGGTCCATAGTAGTCTGTAATCAATTGCAACGATTATTCGATCACCGCATAATTAATTTTGGATAATCGCATAATTAATTTTGGATAAATATTAGAGAAAAGTCAAAAACTCAAAAGTGGATTTCGATCATTCACCAAAAAACCCAAATTATCATTCAATGAAAACCAAAAATAAAAAATAAAAATTGAAAATCTTTCAATCAAATACAAAAATAAGAAATAAAAATAAAAAATCTCCTCGAAATTCGGACTATCAGTAACCAATCTCAAAAACATTCAAAATCATTCGATTATCGAATAATTAATTTTGGATAAATATTGATAAACCAAAAGTCAAAAATTAAAAGTCGAAATTATATTTTACACAAACCAATTTCAATCATCCTCCGAAGCATCTTTTTTCACTCCTATTCATTATAAAAAAAATACTCTTAAAACTTGACTTTCCATAAACCAAATTATAAGAGATTTTTTTTCCCAAATAAAAAATAAAAATCCAATGAGATCACACCCCCATGGTCTCAAATGTTAATCTCACAATAAACAATAATCAACAAAAATACCGTCAACATTCCAACTACCATGACAAGACATCCTGCCCGCCCACAATCACTAAAGCAGAAAACCCTAATGGCTTTTATGGTAACCAAAAGCCAAAACAGAATATCGGAATTATTGATCAATCACAGTAACAAGTGCCCCTATATCATCTTTTGCAACAATTTGAACCAAATGGACAGAAAGCGAAAGAGAAGTTACAGAATATAAATACCTCAACAATCGGCTCAAGCATTCCACTACCACTCTCTCATGCACAAACATTCCGAAATGTGATCCCTGCAGTTTCAACACAAACTACAGGACTTACAGTTCTTAATCTAACCTTTAAAATTTATTAAACTAATAAATTTAAAACACATATTAATAATAGTAATTAACGGACCACACTGATTCAGTTTTTTCATAGCTGTAGAGTACCTTGATTATCTATTGCTGATGTCCTTCGTGGTCATGAAAATCAGTGATACTGAACATGGCATGTAATATAATAATAATATATACTTAAAATAATAAAACCAGCATTGACGGCGAGATATCATACATTCATGCAATACTACAAGCGTCGACAAATAATCATATATAATTAAAGGCCAATTGAATTGAATTTCTACACAGTGGAAAGAGAGGGGTTTCCTTTTCCCAATTTCAATTTCCTTATTTGAAGATCACCGCAATCCAACCCGCAACCGCACTGCGGGGAGACGAAGAAGTTATCAAGGGAAAACGAAGCGGAAGCGACACCGACGGAGAAATCAAGGTCGTCGCCGACGCGAACGACGTCGAGGATGTTGAGCCAGAAGAAGAGGACCTTTACGCTTATCCCACGCAGTTCGGTGAGCCTGCCTTCCGATATGTAGCCGGTGATGGTTTTCTGGTAATTCAACTGGTACGAACCTTCGAGGGAGAAACTGCACGAACCGTTCAGATCGGCGCGGAATTTACCGCTGGACGGGTCCAGTTCGTAGCCGGTCACTCCTTTCGGGAGAAGTCCCTCCGGAAAGCGAAAGCTCTCCATCATCTCGTACGCCGTCGGTTCGGAGGTGACGGCGCAGATCATCGGCGAGAGAAGGAGGAGGAGGAGGGCGGTGGAAGACATGCTCAGGTCTTGGAATTGGATTGAGATTTGGTTAATGGTTAATTTGGGGACTCTAGATTCATGGTTTTGTATCTCCTTGGATTATGGAATGAACTAAACGTCAGCGTTTCGTCATGATAAGGAAGAACCGTTGGATAGCCACGTGACTTTTTATATTCTATGGATGGAGATGATGGTACTGATCGCCCAGCCTTTATTCCTGCACGAATCTCGAACCCCTTTATCATTTTCAATTTTTTATTAATTTTTTAACATTATTGAAGCTGCAGCCACCTGCTACACCGAATCCCTACCCATACGAGATATTCCTTTTTTTTTAAATATATATTATTATTAATAGAAAAACACGTCATTTCTTAAATATTTTTAAAAATATATTATATTTTTTTATAGATATATATTATAAAATCGTTCTCACATTTGTTTCAAAATATATTATAATCATAAATATGTTATAAAACTTAAAATATAACTTATGTAGTAAAACTTAAAATATAACTTATGTAGTATATATATGCTTGAAAGTGAAAATACGGTGTGTTTATTTATTCCATTGAACCAATCAGACCTTTTATAAGTCTTTTACACATACACGTAGCACACACCTGTACACTTAAAAAATAGTTAACTATGTTCAATCCTGAGAAACAAGGTTTTATTTAATTAAAACAGAAAAATAAACTAACAATTCCTCCTTTTAAGCCCTGGCTTATTGTATTAACGTCAACTATTTCAAGAATTTGTCAAGTTTCTCAAATTGTTAAAGTTTCACAGCTTTAGTCATTATATCCGCTACTTATTTTTGAGTATTGCAGTATTTCAACTGAACCACGTGATCATTTATTAAATCTTTGAGAAAGTGAAATCTCTCTGTAATGTGCTTACTACATCTATGGAAGACAAGATTTTTGAACAGCTGAATAGTGGAGTTGTTATCCCATAGAATTGTGATTGTTTCCTTTCTTTCAATCCCAAAATGTTTTAAAATTCTATGAAGTCAAATGCATCGACAACACATGCCGTTGCAGCTATATACTCTGCCTCTATAGTTGATAGGCTAACCACTGATTGCTTTTTTGAAGTCCATGATACAACCCCTGGTCCTAATATGAATACTACTCCAGAGGTGCTTCGTCTGTCATCAAAGTCCCCAACATAGTTGTTGTCACTATAGGCTGTGATTTCGGTCTTTCCTCCCTTTTTATATAGAATACCATATTCAGTGGTACCTTGAACATACCTTAGAATACACGTTTTGTAGCAGTCTAATGTGATGCCTTTGGAGTAGCCATGTATCTCCTGATTAGGCTCACTCCAAACATTAGGTATGACCGGGTGACTGTTAGGTACATGAGACTACCAACAACTTGTTTAAATTTGGTGGCATCAACTGATGTTCCTTCATCATCTTTAGATAGTGCAGTGGCTGACACAATTGGATTGCGAACAGAGTTGCATTCTGTCATGTTGAACGGAGTTAACATCTCACGAGATAACGTCTTTGGCAGATGAAAATTCCCACATCACTTTGTATCACTTCAATTCCCAATAAGTACCTCATTCTTCCGAAATCTGTCATGTCAAATTCTAATTGCATTGACTTCTTAAAGTCCTCACACATTTAACTACTATTTCCAATGAAAATTATGCCATCAACATATAGGCTAACAATTAGAATATTACCATGAATTCTTTTAATAAACAGGGTGTGTTCACTAGGACATCAATCAAAGTGTTCTTTGGCAAAATATGCTTCAATCTTGCTATACCAAGCTCGTGGAGTTTGTTTAAGCCCATAAAGAGCTTTCTTGAGCCGATACACTTGATTTTCTCTGCCTTTTTTGATAAATCCTTCAGATTGTTGGACAAACACTTCTTCTTGAAGTTCACCATGTAAGAAAACACTATTTACGTCAAGCTGGAAGACTTCCCATGTTTATTTTCCCATGTGTCTTTTTGAAGAAGATAATGAAGCTCAGTTGGCCATATTTGCAGTTACTGATCCTATTTACTTTGAAGATGCCTTAAAAAGTGAGAAATGGAGACAAGCCATGGATCTGGAAATGGAAGCAATAAACAAAAATGGCACATGGGAGTTGATGGAGTAAAACGGATTTATAAGACTAAATTTAATAAAAATGGAGAAGTCAACAAATATAAGGCTAGACTTGTACCAAAGGGGTATACTCAACAACTTGGAGTAGACTATATTAAAGAATTTGCACATGTGGCACACATAGAGACAATTCGTTTGGTGGTAGCACTTGCAACTCAAAGAAGATGGTCAATCTTCTGAATTATGCGTCTTTACATGGTGAATTGAATGAAGAGGTATTTGTGAAGCAACCATGTGGTTATATGCAAAATGGACATGAACAAAAGGTTTACATGTTAAAAAAGGCACTTTATGGCTTAGGCAAGCCTCACATGCTTAATTCATGAAGGAAGGTTTTGAGAAATGTGACCATGAGCATACTTTGTTCATCAAGCCCAAAAAAGAAGGCAAAGTATTAATTGTAAGTCTTTACGTTGATGATCTCATTTTTACTAAAAATGATGAATTGATGTTTAGAGAGATTAAAAATTCCATGAAACATGAGTTTGACATGGCAGATCTTGGTAAGATGAGGTATTTTCTTGGTTTTGAAGCCTTGCAAAGATCTAATGGTGTTTTTATGAGTCAGAAAAAGTATGTATTTGGAGGTGCTGAAACGGTTTGGAATGGACAAAAGTAATCATATTCATAATCTTATTGTACCTGGTGGTAAGCCCATGAAAGATGAAGGTGGAGTAAAGGTGGACAAGACTTACTATAACAAGTCGTGGGTAGTCTCATGTATCTCACACCTACTCAACCAAGCATGATGTTTGTGGTGAGTCTTGTTAGTAAGTATATGGAGAATCCTATTAAGCTTCAGGTAGTGAGATATTTTAACGTTTGGAATTTTCTATTTGAAGGAGGAGATGATGAATTTGTTTCTTACACTAGAGTTGGATGAGAGAAAGAGTACTTCATGTTATGTGTTTTTATTGAGTTCAGAAATAATATATTGGTCACCAAAAAAGCAACCAATAGTAAGTTTATCTTCCACATAAGTAAAATTTATTGTTGTAGCTTCATATGCATATCAGACAATATGGTTAAAAAGAGTATTGAAAAAGTTAGATCATAATCAAGACAAACCAACTACTATTACCAGGAATTTGTTATGAGATGGAGATAAATTGAATAGTTACACAATATTAATTTTAGGATAGAATTGTTAAGTTTTATTATTCTATGTATTAATTTTATTATTTTATTATTCTAGATGTTAGGTAGTTTTGATGTTTGTTACCACTTAATCAAAATATACCTTAAAATGTACCTATTATTAAGACTATTATTAAGAGGTGGTAGTTCATTTGATTATGATTTGTTAGATGTGGGTTGCTATTTATTGTTTTCAACTTTTATCCGAAAGTCCTTATCTTTTTATAAGTTATTCTGTTTTACAGCAGAACCAGTTAATGATCAAGACACACTTTTTTTTATGATTTCGAAATAAGTCTCACATGTTAAAAAAAAAAGGCCAAATTAAAAATTTAACTAATCGAAACAGAGAGAGAAAGTTATCGATTGTTGTCACGGTGGCATGGATGTAGAAGTGTGCATACAATTTTTTTTTTTTTAAATGTACCGATAAAAAAATAAAAATAAAAATAAAAAATGGGTTAAAGCAAATCCGTGATTGTTGCAGATCTGAAAAAGGGTACTTGCAATAAGAAGCTTGCAACACTTTTGAAAATCATCATGAATCTTAGCAGAGTCACTGTTCCGGTTTTGTTGTGTCTTCCTTGCATACCTAAGTCTCTGGTGTTCTGCAACTTCTTCTTTATCTTTGAAATTTTCAACAAATAATAATAAAACAACAGAACACCAAAATGAATCAGAATAATAATTACAACTACCACAGAAACAGACAATGCTGTTTTTTCAAATACTTATATCTAAAAAATGTTATTTTTAGTTTTTTTAATTTAAAATTTTTGGTTTCAAATAAATAACTATCAAATTTATCATAAAGTAAAAAAAAAGTGTACACAAAGTAGGAGAATCTCATTATGAACTCTATATTGTTATAAATTATTACTATTGTTATTTTAGACTTTTTTTTATTGTGTTACAAGGAACATAGTTTTAGAAAAAAGGTCATTAATTGTATAAATATATTGATAAAATATTTTTTGTAGAAAGAGGTGTGCCCACAGGGATGAAAGAAAAGAAAAAGAGACATGCTTAATTTTGTTAGTTTGATTTGGTTGAAGAAGAAGTGAAGGAGAAATCATTTTAAGAAAATTGTAGAACTTATTTTTTTTTCATTTATTTTTGTATATTGTTTTCACACTTACCTTATCTTTTTTTTTTATCAAATGAACTAAATTAAATAACTTTAAAATATTTTATCTCTATCTTTTTTATATTTTTTTATTCTACTAAATAATTAGATATCCATTATTTTTTTACTTTTTCTCTCTTTTATCAACTTATTTCTACTCTATCTTTTATCTTCTATATATGTTTATTTTCAAATAAAAATTACTACAAAAAAATCCTATAAACTTGTTTATATACCTCATATTATGGAAAAATAATTAATGTTTATTTTATTTTCGAAAATTATAAATTTTAAAATATATCCAGGAATATTTTTTGTTGTAAATAAATAAATATATAATACTTTTTGAATCTATTAAAATGTTTTTGAATTTTTTGGGAATATAAGAATAACATATTTTAATTGATTAAAAAAATATTTTTAATTGAGTAATTTATATTAAACTTTGTAAATTATTAAAATTGGTCTTCTAGGTTATGAAATCAGTTTTAACACATTAAATCTATCTTGTATAAAAATAATATTAAGTTATTTTCATGGATTCTATTGGGAAAATTTTCAAAATAATTTCAAACATTTAAGAAGAACTTGTAGTTGAGAAAAAAAAACTTTATTGAGTTGCTTTAGATGATTGATTACTTGAAAATCATTGATTGATGAATCACATGGGAGATAACTTTTTTTTTCTTATATTGTTTTACGACTAACTTAAGATATATTGTTTCCTTTTTCTATTTTTTATTTATTGTTGTTCATCATGGTGGTGGTGAAGATATTTCTTTTATATATTTTTCGAAATGAGACACCGAACATATTCGAGGTATGAGTCATAGGCAAACTTATATAATGACACCAGGTTTTCTCTTATTTCTAATTTCTATCCAATATGAGAGACCAACTTACACTTAAATTCTCAATATTTCTTATAATAAAGTTACACAAAAGGTAAAATGAGATAATATAAGGTTCAAAGTTTTGTTATTGTGTGCTTTCTTTCTTATTTCTATGTGTAGATCTTGTAAGTAATTATATATATATATATATATATATATATATATATATATTGTCTTTCTTTATCTCTCATTCTTGCATATTAAAATTGAATTGAAATTTTATTTGGTGCACATATAAAAGTTAAAGAATATTAAAAATGTTGTAAAAATTACCTTGATTGTGAGGAAATACCACATCCGTTTGCGAAAATCTTCTTAACCCATCTCTTGAACTCACTCATTAATTGTAACATTTTATTTAGTAATTAGAATTGGATTGAGTGAGAAGTTCATAAATTTCAAACCGAAAAAACCCAGCTCAACCCAACTACTTAATAAATATAATAAAAAATATTATTTATATAATAATTTTATTATAAAAAATAATTTATATTTTATCATATAAACATTATTTTGTATGTATTATAATGGCTGTCATTACCTTAGTAAAAATTACTAGAAATGTTAAATTTGAAGTATTTTTGTCGTAATAAACAGTTATTTATTTTTTATTACTCAACTCAATAATCCAACTCAATTCAATTATAATTAAATTGAATTGTGTGCTAAAAAAATCTGTAGACTTAATCTAAGCTAATTAAATTTAATGAAATGGAATAAAAAAATGAGACTAAACTCATGCAGACTAAGTTACCCCCTGTATTCTTATTTCAATATCTCTCAGTTTATGCAAACAAGGATACTATAGCTGGCTAAATACTCACATGTCCATAACTGGCTATTGGCTGTTCTCTTTGGCATTTCCTTGATTTCATGAAAAAAAAAACCAATTTATCTGTATCATCATCTATTGAAACTATAGTTGCCACTGCAAACTTCTTTGGTTGAAGTTTATTTTGACTGACTTTGAACTTCCCAAATCATCTGCCACACTATTTTGGGATAATCAAATAACAATTCCACTATCCAACTTTTGATGACCCTTCAAAACCTATAGACACATATCATCTCTTCATTCATGAACATGTGGCTTGTGGATTTATTCGATTGTTTGCAGTCAATTTTCAATTGACAGAACTTCTCATAAAGCAGTTCCTAATCCTCTGATTGCACAATTATTATCCAAGTTGTTGACTGGGAGTATTAAATGCAATGTTATTACAATAAAGATATGCGATGGTTAATACGACACATCCATCAAACGATAACCATAACCACGATGATTCTACCACGGAGTAGTATTTGATGCACCACATGCTGATTAGATCCACCAAATTAATAAGACTGTTACAACATCACTTGATTTATGCATCGACTCACAAGTGCCAACCCCATCAAACAGTCAATGTTACAACCACAAATGAGACTCTCATGATAAAAAAGCTACTAACCGGAAAGTCCGCAGAAGCAATTGCAACTGAGAATTGGAGCTCATCCTCATCGCAAGTGATTGCCACAAACTCACAATCATTAGCCACAAAAACTAACGTTTAAAAGAAAATTATCTATGGTAGATCCCAGGCACACAAGACATATCTTGACATAAATAATTTACAAACCTCACCTCTTATATGTTTTTTTTAGGATTGAATTAAATTTCAAATTTTATGATCCTAACCATGTCTTCTCTAACATTGTTGTCAGACTAATGGTGCCACATGTTAATAGACTGTGTTACCTGTAAATATTCATTCTCACCCTTAAGATATTCCATCACTAAGAGAGTATATTTGAAATACCACGTAAACTAAAAAACATAACAAAATAAAATAAAATAAGTCTGTTGCAAATTTGACCTTATGAATAGCACTTCGATCTCTTTTAATCCGAACATTCTACTCTTCCTCATAACATAACACCCATTCTAATAGACAAAAACTCGTAAGGTTCTACTTTGGGAAACGGGCAAGAAGTGTAATCTAAGGCCCTTTGAATTTACCGGGGCAGCTGTGTAATTAGTAGTCAATCAAGCATTTTCAAAGAAGCCCAACTGGGAAGTCGTACTGTTGAAGGACAGACATCATATGCAGCAGCTAAGGTGTTTGTTTTTTTGGCAGAGACTGATTGGGTTAAGAAGATAAAAAAGTATGGATTGTCTAGAATTGGTTTTGCGTAGATGGGTTTTGGTTGAAAATTGATACCAATTTTCTCTTAAGGGTATTGAAGCTGGTGCTGTGTGGGAATCATATTACCATAACCCATTAGTTAAGACCTTGGTCGATTCAAAGGCCAAGAAGTTGTTTACCATGTCTCCCCTCTCAACTATCTTCAACTAAGATCTACCTAACTAATGTCGACAACCACACGACATTTACCCTCTTAGGAACATGGATTGAAAATTGCACTTTGAGTTGATCCATTTCTAAAAACTGTCAAAACGGGATAGACTTAATAATCAAACCAAAGAATTACTCAATGAACACAAAACTAAACTCCACATTCAACACGTCTTACAAACTTAAATGTTCACGACACGTAATTGTTTGAGATTAATAGAATTATAATATTTCTTACTTACTCAAATTACGGCGTCAACGAATATTAAGGCATTGTGATACAAAAGACAAAAAAAAAAGCGATATATCCAATAATAGAGTTGTGGCAATTACAATGAGATTTGTTTGGATTCTGAGAATAATGGTAGCATAAAGGGCGGAAGCCCCTAGGCAGAAAATCACGCGAGGGGGAACCACACCCAGAAAAAAAGCAGAGTAATTATTAATTAAAAGGCATAAAAAAAGAAGAAAAAAAGACAGATAGATCTACAGTTTGCAAGCAGAGGAGAATAATCCAATCGAATAACAGAGAAGGGTAACTAAATTGAAGAAACGTCACCGTTTAGGGGAAGTTTGTTGCAATCGAAGCCACAGCCGCACTGGGGGCTCTCGAGGAAATTATCGACGCCAAAGTCGGCGGAAGCGATGCCGACGGAGAAGTAGATATCTTCATCATCACGCTTGACCTCGACGATGTTAAGCCAGAGGAGCAGGATCTTGACGGTCACACCCTTGAGATTGTAGAGCCTACGGTTGGAGATAATTCCTGAGATGGTGGACTTGTATTGGAGCGTGTAAGACTCTATGACGAAGCTGCACGTTTTGTCAAAATACACTGCGAAATGCCCCGTTTCTCTGTTCAGCGAATACCCTATCGCTCCCTTCGGAAGAAGCCCCACAGGAAATCCGTACTCCATAAGAACATCGTAAACTGATAACCTCTGCGGTTGGCTAAACGCGCATGATGCTGTCAAACACACCACCACGATGCATAGGAATTTGATTGAAGAAGACATCATCGTAGGGCGCTGCCTCTCACTGCAACGGAACACTCACTTCCGGAAAATTTTGTCTTGCTTTTGGAAGATACGGTAGATCGATATAGAGAGAGAGAGGGAGACTTTTCGGTACCAAAAGCTTAATAATTATAAGATATTAGAATAAATAAAGAGCCTGTTGAATTATTTCAACTATTATTAAAATTTAATCAAAATTAATAAAATTTAAACTCTTATAAAAAAATTATATTTTTTCCTATACAAACATAATTTTTATTATTAAAATTTTAGAATAATTAACCCATTTGTCTGTTGATTTTTATTTTTTTTTGGGTATTTTTTAGTCATTTAAGTAAAGTAATTAATTATTAAATATTAATTTATGGTAAAACATTTGTTGTTGATTTATTATCCAGTGGTTTGGAGCATTTGTGGGGGGCTGCTGACTGGCTTGGCCTACTCTTTTGCTTCACTGATATTTAATTTCTGGTTCTACTGATCTACAAATATTAATTAACGAATTAATCGATCAATTTTTTTACTAGTACTTTTTGTTATTAAAACATTTGAAGGAGTACTATTATTTTATGCATGCGAGGAACTCGTGCGGCACGTGACAGAGCTTTGTCTCCACTCGAGGTAGCCACTTTTTACAGTATTAACGCGAGAAAGATAATCGCTTATATTTTCATATGATTTTAACACATTCCTAATTGAGACATGTACATGTTTGTGAGAGATCCATTGGATAGCTCCGTCAAATTTTATTAAAATAAATTTTGATATAATATTAAGAAGTCAATTTAATTACAATTTTGATAATTATCTCTACTTATATTAATGTTATGCCTAATCGATATAAGATTTCTAATACAATTAAACATGAATTATATTACTAACTTTTTATTATTATTTTTACTAAACCCTATATTATAAATCCTAGACTATTAACAAAATTTAAACTGTAATATTTTTTCAAGATCCTTGAAACAGAAAAACCTATAAAAGGACACAAGCATCAAGGAGAAAGAGAGAGCTTCATAGAGTTTTTTTAGATTCTTTTATTCTTTGTAATTCTTTTGTTTTGCCTCCACATAGAAGACTAAACATTTTTTGTTGATTTATTTGTAATTTCCCATTGAGTTCTGAGGTTTTGGTAAATAAAAGTTTTGATTTTTAATTCTCTATAGCAGTTGTTGTTTTAATAGTCTAATCTTCTGGATGATTGAAAGTCTTCCTTATCTTAAACTTTGGTTTCTTAGTTAGTTCACATTGTTCTAATTAATTTGTTAGGTGTAACATGATTCAAGAGAGAGGAGGTAAACATTCTCATGGAGTATACGCATGGAACAAAGCGGATACCGATTAAAATAATAGACGCATGCTTTACTTGTGAAAGCTGAGTTTCAGTGGAATTAGATTGACACATGTTCAATCTGGTTTAACTCTATTGGAGGATTGAGAAAAGATTAATCTTTAGAAAACATATGAAGAATTCAATGGTGGAAGAACTTGGAATCAAGCGTTCAAATCTCTTTTATATTTTCTGCATAACTATCTTAACTCCTTTTTATTATTATTGTTATTACTAACTTTTCATTGCTTGCAAATAGGTTTTGAATTCGATTAACTGAATCACTATGGTATTCGTTAAAAGACGACTTGAAGTCATCTAACCACAATTATAGTATTATCTTTACACACAATTTCTAAATCACTTTAACCATTACTCCTTATACCAAAACAACTTAAAATTCATGTTATTAATATATGAAACTATTTTTTTCTCTAATTGATTATCAAATTAATTTAAAATAAAGGGAGAACATGGACGATTATGATGGCCCTTAAAAAACACCTTCAGCCATATTCATTTGCAGCTATCGTTACAATTCTTCCATCTCTCTACTACGTTTTAAACATGCAGAAACTCATATAAGTCCCAACACAATCATACCAACTGGAAACATATATCTACACTAACCTACAAACATATGTTAGTCATGTAAACTTAAAACCGTACTCCAGAGGCACAATGTTTAAACTGACCTACAAAGCTCCTTTATGTTGTCTTGGTGGGGGGGTAACTTGACCTCACCTTCTATAGCAGAAAGAAAATCGTGCTTATTCCCTTAACACATAAAACTTAAACCAAAAGCCAACAAAGACAACTTACCTCCTACTCCAAAAGAACAATGTTATATCCTCTCCAACCCTCACCAAATTTTTAAACATTTGTGAGATTGACTATCCCCCCACACACCATGCATATGTACAACTTTAGCTAACATGTGATGCTACTATTTTCTTCTAAAACTTCACAGAGACTCCTCTCACTTTCCCTAATCACAGAGTATACTGACAAGGTTCAAATTTTTTCTTACAGGTTAAAAGTTTCACCCATACTTACATGTATGACATAACCAGATACAATTGTAAAATTAAAATATACATTTGTTATTTTATATACACTAGGTAACCTGTCAAATTTCAAATCCAACAATATTAAGGTATTGGTTTCCAGTGGGTTACAATATGTACAAAATGCTCTCTCTTATGTACACACTACTCACATATGGTCCATTTTTTTAATTCTTGGCAACCACAAATGGGGAATGAATCCATGGTAATCGATTATGAATGGTTCCATAATCGGTTATGGGACAAAATTTCATATGAATGCATGTTTGTCCAACATTCCCATGCACGTACACAATAAAGGGGAACATATGTAATTGTCTCATTCATAGCTTTGTTGCATTTCTTGACAGATGTGGAGGGTCCAACTTTCACTTCCCTCGCCAATTTATTTCCTCTCAAATTTGTGACAACCGATTCAACAAACATGAACAATGACATTCTTTTATCACCCTATAAATCCACACCAAGAGTCCATACACCCATCCAAACAAATCATTAATGATCTTAAACAAATTATTAATAATCTTATTGCAATTCATGACATTTTGAAAAAGTAAACGCCTTTGACATTGACTCTTAAAACCTTATTCATCATAAATAAAGTTACAAGCCATGCATGTTGATTATAATACATGTTTGCAAAATTAACTTTGTATCCACTTATAACATTGAACAAAACAAGAAATATATCAGTCAAATAGGAGAAAATCCTATGACATGTTTGGTTTAAGAAAATACTTATATTTTTATCTCCTGATTTTATTTTAAAGAAACAGATTTCAATGACAAATTATAAGGTCTAAAAAGTATGTTTGGTCTCCCTATTTGATGTTTTTGAAATTTCAACGGCGTCTAATGGCGTTCTCTCTTTTGTGTAAACCGGCCTCAAAATGTTGCATATCCACTCTTCTTTGTCTTCACAACAAACCTTTTTATCGCAAATTTATCTTGTGTACGAGAAACATGTTTGTTACTACCTTTTGAAAATGGGTCGTGGTAAGTTGACACCGCATACAGTGCAAACACACTCTTAACAAAGAAATACATTAATATTTTAATTATTTTAATTTTTAATTAAAAATATTATAATATTATTATAAAGGTTTGTGGAATGGTGTTATTCACGGTTTGTTTGCAATGTCAACAAAACCTTTTCGTTTGAAACTTTGACCATCCTAAACCATTGAAAGTTTGAAACCAAACCTTTTGAAATTTGAGATAGGGTGGTGCAGTATTGAATGGGCCCATGCGAAGTAAACTGAAAAGCCCGTTATTGTAAGAAAACTTTTTCTTTAACACTACAAATAGTAATTAACATACAATTCACACCTCTTTATAATAAAATAATAATATTTTTAATTAAAAAAAAATAAAAAATATTAAAATATTAATTTATTACTATGTAAAATATATGTTTTCACGTGTTACTATATCACCATTCTTATTGTAATTGCCTATGAGGAGCATACAGAAAAATAAAAAGCAACACAAAATGTGAGGTAATAATCATAGCAAAAAATAGAAAAATTTGCTGAATTTAGCAACAAAATAGAGAGCCATAAAAAATTGAGGTGCAGCGCATCGCTGCCTCTACCGTACCATTTTAACCACACATATTTGAGTTTATAAACTGAAAACATACTGTAACATGGGAGGGAAGTGGACCAAAGCAAAGCAAAAGAAAATGGAAAGCAAAACAAATTCGTTCTGGATATTGGTAACGTGCATTTGTGTTATTGCAGTTCATCACCAAGCCAATGCTGAAGAACCATTGACAGGCAAAGAGCTAATCCAGAGTGTTTGCAAGACAAGGGGAAACGATGAATTGTGCGAGCAGGTGCTTATGTCGGACCCAACTAGCGAACACGCCAACCTACAGGACCTGGCAATGATAGTGCTGAAGGCCGCGGCGGAAAACGCCAGTGGCATATTAGTGGACGCGAAGAAGATGATCGATGACCCGTTTGTTGAACCCACAATACAACAGGGGCTGGCTGATTGCAAGGAGAATCTGTTGGACGCAGAAAGTCAAATTCAAGACACTGTTGCCTCCATTTTATCCAACGACAAGCTTGATGCCCAACTTTGGTTGAAGGCAGCCTTAGCTGCAATCGACACATGTGATGATTCTATCCCCGGTGACGATGACATTCTCTCGCGAAGAAGTGTAACCTTTCGCCAACTCTGCAACATTGCCGTTGCCATCAACAAGAAAATGATGGGCATTACAGCCTAGGTTTTTTTTACCGTCTCTGTTTCCTATGTTGGTGTTTTTTTGTCTCCACAGTTTTGCAAAACCTAGAGGTTTGTGCTGGACAAGGTGCTTCAGTTTTTATTTAGGTGGGTGAGTGAGAGAATTAACTAGCTAGAGTCTTCATGCATTCAATTGGAACAGGCATGCGCCCTCATATTGTGCTAGAATAAGCCAATCTTAAGGTCTTAGAACAACACCCTTTTCTCTCCATTAATTGTAAGCAAACCTATCTTTTATTTATATATAATACTGTACAAAAGAATGTTGTGTTCATTCAGCACATGTTACATCACATAACCAACATTTGCTCTTTTCTAGATAAGTTGCTTAATTTTTTTCATTGCTTTTAAATCATAAAATATGTTAGTTATAATAATAAAAATGTTTGCTGCAAGTTTGTATTATGAATATATTAAATAATTAAATGAATCTTTATAGTTTCGCTTATAATCAATTAGTTGTATTTTTTAATTGATCACTCATTTTTTTATATATTTATCATTGAAGTGAGATTGATTATTGGTATTACAATGCTTGGCAGCATTGTTATATGGAGGGAGAAGTAAGATATAGGTGGTCTATGTATCCTAACCTAGGGGGTAGACGGTTACAGTGTTAGACAGTTTGGTTAACACCCCCACAAACTTATGATGGATTTATCATGAATCATAAGTTTATCTCTGTTGGAAGAAAAAGACGATCTTGGAATAGGTTTGGTTAAGATATTCGCTACTTGTTGTTGGATTTGGTCACAAACAAAATGAAGGTCGAGCTGAAAGTGTTTCTGTGTTTGTTTCTAGAATGCATTATTGAATTTGCAGATAATAGACTGCTCCAAGGTTGTTAGAGTAAATTTTTGGAACAGTGGTATGAATTTTAAGTTCTGATAGTAATGAATTGATCCAATTGATTTCAGTTGCAACTTCATACTACTCAGTGTTACTCATTGAAACAACTCTTTGTTTATGAGAAGACTATAAGAGGATGTTGGATCCGACATATACACGATAATCTATTGTTGATTTTCGATCATCTATATCATTGCCCCCAATCAAAGTCACTAAAACTAATGATATTTGTACTGGTTCTGCGTCTGCTGAGCAATCCATGATTAACAGTTCTTTTGAGGTAGTGTAAAATGTGTTTTACTGCTTTATAAAAATATTAAATATTTTATAATTAAAATTATACTTGATATGATTTTTTTCGTAATTAAAATCTTCTCGCATATTTATTAATACATTATATAATCTTATATAATTAAAAAAAATATAAATTTATTATAAGTAAACTACAGTCAAATTATAGAATAATTTTCAAGAAATACATTTAGTTGTTATAATTATATTTAAATATAATAGGCCGATTCAGTTTTTAATATAAAATTAAAAAAAATTGATCCATTACTAATTTTGTTTGTGACTTTTTTAAATGTTTGATTTTCAACCTTAATGGAAGAAAACGTAGGTAAAGGGATTAGTTTGCTGATAAAACTTCTTTATCGCTGTAAGTGAGGAGGAAATTAAAGATGTAATATTTGGTTTGAATATTAATACTAAATGTAGGTTTTACATTAACATTGCAGTGTATTTGTTTCACTGGAACACCTGTTTATTTTAGCATAAGAAAATAAAGTAAAGCTGAAAAGAAGAAGAAAGTGAATGAGTGAATGAATGTATCTATACGAAGTTACTTGCGTAAGGCACTGCGGTCTGGGGGAGCCAGTTATCTCCGATCAAGAAGTTAGAGACGGTAAAATTAGCAGCATCGGTGGCGTTAATGACATGGTAACCAGGCCAGGTGACTCTGTTGGCAGTGGTAGATCCAGGTCCAGTGTTGTTAAACTCTGCATAATACAAAGTGGTCAAAGCGAAATCACCGTCCCATGCTCGCCACCCTGCTGCATGGATCACACTGTCCATAAAACTCTGCATGTAAACCGTCCTTGAGTAATTTTTCCAAGGCCTTCCCAGATAAGTTTCAGCCGCGTTCATGTTCGCAGCCAAATCATCGGCTGCTCTAATCGTACAATTGTGGATAGAAATTCCAGTGTTTTGGTTGGGGTCGGTTCTGCCTTGTGCGGTTATGGCGTTGAATTGACCATTCATTGGAAGACGAGGATACATGTTACAGTTTTGCAACACTGTCGCCGCATTTCCGAATATGAAATCCACGGTGCCGTAGATGTCGCATTCCCTGTAGAGTTGTCGCAGGGAGTGCACATAGAGCGTGTCTTGGTACCCCTCCATACTGCAACTGTAAAACGTCGATAAATCTGCCCCGTTACGAAGTGCTACGGCTTGGTGCTTCTCTGCTCCAGCAGTGTTACGGATCGTCATGTTAACACCCACAAATCCTTCTCCAACCACCGCTGCAACAAATGTGCATATTCATAAGAAAAAATTATTCTTTCACACCATATAGCCTCATTTTTTAGGTCACAGTCATAATGGCTAATGATTGCGTAAGCCACTTTCTTACATTTATTTCAATTGCTATTTCTGAGAAAAGTGGCAAGAGTGTACATATATATTAATATATATATTTTAAACGTGTTTATGGAATTATTGACCGGTCAATGATACAGAAGACATCAGAAATAAATGTTATACATGTGTGAATAAGAGATCATTTTTTTATGCTGATTATGTAGTAAACGTAATCTAGTACGTACCAAAAGTTGCCGACTTGAAGGTTGTCCAGCCATCAACAACACTGCGGTTCCCTGTAATAATTGTCTTGTTGATGCCATCTCCAATCATCATCAAGTACTTTTTTTTCTTATCAATGGACACATTTTCCTCGTAAACACCCGCAGTTACGTAGATGAGGAAGTACCCTGATGTAGAGGAAGACTTGTTGGGCGCCGCCGCAATGGCGTCGTTCAAGGTGGTGAAGTTCCCGCTACCATCTTTGCTAACAGTGACAATGTCCATCACCTTCACCTCATCACCCACGTTCGCCTGAAGAAGCTTTCTCCGACTCACGGACTCGTAGATCGCACGCGTTCTGCTGGACATCTTGAGCGGTAAACGCCCGTTTCGAAAGGCGCGGTGTTTGGCGGGTGGGTGAAACTCGGTGACGTTAGTGTTGGTGGGGACCCAGCCCTTGGTGAAGAGGGCAAGAGAGACACTGTAGAGCTTGGTATCGTTGGAAAGCGGGAGGAAGAGTCCGTTGTTGACACGCCAAGCGGAAGCGGTGGCTTGGAGGCCTTCTAAGCAGGTTTGTTGGTTAGTTAGAATGGCGCTGAGAAGGGTTTGGATGTCGTCAGCTTGCGAAGTGGGAAGGAGCCTGGTTGTTCGTTTCACCGTTTGGAAGGAACTGGAGAGAAAGTCAACGTTGAGTTCGGCGAGGGTTTGACAGTCTTGGAGCGCGTGGATTGCGGAGGTTGAAAGAGTGGAGCGGCGTTGGAGGTATCTGTTAACCAAGTTCAAGAACTTGGTTGCCTGTGAAAGAGACTCTTTCACCGAGAAGCGGCCATAGTGGTAAACGTTGCCGTTTTGGGGAGGAAGCAGGGAAGTGCAATAAGATGGGTCTGGGGTGGATTTGCATATGGTTTTGGGAGAGACAGAAGTGGTTGGAGAGGTGTCTGCGAAAACATGGGAGAAGAAAAGGAAGGGTAGAAGGAGGAGGAGAAATGTGGATGTTTTGGGGAGGGAATTACGTAATTTGTTGGCCATTGGAAGTTGATATGTTAGAGTAAGTGTAGGTTAGTTTGCAAGAACTGAGTGTAAGATGGAAATCGAGTTGAATGATCACTTGCAATTTATAGAGGAAAGAAAAGAAGGTTTTGTAGATAGAAAGATTCCGTGATGCGTTTACCCTTTACATTGTTAGTGCAATTGCAGTGCAAAGTTGGAGACCATAAACCAGTAGTAGTCTTTGCAAATTGAAAAGTGGGAAAAGGTGTGATTATCACCATTACAAAAGTCATTTATTTTTATTTTTCATTTTTCATTTTTCATGTATATCTCTTTAGTCGTCTCTCTATTTCTCTTTGCATCTTTAATACAGTAGTGTTTTTCTTTTACTTGTCTATTCTTTAACTGATGATATACATTCTAGTCAAGAAAGTTATTCCTTTGTCAACGGAGTTGTGTTCAACCTAATATCACACAAATCCAATTAACTTTTACTAGGTGGTGCTATGCAAAAATATTGACTTTATAAGGTTAATTAATGATTCGGTGGTAAGTACACTTTATAAATCAATCCTCGGAAATTGCGCCACTGCATTCTCCTTTCGGAAAACTTTTCTTTTCCACACTGCAAATAGTAAAAACAAATACTTGACCAGCTTATTATAATAATATAATAATATCTTAAATTAAAAATAAAATAAAAATAATAAAAATATTAATTTATTACCATTGAGGAACAGCGAAGTATCAGACGAAGGGCGCGTTTTAATGGAGAAGAGTCTTTTCAAATCTGCGTCAAAATCTTCCAATTATGATGCTTATGAATTAATAAGTCTATGTTTCGGCCGATAAAAAATAAGTGTATGTTCAAATTAAGTTAAATTAAATTTCACTAAAGTTAAATGAAGTTTGAAATCAATTTTATTTTTATTCATTGGATCCGACAAAAAAAAATGTTGAGACAATATTTAATGGAAATTAAAAGTTGGGGTGTTTTGAAAACATCTTAAATTTTAGTTCAATTAAAAGTATTTATATGTATTTTTTGGAATTAAAAAATATTAAATAATTTTATAATAATAGTATCGTATTTTATAATAAAATTTTATTTTAATTCAAAAAGAAAATTGGAAAACTTGATTACAAATTATTTCGGAAAATCTTGTCTCCTGGTGATGTTTTTTTTAGAAAGTACATCAAACATAAGTAATCTAGTGCTTTAACTCCAATTTGTTTAGAAAATAGAAAGTCCCTATCTACCAAAACACTCTAAAAGAATAATTGTTTTTGTTTTTTCTTAATTTTCTTTATTTCAATTAAATAAAAAGATCATCTATATTTCCCCCTATTTTCTTTCTTTATCCAAAACACGTAAATTATGAATGATCAAACAATATTGAATGCAAACTTGATTTAATAAATTCTTATAGCATAAAATTTTAAAGTAAAACTCATTGAAACAAGTCTTTTTTTTTACCAAATAACATTAAAGTTCATTTAAACAAGTAAAATCAAATTTACCATTTTTTATGTGTGTTTTAAAGTTTATACATT
Source organism: Phaseolus vulgaris (assembly GCF_051622355.1). Lineage (NCBI taxonomy): Eukaryota > Viridiplantae > Streptophyta > Magnoliopsida > Fabales > Fabaceae > Phaseolus > Phaseolus vulgaris. The sequence goes on along the minus strand of NC_143504.1, from coordinate 53,723,322 downwards.
GAATCTAGTAACACAATACTTGTTGGTCATAGTTATGGAGTTTTTATTTTAGCCTTTTTAATTTTTAGTTTATAATCAATCTATAATTGTAAACTAATTAAAAATTAGGCTAAAAGTAAGATTATAATTAAAAAATAATCAATACTATCTTGAATTTAGAAACTGCAATATAAATATATATATATTTTTCTAAATATCCAGCAACTAAAAAGGAAAAGAGGTAATAGTCTTGGCTTATTTTAAGCTCAAATTAAAACAATTACTTAATTTTATAGGATGCAATGTTAAATGTCATCGATTATGGATTGAAAGATTAATATAAAATTCTTTTCATTAAAATTCACAGTGAGATACATTGTTAATACTTTTCCATAGACAAAAATTATTTCTTAACTTTTTAACCAGATGTTAACATTCTCATCTATTATTATTATTATTATTATTTTATTATTATTATTATTTATATATATAAAATGGAGAGTGTTTAGTTTATGTTGGGCGTAAAAATTAGGTGAATGGAAGGTTATTTAAATGAAGATACATACATAAAATGGAAAACAAGTCAGAAGGGAAAGAAAGCGTTTGGTAAAGACTTGCCTATCTTTTGGTAACAAGGCATTTGGATTGAAATTTTACATGCTTTGGTCAATCATGCCTAACTACATGCATGACTCAACATATTTAACATTCAAATTAGGCAATTCTGAATTGCAATCAGGAGGATATATTCTTTCAGCAAACATTTGGACATTCCCTTTTTTAAATATTCAAAAATAAATACATCTTGGTTTAAAATAATATACCTTTAATCTACTCATTAAACTCAAAATGCTTCCATTATTGTAATAGAAGAGTGGTAGTCCTATGGTGGAGGTTATATTGGTTTTTGTAAGAACATAATTTTTCTCCTTTTCTAAAGATAAAGTGGTTTAATACATAATTAATTTCTACAATTAAAAGTATTTTGAAAATACAAATTGATAGATGAGCATGGGCTTTGGTACCCATCATTATAGTCATGGCTAGAAGAAACCATGAAGACTGAGCCTCTACTATAGTAGGCTATTTCTTCCTGCCACCTCCATATATTCTTCTCTCATCTCCATAAATGTTCATATTTCAAAAAACATCCTTATGTAATAATTTGGATTATATAGTCTGAAAGTTTTTTTTAAAAAATTTATAATTAACTTTCGGATTACATAATTCAGAAGCATTTTTTTCATATGCATGATTAGTTTCTGGATTATGAAATCTGAAAGTCTTTTTTTACTTCCGAATTACATAATTTGGAAGTCTTTTTTAAATATGTGTCCGAATTATATAATCTGAAAGCTACTCTATAAAGGTGACACAACAAGATTGAAAAGGTATTTTCACGTTGTTTATGAAAGTGGCGTAATAACGTATCGAGGTGCAGGAAGAAACAGTCCTATAGTATACCCCAAAAATCTTTTCACACGGGTCACCTCTTTCTAGGTTTGGATATTGGACCAACACATTGGGTATTTTTTCCTTCACCTCCAACAATTTTTTATTGCATCCTATCATTTTTGGAAAAAGACTATTTTACTTCTTTCAAAGTTGATTTTCGGATTATTTTTTGAAATGTTTCCCTGACATATTTTATGAATTTTGAATGTACATTTAGAAAGTTAAAAAAATATGTTTTAAAGAGAATATTCTAGAATGATTATTTGTTTTCTAGATTTTTTATTCTAAAAACACATTTGCTTACGAAATATCTTCTATTTTAAAATTATCCAAAATTATTAAGAGTAATTTAGATATTTTGAAAGATGTAGGTGTGCAAGAAGAAAAATGTATAAATACATAAAAAAAAACACCTTAAATTTAACTTGTATTTAGGTTAATTTAGTATAGATTATTAAGGTTATAAGTAGTGTAAATAATTGACCCAGATGTAAACGAAATGAGATTTAATCCCAATTTGAAGATACTTTCAATCCATGTGACACTTAAAATGACCATAAATAAAGGGAAAACTTATGTCCAATTAGTTGTCTAATAATCTTAAATTGTCTTTACCGTTTTGAAAATCAGATTTTTATTCAGAGTAAGTCATTTAGGTTTCTATAAAAAAAACAATATTTTTTTATAAGTAAAAGAATATTATACATTTATTAAGTGATCATGATGTGTTGAAAACCTTTTACACAATATCTACATAAAAAAAATGTTTAAAAAATGTTTAAGATATTCTTGATTCTCTCTCACATTTAATATGCACATGTAATTTGCACATTTACTACTTTCAAAACATATATGAGATTGATGCAATTTTGCTTTAAGTCTGTTTTTCATGAGTCATCTTTAGACAACATTCTCCTTTAAACCCTTCCACTAGGATCCATCCTTGTGAGTTAAGAAAGTTTTAGTTCTCCTAAGAAGTAGGGATACCAAATTCATTTTGTCTTCCTCCTATACACTTCATTATTCTTATCGTCTCTATCAATATTTTGTTCTTATCTTTCCAAACCATACAATTTTTTTTTATCACAAACTCTTTTAAAAACTAAAAAAAAATAGTTATTTTTCTTAAAAGAATAAATTAAGTATGCAAGTTAACCATAACATAAAAATGTGAATATTATAACTTTTTGAAGATTATTTAAATTTTAAAATAGTAATTTTTTAATGTATAAATTATTATATAGATCTTTAAAAAAACACCTTATCAATTAATTCGCATTCCTTACCGGTTACTAGGTTCCTAGATTTTGAACTTCTGTATAATTTTTTTTATACTTTCATTACTATAAATTATAAAACATTTTTATATAAATAAAAATGAGTTTTAAAATATATAATAAAATTTTAAAGGTTTTCTTGGAAAATAATAAAATATTAAATGTATAAAGGTGATCTTTTATTTTTTGTTAATTTTTTTAAAAAAATTTACATATCGACGAAAAGTTTTTCCAATATCGTTTAATCAATGGTCCATTTATGTTTGTAATCATGATATCATAAAAAAAATTATATATATATATATATATATGGCAATAAATAGATTGTTAATTTATTGTTTCAATTATTAAATAATAATCAAATTTAAAATAATATAATTAATTATTATAATTATTATATTCACTAAATTAGATATTATTTTAGAGACTAAAAAATTGTTAGTATATAAAATGATTGTTAGTTTAGTATACAATTATTAAATAAATATTAATTTTTTTATTTAAATAACAATTAAATTTAAAAATAATATAATACTAACTAAATTAGATACTAAAAATTATTGATATAAAAATAATTTTTATTATTAATAAAAAATTATAAAATAATTTTTAAATTGATATATAAATTAACTATTTACTAATATTTTAAAATTTAAATTAATTTTTAAAAAATTAATAGAAAATAATTTAAAATATAAAATAGTAAGTAATTAAAATCTTAATAATTAATGATTAAATAAAAATTTAAAAATTATTTTATAAAATTTTATTAATAATAAAAACTATTTAAATGCTGATAATTTTTTTAATTTATAAAATGGTCTATAATTTAATCAAGTAATTAATTATTTTCATTGATTTTTGTATATATATATATATATTTTTTTTTTCCAATAAATAGAATTTAATTAGTCATAAACTAATGTTTAATGTGATATTATGTTCACCTTTAAATTGCTTCTAGGTGGTTTACCAAACCACTTGAGTTACCTGTTGGATTTTTCTGGCATGAATTGGTATATAAAAAGCTTTTAGCAGTTGAACATCTTTAATATCAGAATTAATTTTTCAATTATACTGAATGCTTTCTACGTTGATGCGGCTTATACTATCCTTCATTTAGGATTCACTTCGTAGTTTGTAGAGTTATAGTTGGTTTGAAGGCTAGATAATGGACAGGTTGGTCTTATCAATTTTTTATAAGAGTTAGGTAGTGTCGGTATACTATAAGGGTTGAGATAATTGTCTTATTTTATTTTATTGTTAAAGAAAATATTAAATGTATTAATTCTGAAGTATCTATTTTTTTTTTATTGTTGAAAAAAAAATACTAAATACTGATATGTATTTTTTTTATCAGTGGGTTCGATTTTTTTTTGGTTAAAAAGTAATATACAAATTAGTGGAAGAATATTTAAACTATAAAACAAATTTCAAAAGTGAAAAAATTATAATGATATATTACTCAACTTTTATTTTTCTATTTTTTCACTTCTTTCTTAAGAATATTTTTTAAAATAATTTTAATATCAGAACTTCTTATTTAATTATATAAAAAAATATCCTACATCAATTTACTTTTAACACTTTAATCAATTTAATAATTAAATAATTTTAATTACATTTACTTAACTTAACTTAACTTTATCATCAATAAAAATATAAATATAAATTTTATTTCCCAAATAAAATATTTAGAAATAAAATTTACATTTTATTAAAACATTACAATTACAAAAAAAATTATCAAAAAGTTATACTTTTATCTATGTCACAAAAAGAAATTAAAAACTATACTTATGTGTTAGCCTATTCGATCTTAAAATAAATAAAAAAATTATTCTTGTTGAGCGTAGGTAAACCGATGCTACTTTTCAAAAAATAATAAATTTTTATTGCATTTTGCATGGCATAGGTCGACGCATTTAATCTTATTTATTTAATTTTTTTTAATTTAAAGTGGACTTCGTCATGCTATATTTTTCGTCTATCTATTGCTGTGGTCAATGTTATTTACGTTTCTATTTTAGTTGACGCTTATCTTTAATAACTAATATGCGTTTTTCTTGTAGTGAGACGTTTGTTGTACCCAAAAGCTCACTTTTAACTTATTTATTAATAAGTAGGGTGTTAATTTTTTTTTCATGATCCATTCAATGAAGATGTTGAATAAGGTTAAAACGACATTATTCAATATTTATATTTTTTTTTCATCTTATAGTATATAACACTAGATAAATAAATAATATTGTTCTAATAGGATAAAATTGTTATAGCACTAAAAAAAAAATATTGATTTATGAATTCCAAATCAGTGAGGACGACGACGATTTGTGCACTGCTAGACGAGGCATGGTGGTGACGAAGATGACGTTAAGAATGCAAAAAATGTATGAAACATAAATTCTAACATTAACGAAACACACTTCTCTGAATCATTTTGGACATTTTTTAGAACGCGTTGACTCAGTCACGAACTCGTGAGTTTGCACAGAGTCAGTCAGAGTCTACATCGAGTCTACCAAAAAACGAGTTTACCCATGAGTTGACAAGCCAAACACTACCCATCTCGTAAACTCGAACTGGTTTAAGGGTGAATTCGCGAGTTTGATAACCTTGCATGTATCCTAATCCAATGGATGAATCACGGTTGACAACTTATTAATTTATGAATTCGATTACAATTTTATAATTACATATGAATCACGGATAAGAATATTTATGTTTATGTTTTCTATTAAGTCTTAAAAATTGATTAATAGTGAAGTTCAACAAATTCTTGTCCATACTTCTACAAATTATCATAAAATTCCAACAAATTATTGAAAACCACAATCAAATAACAAAAGTCAAAAAATACATTCCAGATTCACCAATCCGTAAGTCAAAAAATACATTCCAGATCCACCAATCCATAAATCAAAAATACATTCCAGATCCACCAATCTATAAGTCAAAATATACATTCTGGATCCATCAATTCATAAGTAAAAAATAAATTTCGGATCCACTAATCCATAAGTCAAATGCATTATGGATTCGTCAATTCATAAATAAAAAAATACATTACGAATTCACTAATCCATAAATATCGCAAAACCCAATTTTGTAAATCTCTAAACACACTTTTTTTTTTAAAAATAACAAGAATAATTTTGATATTTTTAAAAATGTAGGGATGTAGGAAGGAAAAGAAAGAAAAATATATAGGTGTAGTAAGAAACACCCATGGTATGGACAATAAAACTATCATTGACCCACAAATCGAGAGGCTAAGAAGTTCATGAGCATGTGGCACCGGTAGAGGGGACTGACCACCATTTCGCACGCTTTGGGTAAGTACATTCGCATGCACAGAAAAAGTTCTGCTCCTCACAGTAATCATCAATACATCCCCGACAACTATTTTGGTCCACAACTTTTAAACACAATGCTTTTGTTTCAGTATAGTCACAACTCGCAAGTAGAAGACCTTTTTTTTTATCAGCAAATAGCAATGAAATTAAATAAGACCACTTCAGGGGTGGTCCAACCCTTATACAACAAAACAGATTTTCTCAAAGAGCCTTTCCATCTACATATCAACCAAAAGACCTCCTACTCTCTTTCCCATCTCAATCAATAATAAAAGAAACCCAAGAAACAACCTTTTACATAAAAACTAAACAGAATACATACATACCAAGGGTTCAAGACACCAATCAGAGAATGAGAAATTAGCTGACGGTATCTTTGATGAGATCCATGACCAAACCTTAATCTGTGTTAGAGAGAAAATTTCAGTGTGATCAACCACTCCACCTTTAAATAAACAATTATTCCTGTGCCTCCATATCTCACTAACCAACGCAATCCACAGGTTTCCCATAATAAGATTAACTGAAATAGGTGCATCCAGAATCTTAAAATGTTCAAAATGAGACCCAGGATCCATACAATCCACTGATCTTATTCCTAACCAGTTATAACAGAGATTCCAAATTAGCCAAGCAACTCTGCATTCGCAAAACAAATGATTTGTTGTCTCCTCTGACCTCCTACACAAGCAACACAAATTACTCTCGATCTCAATTCCTCTTCTCTCTATATTAACCCCACAAGCAACCTTGTTTTCAATCACTCTCCAAGCTGTGACTTGAGCTGAGGGAAGCGCCTTAATTTTCCAGAAAAATTTATACCTTCTTAAGTCTTCCTCACTACCTTCTCCCCTTAAAAACCCATAAGCGGACTTAACTGAAAACTCAGTTGAATCGCTATCCTTCCAAACCCAACTATCCACTGTTTCTGTCTCTAGTGTCTTATTAGAGATCAACTCTAAAAGTTGACTTTCTTGCTCCTCTTCCCAAGCGAACAGACCCCTTCTCCACCTTAAGTTCCACTTTCACGTCCCGTTTTCCCACAATCCACAATCACATAAAACTGCCTCCTTATTAACAGATAAAGAATATAGCCTTGGAAAAGTGCTCTTCAATTCTTCTGAGACAATCCAATTGTCTGACCAAAACATAATCTCTCTCCCGTTTCCGACCTCCAAATTCAAACGATCTTCAAACTTCCCTCCCCAATCCTCAGACCTCCAGACCTTCCTTAAATCTCTCCACCACAAAGAGACCTTACTTTTATTATCTCGCTGCTCCTTCAAACCTCTCCATCCTCCATACTTAGATTCCAATACCTCCTTCCACAACCCTCCTGCTTCTGTTTTCAGGCGCCATATCCATTTTCCCATCAGAGCCAAATTAAACTGTCTGACATTTATAATACCAAGCCCTCCTGCTTCCTTAGGTTTACAAACCTTATCCCATGCCGCCCAGGCAATCTTCCTTCCATCTGACCCCCATCCCCACAAAAAATTCCTCTGCAGACTCACAATCTTCTTTAAAACAATAGACGGAATCTTAAAAAGAGAAAGATAAAACAGTGGTATTGACGACAAGACTGACTTAATTAAACAAATCCTCCCCGCCATCGAGATAAATCTTCCTTTCCACCTGCCTAACCTTTTCTTTACCCTGTTAACCACCTCATCCCAGAACTCACCCCTCTTATGACATCCCCCTACAGGCATCCCCAAATATTTAAAAGGAATGCTCATTACCTCACAATTTAGAATTTTCGCAAAGTGAAGAATCTCCGTCTGCTCCACCCCAATCCCACCAAGTCTACTCTTGGAAAAATTCACCTTAAGACCAGATGCCAATTCAAAACAGTTCAACATAACCTTTAAATTAAAAACACTTTTGCTCTTTGCCTTACAAAAGAACAAAGTGTCATCAGCATACTGAAGCATATTTACTTTTACCGACTTATTTCCAATCTCCAAGCTCTCAATCAAGTCCTTCTCTACTGCAGTTCTAGATACCCCAGCTAACCCTTCGGCCGCAATAAGAAACAAGAATGGAGCTAATGGATCACCTTGTCTCAGCCCTTTCTTCGGAATAAACTCCTTAGTAGGACTCCCGTTTACGAGAATTGACATCGACGCTGATTCCAAGCAAGCTTTAATCCAGGAAATCCACTTTTCACAAAAACCAAGCTTTCCTAGCATATAGTATATAAAATCCCACCTCACAGAGTCATATGCTTTCTCATAATCCACCTTGAAAAACACACAACTTTTCTTCTTCCTTTTCAACTCTTCTAAGGTTTCATTGGCTACCAGAATACTATCCAATAACCCCCTTCCTTGAAGAAAGGCAGATTGCCTAACATCGATAACTTTACTGATCACTTTTTTCAACCTGATAGCCAAAATCTTCGAAACTGTTTTATACACACACCCTACCAATGAAATCGGTCTATAATCATTAAGCTGTTGCGGATTATCATTCTTAGGAATCAAACAGATGAAAGAAGCATTTGAACCCCTAGGCCACTTACCATTGACCATAAAATCATTTACTGCTGAGATAAAATCTTCCTTAAGACAATCCCAACAAAACTTAATGAAACTGAAATTAAAACCGTCAGGACCAGGGCTCTTCGAACCATCACAACTCCAAACAGCATTTTTAACTTCTTCTTCAGAGACAACTCCGACTAGAGACTCATTATCTCCTTTTGATAACGAGGAGAACTGAACATTGTTCAACCTAACCACTGGCTCGGGCTCCCCAACGAATCTAGCCTCGAAAAACTCCCTGACCTTATTCATTACCACCTCCTTCTCCTCACACCATTGACCGTTCACTTCTACCCCGTTAATCCCGTTTCTCATTCTCCTCCATTTCACCGGTGAATGGAAAAACTTTGTATTTAAGTCACCTTGTTTCAACCAATTTTTCCTTGCTTTCTGTTGCACAATCGCTTCTTGTTTAAATAAGTTCTGACTTTGTTCAGCCAACAAAAGTCTCCTCTCCTCCCGCCCAAACTCATCTAAAAAACCTTCGTCATCTCTTGAGTCCAACTCTTGAATTTTCTTTTGTAATAAGATACCTTCTTGATTGACATTCCCAAAAACCTCTCTATTCCACTTCTTCAAATCAAGCTTTAACTTCTTCAATTTCTCCTTTAGTACAAACATCCCTCCTCCCAACACTTCATAATTCTGCCATTTGCTCCGAACAAAATCTAAAAATCTTCCATCTCTTTGCCACACATCTAGACTTCTGAAAGGTTTCGGCCCCCAATCTACCGATGTTGTTTGGAGCACTATGGCACAATGATCAGAAACTGATCTACTGAGGACTAAATGTTTACTGTTCGGCCATACATCCAACCATTCCCTTGAAACAAGAATCCTGTCAATTCTGCTCTTAATCGTACCATTCGGCTTGTACCAAGTAAACTTTCTTCCAACCATCGGGATATCCAACAATTCTGTACTTTCAATAAAACCATTGAACCCCTTGATTTCTCTACTATAATCTGATACTGAAACTGTGCTTTTTCTCTCCTCCTTCCTTCTAATTGAATTGAAATCCCCAACAACACACCACACCCTGTTTTGTTGTCTCTTCCTGATCTCACTAATCTCCTCCCATACCTCATTCCGTGCTTTCAACGAACCGGAGCTATACACATTCACTATCGTAAGTTGTACCCCATCTCCTGCTTTCCAAACTCCTTCAATAACCGAATAAGCTTTTCCATTAAAAAATCCCGTCATATCAAAACTGCTTCTTCTCCACATAGTAATAATTCCTCCTGCATTATTAACTGCCCCATTCTCTAACCATTCAATTTCGTTTGAACCCCACAAATAATAACATAGCTCCTTGCTAATCTCTGAGCACTTTGTCTCCTGTAGGCATACCATTCCAACCTCCTCTTTTCTAATCAAGTCTCTTAAGTATGTTCTTTTCGTGCTTCCACCAATCCCCCTTATATTCATACTAATTAGACTCATCATCTAAAACATTATTCTCCATCTGACAACATCTGTAGTCCCGACTCTCCAAGGTACTCAGTCTATTTAAAACTACCTCTTCTTCTTTTAACAACGTGAAACCCATCTCCTTACCAGATTTCCACGCCCTCTTGATTTCACCCTGTTCATCTTTTAATCTCAACATTTTTCTATATTTTCTAACATCTCTAACTGAGATAGAAATTTCTGACCTTAAACCCTTTAACGAATTTGACTTAGATAATCTTTCAACCAACGGTGACTTTCCATCTCTTAGAATCGATATATCGCCTACCCCTCCTCCGATATTGTCCAACAACCTCCCTACCGGACAACTAGCAGAAATTAACTCCATCCCACACATCTTATTCTTTGGTGTAATTTCCACCACAGCTCTATCATCAACATCCGTGACCATTGCGCCCCGTACTAGCCCCATCGTACTCATCTTTTCCGTAACTTTTGTTGTCTCGTCGTCTACCTCGCACACAACGATCCCTTCAACGTCCGCAATCATTGCACCCTGTACTGACCCCTCCATGCTCAACTCTTTCGTAACTTTTGTTGTCTCGTCGTCGGTCTCGCACTCGACGGTCTCTTTGCTTCCTTGATCAAACCTTCTCAACTCACCTTCTTCCTCATCAAGCTGTCCAGCCTCTTCGAACTCGCGACCACCGTTCACCTCCACGTCGCTGATTCCCTTCGTATCACCGCCCCGCTTTGAGCTCTCGCTGGCGCCACCCCCCGCGACGCACCATGGCGTTCCAGGCTCGCAAAAGCCAGTACCAGTGTACGCCGTCGCCGTCGCCTGCGTTTCTAGAGCGACCCGTGCTCCTTCACCACCGCCCATCACCGTTCCCACGTCGGTCGGCGCTCCAGACGCCGTGAATTTCTTCCCCGCGTCGCCCACCTTCGACTGTGATTGAGAAGGGATGCCGACGACTTTCTCCATTGCAGCTAGCTTCTCCGTCGACGTCTCCACCCTTTCTTCTCTCCCTACCTCTCCGTCGCACCCTCGAAAGTCATCGAGGATTCCGCCGCCGCCGCCTCCGCCTTCCACCATGTTCTCCACTCTTTCCATTCCAAACCCTAGTTGCATTGCCACGTCAGCAATTGGGTCTGAAATTGGGTCAGAAATTAGGGTTTCCCCTACCCAACTTTCTGCACTCAATTGGGCTTGAACCGGCCCACTGCAGATTAGGTCATCTGCCCATCCCCCAACAATATTCCCAGCCGTTCCACTATTATTCTCTACTAATATATTATTTTGTGCCTCCCTTTTTTCCAAGTTGATAATCCCCTCTTTCCTTGGTTCCAACATACTATCATTGTGACTCTTTCCAACAGAAATAATTCCTCCATTAATGCATGTTCCGCCTTTTGAATTTTCTCCCTCTTCTGCCGGATACTGAACAGTCGTCTCCTCCCTTCTCCTCTCTCCTTGTCTACCATCATGATCTGAGTACTCAAACTCTGATAAAACTTCACCTATGCTGGAGTCGAATTGTGCTTCCGATTCATCCTTTGAAGCCACCCCCCACTTGTGAAATGGAAATCCAAGTGAAGAAACAGGGAAAATTTCTTCCTCGAAAAAAACCTGACATAACCTATCATTTATCTTCATTGATTTCGCCTGACTTACCTCCATGCCCAAAGGGATTGTAATACACAACCTTGCATATTCTAACACCTCCTTAGAAATTGTTCTTTCATCAACCTCTACGAGCTTGCCTAAAAGAGCCCCAATGCGTTCAAAACATTGGTTGCTCCAAAGAGCCAACGGTATACCCCTGCATCGGAACCAAACTATCTTCTCAGAGACCGCAAAAGAGTCATCCCATGGAACAATTGACTCAAAAAATCCTTCAAACCATTCTTTGTTGTCTGCAATCAACCTCTTAATTTGTCCCTCTTCTTCACTTGATAGTAACACAAACATTCCTCCTAAGATTCTCACCCTTACTGAATTAAAACCTCCCAAAATAAAATTCTCTTTGATTTTTTGCACATCCGCTGCCCTTAACATTTTCCCAATGAAGCATCTCTCCAACCAAAATGACGTCTCCGCATTAACTCTAACATGTGGCAAAACAACATCTTCTTCCTTCTGAACGCGACCTGCTTTTCCACCCATAACTACTTGTGCATAAGAGCACTGTTGATTCTTCTGTTTCCAGACTTTTCGATGTAAAGTCGGACTCCGCGGAATGTGCAATAACTTCTCTCGCCTTCTGTATTTCGGTTTGTTTGCCTGAAGCTTCCATGTACCAATCCAAATGGAATCAAGCTGTTTTTCCAAAGCATACTCATCCTTAACTTCATGAAATTTGACAAAACCGAAACGTTTTTTTCCTGGCATTTAACTTTCTAAAAATGAAGACGTCTACAACCCTTCCCCAATGTTGAAAAACTCTCCATAAATCTTTTTCTTGAAAATCATTTGGAAAATTAGTGAAAAAGAAAGAAGCTTCTGCCATCACCCTCAAACTTCTCCCACTCTCTCTCCGCTCTCTCTCCTTAAGCCTCCAAGTTCTAATAATTCTTTGTTTCACTAGAAGAACATGGACCTATTTTGCTGCTTTATTTCTTTTATTAATAATTCATAAGTTAGTTTAGTACATTTTTCTGTAATGTTGGCCCTGTCAAAAGAACTCTTTCCTACAAGAAAATTAAGCAGGTGTTTTATAATTCAAGCTTCATTGGTTGATGTAGGAGCCAAATGATTAACGTTCTCACGCATAATAACACGTTGCATACTGAGACTTTAACATTGTCGGTCAGCAGGTCCATGTCACATTAAAAAAGTTCCAGTTTCACACTGTCAACGTGAGACACCCCACTCCATCTTACAATCCAACCACTCTATTTATCCACAGCATGCACCCTCCTACATGCACATAAATCACACTTACACGGTCACACACTCACATAAACTAACTCACCATGAACAACCTCACACTTGCATCCATTCTCACTGTGATTTCTGCATTACTCTTCTTATCAACTCATTTCACTAACACCCCAACAAGATCCTCAGAAAAACACCTCCATTTCCACAAGCACATGCAAGTAGCCCAATCCACGTGCCAAGGAACACTCTACCCCGACCTATGTGTCTCAACCCTTGCCACATTCCCAGATCTTACCTCAAAATCTGTCCCACAAGTCATTTCTTCTGTGGTCAACCATACCATGTACGAGGTAAAATCATCCTTCTACAACTGCAGCAGCCTCAAAAAGAAGATCAGAAATCTCAACCCACTCGATCAGAGAGCCCTCGACGACTGTCTCAAACTGTTCCAAGACACCAACCTGGAGCTCAAAACCACCATCGACGATCTCTCCAAGAGCAGCATAGGGTCCAAGCGCCACCATGACTTGCAGACTCTGCTCAGCGGAGCAATGACCAACTTGTACACGTGCCTCGACGGCTTTGCTTACAGCAAAGGGCGTGTGAGAGACAGAATCGAGAAGAAGTTGCTTGAGATATCACATCACATGAGCAACTCCTTGGCCATGCTGAAGAAAGTTCCTGGAGTGAAGACAAGAACTTCGAAATCCGAGGTGTTCCCCGAATATGGAAAGATGAAAAAGGGTTTCCCCTTGTGGGTGTCTCCCAAAGACCGAAAGCTTCTTCAAGCGTCTGTGAATGAATCCAAGTTCGATCTCGTCGTTGCCAAAGATGGCACTGGCAATTTCACCACTATAGGGGAAGCACTAGCTTTGGCTCCCAACTCCAGCACAACCAGGTACGTAACATAAATGCCTTTTCTTACGTGAAAATAAGAAAAAATCAACATTAATAATGAAATTGATCTTATCATGAATTATAAGATTAAAATATAAAAACTATGAGATTCTTAAAAATCAGTGTAATAATGTTACTTAAAATGTTGACTTTTATGTATGACTATTTGTTATGTTTATTCTTACACAAGAATGAACAGAACAGAATTGTTAAACATATTATAGCTGTGTTGTTAAATCTGTGTGATAACAGGTTTGTGATACACATAAAGGAGGGGGCATATTTCGAGAACGTGGAAGTGATCAGGAAGAAGACGAATCTGATGTTTGTTGGAGACGGCATTGGGAAGACAGTAGTAAAAGGCAGTAGGAACGTTGTGGACGGGTGGACAACTTTTCAATCAGCTACTGTTGGTATGTCTTCTTCTTCTTCTTCTTCCTTCTGTTAATATTTTGGATCAATGAGTTAATTTACTTCTGCTTAATTGGTTTGATATTCCACCTTAAATTGAAAGAAAAAGAAAAGAAAAACCAGGGGAGGCTTAATCACTGTGGTCACTAGTGAGACTTAATCAGTAGCTTTGTCACTTATTAAAGTTTGATAAATGGTATAATTCGCGGCCATGGAGACTGCGATGTCAAAGACAAAGAAAAAATCATTAGGAAAGGTTAGAAGAAGACAACCAAAATGGCAACTTGATGATGAACCCACATGTTAGTTTAAAAATTAATAGTAAATTAAGTTTGGTAGGTGAATTTGCAGTTAAAATACATAATGTAGGGAAATAATTTTAAATGGTTTGAACAGACACCAACTGTTGGGTTTGTGAAGGCACAGTGGTGCAGTTCCCACATGGATTGAATTGAAAAATAGCGTTAGAGGAAGGAAGCAGTGGCTGATGCATTATTTCTGATGCGCTCTTGTCCTTAAAATTCAGATATCACAGACTAGTTTCGGTTATTTAACAAATATTAATATGTAATATAGATTCATGTGATGGCACTAGCAAAATGCCTTTTTGTTGTAGTACACGTACACCAACTTGGTTTTGAATGTTTGAAATAGAAGCAGGGAAATTTGAAAAAATATTGGAAGAATCGGCTTTCCCGTGATTGAACATAATGCTGAAAAAGGATAGCTGATGGGTCCATGTGTATTTATACTGGTTTTCTTTCATATGAGCATATGATAATGCAAATATTGTGACTTTTATAATTAATTAATATGCTGGTTATAGCTACATTGTAAAATGCTTGTTTTCTCTGTCATCACTTTTTCCGTCAATTATTCCTTTTCTGGGAATAACTTTAGAAGACTCAAATTTGTGTTTCTCAGTCTTCCTGTGTAATTTTCAATTATATTGCAATATATTATGAATTGGACTTCTCTGTCAGACATGCATCTCAATCACAGTCACATTAGTAATCTGTATTTTAAATAAATCATTTCTTTTATTTCTTATGGAAGTTGACAGTATAAACCTTGATTTTGAATCTCCTGCACGAAAGCTTGTAAATAAATTCAATGGACAACCATCCATTCTTTTAAATACCTTACCAGAGTTATCTCCAATACTTATTAAATTTATATTCTTTTTCTCTAAGTATTATATGGATATCATTTAATGATGTATATACCATTTTTCAATTAGAACTGCTTTATAAGACAAAAATACAATACGTGAAGGCAGGACTTTGGGTTAGTATGTAATTATTTTAATTTATATTTTCACGAAAAGTAGAGTTAGCAACACTCGTGGGTCAAAGTATAGGGTCCACGCGTCTACCACGGCCAACTAAAAGGGCATTCTATTATTGTGGATCAGCATAATAATACTCATCACATTCCAACTACTTTTCAGCGCCATTAGGTCCACTTTCCTTGTTATTCCTTCTATGCTTTGCCTTTTGCTTTTAACAGATGAAAATGCTTTAAATTTTTTGCTGGCTGTTTCAGTCATGAATGATGATCCAGAATCTAATCCTTACTGCTTTGACACTTATGTTGTTTTGCAGCTGTTCTAGGAGAAGGATTCATAGCAAAGGGTATAACTTTTGAGAACTCAGCAGGGCCAGAGAAACACCAAGCAGTGGCCCTGAGAAGTGGTGCTGACTTCTCGGCTTTTTTCCGTTGCAGTTTTGTTGGCTACCAAGACACACTTTATGTGCATTCCCTACGCCAGTTCTATCGTGAATGTGACATTTATGGCACTGTAGACTTCATTTTTGGCAATGCAGCTGTGGTGTTCCAAAACTGCAACTTATACGCACGCAGGCCAAACGAAAATCAAAAGAACTTGTTCACTGCGCAAGGCAGAGAGGATCCTAACCAAAACACTGGCATATCCATCTTCAACTGCAAGATTGCAGCTGCCTCAGATTTAATCCCTGTCAAATCCTCCTTCAAGAGCTACCTAGGTCGTCCATGGAAAACGTACTCAAGAACTGTTTATCTAAAATCTTACATAGAGGATCTGATTGACCCAGCAGGGTGGTTGGAATGGAATGACACATTTGCATTGGATACACTGTATTATGGAGAGTACATGAATAGGGGTCCAGGTTCAAACACAAGTGCCAGAGTTACATGGCCAGGTTATAGGATCATAAACAGCTCCACTGAGGCAAGCCAATTCACAGTTGCTCAGTTTATCCAAGGCAATGATTGGTTGAACACCACTGGCATTCCATTCCTCTCTGGTTTGAGTTGAGAAACATTATTCAAGGTTGCTAACTGTGTTTTCAGTTTCAGTTTTTCTTTTCCTTCACTTGTTGGATTCGGTTCGTTGAGTTGATCTTATATATGATAAAGATGTACACATTTTGTTTTAGTATGACAGTTAAGATGAATCTCCTACTTTCATTTTCTTTGTCTTAGGTAGAGCATTGTTCTCAGTTTTCAGCAATAGCCAAACTTCTGAGATTACGTGAATTATAAGGTTACCTTAAAAAAGTTACGTATATTATTATTACTTAGTTTCTATATATAGTAGTCAGTTCACTATGTATCCAAAATTTACTCTTGTAAGGGACTGTGTTACTCTTCTGTAAGAGACTAATCCCACTGAATATTCCCGTTATGCACTAAATTTCTTTTTAGAAAATAAAATTATCATTTTTAACACCCACCTTTTTATGATAAGTGTGAAACTATCATGATTCTTAGAAAAAAGATGCGACACCGGAAAATATAAAACTGTTTTCTTAAAGAAAAATAATAATGCAATAGTTGATAAAATTAGTTTTTATTTTTCTGTTAATTATAGTTTTTATTTTTCTGTTATGTTTTAGGTTTGAGTTTTGACTTGAGTCTTATTATTTTTTCTGTTTTTCTTTATATCTTTTCCTCTTTGTACCCTTTATATAAATAGTCTTTGATCGCTTTAATAATTACTACAAGAAAATTATTAAATAAAAATTAATTTTATACACAAAAATAATTAGTTGTTATAATGACTAAATTATAAATTATTTTAAAAATTAAAATAATTATTAGTTTCTAAATTAGTTTTTATTATTGATAAATAGTTTTTAAATATCTAATTAACTGCCAAAAGTTTTAAATACCAAATTTTTCTAATCAAAGGGTAAGGGACAAGATTTGGTAGTAATAACAAAAAATTCTGTAAATATTGTAATAAGATTGGGCATCAGTTGATGGTCAGTTACCATCCACAAGTCAAGATCGTGAAAGCGTAAATCTAATTTTTGTATGAGAGTTAATATGAATCTCCTACTTTCATTTTCTTTGTCCTAGGTAGAGCATTGTTCTCAGTTTTCAGCAATAGCCAAACTTATGAGATTACGTGAATTATAAGGTTACCTAAAAAAAGTTACGTGTATTATTATTACTTAGTTTCTATATATAGTAGCCCTGTTCACTATCTATCCAAAATTTACTCTTGTAAGGGACTGTGTTACTCTTCTGTAAGTGACTAATCCCACTGAATATTCCCGTTATGCACTAAATTTCTTAAAGAAAAATAATAATGCACTAGTTGATAAAATTAGTTTTTATTTTTCTGTTAATTATATAGTTTTTATTTTTCTGTTATGTTTTAGGTTTGAGTTTTGACTTGAGCCTTATTATTTTTTCTGTTTTCTTTATAGCTTTTCCTCTTTGTACCCTGGTATATAAATAGCCTTTTATGCTCACATTAATAATTACTACAAGAAAATTATTAAATAAAAATTAATTTTATACACAAAAATAATTAGTTGTTATGGTGACTAAATTATAAATTATTTTAGTGATTAAAATAATTATTGGTTTCTAAATTAGTTTTTATTATTGATAAATAGTTTTTAAATATCTAATTAACTACTAGAAGTTTTAAATACCAATTTTTTTTAATCAAAGGGTAAGGGATAAGATTTGGTAGTAATAACAAAAAATTCTGTAAATATTGTAATAAGATTGGGCATCAATTGATGGATCGACCATCCACAAGCCAATCGTGAAGACGTAAATCAAGTTTTTGTATGTTGGAGATCTCACATCGATTAGAGATGAAAATATTTCATTGTATATAAATGGGTGCAAACCTCAATATTATGAATCTGTCTTATAGAATTGAGTTAGCTTTAAAGTCCATTTTGTAATATTGTACAAACTGAAATCAACTTAAAAAGTTTATCTTACATTTTTGCATAGATATGGATTTTGGATGGCACTCCATTCCTTAAAAGCAAAGTGATCTATGAGCTATATGCAGTGTTCATTTTGTTGTAAGTTGTAACAGCTTACCCCCGTCACATCCTCAAAAGGATTAAGTAGCACATGAAATGTCGAACAGTTTCAAAGTATCAGCTCCAACGAATCTGGGTTATCACCAAGCACGTGTGCTCATTAGTTCATCACTACACCAACCTTTTGAATGGCCCAGTTTCTTGCTCTTCTTTAATCTTATGGGCTTTCATTCCTATAAAACTTCATAACTGGGGGTATTTCTTCGTGCACCCTATAAATTCATTCTTTTATGAGCTTTACCAATTTTATTTTACATTTCCAAAAGTCCACATTATAATAGGTGTCCAAATAACTCTTTCATTCCTCTACCCCACAAAACATACAAGAGATATTTAATTCTATTATTAACTCCTACTAAACATATAATTTACACATAATTAGCCGCAATTGGTAATTTAATAAAACTTACAACTTGTAAGGACATATTATTTTGGTATATTAATATAAACGTGTGATATTATTTTACTACTGATAATTAAATTTGATTTATATTAAACGGTAGTAAATTAATAATTTATGTATGAAAGATTTAAAATAGTTTTACAAGAAAGAAAAAGAGTGATATTTAGAAAAAAATAAAGGAATAATTTTTTTATCTGTTACATTGGATTTGAACTGAAAAAAAATAGAATAACACAAAGAAAGGATTAGAGTAAACGTAAAGTCGAGGTATTCATTATAATTAAACTGTTTTATAATCTATGTTTCTATACATTAGTATTTCCTTACCTATGCTATAAATTATTTATGTTTTCTAGGTTTATGTTTATTACAGTGGTTTTATTCGCTAGTTTACCATTTTATATAACGTTACACAATTTATTATCTATATTAATATTTCTAATTACTAAAAAAAACTATGTGATACTAAGCATGCGTTTAAAGTTTTAAAATGAATATTAAATTTAATACTATTCAAATGTAAAAATCTGTACTTTAAAAAAAAAACTATTGCAATATTCTTGATTAAATTTAAGTAATTCACTAAGTCAGATTTACCGGTGTGTGTGGTGGATGCTTCCCAACATGCTATAGAAAATACATATTGTTCTAATAAATAAAGATTATTTTTATAATATCAAAGCATAATTTCATAACTCGAGATAAGACCATAGGAAGTCATAGTCTGCTATATAAAGAACTCTACTAGTTTTCGATAACCGAAACATTTCAATATCCAAACAACTTTTTTTATTCATTTAAACTTGTCTTTGACAAATTAATTTTCAGAAAACTCTTCAAAAATGTATCGAAACATTTCAAAAAAATCCCTAAAATTCTTGTCATCATCTTTTCTAAGAATAAAAGTTGTTGTAAAAGTATTTTAGAACTTGATGATGGCTTTTATGTGTGTTCAAAACTACTTAAAGTGATGAAAAACATACTCTACGATTGCATCTTAACCTTCACCACAGGTTTGGAGTTCGGACACAAATGGGCTACAGATGTTACCTTTTAGTGGTGAGCATGTTCAAGGGATCATTAACTTGTGGGTCCTAAGCCTACTTTCTTAGATATTTTAATTATTTTTTTAATTTATATGTGAATCTTGTCCTGAGTCGTTCAGACCAATGATAAAATCACTGCAGAGCTGCTGACAAAGAAGAAAAAGAACAAAGCAAAACAACCTTATATTATTTTCATTTCCAGAAACATCTTTTAATTAATTTGGTAATGACAGTTTAAGGTAGTATGCTAGAACTAGAAGCATGTCTGAGGAAGAGAAATAATATAAATATATGATACGAAAGCCAACCAACCAACCAAACATGTACTCTAAACAATCTAATGGTGTAAAAGCATGTACTTGCAAATAATCATTCCATGGTTAATTAAAACCAGATATAAATAGGAAATTTTTCTGATAATCCACACATTTCTACAAAAATGAGAGAAAAGTGGTGTCAGTGTTTTCATTGAGCCCTGATCAAATACGATTTACATGTGTGTATTATCTTTTGCTGCAGAGAGATACGAAGAAAATGAGCATGAAATGCGTACTGGTGCATGTGGGAGGACGCAGAAGCACATGGTAATGTGTCATTATGTCAATACCGTGCAATCGTTTTCTGACCAAAGCCTTACCTAATTCATTTTTTCTTCTTTCTTCTTTTTATTTTGAACCAAACAACGACGAATCAGAGTGCAGAACAAAAAAATGTTTACTCATCCCAGCTAATTTTCTGCCTTTTCCAACTTCATCATGCATCCTTTGTTTTTATTCTTGCTTTTTTAATTTCATAACTCCATCGCCTTACACCAATGCCATTTTTCTGACTCATTATATAATGATGATGGGATGATTTGTTCTGTGGCAGTTGATTCAATGTTATAATGAAAACTTACAACCTTAATTTTCAATACAAATAATTAGTTCATTTCATATTTATTCTTTTAAAATACAATTTCCATTTTAATGTTAATTAATAATACTAATAAGTAAAATAGCTAGGTTTGATTTAATCACATGGTTTACTATTAAGCTATTATTATTTTGCAAATTTTACTATATAAGTTTTTCATTTCAAAAAGTAACAAAATACCTAATAATTGAATATCCCTTTTATCATTAATATTTCTAAAGAGATGTTTTGTTTTCAAAATGATAATAAAAAAACGTAAAAATTGAAAATATAAAGGTAAATATATGAAAAGAAACTAATAATAGAACATCTAAAAGTTGAAAACTTGACAATAAAGTGTATGATAAAGAAATGAAGTAATAAAGTTGGCTGTATAATTAATTTAAATAGTTATAGGACCTTACTGTTTAAGTACACAGTTTTTTTCTTTGATAGTGTAAATTGGTGATAATTTAATCTTTAATTACGTAATAAAATACAAAAATGTTGCAATTTAATGAAAAAAATTCCTTCAAATATATAATTTGGAGTTAAATTAATCCTTAAACATTATAGTTAAAAAGTAAAATATACATTCTAAATAAAAATTGAAGTTTTCTTTGTTGGATGAATTATTGGTTTGACATGGATTTACACTTTTATGTACGAAAACAAGCATCTGAACTGAAATAAGAGAAATTAAAATGAACAATTATGTTGAAAGGGAAAGATGAGCATTTTGTTTGTGGTATAAACTTGTAGTTTCTGAGTGTATTTTGTGGTATCTGATAAGAAGCAATAACCATTTGGTGTTGTGCTGGTTCTTTGTCTTTGGGTTTATAACTATTGGTCTATGAACTGCTAACGTGCAGCTTTATCTCTCCTTTCTCGAAACCCTGCTATGGGATAAAGCAGCAATTTAAGGAAAATTTACATTGGTCCAACCAAATAATGCTGTATGGCATATGCCATACACATGCACCACAACTTCAATCATTTTATGAGAGAATCATAGTGCAAAGTTATTCTTCTCCACATGCTGCTAATACTACCTTTATTTCGCCCAAAAATCTTTTTAATACTATAATATTCCTTATACTATATTTTTTGTTTTAACAATCTTATCCCACCTTCTCCTTTGCCTACTTAAAATCTTAGAATATCCATGATTACAATCATATGAGATATTAATTATAGATTGAAACTAGATTAGGGAAATAAATAAATTTTATAAACTAAAATTAGTTTATTCAAAGTAAAAAATGAAAATTTATATAAGAAAATATTTATAAATTAGTTTATATATCATAAGTTTGATTTATGAAGAAATTAGTTTAGTTATGTTTTATTTCTCTATCGTAAAAGTGTTCGGAAAAGGCGAGTATACGATCTAACCTATTCTATATTAAATTAAACTTAAAAAAAAAACTATTTAAAATAACTATTTAGTTAAAAAAATATTAAAAAAATATTAAATAAAAACCAATTTTAAATATAAAAAAAATGTTTATTATATTAATTAAATTAAATAATATTATAAAAACTAAAAAAATTATTAGTATTTAAAGTATTTTATTATTAATAAATAAATTAAATTAAATTAATTCTTAAATTTGTATTTAGTTAGTTACCAAAATTTTAGTCACCTGTTAATAATTAATTAGATTAAATATAAACTTTAATTTATAAATTTTATTAATAATAAAAATTACTTTAAATATCAGTAATTTTAATTATTTTAAATATTTTAATTTTTAAAATTAGTTTTTATTTAATAATTTTTTATAGTGTATTGAATATCAGTATATTTAAATAAATATCTACTAATATTATTATTATTAAGTTTGTTAAAATGTGTTAAGATTTTTTGAATTTATATCTTTTTAAGTGTTAATGTTAATCTATGTAATGAATTCAACTTAAGTTTCTAAATTTATTGAAAGATAAATTTGTATATATACACACTTTAGCGCATTGAAGCGAGGACAATTTAATTTGATGGAAAAGGATTGAAAAGAACGAAAGAACGAGAAGTGCGGTTGAAACGCATAATGTAACTTAATATCCCTTCAATTATGCCATCTTGAGTCTATCCAAATGGGATGAACATGTAGGGCTAGGTTGGTGTGTAAGTGGGAACCCACCCAAATGCTCAATTTCCTTTTAGCTTATTCATTCAACTTCAATGGATTTTTAGTTTCGGAAAACTTTCAGATGGAATGATCTTCCAAACCAGATAAAAAATTTGTTTTTGAACTAAAGAAACTACAGTGTTTATAAAAATAAAAATAAAATGTTTTACGATAATTTATCATTTATTTGTGTGGTAATATCACTATCTGTGCCTTTTCTTCTTTAACATTTTCTGAAAATCCTCAGTCACGTATCACATCCCTTACATAACTAATCAGCGAATTTGAAGGTTGGTGTCTTCTCTCCATGCTTTGTTCTTGGCTTTTCCCTCACTTATCCTCCAACTTTCAAGCATGGATAGAACACATTTCTCCTTTTCTATCTGCTTTGTGTTATGGGCAACAACTTCTCTCACCAATTATCAACTAGCTTCGACTCACTTCAACTACATAATGCAAACAACACACACCAAAAGAATTATTGTATACTTTGAAATCCAAGCCAAATAATGTTATTTCCTCCTCTTAGTTTTCAAGATATTTATAGTGTTTACATATGTCAATAGTTTATGCAATTTTTTCATTTTTTTTTATAAAAAATAATACTTCTTAAAGTGTTTCTATATTTTTTTTGTCTTGCTCCCAAACTAATGTCATT
Source organism: Phaseolus vulgaris (assembly GCF_051622355.1). Taxonomy (NCBI): domain Eukaryota; kingdom Viridiplantae; phylum Streptophyta; class Magnoliopsida; order Fabales; family Fabaceae; genus Phaseolus; species Phaseolus vulgaris. The sequence goes on along the minus strand of NC_143504.1, from coordinate 53,699,634 downwards.
GCGTTATTATTAAGGATGTTTAAGTTTTAAAGTTGTTCAAGACTATAATACCAAAATATTACAATTATCATTGCTTTGAATAAAATACCACTCCTTATAATCAGCTACCTTCATATTAAAAAAGGTTGTAACGTACAAATTGTAGGAAAATAAGCCATACATTGCAAACTAGTTTATTCTAATTGGCCAAAGTTAATTGAGAACACACGTTAAATTTGTGAAGGAAGTTTGTAACGTTTGTGTTGAGAAAATCTGAATTTTATAATTCATCTTTGGACAGAGACAATGAATTTTAAATTTAGTCATTTTATAATTCTTATTAATATGTTTGGACGATGATTGTAATATATATATATATATATATATATATATATATATTAACATAATTTCAAAATATATTGCACTCTATTATTGTTTATGAAAATATACATCCATTATTCCAACCACAAGGAACAATTAGTATTATTTAAAATTAATATAAAAATTCAAGTCACAATAATGTATTAAATGTTTAATATTTTTTTTTGACAATATATTAAATGTTTAAATATGTTTTTTTATGTTTAAATATGTTTTTTTCCTCCTTCTAGTGTAATGCGAAAATTGAATTTTGTGAATCCTTACTAGTATTTTTTTTGTATGTAATGATTTTTAACATAGAGTGTACTATAATATAATATTATCAACCAAAAGTGAGCATAAAATATTTTACTATCCTAACTCACATCTGAAAGTTAAGTTTGTTTGTCATGTAAAAAATATTGTCACTCAAAAATTTATTTTAATAGTTTTCTCATTACTAAAGAATATGTAAATTGAACTAAATACCCAAACTAAATTTGCATAAAATATAAGAATGAAAAACATATTTAATCATATTTTAAAATATCATACTAACTTTATATTTATGTAATAAATACACATCATCATAAATTAATTATCTATCATAATTTTTAAGATCATAAGAATTAAAAAAAAATGTATTTAACTTTGATGATTGAATAACTTTCGTATATAGTTCTTTATATGTATCCGATCACTATTCGTACAACATCATTGATTTTTCAAAATTAAATTTTTTATCGACTTTTCACAACTAAATTTTTTTATGTAAGTAAATTTTACAAAACATGAATATATCATACCATACCATTAATAGTTCAAGTGCTTAATACACAGTACATCCTAAAGCCAGCCACATCAATCTGATAACACATTATTGCTGATCAAAAAAAAAAAAAAAAAAAAATCTGATAAGACATCCAATTTAAACGAAATTCTAACTAAATTACAAGCATTAAAAGTATACTTATATATTTAGCTAATCAAATTAGAGCTATACTTATAAAAGGATTTAACCAATATAAGAAATAAATACAAATGGAAATATCATTTTTTAGGAATTTGTTCAACAAAAATAATATTTTCTAAGTAAAACATTAATCAGTTGATGAGTTTCTAGTATTTTTCTTTTTTTTTTATTCAAGTAATTATTAAACAAAATATATTTAGTTTAACAAAACTTTTCAAGATTTTATTTTTTCACTCCAAGCTCGTTAGCCGGTTTTGAGATTTGCTTAGTGAATAGTGTATAGAAAAAGTATAGTTTAAAAAAAATGAAGTTTTCATTTATCATCTCATCAACTCATATTTAACTATAATGTAACAATTTAATTAATAACATCATTATTGTTATTGTATTTCACTTATGATTTAATAACGGTAAGACCTAAATTTAATTTAATATAAATTTTAAATGGATAAAGATTTGAAATTTTATAATACAAGTTAGACATTTATTTTTTATTTCATTCTAAAAAATCATTTTCCTAAATTTCCTCTGTTTTCAGAAAATATTTTTATTATTGTTATTGTGATAGATTATTTTTATAAATTTGTAAGAATAAAGCATATTTCATAGAGTTATAACTATATTCACACATTTTATTCAACAAACTAAGTTATCCTTAATAAATGAATTAATTTCAAATTAGTTTACTTGATTGCAAATTAGATGATAATCTTCCTTTCTTTTTTTTTATCCTGCCGGCAACTCGAACGTGGAGGAATCGCTCTGTAGCACACTCTGTCCCGTCTACACGACTGCGTTTTCTACAGAATCACCCTCAGAACCTTCTCTTGGATCTCCCAACGTGACCTGCAAAACACACAGACGGCGCCTCTAGCGGCCGTTTGCACTCCGACGATCAAGTTAGTCCACAGAACCACCAAAGATTAGAAAGCTAGTAGTGTGTGTGAAAAACTCTTATTCTCTGTTTTTCTCTGTTTTTCTCTCCCTCCATCTCTCCCTGATTCCCTCTTTTATGTCTCTTTCTCTGTTTCTGGGCATAACAGAATTCTGTTATGCTTTTCTGGCATGTGTCAGAACCCTGTTATGCTTTTCAGAGACAGTGTACCTGCAGAATCAGTAGTGAGAGCGTGAGAGTCTGTGCATGTCTGTGCGTCTCTGCGCTTGGCTGCGCCTGTCTGTACCCTTAGTGGTACAGAGTGCACTTTTGTCTGGACCGCACCCCTCTCAGAGGATGACACGTGGAGGCCTGCAACTCACATCTAACCACACACGTGTCACTTCCTGGAAGGGCCCTAGCGCTTCTCTTTGTGTGCCTAAGTTACGCCCTTGCGGAGTAACTTAGGATATTTCTCTCATCTGGGTAAACCGCATACTCTTAGGAGAACGTCAGGTGTGGCTGGTCTAGGCACACTCACCAAACGTCGCTCTCTGCGTATACAGCTTACCCTTCACGGTGCCACGCACGTAATGGGTTGAGGGAATCACCAATCACTGACTGGTTTACTAGTTCCCTCAGGCCACTCTCGTGCATGATTCCATGAGATGTGCTCATGCGAGATCCATGCGTAACGCTCTCGCTGGGAACCTCAGTCCCAGTTTAACTGCGTGTAACACGAGACCCCGATGACAATGCACCCGATGACTGATCAGTGTTTATTTGCTTCTCGCGTTCTGCCCCCAGGCGTTAGTCTGAGAACTGGTCTGTTGGTGGCCACTTGGCTACTGACCACCGATCACCGTTCTGGATGATCTGTCCCCCGACCTCTCTGCCGCCTGATCTGTCGGTGGTCCCTTAGTTACAGACCCCCCGATCACCGCTCTTGGCGATCGTCTCCCTGACCTCTCTGCCACCTGGTCCACGTGTCACCCTGCGAGCGGTCCACGTGGTCTTCTACTGCTGACGTCATCTACGACCGATGACCGATCGGATGAGGGTGATTCTATAGAAAACACAGTCGCGTAGACGGGACAGAGTGTGCTACAGAGCGATTCCTCCACGTTCGAGTTGCCGGCAGGATCATTTGGCGCCCACCGTGGGGCCCGAGTGAATCGTGGTCCCATATACACCACAGCTTTGAAGCTTACCAGAGTTTTATCAGTTTCTTTGATAGAGAAAGATGCCTAGAAACAGACAACCATCACCTGCGCCATCTGCTGACGAAGGAGCTGTGACAATGGCGCAGGTCCTGGAAATGGTGCGCACGCTGCAGGATAACGCCGCAGCGTCAAAAGTTGAACAAGAGAGGATGCAGACGGAGTTGGCCGCGTCGCAAAGCAGGAACGACGAGCTGAATCGCGTCAACGAAGAGTTGAGAAGGACGCTGCAGGCGCAGAGGGAACACATGGTTGACGAAAGGGTGTCTAGGCAACCATCACCTCCAAGAGCGTTCCCCATGCCATTCTCCCCTGAGATCATGAGAACCATGGTGCCTCCCAACCTGGTGGGGGTGAAGGCATCGTTCAAGGGGGTAGAAGATCCGGAGGCGCATCTGACGGCGTTTCACACCCAGATGATGTTGTCTGGGGGCTCAGACGCTGTGTACTGCAAGATGTTCATGAGCACATTGAGCGGAATCGCCATGGAGTGGTTCGTGAGTTTACCAGAAGGGCATATCACGTCTTTCTCTCAGTTTTCAAAGCTCTTCACTGAGCAATATATCGTCAACAAAGCACCTGCAGTGGTGTCATACGACTTGTTCGACGTGCGTCAATACCAAGGTGAGTCGCTGAAAGACTACCTCAACCGCTTTGGAGCACAAGTGGTTAGACTGCCCAGCAAAGATGAAGATATGCTGGTGCACGCGTTTAAGAAGGGAGTGTTGCCTGACCCCTTCAGCGAGTCTCTCATCAGGAGCCATCCCAGCACCTTTGCAGAGATCCGACTGTTGAAGCTGGAGGAAGCTTCTTCCCTACCAAGGCTTGATGTGTGTTTGATGAAGAAAATGGCTTGAGTGCTTTGAAGATTGTAATAAGTTTTTTAGATTCATTTGTAATTAGGCTTGTAAGTGTGTATGATTGCCTTTTGCTGTGTAACCTATCCTAGATGCCTAACCAAGTCTAGATCAAGCACATGATGTGGTTAAAAGGTTTTTGAAAAGCTTTTTAAAATGGTTTTAACAGTTTTAAAACAGTACACAAATAAATCTGTTTTATGGAGAAAGAATCTGTTTATTTCTTCTCTGTTAAAAAGGCTTTCGTTTTAATGGTTTTGAAAAGCTTTTTAAAATGGTTTTAACAGTTTTAAAACAGTACACAAATAAATCTGTTTTATGGAGAAAGAATCTGTTTATTTCTTCTCTGTTAAAAGGCTTTTCTAAATTTCTGTTAAGGCACCAAGGGAAAGCTCAGTTTGTTATTTCAGTTAAGCTGAGGTGGCTTGTGTGTGATACTTTAATCTGTTCTACTGTGAAAGAACAGGTTTATTCTTTGGTCTGCTGAAAGGTTTTTCACAAGTTAGTTAGGGCTCCAAAGGTACCACTCAGACAGTTATTTCTGTTAAGCTGAGTTGGCAGTTTTCACAAAATAAATTTGTTAAGTTCAAAACTGAATCTGTTGTTTTCTTAACTGCTTTTCAACTGTTTTTTGAAAAGAAGTTAGAAACTGTTTTCTATATAAACAATAACTCTCTCACATGAATGAGTGCTGAGGAATTACGCTTTTGACAGAGATCAAACAACTTCCATGTGAGAAGAAGGATTTAAAGAGTTTTTGAAAGGTTTTCCAAAGAGATTTTCAAGTGTGCTTGTTCTAGGAAACCTTGAATCTTGGTGAAGGTGCTGGTGCAGTTTCTACAGCAAATTGAACTACTGGTTTTGAGTTCTTGCATCTTCTTTTCAGGTGTAATCTTTCCTTTATTCTGTTTTGTAAAGGTGTAAGTGTTAGTCACTCCTTGATAGGGTTTCTTGGAGTGCAAGGTGTGCTGAAATAGGGTTTTTCAGCATTGTGTGTGGTGTTCTTGTAGTGTTCAAGAACTGCTGGTTTTGTAAGTGATTGGCACTGTTTTTTGTGAATTCCACCTTGGGGTAAGGTGAGACTGGATGTAGCTCTGTATGAGTGAACCAGTATAAAAACGTGTGTATCTTGCATTCTCATCCCTGCACTCTTTTCTGTTTTTGCTTAATTCTGTCAAGAACTAAATCTGTTCCTTTTAAATTGAATCTGTTAATTCTGGGTTAAGTGAAAACTGTTCTTCCTGTCTTGTTAAAGTTTTCTGATCATAAACAAGGTTGCTGCATATAATGGCTTAAGTGAATTGTGAACAAACTGACCATTCATTAAAACCTGTGAAAGGATCATTTTTCTTGAAATCTTGTGTTGTGTAATTTTGGTTGATCTCTAAGCATAGCTATACCCTTTATCCTCACAATATTAAGCTGATCTAGTTCTGTTCTGATTCTCTGTTGATCACAATTTTACAGTGAACAAAATTCAAATTGTGCCAATACTGCTCTGAAAAATCAATCTGTTTCATATAAAAACAATCTGTTCTTTTTGCCTCTGGAATACTGAAAAATTGTGTGTTCTTGCGAAAATTTTATAAGCTCAATTCACCCCTCCCCTCTTGAACTTAGACACTAATAGACCCAACACCGACGACGCGCAGTGGCGCACATAGTGGCAGAAACAGAGGTTTCTGAGAAAAGGGGAAGTGCTGCACCACCAAGACCGCGTGGAGGGCAAGGAAAACCACAGCAAGCAAGGGTACACAAGGCCAAGGAGGGGAAGAAAGTGCGGGAAAAACCTCGTCCCTATGCACCAGGCAAAGATCAGAGCAGGGGGCGAGCGAGGGAGAATAACGCACCCCCGAGATACAACTTCATGGCACCCCCGAGATACAACTTCATGGTAGGATTGGCGGATCTCATCGCCCTTCCTGCTGTAGCGGCAAGACTACGAGTACCAGAGAAGACAGATAAGGTACTTGGAAGGAAGAAAAATGAATGGTGCGAGTTTCACCAAGCCTTTGGCCATACGCTTCACTCTTGTTTGGCGTTGGGGCACCAACTGGCAGAGTTGGTGAAGTCTGGTTTCCTAGCAGATTACCTGCGTGAGCCACAGGGTGATCGCGCGACAGGATCCCAGACCGGAGAACAGCAGCATGAAGTCCCTGTGCATGGGGAAGTGCAGACGATCGCGGGAGGCTTCTCTGGTGGGGGATGCACAGCTTCACAGAGAAGGAGATATGCTCGATCGGTGATGGCGGTAGATGCGGTAAATGAGAGTCATTACCCTGAAGTGGACATTATCTTCAGGAAAGCTGATCTACGGGACGTTGTCCCGCACGATAACGACCCTGTGGTCATTTCTCTCATCACAGCGGGAAGACGAGTGCACAGAGTACTCGTAGATCAAGGAAGCTCGGCAGACGTCATGTTCTGGCCAACCTTCAACAAGTTGCAGTTATCCCCTGATCAGCTGAGGCCATATACCGGATGTCTCTACGGTTTTGCAAGAGATCAGGTAGAGGTGCGGGGATACATTGAGCTGAGGACAACGTTCACTGACGGAACGACAGCCCGTACTGAAAAGATAAAGTACCTGGTGGTGAACGCCCCTTCTGCGTACAACATTTTGTTGGGTAGGCCAACACTCAATTGGTTGGGCGCAATACCATCAACGAGGCACATGAAGTTGAAACTGCCGTCGATGGAGGGAAACGTGATAACCATCAAGTCGGATCAGGCTGAGGCAAGACGCTGTTATGAGAACAGCCTGAAGCAGAAGAGAAGTGTTTGCCACGTCACCATGAAACCATCTCCAGGTTCGCGCGAAGAGCGATCGATGGTTAGGGAGACACAGGGCGCTCAGAGGATGGAGAATGCTGCGGTGGGGGGCTCCTAGGTAGCCCAAGTTGAAGAAGAGGAGGAAGGCGCGATCGCTCCTCGCGAGTCAGGGATCGCGAGGGCGGTCATCGCCAGTGAGAGAAGGCCCCACCCAGCTGAAGGATGGGTCGAGGTGGACATCGGGGGGAAAAAAATCAAATTAGGGGGATCCCTTGTTGAAGAAGAGCGAAGGCTGATCGTGGGTGTGATCGAGAAGCACATGAATGCCTTCGCATGGTCAGCATCCGACATGCCAGGAATCGACCCCGATTTCCTTTGCCATCGTCTGTCAATGGATCCCAAGATTCGACCTGTGCGACAAAGGCGAAGGAAATTCAACGAAGAGAAGAGGAAGGTGATCCACGATGAAGCGCAGAAGCTCCTTGCTGCAGGGCACATCAGAGAGATCCAGTACCCCGAGTGGCTAGCGAATGTCGTGCTGGTTCAGAAGGCAAGCGGCAAGTGGAGAATGTGCGTGGACTTCACTGACCTCAACAAGGTGTGCCCCAAGGATTCTTACCCTTTACCCAATATAGATGCCCTAGTTGATAGCGCATCGGGGGGAAAGCTACTCAGCTTTTTGGATGCTTTTTCAGGGTACAACCAGATCAGGATGCACCCCATGGATGAGTGCAAGACCGCGTTTATGACAGAACGGTCTTGCTACTGCTACAAGGTCATGCCATTTGGGTTAAAGAACGCGGGGGCTACCTATCAGCGGCTCATGGATAGGGTACTCTCGCCCATGCTGGGAAGGAACGTACATGCCTATGTAGATGACATGGTGGTTACGTCCCAAGAGAAGAAACATCATGCAACTGATCTGGAAGAGCTATTCACCACCATTGCCAAGTACAGACTGAAGCTCAACCCTGAGAAATGTATCTTTGGTGTGGAGGCTGGGAAGTTCTTGGGCTTCCTCTTAACAGAGCGGGGAATCGAAGCTAACCCCGAGAAGTGTGCGGCAATCGTGGCAATGAGGAGCCCAACGACGGTGAAGGAGGTGCAACAACTCACCGGACGCTTGACAGCTTTGTCCCAGGCAGGATGGTCAAATGGGCGGTGGAATTGTCAGAGTTTGACATCCAGTACGAGCCCCGAGGACCGATCAAGGGGCAGGTGTTCGCAGACTTTGTAGTCGAGTTGTCGTCGATCGCGACACCTGCAGAAGGATTAGATTTCCGATGGGTATTATCGGTGGACGGTTCCTCTAATCAGCAGGGGAGTGGCGCTGGAGTCATTCTGGAAGGCCCAAACGGGGTACTGATCGAGCAGTCCCTCCGCTTTGCCTTCAAAGCTAGCAACAATCAGGCGGAGTATAAAGCCCTGATCGCAGGAATGTTGTTAGCAAGAGAAATGGGAGCAAGAAATCTGCTGGCCAAAAGCGACTCTTTGCTGGTCACCGGGCAGGTTACAGGGGAGTTCCAAGCAAAGGATCCCCAGATGGCAGCCTACCTGGAGTATGTACTGCTCCTGAAGACGTCCTTCACCGAATTCGAATTGGTACACGTGCCAAGAGAGCAAAATGCCAGAGCATACCTGCTTGCCAAGCTGGCCAGCTCAGGCAAAGGGGGGAAGTAGAGGATTGTCATTCAGGAGACCTTGAAGGTACCGCGAGCGTTCGTGTCGGATAATCAGGTATTCCATGTGAGCAAATCAATGGAGCGTCTAACGATTGGTCATCGGTCGTTGACCCAAGAAACGCTGAGAGCACCGAGGGTGAGATCGCAACCGTCGAAGACCGATGAGTCGATGGAGGTCCATGCGGAGAAGGAACCCGACACCTGGATACCGCCATACCAGTTATACTTAGAAGATGGTGTACTCCCGCTCGACGTGGCAGAGGCAAAAAGGATAAAGAGGAGTTCAAGTAAGTTTACTGTAATAGATGGAAACCTCTTTAGATTTGGATTTTCTCACCCTGTGCAGATCTGTGTGCACGGCGAGCAATGCACCAGACTCATGTCTGAGCTGCACGAGGGGGTGTGCGGAAGCCACGTAGGTGGTCGCGCTTTGGCAAGTAGAGTACTCCGCGCGGGGTACTACTGGCCAAAGCTGAAGGAAGATTGCATAAGGTTTGCTCAGCGATGCAAATAGTGTCAACTGCATGCAGACTGGCACAAGTCACCCCCTAAGGAGTTGAGGTCCATCCATAACCCGTGGCCATTCCACACATGGGGAATCGACATCCTAGGACCTTTTCCCCTGGCGATAAGGCAGATGAAGTTTCTCATCGTGGCCATCGAGTACTTCACCAAGTGGGTGGAGGCAGAACCAGTCGCACACATCACCGCACAGAAAGTCGAGCACTTCGTCTGGAAGAACATCGTCTGCCGCTTTGGAATACCCAAGAGGTTGGTCTCCGACAATGGCACCCAGTTCACGAGTCATCAGCTGAGGAAGATGCGTGAGGAGTTAAAAATACAGCAGGTTTTCGCTTCAGTGGAACACCCACAAACCAATGGGCAGGTGGAGTCAGCAAATCGAGTACTGCTCAGGGGGTTGAAGCGAAGACTAGACAAGGCCAAAGGAGGCTGGGCAGAGGAGGTCCCCAGGATTGTATGGTCTTATCATACCACCCCACAGTCCAGCACCCATGAGACACCCTTCAGCCTTGTCTATGGGACAGACGCCATGATTCCCGTGGAGATACAGGAGAGCTCCCCCAGATTCTTGAACTTCATTGCTGAAGAGTCCAATGAAGAACGAAAGGTGAATCTAGACCTGCTGGACGAAGTGCGAGAAGAAGCCAGAGTCAGTGCTGAAGCTGTAAAGAGAAGAGTAGAGCGGAGGCACAACTCTAAAGTGAGGCCCAGGCGCTTCCAGGAAGGTGATCTGGTGATGAGAAAGGCGCATCAGAATGACATGCAGAACAAGTTGTCTCCAAAGTGGACAGGCCCGTACAGAGTGGTGGAGACGTTGGAGAACGGAGCCTATCGCCTAGAGACTTTGGAGGGAGGAACAATCCCCAGAACGTGGAACGCCACCCATTTAAAATTTTATTTCAGTTAAAGTTGTACAGTAATGGCGTTCACGCGCTAAAAGATACATGCTTTGTATGTGGTGGAAACAGTTGAACAGACAAGGGGGCACTCTTTTCCCTAAGGAGGGTTTTTAACGAGGCCACCCAATTAAAGAAAAAATTTCCAAGCATATCAAGTGTGCTTCAAGTATTAAAATTAAAATCCTCCTTGCCCCAGGTGCAAGCGCAGGTGATTGGTTAGGCCCTACTTGCCCTAGGCGCAAGTACTGGCACCGATCTAAGTCTTCCTCACCCCAAGTGTGAGCGCAAGCAGTTAAGGGTTTGAAAAGCCAGGGGTGCTAGTAAGACCAAGGGAGGGAAAGGAAATGTTTTGACAAAATGTCCTTACCCACTTGGCATGCACCAATATTGGCCCAGTAAAGCTCTTGGTCCGAAACCCTTCTCACCCCAGGAGTGAGGCAGGGAATGAACGACTCAACGCCCCGAAGGGTGATGACCTTGGGGAAAGTAAGAGGGGTTAGCGAGAAACACTTTTATTTCCCCAAAACAAGGCATCACCTCGAGCGATCGATGTCAAGGTTCTCTATGCACTTAGCGCTAGAGCCACAAAGAAGCTAAGTGAAGATCGAGGAACGATCATTGATGAGTCGTCAGTGATTGGTTAGTGGTGCAAAGCAGCGCACGAGAACTGTTAAACACAAGGCTAAGGGAGTAGCTAGTCGTGATCAAGTAGAGGCCAAGAACAAGGAAGACAAATCGCGCTAAGCCTAAGCTGGTTAACACTTAGTCGTGTGCGAAAGGAAAGACAAAGCTTAAGATCGCGCTGAACCTGAGCTAGTTAACAGTTAGTCGCGCGCACAAAGAAAAGTGAAGCTCGAGAAAAATACAAGAGAAGAAGCTCATGCAAATTGAGAGTTTATATTCACAACCAAGTCTTATACAATTTCGAAGTACTAAGAAAAATTGTGCAGAAGTGAAAATTTACAAGAAAGAGAAAAGTTTAAGGGGCAGGAGGGATGAGCTTTCCATCCACCACTTCGTGATAGATGCTGAACTGCGAGAGGTCCAATTCTGGGAGAACGCATTTGATTTGCTCGAGTGCTAGCTCGAATCCATCAGTAAGGGCATCAGCACCCACGTTCATCAAATCAGCCTTCTCCGCCTCCAGTTTTTGCTTTGAGGCCTCCGCAGCATCTCTCTCAGTGGTAACGGCAGCAAGAGAGGAGGCAGCTTCTGCTAGTTAGCCCTGGGCCTCAGAAAGTTTGCCCGCCACCTCCTCAAGCTTTTTCTCTCCAGCAGCAGCCACTTCTTTGGTGGACTCGAGTTCCCCCACTAGCTGAGTGTTCAGTTGGCGCAGGGAGGAGGTCTCGGCCCGTAGCTCCACCATCGCGCAGTCCAAAGAGCTCACAGTCTGCCCCATCAAGATCTCCGTCTTGATGGTCTCTTGGACCTGCGCTAGGTACTCCCTCCTAGCTTTCTCCACCATGCCCCGCATTAGCTCTACAGATCCTTGAGCAGCTTCGAAGTCACTTCGCAGTGACTCCTTGTCGTGCTCAAGCTCTTTCACCCTCTTCTCCAGGGCTAGTTGCTTGCGATGCTGGGTGGAAAACTCCAGAGAGAGCACTACCTGCTTGGCCAGGTGCATGTCCACCTCATCACCATTCCATTCGACGAGCTCCCGGTTGCTTATGAGCTGTCGAACCAGGGTGATGACCTTGCTGAAGTTCTCGTGGCTGGCCCCAGAAGCGCTTGGGCGCGAGCTAGACCCACCACATTCAGCAGTGGCGGTAGAGATTGGCAACAGTGGTGGTGGTGCACCCCCAGTTTGGGCAGAAGCACCCCCAGCAGGATGAGCGGATGGACCAGGTGATTGGCCTGCTGGGGGGGAAGATGGCAGTTGAGAAGTTGGAGGCAACTGCTGGCATGGAGAAGGAAGGCAGGTGGGCTCTGAGGCAGGTTGAGCACGGGGAGGAGGGGGAGACCCTTCCTCTACTTCCACCACCTCGATCTCTCCAGGCTAGAGAGATGAAGCCCCCTCGACCACTGGCATCCTCCTCTGGCGGTGTACTAGAGGGGAGCCAGAACTTTCCTCCTCAGTTGAGGCAGCAGCAGCAGCAAGTGAAGTAGAAGCCTTCACCAGTCTCTTTCTTTTCCTCCCATGCTCGGGGCCTTCAGCTGGCGCGACCAAGAGAGGGGGGGCTGCGATGGGCTCAGTGGTAGAAGAAGAGGAGCCAGTCCCCTTGGCTCCCCGACGTTTGGCAAGCTCCAGTAAAGCTAGCCTCCTATCTTTCCCCGACATTGAGTCTGCATAGATGAGAAAAGGAAGAGTTAGATGGCCAAGTTATGCAAGTAAGTCAAAACATATAAAAGCATGCATGAGAAGGTGCGGGTATCCTAAGAGGTGGAAGAAGAGCTACCTATATACTTCTTCAGGGCCACCACATCGAACTCATCTTTGATGAGTCGAGCAGAGTTGTACTTGGCCCCCAGGAGCAGCCCACATAGCTCGCGCTCGTAGGGGGCCATAGCTTCGAGGTCCCTGGATTTTTTGAATTCAACCCCAGGAACCCAGTAGAGGGGGTACCCCTCGAGTAGATTTGGACTTTGAGGGGTGGCAGATATCATGTAGAACCTGCCCTTCCAGTCTTTGAAGGATTGCTGGTATAGGCCCAGAAGCACCCGTCCAGCAACCCCGTTCAGGCTAACCCAGGACCTGTCCCCAGGGTTCTTCGCTTCGAAGAAGTAGAGGAACACGTCCACGGAGGCGTTGTGCCCGAAATAATTGCAGAGGATCTGAAATGCCCGGATGAAGGCCCAGGCATTGGGATGAAGTTGGCAAGGCGCGACGTTCAACTCCATCATCAGCTCCTTTTCGAAGAAGGTGAAAGGGAGGCGCAGCTTCAACCTCTTGAAGATAGCGGAGTAGATGAAGACGAAGGGCACCCCATTGGTGGCCCTATCGTCCGCGCAGATAGGCATCCCTCGAGGAGGAATGCGGATTTGGATATTGAAGTCATTCTCCCTGTCGATGGCGCAGGAAGGCTCGTCGGGATTGTGGCTTAGCAGGGACGTGAGGTGACCCTTGGGCAGTAGAGTGGAGGTTTCAGCGAGCAATGCCAGGGGGGCCCAGTCGTAGACCCTGACATTATCGTGGTAGGAGGTAGCCACAGGCGGTGGTGGAGCTGGCGCACTCGCGGAAGGCTGTGCACCAGAAGAAGGGGCAATAATACGTGCGGTTTGTTTCAAGCGAGCCATCGCGAGATAGCTGCAAATGGAAGAAAAACGAAAAGTCAGAATGAATGGAAGAAGAGGGAATGATGAATGTTTCGGTGAAAACAGAGGGGGGAAAGGAGAAAGAGATGCCCAGGTGAAGAGAGGAAGAAGAAGAAGCAGAAGTCAAAGCGAGAACGTGAAAAGAACCCTAGCGCGGGTTCGAGAGAGGGAAATAGAGAAGATGAATGCATGATAACCAGAAAGATAAATGCAATCGGTAAAGATGATCTAAATAGACCCAGGAAGAAGAAAAACCATACCTTTGGATGATCGCAAGAGTTCTGGAAGCAGAAAATTAGAAGAAAGATAGGTGCGCAGAGGAAGAGTTTGCAGGGGGTCTGAGAGTCGATTGAAGAAGATGAAGTAACAGTGAAGGAGCGCGCCAATTTGAATAAGAGAAGTGCTAACGACACACCACGTTGGCCGTCGATGGGGCCACGTGTCGCGAGATTAAGGAAGGAAGTTCAAACGTTAAAGAAGCCGCACGTGAGGTGGCACGTGATGCGGTCCCACTTGCCACGTGGACTGAGGGCACAACCACTTAGTCTCTTCGCTGAGAACGAGTTCTCGACTCGAGACTGGGGGGCTTGTGATCCGATCGATCATCGGTCGTAGATGACGTCAGCAGTAGAAGACCACGTGGACCGCTCGCAGGGTGACACGTGGACCAGGTGGCAAAGAGGTCAGGGAGACGATCGCCAAGAGCGGTGATCGGGGGGTCCGTAACCAAGGGACCACCGACAGATCAGGCGGGAGAGAGGTCGGAGGACAGATCATCCAGAACGGTGATCGGTGGTCAGTAGCCAAGTGGCCACCAACAGACCAGTTCTCAGACTAACGCCTGGGGGCAGAACGCGAGAAGCAAATAAACACTGATCAGTCATCGGGTGCATTGTCATCGGGGTCTCGTGTTACACGCAGTTAAACTGGGACTGAGGTTCCCAGCGAGAGCGTTACGCATGGATCTCGCATGAGCACATCTCATGGAATCATGCACGAGAGTGGCCTGAGGGAACTAGTAAACCAGTCAGTGATTGGTGATTCCCTCAACCCATTACGTGCGTGGCACCGTGAAGGGTAAGCTGTATACGCAGAGAGCGACGTTTGGTGAGTGTGCCTAGACCAGCCACACCTGACGTTCTCCTAAGAGTATGCGGTTTACCCAGATGAGAGAAATATCCTAAGTTACTCCGCAAGGGCGTAACTTAGGCACACAAAGAGAAGCGCTAGGGCCCTTCCAGGAAGTGACACGTGTGTGGTTAGATGTGAGTTGCAGGCCTCCACGTGTCATCCTCTGAGAGGGGTGCGGTCCAGACAAAAGTGCACTCCGTACCACTAAGGGTACAGACAGGCGCAGCCAAGCGCAGAGACGCACAGACATGCACAGACTCTCACGCTCTCACTACTGATTCTGCAGGTACACTGTCTCTGAAAAGCATAACAGGGTTCTGACACATGCCAGAAAAGCATAATAGAATTCTGTTATGCCCAGAAACAGAGAAAGAGACATAAAAGAGGGAATCAGGGAGAGATGGAGGGAGAGAAAAACAGAGAAAAACAGAGAATAAGAGTTTTTCACACACACTACTAGCTTTCTAATCTTTGGTGGTTCTGTGGACTAACTTGATCGTCGGAGTGCAAACGGCCGCTAGAGGCGCCGTCTGTGTGTTTTGCAGGTCACGTTGGGAGATCTAAGAGAAGGTTCTGAAGGTGATTCTGTAGAAAACGCAGTCGCGTAGACGGAACAGAGTGTGCTACAGAGCGATTCCTCCACGTTCGAGTTGCCGACAGGATCACTTTTCATGCATGCAAACAATTTTTTCCTCCATTTCTATAACTTTTATTTTTCTCCTTAACTCCATTCCTCGTCTTTTTTTAAGATCATATCACACCCTCTAATAGTTGGTGAAGTAAATATTATTCATACCAATGAGTTTTTCTTTTAGAGCAAATGCCTTTTCTTTGAAAATTATTTTAATTATTCTTTTACTTATAATTGAGCTCTATCTCAGTTTGGTTAATTAGTAAAAATGATTCTCTCAACCATTTTCTTCTTTGCCTGGAGTGTGGTTTATTTGGTTTGTACTTTTAGATCTTTAGAATGTTCTTCAACTCTTTGATATGTTTCTAGATGCTCCATTATTTTCCATTTTCCAAGTAAGTAGAGTTATTTTTGCAATTATTGTATGGCATATTTTGTTGGTTATCAACTTTGTTCTATTTTTTAATATAATAAATGAATGTTTATTATAACTTTGTATAGTATTTAACTTTTTTTATTATGAAAATAGATTTAATTAAATAGTACTATAAATGTATTTAGTTGTTTAATTGTGAAAACAAATTTATTAAATAACAAGATAACAATACTAGAAAATTATTAAATAAAAATTAATTTTAGAGACAAAAAATAATTAATTTTTATATTGATTAAATTAGATATTGTTTTAGAGATTGAAATTTTTTTATTTGTAAATTAGTTTATATTATTGATAAATAATTTATAAATTGATATCTAATTCCTATCACAGTAGAAAAATCTCGATAACTAATTAAATAATAGAAAAATATTTTACAATAGTTCAAAATCCAGAATATTTGTGTGTGTGAATTCCACATAAATAAATTCATTCATTTTTATTTTATTTAGAAAAAAAGTTAAATATAATATTTATCTTAATTTTTCCATTAAATTTGTACTAAATAAACATATAGGGTGAAGAGGTTTGAATCTTGTACAAAAGTGTAAGCAACTAATTTAAGTATAAAATAACAATTATATGCTACTAGAATTTTGCACCAAAGAGGAATACTGAACCGTCACTTCATTGATATTTTTTCCAAATAAATTTATTTTTATAAAATTGCATAAATAAACATTTTAGACTTTATTAGATGATTTATGACAGGTAAACAGTGATAATTTGTATTGTGAAATCTATATTCACCACTGTATTAGAAATATCACTATTCACATCTCAAAATTTGATTTTCTAAGAACCAAATTCTGATCTATATTCGGTAAACAAGTTATGTAAATAAAATTTGAAAGAGTTTATCTGTACAGTTAAAAAAAGGTTTTCTTTTAAAAAAAATCTCTACTTAGACATATAGGTATTTTTAATAAGTTGACAATGTTAAAATATAGCAATAAATCTAACACTTCATTTTTACATAAAAAGGTATTTTGCAAAAAAAATGAATTGTGTGATATATAGATTAAAAAAAATATCTTGAATAATAAAATGCGTAAAATAAGGCTTCAAAGTTAGGCAATTAACTTTGGTTGTAGGTTTGTATTTCCATTCTTTCACATTTTTCTGGAGTAATTTTATGAAAATAGAAAAAATAAAAAGTAGGAAATGAGGTTTTGTAAAAGTTTTGATTAGTTATTGTTGAAAAAATGAAAAATAAAACAAAAGGCATGAAAGGCAAAACATAAAACATAAGACTGTTGTTGTAGGAGTAGGAGTAGGATGTGGACCTAATAATTGTTGTATGGTAACGAAGCAGGACGTTAGAGAGGCCGCAGCAGCTTTTGCTTTATAAAAATCAGAGATTGAACATCTAAAGAGCACACACTCTTCTCACTGTGAACTGCAGGTGGCTGTTTGGTCGTTGTGTTGTGTTGGGTGGGGTGCTTTCACATTGCCTCTTCAAAATGACTTTCTCCCTTTCCCTCACCGTTCTCCTTTCCCTTCTCTCTGTTCTTCTGCTACATGTCAATGCCCTCCCACTACATTATAATCACCCCATTCACCATCGCCACCCTCGCTTTGCCACCCATAACTACAGAGATGCTCTCACCAAATCCATTCTCTTCTTTGAAGGCCAGAGGTCAGGGAAGCTCCCTCCTAACCAGAGAATGTCTTGGAGGAGGGACTCTGGCCTTTCTGATGGCGCAGCCATGCGCGTATGTGTATATCTAACCATTTCATACTCATCCCAACTCTCACATTCCCATTTTTTTGTGTGTATTTCGTTGCTTATTTCACTGTTAATATGCATTGTAGGTTGATTTGGTTGGAGGGTACTATGATGCTGGGGACAATGTCAAATTTGGCTTCCCCATGGCCTTCACCACCACCATGCTCTCATGGAGCGTTATTGAGTTTGGAGGACTTATGAAAGGTGAGTTGCAGAATGCTAGAGTGGCCATTCGCTGGGCCACCGATTATCTTCTCAAAGCTACTGCACATCCCAACACCATTTATGTTCAGGTCAGTTACACACTCTTGCTAGTAAAAATCAACTTACATGTACCCCTTTCTATAAAGAGAAGTCACACATGCCGTTTTAAAAGTTCATTCATTTAACTTTTATGTATTTTACCTTTTTATTTTCTTACAAAAATGGAGTAAGTCTTCTTTTAGGAGAGAATGGAAACTTCAATTCTGATCTTGGTTTGGATTGGCTTTGCAGGTGGGGGATGCTAAGAAGGACCATGCTTGTTGGGAGAGACCAGAGGACATGGACACTCCAAGAAGTGTGTTTAAAATAGATGCAAACACACCTGGTTCAGAAGTTGCCGCGGAAACTGCTGCAGCTCTTGCAGCTGCTTCTCTGGTTTTTAGAAGAACTGACCCCACATACTCAAAAACTTTAGTGAGAAGGGCCATCAGGGTAAGCCTTTGATTCAATTTTCAGAAGTCATTTTCAGTAGAGAAAAAAATTCTCCACTAAATCTTAAAGCTGTATTTTGTTTGTGGGAGTAGGTATTCCAGTTTGCTGATAAGTACAGGGGATCCTACAGCAATGCTTTGAAACCCTTTGTGTGCCCCTTCTATTGCTCGTACTCTGGTTATCAGGTAAGCTTTCAAATGTTCCATATGCTTAAGTAATGTTCAGTTTAGTAAGAGGAGACATCCTCATTACTCAAATTCTTTTGGTGAAAAAATGGTAGGATGAGCTGTTGTGGGGTGCTGCCTGGCTACACAAGGCTACCAAGAATCCAATGTACCTAAACTACATTAAAGTTAATGGCCAGATCCTTGGGGCTGCAGAGTTTGACAACACCTTTGGGTGGGATAACAAGCATGCCGGAGCAAGAATACTTCTTTCCAAGGTCCATATCCCATCACATGTATTCTTCACTAAACAAAACTAGAAACATAATGTTTTTAAATTTACGTTTTGTTTTCCTGGTTTTAGGAATTCCTGGTTCATAGGGTACAATCCCTCCATGACTACAAGGGCCATGCGGACAATTTCGTTTGTTCTCTAATTCCTGGAACCTCTTTCTCTTCTACACAATATACCCCAGGTGAAGTTCATTTTTACTCGCTCCCAGTGGAAACTGTGTCTCTGTGGTCCAGATTGTAACGGTTACTTGTTAATACCAGGTGGGCTTCTTTTCAAGATGAGTGATAGCAATATGCAGTATGTCACTTCCACCTCCTTCCTACTGTTAACATATGCCAAATACTTGACCTCAGCCCATACGGTTGTTAACTGTGGTGGAATCGCAGTAACCCCGAAGAGGCTCCGGACAATAGCAAAGAAACAGGTTGGGAGAAAAGAAAAGAAAAACTGACTTGCAGCATCTACTTATCATGCAATACCAAATTGAAATGTGCATTTCCATACATTTTAGCCAATACCATAACATGTGTCTTAAAAAATTTTTAGTTTTTACTATCACTGTGATGTTAATTAAAGTTGATTATTTTAATCATTCTATTTTCAGGTGGATTACTTGCTTGGAGACAACCCCTTAAAGATGTCATACATGGTGGGGTATGGTCCAAGGTACCCAAGAAGGATACACCACAGGGGCTCATCTCTACCGTCCATTGCTGTACACCCTGGAAAGATCCAATGTTCTGCAGGTTTCAGTGTGATGAATTCACAATCCCCGAACCCAAACATTCTAGTGGGGGCTATTGTTGGTGGACCGGACCAACATGATAGGTTCCCTGATGAACGGTCGGATTATGAGCAATCAGAGCCAGCAACATACATTAACTCACCCCTTGTAGGAGCACTGGCATATCTTGCTCACTCATTTGGTCAACTCTAGGCTCCAACTAATTTGGGGTATCCCATGTTTTATTTCACCACTATTTTATTTCTTAGAAGCACACACTCATTCGAAACACCAGTACCAGTACCAGTACAACTAAGGCTTGTAAACTTGTTCACAATAACCTTATTGCTGCCACGCTTATGTACGTGTATGTATGTTATTTCCAGTGATAGTGTGTTCAACTTCTCAAGAAATTGAAACCAAGTTACGAATGTTTTGTTTTTCCTATTTCACTTCCACTCTAGATAATACTAATTTACTAAGCATAAATTTAAGAAATAAAAGGAGCATAGTGTGGAGATGGAAAAGGAGTATTTTGACCGTTGAAAGTGAGGGTGAGGGTGATGGAGAAAGAGGTAGTTGTGGTTTAAGTAAAGGGTCTATGACAAGTGTCAGCGAAATCAGAAGTGGGACTACAGCTTTTTCTTGACAAGGAGGGAACTTCCCCAAAAGTGGAACAGAACGCTTGCTTCCAAAGACATTTCTCCAAGTTCCGTCTTCACATGTCCAACGTGAAGCTAGAGGGAAGAGTTGTTCTTCTGTGTATAGAGAAATTTACTAGATTTAAACGTGTGTTTGGTAACGCGTTTTATAAGCGATTTTACGCGGAAGTTAAATGCCAGACCAAACAAACATCCTAACAAGTCTACCTACCTCTAAACTAAACATAAAAATACAAAACTTACAGAAAGCTAACAACTGGGTCAATCACTAGTTATTTGTGCTTTCTTTTCTCAGTAAACTTTTGCTATTCACTATACATGTATTGAATGTGTTTTATTATTGAAACACAAAAAACCCAGAAATGATACCATATATAACTAGTCCTTTTTTTAATTTGACTTCTCTAAAATTAGAAAAATGTATTTTATAAGGTAAATCGTACTTATGGCCATTTATTAGAAGTTAATGATTAAAAATTGTGAAAAATAAGATACAGTTTAATATTACACAATTGTTTTGTGTATGGTGATTTATGTGTGTTTTCAATTTTTTATTTATATTGGTGGACTTTTTTTTTTTGTTTTCAATAGTGTAAATGAAATATGTTTCCCTTTTTTATTTTCTTTCTTATTATTTTCTAATTTGGTATCATGAGCTGAAATTATTTTTCTCTTGCGACAATGTCTTCTTCTCTTATTTCTTAGTATCAGATTTCTCTGTCCACAAATCCTTTTGTTCCTTATCATTTCACAACATCCATAAGCCTCAAACTAGATGATGAAAGTTATCTTACAAAGAAACATGTTATTCTGACAATTCTTAGACAACTCTTCAAGTTTCTTGATGGTACAAATATTTCATCCCATTTTTTCACCTCTGATGATAGTGAACGTAATCTTCTCAACATTGAATTTCTTCGTAACAAACAACAAAACTAATTGATTGTTGTGTGGTTGTTGCTTCCATGACTACACCTATCTTGACAGAGATGGTTGGCCTTGATTTTGTTGCTCGGATATTCGATTGTCTAACGACGCATTTCACTTCACATACTCGTGCCAAGGTCAAGAAACTCAAGCTTCAACTCAACACATCCAAGAAAGATAAATTTCTTCTTATTTATCTTCTTGATATCAAGAAAATTGTTGACTTGTTTATCGTTGTTGGTGCACCTATATCTCCTAATGATCAAATAGATTCCATTCTTGATGACTTACTTGATGAGTATGATAATTTTTTCACTTATATTACTTCACGACTTACATTATTGATGAAATAGAAGTTTCACTACTCATGCAAAAAGAAAGGTTTGAAAAGTATATACTCTCGGATAAACCAATTAATCAAGCAAACACGATGTTTGCTCCTTAGAATCCTATCACTCTCCTCATCGATAGACCTCACCCCAATCATTTTATCAATCGTGGAGAACGCCATGCTTTTCGATCATCTAACTCGTATAGACCCTAAACCATTTATCACATATAAACTATCTAATCACTTTCCTGGTTTTGGACCGTCTAATCAACCTATTTGGAATTCTACCTTTTCTTCCACTTAGTCATATCCAAACTAGTATTGTCAAATTTGTGGAAAATCTGGTCTAACAATTCTGGCACAAGTACAATTTGTGACATCTTTTTATATGTGTGATTTGTGGGCATGAATGAAATTTGTTCATAGTAACAGGTCGAACAACACTTTGTTTATAATGATATTATAAGACCGAACTATAATTGAAATAACATGTGGAGATGTATCTGTGTAGCAATCATTTGGAGAATTTTGGAACCATATAAAGAATGTGATTTTTAATGGTAAAGTGGTAGACCGGGCTGAAATTTGTACTATGACACAAGTTAAAGCTTAGATATAGGTGAATCACAAATTTCTTAATACAAAGTTTTTTTTATTTTGATTGGTGCTTAAATTTGATTGCATGTTTAAAATGTATTAATTGAACTATTTTTTTCTCTACACCTTTTGCTGATCATGTGAATTACATATGGGAGGATTAAGCATTGATTTAGTTGGCTTCTGTTTTTTTTTTTATGGTTGCAGAAAATGAAAATATAAAGTATATATGGGAGGATTAGTCATTGATTTTGGAATAGGTAGCTGGCCTCTGTTTTTTTTTTATTGTTGCAGAAAACGAAAATCTCTGCTGAATTTGTATGCAGGGGAGAATGGTTTTGGTGGAAAAATGATTACATGCATACTAGATGTCATTTCTTTATCTCTTATTGATAACGAGTATTTCCATTTTTGTGGGTTGTGATATGAGCATTGTGAGATTTTTTTTATGGGTTGAAGTAATCATAATACTTCAATTTTATTTTATTATTTATTGTTGATAAAAAATACATTTCAATAAATTATTCACTCAAATTCAATTATGATTTTTGAATGAAGCTAAACTTCTTTTTAATCCAACTGCTTCTTTTTTACTAATATTAAAAGTATGAAATTTTTAGACTAGTTCAAATTTTATAGTTTGAGTTCCGTTAACTCGTCTTTAATTTTTTGGTGTTAAAACATATATTTTGAAATAATTTTTAAAAATTTTAATAAAAAGTTTATAAGTAAATAATGTTTACTTATCTTATAAAATAATTTTTAAAATAAAAATGTGAGAAGAAAATCCAACACACATGAGTTACAAAATCAGTGTGTTATGAAGGTAGAGAAAAGTTAAATTTACTCATCAAAGTTGGAAAAAAAATTGTCACTGAAGTCAAGTTTTCAAGGTCTCATTCAAAACTAAATCATTTTTAACATCTCATAAGCAGAACTATAAAAGTCTTGCTCATCCATAGTTAAATGTACCATCGTTATATTGCATCTATCATAATCTGCCAGGGAATAAACAAAATATTATATATATATATATATATATATATATATATATATATATATATCACCAAATCTAAGCCAGTTCCCTGCCTTTTGGAAAAGATTCAGCACAATTACACTTGAATCAAAAGGTGAAAAGCTGTGTTTGTAATATTGTATCGATTACAGAACATTATATGATTATATTTTTGTTGCCAACATTATACATATTATATACATTTTAAATATGTCGTTGCAAAAAAGAGATTCAGAAGAAGAGGCCATGCCAGGTATGCATGCTAATTATTAAGGTTTTCCTTAACCAAACTGATAAGTGTAGCTAAAGGTGGAGAAAGGCGATACTAAATTAAAGAAAAGCTAAATCAAATTAATTAAAAACTTACACATTCCGATTAACAAGGGATGGTCCCCAAAGATAGATTTCATATTGGCTGAGGATGAGGTAAATTCTCTTGTATATAAATATTTCAAGTCACGTGTTAAGAAGCTCTTCCAAAAACGTAGAATACAGGTTCTAAATTGCAGTTCCGTGACAATAACAGCATCCTTAACATAATATCAAACCACACAAGCTGCAATTTAGAACCTTAACATTCTGTGTGGTTGAGGTTAAAGCCGGTGATTAATCACCATGGCTACGGCGAAAGCCATTTTTTTCTTAGGCATTGCTTTGCTCTCTTGCAGCTGCATAGGTGCATCGCGTGCCCTTGAGACTCGCCGTAGCCTCCTCCTTCCAATTCTAAATAATGGTCCACAAATTTTTGACGTGACAAAATTCGGTGCTGTGGCAGACGGCAAGACGGACAATATTCATGTGAGTTTAATCTATTTGATTTCCTTCCTAGATTCAACGAATTCCTTCCGAACTATATGTGAATAACTATGTATGGATTGATTGAAATAATGGAGGAAATTATAGTTGTTAAAGCACAATTTGTTGCTTTAGAGAGAAGTAAAATATATGAACATGTGGTACGTGATCATAATATAAAGTTAGGGAAGATATGTTTAAGGAATGATAATATGCAGGCTTTTAGGGCTGCATGGGGAGCAGCATGCAAGAACAGTACTACCGAGGCAAAGGTTTTGATCCCAGAGGGAACTTATCGTATTGCCCAAACTATGTTCGCGGGGCCATGTAACAGCCCAAAGCCTATAACCGTTGAAGTTATAGGAACTGTTGTAGCCAACACAAATCCATCTCAGTATGTGAGTCCAGAATGGTTCACGTTTCAAGACATTGATGGCCTTGTGTTGACTGGGACAGGAGTTTTTGATGGCCAAGGAGCTGCTATGTGGCCATTAAACGACTGCAAGAAGAACAAAAACAACTGTGCTCCCCTCCCGGCTGTAAGCATATTCTTAGTCAAATTTACAATTCTGAATATAGTTTTTTTCCTTTTTGAAACGCAAATATCGAGGAATATATATGTTTGACAAGTTTATAAACGCATGCAATGCAGTCTCTGAAATTCTACAAGGTGAACAACTCCATGGTTACGGGCATCACTTCGTTGAACAGCATGCAGTTCCACTTTCACATTCACGGGTGCAGCAACGTTTCACTGTCTCACCTCAACATAACAGCACCGGAAAACAGTCCCAACACAGACGGCATGCACATAAGCTCCAGCGATATGATTAGGGTCTCCAGCAGCGTCATCGGAACCGGTGATGACTGTATTTCCATCGGACACAGTACCACTAACCTGACTATCCATGACATCACCTGCGGGCCTGGTCATGGCATCAGTGTGGGAAGCCTTGGTAAGAGGCCAGAGGAGGGAAGTGTGAACGGCGTTACCGTTACGAATTGCACGTTCGTGAACACCACCAACGGTGCCAGAATCAAAACCTGGACCGGGACAGTGCCAATGGAGATTAAGAACATTACCTATGAAGGCATCATCATGAAGGATGTCCAGAATCCCGTTATCATTGATCAGAGTTATGGCTCCGGATTGCCCGGAGAGGTAAGTAACTTAATGCAACCTATAGCCTTGTTGTTATATAATCTAACAGTGTAAATGTGCAGCCATCAACTTCGGTATGGAAGATCAGCGATGTTCATTTCCGGAATATAAAAGGAACTACAGTGTCGAACATTGCAGTGTCTCTGCAATGCAGCATTCGTAACCCCTGCCAGGGTGTGGAGGTTGCCGACGTAGATTTGGCTTATGCTGGTCCACTCAGTACAACTTTCCTATCCTCTTGTTTAAATGCAAAAGCTATTTTTGGAGGGATATTGAATCCACCACCTTGTTAGATTTTCCACCCTTTTATACTTTTAAGTAGTCAATTACTTACTCCACCTATCAATTCTGACCTTCACCGATCTTTCACAAAAATGCCTAATCAGAGGGGTATGGATGAAAATACATCACATAATCCATTTTCTTCAATAAGTTTTTGGATTTGGATACTTTCCTCCAATACCTTTCTAGATTTGGATCCCTTTTCTTGGAATACCTTCATGTATTTAGATTTGGATTTCTGGAACACTTCATCTTGAAATCTTTTTTTCAAATGGGTTTCCAGTTTTTGTTTTCCAATTTATTTGGAGAATATATATTTTGTATTCTTTAAGTGTTTTTCTCCAATAAAATTTTAATTTTCCAATTCTATATCAAATTTTTATTTCCAAGACACAAAAATGTACTCCAAATTTATTTTTTTTATTCCAGATTTTTAATTTTAGAATAAGACTAATTTTAAAAATTAAAAACTGCATAGGATGCGAGACACAATTCCCTAGGAGGAAAAATTAGCCCTTTAATGAATGGATGATGATATTTTATACTAAACACCAACCGAACACAGTAATAGGCATTCTTAAATAGTAACTAATTTTAAAAATAAAAATAATTAATTACTATATTAATTAAATTAAATATTATTTTAAAAATTAAAAAATTATTATTACTTAAAATAGTTTATTATTAATAAAATTTATAAACTAATTTGATTATTTTTTAAAAAAATTGGTTATTCACAACTTATAAAAAAAAAGTCAAAATATTACTTTTTATTAGTTGTTAGAAGGGTGTAGAAGAATTAAAAGTTTTACGTTTAAAGTTTTCGTTAAATAAAAGAGAAGAAAAAGTTTCAGTTTTGCACCATCATGAGAACTCTTGTTTTTTTTTACGTTTAGTTTACATGGTACCACTTCCATCTAAACATACATAAACTCTTACATTTTGAATTGTGACATTCTTACATCTAAGGAGTTATAATAATTACTAACGTTTATGTAAAAAAAGAACAAAATGATTAAACAATGATGAAGCACATAAAAGATTGTGGGTGGAGATTCCAGTGATCTAATATCCATCAGAGACGGTTGATGGTGGTGATGAGGTGAAAAGAAAAGGGCCAACAGTGTATAATTTCATGTTCTTGTTATGGAGGAAGCGAGGAGAGTGAAGCAAAGCACCACTAATCCCTTGGTTAACGTCTGTGGCATAACTGCAATTGTTCAAAGGAGAGGCATCAAGGCAAGCCCTACACTCCTTGAGTACATGATTTTCTGCGACCTCCCGTGGACACAAAGTCGCAAGGAAATAGCCCTTCGAGTCAGTTTCCTCACTTAAGAAAGAAAACGGTGTCGTTTCAAATCCATCTTCATCAACAGCCTCGCATGTTATCCTTGTCAAGGCCCCTGTGAATATATACATGAAATATTGTTTGTTAGTTAGTTACTTAGTTACTGCATGCTATGTTCAGTATACGTATACTAGCATGTATTACACAGTTTTCAAATTAATTACCTTCAACTGGGATGAGTTTAGAGGCAGATTTGCAATAAACAATGCCTTGAATGGCTATATTGGTTGATAAAAGTTTTTCCTCTTCGAATTTCTGGGTGACATCATGCTGCTTGGGACCAAAGTCACCGCCGCTGCTAGGGACCAACAGGGTTGCGACAAACATAAAAGCCAGAAAGAAGGTACGATGGATGCAGGCCATTTTCATGTCTTTCGTTGTTGAAAACAAACTGAGTTTACAAAATGAATAGGAGGAACAGATCACCTTATTATATAGCACACAACTTCAGTTTTTTTCTTATTTTCCTATCACCATGTCCATGACGTATCTCGTTTTCCCATGTGCTGCAATGTGATATAATATTTTTATACAGAATATATACCATACGCAAGAATTTTTCAACTTTCTGTCTCGATCACTATAGCAAGTAGGATGTTACTTGGATGCACGTTCAATACCTCAATTGCATGAACAAATGATGATTGGATTACATTATTACTCCATGGACAACTTAATATATTAACAATTCAATAAGATATGAAGGTACTCTGCATGCATCTGAATAACAATTCTTTAAGAATGTCTCTAATTTTTTTTTCTATTTTTCATTTAAAGCAAACTAAGTTATTTTACTCACGTGTGGGATTGCGGTTAAAAACGGTTTGTGCAATTTTTGCAAGAAAAAAGAGGAGGAATATTTTTATTTATGTAGGTTATCTTGGTTGACGTGGAACTTTAGTTATGCATGGTTAATTATTACGACGGTTGTTCCTTTTCATACTTTTTAACAGTTCAGGTTCTCTAATGTTCCGGAGTCGGTAAATCTTGGTTTGGGTAATATATGAATAGCAATGGTCAATGAAATTTGGTGTCATAGAAATAAGATAGTTTTTAATGAGGAAGTTGATGATTTGAGCTTAACTCAGTCTAAGTTTTTTTCAGCTAGTCTTTTGTTTTCTGATTGGTGTTTTGCTCCTTTGATTTGTTTGTATTCGCTTTAGTGTGATGTAGTTTCTGTCAGGTTTTGTCAGATTATGTCAGGAGCTGCTTTGTTTTTTAGATGTTTCAAAGGTGTTATACAATTACATTGCTCATACCTTTTTTTGTATTTTTGTATAAGGGTTGAATCACCCCTTATATATTATTGATTGCTGATAAAAAAAAATATTTTTTTGTCTTTTCTAAAACTATAACATTAATTCTAATTTTTATTTTCAAAACGAAAAACTATATACTGTTCCGTTGGCCGAGAAAAAAAAAATACTGTTACGTTTTTTTAATTATACTAACTTTAATTGTTTCGAACCTATGTAAAGTAATTTTTGGGCATAAATAAAAAAATGTACATACGATTATTAATTTCAATAAGGCTAACGAAATTTATTTAAACAAAAAGAAATAAAAAATTAAATTCACAGGTGAATTAAGGTAAATTAACTTTACAAATTTTTAGTTTGCTTAGTTTAGTTTAAGTTTAACGATGAAAGTAAAAAACGAAGAGTATAATTTAATACATTACAATAACTGAAGTCATTATTTAAATAAAAGAGTGACAACATGTTATAATGAATAGCTAACGGAGACAAAAAAAAATTGTTTGCAGCATGTGACTATCCCCCTAAGATTTATTAGACCTCTCTGAGAAATGAGGAAATAGGAAGAGCGTAAAAAGCTAGCAGAAAAAAAAAACAGAAGTTTAGTTGTCAGAGTTAGGAAAATAAAAGTGGAAATAAGTTATTTAATTGAAAAGAAAAATTTAATTACTATAAAAAAACTATTTTACTCATACAAAATTACTAACATGACACACTTTTAAAACTTTCAGGCACATGATCAAAAGTTTCAAGGTAACTTCGATTAAAAAAAACTTTGAAAAATAATATTACAGATTTCTTTTCATCTTGGAACGAAAATTTACAAGGATAGATCCACCAAACCAATTATGTCGTTCATTTAATACATGTTATTATATATTCCTTTTGGAGATTGATCAAGATCAAGAGAAGGGTGCGAAATGGAGATGAAAAATAGGAAAGTTCTCAACTGCTCTAGAAAGAAAATTCAGTAAAAGCTTTAAAAACAACAAGATTAAGATAGAAGGTTGAATCGGAAGCGAGTCATGGTATGCGACAAGTATAACCAATCATGCACGTGCTTGAATCATAAAAGAAGGGCGCGGAAAACAGTGAGTAGAAACGATTACTCAGTTTACCCGAGAGAGGGTAGAGTCATATAAGGACCAAAGGATGAATATAAACCTTGTTTTGGTTTAGGTATCAATATAAGAACAACGAATTAAAACTTGTAGCATAAATTTCTTGAAGGCAAGGAGGCTTCATCAATTCCTCCTACCAATAAATTACAAATGAAATAAAAACATGGCAGAACATCAGACAAAAAACACAACAAATACAAATTGATAAAAGAACAACAAAAAAATCATAATTTCCATTTCGCAGCCCTTTCAATGGATCTCGTAGAAGGTGCTTCAATAACCGTTGTTAGGGAGTGGTGTAGCAGGTTGGGAGGTGTAGAAGAAAGGTCCCACAGTGTACAAATTGACCATATTTTCAAGAGTGCGATAAGAAGAAAGGCGAGAACCACTGATCCCGTAGTTCACATCGGAAGGAACTTTGCATGTCTCTAATGGAGAACTTTCCAAGTATGCCTTGCATTCAGTAACCTTCAATTTGGATTCAAGATCCTTAAGTGACAGAGTAGAATAGAAATAACCTTTACTATCTGTCGCATGGCTCAATACTGATATAGAACCTGTCTCGTACCCAAGTTCATCCTCACATCCACAAGTAGTTCTTATCACGGCGCCTACACACATAGCAAATACAATTAATAACAAACATGCATATACATAACCAAAGTCCAACTAAACAAATTAATTAGTTTGAAAACATTTATTGACAACATATAGGCCATTGAAAATGTGATTATTACAACAATGAACAAAATACATTACCTTGAATTGGAGAATAGCTGGAGCCTGTTTTACATAAAACAACTCCTTGGACACCAATGGTTGTGGGAAGCAGATGCTGTTCTTTTGGTTTGGGCACTTCATAATAATGTGGTTTGCTGGAGTAGGGTTTCTCAACTTGGTAGTCTGTTTTGGGTTTAGGGCTCTCAACTTTTGGTGCTGGACCATATCCATTGTCATAGTTATCTGTTTTGGGTTTAGGGCTCTCAACCTTTGGTGCTGAACCATATCCATTGTCATAGTTATCTGTTTTGGGTTTAGGGCTCTCAACCTTTGGTGCTGAACCATATCCATTGTCATACTTATCTGTTTTGGGTTCGGACACTTCATCATAATCTGGTTTTGTAGGGTGGGGTTTGTAATCTGTTTCGGCTTGGAGCTTCTCGACCTTTTGTGTTGAATCATATCCGTTGTCGTAATAATCTGTTTTGGGTTTGGACTCTTCACCATAGTTTGGTTTTGTAAGGTGTGGTTTGTAATCTACTTTGGCTTCGACCTTCTGGACCTTTGGTGCTGGACCATATCCATTGTCGTAGTAATCTGTTTTGGGTTTGGTCTCTTTAACATAATCTGGTGTTGTAAGCTGCTGTTTGTAATCTGCTTTACCTTCGACCTTCTCGACCTTTGGTACTGGACCATACCCATTGTCGTAGTAATCTGTTTTGGGTTTGGTCTTTTCAACATAATCTGGTGTTGTAAGCTGTGGTTTGTAATCTGCTTTGCCTTCGACCTTCTCGACCTTTGGTGCTGGACCATATCCATCGTTGTAGTAATCTTTTTTGGCTTCGGGCTTCTCAACCTTCTCGACCTTTGGTGCTGGATCATATCCATAATAGTCAGATGCGGAGGCAATGACAAACAATGCTAAAAGAAGCAATGAGGTGGCAAAGGTGGATCGAAGGAAAGCCATTTCTTTGTAGTGGTTTTGTGAAAGGCTTTAGAGAAATGCTTCAAAGTAGATGAGATACTAATTCACAAAGTGCCTTGGGTATTTATAGATCGCGATGATTGTCTAATGAGCTCAAGCATAATGCGTTATGGAGTTGTAAATTGTAATAATACATGAATAATTGGATTCAGCAAGAAGTTGGTTGCACGTTAAGGACTTAGAAACTGCAAAATTCATTGTCAATAATAGCATGTCGTGTTGGCTTAGAACGTGATTTTCACGTCTAGAGATATGAGATACTATAAGCATCAAATTTCATTTTGCAGTGTTTTCTTTTCATGACAAAGTTTAAATATCAAACCATATATCACCAGATCATCAATTTAATGGACAACACGTAGAATATTATATAATATATAGAGTATTCAATTTTCTATCAAATTACAAGATAGCACGATTCCGATATGCACACCACACTGGATTTGCAAAATTTCTCAGGTAAGCATCTTTTCATACACTAGGAATGATCGACTTCTTATTTGCACGATAATATTGACTTCTTACAGTGTATATATATAGTTGGTTTTTCACAAAAGTAGTTTATTTTTTTTTAAATTACAATTTTAAATAAAAAAATTTACAAAAATAGTAAGTTATACACCATATAGACAATTTTATAATGGAAGTCGTATATAACCTGTAAGAATTCAATGTAAAATAATACAATTGAACATGGGTGATACGATTTCAGTTATATTTTTTCACATATTGAAGTCTTAGAGATTATATATGACTTCACTTAAAGTTAATTTTAGATTTAATCAAAATTGTCAGGATGTCATACAACTTTTGTTTAATAATATTGAGAAAGTCGTACAAGTGAGATATGATTTTCACTTTAAAATCTTCCACATGATGTACGACTAACCCATTTTCATAAAAAAATTATCCAAAATCGAAATTTGTGAAAAGAAATTATACTAGTTTTATGAAAGTATACAGTGAGGTAAGAAAATTTATAATACAATTTTACACATTTTAAGCAAGTCATATTTTATTCCTTAAAATTATTGCAAGAGTATAGGTGAGATATGACTTCCATTTTCATAAATTTTTTTATCCAAAATCATAATTTGTGATTCATGAAAGTATATAGTAGGGTGAGAAAATTTACAATACAATTTTACACATTTTAAGCAAGTCATATTTTATTCCTTGAAATTATTGCAAGAGTATAGATAAACTTCTAATGAATTTGCACTCAAAAGTTTTATAAACTAATCTAAGCACAAATTAAAAATTAAAGAAACTATGTGATTGACTTTGTCATTGGTGGGATACGAAGGCGTTCAAGACGTGAGAGTGACAGACGTTCTTCTTGCACAAGAAGAAGAACTTCTATCTCTGCAACTTTATAAGGATCACTTCTAGACAAAATAGAGAAGGATCAAAATCAGGTGGAAGACCATCAAGTATGGTTTCGATATGATCCTCAACAAATATAGGAGAGCCTACAACAACAAGCACATCCACCGTCCGTTTGATATCCAAAATGTATGTGGCAATTAGTGATCACCCTTTAGGCATCACATTTTTAAGCTAGAGGACGCTCTTTGGACAATCACTATGTGTTTGTCATGGGGTTTTCTTTGGCCAAACCTAACTATATTGGCAAAAATGACAATTTTGTTACCAAAATTTTGGAAGCTTAAGCAACTGAACCCTTGAATATGAGAATTCGTTTTTTTATTACCTCAAACCTTTTTTCCTCTCTAATAACTTTTTCAGTAATTAAAATTGTTTAATGTGAACTTTTTTAATAGATCCCTATAAATACGACACCCTTTTGATTGCACAAAAAAACTTGAATTCACTAACCTAAAATCATTACTTTAAACTAGAACAACTTCTTATGAGATCAATCTTAAAATCACTATTTTGAACCAAAACAACGTTTTATAAAATTAATATGTATTTATAGATGTTAAAATATTGAATTAGATAAATTTTAATATCTTGAATTAGACTTCATTAACAAGTATATGAAGGTGTTACCCTACAATTCAGTTATGATACAACATTGGGAGTTATATTTTTATATATGTCTCCAAGAAGATATTCGGGTCGGGTAGGTAAAGGATCAGTTATACCAAGGTGTCAAACTATTGGTCAACCATGATATTAATTCCCTTTACAGCCAAAAACCTTTATGTATTTTGTTCTAACACAAATTAATCCACCGTAACAAAAAAATCACACCTAAAATTTGTAAGACATTACTAAGGTGTCAATAAAAGCTTATTTAAGTGGTTTGGTTTTCGAGGGACTATGGTTAATAATTTTGGATTGGACAACTTGACATCAATTCCATTTACTATGTCGTCCTTGTCAAAACGAATACGCGTTGATTTGACCTAAGTCAGAATTGGGACGATAAGGTTCAGGTCGGTTTGGTACTGACTTGACGCTAATCAGATTCATAGTTGATGCATGAGTGTTATCCTTGATAAAGGAAAAAGTTCCAAAAGACCAAAATACGTTTCCCCAACACCATCCCTGAAAATCGGTTGAAATATTAAGGATACTCTTTTAACTATTTATGAAAAATATATTAACTCATAAAATCCCGTTGCAATCAATTATGTTAATACTTGTTTATATTCTTTTTGCATGATATTATACAAGAACAACTGATAGAGAAAGATAAGTGTGATGTCACCCATAAAAATCTTATAAATAAGCAAATATTTTTTGAAGTATCTCAATTTTTTATGTTCTCGATATATATTACATTCATGATATTTTTATGCACTTGAATGTCGAATTTTATGCAGGTAAAACTTCATCTCACTTTGTGAATTTCAACATTAAGAATTATGATTTTGTCATCTCATGTCATCAGAACTTCTCTAAGCAAGAACTCTTTCACACGTAATAAAACTATTATTTTATTATAATATAATATTTTAGTCCAAAAGATGTTATTGAATGATTGATTTTTAGTAGGATTAAGGTTAGTGTTTTACGGTTATTTCTGAGGTTAAGATGACTGCTAGAAAAAAATTAAATAGACATATGAAACAATAATATAACCAGTAATACAATTATCATATCATATACATGACCCTACATTTGGCAACAATATTTGATGAGAAATACACTTCTAAATGGAGTTAGAGAATACAAGGCTCCCATTACCCTGAATTTGGCAACAATATTTGATGAGAAATACACTTTTAAGTGGAAATTAGATAATACAAAGCTCCCTTTTAACAAACAATTCGCAGATATCATGGTGTCCCAAATTCTAACCATGTACAAAGGGTAGCATCCCTCTTATTCACAACATTAAGGTTCACCCCCTTCTCAACCAACACTTGTACCGTCTCCACATCGCCACTCTCCACCGCCATATGCAAGGGCACGTGACCTTCCTCCTCGTCTTCACATTCCAAGTCCAAACCCCCTAATTCAATAAGCACCTTCATCACATCCTTGTACCCTTTAAAAGCCGCAGCATGAAGCGCCGTCAAACCATATTGAACAGGATACTTCACACTCCCACCACCTCTTCGCAACAGTGCCTTCACTTCATTCGCCTCTCCATTCCTCGAAGCCTCAAATATTGCTTCTCCCACCTCCACCACTTCTCTCTGAACACAACAAAAATATGAAAACAGAGCATTATAAGTGAGTGACGGCATCGTTAAAGAGGAGGGGTCCCACGAAGGCCACCTTCAGGGAGAATGAGTCCACAGGGTGGGTTGACCAGAAACTTTTTTGGCGATGAGGTTTGGCTCTTGAAGGCCACTAGTGAGGTTGGGTTCAGAGAGCGAAGCCGCACCGTGGTTCGGCATTTGCAGTTGAGTGCGAACTCTATGCGGACCTCTGCGGGCTCGCACACTTCCACCAGTGTGTCCTCCATCGAGATTCGGAAGTATAGATGGAGCAATGAAAATGAGGGTCACGTGACACTCTGATGTAAACCTAACGTCCCTCAAGGCGCGTGTCCAATTTTTATGGGTTTTCACCTTTTTCTAACAAATTCCCCTTCAATGAAAAAAAAACGAGAAAAATCGTTGACATGTGGAGCCCACTCTAACAGCCAGGAGTGCGCTACTCCACTGACACGTGTTATAGTCATGCGTTGTAGCACGGGGAAATTCGGTACACCGCGGTAGCTCTTTGTTTGCCACATTCGTTAGCATAGGCGTGTTTGTTGTTAATTGCTGCATTACATTATAAGACATTGCATTTGCGGTAGAAAGTGTTCAATGCGAAGCGAGAGTCTCTTTTTGCAAGGTTTGCTTTCAATTTCTTCTATCTATGCGTTTTTTAATTTAAGATAATCAGAGCTTTTGCTACTTTGGTGAATACAGTTATGTATGTATATATACAGATAGTTGAATTTCTCTTGTATTGAAGATGTTTTACTCACACCAGCTTCTTGCTCGGAAGGCTCCTCTTGGTCAAATATGGTATAAGTTATAACTCCATTTCCATTTATTTTATTTTTCGTCTTCTTCTTTCTGCTCTGTATTATAAGTTATAACTCTGATCCAACTGTTCTCTGTTTTCTGTTACATCACTGATTCTATTTTTGGTCATCATGCTTGTCCATTTCTTTGTTGTTAAGCGTCTACGAGTACGAGCTCTATATATCTATTCTATGTAGAAAATGTGATCATGCAAAACCAGCTGTATCGTTGTTGCTTAGTTTTTTTATCCGTGTAACCTAATCGGTGATTCTGGATTTCAATTTTGTTTAACGTTTGCGTTTGTTTCTAAAATGAAAAATAAAAATATTAGTCGCATTCTCACTGCTTCTTCATGAAGGATGGCTGCGACTATGCACGCAAAGATAAACCGAAGAAAGCTGGACAAGCTTAACATCATTAAGATCTGGTAATGGTTACTTGTACGTTTTTATTTCGTAGCCTAGTTGGCAACTAAAGAGCTGATATGTTATTTTTTTGTTTATTTTACAGCGAAGAGATTCTGAACCCATCGGTTCCTATGGCTCTTAGACTTTCTGGAATTCTCATGGGTGCTCTCTCTTTGATCCAATGTTATCTTCTGTTTCATTTATATTTCAGTTAATAGGTAGAAATGTAGCATATCTCCGCACCCTCTGATTACTGGTTGTTGCGTTTTTATCAGGAGGAGTGGTGATTGTATATGAGAGAAAAGTGAAGCTCCTTTATGGTAAACTTTGAATCCTGTTTTCATGATTAACATAACATTAAAATGCTGAAAGTCCTTTTCATTCTTTACTCTCTTTTTTTTACTTTTTTTTTCTCTCGCAGATGACGTGACCCGTTTACTGGTACGAAGCTCAACTTGGACATTTCCTCCTAAGAATCCAGTTTTTTCTTTCTTTCTTTTTTACATTTTTTTTCACTATTGATACAAGGTTGAGATAAACGAAGCATGGAAGGTGAAGACTGCCCCAGATCCAACATTGCTCCCCAAGGCAAAATCTAAGGCTAAGTTAGTCACATTTGTATATGTTCTCGTTATTAAGTTATCCGTACTATACTTCTTTTAGATAAAAATGTGATTCGGTAAGTAATTTCATTATTTTTTGTTAGAAGATTTAAGGAAAATATATATTTAAATGGTTGTCTGTATATCATTAATCAATATTTATGCTCTGTAGTAACTCTTTCTCTTTGACATTGACAGGAAAGAGGCTGTTACTCTGCCTGGGATTGGTGAGACGAGCGTAGCAGATATTGAACAGTCCCTTCAGTTTTCCAAAACAGGCACCACAATGGGATTCCAACATAACGCCTTTTTCTCTATGGTATACGTACCTGGTCTCACTGCATGGAATTAGAAAGGGAAAAGAACTAATCAATAAACATTGATAGGTTGAGCTAATTCCAAACCCTTGTTTATTGTAGCGACTTGATAGTGTGGATGTTCCCTTCAATAATAATGGAGCTACAGAGGACCAAGATCCATCTAAATTTCTCCATCAAGGTTGTCTTCCTTGGATTTGCTAAACATATATATGTATAGTTCATGCAAGTGTCAATTTGCTCACTCACTCTTACCATTCTCAGCTGACGTAGAGAATATTACCTTATTTGATCGCTTTGAAACATTCCAAGCTAATGCGTATCCATACAATCGCTTTGAGAGGTTTTTAGTTTCAATCATCCTAATTTTATAGTAGAGAGTCTTTAATTTCTTGCAACAATCCATTTATTTTTTGGATGATTCTGACAGGTTTGATATTGAAGGAGATGAGGAAACACAGGTTAATGTAACTTCTGGAGATCAAATTCCAACCATGCTTATACCCTCCCCACCTCATGAAGACCAGCCCACCAGAGGTGATCAACAATCAATTGTCTGCCTGTAAATTTACAATAATATTATTTTTATTTTTAACATTTTGTCTTTTTAATTATTGGTAGACTAAAAAACACGTCTTTCCTTACACCTTATATGCGTTTTTTTTTAATTTATCAATATTTCCCTAGGCTGTACCCCACGCATGTAGCTTATGCTACTGGGTTTTTGATGGAAGAGAGTAATGTAGACCAAATTTGGTCATGACCTGTTCTTAGAAGCTTGAAAAATTGAGTTGTCCTAATGGCTACAACTTTAAGTGTACTTTAAGTATTTGTTAAGGATTGTAAAGGAGTAAGGAAGTGTCATATTACTAGATTTGTACATATAGCTTAAGAATTGTAGGGGAATAATGGACTTTCCGTACTGAATTGTATGTACAGCCTGAGTAACTCTCCACGTCCTGCTCTACCTTTCCTAACAGAGAGGAGATTTAGTCTTGACAAATGACTATGGAAGATAAACAATTCCAACTTTTAGTTGGTGGCGTGTAGATAAAAAGTTATTTTAGTATCATAAGTTGAATTGTAAAAGGGCATATATAGCATAGAAACTGAAGTATTATTATCAGAATTTAGTGATCATGGGATTACATTTCATCTGTATTACCATTTATTGTGAAGAAAATATAAGATATAGTTTTTTCCTCATGAGTGAGGTAAATATTAAAATAGACGTGTTATGGAAATAATTAAACCTTGTGAATATAAAAAGTAAATAAGAGAATGAAATTTGTTTGTAACATATAACTTGTGCAGCTGATATGTTTCAAAACCTTCATCCTGGACAACAGCATAATCAGCAACCTAATGAAGCAATGACACCTAGACAGGTACTTACTATTATTTAAAAATATAATTTAATAATATAATGACCATTACAATAAGAAAAAGAAATGACTAACTTAGAAGTGCAATGCAACAGGAACCTAGAAGACGAAGACCAAATAAAAGAAAAAGAGGAGAACCATTAAATATCAAAATGGATGAGCAAACCATTATTCCTGTTCACATATACCAAGACTGGCTTCAGAATGCTTCTGATATTGTCTCGCGAAAGGGAAGAAAGAAAAAGGTTTTTCATAAATTTTTGAAAGAAAGATGACTACAGTCCAATATCATAAATAAGAAAGAGAAGAGATTAAATTTGAAATCTAATTATATTTTCTGCAAAATGTTTCCACTATAAAGAATACCTTTTCTCTGTTGCAGCAAACCAATGTTTTGTCATCAACAAAGATAGCCAACCTCATGAAGCTGCCACCTGTTGCGCTAATTGGTCATTCATTTACGGCTGAAAATAACAATATATATTATCCAGCACCTATTCTTGACTTATGGATTAAGAGCATTCAACCACTCCACGATTCACCTTCAGGTCAGTATAAAGTCTCTCTCTGTATTAGTTGATCTTAAGAAACTAATCGACCTTTATATGGAATTTAGCAGAAAGTAACAGGCTCAATTTTATGCAGAAAGAATTTCAGCCCACCATCCTCCAGAACCATCATTTTCATCGCCTCAAGGAGTACACAATGGAGATTTCATGCAATTTGTTAGTCTTATACTCCATCTTTTGGTTTGCTTTTCTTTATTTTAGGAGGACATGTAGCTTATTTCTAATAAAATGTCCAAATGTGAAGCCTTCTGAAGATTTTGACCCTAGGCTAGACCACCACCAGGCCCCTCCAGTGGAGAAGCAGCGAAAAAATATCCTCATGGATGAACTGACAGCTAATCTATTGAGAGGACATGAATCTACTCCGCATGTCTCATCAAGGAAAGCCGGTATTTTTTTATTGATTTCTATATTGGATCTTTCAATTCCATGACTAAGAAAATACGACATAATTGTTCTTCAATATGTTTTTCTAGGAGACAGTGCACATTCCTTTCCAAGACCAGCGCCTGAACATGGTCCTGCCTCACATTCAGACTTTGATTCGGGAAGGTAGTTGATTCAATTTATAACCTATCACATATTGTTCAATAACTCGTCATAGTTTCAAATGTCCATTCCACCTTGATGTCTAAAGGACCAAAAGATATTGTAGTTTTGCACTTGTTGAATAAGATTTGTTGTAGTCTGAAGCTTCAGAAATATTAACAGATTAAAAAATAGAAGGTATTCTTCATCTGCAAACGGCAGTGGGGGTCTTGAGCCACTAGTGGAGGATGTAAATTTCAAGTTAGCTAGGCTTTATGAAGATGGTCCCACGCCTGATCAAGGTATATTACTTGTTAAGGCTTTTTCTAAGATTGGAAGAGGACCACCTGTAATGGTATATTCTTTATTCACTTATGAAACAAGTCAGCCTCACAAGTTCCTTTTTCAGAACTTCTCGTGGAAACAGGAGGACCCACCCAAACACAAGTAAACACCAATCATCCAGGGATAACCGATTCCATACAAGCGTATGAATCTTTAAGTAATTATTAACCATCATTACATATTTAATTTTATGTAATAATAATGCATATTCCTTGTGTTTGAACAGACAGATGAAGGCACACTTTGACACACCTGGAGCTCCTCCTGTGGAATCCCTCCATAATCTAGCTGATGGAATGACACGGACATCGGCATCACAACTTTTCTATCAAATTTGTGGTATTTCTTCTTTAGTTCCTTTCTCAATTCTATTTCAGACATGTTGTATGTTTGTTAAATTAAAATATTGTAATATGATCTGTTAAGATATAATATATTACACTCTTATGTTTACTAATAGTATATTAGGAAAATATTTGAATAAAATGGATTAAAAGATTTTTTTTAATAATTAATAAGAAAAGTTAATATAATAGTTATGACAAAATACACCGTAAATATCTTTTAAATATTTAAATCAAAATTTTATAAATTTTTATATTCTCATTGAAGAAAAAATTTATGGGATGCTTAAAACAAAAATGGTCATATATTAATTTAAATCTTTAAAATAGTAGGTTAATGACTATATTCACTACTCTACCATCATTCAAGCATAAACTAAGACATTTAGAATAATTATTATAAACTCTCAAAAACTTATAATATAACTATTTATGATTTAATAATACTATAGAATTATTTTACAATATTAATATATTTTTTCTTTTCCTCCTAAAACAACGGGAAAACATTATCTAAACCCCTAAACTTTACATTTTATTTCAAATAAATATTCCAAACTTTAATATTTTTAATTTGTTCTAAAAAATATTATCTTTTACAAATATGCGCATTTCAACTTTTTTCTTATTTTTTCCTTACATTTTATTGTTTTTATAAATACATACCTAAAATTTTAACTTTATTCTAGTTAATACTTAAAACTTATTATTTTTATAAATAGTTATTTCTAAAAATAATGAATTGTTGATCTTAATCTGAATAGATTAACTTCAATATGTTATACAAAATTATTTCTAAAAAAAAATGAAAAGGTTTAAAGATTAACTAGGGTAACATAACAATTTCAGTTTCTATTTAAAAATAGTAAGGTTTAAGAATAACTTGTATAAAATTAAATTTCAATGCATTTATTTGTAAATAAAATAAATTATAAGGATTCATTAAGATAAAATTAATGTTTAAGGTTTTAATTTATTAAAAGAATAAAATGGTTAAACTCTTTTTTCTAAAATAAACATTCAAAGTTATAAAGCTTAATTTAATTCTTTCATATGCACAGTTCTTGCTTCCCGTGATGTGTTGAAAGTGGAGCAAGAGGTGCCCTATGGAGACATTCTCTTCTCTAGAGGATCAAAAATGTGATCAAGTTTTGGTTCCTTCTCCTTTGAAAACTTATTGATAATGCAGCTTGTTCTCTTTATCAGTTATTGAAGTTTAATATTTAGTGTGCAATCATTAGTTATGGCATACAAAATAGACGCAACTTCTCTCCATTACAAACAAGTTCTTCATTCCTATTCTCACTCTTCTTCTAAATTTTCTCATGATTACAAGTGCGTTTCATCAGTTTCAAGTTATTTGAAAATAATTTCATCAGTTAGAGTAAAATAGACTTATTTGATAAATAAGGTATTAATAGTTGAAACATTTTATAAATATTCTTGTTATTTGTGGGAGGGATCACCTAATTTTATTTATTTTTTAAACTCATTTAAATTTAACATATCTTGATCATATTGCATTGACTTGAGTTAACTACGTGTATGTTTTGAATTTCTTTTAAATATTTAGAAGAGGCAATATATTATTTAATAGAAAATAATAAAAGAATAATTATATTATTATTAAAATTATTATTATTTAATAGTTTTCTTTTTAAATAAGTTTTTTATTCAAAGAAAAAACTTGTCACCAATTCACTAAAAAAGATTGATTAAGATTGAATTTAATTTAATTTAATTTAACAAATAAAGCATAATTCAATTTATTCGAATTGAATTGGTTCCATGTTGATACAATAAACACATTTTTTTTATGTAACATCTATTTAATCACTGTTTTTTTATGTTTTTTTTAACTTTAATACTATTTGAGAATTTATTTTCCGTCCATTTATTTCATACTCACAATATTAATTCAAATAACTTTAATTCTATGATCACTCGAGTTTTTTTTCTGTACAAGTATCTTTTATATTATAATAAAATTATTAAAATGTACTATAACTTAAATCGTTCTACTTAATCACACACACATATGTATATATATATATATATAAAAAGAAAAGAAATTGAGTAGATTTTATTTTATTGGGGTTGAATCTTTATGATAGGTAATAGGTGGATTTACTTACAAAATATATAATGATATTGCGATGAGAAAAAGAAATGTATGATTCCATACTAATCTATTTAAGTAATTATTAACCATCATTATAGATTTAATATAATAATAATGCATATTCCTTCCAATAGACCGATGAAGGCACACTTTATACGCCTGGAAATCCCCATAGCTGCTAAAATGACACGGACATCCTATATCTATCCTATATTTAAAATATGTTTAATACATTTAAATTTTCAATTTTTATTTTAAGTATTTAATATTTTTTAAAATTATTTATCTAATAAATAAATAAAAGTTGATTTATATTTCTGGTATTATCTTCTATAATTCTATTCCACGCATAATTGTATTTTTTGTTAAATTAAAATATTGTAATAGGATCTTTTGTGTTAAGATATAATATACCGACTCTTATTTTTATTAATGGTATATTACGAAAAAATATTTGACTGTTATGATAAAATGGATTAAAATATTTTTTTAAATAATTAATTAGAAATGATAATATAATAGTTATGGCAAAATACACAGTAAATATCATCTAAAACATTTAAAACTTATGAATTTTTATAAATAATTTTTATAAAAAAACCATGAATTATTGATTTTAATCTAAATGGATTAACTTATGTTATAAAAAATTGAAAAGCTTAAAGATTAACTAGGATAATATTCCAATTTCAGTTGTCTATTTAAAAATAGTAAGGTCTAAGAATAAGTTATATAGAATTAAATTTCAATGTATTTATTTGTAAATAAAATAAAGTTTAAGGATTAATTAATATAAATTAATGTTTAAAGTTTTAATTTATTAAAAGAGTAAATGAAACTAATTTTGATAAATTATCATATGTATTAATCATATCACACTATCCATATACTAAATATATAACAAATTACAATTAATTCAATCAAGATATAGAGTCAGTAATTTGTCACACACTCAATGCCTTATTTGTCTGTCTTATAAAAGAATTACATAAAACATGCCCTACCAAACCAACATCAAATTTTTATGTTAAAATATTACTACTACTGGAAAAACTTATAAATTTTATTTGTTTTAAATTTTTGTTAAATAAAAAATAAAATAATTTAAAGTTAGACTTCCAAATTCTATAATTCATAATTAATAAACCTAGGTCTATGCACTATCCATCATCTTCTTCGTTTTTACTAACGTAAAAACGATATTTCTAATTCATAATATAAATTTCGCTTTCAAAAATTTTATAATTTAAAAGTCATCTTCATAAATTTCAAATTGTATAATTCGAAAGTTTTCTTCCTGAATTTCAAATTCTACATATGTACTGTAAATCATTGTAAATCATGGATGAGTCGTGTGTTTCTAATTTCATCTAAGTTTCTATTAATAAAGAATGAAAAATCATTCAGATAATTCATAGGGTTGCAAGGTTGAAGGGGGAGCGGCTATTCATTCAACGAAGAATCATATGGAATAGACTGTTTCTTCCTGCACCTCCATATCTTCTTCTGGCATCTCCATACACAACATGAAAATACATTTTTATTCTTCTTGTGCCACTCCATAGAATAATTTTCGGATTATGTAATCCGGAAACGCATTTGAAAAAAGACTTCTAGATTACATAATCTGAAAGTTAAAAAAGACTTCCGAATTATGTAATCCGGAAAGTAATCATGCATCTGAAAAAAAACTTCCAGATTATATAATCCGGAAGCTAATTACAAATTTGAAAAATGACTTTCGGATTATATAATCCGGAATATTACAGAGGAGCATTTTTGGAAATACGAAATCTATGGAGGTGAGAGAAAAAGGTATGGAGGTGCAGGAAGAAGCAGCCTATGGGATGCAGGGACCTAGGGTTCATTTTTATTTCATTAAGAGTAAACTGGACTTTTAACCTAAGGAGGACGAAGAAAGTATGGTGGTGCGGAAAGAAATACCCGTATTTCAGACTAGAGTCTTGGATTGGACTTAAAACATATACGAAACCATTTAGATGAAGACTGCTTCTTCCTGCACCTCCATCACTTCTTCCGCCATCCCATACTAAAATTAATTTTACCATTATACCCTTTAGTAAATAATATTAAAAATTAAAAACTAACATAATATGTTGTCCTGTCTCATCGAACTTGTTAAACTAATTAAATGAAACTGACCTGCAATTCACCTTTTTTAAATTAAAAAAAATGATTTTTTATATTATGAATGATGTAAAATATACAGCAAAATTTATTTAACACTTATAAATTAATTTTCAATTATTAATTGTAATCTAATATTTTAATATGTAAAAGTAATAAGTATTTTAATTTATCTTATTACAACTATTAATTAAGCAATTACAAATTTAAAAAACATATGATTAAACATGCTTTTAATATATATATATATATAATAAATTTTAAAAATTAAAATTAAAAAAAAATTGAGAGTTTAAGATTTTCAACACATTTTACCCAGTCCTCTCGTTCCCATTTTGGCCAACTAAGATCGGACCCATCGGTTTTACCATTCCTACTTGTTTATTACTGTTCACGTTAAGAATTCAGATATTGGAAAGTCAAATTTCGAACTGACTTTTCCATTCTTTAAAAATGAGAAAAAAAATCTAGTATTATTCACTTCTAGAGACCAAATTATCAAGGTATGAATGATGATGAATGAGTCTAATTGTTTAAACAGTGTTGGGTAAGGTTTATATGGGTATTTAAAAAATGTTTACTCTGAACAAAAATATTCAAACTTAACTTCTTAATTAAACAAAATAAATTATTTAAAGAGGTTGAATTAGTTGAGTGGTTGACACCCCTAGTTCCGATATTCCAGATTCCATGTAATCATAAAATTGACGCAGTTTGACATTATCTATTAGCAAACTTTTTCATTCAAAGTCAAAAAACCTCTCACGTCTTTTTCATCAGACTATAGTAAGTAGCAAATGTGGATTTTGCTCACCACTTGCCCTTACCATGTGCTTCACATCTGTCTAGGGCTCCTATTACTGCTTATGATGACTTTAATTAAAGGCATATCAGATAGAAATAATAAAATAAAATAGAGTTTTCATTTTTTAAAGGGTATATTTTTTATTTTTTATAAAAATAATTCCATTTTTTAATAATTTCTTCAGCTTGTTGAGTTTGACTAATTCCTCTTTCACCCAATGACTATCTTCATTATTCATTAATTAATATAATAACTTTGTATGTAGACAAGTGATGGAGGCTGGAATAAATTAAGAGAAATGGATAATGATGATATATTTCACAATTCAATGTAGTTTGATATATTTCACATCAAATTACAAATTAACAATTAATGATAAGATATTTCGTGTAAACCTTATTTTATAAATTAGTTTTATAAAGTTGAGTTAGATTTAAAATTTACTTCTCAATCTTATAAAATTGGTTTATAAGA
Organism: Phaseolus vulgaris; assembly: GCF_051622355.1. NCBI lineage: Eukaryota > Viridiplantae > Streptophyta > Magnoliopsida > Fabales > Fabaceae > Phaseolus > Phaseolus vulgaris. The sequence goes on along the minus strand of NC_143504.1, from coordinate 53,654,752 downwards.
TGAAGTTTACACTCACTTATATATTATAAAATATATGTATCACTAGTTAATGCGAGAACTTCAACATTCTCTTATAATAAGGTTGTCAACTCGTATGTAAGACTATATGGTCTGATGATGGTTCAATAGTAAGTAACCTGATAAACTCAACAAACTGTCGTTATAATATATTCTAAATTACTTTAATACCATATTAAAAAGATAAAGAAAAAAAGGAGAAAGTTTATATGATCTTTAAAAGAGTTTAACATTCAATTCTATCAACTCTAAATTTTAAAGTGATTTACAACGAGTTATCAATTTTATAATATTATTTGAGAAAAATAAACACTTGTGTTTATATATTTTCTTAAGTGTAAATAAGATATATCAAATTATATAATTTTCTCTTGTGTTTCACTATTTTTTCTTTGAAGTGTATTTTTTAGGAGTATTTTTTTAATTTAATTGACTCATATTATCATATATTTAAAAGATCAATAAACAACATCACAACATAATAATTATACCATCAACAGTCAATCCTAATTTATCACATAAGTCTTCAAAACCACTATAAACCTATTTTTCACTCACACTATGTAAATATCATAATTGAACCTAATTAGGACTATTTCACATTGTAGTATAAAAAGAGTGAATCACTTCACCAATCACACTATAATATTTCAAATTGATATATATACTAATCAACTTCAAAATGACAAAATTTCAGTACTATGAATCAATTCAACTTATATATGTAAATTAACTTTTCTTACTTAAAAATAATTTGACACTGAAGAAATCTTCATACTCAAAACTTTATATTCTAAAAATAATCCAAATTTTCACATAACTTATGTTTTTTTTCTTCAAAATTTCAACCTACAAAATAAGCGTCTCTCCTTATACATAAATCACTACAATTTTTTATTCAAATCACTAAAATTCTTATTTTTCAAATTATATAAGTAAATTAAATATAAATATTTCACACATATATATATATAGAGAGAGAGAGAGTTGAGAAATTTATGGACCTCTCTAATTTGAACTATCTCCTTAAAAATATTATCTAAGAAAATGATACATTACAATCCTAAAAGCTTAAATAAAGTATTGAAAATTTATAATTTTAAAGAAATAAAATAATATAATAAATAAATAAAAAATATTTTTATTCTTCACTTAGTTTAAAAAAAACATTATTTAAACTCAAATAAACTTATTCTTACACATTTCATTCACGTCATTAATTACTAGAATGACAATACAACTTTAAGAATAACATTTTCTGACGGAAATACAATGTAATAAATCCTATATAATACATAATAAGAAAATAAATCGTCTGTGTAAAAAAGTAAAATTTCAGTTATGACATGAAGAGAGTGAAACTAATTATAACATGATGGTGGAGAAAAGTATCAACATTACAAAAATAACGTAAAAAAGTATAAAAACTAAAAAAGTAATTACAGAGGTAAAATGCTGAAATACGAATAAACATTTAAATTAACTATTTTAATATTTCTCTTGAAATAAAAAAGTTAATTATATGAAGGGAAATAACTCTAACACAAATGTTTTGTATTTTTAATGACAGAACAATACACTTAATATATATATATATATATATATATATATATATATATATATTAACACATTCACGTTTTGAAAGAGTTTGAGTTGAATTTAAACAGGGTAGATATTTTTTTTTATGGAGAGATGTGTTCAAATGCGCTTTGTAAACCGTGGCAAGTGGTCTTAAATAAAAGTCTATAGAGTTTAGACTTTACAATTCTATTAAACTTTGCTTACCAAATACCCAAAAAGGATAGGATATTTATGGTTCACAAAACTATCTTTTAATTGGCAACTGATAAATTAAATAAGAGTTCATAATTTCTTAATTTATTTGTTTTAAATTAATTTAATGTTCAATGATAAATTTAATTTTTTATTTTAAATTAATTTAATGTTGAATAATCTATTATTACAAGTGTGTAATAGAGATTAAATAATTATTAAAGATAGATCAAAATATTTAAGGATATTCATATGACATTTTACATGTTTAACTCTCAGAGCATTGTTATAAAATTCAATTCCTTTTCCTTTTAAGATAATAAAGGAAAACTATAAAAAAATATATAGAAAGAAGAATAATTAATACAAAGATCAATTCAAATTTTCAGATATTTTTTATTTATTTTGTATAACACAAAGAAATATAAGTATTAGGTAGAATTAATTAATAAATTAGTTGCTAAATATAAAAAGAACATAATAAAGTATAACTACATAAATTTATTATATAAATAAATTTTTAACAAGAATATATTATTATATAATTATAATTATTTTTTAATAATTAAATTCTTCTTAAATTAAATGGTATTTTATTTATTTTTTAAAGATTTATATATTTTTTATATTTCAAGAAATCATTTTTTAAATTAGTTTATTTAATAAGTATTAATAAATTAAATTTTTATTTAATTTTATAATTTTTTTTTATTTTAATATTCAAACTATTGTTATATTGTTTTTTTTACAATTTTTATTATGAATAATTTTTCATATTTAATTACTTTAATTTGTAATATTAAAATTTTATAATTTAATTTATATGAAAATTATAAAATAATCTAACAAATACTAAAAATAATATAAATAAATTATTTAGTTAAAATTGAAAATAAGTAATAGTAAGTAAAAATAAAAAAAAATGAAATATAATAATAGAAAATTAAATAAATCATAAGTTCATACATTTGTGATAATCTTTTACTATATATTTATGAATTAATTAAGTTAATATAAATACTTATCAAAGATAATCCTTAATGTCGTGTTTGTAAAAATGTCTGTGTCATTCTAAGAATTTGATTGAGTGTATTTGGATTAATTTGTATGGAAAGAAAATGAATAGGAAAAAGGGAGAAACACCCTCTAAGGTGAGATGATTTAGGTGAAAATTTGAGGATTAAGTGTCATTTTACCATATTGTCCTTGCATAAGGGTGAATTTTTTTTTCGTGCATGGGTTGTTGGTTATTCTTAGCAAATGGGCACACTACAAAACATCTTGCATGAGTTGTTCTATTTTTGGTGGCAAGCGAGCACAATCTATATAATTTACAAATATTTATTAACACTCAATTTGTATTATTTTAATATTACACAATAAGGATAAATATAAAAACATTTTAAATGAAGGTAACATTATGAATAGATTAATTCAAACATAACAATAGGTTAAATTCATAAATGTTGCACAATTACAATAGATTAAACAATATATTAAATAACGTATACTACTTCAATACTTAATCGATTAAGGTCAATCATTTAATCAATTATGTAGCACATCCTAATCGATTAGACTTTTGAATGTAATTTATTATGAGTTTTTAGTTGATCGATTATCCATTGTCCTCTAATTTGTTATAAATTTTTATTTAATCAATTATTCATTATGTTATAATTAATTATGAGTTTTAGTCCATCAAATATCCACGATGTTGTGTTTGATTATGATTTTTCAGTTAATGAATAATTCATTGTGCTTCTTTTCGACCTCTTTTATTTATATTGTTGTAAATTGTTGTTTAGACTTGTTTGTCAACCAAATTTCATGTTTCATGCATAATTATTACTAATTATTTATTTTCTAATAAACAAACTACAAATTATAATTACAAATATTTTTCTATTTACGTTATAATATTGGTTGTAAAAAATAATTTGTCAAATATTTTATTTAATTAAAAGTTTCCTTCACAAATATATAAATACTACATACCTTTTATATAAAATGTTATATTTATTTTAAAACAAAAATTTACCTAATTTTAGATAATATACTTTAATAAATGTTTAAATTATACAGTATAATATCTTTTACATTTGGGTAACATCAATCGAATCATCTACACACTCTCATCTCATTTACATTTACTTTCAACTCATTTCTACTACATTTAAATAACCAAATTTTCCAATTTTTATCTTTTTTTCCTTTCATCCCAAACCAAACATGTGTTTGGTTTGAGGATGAGAAGTGTGGGGATTTTAGAGAGTGAATGTGTGAGGATAGGACAGGAGAATATGAAAAAGGTGAATGTGTTTGGATTGAGATATGTTAAAGTGAATTGGTGAAAATTTTTTATTAAGATTTGTAAGTGATGTGATAATTATCAATCAGATTATTTTGATTTTTTTAAAGTATAAAATATAATATTACAAATTTACTTTTATCTTTTAAAAAATATTTTGTGTAGATTTGAGTGAATTAAAATTATATAATTTATTTTTTATACCATTAAATAATTAATTTAAAAAAATACAAATTACTTAACGAAAAATAATTTATAATAAAATTTTGAATATTATAAAATTAAAAAAACTATCGTAGTAATTGACTTTCTTTGACTTCTTCTTTATTTTGGAAGGAGATAATATTAAGTGTCTATAAGAATATTTTTCTCCTTTATTTTGTACAGATCTAAATCCAAATGAGTAATATACTCTTAAAAAAGAGGAGATAATTATAAACAAAATATCCTTAAAGTGTAATAAATTTAAAAATAAATATATATAAAAGTTTGAAATTAAATAATATAAAAAAATATTAAAATAATAATAAACATTATAATGTGGTTACATAAAAAAATGTGAGAATGCCTTGGGAAAGGGTAGGATTGTAGGAAGGTTCCGGATGTATCTGTCACGCACTCTCTCCCCATTCTTCCAACTACATAAGCCACTCCAACCCCTTCAGTTTTTCTCACGTCACTTCTCTCTTAAAACCTTTTTCACCATTATGTCTCACAACCCACTTCAACTCTATTTCTAAAACCCATTCCCAAAACTTTTCTCTCCCCACTCACCATAACTTCGATTCATCATCATGTGTGGCGGTGCCATCATCGCTGACTTCATACCCCGCCGTGGCCGCTGCGTGGCTGCCTCTGAGCTCTGGCCAAACTCCTTCGGAAAGGACGATGACTTTGCCTTCGGTTACTCCAACATCGCTAAACAAGAGCCCTCCACTCTCAAAACGGCCCAACCTCCCAAAGGTTAGTGTTGTTCAATGTTAACTCACTCTTTTTTTCCTATTAATTTGTTTATAACGTTAAGATTTTTGTTCTGATGAGATTTTGTACCAACAGTTAGTGAGAAAGTTGAGACCAAACCAATGAAAAGGCAGAGGAAGAATCTCTATAGAGGGATTCGGCAGCGCCCTTGGGGCAAATGGGCTGCGGAGATTCGCGATCCTAGAAAAGGGGTTCGTGTCTGGCTGGGCACCTTCAACACTGCTGAAGAAGCCGCAAGGGCTTATGATCGTGAAGCTCGAAAAATCCGCGGGAAAAAAGCTAAGGTGAATTTCCCTAACGAGGACGATGATTATTCCATTCAAGCTCGTAATCCAATTCCACCTCTTCCTTTCGCAACACAAAACGCTGCCCCGTATCAGCAACAGTACCGCTGTGATCTCAATAATGCCCCTTCAAATCTCAACTTCGAGTTCGGTTATGACCTGAACCACACTGGGGCATTTTCATCCCACGTGGACGCTGTCAAAGCTGACTCGGTTGTTGTTTCCGGCGACGAAAATTCAGGGTTAGCGTCGGGTTCAGAGGGCGCTCATTCTACAAGCGAGTTCATGGGGTCTTGTCAGAAGGTGAACGGTTATTTTAGTAGTACAGTGGTTGAGAAGGAGAAAGAGATAGAGGTGATCGGAGCTGAAGAGGAAAAGAACAAATTGCAGGAGCTTTCTGAGGAACTGATGGCTTACGAGAACTACATGAAGTTTTATCAGATTCCGTACTATGATGGACAATCTATGCCACCGAATAATGTTCAGGAAAGTATTGTCGGGGATCTATGGAATTTCGATTGACGAGGAATCAAGGGTTTTCCTTTCATGCATGTCTTTGTTTCTTCGTCAATAGTACTGTCCAAGCTTTCTTCCCGTTCTGCTGACTAAACTAACATCTCTGCGTTTTGGCAGGGATGGACACAAATGTAAATTGGGTCCTTCGGTGGTACTGGTCTCATGAGTTTCCATTCCAACTCCTTTTCACCATCTTATTATTAATTTATTTGTTTTTAGAATTTATTTATCTTCTATTTTGTTGAATTGTAATTTTTCTTTTGGTAGTTGTTCAACTGTGATTTCACCGGATAAATTTCAAAGTGTTTGAATTTCGATTATGGTTTTTTTTTTTTTTTTTATCTATTTAGTTGCTTCATTTGACTTGTGTCGACGGTGGTTCTGTTGTATCACAAATACTATTACAAAACATTTTTTTTACCAACTTAAATTGGTTTATAAGTGAATGAATGAAAAATATTAAATATTTTTAAAAAAGGTTAACTTGTAAAATGTATTTATACTTTCGGTTTCTCTTGCATTAAAAGTATTTTATAAAAGCTTATCCAAACAGGACTTGAGTTATGGCTTAACATGGGAATTATATTGACGAGTATTTTTAATTATGCAGCGCATGTGGAGAAGCAAGATCTTGAGAAAGTTTTGAAATGGTGAAAGAATTATCCGACAAAAATTGGAAATGTTGGATTGGGATTGAAGGTATTAGGTTTATTAAAGAAGATGTTGTTTGGTTGATTTAAAAAAGGATTAATGATGGAGATTGCGTTGGGGGATGTTGTTCCATCCTTTGGATGATTGAGGCGATGGGATGCAAAGGACGCATATGGTAAAAATAATATAGTGAATCCAGTGGCGCAACTGGTTTTGGGAAGTTAGAAGTTTGAAGCAGGCTTGTTTCTTGGAAGGAAGGAAATTAATTAATAAAACAGCAGACACCGCATACAATGGGCGCCTATGGTTTAGGCTTCAAAAACCTGTACTTCTGCTTACCTATACTTCTATTAAGAAACATAACTCCACTTCTTTTTTAGATATTATTTTAATCATTTTTTATATTATTTGATTATAAATTTAGTTTTAATTAAAATTATCAGATAAGAAATTGTTTACAAAATGGGTTTCAAAGTATAATTTTTCTTCCATGTCACTATTACTTTTCATTTATTATTGTACTAGGTAGTTTAGGGGGCAAACTGGGGCGGATTATGTGGACCGGTTTGCTGAAAAAAAATGGTGGGGCGAGTTGCTTAATTCAATTCACTTAGATCCGCCTTTATAATCCGCAGTTTGCATGGATCAAGTGTGAGCGAAACGGGTTGACATGCATAATTTTAAAATATAGAATTTTTTTTTGCACTTTCATATTTTTTTGTCATGGGTTGACATGCATAATTTTAAAATATAGAATTTTTTTTTGCACTTTCATATTTTTTTGTTATGTAGTCTCATATTTCACATTCTGAAAATTTTAATAACAATTTTAATAACAGCATGTTCCATATAAATAATATTATAAAATTATTTACTTAATGCATCTAAATAATAAAAATTTAAATTTTTTATTTAAAAAATTATTATTTTTTTAAATATTTCTTATGTGAACTGGTTTGCAAATTTTCGAGTAAAAAAAATGAGCAGACTAAAAAAAATTAGCCAACAAATTCTATGCGGGACGGGCAGCATGCATTTCTCAGGTAGCCACACCTCACCTCTATCATGCTCAACGTGTGGGGCCTAATCTTTAGGTTGTTTTATTTTTTTTTTCCAATCCTAAACATTAATGGAAGGGCTTTTCCAAACATTGGTTAAGTGTACAATAAGTTTAACATAATTTAAAGATATAATTCACTTTTATCATTGCAGACATTTTTTAAACAAGTAAGTTTTTCCTATTGTTTTTCTTTCAACAATATGCTATTTTTATAGGTTTAAAGAAAATAATTTAAATTAAATGAAAATGATTTTAAAAATTATTAATAAAAAGTAAAAATTTTCATTTTTCATTTCTTCTAAACATTTACATCTTTAAAATTATATTCTCTATTCTTTTTAAGTTTATGAGATAATGTTTTTTTCTCATTCAAACTCCGTTAGTAGGTGATAGAGTTTAAGTCAAAATTATTTTATTATAATTTTGATTTGATTGAATATCATTTCTATAGTTCAAACTCTTTTTTGTTGTTTATTTCTTTATATGTGTGCGCTTTTACATCTTATGTATTTGGTCAAATGAGAAATTGAAATTTTTTATTTATGGTTTCTAGGTTGAAGTTCTGGAAGAGCATTTTGTGCATTTTTGGAGTTATATAGACTTTAAAGTTACTGTTTCCTTTACAAGAAGTTTCCTTCGATTAGGAAAAGGTAACCGGAATTGTGTATGGAATTAATTTGTATAGTTGAATGTATTGTAACGGCTTGATAAAGCTAAAACATAGTTAGATAATTACTATACACTGTATACCTTAAAAACATAGCCATTTAGATAATCAGCAAAACAAAACAAAATTGTAACATTATAGAATTGAGCCAAATGTTAAGAGATATGTAGGTTGATTGAAGATCGTCAGAGAGTAAATTTGACTTTTAACCTTATTTGTTTATGCTTGAAGTTGGGAGACTGTAGCGTTATGAGCCGAATATGATATTGTATATAAATAGGTCATCTACGATTTCATATTTAGGACATTAATATTATATTAGTGTAAATCAAGAGATCCCGGATAATCAATCTTAAATAAGAGACAACATTTATTATTGAATTAAGCCAATAATAAGATCAAATATAAGGAAAAGGGGGAGAGCACTATCTTATATAAGGGAAAGAAAATAACTCACATAACAAGACAATACAGGAAGTACTTTAAACTCATATTTTACACTATACTTATTATATTTTATGCTCTTACTGACTTGAGTGTCAGAATATCTTCTGCAGGTGAAGTCCCTCATTTCCTTGGAGCCCGTGAAACTTGCAAGGATACAATCACTTATCATCTCAGAGTTTAACCGACCTCAATTACATGCTCTGGTTGAGAAACGTCCCTTTTGACTAGAATAAAAACAAAAATGCATTTCCAAATAATATAAAATAACTAATATCATCAAGCGAGCTAGTGAGTTTCCTCTACCACCTTTAACGAAATTGACTTTCCTTAAAGGCTTAATAGTGTTTCTTTCCCTTATATATGATAGTGTTCTCCCTCATTCTCCTTCTATATGGTATTGTTATTGGCTTAATTCAATAATAAATGTTGTCTCCTATTTAAGGTTGATTATTCGGGATCCCTTAACTTACACTGATACGACATCAATGTTTTTAAATATAAATATTGATAAACGACTTGTTTATACGCAATATCCGTTCAGCCCATATAATTACAAATCCAAATAAAATATAAAAGATAAAATATTGAAAGATAATGGTCAGATGAAATCAACATCATTCAATTTATGTTTCTCAATCATTTCCTACGCTCTCAAACGAGTGGTAAAAACATTTGTATACATACCATATGTGCTTGAGTTATTTATTTATTTTTCAGATAGTAAGTGTGATCTATAAACTTCTTTGCACCTAAAAAGTTGAACTTATTGTAGGGAAACAATTACATTGCCTCCAAAACGTCAGGAGGAATCTGGTATAAACAGCTAATTTTTAAAAATCAAACTATAAAAACAACCGAGTTGTCATATTAATCAAATCCTCATATAATTTGGCATAAATGTCGTAAAATAATGGTTTTAAATTGTCTGCGATTGCAATAATTACTGTTACAGTATAAAGTTTTTTTACTCGTAAGCACTGCACTTCAATGCAGTTGCGGCATGAAAGCACAAATCCATTTATTTGTAATTTCCGACTATCCAAATCACAATTTAAAATCATGGTTCTAATATATGTTCTTATGAACCTCTAACCTGGGTATAAAGCATACATATAGTATCAAAATAAGGTATTTTAATGTAGGCGATGCTGGAAGAAGGAATCATTAGAACAAAACATTACGAGCCAGTTAATCAGATGGTCCAAGCATTTGCTCAGGCACCACAAGTTCGTCGAAATCTTCAGAGCTCAGCACTCCGATTTTCAATGCAGCTTCCTGAAAAATCATTCCACCTTCGATATTTAGCCAAATTTATCGGGCATCCACGAAAAACACAGAAATTATTAAGGAATCAACTCATTCATATTAACGGAAACTCATACAAGAGTTTAACTGCTCCGGTCTTTTTAGCAGTACTAGTACAATTATTTGAGTATTCAAAAAGAGAGATCAAAGCAAAACAAACACAAGAGCGTATGGCAGGAGATCATCACCTTAAGAGTAGTTCCCTCTTTGTGGGCTGTCTTGGCAACTGCTGCTGCTTTGTCATAACCAATTTTCTGAAACAGACAAATAAAATTCAGTTTCAAAAGAATGTAAAAATTAGATAGTTTCAGGATTGACAAGAGGAAACTTACTTGGTTCAAGGATGTCACAAGCATCAGTGACTGCAAGGTGAATCAAAATTGAAACATAAACTAAATTAGCATAAGAATGTAAATGTGATATTTGGCATCATTTTTATATTTGTTTCAAATAAAGTCAACAACTTACCTCACGCAGTAATTTTGAAATTCTTTCCCTATTAGCTTGAATACCTCTCACACAATTCTTTTCAAATGAAGCAACTGAATCTCCCAGCAGTCTCAGCGACTATCAAAATTAAAGAAAGAAAAACGATTAAGCATTCCAGTACATCTTTTAGGTAATGCAGTAAGATATAATATTAAAAAAATTTCTCAGCCTTTAACTTCTGCTACCATACACCAATCTAGCTTAGTGCTGCTTGAACATTCTCTGTTTCTAAGAGTCAGAGACTCTGGGGCTAGGCTTTTAGCTGTTCTAATACCGCGTAAAATGTATGAAGTAAATTAACAGCTTGTTTCACTTTATGTGATCGATAAATTAGAAATATCACACAACACAAAAGTTATATTTAGAACATACACGCAGGAGACAACTGGCAATCATTGGCTTGAATACATTGAGCTCAAAATGACCATTTGATCCACCCACTGTGATCGCAACATGGTTTCCCATGACCTGAAATTGCGAATCATGAAAACAATTCATCAAAAGTTCACGTTGTGACTTTATTACAAGTCGCAGAGACTGTTTGGTAATCAATATTCAATACTCCATTAGTCATAACATTAAAGTATTTTAATAAAATGAAGTGAATTGATGATGTCTACCTGTGCACAAACCATTGTCAAAGCCTCACACTGGGTAGGGTTAACCTTCCCCTGAAACAGAATATGGGTGTGCTTTAGAGTCAAATTCCAATTGTAAGGGAACAAGAAAATGAACTGCAGCAAGTAACCAGAAAACCACTAGTTTGTGTAACAAATGTGAATTCAGTCACAATGAGGATCTTACAGGCATAATGCTGCTTCCTGGTTCATTTTCAGGAAGAATGAGTTCACCAAGACCGCAGCGTGGACCACTATATTTTCCATTGCATTAAGAAAACCCATAAAAGAATACGATTAATTTTCTATTGAACACAAAAGTAGCAGTTACTAGCTACCAACCTTCCTAATAGCCGTATATCATTAGCAATCTTCATCAAAGAAGCCGCAACAGTGTTAAGGGCACCACTAGTTTCAACAAAAGCATCATGAGCAGCCTGCAAAAGAAGAATATATTTTGCTGCATGGGAAGCATGAATTTGAAAAAACTGAGGTAATGAAATGACATATTACACACTAAATACAAGGGGGAAAAGTTGTAGAGATAAACCAAGGCCTCAAACTTATTTTCTGCCGTAGCAAAAGGCAGATTTGTTTCTTCGGCTACTGCTGCTGCTATCTTTGCATCGAACCTGAATGTCATATAACCGTAGAAATAACTTATTTATTGAAATAGAATAATTTTAAAATTGTATGGAAGAAGTCACAAGTATAAACGGTGTCTTTTAATTTGAGGTTCTCAAAAAGTAACATATTCCTATCAAATTGATAACAATAAAATATAGGAACCACCATTTAGTCATAAAAAAAGCATAGATACCCCTTCTTTGTATTCAATCCAGTCCCAACAGCTGTACCACCCTGCGCAAGCTGTTCATCAAGTAAGATCTCTGCTTAGTTAGAATCAAAACTCCAAAAGAAAATTGTGAAGAACAAGCAGTTAGCTTATGTACTTGATTGACTAACCTGATACATGCGTGGCAATGTTCCAATTACTCGATCAATACCATACTTCACCTGCAGATAAAGGAAAAAGGAACGAGAAATCACTACCCAGAGTATTCAAAAGGCAACATAAATGATAGGGAAAATACAAAACAGCGCAAGCCAAACACAAGGAAGCTTACTTGTGTAGTGTACCCACTAAACTCTTGTCCAAGAGTCAAAGGTGTTGCATCTTGAGTATGAGTTCGTCCTATCTTCACAATATCTTCGAATTCAATGGACTGGTATTTTTTAAACAGGAAAGGCAAAATGTAAAACCAAACTCAAAAACAGAAGCAATGATAGAGAAAATCAATTACACAGCCATATATGCCTTCACTTTGTATATAATTTTTCATCTTGGAGTCCACATATTTTTATTGAAGTTATAGGTTCCAAATATGTTTTCTGTCATAATAACTCAACAGCTGTTCCCAAATGCAGAGTGCAAAAACGATAACCCCAAAGGAAAACTTGAGATAAAGAACCACCACTAGCTTAGAAAAGACTAGAAAATTTTATGATGCAATAATACAACCCAGGGAGCCCTGTGTAGACAGTATTAATACGAGTAAAATGGCTACAAACCATAACATAAACATAAAGACTAAAAACATATCAATTCACCGCAATTCTTACATTTATATCACAGGAAAAAACATGTCACTGTATAATGCAAATCGCTTAAAACCCCCTCTAACGACACAACATACAAGATGGCTGGAGGGGGACGTAATCTATCCACCGTACTGTTAATCAAAAAGTATGAAATAGAATTCAAACCTTTGAGTTTAGTGCACCAAGCAAGATTTTCAGACTGGGGATTAGTCTTGAGTTTATTTCAATTGCAGCTGCAATGTGCATTACCTGGAAAGAAGTACACAAACAAAGATTAAAAAGAAATCAATATTTTAAACAAGGTAGAACAGTAGATAAACAAAGTATAACAAACTGTTTATCAGGAATTGTACTATATTAATACCGAGCCAATTCAATAAGAAATTTGGAAACACATCATTATAATATACTTACAGTTGGGAATGTATCATTTGAAGACTGTGATCTATTGACATGATCATTTGGGTGCACAAATTTTTCACCACGCTTATGGCCAAGAATCTCTGCTGCTCGGTTAGCAATAACCTGAAAAGTTCAGGAAAAAAAGAAATACTAATCTAGGATCCTGAAGTGTGTGCTGCAGAAGCTTATGATTTTGTGCAGCTGACAAATAATTGTAGCAACCTCGTTAGCATTCATGTTAGTTTGTGTGCCACTTCCAGTTTGCCATACAACGAGTGGAAAATGTTCGTTCAGTTTTCCCTCTGCTACTTCTTGTGCTGCTTGCATTATCGCTTCTCCTACATTGGGATCAAGACCATACTCCATGTTCACCTGCATTCAGATATTAGACCTTTTATATCAAATATATTTTCTAAATTTCATGTAACTTTTCAATTTTCATTTTATCTTTAGCATTTCACTTTTACTAAAATAATAAATTCATTACAGCTACCATTTAGCATATTTAATATCAAATAGATTTGAGTTATTTTGTTTCTTTAAAAACGATTTTTTTACAATAATAACTAAACTATTGTTAATAATACTGTAAAACAATGTTTGCAATTGAAAACTATAATATATTGATATGATTTAATAATTTTAGACGAGTTATACAATGCAATATCTTCTTTCTTAAAAAGAAATTAAGTTTTTCAATATTATAATACTGATTAGAACTTAAAATATTTTTGTCTTTTAGCTTTTAGGATTCATAAAAAAACGTGATTTCATATTCTAAAAATTCATCCAAATCAGTTTCAAGAAATAAATCTGATACACAAATCAATACAAATAGAATGTCATTTATATTTTTCTTTCATAAATTTAAGTTTCATATAAATTAGAATTTTACCATGTGTGTCAAGAAAAAAATAGTTTCATATAAATAATATTTATAATAAATTAAATAATTTTAATAAATATATTGTAAATAAAATATGTGATAAAAAATTCTTTAATCATGAGTTTATTTTAAATTTATGATAACTAAGATAAAAAAATAATAATTAGTTAATATATTTATTAAATTAAATACTATTTTATAAACTAAAAAAATCATTAGTGACTAAAATAATTTCTATTATTAATAAAAAATAAAAAATTAATTTCTAAATTATTATCTAACATTAACTACCAATTTTTTAACTACTAATTACTTTAAATTTTAAATTACTCTTAAATTAGTTAGTAGCTAATGTTATATAATAATTTTAAAACTAGTTTATAAATTTTTATTAATAATAGAAATTAATTTAGATACCAATATTTTTTTTAGTTTATAAAATAGTATATAATTTAATTAATAGAGTAATTAATTAATTTTTATCTCTAAAATTAGTTGTTAGTAGTGATTTTCTTGTAGTGATATTTTTTTTAATGTATTTTTCAAGATTATTTTAACTATTGATTATTTCATTACAAAATATTAAAATTTAACTTAAAAAATAAAGATTAAAATCGAAACTTAAATTAAAAATAAGATCAATGCACAAAGACAACAAATTCAGAAAATCAAGTATATAGATAAATATAAATAATAGTGATTTGAGATAGTAGTAAATAGGATGTGAAATGACTCATCCAATTCATTCTTCAAAAAATTGATTGGGTTGAATTGAATTTATTTTAAGATTAAGTTGAAAATCTCAACTCAGATTGCAAGTTGAGTTGGATTCAATCATCAAATTAGTAAAAAATTAAAAGAAGAAGGTTATAAAAGAGTAAACTACCCATGAGTTGGATTTTCAAATAAATAAGCATAAATGATCTAAACATTTGTCAAAATTATAATAATATTATCTTACTAAATTGCCCTGACAAAAAATTCTTTTAGATTGTCATGGGTTAAATAAATATAAAGCAAGAAAACTACAAAAGAAAACATAAAATATTATGTTCAATTAAAAGGTTTAAAAGATGAATTGGTCAACTATTTTGGTGAATAAAGTGGTTGATCCATCAAATTTATCCTACTTTGTCATCTTTACTTAAGATTTTTTTTTTCTTTTTAAATTAAATTAAATTTAAAATTCAGAAATATATTTGAAAAAAAAAAACTGTTAATTAAGTAAGAGTGATAATCAATATTTTTTAAAAAAACTTGTCATTAAATCAATTAAAAGATTGGCATAATGTTCAATAGTTTAACTATGACTAAACTTGTATTAATAACATAATAAGATAATTTTAAAGAAATAAATTGGCATATTTTGAAGATAATGTTATTGATTTTTTCCGATCCATTTTGCGATTTTTTTCAATCCAATTAATTATTATTGAAATCGACCACTTAAACATTTCACCATGATTCGACTAAATCTAAATTTGTTATTTTTGAAAGTCGCCTAAAAATAAGAGGATTATTCTGCTGATGCTCTTGAATGGTGTTTCCATCATTTTTATGTTCAAAACGCAGGTGGTAGATCCAAAAATGTTTTAGTTCTATAAACACTCTGATTCAAAATAATTGTTTAAATAATAATAAAATTATATTTAAATAATTAGTAATGACATTGATCTTAAAGAATATTTAAGCTTAATAATGAAAATACTGATATGAGTATAAGTTTTATGATTGGATAATTGAAATTAATAATAAAGATTTAAAAAAAAGACCTTAGCAGCGCATTTCTTCAAGATGCCAAAGGCGCGAATGATGGGTTGGGGCATGCGTTCAGAAAGGCCACCAATATCGAAGTTGTGCAAGGATCTTTGAGTTTGTGCTCCCCATAATCTACAATAAAGAGTGCACCAACACAAAACAACCACAAGTGTGAGTTCAAAAACAAAGTAGAGAAATGGAAAATGGTGGCAAAGGAAGATCAAAGAACTTGTCCGAGGGAACTTCAACTGATCCAAAGCTATCTGTTTCTTCCCTCATGCTCTTCGATCTTTCAAATCTACGCAATAAGCTTTCAATGCTGCCCTTCTAATAAGTAATAACATCAGCAGACACTTTCCTTTTCAGGAATTAAAGAACTTTCGTAATCTGTAAAATAATATGAGCAATGTGGCCACTCCTGCCCGACCAGGAATTCATCATACGGATCAATTATTTCTCAAAAATTAAACACCACACTTCTCCTACACTATGCACTTCTTGCACTTCCATGATTTAACCCATCAGTTTAGATTTTCTATTAGATCTTTGGTATGTATTATTATTATAATTTTAAAATAGACTCGTTTTAATATATTGTTTTTTAATATATTTTAAATTATCAACACGTACTTCCTACTAAAATGTTATGAAAACTTTTGGGCCTAATTGAAGTATGGTGAAGAATTATAGAAGTTGGACATATTCAACCCCATTACTATTATTACTATTATATTATAAAATGAATAAGAAAGAAAGAGAAAACATGGAGTCCCAGTCAATGCTTAGCAAATATTTAATTAGATCAGAATAGACTCTTTGCAAAATTTACAGGTAAAACCCGCAAAACACACTCAATTCATTGTCTATCCTTGTACAAAATATTATTTTAGAAACACACTACATGACGGGAAATAAAAATGACAGCGAACTTAAAGATTTGTATCTATATAAACATTATTAAACACCCGTTTTACCTCGCCTTTCCTTCTTTATCAACTAACAGATTCGTCGCCTAAGCAAGACAAAAACATGAAAAGTTTTAAAATTATTACAAATTTGCAATCCAAAAAACATTGCAAATACAGTGCAAGGAAAATAAATAAAATTTTTCCCTTTATTTGGGTCAGGACGTTTCTGCAATACATTGTCCCGTTACAAATGTGGAAGAGCTCTTCCCTCAGGAATCTCAACTAAGGAAGCCAAAATTATTGAATATTGGATTGCCATTTCTCAATCCAGTCAATGGGTATGGCTAAAAAATTCTACCTCAATGTCAAAACATTACGAGCCAGTCAATCGGACGGTCCAAGCATTTTCTCAGGTACCACAAGCTTGTCAAACTCTTCAGAGCTCAGCACTCCGAGTTTCAGTGCGGCTTCCTAAACAATCATTTCAATTTCGATATTTAGTCACAATTTATTGGGCATCCACGAAAAGCATAGAATTTATTAAGGAATCCGTTCTCTCATATAAACAGCACAACACAAAAATTAATGACGGTAACCACAATACATGAGTCTAAATGGATCTGCGTCTACAAGGATACTCGTATAAAGAATATGCTTCTTATATTTAATTTGTTAAGAACTAATACATGCTAGCATAATTTTTATTAATATTAAAAAGAGGTCAAAATAAGCAAGATAAACAGCAAAACAATTATAACAAGGCATCATAAATAAAAAAAATAAAAATAAAAAAGGCATCATAGTCACCTTCAGAGTAGTCCCCTCTTTGTGGGCTGTCTTGGCCACTGCCGCTGCTTTGTCATAACCAATTTTCTGTAACAGACACAGATTCGACTCAGTTTCAAAACAATTTGAAAATTACGAAGTTACAGGAGTAGACAAGAGGAAGCTTACTGGATTCAAGGATGTGACAAGCATAAGTGACTGCAAGGTGAATTAAAAGTAAACACAGTAAATTAGCACAAGGGTGTAAATCTATCTGGCGTCATCTGAGATTTGTTTCAAATAAGTCTGCAACTCACCTCATGCAGTAATTTTGAAATTCTTTCCCTATTAGCTTGAATACCTCTCACGCAATTCTTTTCAAAGGAAGCAGATGAATCTCCAAGCAGTCTCAGCGACTATCTCAATCAAAATAAAGATTTGGCATATCAGTACATCTTTTAGGGAATACAGTAGTAATTTATATTGCAAAATTTTGGAGTAACCATAAAAGCCACCGTGGTATCCTTAGTTTGCACAAGCCCTAGCCATTTTTATCTTCCGTTTTGTGGGACATCACCATATACCATCTCATCACACAGACACATGAACAGCGGAAAACAAGAATACTAAAACATAACGGTATCTAAAGCATCTTCCATCCCCATTTCCTATTTTACTGACATACCAAAGAACATCTAACTTTCCAGTCAAGTCCATCTGACTAATATTGTATAACAAATTTTCTGATGCCAAACTGACAATATAGAAATTAACTTGCGCAACCCGTATATTAAGCTTAGTGCTGCTTGAACAATCTCGTTTTCTATGAACCTTGTGAGCTTGGACTAGTTTAGAAGTCCAAGTTTAAGTATACAAAATAGAATTCAGTTTCTTTTTTATAACATTAAATCTAACAGCCAAAGCAATAATTTCTAGCTAAGCTTTATAATTTCGCTTACAAAATTTGAACCAAATAACAGCTAGTCAGAAGTTCCACTGTGATTGATAGATTAAAAATAACACAATACAAATAGTATATGCAAAACATACATGCAGGAGACAACTGGCAATCATTGGCTTGAACACATTGAGCTCAAAGTGACCATTTGATCCACCCACTGTAACTGCAACATGGTTTCCCATGACCTGAAATTTATAAATCATGACACCAATTCAGAAAGTTCAAGTCACCAAACTGTGTGATTTATAACCAAGTCATACAGACTTTTTTGCTAATCAGTACTTCATTAGTAAGTACTTCAATAAAATGAGGTCAATTGATGTCTACCTGTGCACACACCATTGTCAAAGCCTCACATTGGGTAGGGTTAACCTTCCCCTGAAACAGAATATGGTTGTGGCTTAGAGTCAAATTCCAATTGTCAGGCAAATAAAATAATGAACTATAGCAAGTAACAAGAAAACAACAGGTTTGTGTAACAAATACAAATTCAGTCAGCATGAAAATCTTACAGGCATAATACTGCTTCCCGGTTCATTTTCAGGAAGAATGAGTTCACCAAGACCACAACGTGGACCACTATATTTGGATAGCAATAAAAAAACCATAAAAGAATATGATTAATTTTCTCCTGAACATAAAAAGCAATCCGAAAATCAGTGTCATATAAGTAGTACCGTACCTTCCTAATAACCGTATATCATTACCAATCTTCATCAAAGAAGCCGCAATGGTGTTTAGGGCTCCACTGGTTTCAACAAAAGCATCATGGGCAGCCTGCAAAAGGAGAATATTTACACACTACAAGCCAATGTTTTGCTGCGTGCAAAGCAACTTCAATGAAAGAACCTGACGTAATGAAATATCACACGACACATTAAATACAAGGAGGGGGAAAGTTGTAGTAGCAAACCAAGGCCTCAAACTTATTTTCTGCCGTAACAAAAGGCAGATTTGTTTCGTCTGCCACAGCTGCTGCTATCTTAGCATCAAACCTGAATTTCATCCAGAAAACTATCACTGTTTATCCAAATTTATTTCTTTAGAAGTTAAATTCTTCAGCCCAGAACGGAAGGCCGGTGATAGTAGTTATTTTCACAATAAAACAAACTCAAACATATGGTCTCCAGAGGGTATAGAAAATATCCAATTTTCAACAACTACATCCATAATAAATTGAAATCAGTGGTGGAAAATGTGTGCATGCATCATGCATGTCAATCCAGGCAATGTCCATTCCTTGTTGGTATTGAATGACAGTAAGAAAGTGGACTATGCGAATATACTAAACAGAATGAAAACGAAAACTGCTATCAAATTCATTTTGGTAGACAACAAATAACAAATTACAAAAATAAAACAAAACATCAAAATTTAAAAAAATATATATATATAAGAACCGCCACTTAGTTATCAGAAAAGCACACATACCCCTTCTTTGTATTCAATCCAGTCCCTACAGCTGTACCACCCTGGGCAAGCTGTTCATCAAGTAACATCTCTGCTTAGTCAGAATCAGAACTCCAAAAGAAAATAGTAAAGAACAAACAATTAGCTTTTGTATTTGTTTGTCTAACCTGATACATGTGCGGCAATGTGCTAATTACTCGATCAATACCATACTTCACCTGCAGATGAAGGAAAAGGTAATGAGAAATCACTCCCCAAGTAGTGTCAGTATTTTACAAAACAGCACGAGCTAAACATAAGCAAGCTTACTTGTGTTGAATACCCACTAAACTCTTGGCCAAGAGTCAAAGGTGTTGCATCTTGAGTATGAGTGCGTCCAATCTTGACAATATCTTTGAATTCAATTGACTGCCATTTTTTTAAAAAAAGGAAAAAAATAATTAGATTATACTACAAAAACAATGATAAAAAACCATTTGAGGGAAACCAATTACAAAGTCAAATGCTTTCAGTTTATAGGATTACATCTTAGAGGCTTATATTCTATCAAAGTTAGAAGGTTCCAAGCATGCTTTCTGTCATATAACTCGTTAGATATCTTGAATGCAAACTTGGCAGCCCAAAAGGAAAATCGAGAAAAAAGAGCCAGAGAAAACCACAAGCTTAGAGTAGTACTAGAAAATTTTACCATGCTATAATACACTAGAAAAAATTTATATGCCGTGTTGACAGTATTAGTATTGGCAAAATGGCCAGAAACCCAGAACCATTAGATAATCATATAAAGACTGGAGAATAAAAATCAATTAACTCTTCGCACATTTACAACACATATTTCAATGTAACACGGAAAAAACAAGTCGGGTATTATGCAAATTACTCAAAATCCCCTCTAATCAGGATGGTACGACGCAATAAATGGCAGGAGGGGGACTGTAATCTATCAAACAAACTAACTAGTCTAAAAGTATGAACTAGAATTCAAACCTTTGAGTTTAGGGTGCCATGTAAGGTTTTCAGGCTAGGGATTAATCTCGAGTTTATTTCCATTGCAGCTGCAATGTGCATTACCTTAAAAGAAGTAACAAATACAGATTATAAAGAAATCAATATTCTAAAAATACCAGAATAGTAGGTAAACAAAGTATAAGAAACACTATAGGAACTGTACTGCGTCGATAGCGAACGAGCCTAATCAATAAGAAATTCGGGAACATGTCATTGTAAGATGCTTACGGTTGGGAATGTATCATTAGAAGACTGCGATCTATTAACATGGTCATTTGGGTGCACAACCTTCTCACCACGCTTGTGGCCAAGAATCTCTGCCGCCCGGTTTGCAATAACCTGAAAAGTTCAGAAAAATAAAAACTATTTTTTACAATAGAAAATGAGAACCTGTTAATTCAGAAATGTTCCTTGGCAAAAAGAAAACAGATTCTCAAGAGTTAAATACAACTATGAAAAAGCAATAATATAGAGTGAAGATAAATATTGATCATAGACTAATCTAGGACCCTTAATGTGTTCTGTTCTGTAATATATTTGCAATCAGAGCATTCAGGTTTGGTGCAGCTGACAAAGTAGCAACTAGCAAGCACTAACCTCGTTAGCGTTCATGTTACTCTGAGTGCCACTTCCAGTTTGCCATACAACGAGAGGGAAATGATCGTTTAGTTTTCCCTCTGCCACTTCTTGAGCTGCTTGCATTATCGCTTTTCCAACGTTGGGATCAAGACCATACTCCATGTTTACCTGAAGTAAGAAACAAAAGAATCGATCGATACAGATCAATAATGAAAAGGCAATTGATTAGATTGAAATCCACGACCAAAATAATAAGGTAGAAAATGATTATAGTGCTATATGCTAGCAGAAAAGGCGAAAACGTTTGTTGAACCTTAGCAGCGCATTTCTTCAAGACGCCAAAAGCGCGGACGATGGGTTCGGGCATGCGTTCGCGGGGGCCACCGATATCGAAGTTCTGCAACGATCTTTGAGTTTGTGCCCCCCATAATCTAATTAACAGTGCATAAACACAATAGAATCAGATTAATTATTAAAAGAAGAAAAAAAGGAAATGGAAAAAGAGAAAGCAAGGGAAAGAAAGAGGAACTTGTCGGAGGGGACTTGAATGGGTCCGAAGGTGTCTCTTTCTTCTCTGAAGGAAGAGGAGTAGGATCTGGAAGAGGAAGCAAAACGCAAAGCAAGGAGCGTCGTCGAGTTGGATCCAGTTGATAAACGACGAGACGCCGCGTACAACGCCATGGTTCAGTTTGAATGTGCGGTGGCTGAGGCGGCGGAGGAGTCACCGGAGAATAGTTGTAGTGAGACCAATAGAATTCAATAAAATACTGCGAAAAATAAAAACAGGGAAAGTAGCCAATAAAGATACAACGCGATTGCGCAGTCTTCTTGGTAGTTGGAGCAGAAATGAATAAAACAAGTAGTTTGGGCTTGCTATTGGCACCCCATTATTTAAACTCCAAACTTTGGGCTTCTTTTATTCTTTTAGACGAAAATACTTCCACGGCAATTACTTCCTGCACCATGTCACAGCACCCAATTTTAGTGTGAAGAGATGAAAATATCCTTAAATAAAAGGGTACATATAAAAATACATTACAAATCCCTTTTCCAGAACATTCTCAGAATTTTTATTCCATAATGAACTTTTTGTGTTGTGGATTTTTTTTTTCCATAATGAAATTTCATTTTTGAATTCTATTCCGAATTTTTTATTTTCAGACAAAAAATATTTTTTAGATCTACTTTTTTTGTCCAGTGTAATAGTACAGACAAAAAATATTTTTTAGATCTATTTTTTTGTCTAGTGTAATAGTAAAAACTTAAGAGACTTATCTAAGTTCTTTCCAATCATAAAAATAAAAATAAATAATAATAAAAATAATTAAAAATATAAAAATAATAATTAAAAAAATTAAATTAAAATATGCAGGATTATATACGGATTTAGCTATGGATTGGAGTTTATAAATTGAATTTTTTAGTATAAATTAATTTAAAATTTAATGTGGAGCTTTTTAATCTTTATTTTTTTTGGTTAAATATAGTTTATGAATAGCTAATATATGTGAGAAATCTGTTTAATGTATTTTTTTTAACATTAATAATAATTATAATAACATATAAAATAATAATTTAAAATAAAATATACAAATTTATTTATGAATCAGAGTTGGTAGGTAACTTTCTGTAATATAAATTGAATTTTTCTTGTCATTTGTTTTAATACGAAATAAACCAACATTCATTCTAAAACTTGAGGTGATTGGATTTTCAAACACGCCATATATGAATTAAAAATAATTTTGCTTTAATGACAAAATTAAAATCACCTCTAAATTTCTATAGTAGTGATAGACTTCAAATTAAATTTGGTAGGTGGAGAATGAATAAATGGAAACAATTGAAAATAATTAAAATTAGGTTATGTGAATAAATTATTGAATCCATACAATCCAAGTCACAGAAGCTATTGATTCAACGGGCTATGAGTAGGATGTGTTGATAAATGTGTTTTGGAATAAATAATTTGAATATGCATAGTTTGAAAGATATGAATGAGTTGTTGTCTCCTGCAATTAGCATCATGCAAAGGCGTTGTCTTGTGAATTGTCTTGGCATGTATGGGATTCTATGAAGTTGGTGAAGACAAAATTGACTAAATAAGGCCTGCATCATCATCATCATCATCACTATCACTCACATGCTTTACTTTATAACCTGTCTCCAATATCTGCATGCCCGTTGCACATTCTTTCTCCAAACCCAATTTAATTCAACTCATCCCTGCTTTCCCTTTGCATGAAATTCAGCCTTCCCTTCACGTTTTTTCCCACCAAAACTTCACTTTCATGTGCCTACCACCACCATTTGCACAACCATTATTCTTGGTTTCATATATAGTGCCTTGTGGGGACATTGCTTCTCCACTGCTACTTCAATCTCCACTTTTTACAATAACATTACATTTTTTTCTAAAAACCTTCAGAATATATACAATCAAATTTCTCATGAAAGAATTAAACATATAAAAATAGAGTGTCTTGTTGTTCGGAAAAAGTTCAACAATAGTTTACTGAAATTGTTACCTATATTCTCATCTTTTCAAGTGATTGATATCTTCACCAAGTCACTTCTTCTTCATATATTCAAGATTATTTATTCAAAGTTGGGAAAGAAGAATATTTATTCTCACCTACCTTGAAGGAACTTATAAAAATATATGGTTTTGGATGTTTTTCAAACTAAATGTTATCCTAGACGGTCTTGTTAATCCGTTTGTAAATGCTGGTGGTCTATTTGATAATCTTGATAAAAAGTTTAGTTAGACTGTCTAGTAATTTTACCTGATTACTTTTTTTATTATGGTAGATGGTCTTGTTAGATTGTTTGTTATCTCGCATTTCGCTCTTTTTGGTTTTCTTCTTTATGTAATTTCTCTCACTGTAACACCTACTCAACCATAATAAATAAAGTTCTCTTCGTTTTCAAGAATATTCTTTCTATATTTTATTTCTATCATTGAAGATTATGGAGTTCTCTTTTTCTTCTCAGAGTATGAGATTGTTGTTCTATCAAAAGATTTTATTGTGAAGAATCTTCTTTCTCATCTTAACCAATATTGCTTAATAAATAAAAAAATACAATCAAAACATACTAAAAATCATGAAAAAAAATGTATTCATAGTATATATATATTGTAATTTTGAGTACTATAAAACACAAAAGTTTATCAAAGACTAAATTTTTTTATATATATTTAAAGTAGTTAACAAAGTTGTAGATATTAGATGCGTGACCTTGTAACATAAGTTTGAGCTTCTTATAAATCATTATTTTGATTTTTTAGGTTTTGCCTATACGAACTTCATACTATCTTGATTCCCATGTTTGAGGATTTTTTCTATTGTATATTACATGTTAAAGTTGAGCTATGTTGGTGTTACATTGATGTAACTGACATTTCTTTCCTTTATATGCTAGAGGGGAATGTGTAGTCATGTAGATTGTGCCTCGTTTCTCTATAAGAATGTTTCTCTTCTCTCTTTGGAAATCACACACACTTATTCACTTTCCTTTTTTGTCAAATTTTTTTCATTTTTACTCCACCTATTTCTGTGAGTCTCGATTTATTCTAAAAGTTTTTGATGCATACTAAGAAATTTGCGTAATACACTATAAATAAATTTTTAAGAATACTGCTTAGGAAAAATATTTTCTTTTTAATTTCTCTCTCTATATATAGAGTTGAATTATTGATACCCTCAATTAAGTCAATTAAGGGGGAGAATGGTTGGGAATCCCTTCTTAATTTAATGGAAGATTATGATCAATTAATATTGGTAATCGATCCATTGAATATATTAAATGAAAGTCATTAAAAAGTTTTTGAAAAAAAGAATAAGCAAGAAAGCAAGTAAGAAGAGCAATATAGAGAGAAAATGATAGAGGAGATATTCATCATATTGTGATATTAGAAATCCTAGTGAGAGATTAGATAAACATTGTATTTCATTCTTTTTGGGTGAGATTGAGTGTTATCACATAGTAAAAGAAACAAATATTATAATCTTACTTTCATAGTGGAGACATTTTTTGAACTAGGTCATGTGGATTTTTATTTCTCAAGTTGATAAAGTTTTAAGAGATTAGACAATCCCTCAAGGAGACCGAAGACACTTGAACTCGTAGGGGAGTTGAATTATTGATACCCCTCAAATTAAGTCACGAAGGGGGAGAATTGTTGGGATCCCTCATTACTTTTTATTGGAGATTATGACCAATGAATATTGGTAGGGTTGAATTATTGATACCCTCAATTAAGTCAATTAAAGGAAAGAATTGTTAGGAATCCCTCCTTAATTTAATTGAAGATTATGATCAATTAATATTAGTAATCGATCCATTGAATATATTAAATAATGGTCATTAAATTCGTAAGTGCCCATCTTGTATCTACGAGAGAAAATTAATTTTGAATTTTCTCAACAATTAATACACATAAAAAAATTAATGTTATTTGAATTAATAATTTTTGAATTTTAGTTAATTAGTTAGAAGAGTTTATATATATGATAATAGTATTTGTGTTTTATAAAAATATAGTTGAGTGGTATTGAAATCCAACACTCTAATTTGAGGAGGTTATGCCCTTCCATTTTAAAATATTTCATATTATTTTATCGTTAAAATAAATATTATAATATTTTTAAAAATTGATGTTATATATAAAAAAAAAACTAGTGAAAGTTTATTTTAATAATTTTCTTGTATATCTAAAATTTGAATTAAAAAAAAGGTGAATAAAGATTAAAAAAAAAAGATATTTAACTTTAATTAAAATTTGATGCAGCGACAATAAGTGAAATATATTTTTAGGAGTATAATGGTATTAGTTAAGAAGGTAGCATGGATGCGCAGATGAATAAATGTGCAATGAGTTGGTAAATGCAAAACCATTGGATTCTTTGTCGCTCTAGAAGGATGGGACCCTGACATTGATGCAAAGTTATCACCGAACAAGTATCTGACAATAACGATGACAACTTTAAAGAAGTATATGACAAAAGCCATATTATGATAACCAAAATAGAAAATATGTTTTAAATGAAGAATAGTGGCAGAATTAAAATGATGCACATGTGCTGTCACTGTGACTCCTCTGCTGTCTTATGGAGTTTCTGGATCTCATTCACTTAGTCTCATACTCTCATACTCAGCTATTTCCAAATACACTTCTTCTGCCAATTTATCATCACCGCAACCACTTATCACCACCCAATTATCATACCATTTTTTTCTTCCCTCTCTGCTATATTTTGTCTCTTTTTCTGCCTTTCTGGGTTCTGCTAAAACCTAAATCAACCTAAGTGAAGGAAAAAAAAAATATTGTTTTCTTAATTATACCATAAAATCCATTTGTGTTTTCTTGTTTTCCTGATCGATCACTTTTGTACAACCTGGCAGGCAACACTTTGAAGAAAGAAAAATGGTTTATTGTTTTTCAGCATTTTTCATGTTAGTGAAATAATGGTATTCTTTTTTTATCAGTAACAAAAAAAAAAAATATGAAGATTTTAGAAATATTCCAACAAAGTAAAATAAGCCACAATACAAGTATATGAAACCTAACATGCCCTACGTACACATATAACATTTGCTTTCCTCTAATCCACAAGTTTCGTTTTATTTGAGAAACTAATTCAGAAATAGTTCAACCCATATTTAATTAGAACGGTTTACTTAACCAACAAAAACATAAACTAAAATCACAATCTAAATATATCAAAAAATCATCCACGCCAAATGTGTAATATACAAATATCATTTACTACTTTTTAATGTTGGGATAATAATATTGATATATTTAGAAGAGAACAAAATAATTATTTTTTAAAATAAAAGATAAAATTAATTTATATACATGTTAAAATGAAACCTATAAAAGTTATATAAAAAATTTAAAAATATTTTTTTTATGTTTTCTTCTTGAAATAATTTATAAAAATAACTGATAAAGTGGGTTTGGAATGGTAGTGTTTGGAGAATAAAAAACAGAAAGAGTGAAGAAAAATGGGTTTGGTGGGACACGTCAATGAAACTCCCTCATGTTCTGATCTGGCAAGCCAAGTAACGCCAGCCTAGCATTTTCGACATTATTATTGTGGATCCCTCTTTTATATTCTCGTGTAATAATTGTAAAATAATGCAAGTGAGCATATTAATAAATAATAATTACTGTCTAATAATTCACAAATGCAAAACAAAAGTTCATTTAAATAACAATGTTATTTTTCTATTTTTGTTTTCATTTGTCATTGTTACTAACAGGTGTTTTGTTAGAGGTGACCATAAATATAAAAGAACAAAAAACTTATTGTAAATCATTTTTAAATCTTGGTGATTGAATTCAGGGAGTACTAAATGCATTCTCTCACACTTCAAGTACAAAGTCACTTATAACTACTTTATATTTATTACTATTTTTTAATTCTACCGTATTTATAAAAGAAAAGAGTACCAATTGCATTTACATTCTATGAACTAAAATAACTAATACAGAAACGTTTTAAAAAGAAACGTTTCGTTTAACCTAATTTTATTTTATGCAAATATACATTTGTTTTTGTGAATCTAAATAATGGATTTGTAATATTTAGCAAAAATAGTTAGATTTCAAATATTAGTTATATGTAAAGTATTGTCCCAAAAAGAGCATAGTTTTAACTCCTTTTTATGTTAAAGTGAATTCTTATTTAGGAAGTCAAGTTTTATTAAACATGTGCACAAGTTGTATGGACGCCATTATCATACCAAAACTTCATGTCTATTTTGACTATAGGTTTAATGATATAGGGTAGTGAGATTTTTCATATTCTTAGAGGTGCTTCTGGCTATAGTCAAATAATGAATTTACAGCAGAAAATCAACTTTCACATCTAGCCATGTCTTTTGTCTTATTATAAGTCTATAATGTTTTTGCCCTTTATACATCAATCATTGTGTTAATTTGGAAGTTAATTTAACTTGCACATTTTTGAGCCAGTGTTGAACTTTCTTCAATTTAATAACATAAACTCTTTTAAATTTGTGTAACTTCAGTGGATAATATATCTTTATTTTCCTTTTTTTTATATATCTAATATAGTCTCACATCACTTAGAAATTGAAATCAATGATATTTTATATACATCTTCCTCAACTCATCTATGTGTCTTTTAAGGAGAAAACTATGATGAACCTTCAAAGCTTAGAATGGATAATATATCGAATGTGGTGATTGATCTTATTAATGTTATCTCAATAGATTTAGGCAAAACACTTTTCAGATTTCATAGATTTCGAATTCAATAATTGCAAACTTGTATTTTACTCCATTCGCTTAGTAATTTTTTACAGTTTGATTCGCTTGGTACATTCTACTAACTCTTAGACATATATTTTTTCATTCTTATAGGATTTTATGTCAATCTATTATGTTGATTTTTTATGATACTTTTTACTCGTTGCAATTTTGTTTGTATGTGTTTACCTTATATAAAGCAATGATAAAAATATATACTATTTAACATAATAAAGCAATGAAATACAAAAAAAATGAAAAATTGAAGATATATAATCTTTTTTTCATGTTTCAATTGTCGAGATGCAATATTTTCTTCATAGATAAGACATGCTTTATACCCTTAACATTATACCCCGACAAGTTCCTATATGCAGGAAATTCATTGATGGTGCAAAATAACATGACATGCATCTTGAATGTTTCATTAGCAAACCCATCAAACACTTCAACACACTACTCCCACAAGAACTTCAAATCTTCAATTAGCGGACTTAGATAAATATTTATGTAATTTCCTGACTGCTTGGCCTGGATATCATCATAACAATATCACGTATTTTTGTTTCATGCACAATTTATGAGGTAAGTTGTAAATAGCTAGTAAAACAGACCATAATCTGTGGTTTGTACTCAAATTACTAAACAAATTAATTTCATGTGGCTAAACCTAGTTGGATATTTTTTTACTCTAAATTTCTTCCATTGTATAGAATCACCAGGATGTTGACATGCCATCATATTTTCTCTCATTTGCATGACATCCTATGTTTTTAGCATCATTTGGATTTGTAAAGAAACTCTTAATCATTGGAATGATAGGAAGATACCACACAACCTTCACATAGGTCCATCCTTTGTCATCTCTTGAAAATTATCTCCATCTTTGTCTTTCAACTTGTAAACCCACACCTTGGACATTTTTTCAACAATTCAAAGTCCTTCTTGTATAATATGCAATCATTAGGACATGCATGTATTTTTTTATACTCCATACCCATCAAACATATAATCTTTTTAGTTTCATAATTACGATTAGGTAGAGTATTTTCCTTTGAAAGCATTTCCTTCAACAAAACAAACAATTATGTGAAGCTCATATAAGTGCATCCATTAATTGCTTTCAAATTCATCAGTCTTGACATTGCCGATAACCATGTGAAATTAGTTGATCCAGGATACAAGAGAGTCTCTGCATCGCTAGACATACTTTTGTATCCTTGCACTTGAGCAAAAGACTCAGTCCAACATCATGAATCATGATGTCCAATCAATTTTCCTTTGCTCCATCATCCATGGTAGAATCGACGTATTCTTGGGATTTGTACATACTTGTTAAAGGTAATAATTCATCATGTCATATCCAAGTTGTATAATTTTGTAGAAACTCGTCACACAAAAGGTGTTCCTTAATTTTGGTAGCATATAATTTTCTCTCATTTAAACAATTAACATAAGAACATCTAAATTTTATTTCATCAACATTATTGTTGGCATTACATTGCACAAATTGTATAAACTATTATACCCCTCTCGTATTCATCACTTATGCATGGTGAATTAATCAAATTTTGATCCATACTATAATCATCATTGACATTATTCGGTGTCTAAATGCATGTAAAATCTCACATCTTTTTTAAAGGTGTGGTCATATCCCATCTGAGAAGATTCAATTTTATTATAGTTCAATTGTACATAACCTTCCATCATCATCCCTTATATTTCACAAAATTTCGGCAGCATTTCACACTAGTCTTTCAGCTACACGAAATGAAAGTAGTGACACCAAATGTCCATAATCAAGTATGTACTCGAAGATCAACAAAGTACAATGAACCAAAATTACATAAAATATATAAATATAGATTAATTGTTATGTAATATTGAACTAATAAAAAAATAAATGTTCTTCCCAAATTGTCTAATTGAACAATTCAAATTTTAATTCAATTATTGTCGGTATAATTTTGATTGATTTTTATATAAACTTTAGTTTGACTTATGAAATTTTTTCAATTGAAGAAGTACCGTACAAATAAATGTATTAAACCTCAAATGAAAAATTGAAGATAACTCAACTTTAACAAAATTTGGACAGTCTAAATAAAATAAATTATACTTATAATTTAACATAAATTAAACTCATGAAAAGTAATAATTGCAAAAACAAAAATAAATAAATAACATGAAAAATAAAATAATAAAATTTACTACGCTGGTGGTGGCGTGTCGTAGTGGCTCTAGAGGCGCGGGAGGACCAAAAGAATCTTGGTGGTGGTGGCTCTCGAGGCACAAGAGTAACAAAGGTGTGACCAAAATACAAGAACACGGCACTGCAACTACTGCGACTTTGAAAAAGTTGGAAGCAGTGGAGCAAGCAATGTCATGGAGCAATGTGATGAAACAAGTGAGTTTTGAGGTGTAGCAAGCAATAGAGGAAGCAAGAAAACCACATGGATCAATTGTCGATTTAACTATTAAATCATAATAGCCACATATATTTTTTTCTTTAATAAATCACCAAAACACTTTTTTTTTCTTTTTTTAAACTCTCAAATTGCTTAGATTATTTTTTAGAGTTTCTATAATTTTTTTTGCATGAGTTTAATTTAGTGTCCATATTTTTGTTTTCTTCTTTTAATTTTATATTATTTTTTATACAATGACACATACTGTATATTTTTAATAAAAAATCACAAAAACACCTTAAACAAATGACCAATATGTTGAAAACACACACTTCTTCAATAGTTTATTTTTGAAGATGTATAAATTTAAATTATGTACTAGGATAAACGGTTTGCATGCAATAGTAAAATTGACAATTGATTAATTCGGTTTTCAAATATACTTAAAGTTAATTAAAATCAATTATTTTTTTTATTTTTTAGACTAGTTAAAAAGTATATGTATTTAATCCATTATAAATAGTGCTTAATCGGTTTTATAGTTTATCTTAAATTTTCTAAAAGTCATAGATACACTTTAATAGATTATGATTAGTGTTTAATTGATTATTAAATTTGATCTTCTTTTATCACTTATTCACAGTTTAGTCATCATTTGTACCAAGTGGATGAAAAAAATAAAATTGATGTTATTTAAAATTTTGTAAACTTTTTTTTAGTAATGATATTTTTTTTAAATGGTGTGTTAGTATCATCGAGACTTGTAAAACACTTTTAAGATACTTGTTGAATATTCAATTTAAAAAATACTTGTTGAATTTTTGACAACTTTAATACAATTCTAACATGATTTTAAAAAGAATAAATACATTAATTTTTTAAAAACTCAAATTTATTGTATAAATTTTTATTATGATTATAAAAATAAGGAATAAATCATTTTGAACTAATTATGAAAAATATTTTTTATTTCAAAAAAATCTGAAATATATTTATTTACATAAATCTTTATAGTCAATTTATATAATTATATAATATATAAATTTATATTTTTTATCCTAATTTTAAAAATTATACGTCTCTATGATTATGTTTGTGTTGTATTCATATTTATATCAATGTATAAATATAAAGATTAAATTAAATAATCTATATAAATAAAGAGGAAAAAAAATAATTTAAGGTCCACCTATTTGATAAAAAATATCATACATAAGAAAAAAGAATCTTCCTTTCTTTCACTGAGAAAAATAATTCCAAACCACGGAAGGTAAAATTTGTGGTACTCCTATTCTATTTTTGATACTCCAGACAAGGATGAATCTGATAACAGCATTTCTTTAAAAAATGTTATTATATTATTATTATTATATTATATAAGAGCAATGATTGACAGAGGAAGGAGAACTGATCAAATCTGTCACCTGTTCACACAGTCACATGTCACTTAAGTATGAATTACGTAATTAATTAGTCTACACATCAACCCAATCACATTGACCTCAGCGATTAAATAATATGCTATTTCTCTCAAACAGTTTCTCAACTAATAAAATTAAGTAAATAATTTCCTAAATATTAGAAATTACGTTATACACTTTTTTTAAAGTGTGAATATTAAAAATATTTATATATAAATTTAGAGATAAAATGCATAGATTTTTCAGGGAAGTTTTGATGGTGAGGAAGGGTTTTTTTTGTATGTCGGCAAGAGGGAACCATAAAATTGATATTTTCTGGGTAAGCGAAAAGATTAAGGAGAAAATGAAAGTGAGAATTGCTGATATTTTATAATCCAGTGTCCTTGTTGTGTGCGTGGAAATTTGTTTAATATAGTACATAATAAGGAAAATGAAATGAGGAGCTGGCATTTTCCTTTATAGCAGTCGCTTTCGACTACCTCCCCCGTTTGTTTTATTGTTTCTAGTACTTGGTTGGCATTATATAGGAAATACCACTTCTTCTCTTCCTCTTCTTCCACCTCTACTTCTACCCTCTTCTTCACTCCACACTCTGCTTCTCTCCCACCTTCCTATTTCTCTTTCTTGGAGAGGGGAACAGACCCATGAAGAGGCTAGTAAGTACGTTGTTGAGAATTTAGAAGAAAAAAATGATTTTTCATTGTGGGATGTTTTGTTTTCATTTATGTTCTACCCGAACAAAAACCTTTTCTTTTTTTCACCCAATACCCACAATTGATCTCGGTCTTTGTTTCGGATTTTGTAGTGACTTTCGATGTTAAATTCTGGTATAATGCCTTGGGTTTTCGTGGTAAATTGTGTCAACCCTTTGTTGTCAAGATCAATTCTCGAATCGAAAAGGATCTCGCGGAGGCGAATTTAATGGATATTGGTCAGTGATTGATTGCGCCGTGGCTGATTAGTGTGACATTGTTTCCGTGTCTCTCAAAAAGGGGTCTAGAGATTTTATTTATCAATGTTTATGATCTATTGCTTTCTCCTATTCCAGCCTTTTCATGAGTGTCTAGCTGGAAATTTTCTATTAATATCCATGCTATCCTAGTTTGAATTCCATGTTTCAATCTGGTTTCTAATTATCCTAATTATACCTATTAATTGCCCTGCGTTTTTCCTGGGACGTTTTTAAAAGTTATATCTGATTTAGTTAGCTTGCTTTAAGCTTGTGTTGTTAATTGTTAGGCAGTTCCACAAATATTCCTGGTTTCTTTCCTTTTGAAAACGTGAAGTGTTTAAACCTTTAATATCAATTTATGTCTTTTGCCCTTTGCTTCTGTAATTACTACTATCTAGCAATCGCTTTGTTCTCTGGGCAGAAGGCAAAATCTCTGCAAGAAGAAGCTCAAATGGAGTATTTATGTTGCTCTTGAAGCTCTAGTTTTTGTTGTTGTTGAAGTTTTAATGACTTTTATTTCATCGTATCTTATGTTTTGGTGTCCACATTGCCCTTCTTACTGTTTTTACCCAATTAGCAGTGTGCTTTAAATCTTCTCCTTTTCTTCTTTCTTTCTAGGTAACTGTGCTTTTACTCATAGTATTAAGCACTGCTTTGGGAGGTAAAGATGATCATGGACCGTGTAAGCAAGAAGTGTTGAATCCTAGGCCTCACAGTGTGTCAATCTTAGAGTTTGGGGCTGTTGGAGATGGAAAAACATTGAACACAGTTGCGTTCCAAAATGCAGTTTTTTATGTCAAGTCATTTGCCGACAAAGGTGGTGCTCAACTATATGTTCCATCGGGCAGATGGCTTACCGGAAGTTTCAACCTTACCAGCCACCTCACTCTCTTCCTTGAAAGAGGAGCAACCATCATTGCATCGCAGGTTTTAATCATTAACTTGAATTTTTAGCCTCCATTCCAATTACCTTGTCCATTTCATAGACAAAAACTAAGTGTTACCAAATGCTTTTGTTTCTTGCACTCTATCAAAATTGTCTCACGAAATTCAATCAGGGTGGGAAATTCGTGTACTCAGTATTTGGCAGCATTTTATATTTTCAATCAAATCTATGTTGTACTTGTACTGCAAACGTTATTCAAATTCTTACCAGTAGAGTTTTTTTATGTGTGTATTCAATAGCTGCTAAGAAAAACGCAGATGGAGAAACAAAATAAAATCTTCAACTCTATTCTTCTAACCTTGCCTGATCTTGTAATCCTGCCTGTCTTCTGGAGCATATAAAGTGTATATGAAGTGATTTTTCTGCAATCTGCATAGGAAACTGCCGATAGACAATATTACATGAATGCCAATTCTGCTCACTCCAGAAAATTTTACATGTGCCTTTCGTTTTGTATCATTTCAGGATTATGCACACTGGCCTGCTGTGGATCCCCTACCATCCTATGGTCGGGGAATTGATGTTCCAGGTGGGAGATATTGCAGTTTGATTTATGGACGCAACTTAAGTGATGTGGTGATTACAGGCAGGGATATTCGTCCATTACAATATTATTATTTTTCTTTTTGAAGTATTTATTAGATAGGATGAACATTGCTGTGCTACCAGACTTAAATTGGTGAATTTAATAATTAATAATTGCAACAGGTGACAATGGAATTATTGATGGGCAGGGTTCTGTTTGGTGGGACCTAATCAGAACTCATTCCTTAAATTACAGCAGACCACATATTATAGAACTTGTTGGTTCTGATAATATCGTAATCTCAAATTTGACCTTTTTAAACTCTCCTGCTTGGAGCATTCATCCAGTGTATTGCAGGTACAAGTGGTTCATGTTTCTGTCTCTGACTTATTTTTTAAATGGAACTATTTTGTTTTATATGTATCTTTCACAATGCATGCAGCAATGTTCGAATCCAAAACATAACAGCTCATGCTCCAACCGAGTTCCCTTACACAAGTGGTATAGTTCCAGGTAAATTGATAAATTATTACTTGTGTTGTGACTTCAGATTTGTTTATGTAATACAAACCCTCACATTTGAACCATGAACCTTTTACTTGTCTAAATTTTTTATTTAACTAGCAGTAAGAGTTCTAAGTACAAATGAAGAAAGTAGCTTTCTCAATTCTCATAGTTGGTGTATTCCATTTCACAAGTTTTCTAATTTGTTTATGCAATTTTAAAAGATTTTTCTTTATGTTTTTACATTCCAAACTAGGTTTAGTCATGTAGTGAGCGTACATTGGTTTCTTGGAAGTAAACTGTTTTTTCTAGATGAACTCATTAGTATTTGCTGCTTGCAGATTCTTCCGACCATGTTTGCATTGACAACAGCAATATTAGCACTGGTCATGATGCAATTGTGCTGAAGAGTGGTTGGGATCAATATGGAGTTGCCTATGGAAAATCAACCTCGAACGTCCACATCAGGGGTGTTCATCTACAATCATCATCTGGTGCTGGCCTAGCATTTGGAAGCGAGATGTCTGGAGGCATATCTGGTATAATTGCAGAGGATCTCCATATTATAAACTCGACAATTGGCATTGAACTGAAGACAACTAGGGGTCGAGGTGGCTATATGAGAAACATCTTAATTTCTGACACAAAATTGGAAAATATTTACTTGGGAATCGGCATGACAGGATTCTCTGGCTCCCATCCAGATGACAAGTATGATCCTAATGCAGTTCCTGTTGTTGGTAACATTACTTTTGAGAATGTGATTGGTGCAAATGTTGCTATTGCTGGGAATTTTTCTGGAATAGTTGATTCACCCTTCACTCCTATCTTCCTTTCAAACGTGACTTTTTCTACTGGTTCTGAGTCATCTTCTTCGTGGTTTTGTTCTAATGTAATGGGAGTCTCTCAGGATGTGTTTCCTGAGCCATGTCCTAACCTGCTGAACACGCAGTCAAACTTTTCGTCCAGCTTTTCTTCTCTACATCCGTCGTCTAGTTATGTCTCAAGCGCATGAGATAACCATCTCTAAGAATCTAGTCATTCCTTTGATTCAACCTGTACATGAGACACAACATTCATATTCCATCAGGAACTTCATTACAATTTTCCAATAAAAGAAAATTCTTGATGTAAAGATGTTCTTTCTCTTCAACATTTCAATGAACCTTCCTCT
The DNA here is from genome assembly GCF_051622355.1 of Phaseolus vulgaris. Lineage (NCBI taxonomy): Eukaryota > Viridiplantae > Streptophyta > Magnoliopsida > Fabales > Fabaceae > Phaseolus > Phaseolus vulgaris. The sequence continues at coordinate 53,618,138 of NC_143504.1, read as the reverse complement.
TGTCTGTGCATGAAAAGTCCATCTAGAGTGGTGTCAATTCTGAATAGTCTATTTATGTACAACCTCGATTTCTTCATTCATGTAAAAGAAATTTTTGTTGTTGGTGTACAGCCTAAGACGCTATTTGCTTTCACCATGTATAATATGGAGTGCTACAATTTCTTGTCCATGGCTGGGCATTGTGAGGATGTTGATGTTCTGGTTTTGGCAAAATCAAGGTTTTATTTGCATAAGTCTCTTTATTTTAGACCATATTTGTTCATTATTTCTTGATATTGCATCTTTTTTTGGATTGATAAAATTTAGAATAAAGGATGACATTTCAGACTAAGTGGGAAAGGAAAGCCTCTAGTGTCTGCAAGAAATGTTTACATCAAACTTACATTTACACCTCATTCTAAAGAGAATAGACACAACAAAACAAAACTAATGTCTGTGCTATGATGAATTACTTTGTTTGTGATGGGATGAGAAGTACTATAAGGAGTTATGGGAGTGAATGAAGGTTAAAAGATTCCTGTCCTAGTGTCGGGTAAGTGGTTTTCTCATGTTAAACATGTTGTAATTGCTAAACAGCTATTCATAACTAGGTTACGGTGGAGGACTATTTTCTTGTCACCACTAATTTCAACCATATAAAACCATACCAACTCACCTTAACTTTCTCCCATATAACATGTTCTCAAGCTCTATTTTGGATAGTCTTAATCTTCATCATACTCACATAAGATTAAGTTTAATATTTTTTTTCTTTTTGAACATATGAATAGAAATATATAATTTTCCATTGAAAAAAAAAAAAGAATTTGTAGTAAAACTTTGAAGAATGAGCTAATTTAAAACTGATTTTGATCCATGGATCATTCATGTATGTGGGGTTGAGAGCTAGGGTTTTGAAAAAAAAGGAAGTTTCTCACACATAATGGGTGGTCAATTGAAAACTTTCATTATATTTACATGTTTCTTCAATCTATTTTCTTAATTTTTTCTCATCATGAATAAGTAACTAACTTCTTTTTTGGTTAGATGCAACTACATTAAACTTTATATATATATATATATATATATAATCTTCTTTATTATTTAACATTAATGTTTTATTTTTGTACTTTGCGTTGCTGGGACATCACCCATAACTTTCCTTCTAGGTTTTTGTTGGTAATTTAAAAATACTCTCATTGTCTTCAATTGAGATTAAACACCCAATGTACCGTGTATCTAGAAATAAGTATATTATTTATTGGTCATCTTCTAATCATTTATCTTAAAACAAGTTGTTTTATTGACTTACACCATGGATTAATGCTTAACAAAGGAACTTAGGTTCTTTTCACTTAAAGAATTAAGTTTTGAGATAGTTTTGATGATTTATGTTAATGTTGAAAGTCAAAGTGTTTGATTGGGTATCACATTTTAAGAGATTGGTGTTTAGTGAAATCTAACCCTAACATCTTCATTCTATTTGCTTCCCGAACTTGTTAGTTTACTTGTTTTAGTATTTTAGTGACTCTTAAAATTTTATAGTCTCCTTTATAATAAAGTTTCATAAGTTATTTAATTTAAACAATAAGAATTTGTATACTTTGTTAGTATTACACAAATATCTTAGGAAAATGATACTAGCACTGTCCATTTTATTACTTTTGTACAACTTGGTTATTACTTTTGTACGATTTGGTATAATTCAGTATACTTGCTAAAGATGTAGCACAAGATTTGTAACATTCCAAAATAGGTAGTACTAAGTATAATGAACATACAACTAAAAAATAAAAATAAAAATAATAAATAAATAAATAAAAATAATAATAGTAATAATAATAATAATAATAATTTTCAATCTCACATCTTTTCATATAAACACTCTCTTCCACATAAACACTCTCTTTACTATTCTTTCTGCCACATAAGTAATACATGACCTTGAGAATTAACGGAAATTTCCATTTTTTAATATATTTTTTTTAAAATTATTATAATAAATTAAATATTAAATATAGGGACGAATAAGGTAATTAAACCTATTAATAATTATGAAAGGGATGCACACTCTAAATTTCAACAATATGCAGATATTATTACATTACATTCATAACTATTCTTCTTGTCTTTGGGACAAAGATATCCTAAGTGCTAGATTTTGCCCCACACACCAAATAACATGGCCCCATACCACTACAGTGTAAACCTTTTCTTTTTCCTTATATCACTCTCTTCACCAACACTATACTCACAAAATAATGAACCTCAATAACAATTGAGTCCAATAGGTTGTCTCCAAATTATTCTAGTAGAAAATAAAATAATTTTTACGAAAATGTAAGTAATGTAAAAAGATAATTTTTTTTTGAAAGGTTGTAAATTAGAATATTTTACTATATATTTATCAAATTAACATTTTCGATAACAATTTATTAGTTCCACCAGATAATATCACTCCCAGGCTTTTATTATGCCTTCAGTTCTGTTCCCGGATGAAAAAAAAAAGAGAAACTAATAGATATTTGGTTTAACTGCGTTTTTACTTCTATTATTAACTTATTTATTTAATCTGGTTCCATTCTTAATAAAAAAGTTCAATTGAGTCTTTTGATTTTTAAAAATACAGTAATGTGACTACTTTTCCCCCAATTAGCAATAAAATCATTTATAAATAAATGTTAGCAATTTAATTTAAGCATAATATAATTTATAACCAATGCTTAATAACAATTTATAGAATTAACTATATCAATTTAAATTTTATTGCCGATAAAAAAACTATATCAATTTAAATACATAAATGAATCACATGGTTACATTTTTTAAAAGTGAGGGATTTAACTTTGGCAGAACCTTAAAAAATCACATTGTTACATTTTTAAAATTAAGGATTTGATAAAATAAAGTTATTAAAGTTAAATGTTTTATTACTAGTTTGTTTGTGTAAGTTATTGATCGTTTATATATTTCTTTTAAGTTAATTTATATTCGATATGAAATTTAGATTTTCTTTTCCTAATATATCTTCTTACGTTAGATTGATATGTAATTCATATTATAGGCGACTCTAAATATAAATTTAAAATAATTTCTGATATTATTTTTAAAATGTGAGTTTGGGTTTAACTAAACTTTTTAAATAGACTTACAGATAAAAATTGTTGTTCACTTATAATTTTTCTAGGTTTCTCTTGCCCACTATTTACGTAAGTTTTCCTCCATTTTAGAACATTAACAATTATCTTATTCTCTAATACTATTACTATTCATTACATTATTGATAAAAATAAATTCCATTTGTTGAGTAATTTAATTTGTTCTTACAACGAAAAGAGTTGCAAAAACGAATACTGTCATCATCTTTAATCAAAACTGGCCTCACATTTAAAAAATATATAAAAAATGTGCGACTAAAACAGGAAATTAAATTTACAAGAAGCAAATTATGGATCTAAAATCATATTTAGCATATTATTTAAAATTAAATCATAAAATTTTCATAAATAATGGTCATGTGAGAATATTGACTTATTTTTTTTTAGTTCTTCTCTATTGTAAAATCTTGAGATCTTAATTTATTTTTTGTGGGTGTCATTGTGTCACATTATTTTTTTTAAAAAAATATTGTTAATATTGTTTTAATGCACGAGTCTCGTAAAATCTAACTTTAATACTATTTTTGTTTGAACTTATTGAGTGAAGAGTTGTTTTTAAGATAAAAATTAAATTTATATTTTTATGATCCATATTTTATTTAAGATATTGAATTTTAAATTTTATATTCTGTTAACACACTTTAGTGAGAGAATTTTATAAGGCATATATTAAACTCCTAACCAAAGGTGTAACCCTAGAGATGATACCCTAAGGTGCACACAACTTCATACATGATCTTTATACACGTTCCCAAAAAATGATAAGTTATCACCTTTAAAACATTAATTAAAATTAGAACTGTTATTAATTTTAAAATATTAACTAAAATTAAAAGGATTGATGTAGGCTTCAAAACATTAATTAAATGAACGTATCCTTGTTGGACACACGCATGCATCCGTGTCGACACTCGTACGACACTTATCGGTAAAGTGTTCAATTCAAAAAATATTTGTTGGATTTTTAAAATTTTTAACACGGTTCTAACACAATTTTAAACTCAAATTTATTGTATAAATTTTTATTATGATTATAAAAATAAGGAACAAATTCTTTTGAACCAGTTATGGAAAATATATTTCTGCTCCCAAAAGAATCTGAAACATACTTTTGCATATAAATATTTATTTTCAATTTATATAATTCAAAATTATATAATATATAGATCCATGTCCTCGTGTCTTACATTTTAAAAATTATACGTATCTTCGTGTCTGTATCCGTATCGTGTCAGTATCTATGCTACATAGTTCAAATCTTGTATAAATCTTGTATGAGAAACTTTCTTCCTTACCATACTCTTTTCATACATATATTTATAATGATTATTTTTATTAACTAATCCAAATTATTACTTTATATTTCTCAAATTTACTTTTTAAAATAAAAAATTTCTAACACAAATTAAATTCACGTTCCATCATGTTTACTCACATGAGTCAGGAAGAGGAGAAAAATAGGAGAAAATTTAAAAGCCTATTATGATGAGAAAAGGGGCAACCAAAACAAGAAAAAATATACTTTACAAATCAGATCATTGTTGCAATTTTGACCATTGCAGTGGTGTTGAACTTTTTACATCACCTAAAAACTACAGTGTAAGATGAAAAAAAAAAAAACCATCCTTGATCCATGGTAGAAGCAACGGGCGTTATTGCCTCCATTATCTGTGTAAATACAACTTACAAAACTTACAAACATAAACCCCACAAAAAATTATTGCAAAAGCTCTCCATCTAAAAAATTGAAAAGAAACAAAAAATCATCAACGTCCCATATAAATAACATGCTTACTTTCTACTACCAGTTTTACGTTTCATGTCAATTGGAGCTGGATGTCTCCCTGTTCGATGTAAGACACCATTTGGTTGTTTTCGTGAAGGTGAAGGACCAAGAGAAGAATGGATGTTATTCTTGCTGCAAAAATTGCATCAATTAAGTTATCAACATGCATGTTTCTTTCATCTTAATTTTAAAAAAACTACAGAAAAACATGACTTTTTCTTTCAGAATAAACTCCCACTAAGAGAAAAACTTTGTAAGTCTTTTCATGAAGAAGCAGCATTACCTCAATATTGGGCTATTTGTTGGCTTCGAGACAGGTCTCCTAGCCTTTGATGCATTACCATTGGCTATGCTGGTAAGTTTGGAATTATTAAATTGCCAAAGCAAGTCAGGCTCCGAGGAATCAGTGGTTGTATCATCAAGATCATCCATGTCATCTGAACCAGCAATGTTAAATTGGTTGTGCCCCATGAACATATTGTAGGATCCATCTGAGTACATTTTGGAAGAATCTTGAAGATATTTCTGATAAAAGGCCTCGGATAGGTTCCCACTGTCTGCTTCCCAACAGCCTAAGATGTTGTCAGTTTTGTTTGCATCTTGCTTGTTTACCATGACTTTATCAACCCACTCTCCTGAACCAGTTTCTTTGTCATCTTCCCGGTAGTTTTGTCCAGGATTGTTCACTGGTGGCCAGGGTGGTGAATTCGTAGACATCTCATCAAAATCATAGCTTTGAGTTTTTTGTCTCAATGGGGTATTACTGTGAAGCTGCATGATCAATGGTTAAAATTCCATCAGTGTTCAACATAAGTAAATTGATTGTTCAGATTCATGCAACTTTTAGGGCGGTTACATAATTTTGAGGATCCAGCTGTTTGTATTGAACTGCAAAATTTGTATAAAGAGGAGCTATGTACATTTAACTTAATTTTGAGGATCTCTATTAATTAACAAACATGTTCTTCTCCAAAGTTAAGGGGATTACGTTTCTCCTACAATCTGACCATTCTTGCAAAGTGGACGAAATTAGAATACTGATCAAAACAGAAAACAATGAAGTATGCACACCTCTATGTTGCCGACATCAATCATTGGTTGCCGGCATCCTAGGCTATCACTCCCAATATCTACTCCCCGTTGGTTTGCATGATAAGGCGTTAGCTCGTTACCCGTTGTCCTATATTTTCCAGAGCTTCCAGATAAAGAATGCTGAGATTCACCATCCTTTCGTGCCAATGCTGCCTTGAGGCTGGCTATCTGAAACATTATTCATAAATTTAGCTTAACTGTAGTGCCAAGACTTTCTAAGATTATTATGAAGAGCTACATCGGTCAAATTTGAATATCAACCTGTTCTTTGAGCTCTTTGACATCTGCCCCATCCTTGTTTACTCGAGCAGCACCAAGTTCAACAGTGGCAACTCTTTCTGCAAACTTTAAGGTGCTAATTGTTTCTCCAATGGCATCGACCTCTGGGCTTATGTGAACAAACATAAGTGTCTTGGCCTGTCCTCCTGAAATAAACGCCAACCAACGTAATGAGATAATCAAATTGGAGAAAATTGTGTATCCAAGAGTAGAAAAGTGTACAGAAAGGAGCTGTGTACAGAAAACTAGCTTCTTAAACCTTACCAAGTGAATCTTGGAGTAGCTGTGTGAGTTTGCTATTTCTATAAGGAACGTGTTGGTTCCTCTGAGCAAGGGAAGCAATGACATCACCCAGAGCTGAAAGAGATTTGTTAATATGCTGAGCCTCTTTCAACCTGTCTCCCGTGGCCTCAGATTTGTCAACTCTCTCACTTCCTGCCAAGTCAACCAGATGCATGCATCCACGTAGAATAGTTCCAGACGTTAAATCTCTTCCTTGAACATGAACAGTCAGGCAACTGCCAATTTGATAATTTAAGAAGTCAATGGTTAATTTTTTCATTTAAGGAAACACTATAGAAACAAGAATGGACGACAGGACAATGAATAGGTTATACCTGTGTGATCTGCTACTACGGTCATTAAGGGCCGTAGCCCCAACTGCACGATTCCTTTGGCCCAGGTTCATTAGTTCAATAACATCTCTTGTTGATGATACTGGGACTAGGCATGCATCTGGTACACTGAGCCCTCGATGAGAATTACTACGAATTTCCAACGTAATCAATGGTTAAGGGAAAAAAACGCATCATCAGTAATGGTTGTTTTGTTTTCATCAGTCAAAAATTCAAAAACTGAAAAGTCAATTATATATGTATTCTAAATCATTTTAAGGTAACAGCTAAAAGGATATCTTTTGTTTGATCCATCAGAAACCAATAGATCTCTGACTTGCTCATTATAAATCTCAATCATTTGGACAGACACATCATAGCAAAAAGTGTCTCTTCTTTGATCTGCTGTAAGAAATAGATCACTTAGGGCCCTGTAATTTACACCTTGGCTTTTCTCTGTGATCTCTTTCGGTCCAGTCTACAAGATAAAAACATAAATAAGAAAAGTGTCATTAAAATTTCAAGTATTTTTAGGCCACAACTGACAACTAAGTGTAACTTACCATTGTGTAAGTTTTTCCCGATCCTGTTTGACCATAAGCAAATATACAAACATTGTAACCATCAAGAACAGACCTAATGAGTGGCTGCATATCAGAGAAGACCTCCGCTGAACGCAAGACAATTTTTTTTTATCAATATTTACTAAGACATAGTGATCCTGAGATAACTGAATTGAAAACCAAACCAACCTTGGGATGCAGCCGGTCCAAAGATTTTGTTGAAGTTGAAGGATCTGCGCCCTTTCCCATTCTTTGAAGGAATACTAATTGTGATAGTTCCATCTTCAATATTATCCACTGTGCTCGAATAAATTGGTTGTGCAGATAAGAAGGGTCTTACTCGACAGTACACCCTAATACTTCCTGATCAAACAAAATTAACCATCTTGCTTTTATCAAGACAAAATCCTTACAAAGGTGTGAATGGGATATAGGATATAACTCATAATAAGCTTAAAGCAGCTAGTCCAGCAATTTACCCTTAAGATCCTGGACTTTATTGTATAGTTTGCGATTTTCTTCAAGTACTCTATGATATCCAGAAGCAGCATGAGCTAAGCCATGAACGTGCTTGCCTATAAAGAGAAATGGAAAATCAAATAAGATGCAGAACCTCATTCACCAATGATAATGCACATTATATAGGAATGAAACAATATAGAAAAGAACTTCAAATAAATTAATCACAAGCAAAATATTACCTAGATTCGAGAACTCCTCATGAAACTTGATTTGCAGGAACTGCATACCAGCTTTGGTGGTGTGAATTGTATGCTTTAGTTCCTTAAATAGACACAGGAGGTAATATTTTACTAATAAATAAAAAAAATCGAGAAGTTAAAAAGATTAATATTATCTTAGCTGCTCCCTACTTGAATATCTCTTTGCTGTTGATCAAAGAGCACTTGCTGCTTCAAAAGTTGCCTTTTTGATTCCTCGTCATCAACAGGGGTTTTATGGAGGAATCCTTCTTTCTTCGGAACTGTAGGAATCTTGTTATCCATCTAGTCAAATAAAAACTGGATAAGTATGAGCATTTTCAAGTTTCATGAAGGTCCTCTAATATGTTAAGCTCGGGGTCAGTAGTACTATATTACCTTTTTATCTGCCATAACAAACTTTGATACAGAACCATTGCCTTGGGACCCAGCACCTCTTAAAATTTTTGTCTGTAAATTAAACTATTAATAAATAATCAAGAACACAGCTTGTCAAAATGATCAACTAACAGTTTTTCTTCCTACTAATGGAGCCATGTAGAGTACAAAAACTCACCCAAACATCACCTAAAAACAATGACATTATACATTAATAAGGTGAAATGGCATTGTACCTGTTCTCCCTGGCTTGCAATGCGATGCTCAAACTCCTCTACTACCTTGTTCAAGACTGATTCAACTAACTGTTCCACGGAGAAGACAATGTAACTTAAAGCAAGCAATCTCAAAAGCCCTCTTGCATTATGAATGACAAGATTGAGATGAGTGAATGCAAGACTAGTTTATAAATATCCGTACAGTCATTAAAGGCATAATAAGGTAGTAGATATTCCAAGCTTACGACATACTGTTGGAATTCAATTCCAAAATGTCACAGACTAATACACCATTTGTCTAATTTAATAAATAAAATTATCTAGTGAATACAGAAAAACGTAGCCCCTTACCAGTGGAACTTCTTCGGGCTTCTTATCTAATAGTACTGCACGAACAAGCATGCTCAAAGAATGAGACCCGGACTGCATGTGTAAAAATGAAAAGAAAAAATCATTTAGTTATTATTTCTGTTCACTAGATAAATTCACAGAACAGGCCAAGGCCAAAAATAAAGCTTACCAACCATTTTATTAGACTCAATATCAGATGTAAGAGTGGTCATGGATTTTTCATTGATGGATGAGTTTCTCGACAAGGAATTAGTAAATGGCTCAGAGTTTTTTCGCACAAAAGATTTTGCGGAGATTGTGGGTTTGACAGTTCCACCAAATTTCCAAACACCATTACTCCCACTCTGTTTCCATTCACTATAGGACTTAAGGGCTAAGACGCTGTTCACAATCCTGGCTGATTTTCCTCCCTAAAACACAAATCAATCATTTAGCAGAAAACCAACTCAAAACATTATAAAACTTCCAATTTCCAATGTACACAACGTTGCTAAGTGCCAAGGAATTATGTGTTATTAACAATTCAGTTCACCATGACACATTTGTTACTCAAAATTTTGAAACTGTAATATGTATGTGGTCCTTTACATACTTGATCAAGATCAGATGCCTCAAAGGTAGGAATTCCAATTTCATGCACAGCCACCAGAAAGTTCCTCACGTTTTCAAAATACTGAAATGCCGATAAGGGTGCCCCATCAGGGGTTAGTGCAGAATTAAGAGGACTCTCCACAACCTTTAAGAGTAATACAGAGTTTACATTAGCAAATAAGCAACAACATTAAAACCGAGTATAAAAAAATTAAAACCATGCTCACCTTCGGTACAGCACCAGGTTGAACCTTATTAAGAACATTGCAGAGGATGATCCCACTTCTCAAACCAAGCCTAAACTCTTGCTCAGAAGGCTCTGCTGGCAAATCTTTAGCTGCAACAACTCCAACCATTTTCCTCAGCCATCCTGCTGCTTCATACCTTCTGAATGCTGCATTTTAAATACTTTCAATCTCAGGATAACTATTTTACAAGAAAATGGCATGCATCAAGCGGTTAACCTTCAGTAAAAGCAAAACTAGCATAGCAAAAAAGGATTATAATTTAACACATTCATGGATAAACATGACAATTAGACCTGGAACAAGTAAACATTACAACGAAATGCAACGAACCCGAAATTCAAAAAAACTGAATTTTGACAAAATCCCAGAAAAAATAACGGGAAATTACCGGCTTCTTCTGCTTTTCTAGATTCCAAATCAAGATCTTTGAGACGAGTACCGTGCTGTTGAAGCACATCTTCCACCACGGATGCCACTGAAAACGACAATGCCGCCATAACAAACTACACCACACACCAAGCGAGCCTTAAGCTAACCTCTTTATCCCCCACCAGAGACTATGCTTAGCAATTCAAACTCATCAACATTGTCCTCACCAGAAGCTGGATTCCACAGCACCCAAAAAGAAAAAAGAAATGATATTGATGAGTAATTACAGAGAAGCAATGGAGAGATAAAAAAAAAGTTGAGTCTCTTCTCTCTCTCTCTCTCCCACTCACTCTCTTTATGTCTCTCTGATTATAACACTTGATGATGATGATGGTGTTGAGGGTTGCTGAGGTTTCTTTGTTACCAATTCAAACACACAGAGATTCTCATCGTGACCTTTTGCTTTTCTCTTTCTCTGTACAGATAACAAAGTGGTACTCAAACAACTCAAATGCTTCTTCCTCTCTCTTTCTCTATTACTTTCTTTCTGTATCCACTTTATACTCTCCACCACTCTGTTGCTTCTCACCTTCCCATGCCTCAACTCCGAACCTCTCTATATTCCGAACCCACGTTCCTCTGTTTTAAACTTTAATAAACACGTATTAATGTTTTGTTTTGTTTCTAACTCCGTTCTGATTTCCATCATCTTTTCTTTCACTTCATCCCAAAGCGCGTGCACTTCAACCTAGAAAACTGCAAATTTTTGTAACACTTTATTTTTTAAAGCTAGTTTTTTTTTCTTCATATTTTTCAACGTGAATGGAAGCAAAACCCACAAAATCAATCACATTCTTTAAAAGATAATGAATATTTATAATATGATGAAAAATACAAATAATAGAATATTTATTTTTTAATTATTTGACTGAAGAACAAAAACAAGTATGTGTATAAGATTATATAAATACTTTTAAATAAAAAATGTGAGATAAATAGAAAAATCACTTTATAAACAAAATATTTATAAATTGTGCATGAATCCCAACACAAAAACTCCTCTTCTTTCCCTCAATACATTTATCCAAACAAAGGAACTCATGTGGTTTATCTCCATTCATTATCATCCATCTTGATACATGGTAACAAATAAACCAGTAATCAAATAAATGATTGTTTCCTTTTCAAAATTCATAATTTTTTAACTATTAGGATTATGATTTTTTCTAGCTTCTTAGAATATTTTCAATAGATATCACGTATAAAAATTGTTTATGAATAAAATACTATTTTAATATAAATCTTACATATATAAATGGTTTTATATTAAAGAGAATGCTTTCGTATATAAGTTATGCTTAAAGCTAAATAAGATAGGACCTTTCTTCAATTTTAAACCGCTAGAACTTATATTAAAATAATACTTTATTTATAAGTAATTTCTATTAAAAGTATTTTTAATAAAACTACAAATAGAATTTGTGTTAGACCAGAAATAGTTTATTTAACTTTCCAAAAATATATTATCACAATTTGTGTTGTAAATTGATCTACACCTGTTTTTTTTTTTACTTACAACACGTTAGTTTTACCGTTTTATTATTTAATTCAGTGTTTTTCGATTAGTCTACCAATCTTTGGTCAAAAAAATACACTATTTATCTCTGTATTATATTTTTAAAAAAACATAAAATGAGAAGGAGTGATAATTGCTATTAAAATAAGTGAATGATTTGTGATACGATATATTATTTGATGATGTGAATAATTAAGAGAGAGTAAACAAAATTGTTAAAATGAAATAATTAAGACACTACATACACTCAAAAGATGAAGTATCTCATTTATATATAATTAGAGATACAAAAAGAGTTTTAAGTGAAAAATAAATATATTTAAAAAACAATTTGTTTATTATCTTTTTGCATTATTTTTTAAGTGCAAGCTTAATTTTTCTAAAATACTTATTTATTTAGTCTATTTAATTTTAATATGCAGCATCGTTTGTCATTGTTCAGACATTGTCTTGAAGAAGAATAACATTTGTTTAAATAAAACTCGAAGAACAAAAAAGATGATATATTTCAAAAATTTAAAATACTAATTGGATAAAAAATACAGGAAAACTATATCTGAAGATTAACTATTTAAATATTTTAGAGTTACAAGAAACATATATCATCCTATATTTAATCGAAACAAATACTAATAAGAAAAATCGAGACAACCTTTGACTGTTATGAATCTCAAACACCAAAGTTTTTTCTAATAATCTTTACCACTGTGATGGTTTAGAAAATACATAAAATTAATGTATTTTCACAAGCCACTTCCGTATTAGTGATTGATAAACAGTGCTGTTTAAGCCTTTGTTTTTTCAGGTGCTTTCTGGGACCACCGTTTTTACTGGTACAACTTTATTTTTGAAGGGATACTGCTCCAACTCATGCACATGAAAAAAAAAGGTTGCCAGTGTTTTTGTTCCCTTAGAATTATCTTCATTTTTTTGCAGTCTCTAGTTTAAGAAATTGTTTAAAAAGCAAAAATACGAAAGTGTTGCAAATGAAGTTGTGTCACACTCCTCTTAAATGGCGTGTCAGTGTCCGATACTTTTATGTATCGGACACCGACATTCGTATGACATCTGTAAAATACGTATCCGTGAAGTGTACAATTCAAAAAGTATTTGTTAGATTTCTGACAATTTTAATATAGTTCTAACACAATTTTAAAAAGAAAAAATACATTAATTTTTTAAAAATTCAAATTTTATTGTATAAATTGTTATTGTTATTATAAAAATAAGAAACAAATTATTGTGAACTAGTCATGAAAAACATCTTTCTGTTCCAGAAAATAATCTAGAACATACTTGTGCACATAAATCTTTATTGTCAATTTATATAATTCATAATTATATAATATATAGATCCGTGTTTTTGTATCCTACATTTTAAAGATTTTATGTATCTTCATGTTCGTGTCCGTGTCGTATGAATGTTCGTGTTAGAATATCTATGTTACATAAGAATATCTATGTTACATAACTTGCAATGCATAAGCAATGTTTTTACAGGGCCCGGATTCTAATACTAATATGTTATATAGGTTGTTGTCATAATCTCCTTTTCTCAATATTTTTCTTAAACAAGTTTAAGTGTATAGTTTAAGAAACATGATATGATGAGAGTCACTTAATGCCACGACCATTTAGACACCCTCTACATTATTCCTTACAATTTAAGTCCCACTCTGAAAGAAAAGTTGTGTACTATTTTCTGCCTAACTTAACTTAGAATAAAAATCCCACCTTTGGGATTCAAAAAAATATTCAAACACTCAAAAAATTGTCATTGAGAAGTTGGAGGTGGTGGTTGGGTTTGTCTACCTCACTAATGCTCATCCACGACACCACCTTAAGTCAATCAACTTTGTTCCAAAGAATTATTTTGCTCTTTGATTTCAAAATGTAAGAATTCAGTGGGTCCCTATCCTGTTGCAATTTTTAAATTAATCATGGTTTTATAATTCTAATAAGATAATATTAATAATGATTATGACCACCATGCAAGAGCTTCTTCTTCTATCTTTAAGTATGACTGTGACTCTAGTGACAAAATGCCTTATTATTATCATTGATTAGGCTAATTAATATGAGGAATATATAATTTAAACTTGTGGTGATGAATTGGAATTTTATGTGAATTCGTTCAGTGAGTGTCATGTCATTGTCTGATGTTAAGAATCTGTTTTTTTTTTCATCAAGTTTTCACGTCAAAATGCACAAAATCATACACAATTCAACGTTTTGATGCATTAAGATGGAACATGATCAAGTTTCGAAATTACGAAAGTGGATTATGGATAAACTTGGCCAAAATTGCCACCCAGTGTTGGATTGAGCTGTTAAAAAGGTTGCAAACTTTCAAATCAATTTTCTCACAATCTTTTACCATAAATGATACAATTGGTCTAAGTATCAACTTTATTTTAGTAGACAGAACGTCTTTGTCGGTTAGTGAAGTGGTTGTTGGAATATAGCAATTTTTATCAATTAAAAAACAGTCTAATTAATCATTAATTAATGTTTTTAAGATACTTAATAAGGAATTAGTGGATAAAAAAAAGTAGGTATTCTTCTACGGTTTCGTAGAGACACTGTATTTTAATATATGACAATAATTTTCTGTTTAATTGTTGTTCTAAGTAAGAGATACAATTATTGTTTTGAGTATAACTGTTATTACCATTATATATATATATATATATATATATTAATTTCAATTAGAATTTTGTTATCACATACAACACTAATTAATAAGATAGCATGAAATAAGAATAAATTTTGATCCATAAAAATTTCAATCAAAGTACTTTAAGAAAAAGTTAGAATTTTTTTAACTTTTGTAAGTTTTTGAAGCAACTTCTGTGAATAACACTTGAGTAAAAGTAAGGAGGGCTAATTTTTTTCTCCCTGGTCATTTTAATTGATTTGGATTTTGAGGTTAATAATTAGTATAAGTTTATTGTGTTAAAATTATGAACAAAATACTATACTTTTAGTATTATTGTAATTAATTAGAATCCAAATGTGATAATATTACAATTTGAAGTAATTTGAAGTAATTAATTTTGAGTTAGAAATAATTTATTCATGTTATGATATATAAACATTATATAATGGGTGTTTGATTTTTGTTGAAATAGTTGTGACACTGATTTAGGATTTAAGATTTTGATTTAAATAAGTTAAAGAGAACCATTAAGAGATTGTAAGGGTCATGTCTTCTATTTGGATAAGCTAAAAAACATCACCAAGAGAACACAATGGAGAGAGCCACCACTTGAACACTTACCATAGACTAGAAAGTCTTAAGAAATAGGAAAATTCACACTTCTTACACTCAAACATTGTTGTACTAAATTATCACTACAAAAAAATACCATTTAGTAACTGATTTTAACAATCAAAATAATTTGGTTGCAAATTGTGATCAAAATAGCGACCAATTTTGTTTTGGTCACTAAATTAGTACAAATTAGCGATTAATTTGATTTCCTTCACTAATCTGCTTGAGTTAGCGATCAAAATTAAGTTAGTCGCTAAATACAAATATATCATTATAAATTAACGACTAATTTAATTTCAGTCGCTAAATTCCTATAAATCAACGACCAAATTTGATTTCGGCCGCTAATTTTTAGGCCCCGTTTGAGATTGGGGTGGAGATTTGTGGGGAGGGGAGGGAGTGGATTAGAGAGGATTAGAGGGAATGTGTGAGGATGTGTGAGGTTGTTTGGATTGATGGATGGTAGAGTGGATTTATGAGGATTAAATTTATTGAAATTTGTGAGTGATGTGATAGTTAGAAGATAATTTAGAAATTATTTTAAAAATATAAAATGTAAATTTACAAATTTATCCTTGTCAATAAAAAATATTTTAATAATGAATTATGATATATTTTTTGTAAGTTTGAGTTAATTATTTTTTCCAATATATAATATTCATAATTACTCTTATTTTGTAAAAAATAATAATTTTGTGTTAAATTCAAATAAATTTATAAATATTAAAAGTATAAATATAAATATAATAAAAGTATAAATATATTTATAAAAATTAAAAACAATAAATACATAAAAAAATAAACAACAGAGTACAAATATAAATACAATTATTAAGATTAAAAAGTAAACATATAAAAAAAATTAAACAGTATCTTCTAAATGAAAAAGATATAAAAACAATAAAAACATAATATATATATATATATATTTATAAAAATTAAAAACAATAAAACATAGAATGAAAAACTAAACAACAAATACAAAATAATAAAAAATATAAAAACAGTAAAAAAAATAATAAGAAAATATAAATAAATTTATAAAAATTAATAACAATAAACACATCAACAAATGTAAATGTATTTATAACAATTTAAAATAGTATTAATAAAATTAAAAATAATAAATACATAAATCGTATTAATAAAAAATGACATTAAACACATAATACTGTAAAAAATAAAAACAAATAAAAATTACAAAATAAAAACTAAGCAATAAACATAATAATAAAAACTGTAAAACCAACACATAATAATGAAATAATGAAGAAAAGTAAATACATTTAGAAAATTAAAAACTATAAACAATAAACATATATAAAAGAATATAATTACATTTATTAGAAATAAAAAACAGTAAACATAAAAAAAAATATAGTAACCACACTTAATAAAAGAAATTCTAAATAAAAAAATATTAAAAATTTAAGTGAAGGATAAAGACATTAGAGAAGAAGAATAAGAACAAATTGGAGAAGAAGAAGAACAAACTTGAGAACAAAAAGAAGAAAGTTTGTGATGAACAAAACCAACCAAAGAACCAATTCCAAGATGCAATATGAAAAAAAAAAAAAAAACAGAATCAATTCCAACACTTTTCTCATATAGGGAGAATTGATTTTCCTTCTACCTTTAAAATGCATAGAATCGATTCTCGTTTTACCTTTAAAAGCTACAAAATCGATTCTCCTCCTACCATTAAAAGTCACAAAATCGATTCTCTCATACCATTAAAGTCACAAAATCGATTCTCTCCTACCTTTAAAAGCCACATAATCGATTCTCTTCTACCTTTAAAAGCCACAAAATCGATTTTGCACTATTTGGAAAAATCAAAAATCGATTATGCGTCATTTCAAAAAATCAAAAAATCGATTCTCCACCATTTCGAAAAATCGAAAATCGATTTTGCACCAATTTACTAGGATAGGAAAATCGATTATGAACCATTTGGAAAAATCGAAAATCGATTCTGCACTTCCAATAATAAAGAAACTGAAAACTCACTGCCCACATTATTTAATATTAGAACTGATAAAAGGATAGCAACGTAAATGTCTATTTGTGCCTCTACAATCAGAGTAAATCTTCTCAATTTTACGAGAAGTGAAAAAACTACTGAACCCGCTCGCTCGTCCACACCCACGCCCTCACATACCCTGATCCAAACAAAAGTTCTTCCCGCTCGCCCCTTCCTCCTCCGCTATCACACCTAGAAGCAAACAGAGTGTTACTGATTTAGCGATTGAAATTAAATTAGTTGCTAAATAAAAGATGATTGGTCACTAATGCCCTGTTTGCTTTTGCAGATGAGGTTGGAGCGAGAATTGGCGAGCGGGTGACTACCTTGTTTGTTTTCGCTGTTTTGGAGGTGCCTATGCGGATGGAGGAGCGGGTGGCTAGCAAATTGTCATCTTCACACAAATGCGCGATTTGAGATGATTATACGTAGGAGCATACGTTTTTACCTTGATACCCTTGCAAGCATCACAATTTTCTCAAATTGGGCACTGTGCAAGGAATCAAAGAATTCTGGAAAAGATAAAATCGATTTTGCATGCAATGTGTAGAGAACTAAAATCAATTTTGGAGATTTTGTATGGAAAGAAAAATTGATTCTTGTTTAGCTTTTAGTCATGAAAATCGATTTTGGAAACTTTGTACTCATGAGAGAATCGATTCTCATGCCTTTATAAAACACCCAAAATCAATTTTGCTTTCTTTGGTGCCATTGAGAATCGATTCTCATTCAATTTGAACTGCATAGAGAATCGATTCTCCTTGTATTTGACCTACATAGAGAATCGATTCTCTTACTGTGTTTCTTTTTTTTGGTTTTTTTTAATTATTAAAAATTTATATTTATATTTTCTCTTGCTTTTCAGGTTATATCTTGAGTGGTTGGAGTTGTGTAGTTGAAACCTAAAAAAAATATTTGATAGTACTTCAAACCTAAAAGAAAATATATCATAACTCATTATTTAAATATTTTTAATAGAAAGGATAAATTTGTAAACTTACAATTTACACATTTAAAAAAATTTAAAAACTCTCTTCTAACTATCACATTCCTCACAAATCTCAATAAACCATCCTCACAAATCCACTTTATCATCCCTCAATCCAAACAACCTCACACATTCTCTCTAATCTTCACAAATCTACTCTCTTCCATCCTCACAAATCCCTTCCCCAATCCAAACAGACCCTAATGCATTGTTTGGATCCATTGATCAACTTTTAGAGCGGACGTGCGAGCGGGTGACTCGAACGTTTGGATCAACTGATGTGAAAGAGGGTGTGCAAACGGATGAGGGAGTGAGTCTTTTTTTTTTCCCCCTCATATGCGAGGATTAGCACGGATGAGAGGGTGCATACATGTATACCCATTCAAAGTTACTGTAATACCCTTATTTCTTCATGTGTGTGTGCATGTGGAAGGTTCTTAGATTTGTTCAAGGTTATGAGGTTGAGAAAGAGGAAGAAGAAAGCATAGGAAAAGCACTCCAAGTGAGTGAAATAAATATCACTGAAGGGAGAATCGATTCTCCAGTTGTGGTGGAATCAATTTTCATGCACTCTATGTAGAAGCAGAATCCATTCTTAATTAATAATAATAAATTTTAACTATTAATAATAAATTTTAATTAATAATAATAATAATTTTAATTAATAATAATAATAATATTAATTATTATTAATCTTATTATACATACACAATATATTCATTATATTATATTATATAATAAAAATAAAATAATTTAAAAAAATATTAAAAGAATATAAATAAAATTATTAAACATTACATAATAATAAAATAAAATTATAATAAAAAACATTATATATAATAAAAAAGTTATACAATAATTATTATTATTTTCATGAATTATTATAAAATTATTACTATTATTTAAATTTAATGCAAAATTATTTTATATTTTATTTTTAAAAATTATGAATATTTCAATAATTTATTTCTATGTAACAATTTTCAATTTTTACATATATTCATTATTTTCCATCTAAAAATTATTATAATTATGAATATTATCATTTTATTTTTTAATTGAATATGAAATCTTAAAAAAAATACCTCATATTTCATTATTTAAATATTTTAAAACACAAGGGTAAATTTGTAAATTCACATTTTACACCTTTAAAAAAATATATAATTTTTTCCCAACCATCACATCACTCACAAATTTCAATAAATCATCCTCACAAATCCACTCTAACATCTCTCATTCCAAACAACCTCACATATCCTCACACATCCTCTCAAATCTTCACACATCAACTTCCTCAAATCCCCACAAATCTCTTCCTTAATCCAAACACAATCTAAATCCCTACAAATCAACGATCAAATTTGGTTTCTATCGCTAATATACATTAATTTAGCGACCAAAATCCAATTGGTTGCTAAATACAAATATATGATTATAAATCAATGATCAAATTTATTTTTCGTCACTAATTTATACTGATTTAACTATCAAAATATAATTTTATTATTATTATTATTATAATTATTTTATTATTATGATTATAATTATTTTACTATTATGATTATAATTATTTTATTATTTTAATTTTAATTGTTATGATATTTTTATTATTAAGATTATTGTTTTGATTATTATTAATATAGCAATAAAATTAATTGTAATAATAATAAAAATAATACTAATATTATTATTAATATAATAATAATAATAATACACATCTCAATAATAATTATATATTAATAATCATAACAATAATAATAACACTAATAATAGACGTAATATGATCATAAATATTATTTGGTGTAGTGGGTGTAAGTTTTATCTCTACGAACTTGTGATCAATTCCCTCTTACACATCGTTAATAATAACAACAATATTATTGAATTTGTCACTAAAAATGATTTCATTTTAATTTAAAAACTATATTTTTGGTTGTTTAATTGGTTTTCTTAAAATTTGGATAACCAAATTCTCTACGACTAAAATAACAATCGATTTTTTTAGTTGTAATTTTGTGACCAATGAAAAAAGTGGTTTGCGACTAGGGTTTTTGCTACCACCTTTGTTTGGTCACTATTTCAGTCGTAAATCAGTTTAGCTACTAATTTTTGCATTTAAACAACTGATTTTGGTGGTCGTTAAAAATAATTTTTCTTTTAGTGTATAATCAAGTTGTGTTATAAGACTCACTTGAATTCTTTTATATAGGCCTTTGACCATGAGCTAACCAAGACAAGGAAGGATATGAAACTTGATTCCTTCTCTACCAGGATTAGTTACCCCTTTATTCAAATAATTTGGATTCACACTAGCTAACCTACGTCAATGTTCACAATATTAATTACATGATTTATTTTCTACTTTATTTTTACAATATTCTTCTTCATGTTTTCTAGTCACTTTTCTTCCAAACTTTCCTTTACATGAAGATTTCATTTTCAATATCACATTAGAAATGAACATGCATATAGTGATTTAAAATGATATATTTTATTGAATTGATGGTACGTTAGGTTTGATTGTTTAAGTCATATATATGTAGTACAATATGTGACTCAATTTGTGTAATATATGCATTAAGTACATGTACATATAGTTAAGATATACATCCTAACTTCACTGAATGTTTAAATTACATACCTTAAGACCTTGAATGATAAAAAACTAACAAATTTCACATTTGAAACACACATGTGTCTGGGTATTGAATGTCTTAAATTTATCGCAAATTATAAAACTGATTTTTATATACCCAAGGTGCTTAAAATAAGTTACATTAGTATTTAATATGATATTATGACTCTTTCGATTTCTTGTTAAATATCTTTTTGATACTTAGATCCATGTATTTATCTATAGTTAATGGAATAAATGAGAGTTGATAAAAAAAAGGAAGAAATGAGACTTTGGATTATGAATTTCTTTATAGTATATGCATATTCAATTATAATTTGATTCTCATATTATCATCTTTATTCTGATAGCTTAATCTTTTTGTTTATTATTTATGTGGAAACTTTATGTGATTGTATGTGTTACATGAGCAAATGAATGTGAATGTGCAGAAATTGAACCTGGAAAATATGTATATATGTTTTGTACATCTTATTACATTTTGGATGAATGAATGTGTTTTGTACATATATTACTTTGAAGTACTATTTTGTTTGGAGGAAATGATGTATGAAGTGGAAAAGAAGGAAAAGGAGTGGAAAGTGAGATGGTTTGGATTAAGAGAAAGAGAGTAGAAAGTGAAATGAAAGTTTGTAAAAGTGTTTGAATAATTTGATAGATATGATAAATTTAAAATAATTATAAATAATTTAATATAAATTAGAATTAAAATAAATTTTAAATTAAAAATAAAATACATATTAATAACTAAAATTTAAATTATTTATTTATAATTTAAATTATTCATTTTATTATAATATAAATATATATATTAAGAATTATACATATATTTATATTAAAACATAATTTTTATACATAATCAGTATATATAAAACTAATTCTTATAAAAAAGATACTTTCTACACAAATCTCTTTAAAATAATAAAGAAAAATTGAAGGAATAAAAAGCACATATATTTTTTTTTTGTTTTTCTAACTTTGTGCTCAATATTTTACTTTTCTTTACAATGAAACGAACGGACCATTACTGTTGTAATCCTTTACCGATATATAAATTTCATATAATACCATATAAATTATTTAAAATCCTCCAACCTACTCTAAACTTTAGCTTCTTCGTGTTATATTTTGTTGGATTTAAGTAAATGCAAGAAATTATTTACGTTTTCACTTGATTTTAGAAGGTAATTTTTCAAAAATCATAATTTCACGAGTTTAATTTCTTACACATTGACATTTTAAAGATTTTTACAGTAAATATTTTATACTATCAACCAATAAAAAGTTACTATAAACATAATATAAGATTAAATGACCGTTTAGAAAACCTTTACGGAGTTAAATGTACATTAGTAGTTTACAGTGTTATTTAACTCAAAAGATATAGCTTTTAAAACGAAATAAAAAAAACCTTCGCCATACATGTTAATATATAATAAATAACAATATAAAATTTATTCGGTGAAAGAATTATAATTTAAGTTTTTTAAAATAGTCTAGAAAATAGATTTGTTGATGTGTTGTTTTAGAAGTAGATGGAAATAAAAATAAAATATTGTGCAAATAAAAGAAAGAGATGGGTGGGTATAATTGTGAATTCACGTAGAGGAGCACCGTAACGTTCAAAATATTCAAAAATGTGGTTTGGTACCAGAGCAGTGAGGTTCGGAAGCATAGGAAGAGACCACGTAGAGCATCTAAAGCGGGACCCACAGCGTGGAAACGGAGTGGGAAAATGGTTTGGACGTGGCGCCTTTCTCTTCCATCATCATAACCGCCGGCAGCTGCCAACGTGCTACTCAGTACTCACCTCTCCTTCACCAAAACCACTCTCCCCTCAAGCGCGTGCACAACAAATGCGATATTTTTGGTTTTATTGGAGATCAAGTTAAATATGATTTATTATATCCCAGATTTTTAAACGTCAATGCAAACACATATTATATTTGTCACACCACTCAATTGCTACTGATTAATGATTTCGATTATTAATGCGTGGTTTTAGTGGATAATTATGAATCAATTAAAAGATATCAAAGGGGAGATGAAAATAAGTATCCTTTCTGTGTAAAAAAAAGGTGATGATGATAACATTCATGGAAATACAGAATATATATTTTTTAGGTAAGTTCATCCTTAATTGAATTCTTAACTTGATAAAGTAAGGAGTTAATTATTATAAGTAAAGATGACTATAATACAGTTCTTGAGCACATTTTATTATTGAATGTGGTAGTTTCCCTCTCTCTTGTTTTTTTTTTCTCTTTTATGTGATTGAAACAATAAAAAAAATAAGATAATTTAACTAGAATTTTATCACAACTTTCATATTATTATATATTTAAACTCATAATACAATATATTTCAAAAATATTAAAGAGTTTGTTAAAACTGTGCGACCATAATTAGCAATTTTAAGGTATATTGTGAAATTAAGTTTTGAAAGAAAAGAATAAGGAAGATGATTTTTATTTTTATTAAATACTCTTCAATAAAAGAAAAGAGAAAAATGAATTATCGACTTGAATTTTCTTTAGACTGATATTCAATAACAAATTGTTATATGCCTTTGATAGTAATAATCTAAAATTACATTATTAATTGATTAACATTCAACAGGAGAATAAAAACAATCTTACGTTAAAAACTAGTTTTAGTATGATCTTTAAAATAGTTATTGTAAAAGTCATAAAATAAACTTAAATATAAATATTTCGTTTATTTTATGATCATATAAAAAAATATTCATTGTTATATTCCCTTTTTCTTTTACGCCCCTCAAAGTTGGAAGTTGTTTAATTAGGTCAACATCGTACTTTTTTCATCTTTGTAATGATGGTTAAAACTTAGAAATCGAAATACGGAATATAGTAATACGCATTGGAGTTGGAATATTGTTAGAAGTTTATATGGGAAGAAAAGGTTGAAAGCTAGGGTTATTATAAAGTTATGCGTTATTGCTTTTTCTTTATTATGAGTTTCACATGTAAAGTGAGCCCGGGTGCTGCCTAAACTGTTATGATTATATTCATGAACTCCCCTTTGTGAGGTTTACATCACTTTCTGGTGCACAAAATGTGCAGATTCATGCTGTCAACTCTCAAGATGGCAAGCCACATCAAACCATGCAAGCACATGCATTCCATCTTCTGGAAAGCTATGCTTCATCCCCATGACCAAAAATCAAATTACAAAATCCCTCCCAACACCTCTAGTGTATACCACTCCACCTTCCCAAAACAACCAAATATCCTCTTCTTAATACATCTCCATGTTCCTTTTCTCATATATTAAAATTGCATACACTGAAGAAGTAATAATCTGTTCAGATGGCACAAACAAAACTAATTACTCTACGAGTCTATGACCATGTTTGATATTGTTGAAACTCAAAAGAGGACAAAAATGCGAGCATTATTATTACAATCTGGTTGGTATTCTTCTTTAGTCTTTATGAATGTAGTGTACCTTTTGGCCATGATCCATAAGATGACCCCAAGATATGTGAAGATTGTTACCTACCCTATTCATAGCAATGACTTTCTGGAGGATAACTTTAAGCTGAGAGACTATTTGTTTATGTCTTGGCACAAATGCTTATTATATTTCCATTGTACTTCTCACCAGCTATAAATTGCGTGCAAAATTTCTTAAAACCCGAAAGTAAACTGCACAAAACTTGAAAATATGGCATGTAAATATTTTATATATATAAACCAAAGAGAAGGGTGAAGAAGGCCGAGCTTTACTCTTAAGTAAAAAACATAGGTTGTTGTTACATTACCAAAATGGCAGTAGGTAGGTTTAAAGTGTTTGTTTAGAAAGAGAGAAAAAGGTTACTTAATCGTTTTGTTAATTAACGGAATAAGTTGTGGAATGGTCCTGCAAGAAAAAGGGGAAAGAAAAAGGTTACTCTTTGTCACTCTTTCTCCCCCACAAGCACCACACTTTGTGAAGAGGTGGGGTAGCAGCATTCCAAAAAGAATCATGAAAGCATGTCACTCCCTGTTGTTTTAATGGGCTTAGACCAAACTATGATGAAGGTGAAAGTGTGGGTGAAACTAAAAGATTAGTGCACTGCTCTGATCCTCATATCTCACTCCTACTCCCACACATGTTTTTCTTAGTTATCCTATAACACTGTACTTCTGCTGACACCTTGTTTCTTATCTCACAACAACAATAACGCCACTCACAAAACATGAGTCCCCAATGTCAACTAATGCCATCTCCAACTTTATTCCCTCTATGTCTTTCCCATATCTGACCAAAATTTGTGAATAATATTAATCATCTTCACATATACGTACGCACCTTCACCAAAGCTGAAAATAAAGCCACAGTAAATTTCTCTTGTTTCCTCTGGATGTGATACAACATGACAAACGAATCCAATCCTATGTGTCTTGTCCTGGGATGTCTCAACTTTAGATGCCAAACACTCAAGCCTAATCCTTACTCTTTAATCTTATTTAGTTAGTACCCCACTTTATATTCACCAATGAGTTGTCCAATTATGGATCATCATTACCTTAGATTGCATGACTAAACTGCCATATTAACCCTATAAAGCTTCATTTGGAAGTAAACATTATACTTTAAACATAACATGTAGTTGATCTAAGGGGAAACGGAACCCATCACAGTCTGAAAGATAGCATGCTTAGCAACAACTGTGACCTTTCTTCATGGTTTAATACTAGGATTTAAGATGGGGGAAGCAACCCATTTTGAGTCACTACGTTTTGTTTCTTTATTTTCTTTTATATAACTTGTAAACATCCGAAAGGAAATGCAATGATTGACACTTTCATTCCCATTATTATCCTTTCGTTACGCGTGATATTTTATTTTGGTCTTCCTTCAGCCTCGGTTCCAAAATCTACACAACAATAATAATAACAAGTGACTAACACTGCATATTTATCTTTTTAGGGTAGTTGCGTTGAACCTAAGTTTAAGGATGTCCTACAACTAGTCCTCAAGGTTGGGATTGCCCCTCGTCTCTACACCTTTATCCGGCATTATGGTAAGGGGTCACATTCAATAGCTCCCCTATGGCACACACAACATCCCATTACCAAGCACTTGAACAACAATGGTGCTGAGGAGTAGCAATAGGTGCCCCTGTGCGACCAAATTCGTGGTCCAATTTTCTAGTAACACTACACAGTAGTCATGTTCCAACCTAGGGAAAAATTAACAATCCACTGAACCCAGAAAATCCTTCACCATCAACTTCTTTGTGACAGTTTAACTAACTATAGAAAATCTTTTAAATGGTAAAAACTAAGGAATTAGAATGATGTGCTGATAAAATTTATACAGCGTTATATTGTCTTGACCTAATCATTGGGTCTGTTTATATCAACCACCGAAGATCTTTTGTTCCTTCTTTACTCTGCCTTTAGTCATGTATTATGTATATCATTTGGTGGGTTACAGAATCTCAACGCTTCACATTTGCCTTTCACATTTCGTCTGTTTAGGGGATGGGCCATCCGGCCCAACAGAGGCCCACGCCACTGGAAAATTGGGCTAGGTACATCCAACGGCAAAAGTGTCTACACCGGATCATGGGAGCAAGGTCCCAAGGACCGACCTAGTACATTAATTGGGCTGCAAAATCAAACTCTTTCCGGGCCCTTCAAGGAAGAAAAAGATTGTGACACTTTAAAAAGAACTACAGGATTCTTACATGCACATCTTAAAAGATTATTTTGACATAAAAAAAAATCTTGGAATTTTCAGAAGACTACGTAGGAATGTGATTTACCAGATTTGTTAACAATGCTTTTATAATTCAAACTTTGTTGTTTTATTTTTAATAGATTTTTATTTTAAGAACTTAAAAGATTTGGAAGAATTTTGTATATTTATAAGGTTTAAAAAAATTCATGATTTTTTTAGTAAAAATATCAAAAGTATAGAAGTTTAGGGAAGTTAATAAAAACTGACAAGGTTTAGACAAAGAAAACTAAAAGAAATACATTTATTTTATAGTTTATTATAGTTCTAACTTCATATTCTCCTATATTATTCTTCTCCCTTACATCTTGTTTTGTTTTTGAATTTGATAAGTATAGATTGATGGTATTTATGATTATTTTTGCCTCAAATCTGTTGAGATGATATCACTATAGTTAATCACTACATTCGATGTATTATCCGCTCTAGAGCTTCGCATTCGAAGTATTGTCTGCTTTGAAACTCCGAGTTCCGTTATAATTTTGTTCTTAAAAGTCTTGATAGACTAAGAGAGAAATGTGTATATAAATTGTTTTTAGTTTCAATTCCTACGTGATATAAATTTATATTAAGAATATTATGTAAATTACACATGAATTATTATAACATTCTTCATAAGAAAGTTATAATTACACATAATTATTTATGCAAAGAAAAAATTGTAAGGGGAAAGAAAGAAAAGTTTGAGAATAGAAAAAAAAAAGTCTAAAAAAAGTGAAATTGATTAATAAATATAATATATATCTTACTTAAAACCACGTGAAATCTATCAAAATCATCTTAACAATAGTTCATCAAATTTGTATAATTTTAAATACTAAACAACCTTTTAGAAACTATAAAAAATACTGATTAAATATCCCAAGATCTTACTACTTTTCTTAAAAAAATTCTAAGTTATAAAATCTGATAGTAAATTTTGCATAGTTTGGGCGTATATTTCTTTTATAATTTTATTTGTATACATAAAACTTATTCACATAATTTGGAAATCTTAATGGAGTACTACAAAATAAAATTATCGAAAAAATATGTTAAAATTCATCCAATAAGCTTCCTATTTTTTTAGTGGGTAGTTAATAGTGAATTATAAGGCATGAGGGAGAACATCAATGGGACAGAATCAAGAGATTAAGTACAAAAGTAAGTTCCTGACAGCTAAATAAATATGCTTCCTGTACAATGCCAGATGATTATATGAAGGAAGACAGACACGTGGTCACCAAACTTTTTAACCTAAGTTATTTAATTTTAATAAATATTAAATAAATAAATAAATAAAATTAGGAGAATAAAATTAATTATTTTTTTATATTCTATTTCATTATATATTGAATACAGTTCATTATTTCTTCTCATTTTTTTTTCATTCCATGCTTAAAAATTAAAAAAAATAAAATAAAACACAAATCCATTATTTCTACTCGTTTCTAATTTGATTTGTTCTATATTCATAAAGAAAAAATAAAGATAACTTTATCTTAACTTACTTTTGATTTGATTTGTTCCATTCATATTGAAAAAAATAAAGATAACTCTATCTCAACTCATTTTGTAGTAAAATGTTAGTTTTATACTATAATATTCTTTATATAAGCTTCTACTATATTTCGTGCAAAAAGATTTTTTGTCTAAAAAGAGTCTAAGGGAAGAATGCTTGAAAATTATATTTTGTATTCTTTTTCATATTCTAACACTCTCTAATTAATTTGAGTATTTTTATTTTAAATACTCTAACAACATCTACTCTTTGTTTGAAACTTTTTTTGAGAAGTAAAATTAAATTTCATGCTATATATATGTTTTTTTTGTAACTAGTTATGAAAGATCACCCTTTATATATGTAAGATGTTTTTATAATTATAATTATATTAAATTATGAACTATTTTTATTATATTGATGACAATGATTATATATAAATAAAAATATATTATTTGTACTCTCAAAATTATTGATAAAAATTTCTATATTTCTTACAAGTTTAAATTTAGCATATATGAGCTTTGATGTATTCAAGATGTTGGGATCCTACAAGCCTGAGATATAATTAATGCAGCAATTGTGGTGAGAATGTTTAACTGGAAACCTTATATAGAAAGCCAAACACTGCAGCAAAATCAATAATGCATTCAAAATCAGTGGTTATATCTTATACGTTAAGTGATGTATAACTAACACATTTTATGAGAAAAAAAATTGAAGTATTGTACGTATATATAAAATTCTTTCAAATATTACATTACTGTAAAATTGTATCCAAAATTTGGAAAATACTGATAAAGATATATTTATAATTAACCATCCAATTCAAACTTTTAGGTAGTTCAATAATTACAATTTAACCATCTGCACAAATACCATGACTATTACAATTTGTTCCTCTACATAGATGCATGTGTGCACATACGCACACAGAAATGGGAAGTTGACCAGCTTAGAAAAAAAAAAAATAATCTGCAATTGATGAGTCTATTATGTTTAAGATTCCATATATTCTAGAGATAAAAACACTTTATAATATATAACTGAGCGTAAATCTTATATTATAGGTCGATTTTATAAGATTGAATTAAGTTTAAACTCTATTTCTTAATATGGTATCAGAATTATCTAAAATCTATTTTAACGAGAGTTTGATGAAATCTATCAAGTGTGTTGGAGATCCCATTTTCTAAATATCACATCTTCTAGAGATAATGACATTTTGTTAATATATTATGTATGGGTATGGTAAATTAGGCCCACGAATATAGCCTGAGAGATTACGGAAGAACAAATAAACAAGTTGCGCAGGAGGCAGAAGTGGCGAGAAGTGTAAGATGTGGATGTAGTTGAAGGAGCGAGAGAAAACCACAGGTGGAAAGGGGAAAGAAGGATTATATGATGGGTGTGGTAACCGAAAAGGTGGTGCAAGGAAATTTAATTTTCCCCTCTATTTAGGTACCATACTCATACATAATTGGTTTATCAGCATAAACCAACCATTAGAACAAGTAGGTTCTTGAGCTACTGCTGATACATAGTAAAATAGATGCAAGTTAACAAATTGATAACATTAATAAAACAGTGTTTTGCTACACAAAATGTGTGTAGAGTCTGCAGACAGACTGAATGCCAGTAAAATTAGGAAATATGCAGAGGCCGAGTAAGAAAATTATGCAAAATGAAGTAAATCCAGTAAGACGTTTTGTAATATGGAAAATGTCCCCATCATAGTAATGAATGTGTATTCATAATGTGATATTAATGGAAATATACCTGGGATGATATAGTTAGAATTAGACATGTAGAAGCTTGTAAAACATGATGCATACCTGGGGACATTAATGTTGTTAGAAAACTCCATAGGAGAGGTGTAAACTAGGAGATAGCACGAAAAGGGTGATTGGAAGGTTCATTGAGAAAACAGAACTGTTTAACATACTGGCTGTTAGGTGAAAGTACACTTGGTATAAATCAAATAAACCCACAAAAGCAAGTTCAATAGAATTTTAGTGTCCCACAAATGGATGTAACAATGGTTGGGGTGTAAACATCACTATGTGTTAAGAACATCACATATACATTGGGTCCAAAACCGTTCAAATTGTTGGAGGCCTGACACAATGCTAATGGCCTTAGTGAACTAGTGAAAAGGAAGTGGAATATTTATAGAGTGACTGGGAATGACATGGTAGCACTAAGGGAAAAGTTGAGAAGGCTCAAATAGGACCTAAAAGAATGGAATATAAATGTTTTTTAGTATATCAGTATAACTAAGCAGGGACCAATAATCAGGAAAATTGGG
Source organism: Phaseolus vulgaris (assembly GCF_051622355.1). Taxonomy (NCBI): domain Eukaryota; kingdom Viridiplantae; phylum Streptophyta; class Magnoliopsida; order Fabales; family Fabaceae; genus Phaseolus; species Phaseolus vulgaris. The sequence continues at coordinate 53,587,758 of NC_143504.1, read as the reverse complement.
GAGCTGGATAAGATGGATGATGAGAAAATCTAGATGATGAAAGGAAGTTGGAGTGATTTGAGCTCTTTACTGAACTTAGGATGGTAAACCTTAAGCAGAAATCAACAATGAAGCAAAAATCTAGAGTTAAATTAGACTAGGAAGATTATTCTTAGTATTTCCACTCAATGATTAAATGGTAAAGAATCAAGAATGAGATTAAAGGTATGGAAATCCAAGGAAACTGGTGTGAGGAACCAAAATTTATTAAAGATGTGGTTAAAGAGTGTTATGAAAAGAGTCTAAGTGTAACATTGACATTGACATTAATCTCGGTAATAGCAAGTTTCCATCTTTAACAATTGAAGATAATAGGATGCTAACGAGTTGTATTGAAGAGTTAGAAATTAAGAAAGCAGTGTGACAGTGTGGGAGCTCAAAGAGTCCTGTCTCAATGGTTTTAACTTTAACTTTATTAGGAAATGCTAAGAGATTATAAAATAGGGGTGATATAAGCAGTTCACTATTTCTAAAGCTATGGGAACATACGTAAGGGTTGCAATGTGTCTTTAATAACTCAGTTCCTAAAATCGATAACCCTATTGGACTTGATGACTATATGCCTATATCTTTGACTAGGTGCACGTATAAGATAATATCCTTGTCCAATAAGTTGAAGAATATGCTCCCTAATATCTTACTTACACTCTTCTTAGTCAACATTTACTAAGGGAAGAGGATTGTTGGACAATTGCTAATGAAGTGGTGGAAGAAATTAGACTGAAAAAGAAAAGTACGGATAATAGTTAAGGTGAATTTCGAAAAAGCTTATGATTTTATGAACTGGGAGTTTAACTTTTACATAATGCATGTTTTGAGTTATACACAATTCCAATTTTGATAGACGAAAGATCATTTTAGGAATTTAAATAAAAAAAGGTTGAGACAAAGTGATCTAATAACTCATTTCTTATTCCTAATAACGGTATAAGGTTTATCTGGATGGTAGGATAGGATTAGAAAGCATATACTTAATGAAGTGAAAGTACAGAATAAGGAAATTGAGTAATTTATTACAGTTTGCTGATCACACAGTATTTGTGTGTGAATCAAAGATTCACAATATACGGGTGATAAAAAGCATATTTTGATGATTTGAGTTGGCGTCAGGGCTTAGGGTAAACTTCCATAAAACGCCTTGGGTGTTGAGAATGATTTAGGGTAAACTTCCATGAAACCTGGCTATGCATTGAAGGTATGTAGCTCCACATGGAAGTAGGGGTATAATGTAGGATATATAAGCTATAGTTGCACTATTGTTTCAGGTCTCACAAAAAATAGTGTCATTATGGTTAACCAATGTTCTGTGAAAAGAAAAACAAGCAGAGATTCTAATGTGAGTATAAGTAATGGCAAAAGACATGGCAGGGGGTGAGTTGAGTATTAAAGGCATAGCAGATGATGTAGTGATTGAAATCTACTATATAAGGGAATAAAATACTAAGCTAGAATATAACAAAAATTATTATCAGATATATAACAATGGAAAGTAAAGATGCGAGGGTGTAAAATAGCAGTGGACTAGTATCCAAACACAGTTGGTATCAATGATCGTGGGGGACATAAGGTCGGGAGTTATGTGAGGATAAATATAGGAAATGAGGAAGTATGATGTAGGGGGTGAATATGGTAGTGAACTATTGTATGGTAGCAGTAGTGTAAATAAGGTATAAAGTAGATGGGGGTGATAACTCTTTATCTGTTCCTACTTTTATAGACAAATTGCATTTCCTAAGTGCTTCTTTTGTTGTTATTCTTTACTTTTAGTATAGATTTTTATTTTTAATGTTAGATAAGTGTTTTAGTATGAATTGACTTAATTCTTTGTTTTTGAGCTGAATTTTTGTACTTTATTGACTAGTACTCATAGTTTGAACCTTGTAGGTAGCATTTTCAGATAAACAATTGGATGAGTAGATGACTGAATTTTGAAGCTGTAATGAAGACATGAAGATTGGAATACAAAACAGTGAATAAGATGTACAACAGCTGCAACAGTTTAGTTTATTTCTTAGAATTTGTATATAGGGGTGGAATTGCAATTTCACATGCTGCAGTGAAGCGGACCCACATTAGTTCATCAGTTTAGGCCCATGATTTTGAATGTTTCAGACATTATAAATAAGCATTGATTGAAGTAAAACAGGGACACACTTAGATTTGAGAATTAGAAGTAGAATACACTTTTACATTTTTCAGTTTTCTTTTAATTTTTGGTTTTTACAGGTAGTGGAATTCTCTGCCTTTTCTCCAAGAATTGTTCGGTTCATCTTCTCCATTGCACTTCTGCATTTTTTTTATTGTTTCTAGTTCTTCCAAGTTTCGATATCAACATACAACTGCATAGAGATTTCAGAGTGATCAAATTCATCGAACAAGAGTAGTATTCCTAGTTAGTTTACTGTTTTCTGTTTTAATTGTTTTCTATTTTCAGTTCCATTTTCATTCTTAGTTTGATCTCGTTCATGCTTTCATATCTGCTACGAATTACAGTTTCCTTACTTTTACATTCAGTTTTAATGTTCATTTGCTTCAAATCTAAATAGCAATTTCAATTTTTGGTTTAGTTAGATTTTTCAGTTTCTGGTTGTTCTAGTTAATACAGTTTTTACAATTGATAATTGTTTCTGGTTTAATTCCTGTTTTAGTTCAGTTCGGTTTCATATTTCTTTTGATGCCTACTTTCAATTCAACTCTTTAATGTTTCTTTTCGAATTAATTGAAATTTCTTGTTCATACATTCAATTTCAGCTTCTCACAAAAAAAGTTCATTCTGTTTCTGTTTTCTGTTAAAACCGTCAATCTCGTTAATTGCTATTCATATGTTTCTAATTTGATATTTTTTTAGCATTCTGTCTTGCTAGTTTCAATTCTACAACTGCATTTTTAAGTTTTCAATTCTATCTTTGTTTTTCAATTCTGTGTTGGTTTATTCATTTACATTTTTACTTCCATTCATATATGTCATTGTTCATTGTTTCCACCATTCAATTATTTTAATCCGTCAAAGAGAAAGTATCAAATAATGGACCTGTTTAGCATGTGTTCCAGGATTCGACCTAAATTAACCTCTTTACTCACGCAAAAATCCACCTAGATACATTGAAAGTTTACTCACGCAAAGGGAATCTAAGTTTAATACTAGCAGCACACCCAAGCTATGCTGCATGCATAGAATGTTGTGAGAGAAGAAAGAAGAGTAAATTCATGCAATTTGCCAATGGCTGCTATCACAGAAGCGTTACAGTAATATAAGGTGAAGAATTTTGTAGTGACTCTAAAGACCTCAAATGGTTGATGGTGTCTATAGGATGTGGAACTGCAAAAGCTGTTGGCCATGGTGCTCTAGCTGTAGACAAGTCCTCAACAACAACTACGTTGAGTAGGATCATGCCTACAACTAATGTTTATGGTCTATATAGCATGACCGTGACACGTGACACGGATAGTGATATGATAAGAACACAAAAATACACATAATTTCTAAAATGTATGATACGGGGACACAGATCTATATATTATATGAATTTACAATAAAAATTTATTTGCACAAATATATTTTAGATTTTTTGAAACATAAGATGTTTTTCATAGCTGATTCAAAAGGATTTATCCTTATTTTTATAATTATATTAAAAATTTATATAATAAGTTTGAGATTTTAAAAAATTAATATTTTTTTTCTTAAAATTATGTTAGAATTGTCATAAATCTAACAAATATTTTTTTAATAAAAAACTTTTTCGAAACAATTCCCTTTCAAGACCTTGCATTCCACATCTATTAGTAGACCATGCAGAGTAACCTTATTGAATCTCCCTTGTCGAATATATTGTGAAAATTTAGTAGGAAGATCCTACAACAATATCGAAATAATAAGAAAATAGAAATGAAGTAGAATATAATACAGAACATTTTTAAATAAATCAATTTTATACTAACCAGATAATTGAGTTTGATACTTAATCGAGACAACTTTATGGAAAAATGATCGAAGGGACCAATGCTTAAGGGTTCCTTCCCTTCAATTTCTTCCAAATAACGTTTACTCCACTCTGAGGGACGTCATCCATATAAACAGTTATATGGAAGGCGTTGTGACCCACATATTGGAATAAAATGTAGTTATCATCTATGAAACCATAAAAATCAAACAAATTAAACCATCCACTCAATATTTTCGGCGACAATAAATTTTTGTTATATTCCACTATATGAACGTTTCCTTCTGAATCAGCCAGGGTCTACTCCTTTCCCAGTTCTTTTTTAAACTCGATGGCGAAAGCCCGATCTACATAACTAAGCTATTGTTTTTTAAATAAAGAAAAAAATGTCAACAAATGAAGAAAATGTTGAAAAGAAGAAATTTTGGAAAAAAAAGATAAATATACATACTTCACCATGGCTGTTCATAAACCAAAAGACTCCTCTTGTTTGAAGTCTAATGATTTCTCATTAAATGAGTAATGAAGAAAACACCAAAAACTCAGTAGGAGAGAAAAAGAATAATAAAGAAACCACCAGAAAGAAAGTAGTAGAACACCAGAAAAAAAGTAGCAAAAAAGAATATTTTATAGAAGATTTAAGCATAAATGAGTACGGTTGTAAATAATAAAAAACACCACAATGTTATGACCTTTGGTTTGTCCAATGTCTATTTCATTTCAAGTACATCATTAATTAATTAATAATCATTTAATAATATTAAAAAATAACAATTAAACTGAATTATAACAAACATATTACAATATAATAATACAAAATACGTAATTATATAATATATATAATATTATATATTATGTATATAAATTTTTTAATATTTAATTATAATAAGAATAAAGTTTAATATTATGTAGTCTTGGAACCTACTTATTGTCACTAATAGGTAGCATTGTATTTCCCCTGAGGGAATAGAAGTTTGAGAAACACACCTCGAATCTGATGCACAGCAGTTAGCTACTAGTGGAAACATCAGATTTAAATGATAGGAAAATGATTTTTTGAACCCATTACTCTATCTTACACTCCATTAAATATTAATATTTTATTTTTTTTAATTTTTTTAATTTTAAAAATTATTTAAATATTTTGTATTTTATTTATATTTTTATTAAAAGTATTGTTTTATTTTTTTAATATTTTTTATTATAAATATTAATATTTTGTTACGGATGTAAGTGGGATTGAAAATATTATTGGAAAATTTTTGTGTAGGATTATAATTTCTAAAGTTAACGGGGATGTATTTTACAGCTTACAACTTTCATAATTTGAAAAGCTAGAATGATTGTAGACAGTTTTGATAGATATACTCTACTGACAAGAGAGGCAATCAGGATTCTGGAGGGTTGATGAGAATATATTGTTTATTAAAATGGAATTAAACGTAAAGTAAAAATAAAGTATTGTTTTTACCGAAATAGATAGATTTTAAAATAATATTATAGGGATAAGTTGCATCATAGGGTCAATGTTACAGGAGAAGTTGTGTTTTACCGATTTTGATTTAAGTTAAACTTAAGTTATTTTTATATTAGATTGAAGTCGTGTACCTTTAAACAAACTTCTACATGGATTATATTTCTTAATTTTAATGTAGAGTTTCTTATAACAGTCTATTATTAAAAAAATTGTTTATACACAATATATATTTTTATATGAAAATGTTATTTGTTAAATTTAAAATTAATATTGTGCAATTAAGAAATAAATAAGAATAGTAGGTAATTTTTTAGAAATTAGTAATTAAATGTGAGAATTTTTTTTAAAAAAAGTGGCACTATAAATTTGACCACGAAATGAATAAAAGGGAAAGTTAATAATGTAAATTGTAATTAAATTATAATAGAAATTCTATTACATCACGTCAACTAATTTATCTATTAGATAATGTGTCATAAGGTCGTCTTCTTGTTTGTTTTCTAGACATTCATGGAGGGTGATATTCGGAAGGAAGTGAAGGTGAATCATTTATTGTCTTTGTCGTTATCATTGTCAACTTTGCTGATATAAAAATCGTTTTCACCTTTAATATTAGGTCTTGTGATTTATAGCTTCATTTTCTTACACTATCCCACAAAATAATCAAACAAATGTTATATATATATATATATTATATTATATGTGTGAAGCTAATTTTCATGCTATTCTTGATCAATCCTATAATTTATATATTTTAACATATTTATTTTTCTTATAATTTTTTTATAAAATTACGTATTGATCTTGTTTTTTTTAATAATTACACAATAATAATTTTACATTTCATAAATAATATTTTTAGATAAACAAATAATAATAACATATTATTAATTTTTTTATATAGAATTGTATGTATTAATATTAACATAAATTATAAAATAATCTCATGTAAAAGTCGAGTCAAGGACATACGATTTTAACACAACTTCATTTAAAATAACAAAAGTATTAATTAAAATTAATCAAAATCGTGAGTTAAACTTAGCTTCTCCGCTTATACTAAAGTTGTGTTTTACTCTGACAAATCTTTACTCTCAAATTTAAAATAGTGTCATTTGTAAGACTTTTTCACAATGAAATCATACTATGTTAACACAATTTATTCATATAAATAATTTTTTATATGTGTCTATTTTAATAATTACTTTGTAAATACATTATTATGTTAAAAACCTTTAAAAAATATCACATTATATATGCCCAACTTTTTTATAATTCTCTATCTTATTCTAATTTTTTTAACTTTTAAAATTATTATTATATAATAATAATAGTAATAATAATAATAAAAACAATAAATATACTAATAATAATAATAGAACACTGTGCAGTTCTAGTCCTTTCCGTCATCTTTCTCACTACAAAAATCTATAATTTTAGTAGGGGTTTATTACTAGAGGTTATTATAACCTCTAGTAAGACATAGACTTAGTAGAGGTTTTCCAAACCCCTGATATGACATACACTTTGTAGAGCTTTTCTAAACCTCTAGTAATTTTCAAGGATTTTTTTTGAATGAGTGAGTAGTAGAATTTTTTAATTTTTTTTACCTTTCTCCTTTGTTAGTTTCTCCTTTTTTTTAGTTTTCTCCTTCATTTAATCTAATCCCCAATTCCCATTTTTCGATCACCTCCAAGGATTCACCTCCGACTCCAAAGAATCATCCCTCAAGAGAGGATTAGACACCACCGAAGATTCTTCTCACACAGCAATTCCCCTCAAACACGGTCGTATTGGCAATGTCATCCCTCACCGCGCCGATCTCCATGCGGCCGTTCAAATTCAAAACCCTACTCCTCCTCCTCCTCTTCCTCTCTCCCAGCCTCCGCCACATGCCGCTACCAATGGAGACCCTCACGCTGTGGAAGGGCAGAGGAAGCACCCGGTGTTTGACTCCGATTTTCTGTCCAGGGCTCTCGGTGAAGCTGAATCGTTCTTTCCGCAGAATTCAGGCGATAACGACTTTAACTTTGACGTAGAACCTGGAGATTTTAGTGCACCTTATCTATCGCTGAATGATTATCGGAGGACTCGGAAAGTGGAACGTTTTCGACAGATAACGAAGGAAAGCGCTACTCACTATGCTTGATTCACCTCGGAGGAGACCACAAACGAAAGGTCGTCGTCTTCTGCTGCGCCTCTAGGAATCGAGGATTCCACATCTCCGTTTTCGATCTCGATGAAGGCGATCAAAGAGGGAGGCGAAAAAGAAGCTTGTTTGTTTTTACATCACTGCACGTGGTCACAACATGGAGGTCCTTGTTTTAAAGGACTGTAGGTAAGTGCTGCGTGAACTCTTTACTAAAGATGCTGAGCTTGAATCAGTTGATGTTTGATTAACCATTCACCACTCATTGCGCATTGATTAATCATTATTTCTGACTTTTGGTTAACTGTTAGTCCCTCTTTGAGAATGACAACCATTATTTATAAATTTGTTAGTTCTTTCTAACTTGGAATTATGTTTGCTAGGAAATCTCAAATTCTGATCTCCTTGTTATCTTTCGTTACCAAATATTATTTTTCACTCTCTTGTTATTTATGTTTCTTAATGTGCAGAAAATTAACCAATGCATCAATAAAAGTCATTGCTGAGCACTGTCCTGGGTTGTGTACACTCGATCTTATGTATTTTGGACAACTTGACGGATTTATCCATGGGATATCTTACAAATATTTCCATACATTGAAGCTCTGCCGTAATCCATTCAGGTGCTTTTTTGTTTTCTGATATTTTCTCTTTCTCTTTATACATTTGCACATTACTTTTGCTAGTTTCTGATATTTCCCGTCTCATTATAAGTTTGCTGTAATCTGTCTTATCTTTGAAAGATAGATTCTTTTGTAGGAGGTTACAGTTTTTAAATAAGATCATAATGTTTGTTCCTGTGGTAATATGAATTCTATGTAGGAGTGGTTAATTAATAATTTCAAATTTGTTTTGGATATTGCTCTGATGACTTTCTCGACTTGAGTTAGATTTCAGAAGTGTTTTTAAACAATTTTGATCACATGAATTGATAATGATTTTGTAGCATTTGAAATGTCAGGAGTATTTTCTATTATGGGTCTGATCGACACGCTCCTTGTCACCAAGAGATTTGAGAAAATTCTTCTATGCATCTGTTATTATCACCATTTTTGCATATGATACAATTGGTGTTACTGGGATGCTGATAAAGAGATCTCTTATTAATTCTTGTCGATGAATAAATTTAACACAATTTTTTCTCCACTAGTGATGAAGCAATTGCTGGATTTTTGGAGATTGTTGGAGAGTCCTTAAAAGAACTTGCACTTAATAATGTTAAGAAGGTGCGTTTTTAAATTTCCTTGTTGACTTTCCCTCGATTGGCTCATATCTTACACACTTTAATAACCAAGCCCCTGATTAATTACATTATTATTATTATTATTATTATTATTATTATCAGTTTAACCTAAAAATTAATGATCGTGCCTATTATATTTCTGGTTTTTGGCATAATATGAAACAATCTCTCCCAATTGGAGGAAGACAACGTGTAATCAACTGACTCTTTAATATTACTTAATGAATTAAGGTCGTTGTTAATGTTTATTCTATTTGGTTTTCAATTAGCATTTTGGTTGTATTGACGAACAAAATCTTATTTATAATGTTTTATTTTCTGACTGTATGACACATTTGGTTTAATTCAGGTTAGGCACCATACAGCCTTATCACTTGCTAGTCATTAAAAAAATTTGCATACTCTAGATCTGTCCTGGTGCAGAAAGTTGACAGACAATGAGTTGGGTTTGATTGTAGATAGCTGCTTCTCACTGAGGTTGCTTAAACTTTTTGGATGCTCACTGGTAAATATGTTTTCATTTAACTGAACTTAAAGGCATTTCTGTGATGAATCTCCACTGGTCATAGAAAAATATATAACATTGTCGTATTAGAAGTCTTTATAAGAAGAAATAAGATGATTTTGTAGGAAAAGGTTTATTGATCTCGTCTTTGTTCTTGGATGTTACCGTTCTTTATTAGCTTAGTAATTACTTGTTCATATAGTGCAGAAAGAGGATGTCCATCATTCTATTTCTACTTTCCAGAGGCCAAAGCATCAAGGCAGCAGCAAAAGCACTTGAGAGCAATAAAGAATTATATTAACTTTTAAAGTATTGTACTACCATGACAACCACCTACCCACTTTGTCTTTATTCTTCTATTCTCTCTGTATTTGTGTAATAATAGTGCCTAAGGGAGGACAATGTCAAATTAATGTGTTTAGTAGTCATCTTTCTTTTTTGTTTAGCTTCTAATACTTATTTTTGGGAGAGCTGCATGTTAATATATTTTAGTGAATTAATTATCTATTTAAGATGAATTAACTAGAAGAATGGTTAATTAAGTCAACATATAAACTATTTTACTATTCTTTTGGTAATCTCCTTAAATTGGAAATACACTTCCGTGCAATAATTCTCCCTTCAATCTTTCATTTACTTGTATATGGTATGTCCATTGATTCATTCTAGTTTCTTTTGATGCAATCACCATTTGAATTGCAACTAGCTCTTTATTGTAGGTGGTGCATTTCCCAGACTAATAATCACCTTCAGGTTCAAGCTGAGACCTTCATTTTTCTCTGTTTTGATCAACATTTTTTTTTCACCTAGCATTTGTTCAGATTATATGGATTCATTTGTTATGATATCTCAATTTTTCATGTATAATTATTCATTCTTTTACAATGTACTGTATTGATTCTAATTATATTCAATTCTGAAAAGTATACTTTCTTACTTTGGTTCTAATTATATCAGATTTATTTTTATCATATCACTAACTTTTAAATTGGTAACTAATATAAAAAAATGTATGGTTTTTATTAGTATGTGTTAAATCGATTATGTCATAGATACTGAAATTTAAATATAATAAATGTACAATCAATTATTTTAGTTAGTAGGAACTATACACATTTAACCGATTAAGACAAATAAATATTTGATTAAATTTTTTAATTATACTCAAATGAAAAATGCTACGTATTTACTATTACACTGGTAACAGCATGACGCATTTGAATTTTTATTGCAATTCACATTATTTATAGTGATGTTGATATTTAGTTATGATTCATTTATATATTTAATAGTTTTCATTCATTTGAAAAAAAAGAGTGATGTTCTTAAATGTCCTAAAATAATAATCAATTAAAAAATTGCTTAAAAATTAGTTTTTATATTCGTAGTATATAAATTATAATATTTAGTATTAGAAAGAAGATAAAAGAGGATTAGGCACCAGATTAATCAAATTCTCTCTAATAAATTTATTAGCACACATGTTTATATATTTTAATTTAAAAATATTTGAATCTCTTTGAATATTTGTTATCGCTAAAGCCAAAAACATTTTGAATAAACATATATAGACTTTGCTTATGTAATATATGGAAAGCGTATATTTAAAAATGTAAATTATACTTTTAGATAAAAATTTATTTGTAATTTATTTTATTATATTTAAATTTTTATTATTTATCACCTACTTTTTTTATATATACAACTCCTAAAAGTAATGGGAATTTTCAACTGTCGAAAATAGTGAATGTTTTCAAATTGTTGAAAATAGCGGGGGTTTTAAACTGCCGAGAATGGTGGAGTTTTCAAAACTGTCGGAGATAGTGGGGGTTTTCAAAAACCGCTGGGAATTGCGGGGGTTTTGAAAACCGCCGGGAATAACAGGGGTTTTCAGAACCGCCGGGAATAACAGGGGTTTTCAGAACTGCCGGGAATAGCGACGCTGGATCTTCCAGGGGAAAGGCAAACTGCGGGTAATGCACTTAACGGGGGTTAAAACCGCTGGTAACGCCAAATATAACCCCTGTTAAAAATAATTTTTTTTTGTAGTGTCTCATTCATGTTACGACCCTCGCCATACCAATCACTACTACTTAAACACAGTCCTCGTTCTTTCACTTTGCTTCAGTGCTTCTTCTCCCCAAATCTAAACCTCGCAGTTCTTCACCCTCTCATACATCAATTCTTCATCCAGAAACCTCTCCCCGTTCCTTCACAATTATTTTTCCGCAAAAAATCTCTGATCCTTTAGCGCCCCTCTCATTTCTCCGAAATGTCGAACTCCAGTGGTTCTTACTCCAACAGAACCACCAGTTTCGAGCCTTTCTACAGTCCTCCAGTTTTTCGAAAACTGCAGTGAGAGTAGCAGAAACAGTTCAACTCTGACTCGGTCGAACCGGATTTGCAAACCGGTTCTTACGAACCGGCATTGTCCACCACTGCCAGTCTCAGTAATCTGGATCGCCTTTTGGACGCATTCACACCCTTCGTCCCTGCTCACTCGTCCTACAAGGTCTTCAATCTAATCGTTTAATTGACATGCTTTCATTTGTGTTCCTTGTTTCTTAGGCTACTAACTTTCAAGTTTCATAATGCTTTTGCAATGTTTTGTAACTGTTCTTCTTTTTATTTTGAAAAGTAAAATTGCACATAATTGCATGCTTGGTAATGATTGGTATTTTAATTGTTTATTTTATCACTTCCTTTGCTTGTTTGTGGTAACTTGTGGGGCTTGGCTTTGGATTGTGCAGCCTAAAATGAAAGGATGCGGAACTCGTTACTCCAGTTCCAACAATAGGACTGGTCGCCTATATATTGTGCTCGAGGATCTGTGGGAATCCTACACAGAATGGATCGCCTATGGTGTAGAGGTGCCAGTAAGCCATGCCGGAGGGGAGGACGCAAAAATATATTATACGCCCTCCCTCTCTGCAATTCAGCTATATGCTGAGAGGTAGTTTGTTTTTCTCCATTTTGGTTCACCAATGCTTATAATTTTTCTCCATTTGTCATAACTTTTTTTTTCTTTTTTTGTTATTGGTTTTGCGTCACATCAAACTTTTCTTTCAGCTTTGTCAAAATTGATTTTTAGTGATTTCCTACTTCTGCTTTGCTGTATTTTCTGACTCTGGTCATGGAACAACTTGTGTTCTCATATTGATATCATGTTGTTTTTATCTGTCCGGTATAACAAAATGGTGAGAACCAAAGATTCATGCTTGGTAGGATGGAATTTTGTCATTTTCTGTGATGCATATCGTATTGGCAGAAGTAATTCAGCACAACAGTTATAGTTTTCATGGCCTTTTATGCTTGAAGTGTTGCTTGACCTGTATCAATGCCTCACACTAATTTATACCAAAAAGTCATATTAGTGATAACCATTTATTGCCAACCAAGTTGTAACCTATCAGTTCACTGCGTCTACCTTCATTGAAGCAACTTGGTCAGTTAAATGGTTATCTGTTTAGAATTATGGTATAAATTTGTGTGAGGCCTTGATAAAGGGTGAAGCTTGATTCTTCACTATATTTGTGAATTCAAAAGGAATTTAGTTTTAGGTGTTAAAAGTTGATTGGCTAAACTTTTAATGGATCTTTCTATTTGCATTTCTCGTTGTTTACATTGGTTTGGTATTACTCAATTGTGAAGTTTTCCCAAGTGTTTGCACATCGACTTGAAAGTGTCACATGAAAGTCTACAGGACAACCATTCTATACACAAGATCACCATATTTTCTATTGTTGATGTCTCATTCCCTATTTATTTGATGGATTATAGATTTTGTGAAACTCTTTAGTAAATTTTATGTGTCAGATCTTCGTAATTTGGTAAATTTTTTGTAGTGGATGGATATTCCTTCCTCTATTTAACGCTCTCTCAACCTAATTATGCTTCCAGTTTCATGATATTGTTTTCCATTATTTCTTTGACAACATCATCATGCCCACCATTACGACGTTTAAGATGCTGCCTGGTTATTAACATCTTAATTGGTGACATGAAACTGTGTAGGAGACTTGAAGAGGACAATAGCGTTGTGTCTTCTCAGGAGACAAACTGCTCAGCTGAGGAGCTTGTCTATGAATTCTTCGAGGGAGCTCAGCCACATATTCGACCTCCTTTACATGATAAGGCAAGTCTCGTCCTTTCAGATCTACCTATTAAAATCTCCCCTTGATTTGGACACTAACAATTTCTTTTTCCTCCCAGGTTTCCATTCTTGCTTCTAAGTTTCCTTTACTCAAGAAGTGTAGAAGCTGTGATATATCACCTTCTAGTTGGTTTTCTGTGGCTTGGTAGGGGTTAAAAAGTTCGTCTGTTGTTGTAATTTAAGTTTTCACTTAATTGTTCTTTGTCCTCATGACAAATTGAACTTGGTCCAGGTATCCAATATATAAAATACCAGTCATATCATCAATCAAGAGGGTGGATGCATCTTTCCTGACCTACCATTCCCTGTCAACTGACTCCAGAAGTTGTTTCTCTCTTTCATTCTTAGTTTCTGACAATTTCAAGTACGCAAGTAGTGAAGTTCCCAACAATTGTACCTGATTTGGTATCGCTTTATATGTCACAGGGAAAAAGCAACCGAAGTTTAGTAGCAGGAAGGTTCGTGATGATGATGGATCCTTAAATATATCTCTTCCCACTTTTAGCCTTGCTGCTTATAAGTTGATAGGCTCAATGCTAGCTCCTAGTAGAGACTCTGAATGGCAGAAAGTGGACTCTCTATTGGAAGTTGCTACTGACTGGTTACAGAATTTGCAGGCAAACCACCCAGATTACCTCTACTTTGTTAGCCACCGTACCATGTAGAGATAAATAAGAAAGATTCAAAATACTCTTCCTTATACATTCAGAGTCAGAGAAGTTCCTGCATAGAGAGTATAGCATCGAGATGAAACTGAATTGATATGCTGAAACATTCTTACTAAGTAGATTCAGTCTCAATTGTGTTATTTTCTGTTTGTCCATAGGAGTTGTTGTATATAGTACAGGTGACAACTTCTTGAGTTTAGTAGTGATTTTCAGACATGTTGTTAATGATTGGACTATATTAAAGTCCCATGAGAAGTGGTAGGCAATAGGAATATGTATGCCTTAAGAGCAAGAGATGAAAGAAAGGCAGTATAGGAAATTAAGAGTATAAGGCCCCGCTTTTTGTTTTTTTTCCCTTATTTGGGGCAATTCAAAATTTTGATTCCGGGAATGAGGATAAATATGCATCTTGTCCATTTGCTCTGGGGTCTATTGATATTAAAGTCAGACAAAAGTTATCGATAACTTGAAAAAAACTCGTTTTCTTTATTTTCTATAATACATTCATACTCAGTATCTGGACACAGTTTTTCTTAGTGGACTTCATGCTCATATATGGCTTATTGTCTTTTTAAAGCGATAAGGAAAATACGAATTTACGCAGAAAATGGACGCGAGTAATACGATATTTAATAATCTGTAGTACAGTCCCTCCTAAACTAGTAACTACATAATCTCATGGTTGTAACTTACAAAGTGTTGGGTTTTGCTCCCAAAGTATCTATTTAAAAAGTCCAAAACACAAGTTCATTTTGTCTCATTTAACCCAAGAAGCAAGAAAAATAGTTAACATGTTTAGGTTGAAATTTGCCGATAGGTTTACGACCTACTATTCTTAATTTTGACCGTTGAGAAGTATGTGGTTGGAGAAATCAATTTCACGTTATTGCTCTACTTTAGGTTTCTTTTTCTTTGTTCTTCAAATTTTGAAAGTGTTATTGCTTTGATGTATTGGCTAGTTGTAAACACTTGTTTGTCTATTTGATCTAACTCTCTTGTATCTGTATTTGATCTTGGTGAAACTTGATTAACTGACTTATGTCCGTGGGTTTTTACTTCTCACATGCACAATGTTTCCCCATGTTAAAAATATTGGTGGGTCTTTTGTAATTATTGTTGTCATTTTCTATTATTGTTACTCCTCACATATTCTTGCAATTTTGGTGAAATGATTTTTATTGCATACTTTGGTACTTTTGCTTATTATGTTATTGTTTTCCTTATTAGAGTGGCATTAGAGTTCCTTAGTTTTGGGCTATATTTACTTGCTTGAATGATAGAGACAAATACAAAGATGATTGTTTTAAATTGTCCAAATTATCATTTGTGGAAGGGCAAGATGAAAGACTTGCTGTTTGCGAAGAAATTTCATATTCCTATCTTTACTACTCGAAAATCGGATTCTATGTCTGATGGATAATGGGACTTTGAGCACCAACAAGTGTTTCATTTTATTCGGCAATATGTAAAAGACAACTTTTGTAATAACATTGCTAATGAGACACATGCTAAAACTTTGTGGGAGAAGATTGGGTCCTTGTATGCTTCTAAGTCTAGTAATAATAAGTTGTATTTGTTGAATTACTTGATGAATTTAAGGTATAAGGAGATTTCTTCCATTTTATATCACTTAAATGAGTTTCAAGAGCTCTTAGATCAATTGTTATAAATGGGTATTGATAAACTCTTCATTCGCATCAAGTTTCTCAAACAAAACTAAGTTTCCCCTTCAAATGTAATACAGAGGAAAACCTAGGTCGAATCATGAGAACACGTGTCAATTGAATCTATTATTTTGTAATTTTTTTCCTTTCACAAATTCAAATTGGGGGGTTTAATGAGGTTTGTAATTGAAAATAAATAACAAAACAACAATAGAAACATTACAGAAAACTAAGATCAATGGTTATAAATGAGTATTGATAAACTCTTCATTCCCATCAAGTTTCTCAAACAAAACTAAGTTTCCCCTTCAAATGTAATACAGAGGAAAACCTAGGTCGAATCTTGAGAACACGTGTCAATTGAATCTATTATTTTGTAATTTTTTTCCTTTCACGAATTCAAATTGGGGGGTTTAATGAGGTTTGTAATTGAAAATAAATAACAAAACAATAGAAACATTACAGAAAACTAAGACAAAATAAAGTAACGAAGTACATCATCTAATGACAATCTTCTATTAGACTATCTAACAACAATCAAACTATAGAAACGAAAAATTAAATGGAATTATGCAAAATAATTAAATGAAAACTAGAAACATCATTCAAAAATTCGTATTATAATGGATAGAAACTAAAATTATAGTGATGAAACAAAAATAGAGTATATATTTGACAGTTCAAATATAACTATACTAGACTATTCAATGCATGAATGTAAAAGCGAATTAACAATACAAACTGAATTTAAGGCAACAAGTAAAACACATATGAATTCACAAATTATAAAGATTAAGGGTAACTATCATACGGTCTAATAAACCATCGTCTACCAGATTGTTTGGTAGATTTATCAATGAAAAACTCGGTGTCTAATCAATTTGTAAATGAAAAAAATGTAAAAGTGAAAAAACTATAAGCAACCGAAAATGTAAACAACAGAAATTGAAAGGAAACAATAGTATTCTTTAAAGCTTGAAACAAGAAAAATGTAAACAAATAATATATTAAAAAATATATTGTCTAATGAATTGAAAAGGTAACAACTTGGAGCAAAAAATAGAACATAATTAGAATTGAAATTATAATTAAAATACACTGAAGTTGAAAAGAATTAAATACATGAACTGAAATGTAAACACAAAAATTTTTAAAAAAAATTGTAATAATGAAAAAGAAATATTAATGTGAAACATCAAACAGAAACCATGGTCAATTTATCTTAAACTTTGAATGCGAAAAACAAAAATATGAATTCCTTGCTTAATGAAAACAAAGAACCAAACGGTTTATGTATCCAAAGAAAGCATTTCTTAATCAAGAACTGAATTCTAAAAAAATTAAGATCTAAAAAAATTAAGAGAAGAAAACAACTTGAATAGACAATAGTCTAACACGGTTTCATGCTTGATAACTTCCATTTCAAGAATTCAATAATCTTCCAATTTTAAATTTACATGACAGAAAACATAAAAGAAGATAAAATGTAATGGATAGAAGAATAAACACGAGACAAGGAAGAGAGAAAGTCAAGAATTTGAATAGCCAAGAACTATAAACTGTAAACTGAAAAATAGAGAACTAACTAAATTGTAATGTAAATTTGAAGTCATGTATGTAGTTATCTTAAGCTATTCCTTGTTTATAAGATTTTGAAACAACTAAAAATAAATGGACCTAAGTTGAACACTAAATTACAAAGAAATCCTATATTATATTGTCTTTTTGCCCGTAAACCGTTTAATGCATCAAACAGTCTACATTGAAGCTCCAAAAGTCAGAAATCTACTGCAAAAAGGATCAACTCAAATGGATATCTAAAAAAATATAAACGAATAAATCAACAATGGTCTATTAAAAAAATACAATGTTATATCTTTAAAATACAATTTTTAATATACTACGACTCTTATCTACTATAGAAAATACAAATCTATGCTAAAATTATAAATAAGAAAGATATTATGGAATAATATAAGCTTATAAAAACATGAAAAATTTAAGAGTTATCAGATATCAATTTTAATGATGAAGTTATAGGACAATGACTACTGCATACTCTACTTGTGTCTTGTGAGATATTTATTATTTCAATTACAAACTCAACCCCTAATAACATTGTTTCTTTCAAAATGAAAAAGTCTGGTCTTCTTAATGAAGAGATGAGAAGGAAGACTTATGGTTCTTCATCTTAGATTGAGGTGTTTGTCCCAAAAAAAAGGGAATATGTAAAAAAACGAATCGAAGGATGGTAGAGAGAAGAACAAGACCAAGTTTAGGTCAAGATACAAGAATGTGGAGTGCTATTATTATAATAAACCTAGGCACATTCAAAAGAAATTGTTTTTAATGGAAAAAATAGAACAATGGCAAGCAGAAAGAGAAGAATCATGATGATGATCATGTTACTACTATGACATGTGGTGATCTTGTTCCTCTTCGTGATTATGAGTTTGTCAATCTTGTATCAAATGAGAGCATGTGGATAATGATAGTGGTGCTACATTTCACGTTACGCCAAGGAATGAGTACTTCATATCTTACACTTTTGCTTGTAGTTGTGCATATTATTAATATTAGTGCTATAGTTGCATTGAATACCAAGGTGGTAGACAAAATATGGTTTTACCTGTTGTTTTAAATGCTAAGTTGTTGGAGTTAGATAAAACTGATTACAATGATATGTTGATATAATGACTAAGACATTGTCAAGGCAGAAGCTTAAAGCTTGTTGTGAGATCGTCGGATTGACGATCACATCCACGTATTCGTGAAGGGGAGATGTGTTGGGTTGAGCTCCCAACTATGCATCTAAAAAGCAAAAAACTTTTTAATCCCATTTTGTCTCACTTAATCCAAGTGGAGAAGGGTTTGATAGGTCAAGAGAAAGTGTTAATTTTCACAAACATTGAGAGAGAGAAAGAGAGGAGAAAATTGGTTGGATATTCACCGAACAACTTTAGTAAAATTATGATTTTCACTTTGTTCACCATTGAATCAAGCTGAAATTTGATAACAAGTTAAAGTTTAGCATTGTTACTCCATTTTAGGTTTTTCTTTCTTTATTTTTCAATTTTAGAAAGTTTTGATGTGTTGGCTGGTTCTAAATACTTGTTTGTGTATTTGACCTGATCCTTTTGTATATATATTTTATTTTAATAGAGCTTGATTGACTCCCTTGTACTTGTGAATTTTTACTTTCCATATAGAAAACATTGGTGTCTCTTTTATGATTTTTGTTATCATTTTCTAATCTTTTCCTCTTCAATTCTTGCAAGTTTGGAAAAATTCTTCCATGTACATACTTGATATATATTTTTATTCTATTATTGTTTTCCTATCTTAAACCACTCGTGCGACTACCCAAACACCCACAAGTCCCTCCTAGACTAAGAAGAAAAATGGTGTTTATTCCTGCACCCCTACATTTTGCTTCCTGCACCCCATTAGAAATGTGAATTGACAAAAATTAATCCTGGGAGGTTTTAAGAATCCAAGCATAGCATCTCCTTCTTCTCTGTCATTTTTTGTTGTCACTGTTCAGAGCAAGTGATGGTGAGTATTCTGTGCGATTTTTGTGATTTTAGAGCGCTCTTAGTGGACATAGACAAACATGTGTGATTTCCGACAACATTGTGATGGTTAGTGGGTGATTTTGGAAGAATTGTTCACAAAAAAGAAAGATAAAGTTTGTTTATTTTTCTTCCAAAATTAGTAATCCATAATATTTGTTGAAAAGACAAATGTTGAATGAAATGGAAGAGTAAATGCATATTATATTCCGGAAATGACAGTTGGTAACCTATTATTCCAAAGATAGTTTGTAACCATTTTAAAATATCCTTTCCATACCATATTTTATAAATTCGGAACATACTATTCCAAAAGTTAAAAAAATATGTTCCAAAAATAATATAGTTTTTTTATCTTCTAAATTTACTATTTTGAAAACACATTTTACTTATACAACACATATTCTAAAACCACCCAAAACTTAAAGCTGTCAAGGATATTTCAAAATATAGGTTACAAGAAGAAAAATATAGGGGTGCAGACACCTGAAGAAATATTGACCTTGTGGAGGTGGTGATGAAACCAGCACTCCGAATATCCAAAAAGTGATTGAGCTGCTCGAGGCAGAGGAAAAGTGAAAAGCGATTTTTAATTCTGATTTAAACTTTAATTAAACGCATGTTTTCCCCACCATATTTTTAACCTTTTTTGTTTCCTTCAAAAGAGACTTTGCCCAAACAATTTTTAAAATAAGTTCTTAAAAGTATAAGCAATCATTAGCAAAACTAAAGATAAAAAACTTATAGAAAAAGGCATAATGTTTTGGTCCCTTTTAGCCCAGTTTTTTTCATTGCCACTTCATAGTTATATATGTTTTTAATAATTTATAATGAAATGAATGACCTCTATACCTTCTTCAATCCTATGTTTATGCATGTGTTGCATTCATTCCATAGGCTGTTTTTTTTTTCTTTTTCCATTTTTACCTTATTTAATGTAGTACACCAATTTTCTAGTGTAAAAGAAGAATATTTTTCGATTCAAATGAAATACTAATAAAATGACTTACTGAATAAACATATTCCTTTATTAAGAAAAGAAATGAGATTTTAGTTAGACAAACATGTTATTGTTCTGTTGTTCATAAGCATAAAAAAAATAAACAATTTCGTTTAAAAGATTTGTCATACAGTTTTATTTTAAAAAGAAAGTTTTTTTAAAGTTAAAAAAATTAAAACGGACAAACAACTTCTAATGTAAAAGTAACTACCCAGTTTTAATGGGAAATTTAAAGGGATAGTGAGTTTTAATGGTGTTATTAATGAATATTTGAATTCACGTGTTCATTAAATGATTACTATGCATTCATTAATCGTATTTATGAAATTTAAATTTTAAAAAAGTAAAGATATTAATATGGAAGTATTTTTTAATTTATACGGTAATTTATAATTAACTGTTTATTTTTAAAAACTAAAGATATTAATGTGACTATTGTTTATTTTTTACTGTAATTTATAATTGTGTATACGATACAAAATATGTAATTATTTATTTAAAAACTAAAGATATTAATATGTGAAAATTTTAAAAGAAAAACTAAATCTCAAAATAATATTCTAAGTGATACATCATGTGCGTATAATAAAACAATGTTAAGAATTTTCAATAATGGTCATTTTAATTGAATATGTTTAGTAGAAAAGGCTTATTTTTTTGTCCTGGCATTTGGTGGGTTTTGGGGAAACTGCTTCCTGCACCCCATTAACTTTAACTTGAACCCTTAAAGCTTTTGAAAATACTATTTTACCCTACTTTAAAGTGACTTTCGGAATATCTTTTAAAAAAAATTCTAGAAAAAACTTTCCGAAATTCATGAAATACATTCTGGAAAAGATTTTCTATTTTTCAAAACACATTCCATATGTTCGAGAGAGCTTGTTCTGGAATGAATTTTATTTTTGTTTGTCTTCTCTTAAGTGTAGTATGTCTGAGCTACTGTAATAGCAATGATAGCTGTCAGGGAGGTGGTGGGGTGAAGTGAGGAAGGAGCGAACAGGATAATTTGGTCATTTCATCCAATTGTGAGGTGCAAGTACAAAAATGGGGGATGTAGAAAGTAATTATTGAATCTTGGTTTGTAGTTGGACCTTTATTCTTGGGTGAGGGATGCTTGTTTTTCTCAAATAAAGCAGTTGGAAGGTTATGTCACACTTTTACAGATAAATAATATATATAATTTGAACAACTTAGATTTATTTACATTTAAATATATGAATAATGTTTTGTTCATCACACAATAAGCGTGAATATATAAACACTTTCCATATATGGGAAGGAGGTATATGAATTTCACATATAAGAAGGTTATCCCTCAAACAACACATTATGTGACTAGACGTCATATATGTATAATTGGTGTTGTGCGCGTCTAGATAGATAGTTTTACCTATGCTAGGGTGATATAGACTCCCTATGACCATTGTCGTAGTAGGTCGTTTGAGATGATATCCATGTTCTTGAGATATATTTGGCTTGAGACGTCTTCAAATCACCATTTGTAGAAGTGTGTACTACGATAATTTAGATATAACAGACCGTTCATTGGTCTCCCTCACCATTTGAAGTAGGTGCAATCATTGTTATTGATGATTGACGATTGCACTTTATCGACTACATTGTTATTGACATTGACTTCACATCATCAACATCTGTAGTCAAATACATTTACTAGTTTTGATTAGTGTCATACTTGTACGTACTTCTTAGGGTGCATGAAGATAGATTGTTAGTTTGCCACGTCATTGCTCACATAGGCCAAATGATGGGGAGACATGATCAGTGTCACTACAAAAAAGCATCCTTGTTTGGTGAGTAATTTATCTTGTTTTGTGTATATATTATTATTTTATCGTGGTTATTTATTTTAATATTTTAAGGATCTAATGTCATCTCAACGAATGAAGGGTATATTTAGGGAGATCGTTGGCATCATATGGCACATGATCAACTGGGAACATGTGTTAAAAAGTTCGTCAGCAAGGAGAAAATCCATAGTACATTGCAGTTAGCTCATGGTGTCATAGATGAAGGGATCATTCACATCAAACTTTCACATTTTTGAATTCTAAAATTAAAAAAATTGATTGCTAAAGAATTTTTTATCATTAATACACGCGGTGTATTCTTATGATTTATGACAAAATGTTATGTAATTATTTGTTTAACTATTATTATTATTATTATTAAAAATTAATTTTGTATCAAACGACTTAAAAAAATATATATTTTGATATATACAATCCAAAATAGATGTTTTGTATTCTTAATGTATAATTTAGATTTGTATTAAGAATTATACATTTTAAAATACACATTTCAAATAATAAAATTGAAATTTCAATTTATATGAAAGTGCAGTTTAAAATCATGGTGTTTTTTTTCTCGGCAATGAATGCAATGGTTACAGAATGCAATGGAGAATAAAAACTGGGATGGTTCTTCAAGTGTCTTTCTACACTCCTTTTTTATTTTTAAGAAAATCTAAAAATTATCCTTCATGCATTCTTGGAACGTGATTTCCAAAATGTCTATTCTCGAGTATGATTTTAATTCTGAAATTCTCATTCCAAAACTTATTTCGAAATAACCATTCTAAACTATAAACAAACATTCCCAAAATAAAATATATTTTTAATTTTAAAATATAAAATAATAGATATTGTAATGACCTCTCAGAAATATAAGTACCTAATTTTAAATAGTTGTTTAGAATGTAAAAATACACTTGGGAATGTATTTTGTAATGATGTACATCAATAAATTCATTGATTTAAAAGTAACTTTATATTATCAAGATCACGTTTCCGAGTTATGTATAAATTTCTCCTAGATGTGATAATATGGACATATCAATAAATAAACAAATAAAAAATCAAGAAGAGGATAATATAGGATATTCATACCTTAATACGTCAGTTATATATCATGAGTAGTAACATCATTAATTAATATAGAATCTTTAAGCAACGATATTAGGATAAAATTAGAAAAAAATTGAAGTTTTTTAGGTGGTTGTAATATATAAGTATCAAAATATCAATATTGTTTTTAAGAATAGAGATTTGTTGGATTAAATATTATCTATTTTCTTATGTGGAACCAAAATTTCAAAGGCATATAAAAAGATCATATTACTTTACAGCTATTTGCTGACACTTCAGGGGAATAATAATATGTACTCATTGAACTCGTATATATCTTATGTTTTTATTGACTTCGTAAAATAGAAACCCACTAAATATATAGAAGTAATATTATTACTAGAATGAGTGGATAAGGAAATTTGACAAAGATTTTGCTTTGGGCTTTGGCATCACCAGTTGTAGTTCTTTTTTGAAGTTCTCTGAGAATCACTTGCAAAGTTCAACGAATAAATTCCCCATTAAAAAAATTGTTTTTTAAAAGAAGTGGACAAGGGGGCTTCTAATAAGTTAGGGTGTGTTAGGTTGAAAGGAAATATCATCACTACAACTTGCACAGTTAACATCGTTTTCAGAATTTTTAAGAACAATCATAAACGAAAACCAATTCCAAGTTGTGCTACACTCACTTTCTGAAGGTCTAAGTCAACACCGTTATCACAAGAAGTGATTGCACATGAGCTGGGACCACAATAATTATTAACCTCTTCTTTTGTTTATAAAGCATGTATTTTTCGTAATGCTTGATCTCAGACTGCTAAACTATGAAGTCTTGCAGTGTTCGCGTCTGTGCTACGTGTAGGTGGTAAAATTTTGTTTCACTTTTAAAATTCTTTAGTTTTCAAATACAATGGTGTATGCTATTTTTTTTTATTATGGTATGTATTATGAAATAATGCCACTGATGAAAAAAAATGCTTATTTTAAATAAAAAATAAATTTAGCTTTTGTAACTGTATGAATGTCAGTGCCTCTTGATCCACATCAATACACGATGGTTGTCGTGCCTGCAGTTATATGATTCTTCAAATCTTTCTTCATTTTCACGCATGTTCGTCTGGTCGGCGGGGTACCTGCAATTGCATTCTGACGTTCAAGTCAATGTTTGTGTTTAGTTAAATTTTTCTGATATTATGAAAAACGTACATTTTCTTCCTTTCAGAAATTCTTTTAGTAAGTTGACTTGGGTCTTGGCTGCATGGATCAAATAAGTGATTGCTAAAGACATGCTTAGTGATCTCTGGATCGTGTCTGGTGATTCCCTGATATTAAGGAAGTGTTATACGAAATGTCTTTGACTCATTCAATGAAAGTTATAACTTTTTATTTTCACGTGTAACCATGTTTATTTATTTATTTAATGTACCGGTAGAGCTTTCCTGTAACTCTTATAAATAAAATGCGGTCACAGTTTTATAATAAATGTGAGTCAATATTAAATCAATTGTGTAATTAACAAACGACCATATTACACCGGTTCAATATGGGAATCGATGCGGTTATTTTTTTTATTCACTTTTTGTATTGATTGTTTTAAAACCCTTGTGCACCTTCTTGTTGTCGTTTTTTAAAACATGTATTTTTGCGTTTTCATTTCTTGTAGACCTCCGTTTTTGTCCTGTCCTAAGCTTCTCTGTGTCGACAAGCCACCACAGTAATCCTCCACCACCGTGTCGTGAGTTCGCTGCTCCTCCACCGTGCCATGTGCTTGCACCGGCACCACCACATTCAACGTTGTGAGAATATTGCACCACCATCACACTTTGGGTTGCGACTTCTTGTCTCATCTATCTTTGCCAGCGTTGTAGTCCAACAAGAGTTGTCATGAAACCGCCACTGTTAGCCAATGTAATGTAAAATTCGGTTATGTGGGTTCTAGGTTGACTCCTTATTGTTGGATGTTGAGTGGATGTGTATCGGCAGATGCTCTCATGATAAAGTCAGAATCAATTTGTTGATAAAATCATTCTACTTACTTCTAAAGCAAATCATCTATTTATAGTGCTCATTTGTTGGACTTTTGACTTAACTAAACTTTTACTCTTCGTACATTGAAATTATTAAAATATACTATAAATATTTTCGACCTATTTATTATACTTTGATACATTATTTTTTATTTTATAATTTATTTATTTTAGTTTAGCTTTCATCATGTTGACGAAGTATCGACCTTTCCATCACTCGACCTAACCATTATAATTATATTTATATATTATAAAAAGAAATTATGTATACATGATTAAAGTAGGAATAATTTTAATTAAACTTTAGATTTTTTTAATATGATTAGGTTTATGATTTAATTTTATATTAGATTATGTAGAACAAATTAATATTTATTTCATTTAGTTAGAAGTGTAAATTTCCTTAATTAAATTTAAGCTTTAAATATGTGTATATATATGTATTGATATTTTTCTTTTAGTTTGATATTCATGTTTGTTATATATGTTGATTATTTGTCTACATTGAGATTTTTAATTATAGTTTGAATTAATGTAGCATATATAATGAATTTTCTACACAACAACTGTGCATTACGTATTCGTACGATAATAATTATAAATTAAATTAAATTATTGTTATATATAGATGAAACCGTTATGGATTATAAAACAATTGTGATAGTTTGTTTAATGTTAATTTTAAAAATACTATCTATCAACTTTCAACAACAATCACTTTTAAGTATTTGATGGATGACATTATCAAATTACAATTTTATACTAATATTTATCGCTCTGTTTATTTCCATGAATGTTTATTTTCATGAATGTATTATTGTTTCCATGAATGAACATGGGAGAGCATGTTATTTGTTTTCCTTGATGTGAGTAGAAAGACAAACGAGAATTTGTAGAGATAGAGTGTGGAAGTTCCTTGTTATTGAGAATAGAAAGGAAAAGAAAGTCACGTTACTCATGGTGAAATTGCTAAGATGTCTTTGTTTTTACTTAATGATTTTGTGCATTTGAACCACTTTGATGTGTTGAATGAACAAGAATGTTAGTTTTTCTTATATAACAAGAATATTTAATAATATTATTAATATTATTAATATTATTAATAAAAGTTAAAAGTAATAATAATAAACAATAGTATTAATTATAATAAGGTAAAAATATAAAAATAATAATACTAATAAAATTAATATTTAATTATTTAAATATGATATTAAATATTTTAGATTTGTATTTATTTAGGATTTCAAAGAATTCTAGAATTTTATTTATTTCATATTTTTATTAAAATAGGAATTAGGATTTGTATTTTTTTAGAATTTTTGAATAATTTAGGAATTTTATTTATTTTGTTTCATTTAAATATGATATTAAATTATTTAGATTTGTATTTATTTAATATTTTGAGTAATTTAAATTTATTTATTTATTTTCATTTTTTATTTAAATAGGAAATTAAATAATTTAGGATATTTATTTATTTAGGATTTTGAATAATTTTATAATTTTATTTATTTCATATTTTATTTAAATATGATATTAAATAATTTGGCTTTGTATTTATTTAGGATTTTGAATAATTTAAAATTTTTATTATTTCAGAATTTTATTTAAATAGCACATTAATAATTTATAATTTTTATTTATTTAGGACTTTGAATACTTTAGAAATTTTATTTATTTCAGATTTTTTTTAAAATACAACATTAAATAATTTAGATTTATATTTATTTAATATTTTTAATAATTTAGATATTTTATTTATTCCAGATTTTTATTTAAATTCGATATTAAATAATTTAGATTTGCATTTATTTAATATTTTAAATAATTTAAGAATATTATTTAAATAGGACATTAAATTATTTATAATTTTTATTTATTTAGGATTTTTATTTATGTGAAATATATGTGTCAAAATTTGTAAAATATTTTTGCATAAATTTTAATTTGTTTATATATAAGACAATTTATTTATATTTTAATTTAATTTAATTTTAACAACAAAAATAAATTCATAATATTACACTTTTATCTATTTTAAAAAATATTTTATCAATTACACCTATCACACTAATCACAAACTTTCATAAATTTATGCTTATTTTTCATATGTTTCTCTTAATACAAACTATACTTCATCAAATTCAAATAAAGCATACATGATTAAAAAAAATTAAAGAGGTTGAAAAGAAAAAAAATAAGAGAGAAAGAAAATAAAAACAAATAAAAAGTAAATTTATTTAAATGAAATGAAATAAAAATAAAGTGAGAGGAGATGAATTTGGTATATTTAATTTATTTATTTTTGTTTATTTATATATTATTATTATAATTCAAAACATAAATACTAAAAAAATGTTTACGACATAATTGGTAATATTAATATATGATATTTTTTTATTATGCTATGAATATTTAAAACATTAAAAATTATATTGAATGATGAAACTTTCTACACAAATTTTAGCCCTTTGCCTAAAAATATATTGTGCCTCTTTCTTTTTTATTTTTATATATTTCTTTCGCTTATTAATAAAAGCATATAGGGAGGGTAACACACTTCGCAGTTTTAGGCATCCTCCATTTCCGTCTGCAAATGAAAATAGGACGTTAAGTAAAACTATAATTTTTCCAAGTACAGAGCACCATTAAAATGATGTAAGGGAATTGTATCCAAAATTGTTCTCTGTATGCTAACCAGTGTGGACAGAAATAGGTAAAAAATGATATTAGAAATTAGTTTTTTAGCTAAAAATCAAGATGAGGATAATTGTTTTATTTTTACACAAAAAAAATCAACAATGACACAAGTATAAAGCGTTGTCTTTGTTTATCTAGAAACACAGCAAAAATGGGATATTTGATTTCTGTTGTATGTTCCCATCTATATAAGTCAACTTCATTTTGATAGATTTCTGAACGTGCTTCCATCTTATCACTGTTACAACAGTTGATACCAAACAAGACCTCGCCACCAGAAATTGTATGATGACACGTAATAATTCGACAAGGAACAACAAATTCTTTTGTTTTTTGTTTTGTTTTTTGGGATCCACCACTTAGATAGTGTTTGGAAGAATCCAAGTTGATGAATGGAGTTTGTAACCAAAACCATAACCTATATTATATGTGCTCTTCAACACAAGTACATTAAAGATATGGAAATCAACATTAATAGAGGGAGTTAAAACCTGCAGCAAGCTGGTGAGGAAAGTTCTGCATGCATTTATATCAGAAAGGACCTTCCTCCATCAACAGCAAAGCAAATTAAGTTGATCAACCATTGACAAAAGCATTCATGTCTGTCATAAAATCTAACAAAAGATAAGGTCCGCACCCCAAAGATTCAAACAGTGTTCCATTTTGGTCGTTTTTCAACAAAAACATGTACGTTCCACGTGAATGAAGGGTTGTGTGACATTGAGGTATTTGTCTAGAGGGAGATTTGAGGCATGTAATGTGGGTCTGCGTGCAAGAAAATGGAAGAAACAACATTGGTGGACCACGGAATTTGTATGGTCCCCTGTACCCTTAAATCACACCATGGTTTCTAGCTGTAAAGGTTCCAAAGGCCTCTTCTCCATTTCTTGGATACTGGATACTTTCGTACTTGCTCATTTTCTGCACTTTGTTCCTTTCCTTCCTGTAATAATGACCCTTCCACACTCTCAAACCATACACCACCCACTGTTTCTAGGACGGTCTTGCTCCACAATACAAACCATCTTATAACATCCAAAGCCCACAAACGACATCAACATGTAAATAAAACGATATCAACATGTAAATGATTCATTTCAACTTGGTCAGAACAAAGGAAATGAGGTGAAAAAGACTTCAAAATGAGGTTATTTCAATTATAAAAAAATAAACAAAGTTACTGTATTTAGATAGAATATTAGTAAAAAGTTAGAAGTAGATTGACTGTTATGAATACAAAAATATTAAAAATAATTGTGTTATATAATAAGTCATCGATATGTCTTTTGGTAAAAAATTACTGATAATGGTATAAAATATGTTTAAATAATGGACGACCATGAATTAAAATGTTGAATAAAACAAAAATTATTTACATAAATTACTTTAATTCTTTTAATTTATATATAAGTAAAGAAATAATGAATTGGAAATGAAGTTAGATTTTTTTATACGAATATAAAAAGTTTAAAAAATTATTATTTGTGAATTTTTTTGAATTAATTAACAATAACAATAAAATGATGATATGATATGATTTGATCAAAAAATAACAATAATAATAAAATGATGATATGATATGATTTGATTAAAAGAGATAAAAAATGTGAAAATTATATGCAAATTTATTTGTTTATATATATATATATATATATATATATATATATAATTTACTAACTTAATACTAATATTAAATTTAGTTAATTTCGATTTTACTAATCACATAATTTAAATATAAATTTTGTTCCTAAACCAACATTTATTAAAACATAATATAAAAAATATTAAAAATAAAGTTTCAATTAAATGAAAGTATATTTTAAAGATTATATCAATAAATAAGATAAAATAATTAAACCTTTTTCTCAACATCTTCATATTCACTTACTATTTCTCAATAGTTTAACATGCACTTAGTTAAGAATCGCTTTTTGACAGTAATTAATTATACATAGTATAATCGATTGTGTATCATTGCATAATCGATTATTTCTAAAGAAATAATCAATTACAAGCTCTTGAACATTTTTCCTCCATGCACCGCCTTTTTACTCATCAATATTTTCAATTCTCATATCCACGTGAATATTCTATACAGGGGCAAAGGAGTAAAGAGTCAAAAGCCTGTTGTCTTTCTTCTTCTTTTTTTTCTATTTTTTTATGCAAAACCATAGATCCAAATATATAAATAGTATCATACATTTTTCCTTCATCATTTCTTCATCAATAATGCACGTGTGGATCCAAACTGTTAAAACTATTTTATTATATCATTTGTTATAATTATATATCTCCATATATATGATATATGCTAGGAGTTATAGTTAAACTTACAAGAATTTATTTTGATAAATTTTATTTTTGCAGTTGTAAACAATTAATGTTACCCCGTAATTTATTTAAATGTGTAAAACAAGTCACTTAACCCATTAAAAGATTAATGAATCTCCCACCACTTATCCTTTGGGCTCTTCTCACTATTTTTAACATTAATTTTTGTAATGCTAGAATAGTAAGACTAACATAATGTCTCAACAATGTGTAGGTTTGAGTGATCCAAATCTCGTCAAGTCTATTCCCATTTCGAGACTCATCTAACATAGTTGTTAACAATATAAGATCCATACTCTTAGTCCATTTGATGAACTTACAAAGTTTGTAGTTAAAATCTTGTGTTTTTTCTTTCACCCTATTCATTTTGTACCCGAGAACAACTTAAGTGTAGTACATGTTATAAAAAAAAGTCACATGGCACAAATATTAAATGTGGAAAGGTTGAAAACCTTTAACATTTAACTATAGTAAACATGGTACAATGAACAACAATATCAAATTATATTATGTGTTGTCTTTCATAACTAATCCACAAGAACTTGTGTAGCATACATGTATATCATGTCCCTTATTAAGTTGACACTTTCTTTATAATCATCCTTAACAACTTGTGTAGCATGCATGTCATCCCAACAGTTCGTCAAATCCATATTAACTTCATCAACCAAAGTTCTTTCATTATCGACTCCATGAAGGAAGTTGTAAAGAATGCAACATGTCAATATTAAGATATACGACGTCTCAAAAAAATAGTGGAGTGTTGTATCACTTCACAGTATAGGAAATACTTTTTCAAAATCATAAATATTCAATTGCATTTTTCAAAGGTCCATGATATGATTAAAAAACTCTTGTGCATTTTGAGGACCTCTTTGTGAATACTCTTTCAAGTGACATCTAAACCCATGATATGAAGTAATAATTTGAACTTCCAGGATGAACTATGCATCTCCCAAGTAGTATTTCCATGCATTAAATATTATTAAGTAGTTAGTGAACAAAATTGAACAATAACATGGATGAGTAAATTACGAAGTGGTTCATGGATCAAACCTTCAACTAATACATTTTAGTTGCAATGTATATGGTTAAATCTGACCATAAATAAATAATTTTGAAACTTATATTGAATATAAGTACAAGGTCATTTTTTTCATACACACATTGCCTTAACAATTTTATATTACTTTTCTCGAATCCACATTGACTACCATTGGATCCAACCATATGTCTTTGATTATGCTTTCCTTGTTTACTGGCATGTGATCAATTATGTCTAGGTTTGCCTCAACACTACCTCCATCCACCACCTACTGTGAAATTTTGTGAGTATTGTCCTAAACATTGTCTTCTCACAATAAATTCTCTCACACATATGAAATAGAAAGTGATGGAAAACGTTCTTATTATAGTAGTCATCTTTTTTATTCTCTCATACACACATTGTCTTAATATTTTTATATTACTTTTCTCCAATCTACATTGGCTACCATTAGATCCAACCATATGTTTTTTATTATGCTTCCCTTGTTTAATGGCATGTGATCGATTATGTCTAGGTTTGCCTCAACACTACCTCCATCCACCACCTACTGTGAATTTTGTGAGCATTGTCCTATGTCTTCACACAATAAATTCCCTCATGCACATGAAATGGAAAGTGATGGAAAATGTTCTTCTTATAGTAGTCATCTTTTTTATTTCTTCTTTGAATGGATGATGAAGGATATTTGAGGAGCGGAAGCATTCAAGAAACTCAAGAGGAATTTCAATGGTTCAAAGTGGAGTTAGTGAAAGTGAGAGGTGAGACCCACTTATTAGGAAAAAGTCTAGGCCAAGTTTGGAAGGAGACTAACCTAGGAAGAACTTAGGAACAAGTAGAATGACCATAAATGGGCAACATTTCATTACTCATTCCAAGTTAAAAAAATCCAAGAGAGGTGCACTCCTATTTATAGAAGACTTGGATGTCTAAATATAAGTACTTTAACCTAAAAACACTCCATTGACAAGGTGACAAGTGGTCTCACATGTTCCATGCTTATGATCCTCTCAAATGAGAGGTTGACAAGTGTCTTCCTTTCATTTGAGAAATTCCTCTAAAATGTGAGAGATTGACAAATATCAACTCTTAATTGGTGGGGATCCTCTCTATAGAGGAAGAGTCATGTAGACCTTCATGTTTTTCATATCACACACTCATGATTCCCATGTTAAGTGATGAATCACTTTACAATATGTACACACTTTATTACTATACACACACACTTTTCTATTATACCAAATACAAGGCCAAAAAATAAATCGATGCCCAAAATCCTAAACTAATTTACACAATTATTTAAGCTAAAGTTTCGCCCTAAAAGATATTGACTTGGTCTTGCTAAAACCAGCTGAGTTCCAGTCTTTTTGTAGTTTTTTGACCAAAACTCTAGTATTCTTTCATAGTGTGGAGGTCTTCTTTGATGTTAAATACATTCCTTCCTCTTAAAGTTATCCTCTTTAATGGACCTACAAAAGATAGAAAAAAGTCCAATTAGGTCAATTTATGCTAATAAATTTATAAAAAAAGCTCTAAGTAATTATTTTGTGGATGTTGTGATTCAACTGTAGAAAGTATGTAAAATTAAAGTGTAAGATAAAATATTAATATAGAAGGGTAAAAGGATAAAATTAAAGTCTATGTAGAGAGAGGCAAGGGGTAAAATATTAATGCAGTTGTATTCCCCTCTTTTCTTCGCCTCACCGAAGGGCACCCTTCCTCTTCTTTTTTTCTTCCCCACCTTTTCCAATGAAGCACGTACATCCAATTGTGAACAATGCACCTCCTTTCTCCGCATACTTTTCAAACTCTACAGTACAGTACATATGGTGTATCCAAAGACAGTGTAGGTGATATTAGAAGACATTAGAAAATAGGATGTTGTGTAAGCGTGCCCGCATCAAAACCATGGACAGCTTACCTAATTATTTGAAGAAGGATTATCTGTTAATTTTATTATGGGCACGTAATGATTGGTGGAACTTTCTTTACACCAAATTGGACGTTGAGACAAGGACCTACTTGAGATAGGGCGACGTAAAATATATCCTTTACTAAAGGGCCCAAATGGAGTTTTTTAATTTTGTATCGTTGTTAACTTGCCATTTTAAATATCATCCTATGATATGACTTCTGAACGAAGTTGGAAAACTAAAACCAAGAACAACGACACCACGAGGAGATGGGGACCAATGGATTAAAATTGGCTAGAGCTCAACCTCGTCCAACTTCTCGCACCCAAAAAGAGCCGTCAGAAATCTTAGCATTCTGCAGTTTTGCGCACATTGTGACAATGAGCTTCTTTTCTTAACTTCTACTGGTATACCAATAAATCCACAAAAAGAGCAGCTTAAAGAAAAATGAATCAGGTTCCAATTCCAACCGCATGAATTAACTACTTTTACCCATTGAAATGTTGGTGACAACCAGTTTTTTTAAAGAATATTAATTTTGTCCGTTTCATGCATATGAAGCCATTGCATTGCAAAGAGGCAAAAAAAAAATGAAAATATAAAATCTTGAAATTCAAATTATTCAGTTAGAACACCGTATAACTAAATAATCAATTGAGGCGATGAATGAAGTCATTTGGCTATGCCTGTCTTTGGCTTGGCCTCATCCCTGTCCCAGCCTTCCGTGTCCATCCTTCATATTTCTAGAACCCTCCAAACAATACTATTAAATCATTTTTTAAAAAAGAGGTACATGCATTTCTTTATTATAATAATTGGCAAAAACGTGTTAGTGTCTAAATATTGATCCTTCACCATTGTCCCATAGAATGAATATATCATAGGTTCAAGCATCTGTTGCTACGTCCTAATCCAAGTATATTAACTTAAACCCGACAATAGAACTTTTTTCCATAATTTAATTTACAATCCAAGTTTAATATAGCCCCAGCTAGCCTAGCAATGCTAAAAGCCAAAGACGTTGCTCACATAAGCATAATTTGGAAAGGATTATACCCTACCCACTTCAAATTATATAATTTCTGACAAAACAATCAATCGATAGACTCCTTTCTAACCGATCACAGTGGCTTCTTCTATTCTGTTCTCGAATAATATTTGAAGAAATAAAAATTAATTAAAAAATACGTAACTACCACATGGAGCCCGGAAGACTCCAAGTTATCCCAAGGGCGTTTGGAATCGGTTCCTTACCCTCTCATTATGTAGACACTTACAATCAAACATGATTCTTCAACCTACTGACATCTTTCCTATGATTTCATATAACGTGCTTATCTTTCCAACATAAAATTACATTATCATTGATTAGAAGAGAGAGGATAACAGAAAGAACTGAAAAATATCCGTGCGGCGAAAAGAACAAAACCGTACGAAGTGTTCCGCCGCAGCCACCGAAGCAGTGTTTCCCTCAGAGATTCCGCGGAGCTCAGCTTTAAGCTTAGTTGCCAACGCAATCCACAAACTCATTGGATAGTTTTCATGCCTCATTTGGCTACTGCTGCCGGCAAAGATACCCCTCCCCTTATCTCAAACTAGCCTCTCTGTTCAATTTGGCTTCTATCAATGTAAACGTGGCCAACTAAGCTACCCACACAACAATATACGTGTATTCCTCCACCTCCTCCTTACTATGTTATTAACTACGACTAACTACACCAAGCCATAACACAACAATTCAACTTCTCTTGTCTTTGCACTAGCAAGCAGAATTGCGGCACCAGTTTCCCAGTACAAACACATGATATTTGAAAATATTTAAAAGGACAAACGCAATATTTGCACATGGGCTACCGCTACCCACCAACCTCACTCGCCTAGGTACTAAATCCGTAGTTCGGTTTGTACCGGTTAGCTGCTGAACACATCACAGTCTCATGAAATAAGAGCAAATTCCCAATAATAATCAAACGTGAGCCAGACAGATAAACAGAGACCACACCAGCCATGAACCAAATCAATCAAATTAAAAGTATTAAGCAACGAC
Organism: Phaseolus vulgaris; assembly: GCF_051622355.1. NCBI lineage: Eukaryota > Viridiplantae > Streptophyta > Magnoliopsida > Fabales > Fabaceae > Phaseolus > Phaseolus vulgaris. Next base: position 53,552,417 of record NC_143504.1, on the reverse strand, counting down.
AGTTGCAGTGATTTAAATTAATGCATTACAAAAAAGCACAATTTCTGCTCTCCACTTCAATTCCCAGTTCCCACTCAGTTCAATTGGGCACGGGACAGTTTGAACCCTATATTTGCTGAGAGGCAACATAAGCTAAACATCATTGCTGAAATTAAACAACGTACAAGAAGAAATTCAAGAACCACCCGTTTCTTTATTTTATCTTATTTATTTTCAGAGCACAAACCACAAAATAGAAGATAGTGTGTAGAATACAAATGGCCTGAGAAACGAAGTCTAATAAAAATTGGTGAAGTAAAATATCTTATCTGTTTGTTCACAGTGAGGAGAGGAGAGGAGAAGAGAAGAGGGAACAAAATAATAATAAAAAAAATAGACCGAAATGAGAATTAAATTAAATGAAGAGAAGTGACAAAACAGTGGAGGGAATTTACCGGCGACTACCCTGGCTTAATCAGTGAGAGTGTCCGTACAAATCATAAGGAGCCCAGAGTGCGTCAAGCGGACAGGGCTGTCTGGAGTCCAATCGGAGCCAGGGCTTGCCACTACCGGACCAATGCAAAAGACTCACAGGCCCAGCGTGAAGGTCCCGGCAACTCCCCTTCACGTTATCGCCACCCAACCCGTGCTGATTCCACCTGTGCTCAATGGGCGACACGTGTCCCGCGAACACCAGCAGAAACGGCGGCAGGGAACCCAGTTCGTAGATCCGGTCGCTCTTCTGGATCTCCATCCACCTCTCTATCCTTCTGCTGTAACCATATTTCCGCCACCGCACCAGATCTATCACCATCACACCCGTGTTGAAATAGCACGGCCTCCGCCCCATGAAGGCGCCCGCGAACCGCACGTCCGACCAAAAACCCGCCGTGAAGTACTTGGTGAAGTTCGCGTGACAGTACTCGGGCGCGCCGATGGTTCTAGAACCTAAACTGGTGCTCCACAGTTTCGCAATGTCGTCCACCACGACTAGATCCGAATCTAGATATATAACCCTTCCCACGCAGCTCTCGAGAAGATCCGCCAGGTAATTTCTGGCGTAGTTGAGAGGTTGTTCGAGGGCTTGGCGCACCGAGGTGGAGATCAGGTTGCGCACGATCTCCGGATCGAAGTAATAGACCTTGAAGTTCAATTGCGGGAAGGTGGATTTGACGAGGGATTGTAGATTGGTCTCGGAGACGAGGAAGTGGAAGAAGATGTTCTCCGGGCACTGAGAGTGCTGGAGGATGGAGTGAACGGCGGCGATGGAGCCGCGGAGGTATTCGACGTCGAGAGTGATGGCAACGTGGACTAGGGAGGGATCGCAGACGCTGGTGTTCTCGGGAATGGAGGTCCGATTGGAGGCGCATTTGTCAGCATTGCGGAATGGGGCGGCGCGGCGGAAGGAAAGTGGCGGCGTCTGGAGCGGGAGGCGGAGGATGGCGTCGAGATGGGAGGAGCGGATGGCTTCGGCGGGGTGGAAGGATTGGAGGGAGGGGGAGAGGAGAATGACGAGCATTGCGGCGGAGAAAAACCCCGAGAATCTCATGAGCCACAACATCTCCTTTCTTAGTGTTGGTGTCTCGGTTCTCCTGTTTTAGTTGTTGCAATTGAAATGGGTGAGAACGGAGAAGATGGAAGTTAGGGTTGGCTTTATGTCAGGCAGAGTGGGGATGGGAATGGGAATCGGTGCCTTTCTCAATTGGAGAGTGGATGATGCCGTGGGGACGAAGCGAGCGAGGAGAGAGAAGACGACGGAGAGGAATCCATGCTAAGGTGCGCACTGTTTCCTCTTCCTCCCTTCTTCCTCTTCCTTCTGTTTCCTCCCTCCACTGCTTCTCTTCAACCAATGTTCCTTTTCTCACTACTTCCCCAATATTAATACCAATAATAATAATAATAATAATAATAATACCAATATTGGAATTCGAAACAAACGGGTTAAGCACGTTGCAGCAGCACAGACGGAGCAGTACACAGACACACACACACAGAGAAAGAGAGAGAGAGAGACGCACACTCTCACAGGTGGGCTTTTTCTCTTTCTTTCCAGCTTAGCTTAGCTTAGCCTTTAGGATCACAATTTCCACCATAGAATTCTTTCACGGCCCCAGAACACAATTATAACTCTAAGAAGACACATTTTATAATTATTTTTAATAATAATAATGCTATTTTTATTAATTAATTGAAAATGCCTTTCATCCCTCATTATGGAATGGAAATGGAAATGGAAAATAGTCCCTTGAGCTGTTGTTTCTGTGCAAGCCCCAGCTGTCCCTCTGTTCTGTCCTAGCTCTCACCATTCTCTCACGCCACGTTTTACGTTATTTATTATTTATATTCAAATGTTGCAATATTCTTCCAAAAATTCATAACCAAATAAAAATATCAATTTTAATAACTCCTAGCATTTCAAACACAGAAATTTCATGAAAATCCATTAATAATTTAATAATATATATATAATCTTTCTTATGTTATTACCTTTTTATGACAACTAATCATTTTATAACTATATATGTCAAAAATAACTTCTTTACGTATGCGCAATTATTCATTTCCACCTTATTCTACAACACTCTGAACTCTCCAGAGATAAACAACTTCTCTGTGGTCAACTTACTAGTTTTTTTTTTTCCTTTTCTGGTGGCCGGGATATATCAGTTGATGTTTTACAAAAATTACATGAAACACTTATAACAAGATTCAGACATGTGAATGTAATAAGATCCTCATGTCAATTCCATATAAAATATTACATTAATTTGTTTTTAAAAAAATAAGATAAAACTAAAAATATTATAATGCAATTAAAGAATCACCATAATAGAAAACTGTTAAATCTGATATAAACGCATATATAAGAAAAAAGTTTCTTTTAAGAAAACAATAAATAAAATATATCTTTAAGAAATTAAATTAAAATGTCACCTAATAAGTTTTAAATTAAAACATTTACAAACAAATATATTACATTCAATGTTTTCTTATGTTTTGTGTAAGTAAAACAATAATTAATAATTAATTGAAATTAGTTTGTACTAAAGGAGACATTTGATGAATTGTATTATTTATTTTAATTTTTAGAATATAAGTTTCATATCATTAACTTCCAAAATATTCTACTAAAAACGCTTCTAAAATAGTCTTTTTAACTCACTGCAATTCATCAAACAGAGGATAGTTTGAATACATACTATTAGGATTCATATCATTCTCTACTAGTAAGAAACAAGTGGTCCTTGTCTTTATATTTTATAAGATAAAACTAATAATAATAATTACGTCAAAAATAATAAGTGATTTATAGTATATTAGTATGTTGTATTGTTAAAAAATATGTCATTACTTTTAGTATTTAGTTATTTTATTTTATTTTAAAATATAATTAAGAATAAAATAGGAATATGAAATGTGTATTAAATAAAAAAAATTATAGATTGTCATAAAGAATAATGTTAAAATATGTCATTATTTTGTCCTATTTTATATTATTAAAATATATAACGCCAAAAAATTCTATGTTAATTGACTTAATTATAATAAATGCTAATTGACTTAATTATAGTAAATTTAAACTTAATAAAAACGTGTATACATACGAGATTGTTAAAAAAAACAATTGAAAGACGCTATAATTTATATCTGGTTTTACACACTATCAGATATATCTCTATCTCTAAATAAGTTTTTTTTTAAATCATTAAAAGAGTTTAATTCACAAAAATACAAATTATTAAGTATTTTCAGTGAAAATAAATTCTGTAAAATTATTTCAACTTTAAAATAAATCCTAATTTTTGTTATTTAGACTGATAATTTTAAATTTTTCAATTTAAATGAATAAATATATATTAATTAAATAATAAAAATTATATAAAGTAGTGATTTTTTTTTTTGTATAAAGTGTTGATTTTAATAAACCATATGTAAAGATAAAACTTATACATTTTAGTGATTTTATTTATCCGTTTTCAGATAATTGCTTAGATGCTTAAAAATTAAATTTCAAAAATTTAAAGAGTTTAAAAAATGAATAAGTGGATAAGCAAAAAAAAATTCCATAACATTAATCTTGTTTTTTTTTTAAAAAAAAAACTATGGGTTTCAGTAAATCAAAATCCTAATAATTCAAAGGAAAATAACAAAAAAGAAATGCACAGACAATTGTTGTAAAAATAACTAAATATAACAGTGTTATATTGAATGCACCTGAAACAAAATCGTAAACAGGTATACAGCTACAGATATTTTATTTGTAATTTTTTATTGTGTGTTTGTATGTCTACATTTTTTCATACTAAAAAAATACAAGCATTACTTATTTATACACAAGATTGAATAGTTATTTATAATATAATAATTGCGTGTAACACCTGCTCTACATTAATAAATATCTACTTATTAAAATATGTTAAAAAATGTTCTTTTTCAATACAATTAATCATGTTCTCAACAACTTTTATTTCCACGTCCTTCAAAATTATTTATATTCATCTTCAACTCCTTCTTTGATGTTTTTTTGCATTTTATCAAATAATTGCTTACATCATCTCAATGTTATTTCCATTCCATCCTAATTAGTTATATTTCCAAAAATAACAATAATAAATTAAGAAATTACCATAATGTGTGTAATAATTTATTTATTTTTAATTTGTTCTTCTCGTAATTGAAATGATTTGTTCATTTTATTTTTTCTAGAAAAACATGACAAAAAAACACGGAGAATTTATTTTTCGAAACCTTAATTACCAAAGGAAATACCTATATTGTATTAACTCAACATCTTATTCAATTTATTTGATTGTATAACATCATATATTGTTTTTATTTTTCTTTGTTTTATCGTTATAATCAGGGGCTTTATATTTAGATTTTTTGCCTCCACGTGAAGATTTGGAAATCACAACTATTTGTTATGTATTGTGAATAACATTAATGCAAATGGATTATTATTATGATGATCATTATTATTTGTTTTATGACATGTCTCAAAAAACTAAAAAATCAATTATCATTTGAAATTTTTTTGCGCTGTTCCTTTAATTGTAGATGTTTAAATAGATGGAAATAGAGTATGTATGTAATTTTTTATCTATATAAAAATAATTGGTTACTATTTTTTAATGGTAAATATTTTGGTATATATATATGAATTAAACTGTTTTTCCTTAAAATTAATAATATATATATATATTTATTGGTGGATATCTATCAATGTATATTTGTTAATTATAAATTTGATTGGAAATATTATTTAAGACCCGAGAATTTGTTAATGATACTAGGATTTAAATTAACTTGAAGAACAAAAATTCAACATTAAATTTAAATTAAGTTATTCAAGTATTCCTGCATAAAGTATAATGTATTAACACTAAAAAAAATATTTATAAAATTTAACTCTTAAACTTACAAAAATAGAGGGATAAAATATTGAAATTAAAAAAAAATTACAATTAATTAGTTCATAATTTTAAACATCAACATATAACAACAACAAAATCCAAACTTTTAATCATTTCATTGAACTTACACAATCACATGGTTCTACTTATATAAAGAATATTTTATAAACAATATATATTAAGTTCTTTTCCAAAAGAAGTTTGTCTTGTCATTTTATTTATTGTAAGCTCTACAAACCTATGATTATCCGAATTTTTGGATGTTTTAGGTGTGCAATAAACTCTTTCATAACTTTTCATTGTCTAAGATTTTAATCTAAATTATTTAAACACTCAAAAAAAACTATATTAGGTTCATCTACTTAATATTATTATTATTTCAAGTATTCATTCATCTACTTAATATTATTATTATTTCAAGTATTCATATATCATCCTAAATTTGGAATTTCAATTAACTTCTTATTATATAAAGATTCATTAGCATTTCAATAACATTTCAAATCAATCTAATTTCATGCAAATTTATATTATCACTTCATTCTTGAAAAATTGGACTAACAATCCATTATCATTTGAAAATCTCCTTTGAGAGACATAATCCTCTTTAAAAAAATCATCCAAAAAATAAAAATTATTTATGGTTTGTTCTCGCTTGAACGAAATCATCTCACTTAAGCAATAATTTTATCATTTGAGGAAGAAAACAAAACAATGGAGATTAAGATAAAGTTCTTGGTTTCATTTATGTGCTTTAGTAAGAAATTGTTTAGTTTAAGCAAAAAAATCTTTCAAAGGTGTATATTGGACTCACTCTCATTGTTGAATAAAAATGTTTCACTTAAGTGAAAAAGTAACTTCATACAACAATTCAAAATATTTCCAAAAGCCTATTCAATCAATTATACTTCTTTAACAAGTTTAACATAAATTTCAATTATTTATTACACAAATTTTATATATAAATCATTTTAACTCAATTTAACACGCAAAACTCAAAATATTGTTCAATAAAATTCAAGCATCACTCCAAATACATTTAAACTCAATAAATTAAATTTCATTATTTCACCAATTTTCGCCAATTTTAGAACTACAATTGACTATTATTCTAACATGCACCAAGTTTTAGTTAAAGCTACATGGTATTCAACATTCCCAAATCATAAAAAAAAAAGCCTATCAACTTCATGATTTCCTACATATCCAATTTCAATTCAACTCAATTCTTAGATCTAACTCACTCACAATAATTCATTAATGATAGTTTCCTTCTTTACTTGTAAGTCAATGACTTGCATTCTCAATAAAAATTAAGGAGGATTACCCGAATTTAGATGCATGAAACAACGCAACAACTCCAATCAAAATTCAATCTAGAAAAAAAATCTATTGAGTTTTTTGTTAGAGAGTAAAGTGGGTAGTTGTTGTTCTGATTAGCTCAAGAATGAAGTGCACTGACATAGTTGGTTTATACACATGCGATAGTGGTGAACCTAGTTGTTGTTGTCTGGATTTGAGGTTATCACTCCTACAAGAAAAGCAAGGTGCTATCATGGAACAATTCATCATTTTTTTTTTGTTGGTTCAAGTTCTGATTTTTTGTTGGACATGGTGGTGTTGTATCTTTTGTTGTTGCACAATCACTTAGGTTTCATTGTACAAGTCAACTCATGCATATGATCTATAGAATGTTTATAGATTTTTTGTGTTGTTATGTTATTGGTTTATTTTGGTTTGGTTTGAGGCATATAGCTCTCATTTGTGTATATGGATTATTTGTGTATATGGATTGAAGTATCCATCAAATATTCCGTTTAATTTAATTTATTCATTGTTCATAAAAAATATATTTAATAAAATAGATTTTTTAAAGAAAAATATATGATACAATATAATAAATAAAAAATATATTTTTAAATAATAATATATTAATAAATTTCTTTAAAATTATTAAATTTCAAACTAATTAATACAATTATATATACCATTTTCATTTCAAATCCTTATATATTTGAAGAAAGTTTAACATAACTATTTTCATAATGACTTTATTTTTTTTTCTTATCATTATTCGTAGAAAAATGAAAAAGACAAAGTATGATTACATCATGTTCCAAGTTTAGAATGGTTTTTTTCTAAGAACAAATATGACGGTAAAAAATATATTGATGAATAAAATTATAAGAAATAAAGTAAAAGGTAAAAATATTTTATTTAGATAAATAGAAAAATGGTAAAAAAAATTGTAAAAATAAATGTGAGCCCTTCAACTTATAATTTATTTTCTTCTTTGAGGTAACGATGAATGAGAAATTGTTGTAAAAAATATATTGAGTGAAGTTAACGAGTTTAAAAAGATGAAGATAAAAAATATGCAAGTACGATAAAAAAAAAAGTAAAAATAAAATAAAAGAAAGAATGAAAAATGTTTTTGAAAAATAAATTGGTTTTACAATAATTTTTGAATGGAGAAAAAGGGTGGTTCGTTGAGTAGAGGGCCCGCAGAATCTATGCGGGGTTGTCGCAAGTAGTGTCGTTTAGGCGCATGTTATTTACAGCACATTTAAAACGAAACTCACCCTAGCAAATGCTGAGTCGGTGGCGAGGAAAAATATCACAAGGATGTGGATTCTACACACTTGTTTCTGCATACGTCATTCACTTTACCATCCTAATAATGATGCATTTTGGAGTGCAATGCTAGTACATTCGTGATCAATATTTAATTATATCAGTTTATAATTTTTCTTAAATTTTTTCCATTCATTTATATGATCTATATTATGATAAAATATTATTTTTTCTTCTTTTCAATAGTTGTAATATAAAATAATTTACTATTACATTATCAACATAAACAACTACTACATATATTTACACTTAGATCCAATATGACAATTTTGACCATTTTTCAATCACTAAAATGGTGTCTCCGTAGCAAATGAGGCCAAAACATTGAAACATAGAAAAGTATCTACAAATCGTATTAGAGGTTCTCCATTTGTGAAATTGGTATATCTTTTGCTTGGTGAAACAACATTCTAGTGCATGTTATATCAAGAAGTGTTTCACACTTTTGTAGATTAACAAATGTCTCTTACTTTATATGTAAGCTTCACCACATTTTTCGCGGAGAACCTCTTTTAAATATCAACATTAATAAATCTTTCACATATTTGTGGACTTAGTCACACGGCTTCTGAAATATTTTATTACAAAATCAACCCATTGAGAGATAGACTTAGAGAATTATTGGGAAGCTTTTTTCTTTTTTTGTCGGTCAGTCGTGCTAGTCTCCAACCTCATTCATTGCTAGTTCCTCACATTTCCTTCCCAGTTTCGGCTCTCAACCGTCTTGTAAGCACCGAATGAGGGTATCTGCAGAAGACATTCTGAAGCTCAAGTCAGCAAAGGGTGTTCAAGACTTAGAGGTGTACAATAATTAATGATGTACCTGTTTCTTGAAATGTGTGCTATTTATATTACCTGTAATGCACTTTTCTCATTGGGTCAGGTTAAAAAGTTGGTCCGCATTTAGAGCTGCATTACCTCGCTGCTAAACCGCAGTTTAAGTTTGTTGAGTCTGTTTAGATGTGAAAAAGTTTATGTCATCGATTAGCCACTAGAACTTGGATTGGTCGGTCTGCTGGTGGAACCGAGACTCTGTAAGTGTCAGTTAATTTATTTTAATATTCTATTTTTGAATTAGTTTTTTTATTTTCAAGTTAATTTAAAAATTGAAATTACATTTAATTGCTCTGTATAAGTGTTTTTTACTAGAAGAGTGGGAAATTTAAAATTTAATCTATAATAAATTCTGTCTCACCTGTTCAAGAAGTTCCAGGTTGGCATCCACTGCTGTAGATTAATCTGGTGTGAAGCCATGTGCTACACACTGCTATCCTTAGCTTTTGCTTCCTTCTCTAGTAACGTACGGCACCGTATTCCCCTCTTTAATAAACACCATATATTATATTATTAATTTAATGCGTACAATATATCACAAAAGACGAAGAGTTTTGGCGCCAAACATATATGCCAGGGTGATATGTGACTACAGTGTAATTTGTAAAATTGCATAAAATAACAAAAATATACATAAAATTTAATCAAAACATCGGTTTAAAACAACTTAAATTAATTGACTCAAAGTAAACTTAACAACAATGTTGTTAACATTATTTATGTGCGATTACTCGTGTTAAATCACACGATATTAGAATTTTATAGAAAAAAATAAAGCAGCTGATAAACAAACCACTCATAACATGATCCATTATACAGAGGAAGAACTATGATTAAATGGAGTTAAAACAAAGAGCTGTACTGAATTGCTTACTGTAGTTTAAGAGATCCAAATAATTTTTAGATTTTCATTTTCATTTATGAGTTAATGCAATCAGATTAACTTGGTAAGAGTATTCATGGATCAAATTAGTTATGTTTTGAGTAGGAAAGTTACTATATTAAATTCCACTTTTATAACTATTTAACTGATTTGATTTTCAATTTTAAATATTAAAATTAATCTATTTATTTTATTACTATATTTGCTATTATATATACCTCTTTTTAAACGAGACACATATTTTTTATAATTAATTATTATTTTTTTCTCTCTTATAATATTAGAAGTGTTTTTTTTTTCATTCCTGTGCTTTTGTTTGTTCCATGGATCTTATGGATGAAACTCTAATGTCTTATACAATTTAAAAATATTATTCTTTGTTCAAACTTACATCATGTTATTAGATTTTGATTCTTCTTAAGAACCTGCTTTTGAGTTTATTGTTCAAACTAATTTTCAGTAAAAATATTTCCTTGCCTCGGGATAATGGTTTCTTAGGTAGAAAATTAGTTACAGGGTTCCTAGTGAAAAAAAAATCTAAATTGTCAAATCCAATTTATAATTATTTAAATTCATACTACTTTTAATCTATTTAAATGAATTTATTTTAAATTCAAATATATATTTTTATATTTTAAGTCCAACCCATTTAATTGGATATGGATTAGATATAGATTTTGGATACATTTTTTATTATCCAAAATGGATTTTGGGTTGGATTTTGACTTGGCCCAGTCCCAAATTGAGTCGAGTCAATCCGAGTCCATGTCAAGTAAAGTCGGCTCGAGTTGATCTGGATCAAAGTCGAGCCGAGTCGATACGGACCCAAGTCGAGTCTAGTCGGCCCAGGCCAAATTTGAGCCGAGTCAGCCCAATCCAAAGTCGAGTCGAGTCAAACCGGGCTCAAGTCAATCTGAGTGGGCCAAAGTCCAAGTCAAGTCGGCACCCGATCCATGTCAAGCCAAGACGACTCGGGCCAAGGTCGAGCCAAGTCGATCAGAGCCCATGTTGAGCCAAGTTGACCCGGACCCATGTCGAGAAAGATAGTGAAATAAAATTTGATAATAACATAAAAATTATGTTAATAATTAATTAAGTTAAATTACTTTCTGTAATATTATTCATGTGCAATAGTTTGAAATTAACGTTTTTCTATAGTAAAAAGTATTTTCTATACTGACACTATTTTTAAATTTAAATAAAAATAAAAATTTCCTTAAACCACTGTATATTTAAGGCTATAAAAAAGATAATCGAAGGAATCATACGAAAATTGAAAAAGAGAGTCTAAAAATAGATATAATATGACATCATTTTGTAAGGTACTAAAGCGATAATAAAAATAAAACTTAAGATATTATTTATAAATTTAAGTCTCATGTCCTCTTCCATGAATAAGAGTTATTTGATATGTAAGGAAAACATATTTAATTTCAAGGGTGAAAAGAGGGGATTATAATAAAAAGATCCAGATTTTATTTTACATTTGATACCAGGAAAAATATCCAGAAAAATAAGTGCAGGAAGTGCTAATTTTTTATCATACATATTAATTAATATAAATTTCATAAAGACTACTTTTTATAAAATAAGATAAATTGACGTAAGATAACTTTTATAATTAAGATGTGTTTTTTTTTATCTAATTATCAAATTAAAATTTATTATAAATAATATTAATATTAAAAATTATTGCATTGACAAATCATTAATATTTCAATATATTACTTAATTTAAAATTTCATATAATTTGTAAAATAAATAAATATTTAAGTCATGTATGTAAGAATGTGTAATTAGAAAAAAATAATAAAAGAAATAATCATTTAACGGTTACATAATTCGTAAAGTGTTTGATATTGAATTTCACTTATTTTTAACGTAAAATAAAAGATTTCAAGTGTTTAATCTTTTTAGAACAAAATAATGAGTGTGATACGACCAGACATTACTTTTTTTAAAATAAATTTCAAATCACCAAATTGCATCCTTTAATTATATATTACTCTTAGTCATTTTTATTAACAACATATATTTTATTTAGTAGTATATACTGTTGTTGGAGACTAACTACTCAATTAACTAATAATATGTTAACTATAAACATGTAACCACTAATGCATTATTTAACATTTAAGTTTTGCATCATAGTCTTAGTTTAAGAATTTTGTCAAACGTTGTAAATCATTTTTAAAAATAATGACATTGGTTCCTTTTTTTAAGTATCTTAGGGTTCATTCGAGAATAATGCTTCTTAAGGTTACTCATATATTTATTAACATATTAATTATTTGAATAAGGTTTAGTTTAACACATGAACTCTTGTCTTTAGCATCTTCTCTTCCAAAATCTTTCAACACATTCTACTACTTCTGACAAAAAAAGAGAGTTTCTTTTAAGTTCAATCCTCCTTAATATTCTTCTCTAAATCTTCTCAATTATGTCCATGCAATTTGGTGATTTGAAATTTATTTTAAAAAAAGTAATGTCTGGTCGTATCACACTCATTATTTTGTTCTAAAAAGATTAAACACTTGAAATCTTTTATTTTACGTTAAAAATAAGTGAAATTCAATATCAAACACTTTACGAATTATGTAACCGTTAAATGATTATTTCTTTTATTATTTTTTTCTAATTACACATTCTTACATACATGACTTAAATATTTATTTATTTTACAAATTATATGAAATTTTAAATTAAGTAATATATTGAAATATTAATGATTTGTCAATGCAATAATTTTTAATATTAATATTATTTATAATAAATTTTAATTTGATAATTAGATAAAAAAAAACACATCTTAATTATAAAAGTTATCTTACGTCAATTTATCTTATTTTATAAAAAGTAGTCTTTATGAAATTTATATTAATTAATATGTATGATAAAAAATTAGCACTTCCTGCACTTATTTTTCTGGATATTTTTCCTGGTATCAAATGTAAAATAAAATCTGGATCTTTTTATTATAATCCCCTCTTTTCACCCTTGAAATTAAATATGTTTTCCTTACATATCAAATAACTCTTATTCATGGAAGAGGACATGAGACTTAAATTTATAAATAATATCTTAAGTTTTATTTTTATTATCGCTTTAGTACCTTACAAAATGATGTCATATTATATCTATTTTTAGACTCTCTTTTTCAATTTTCGTATGATTCCTTCGATTATCTTTTTTATAGCCTTAAATATACAGTGGTTTAAGGAAATTTTTATTTTTATTTAAATTTAAAAATAGTGTCAGTATAGAAAATACTTTTTACTATAGAAAAACGTTAATTTCAAACTATTGCACATGAATAATATTACAGAAAGTAATTTAACTTAATTAATTATTAACATAATTTTTATGTTATTATCAAATTTTATTATTAAAACATTAAATACATTTGAATTACAAAAACAATTTTCAACAATTTATGAAATTTTTAATGATGAAGTTCAAATTTAATATTGAATTTAAGTTATTAAAACTCGTACTTAATATGATTTGAAGAAGATACATATTGTGTTATTTTGTGATCAACCTAGTGTTATATTGATGTAGAACTTAATTAGTCTATAGTAATTTCATTAAATTAATTACTATTTGTTCTCGTCAGTTTGATGTCGGTCGGAATTTAGATTAGTTCTTAGTGGTTTTCTTTTAAGTTCTAGTGATTCAATCATCTGAAAATGAGGAGACTTCTTCCTGCTATGACACTCCAACGCTCAAGTCAGTAAGAACATAAAATATAATGAGTATAAAATATGAGTTTAGAGTACTATATGTGTTGTGTATTAAGTAATCATTTTTGTAGAGCATAATCTGGTATATATAAACTGAATTGTAATCTCTCCACTTTTAATGAAGATTTTGTTTTAATTGAATGATTAAGACTAATTGATTGAGATTCTTTAACTCCTTATAACGTTAAATACATATGTTAGAAAACGACCCCTAAATAACCTACCTTTATGTTCCTATACTTTTTCTAAATAAAAAATCACTTAAGAAGAAAATAGAAGTAATTATTTGTCACAAACTAAATTGGTTTATATGGAGTTAATATATTATTTGTAAGTTGGTCTTAATTATGATTTGAAAAAACGCAAGTGAGATGGTGCTAGTTGGGTATTAAAACTATGATAATATAATAAAGTTGATAGGGTCAAATCAAGCATTAGGAACATTATTTATGTATAGCATACACGTTGAGTAGCCGTTGCTCTCGTTGGTTGGAACTAGCTTCTGTATTGACCTGGCAATCAACACCAGTAAACTTCCATTTTCCTTACCTAAGCAACTGTCTTTTCCATTAGACCCCTTCCCACGCTCCATCCACAATAGCCGTTGGGTTCAACATGTCATTCAAATATTCACAATAATCTATATACTTCCTTCTTTTTTTGTTTCAGCATGACTTCGATTCATGCTGATTTCGATCATGTTTGTTTAACAAGAATAAACTAAATACATAAGGTTGATCCATTGATTAAAGATCAAATTAATTTATAAGTAAAACTTTTTCTCATTTTAAACTAATTTTATGAAAATGAATTCCATTTAAAGTTATTTTTTATATAATATTAAAATATATTCTTTTATTTGTTTTTCTCTAGTAAGTTATATATATATATATATATATATATATATATATATATATATATTACTATTTCAACCAAATTCAAGAATTAGTGACATTCGTACTCTACCTAATTGATATAATAATCGTAATAATATGTAAGTAATATGATAGATAAAAAAATTGATACGTATTAATTGGTAATGAGTGTAAAATGAATTAATTTGATGGGATTAATAATTTTAAGAAAAAAAAAATATGAAATCATAGGAGTACACTTACGGTACTCCAATCCTTTTATAATATATATATATATATATATATATATATATATATATATATTTAATCAGCAATATAAAATAAAATAAATAAATAAGAATAACTAAAGAAGTGATCCAATCCTTATATAAAAGTGCACAAACATGAAAAATATCTTTTCTATAGACTTGTCACTAACTTCCTATTAGGACGAAAACTAAAAAAAAAATACGCGCCAACAAAGACCGAAGAAACAAGTTCAAGAACATACTAACACCTCATCCCAACCTCCTAAAAATTCCTAGAAATTCAAAAACTCTTGATCAAATACATACAAGCCAAAGGATCAAGGCACCAATCAGAACAAGAAAAACAAGTAAAGACAATTTTAGAAGTAGTCCAAGATTATACCTTTAGTTGGACCAAGGTGAAAATTTCAGAATGATCAATCACTCCACCTTTAATAATGAGCTTATTCCTATGACTCTAAATCTCACCAACAACTGCAGTCCAAACACTTCTCCAACGAACAACATTGCGTGAGCAACAACATTGGAAATTTTGAAAAGCATGAAGTGTGAAATAGAGTCTTGGTGATCAACTGACGCTAACTCTAACCAAGCATAATACTGGTTCCAAACTAGCCAATCAATTCTACAACAAAAAAATAGATGCCTTGTTGTCTCCACTTCCACCCCCACAAAAACAACATAAATTGCTAGCTATTGCAACCCCACGTCTTTCTAAATTATCCTTAGACGCAATTGAATTTACCAGCACCCTCCAAGTTGTGAATTGAACTAAGAGCAAGGCAATCTTCCACAAGTATTCAAACAAAGGTGAACTTTCCTCTTCTAAAGGGCCCCTTAAAATACTATAAGCTGATTTTACCAAGTACCCACTAATCTTATCATTCTTCCAAACCCAACTATCAACGGTCTCCCATACTAGATTTGTTCCTTGCACCACCCGAAGAAGCTGACCTTCCATTTCCAATTGCCATTAAGTCACTCCCCAAAAGAATCTAAATTCGCGTCTTTACTGATACACCAGGAGAACAACCTCAAATTTGCTCTTCAAATCTATATTACCTACCAAGAGATCTTCCCAGAATTTAACTTCCTTTTCGTTTCCAACACCCCACTCAAAGCGGTCCTCAAAGTTCCTACCCCACTCCTCCAACCACCAAACTCCCTTCAGATCTTTCCATCAGAGAGACTCTTTGTGATTTTTCCTCTGATCTCTCAAGCTTCTCCATCTTCCATACTTAGACTAAATAATCTCTTTCCACAGACCACCTTTGTCAGCACTCAAGCGCCATATTGATTTTCCTAACAAGGTAACATTGAATAATCTAAGATACAAGATACCTAAGATCCTCATTCAACAACCATAAACATGAATGAAAAAAAAAACATGATAGGTTAAGTTCACAAATTTCTAATCATCATCCCCTGATAATAGTTCAATACTTGCTTTCTTTGTTGGAGGGGCTTGTGGTAGGATTAGGGGGATATTACTTGAGCATTATTGGAAAGATAAAGATGAAGAAGTTCAAGGGCATGAATTTCTTCCTAAAGGAATTGACCATGGCGACCTAATGGGACAAAGTAAAAAAAGCACTATAGCAGTTTCTAAACTTCTTGGCCTCATACTTTTTACAATCCAGGATAATTTGCATTTTCAGTAGAGGTTTTTTTTGTATTACCTACTCAAATTTTCAGCTCTATTTTTTGCTTCCCTTCCCTTACCATGTAAATTTTAGATTGCTAAGATGATACTATGTGCCCTATATTTTGAGCTCACTATTGTATGCTCCTCATACATTATGTATATGGACACATATTATCTCAAAAAAAAAAACTTTCAATTTGTTCATTTGTTCATTGTGTTCCTAATTCGTTACTCCAAATATATCACTCTTCTCCTCAATGTCAGGACTCATCTATCAAATATCCACTATGAGTTAGGGTAATGAAAAGACTCTAAAAGAGAGGTTATGGGTAAAACTACCCTCTTAGAATCTTTTTATTACAAAATTAATATTGTACTTTGAAGGACAATGTTTAACCGTAAAAATGACTTAAATATCGTGTTAAAAATAGTCTTTTTGCACTAGTTTTAAATTCTTATGTACAATAATTTTTTGAATTAGAGTGATGAAAGTTGTATTGCATATTTGGACAAGTGACCTAAACTGCAAAAATCATTAATAGCATTTTCAAAGTCAAGTTGGAGGATTTTCCAATTATTTTTTATGAAATTGAATTTTAAGAAATATTTATCTATTGAGGCGAAACAAAGTTTTTCTCACTCACAAGTGTATTTATTTTAATTTTATCCATAAAGAAACTAAAAATAGTAAACGAAAGAGTAAAAAATGTGAAACCTTATTTATCATATTTTCTAGTTTAAGAAAAGAAATGAACCCTTAGGATATTAAAAAAAAATGTGAAAAAAAATTATTTTCAAGATTTTTTTTTTATGTAATCATGAAAAGCCAATAAAATTTACATTTCAAGTAACTCTGTTTGTGAAACCTAATTTAGTTAATCGATTTATTGATTTATCCTTTAATCTTAAACCTCTTCATGGACAAATTGTGCTTCCGTTTTCAAATAATGATTTGTTTATTTTGTTTTAAAAGAACCTAATTTACCTTTTCTTTGTCGGGTATATATTGACACCCTTTAAAAAATAATTACAAACTAATTACTTTCCAGAGATAAAAATTAGTTAACCTTTAATATTTTCTTCATTCACTTTTATGTTTAATTAGTTTGCTTCAAATAGTATCTTAATAAACGAAAAATAAGTCTTGCCTCAGCTGAGTTACATATATTCAGAAAGCGACAGTATTTTTTACGTATTATTTATTATGAGATTTCTATAAATAATTTTCCCTAATAATTTGTTTTACCTTTTCTCTTTTCAAAAGAATAAAAACCAACAATCTACTTTTGTTTTACTAGTATTTCTAAGACCAATTATGCATCTAATATGTTGTAACCATAAGCAATTGAAATTCCCATTTTCTAACGGGTTCAACCTACAATCCAAACATTATATATCCATATATATACATATAGATTTTTTTTGCTTTCGTTCCTCCACTACACTTAATTCGTTTGCAGAATATTTTTTATTTTCTTTATAAAATTTATGTAACTCTCACGTGATATTACAATAATAAATGCCTGAAAAGCTTGTAATAGATTGTCACTGACTCGTTTTTTAGGATAAAAATAGTAAATTAACTTGTTAATTACAATATAAATTTCATTTGTATTTTTTATAATTTGTAAAATCTCTTTTCTATAATTTTTTAATTTTAACTTGTTACAATTACTAATTTCATTTTATCAATAATTTTAGTCTATGAATAAATTAATCTATAGCATATGAGCATGAATTAGGGATCTGTCATAACTACATTCCTTGTGCGTTGAAGATTTGTTCTTATTTAAGTTAGATATTATATATAATAATTGAATATGATATACGTGGGAAGTTAAACTATGGTTGCTCGAATTTTGGAAGAAAGATTTACAGAAAATATGTATTATTGCAATAATTGACATGCTTGTTTCCTTTTTTTATTAGGTCAACGGTTGAATTTCAAATGTGATCTCAATCACGTAGAATCCTTCTGCAGAATTATAAAGGTTAGTGTGAGAGTGCGTGCTTTTGGTTATGTATACATTCATTCATGCTTCTTTTGTTACGAAACGAAACATGTTTTGATGACCTATATGTATATCATCACATAACCAACCCCTTTGACTGCGATTTTCTCCATATATGAAAACTAGAAGTTAGTAATAGACCACAAATGAAAACTAAGAAAGGGTTCTAAAATAATAACAGTTTGGTATCAGAGTAGGTTGCAACTGATAACGAGGAGTTTGCATGTCAATTACCAACTGAAAGAGAAAGATTAACAGAGACTAGAGAAGAGAAATTATCAAAATAATTTTATTTCAAATATTAATTTGTAAACATAGTTGACAAAACAGTTCTGACCTAATCAATTGTAAAGAGTCTGCAATCGATCAGTACTTCATCAATTCGATATAGTTCACATAAAAATGAGTATTTAATCAAAATCTCACATCATAATATATAAATAAATCTCACATAAGGTTGAGTTAGAATTAAAATTCATATTTTTAATCAGAATCATTTAAAGGGATCATATCCTAACAAGAATTTAATTAAACTTATCAAATTATCCGGACTATTCATGAATATATAGTTTCACATACCTACGAGTTGGAGATCTCAACTAGAGATAAAAATATTTAATAATATATAAGTGAGTATATTTTTTTTATAAATTAATTTTTTAAAGTTGAGTTATGTTTAAAATTCACTTCTTAATAATCTAATTTTTTTTTTAAGTAAATACTCGGCAAAATCAGCAACTAGTGGTCCAAGAAATTGAGTTTTACCTTAGACAATATAAATACAACACGAGTCATAGAAACAATACTGCATAAACTAAGAGTATGACATACACAATTAACACAAAGCACACGTTAATCTTTAATTTAAAGCGTCTATATTGACACACACTAACTATTACGAAGTGGACTTTAAGCCTAACTCAATCCCATAAAACCAGCTCAATGGGGTGAGGTTTGCACCCACTTATATACTATGAAAGACTCTAATCTCTAGTCGATGTGGGATCTCCAACACAACCCCCTCACGCCGAGACTGCCAACTCGTGCGTGAGACTATATATTATGGGTGGTCCGATAGCGGCCCGATAATACTCGTTAGGATAGGCTCGAAATGGCTCTGATACCATATTACAAAGTGGACTTTAAGCCTAAAGCAACCAAAATAATAATATAATAAAAGCTGGTAGGAAAATATTTATTCATATAAACTTGCATAAGGTTTCAATTGTTGTTTTTAAGAATATTATTTGCGGTTAGACTAAAAATATGGGGTGTATGTGTTTTTTTTTTTCACTAAAAAAAAGATGGATTAGTTATGAGAGAGTTTTGTCGGCCAATAGAAGATACGAATTGTGTCGGCCAAAATCACGATAAGCGAACACAAACATAAGTGATGTGAGTTAATTTCACGTTTGACAGACACTCAATGAAAGTGGAAGGAAAAATAAAAAAATAACTCAGGTTTTGCATAAGCTTGACCGATGTGAATATTGTGTCACGTAAAATTATTAAGAAATCTTTCTCTATGCTCATTTTTCTTAAATCAGAAAAACCTAAACACTTTGTGCTCACTCCGCACTATTCCTTCCACTTCACTCCGTGCTCCACTCCACGCCATGTGTTCTCCCTTCTCCACAACATTCCGGTGACATTTCTCTCCTCTCTGCGACGCTCCGTTGGCGTTTCTCTCTAGTGGGTGAGGTCCTCATTTTCTGAGTTTCCTTATTCTTCATTTGTTTTTCCTTTCATTTTTTATTTATCCATTACTACAATGTTCCATAAGTATTCCATCTTCATATTTTTGAGTTGGTCGCACAACTCCGTCTTCGCGGGCTCGGTTCAGTCTTGCTCATACTATAAGCTGTGAAAGGTAAGCTTGGTTTAAAATTAAATTAAATTTTCAATTTTGATGTGCATTTGAGACTACACTGATTTATTATTGTTGTTTGATTTATCATGGTTGAATGTGCTGGTTTGATTTGGTTAGGTTTGGTTTGATTTATTATTGTTGAATGCGTTGGTTTTGTTTATTATTAAGGTGAACTTGAACTAAAAGAGGTAATTCATTTAATTAAGTTGTATGTATTGGACCTTTTATTATTGGTTTGAATGAATGAAATATCGAATTTGAAAAGAAATTGGTTATACATCATAGTGCCTAAAATTATTTCTTTTGGTACTTATGTGTAAGTGAAACCCACACAAATCTTAAATTAAATTTTAAATATATTTTTGTGTTCCATTTTGCATGGGCTTAGGTGATATAATTTTTTTAATATTTTTATTCTCCTAACTTTGCATTGGTCTAGCCGATGTAAAGCTTTTATTTTTTAATTTAAGTCTTTCATTGATTTAGTCGATAAAATTATAATTTTTTTCGTGGGTCGTAGGATAGGTCGAATTCAAAACCTCATTTAAAAAGAATAAAATAAATATTATACTTATATTTTCTGTTTAAATTTTTTTATGGATACAACCTTTTGACAAAATAACTATATGTTTTATATTTTTCCCTGGTTATAATTTTTTCCAAAAGTGAGATGAAAAATATCCAAAAAATAATGAGAGTAATATCTGAAAGGATAATTTGTTTCTCTAAAAAAATAGAATAAATAAGAAGTATAAAGACTCCAGATAAAGGACATTAAAAAAAAAATTGTTAAGAAAATTATATGAAAAAAAGTTATGGAAATAATGAATGAGGTAATTAAAATCTAACATAAACATGATGGAGGAAGTATCAATCATAAGCGAAATATTTAACAAAAACTATCAAACTTTTTTCTAAAGTCTTAAGTATGAAACTTGAGACTTACTCTCCCAATGAAGATTCTTTTGTGTGAGAACTTAGGAGAAAATTACTCATTTTATAATTTTCAAATGAAGAGGAAGACACATTCTAGAGAAATTCAATTCTCATTCAAAGTAAAAGTGATAACAAGGAGGTGGAAGTATTCCTATAATTTTTTTACTTTTTATTTTATTTACACACTATTTCTATACATTTTTACAAAGTTGAAAAAGAAAGAAAATACTTTTTAAGTGTGATTCTCCTTCCATGTTCTTTATGATGTGATGGGTGATGGTTGAATAGTTCTATTAAAACATAATTATAAGAAAATGATGAATAAATTTGTAATAGTACTTAATGATATTTAGATAAAAAATTGTAAGTAAACACAATTTACTATAAGAAATTGTCTATATAAAATTTCTGTAAGTAAATTTTAAAAAAATAGTCAAATTATATATTTACATATAAATATTGTAATGTGTAGAACTAAAAAAGTGATAAACAAAAAAATCCAATAAAGTATTCTTAATCACTAGAATTTATGCTTTTATTTACCATTTTTTTCTTTTGTAATCTTTTACCATTTACTTTTTCCCGCTTACTTTTAAATTGATTTACTTATTTACTTTCTTTTCATATTTTAAAAATTTTATCATCGACTTATTCCTTCTGCAATTCCTTCTTTCTTATAATCTTTATTTGTTTTAAAGTATTTAAAACCTATTTTTAATTATATTAAAACATTTTACCTACGTAATCAATTTTGTATACAATTGTGACTCACGTCATTTACCTACGCACCGTATATACTTCTCTCACTCATTTTTTAACTGTATTGAAACTATATCATAACTTTTTTTTAATTCTTTTTATCATGGATTGGTGACTCAAGACTCACCATGGATTTAAGCCACGTGAATCAAATTCTTAGTAGGCTGAATTCAATTTTGGTCCACACTAAAATTTGTAGGCAAATTTTTCCCAACACCATACTCATTTCAACCTATATCTTATTATCTTTTTAAAAAATTCTATTTTAAATTTAAAAATTTAATTTCAAAAGATATAATTCGAAAATCAAAATTTAATTGTAAAAAATAAATTCAAAATAAAAAATATATATTTCCAAAAAAAAATTCTAGAATACAAAATTTGAAAATGCTGGAAAAAGATTTCTGGAATTTAAAAATGTGTTTTGAAAATTTTATTTGAAATAAAATTCTGAAAGTATTTTTTTAAATGTACCCGTATTTATTTAATATCATTTTCATCATTTTGCATTAACATTTTTTTCATTTTACCAAAAAATCGAAAGCAAGTTGAAATTAGTATAATGCAAGAAGAATTTGCCGATTTATAATTCTCTTTTAATCCAATAAAACTCAAACCCATAGTAGAGTCACGAGCTTTGATTTATTTTGATAGGATTGTTTCTTTTTGTACCTCCATTGTTTCTCCTAGTACCCCATATGTCAGGCAAAAGATCGTATTTAAATAAATACTTTTTGAATTCCACAATCCAAAAATGTATTTTTTTCTATTACATTCCTGGATTGTAGAATGTGGAAGGTAAACCCAATTTTAGAGATGGAAAAAATAGTTGTTATATTAATTAAATTAAATATTATTTTATAGATTAAAAAATTATTAATATCTAAATTAATTTTTATTATTGTTAAATAGTTTCTAAATTTCTATCTAATTAGTTAATAAGATTTTAACTATCAATTATCTAGATTCTAAAGTTAGTAGTTAAAATCTTTGTATTCAATTATGTACCAATTTAAAAATATTGATTAATAATATAAATTAATTTAAATATATAAAAAAAATATTATCTCTAAAATAGTATTAAATTAACTAATTATTTTTTATCTTTAAATTTAATCTTTATGTAATTATTTTCTAGTATTTTCAAAAGGAAAAACCCACTTAAAAATATATTTTTCGCGTATTTTTAGAATTATAAAACTTATAGAATGTTGCAAGAGCATATGGAGATGCAGAAGCAATCTTTTAACAGTTTTACATTATAATAAGTTTATTTTCAATTTAGATTATTTACAAAATTAATCTATTTCCAATTTCTTATTCTATAAGTATGAATTTAGTATTGACTAACCTACACATTTGTTTCAAACGCTAATTTGTAAGAAGGAATAATATTGACCAACGCAACACTAACGGGCAAGTTATGACTTTTTGAAGGATAAACAAAAGCTACGTGTTGGTCTAGTCAATATGAACTTAAAAAAAAAAAGTTATGCAAGTTATAATTGACAATATAGTAGCATTATCTAATCTTTGAATTATCTTTGAATTTATATATTAGTAAAATGTCAAAAATTGAAGTGAAAAATGACTTTTATTTAAATTAAAATTAACAATTTTTTTTAATCGAGAATAACAATAATTGTGTGACTGTCAACGTTAATTTACCTGGTAGATCTGAATCCGGTTCAGACGTCTGCTAGCAAAACATGATGAGACTTCTTTTCTTAACGACATTTTTTTATTAGATAAAAGTTTTTAAAATTTTAAAAAATTGCATATCTCATATTTAATGCAATAATTTTTTTATCATAATTTTTTAATTTCTAGTAAATATATTAAAGTAAGTAAATTGATTGGAATGTGTAAAGTTTTCCTCAACTACAGTAAGGGTTGTTGGTAACTGGGATGAAATAATAAATTAAAAGCTTCTGGGTGTATACGTTTTATCTCTTCATGTGATTGGAGACTAATTTTATAGTTTATTCAACACATGAAATGGAAGAGGAAAATCACATGTTTCCTTGCCATTATAAGTAAAAAAGAGACGAGAAAAAAAATATAATACCTAAAAGTTGATCTACTCCAGAATCCACATGACTTCTTTGAATATGGGCTTTGGGCCTTGGATTTTCCTTTGATTCGTTCCACTGATAATTTCTACCCGTACCTCCATTTCCATGCTTTCTTCTTACACTTTTCTAAAACATGTGAAATGATAATTTTTTTTATAGAACACATGAAATGACAATTTTATCTTTTTTTTCATTTTTCTTATCAACATCCTTCCTTCTTTATTTTTGAATTCATACATTTCAAATTCCAAAAAAAAATATTCCAAATTTGAGTGTTCAGAATGTATTTTCTGGATTCAAAAATACGAAAATGGAGAAAAAATTGTCCGTTCCACTTTGCAAGGTGTTAAATTTTAAAATACTCATGCTAATTTTTTTCGTTTAGTTAATTTCCTCATATATTTTTTCATTATCTGTTAAGAAAGATATTAACATTTGTTGATGGTGTAATTGGTGCTAAATTAAGTAAAACTCTTAACAGTTTTTTCCCGTACATATAAATAAAAAAATTGACCAAAGATTACAAGCTTATAAATGATTGGAGGTCCTCTTCTCCTAAAATCACTTGAGATACTTATTTTTTATTATGCCAAATAATCAGATTATTGCCATGAATAATAAGGTATGCAAATACATGACTATATACCAAAATATTATTAAAAGGAACACCATTGTTTTATTAGTCATGTTAATTAAATTCTTTAATATCACAAAATCAAATCATATCTGCCACCGAATAATTGCAATTACGAAATGACTAATTTATTCCGCGAATTCGATAATAAAATGTCGATTAAAAAGACAAAACTAAATAAATGACAAGACAACAAATTAAAATTTCCATACCAGTTTGTCTGAAAGTTGTTATCGTTTTTTGCTTATTTAAGAAATCATGTTCAACTTTAACAAACTAATAGTTTGTTGTGCGATACATAAACTAATGTTTGCATCAAAAACAAACCATTAAGCTAAAGAGATAATATATTTGGTTGAATAACTAAATATTATATAAAGTTAGAATTGCTTAAAATAAAAATAATAATAGTATTTTTTTCTTATGGAGCCGAAGACACCTCGATAATACGAATATTAATTATGACACATGTATTTAGGTCTATCAAATACTATAAATAGACACCATAATAAAAAAATAGTTATTATTATAACATTAATGACATTCGAATAATGAATATTTATTTGAATGGCGGAAATTTTTTTAAAAATACACTCCCAATTAAAAGTCAATACCTAACACTAAAAAATAAAAATAAAAACACAAAAAAAATCATTTTTTTTTATCACTTAGTCTCTCTGCTCCTCCTAAGAACACAATCAAAATTGACAAGTTGGTGGTTGTTGGTTTAGAAAAAAAAAACGCAGAAATAACCATACGTGGGTACGATTTTATTACATAAAAATAGTCAAAAACACTTGATAGTTAAGAAAATTAGGTTGTCTTCCTTAGTTTGTAAGTATGAAACTATTAAAAACCAAAATTACATTGGTTTGGAAGAGAGAAGCACTAGGTAAAAGGTATTCGTAGGTGTGACATTAAATATATCTGTTTTAATGTAAGAATTTTTAAATAATTTTTTTATGATTTAATAAAAAAAAATTGTAAACAAACTATAAATTAATTTGATCCATATAGCTACCTAAATATATAACGTTATGTTTATATAATTGGTGTGGTCTTAGGATATAAATGTAAGTGTTGATATAACAAATTAAATTACAAAGCTTTTAAAATCAAAGTTGGTATTTGTTAGCATATATTAGAAAGTCTAATTAATTGATCAGTTCGTTCGATGGGACTTACAATTAAGCCTATACTAGTTAAGTAAGACATACATTTTTTTATGAAATAAATTAGGTCAAGATTTATATAAAAAGATTAATTACTTGGTTAAAAAGCTAACTTAAACTTTATTTAAAAAACTTTTACTTAATAAGCTGGTCTACTTAGTAAATATAAATAGCACTTTTAATATTATTACCATAGTAATATTTTATAATATGGTAAAATTATATATTTAGATATTTTATTAAATATTAAACATGTTAATCTATATAAAAATCAAGTTTGTAAATTTATCCTTCAATAAATTTATTTAAATCAGTTCATCTATGAAATCATATTTTCCAAACAGTTAGGTTATACCTAAAAATGCCAAACTCACTCGGTTCACCTAGCTTTCATAAGAGTTTTATTCCACTTCAATCGCAACCACACAAATTTGAATCTAAACATTAGTAATAACATTGAAGGATATTTATTTAATTATGAAAAATAATTATTGATAGAAATATTATATCTAATGATGTTGTTGAAAATTCTACATTGATTAAAGATAAAAATATTTAATAATATATAAGATGTGTTATTAAAAAATAATATTGAGGTCATTATATATGTGCATAGTGTAGGTTGGTCATAAAAATTACAACATCACAATAACTCAAATAAAATATTTATATATAGAATTTTGTAGTTGAAATTAGAGTGCCCACAATTAGACTTAGAAACACTGTTAAGACTTAAAACTGAAAAATGACAAACAAAAAATCGAGAATACTTAGTCATCAGAATTTATGTTTTACTTTGCATTCTCATATTATTATTTTTTTGGTAATTTGCATTCTTATCTTTTACTTTTGATGATTTCTTGTCGTTTATTTTTTCCTACCTTTTTCGTCATTTATTGTGTTTTTCCCTTAATTTCTAAGTCTTTTATTTTCTCTTGTATCTTAATTTTCATCATTGTTTGCTTTCCTCTTACATTTATATCTATTTTGATCATTTACTTTAAACTTTATCATTTTCTTGCTTCTTCAAGTTTGTATCTTGTTTATTGTTACAATTAATGTTGTTTGTCTTTGTTTGCAATGCTTTATTTAAAGAAGTCTTTGATTTTTTTTATATCTAAAATATATTAATTATAAATAATTTTATCTAAACCTACAACTTTAGTATTTTCAAAATTTTAATTTATTATAAAGTAATAAGTGAAGTCTATATGGTTATAGTGATAAAAAAAATCAAACATGTTGCTTTTAAGTCGTCTTTAGAAACTTAATGTGATGACCTAATATGTTCTATTGATGAAATTTTAGTTAATGTCTAAAAGTTTAGAATACTCAAATTCAAAGCTTCAATAAAACGAATCCATTATATATTTCTTTTTATCTGCAAAATTTGTTTCCACAAATTTTTATCGGAAATAATAACACACTGACCAAAATCTAAAGTATATTTAATTAAATCAAGCTTAAAATCTATTATTTAAATTGATGGTGAGAATCATACTGATATCTTTTATTTTTATATTTATATAGTAAAACATATATTCTGGTGACTATATAAATATGCACTCTTAAATTTAAATTAAATTAATTTTGTTTATTTTTTAGTAGCGAATTAGTTATAATTTTTTTATTCACCGAATTACAAAATATAAATAGTCTAAAAAATTTTAAACTTTAGATATAACACAGAAGTATCTCCATGAAAAGAATTTGCACGACGACAAACTTATTAAGAAACCGAAATTCCAGCACATCGTGCATTCAACTATCCACTTTTAAAACAATAGAAACAAGGGTCAATTAAAAAATGTGGGACTCGTACCTTCTCAAATACTCTTTAACAACACAACAGTTAGCACCGAATGGCATTTTCAAATATTAAGCTATGATATACACACTGTCATTTTTCTAAAATAAGGTAAAAGTACTAAATTTGTTTTCCCAAGCTATATAACAAATAATTTACTATTACCATTGTTTTAGTAAAATGTAATTATATTTCAAGTAGGCATGGTCGTGGGCCATGCTTTCTTCCAACCCATATAATTATTTGGTAAAGAAAGATAATGAAAAATAATACTATCACAATTATTTCTCAAAGAAAGATAATGAAAAATTATACTTTGATAATCAAAGACTTGTATATAACTCTTCGAGAACTCATGATCTGGAGTTTAAAAAAAATAATTTTGTAATTAAATAATATAAAAGATGATTGAAATAATAGTATTAGAAATAATAAGATAAAAAATATTAAAATAATAAATTGAGAGTTATAGGATGATGTAGAAAGAAAAAAGTGAGTTGTAAATGTTTAATGATTTAAAGATAATATAAAACCAGGTGTGTAACAAGTTGTGGCATTTGGATTCCTGATTTTAGGTTGACTAGGGTAACTGTGTTTTTCAGCGCATAACGTGTAAAAGTCAAATATTAGGAACAATATAAATTAACCTCGGAATCAGTAGTGCCGCGTTTGCCATTCATAATACAAATTTGCGTTTGTCTATATTCCGGTGATGTTCACAATATGAGATGTAGT
Source organism: Phaseolus vulgaris (assembly GCF_051622355.1). Classification (NCBI taxonomy): domain Eukaryota; kingdom Viridiplantae; phylum Streptophyta; class Magnoliopsida; order Fabales; family Fabaceae; genus Phaseolus; species Phaseolus vulgaris. The sequence continues at coordinate 53,524,162 of NC_143504.1, read as the reverse complement.
TTGAGAAGTGGGGCGTTGAGAAGAAGAATGAATCTATCAAATCGACAGAATCACGCTAAAAGTAAACCTAAACCCCATTATAGAGTAACTAAAAATTTTATAGAATGACAGAAAGGAAGAAATTAATCAACACGAGGGTATTGGCTTGGCCCGAGTAGTATCCAACAATTTATCATAAAGGGCTGCTTCCCCCGTTACCCTTACCGTTACGGTGGGCAAACGATTTCTGCGGCGGCGTCACGAGGCACTAACGCTCCATGCGCCATGAGGATGGACTTGTAGATCTGGATGATGGCTTTGTCGTCGTACTCCTTGGGTTGGGCCCGACCGAAGCCCGCGAAGGAGGTGTCCACAGCTGACAGGGGCCCACCGAAGCCCGAAGCTGAGGCGCCAGCGGTCATGACGCGTGAGTTGGCCAAGCCCAGCATCATCCGCACGTACGCGTCCCTCACCCAAAGCAGAACCTTCTTGGGAGATGGGATTTTTCTGATTCGGATCTTGGGTGCGAGTCTGATTCTCCACCGCCAGAACCGACCCTTCCCGGTTCGAGTGCTTCCCAGCTCAACCCGATTCCTCCTTCTCCGACCCGACCCGTTTAGCCTCCGGTAGCCTTTCCTCCTCCAATACTCTTTGACGCCCTTGCACACGGTGGCCGTGATACCCTCCATTTTCCTTTTTCTCTCTCTCTCTCTTAGGCGGAATGCAAATAAAACGGGGTTGGGGTGGGTGGGAAATGGAAGAGTGAAGAAAGGGGATAATTAAGTTAGGTGCATGCAGACGAAATAACACATGGCATTGGCATGGATAACACCCGCTCTGTGCGCAGTACTCATCTTAGCCTTCCTTAATCTAATAAATAAATAATTTCGCAAATTAATATATATATATACACATATAATAAGAAGAAGAAGATGTTGAGGCGTGAGGAGAGAGGTACAATAAATGCGAAGCCAACTCTGGTAGCTGAGTTTATCAACAATGTCATTTTCGTTAATTAATGTACTTCGCCTTGCACGTGCTGGGGTTTCCTATCTCATGCTACTGCTTCTGCTGCTCTTGCCCATTTCCTCTGGCTTTTTTCTATTTTTGTTTTTACTTTTCGCTCTACTTAAATTATATTATGTTTCATGTTGCATTATTTTTAGTATATGTACAAAAACTGCGTTGGTTAGAAAGTTAAATTCAATCGCAATTAAAACATAAAATAATGAAAGCCGAATTCTGAAAGTCTCATTCAAGAACAAATATTTTGCATGTTAATCGGCCTCCTCCTCTTATAAGCTATTTCGATCCTAGCAGGTGCAAAACTTAACTTTCTCGTTTCGTTCTTAAAATTAGAAACAAAGAAAACAACTGTTGTTCCACCATGGTGAATCATCATGTTTTGTGAGATTTATTGCGACATCTGCATTAATAAAGAATTACTTCGTTGGAAAGAAGTGTGGCGTATCTTATAACTCCTAAGATTATATATGTAATAACAAACATAACTAATTTAATTGATTAGTTTTAAATGTCACTCTTATATTAAGTTAGTCTTTATATTAATATTTTAACTGCTTTTATTATTTATACCATCCAAGGTGGAAGATGATGTCAGCCGGTTTTATGAGGTTAAGTTAGATTTAAAATCTCATTCTTAATATGGTATCAGAGCATTTTCGAACTTATTCTAGTGATCGTTTGTTGGGTTTATCAGGCCACCTGCTATCGGATCGTTATCGGATCACACATAATATGTTGTCCCACGCACAAGCTGTCACTCTCGACGTGAGGGGTGTGTCAGAGGTCTCACATCGACTAAAGATTAGAGCATTTCATAATATATAAATGGATGCAAACCTCACCTCATAAGCCGATTTTATGATATTGAATTAAGTTTAAAGCTCATTTCTTAATAGAGCTTTCAGAATTTCCAAAAATACAGGGATTTCTAGCTATTTTGTTATCTCTCTCTTTCGATCATTAGTATATATCTTATATGTAAAATCTTCTCCTTGTCTTGTTTTAGAAGTCTCCTTCCTAGTCCTTATGCAATATTAAAAGTTATAATGTCATTTCTACTGAATCACAATACTACCTAAAATCTTCTCCTTGTCTTGTTTTAGAAGTCTCCTTCCTAGTCCTTATGCAATATTAAAAGTTATAATGTCATTTCTACTGAATCACAATACTACCGCCTATGTCATAATTGGGCTTGACCCATGACACCCCAGTAATGTTTAATAAAAATAAATTAAAAGTTAAATCAAAATTATAAAACTAAATTTTAAGAAAACAATATTTAAAAGAATTGTTGTTTTTATCGAGATATAGCGATAAATCGTGTAAAATAGATATTATGCACATTCTTTCATCCTAAAGTTGTCATCTTTATTAGACATATAAAAGATAGACAAAAAAAATATATATATATTATATCCAACATAGGGTCTACATATCTAAGTATTTCAAAATAAGTATTCATCCACAATATACAGATAAACATATTAAACATAAAGTTATAGATTCATCCAAAACTACCTTTTAAATTGACAACATCTTTTGTTGATGTATCACGTACAATCACAATATAAGATCACACAAGAAACAACATAACGGTAAACTATTGAGAATTCACATCACAAAATATATATATATATATATATATATATATATATATATATTTGTATTAATCATATCTTATTAGAAACTAACATTAAATACATTTGAAGCACACGATCTATAAAATTAAATTCCAAATATCAAAATGAGCTTATTGTACAAATAACTTCACTAAAGTCATGTATCAATAATGTAAAACTCATCCTTAACTTCATACCACTCAATGTTTCAATCTATATTATATAGATTATTAGTGAAATAATGATATCTCCATGTAGTTATAGATTATATCTTCAATAAAAAAGTTCACTAAACATATAATCTCAAATATAAAATTTCAAACAATTCAATCAGAATTATTATATAACATCTCAATATTCATGTGCAAATCATATATATAAACATTTATAATCATTTAAACTCATTAGCAAAATAACTTTTAATATTGTCTTAAAAAAGGTTTTTAATTTACAATTATAACTATAAAATTTAAAGAGTTTAGTAACTATATCTTAGTAGCATAAGAAACAGTTATACAATTATATTTTATCTTACGGCTTATAAGACAACTATTATAAAAATTAATAATTATGTTTAATGCAATGTATAGTTGGATTATGAAACTCCTCGATCTAGCTTCCTACAAGAAAAATAAATTTTGTTTTTCTTTGGTTCCTAACAGTGCGTGATTATACCCAGGAGTAGGTGGGGTAGCACTAAAGTTAAATTTGACTTCCTAACATCAAAAAGTAATAGTTAAGGGATAATTGTCGCCTTCAATATTGGCAAGGATATAAACTAATTATTTTAAAGACTAAAATTTAATAATACAAACTAATTACATTTTGTATTTTCTTACTATTGGAATTGTTTTCCTCAATAGAGTTATAAATATAATATTTTAAAAATTTAAGGAGGTATATATATATATAATTTAAAAAAGAGGTAATAATGTACTATTTTTTTTTAAAAAAAAATATGCTTGTTTTGAATTTTAGAAATGGAAGTATCCATGTGATCTATAAAAATATGAGAAAGTATAGGATAATTTATTTCATCCAAATTTTAATTTATCAGAATATATATATATATATGAAAAATCTTTTTAATTATTATTAAAAAAAATATTATTGTGTAAAATTATTTATTAAATATTTTCATTTATTATTTTATTAATATTATATATTTATAAGCATAAATTTAAATTTTATTTTTATATTTTTATATACTTATTTATTTACAGTAAATATTAGTTTTTTTTCTTCTAAATGTTATACTTTCAAAAATTGTTGTGTTTTTATGAGATACTTAAATTTGAGATTAAAAAATTGTGAACAATAGTTTTTTTTTTTTTTAATTTATACTTAAAGATTAGTAAACTTTTAGTTATGCTACATGGGTCATTATAATATTAGTTACATAAATTTTATGGAGTGGAGGTCACATACACTCGTTTTCAGCATGTCCAATGGAGGGTGAACCCCAACAAAATAGATTGACTCATATTATCACTCCTATTTAATTTTAACTTTTCATTATTTAAAATTAATAGCTCTTTTTATCTAATTATTAAGATGTGTCTTAACTTAATCAATTTCGTTTTACTATTTAAAATATTTTTAATTTTTTCTAATTTTTTAAAACGAGTCTAGAAAGTTCTTTTAATCAAATTAATGATAAGAACATTATCATGTTAACACGTCCAACATGTATATATTTAAATATTTGTTACCATCTTCTTAACTTAAAAAAATCAAATAAATTTGAAAACACATCTTATTAAGAATTAAATATATTTTTAATAACACAAAATTGATTATTGTTTTTTATTTAATTTTTTTATATATTTATAATAAGTAAATTATTGAAATGACTCTTTATTTGTTTTTTTTAACATGAGATCTCCCGTTTAGATTATATTATAATACTATAACATTCACATCAACCATGACATCCTAGTCCACACTAGAAGTTTGTTTGTCTATTAAAAAAAGTTGACAAATAACACTACATCATTAAATATAAACCAATTTTAGAAAAAAAAAATGATTAGTTGTTATCTTGACTAAATTAGATACTATTTTATACACTAAAAAGATTATTAGTATCTAAATTATTTCTTATCATTGATAAATAGTTGGTATCTAATTAGTTTTTATGATTTTAACTATCAATTGGTTAGATTATAAAGTTGGTAGCTAAATAGATATCGAAAACTATTATCAATAATAAAAAATAATTTAGATACTAATAATTTTTTTAATCTATTAAATAATATCTAATTTAGTAAATATAACGATTAATATTTTTTTCTCTAAAATTAGTTTTTATTTAATGATTTTATAGTAATGGACTCATTCTAATAATTTCTTTATATAAAAAAATATAAACTTTAGATTTAGAATGAAAACTACATTAACAAAAAAATATATACTCTAATAATTTCCTTATTAAAAAAAATATATACTATAATAATTTCCTAAGTAAAAAAAAAATCTTTAGATTTAGAAGCTCTTAGTAAAAAATTTATTAAGTCCAAAATAAGTGATGTATGAGGAATTAAATTTTAAATCATATAATGAGGTAAAAAAAAATGATGTAAGACGTAGCAGTTGGTATAGCAGGAAGGAACGAGATAATGGAAACAACAGACACCGAAAGGATTTGAATTTGATGTTGTTTTTATTGTGGGACGACAATTCTGTTGGTGGCATTATTTGTCATTGATTGTGTTGAAGCAGAGATTGGTTATTTTCAGGTAGCTTAATATCAATTGTATTAATAATGCCAATTGTGTCACCACGTTAGGTATAACTTAAAGTATATGGCTACATCAACCACTAAGTGAAGTCTAAGGTGATAGTTAAAGGGAAGAATTTTGTGACGTAGGAGTGCACCTCAACTAAGTAAAGAATAGCAACAATTCAGAGACATTAAATTAGACTCCAGATTCTCTTTTACTTTTTCTGCTCAAAATACTTTGTTAATATATTTTTAAATATAAATATCAATGTAACTTAAAAGACATAATCTAAAAAACCTATAAGCTTTGCTTCTCAAACAAATAATTTTTTTTGTATATTTTAGTTCTTTATATTGATTTAACACTGTTACTATTTATTCTTGCAAAATGAAGGCAAACTTTAAGTATTTCACCCTGTTACACTATCTAATGTAACTTCTTCCCGAATATTTTTCTCTCTTTCTCTTTTTTTATTTATTTATAATTTTTATTCTTTTATACTTCGTTTATTTTAGAATTGGATTTCACCTAACAATAATTGATGAACCAACAATTAATCTCATCTTATCATATTTTTAAATAGAATACATTTTTATTTATTATAAATATATTTTTCTTTTATGATTTTGTCATCAATTTTAATGAAATCAGTTCAGAAAAGTAATCATTTCAACTTGTTTTATTATATACAGAAATTTTGTTATGTTTAAATACCTTACTTTAAACTCCTAAATTTTGGAATAATCTTGTTGTTTGGTTTTGAAAATTACTTTGATGACAAATATTTTAAGTAAGGAAAGTTATTTATGTTTTTTTTTTATATAATTTTAGGATAACTTATTTAGATAAATTAATCTAGTAATTAAATTATGTGTACTAAAGTATAAAACTAGTTAAACCAAATTTGATTATAGTTTGGTGAATATAATAATATATATATATATATATGAGTTTGATTGATTTAGATTGATTGAAGGATGATATTTAAACAAATTATAGTTTGGATTAATATTTTGAACTAATTAGAAGTTGTTCCGTTAGAATATTTTTTTAAATATTATTAAAAACACATTTGATTATGTTATTGAGGTTGATTGTATATTATTTGTGCTCAAGCAAGACGATTCTCACTTCATCAAAAATAGTCATGCACTCAAGCTTGTTTTCAAACCTGTTTTCACTCAAACAAATAATTTTTTGTTAAGTGAAAACAACATTGGAAATCAACCTTCTTGACTAAATCTAAGTTAAAATATTTTTCTCAAACTAAAATAAAACTTCTTTCTTTTCTTGTCCAGAATATTGGAATCCTAAGTCAATCCTCCACTTTACTTCCCTAATCTCTCTTTTATATATTTGTGCACCCTCCTCTTGAATGTGTATCTCTTCCTATTATAGTTCCGATACATCATCTTTATTACTCATTATTCTTTGGGATCTTTCCCAATTTGTTCGTTATGATGATAATATATCTATATACATGAATTTTTATTTTCTTAAGAACATAGTTATTTTTAAAAGTTGTAATTTAAAAATAAACTTATTCTGATATTTGATTTTAAATTAGTGTTAAATAATTTATTTTCTAATTCTCGAAAATTAGACATTTTATCTCTAAAACAGAAATAATAATAATTTCTTACATTTTAAAGATTAACAATTAAATACATTAAATTATAAATAATTTTATTTTTTTATTTTTCTGTTTTTTTTATAGAAATTTCTAAGCTAATGTTAGTAATAAAGAGTGAATAATAAATAACTTTTACTGGAAAAGATGTTTACCGGATGCTACAAGACCAAATGTGAAAACTGAGCATTGTAAGTAAACTGTTTTGATTCTTCTCCTCTTCCTTGGCCCTTTCATTTCGCTCCTATTACTTTTTATTGTTTGGAGTGACGGTGGTGTCCAACACATAAATATCATAGGGGATTTAGAAAAGGGTTTAGGGCATGTGAAATTTTCTAATCCTTCCCTAGATGAATTTTCTCATCAAAGTGCAGAAAGATAAGTAAAGGGAAGATATTCTTTCAGTTTTGTTGATCGAAGATTTTGTTATTCATGAGTCACATGAACACAAATCATGATAGTGATAATATTTTGTGTAGACATGGAAAATTTTAAATAACTCGCAAGAATATTCATGTTGAGTTTTATTTTGCATCTAGACGCTCTTTGGGGGTAGACGTGCTCTCAGACGCTTTCTATTAAACAGTATTCTTATACACTAAACAATGCTCTCAAACGCTCTCTGGTAGACGATGTTCTTAGACACTCGACGATACTCTTAGATGCAGTCTGTTAGACAATGCTCACTTTGTCAGACACTCAGTTTAAGAACCTATATATCCAGACATTGAACTCTATTTTTGCTAAATGAAAAAAACCAACTCTTTGTTTTTTGTTTTCCTTCTTTCTTGAGTGTGTTTTCCTCCCAATTAGTGGAGCATGATTTTTTCATGTATGGATATAGATGCATAGTTTTCATTTTGTTTAAAACTCATGATGCAGAAAATCCAATAGAATGTTTTGAAGGTACTTGAAAAATGATGATGATGATCAGGGTTTCATTTTCTCTAAAGTTAAGGGATGCTTTGGTCGTAGAATAAACAAGACAATGCTGGTTTTGAGGAAGATGACAAACAAAAATGCGGATTCACAACTAAGGCTTGGTGTTGTTGTTAAACGGGTTTGGGACTTGGGTGATTTATGCGAAACAAAGGGAGTTGATCAAAGATAGTGATCCTTGATTAACTGGGACTAGTTCATGGTTGGCACTAGCATGAAGGCTTAGGTAGTGATCGAGTTTTTTAGCTACATATCTTGTTTCATAATTTGCATTATAAATTGCCCTTTTGATGGAGCTTCTAGTCATATTCTACGTCTAAGAAAGTTGAAGCCGCAAGACTAAGCGTGTTGATGGCTCTAACGTTGTTTTAAGCCAAAATCCAAACACAAGTATAGAGACATGGTGATGCTGAGCATTATCCCAAACAACAACCACGATGGCTAGGCTAGTTTGCCAGAAAAAATACACATACAAAACAAGGCAACATCAAAATTTATAAGCACACTTATGCTTAAGGCTGAAGATAACAGAAAGTTACTTGGGAAAGAATATAAAAAGAATAATAGTGAACATCTGCAGAAAATATAAAGCATATCATTATCCAAATATTCAACGTTAGACATCTAAAGTTTTTTTTTTTAATCAGAAAAAAGACAACTAAAGTAATCCGTTTCTAAAAACTCAAAAAGTTGGTTACTCAAAAGACAAAAAGGTAACAGACAAGTCATAAGATTTATTGTTTGGGTGTGGCAAATGAAAAAACACAGGATAATAAATAAGAAGTTGGAGAAAAAATGCACTAACCTATAATATCATCTTGCGACATGTTTGCTGATCCCTAATTTCCTTGTACTAAAACAGACAAAGACAATTCAAAATTGATTAGTTAGTAAACCAGATCCTTACAGCAAATGTCAGGAACATATTTCTATGCTAAAACTGAAATTAAACTAGCACATTGCGTTCGTCAACAGTCATAAGCTGATCATAACAACAATCCACTGCAAGGCAACAGAACTAAACAAACTACGGAGAAAAAAATTTTATCACACGACAAAAACTGGTTTCATTTCATTTCCTAGCTTTCTTCTTGTCCTTGGAAGGTTTAGGAGTGATCTTGCGTTTGGCAGGTGATAAATTGGGCTTCTTCTTCATGGCCTCGGGGGTCTTCACCTGACTCAAACGCTTCACTTTCCCTCCTCCGGAGGCTGCCACCGCCTCCACATATTTCTTCATGTTGGGGGCTTGCTTCAGTTTCCCTCCTCCAGAGGCTGCCACCGCCTCCACATATTTCTTCTTGCTGGGGGCTTTCTTCTTCAGAGCTTCGGGCGTCTTCACCTGACTCAGCTTCTTCGTCTTCTCCGTCACCTCCTTCTCTTTCGGAGCGGTTTTGGGGTTCTTGGTTTGCGTAGAAGAAAGCTTGTAGGAGTTCTTGACCTTGTAGAGCTTCTCCGATTTGACCAAACTTTTCAACTGAACGGAGAGAAGTTTCCGGAAGTTGGGAGGAAGAACTTTGCTGTGCTTGTCCTCGACGAACTTGGCTATCGCGGGTTGACTCGAACCCGTGCGTTCCTTCAACGACGTTATTGCGTCGGCGATCATCTAAAAAGAAAACCGTAACAAAATGAAAACGCTGTTATTAAAATCTGGAATAGGAGAGAGGGTAATACCTGGAAGTAGGGAGGGTGGAGCGCATCGGTGGATTTGTTCTTGCCATTTGCTTTTGCCATTTTTCTCGGAGAGAGGAGAGAACAAAATATGTTACAATGTAAAAAGGGATAAGTAAAGTTTCCGGTGTTACTGTTTTGACCCTGGCTAGGTTGGGAGTTGGAACTCGAAGGTGTGGAAAGAAAACAGTAACTGCTACGTGTCAGTGCCGAAAAAAGAGTTCACTTTATCGCCAAATTCTTAGTTTGAATTTCAATTTTCAATCAGAATTTGGCGGCTTAAATTGTTGGTATCATTGGGCAGCCAAAAATAAAAGAGCTTTAAAGTGGGCGTTTGTTTTTCCGAGTTTTGTGGAACTTGAAACTACCTTTTCTGCAGGTCGTGGTTGATATAGTAGGATGACAACGAAGTATGAGTACTTTTGTGGTTTTTGGAATGATATTTTCAATTTTACTGGAAATGGGCGACAAACTGGGAGGTGGATTTGGAAAATTTTCGTTAAGCTGAACCTTCTAAAAATTGGTAAGGGAGCTTCTTCAGAAAAGATCGAAATGGAGTATACGGTTCTATCACCTTCGTGTCAACCGTGGTGTCTTAGAGAGAGTCTTTTTTCTATTATATGGGGATGTACCGTTGACTGTCAAAGAAATTAAAGAATATTTGTTATTTGGATTTAGAGTTTTATGAAAAAAAAGATATCTTGAATTTATTTTCATTTATTTTATTTTATTTTATTATTTATAATATTTTTTATTTTTTATTATTGTAAGGTTTTTTAATATTAAAAAATAATATTTTTTATTTATTTATATAAGATGTAATTTATTTTCTAATTTTATAGTATATATTTAATATTTTAAAAATTATATTTGTTTTTATTTAGTTTTTGTTGTGTTTATGTTAATATATTTTTGTGTATAATTATTATGTTTATGAGTTATATATTATACTTTTATTGATGTAGTATTTTTTTCTTTTTCATTACTAGTTGCTTTTAATATTAAAAAATAATATTTTTTTATTTATATAAGATTTTATTTATTTTTTAATTTTATAGTACATGATTAATATTTTAATAAATTAATTGAAGTTTTATTTATTTAATTTATTGAATAAATTATTTTTTCTAATTATAATTTTTAAATTATATCTATTTATATTTAATACATGTTTATTTTTTAATTATAATTTTTAAATCTATAAATATGTGAAAGTTGTTTATTTTTTTAAAAAATAACTCATTTCATTATTAAATTTTTTTAATAGGCAAGAGTAAATTTGTAAAATAACATTTTACATCTTAAAAAAAATAAAATTCTTTCATACACAAATTCTCATAAACTTTTCCCACACATCCAAACAACCTCACTTTTTTTTTTCACATTTTCTTCTCACATCTTTACATGTTTACTTCTTCAAATCCTCACACATCCCCTCCCAAATCCAAACACACTCACTACAAGAAAATGATGAAATAGAAACCAATTTTTAGAGACCAAAATAATTAGTTGCAATAGTAACTAAATTAGAGACCATTTTGGAAACTAAAACAAAAATTGGTTTCTAAATTAGTTTATATTATTTTCTATTATTGTTAAATAGTTTCTAAATTGGTCTCTAATTAGCAACCAAGGTTTTAGAAACTAAATAATTGGTAGATAAAACATTGGTTGCTAATTATTTTGGTTTCTAAAAATTGGTTTCTATTTGATGATTTTCTTGTAGTGACTCTTCATGAAATTTTGGAAGTACATATAGCTTTAAAACATGAACAATTTTGATTTTTTTGAAGTTTTTGAAGGAGTTCATCCAGATTTCGACCGACCTTGGCTAGAACATTTAGTACTCACCGTAAGGCTAGGTAAAACTTTTCCTACCTCCACAATATATATGTAAAATTTTCCTTATTTCACACAAGGTAACCACCCATGAAATCACCGTTCTAACATGCCAAGTATATCAAGGTTGCCTTTATATTTAAATGAGCATATTAATTTCTATTTTGTTATTATTCTCATCCATGATTGATCACCTTGAACACAAAAATCAAATGGTAATGAAAAAACATGTGTAAAACGGTCACATTACCATATGCTTAACAACATATATACTATTTATTCATGTATGGAAATCATGTTTTGTGATTGGGTGTTCAACTCCGTTGTTATAAGTTTATGCCATTGATGTTTTGTTTATTCTCTATTTTAAAATATCAAGAATTAATTTAGTTAATGAAATATTATTGTGATAATGATTTATAGACGTTATATTTTACCTATTAGGTTGATTGAAACAATTTAAGTACTAATTAAATAATTAAAGAAATAAAAAAGGAAAGCATTTGATATCATATTAATAAACCGGAAAATTATTATTATAATTTAATATAACAATTAGTAATATTTTGTTACATATAGAAGAATAAATATGGTCAGACATGTTTCGATTAGAAGTGAGAATTTATACGACTATAAATTAATTATTTTAAAATATATTTGGTAAGAATTAGGTAAAGAGAATTTTGGAAATATTTTTAACATTTTTGTCAATGATGTTTATAATACACTTTCATAAGTTTATTGTGCCTTCGCAACCTCTGGTAATTTTTCTGAATTTTAAGAAGTTTTTTGTTATTCTTGAATGAATATTGTTTTCTATTGGTTCAATTTGTCATGTGTTGGATTTTATTTGGTTAAAATATTTAAGAGGAGATTATGCAAAACTAGAAGAAATGTTATGTTGGTTATATATGGTGTTTTATGATTTTTCCTTTACAATTCCAGTTAATAATTTTCTATTAATATAAACTATACACGGCAAGCTTTTTAAGTTTTACAATTTATAAAAATTAAAAAAAAAATTTATCATCCTGAAATTCTATGAGGATGTTTATAAATGTTTAAATATGTTTTTATTTTTATTAAGGTGAATTTCTTTTACTATAAACAAAGAATTATCTTTTATGATATTATATAGATTAGAAAACTTATACAAAGAATTTTTGAAAAAATAAATATAACTTACCTATTTATCCATACCTTTTTCTTCTCAAGTTTTTAAGAATATGTCATATTGTGTTATAAAAACTTACTATACAATGTTGTTCTTATTAAAGAAATAGTACAAAAGTAAGTGGAAGAGGAAAAAATAATGATGGAGGATTTAGGGTTTAGGGTGTTTAATATTCTACCATATGGTTGGAGGATAGTTTTGTTCAAAGGCAATTTGGAATTAACTTATCCCTTATATATATATATATATATTAACTTTTAAAATAAATTAAAATTAGTTTATATATAAATTACTCAGTAAAACTTGTTTTCAACTAGCTTATTCAAAATATATTTTTTTAATTCATATAGATTAGTTTTAGATTATAAATTAATTAATTTTGTTTTAAATTATTATTATTATTTTGATAAATTTTCTCCGCGTTCCAAAGTTAACTAAGAAACACTTGTTTCCTTTTTATTGGTTAAAACTAATTTAAAAAAGAAGAATAAAAAATTGACAGAAATTGATCAAATTCATTAACATTTTCTTGCTTTTTGTTAAAAACTCCTCTCCTACCGTTAAGCAATTTCCTTTTTCCTTTGGTACATAAGAGGGTTGCTGGTTAGAATATAATATTTTTTACGAAACCCTAATGGTAGTTTTTAAACCAGATATTGATTAAAGTATTTAAAACACCTATGTCTATGGTAAAATATTTAATTTAAATTATAAATAAAATTGATAGATGAAATTTTGATAAAATTATTTAATATATGTTAAGTAAAATATTTTTTAGTAACTTTTATAAAATTAACTTTTTGTTAAGTAAAATTATTCATATTATCACTTCAAAATAACTTATCCATATAAAACTTATATTTTTTTATTTTACCTTTTAGCCTAATAATAGAAAACTCAAATATATCCAAACATTATTTATTGTTATTTTTAAATTACTTTTACATTTGTTTTAAATTATTGATTAAATGGTACAGTGATATATTACTGTTTTAATTATTTTTTCATTTTTAATAAAATATTTATTTTTTATTGAGAAGTGATAAATATTTTTAATTATAATGAAAAATAAACTTTTTATGCAAATATCACTTGAGGTGTGTAATTTATATAAAAAAATTAGATTATAAAAATATAAATTTATAATATTAAAATATGTATTTTGCCTAATGTTGAGATTTAATTTAATAATTAATCCTATCTTTATTTGTATTTTGCAACTTACAATTAATTGATATGCTAATTACTTTTTTCAGATTTTGAAGCTCACTGCTGCATGAGATGCAAGATATATATAAAGAGAACAGATAAAGAGATATCACTCTGGAAGTTGCAGTAATTTATTTGATGGTACATTCAACAGTTATCAAAGACATGCACAAACCTAAACTAAACAACAAATTGACGCTTCAGTCAAGATACTTCTATTGTTTTTCATTTTCTTCCCTCTTCTCTTTCACAGTTTGTTTTCCTCGTTCACCGAGAGAGGAGAAGAATTATGGAAACAATAATGCATGTATCAGATGAACAAGTAATAAGGAAGGCAAAGAAGGAAGACAAAAATGAAGAATTGCAAGGAGAAGTAACTAGGGCTTGAAAAGTGTATCATCTTTGCACCGCTCATGATCCCGTCAAGATCTAGTGTTCCTGGAAGGTACGGAAGCCTCGGTGGCGATAAATATTTCGGTTCCTCTGGTGTCCCCGGTATAGGGGGTAGCAAGCAGTCAATACCTCCACCTCCACACGGTGGTCTTGGCGGCGGTGGACATTCAACAACAGCTGGTGGTGGTGGAGGTGATGGTGGTATCGGCGGCGGAGGTGAGGGTGGTGGAGGTGATGACGGTATCGGCGGCGGAGGTGAGGGTGGCAGTGGACAATTTATTTCTGGAGGTGGGGGTGGAGGTGGAAGCTCGCACTCATTGCACATTAATCGTGGAACTTGGTCTTTTCCCACTGCTGAGGTAGTTTGGGTGGCGGTGGCTAATGCAGGTGATGATAGGAGAAAAATAATGGAGGAAAAGGTGAAGAGAAGAGGAAGATTAGTCATGTTGTTGAATTGGAAATGGGTTGTTTCAGAGGGAATGAAAGTGAAGAAACAACGAGAAAGAGAAGAACACAGAGAAGAATGAAAGGGTTTTGGTTACGAGGTAGAGCGATATATGGTTGTGTATTAATGGCCGCACCATTTGTCGGTGTTTTATCCTCTACCATAGATATTGTCTCATCATCATCGTTTAACATTTCTCACAACAGTTAAAACAAATTATAACGATTTGTTTCTGTGGTAAGAGATGGACAAAAACCAGAGGAAGATATGTATGGGCTTTGTGAGATATTTTATAGGTTTATTGGCTGCATATACATATACATCGCATTCTTTATCACTGGCAATTTTAGAGAATCTTGTAAAAAGAAAAAAAAAACGTGTAATATTATTGCAGCAACTCTTGCTAAGCTAGCTAGCTGTGTACGTAAGTGAGTATGATATATTTCTATTTGTATTGATCCTATTATTCATAGTTTTGAAGAAGGAGAGTTGTCAATATGCTATTGGAGATTTCAAATTCAGAAAATGTTATAAATTCTTCTTGAATGAGCATTGAATGATATATGAAGAACCCATTTTCCTATACAACCATATTACAATTTCCAATAATATTATTTTAATATTCTTTTATATTATTTAATTACAAATTTATCATTTACTATATATTTATTTTTAAACCTCACATCATAATTTTACTATATTTTCTTTCTTGAATTATGTAACCACTACAATTGGTCCTGATGGTTTGGTAAGGAGTCTTACGATCTATTCCATTCTCATCACTGTATACAATTTTTTTTATCCAATTATATGTAAAAATAATAATTTAATAATACATTTTCAGTCAGATAAGCTAGCTTTTTTAATGATATGCCCTAAGTTTTATCACTAGTATTTATAATACCAACTTAACTCATAAAAGATTATAAATAAATATAAGAAAATTAATATTTTGACACTCAAATAATTATTTATAAGAACATGTCATTTAAATAAAAACTAAATTCACTACAAAAATAGTATCCGACAGAAAAAAAATGACCACAATAAAAAAGATGGGAACGTTCATACGTTATTTACGTTCGAATAGCATTGGTCAAAAAGCCTACCCTAAAAAGGTTGGAAACTACATAATTTAACATCGATCTTACAACGTGAGATCTATCTTTCAATGTGGGCCTAGTATCATATGATAAACGGACGCAAATCAAAAGAATAATATTGAATTATAAAATTTTAGAGTGGATTAAGTGAGCGCTATTGTTTTGAAAAAATAAATAAAGTTGGGCTAACCTAAATGAAAAAAAAGAAAGTTGAAAACATTGGTATATTTTAAATGTTGTTTGCTTTCTCATGGTTGAATTAAATGTTTCACTTGAATTCTAGGAGAATGTGTCATTTACCTCATAAATTGAAATACCATTGTTATCCAACAAATCTCCATTTGAAGTCTTATGTAACCGTCCTTCTTCTCTTGCAGATTTACCGGTCTTTGGTTGTGAATGTTACACGACCAATGTTCTTCCTAAACAAAAATTTGATCATCGTGCATCTATTTGTGTCTTATAGGGTATCCACATGGCCAAACGGGATATACATTTTATTTATTTATTTACAAACCAAAAAAATATCCATCAGTCATGACATATATTCCCTTACTTTATCACAATTCCGAATCACCTACACATTCCTCGGATGTTGCTATTCCAGAATCCTCATTCCCAGAAACAATCATACCATCCTCATCTCACTCTCCATTGCCTACTCTGTCTTCTTCCTCACCTTCCGCAACGTCAGAACCCTCCATTGTCACCAATTTCGACCCTCGATGAACCTCCTCTCCGCCGCTCCACTCGTCATATTCAACTTCTTTATGTCTTAAAGAAAATATGCAATGGATATTTTACAAAACATGGGATTATCAAGTGTGAAGGCAGAAAAATTTCTAATGGAGCAAAACTTAAAACTGACAAATGAAGATGCGAAATACTTCATGACCCGAGCAAGTATCGGAGACTGGTTAGAAGATTAATATACTTGACATATACCAGACCTGACATAGTATATTCAATACGTACCCTTAGTCAATTTACGAACACACCCCGAAAGCGACATTGGGAAACAGTGTTGCGGGTTCTTAGATATATTAAAGGGACGCCAGGTCAAGGTCTTTTTTCTACCATCTAAAAATAATTTAACTTTTAATGCATATTGTGATTCAGATTAGGGAGGAAGTCGTACTACAAGGCGTTATGTGTCTTATTTATGTGTTTTTCTAGGATCATCCCTCATCTCTTGGAAATTGAAGAAACAAACGAATGTATCACGTTCGTCGCCAAATACTTGTATGAAATTGGCTTGGTTGAGATATATGCTTCGGGATTTGAATGTTGAATTGCACAAATCGACTTCGTTATTTTGTGATAATCAACTAGCTTTATATATTGAAGCTTATTCAGATCTTCCCGAACTTACAAAACACATTGAGATTGATTGTCAGGAAAAAACTCCAAACAAGTGTGATTCATCCATGTTATGTTTCTACAACGGTGTAGTTGGCAATTATTTTTACAAAATCGCTTGGCAAGAGAGCAGCTTACACTCTCCCACTTGAGGAGAAGTATTAATGAAATTATATACCAGTTATTATATGATATAATTAATTATTAAGAAAATTATACATCAGCTATTATATGATATAATTAGTTCTTATATGACATAATCAGTTGATTAAATAGACATAATTAGGTTTATATTATTTCTTTGTCTATATAGTTACAATTTTGGAATAGATGAGATCAAATCTTTTTATATATACTACACTCTTTGATGCAAAACTAGCTTGTTTTGGCTTTTTTTTTTTGTAGTTGTGTATGTTGCGGAAGAGTGGACTTGAAAGTGACATCAATGGCTGAATTGAAGTGTGGTGAAGATGAAATGAAGAGGAGAGGTAGAGGCTTAGAAGAGGTGTGACCAACTTTTAAGAAGATTCAAGCAAAACACTAATAGAAGTGCAAACTTGAGAGTGAGAATTTGAAGAAAAATGAGCTAGCAACTTGGGCAACATTTCGTTATCAATTCAAATATGATTTTCAAGAGGGCTAGCACTTGTGTTTATAGTGCTCTGTGTAGCCAAGGTGCAAACTTTAATCCTAAAAACTCTCCACTCATAGAAGGACAAATGACTCTCTCTAATTGGAGCAAATCCTCTCCAATTAGAGGTTGACAAGTGTCCTCCTCTAATTGGAGAGAATCCTCTCCATTAAGGAGATGCCATGTGGACCTTCATGCCTTCCTTGTCACTCCATGCTTTCTATTTGCACTCTAGTAATTTATTTGTGCACCCTAGATGGTCTAGAGTTGCATTGGGTCCAAGGCTCAATTGTAACTCTAGCTAGACTCTTTCTTTTTCTATTTACACCCTTCTAATTGGTCCAATACATGACCCATGAAAATTGACTCAAGATAATGGCCAAAATACAAGCCCAAAATAAAGCATATACTACTTTTTACAAATTTATAAGGTTAGGAAATTTGGAAGAAAAGTTAAAAATTAATTCTCCATAAAAATAGAGTTTTATGAATTCCTTCTTTTTCCATTCTTCTAGCCATGACTCTAGTTAAAGACCCAATATGTGTTCTTCCAGATGGTCTTCCATCACTCTTTCAATGAGAATTCATTTAATTTAAAATCAATCTCTTTATTCTTGTTTACACAGAGTAAAAAAAACAGTAAACTTATGTTTACAGGCACAATTTAAAATAAAAATAAAAATATATAATATAATGTTAAACTTGTGCTTTTAATAAACAATTTAAAAAATAGTAGAAAGAATTTTTGGAAACACGATTGAAAGTACACTTTTCTTTATAAACTCCTCTTTCTGTGCAAAATTTACTTTTTTTCCTTACAAATTTTGTAATTTAACCATTTTGATAAATTTAATAAAAGATTACACCCTTTGTTAAATTAGCCAAAAACATATTTTATTTCCATTTATTCACATGAATAGGTTTTCCCCCTTATTTTATATACATCATCTTATTTTTTCCTTCTTTTTTTGTTTGTTTTTTTATCACACCTCCCATGGCATCTTAATATTTTGGGTGATGATAACTATTCACATTAAAAAATATTTTTCATTTAAGAACCCCTAAAAATAATATAATAATATTTTATATGAAAATATAAAATAAATTTACATAAATATTAATTTTAAAAATGATTAAGTTTGTGTTTTTAATTTGAGCCATTGATGATATAGAAAAAGATATTTTTGTAATTTTATATAAAAATTGAAATTTTAGAAAAAAAATTGTATATTGAAGTATAATTTTTTTTAAGAAGTGAGTTGTAGTTAAAAGCGGGTTCAGAGGTTTTCTTTTTAAACATTGTGGAACTATTTTTTTTTCTCATTTTATTAAAATGAGGTCATTTTTTAAAAAACTAAAAATTTGAGTAAGTCGTTGATGAAAAAGCCATGCCAATTTGATGAATCACGGAAGAAGTTCACACGATTTATCTAAATTTATAATTTTTAAAAAAATAAGCTCATTTTGTTAAATAGAAAAAAAATGTCCCAGTATGGTAAAAAAACCCGGTTCAGAGGCTAATCACTGTACAGATAAAGATAAGGCACGAGATGAAGTGCTAAGAAAGAGAAAAACAAATAAAAGCAATGGAAAGAAAGTTGTCACGCAGAGCAAAGAAGATCATACCCTCTTCCATTCAAGAACTCTCCCACCTCGCTCAGCGATGCAGCGCCATCAACCTCGCCGAGGGCTTCCCCGACTTCCCCGCCCCTCCCCACATAAAAATCGCCGCCGTTTCCGCCATCAACTCCGACTTCAACCAGTACAGGTTTCTTCACTTCACACAGCATCAAACAACTACTACCATAACCTAACTTCCTTGCTTAACTTCTGCATGTCTTCATTTTCCCAACAATTGATGAAATTAAACTAGGCACGTGCAAGGTGTATGCGACAACTTGGCCAAGATGATGAAGGAAAGGCATGGTTTAGATATCGACCCTCTTACGGACGTAGCTATTTGCTGCGGTCAAAGCGAGGCCTTTGCGGCTGCAATCTTTGCAAGTGTGTTCTGTTTTCTTGTTCTCGTAGCATTGTTAGTTTAGTTTACAAACTTTAAGGTTATGAGTTGTTGAATGTTCTGTTTCAAACAGCAATTGACCCGGGTGACGAGGTCATACTATTCGACCCTTCCTATGAATCATATGAAGGATGTGTTACCCTGGCCGGTGGAGTCCCTGTAAGCTTGCTATCTTCTACCTTGTTTATGTTTGTATCATATATTGTTACTCATGATTTATGAACAATGATTAGTAGTGTAGCTTTCTTTCTGTGGGTGTTGTGTCCATTTTTCTGTGTACAATGCATGTTCACCTGATTCAATGATCCTGTAGAGATTTACACAAGGAAAGAGAAAGAACTCAGATTATGAAGTGTAAAATTAGGGAATTTACTTTTCTTCAATGATGAAGAATGCAATGTTTTATATAGAGTATCATCCTCTAAATAACAAACACAATTTACACTAACACACTTGCTCTTAGCAGGTTCAGGATGTTTGTTGTCTTCGGATGTGTTATTGATACTACATTTTGTAATTTTTTGTTTGTCCTTTATGTGTGTAATGTCTCCTTGTTTTTGTAAACTTAATTGGACAGATTCACGTGCCACTTGATCCACCTCAATGGACCCTGGATTCAAGCAAATTACTCGGATCATTTACTGAGAGAACTAAAGTCGTAGTACTGAACAGGTTACAAATTCATTATTGCCTCCACTTTAGATAGACTTCATCCTCATCTGGGGAAGCCTCCTTCCTCAGATTAGTTCCCTTGATATCCTTCAATTCAACCATTAGATTAGCGATTCAGTGAATTTTTTAAAGTAAAGATGTGAATTATAAATGCTATTCCTATCAATTTATGGTTTAAGCTTGTAATCATTTTAAATTTTGCATGTTACAAATGATTCGAATTATCCATTCCCAAGTATTACGCATCTGATATGCCGAATTTTGCGGAGGCAATGGCAGTATTTCCTTTTTTTTATGTGGTTGCAAATTTCTCTTTTGCAGGCTTATTAGAAAGGGTTAAGCATTGAGGAGATGCTTGTTTTCCTTTCATTATTTCGGATGCTTGCAGCGACTGTTATAATAAAAGCAATCACACACTACAAATTTTTTTATTACACGTCACAAATGTCTGTTAAAAATGTTCAGTTTCATGACATGAAATACAAAATGCTGACAAAAAGTTTAAACAGTCCTCACAATCCTACTGGCAAAGTTTTCACAAAAGGGGAACTTGAGATTATTGCTGGAGAATGCTGCAGCAGGAATTGCCTGGCTATAACAGATGAAGTATGTACTCCTTTACTTTGTACAATTTCAGGATTTAAACATGATATTGTGGCATGAATTAAAAGAATTAGATATACACGTCTGATATATGATTCTTCTTCTGCCCTTGCGCGAGCGCACATGTGTGTGTGGTTTGAGGGGCACAGCTTAGGCATGCTAACTATCTCATCATAGTATACTTATTTTTTTCTATTAATTGATTTCTCTTGGAAAAGTAATCACTTTTATCTGCTTTTAACTTGGATTGTGGTACTTCTCTGCATGTTTTAGCATAAGCATAGAAGTTACTGGGAATTTAAAATATGCAAGAGTAGAGCATTTCTTTATATAATGTATGTTTTGCCTTGTTTTGGATTCTTTATGTAGGTATATGAACACATAACGTATGACAATCTAAAACATATATCCCTTGTCTCATTTCCTGGAATGCAAGAGCGGACTATAATAACATCTTCTTTGTCCAAAGCATTTAGTGTCACAGGTAAACACGTGAAAGCTGGAAGTTTTTTAGCTTTATCATTATTTCTATGAAGAACTAACTCACTGTTGATCTGTCATGTATCATCAGGTTGGAGGGTTGGATGGGCAATTGCACCAACTTTTCTTGCATCTGCTATAAAAAATATCCACATTAGACTTACAGATTGTGCTCCGGCACCTTTTCAGGAAGCTGCGTTGAGTGCTTTGAGAAGTCCTCCTGAATACTTTGAATCACTACGAAGTGTAAGAGATCAAATTACATTTGATGGCAGTATTCACTCTCCTCAGAACAAAATGCTATATTTCTTAATTGTCTTTTTCCTGGTGTTATTTTTAATCTATGCAGGATTATCAATCAAAAAGAGACTATATCATAAATTTGCTAGGGGGAGTAGGTTTCAAGATTGAGTTTATACCTCAGGGCTCCTTCTTTTTATTTGCTGAGCTTCCTGACAATTGTCTACTTTCAGATGTATGTGCACTCTTTACTCTCTTCTCTTGTGGATATTAGTGTAGTAACTATTCCTTGACTCCATATAAGTAACAATTTGATTGTTCTACTGTTTTCTAGCAATAAATGTTTTGTTGTTCACAGGTAGAATTTGTGAAGAAACTAATACTAGAAGCAGGGGTAGTGGCTGTTCCAGGACGAGGATTTTTTCATACAAACTTATCATCAGATGAAGTTTCTAACCTACGTTATTCCTACCAGAAGAGATACATCAGGTTTGCATTCTGCAAGAGCGATGCGACTTTAACTACGGTGGCAGAAAAACTGGGTAAGCTTTTGGATGCTAAAGGACATCTTGTGCTATATTAAATTTGGAGAAAGAATAATGTAATGACAGAAACAGAAAACTATGATTGAGGATGGTCGAATTAAGAAGCTTGTATTACAGATTAATTTTAGGAAAACTACTGCGAAATTTGCTAAACTTTTATTTTCCTTCCCTTTTTTTCCCAGCCTTAAATGACATGTAGTTGGATCATAGCAAAATCATGCAAATGCAGTACCAAGAGAAAAAAAAGTGTAACTTGTTTTATGCACCATCGCCACCTAGGTCATGATTAATATAAAGTTGTGGTTTTAATAACGGTCTTAAGAGAGCTTATTGTCTGAAAACTAGGACAAAAATAAATTTGGTAAAAAAGGTAAAATAATATTTAATGTATTTTTTAATGCATTAAATATTTAAAAAATATGATTTGGAATGGTTGACTGATCAATTTTTGACCGGTTACAGTCAAAGGATAAAAATATTTAAAAAGTTAGTTGATTTCACTCTCCAAATTGTATATTTTAAATTATAATCCAAGAGTGTAAATTGTTTGAGTACTATTGTATATTAGAATTAGATAGTACCATTGTATACTATAATTGAGTTCAAACTATTATTAGAAATAATTAATAGAAACTAAATTCAAACGGTTCAATTGATCATTTAATATAATATTTAAATATAATATTGAAGACACATAAATTATATTATAACTTAGTTATAGGTGTTATATGTTATTATTATACAATTCATTTATATCTCATTATAACTATTTAATTTTTTAATGATTTGGGTATCTATAAATATGGCATAAATTGAATTATATATATATATATATATATAAACAAAAAGTCAAAGAAAATCATTACTATTTTTTTTGACAAATCGAATGCAAAACAAAAGAAAAAAAAAATAGAAATCTTTAAAATAAAGAAGATACAAACTTTTAATATCTCAATTAGAACGGAAGAAAAATAATTATTAGTTAATGTAATTTTACAGTGAATTAATGCGAAAAACTACATATAAAAATATGATTATTGTGGATATATTCTCACTGATAAAAGACAAAATAAACTGATTAAAAATTTGTTTTTTCAAAACCTATATTCTCCGTTAAATTTTTACTTAAATACAAAAGATAATATTTTAATTACTATTCATTAAGAAATCACTCTTCCACCTAAGCAAATTTATTTGCTTCAACTCTTATTTACAAAAAAATCATCCATTTAATCACATTTATTAATAATTAATAATATAAACTATAATTGTAAAAGATTGGCCGATTATACTGGAGGCGTAGTCTCTTTCTTCATGCATCTCCATAACTCCTATCATCCCATTGTAAAAAGGCAAATTCTTCCTGCACCATATCAATTTTAACCTCCACCATATCAATTTTTTAAATTTCCAAAACTACCCTTATTCTAAATTAAAAAATCCAAAATAATAATTATAATTGAGAAATAACAAAATACATACTGGAAAAAAAATTCTGAACACAAAACTAAAAATACATTCTAGATTTTATAATTAAAAATTGTAATTTTTTTTCTCTTTACAGCTCTTGGATCGTAATATACTTCTAAATTTTACAATCTAAAATATTTTTTTAAAAATAGATTATAGATTACAGAATTAAGAAAGTACTATTGGATCCAAAAATCCTTTTCGGATTCTATACTTTAGAAATATGTTTTAAAGATAAATCATTCTAAATTATAGAATTTTAGATTATATAAGTTGGAATGTATTTTTTAAAAGAAATTCATTTTGAACTCTACAATCCAGGTTAATTTATAGTACATTCCATATTTTTTAGACAAATTCTTCCTATACATAACATTTTTCAACTTTAAAATTCAAAAAATAATCTTTATTCCAAAAATGAAAATCCTGAATAGAAAGTAATACATTCCGAAAAAATAGATCGGAAGAATTTTTTGTGTTCTGGATATAAAAATTTGGAAAAAAAAATCAGAAACCCATTTCAGATAAAAAAATCCGCAAAACAACAAATAATACATTAAGGCATTTTCATCTTTTCCATTGGAATTGGGTGCAATGATATGGTGCAGGGAGCAATTGTGCATTTTTTAAACTATGATACGGGCTTCAGCCCAAATACAGAAGCCCCACCTAACGGCAAAAGTACTAAAATAGCCTCGTGGGAGACTTGGAGTGGAACGAAGAGGAGTTCGTGGGAAGAAATGCCGAGTGAGGTAGATGATGGTGTTGCAGAAGAACAGGAAAGACCTCTCATCATCAACCATGATTTTGATTCTTCAATTCATATCCTTCATCAAAATGAAGACACTATCACTTCTTTGCCATTCAGTCACACGGACACGCTATCTTTACCCTCTCTTTCCGTTCCTAACCAACGCCTTGCTTCTCTCGATGTCTTCCGCGGTCTAACCGTTGCGGTTCGTCTCCGCTACTTCCTTCATCACTTCAATTACTTCATGTTTATCATTCAATCGAAAGCGCCACTAATTCAACACGGTTCTAAATACTTTTACTAGCTTAGCGTTAATTGCTTACCATCGATTAAACAACGCGAAGAAAATTAGCTTATAAGACAATTATTTTTTAATTTTACTGTCAGTTACTTACTTGTATCCATCTTGTGATTTCAATAACTGGATTGTAGTTGCTTCTTCTTGCATTAAAATGAATCTCTTAAACTCTGCTGCAGTTGATGATATTAGTTGATAATGTGGGAAGAGAATTCCCGTCCTTGAATCATTCACCATGGTTTGGGGTGACGCTAGCCGATTTTGTAATGCCATTTTTTCTCTTTGTGGTTGGCGTTTCGATTGCTCTTGTATTCAAGGTACGCAATCTCCCAAATTTTCGTAAAATTTACGAAACTCGTGTTCTATGCTGCGGGTTTGTACTGTATATCACTTAATGAGTGCTGTTTAGGGTTTATGGCTTTCTTATTTATAGGCGCTCAAATAATGAAATAACAATAACTTTGAATGAAGTTTTCGTTCTTGGACAATCTTTCAGAAAGTCTCTAGCAAACCGAAAGCCACGAAAAAGGTTGTATTGAGGACAATTAAGCTTTTCCTTTTGGGGCTGTTACTTCAAGGTATGCTACCCGCTGAAACTTGTCACGCAAGGTTCCCATGTATTCTTTTGAGCAACTTGTTATTCATTGTCCATATTATTTAAATCCAGGTTTTGTGTATTTGTAGTAATTCTCTCTCTATATGTATGTATAAGGGACGCAACTGAAAAAAACCCTTGCTTTAATGCTTTTGTCTGAAACTTATTCATAGGTGGGTATTTCCATGGACGTGGCAAATTGACGTATGGAGTTGATTTGAGCAAGATTCGCTGGTTTGGTGTACTTCAGGTAGCTGCTATCAGTAAATTTGTTAACCGTAACTTATTGCTTTTTTCTTTCGGTTATTTCTAATTCAGTAGGTTTTGTATTATTGTTGTACATGTAATTTTATTTATGATTCACTACATGCTGCTAACAATTGGCAGTTTAATTGGTATTTTGTCAAATAACTTATCTGTTTTATCTATAGGTTAATGAGTGATTTTCACTTGCTATCTTTATAATGTCACTTTTTGACTATAGTCAATGCTTGGTGAATTGTGTTGGGAAAGTACATCCAATGTTTTCTCAGTAATGTTTTATGTTAAGGATGGTTTCAGATTTGCGATAAGTAGAAGGGTCATATGTCATTGAAATTAGTTGTACTATTTTAGGATATAGGTATTACTGCTGAGAAAAAAAGGTTGACACTTAAGAAAATAATCAATCACCTATCACTTTAATTTTTATAAATGTGTCATCAGTTTGATGCATAATTTTTTTGTATGGTATCCAGAGGATATCTATTGGATATCTATTGTACTATTTTAGGATATAGGTATTACTGCTGAGAAAAAAAGGTTGACACTTAAGAAAATAAGCAATCACCTATCACTTTAATTTTTATAAATTGTCATGAGTTTGATGCATGATTTCTTTGTATGGTACCCAGAGGATATCTATTGGATATTTCTTGGCCTCAATATCAGAGATTTGGCTTGTAAACCATAATATTTTGGTTGACTCACCGGCAGCTTTTGTGAGGAAATACTCCATCCAGTGGTTAGTTTACTTTTCTTGTGTTTAGTTTTTTTCAGGGGATTGAGCTTGGCAATTAAAAGTTTAGATTTCTATGTTGAATATCACTATAAAATACACATAACAATGCCATGCTTTTGTCATTTTCTTATAAATGTTTGTATAGTAGATGATTTCTTTATGCTAATTCTCATACATACCGATGCAGATTCTGTCACCTGATTCATGAAATGATGCATATTACTTTGGGTTCTATAATGCTCTTAAGTTTTAATTTTTGACATTATGAAATGGACGTACTTGTCATGTGTCATGGATCTTTTTGATATACAGTTCACTATGCTGGATTTTAAGGTGAAAACTTGATTAAGATAAACATTTTTTTCTGCGTATTCTGATTTAATTCCAACTTTTGTTGATTGGATTTTAGTCTCTTGAGATGAAAATGTCTCAGCTATCATTAGAACCTGACAATTCAATATAAACTAATGCTACAACTTGCACCTGAACTTTGTTACAAAAGATTAATAATGGACTAGTTGTGAATCATGAAATTTTGACCTTCACATTGTTAGGCTAAATGCGACCTTTATTCAAAAGCCTAAACATATCTTTTATAAACTTTTCAAGCTACTATTTGCAAAAATAAATATATAAATGAAATTCAGGTTACATTAATGGATCCAAGATACTAGCTCTCAGCATCACTACCTTTGCTTGCCTTATGATATTCTTTGGCGCTGATTGCTTGTTTCTTTATGCAGGATGTTTTCTATCTTACTATGCTCTGTGTACCTTTGCTTGCTCTATGGTCTCTACGTTCCAAATTGGAATTTTGAACATTCTAATTTGCTTGGGCCCAGTCATTTATCAATTATCCAAAGTGTGAGGATTGTCACTGTTTTGTTGAATTCTGAAAGACATATGATAAATTTTTTATTTATTATTTCTTCTTGTGCACTTAACTCATGACTCATTGCATACAGTAGACAAAGTCAACATATAATTTGTTTTTTGTTGCTGATATCCTTTGTGGAATCTGTGACAAGTATATAACCCCTATACATCTCCAATTCTGGTAAAAAAGCGACTCTTAAAATATAGTAGGGAGGTTTTTGTTTGGACTCTGTTACATGTAATTTGGGTTATTATTGCTGATAGTCAATATAATTTATGAAACCCCTCCCTTAATTTTCAGAAAAAGAAACTCATAATTTTTGGAATTATTCATAAACTGTCTATTGATCATGGTTAATTCTCATAGATCAGAGTGTTTACAATTGTTGTATTTTGTTTAGAAATAGAATTGCATATTTAGTATCCCCTTCTGTTTGTTAATAAGTTGCTTGGTTAACCAATAAGAGCATTGTTGTGAACTTACAACATTTATAATTACATAAGCTAAACTATATGCTAGTGAAAACCTCTTTTTGTGACAAATCTATTTTTTATAATTCTAAAATTGGCCAAACAGTTACCTTGGAAATTTGCTTATACTATCAAGTAGTTGTTTAGTATTCGGATGGCATATAAGCTTCTGTTTTGTACTTCAAAATATCACAAACCCTCTCTTTGACTAATCCATGGATCTTCGCTTTTTAAAAGTCAAACTTTAATTTGCATTTAATAAAATGAACTATCGTAGACTAGCAGCAAAGCATCTTGCTAGTTAAAAATGATGTAGCGTACTTAATGAACTGAGAAAACAATAATCTAAAGAGATTATTATTCATAGATAATCCATAAATATTAGAGAATAGATGCAGATGTGTGTAGTGTCACATTATGATGATTGGCATTTAATTTCATTTTTCATAGATTATGATGGGTTGGTTTTCGTGATTATTATCATTTTTAAATTATGTGTTATTTTTATGACTCTCCCTAGCTACGGGAAAAAAATTGGTTTGTAGTTATGTATTTTTGTTATCATGGAGAATGAACTCAACATACCATATTTGTTTGTCAGGTTCATTGTGAAGTGCGGGGCAGTCTTGAACCTCCTTGTAATGCTGTGGGATTTGTTGATAGATTAATTCTTGGTGAAGATCATTTATACCAGCGACCTGTGTACATAAGAACAGAGGTTATTTATCCTCTCAGTGACACCTTATTCCTTTATTGAATCTACTGCCGCCTCAAATTTAATTTATCTTATCTGTTAAATGATCTTATTCGTGATTTTCATTTTCAGGAGTGTAGTGTCAACTCTCCTGACTATGGACCCTTGCCTCCAAATTCACCTGGATGGTGCCTTGCACCATTTGATCCTGAGGGTATTTTGAGGTGGAAAAACATTTCCTGCTCCCTCCTTTTATCCCTTCTTTTATAATTATTAGAGTGCCATTGAAAATGATGTTTTAAATCTTATAATTTGAGTCACCAAAAACAAGATATTTTATTGATTTTTTGGGGAGTACTTATTTATGTTATGTTAATATGTTTTCACTGTTCTCTCGTGTATTGGTATTTTTATCCTTGAGATTAGATTGGCATTGACAGCTTTAAAATATAATCAATGTAATGTCTGCTAATTAATTTTCTTTAATCTTCCAGTTCACTGATGGCCGTGATTACTTGTTTCATGGGATTGCAATTTGGGCGCATAATTGTACTTTTGCAGGTTTCGATTATGATTCCTTTATGATGCCTTAGGTGGAAGATTTAAATTTGTCCCTGGGATATGTCTATTTCTATGATTCAACTGGTGTCTTGTCCATTCAGGATAACAAGAAGAGGGTACTTCTTTGGTCTGTGTTTTCCTTCGCTCTATTGTTAGTAGGATACATTCTGGAGATTTTAGGTACTCTTCTAATTATAAGTTTCTTAATATAAAAAAAGGTTCTATTCTCTAACAGCAGAATAGTTTTTCAGGAATTCCTTTATCAAAAGCACTGTACACGTTAAGCTACATGTGCATAACAGCGGGGGCATCGGGCTTAGTCTTGACTGCCATCTATTACATTGTAAGTTCATCTTAGTGTTCTAAGTAGAAATAATTTATATCCCAGGAAAGCGGAGATTATAGGCAAATAAACAAAAGGTGGTAGGCCTTCATGCAGTTAATCTCCTACTCCCAATGGACAAATGTACATGTGTTTTGAGGGCCATTGTTTGGACCCATACAGCCCGATAGCCTTATGTGGTGCAGTTGTTGAGCCTATAAGCAGCCACCCACCCATTGTTGAGCCCATTTTTTAATCCAATTGAATCACTGCCAAAAAACATATTGACATTCTGTTCTTAATAGGGGACTATAATTGCTGGCTAATGTTTAAAAACATGCAACTTCATCGAAACATATTTTCTTGCAGGTTGACATAGAACATCACAGAAAGCCTACAATTTTACTGCAATGGATGGGAATGAATGCTCTTATTGTATATGCATTGGCAGCTTGTGACATTTTCCCAGCAGTTATCCAGGGTTTCTATTGGCATGCTCCTGAAAATAATTTGGTAATGTTTGTTTCCGATTGATTCTTTGAATATCTCCTCTTTTATTATAAGTTTATACCTAGAGCTTGTTTTTCCTTTGAAGATTAAACTTTTACTAATGAGAGTTAACATTCCCCATCCTAGATTTCTGTAAACTCCTCTTTGGAATTAGAATTAAACTGCTATTGCCCTGTCAAGTGGCATTTGCCCAAATACTAACCAAACCGTTTGCCTTCTTTGTTTGTGGAGGATGTGTAGATTATACTTGTTTGAGT
The DNA here is from genome assembly GCF_051622355.1 of Phaseolus vulgaris. Classification (NCBI taxonomy): domain Eukaryota; kingdom Viridiplantae; phylum Streptophyta; class Magnoliopsida; order Fabales; family Fabaceae; genus Phaseolus; species Phaseolus vulgaris. The sequence continues at coordinate 53,494,060 of NC_143504.1, read as the reverse complement.
ACCTGGTGAATTTGGAATCATAAATTGCTTCACACTTGCTTTGTACGAGAAAAAAGTGACAGTGCTGAATGTACAGTGCAACCTATATACATAACTATTCACATATTTTGTCCACTGCAATTGAAATGATTCAAAGTATTTTTCACCCTCTACACAAGCAAAATGTAAACTAAAAGCTATTTAACTCCATTTTCATAGTCGAACAAATATAGCATGGTTTGTTTCCATATGGCGAGAATTGTGAAAACTACGTTTTTCTAGCATTCCTTAATTTGTCACAACTGCATTTTTGGTGGAGGGATATCGCTGCAATTACCTTTTTCATACTTAATTAGTAAATTTGGTTATTTGGTAATTTAATATGCAGGTTGACGCCACTGAAGCTTTAATGCAGGCCATACTTCATTCCGAAAGGTGGGGTACAATGGCCTTTGTAACGGTTGAGATTTTATTCTGGGGTATTTTTGCTGGTTTCCTCCACAAGAAAGGGATATATATAAAATTGTAATTGATGATGCAATCTCGCAAAAGGCAATGAATTGTACATATATATGTTCCTTGTGTATATCTTCCATTAGAAACTACCCATGCTTTTTTCAGTAACTACATATCTTGTTGGTTATATTTGTTGATTCGCCTATGACCAGTCAAAGTTGTCTTTCTTAACTTTACCTTGAGAGTGTCTGAAAGGCATTTACTTCCACTGTCTTGAAAATATTAATGCGAGTAAAATTCAGCATGCGACTGAAATAATGCTTAAATAATAATAGCTTTTGGACGTAAGCCCCCCAATACGATTAAGTTCCATTTTGCTTTACAAAACCAAGTTTGTTTAAGCGATTTGCCATTAATAGGGGGAGTAAATGTAGAGTTGACGAGGGTTACCCTTCGGCCAAGTGTTATTAGACAATTTCTTCCTGCATCATATCACTTTAACCTGCACCCTATATTTTTCAAATTTTTCAAAATTATCCTTATTCCAGATTTGAAAATCTAAAATAATAAATATAAATTACAAATAAAAAAATACATGTCGGAAATAAAGTTCAGAACACAAAATTGAAAATGCATTCTGGATAAGAATTTTCAAAATTCAAAAATGTGGTTTGGAAATTTAAATCTGGAATATTTTTGGAAATAAAGTTTTGAAAGTAATTTTTATCCACACCCTCTTTTTATTTATAGTCATTTTTGTATTTTTGAGGAGATTTTTGTCATTTCAAATAGCAGAGATTGGATGTTAGAATTGATATGGTGCAGGAAGAATTTGACGTGTTATTATGCTTAGATTTTTCATTAATGAGCCCAAAGTGAGGTTCAAGTTGTACCACAATACACGTAGTTGAGATAAATCTTTCTCTGAATCAGGCAAACTGTTTCTCACTTTGAATCCTTACCGTTTGCTTTATCTGAAAATGTGTTCAAGATAGAGTCAGTACAATAAAGTATGTGCTCTTTTCAGTTAAGATTCTGCACCACGCATACAGTGTTGATTCCTGTGACCACTAATTGAAGCTAAAGGTTTGAATTGGTAGATTAAAAACTGAGTTAATGCACACATAGTCTCACCTTTGTTGTTCGTTCTCGTGCCTTGAGCTTGAGGTCTTGTATTCATGCATGAAGATAAGGTTTAATGGTTGAAAAAAGAGAAGAGATACGTCCATAATAATTATCTCAACCACATAACCGACTATGTGTACGTGTAAATAGACATAATTGGTTATACCTTTCGTTCAAATTTATGTGTACGTGTAAATAGACATAATTGGTTATACCTTTCGTTCAAATTTATGCGAGTTTGTAATGTGGCATGACATGTCTTTAGTTCAAAATGATACATAATCAACTGAGTGTGTAATGTGAGATGATCAGTTCAATTCAAAACGATACATAATATTGCCTAACCGATTATGTAAATTTGTAATGTGGCATAATTGATTATGTCTTTAGTTCAAAATGATACATAATCAATTTTGAGTATGTAATATGAGATAATCAGTCAGTTCAAAACTATACATAATCGATCATAAACTTATTTTTTATATCATTTTCAATCCCATCTTTTTAGGTACATAATCAATTTTGAACTATATTTTATGAGAGAATATATTCCTGAGTTACTTATCATCATGTCGATAATCGATTATAATAATTTTTTGTTTTATTTTTCTCATTGGATTAGCTGGACCGTGGGTTTGACGATGCTCTAACTTGCTTTTTTTTTACCTAGGATTGTTGTAAGTTGGTGTTTTTCTTTTGTGTATAGTATTTGTTGGTGGTGCTCGTGAGTCGTGATTCAGTAAATCTTTATTTTTTATATATGTTTAGATTGGTTTTTTTGTTTGTTAGTGTTTATTTTTAATATGTTTAGTATTTTTTTGTATTTATTTTTATTTATTATTTTTTCAGTATCTTAAAATGTATGACATTTGAATAATTTTTGTATAGGTTAAATATTTAATTTTTTTAATATGTTTAGATTATATGTTTATATTGAAAAAATATTATTGTTATGATTATTTTGAAGTTATGGTGATCTTTCGAGATCAAATGGAAGAGTGAATTATGAAGGTGTTTGTCTAGAATTCTGTTAGAACTCAAAATCACATATTTTAAAGCATTTAAGTTTATTATGCATGAAAATTGTTTCTCTCTCTTTTGATGTATATACATATTTCTTTTTGTCTGAAATTTATTAAGAAAGAAAATCTTAACAAATTTCGGTAAGGTATATTTGGTATCGTTTTAGAAAATAATTTAAACTCAATTCAAATGGATAAAATAATACATTTTATAGTTTGAGTGCATATCTAATATATACGATATTTCCGATAACAAATTTATTACATATGTTTTCCATAATTATTATAAAATATTTATTAATTTCAAATATATGACGTTTTATTAGTGTTTTTCTAGTACTTATCGGTAACTAATTATTTGAGATACATTGTTATAACATGTCTCATAATCATGCAAAATATTAATTCGAGATTCATTGATTAACAGTATCTTTTATAACTATTTAACTATTTTTCAATTTTTTAAAGTCCATTTTGTTAGTTTTTAAATATTATATACTTTATCAGTGTTTTTAATTCTTATATTTAATTATGATTATTTTAGACATAATTGATGTTGTAATATTATTATTATTGTTTTATATTTGCACATGATCATTCAATCAAGGACTATGTTCGCACCGTTCTCGCATTTATTAGATGAGCCATCTACATACAAAACCCATCATTCCTCTTCAGTAGGGTCGTCCTGTAATTTTGATATGAAGTCAGTCAAACACTAAGATTTGATAGGCTATCTCGGTTCATACTTGATCTCGAATTTTGACAGCTCGACTGACCATGCTATCATTCTGTCGGAGAGCTCGGGTTTTCGGAGGACCTTGCTAATGGGACAATCAGCTTTGACGACTATTTCGTGGCTTTGGAAGTAATGGTACAATCTCCTAGCTGTGTGCACTAGCGCCAAGACTACCTTCCCGATCATCTGGTACCGGATTTTTGGATCTTGCAACACTCGGCTGACGAAGTATATAGGCCTTTGTTCGCATGCCCCTTGTGCGATTACAATGCTTGTGGCCTTGGTTGATACGACCAGGTACACGAGCAAAAGCTCTCCTTCTCCCGGATTTCCAAGGATAAGACCCTTCTCATGTCTTCATGGGAAGAAAAAGCAAATTCATAAAAAAAATTCCAAAGAAATAAATTTTCAAGATCCAAGATATTTCAAGGCAAGATCTAGTTATTTTGCAAACATCCATATGAGTAGGAGATTTGTCACCTTTGGATAGTACTATTCTTCCATGAAGGTGATACTTACCCTCTTCAAAATCTGTGAGATACACATCTTCATCAATATGAACAAATATCAAATCTTCTTTGATGCAAGGAGAATGAAATTGTGAAAGAGTGATATCACAAACATTATTCAAGACTTGTGCAAAAGTCTTCTTTTGTGCTTGAGCCACATAAGATGGTTTGACTATGAAGAGAAATCTTAGTTCTTAAAGCACCAAGAAAATTGAAAACTGAAAGAATTTGTCCTCATCCGACTAAAGGAAATTAGCGCTTCAAACGTCCGACAAATCGAGTTGCTAGGAAAAAAACACTAGTGACCTACCAACACAAGAACAGTGGTAAATAAGACATTGATCAGATAATCATCCTGCAAAACATACTACAACAAGAAATCTAGAAAAAAAATCCTAGTTGTAAACTGCCAATCACGCGCATCTAAAAAACAACATAGGATAACAAAATCCTAGCCGTCAACCATAAAACACCCGACTATCAAACCCTAATCGCTGCACTTTCTCACCAAAACTCTAGGAGAGCTTTATTTCACCATTAGAAAACACAATTTTAATCTATTCATATTGTTCTAAAATTTATTATTTTCTAAAATGTGTTTCTTATTAAAGAAAAGGTAAAAACGATTTCAAGATCTTAGAAAAATTGTAGAACTAATTTGAATAAAATAATTCAGAGAAATAATAAAACCTTATAAGTGAGATAGAGTAATTAAATTCTAGTTTATATATTAAATATAACATAAAATTTTAATTTTTTTAAATAGTTCCCATTAAACATTAAAAAAAGAAATTGGTCTTACAATACTAGTTTAACCTAGGGTCTCTTAAATCATATTATACATTACTTACTTCTCCAATTAAGAATAAAAGAAGCAAATAAGAAACAACAAAAGCAATCCAATCTTGTCTGCTGTTTTCTGTGCACTACAAAGTTCAGTTGGAAACTTTCCGCATAGAGAGTAGCTTGTTCATACTTACTAAGAACATTGGTATATATTGTTCCTTCTTATCCAAGTCAGTATATAAATAGTCTTAAAAGTAGTGAAGAGGTCCCTAGAAGTATTCCTTCTCTCTTTTATCATCTTTAACACTGGCCATGTCGTTCCCAAAATATCCAACTTTAAGTTTTTTTATATTTCCTATATATATAAAAGGTAGTGTGATCTATCCCCTTCCCTCCACAAAGTTCCACTTCTTCCTGTCTTGCATTATTCAGAAAACAAAAAACACAAAAGAATGTCTTCTGAGAAAGACAATGCTGATAACTCAGACAACACTGTTCAACCATCATCAAGTGTAAACAATCCTGAAAAATGGCACTTTGGAAGAGCACTGGCATATAGAGCAGTTTATGGTCTTCATGGTTCCAATCACAAAAAAGGTAGATGTAATGCTGCCAAGATATCACCAAGCAGGCTCAGCAAGGTCTCAGTGGCTACTGGTAACACACAGGATAATTCAATAGCTTGAAAATATGTTTTCTTCTATCTATTTATGTAACCTTCTACTTCTAGCTTGGATTATGATTTTTAGTGTTCTCTCTCTGTTCCATTTTTATATTTAGAGTGTAGAACAGAAATTGTTGTAACTTTATGCATTATTATTTTGATATCTTCTTGTGCATGTATATCTGAAATATATAGTTTTAAATAAAACCATATTGTTCCTTTTCTTGCATCACAACCAAGTACTATACTGAATAAATGCAAAGTTCAGTCTGTTGCAAGTCATATATAATGACTAAAATTTCACATTTTCTGTCAAACTTTTAATAAAGAGAGTTTAATAATTGATTATGAATTCCGTCGAACAATAACTTATTAACTGATCACTGTTTCACATAATAAATTACTTTACATTTATATAATAATTCAAATATAAAGTAACTTCTTGATAGTCGATTATACAATAATTCAATATAAAGTAAAAGTTAATATTAGTAAATTTTGAAAAGAGAATGAAAAAAATTACAAATTTTTAGTGTGATCCGTTTCAATAATTTGAATTGAATTGACTTTTTAAAAATGTTATATTCACGCCATAAACTGATTAATAAAAAAAATCGCGTTAGTAGATGCTTAATTAGTAACATACATAGTTAAGTTTATAGTGTACTTATCAATCATGTTATTCAAATGTATGGATGACCTCTTGTGTAGGGAATGGAACAACACAATAGTCTTGTCAACCGTGGATAAGACTCAACCGTGGATAAGACAAGTAAGTGTCAATGACCTTTATATCATTCATGAAGAGAGTTAGTAAATATTTAAAACATGAAATAGTAATAATTGTCGACTTTTTTTCCGGGATGTTAGTGATGTATGATTGGATTTCACATTTCTTTGTTCAAGTGGGATTAATATATGAGGGATTTAAGAATCCATAGACATTTTCATTCTCATTTCAAGTGGGATTAATATATGAGGGATTTAAGAATCCATAGACATTTTCATTCTCATCAATGATAGAAACTCCATGCAAATACCTACAAATTATTAGTTAAAGTATAATCAATAATAATTTAACATAAAATAAATTAAAATATAAGTAAAGATACTTACATCATAAAAAATTGAAATCAAATTTATTGAAGGATTTTTCTTCTACTTTGTCATTTTTGTCAATATTCCAGTTGGTCTTTTATATAGATATGGATAATTGTTTTCTGATTTCTTCTTACATCTCCATATCCACTTAGAAATGTACAATATATTCCTCCCTACCATCTTATTGGAAAGATTTCAGATTGAATGATCTAAAAAAAATTAAGTTATATAATTTAAAATTTAAAAAATTAAGTGTTGTATTTCGAATGGTATAATGTGGAACAAAAAAGAATAATTTTAGATTATATAATTTTGAAATTATTTTTTTCACTTCTTGTACAATTCAAAATTAATTTTTTCATATAATTCAGAATTAATATTTTTCTTCTAGATCCAAAATTAGCTCTCTTTTTTCACTTCGGAATTGTTAAATCTAGAAATTATTCTTCGGCCAATAAAGCGTTGTAGAGAATGAAGCATTTTGATACTTAGACCAAATATACATGTTCATAAGGTATCATGCTCATAGTATGCATGTTCACAATGGTGCCATAGCCAATGTTGCATCTACAATGAAGCACAAAAATGGTAACAGAAATAGATCACAAAGGGTAAAAGGGGTATTTTAAAATAATTTGTGGTGTAGTTAGAAAATATGGAGATGCAGAAAGTAGTCATAAAGTTACGAATATTTGAATGGGCAACATTGTTCTCTACGCTGGGCTGCTCCTTCCTGCACCCTCATACATTGTTCAGGCACCCATAAGTTTTGTAATTCCAAAAATACCTCTATAAAAAAAAATTAAAAATTTGAAGTATTTTCATATTTTTGTCCCTTCAAATTTTATAATCTGAAAGTATTTTCCGGTTTCAGATTAAGTTCTAAATTCTATAATCTCAAATATATGTTTTCAAACATTATATTTCGAATTACACCATCTCTCTCTGAAAGCAGCCTCTTTGGGTTTCATCCCTACATTGATTGTGGACCAACAATCTATACAAGGTGTTTTTAGAGAACTGAAATTGAAAGTATCAAATAAAAAAATTAATACTTGAAGCATAAACATTAATTTTTTATTTAACTTATTAGTTTTAGTAAATAAAAAGGAATAGAAAATATTTTTTTAAATTTGATTACTTTTTAACTATATGTAAAAAATGATTTTTTTCCATTTAAATTTGTGCAAAAAAAATCTATTTATAGATTTGTGACATTTTTTAAGTATTTCTTTTCAATTTTTTTTCATTAATTATAGTTACTTCACAAAAAAAATTATTTTTAACAAAGATATATTTAGCATTTTTGGCGATTTTAACTCTCCATTAATTATATTACTCGCAATTTGTTTTTTCTTTGTAAGATATAGCATTACTAACGGATTACCGACGATTTTTACAATCCCTTAGAAAATAATTACTTTTCGACGATCTTTTGAAACTCTCGTTACTCCCAGTGATTTTGAAACCTCTGTTATTCCCGACAGTTTTTAAACACCTGTTATTTTCGATAGTTTTTAAATCCCCGTTATTCTCAACGATTTTGAAACTCTCGTTACTATATACATGCAATTATCTAGTGTTTACATGAAAGTTTAATAGATTTGATTAAGGCAGGTGATTGAAGACTATGAAGACAATTTTGAAGAATAATGAATTTATTGATATGTAGTAAAGAAACAATGCATTCTATTTTTTAAATTAAGTTTGTAGTTTTAATTTTGAAAATTTTATCCTTATTATTATACTTAAAGACAAAATTTTTGATTTTGTACTTCAACACAACCATTGAAATATGTCAAATTTTGCTTTTGGGTCACTACTATTTCAATATACATTATCTTTCAATACTTTTTTTTTTTCATCTTAAACTTCTGTAACTATAATTCTCTAAAATTAAAAAAATGTGTTTGTTACAAAATTTTAGAGAATTATTTTAAAATTATTATCTTTATAAAAACCATCTATTACAAATAGACACATTCCCTAGATCATGACTAAAAAAACCCTTTACCTAAAATTTTATATTATTATCTAAAATAGTATTTGTTGTAGGTTCTCTTCTTCCTAAGAACACCTCTCCACCACTTTTCTTCCATAGAAAATCTCTTTCCATCAAAGCTTCCACCGATTGAAAGTGCATCTACTTGATCAATCAATTCTTGATGAAAACATACAAAAATCGGATACAACAATTCTGAAGATATTAATTATAACTCAAATAAGAAAGCTCAATTTACTTGAATCTCTTGAACGTTAGCCAAGACCACAATATAGACTAGTAATAAGTAACTAGCTTATAATAGAATTACATAAAGTCTTAACTAATTCAAAAGAACATGACCATCTAATATCAGCTAACTATTAGACTATTATATAGATGGTCTACCACTGTAAATCGACGTAAGACATTCTCAACAGAGGCCATATGCAATCAACTTATGTCCTTCTGCATTTAGATTTTCTTCACAGCCACCTCAAAACTCATCTCTTTCAACCTTCCTTCAAGTATCAATAATGATTTTTTTTAAAGTACAACAACACTTTATACGTGTATGTATTTTTAAATAAAATCGTATTATATTTATACCTCTTTTTGAGAAAGGTTATTTTTATAATTAACCCTCTACCAAAAAATGGAAACAAAAACAAGATGGAAATTCTGGCTGAGAACTCCATGCATGCACAGGGTGCAATATCAGAAGCGAAGGAACCACGAGACACGACATAGGCTGAAGTGGTTCATAACCCTAATGATCGCATGCTTATCTCTTGGTAATGGCTATCAACAACATCAAAGCGTTGCAACCTCATTTGGTGGTAAAACTCAGCAATGAATTCTTCCGCCTTCGCATCAATCATCTCATCCCCTTCTCCATCGTTGTTATCACCATTAGTATTCCTCCCCTTAACACCATCTTCTTCATTCTCCGCTTCCTGCACCATTTCGTTCAGTCCAACGGCCGAGGCGTAGCGGCTGCTACTCGGAGACGGCGAGTATTCCGAAGCAGAATCAAACGCATCATCTCCGTGATCTACGTCATTCTCAAACGGCGTTGAGGTGACTATCGTTTTAGATTGAGGAATGCTTGCACTGTTATGGTGCCGTGGAGATTGGTCGCCTTGCAGGTGCAGTGGTCGCATGGACCCCACGATCTTCCTCCACACGCTCTTGGACTCATCATCCACAAGCATTTTCGATTTTCGGGAACGCCCTCGCATCATGAACAGCGCCACCTTGAAAATGTTCTTGGACCCCCTTGTGTTCTTGCGGGATGAATGAATAGTGTTGTAGTTAGGTTTTTCATGTGGGATAATTGCATTTTGCTCATTTCTAACGATGATAGATTTTTCAGCGTTGAGCTCCATTATGTGTTGGAGAAATGAAATGAAGAAAATAACTAACAATGATAACAACAAGATATTTCACCCTGCTACAAGCAGGGTAAATATAAAAATGGCTTACGAGAAAACTAGGCAAGGAGAAAAGTTAGAACACATATTAGTATATATATAGTTTTTTTTTTTTTTTTGGGTTCATGGAAGTTAAGGAAGAGAAGGAGCCAGCACAGCAATAAAATTGTGTGACTGTAATAATAAAGAGTACGCGAGAGAAGGATTCGCAGGGAAGGTTTCTGTTTCGGGATAACTGTTACCATTAATTTTTGTTGCAGTTTGTATAGTAGAATCGGTCCTCCAGTTTTTCAGGTTTTTTTTTAAAACAAAAATTAAAGAAAAATAATAGATTTTTTATTATTAAATCTGAACAGACTGTTGACTAAATATAGGAATGAATTGAAAATACTAAAATTTTATATTTGAGAAAATATATTACTTACTTAAATTATCTTTATCTATATGTTGTATGAAAAATTAAAAATAAAAAAGATATTTGGATTGATTAAGACTAAGATAATACTAAAAATTAATTTACCTAAAATAAGACTATTTTAATTTAATGTGGTATATAAACATTTGAAATTTATAAAGTTAAATTTTTATTTGAAACTAATTCAATTAAATTTTTTTATTGACAATGAATAAATTAAATTACTTTGAATATTTGAGTGATAATTCAACCGTATAAAAAAAAAATAGAGATCCATTGTCGGCATTCTATTTATGATCATTCTCCATGCTAAACACGGTGTTGATGGCATGACATTTAGTTTTCATCATTTTTCAAACACAAAACTATCATCCCACGCAGTTTCCATCAACAAAACATTATAATTGATCTGACAGTATAAATCTTTGACTTTAAGTAATTTTAAACCCATCGATCATTTAATCATAACTTCAAGTGTAAATTGCCAATAAAAATTGTTCAAGGCCTCCTCCAATGCACAACCAATAGTTGTTCTCCCATTTCCCAACCTCTCAAACCCTAGTTCAATTAATAATACTTAAAAAGAATAAAAAGTTATAAATAAAAAATACTTACTATATAAAAAACAAAATATACTATCACTTATAAATAAGAAAAAACCTTTTAATTAAAAATTTAAAGTACTCTTTTCCAAAGTTGGAACTTAATAACTTTCTGATGAGATGGACAAACAATATCTTGCTGATAGCAGCGGTAATTAAACACATTTGTTAATATTCGGCACATAAAGTTATCTTAATTTTGTTACACTCTGAATTAATTTTTAAAACAATTAATTAAAAATCATTTTAAATCTAATTCTTCAAATAATTATTATAAAATGTAATGTAGAAGCTTACTTCTTCTCAAACTTTCTAAGTAACTATCTAATAGTTAACATGATTTTAGTTATTAATTTTAAAATTTAAATAATTGATAATTAAAATCTTAATAATTAATTAGATATTAATTAAAAATTATTTATTAATCATAAAAATTAATTTAAATATTAATATTTTTTTCTCTAAACTAGTATTTGATTTAATCAATATAATAATAAATTGTTATTTTTATTTAATATTTTTTTAGTAATATACTAAAAATTAAAATTAATTTTGCAGGAAACTAAATGAAAAATAAAAACATATTTAATTAAATTTTGTAATGATTTAGAAAGTAAAAAAAAAGTTATTATTTTCTCCAGAAACGTGACTTTATCTGAAAACAGTTTTGGAAGTAATTGATTTTTTTTTATGATGTTGGAGTGAGAAAAGAAAATGTAGGGGCATGATGATGCATGCCAGCTAGTACCTCTGATACACTTACTGCAAGCTCTTTCTGTGTCATTTTGTTTCATTCCACCACCTCACCCATTCTTTCCATTTCATCACAACAAGAAACAGCTAGCTGGAAAGTTTCAAACTATGGTGTTACCTGTACCTGTCACTGTATCTGTATGATGTTCAAGTTTTACACTGTCTTTTTATTTAACCACCTTTTCTAAATTCACTACAATTCAAATTATTTAACTTTACCAAGATATAAGACTACAGTTTGAGTATTTCTTAGTCCAAGAAACAAATAAATAGGTAAAAAAAATGTTTGATTGAAAAGAAAATGCGTAAAAAGATAAATAAATTTGTTTATTGTTAATAGATTTTTTTTTAATTCATAATAAAATATTAGCAAAATATAAACAAAAATTATATAATAATGGATTGTGGATTATGATTATGAATTATAAATGTTTAAAACACTTAAATGTCATATTTATATATATATATAATATATATATATATATATATATATATATATAATCTACTAAGTTGTAGACATTTATAAGAATAAATTTTCTCTCTTTTTTTCCATTTTTCTCTCTCTCCTCTACACATGTACTCATCTAAATCATCACTCGTCAATTTATTAATTAATTCATACAGCTCTCAACTGCTTTTCTTATACCAAAGTCAAACAGACCAATGATAGGGAAAAAGATGGTTGCTAATTTTAAAAAAATGATAAAAAAGAGAGTAACTAATAATGAATTATAGAATATCATTTTACTATTAGAAAAATAAGATTTTATAACTATTTATTATAACAGTTGAAATCTAATCATATAATAATATTTTTGAAATATTGTAAACTTTTTATATCAATTATCAGTTGATCCGACACAAAAATAATTACTTAGTATAATGAATAAAATCTTACACATTGTAGTAAATAGTTTGAATACCATTTTCTATTATAATCCACATAAAAAGTTTTTTCATTAGTGTGAAAGCAGACACTGAAGACAGCAGACAAGGTGCAGTTGGTAAACAACCAATTGCGCGAGCGCAATGAAACAGAAAGCTCCTAGATTTAAACGGAATAATGGAGCTTTGGATCCGCTAGCTTTTAATTTATATGAATATAAATAATCATGTTACGAAAGCGTGTACTTGCAAAAGTTCCTAAACTTTTATAATTTTGTGACTTCAGTTTGAAAGCATTCGCAACGGCGTTCTAGTATGATCCAACAAAATCCAACTAGAAGCAGCCTCCATTTCATGTGGTTGTGGGTCCCTTCTCTCTATTTTTTTCCATATCGTGTCGTATGTAATATGACCAAAAAACCCTTATTAAGGGGTAAGTGGCTTTGCAAAAGTGCTTGTTTTTTAAACTTGTGGTACAGATGATGACCCTTACTTACCATTTTTATCTGTTACGTAAATTGCAAAGCTCCAATCAACGACCTTAAATCATTCTAACTTGGGTTGCAATCTATTCTTTAACATGTAATGATGTGTTTTACTTCATTTCACATATTGATTATGGTAGATAAAGTCTCTTAAATGATTAGGTGGATAAGAAGAGTTGCGTGGGTTGGGTTGGTAAATCAATGATAACCTATACGAGTCGAGTAGAGGGCATTATAGTAATGAAGTAAACAACAAAAATTATATAATGTTCAGTCTGTCCAGCTTGATCCAACCGCGTACAGTGGAGACGTGTCCCTAACGAGTTGGCCCTTGGCAGTTCACATTTGATATGTGAAAACTTAGACTGAAAACAAAAACTACTTATCTGTCTCTTTCTCTAGTCACGCTACGCGTCCAAAATCCCCCAAAACCTTTTGATATATATTGAAAGAGCACCCAACATCTTTCATCATCTACTTAGCTTTGTGTTACAACAACATTAATTGAAGCACACTTGGCATTTATAGCTTATAACGGCTATCATGGGTTTGAAGAACCGTGGCGTTAGTCACAGAGCATGGAACCTGCTGCGAGTCACATTGCTGTGGGCACGTAAAGGTGGGGTGTTGAGGCGAAGGGTGGCAATGGAGCTGCGTCTCGTTCCAAAGTACTTGAAGCGTTTCGGCCACAGTAATGCGCCACCCAGCCATATTCATTACTTTGAGCGCGAGCTCTCCTTCGACAAGACCCCCATTTTCCATGTCAAGATGTACCGTCCGACCTCTACGCGCTTCCACTTGCCTCACATTCCTTGTATTAACCCACAAGTTGATTTTGAATATGATTTCAACGATGGTGATGAGGATGACGTTGAATATGATACCGGGAGAAAGAGCGCCCTCACGGCTGCTGGAGACCGTGACCAAGAATTTTATCATGACTATGAAAGACACCTGGAGATGGCCTGTGGTGAACAAGAGGAAGAACAAGCAGCAGATGCACTAGGGATAGATAAGCGAGCCGAGGAGTTCATAGCGAAATTCTATCAGCAAATGAAGCTGCAGCGCCAGATTTCTCTTCTACAATACAATGAAACACCCAATAGAGACACCACTTGTTGAGCATGATTTCAGAACTACGTGCGGCTTCACTCTTTTTTTCTGTAGCCAACTTCATTTTTTTTTCTTTTTCTATTGAGTTTTGATTCCACTGTCAATGCTAAGACATTTTAGTAAAAGAAATGAGAGAGAGTACTGCGGGATGCTGTAAATACCGGGAGCTACGCTTGAGTTCTAGTATTTACATTTTTTTCATAATTTTGCAATAAATGCTACCGAGCTGCCATTCATTGTTGAATTTAAAAGATTTTTTTTTAATCAGCAAATTTAAAAGAATGTGACTGATAGTGCCTGTGTTTATTACATCGAAAGAACTTTTATAAACTTGTGTAAAGCTATAAAAATAATTTGGAGTTCATATTTTGTAAGCTTATTTCATGCCCAGATTTTTAAGAAAAATTCCTGTGAGAAAGATTATTAAAAGTTAAATTATTTATATAGACACCACTTATGTCTCAGTAAGAAGAAAGAGGCTAAAATCGTGTGTAAAGATAGGAAGGACAAATTCTTCCTGCACCTTCATGCATTTCTTCATACACCCCCAACTTTGGAAAACATCAAAATTATCCTTGATTAGTTTTCTTAAAAATTTACATTTTGTATTATTACAGTTTATAATATAAATTTATATTATACAAAATTTATATTTTAGACTGTTTTGATTGTACAATCTGAAATATATATTTTGTGATGTAAAATACAAATTTTACATTCTGGATTATGAATTTCGGAATGAAAAAAATCATAAATATTAATTTCTAGATTTTAAAATTTGAAAAGTTTCCAGATTCTACATTTTAAAATTAAGAAAAGTCTAAAAAAATTTTAGGTGATTTTGGTATTTTTGGAAGTATGGGAATGCATGAGAAAAATATGGAGGTGCGCCAAGAATTTGTCGATAGGAAGCTGACAGATTTCATCATCCATAATTACCAACGCTGTACACTCCAATGTAAATATAGACATAGAATGGTAACAATAAGAATAATGATACCAAATTAACTGGTGTTTTAGCTTGGCACTAGTATCTTAAAATTAAAACTACGTGATCATTAGAGCAAATCCTTAAATTGTCATCAGATCTAAAAGAAGAAATTATGCAAGTTTCCTATACATGAATGTATATAGAACGGAAAACGTAGACAGCGGAATCTCAGAAAGAGTAATAACTATGTTGATCTGATGAAAATATCGATAAACATTTGCGACAGTTTAAAAATCGTACATACAAATTAACCATCATGTCATAAATCCATAATTCTAATTTTATCCTTAAAACGATTTCTAATTTTCAAAAATTATCGTCAACAAACCTTCCAAAATAATAGATCATGTAAATAACGCAAGTCCTAGGCAAACTTATATACATGTATTACCTCTTGGTTCTACTTACAATCGATGAAGAAAATATAAAACCTAACAAGCGAACATATAATGAAAAACATGGCGTATATTTGGGGTGGCATGGTGAACTCATCAAGCGAACATAATCTCTAACAGTAATACAAAAGTCCGTAAATGTCAAAGTTAATGGTCAGTACCAAAAAAGAAAGTAGTTGCTTAAATTGTAGAAAAAAAGAGCCATATTCATACTCATTGAATTATCATCAATACATTTTCATTTTTATTCTGCAATAGAGGTCGAAAAGACATCGAAAATAAAATCTTAAATTAAAAGGACATGGTATTACATCCGCGGCAAGCTGCACCCACTGGAAAGTGTTTGGCCACTGCCCAAATTTAGTTAGAGCGTGGCCAAGACTTGCCAATATAAGCAAAGTGAAGAAAAGACCTTCTGAGCCCTACAAAGTTCCTATTCTAGCTGCCATGCTTGATTGCATTATTGGTCACGAGCGAAGATACACTAGTATTTGCAACCTCCTTCAAGCATCTTGCCATAAAATGAATGTGAAACAAATAATGTGAAGTTTTCTGATGATAAAACAATGAGTGTGGAGGTGTGAATAATATTACTCGGCCACTAAGCTAGAGTAAGCATAGGCTGATGCAAATGTACAATATTACTCCTTTCTCCCCAACTTTTTTCCCTCTGGAGAACCAGTTTACAATGGGAAGATTAAAATATTATAGGAGAGGTCCTTCTAGTAACAAAATCAAAGATCAACTTCCATTTTGCCTACTAATATATGCTTCCAATTTCCCTGTTGCGGCCAATATGAGACCTACGTGCAGCATCATTAAATGTTTAATAGATAACCAAAACAGGAGTTGATGATAATAGTTAAAAGTTATTTGAAATGAAAAAGGCGAATTTAAGTGTTTGAAACTACTAACTCAACACAGATGGTGAAAATGACTTTTAATTCATTCATATATGACCCATAAGATATGAAAGGCGAATTAGTGAGTCGCAGTACCTAAAAACAAAGCAGATGGTCTCGCTGGCCGTGATTTGAATTCTGGATGGAATTGCACACCTACATAGAATGGATGACTTGGAAGCTCTAAGATCTGCACAAGAGAGAGAATTTCTGAAAATCCAGAAAATAGATGTAGGGTCCATGCAGAAAAACAAGTGCTGAAAGAAGCGAATTCTGTGGAACGATATAATATAGGAACACAAAAACTGAGATTCTCAGCTTATATTCTAATTTAATATTGCTTCGCAACAACATTACCCAAGCTAAAAACTTACCTCCATTCGTTTTCCACTTTCATCCTTCCCAACAAATTGTAGTCCAGCTTCTTCTAAAGTTCCAATCACATCTGGATTTACCTGCATAATGTTGTTGTCAAATAACAGAACATGTAACACATCACACCCATCTCCCAAAATGATCGGACAGTCACAGAAAAGAAGATTCACAATCAAACCTCATATCTGTGCCGATGTCGTTCATCCACATACTCTGAACTACCGTACCTAGCAATTAGGAACAAGAGAAAAAATGAGGGGGCAGAGTAGAGGTGTATAAAAAATTTCCACAATACAGGTGATTTTTCAGATCCACAGTCCTTAAATTCTTTTTTCGATGTTTGGGGGGGGTGGTTTGGACAATAAGCTGTGCAATAGGAGCTATCCCTTACCCTTCATCTACATTGAATATAGATATGGAATCCCAAAGCCTTTAGTAATCAGGATATTGCATAGAAAATTCAGAACCAGTCCTAATTTTCGTTGAAATCAAACCATTCCCTGATGATCAAGCACTTTAGTTGAATAAACCCAAATTCATTTAAGTAACACCAAGCCTAGACTGAGATTTAATATTTGTCAATAGTCCAACACCTCTCTTAAAAAGCAATATAATTGGGGGACCGAGGTGAAGATAGCTATTTCACTAGAGGGATATCAGACCTGCTTTTCATTCATTATTTCATCATCATTAAAATACTACCTAATGGGATATATCATATAGCTAGGTCACATACAGCTTGGAGGTGAAACAATCAGATGTCTGTAAGAGTGTTCTTCGAGATCCAAGTCTCATGGTACTTCCCATATGCGTTCGTGAACCCTGTTTATGACAGTCATTACAAACAGACAAAAAAGTAGAATAGGGAAAAGGTGGAAGGGGGGAGCTCAAGACACGTACATACCTCTGGCATGAAAATCACAACAGGATTTGGTGTTTGGGCATCAAACTCTACACTGTTTGCGTTTTCCCAACCCAAAACCTTTGAATGAATGTTGAATTACAATATTAAAAACATGTAGTTAAAAATAACCAAACGTCACAAACAGATATGTTACTTACTGATCTAGCAAACTCAATTACAGCAATTTGCATTCCCAGACAAATACCCAGGTAAGGAACATTGTTCTCTCTAGCATATTTGGCAGCAAGCATCATACCTCTCACACCACGATCTCCAAATCCCCCAGGAACCAAGACGCAATCTGCGCTCTGCAAGTGTCAATTTTAGAAAAAATTGGCTGTCATCAGAGTTAAAAGCAATACATATTTCCTTTACTGTACAAGTCCAATTTCGAAGATGATCCAACAGTACCACTATCAATACTATACACACAAAAAACACGTTATTTTTCCCCCAACTAAAAAAGACTAAAATCTAGCAGAGAACACGTTAAAAATCTGAGATCTCAGCATTTGCCAACCATATATTCCAAATATAATTTGACTAAATTTTCAAAAAGTGCATGTTCTGCTGGTGCATTTACCTTCAAAGTCGTCCAGGCTGCAGCATGTGCTTCTGGTGTCTGAGTAAAAACACAAAATAAAATAAGCCTGGCATCCTTCAAAGTGACAAGTAACCTAATTTCTTCAAATGCAATTTGAAAGAAATCATTACTGATTTTGCACTCTCATCTTCTAGGTCAGATGCAGCAATCCAGTCAATTGATGGCTTCAAAGAGCGTGCAACACAAGCATGCAGAAGGGCCTGTAAATAATCAGGCATTATAACAAATAAATAGATGTAAAATTATTCAATGCATTTCAATGACAGCCCTTGTATTGACTTGCCAAAAATCGACTGGCAAAAGCAAAATTTATTTGTTAAATGAAAAAGCCACCACGCTGCAATGGAAGTGGGTTAATGCTCCTAAATTGTTGTTTAGGCTTTACATTATATAAATGACATTATTAGATTAGTGGGAAAACCCAGACTTAAAGAAAAAAACGCCAGAATTAAATGCTATTATGAAGTTGTGCGTATATGATAGATTCCTCATTTTTAAAACCAAGTTAATAGCTACATAGTAAATATGATAATCTTCACTCAAATTTTCAATTAAGCATTATGCTACTCTTGTGATGAACATGAAATAAGAGATAAAACACACCTTTACAACCGATAAATATGAATCTGTTAAACCAACATACTTTCCCACCATTGCAATCCTCACCTGTAAATTTCAAGTGCTATCATGTTCATGCACAATTTATTATAATAAATTTGGAAAAAGTATTGCTAACTAAAGATATAATACTAACAGATTCAGTAAGACTATCAAAGGTCTCAGCCATCTCTGTCCACTGCTGCAAATCAGGAGGTGTAGCTTGGCTGAAAAGAATTTAATGTGTAGTAGATTAGTCTTTCCCATTATCACTGTAATTTTCGGAAGAAAAAAACAAGTATAATATATCCAGCACGCCTAAGTATGATCAACTATATTTAGAATAATGAATATATTCTGTCTCACTCCACTTATGATGTAGTATGGCCAGAGGGGTCATTTAAGAATATTACAGTGCAACTGTTCATGCAATTAAGCACAATTACTGTTGTTGACACTTCATAGTAGAATAACTTTATGAAGGGTTTTGACTTTGAAGGATGCAGAAGAAATAGGGTTTCATATCATCCTAGTAAAAGTTTGCAGACTGTAACAGACTCGATTGATCAAATTACATAATAACTTGGAAATTTTCTTCTATCTTTCTTGGATCAAGAAGTCGTTTACTTTCTAAAAAAACTCACTTGAGTAAGTTAAGCTGCTGCAGGATTGAATGGTGAGCATTTTGGTTCTGAAAATAGCAGCCAATCATTAAAAAAAATACACAATATAAACAAAAGAAGCCAAGCTTCAATGCAACCAAAAAATTTGATAAAGACCCACTCTCAATAACAGGGGAATATGCCAAATGTTTGGTACATCATGGATGTTCAGAATATTCTCAATCTGTGAAAAATCATACAGAAAATATAGATCAATTAACCAATAGAACAAAACTCTCAGACAACTGAGCTCAGTTCACCAACAACTTACTGGAACATGGCAAAATTTGGAGAGTTTTTCCTTGGTACTTTCTAGAAGAGGCTGCCAGATTCAAGAACAAAGTATTTCAGCTGCTAATATAACCAAACTAGCATCAAAGACAACAGCAAAAGTCAAAAAGTCAAAACAGAAGAAAACATTTCAAAAAGACTGAATTCCCAGTTTATTTTAACAAATAGAAAAGATGAACATAATGAAGTTCAAGCAATCACCACATTATCCTAAGAATAGAATTAGAGGTAAGAATGCGTCTTAACATAATAGCCCCAATTGTAACAACATAATTTCACTGGGGAAGCAAGAGCTAAACAAATTCAACATATGCTAATAAGTAGCTTAGCAGAGTACTCGATCTGTCTTGTTTTACCAAGAAATCATATTTCCTCAAGCAAAAATCAGTGCCCTGAGGTAATGGAATGAGAGAGAAAAGGCCAAAAATACAGGTTTTAAGATACATCTTTAAGTCATCAGACTTCATGTACCTATTTATGTTTACAAAAGAATGTTGCATGTATATGGTCGAGCCCAATATCCCAAGTACTAAATCTAACAACATTGATCCTTGTATCCTTTCTAAATCTTAACCATAATTCTAACAGGGTCCAATGCGTTAGTGCTAGAATAATGAACAAACACACCCAACCAAGAATTATACTACCTTGCCACATCTAAACCGATCAAGAACAACGACTTCAAATGTCATCATGTAGGCCTTTATAAAGACTGCATTGGAGCAACTCCGATGTAAGAATCTTATAAGAAACTCCCATGAAGTCTTATTTTACTTTAAATGGGTCCCATCATGGCACATCACTTTTAAGAACTCTTATAAGTTTTTTTCCAATGGGACTTGTAAAACCCACACTTCTATAATTTTTTATTTACATTTCAATTCTCAAGACATGATTGTTAATATTTAAAATTATTTTTTATTCTTGAGACTATACAAGACTCATTCTTAATTTTAAGACCTTAACCATGTCACTTTAGCAAAGGAATTTCTTATAAGACCCGAATCTTAAATTTAAGACTCTTGATAAGACCTTTGAATTGGAGATGTTTTGACATGTTAATCTGAAATAGAAATGTCATTACAATTTTGTTAATCTGAAATGGAAGTGTCATTACAGTTTTTAATCCACTGACCAATTGATTAATGGTTAGACAAAAACAAAATAAATGAACATTTATCAACTGTGTCTATGACAAAAATATGAAAAGCTTAAAAGAATCAACCACATTCAGCAACATTATTTACATCAGATTTTTACCAAATATTATTACTAGGGGGAACTAGGTAAAACCATTTTTTCTGACAGGTATCCGCACATTTAGTGAAAGACCCAACTTTAAAGGTAAAATGGACTTCCTTTAAGATGAGCATATTACAAAAAATATTAATCATAATTATATTCTTTGCTAAAAGAGGAACCTGAATTTTGTAACTGATGCTCGTGTCAATAATTCCCTTGACTTTAAAAGAAAGAAACAAATAGTATAGCGTGCAACTGGGCATGCTAAGATTAAGTGAGCAAGAAAGATATGTACTGCTACTCTCAAAAGACTCTGGAGTGAAACCTTACACACAAAGTGGAACCTGAATTTTGTAACTGAAGCTCGTGTCAATCATTTATTCGCTTAAAGAAAGAAAATAATAGTAGAGTGTGCAACTGGGCATGCTAAGATTAAGTGAGCAAGAAAAATCTATGTACTGCTACTCCCAAAAGACTCAAAAGAAAAACCTTACAATGCAAAATAATTTTTTTTAAATGCATCCCGGTGCTAAAATGGCAGAACAATATACCTCAGCAGAGCGACTTGTTAAAAGATGAGGTGTCAATCCCAATGCTCGCAGTTCCCTGACGCTATGTTGTGTAGGCTTTGTTTTCTGAAAGCATAATATTGTACTCGAAATGAGAAAAAAAATCAATTTAAACTAAGTCTGCAGCAGTAATGCACAAGTAGTTCAGTAGTACTTGCTCTCCCACTACACCTAACACTGGAATCAGGCTAACATGGATGAGACAGAAGTTATCGGGCCCTGAGAAGGAATCACGAGAATAAAAACATAGAAATTGTATTATAAATACAGTATCAAGATAACATTTCATTGCCATAATAAAAAAGTAAAACATGGAAAGAAATATTGTCAGCCAAAGAAAACATTTCGTTGGCATACTTGAACTGATACATTTTGTTCTTTTAAAAGTACATTGCCTTGGATATTAGGGTGAGTAGGGGAATTTTCAAACAGATTTAAAAGGTTTCTTAGCCAAACATGAGGGCAATTAACAGAAATTCAATAGTAATAAATAACTTTGACAAAACAAATCATGGCTGTAAAGGGGCAATAACTGTACTGAGTAGCATACACAGAAAGAGAGAGAAAAGCTATATTGTCTACCTTAGTTTAAAAGCAAAATAGACTATTGTTATACCTACTTGAAAGGACAATTGCCGTAGAGCCTCAATAAATGGCATAGATTCAATATCACCTGTAGAAAGACAAATATGATCCCGTATTATTGATTGAAGCGGATGGTGAAGCTTCAATAGAGGCATCGTAGCCAAGTAAAAATCTTACCCACAGTGCCTCCCAGCTCAATCACACAAACATCCGCAGGGCCCTCTTTTCCGTCCACTGGAATCACAGCAACGGACTCAATCCAATCTTTGATAGCATCAGTGATGTGCGGAACCACCTATTTTAAAATACCAATAATGACTCAAACCGGTCTGTACTATCCATAGTCCCATACAAGTAAAACAAATATGCAGCAACAAGAGTGTTAAATGGCATACGTTCGGTGTATCACCTGAACAGTTTTCCCAAGATAATCTCCTTTACGTTCCTTCTCGAGAACAGACTAGTCACACGAAACGAAACAGTTAAGCCACGGAAGCAAAACCACTCTCTAGCACCCTGTAACTGAGTTCCATAACCATTACAGAGGTAGAGCAATGCAAAAGCAAGCATGCACCTGGTATATTTTTCCAGTGGTGATGTTGTTATCCTTGGTAAGCGTGACATCGAGGAAGCGCTCGTAATTTCCCAAATCCAAATCAACCTTTCTCCGAGCCAAAATACAGCACATAAAGTTGAAATTGAGCACCAGCTCGGCGACATTGAAATTAAAGCATGCAGAGGTGAAATAAAAACGAGAAGAAGTAGAAAAAAAAAAAACCTCTCCGCCGTCGTCCAGCACAAAAACCTCGCCATGCTCGAAGGGAGACATGGTGCCAGCGTCGATGTTCAAGTAGGGATCTGCATGGGAGCAGTTGAAAGGTTAGAATTAGTAGAGCAGCGGCTACAGGAAACGGAGGAAATAGAATAAATTGAGGGAAAGAGAGAACCTATTTTGATGGAAGTGACGCGAAGACCACAGGCCTTGAGGACGACGCCGATACTGCTGGCGGTGACGCCTTTGCCGAGGCCACTGACGACTCCACCGCTGATGAGGACGTATTTCATTTGGTTTTGGGGGAAATGGGAGAAGTTGGTAGACCAAGTGTTTGGGTTTATTCCCGAGCGGGAAGGAAGGTTGAGACGGTTATGGTTATGGAGTGGAATGGGTTTAAGAGATGAGAGTGGTGAAGCTGACGGTTCCTTTCGAAATGGTATTTTAAAAAAACCTAAAGGAAAAAAGAAAAAGCCGTCTCAACTCAAGTCTCGTCTCCACCTCTTCCATCTTGGACTTATAGCAGCCTACCTCCCGCAACTGTCCAACTTGCTGCTTTGCGCATAATAAAAAGCCACTATTTAACTAACAGTGAACTTTTAGATAATAGGTTAAGCTTTTAACTTGGACTTTCTAAATAAGTGCCAGATTTTATTTTTTTCCTTTTCTTCACAAGTCAAATCTAATTTAATATACATAAATTTAATTAACTATGTGGATTTAAATTCTTCTTTCTCTTTAAAATAAAAATAAACCATAAATATATCAAAATCACACGAATCTAAGTCAACCAGCACAAAGGTAGCAAAATAAAAAATAAATCATCTTATTTTCTAATAATTTAACATTTTTTAAAACAGTTTAATTAAGTCTAAGTATCTGAAATTTAGAGTAAGTCTAATTTTGATTTATTTTTTTTAAATTACTCTCTCAACGCTGAAATACATACATTGTCTTACAATTTATAATATCTAAACACTAACTTTTACAATTTAAAGTTTAAGATTTAGAATTTATAATAATGCTTAACCTCTCAAATATAATGTTTAGAGACTAAAGTAGTTTCTCTGTCTAATCTGGGAGATTAAAAAAATAAATAAATTTTAAAATCAAAATGAGAATTACCTAAAATTTAGAAAGTAAAAAATAATTGAACCTTTACAATTTTTAAGATCCAAATTTATTAAACATATATAAATAACTCAATAATAATTTATTTATATACTGTCTTCAGCTTATTAACTGTAACTTAACAAATACAACAACTTATGTGAATAATAATAATAATATAAGTTTCTATTATTTATCCAACTGTCACTTCATATACACTATGTGCACAAATAAAACATTGGAATTTAATTTTTATTTATAAGAAGTATAATGAAAATTTAAATTTCATACATGATAATTTATGAGTGGTACATCAGTTAGTAAAAAAAACTTGTTTTTTACTTATTTAAATTGTGATGAAAATATGTGCATAATGATAGATTAAACTACATGTTAACAAGTCATATTTCTTATATGAAGAAACAGATATTTGCTTTCATGAGCCAATGCAATCATGCAATTCCCAAAGAATGAAACCAAATGCTTTGAGTTATTCCCTAACCTTTCCTTTGTTTTAATTTTTTTCTTACGATGTTTTTTTAGTGGCAGGGCCCAAGATATTCCTTTTGTATCCTAAGCTTATTTTGGAGGAAAAAATAATGCTCCTGAATTCTTCAGCACCGGTCATTGTCTTTCAGATATAAAACACTGGCACTACTTTTCTCCCACCACCAGAAAAAAAAAACACTTTATTTGTCATCTTTTTCCTTTATACCTCTTCAAGAGAATCATATTCAATGGTCTCCCCTAGGGAATTTCACCCACTTTATTCCAATTTCAGTCTCGTTTTAATTTTATTAAGGTTGTCCTTCTCCTGAGCTCACTGATCCAACTTAACATGTTAATTACTTCATCAAGTTAATTAATTTAATAGAACAGATAAGTTTGATTTGATTTAGCCTGATCAATTTTATTAAATATTATAATTTTGATGATAATTTCTAAAATGCATACATAATTACTTTAAAATTATGTTCTTATTTAAAATCATAATTATCTTTATATTTTGCATTTAAATTTTCGTTGTTCTATTCAACTTCTGTTTCATTTTATTTTTTTAACGCATGAATGTGTGTTCAATTGGTAAACTTCAAAATATCTCAAGAAAAAAATAATTGGAAAATAAAAATAAATAATTTAACTAAGAGTAAACTTTTAGATAATGAATTAAGCTTTTAACTTGATTTTATAAATAAGTGGCAGATTTTATATTTTTTTTCTTCACAAGTCAAATCTAATTTCAAATACTTTAAAGAGTGTATGTTCCTATTTTTTTTTATTAAAGTACGTGTTCATCATTTAGTACTTTATTAAATTGTTATTCTTCGTTTTTATCATTTAAATTTAACTTCCATTTCACTTTGTTATGCAAAGAGTGTTTTTAAATCGTTTCCGATCATTTATTATAATATATAATATTTCCTTGTGGTCGAATACCATTATAACACTTAAATAAACATTTTTAATAAATAAATAACTATGAAATGTGGATAGAAATTGTATTTTACTTTTGCTTTTCGTCTTTTTTATTTAAAGAGTCACATGCGTGTCGATTGTCGAAGAGTTAATAATGATGTATGTTCACATGAAAAGGTATCTAATACTACCATAAGGAATAAAAAGATATAAACTGTTTATTTGAAAGTATTATTGATGAAAAATATGACAGAATTTTGAAAACATATTTATAAAAAAGAAAATAAAATGATTTTATTTGTAATTAAAATAAATATTCCAATAATGATTTTTAATTCTTAGTTGAGAAAATAGCAATGATAATTCAAAAATAGATAATATTTTTATTGTTTACCTTAATTTTGGTTTTTGGTAGTGAAATAGTGACATGTTTGAGACATACTCACTAGAGAAATATCACTTTCTAACATTGTGTAATTCTCTTCTAATGCACATATTTTTAGATTAGTGTGTATAGATAGTGATAATGTTTGATGTAAGAATTTAAATTGAATAAACTGAATTGCAAATTCATATATATTTTTAAAATAAATGATTTGTTACTATTGAATCAATTTTACTTTTTAGAAACTACAAATTAGAAATGGAGACTTGAATTTGATTAAAATTTGTGAAGGTCATATTAAAATACCAAAATAACCTTTTAGTTGAAAATATTGATACACTTTTATGATCATTTTAGTTGAATTTGTCTATCTTTTATTTAATAACTTTATATTTTGTGATCTTTTATGATGAAACTATATTTTATTCAATTGTGGGATATTTATTTTAGAAATTTTGAATGACATTAAATAGTTTTAAGTCATTATTTAAAAAGTGTACTTGTAATATTTCGAGGAATATTGTTCAAGCAAATTATATTTATATTTGCAATTAAACATGGTTATAAGTTAATAATATGCTGAAAAAAATTAATTCAGATATTATGATTATCGGAAAAAATATTGGTAAAAACGTTCTTATAATAAGAATGAACTTGTACGAAATATGAAAAAACATGTAAGAAATGATTTCCGAAGACAATTTCCATTGGTCTTTGCAATAAAAGTTAAGGATAATCACTTTTCAAAGAATTATCTTCTACATACAATATTTACATAAAATCAATTTTATGTGATTGTATTTAAAACCAAAACTAATAATAAATATTATTTATATCTATATATATAAAGTGAATTTCTTATAATAACCTTTTTTTTAATATTTTCTTTTCCAATTTTATTCTTATTTAATATATCTCATTTTATATTATACAATTAAGTATTTTTGTCATTTTATATGAATTTTTTTAAAAAAAGTAAATTAATATTAATATAATTTTTTCTATGACTCCTCATTCTTTTCTTAATTCATTATTTTAAAACAACAAGAGAAAAACAAAATACTCTTACACATTTTCATATCACATAAAATAAAGAATAAAAAGATAGTATACTCTTACACATTTTCATATCAAATAAAATAACATTCATTTTCAATAACTATTTACAATCAATTTTTTTCTTTTCAATTTCGATTCACAATTTTTTTTTCTGTATATATGTTAAATTTTTATCATCGTAAAAGTGAAGTAAATGAGAAAATGAAGTAAATGAGAAAAATGCGGATAAACAAACACAATCGAGCTTCTGTTTCTGTTAGTTATTGGAATTTAAGGTAAAAATGTTATTCTAATATATCAAATTATTTTTATTAATTTGCTTTGTTAAACTAATTGTGTTAAGTGTATATTAAATTGAATGCAAAATCACGAAGTACAAGATGATTTTTTCTCACATTTTCCTCAATCGGAGATAATTCGAAGACATACCATTTGTTTATGGATTTCTTTAAACTTAATGATTTTTTATATCATATAGATAATATTAACGTGTGTCTACGATGAATAATCTTTGAGAATTAATATTTGTATTATGCTAAACATAGGGAATAAAAAGAGAGTTTGATGAAAAAAAAGTGTGTAGCAACACGTGTCGGGAATAAGGTGCGCGTCTACGATTATAAAGTGGAGCGAAGAAAACATATTAGATTTCCCTCCGATCGTTTTTCTGAGGCCTTGAAAGCAAACCAACTCTGATACTGCTATGTTTCACTGTGACGGAAGACCGAAAGCGAAGCGTAAGCCTTTTCTGCTCAATAATTAGGGTTTCAGCATTTTTCCCACCCCAAAGAGAAATCCTTGGTTTAGATGAGTTGGTCTCAACAATGGGTTCTGATTCCAATTTGGGAGGGTCACCCTCAACATCCTCGCCCAGTGCCAAGCGCACCAGAGATCCCGAAGAGGAAGTTTACCTCGACAATCTTCGCTCCCACAAACGTTACCTAAGCGAGGTTACACACATCATTGTCTAATTTCCCCCTTTTGTCGTTTTATTATTTCTTCCTTTATTTTAATGTTTTTACACTAACCTTTTTCTTAATTGTTTTTTTCTTTGTCTGTTTTTCACTAAGTTAGACTTTTTAATCATTTTGCAGTTATCTTTGTGAAATGTCCAGCCATGGTGCTTTCATCTTCTGCCCTTTCTAACTGTATTTTTTTCAATATATGTTTGTGAATCTCGATTTAATTTATGAATAAATGGCTTTTTTTTAAGTATCTTTTAGATTTGAAAGACTTGTCTCGAGCGTCTTTTTTGTAAATTACGTATTACTTGTTTTGTATGGCAAAACACAACATAAAAAGGTGCATTTTTTGTTAGAACATGTGCTTGATTTTGTCACAGATATTTGTTTGAGTTCATACCGTTCGGTTTTAATATTTTATTTTCGTGCTTGTTTTTGTTGCAGTCGAATGAAATTATGATTAAATTAGAGTAACTTACATTTATTGTTTCTGTGCCCAGATAATGGCATCTAGTCTCAATGGATTGACAGTTGGGGATTCACTTCCTGATAATCTCATGGAATCTCCGGCAAGGTCTGAAAGCATGTTCTCTTTCAGGTAACATCATAAGTACTTTTCTGTGAAAGAAGTATTCACTCTTTGAGTTTTATGAATAGCTATTTCTATGGTTGAGGTTTATTTTGATGCATTTCAGCAGTAACAGTTGGATATTAATAGTACTTGTGTAATGTAGGAGCAAACTTCTAATTGCTCTGGATATGAATTATTGTCAGTTGCATTATTGCATTTAATGTACATGTTTTGGTTTGGTAGTGTAGGCTGGCTTTTGAAATCTTGTGTAAATTATACTGTTTTCATCTTCCTTATTACTTTTGTGGTTCTTCTTCTCTCCATTATATGTCAGAGTTCGGTTAAATTTCTTAAAATCATCATTTAGCCATTGATAGATACAGCAGATAGTACTCTTGGTATCTCTAATTGCAGATCTTGAGTTTGAAAATTAATTTTCACCTGTAGTGGTGCATGCCATTATGATATATATTTTTTCGGGGGTGGTGTCAATCAAACTAGTGTTTATGTGCATTAAGTGTTGAGCATGAGGAGCCCTTTGGTACCAGAATAATACAGGAATAGGATTACTAAAATTTTTCTCATTTTTGTTTTCTTGGTAAAGAAACCCCAAACCTGAAATGGGTAGAAGGCCCTTGTTTGTGTCTAGTCAAATGGTCATTTGGACACTAACACATTCATTTATCATTTTCTCTCATGCAAACCTATTATATCTAGTTTGGTAATATTACTCTCTTCACTTGGTGCTCTTTAAACATAACCTTATAGACCATGGAATTTTTGTCATTTTCATGGTCGAACGCACCCTCACTACTTTGCCTAAACCCTAAACCCCCTCACTACTTTGCCTCTGGACAGACTCAACTATGCGTATCTTTGGTTCAAAAAAATAAAAAAACTACAAATAAACCATGGAATCATGCATGGCTATTTTTATTTTGTGGAGGGGGGAACAAAGATTGAACTAGCAAGTAGCTCTAGTTTGCAGGGTATTGACTAGATTTCTTTGGTAGATTTCCAGCAGGATCAATAAACTGTGAAATGGATCTGGTCCATAGACATGCTGCTTGATTTCTCTTGCAGTATATATCCTTAAACATTTTCCCGTCTTTATATGATTCAAAATCTACTGAAAATATTTTCGAATGTATACGTACACGCCCGTAAAAATGATCACGTATGATCATTATTGTTGCTAACCCTATATTTGTTGTTTCATGTCCTATATTCTTGAATAATTGGTACATAATGTATAAGATCATGTGTTTCCACACGGTGTGTATCTTAGTTTATGGTTATATTCAAATATTATAATAAACATGACCGTAGACGGCTTTATAAAGTTCTTATTAAAAAGCCTGCACTTAGATCATTCATAGTCAATTAGATATATATGGGTTTATTATATCATAAATGCAGTATTTAACATATTCAACATGTCCAACACAAAAAATTCCATCTTATCATGTGTAGAAAATACTAGCAGATTAATCAAATAACTAGAAAATAATCGAAATTTATGAGGGTATAACTAGAAAAGCAATATAAGTATATTAATGGTGTAGTTCAGAGGTTAAAATTAAGGACCGAAAAAAAAGAGTTGTTTTGTTTTTTTATCTGATTTTCTTTTGCTTAGTTTGATGGTTTGAAAATTGAAAAAGACATATTTGACACAAAACTTGAACAGCTGGGTAATCTGTTGTTAAAATTTATTATTTTTATTACCCAATGATTAGGAACGTTTACAAAAAATTCTTTTGTTGAACTTATTTTCAGAGATGATATATCTTTACAATACTCACCTTTGTCAGAAGATTCCGATGACTTGAGGTTTTGTGAGACTCCTGTGCACAGTTGCTCATCCCAGCCCGACAGTCTTCCCAGTAGTCCAGTTTCTTCTCCACACAGGCACCAAAAACCGCAGAATGTATTATCTTCGGCACCTTACTCAAGTTCAAATGCTTCTCATGGCTCCACCGTTTCCGCTGCTACTTGCCCCCAGCCTCGTCAGCGAGGGTCAGATTCTGAAGGTCGCTTCCCATCATCTCCAAGCGACATATGCCACTCAGCTGACTTGAGAAGAGCTGCACTTCTAAGATCTGTGCAGATGAGAACACAACCATCCTCTGCATCGTTGGACCTGCCTTTTGGTTCTAATCAAGACCCTGCTCCTAACATAGATCCCGAGGAAAGATCATGCTCATATATGAAATCTCTGGTTGATGAGAGAGAGTACTGAAGAATGAGGACTTGTGTTAAGTCGCTTGCGGGGTTTTTAGTCAAAGGGTGTTCCTAATGTTAATTTTGCCACATTGGAGGATTTGTCAATCCAGCGTCTCCAATGCGGGATGGTTGTTTGTGTTAGCTTTGGCCGAAAAAGTGTTGGATGGTTTTTTATCTTATGGGATTTTTGCTAGCCCATTCCTATACCCAGCTCCAAGTAGTAAATAGTTGTATTGCTTCGGAATTTTACCTTACCTTATTAATATTGATTTCGTTAGTTTATTTTAATATAATTGAGGATTGTTTATGAGAAAACTGAGCAGAATAATCGAATGGATAATTGACATGGCTATATAAGCGTAAAAAATTTACGGCTACCATCAAAATAACTAAAGAAGGTCAAGGTAAAAGACAAAAGTAGTCCCCCAAAATTTGAAATCGCGCAGGTATAATAAGATGGGGGCGAAGAATGGTAATCTTTCACCCCCAAACAAGATAGGGTCTCGATGATACACAGACTCAAATTAAGCACTACAAGACTGCATGTTGAATATCTCCCAGCATTGTCGATATCAAAGTCTCACCAGGAGTCGCGGTGGATATCACAGGATTCCGAGAAAGATAGTTAATTGCACCATTGAGTCAAGCATACGTAGACAGGATATTTTTCTTTGTAGTTAACTCGTCGGCCTTTGCAGGGCTAACAGCCTGCATCAATCAATCGATACAAGCAAGTGAGTAGCCCGATTATACCTTCAATTTTTCATCTCACTTTACGATCAAATTTAATTATTGCAAAACAATTATTTCGAGAAAACAAGGTGATTCTCATGGAAGACTTGAAAATTGAACAATATAACATGTTTGGATTAGCTTCACAATGAGAAAAAATTAATTGTGATTCTACTTTATCAAGTATTAACGAAGAGGAATACTAATATTACCTTGTCAAGTATGCGCTGTAGGCGCTGGATTTCGTTCTTAGCATAATCGGAACCTTTTACCAAGTAATTCTTGGCAGCTTTCAAGTAAATCTTCCCGTGACTGATCATAAAAAGGTTAATTAGATTATTTCATATAGTTTTCTTATTTTGAGCAAATATTACAGAATATATGCAATACAGTAATATTCTAGAGTATGATGTTTTCTAGAATATATGCAACACAGTAATACAAATTAAGCTATTCTCTAAATGACATAATTAAAAGCATGTCACTTAAAAATATTATGTTTTTCTAGAATATTTACCTTGAGGCTGAACCCTGAAGCTTCTCAACTTCTTCTTCCATTCGGGTAAACACGGATTTCTTCTCTTCATCGCTGGCAGCTACAAACTCCTTCACCAATACATCCAAGCTTTCTACTATACCAGCCTACACAGAAATACCAAATGCAACAAGTTTAACTTCCATCTCCCACCTAAAGATAAAACAAAACAAAACTCTAGCTTTTCCTCATTGATGTGAATTCACTAACTTGGGAAGTAAGTTGTCCTTTTCCATCTCGACTTGTTCCAGATTTCTCATTGATAAAAGCCACAAAGTCATCTAAGTCTCTTCCAGCTCCGTACTCTTCACCAGCTTTATTGCTCTTAGGGAAGAACTTCAAGGTAGGAAATCCACTCACATCGTACCTGCATACATATTAGTCCAGCAAACTTCAATTATTCATGTAGTAGTCTTCAACCTTTACTGTTCGCTTAATGTTTTTTGTTTTCGTAACCACTGTAATCACATTAGCCATGTATCGACC
The DNA here is from genome assembly GCF_051622355.1 of Phaseolus vulgaris. Lineage (NCBI taxonomy): Eukaryota > Viridiplantae > Streptophyta > Magnoliopsida > Fabales > Fabaceae > Phaseolus > Phaseolus vulgaris. The sequence goes on along the minus strand of NC_143504.1, from coordinate 53,461,644 downwards.
TCATTAGCAGAGTGTTAGCACATCTATCTGTTTCAGCTCCTATACTGTTTTTTCTTGCTATATCGTATCAAATCCCCCCTATCTGAATTACACCGAAATGTATTCGCTAAACAGGTAACGATTCATATATCATCACATTAGAACAGGAAAAAAGAGGCAACTGCGAACGAGCACTATGAAACAAGCACCAACAGTCTAGGACCTCTAAAAGTAAGTTCACTTCTACTGGTCCTCGCCTCTAAAGTTTGATTTGTCAGAACAAACACAACTTAGAAAATAGATCAGATAAATAAAACTCACTTTTCAGCCAGATCCCTATATTTATCAGCATCCAGATTTGCAATAACTACATTTTCCTCCAATTTAAATGCTGTGGCAACTTTCTCGTAAGTCTGAAGGTAAAAAGAGCATAGTCAGGTTTCATATTATTGGCTTCAGAGAAATTAAAGGCCCCAACCTTAAATTGACAACATGAAATCCTTAAAGATATACTTACGGGAGCAAGACTTTTGCAATGTCCACACCTAGCAGAATCGTAAAATTTATTAGATCTAGCAGTATATGAGAGTTTTCAAATACTCTGTAATGTAAACTAATGTAATCAAAGCACGAGTTAATGATAAAAATAGAAACAAACGAAAATTATTGCTGAGTACCATGGTGCATAAAACTCAACCAAGACATCTTTGGTTTCATCCAAGACAACCTCATTAAAATTTTCAGGTGTTAGGACCACTACATTGGAAGGAGCTGTAGCAATCTTCACATTTGTTCCTGTAAGCATATTTTCCGGTTAGGAACCCATATAAATTGCAAGGCAGAAGCACAGAAAAGACACAGGGAAGACCTAATATTGATGATTTCTATCTCCAACATCACCATAAAAGCTTAAAAAAATCTAGGGAAAGTGTGTACACTAATGTTCTTCTAAGGTATAAATGAAACCTAAAAGTTAGTGAGTTTGTAAGTCTGTCCTACATGAAAATACTTTCATTTTTTCAAAGCTGGTGCAAGATGTCTAACTCCTGATATGTCCAATTCCATATACTACGTTTCCTAAGAAGTTACACAGACATCTTAACATCACAATGCCTTTTCCTTTAAAGATATTATAGCACAAGGTTTCAAAAACCTTAAACAGTACCTGTTTCTGTATTTACAAACTCAGCAAGTGATTCAGCAGTGCGTGGCCCTTCATACCTGTGGTGATTTTCCAAAATAAAGTATTGAATGAAAAAGTTATGATAGAAAGATAAACAACCATGAAATGAGACGAAAAATCATTTGAATGTTATATTCCAATAGCCAAGATCTCCTCACTTTTTGGGTTCAAGAGATCCTTTTGGAAACCACTGAATTGTTGGGTACCCAGAGACTCCGTATTTGCTGCACAAACTCTTGTGCTCATCACAGTCAACCTATAGTTCATTAAGAAGTAAGCTAATGTCAACTTAACGAGTAATGAAGTTCCTGAATTGTCGTTGAGAAAGGGCAAACAATAAAAACATACAAGCACATTCACAAAGTATGAAGAATTTTATGGATGTTCCTACCCCTCCTAGTTATAGTTTAAGACTAATAGGTGTGTGTGTGGTAGTTGACCTGGAGGATTGGATGAATATATAGTGGGCGTGAGAGGTGAACTAATCTTTTATTATATATAACTATACATGAATGGTTAAGATTGTTTTACTGAAATCTAATCTTGACTATCCATTTTGATTTTGTGTGTGTGTCTCTCTCTATCTCTCTATCTATATATAGTAGAAAAGATAATTCGAATAATTATATAGTAAATGTTAAAGTTTAGCTTAGACTTCTTCGATAAGAAGTACGTAAGATGAACATGCTTCATACCACACTAAGAGAGACTATCAATAAATTACCACACACAGACAATCATAAATAGACAAAATGACTGAAGATCAGAAAATACCACAAAAGAAATTAAAAGACAGAAAAAATGCAAACGATATTCAAAGTTTTGAAAGAAACACCATGGTGCTGACCTTCCCAATTAAAACAGATTTGGCTTTCTTGAAGCTGCTTCCAAGCTTTTCATATTCTGGAGCTAGCTTTTTGCAGTGTCCACACCTATAATGACAAAAGAGGGAGAGATCGTATTCAGAACGTAGTGTACAACATAACATAAGGAAATCCCTCAGTAATTAGTAGAGTGAATAGGTTATTCTCACGAAGTTTTAAACATAGAATGATTGATCAAAACCATTTGTTTCAGAGTTTTGGACAGGGTTTCTACCCATGAAGTTTTTTATGAACATATGTCGTTTGGGAACATTGATGTGTAACCTGTTTTGAAGGATAGTAATTAGCGGTTTTCTCTATTTTCTTTTAGCCCCCTCCCCCCTGTTAAGAAGATACCATCTCCTCTTCCCTGTATATGTCTTTTTTTAATTTAATCAAAAGAATATATATTACATAGCTTCTATTTAGCCAAAAAAAACCCACATTGAGACACATAATCTTTATCGTAAACCAAGGTACACAAACTTACGGTTTAACACTATAACATTCCTATAACCTTCATACTTTGTTTACAACTTCTACAAGTGTCCATTTAGCACGTGAGACAAGGCAAAAACTGACACCTGGAATTAGAATTTTAATCATCATGTTTAAAAGTTATTTTAGAAACGGAATCGTGATTCAAAGACCAATTTCATATAATTACAGGGGATATTATCCTCTAATTATAGTCAACCATTAATAAATTAGTAGAATCTAAATAAAGCCCAATAGTAGTTTTAATTTAATTTAATTTATTAATTTCAAAAATAAGTTCACAAACTAAACTGAAGGACAATGCTTAATAGAATCTAGAGGAACCAAATTCCATCAAAAGTCAAAACTGCTTCGTGTTGTATCATCTACAAATCGTTAACTAACTACAAACCAATAGAAAGTAAAACGACAAGTAGAAACGTTGAACGCAAAGAACACATGCGATCGGAACGAAACGAAAAAAAAAAAAACACTGGAATCCGTTAACAAAAACCATACCTAATAATTTAAAAAAAAATGGAAGAGAAATAGCTAATAGAAACAGCGGGGAAGAGATCGAGAAGATTGTAAGTTACCAGGGAGCGTAGAACTCAACGAGAGCTCCTCTCTCCAGACCAACTTCCTTCTCGAAGTTTTCTTCCGAGAGCACAACGACGTCGTCTGCAGAGGCAGATAGAAACAGCAGCGCAAACGCAAAAGCTCCCAACGCTATTCTACTGCACCAGATCTGATACTTCTCCATCTTCTTCTTCGTGGTCTTTTTCCCTCTTCTCGATTTCAGCTCAACTTCTTAGACACGTGCAGGGTTTTATACGAAACCCGTTTGAAGCAATAAGTGTATCGGTACCGTATTGGTCACGTGGCACCCTTTTATTGCGTCTCTTGTAATTAAACTCGTCGTTGGCCTTTGCATTTCGCATTCCTCGCGGTGCTACCACATCATTCTACCTTCTTATCTATGACGTCTCGTCGTTGACGTGGCAATCTTTGAGAGGAACACCGTGTCCATATCCAGACATCTGAGCCACGTGCAAAAGACACGTCATGATAGTAATACAATATATGTATCTGTATTCGGCGACGGTTTTATAATTTTATGATTTTTTTAGAATTATTTTTGTTAATTTAAAGATTTTTATTCCTTCAATCAATAAAATAATTCTAATTGAATTTTTAGAATTATTACTGTGAGTTTTGAATAAGTTTGTCATATGTAATCATTTTAAAAATTATACTTTTTCATGCATTTTAATTAATTGGACTCTTATTTTTATTTAGTGAATTCACAACAAGTACGTATACGTGGGATATAGCAATATTTCATTTTTTTTTTTTACCAATTACTTAGAAATATTAATTCAATAATTAAAATATAATTAAAATAGAAGAATAAAATATTTAAAAAACACAATATCAAACCCTCCAATAACAATATTTCATTTATTAATATCAATATTCACATTTTATACATTATGTCTACTTTAATTATAAAAATATTTACTTAAATAATTCATTTATTAATGCTCATTTTTAGAAATATTATTAATGTTTTTTTGTTTTGTTTTAGAGTAATATAAATAATCATCCCTTAATTTATATATTAACATGATTAGATATTAAAAAACTATTTAATGTGGCATAAATATGTGTTACTAATTTAGACATTTGATGGGATTACCCATTTTTTAATTTGTTGATGTAAACGAATTTTGGTATATTTATCGATTTTTTCAACTTAAAATTTTTCATCCTGCAGTTGAATTTGAGAACACTTTGGGTCAAACATTGTTCAAAGTTTTGCTTGATGAACAAACTAAGTCCCTTGTGGATTTTTGTTGGTTGTACCCTGTAATTTATAAGTTTACTCACTTTCATGTTGCACAAGGGCATAGGTACAATAATAGAGATAAAAAGGTTAAATGTACTATCCTCTCCCAGTAATTACCATGATTCCACTGCTGAAGTTGCGAATGTTAATATAGTTGAGGTTGTTGTTAGATGGAACTTAAGTTGTAATAAAAGGGTTTAAGCATTGTGATATTTTTTCCAGGTAGACATAGGTGTTTGTTATGAATAAAGTAAATGAAAAGATGAAAGAGACAAGAGTGGTTAACAAAAAGGACGAGTATTATTTAAGTAAACAAAAAAATTGCAAAATGACTTTAGATAAATGTGGAACAATATCAGTCATGAAAAATTGGGTTTTGCAGGAGCACGCGTGAGACAGGCCAGGGAGACTTTATGCGGGTAAAATGTGCCAACTAACATGGGCCAAGTTTACACGTTCAAGTTGTCAAATTCTTCCTGTACTACTCCTATATTTCTAAACGTACTGATATTGTTGATTATGAATTTTATAGTTTAGAATGCAAAATTTATATTTTGAATTCTAATTAGGAATACAAAATTTTAAATCTCGATTTGTAAAACTTGGAGTACAAAATTTGCATTCTAAATTGTATAAACACAAATTTGTATTCCGATTTTTACAATTCACAATTCTAGTTCCAAATTTTAAAATCTAAAAGACATTAAATTTATTAATTTGTATTATGAATTGTGTAATCAAGAATATAATTTAGATGATGAAGGTAAGCACTACAAAACTTGAGGTGGAAAGTTGTTACACTGGTAGCACCGAAGGTGGACGGTTGCTCCGGCAATGAAAGTTGGAGATGTGCTCAATGAAAAAAATAACAAAAGAGTAAAATCATCATGTTACTTCTTATATGGAGGTGCATGAAGAATTTTCCACTCAAAAATGGTTTAGGGGAGATGCACACAACACACCCAAAAACTTAGTTCCGAGTTAAAAAAGTTAAAATGAGACATAATTAATTATATAATGAATCCACGACTAAAAAAAGTAAAATAAATTTACTTCAAAGATAGTTTCAAACGAATTAGAATATGGTCCCATAAATTTTTTGATGTTAAAGCACATTATGAATCATACAAGATAGTTCTAAATCATTCAATACCAAATAAAAGATAACTGATAAATTAAATTTTGATTTTATTTCCTAATATAACTTACATCTTTCAAATTCCAATTTTAAAGTGAAATTAGTGTTATATATACGGGTGGAAGAGCATTTGTTAACGAGCTTTTTCATGTATTTAAGAAAATTACAATAAATTCATTTGAAAGACCATATTAAGATAATGTTTTAGTTTAAATAAATTATATTTGATACAAGTTTGAACTAAATTGATTTATTAAAAAAAAGTAGACTTAGAAAGATTTATTTTTCATAAATATTTTTGAACAAGTTTTGTCCAATAAGATACAAAAGGTGTATGCTCAACATCTCATGCCAAGTAGGATCAAAGGAGTTATATTTGAAGACTTATTTTATTCTCAACTCTGCTAGTATGATCAACACACATTTTGTAACTCAATTGAATCACTATATTAGTATATTTGTGTGTTGTTTTACCAAGTGATCATACCATAGTTATTGCGCCTAACCACTAAATACAAATGTAAAACCAATACTTAGTTTTAAATACTTTTTAATAAAAGCGTTTAGATTCGTATTCTCACCGTAACTCTCCTACTTAGATTGGTGCAGATGACAATGACCTGCGAAATAAAGGAGATAAGAAAGAGAGAAAATACACGTGAAAAACAAAAAAGATCACAAGAGAGAAGGGTTGAATTATTATTTAATTATTTTTTTAAAAAAATCACATAAATCATTTTATTGATAATGTTAATATTTGGTTTGTAAAACAATCAGACTAAAAATCTTTCATCGGATGTGTCATGTTAAACACACTTCTCTGAATCATTTGTCAAGGTATTTTCTTATTTATTCTAATTAAAAATTAGACTGTGATTCTTTTATATGACAGACGACATTTGATGCATGTTTGACTTAAGAGGGTTCATTAAGAAAGGTGAGCTTAAGTAGATAGTTTTTTACAAATATTTTTCAATAGGTTTTGTTTGATAAATCATAAAATGATTTTCTTAAAGAAAACTTAGAACAACTATAATCAAATAGACATATTTGATCACTTAATTTATTTTGAACTCTTCCAATTCAAAAGATCAAGTTAGACGCAAATTTACAACTAAACTAAATCACTTGACTAACATATATTTGTGTTCACTTTAACAAGTGATTAAATAATAATTTTATTGTCTGTCTAGCTAGACCATAACAAACTGACCACATAAGCGAATGTCAAGCCCTCCCTATGATACATGCATGAGACGATCTAACTCTAGCTAGACCCCACCAAACTCACCCAAATTAACGATGACTTCAAGCCCTTCCTTACCTACATACATGAGACGGTCTAGTCCTAGTTAGACCCTATCAATTTCATAACATAAGCAACTATCAGACCCTAGCTTGTCTTTCTCAAACTAGCATCTACTTACCTTAATTTTTTTCTCTTCAAACATTGTTCAAGTCAATTTAAAGTCCTTATGACCGACTCTAACATAGTCCGCATTTTGATTGTCATGTCTCATTGTCTTCAATTATGTGTATTCTTGTAGTAAATTACAGTAATTTTTGTAAAAATTATATCAACTAGTGATTATAAATGAACTACCATGTACTTTTAATGAAAATATATAGAATTAAAATTAACTAATTGATGATACTTTTCTTAATTACATACTTATATGTTTTAAGCTCTTCACTATTTTTAATACATTTTTTATTTGAATAATTGTTTAATTTGTATTTATTTATTGTTTTACATTTTGTATTATTGTTTAAAAGACTATTATTTCATAAGGTTATAAAATAATTTCCCCATATTTCTTCAGGAAAATACTAATAATTAAAATACATATTAATACAAGTAATCTTTATGATAAATTTTGAATATAAAATTAGTTTCGTAACACATATCAACTTAGTTTACATTTACATATTATTTTAATAAAATTATATTTTTAAAAAATATTATAAATATTATATAGCACCCTTTCAATACACTTTTTCATTGAGTAAATTTTATTAAAAATAAAAAATATAATGAGTCTCACATCTTATTTAATGCCTCCTACAAAATATATGAGTTTGAAACCTTAAAAACAAAAGAATAGTGTTTGTGTAACTTCTTTGAAATAAAATAAAAATATAAATTTCATTCTATTAAAAAATGTGAATATTTATTTAAAATTTAGAAGAAGTTTGACTTAAAAAAAAATAGAAGATTCAGAAGAGATAAATACAATTTTTCCCAAAAAATTATTGGTGAAATAAAAAATTGACAACCTATAGAAATTATGATGACCATAAATCATTCATACTATGCTATAATATTTTAGTCTCCTTTATTATTATTTGCTGATACCTAAAAACCTATATAAATACTATTTTTAAATGTTATTTCTTATTTATTTTTAAAATTTTATTTTAATAATTATTGTAGTAAAAAAAGTTTACAAAGATTCTAACTAGAACCTTCAAAACGAATCTTGGGTCTATGTAGAGACACAAAGAATTAGGAGTGTGTTTCTTTTATTTAATGGATACCACGTGTTTATTATTGTTTTTCCTTTTAGTCATGTTATGATTTAACTAGTTTGATTTTTTTGGAATTTGTTCCAATAATTTGTATAGATCACAATATTCTAGGTTATGAAATATATGAGGATTCAACATTTGGTTGATGGTGGATCATTGACTCGTATAAAATTTGGACCAAATTAAATAATCTATTTATTTATTTGTGATGGTACATAATCTTTCAACAAGCGATTATTAGTTCTAAAATATTTAACAATAATAGGCGCCATAGTTTACAAATATTAACCCGAACAAGTTGAAAATTGGTATATTGGTGAGGAGTATATAAGTTCAAGAGATAAGATAACAAAATATTACAATAAAAAAACAATAATATTTTCTAAAACATTTTGTCCTTTAAGAGGCGAAACATTAATTTTTTTTTACAATAAGTAAAAAAATATCTACTTGAAATTTACATAAATATGTTTGACAAATTTTAGAGCATTAGATAATAGAATGGTTTAAGAATAAACTGCATGACTTTTTAGTTTCTTATGGTTAAACATCAATAATTTAAAGTATCAAAATCGTATATAACTTATAATCTGAATTAGACGCAATAATGATTTAAAGATCGACATCGTATCATTCATAACATTATTAAAAAAATATAATCCAAATCTAAATTCATATTTTTTATAAAAATAATTTTGAATTTTTTTAAAAAATAGATTTTAAAAAAAAAAAACTATAACATGTAAAAAGAATAATATTATATAAATATTTTTAAAAAAATTATTATAATTTAATAATACCAAAAGTTAACACTAATAAAAGTTATTAAACTTTAATTATCCAAAATTCTCCATGCACTCTTTGTTATGATAACGAAATGTACAGTGATAAATGTTGACACAAATTAAATTATGCAGGAAAGACTGTATGTGTCGCCGAAAAACAAGTGAAGTCGTACATTTTATTGATTGAGACCTAATATAACAATAAATGCAAATATAATGGCTACAGGTAATGGCATCAGTGAAAAAATAATTTTCACCGACTATGAGGAGAGAATAAATTTAAACTATTTTTTTTTTAAATAAAATTTTTTATGTTAGTCATTATTATCCAACTTAAGATCTTAGCTAGACTGACAGTTCAAATAATAACAATCATTTGTAATTACATAAAAAAATATTATTAAACAAAAGAAAAAAAAAATACAAAAATATAGAAGATTAGACCAAAACTCATATGTTAACGAAAACGATACATAAATAGACTATACCTATTCATAAAGAAGTCTAAAAACAAACAAGATGAAAGTCTATTATACCAATAAAAAGATTTTCCATGAAAAAATCATAAATTAATCAACTTATCAGCACATGCATTTCTTTCACGAAAAAATATGAGTAACATTGCATCAAAATAATATTTGTCCTTTGAACTAATTTTAATATATTACTTCTTACAGTATTTAACGGATATACAAAATTATTGAAAACACTGTAACAATGTGGAATTCATTGACAACAGTTATTTGCAGAGCTATTGTTGTATATGGTATATGCTACATATGTCGCTTTACACTCGTATTTATTTATAATTTAAAGATGGTCCAAAAGTATGAACCTATTTATTATTTAAAGGACATGAAATTGTTGAGGTGTATATTAGTACGGTATCTGGATCGCATATTAGTTATTAAAAAGGAATATACCAGACTTTAAAATTGTAAAATAAGAGTTATTTTGTAAAGAAGATGAAAAACTCTACAGAAAAATGTAATTTATTTATGTACTATAAATTAATTATGTAAAATAAAATAAATGTGTAGCCGTTACAGAATGAAGAAGCTAGCAGTGGAAATTGTTGGAAGGCTAGGGCATAGAAATTGGGAAAAGGGAAAAAGAGGGTGACGCAACACCAACACTAGGTGTATTCTATTTGAATAAGGTTGGAGGAATCAAGAGAGAAGCCAATCAACAACCTCGTTTTGTATCTGCGAATCTGTCTCTCCCAATTTGTTGCCATCGCTTTCCCAATCATCGTCCTCCCACAGCCAAGTGAGGAATTTATCTTTCTCATCGGAATGCTCAGAAATGAGTTGGGACTCAGAAATGTTATCGAACTCTATCACGCTCTCCCAATCCCACAGTTTATTCACGCTACTATCGAACGACCTCGTTTTGCTGGGACACGCATCAGCAACACCCACCACTTCTGCGTCATTGCTCTCTCTCTCCTCACTTATGTCCCAAACCCCACATGTTTCCGCCAAGTAACTTTCCAACATCTCACTAATGCCCAACGCCCCACTCCCCTCATCAATGCCCTCAAATTCACACACTTCCACCACCTCCCCACCGCCACTTTTCTCCTTCTCACACTTTTCATCTACCTCCGCCGCCTTCCACTCCCTAACGCCGTTCAACAAACCCTCGCTCTCCGCTGCCTTCGGAACTCTGCTGTCACTGCTATTCTGTTCACTGAAACTGTGTTTGGGTTTGTCTGAATTTTGGGTGTAGTTTTTGTTCTTCTGCATTGCCCAACGGCTTGTTCTGCCACCTTTTCGCCTGGGAGGAATACACACCACTTTAGGTGGATCCAGGGCACCTGCACCTTGTTGCTTCTCCATCCTTGGGAAACTGTAAATTTTTCTGCTCAGATGAGAATTCCAGTAGTTCTTAATCTCGTTGTCTGTTCTTCCTGGCAAATGACTTGCTATCAAAGACCACCTATAATCACCAAAACCCTAATTTTATTATTTACGTGGGTGCATAATGGATAATCAATCTCTTTCCATAATTACTAATATATTATATGTTACGTTAAAATTACATATTTTACTTCATTTTATACTTATTGGTAAAGAAGGTTAGATTGAGAAACCACAAATGTTTCATTCTGGATCCTTCCCTCAACCATAAAAGAGATTGTCACTTCGAACAGAAGGACTAGCTTTTAATGCTCACTGTCGTATAACATGAAACAGACAAACAATTTTAAATTACTCAAGATATTTTCTAAAGGACGGCCTTCAATATGAAAATAATGATTGGAAAATGTTACATTATGATTTTAATAAATAAATAAAATATTTTTTTATAAAATTATATTATTATACTATGCATGGTTGTTAAAATATCATCATTCACGCAATAATACTAATAAAGAAAAAAAATACTTATTTTAAGTATATAATTAGAAAAAATATCTAGTTAAACACTTCAATATTACATTATGTTATCTATTCCCCATATCTCCATTTTATTTATTTTATAAAAATGTTTTAAGAGTGGGTGTACAAGTTGTTTCTATAGTGGGAAGGGGTAAAAGGGAATGTCCAAAAAGGTCATAGCTGTCGTATTAAACATTTCAGCAGAGATTTTTATACGCTGTCAGTAACAAATTTGTCTTATTTTCTGATAATTTCACAATTTTATTATTTTATATAATTATTATATTTCAAAATTTTATTTATAATACTAATAATTATTATTATTTTGTTATTATCTGAGTGTAATATTTTGTTATTAAAAGAATGTTACGTAGATTATTTCACAGCAAGTTCTAAAAATAATAGAAAAAAATCCTATAAAGAGAGAAAAAATTAAATAAATAAAAAATAACGAAACCTACGTTATGTAAAAAAAAGTAAAAAGAAGAAAAACATTTTACGGGTAAGAAGGAAATAAAATGCGATAAACTAATTAAAGTTTTTGGATAATACTACTTAAAGTAATATTTTAAAAAATACAGATTACTAAATAAAATTATTTGTCAAATATTTCAATAAAATTAAACAAACATTTTAATTAATTAAAAATTAAAAGTACTTCTCAATCAATCATACAACTAAAATAAGTTAAAGAACAAAAATAATATATACTATTTTCTGAGAGGTTCAAAAGTCAAAAGGCCAATACATGACTCAAAATGGCTTAACGTGTTGTAATATGTCTTTTCAAAACAACATTTAACACCCCCAAACCTTATCCTTTTACAAATAGATATTTCAAACTTTAATTTTGTCTTAATTGATATCAATTTTTTTTCTATCTATAAATAAACACAACAAATTTTAATTTTGTTCCAATTATTCTTTAAATTTTTTTTGTTTTTAAATAGATACTTAGCATTTTATTTTATTCTTTTTATTCAACTCAAATTTGTTAGGAAAAAATATTTATAAAAAAATAATAAGTTTTAGAAAATAATTATAATAAAAATAAATTTTTAGGTGATTATTTAAAAAAATAAATTTAAGATCAATATGATACAATTAAAGTTTAAGCTGTTTAATTGTTGATAAGATAAAATTTAAACATCAATTAAGACAAATATTAAAGTTTAGAATATTCATTTATAAAAAAAGTTTAGAGGGGTTAAAAGTTTTTTTCCCTACTAGTAATAATAATATACGAAACTGAAGACTATGTAAATTATTTTTATTGAAGAAAATACTATTTTTGTGCTTATAGTTCTTTATATGTTCATTTAATTTATGTTATAAACAGCTAACAAAACATAGGCCTTTGTACTATACCATCGGTTTCTCTCCTCAACACTAACCCACGATTGTTTTTGTACACACCTAACCTAACTTATAAATAAATGAGTGTAGGACGTAGAAGCAACTAATTTCACTTTCTTTCCTTCTACATCATGTACTATACGATTACGGTGTATATACACTAAACAAAAGTATAATTTGCAGATATTCTAATAATATATATACTTAATATTTTAATTTTTTTTCTTATTATATCATATTACTATTATATCAATCACTCACCTTTAAATGCAGAGACTTTTTTTTCCATTCAACAAAATAAGATTAATTTTATATATTATAAAAAATATAAAATTAATAATAATATTTTTTTTAATACATGCAAGAATAAGTTTTTCAGATTATTATTTTTTGAAATAAATTTTCCAGAAATAAAATCTCTAAAATAGAATTTCTGAAACATATAAAATACATTTAAAAAACACGTTTAAATAACATATGCTTTTAGAGTGCAGTGAAGACCAGAAGTGTGGCAGGGACAGGCAAAGGTGGTTGTGGTAAAATAAAGGAGGGTATTTTAGTCTTTTAGTGTTGGTACTGGTGCCATCACTAATACTGGTATGCAGTTAAATGAAACTGGAATGTCGTGTCTGTTAAGTAAGGGTATTTTAACCAATAAAAATGAATCATTAATGATTTAAAAATTCTCAGAAATACCGCAATAAATGCTTCTTAAAAAAAAGTTGAGGCTTAATTAATTTTACTATGTATAATAACATGGTAGCACCAACTAACCTGTTACCCAGAGAAGCGTGCAACTTGACGATGGTGTTTTCCTCTTCAGCCGAAATGTTCCCTCTTTTAAGGTCAGCTCTCAAATAGTTAATCCATCGCAGTCTGCAACTCTTCCCACACCTCAATAATCCTTCAAAAAATTGGTAATGCAAGTCAGAAAGAAAGAAAGCAATTGATTAATAAGACAAGTTGATTAGTAGTTGTTGAAGAATGAAACAAATTTTTTGTAGTGTACCTGCATTTTTAGGCAATGACCTCCAAGAACCTTCTCCATTGGCCTGAATGTATTTTGCCAGGATCTGATCTTCCTCTGCTGTCCACCTCCCCTTCTTCAGCCCCACTTTCTGACAACAAGGAGCTCTTCCCATGTGTGGTGAGGTTGAAGAAAAAATAGAGGGATAGTGGTGAGTGTGTGTGTGAGTAGAGTACTAGAGAGTGGAAAATGCGGTGGAGAAGGAGAAGTGCATGATGTGTGTAGTGTGTTTTGTCCTTTAGAAGTTACAAAACGAGCCACTCGTGTTTCTAGTTTTTGGAAAGCTGAAGTGTAAAAAGGGCATTGGAGTGTAAATGAATTTATAGAACTGGAAAAGCGGTGCAGAGAGGTGGGGCTAGTGATGGAGACATATCTGTGGTGGCAGATTGTGCCACGTTGGCTGTTTCTGAATGCTACAGTCGTGGCTCAACCACCGTCGACAACCTCGTGACGGGGCTTCCATCCCCCACGTTGTTGCTATACTGTTTGCTAGGAACATCCTCGATTAAACTTCCTTTCCAACATCCTCATTCCTCCAAAACACTAATCTTCTTCTATTAACTTACAGTTATTATACTTATAGGTCACTCATTTATTTTTGTTAAAAAAAAATCATTATTATTGTTGGAGATTACAACTATCAACAAATCAATTTAAATTCAGTTTAAACTTTATCTTCTAATTTATGAAAGATAAATTCACTTAATAACATCATATTCAAAATTTATTTTTTCAATTTTCCTAATCATAAATAAAAACCAATTTGTAGAGACTAAAATAATTAGTGGCAATAATAACTAAATTAAAAACTATTTTAAAAACTAAAAAAAAAATTCTAAATTAGTTTATATGATTGTTAAATAGTTTTTAAATTAGTATTTAATTAGCAATCAATGTTTTAGCTACCAATTATTTAGTTTCTAAATTTGGTAGCAAAAACATTTGTTTGTTAATTAGATATCAATTTATAAACTATTTAGCAAAAATAGAAACTAATTTAGAAACCAAATCTTTTTAATTTTTAAAATGGTATCTAATTTAGTTACTATTGCAACTAATTATTTTGGTGTCTAAAAATTAGTTTTTATTTCATGATTGTCTTGTAGTGTAATGTGTTCTCTATTAGACTTTTGTAAGATGAAGGAGGTAGTTGTTAGATTTTGTATATAATGATTAATTATTTTTTGTTTTTAAAATTAATTTTTACTTAATTATTTTTTAGTGAACTAAAAATGATGATTATTTCTTTGAAGTGTATTAACCTAATTTAATATATAAAGAAATACGCCAACTCTTGGGAGAGAATATTCCTATGTATTTATTTTCTTGTAATTATTGTGCAAATTAAATAAAATCTATTCTGGTAAATTTAAAAACTACACTCCAATCTCTTTTTTTAAGAGCTTTCTGTACTGCAGCTTTCAAATTTTAATAAAATGCATCTTCCTATTTAATTAATGAACACGCATGTGGCACATGTCTCTTTTAAATATTTGTACAGTGAATCATGATCAAAAGGATTGATATATTAAAGAGTATTGAGTGTGTGATAAATGGTATAACTTGTAATATAACCTTGTTTTACCATCAGAAACTATGCCTCAACTGGAAAACCAAATATGTCACCATCAACCGCTCCTTCATCTTCATTTTCATCATATCTATAGTTCATGTTTTTCACATGGAATTGGAGAGCTCACCCCCAAAGACATTTTACCCAATTATTTCACCCTTCCATAATTTTATTTTCACGGGAAATATATTTTATACTATGTTTGTTGAATGTTAAAATTTGTAATAGAGTTTCAGTATCTCTTAAATATTTTTTTTATATATATATTATTGATAAAAAAAACATGTTATGTTAATTAGATTTATTAAAAAAAAAAAATTATCAAATTATACTTCATTATTATATACAACTATTATATGATATTGTGTGATATTATACACAATTATATATAATTAATTTAATAAATTATAAAATCTCATGATTAATGAATTCTACCTAATTGAATTGTAATTTGGAGATAAATATATATATATATATATATATATATATATTATATACAAGAAAATAAGAAATATTTTTTTCTTACTCTTTTTTATGTATATTTTTATAAAGTATATGAGTTTTAACATTCCTTAAATGTTTTACTTTAATATTATTATTTTTTGTTAATAAAAAAAATAGAGTATATTGACAACTGCACTAGAAAAATCAAACAAATGGTTGGCATGATTGGAACTGTGTGTCTGAGTTATGGTCGTGGTTGTGCACAACCTTCCCTAATCACTAGGGCCACCAAAGTAATGATTTTTTAGTACTCATCTCTCTGACCCATCACTACCAGACTCTACTCTCTCCCGCAACAATGCCATTTTTTGTCTGTCCTCAACTCAGATGCAAAAAATGGAACTTAAACTTCTGAACATCGCCATTGCCATTTTACATAAATACAAAGTAACTTCCTATATTTGTATCAAAATATCACTTTCTCACTTCACATCATACAGATAAAAATAATGTAAACATCACATTACTACTTTCTCATATTTAAAAAGACTCAAACGGAATATCATAATATAAAAGAATAAATTTCATTTTAAAAAACTTGAAGATGTATAAAAAAGTAAGTCAGGAATGAAAGTCAATAAAAAATATTACATATAAAAGTAAAGTTGTATCTTCGAGAAGGTTAAAATAGTAAATGTACTAATAAATCTTTAAATCATTATTAGTTATATATTAATTAATAAATAAATAAAAAACAGATATATTACTGTAGAAGCAAAATTATTAATTCTCAACCTTTGTTTAATAATTACAAAATGTACATATTTAATTTTAGCTTTATTAGAGATACTTTTAAAATGATACCGTTTTAAGATTAAGATAAGTTAAGTTAATATATTAAGATTATTATATTTTTTATATTTTAATTTTAAAAATATATTTTATTTACGTACATATAATCAAGTTAAATATTTCATAATTTAGTTACATTAATTTCTATTCTTTATATTGTATTTTCTATTTTAGATTATTAATTGATATTTGCATGTCGGTATACATCATTTGGTACTCTAATGGTATGGTCGAATCCTCTATAGTCGATACATCTCAGAAAATCGAAAAGTACTATTGAATGATATGTTTAACATAATCATTATATAAAATACATGTCTAATACTAATTTTAATTCGGTAAACCATGCCCAATAGTAAAGGAACACATTGACACTATAAATATACATTCAAAGACAAGACAAATGTACACATTTTCATAGCATTTATTACTCCAACCAATGATAATAGAGCACTGACTTAAGCGTCGGGTACCTTTTGCAGGTATCCTCCATTCTGACCGAGGCCGAAGACTAAGACATGGGAGAGATCGAAGAATAAGATTCGAGAGAGATCGGAGACCGAATTCAAATAAGAGACGCACATAAGAAAATATTTGCATTGTAACGATTGAGACTTTCTCAACACACATTTTACTATTTAATTTTATTATTTCATGAATTTGTTATTATTTTTTTAAACAATTTTTACATGATAAATGTAAAAGTTGAAAGAATTTATTTATTCATTAATTGAAAGCTGAAAGCCATAACATGATAAATAGATTATGGTCAAAATTCCAATAATCACGTGATCAAGACAAGTGAAATATCTATTAAGAAAAAATCCAAACATTCTATAATTATGATTTTAAGCATTGAAAATTTTAAAACATATAATATGATTCATGCATCATTTGTAAGACGAATAATTTTAACAACAAATCATGTAAGAAACAAGTGTTATGTCTATCAAACAATACAACACTATGTAATCTTTCTTTATGTCTAAAAAAGTGTTCACATGATTGATCATTATTGTTCCTCAACCAAATCAAAATAGTTCCAATTTTTACTGTGTAACATAGTGCTAGATGGTATAACACCAATGATAGTATAAATAGAGTCAGTTGACCTAAAGTCGTCTCTCAACGAATTCAATTGTGAATCTAATCAAACAATGTTCAAAAGTTGTTTGTAAGAAATAACAATAAAGTATATAAGGATTTGTGTCTGTTTGAATAGAAAATAAAATATAAAAGATGATAAAAAATACTAAAAATAGATTAAGTCTCAACTTCATTTATCAATGAATTCTTTAAATTTATATATATATATATATATATATATATATATATTGTTTTGTATAGTTAAGTTTTAAATGAAAAATCAGAAAGTTTCCTTTTCATTGTATATAGTCTTTCTATAGGTTTTAAATATTCGAAATTTACATAACAAAAATTATTTTGTTCAACACCTATCAAAATTGTTTCAAGATTTCTATCATGATAAAATACCATATCCAATTGACATTTTGGCCTCCTTTTATTTTAAGATGATGAACATTTTTTTTAATTGATAGTTTCCTTTTTTTTCACCTATGTCAAGCACAGACTTGTTGTATTAGTTTAATAAAAACTTATATATTTTTAGGTTATTTTTGCTTGAGTACTCCAAATGAATATTTCAAATAATTATCATTTATCTTTTAAAAAAATGTACTTTATTTAATATAAACCGCTTGTAAACATTTGGTGGGGTTGAAAATTAAAACTTATTTTCCTAAATCTATGAACCACTTTGACTTTTATGTAATTATTTTTCGTTATGGTTAACTAATAAAACTTTTTCGTGCCAACAAGTTTATGAAACAAACACTAAGTTTCTCTTTTTAATGTAATATAGAGATTAACATAAGTCAAATCCTAAGAACATATGTTAATTGAATTCATGGTTTGATATTCTTCCTTCATTAATTAAGATTGGGATTTGGATGAAGTTTAAAATAAAAAAATAACAAAGTAGACTATCTAATGACAATTGTCTATTAAACCCTCTACCAACAATTGAAATATGGAAACTAAAATCAAATCAAAACTGTACAAAAAAGCTAAATAAAAACTAGAAATATAAATAAAAAATGGAATTAAATGGACAGAAACTAAAATTACAGTAGTGATGAAACAAAAAACATAATATGTATTAGAAAAATTGTAAATGAAAGAAACTGTAAACAATAGAAATTAAAATAAAATGGTAAAATTCTTCAAAGAAAGAAAACTGTAAACAATAAGAATAGATTGTCCAGTGAAAAAAAAGTAAAGCTTGTAATCGAAAACATAACATAACTAAAATTAAAATTGTAATGGAAATGAACTAAAATTGAAATTAATTAAACGCATAAGCTTAAATGTAAATGCAGAATTCGAAGGAATTACAATAAAGAGAAGAAAATATTATTCGAGAAATGCAAAATAGTAAACGAAAATTATGGTCAAATTATCTTTAATATCTTTAACCTTGAATGTAAAAAACTCATATCTGAATTCATTGTTTAATGAAAAAAAAATGCACTACCAATTGATTTGTATATTTTCTAAAATGGTTTAAAAGAAGAAAACTACTTTGAAAAGAACATTGCTTAACAAATTTTCGTATTCATTTGAAATGGTATCCATTTGAAGGATTCAATCATCTTTCAAATGTAAATTTAGAGAAGAAAAAAAACTATTAGAATATAAAACATAAAGAGCATATGAGAAAACGCGAGATAAGGAAGATAGAAAAATGAAGAATTGAAAAAACAGATAACTAACTAAACTGTACAAACTAAAACGTAAATGTGAAGTTATCTATCTACCAGTTTTCTCTTCAGTTATTCCCAATTTATAAAGATCTGAATCACTATAAATGGACCTAAGCTACAACAAAAATTGGGTCCTCCAAAAATCTGTTACAACAAGATATTATTCTAGATTGTCTTCCTGCATTTAATGGTTTCTGTATTCAGCAACTTAGATAGATTCTTTTTTTCTTTTAATTAAACACTTCCAATCTTCATGATCCAATTGTTTTCATCAAAACTCCAAAGTTCAGGATATGATGTATATAAAAAATTTAGCTGAAAATACTGTTTTTTATACAAGATTTGTTCCAACTTTTATTTATTACGGAAAATGCAAGTGTGCTAAAAATTAAAAAAGTAAAAGTGGTTAAAAAATACAATAAATATATAAAAATATTAACAAAATCAAGTGTTACCATTAAACATTCCCATTGAACACCTAAATGAAAAAAAAAAAAAAAACTCTTTAAAAACGCAAGATATCTCGAATTTTGTTCGTTTATGTAAGGTAGGCAGCATCGATTGTAGACAAATCCTTTTGTTTATATTACATAACTACAAGTATATCACTGTTATTTTGGAAATTTAGAGCCCATTTAATATATTTATTAAAGCATTTAAAAACATCAATCAAAATCTTAATTATTTTTAGCAACTTTTGGCTATATAAAATATAACTAGCTTTTAAAACAAAAAATATAATTTCAACTAAACATTTACTTCATACTGAAAAAAAAAAAATTATTGTCTTGGTTAAATTTTATAAAAGAAAAATTACTTATATAGGAAAAATCCTTTCTGAAAAAATAACTTTTCTATAAACTTTTGAAAATAAAATAACAATAAGAATAAATGATTATTTTAAAAACTAATTTGAGAATTTTTAAAGATTTTTTTTTAAGTATCTTTTAATATGGAAGTATTTCTTTTTATAATTATAACTTAACTTTCGAAATCTTAAACATAAATCACTTGTGTTTTAAAGTTTAAAACCCGTCTGTTTTCGGCCCTTAAACAAAAGAGTTTTGGAAATTGCTTCCTGCACCCGATCAATTGTGACCGGCACCCGACACACTTTTAAAATTCCTAAAATGCCCTTGTTTTCTTCATTTACGGATAAAAATATCCAGAATTGCTCGTTGCTTATGGATAAAAATATCCGAAACTGATCGTTGCTTACGGATAAAAATATCCGGAAGTCACAGTTGTGCCTACGGATAAAAATATCCAGAAGCCAGCCACAGTTGTGCCTACGGATAAAAATATCCGGATCCAACTATATTCCGGATAAAAATATCCGTAAGTCAAAACAAACTTACGGATAAAAATATCCAGACCCCAAATTCCCTTACGGATAAAAATATCCGCACCTCTCAAAAGTCACTTGCGGATAAAAATATCCACAACTCTCACTCACTTATGGATAAAAATATCTGGAAGCATGACGTACCTTCGAATTTGGTGCTCTGCCTGCGACAATGGAGGTCACGGTGGGTGCAGAAGAATGGAGAAGAATGTCGCTCACGGTGGTTGGACAACAAGCTTGCTTACGGTGGCTGCACAACACAGTGGCTTACGGTGGCTGCGGCAGGCACAATGGAATGGAAGAACAGAAGAATAGGATTGGTGTAGGTGATTGGGTGCATATCACAATTATAGTTTTCAGAATTTCATTAAGGGTATATTCATCTTTTCCTATTAAGTGATTGGGTGCCAGTTAGAATGTGTTGGGTGCAGGGAGAATGTGCCAAGAGTTTTTAAGATTTCAAAAGTACTATTTTATAAAACCTAAAGCCATTTTTCGCTTAATTACGATAGTAATGAAACTTTTACTTCTCTCTCGTAAAAATATTCATAGTTCTCAGAAAACTAAGTTTTTCTTAACTTCAACAAGCATAATAATATTTCAAAAATCATTGTCTATAAGGTATAAAAAAAACCACATTTTCCGTGTGAAAATCATTTTTAAAAGTCTGAACGATCAAAATCTTATCTAACTATCATGATCGAGTTGAATAAAATTATTTTCGAAGAAATAATTATTCTTTTCTTACATCTTGATTGCTTTAAGAAAATATTTTTTTCCTAAAACTACAAAAAAATATGGGCGTAAAAAAGACAGAAAATTATTTATTGGCATGTGCACGTTAAATTCAAGCAAGAAGATAAAAATAAAATATAATTCGATCAAGGGTTAGGAGCATCTTCAGAAAAGCTAAACATATTACAACCAACATTAGTGCATTTCAGTAATCTACATTATTCATCCTTCCACTGTCTCGTCAACCTCAAAAACCTTCCTCAGTTTCTCTTCGTCTGATTCAAAAACCTTTCTTGCTTGTTTCAGCTCTTCATTCATAGACAGTAGTTCTGTACAGCGGTTAAGTTTCGGCAAATCCTGCAGTATATACGGTTATCGATTTGGGTATTAGACAAACAATAAAACAGAAATGATGGTAGTGTGAACTCTGTCGTCTTATGACAGCCAAAAGCCATGTTAGCTCAAAATCTACTCTACGAGGCAGCAACTTTTCAGGGTTTTTTTTGTTAGTATACGACAATTTCAAAGGTTGTCCATAAGGTTGCTGGGTAATCAGTTGTCAGTACCAACCACCCAAGGACTGAAGTCATTTATTCCTTCACTATTTAAACAAAGATTACGAGTTAGTCTTAATTAGTTTTTTATAATATCACGCTACGTTTGCTCAAGTTAATGAAAAATGGTGAGGTAACGTTCATGCAGGAAGCGTTTCTGCCAGTGCATGTTTAAGACTTTAAGGAACCACAAAATTAAACTCTGCTATGTCAGTAGGGTGCTACTTCTACAATCTATGGTACTTACTGACATTTAGATTTGTTGGTAATACTTCATGATCCTTCAGAAGCTGTTAACTAAACCTAACTTTTAATCTTCATAATCATTATTTGCAATTTTTTTAACAAAGAATACCTTGCGAATCAAATAGAGGAAATCCTCAACTGATAGCTTCCCCCTTTGAGATCCAATATCTTGGGCTTTATGAACCTGACACGCAAATTATGCATAAGAACAACCAAGCTAACTAGCTCACTCAGACGGAATTGAACAATTTAAAAGTTAGGAATATTACCAGTTCTGTGACATATTCCACAACAATGTCCTCCATAAGAGTCACACTTTCAGGAAGTGGCTAATTGAAGCAGCAAAAACAATAAAAGTTCAAGTTAATAGACATAATTCTTTAAATTACAAGAAAACAAAAATATTGTTAAATGTTACATAATGAAGACAATACAATGCAAATTATGTGTACACAGGGACATGCGTAGGAGGGTAAGGGTTAACACTTAACACTCACATTAGGATCATCTCCAAAGCCATACATCATGTGCTGCACTAACGTAACCAGAAAAAGGAACATTATTAGGAATGAGAGAACAGTAGAGTAAAATGTTAAAAATTTAGAACAAGAATTCTTACATTCTTTTTGGAAAACTCCCCTTTTGCGCTTGGATGAAGTTTCCGATGGTTGTGAGGAAGCTGCTCTTGGTTTTGATGAGGTTCCCGCAGCAGAGCTGCTCATTGTTATTAGCCAATGCTTATACAGTTATCTTCAGGGTAACTGGAATTAGTGAATAGGATCAGTTTGTAGGTTCTGTCCAGCACACAGAATGCCAGAGAATAAAAAATCAGAATAATGGCATGGTTCAAACTAAGGAAAGAATGAGGGACACAGATCTTGGCAACTGCACACCCCTCAAATGGACGTCAAACTTGTCTCACCGGATCGGAGCGATCCGGCGATCGAAGGGCTGGATCGGACGATCCATGGGCCTCGCGATCCATGACGCGGCCCAAAAACAAAAAAAAACCCTAAACCCAATAAAACCCTAATTTGAAATCCAGAAACCCTAACTTGTACCTCTGTCGCGCCGTTTTAAAGTCGCTTGTTCTCGCCGTTTCGCCGCCGCTGCCCGCGCTGCGTTTAGCTGCCTCCGTCTCTGCACACCACCGCACACGCTGCTCGCGCTGCCTCCGCCTTCGCGCTACCTCTGCCACTGCGCACGGCTGCGGAAAATGAAGAAGGGACCGTCCGGCGCAGGAAGAAGATGAAGATCCTAAACCTAATTTTGAAAAACCTAATAAATTTGGGCCGTTGGCCCAATAAACCCCAAATCTCTAATTATTCAAATAAAATTTAAATATGCTGTGTGGCTATATCAGTAGTTAAAACTAATTAAGAATTAAAAGTTTAAAACCTCCTTAAAATTTGGTTTTGTTAGATTTATTCTTGGCCCATTTAAAAACATTATATTTATTGTAATTCACGATAATTTTATTTTATCTCTGTCACAACCTCTTCCACCATAACTATCCAATATCAATAACACTAATTATTTAATAAATTATGAATATAACACTAATTATTTAATAAATTATGAATATATTTTAATTATCTTATGTACAGTACTAACTTTTTTAATAAACTCGAATAATAACTTTTTTAATCGAGTTACAATCTTTTGAGTTACGAGTTTTCAAACCTTTTCCATCCATCTCCAAATTACGAGTTTATAACATTAGATGTAAGGACTACAGCATATGAAATCTGTAATTTAAATAAAAAAAGTTAAAATAAAAATGGGATATTGTTAATTCAATTCTAATATTATTTAAAATTAGGATAAAAAAAAGTACGTTTTTTGGTATATTTAAAAAATGTACATTAAAATAAAATATTACCGTCATCACATATATATATATACTCATATTTTTCTTCAAAATTTATCTGTAAATATTTGCTGCGACAAACAATATTAATTAAATATAAAAAAAAATATTACGTATTTTAAATTCGCTGAATCATAAAATGGAAAACTATATTTTTTTCATGTATTTATGATTTTCTTTGATGTCACGACGATAACCAAACTATTGAATGTCCTTACGGTTGAGGAACTTATTAGGTTTGATTGGAATAAATAAGTTTGCCACCACCGGTTTTGCCGCTATAGAGTCAACCTCTGTAACTACTTCCACAATTAATATAGTTATTGAAAATTTAATGCTAATGCTATGCTTTTCAATGGATTTTGGTCACTAAAATATTAGAATGGAAAGTTAGCACTTTTAAATTTGTTTTATTTTAATATTAAATTAAATATATATTAATAATTAATCATATAAAACTCATAATGGTGAAAGATCTCACGTCAAGTATCATCTATAACATTACTATAAATAATCTTCTATAGGATTACTAGACATAATCTTCTATAAGATTAATTTATAGTATACACGTGATCAGTTTTCACTTATGAATTTTATAAAAATAGTAAAATACTTATCCTTTTCTAATAGTATAACTATTAATTAATTTGATCATAAAAACTTACTAAAAATAATAAAAAGGAATTTACTCTAAAAAAAAAAAAATTAGAAAATTTTACTCTCATCATGGCTAGAAATCTAAAAGTGGTCTTTAATAATTAACATAATGGGAGGATGAAGTCAAATTTATAGACAAAAGAAAGGAGAAAAAAAAGTATTATTTAGATAATGGTATTTAAAATAAATTCTAGATAACTAAATTTTTTATTTATATAAAATTTTCACAGTTATGGAAATTATCTATAAATCATGGTCATATCCCATCCAATTCGGGTGACACCTCGAAAAATCAGTTAACACTAATTTATTGAAGATATTATCCAAATATACCTGTCTGTAAATCAGAAAACCTCCCTAAAAATCAATTAACACTGATATTTGATAGATTCGGTCAGTCACAACAAATGACTCGTGACTAAACACTATAAATAAATATTTTATAAAGGAGTACGATACAATTTTGATCAGTTCCACTATACACTCTTAACACAAAGTACTTACTTGCAGGTTAACTCCTAACCGAATGTTAGGAAATTAAGGAAAATGAATCTTAAAGTATGAAAAAGTAATGAGAAGTAAGGGAACAACCGGACAATTGATAGCTACAACAATTGTTACAACCAATCTCAAGTACTATCTAGAGTAATTTTGTTTATACATGTAGAGTAATTTTGTTTATACATGTAGAGTTTATAAAAAGAAAATTTTTCTTTTACCACTCGAATATTAAACAATATACGCTTGATAATCAATTATAATAATATAATAATATTTTTAATTAAAAAATATATAATTAAAATAATATATGTGAATTATATCTGGTTACTTTTTGTGATGTTAAAGTATCACCATCCTTCGAAAAAAACATGATATTTATGGAACTTATTTAATAAATATTTTAACATTATTTTCTTTGGTATGATCAATAAAGAGATACTTAATTGTTTTTTTTTAAAATTTTGAATTTAAAGAGAATGTTTTTTTTAGAGGAAAGGAAATAGTCGCTTAAGGTATAAAAAATATTAAACTAAAAAGACCACTCTCAATCTGTATTAATATAAAAAATGATAATATTTTTGACGCAATTTTCACATAATTTTATTTATCTCCGTGACTACATTTTATAGTGGAAATGTTATGATAGCCTAGGTACTTTTATTTGTTTTATGGACGTTTTTTGTTATTGTAAAGATTGAAAATTATTTTAACTCAACGATAAATAAAAGAAAAGAGATGCCAAAAAGAAATTTGAGTTATAGATGGTCATTGTTTAAAACATGCGTTTTGAACAAGGAAAATGTTAATGTGTGACGGGTGTCGTGTGGCGTTTAGTAGCAACCGATATTACCCGTGACGCACAGTGCCATCCTCCACAACACAATACAACCCATAAAAAGCAAAGTTTTCGTGTTTTACCGACACGTCACCAGATTTACGCGTGCACTCATCGACACATACCACGTGGCACTTTGATCTAAAAGTTTGGAGCTTGTCAGAGATTCACGCGCTTTTTCCACGAAATTGCCAAACACATGCTCGCAAATCACAATTCCCAAACCAAACACGGGGGAACCCATCCTTGCTGTAACGACGCCGTCGCCTCCTTAGAATTCTATTTTGTCTATTAAGATGAAGATACGTCGTCGTTCAACTCTGATAACGTCACTAAGTCTAATGGGGACCTTCTTTTTATTTATTTTTATATTATTTATTATTCATTGCGCCTTTTTCAGTTCTGCTCTCTTTAAATGCTCCCTCCTATTTCGTTGAGTCTCTCTTTCTCGCGATTTGAAGAACAATAAACAACAGTAGCATTCGGCAAACTGCGTAACGCTTGAAGTTAAAGAGAAAAATAAAAAGAAATAAAGAGAAGAAATCGTCGTTGTTGTGAACATTGTGTGTGTGTGTTGTGTTGTGTTTCCGAAAACTGAAGAATGGAAGCTGTGTGTTTAAAATCAGGGATGCTTCCCACGATCTCTATTGGTGGGTCGCTGGACGCACGTGCCAATCCTTCTCAGGTGAGCACGGTGGGGCGTTCCGCAGGGGATAAACCGCCGCAAAGGTCGCTGTTTTCGAGGTTTTCCTTTCGGTACCCTTTGGAATCTCTCTGGCCTCGGGGGAATAACAGCAAGCACAAAGGGCTCGCCCTCGACGATGCCGTTTTGGCGGATAACGCCGAAGCGAAGGCCGTTAGAGATGACGGCGAGGGTGACGGATCGGAACGCGGAAACTGGGTTTTGAAGATTTTGCACGTGAAGTCCGTGTGGGAGGGGAAACAGCGCAAAGAAGAGGAGGTTGCGGTTACTGATCAAACTCAAAGCAATTACGATGGGGAGGAGGTGTGTGAATGTGATGCTTGCGGGGTTGGGGAAGATGACGGTTACGACACAGAAGAGGCTGAATTCGATAGAGGCTCCTTTTCCAGAATGCTTCGGAGGGTATCGTTAGCAGAAGCTAGATTGTATGCTCAGATGTCACACTTGGGGAACTTGGCTTACGATATACCGAAAATCAAGGTACGATACTTTAGATCGTTCTTCTGTTTTTAGTTTTAGTAAATCGTATGTTTATGTCTGTTTCATCCTTCTTTTAATTTATGTTTGCGATTTTTTTATTGTTTTGAGTGATTCATAGATTTTTAGACCTCCGATCTATCTGATCTGGATCTAGCACACTTTGCTTGCTTGAAGATTCTTTGTGTTATATATGATTTCTCTAACTTTTCAAAAACCCGTGGAAGGTTTAAGTTTAAACTTCATGAAGTGTTAATCTGTAATGGAAGTGCCTAGTTACGATACATGTTTCATTTAGCTGTGGATTACTCATTATTCGTGTGATCTGATTGATCATTGCTGTTGGGCGTATGGTTCTGCGAGGAGATATGTAGATGGGGGCTGTGTTATTTTACCATTTACCTAAGACTAAATAGCATTTTATAACTTATGTTATTGTTTTTTATTAAAATAGCATGTTCTGGAATCGATAAACTCTAGGAATTTGATTTTCCACAAAATGAATATACAGCACTAATTTTCATTTTGGCTTTGATAATTTAGCCAGGGAAACTCTTAAAACATTATGGTTTGCGCCTTATAACTTCATCAATAGAGAAGAAGGAATTGGCAGCAATAGCTGAAAAAGATACCCAGAAAGTTGAAACTGACGAGAAGGAAGAAAAAGAAGAAGAAAAAGGAAAGGATCCGAACTACAGTGGATACAACATAAGTGCAACTGCTGCTTATAACATTGCCGCCTCTGCTGCCACTTATCTGCATTCTCAGACTAGGAGCATATTTCCATTCAAATCCTCAAATGAAGCTTCACTTGATAGAAGCAATGAAAGCCGAGACAATAAAGTAATAATAAACACAGAGGTGGCATCTTTGATGGCCACAACCGATTCAGTGACTGCAGTGGTTGCGGCAAAGGAGGAAGTAAAGCAGGCTGTTGCTGATGATTTAAACTCTGCACATTCATCACCCTGCGAATGGTTTGTCTGTGATGATGACCAGAGTGGTGCAAGATTTTTTGTTATTCAGGTAGGAAAAATTTTGCACTGAAATTGCACTTCTTGGTTTCAGTTTGAAAAATTTCAGTACTTTGCGAGAATTTGTGAGCTCAAATATGATAAAATCACTATTAGTGGTTCCCAATATTTATTTGCGTTATATAGCCATATTATATTTTAGAGTATATGTAATTTCCTGTCAGTCTTGGACGTATGGAGTGATCTTTTCTCACTATTTTATTTTAAATAAATGTAGGGTTCAGAGACAATGGCTTCTTGGCAAGCAAACCTGCTTTTCGAACCGATTAAGTTTGAGGTAATTGTCAATATTGCAGACTGTCATTCTGCTTGTCAAAGGAGATTTTCATTTTTTAATGGTTATAAACAAATACTTTTGAATCTTTGTTAATGCGTGCTTCCAACTATCTATCCCGAAATTGACATAATGATGTGCTTTTTCCCCCCAGGGGTTAGACGTCCTTGTGCACAGAGGTATATATGAGGCTGCTAAAGGGATGTATCAGCAGATGTTGCCAGAAATACATGCTCACCTAAAATCTCGAGGTTCTTGTGCAACTTTTCGTTTCACTGGGCATTCTCTTGGTGGAAGCTTGGCATTGCTAGTAAATCTCATGCTGTTGATTAGGCAGGAGGTGCCTGTCTCCTCTCTACTTCCCGTGGTAACATTTGGTTCCCCATCCATCATGTGTGGAGGGGATAGTCTGCTAGAAAAATTAGGTTTGCCTAGGAGTCATGTTCAAGCAATTACAATGCACAGAGACATAGTTCCTCGAGCATTTTCTTGCAATTACCCTAATCACGTTGCAGAACTATTGAAGGCTGTCAATGGGAACTTCCGTAGTCATCCTTGTCTCAATAAACAGGTAAAGTTATGGTTATCTAAATGATTTAAACTGGATAAAGAAATTTCTTTTATATAAATTCTAACTGACTTCTATGTGAATTTTTACTGCAGAAGGTACTGTATACACCAATGGGTAGTCTGCTGATTCTGCAGCCAGATGAGAAATTTTCACCAAGCCATCATCTCCTGCCTTCAGGCAGTGGTCTATATCTTTTGTGTTGCCCTTTTTCAGAATCCAACAACACAGACAAGCAGCTCCGAGCTGCCCAGACGGTGTTCTTGAACTCACCTCACCCACTTGAGATATTAAGTGACCGATCTGCTTATGGATCTGGAGGAAGCATACAAAGAGATCATGACATGAATTCCTACTTCAAGTCCGTGAGAACTGTGATTCGGCAGGAACTTAAACAAATCCGTAAGTCTAAGAGGGAGCAACGGCGCAAGGTGTGGTGGCCTCTTGTGTTACCACGTGGAATGGATACCAGGATTGTTGCTGGGAGGTCCATGATATCAATCAATGTAGGTCAACGCCAGTCATCCTTCTCTGGCATGATACAAACAGGGAGAGAGTCCCTGAAAAGGTTCAGCAGGCTTGTTACGTCCCAACATATGCATTTGTTTGTGTTGCTCTTATTCCCTGCTCGCTTGTTACTCTTGGGAACATACAGCCTAATTAGCCTCAAATGAATATAAAATCTGATTCATTATTTTAATCATGGGGGACAATTGTATAGGGCGAGGGCACATGCCTAGAGAAACATTACACACTTAGAACATTCTTTATTCATTAATTTGAAAATTGAAATATTGCGTTCTTATGAGTCCTTATGTAATTTTATTGAATGGGTCTTCTTGAGTGTTTGGTTGGACAAACAAAACAGGAAAGACTTGCGTAAATGTTTCTCCAATCCTGCCCGTTGTCGTAATCAAGTGAAGTAAAAAATTAGTTCGCTTGCCCTCTGAATGTAAGATATTAAAGACGTCATCGATGAACGTGTTTATCAAGCAATAATAATGTGTTAGCACGTAGCGCAAGATATTACTCATGTGTTACGCGCGTACTCTAAAATTGCAAGTAGTTGTTGCTTGAAAAAGTGAAAGATGAAATGGTTGCTTTGCAGAGATGGGTAAGAGAAGGAAAGACAGTGCCAATTCATGAAAACGAGTCAGATTCTGCTGTTTCCTTTTGATGCCTAGTTTTATGCACATGCAGATTCACATGCCAAACCAAAAATAGCCGACAAACTTTGGAACCAGATTCTTTCGTCTACTCAACAAGTTCTAGTCTGCATTATACGGCTGGTGTTTTTCACTCACAAACAAAATGGAACAGTCCACACCACCCATCCAACTGGCTCCATCGTTTATCCATCCAACAAAGCAAAATCGAGTCACTATTATACCTCTTGTCACCTCAATTTTTCCAAATGTTTGCGCTTTTGGCAGCATTACTCGCCTACACGTCGATTTGGATATGGTTAAACAAAACCATTTTTCTTCTCATCATTTTCTTTTGGTACGAAGCCAGCTGTGAGCAAAATATTTGGAATTGGCTTACAACAAAAATATAACTTAAAATAGAAGGTCTAGAGAAATTAAGCGATGAAACTCCTTAATAAGTTAACTCGCAGGTCAAGAGCATAGTGGATAAGTAGATATTATGAGTGATTCGGCAGTTTTTCTCGTTCTTGTTGACTGATGCGTATGGTGGGTCACTACGCACTCGTTATTAGAAGTTAGGATCCTTGAATGTGGATGACGGTTGAACATTATTTAAACATTCAAAGTCTTCATGATTTCACTGCCGAGTTGTCCAAAGCTGCCTCATAATTCATCTCCCCACTAATATAAAGATATTTTCATTTTCCATGGGTCTACCACAGAAAATTTTGTGTAAGTAAGAAAATGAATAAATACTATAAAAACTTTTGTAATTCAACTTTATACTGAATATTCTTTTGACAATAGAAGTTCTTTTAGAATTAAATTAAACTTTTCCTTTTACAGCGAATTAAACTCTAAAAAACTAAACTTAATTCAATAGCTTTATTTTATTTTAAAAGATAGAAGGATGAATGTAAGATATTCAAAGGTTTGTATTCCCGTCATATTTTATTCCTTTCCATTTTTTTCTTCATTAATTACAATCAAACAGACAGAAAGTTAGTGTTGTACAAAATAGGTTGGAGATTAAACACAGTTCATTAGGAAAATTTAAAAAAGATAAAGAAAAAAGATGAGAGTATGAATTTATGAAACATCCATTATTGTACAGAACATTGCATTTTTTTTTTGGTATTAGACATTTCATTTAATCAAATAAACGTGTAAAACAGTAAAAAGTTAATAATAGGTGTAAACCCTAAACCCTAACAATTTAGTGATTCTAGAATAGCAACACTTTTATTTTCTTTATTATAACAAAACATTAAATTAGCTATCCAATATTAATGTTGATATTGCCTATTAGTGTCTGTTAAGTTAATTCTAACACGACACAAAAAACTTATTTTAATTTTTATAATTAAATAAATGTTTAGGTTAGTTTCGGCTTAATCCACGTTAATAAAGTCGGTTTAATGTTGCACGTTAACATAGTCACCTAATTGACTATAATGTCCCATAGCATATTTTTTTCTAAAAAAAAATATAAAACATTAGTGTGAGTTAAGAGAATACTAAATTAAATAAATTTTAAAACAAAAAACATTAGCGTGAGTCAATTTGACACAAAATTGAATAATTTTAAAAATAAAAACACTAGTGTTGGTTATGTAGACGCTAAATTAAATAAATTTAAAAATAAAAAATATTAACGTGGATCAATTCGATAATAAATTAAATAAATTTTAAAATAAAAATATGGGTCAAGGCAACACCAAATTAAATAAATTTTAAAATAAACATTTGTGTTAGAGTCCATTTAATGTTTAACACTACTAGAGTCAGCTTAACCAACAATAGCTTAACCAACAATAATTTATATGTTATGAATATGTGTGTCTCGTGACAACGAATATGAACCGTAGATTTTTTGTAATATAAAAAATCATATTTAAATATGATAATTCTTCTTATCCACAATTTTTCTCTTTCACTTTTTATATAAATCTCCTCACACCCATCTTCTTCATTCACACTCAAATCTCCTCACACTCATCTTCTTTATCAACATCCACCTCCTTCATCTATAACCATCTTCTTCACTCACACTTATCTTTTTTATCCACATATATCTCCTTCATCTACACTCCTTCCCTACTTTTCTCATTTAGACTCATCTACTTCATTCACATTCATATCCTTCATCAACACTCATCCTCATCATCCACTATAATTTTGTTTCTATTTTTTCATTTATATATTATTTTTTTAAATATGTGGCGTTTTACGATAATTTTTTAATAAAAATATTCTTTTTAAAAACCAGACCGATATGAATAAACATTAAATTAAAAAAATAACAAAAAAATTAGTTTGGGAAAAGCCAAATCTAAATGAAATAAATTTTAAAATATAAAACATTAGTGTGACCTATATAAACACTAAATTAAATAAACTTTAAAATAAATAAAAAAACATTAGTGAGTACCAAACATACACTAAACTAAATACATTTTAAAATAAAAAAATTAGCACGGGTCAAGTCGATACTAAATTAAATAAATTTTAAGATAAAAAAATTAGCATTGGTCAAACAGACTCTAAATAAAAAAAGTTATAATAAAAAGCATGAACATGGACCGACGCTAAATTAAATATATTTTAAAATAGAAAATATTAGTATAGATTAAACGAATGTTAAATTAAATAAATTTTAAAATAATAATAAAAAATTAAAAATAAATGTTAATTAGTTCATAACATTTGTTCGTAATGATAATATTTTTTTTATAAACATGTGAGAAATTAATATTTAGGAGACAATCTTAATACTTTATTTACGAGGAATCGATATGAATGCTTTATATATGTGCATTAATGTCAATCAAGATGGAATGTTATATGTTTTTATTGATTGAAACTATATACGAGTAATAAGGATTAATCTCATTTCCAGTTTTTTTTAATTGAATTATTTTACTCATTTATTTTGTTTTCATTTAATTTTTACGCAAACTTATGTCAATATCTTTCAAATCAAATTATTGTACATGTTATTATACTTAGTGAATGTAACAATTAAGATTTCAAATAATTATTCATTGTGGGTTCGATATCTGTCCTTAGGGACAAATTATACTTTTGACTTAGTACACTTGCCAAAAAAAGGTCAACATTCATACATGTAGGTAAAAGAAATTGTCGCCCATGACTCCAACGAGGTGTAAATCTAAAAACAACCTATGTATGAAACGCTAACTGAAGTCCCATTTTTATCTATAAAAATTGTTCAACCCACCAAGTGCAATAGATAAGCTCGGGCAACAATTGTCCATTGCCTATTACCACATGTGTCCTCATATACCTCTCTCAATGATGTGAGTTCATTTTAACTTTGCACATGTTTTTAGGATTTTTACTTGGATTAAGATAGATTAACAATAATAGGTGAAACTCAATGAAGATTGCCACTGAACACAAACTTAACCAAGTGGTTAAGTACGAAGGTATCTTCAAAAGAGAAAAGGAACAAAAAAAAAACAAGTAATATGATGATGATGAGTAAGGAACTAAAGACAAGATAATGGAATGACATATGCAAAAAGGAAGGAAGAATAAAGGAAAGATTAAGATAAGAGATGAGAGGAAGCTTATGGATATGGGGAAAGTGAATCACACCACTAGGGGGAGGGAGTTCCATGATGAGTGAGAGAGAGTCGTCACTTGAATCAATCTTTGCTCAAGATAAGACTCAAAGAGAATTTGGAAATCATACAAGGAATCACTCTAACAGAGTTTCTTTACTTCAATTTCAATGTGCCTTAAAATGAGGTAAGACACTCTATTTATAGGTGAGAGTGCCTTGGAGAACAAGAGTGATTGGTAGGGGACGTAAATGAAGAGAAATCTTTTAGAAGGTAGGGCAACCTAGGGTGCCGCCCAAGCTAGAGGAAACCTTATAGAAACTAGGGTAAATGAGGCAAGGGGCGGTCATGTGAGGTGTTTCTAGAAGCTAGGTTGAGGTGGGCTTGGCACAAGTCTAATTTATGCTAACTACACCTTAATCTACTAGAATCATAAGCAAGGAAAGTAGTTGGTGCTCAGGTCCAATTATGTGGGCTTTGCTCCTGGTAATCCTCCAAGAAATAATAGGCTCTGAAGTAATGGCTATGGGCTGAACTAGACCTAGGTCTGGGTCTTGTGTCATGCTCCTGATCATCCTTCTGGAAGGTTGGACTAGCTTAGTGGTTGCTCTATCACTCAGGGTTCCATCACTCAACCAACTCAAATGCATATGACCACCCCTGAATTGTTTGGTTTCCAAAGTTGTTAAAGCACGATCAACATAGAGGGCCTCTAACAACAACTCTGTAGCTCCAACCACATCTAAAGTCACATATGTAAAATTACCCGATGATGGGTAGGTGCAACAAACTTGACATATCATTTAATGTGATGGTCATCTCACCGATAAATAAATGAAATGAAATTGTATCTTTGTTTTACTCCTCAATAAAGGCAACCAACAATCTTTGTTTGGAGCTTCGTAGCTAGCACAAACAAGACCAAATAAGATCGATAAGTTAACCGTAACTTATATCCGTTTATGTGGAGCTCCTAACTTATTCATCTTTTTGCCATGTGAGATCAACTTCAGCTCACTACAATCCTATAATTTCCCATGAATATGATTTTAGAATTTTTAATGCATAACCAATTAATTTGAATGTATGTATGTTGATATAATTACTTACTAATCCATTTCATATTTGTCGAAGAACATGTTCCTCATAATTGATAAACAATTACCTATCCATTGACCATATTGGATAAACATCATCCTCCACTATACAAGCCTCCTAAAGTATAATATTTTATTCTGCATGGTCATCATCAGTAATGTTACCGAGGCCTTTCCACTCTCTTTGTCTAATAGACATGATTAGGTGTACATGATTCGTTTGAGAATAATCTCCTTTAGTTTTAGCCATGATTACATGCATATAAATGAACAGAAGTAAGATTATAAATTACTAAACACCTAACAAAACATGTAAACATAAGCAAACCTAATGGATGGCTTTTATTTGAAAAGGGCACCATGGATGGCTTGCATTGCCACCGTTCTTCTTCTTCATTAATTGTTGGCATTGGTGGAGGTTAATTTAAGTTGTAGGGAGCAAAGGTGGAGATGTGGCTTGCGATGTTGAAGTGTTGATTGAATTTTGAAGGTAAGAGTTCAGTTTTGTTGAAGAGGATAGGGTGGTTATGGAGTTTTGAGGTTCTCAAAAATCGGGTTTCGCGACAATGCTATGGACATAGCAATCCGCAAGTGAGAAAATGACATACAAAATGACTGTTTCATAAGTCAAGTTTTTGTTTTCAAATGAAGGGGTGTTTCAAAAGCATTTATTAACTTATGAATTGGTGGATCTAGAAGCAATTTTTGACTTATGGATTGGAGGATCTATAATGTAATTTTTTACTTATGGGTGATGGATTCGAACTGCATTTTTTAATTTATGTTATTGAATCCCTTGTCCATAACCCTAACAATTGTATTGTAGAATCGAAAATTCGCCAAAAAAGTGGAACAACCAATATGAAAAACAAAAAAAAATTACTTACCATCTTATTCGAACATAGAGTTGGTGCAGACACCATCGAACCACCACCAAACCGTCGAAAAATGAACCAACAAGAAAACCCAATGTTTACTTGAATTGTGGTTTTCTCCTTGTGCTTTTTGTTGTGAGCACACATATAGCGAAGAAGGAAATAGTAGGGAGTGGAATTGTGGATTTCTCCTAGTATGTGAGCTTAGGGTTTATAAAAAATTCCAGCGACACTTTTGTAATTGCACAAAATTGTAAAGGTGTAGGAAGAAAAATGTATGGATGCAGTAAGAAACACCCATCATGATTTCGCGTCCATCCTCCAAGAATAAACAAAAAAAATGGAGTTTCTTCCTGCACCCCTACGTTTTTTTCCTTCACACAACAATGCTATGCAAAGACAAAATTATCTGTTATTTTCTAAAAACTCTAAAACGCACCAAACTATTCACACTCTACTCTTTCTTCTTCTTTGCGCACAACACAAACCTACACCTTTCTCTGTCGCATAGACTTGCACCTTTCTTCTTCCTTACACAACACAAACTTACGCACATGAACCGACGACTTGAGGCGCATTTCGCTTAGTGGTGGTTAGGTAGTGTCTCTGACGGCTTGGTGGTGGTTCACTGGAGTCTCTACGCTGGCTCCGTGTTCGAAGAAGAAGGTAAGTAAAATTTTGTTTGGTTTTCATATTAGTAGTTCCATTTTTTTGCGGATTTTCATTTTTGCAATACGTATTGTATGGTTCCAGACAGAGCATTCCACAATGTGATTCCACAATATAGTTCCAGATTGAGTGATCCAAATTTTTTTTGGATAGGTGTGTTCAAAAGTTGTCCAAATTCGCGGATCCATGATGAGATTTAATGATTTGTATTCAACTTCTTAGGACGAGTGAGATTGAGTGCTTGTTTAAGTCAAAACCAAAAAAAGCGATTTGTAGAGCTTCTCGAATTCCTTACTCTCAAACTTGCTCATTCTATAATATAATTTTCCTTTCTCTTCGTACAAATGTCATGTACTGAGATTAAACTTTTCTAAAAAAAAAGTTTTTTTTGCTAAAACTGGCTTATACATTCATAACTATATTTATAAAAAAGGGAATCCGTAATATGTTTTTTATTTTCAAAAAACATGATTCCATAATATAGTTTTGGATTCAACGATCCAAAAATTTTCTGTATCGATCCATCCGTACCACTATCATGGATCATGATTTCCAAGAACCTAAAAACTCCATAACCATTCACCTCTTATAAAAAAAACTCTTTCTTAGTTTTAAAAGTCAATCAACACTTCGAAAACGCAACCCACTTCAGTAACGCAACCCACTCCTGCTGAGCGTCTACCAACATCTTAAATGAACGAAAAAAGGAATAGTGACAAAGAAACTCATCCACGGTGCCGTTTTTAAATAGAAGATCAAGACTAGTTTTGGGAATTTAAAAAATTATGGGGGTGTAGGAAGAAAAACGTAGGCTACAGGAAGAAACTCCCAAAAAAAAAAGAATTTTCAAGTCCTCTTGGGAAGCTAACTAGGCTCAGTGAGGAGCGAGTGAGAGAGCAAGCAAATCAAGTGCCCTTTTGGTACCTCGTGACCCAAACAAAAAGCTTCTCATTCTCATCTCTTCTATTTTGCTTCTCCTTCTGAATTCTGAAGATGTTTCTCACAAGGTGAATTCCCCACTTTTGCAGCAAAATTGCATTTCAATTTTGCTTCATTCAATGGAGGAACGGATTAGGTTTTTTCTGTTTGTTTAACTGTTTGTTGCGTGAGTGGCATAGGACTGAGTATGACCGAGGAGTCAACACCTTTTCTCCCGAAGGCCGTTTGTTTCAGGTTGAATATGCAATTGAAGCAATCAAGGTTTGTCGCTTCACCTCCATCTATCTGTTCCTTCATTTTTTATCCATCTGTGACAAAAGTAGAGGTTACAATTGTTCTTATTGTTTGTAAATGGGTTTATATTGGATTGCAGCTTGGATCGACTGCGATTGGGCTGAAGACCAAAGAGGGTGTTGTCCTTGCAGTTGAAAAACGCATCACTTCTCCTCTGCTGGTTCGTTTATTAACATTTTATTTATGTTACTGGCTTTCTATTATCTTACTCTGACATTTCTACACATAAATGATAAACGTGCTATTAATTATTAACTATCATACTCAGTATCGTCGAACTAAGAGACACATAAATGTGCTTCACATAAATTGAATTTTGGGGGTCAAGCTGTTTGCTTTTGGTTGTACTTCCGAATCTTGATTGCTGATGTTAATTTTAGATGCAAAAGGTGTGTTGAGAATATATTCATATATTTTGAAAAATAATGCTGTTTACCGTAATATTGTTTTATCCTTGTAGTCTTAATTTTTGTTTGGGGGTGAAAAGGGATCCTTTTCTTTCGGGGAGGGGGGGTTGATAAAGGCTTAGAAATTATATTATTAGGTTCTGATGGGTTGATAAAGGCTTAGAAAATATATTATTAGGTTCTGATGCACCTTGGGTCTCTACTTATATTGTAGCCACATTTATGGTTTATATGGATCTTATTTGAGATAGAGACACAATTATATTGTAGTGGGCACTTTGCTTTGCACTACCATTGATTAGCTTGCAAGAAATTCCTTTTCAGGAGCCTAGTAGTGTTGAGAAAATTATGGAAATTGATGACCACATTGGTTGTGCTATGAGTGGATTGATTGCGGATGCTCGAACACTCGTTGAGCATGCACGGGTTGAAACTCAGGTATTGTTAACCTTTTTGCATATATTATGTAGTTGATTGGCCAATGATTTATATATTTTGGAATATTGTTCACAGAATCATAGGTTCTCCTATGGTGAACCAATGACCGTTGAGTCCACTACCCAAGCTCTTTGTGATCTAGCCTTGCGTTTTGGTGAAGGTGATGAAGAATCCATGGTAAAGAGCTTCTCAGCTTTGATATTCAAGTCTATTGTTGGCCTTATATATTGCATTTGACAAATCTTGACTGGAGATATAAACAAGTGTTATTTACCTTATAAAAATTTTGGTATGCATAGAATTCCTTGTATGCATCAACTATTTAATGTTCGCCATTTATAAGTAAATGTGCAATTCCGGTGGCAGTTTGGTTTAGTAGCATGTGCCAACAAATATTTTTCTTTTTGTACAAAATACTAAATGGCTATGTTCCTGTTGCAGTGGATCATCATGTATGCATTCTAACATGCCATTTATTTTTTTCTTTGGCAGTCTAGACCATTTGGAGTATCTCTCCTCATTGCTGGACATGACGAGAATGGACCTTGCTTGTGAGTATTTATTTTGCCTATTATGCAATGGAGTTATTCTTTTGGCTCATTTTCTGTGTTTAGTCAGTGATTACATTAAAATTTGTCATTATTCATGTTATTATATTATGCTTTCTTTGGGGATCAGTGGAATTACAAAAGAAGGAATCTTGCACAAAATTTAGTTTCTTAGGAAGGGATTTTCTGCCTAATTCATTCTCATAAAACCAGTTTTGTGAGGTGAGATTTATATCCACTAGTATATTATAATTTGACCGTATATTTAATTGATGTGGGGTCTTTAACACACCTCCTTATGCTGAAGACTGGGCATCTTGAGTATGAGACTAGATATTTGTGGGTGTTTTGATAGTAGCCTAATAGTGGATGACATAAGAGACAAATCCAACAACTTGTTAGGATATACTATCTTAAAAAGTGGATTTATGCCTAACTTAACCTTTAAAACTAACTTGTAAGGTAAGGTTTTTACAAACTTATTAAGGGTGTCCCAAATCAAACCGTTAAAAAAAAAACAAAAATCTGATCCAAATTCGATAAATGAAAAAAATGACAACTTTTTAGATTTTTTTAAAGAACCAAAAGATTCCATTCGGTTTGTGGTTTAGATTTTCAGAACCGGTCCAAACCAAAAAATATACCTATAGTATATTATTATTTTAAGTTATAAATTTCAACCTAAATCTGAGTATAAATACCCAATCTAGGGGTGTTAGCATGTTGGGTAGGGTAGGGATTTGAGCAAACCCATTACCCAACCGTCTAAAAAATATGAGTTGGATTGGGTTGGGTTTCTGCATTTTTTATGTTAAACCCAATTCAACCCAACCCACTCTTATGCAGGTTGGATTGAGTT
The DNA here is from genome assembly GCF_051622355.1 of Phaseolus vulgaris. Taxonomy (NCBI): domain Eukaryota; kingdom Viridiplantae; phylum Streptophyta; class Magnoliopsida; order Fabales; family Fabaceae; genus Phaseolus; species Phaseolus vulgaris. The sequence continues at coordinate 53,421,762 of NC_143504.1, read as the reverse complement.
GAGTTAAATCGATCAAGATTTTGAAAATATTTTTTTTGTTAAAAATTGGAATTTTCAAGTATCAATCTAATTAAAATAAAACACAATCTTTACAAAAATTAATTCAAGGCTTTAAGTAAGCCAATAAGTCAAGTCATGACAAGTTTGTCCAAAATAATTCAAGACATGAAAAGAAAAACATAACACAATTTGTTGATGACACAAGTATAAGAGTGGGTCTTGAATCATCCATACTAAACCCATCACCCAACCCTTATAAGAGTGGGTTAGGTTGGTTTGAGTCGGGTTGGGTTGGGTCAGGTTTGACCCAATCATAAATGAAATCCAACCCAATCTAATTGAATCGGGTTGGGTGGTAATCCGACCCAATGAACACCCCTAACTCAATTTGACAAAGCTTCAAATGAACCAATAAATGTGGAGGAACATGAAGATTTGAATAAATAGGGATGCGTGTTGACAGTGAAGAAAGTAAAAGACAAACTGTGGAAGAACCAACATCTAATAATGATGCTGAAGATTCAGGTAACAAAAAGCATTGTAGGCCTAGATCTTAGTGCTGGGATCATTTTTCAAGAATTGATGGGACCTCTTAGAGCTAAATTTAATTGGTGTAGTAAGGATTATGCTGCAGATTCTCATAAAAATGGTACAAGTAATATTATAAACCATTTATTGCATAAATATTAAAGGTTTCCCAAGGAGAAACTTGATCCTTCTCAACAAACCCTTATTTTTTCAAAAAAATGAAAAAAAGATGGGAAAGGAAATTGTATTGTTCTAACTGGTGTTCATTTTGATGTTGATGCATGTAGGCAAGCTCTTGCCAGGATGATAATTGTGGATAAGTTTCCTTTTAAGTTTGTTGAGGGATAGGGATTCCTTTTTTTTATGAGTATTTTACAATCTAAATTCTCAATTTTGGGAAGGATTTCGATTGTCAGGGATTGTTGCAGTATTTAGCTTAATGAAAACATAAGTTGAAAGATATGTTTAGTCATTCAAATCAAGGTGTAAGTTTCACAAAACTGATTGTTGGACCTCGGAGAAAAATATAAGTTATCTTTGTCTTACGACACATTTCTGCTCATTATATTTTATATATTTTTAGAACTGGGTCCAATCCCACCACTAACTGAACAATTACAAATTGTTCAGTTAGTGGTTTCGAGAACAATTACAAATTTTGCTTATTGACCAAGATCATAGGGGGGTTAGGGAATAGTTACGTATCAAGAATTCCTTTTCTCTCTCTTTTCCCCACTTTAGGAAGGGTCCTCCTCCACTCTTGTCACTTGAAGCCTTTCTTTCTACTTTGAGCCTGTTTGTTTCAGCTTAAAAAGTAATTTAAGATGGTGATAAATGTAAGTTTTTCTAGAGTTTGTTTTAGAAGCTGTTTATAACAGTTTCTCAAAGTAATATAAAACCTGGTCTTTTTCAGATTCTACTTTTTCTGAAAACGCTTATGGTTTACTCAAACATGTTATAACATATTTCAAAAGAGATTTAATTTTTTTTAGAAGGCACTTTATATTTTGCCTTCCTTTGTCAAAGGAAGTAGCAATTGCACTTATTTCATAGTAATGTTGTACTGTCTCGCCTTATCACTCTTTTTATGGTTTAAAGAGAATATTATTTTAGGTTCGACACTGTACAACCTTCTCTTACCATTGATTTGTAGCATAATTTTGTCGTGTTTCAGCCGTCTACCCTGCTAGTTCAACTGTCAATAAGTGTATGTATTGGTATTTTAGCTTTAGTTGATTGCTATGATACACCGATACTTCAATGTGTATCATGTATCCTTGTCTCGTATCCGATGCTCTAGGATACTTAACCAATACTTGTCATTGAAATGTCTAATCTTTAAAGCACTAATATTTTTATGATGATGCTAATTTATAATTTTGTATTTTGGCAATGTTTAATAAATGTGATTTTAATTTGAATTTACAGAATTGCAATTATATATTTATTATATTTTAAGATTTTTTATACATTTTTCAATAGGTATATGTCACTTATCGTATCCGCTTATCTTCAAAATATAAGCGTTTTGCCGTATCGGATACACATCTTATCCATGCATCATAGGTTCATTGTTACAACTTGCTAGTTTTCCTATTGAATAGAGAGGTTCACAGTTCAATTGTAAAGTGTAAACAATTTCATGTTCATGAATACCACCAGAGACACACTAAGGCAGATCATGGTATTCTGTTTTTGTCGTCACCGGCAATATGTACTTTTATATTGCAGCTGGGCTTTTTTTAAGACCTTTTCAATTTGGACTTATGCTACTGAATTGATATGTTCCAATTATCAGATATTACACTGATCCATCTGGCACGTTTTGGCAATGCAATGGAAAAGCTATCGGTTCTGGGTCAGAAGGCGCAGACAGTTCTCTACAAGAGCAATTCAACAAGGTACGAACAATTTAATCTTGATTGTTTCTAACCTTCTTTTTATAACATTAAACTTAAATTCACTAGGGTTGGAAAATGAACAAAGAGTGAAAACAAACAGAAATGAGGAGACCTCATTCTCACCACTCTTGATAGGAGAGGTAGTAGAGTGAAAGCATGCTATACAATAATTACCTTCCATTTTAAATAATGTATCAAAAGAAGTAATATTATTCCAATAATATTTTTCATTTACTGGACTAAAAAAGTTTCAACTTTACCTTCCAAGTTTACCTAATTTTTAATTTACTTACTGAGAGAATAAAACAAACCCAAACCCATATGCAGAAATGTTTTCTATTTAATCCTATTTTTATTCCTCTCTTACCATGTAAATTAAGTATACTTAAGTTAACTAACTATTTAGTTTACATTATTCCTTCTTTTTGTCATTCCTGTTTACATTGCTACGTAGCATAATGGCTTTTGTCTAACTTCCTGTTCACCATCCGTGTATTATCTTGGAAAATGTTAAACTAGCAAATTTTTCTGATAATTTGTTTGTCAAATTAATGCAATGCCGTTATCAAGTTGTTGCTCAATTGTTTTTGTCTATCCACTGCCAATGTTGGTCCGAAAGATTATTTCGCATGCTGGACTCTTGTTTTTAGCCCAGAGTAGTCAAAATAATTTATTATTATTCTAAAATTACGCTGAACATAACATGATGGGTTTAAAACAATACAATTTGGTGTTAATTTATTATTTTGTGCAGGACCTAACCCTTCAAGAAGCCGAGACCATTGCTTTATCCATTTTGAAGCAAGTTATGGAAGAGAAGGTATGTTGTTACCCTGCTACATTTTTATAGGATTGATTGTTACCCTGAATGGGATGGAAAATAAATTATAATCCTTTATTTTGTATTTTCATATCAGGTCACTCCCAACAACGTTGACATTGCCAGGGTGGCTCCAACATATCATCTTTATACCCCCTCTGAGGTGGAAGCTGTGATAAGTCGTCTATGATTTTCTTTCGTGATTTTTCCTAATTTTTAAGTCTTATGCGGGAACTTTTTTTCGTGGATGATGCTACATGTGGTGCTACACTTGTGGCCAAGTTGTACGCTGTACGAGATTATGGTGTCTTATTGAGGACTAGCCAAGGATTACAACTTCCAATGATCCCGGATGGGGGAAACCAAGGAAAAACGAATTACAAAATATGCTATTAAAAAAATTTAAGATTTTTTTTTTCAGCCGTTTTTTAATCCTTGTGGAAGAAAATTGCCTTGATCGAATGTATTATCTTAAATACAGTTTGATGTTAGATAGTTTAAAAAATTATCCTATCGGATTTTATTATAAAAAATTATTTATATTTCAACATACAAGTATATTTTTTTAAAATATAAATCTAATAAAATTTTAGAGACGTTTTTAATTGTTTTTATAAAATAGCTCAAACTAACGGGCCAAGTTAATTTATGGATTAATTTTTAATCTGTGTTTTTCTTTTACATTATTATGCTCTTGACGCGTAAACTCTATTGGTTCTTAATCTATGTTCATTTTCTTTTCCATACCATTTTTTGTTTACTTGATCATTCTCACGGATTAACCATGTTCCTAAATGCTATGAATTATATAGTCTAGTTAAGGTATAGTGTAATTAATTTTAAGTGATTTGTGTAATTTGTTTGATAATGTTTGGTCCAACGTCTTTCCTGAAGATACAGTTGTAGTATCTAATGTTTTTGGTGGACGTGGTTTAACACGTTTGAAATGTGTCTAATGACATTGTGAAAAGGAGATACGGGTATGCAAAGGGAAGATGTTGCTGTGGCCTCGTTTGTTACACATACATGAAATCATATCATGCGTGTAAGAAGCTATACATGGCTACATTATGAATAAGGAAAATAAATTGATTGTAAGCGTTCTCCCTCACTTGAGCATGTTTCAAAACTGATTAGGGCAGAATATAGAAGCTTAGGAATTATATCCTCCAGAAATAGATGTCCACCTTTAATGGATATGTCTTTAATCCACTAGCCGTCTACTTTTGGACACTCTTTGTTTTTGAAACAGCAATGTTTATGAAAAGCTTAGAAGTTCGTGTACAATATTGAAGGTGGCTCAGAAACATGGATCTAAAATGCATCACAACGAAGCTCCGCAGGCCATTAAACAATAGTCATCAAAGAGGCTATAGCTTATTAAGGATTACTTTTTGTTGCTTGGTCAATGGTGGACAACCTAGCATAACTTATTGTTTGCAGAAACATGTGCAACACGCACAACACCTTCCACATAATGAAAAAGATACCGAATCGATCCTTTTCTTTCGGGGAAAGTACGTTTTAACATGTATAAATGGATTAGTTGTTTTATTTTAAATCTATAAATTGAAATTCAAAATTTATCCAATCCATCCATTCCACACCCCTGTTCAGTATAGCAAAATGTAAACCCTCTCAAGTAGCCAAAAAACAAGTGAACAAGGAGCAGATACTATTATTTTATTCATGTGAGGAGGGATCATGTTTCCATGGCAACCCATAAATTACAGACATTCTAGACTTATTTTACTTGGCAATAAAACAAGCGAGTGGAAGATAATGGAAACACCAGGATCCTCACTTATATTACTCTTCACAAGGAGTTCATTTGTCTTTAATAGAATAGGATTGGAGGCAGAAACTGAATCAAAGATCAATTTTACCGGCCAAGTACCAAGAGTGTATTGCTAGACTCCCAAAGGACATTATATTGGCAAGGGACGATAATCCATGAATCATACCAAATTTCTTATTCATGGCTTTAAGTTTTGGGTTTGACTTAGCAACTTCCACATTTTTTGACCACCCAACTTCCTCCCCTATATTGCTTTCTCTCTCCACTTTATGCCTTTGCTTCATCATCTGCATCAGAAAAATGTAATGGTCTGATTCATAAACTATCAAATAGTATAGTAACTAGTATTAAAAAAATAGTATAATCAATGTTGGCAGCTTAACAGCATAAAATGTTGACATGACTCAGATAGTAGTTTAAGATACTGCCATAAAAATGTGACAGGTGAAAAAGAAGAAAGGTAAAAGGAAAACCTAGGAGGAAAAGTGGAAAATAACAGTAAATGTGCGAGCAGTAGAAGAAATACGAGATTAGAAACCTCTACAAATCATGAAATTTACTGATGATTAAATAAAAAATGTGATTTTAATAATGGAACAATACTCAATAAATGAAAGCAATATTAAAGCAAAAGCATGAAGGTCCAAAATCCTTGAGTTCTCATTCAACAATAGTGGAAAGACCGAAAAAATGGTTATCAGAGAGCACTGATAAAGATGATGATAATAATAGTAATAATAATAATAGAAGTCAGAATCAACATAATGACAATAAATTGGGCTCAGTTATAGATCTTCCCTTTTAGATAAAAATGGGAATGGCAAGAAATCAGCAGCCAACTTATCAAATTTAAGATGAACATAAGTCCTCACTCTAGTTCATTTATAGACGCATCAAACTAGACAAGATCTTAAAATGGAATGAAGCTTCTTTAACCGTTGACACTCAAGGTTTTACATATTTGCAGGTGCATGAAATTTTGAGACACAACTTGACTTTGGCAAACTAATTTTGCTAAGCATGCATATAGAAAAAAAAAAACACATATACCAACACTTCGGTCTTTACTACAAATACATAGCCCAAGTGATACTTTATACCAATCAATCTGCCATTTTAACTTTCCACGTTCCAACACAAAGTAAAACAGTTAACATTCCAACTCCTCAGAAAATTCATTTCCACCCCTCCACTTCCAATCAAATGACTCTAGTCACTGTAACTAATAGGGAGCAACATTTAAAGACCTTGTTTGTTTTACTTGTGACAACGATGAATCCATGCTAATAAAATTTTTCTTTACCTCGATGGTCATAGGTGTGAAGACAAACAAGTTGGTAAGATTGAACGCAAAGGAAGAGAGCAAAAACCCAAGCTGGTATCTCTCAGTAGTGGATGAAGTTTTCCACGGGTGAAGGTACCCAAAGGAAGCCACCGATATGGCGCAACACGCACCCACCATCGAGAAATACGCCGGAAACATCTTGCTTTGCAGGTTCCCAAACTGATGCCGCGGCAGATTTCTGAAATATAAAATTCAACAAAATCATAACCCGATTCTCACAGCCACAACAAAGCATTCAATAATTGCCAGAGATCCCACGCCATCTATAAAGTATATAAAAAAGCCCCAAGCCTCCTAAGGTGAAATTAGACCCAAACTGAGATTCTTAAGAACGATTGAGAAAAAGAAAATAGGGGTGATAAAAAATGCGTACTTAAACATGATGATGCCGCCGATGAAGGTGACCCATAGAGCGGCGCCGAATGCGGTGGAGAAGCTGAGGAGGTGAGCGAGTTTGAGGTAGGTGGAAAGAGTGGTTGATTTTGAAGTCAGAGTCTCCGGTGAGAATATGACTCCGATGGCTAAGAAAGCCACGGCGGCGATGAAGCGACTAAGCCAACCCATGCAGAAGAAGATGAGAGTGATTGAATGAGAGAGTGAACAGTTAGTGTTGCTCTGCTTCTACCAAGGGACTACACTGAAGAAGTTGTTTATAAGTTGAAGAAAACTAGATGCTATTAATTTTTTCTACCTACCAAACCGAACCCAACCTACCGGCTCTCGTTGAAAATAAAACCCGGTTTAGTTAACTTCCTTTCGTTCTGGAACATTCGGCCCGGCCCAACTCTCTATGGACCAAATGAGCCCATGTTGGGATTTCACGATTTCATCATCCCGCCTCCAAAATCAAAACGACGAGACAAATAAAAATTCCCTCGCTTTTATTTATTTTTTCAAATAAATAATAAATAACTAGTTTCCATATCAAGTCTTCCTCAACAAGTTTGTTTATCATTCTGCCGCTTCTTTCTTCTGTTTCGGCTTCACATGATGGAAACCAGTTACGCATCGCGAGTGTTTCGCGGTGTTCGGTTCGTTCTCCGTGGCTTCAATCCCGCCGCCGAAAGCCAGGTTTCTCTTTATCCTTCTCTCTTCTGTTTCCTGACAGGGTTTCTCTTCTGCCGTACAAGTTTTTTTTTTTTATTTATCCCTTGAATTGCTGCTTGTGATTTTGTAGATCCGGCTTAAGCTTGAGGATGGCGGTGGAATTGACGCCGAGCAGTACGGTGGGAGTTGCACGCATGTCATTGTCGATAAGATTGCTTATGTGAGTTCAGTACGATTCGCTTTTCTTTAACCCTATCATTGGCCTTCATTTCTAAGAGAGGGAGAATCGTGTGTTGATTGTGTAGGACGATCCTCTGTGTGTTACTGTTAGAAATGATCGGAAGACGCTCGTCACTGCACTGTGGGTTGATCACAGTGCTGATATTGGAATGCCCGTTGATGCTTCTTCGGTTAGTTTCTTCTTCCATTCCCTTAATTGAAGTGCCTTTCTTTATCATGAAATGTTGAGTTGAGTCCGCTTGGAGCAACTTTTTGGACTTTTCTTATGAAACTACCTAATGCTATCTGCATAAGGTGTCCCCTAGGTAGTATAAGATAATAACTTACAGTTTGTATGAAAATAATTCAGTGAATTCTTTTTTTAAGTTTTGAAACAACTTATGTATTAATCCTTATACTATAAACATTTATTTAGTAAGTACTTGATTCAGCTGTTTACTTTCTCTTCGTGCTGTAGCTCAACCCGGGGGAAAGACTTGGTTAGTTCACATTATAAAAAAATAAAAAAAGATTAGAAATTCTGACCAATTAGTTAATTGGTTTTGTTTACACTGTGTCCAGAAATCTTTTAACTTCCAAGTCACTTTGAAAGCCACTATGTGGTTGTTAGGAATACAAGTGTGAGTTTTAGTTCCATATTGAGTAGAAATAAGAAAGTTGAGCACCATATAAAAAAGAAAACTCATTGTTTTAAGATTTTTGGGTTGGAGGGTGATGTGAATCACTTATGTGGATTTGACTTAGGTTTCATTATTGTTGAATCTATTCAGTGAATTCCCCCAACAGTTTGTTCTCCTTTGTAGGATAAATTTGTTGTAGTTTTCCCCTTCAACTGAACAAATTGAGTTTTCCATTTGGCAGGTTATGTATAGACCTCCTAAAGACTTAGATGGAATACCAGGTGCAAAAGGTTTGATAATGTGCTTGACTGGTTATCTGCGCCAGGATCGGGATGACATTATGGTGGGTATCTGTTATACTTCATCGTGTGATTTGTTCCAGGAGTTTGTGCGCTTTGTTTTGTGAATTTACTTGAATTCTCCTTATTTTCCCTTTTAGACAATGGTTGGCCTGATGGGTGCACATTTTTCCAAACCATTGGTGGCGAACAAGGTTACTCATCTCATATGCTATAAATTTGAAGGTTTGTGTTGTTTTCTTAAATCCTGGCATTTAACTCCGCGTGTATGCTATTTTTGTTCTGCTAATTGCTTTATGTTACATTATTCATGCTTATGATTATTCCGTTTTGTTGGTTAATTCCGTTTTAAAATCCGACTTTCAATATAGGAGAGAAGTATGTGCTTGCAAAGAGATTGGGCACAATAAAGCTAGTTAATCATCGTTGGTTGGAAGATTGGTATGTATGTATATTCTGCTAACTTTACATGGATGTGAATGAATCTCATCTATTTGATCCTTTTCTTTTGACTTGTTGGTATTATATAATAAATTTTAAGTTTTCTTCAAATAAAGTTCTGTTCATTTTTTTCAGCTTGAAGGAATGGGTGCTTCTTCCTGAAGACAAATATAACAAGAGGTTAGCCGTTGTATCACTTACGAGTGCAAATATAATTTAGAACAAATTTTTATCCACATCCTAGCATGCAAGTGTAACATTTCACATATTATGTTCATGGAGGCTGAATGGGTACAGAATTCTTCTTTCTATGCTTGCATATTTATCACACTGTTCTATATTTGGAGATTGTCTACATACACTTTGTTTCGTGTTATTTCTTGACCTTGATAATGATTGCGGAAAATAATCTCATTGCTCAAGAAAAAGATAGCTTAACTGTACGTGGGTAGAATATAAGATGCCATTTGCTTTACTCAACATCTTAATGCCAATAAGAATAATGCACCATGTGCTCATTAGTTCTCGCACTCTTTGGCATTTCTAGATGATTTATGATGTACACTCGTGCACTTGCCATGTTCAAATAGTGTCACGTAATAGGGGGGGATTTATATAATTGCACTTTAAACTAACTGTCATCGAGTCATGTGGTTGAATTACTGAAATAGTCATACAATATAAAAATTGAGAACGCAGCTTACTGTAAGAGGCATTTCAGCTTATCGTTGAAGATTTGTGATTAAATAACTTTTTCTTCCTAACATGATTTTATTTTCCCTAATCTTTTAAAAGATCTTGTCTTCTCAACTAATTACTGAAGCTTTGTTCCTTATCAATAGTGGTTTTGAACTAGAGACGATGGAGGAAGAGGCTAAGGATTCTGAAGAAGAGGGTGAAGATTCTAAGCAGGGAAAATCAGGGGGGAGAAATATAAAACAAAGCCCCGTTAATTCGAAATTTGACCAAGCTGCAACTCATGGATTGTTGAAATCAGTAATAGAGGCATCGAACAACTTACCAGATTCTACTGGTCCACGGGTTTTGCCAAATGTAAAAAATGGTGAAGACTCTTTAACCATTCCAGGAAAGAAGAGAAAATCTGATCGAGACTTTAGCTTTCAGAATGTTGATGATTCAAAGATAAGCTATCAGACTCCTGATATTTCTAGATTACCTGACAAATATAGAAAGACGACTGAGTCTAAGAATGCTGATTTTCCAAAGGCACTTGGGTGCCAGGGCCCTGGAAATATGGCAAATACAAAATCATCTGGTCAGCAGTCCGGTCTGCATGATAACACTATGGAGTCTGAGAAGTTGATAAGTAACTTGACATCAACTTCTGCAAGTGCAGCTGGAGTTGCACATTCAAATGAAAAGCTTAGAACTACTAGTTATTCTAAGAAGAACCAAAGGGATTTTTCTGTCCCAAGGATCTTAGATGGAAGCTCAGGCAGAGAAGGAAACAAATGTGAAAACAGTAAGGTTCACGAGGCAATTGAGTTTATCAAATCTACCAGTGTTGAAATTTCTGGGAGAGAAAATGATTTTACTAAAGAGGAGGAACCAATTAGTTTATTGCCTCAAAAGAGGATAAATGAAACTTCTTTTACGAAATTAAAATCAAGAAAGGTGTCTTCTGATGCAAAAATCTCCATCCAATCAGCAAATGGTAAATCTCAAGGATTAAAAGGGACATCTCTGGTTGATGAGCCACCCAAAGCTGATGACTATTGTTCTAAAGGCAAAGATGGTATGAATAACTCAAACACTTGCTTAGTTTCAAAACCTGCTGGTTCTAACTACAACTCACTAGCATTTGATGAGCGTTTCTCAAGAAATGCAAGCCCAGAATCTGCTCAGTGTGATAGTGTCTATCAGAATAGTCCACAAACAGCTGTTCATAGCTTAAGTGAGTCTAAAACTAATGGCAAGCCTGGAGTCACAAGTTCTGCAATGCGTCAAGTTGGTGGTAATGAAGCAGGGCAACATTTCAGTAAAAGTATTGATTGTTCATCAATGGGAAATAAAAACTCAAATAATGTGAAATCCGCTGGTTGTACTAACTTGGATTTAAGCAATGAAGAATGTAATAAACAGGTTAGAAAATCACCCAGAAAGAAGTCAGTTGCCAAGAGAATTTCGGGTTCTAAACCTATAGTAGGTGCCACTGCTAGACATAAAAGATCACTTTCCCTGAATAAAACTATCCTGCAAAGTGAAGGTGTAACTTTATCCAGCGGAAGCAAAGAGATATGTGATGCGAAGATGCATAAGGGATGTCCCCAAAGCAGGGATATTAACAATACGATGGAGCAAGAAGCAGTTAGTAAAAATACAGACTATGCTTCTGACAGAGCTGAGTTCTTGACGGATGAAACCGAGGCTCCAGATGATAAATGTGAATTTGAATTTGGAATGGCCCTAAATGAAGAATTGGTTCATCCTTCGGAAAAGCCAAATAGAGCTACAGAAGAGAAGTCAGAAGCAATTTGCCCTGCAACAAAATGTGAAGAGGCAAAGAAAGGCACAAATAAAACAGAAATTCAGAAAACGTCTTCATTGGTAGTAAAGAATCAAGCAAAAAAACGTGCTGCTGGCAAAGCGAATGCCACAGTTAGTAAATACGCAGACGATGCTGGTGGCAGAACTGAAGCTTTGGATGATGAAACCGAAGCTCCAGATGACAAACTTGAAAATGAGTTAGGAATGGCACCTGAAGTAGAATTGGTTCATCCTTCGGAAAAGCCAAATAGAGCTACAGAAGAGAAGTCAGAAGCAATTTGCCCTGCAACAAAATGTGAAGAGGCAAAGAAAGGCACAAATAAAACAGAAATTCAGAAAACGTCTTCATTGGTAGTAAAGAATCAAGCAAAAAAACGTGCTGCTGGCAAAGCCAATGCCACAGTTAGTAAATACGCAGACGATGCTGGTGGCAGAACTGAAGCTTTGGATGATGAAACCGAAGCTCCAGATGACAAACTTGAAAATGAGTTAGGAATGGCACCTGAAGTAGAATTGGTTCATCCTTCAGAAAAACCAGATACATCAACAGAAGAGAAGCCAGAAGCAATTTGCCCCGTGCCAAAATGTGAAGAGGTAATGCCTCCTAAAAGAGTCACAAATAAAACTGAAAAACAGAAATCTTCACTGGTAGTAAAGCACCAAGCAAGGAAACGTCCTGTTGGTAAAGCCAAGGCCACAGTTTCCAAGGATTTATCGAAATCAAAAGTTGCAGTATCTAGGGAGAAGGTTCCTAATGAAACGGGGCATGAGGCAGAGATAGAAACCACAGAAGAAATGCCCTTTCCTGCTGATAGACGTGACAACTCAGCCTTAGCAAGAAATAAGTCAGAGAATTTAGCTGAAGAAGAGAAGGAGAATAGACCAATTGATGGAGTGCAGAATCCTGTAAAGGGCAGAAGCGATGACAATCCAAATTATAAATCTAATGTAAGGCCAAGAAAGATGAAGTCTACTAAAGTGGGGCTCAATCCATCTATTTCAGAATCTAACACGAGAGTTAAAACTGAAGCGGCATGTTTTATATTAAGCGGGCACCGCCTACAGAGAAAAGATTTTCAGCAAGTAATCAAGCGCTTAAAAGGAAGGGTTTGCCGGGATTCTCACCAGTGGTCATATCAGGCAACACACTTCATAGCTCCAGACCCCATACGCAGAACTGAGAAATTTTTTGCTGCGACTGCATCAGGAAGGTAAGGAATGTCTGACAAACTACAATAAAATTCGTATAGAATGCCCCTTTTACACGGTGGTTTCAAACCAAAGCAAGTGGCATGGAAATTTTTTGTTGTAGTAGCTTCCCTTGTAGGATAGATTTTAGAATGGAGGTGTTACTATTGAATCTCCTCTTAGAATCATTGAAAAATAAGCATCACTAACGTCTTTAACTTTCCTTTCGTATTCTCAGTATAACAATGTAGTTTGGCTTTCTTTGATTATGTGTATAAATAAATATTCAATCTTTGGTGGAATGCAGGTGGATTCTGAAAACTGATTACTTAAGTGCCAGTAGCCAGGAAGGAAAATTCTTGGCGGAGGAGCCTTATGAGTGGCACAAAAGTGGTCTCAGTGAGGATGGCGCAATCAATATGGAGGCTCCAAGAAAGTGGAGGCTAGTTAAAGAAAAAACAGGTCATGGCGCCTTCTATGGAATGCGTATTGTTGTATACGGCGATTGCATTGCTCCGCCTTTGGTATGTTTTGTTTTGATTTTTGTTCGTTTTATGCTCTTTTACTACTTGCCAATGCTACCCTTGTTTTCATCTGAATTGGAATAGACTTTAGGGATGGTCTCTGTTCTGATGCAGATTTGTATAGTCATTAATGAAAATATAAATGAGTCTCCAACCATTTCTTTCAACTGCGTTTTATTGAGGTTGACTTATATCTCTGGTCTAACACAATTGTTTTATAGGATACTCTGAAACGTGTCATCAAAGCTGGCGATGGAACAATCTTAGCTACTTGTCCTCCTTATACACGCTTCCTTGGTACCGAAATCGACTATGCTGTAGTTAGCCCTGGCATGCCACGTGTTGATATGTGGGTCCAAGAGTTCTTAAAACATGAGATACCTTGTGTTGTAGCGGACTATTTGGTTGAGTATGTTTGCAAGCCCGGGTTCTCCCTGGAGAAGCATGTATTATATGGCACTCATGCTTGGGCAGAGAGAGCGTTTGATAGACATAACAGCAGGGCAGAAGAGATTGTTGCTCCTGAGGATTCCACTGATGATGATGATGATGATGATGATGTAACTTGCCAAGTGTGTGGATCCCGCGACAGAGGAGATGTAATGCTGATTTGTGGTGATGAAAGTGGTTCTGTTGGGTGTGGAGAGGGTACTCACATCGATTGCTGCGATCCTCCCCTAACAGATGTACCTGAGTACGATTGGTTTTGTTCAAAATGCAGTACCACCCCAAACTCCTCAAACAATCCCACTAAAAGGAAAAAGAGTGTTTTATCATAATCTAGTCTTTAGTTCTCATCTACACAATAAGAATGGTAATGTATAATCCTTTGTAATTAACAAAATTAAAGCTTATTTCAAACTCCTTTCAGTAAGACTATTTATTAACTCTGGGTTGAATGGCAAGAGGTTTCTAACCACTCAAAGTGTTATGTCCGTTTTTTTAATTAATTTTTGGCTATTACGAAACATTATTATGCATAGCTTGTATATGTAAAAAAGTAACTTTTCTTTCAAAGTAATTTTTTAAGTAAATTGTTAAAATAATAAATGTTGAATTTAAATATTTTAATTTATTTTTAGTATAACATAACTTTGTTAAAAGTTACACAAACTTTTACATATAATTATTATAAAACTTAAGCGTATGATAAGTCTACTATGCCATAAATAGTCGTAGTCATTGATTGTATTGATAAACATTAAAAAGTGGCTGCTTCTTCCTGCACCTCCAATATTTCTTTAGACACCTCCATACTAAATACGAATTTACTGTTATGCTCTTCAATAAATAATTTAGAAAATAAAACCTTAAACATTTGGTTTTTACGCTTTACGCTCTCTTTCTCTGTGCTCTTCTCTCACCCTGTGGCACCTTCACGGTCTCCTATTTCGGTGTACCTCTAAGACTGATTCCCTTCATTTCGGCACACCTCCAAGGTTATTTGTGGTGATTCTTCATAGTTTTGGAAATTTTTTTGTTCCGCACTTGCAATTTTGTGGTTGTAAAGGTGAGTGTTTGTGTTTTTTTGGAGTGTTTTACCGCAATGTTTGGTGCTATTTGGTTGATTTTTTTTATTATTTAGAACTCTTGGTTTACGTAAACTGATAAATGGGAGTCGATTGAAACCACATTACGTAATCTGAAAATAATTTTCATTCCTTTCTAAATCTATTACATTTTTAAATTATTTAATTGATGTATTATGAATTGTGTAAGAAAGATAAATCTATTACATTTTTAAATTATTTAATTGATGTATTATGAATTATGTAAGAAAGATGTATTATGAATCGTGTAAGCCATTAATCCAAATTTTTGATTGAATTCAGTGTTACATAATTTGAAATATAAATTTTAAAATCTTTAACTTATATAATCCGTAGATATGTCAAATTATCCCGTCCGAAACATAAAACAAATTACATACCTCTACAGTGCAACCATATGGATGAAAAAACTGAAAACTCACTTAAAAATGTTGACACCACAACAAACCGCTGTCACTCCTTTCACTTAAGAAGATGTTTTGATAAGAGAATAAACTCACCCTTTTCAATATACAAAATATATATTGGTAAGATTTAGGAAAGTTGAGAAAGTGAGTTGAAAGTTTATTATCAATTTTCAATTACTTGTAAATTTATTTGTTAAAATAGGTAACAAATACAAAAGGCTCAGTTATTTTTTAGTTGGATTATTTATTTATTTATTCAATTTCAATTAATTATTTTATTAACAAAAGGCTTCATCAAGCTTTTTAACTTTTTAAAAAAATTTAAGTTCCTCACTTATAAAAAAAGACAACAATGTGACATTTTGTAAATTTAATCATGATTTTCACTTTAATAAAATATAGCAATGTGTTCTTCTGCACGTCAAAATTAATGTTGTTAGTTTTATAAATTGTTAGTATACATTCTTGCAAACTATATGCTATATAAATTAAAATGTTTCATATTTATTTATTAACTGTTTTATTATTAATTTAGTTAAAAGTAATCGCATTGTGATTTTAAAAATTGAAGAACTTGAATGAAATTTGTTAATAATTGATCAAATTAAAAAAAGTTAAATGTAGGATTAAATCAATATAAAATTTTATAAATAAACATGCCCTATGACATATTTTAATAAAATTTAAATTTTATTTATAATTTTTGTTTCATTTTTTTAATTAATTTTAAATTTCCCTAATCTTTTATTTGTAGATTAATTATTTTAATTAATTTTTATTTTTATTTTTTATACCATTTTAATTATTTTAATTGAATGTCAAATATTATAAACCATTTATTGATTTATACCACATGTAATTTGCTCTTCTTATTATACTATTATGAACAATATTTTTAAAAATTGGATTGATACTTGAATTAGTGAAAACACCAGTTTATGTAATAATTGAAGTAAAAAAATAATATAATCTGTAAATTAATATATACGACTTAATTTGTCCATGAAATCTTCAAGCTTGTGCTTATATTTATTTTGAAAATATTTTGATTGAAATTGAAAAATATTAAAGATTTGAAATAAAAAAGCAATTCAAGTTTATTGTTTAAATCTTTATTTGATTCAATTTCATTAGTTTGGTATTAATTCAAACAATTCTAAAAAATTTCTTGTATAGTATCATATTCCAAATGCAAGAATATTTTGATCGAAAGACAAAATTCTAAAAAGGTGGGTGGTCTAATAGTAATTTGCAGATGCCAATAGTAACAACTCTTTAATAAAATGCGCAAATGTATTGGGCTTTCTTTAACTTTTCAACCTAAAATGAGGGCTTCTTCTTCCTGCACCCCTATATTTTTCTTCCTGCACCCCCACAATTTTTTAAATCTCAAAACTGACCTTCACCTTATTTCGAAAGCAACTTGTTGATTTCCAGATTGCTGAATCCGGAAGTCTAATTTTTGTTACGGATTGATGGATCCGGAAGATTACCGGATTCATCAATCCGGAATATTTATGGATTTTCCAATCCGGAATACAAAAAAATAAATGCGGATTTCTCATTCTGTAAAATTACCAAATTGCATTGTCCGGAAGAAGAAAGAGTAGTGTGGATTTTATGTGTATTTTGGGGTTTTTAAAAAATAGTAGAGATATTATTGTCTTTGCATTACATTGTGGGGGTGCAGGAAGAAAAATGTAGGGGTGCAGGAAGAAACTGCCTAAAATGAGTTAGTTATACCATAAAGCCTGTCTTTTTTCCATACAAAATTTGAAAGGCCTTTTTTCCCGTTAGTAATTCCAAAAAGCCTCTTTCTTCCTTTTTTTTATAATCATTAATTTTTTTAATCGAATTGGTGCAATTTTACATGAAAATTAATGAAAATGGGAGATTTAAAAAAAAAATATCCACAGTTCTATTAGCATAAACGACTTTACTATAAAGAAATTATAAATACACAATTTTACTATAAAGATTTTTTTTTAATTTTAAATGAGATCATGTTGGCATGACACTGCAGTAAATTATTTTAATATTAATATTAATATTAATATATACTATATTTATATATCAATATGTTAATATTACTTGCTTATGTACCAATATTATTTTTAAAATGTATAAATTATTATCTACATAATTATTAAAAAAAATAAGACCAATAGGTGATTTTATAAAAATTATAAAATAAAATTGTTAAAAATTAACTTTTTATTTTTATGCAGTTATATATTAACATTTTTTTGGTAATTTTTTTGTGATAGTAGGAGAAAATTAAACTATAAGTCAATATTGCATAGTAAAAAAAAAGGCAAATTAATAAAAGAAATTGTAAGTGAATTTTACTGTAAACCTTGTTTATAAGACAATTACTTACAACCGAACAATGTTGCTCATTTTAACGGTTGAGGTTTGTCCTATTAGAAGGTCAATATTTTCTTTGATTGGTTTTGTCACAATTTAATTTCATTAAGTTCATGAGATAATGCGATATTTGGATTTTGACAAGTTATTTAATCAAATTTATTAAACTTATATTAGCTGCACAAAGAAGAAATGAGAGTCAAATCAAGCACACATTGGTCAAGGTAACTTCAAAGATGGACAATAGTGTAGATTCAACGACATAATCGTCTAATCCAAGATATTCAGTTCAATGGTAATGGTAATTTGCTTGACACGATAATATACATACAATGATACATTAACCATACTATTCAATACATATGCCTCTAAAGTCGACATCTGACGATGATGTAAGTTCATTTCGTTTTACTTTTCATGATGTAATTTTATTTATCTAAAATATGACATTGTTTTTTAAAATATGATACATAAAAAAAAATTGACTAATCCCAACTACAACCTCCTTATCAACATGTTGGATCTTCTTTTTATGGTTAACAATTTCATGTTGGTTAGTCTAATAATATGTTTTTAACAATCATCAATATCCACATACATGAATCATCACCACCACTTGTATTTTCATTTTCCACATCAATAAATTCCTTACACATTCAACATACAATATTTTTCTAATGAATCAGATATTTTTTCAGTCCACCAAATATGTTTTGGAGCATTGACATTAATTCCTCTATATGCATACAATCCAACAACATCCATGCACTAATATCGACTCGTAATGCTTTCACAAGAACTCAACAATGAAGATAATGACGATAAAAACAATAATGATGGTCCACTACTGTCTGACTATCACTTCCATAGAAGTCTAAAAGACAAAAAAGAAGATCACCTTCTGACAAATCTTCTAATAAATAAATTACTTGATGTAATGTAGTAATATTTATATTATAATTTAATTACAATTGATATTATTAACTTTCACTTTTTTTTCATTTTGCAATAAAATGTATAGATTCAATTTTGTTCTAATTTTCTCAAATATAATTACCAATTTCTATATTTTAATTTTTTTTGTTATAATTTTTACAAAATAACTACTGTTATTATTTATTTCTCAATTGCACAATATTAATTTTTAATTTCATAATTCATATTTTTATATAAAAAATTTATACTAAAATATTAATCACATTATTTTAAATAATAAAAACATGAAAGATCTCACGTAAAAAATTGTATAAATATATAACAAGTTTAATTTAATATAAAAAAATTGGAAAATGTGCAAATTGGTTCGAATTTAGTATAATATAAGTGTAATTGAAATCATGTCACTAAAAGAAAGAAATTTTAATTAATATTAATTAAAATGGTGTGGATTAAATACAATTTCTTCTCTTATATTAAATTTTATTTTCACAAATCCAAATTCATGTTATACTTATTCACAATAAGATATGGATGAATAAAATTTTGAAAAATCTATAAAATGATATTGATGTGTTGATTAAAAAAATCTAGTTTTGAATAGTAAGTTAGCACAAGTGATAGGTCCCTTTGCATATAGCGACACGAAAACAACTGAGCATGTGTTGTTGTAAAGGAATATTGTTCCCTGCAAACTCAGATCTCAATAAAACCCATCACTTTTTTTTCCTTTCTAACTGGCAATGAAATTCGATTCCCCATGTCTCGCAAAAAACAACACTCATTCCTCTTTTTACCTTTTAACACTATTATTCTTTTCACCTTTTCAATAATTTATTTTTTCACTTTTTTTATTGCGAAATATGAGGGTAACCTTGCTCATTAAAATAGCATAATTTGAATTAAAAAATGTGCCAAGAAATCATGGGATATTTCATCAAACACATTATTATGCCAAAGAGGTGTAGAAAAAAGGGTGTGTATGTGTATATTATCCATGCTTATCTGGACACAAAAGAAGGCACATGATAGCAGCACATGGTGCTTCTGCCACCACTTAACCTCTTTTCACTGTTCCCTTCATTCAAACATCACGTCTTCACAAATTCCCTTCAAACCTCAATGTTTCTGCCTTATATAACATATTCATTTATAATCCTGCATAATGAACGTGATATTTTTAATCCAAAACAAGTACCATCCAATTCAATTTAATCTAAAGCAAAAAAATTTATATAGGTTGTATTTGAAGACATTGAAATCATGAACTTGGACATGGTTATCTTCTAGGGAGCTACTAAGAGTATAGAATTTTTAAAGGAAAAGAAAAGAAAAAGACTTCTGACCACAGAATAATAATCGTATATAACAATCAAAGAGATGGTACCCTCGTTAGATGCACCTTTTCTTTAGCCACAAGTGTTATATGCTTTCAAGGCCAATATTAAAGTATAATTCAAATAAAAAAACAATGCAGTCAGAGAAGTAGTTCATCACTACCTACTAAAGCTTAACCAATATATTATCCATATTTTTGCAGAAATAGTAGTATTTTATTGTCTCTATCATGAATGATAGAGATATGCAAGACACGTCTTTTTTTTTATCTGTTCCACCAATGTTATTTATTCAAGCATACTTTTTTTTTTTTTTATGTTTTCTACATCTCAATTCAAACAAAAATATTAAAATGAATAGAATTTGTTTATAGCGTTTATTCAAATATCAGTTCAATTGTAGCTGTGCAATGGTCATGTAAGATAACTATTTACCATTCATTATAGATAAAACAACAAATTAAAATATTCGTATAAGAAAAGAAACGGAATATTTTCACTTAATATATCTATTTTGGATTTTATTTTTTTGTGGCTTTTACTTGGAAAAGGCGTGCTCAGTATATAGCCTGTCAACAAAAGTTGGGGGGTGTTAAATTCATGTGAAACAATTTAACATCAATTCCATGAGTAAATACATTTATTAAAATGTAACAAGTTTATTTGAACTAACATATTAAACATGGTGCAAATTTTGTTCTGCAATTTTTGTTCTTGACCCATGGTTTTCCATAAACAAGAGTTGCTTAATGAAGATACAGAATCTTAGTTATATCCGAAAATGTAATAAACTCCAATCACGGCACACAGTTTTGCTACCATTCTTTTACTTAAACGTAAAACAATGAGAAAGAAGATATTTAGACGCAGTTGCATTTAGTCCAAGAGTTAGGTGATTTTTGAAAGCTTTGTTTTCTCCCCTCATCTGGGAAATTCTTAGTGGCATACACTTTGACTTGGTCAGTTGTCACATTTGTTGTTATTAGCTGAGTGAATGATTTTCTCTGATATTTTAAGTTGGTGTCTTCAAAACCAGCAAATGCGAATGTGAATAACTTCAAACTTTTTTCTGGCAACAGTTGGATCCTTCCTCCAAGGTGGAAGCTCACAGAAGACAGTGTAATAATGCATCTCTTACACAGAAGAAGAAATACATAAGCTTTTGCGTGTATCAGAAACCACGCCTCAAACAAAAGACAATTATTAGGCTTCCAAGGTTGAATCCAAGCTTTTTTGCATTCATTCCCAACGACCCTCTTCAATTTGTCTATAAGTAAACACTGGCATAAAGTTTTAGGTGTGTAATGCTTAATATATGTGTATAAAAAAAAAACTTGAAAAAGATTTTACTGGTACCAAAGACATGGGTAAAAGAGTTGTGATGGTAAAAGTTGAATTGACGTTTCCTCTCTAATCCTTTGTTTTCTTGTATTGAGTGCAGATTAGACCTTTTTCATATTTGTTGTATATGAATGCAAAAGTGATTAGAAAACTGACCACTTTTTCCCTTCTGCACAACTTCATCATGGCCTTCTACAGTTGCCTCCACTATTTTCTGCAGCTATTGGATTCTCTTTAATTGCTGCAAACACCTACACTTCTTCAGCTCTTGGTCTAATTCCAAATAACCTTACATCATCTTCAATGAACCAATGCCCTATAGAATTAGACCATGTCACGTATTTCAATATATAGCATTTATTATACTTCTGGGCTTTTGACCTTGCATATAAGTTTCTTTTAACAAAATCGTATTCATAAAGAAAACTAGTTATTTTAATAGTGTTTAATTTTTTAGCAATGTGTATTACTTCTTGAAATTACCTTTCAAATTGTTTCAGTTCAATATTTCATTTAATCATTTACCCAATAAACTTTTATATCATCTTATAGCATAGACTTCAGACTCTAGCCATGAAAATTAGTTTATAAGATAGGTTCTATTCGTATTTATATATTATAGGTCAAATGCTTTGATTGGTTTTACTCATGGTAGTTAAAATCAAATTTCAATCCTTTCTTTCATAAAACTTAAAAGGTTAGGTACCCTCCAGGCTTAGGTCGGTTTCTCAAACCTAAAACACATTAAGGGGTCGAATTACAACCAGTACTTATAAAAAAACCACAGTGTTTAGAAATCTCTTACCTAAACCAATTATAAGGTTTTTAAAGTTAAAGAATAAATTATATGTTTTCATGATTTATTTTATTATTAAATATATTTATTTATTTAATATATAATCTGAAAAAGTAATT
Organism: Phaseolus vulgaris; assembly: GCF_051622355.1. NCBI lineage: Eukaryota > Viridiplantae > Streptophyta > Magnoliopsida > Fabales > Fabaceae > Phaseolus > Phaseolus vulgaris. Next base: position 53,399,650 of record NC_143504.1, on the reverse strand, counting down.
AAGATTCCCTATGTATTTAGAAGTAGTTAGTGACGAATAGGCGAGTTTCTTGGTGGACCCCACCTTTAATTTAACTTCTCATTTCTCCCCCTTTAAGCTTACTCACTTCTCCACGCTTCCTTCCTCTCTTTGTCCTCTAAGAAAAAGGCCATAAATTTGTTCCAAAAGTGAATATGAAGTCAACACACATTATATGCATTACGAAATAAATTGCATCAAGTAAAATTTTAAAAATCAATTTCAAATTTATGGTAAAAGATAATAAAAAGGAAAAAATAGACACAGTAAAAAAATATATTAATAAATTCACGCCTTTTAAAAAGATTCAATTTTAATATTTAACTAAATTATTTAAAATAGAAGTCATGGTCATTGCAATAATGTAAAACACATTTTAAAACGTAGGAAGTTTTAAATCATTTAGTTTTGCGCTGCAGCTCCAAATTTCAGAAGTAGACTTCCAAATTAATAGTAGCTTTGTACAACTAATAAATGAGAGCATAAAAGTAATGATATAGAATAAAACAGAAGAAAAATGTGACAAAATTTTCCCAACTTATCCATCTGTACAAGAAGCGACGAAGCAGAGATTCTTGGATTTTTTTTTTATTTTAATCAGCAGCTCAACGCCTCGTACTTGACCGGAATGGAACGGTTGAATCCCGTTTGCGAAAGCAAGTTTCCAACCACCGCAAGGTCGCGGCAAAAGACTCCCTGAAAAACCGCGGGATTCGCAGTGGAAGGAGACGAAACGGTGCACTTTTGGTTTTCCAATTTAACGGCTTTGGCCTGAGCTTCCAGAACAGCCTGAGCTTCCAGAACATTTTTCATCCTCTGCTTCTCAGCAACCTCCTCGTCCATTATGGAACCCATCACATTGGTGTAACCCTTCTGAAGCAGCCTGTAGAGCAAGAGCGACGACATTCTCGCCCTCTCCTTAACAGAATCGAGGTCGCGCTCCTCCGCCAGCTCGCACCGCTCAATGAAGCACATTGCCTTGTCGGGCTTGTGTTTCAGGGACAGCAGCAAATGCGCTCTCTGTAACTCCGAACGACCACACCCGCGCCGCAATCCGATGAGACCGTGGTAGTCCACGTTGGAGGTGTCTCCCGAAGCTACTCTCTGTTTCAGTTCCTGGATCTTGGTCGTGAGGGCGCAGAGTTTCCCGGGGATTTCTCTGGCGCGCACATTTTGTCGCTTCCAGGCGGGGCCGGCGAGTTTGCGATCGCGCAAGATGGTGTTGTAGAGGAGTTTGAGGTGTTCAAGGTCGTGGAGTGAATCTGGGAAGCACCGAATGGATTCCAGAATAGAGGCTCGGGTTTCCAGCGCTTGGATGCAGGTGGGGTCCAGGGCGAGGGTTCTGTTGCAATCGGCGATTGAATCGGCGATTCGGCCGGCGGAGCGGTGAGCAGAGGCTCTGTACATGTAGCACTCGGCGAGGAAGGCCTGCGGGGCGCCGCGGCGACCGTCAACGATTTTGGAGAAGTGGCGGATAGCCTCAGAGTGGAGGCCGGCTTCCAGAGCAGCGAGCGCGGCGGCGCGGCGACGGAGAAGGAGCTTTATGTGGGCAAGGAGTTGGGTCACTGCTTCGGACTCCGGCATTGGGGCCCGGGGTGGGGTTGTGTCGCCGGAGAAGAGGGGGTTCGAGAGGGAGAAGCTGTCGTCGGACCAGCACACGCTCTCGCGGCGGAATGCGGCCGAAGCCAGCCTTTTACCCGTTTGGAGAAGAACCATTGCGTCTTCCATTAGGCCTAGGTGACAGCATGCTTTCCCCAGAACCAAGTATCTGTTACAAAAATAGAACAGAAAAATGTAAAAATGATTTCCAATTCAAAGTTTCTCAATTATTTTTTAATTACTGGATTACATAAAAAAAACCTTACACAATTTACAAATACAAAATTATAATAGAAAATATATTATTTTAGACGAAATGAAGACATTTTTTTAAAACTCTTTTCACATCATTTTTTGTTTTATTTAACATTATAGAGGATTAACAACAGCGGTTTTAACACATTCATTAAATTTATAAATCACAGTGACACCTATTTTTTGCAAATATTGTCAATAAAAAAAAAAATTAAAAATGGTTCGAAGATATAGGGTCAACATTTATTTTTTTATCGTGAAAATTGGAAAAAATTGATGTGAGAATTCCAAAACAGTTTAATATTAATTATTTGAAAGAGGAAGAAAAGCAATTAATAATATTAATTAGTAATTTAAGAATTGAAGTTGCAGTGAGTTAGAAAGAGAAAATCTGGGAGAGTTGAAATGTGAGAACACTTAAACGCAAAGATTTTAATAATATTATATTAGTAATTTGATGGGTTTCCCATTGTTACGGTGCATTGAATTGAATTGGGGTTTTAAAAGGAGGAGTTAGGAAACATTTCATTATGGCAGATTATGGCAGGCCAGCTGGCAGAGCATTTACTCACACCCCATCCCCATATGACATCTACTCCCAAACTCAACTCCAATACCAATAAACTCCATTTTAATTTTAAATGCTGTCAAAACAATTATCTCTAAATTAAAATATTAAAATCCAGAGCAGTGACAGACTGGAAAACCAATGCAAGAGGGACATACTAAATACTATAATAATGACAAATGACGTAAAACTTAATTTAATTTATTTTTAAAAATTACTATGACGGGAAATACCTCCAATACCCTTCCTTGTCGCAACTTTTACACAGTCCTGCCATAACCTTCTTCTTCAAGTCAGAGACAGAGAAACACTTGAAACTCTGATCCGAAGTCGATGAATCAGACGAGAGAAGCTTCGCGCCCTCCCTAGAAAGTTGTTGCGAAGAACTATCGGAAGAAACCGACTCATCGTTCGCCATTTTCAAGCTCGGAATGTAGTCCTGAAGCATATCCGCCACCTCTTTGAACCTCCGCAGACAGAGCAGACACCTCGCTCGCAGTTCCAGCGCTTCGTCGAGCCGCGGATAGATCGCGAGAGCCGCGTCGAGAAGGTTGAGCGCCGAAGCGATCTCGCTCTGTTCCTGCGTGGCCATCAGAGAGCGAGCGTCTCTGATGTATTTCTCAACAACCTACACTCACAGGCGCGTGTTTAGGAACGACGGAGGGGAATATAGGGATTTCTTAATTAAAATGGAAGCGAAAGGCGGCGGTGGAAGATTCTTACCTTACGGTTGGTGAGCCACCAGTGCTTTTTTTCTGTTGCATTGAGATAGGGAGTGGTCACGGCCATTGATGGTGGTGTGGCAGAAGATTCAACCCTGGACCGTCAAAATATCAAACACCCTCTCCTTTGGTCCCTTCTCTTTCTTCTCCCACCTGTTAACAGGTAGGAGTGTTATTGCTTTCTCTCTCTCTCTCACTCCCTCTCACCGAGCTTATAATAAAAGGAAGAGAAGTATATAAAGGGGAGAAGAGAGTTTGAGATAGAAAACGGGCGCAATGGACAAGTGGCGAACAAACTAGGGATTCTAGATTCTATCAACGTTGTTCACATCTTTTACCTTATTTCTCTCTTTTTATTTCTCTTATTTTATATTATATTATTTATTATAATAATTTTTTTTTTCTTTAATAAATGTGTAGATCTAGCATTTAAACAAACGTATCATTTCCATTGTGAAATTCAAACAATGTGAACAAATAAACAACTGTATTTATTTATTTTTAATCTGGCTTTTTTAATTTTATAGAACTTTATATACTAACGTCACAGCCTTACAGGTGTAAATACATAATAATAATTTCAAATACTAATTAAATATATATGATAACTATACATTTTAATGTTTCACTCAATATAAATATATAAAGTGTAAGTTGAGAGCAAACACCTTGCAAAAAAAATGCCTTGAAAGAGATATTGACAACTTTGACCTTTGTGCAAGAGCTTTCATCCTTTAACATCGTAGCTGGCAACACACACAGATTTAGATTCTCTCACATTACCAATATTGAGACCTTGTTCAAAGGTCTAGGACCCCAACTTTATGACTTCATTTTATTTTTTCTTAATAAAATATTATCTTCTTAACTGCTATTTTCAGATAGTGCTTCAAAATTAACAAATACATATTTAATTACGAGTTTTATTACAAGTTACGATAAATATATAATTACTCTTTTGAATAAAAAAAATCATTTTTAACTCTTTCGTGAGTTTGTGTTAAGGACATTTGATAAACTGTTCTTTTTTCTAACAATGGTCATTAACTCAAATTACTCAACATGGTTTGATAATTCCAGAGAAAAGTGAATAAATAGTATCTCTGCATGTGATATTCAAGTTTGATTAGTGCAATGAGCATTAGTTTGCAACTTTTTATGGTAAAAGCAGACTGTGATAATGGAATTTTAGATAAGAAACTTGGTCAATAAATAAATAATAACGTGTTAACAATTCACTTTGACATGAATGTCAACTTTAATTTTCTTTTCCCATTGGTGATTATGTTGATTCTGCAACATGTCAAGTTGCCGTAATCACCGAGAAAGAGGTTGTGTCATGTTTTTCTAGATGGATAGATATTTTGAAGAGGGATTTGAATTTTCATTTTTATGAAAAGTTTGAATTTGTAGAATTCAGATCAACATATAACACAACTAATATTATTTGGGTCAGTGTGTTAATTTAAATGTTATATAATAAATAATATAATAATATTTTACAGTGTTATTTAATTATCTCGTTTTATCGGTTTATTTCTTATAATAATAATGATTTTAAATTATATTAAATACATTTTTATTTGTAGTAACGTATAAAATTTTACCCTGAAATATATGATTATTAAACTCTTGTGGTTAGATTATAGTTTAATTTTAACTGGTTTGAAAGTGATATTAAATATACACTAATTTTCTGTTATATTTTTTGTGAATAAAAAATATTTTGTCCTAATACATTACACTCCTAAGACTACGAGACACGTTATGTGCTATTCGATAATTCTAGCTAGTGTTAACTGATTTTAAGGTGAAGTCTAACCTATTATTAAAGTTTATAACCTAATTTTATGTGTTGACTATTGATAAATCATATTTTGTATTATGAAGTGTTGTATTAACTAGTTTTGATTATAATTTTTTTAAATTATGCTGATAGAACTTTTTTATGGGTATCGTGACATGTAAGCTTCTACCAAAAAAAAAGTGAAATAATGAAGAAAAGAAGATGCTTCAAAAGAGCTTTGAGCACTTTATGATAAACACACTTGGGTTGGTATTTAACATAGTCATAGCACCGAATAGTAGTGTAGTGTTTTGAAGGAGTACGTTCATAATTTGAGTAAGCTTATGCTATTCCTTAGTAAACTGTGCTAAACCTCAAAGGATTTCAATTTAAGAGGGAAACATTATGTTGATTTCTTCTAACATGTCTTTGGTGAGAGGGTCATGATCATTAAATCCAAACACACTAAATTTAAATTATGATTTTCTATTTATAATAAAATTTTAAAGTTGGGACTTCAAGTTTAGCATGATGATGTTTAAGCCAAAATTATTGAGATTAGATCATTTGGTAATTACCTCACAATGATTGTACTGCTTGTGAATTATGACAGAAAATGTGAAGCTATTAAATTCATAGACATGAATGATAAATCACATTGTGTGGATTTTTTTTAATCTGATAAATATATGTTTAATATTAAATAAATAAGTACAAACTAAATCTGTAGTTATTTGAAGGTAAAACAAAACTTAAGTTGGCATTGAATCCAACAGAAGAACTAAGGAGGTGCAATTGAAGTGACAACATAAGACTTTCCATATGTTAATTGTCTTATATATGACATTGATGTCATTTTCAATATGGTGGTAGAATTTAAATGCTTCAGAGCTACCTCTAATTTAGATGAAAGGTGTTAAAATTTGAAGTGTGAAAGGAGATTTTTATAGGCAAGAAATATTGTAGATAGCATTGGTTGTGAGGGGGAAAAAGAATTGATGGAAAGAGTGGCTTGTATCGTAAGGCACGGGAATCATGCTTTTTGTTTGAAAGGGTTTGCTTTTTATTTCACCCATATGATATTATTAATGAATGCACGTGAATGGGGAAAACTAGCCAGATGGGTTTGTCTTAAAGCCTTCTCTAACTTCCCTCACACCCCCGTTATAACATCCTACACTTCCTGTTCCATCTCTTCCATGCCCCCGTTTGCCACGTCACCCTCTAATGCCAGCCTGTCTCCACGTGTCATTCCACCATTTCGGCCCCACAACCTACCACCCTCTCCATGCCATGTGTTTGGATAAGCCTCGCCTCCTCGACTCCACGCTCTTCCTTTTCTCTTTCATTCTTTCATTTTTGTCCTCTCTTATTATTGCTTTTTTTCCTTCTTTTTTATTATTATTAGTATAATACTATATTGTCGCTTTTATTTTTAAGACGTTATTATTGTCGCATTTTGGCATATTTTATATGATTGCATGATAAGCCCAGCAGCAGTCCAATAAATTAAAAAAAAAACATGTTGTTTTTATTTTCTTTTCCTTTTTTTTAAACATAATATTGATGAAATTTGAAGGGTCGTCATTTCTTATTTTCGTATCACAATGCCACATTTTATATTATGATGACGTGGTTGCATAAGGAAAGAGAAAGTTGTAACCTGAAAACCATGATAATAATTTGACCATAACACATTTCATTGACAAATTATCAGTCATTCTCTCCTGCAAAAGATTACCCTCAAAAGATTAGTTAAAAAGAAATCAAGAAATATGAATACTGCATTTTTATTGGGGGATTCGAAAAACATTAACTTAATAATTGGGTTATTAATTAAAAGAAGAGGAAATATTATTATTTGATGTATGTATGTAATATATAAAAGAATATTAATAAAAGAATAGTGAAACAATATAAAAAATTATAAAATTTAAGAGTGTGAAGAAACGGGACAAGAATAAAGAAGACGGGGAATGAAAAGTAACGTAGGCGTGGGAAGGGAAGTGCAGTCCCTATGATTGGTACTTTTTAAGAATGTTATTTTAGAAGTAAAAGATGTTTTTTAAGTAATCTGAGGAGTTAAAATAATAAAAAAAAAGATGGAGGTAAATTTGAGTAGAAAACATTAAGGAAAGAATTTTAAGTTTAACCAAATTTTATAAAATTAATTTATGAGATCAGATTTGCATTTATATATTAAAAAGTATTAAGTTTAAATTTAAATTTATAAATTCACAGTTTAGAAAAATAAAATTCACACCTATTTATAAATTGAAAAAAATTATTATATCTAATGAAGGTGATAATGAGATTAAAGGAGATTACTTAAGAACATTGGTATTGGTCGTGTTTGGGACCATTAATGGGGTGGCCAAGGCAAATACATACACATAGTTGTTACTCTGCTGTGCTACAACAGCTAAGGAGATCCAGGTAGGAATTGGGGTCCATCATTGTGTTGAAGATGACATCTTCTGTTTATTAGTAGACATTATCAATGGAATTGGAGGTCCACTTATTTTCTAGGTCATACTTCTACTTCACCCACTTTCCAAAATTCAATTTTATGTACACTATGCATCTTTTTTTTTCAACTTTTTTCCTACTTCATCCACTTCCTGTTAGATCCTTGTAATTACAATATTTTTGTTTCTTTTGTATCACAGTGAAATAGGTCCTGCAATGTATTCAACCAAGCAATTGAAATTTACAAAACTAACAGTATAAAGTACCCATTTTAGTTTTGCTTCTGCAACGACACATGTTGTGTCTTAACTTGTTATCGTTAATGAAATGACAAGTTTTACAAGATGGCCTCATGTTGTACCCATGGCAGGGTCTATGTTTCTTCTTGGGTACTGTTTGATTGGTGCAGCCATTATTGGTCTGTTTTCTTTCCTTTACTTTTGGATCTACCCTTGTTTCGTTTTCATTCTTCTCCTATTATTGCCAATTATTGTTTTTATCAAAACTGAATACGTAAGGTCGATGGTTCTCGTGCTGCAACTGCATGTCTCAATACCTACAAATTAGTTTGCGATTGCTAGCTCTTTCTTTTCCCCTATGCATATCTTGTGCTTGTAAAGTGTAGTTGACTTAATGCCAAAAAATATGGCACCAGTGCCCCCACTATTTCAATGAAAGAGAATCACATTTGGAGCTTGGGAGAACTTTTCTCACATTACCATTTCATTATTCAATTGCAAGATAAGAAGATGTGAATCAGAATACAATAGATTATGGTTACGAGATAATAAGTTAACATTAATATTGACATCCAGCGAATCATTGACAAGAAAAAGGCTAGTACAACAATGAATAGTGCATATTTCTACTACTTTTTCGTCCTTTTTTTTTGCCAAGAAACTCTGCAATCTGGGCTCAATTTTTGTTTATAATATAAAAGTTATGCCTATTTATGTTTTCGCATTCCAAACATGTTGTCATAATGAATCCCCTAAAAATTCATTGTCTTTCTTTTCTATTTTGATGCCTTTCTCACGTTCTAAACACAATGTTAGAAGGTTAAGTGAGGAACAAATTTCAGTTCTAGTGTTCGACTACACGATGCATGTTTGGATATTCCTTTGAACGAGATATGCCATTTTTTGAGACACAAAAAACAGAAGTTTTTTTAAGAACTAAAATAATATTCACTCATTAGAGACTAAAACGTATTTAAAAATTGTGCTAATGTATTTAATTATAGAAAATAAAATTTTAAAATTGTTGACATACGACTAAATTATAGAAAATAAATTATGGAAATATTTTTATGATATAAATGGTATCATATGTCAAACAACTTGAATAGAAACTCCAACACAAATTTATGTGGTGGAAAGAAAGTACCAACATATCTTAAATGTAAGTAGATGTCTTATGTTTCAATCGAAATTATTGAAGGTTTTTTTAAATTATGCTTCTCTCACTGGTGCAAAGAAGCACATTCACGACAATACATTCATAACGCTTTTATTGTTAAACTTTGTCCATCAAAATGTGGTGACATTTTCGAAATTAAAACGAGTTTAAAATGACAGCTATAAAGCGTTATTTTAGACTAAAGCGTTTGGTCTACAAAGACAGCTATGAGTGGTAACCGTCGTTTTAGAGCAAGCGTTTTGGTCTAAAACGACACTTTAACCCATAGTCGTTGTTTTTGACCATGCATTTTGGTTTAAAACGGCGAATTTACCTCATAGTCGTCATTTTACACTCATTTTGTTACCATAATTTATAGCGCGCCACTTACACTCATTTTCCTACTTATCAAGGAATCATTAGACGACTTCTGTAAACTTGTCCAGATATATGCTTTGCAATGTAGCTTCTTAGCCAGTTTGTATAAATCTTTTGTGAATCATCATCACAAGGTTGTTCAACGAGTTTTAAGGTATATCAAAACCTCACCAACACAATATTTTATCCTAAATCTTCCTACATTTATTTAAAGGTTGTGAGTGAATTTGAAAGGAAGTGATAAATTGAAAATATTTGGAAATTGTGTCGTTCAGATCCAAGTTGGCATTTGAGTGTGATCCACAACGGAATGGAACGTTTGGTGGGCTAGTCCCCAAAGGTCTGCATTTACTTCCTAACATAATCTCATGACATTAACCAAGAAATATGAGATTCTCATTAATTGTCCTACAGTTTTACCTTCACATGTACTCGGGTCAAGTCAATCATATTATCACACAATTAATGTAATTCTTTGATATTTGATTCTATTACATGATATTGATATTAAATTTATTTATGTCTCTTAAAAACTATTCAATACGATATCAACAATTAAAATTAACAAGGATCTACAAATAGACTACCATGCTTGGTGAGTGGAGGACAACTCATGCATTTTTACTATATTTTCTTTACCTATATTTTATACTTTTAATGACTTTGAACGTCAAAGAATATTTTGCAAGTAGAGCTTTCTTCTCGTTGTAATCAGTTAATAGTACGACTTGTGGTGCACAAGGAAACTAACCTATCATCACCTTGAAAATGTCATAGAAAACATTTAATACTAAAATAAATAAATAAAATATTAATATAAGAACATATTTTCATTCTTTATTTTTATTGAAACAATTTTATCATATATTTGATTGATGCTACAACCAATGCATGCTCTACCGAAAATGGAAAACATCACTGTAACATCCATATTCTACATAAATGTTCATCCGTATTCACGAATGTCTAGTAATTTCGTAAAGCACAAGTCGTGTAGCACATCCACGATATCTATAATGCTAAAGTCGTCCAGAATACTTACTACTTCAATTAATTTCATAAATCAAATTTTAATAACTAAATAAAATCATGAAAATTTGTACGAATTTAAAATTAGGATTTATGATTTAAGGTTTAAAAAGTCTTTCTTCAATTAAATGAAATTGTGTGGTCTTAAACAATTTGAGTATAGCAATTAGAAATGATTTAACTATATACTTAATAATTTTTTGGTTACCTAAATCGGTAATAAATAATTCTAATCATACCAATAACCTAAATTTCTCTTGAATTCTATAGCTAACTACACTTCATTATAATTTTAAGAAACTCTAATTATTGGTTCAAGAAGGACAGATTTGATTTATGTGTAATTCTAATAATGGACAGGGAACATTCTTTTGAATTAGACCAAAATATTTTATGCATAACTACTTAATTATTGCTTCGTTACACCGGAAAAACGGCCCAATAGCTGAAATCCAAGGAATATTCTAGTATCTAATATTTCTTTTTTTACAAAATTATGTGTTTTTTTATGAGATACTGCTGTTCAGGAATTAAGCTGAATGGAAATTGTATAAGCAGGAGATTTTTTTTAAAGTGTTTAAACAGCTATACGTCTCATACATAAACTTGAAATGAATGATTAACTTGAAAATATTATGTGTCAATATATATTTATCTTGAGAAGGTGGTTTTAAAACTTAGGTTGTTAAAGTCATATTCCATATTTAAAAAATCAAAATGAGGAAAACTTAGGATTCCAAGGTTTTCCAGGGTGGGCATTTATTGCTTATCCTTACACAATAATAAGATCCTTTAGATATAACTATAATAATGGAAGGAATTGCATCCTCATATGCCAATCTTGGTAATTGCAAATTTAAATATTGATTAAAGAAATAAGTGGGAGATTAAAAATAAAATAAAAATCATTGAAACGCTTTTCGTTCTCAAAGACATGTTTGTACATAGGGAGGCAAAGGGTGACGCGCATCACAAAAGATTCTCTTAAACTACGATTCTTGGATAAGGTTTTTCCTGCGTTTCATTTCCACAAAGCCCTACACACTTAAACCTGTTTTTATTATTTGAAAAGCTAGTTCTTTTTTCCAGTCACAAAATGTACCCATTTTAACACCACCACCGTTTCATAAGAGTCCCTTTAACGGCAAAATAAAGTAATGGCTTCAATATTCTTATAATAAAAATTGATGTTCATCTTTTGAAGTTGTGAACATTTATTTTTTGCCTCGTATTCCTCTTATGCTTATCCACTGTGGTTATCTTTCCAAGGGCTTCCTGCAAAAACTGAGGGAACCTCTGTGGGATGCACGTGTCTTGTTGATGAAATTTCACGTGGAGATGGTGACCCATGTGTAGTGTAGCTTTCGCTTTGCGAGCCAACAGTAATAATACACTACCATATACATATTGCTATGCATGTGTAGCTTGAATTTCAATGGATTTATGGCCAACAAGGCCAGCTTAACAAGGGTGTGATTTCATCACTCTGCTGCTAATTAGCTCAAAAGCTTTCCCAATAATGCATCTCACTCACCAAATTCAAATTCAAATTTTTATACACATCATCATATGCTTCTGCTGCCTTTTATAAATCTCTCACTAATCATTTAGTCTTTTTTAAATACAAGCATTATGCGCTATATGTGTGTCTATTAATTCTCTGAATCTGTCAGCTAAACATTATATTAAACTTCATCTTGCTGTTAACTCAAACCATGATGATATAAAAATAGAAAACTATCAAGTCTAAATCCGTGATGAATCATAATAAAGGATTGAAGTAGAAAACTTTGATGAGGCTACAAGAATTGACAAGTGGCACATAGAGAAGGATTCTTCTTCTATCACGTCATTTGACACATGGGAATTATACCATTGGTTTCACTCCGGTCATCAATCAACAAGACACAGATGTAATAATGTTTTTTAAGAATAGGAATAAAAAATGAGAAGCTGGCAAGCTCATATCAAACCGCGCTGAATATTATAGCTAACCACTCCTACTACAACATTAATTGGAAATCACAACAAATCCAAAACAATACCATAGGGAGCAATAATGGCAATACAATTTTATGGGATCAGATTCCCAAAGTCAGGAATTTTCTGCATCACACGTTCCACTGATAAGAATCATTGGATAAAAATCAAACTTTTTCATGTATTTGTTTTATGAATTCAACTTAAGATATGTGTTTGCAGAATATACAATTTTGATATTTGAATGTGTGAATGTATGGAGGGAATTACCAAATTTTCATATATGGTGTGAACGGTATCAGATTGTGTTGAAAGGGTCACATGATCAAAAGTCAAAATTGAAGATGGTTGGCAAGGCAGCAAGTGGACCAATGAAACCTTATTTTTCGAGCTGTTGACATTTGACAATTCTTAGAGCTGGTCCTCATCATCAGTGATTCAGCAAACAAACTCTTCCCAACAAGTTCACTATTTTCTGGCTCTGCATTAGGCATCCTTCGCAATCTTATGTGTCATACATAGCTTTTAATTAGCTGCCCCAAAGATAAAAGCCTTTTAAACCAGGACCACTGAATTCAACATCAAAAGGAAGTACCAAAGACATGTTATTGGTCTTTCCTCTTGCAGAGATTGGTACGTAACATGTATGATAGAGGTCTCCCCAATAATTGGAAACATTTTAAGAAATAGAAGCGAAAAAGTAGACTTGAAAATATGCAATGCCCCGTTGGGTGTACTCCTTTTCTTCCCTTGATTTTCAGCCCATCATAGTATGTTATAAGTCAGCCTTTGCTAAAGTTTGTCCTTTGAATAATGACTAGTTGGGGGATGGAAAAAGAAAGTTCTACTCAAGATGTTACTTTGCTTCTTCTATTCCCTGTTCATACTTTTTATCTATTCTCTTCATATCAATCCCTTCTTAAAGCCTTTACTTCTCTGCTTACCAATTGTTTTGATGGAGCTTTAAGCATAATTGTTAAAGTAGAAAACTTGAATTCAAAGTCAAGCATAATTTTAGAACGTACATATTTGGGTAACATTGTGTTTCCGGATCAATGTCAGTCATGAATTGGGTAAACTGATGGTAATGAAAACGGGCAAAAGCTTTCCATCAGCTGTATTCTGATATGATACACTTTTTTATTGCACTGCAAAGTTATTATAATTGGAAGCTATTTTGAACAGTGAAAGAAGTCCTTCATTCCGGCTGAATGATACAAGTCAAAGCGTGGAATCTGTGACACCATATTTTCGGAACATGGGAACTTGAATTAAATGCTTTACTGTGTTCTATTGGCTTCTTATAAGCTATATATCAACATCAAGGCCATTTCCAATATGAAAGCATTACTGCATATTTTTATTCATATTTTAATTGTATTTTTTGGACTGAGCTCTTTTTGGCCTACACATGCCAGCTTCTGTCATCAGTTTGGATCATTATTGGTTTATATGTCACATGATTGCCTTAATAGTTTTTCTCGCTCTTTAAAATTTAAATGATGGGAGACTCACTTTTTGTTTTTGATAGCCTCACTTTTTATTAATATGGGAGGCTCATTTTGTACGAAGCCAAGTTGCATTCTGGTTGTTGTTTCCTTATTTGGAAAAATAGTAAGCTATTAAATAATTTATGTATGTAGCTTCCCCAATGTCTAATATATTTTACATTTACCTTCCTTCAAACACTATACTTTCACACCATTCCAAACCTAGTAAGGGGATGGGGTTCATACCATTCAAAAATTGAATACAATGACAATTTAGTGTAGTTAAAATCTGACCAGAAAAAAGGTAAAATTCCAATCTTGTATTCCATTCATAATATGTAGGAGTCTTGTACTTTTATTGAATTCAATATAAAAGGCTAAAGAAAATACACACTATCATTTACCATTAAAAGTTTAAGTAAAAAATAACATGAGGAGAGGAGAGGCCAACACCATTAAAAGTTTAAGTAAAAAATTGTGTGATATTAAAAATTAATTTGTGTCGTTCGGTGGCACACCTTTTTTTGGAACTCTTAATAATAATTTGTTATCAGTATCTCGTAACTATGTATTATTATCTTTTTAAAATCCATTAAGTGTGGATATATATTGATGTCAGGGAAATCTAATTCAGTTGGTTAAACATGGTTGCAATTGTAAAAATGAAGTACAAATGGAAAGGTCCAAGTGATTTGGTGATGTAAGCTCTGCTCATCATGGTTAAAAAGCTCGTCCTGATTACCAAACATAGAACTATATTTGACCAAAGTATACTAATGTCCTGTATCAATAAAAGTACATGCAAAATGAATGGTAAACAAAGTAGTGATGAATGGGAGAGAGAAAAATACATTGCTCTAATCTCTCCTTCAAAAATCGCAACCAACTCTGTTACTTTATTGGCTGTGATTGATGAATCAATGTAATTTGCGGTTGATTTGAACCGAAACACCATGTAGGAAGTTTAGAGGCGAAACTTGAAATGTGTGTGGCATCTATGATACTATGTATTATACACTTGTGTATAGGGTGTTTGGCAGGTAGTGTGTATATTTTGCATGAGTATGATTGAAAAAATTTCAAGAGTTGATGTGTGGGTGAAGTGTGAGAGTGTGTTTAATATCAGCAATGTGAAGAGTGTGCAAGCCCATTGGAACTCTCCTAGTCCCGGACCTGTCAACCACACTGAGGAGCTTGCAAACGTGAATGTTGATACGCACTCGGTCTTGGGCCTTGGCAGGAAGATGGAGTTTGTGAAAAGCCACAAGTTGCTTGTGTGGAGCCCATTGAGCATTACCTGCAGGTGGTGCGGAGAAGACTAACAGCGTGTGCGTGGCATCTCTGGAGCCAACATTTTTAACGTCCACCTGAAGGCTAATAGAAAGCTTGGCACATCGGGCATGTGTCACTTTAACTGCATTGTTGGCAATGTTGGAGCTATTGTTGTGCCGGTGCCCATCCACGGGAATTGATACCACTTTGGGTGCACTTACCAATGTATGAACAAAATGCGTGTAATACAATCCGTAACCAAATGAATACACCACAGGCCCACTGTAAAATCTGTAGGTTCTTCCTGGGTACCCTTTCGATCGCTTTGATCGCATTGCCATATTTGTCATTGCCAACTTTTCAACGTACCCTTCTGGGTACCATGTCATAGGTAGCTTCCCTCCTGAAATTCAAATATAATACGTAATTTAGCTCTGCATTTCCATACACTTTATTTGGGCCTACAAGGGCATTTTCTCAAGACTCAAAAGAAGGGCTGCTTCTTCCTGTACCTCCATACCTTCTTGTGCCACCCCCATAAATTTTTCTTATTCCAAAAATACCCTTTTCAATATTCCGGATTACATAATCCGGAAGTCTTTTTCTAGATTCAGAATTAGCTTCCGGATTATGTAATCCGGAAGTCTTTTGTGATTAGATTCTGGATTACATAATCCAGAAGTCTTTTCTATACATAAGATTAGCTTCCGGATTATGTAATCCGGAAGTCTTTTTTTCAGATGTGTTATTAGCTTCCAGATTACATAATCCTGAAGTCTTTTCTAAATATGAAATTGACTTCCGGATTATGTAATCCGGAATTTATCCGGATTACATAATCCATAGGCTTATTTTTTAAATTCAAGGGGGTGAAAAAAAAAGGATAAAATGGTATTTTCATATTTAGTATGGGGGTGGCACAAGAAGGTATGGAGGTGTAGGAAGAAAGAGTCCAAAAGAAGACAGACAAACCAGGGCTTGATGTTCCAAACAAGATATCTGCAATGGCAGCACCACCAGCTTGACCGGGATAACCGGCCCAAAAAATTCCTTGGATTCGAGGATCATTCTTTGCGAAAGTTATATCCACAGGCCCACCGGACATTATTACCAAAATTGTTGGGCCCTTGGAGGCAGATGCTACTTTCGACACAAGGTCTTGTTGGTGACCAGGAAGAAGCAGGCCCACCCTGTCCACAGTTTCAGCCTCGATGGACTGATCCAGGCCCATCACCAGCACAGTCGCATCTGCTTGCTGGGCTGCATTTATAGCTCTCCCGAATTGCTTGTCATCTGTGCAAGCCACATTTGAACAACCCAGCTCGTGAATAGTCTTGGTGTATTTCCCTATTCCCTGCAGAGGGCTAGTGTATCCGCAAGCAATACCTAATAAGCAGATGAAGAGATGGTTAGATGAATTTTTAGTTTACAAGATTTTTGGGGAATGAAAAGAAGAAGGTTGTACCTGCATAGTTTCCAATCATTGTGACAGTGGCATTCGAATTGGGCCCAATAACAGCCAGGGTGCGGTGACGCCTTGTGGAGAGAGGCAAAGAAGGGCCTTTGTTTTTAAGTAGGACAATTCCTTGTCTTGCGGCTTCGTGGGCAAGGTCTTGATTACTTGGGCTGCAGACATCTTTTGGCCCAAGATTGGCATACGGATGACCGGGTTGCTCACCATCATACATCCCTAATCTCATTTGGACCGTCAACGTGTTCGCCAAGGCCCCATTCACATGAGCTTCTCTCAACAGGCCTTTTTTGACAGCATTGTGCGTGTGCTGGGCTAGAAAAGGCCCACAATCCAAATCCAAACCTGTAGCATGATCGAATATGAAGTGTTTTTCCAGAAGAAATGAAGAAATAAAATTGGAACTAGTAATAGAAGGAACTGGCCTGCTTGAATGGCAGCAGCAGCAGCTTGTTCCGGCGTAGATGTGTAATGTTGGGCATTGTAGAAAACTCCAACAGAGTCACAGTCTGATACAATGTACCCGTTAAGACCCCACAGGCCTCGAAGAGTTGTGTTTAGAAGGATGGGGTCTGCACAGGTAGGAACGCCGTTAACCTGATTGTAAGAACACATCACACTCGCCACCTTTCCTTCCTTCACGCACATTCGGAATGGCACGTTGAACGTATCCTCCATATCCTGCTTGCTAACCTGCACATCAACTTCAAACAAACCTATATCATTTCATCCCTACAATTCAGTTGGAAGAAACACCAAATAAACCTTACCTCTGCATTGAAGTGAAACCGATCCACACCCTTCCAATTATCAAGGTCATAAGCCGTAAAGTGTTTGCAAGAAGCCGCCACCTTCAACCGCTTACCGTCGCTCCCCTGCAGTCCCCTCACGTAACTGCCCGCATATTTTCCGGCAAGTATTGGGTCCTCGCCGGGAGTCTCCTGCCCGCGGCCCCACCGTGGGTCTCTAAAAATGTTCACGTTCGGGCTCCAGTATGTAAGCCCACCCGTTCCCCCATTGTACATTGCTCTTGCTTCGTCTGAGGCCACCTACACATACATTCATTACACTTTTTATAAACACGTTTCTAAGGCCTCTGTTTTCAGCAACACGTATAAATTTTTTATGATATCTGCACAAATTTAAAATTTATTTACAAGCTTACAATTTTTTTTAATATAAATATAAAAAGTAAAACGTCCCCTGAATATTAAATATTAACGAAAAGTATTTCTTTCAAATGCATCCATGATTTACAAAATAGTTATGACTTTTTTCTAATTACAGTACCTTTCGACAAAAAAAAAAAAATTAAAAATAATCAAGTCCTATCTATTTATATCAAATGTTTCTAAAAGAAGTATTTAACCAATTCAAAAAGGTTTCTTTCAAAATCTGACTATACAATTTTCTAAAATAATTATTGTGATTAAGAAGTCTTGAACATTAATGCAATTTTTGTCTTCCCCAATTCAGCTTGTATTACCGAAAAAAAGTAACGAATTAATGGATGAGAGTATAAAAGAAAAGTTGCAGTTTCTTTCCAAAAACAAAAAAAAGTATCCACCGCCTCCACTTTTCCAATTTTTTTACTAGAGTGACGAGAAAGAAAAATGTGTGACATCTACATTACTTTTTTTCTCTCCCTTCAATACTTTTTTCCTTCAGTGTTTCTCCACTTCAATCAAACATAGTGAAAGATATCTCGACAAAAATATTAAAATAATTATTAGAAAATTACAATATAATTCTTAATTAATAAAGTATTTGTACCGAAATATTAATAAATAAAAATATCATTAAAAATAAAGTGATATTCCATTCTGCTAAGAAAACAGAAGCCATGAAAGAAAAGCTTACCCGTCCAATAGCTTCCCACAAAGAAGCATTGAAAGAAGCAGCGGTGGTGATGACTTGAGGGAAGCTAGTGGCGGCGGGAAACTGGCCGCCAAACTTGGTTCCGGGGCCCACATTTGAGACCCCATGCAGTGCCTCCGACCACCACTCATACCCTTTGATTCCAAGCCGTGGAACTGCCGCAGCATTGTTCACTAGCAAGCCCACCTTTTCTTCCATTGTCAACCTTCCAATCAGGTCCTTCACTCTTTCTGCTATTGCCAGCGACGCCTTGCAAAAGGGTAAGCTGCTTGTGGCGGCGTTCTTTGGGTCACACGCAAAAGGGTCACGTGCCTCGCCACCCCAAAGGACTAGGAGGAAGAAGAAGATTATGGTGAGAGGTGAAAAGATTGAAGCCATTAGGGAAAGGGAAATAAAAAGTGGAATGTAGCTTAGATGGTTTGGTGGCTTGAGAAGTTATGGGAGGGATGGAACAATGTATATATATAGGTGAGGGGACATCATGGCTTGTCCAATGCCATGTTGTTTTAGATAGAAGTTGCTATCAGCTGGCTTTCAGCCATTGGATTTTCCATTATCTTTTTACCTTCTCCTTCTTAGGAAATGAAGCAACTTGGCTGGTGAGATTTAATGCAAGTTGGTGACTAAAAAAAAGTTCTCTCTGTCAATTTGTCAAATTAACAACCGAGAGAATTCATCACCTGCTGTATGTCGGTTTTAAAAACCACATAATACTCTTACTTTCTTATTCTTTACGAAAGTGAATCTAGCATATTTACGATTACAACCATTCGGGCGTGTTTTTAATATTTGGTTTACAATTGCAACCGCAGAATACTATTATTTTTCAATGAGCTTTTGGGATCGCGGATGTCTTTAGTCATATGGGTCCAACAACATTTTAATGGACATTGGTGATCCTATTCCTTGGTATTGGTGATCCTATTCCTTGGGTATGGTTGGTCCTACTCGTTAGATATTAATAATTAGGATAAATGTGTAGTGTTAGATAAAGAGTGCATGAGATTGACTTTCTTTATTTTGGTGGAAGCATTTTCAAATGTTTATCTGGAAAGCATAACTTATCTTAGCCGGTAGAATGATTAGGTGGTCCAAAATTTCTTGTTATATCTGGTTCAGATGCTAAAGAAGCTTTGGCCAGAATAAAGAAACAGCTTTCATCACAGAAATTACTAATGCTTATGGCAACTCATGACAAATGGTGTTATTGATGACCGATTTCCCACTTTGCTT
This sequence comes from Phaseolus vulgaris, assembly GCF_051622355.1. Classification (NCBI taxonomy): domain Eukaryota; kingdom Viridiplantae; phylum Streptophyta; class Magnoliopsida; order Fabales; family Fabaceae; genus Phaseolus; species Phaseolus vulgaris. Next base: position 53,380,104 of record NC_143504.1, on the reverse strand, counting down.
AAATATCACAAACATTGAGAAAATGTTTACTGTAATCAATTATAGCCGTGATTGTTAGTTTTCTACCAATGTCAAATCATTGTAAGTTATTTAATCATTCCTGCATGAGTTGTTCAATGGTTTTTGTTTTACTCTTGAGCTGTTAACTTACAAAGAACTGGCTTGAGTACATCACACATTTTCAAAGGTAGTTGATTTTAAAATCAGAAACATGAAAACAAAGTGGAGTCCAGTCCAACACAAATTACAGATCAAGAAAGTGTAAGTTAAATTTCAATAAAATATTGTCCAATTTTAAGTTCTGATATTTATAAAAGTGCTTGTTGGTTGGGAAGTAGCTTCCCTTACAAGTGAGGTGAGGTACAGATCTGGAACATAGCTCCTGGCTCACATCATATCTCATTGCAAACCTAAAGCCACCAAAATAGTGAATACCTCATATATCTGAACGGTGACATAGAATTGCAGTACCAGGAAGATAGAACAAACAAAAAGCGTAAAGCTAAGCACCATTTTCCATGTCCTTCTCCCCCTCGATTATATGAATAAGTAGACCTAAATAAGGATAACAAGAGAGGAATAGATCACATTATCAAAATATCAATTTTAGGTAGGAAACAAGGTTAGACATATTACACGCTATGAATTGGAAACATTTTTTAATCATTCATATCTCAACTTTTTCACTTTTGTGTGGTGAGGTTTTTTCAGATTTAAGTAAGGGGAAGAAGATGGAAAGAGAAAAATATCTTTATTTGAGATATTTGGATACGGGTAATTGGAGTAGCAGTATTTTGGTCCGCAAGTGGATGAGCAGAGAACAAACTTTCCACTTGAGTTGTATGGAAGGAATAGATAGGAACATGAATGAAAAGGTTTGTTAGATATTGCTCTTGGGAGGGTGCCCATAATATGTTGCAGGTGTTTTGTCTGCTTTCTTTCACCATTTCGCACTTTTTCTTCGTTCTTATCTTTGTTCCTAATCTACTAATTCATTAGTCAAATGTTTGACACAAAATTTGATCTTTTATTGTTTGAATAAAGTTTCGCCTACACCAATTTTTGGGTACACCAATGCCACACCTTTACGTGGCCAATTCAGACTCTGACGTGGTTAGAGGCAAACCCATACATGAAAATTTAAAGTGGATATGTAAAGTTGAGAGTTTTTTTAGTCCGGTGGCTGCCAAATGTTTACGTTTAAGAAAGTGAGATAACAGGCGGGAGTTTTCCAAAGTTATGTACTCACGGTTCAGAGGTTAGTGGAGCGTGAACGGGCGGCGGTTACTGAAGGGGGAGTGTGATATCGGTGGCGCGTTGGCCGGAGCCGACGACAGAAGCGGACGGCGGAGCGGGAGTTTTGCAAAGTTCACTTCCAAAATTGAGCAGTTAGAAACAAACGCTTAAAAAGGCGGTGCTTGAAACCGCAACTTGTCTCTGGTGGGGACAAATAGTTAAATAGGTGGGGATGAATAATTGTTTTGGATAATTGGTTAAATAGTTATTGTGCGGTCGGACTACACGTCATTTGATCGGGTGATTAAATATATAATGATTTGAATAAATCACATCATTTTATTAACCGACAAACCGGATTATTAATCACATTATGGATCGAATGAGTTGCCTAAATAATGAATTGGTAAATAAATAATAAGTAATGAAACATTTTTATAAATTTGAATTACACTCCGTTAAATTTAGGTGACAATTTGAAAAATCAGTTAATAGTAGTGTCGAATATTTTCACCTCACTAAAAGGAGGAATGTTCAATTGATTCACTTAACTTCCATCTAACTTGGTGGATAATTTAAAAACTTTGTTATTTAAATTCGATACTTAATTTGCAACAAATCGATTGTATCATATAATATCTATAATAGTCATCAATATATCAATTTCACTTGTTATTGTCCGTGTCTCCTCTACTATAGAGGTATTAAATGTAAAATTATTTCATCATTTATTCCTACTTATATTTTATTTATTCCTACTTATATTTTAAGATAAAGATGTTACAAACAAACTAGATGCATATATTGAGACTAATTTGAAGTTTTAATAAAATTCATTGTCATCCTATCTTTATTTTAATATACGATATAAATACTTTATAAGAAAATATTTATAATTTTTTAAAATAATTTCAATTGTAAAATATTTACAAGGGCATGAAATTAAACTCTTTTTATATGTATGTAAATTTCATAGTATATTAAAAGAGTGTACTCAATTACTTTTCAAAATATTAGTTTACATAAAAATAATGTAAATTTATGTAGACTTTAAAAGATTTTGTAAAAAATGTAATGAATTTTTTAAACACTTTTGTAATTATGATTATATAATTTAGATTTTAAAACATTTATAAATTATGAAATTGTGAAATTTGAAAGATTATACGAATTTCATTTTACATATTTAAAAAATATAAATTATTAAATATCTAATTTTATAAACATGGATAATGATTTTGTTCATAATACATTGAAATAGTGATGGTATATAAAATTAAAAAGTGAGAAAGTAATTTAACTATAATAAAATTCATTTAATAAGATTGAAATTAAACTTAATCTATCTCACTTAAGTGGATTAGGTATTTATAATAAAGATATATAATGCTCAAAACAGATGCAATATGTGAAATGATTCGTTTACCATGAAATTCATAAGAAATTTTTTTACACATTCATTACTAAGTTATTTTAAATCCTAAATCTTAACCCCTAAACATTAACATTTATAAGAAATTCATATATTCAAATCTATTTTATACGTCATATTTTCATCTAATAATCAAACTCAATTGTTTGTTAATAAGATACATAAAAAAACGTATTTTAAGTTTGAATAAACTAACTACTTAAATTACGAATTTAAAATAAAAAATATTATGAAATTTAAAAATTTAGATTTTTTAAATCAAAATAATTAAAACTTTAAATATTACAAAAGAAGTATATTTTAAAATTTTACAACTAAAAATGATAAAATGTTTTAAAAATATTTATCGAATTTTAGAATTTAAAATAAAAATATAATCAAATTTTTAATTACTTATTTAAATTAAGAATTTAAAACATAAAATTATTATCTAATTTAAGAATTTAGAATGAACTATTTTAAATCAAGGTTGCTATTTTAAAAAAAAAAATTAAAACATAAACATAAATATTTTTAATTTTTTAAAACACACACTTTAGAATCCATATAAAACATAATGCAATAAAAATATGATGATGATTTGTGCATAACAACAGAAGGATTACATAATAGCATGAATTTGGATAAGAAGGTTTGAAGAAAGTTGGATGTGAAATTTATGGTGAGCTAAATATGTATATTATAATCTATTCTCTAAATTTCTTACTATGTTATGTGTTCTAATTTCTCAAAAACATATCTAATTATCTCATTTGTAAAGGTAGAAAAACATTTTTTTATGGGTGTAGGTTGTTTTCTTACATGTGAATCCTATGAATTAGATACAACATTACTTTCTTTATTTGGCTCAAATTTAAAAGAAGAAAGGGTTATCAATTTCCACAAAATCATACGTATTCTCACTCTAGTTGCTTTGACTGCTGCATTCATGCTAATAATACTGCAACTTGATCATTATATATTTTGAAGCAATATTTTTAAAAAAATATTGTGATCTTAAGGATCTTAAAATATATTGTGATCATTATGATTTATTACGTTTAGAAGGTGTCCTACAAAAGGTACAAAAAAAGGTAAATCCACTACATCAGTTATGATATTTAAAAATACTCTTACCATATTTAAAATTACAATAATCTTACCTTTTCTATTCATATATCTGCATTTATTTCCATTTAATCAGGAAGACTAAAAAATAGTATAATTATAATAAGGATGTTTTTAGTTTAGTCTTCTTCTTTTTTTCTCAGCATCATTTTTTCTTCTTAGAAATCTTTATTGTTTCAAATAATGGTTTTTATCCTTTTTAGTAGGAAGACTTACTTTTTTCTCTCATTTTACCCTTTCTTCAATTTTATTCTTTCTGGTGAAGAAAATAGGCTATATGATTGAATTTAGATGTTGGCTAGTTGACAAATATAAAAAAAAAAACGAGAATAAGCACGTATTTTTTAATGCAAATTATATTTTATTTTAAATAACTACTATTTTAAATAATTTATTTTATTTTGAGTTATTTGTCATCTCCTATATTAAAATGATACTTATTACTTTATTATTTTCATTGAATGAAAAAAAAAGTTCCTGTTCTTGATACCTTTCATATTCGTGTTTCTCATGATAAAAAGCTATTTCTGAGATGCTAATAAAACTCACCCAACTTTTTGTTTGTTAATGCAGATATATTTTTAATTGTTTAATATTTTACCTAAACTTAAAATTACATGTAGAGTATTTCGATAACTTGCTAGCGTGTGTTTAAATAAAATATTTTTATGTAATTAGTATGAAGTGTCTTAAATATTTTTTTCTTAATTATTTTAAAACTAATATAATCAAGATTTAAAATAAACTAGATTACACACAAACAATGAAATCTCTTCTTGTTGTGGCCTAGCTACTATAATTTTGTAGTGAATCGAATATTTGGAAAATTTTGAGTTGAAATAATGAGCCTTTCCATGATTGGAAATGAGAGAAATCCAGATTTCCGCAACATGTATAAAAATTGTTATTCAGATATTTACAAAATTTATAAATAATGTTATTTAATTGCTTTAAGAACGTATATTTCATTACCTATTATTTTCAATTTCCATCATTAAAATATTAAGAATTTCTAACTTTGTATACATCGTAGTATATTAAAACTATCAATGCTAATTTTGTATAAAGCTTAAAAACGTAATGAAATTAAGTCACATGAATTTGATGAGGAGTTGGTAAACTGGAGGAGTTTAAATTTCATAATGTTTGTCATTAAAAAAGGTAATGAAAAAATAATATTTAAAAATATAATATCTGAGTGGAGGAATTTATCTATTAAAAAAAGAATATTTAAAAATATTTATATGTTATTCTTATTTACAAAATTGTTATCGCGTTTCTTTATAGAAAATTTTCGCGCTTAAACCAATTATAATAGATCTTAAAGGAGATGATTAATTAACCACATATATGTCTTATAGTTGAAGAATTCTTTGATGGTTGTTTTTAAATGATCTTAAGGCTAAAAGGTTATAGACATCAACAATTCTAAACATTTGATCATGTCTATAAATGAAATTAAATTGAATTATTTTTTTTGTAGATGCAATAGTGAAAAATATTAAAGTTTGGATTGTAGGGAATATATTATATTATGCAGAAAATATCAAATATTTTGGAAGATATTTCCTCCTTATTGCTAAATTTTACCTTCCTAAAATGGTGGAGTATTTTCACTATTTTGTGTATAAAATCTGGATGAATATGAGTTTATTGAGTTTCCAATGCAGACATAGACTGAGAAGCATGATATAGAGAAAACTCAAAGAATCTCCATTATCAATGGCCTTGAGGCCTTCATCTTTCGTCTTCCTACTGGTATTTTTATTAGTTCCTTATATTTTATTTTTTTGATGTTCTGTTTCTTATCATTTTTTCTCTTCTTTTTCCTCATTTAATTTGAAACATTTCATCGCAAATTATTACTGGGTTTCACCAATTAATTTTCATGAAAATTGATTCATGGACACTTGCACTATGAAATAGGATAATAGAGAAAATAATGTAAATGTGAAAAGGGCTATGATTGTGAAAAAATAGAAAAAAAAGAAAAAGAAAAATTGGTATTAGGTGTAGAGTATTAATTTTATATTATTATTACTTTTTTATCGTTAAATTAATTAATATTTGATTTTGTATGTTTTAGGCATATGGTGCATTGTTAATTCTGATTTTTGTGACGCCATGCTGGTATGTCATATTCATACGTATGGAAAAAGATGTGAATTTGATGAACTCAAAAAACAGTGTTCCCCAATTGCAATCAGAAATTGAGCACTTAGCTCAAATGTTACACCCAATGAAATCATCTTCAACAAACATGGCAAGGTTTTTGAGTTCAGTTCTTGATGATATTACCAATGTCTCCTTCTCTCATATTAAGACGAAGGTTAGTTTATCACTGTATTATACTGCTTTGTGTTTTAATTATTTTTACAAATAAAACAAATACTATAGACAACCTCTTATAAAAAATTTATGTATCTTGTAAATAACAATGTGCTCGTTGTTAAGGATAAAAATCATTAGTATGAATTATGATAATATTTCTTGAAATGTGTTTGTTAGTATTATGGTGCAAATACATCATTTAAAAAAATTAATTATATATTGGTTATAATACATTAATAATAAAATTAATATTTTCTTATAATAATAAAATTATTGATATTAATAATATTTATTATTGTTTTAATAATCATAATAATAGTAATACTTAGAACTAAATATAATTATAAAAATATATTATTATTAGTATATTACTAATATAAAAAATGTAACTTTATAATATTTTAATATTAATATTATTATTATAGTTACTATAATTAATATTTCATTAAAATAATTATATATTTTTTTCTATAAATATTAAGTATAACTAGTAAATATTTTTTTATATAAACATATTAATTATAGTACTAATAATAATTATTATTATAAAATTAATATTAACAATATTATTATTCTTATAATTATTATTATAACTACTATTATTACGATAAAACAAAAGTAATATAAAGAACTCGAATTTTATAATATTATAATATATTAACTAAGAAATTAATTATAATATTATTGAAATCGTATTTTTATGCTATTTAAATTTTATTATAATAATATTAGTTATATTTATTATTATTATTATTATAACTAAATAATTAACATTATTATAGAAATAATATTTTTATTATATATATTTTTTTGAAATATTCTTCATGTTTATAGTTTTTTTTAGTTTTAACGTCCTATTATGTTATTTATTTTATCTTTATCGATACAAATAATCTATTTGTAAGAAATTACCTAAGTATTAGTAATAAGATTTTTTTAATCTTTGTTTTTACATTTTACAACCCTTATAGTTTTTTATTGTTTTTATTATTATTTTAATCTAATTTTTACTAATATTTATTACTTTAATAATAATAATAATTTTTATTATCTTAAAGAGATGGACAGGCTTGTATTTGGATTCCTACCCAGCTGCAACACAAATTCCAAACATTATGTAATCTTGAATGTTAGTCTAGTAATGATTTCTATCCAAAGTAATTGTCATTTTCATATCAAACAAGTGTTTTATAAACAATTTTTGGGTGGTTTAAAGTTTTTGGTTTGTATTTATAGGTGGCTCCGTTAATGTTTGAAGCATTTCAGACGGTTCCATACTTGGTCCAAATCTCATACATAGGGGTAGAAGGTCTCTTTTTCTCCTACTACACTCATAATGATGAAGCTCTAGCTATGTACTCCAACTCATCATCATCAAGTTGGGGTGCCTTCAACAAAATCTACACTCAACCTGTGAATCGTGAAACTGGAGAGGTTCATGGTGAAGCCACAAACATAGTATCTAACCCTTTTATGAATGCAAGTTGGATTGGGGAAGCACTTAATGTGACAAGTGGGTTTTCCTCATTGGGAACCAAGTGGGACAATGGTGATCTTTTGTTCCTCACTTCAGCTGGAATCATGACAAGAGGAGTGATCTCTCTTGGCTTTTCTGCAACGCCAATAACTGATTTTGTCACTCGCATAGACCAACAACATGGCACAACGTCCTATTTAGCTACCAAAGATGAAAAAATTGTTGTGGAAGGGATTCAACTCACCCACTTCCTAATTTCTAATGATACAGTTTCGTTCCAATCAGTGGACGCAAATGGTGATCCCACAAGTAATGAGGGCACTGTCTCATGCAAGGATGGAGCTGTTGCTTCTTTTTTCAATATTCGGGATACTGCATATTCAATTCACTGCTACACTATTGATATAATGGGAATAGAATCGGTACGTTTTTATATTTGTACAAGTTTATTGAATCACATATGAAGCTATTTACGATAAATTAATTTAAATATTGATATAACTTCAATTAAAAAAAATGTTCAGTACTGAAAAGTTCTTTTTTTTTTCTTTAATCAAATTACAGGTGTATGTGTTGGGTGTCCCAGAAGAAAGATATGGGAGAATTTATCAGAATTACAAGAAAAAGGGATTGATAGTGTTTGTGATAACGATGGTCACTATATTTGTAGCTTTCTTCAGTTTTCTATACATAAATTGTGAAGCCTTTAGGCGAGAAATGCATTTGTGTGCCTCACTCATCAAACAGTGTGAAGCCACCCAACAAGCCGAGAAAAAGAATATGAATAAGAGCGCCGCTTTTGCAAGTGCCAGCCATGATGTTCGTGCTTCTCTCGCAGGCATCACCGGTTTGATAGAGTTATCTTCAGAGTTGGTAGCCCCCGGTTCAGAATTGGAGACCAATTTGAAACAAATGAATGGTTGTACCCAAGACTTACTAGGTATGTAACTTTTACAAAACTCTTTAGTTTAAGATTTTAGATTAAAAGTGGTGTGATTTTACTAAATTTGATTTATGACATGTTGTACTGTATTAGGACTGTTGAATTCTATACTAGACACAAGCAAAATAGAGGCAGGAAAAATGCAACTTGAGGAAGAGGAGTTTGATGTGTTCCATCTCCTAGAAGATGTAGTTGACTTCTACCATCCTGTGGCTGTGAAGAAAGGTGTAGATCTGGTGTTGGACCCTTGTAATGGTTCTGTTGTGGGATATTCTCGCGTGAAAGGTGATAGGGGCAAACTAAAACAAGTCTTGTGTAATTTACTGAGCAATGCTGTGAAATTTACTGATGAGGGACACATAGCAGTACGCGCATGGACTCGGAAGCCAAAATTATTGCAGAACTCAACGGTGACTTTTAACCAATTGGGTTCCAAGAAATATTTATCATGCTTATTTTGTAACGAAACTGAAGCACGTAGTGACGTGGAATCCACACGTTCAATCCAAGAAGATCCTCATTTTATGGATTTTATATTTGAAGTGGATGACACGGGAAAAGGAATTCCTAAAGAGAATTACAAGTCTGTTTTCGAGAATTACGTCCAAATAAAAAACACAGCTCTTGGTCAAGGAGGAACTGGCTTGGGACTTGGGATTGTGCAGTCGTTGGTAAGTATTACTTATTGCCAACACTTGTGAATCATGTGTTCATTGTGCCACATAGTGTTTCATCAATTTTCTGGTTTTTATGGTATCTGTTTGAAAAGTTATATCAAAGATTATGTATGTGATAGATTGCATTACGAAAGTGTTACATTGAAAATGCATGCTTGTTAAACTCTTTTCTTCATTAAAAAAATGTTGATTTTCTTTAGGTGCGTTTGATGCATGGAGATATTGAAATTGTTGAGAAGGATATTGGTGAAAAAGGGACATGCTTCAAGTTCAATGTGCTTCTCACTGTATGTGAGAATGAGGCACCATCAGATGGTAGCAGAAGGGAGGGTATTGGTTGTGGATCAGGAGACAGAATGCAAGGTCAGGAGCAAACTATGCACGCTTCATGTTCTGGTTCTTCTAGAATTTGTACCATGAGTCCAAGGTTACGTATTTGCAGCTCTAGTCCTAAGCCTGAGGCTTCCCTTGTGGTTCTTTTGATTGTTGATGAGGAGCGCCAAAGGACTTCACGGAGGTTCCTGGAGAGGTTAGGGATCAAAGTTAAAGTTGTGACTACAGAGAAAAGTCTGTTTTATACTCTTAGGAAGATCAAGCAGAAGGCTAAGCATTCTAGTGGCCATAATTCTCCAGGGTCTTCAGATTTGAGTTATTGCTCTACACCTCATAGTTCTCTTGACATAGCCACGAGAGTTTCTTTGGAGGGAACTGAGCTCATGCCTTTAGTTTTCAAGAAAACTGATATGGGAGCTTCTCCCTGCTTCATCCTTATTGTGATTGACGCAAATGCAGGACCCTTTTCTGAGCTTTACACGATTGTATCCAACTTCAAGAAAGACCTTCGCAACCCTTGCAAGGTTGTGTGGTTGGATAAGCCCTTTATGCGTAGAATCAACCTCAAGGCCCTTAATCAAGATGACATTGTCACATCCAAACCATTTCATGGAACTCGTTTGTTCCAAACCATAAAGCTCCTTCCTGAGTTTGGTGGTGCTTGGGAAAGCAATTCCAGTAGAGCTAAGAGGGAAATGACTAATGAGAGAGCTACATTAAAGACTTGCAAGGATCCAGGTTTGTCAAAATACACATTTCCTCTACTGGACAGATCGCAAGTGTCTTCAACTGATAAAAGTACATTTCAAACTACTGAACAAATTCGGAAGGGAAAACGACCATTCAAGGCAAAAATAACTCTTGTTCATCGAGGAGAAACGCAAGAGGTTGGAAACTCATCAGGGTGTCATAAACCCTTGAGGGGTAAGAAGTTTTTGGTTGCTGATGACACTTCATTTTTGCGCAATATAGCATCGGCTACTTTGATTTCTCTTGGTGCAACCGTGGAGCAATGTGAGAATGGTGAACAAGCAGTGAGGCTAGTTGATGAGGGTCTACCTCGGGAGTTTCCTCATCCTCCTTATGATTACATCTTAATGGATTGTCAGGTAATCACAATGCACTACGACTTTTTCTATCTATGCTTTGATTTTGTTGGAACAACTTACAATCATGATTATTATTTTATAACTCATAACATCAAATGACCACAATTGTTTCAACAGATGCCAATTATGGACGGGCTTGAGGCAACAAAGTGGATACGAAGGATAGAGAAAGCTTATGATATTCACATACCTATCATTGCGTTGACTGCTGGAACAGAAAGAATAACAATAGAGAGTGGAATGGACTATCATATGGTGAAACCGATTAACAGAGAGGAATTACTTAAAGCTATCACATATATAGATGGTAAAGGGTGACACAATGAACATGTCTTTCTGTAGGATCAGTAGAAGTCAAAATATATTGAAGTAGCATAAGTTGTTTCTGATTATATTTGTGCCCATGTATATATTGAAGAATAAGAAGCTGAAACTTAACTACCTTTATGTACAGTTTGCAGTGAAGTTAATATGTTTGACAATGTATTTACATTAAAGTGATTCCGACATTTTTTCTAATTTTTTCTATTTTTTATTTATGCTATTATTATTATTATTAAGAACAATTTATTTATCCTTACTTTTATATGCTTTGTAAGATGCATATAATGAACTTTAACTTCATCATCTCTATTATTTGTTTAGGTTCAGATATCAATGCAAGTGTTTTCATTGAATAGTTGTCAAATGATTAGCAAAAGAGAAGCGTGAATCGTCTTCCTTCTATTCTTGTTTTTTTAGTAATTTTGCATCCAAAGAATTTGTCATGGTTGAAGTGCATTATAAGCCGTGGTTCTAGGTTGCTGCATGGGAGAATAATTTTCCTTATTATTGTGAGTAACCAACTAAGTAGGAGTCACACTGTTTAACTCTTTTTGCATTATTTCTTGTGTGTGAGGGTGCCAACCCACACTGAAAGATGCCTCAACCTTATTACAGGCTTGTAATGGTCATCACCATATTTGGTATGCTCCACAATGCTTTTTGCATATGCAATCATAATCACTTTTCCCAAAAGTTAAAGGAAATAAAACACAATAATTTTTATGTACTATAAATTTACGTGTATTTGCTTTAGATTTAAGAAAAAATGGTGAGCCTGTGATACAAAGGAATGATCGGTAAAACATTTGTAATTGCGAAAACGTGCACTCTCAATTTGGTACGCTATTTGGAATGTCGGATACATGCTTTAAACATAAGTAATAGAAGCTATGCAAAGTAGTAATGACTTAAATATATATGAAATCATATATATGCATTTGTCTTCATCCAACGCAAAATCAAACATTCACCTAATATAATATACTCTTTAAATTTAATTTTGATGCACATTCAACTAACAAAATTCAAGATTCATAATATGTTTATATATCTTATTATTCATTTATTCATATTATTTGTAAATATTTTTACTGATTTGAGTGTTAAGTATATAGATGCATCATCACTCGATGAAATAATTCAACACTCGATAGAACCATTTAAAGATTCTTATAACATTAACATGAAAATTTTGGAATTTTAAAAGTGTATAGAGGTAGCCGAAGAAGGATGGAGGTGGAGGAAGAAGCACTCTTACGTTTTGTTACTTACTTTAACTTTTTTATTTTAGAGATTAATTTGCCAGCTTTTTCATTTTTTCCAATCAGACTAAAATGCTAAGTTCAAAAATTTTAATTAAAATTTTCTCACCATCAGATTCTAGTGCAGCATGTAATTTGTTATGGAGTTGAACCTATCTTCCTATTTCATATATAGTTTCCACAAATGCAAAAGTGCATGGCTTGAGATATTAATAGAAGGGATGTGATGTGAAAACGGGTGTCCGGGTTTGACTTTATGCTTCAAACTCTTAGCTTGATTTATATTTCAAACTGGGTTATATTTTCGGCTTGGTCTCACTCTATGTTAGATTCACTGGTTAACAGATTTTTTTATTTTGAAAATTAAACAAAACTATCATTTATTCATAAAAAAATCATAAATATTATTCTACAAAAGTCTAAAAGTTTATATTTACAACAACAAGATGCATCTTGGTTTATATGACTTGAAACACTTCTATTAATTTTTCAACATATGTAATTAAAACATGAAAATATTCATAAAAATATATAAAAAATCATTAATTGAGATTTATGAACCAGGTGATGCCATGTAAAAGATTTCTATATTATTTAATTACAGATCAATAACCACATAAAGGAACCAACATTTTCCCTAATTAACTGCATATACTCAAAAACAAAAACTGTTTTAACAAGTATGAGAGTTTTATTTCGATAATCTATTTAACCTTCTCTGCATATTTTTTGACAAGATTATCGAAAAGAAACTCCAACTTAAACTAAATACCAAAAGCAGTTAAAAAACTGCATGTAAAAGTTTGGTAGAAATTGAATGTGTAGGACTAGAAAGTCCTGAGGAACAACCAGTGAGAGTGTTTTCTGTCAATGTTCTTCTCCTTAATGGTGTCCAAAGTAGGTTTCCACTCTTTTCCCGACAACTGCCTGTTCAAATACTCCGGCCTCGCTTCTAAAATTTCTGGCAGAAGTTCTGAAAACTGGCACCTCTCTCTTTCCTCTTCCTTTCTCCCTGGTTCCACAATTGTAGTGTTTTGGCACAAACGCGTAAGCCAAGGAACAAACTTTGAGGACCCCACAAGAGACTTGGAATGCAGAGCAGAGTTAAGGATGAAGAGAATGCGTCGAGTTTCTTCCCCGCTTAACCCAACGGGCTTCCCTCGCTTCACGGGAACCATCAGATACACCTTGTTTGTTTCTAACTTGTTATCAGCTGGCAATGGCGTTGGCCTTTTCTGGTTAACTGCCGAATGCAATTCAACCACCACTTGTTCTGGGTGCTCCAGCATCAGCTCTGCCACTGTCACTGATTGCTCAATTTCATGCACCGAACCCTCCCACAACACGATTTTGCCCCTGCCATCGGAGGGACGAAGTGAGACCTGGTTCCCCATCTCTCACAATCAATGAGTGTGACTTAGATTGAGTTGAAGCAAAGGAGTTTGGGTTTGGGTTGCATTATATTGGTGTTTGGAACCCTACGTCAAGGGCACGTTTGGTAAAGGAATTGATGTTTGTTAAACCGCTACATCCTGTGACGCACATAATGGTGGACTCGGTAGTTTTCAATTAGATGAGTTTGGCCTCTGTGTCTGTTACCATGTCACTTCCAAATTTGACTTGGGGTATAACATGTCTGCTACATCAATTCTTTTTCCTTAAACTACTCAATGACACAGTTTAGTTCATTTCTTCTTATCCTTATTTCTTGCCGGGGATCACGATTTTGATTGAGGTCAAAGTTAAACAAGTAATCAATTCACCATTTTCGAATCAAAAGCTAATATAAATTATACCTTTAAGATCTGTATCCTCACTATGCATCCTAAACACTCTAACAGGATATTGGTATGAAACAAAAATACGTAAAATCTCTTGAACATGGGATACAGATCTATATATTATATAATTATGAATTATATAAATTGACAATAAAGATTTATGTGCACAAGTATGTTTTAGATTATTTTTTGGAGCGGAAAGATTTTTCTTATGACTGGTTCATAATAATTTGTTTCTTATTTTTATAATCATAATAATAATTTATACAATAAAGTTTGAATTTTTAAAAAATTAATGTATTTTTTCTTTTTAAAATTGTGTTACAACTGTACTAGAATTGTCAAAAATATAATAAATAATTTTTGAATTAGACACTTCACGGATACATACCCCACAAAAGTATCATACGAATATTGGACATTGGACATCGGACATCGATACATCATTTAAAATAAGTTTATTAACTACATTATTTTTTTTAGAGTTCAGAATACAACTTTTGAAAGTGTAATAAGATGTTTTCGTTGTAGTGGTAGGGACGTCCTACTGAATTAAAATGAAGTTTTTGTTGCTTCCATGTGGTGTAATTGTAACGGAAAAGTTTCTTTTGACCTTGTTTCGAAGGGTAATGATGGTGAGATAAAATGTAGATGTATGTATAGCATTAATTAATAATGGTGTATGTCGTACGCTATCATTAATATGATGAACCATCAACGACCGCAATTATGACGAATTGGTTTGGTTGTGAGCTTGACCTTCTGTAGCCATGGATAATGTGGCATGATTCAAGGCGAAAGTTTCTGGAAACTTAGCCTCGGAGATTACAATAATAGACACTAGTTAGATGAGAAAAGAGTTAGGATTACGGTAATTTTTGGATTTCATTGTTAAAAAAGAATAAAGATTTACACATGCAATTTGGTGAGGATGTGACTTGATACCATTGCTTAACATTCATAATGAATTTCATGTTTATCTAGACTTCATACTTATGCTTTAGGTTTGTGTAATAGTATTTTAGGTTTTTTTTCTTCTATATATATAGAAGAATTAATTCTATTATAATGAGCAAGAAATGTATCTTCCTTTACTTTGGGTAACTACAAATTACATAATCTTATAATGAAAATTTATAATACAAATTCTTTATCATATTTTGACAAATATAAATATATTATAATATTCAAGTGGTAAGCCTTATAAATGTTTAATAATTGCTAATTCACTATAATCATATAATATTATATTTAAACGCAAGGTTTGACTCGATTCTTAATATTATTATATTACTTCTCCATTGTCCACTTTTAGACATTAAAAAGTAATTTAATTTAACTACAAGTTTTATATATCAATTGTGTAAAAACGTTAAAATAAATTAGATTTGAACCATTACAAATTTATAGTAAATACGCCTTTTACGAATTATGATAAAATTTAATAAATTCATCATTTATTAATTTTTCTAATTAAATAATAATATAATTTGTTCACACAATATTATATATAAACTATTTTCTCTTTCAATTTATAGAAGAATGACACAACTCTTATTCATTAATTTGATTCTCATCCATTTGTGCAGTAGTTTAACGATAATGTTTATTACTTATTTGATTAATTTTCATTTGTATGTTCCTTTAACATATGCACCATTCAACGTCGTTAAAATTGGTTGGAAGAGTGTGGTTAAATGACGTCATAAATATTTTTCGTTAAATTAACAAGATGAAATTAAAATATATGAAATGTAAAAGTTATTAATCAATCAAATGATTAATTGGTTTAAACAGTTAACCTTTATTTAGGTCAAAATGATATGCTGATTGTGAATCTAACTTTTCAAAACAATCTGTGTCTAATGCCCTATTCATAACTAGATTTATTACGTCACATTATGCGTTTTGTTTTTTCTTTTATGAAGATACTATTTGTTATCTTCTCAAATATTCAAATACATAATTACTTTTATTTCAAATTATTTTATTTTCTAAATATTTTTAATTAAACTTATTAAATTTTAATTTTATTATTTTGAATAAAATATTTTAATTATCATTTAGTGAAAAAATTTATTTAAATATTAAATAATTGATAATAATTTAAAAATATTCGTTTAGGTCAATGTTGAATAATATTATTTTTAGATTTTAAAAATACTAAATTTTTTCAATTGATATTGAATTTTTTTTATTGACGTTAGTTGAGATTACTTTTAGTTTATCTCTGTCATAATTATCTGTATTGATATTTATTAAATTTATTTTTACAATGACATTAATTAATGTTTTTTTGTCAAATTTTTTATCAATGTTCGTTGAAATTTTTTGAGTTGATATTAGTAAAAAAAAATATAATAAATATTAGTTAAAGTTTTCTCAATCAACATTAGAAAAAAATTCAATTTTAAACAAAAAAAAATAAAAATAATTTCATTAATTAAAAAAAATTTGGCAGACATAAAAAAATGGCAAATATTAATAAAAAAAATTAGTTTACATCCACTAAAAAATATTATTTACAATGGCTAAGAAAATCCTAAAAAAAACAAATAACATTGGTTTACAGCAACAAAATCCTAACATTGTAAATTCAAATAACAACTTTTATTAACATTAATAGAAAAATCATAATCGAAAAAATAGTCATCCTATTGTTGGTAAGTGAAATCTTAACTAACATTGATAGAGACATAATCTTCATCTACTTTTTTTCCATTACATAACTCCAATTAATATTGATTGACATCAACTAGAAGTAACATTAGTTTACATAAACAGAAAATAGATGCATTTGAAATTATGATAAAGCTTTTATAAAAAAAAAGTGATAAAGCTAACAAATGTTTTGTCCTTAATCAAGCTAACATCATTTAGAGTAAGACTAAACTGAAAAAAAAAAAAAGAGGAGAATTACAAATTTAAAATTATGAATTTTTTATTAATGTTAAATAATTCAATTAATCTCGTGTAAGTTTAGAATTTCAAATCTCTTTTATAACTCTTTACTCAAACATTATATTTTTATTATAAAATATTTCAAATTATGTATGAAAAGTAATTACTAGTTTTAAAATTTTCTATCCAAATACATTATTAAAATTATAATGATATTAATTATTCTACGGAATAACGAATAATTTATATTAATATTAAAATTTAAAATATGGAAAATTTATTTTTTTTACCACAAAACATCTCATATTTCATGCTAACAAGTATTTCATTTTCATATTATATATATATATATATATATATATAACTTTTATTTACCTCGTAATTATACCCAAAATAATCATCAGTCTTGAAGAGAGGAAATATAAAAGTAAAAGAATTGTTTGAAAAAAATATAAAGAATGTTGAAGGAAAAAAAGAGAAGAAAGTTTGACAATAGTATTAGAAGAAAGTTTGACAATAGTCTCGGAAGAAAGTTTGATAGTTTGACCTACGTCTAAAATAGCAAAATAGATGGACAAATTCTCCATGTACCTCTATACATTTTTAGTACGGTGAAAAATGTTATTTTTACTTTTTCATTTTTAAGTGGTGATAGTTGTTTATGATGGCTGGTAATATACGTTGATAGTTATAGTAAATTTTATAGTGTTTTTACTGTGTTTTTGTTCGCCTATTCTATAATCCAAAAACCACAAAATAAAAAAATAAATAATAATAATAATAAGGCGTAAAAAATGGAGTACAAAATTAAAAAAATTATCTTCGGTGAAACTTTTGATTATGAGGTTGCTTCAGGTTGCAATAACATCTTACTTCATGGAACCAATACAAGAGTAACCATAGTTATTTTCTTTGATAGAATTTTTATGATGTTTCATATAAGAGTGAATTTATCTTATGAAATAAATTAAAACATGTGAAATAATGTAATTGTTCTCTCAAAAACACTGAAGTTGGAAAAGATGAAAATGTCGTGAATGAAAGGAAGATAGGAGCTGCAACTGAAGTTATTTAAAAATATAAGTTTATACTTCATGTAGATTAAAATGGTTAAAATTATTTTTGTACAATAAATATGGAGGTACAAGAAGAAAATAGGAAGATGGGAGAATAATTTGTCAATTGGTGATGTAAGAAGTACTTTTCCCTAAGGCCCAACTAGAGATTCCACACAGCCCAAAAGAAATATACACACTTGCCACTTGGTTTGCTCTATGGAAACATGAACTCTACTCAAATTAAAAGGTAAAGGCCAATCGGTGCCAAACTAAGAAATTAAAAGAGATATTTCTTACTGAGATGCAAAAAAGTATTTTTCAAATTTTACATACGTTTATTATATGAATTTAATTTTTTAATTTCATAACTAATGTCTTTAAGACACTGTTTAGCAAGATCCAAAGGTAAAATCTCTACTTGTTCTAAATATTTTGAGTTTAGTGTGTTATAATCTTTTTAAATTTTGTCTATTTTTTTATTATTTTGAAATGTAGAATAAAAGAGATTCATTTTTAAATTAAAATTATTAAAAATTGGTAATAATTTTTAAAAAGAAAACTAAATCTGAAACTTCAATTTTTTTTTTTTACCTCAAACTAAATATATAGATGCTCATTGTTTGAAAGGGTAAGATATGTTTGTCCTGCAGTACCAAAACACTGCCTGTTTTCATTCCCTGGTCTACAATTTACAATCACGTTACTTCTAATAAAAAAAATATCTTACTTATCTTACTCTTCCCACAAAAACTTTATTACATAATTAGTGATAGCCTTAAATTTATTTTTTATCTTTTATAAATTATTGAAATTTCTTTTTTACTATCTCTAATCATTTTTCTATAATGTTATTGGTTCCTAAAGTGCTAAGTATCTTTATTTCAATATTTAACGCAGTGTCCAAAATACTTTAAACAAAACAAAAGATTATTAAAAGCAGTTGAATTTTTTATAAGGAGTAAAAAATTATAGTTTAATTAGAGATTGAATACATATTTAATCCCTAATAATTCTAATATCTTCTGTATACTCCACTCTTTTGCAGTCATTTCTTTGTCTTGTTTTATCAAATTTGAGTAACATCTGTTTCGGTGGAACTTTTTTAAAAGTAAAATTAATAAAAAAAAATATAATAGTTTAAGATCAACAATGTCTTAAAAATATGAAATATATTAACTGAATTATCAATTGAAAATAAATATTATATAAATTGATTACAATAATTTAATAAATAATTTGCAATTAAAGATTGAAAGCAAATTTAAAAATATGGCAATCATTTTAAAAAAAAAATAACTCTTACTTTATATTTGGATGACATGATTTGAGTGAAAAGGAAGACAAAGAAAAAGGGGTGAGTATAATCGATTGTATGAATATTTCAAAAAATATCCACCTATTTTTTTAAATTAATTCTATTTTTTTTTTCATTTATGATTATCAATATATTTAAAAACATAAATATATGACTCAATATATTATACATAAAATATTAACTTAATATGTTAAAAATAAATTAATAAATATTAAATTTCTTTCCCTACTTATTTTTTTAATTAATTATAAATTTTAAATATAAAAGTTGTTTGCATTCAAATACAATTGACACATATTATTAAAAAATAATCTAAGAGTAAATAATAATCTTTATTATAATTAAATTTTTAAATTTGTTCAGTCATATCAATCCAATTCACTACAAACTTCCATATCACTTTCTACTAAAATGTATACACTTTTCTAAATCAAACAACCCCACTTTTTCATCTTTCTTTCCCTTTCCACCATATCTAAACAAAATATTGAAGTTTGAGTTACACTCGAAAAACTTTTAGGCCAACTATAACATTACATGATGTACTCTCATAAAATTTGATTTTTTAATTTTATTCTTCAGAAATATGTATTTCATATTGTGTATATTGAAATATATTTATGGATTTGAATTGAAAATACATTATGGAATATGCAAATATATTGTATAATGTATTTATGGATCCAAAATTTAATTTCAAAATGTGCATGTCAAAAGGTATTAATACATTTTCGATTTTATATTTTGGAATATATTTTCAAAATGCACACTTTAAAATGCATTTTCTGATTATGGGAATACATTTCATGCATTCTATAATGTATTATTGAATTATGCAATCCTGTATATTAATACATTTCAAATTATACATTCTGAAATGTATTTTTTGAATAAAAAATATATACGAAAATGTATAATCTATAATATATTTTTTTAAGGACAAATTTTTATTTCACCTCTCATAAAAGGTGCAACTTTAAAAAGATGGGAGTGCAAAGTGCAATGCCTTCTCTTGGATTGCTCACAAAATTAAGTTGCTTTTCCAAGCTGCTTCATGCACCCCATAAGTTCTTACGTCATCCCATATTTATTGTACAATTATATTTTTGTCTTTTAGTTAAAAAAAAAAACCCTAAAACCCTACTTAGATTTTTTACCCTACCTCTTCTTCCTATTTCTCTCTCAGTGCACCCCATCCAACCCCAGCATCCCAAGCCTAAGCACCTCTAAAACGGGATTTTCATTTGAAATTTTTTTGTGGTTGTATATATACCTGAGAGCATTTTATATTAAGTTTGTGATTGAATGATGAAAAGTATTAATTTTTAGATGTATTTCACTCTGCACTGATTTTTCTGTACTGATTATTATTATTAATCTAGAATATATCTTTTGAAAAAATTACATAATCTAAAAGCTAACATACTTCCAAACGATGTAATCTTCAATTTCTTTTAACTTTTTCACATAAGTGTATTTTTGGAAATATAAAGTGGCAATTGCTTCCTACACCATATTACTGTACCTAATTATAGGAGAAAAGATAAAAGTACCCCTTAAAAAGTACATATAAAATTACATTCCGAATCCCTTTTTCGGAACACAATAATCTCTTTCAGATAATTTTTTTTTCAGAATGTATTATTTTTAATTCCGGATTTTTTTATCCAGAATGAGATTTTGATTTTTTTTTCTGGATTTTTATATCCGGAACACAATAATCACTTCCAGATCTACTTTTCTGGAATACATTATTTTTAATTTCAGATTTTCATTTCCAGAATAAAGAGTATTTTCAGAATTTTTGAAATTATGTTGAGTGCAGGTTCAAAAGCGTTGGATGCAGGAAGCAATTGCCATATAAAGTTTATGGGGGTGCCGCTATAATTTATGGGCCTGCATGAAGAAGCAGCCCTTTTCCAATATAAGAAGCCCTTCCATCCGCTCCTAAACCAAAAAAAAGTGTCACAGAAATCTTGAGTTTTGAATTGAAGGTGGTGTAATAATATTTTATAGATTTTCTTATGATTCACTGATTTCATTTTTTTTCGGTAGATCCCATCGCAATAGGTTTCAAGTGGTTAATTAAAGGGTTAGTCCTCTTGGATCATAAGATTTGAGTCATGTTTTGTAGCAGTGGTTCTTTGAGGACTTGAGATTGCTTATTTTGGGTAAAGCTGATTTATTTGGCAGAAGCATATGTTCATACAGTCTCATGATTTAAGCACAGGAAAAGATTAAATAAAAGTGAAACCTCTATACACAAACTGTGGGGAAACAAGAAGGTAAGGTACTATGAAGCAGTTAAAGCTATGTCTAGAAAATCCATTCACCAAGCAGACAGTGAGAAAAGGAAACCAATCTCTCTTATGGGTGCTTCACGATTACAACAGGACACTCAGCATGTTTGGCACAGTGATCACTCACACTTCCAAGGATTGCTCTGCAAATTATAACCAAGAATCCGATTTAGTCATTCATATTGCAGTTGCCTCCATACACAAATAAAATCAATAATCTTTGTTAACTGTTACCTCTTGAAGAATCCATAGCCATGACTTCCCATGACCAAGGTGTCAGCCTCTAGTTTCTTGGCTGCACTGCATATTACATCCTTGGCATCTCCTATCCCAATTACCCTCTCCATGTTCACCTGCAAAATCCCAAATTCAAAGAATCAAAAATAGAACGGCAAAAACAAACCACCCCAAAAGGGACTACTAATCAAGCATATAATTAAGGTGGATCTTAGATCTACATTATTAGCCTTCAAATTTCTGCATGTAGCTTCAGCTCTTTCCATTACTGAATTAACCAAGTGCATGCTGTACTTTTCCATAGCATCAATAACATCATTGGAAAAGATATACCCTGTAAAATCATGACAACAGTTACCAAGTTAGTGAAAAGCCTGATTTTAAGATAAGGTACAAACAATAAGTAAAGTGAAATTAGTTAAGTAACCTGCTGCATCCAAGGAGTAGAAAGCAGAGGGTGGCTTAACGTAAAGGAGCACAAGCTTGTTGGTATCAGAAAGAAGATTGGTGATGCACCAAGAGAGTGCATACATGCTCTCTTGGCTTTCATCCACAGCCACCATGATCTTTCTCTCTTTCCCTTCCATTAGTTATTCTCAGCAACTTTTCTATTTCTGTGTATGCCTAGCTTCAGAAATGCTGTTGGCTTTGAATGATAGATAAAAGAATGAAGTGGGGTTGGACTTTATAGCGTCACTCACTGTTCATGCACTTTTTAGGATACTACTTCCTCTTGTTTAAACCTCTGAATTCTAATCTTCTGAATCATGAAAACAAACAAAATACAGCACATGAATTTTTTGCTCTGCTTTTCAAATCTCATTCGTGCTTACTTGTCAAGTCAGTGTGAAAAATCATAAGCTACCAAACAAAATTTAGATGGATCAAATAAAAGTATAATTAAGTTAATGTTACTTATTCACATTTAATTAAAATAATTGATAAGATATCGTTAATTTATTGTATAAATTCCATTTATCCATCTATATTGGACAATGATATAATTTTTTATTTCAAAAATCGATTATAAAGTAATATTCATTATAATATAATTTTTATTTAAAATCAGTTATAAAGTGATTATTTTTTATTGTTAAAGTGTCAAATAAACTTTATTTATTTAAATTTTAAAATTATCCGTATAATGCAACATGATAAACAAAATATATCAGTCCTAAAATATATATATTTTTAGTTCGGATAGGTGAAAGAAACAAATTATTGTGAAAAAGGAAAAAGCAATAATTGATGTGCATGAAAGTGAGTTGGATAGCTTGTTGAATTTGCAGTGGCTATGGAAAACGTACATAACAATCTTAGCTAAGATAACTCAAATTAACAACCGATGGTGTCGTGATCACAATTATGAAAAGCGCTATCTCTACATCATTCTCATATGAGAAAAGTTTCTTTTACACAGTATGCATTGTTTACGATGGTCAGATATTATTATTAGATATAATTAAATAATATCTAAATATTATAGATATTATATATTTTATATTTATGTAATGGGTTTAGTCGATATGTTTTTTTTTTCAAGGTAAATGCTTTCTGCACTCAACATTTTTGAACCTGCACCCAACGTAATTTCAAAATTTTTGAAAATATCCTTTATTTCGGAAATAAAAATCTGGAATTGAAAATAATGCATTCCAAAAAAATAAATCTGGAAGATATTTTTGTGTTTTAGATATAAAAATCTGGAAAAAAAAAATCAAAATCTCATTCCGGATAAAAAAATCCGGAACTGAAAATAATACATTATGGAAAAAATTATCCGGAAGAGATTATTGTGTTCCAGAAAAGGGGGTCCGAAATGTAATTTTATATGTACCCCATTTTCTTAAGGGTATTTTCGGTTTTTCCCCTGTGATTGGATGCAGTTATATGGTGCAGGAAGCAATTGCCATAAACTAATCCTATGTGTTCAATATACTCTTTTTTTTTTTACTTTAATATAGTATCTAGAGCGTACGGTTAAGGTTCAATTTTTATTTGTGAACTCACTGTTCATTGAAATTTTCCAACCACCGCCCCACCGCCTCACCAGACATTCGTCGGAGACGCCGTCAGACCTTTGTCGGAGACGCCGTCAGAATCTCGTCGGAGCCTTCATTTTTGCTCCTACTGTCAATTGTCGGTGACTATATTTGTCCTTATCTTCTATGACTTCTTCCATTCCCTCTTCCGCTTCCGCTGCTACTGTGGACCATACTTCAATTGATACCCCAGGCCAGTCTACTATTTTCAATGAATTTCTTAAATGGTATGAGGATCGTCAGAACCCTAGTTCCACTGCTTTTGTTGCACATTCATGTATATCTTTTGTTGGCCTCACTCCCTCTAATTCCCTTGGCCCTTGGGTTCTAAATTCAGGTGTCACAGATCACATTATTAGTAATCAATTTTTTTCTCTTCCCTATCTACTACAGGTTATTTACCTTCGTTCACCATGGCCAATGGATATAGGGTACCATCACATAGTGTTGGTACTATTAATCTTTTTCCCTCTTTATCTATTGATAATGTTCTTTATGTCCCTGGGTCTCCATTTAACTTATTATCCATTAGTTGTCTCACTCGTTCCCTTGATTGTGTTATTTCTTTTACCAAAGATTTTGTTTCTTTACAGGACCGGAGTTTGGGACGGATGATTGACACGACTTTATCAACTACAAATCTCTGCACATATTGACACGATTATGGATTCTTCTTCTCTCGTTCATGCTCAGTTGGGTCCATCCTAGTCTTGCCAAGACGCGACAGCTTGTTCCAAGTTTGTCTAATATATCTAGTTTATTGTGTGAGTCGTGTCAGTTAGGGAAACACATTCTTTTCCTCGTAGTGTCTTACAACATGTTTCATCTCCTTTTGCCTTAGTTCACTCTGACATTTGGGGACCAAGTCATATTAAGTCTAATTTAGGATTTCAGTATTTTGTTATTTTTATTGATGATTATTCAAGAAATACTTGGGTGTTTTTAATGAAAAACTGTTATGAGTTGTTTTCTATATTTCAAATATTTTGCAATGAAATTAAAAATCAATTTGGGATTTCCATTTGAATTTTGCGCAGTGATAATGGACGTGAGTATCTTTCTCATTCTTTTAAAAATTTTATGCCTTCTCATGGTATTCTCCATCAAACTTCATGTGCTTATACATCTTAACAAAATGGGTAGCTGAACGCAAAAATAAACATCTTGTTGAAACAACTCGTACTATTTTAATCCATGGTGGTGTTCCTTAGCGTTTTTGGGGTGATGTTGTTCTTAGTGCATGTTATCTCATTAATCGCATGCCATCTTCAGTTTTAGATGACAAAATTCCTCATTTTATTTTATTTTCACATGACCCTTTCCACTCTTTACCTCCCAAAGTTTTTGGGTCCACATGCTTTGTTCATAATTTTAGTCATGGTCTTGATAAATTATCGATATAATAAGTTGTTTATCACTTAGTTGGCTTAAAGGTTTTGAAACTGTTTTTGACTTGGTTATGTAACTTTCTATCCACTTCAACCGGTTAAATCGTGGTTTCAACTGGTTGATTGTGTGTTTTCATAACAGTTTTTTGAAAACCTATTTTAACTGTTTTGAATGAGATCAAAACTGTTTTAGCTCATTAATGTTGCCTTGAACGACTAGTTTTCAAGTGCTATAAATATAGTATTTCTTTCAAATCAAAATAACACAAGTTTTACAGAGTTTGAAATAGAGATTGAGATTTGTTTTTGAAAGAAATTTTCAAAAGGTTGCACTGCATGATGAAATCCCCTCAGTATAACTGGGAGGGATTTTGACCATGTTCAGATACCATGTTAAATTAAGAAGGCCATGCATTGCGCATTATGAAATCCCCACAGTATAACTGAGAGGGATTCCGATATCATTCGAATACAATTTAAGAAGTTCGCGCACTGCATGATGAAGTCCCCACAATATAAAGTGGAAGGAATTTGACATCGTTTGCATAAGAAGAAATAAAGAAGACAATACATGGCATATTAAATCGTTAATAGTTGAAGGACAACAAGCAAGTCGGGAAATGTCTATGGTAAAGGACTTTAGAAGCGACAATACATAAGACTCTGGCAAAAGCGCGGATAATATGCAAATAAATACAAACCAAAAAATTTCAAAGTTCGACACAAAAAGGAGAGTAAGACATGACATTAAGATTACTCTTCCACTATTTTTCCATCAACAACTACTTTGAAAGGGTCAAATTTCGATTGATCGAGATCAGGGTAAACAACTTGAAACTGTTCAAAAGCAGCACTAAAACCATCTACGAATTCGTGATCAATTTCTTCTTTCGTAGCTTCGAGGGCGGTGTCGAGAGTTTGAACTTTGCTTTGGAGCAGGTTTCTAGAAGCAACAAATGTTTCACGCTTCTGAGCCAGTTCAGCCAAAGCTTGTTGCAACTTTGAATGTAGGTAATCTTTCTCCCGCTTGGTCGCAGTAAGTTGAGCCTCAAGACGAATATTTGTAACCTTCATCGACACCACATCTTCCTCAAGTTGATGCTCTTGGATCTGATGACTTTGTGCTAATTTACCCAAGTAATGTAAGAAGTTTGTCCAAGAGGATAAGGTGGGGAGAAGAGGTGCAAGGAGGCTCTCTACCCTAACATGCTTGTTCGCCAAAGTCGAGTGATGATGGGAAGAATGTGCCGCTTCCAAGTTCAGATGCTCGGATATTTGTAGATTAGGGTCTCGGCAGGGGCGTTTAAGAGAAATGGTGGTGGTTTTCTCAGAGTCTATGGTAGCGGCAACCGAGGTCGTTTTTCCTTTGTTCTTGGTGCGACGTCGCATTTCAGCTCTGCTCAGAGACATGGCATTTTCTGCAAGACCATAGAGGTTAACATCATTGTATAAAAGCAAGGAAAAGTCAAGTAGAAGGTGTAAGTACCAATATAGACTTTAACGTCAGTGGATCGGGACTTGAGCTTTAAAAGAATGGGCATTTCAAATATGACACCCAATTTGTCGAGCATTTTGCAGTTATCAATTTCATAATTTTCAAAGGTGTCTGCAGCACGAGAAGTTTGACTTTTAGGACAAGAGGACCAGTACAAGGGGAACCCCTCTAGGAGATCGGAATTAGGGAAGTCACGGGTAATTTTAAGAAATTTTCCTTTGAAACTTTTGTAGGAAGATTGAAACAGGGATAGAAGACCTCGGCCAGAGGCACCGTTTAAAGAAGCCCATGAGGTCCGTTTTGAAGGTCTAAATTCAAAAAAATAGAAGAACATGTTCGATGTGGGATCAATAACAAAATGAGTGCAAAGGATTTGGAAAGCGTGGACAAAAACCCAACTATTTGGGTGAAGTTGAGTGGGAGCGACATTCATCATGTTTAGAATACCTCGTTCAAACAGTGATAAAGGAAAACGAACGCCTAACTTAGTAAAGAGAGTTTCGTAAAAAAAACATAGCAGTTTTTCATTTTGACAATTTTTACAAACAAGGTCATCATAAGAACAGGGAATGACCACGATATGCGTTTCAATACCATAACGACTCAAGGCTTGGACATGACGAAAGTTTTCGACTTGATCAGAAGTAGTGAAGATGGAAAATTCGTGAAGAATATCGCATTTGGCCCAAGGGTAGAGAGAGTTATAGCCCATTACGAGTGTGAAGAGAGAGCAAGAATAAGGGATCAACAAAAGAATTCAGAGCAAAGCAAAGTCAGTCCAAACAACCATACGTAAAATAACAACGTAAAAAACAACCTACCTTGTTAAGAAGTGGACTTTAAGCCTAACTCAACCCCATAAAATCGGCTCATAGGGATGAGGTTTGCATTCACTTATATACAATGAAATGTCCTTATCTCTAGTCGATGTGAGATCTCCAACATACCTCCATGTCTTTCTTCATAAATCGTTACACATATGAAAAGAAAAAGTTATTTCCCCCAAAATATCACTCAGACTTCCCCAATATCACTTAATACAAATATGCACTTTTCTTACTTCGTGAACAATGCTACCTTAAAAACAAACATATAGTGTTAGTACATTATTTTGAGTCGAACATTTTAATTGCTCCTTTGTTGAGTAAAAAACTCAAACTTTTCATTAGGCTTAATTATTTAGATGAGCTTGACCTGAATTTAAAATTTTGACATTAAACGCTCACGATTAGCTTATATATTTATGCTTTGTTTAGACGTTAAGTTAAATTTGTAAATTACTATTTTTTTAAACACATTAATAATTGTTCCGACGAAAAAACTCATGTATACTTTTTTATTGGTAGACTAGTATTGAAAAAAAAAAATAGATACTATATCGATAATATTAAAAAATAGTTTAAGAAAAAATCCATAAAAACAAATTTAATTACATTATAAATGAGTTAAACAAATTAAACTCAACTTAATATTTTTTTAACAAATAAATGAGTCAAACTTAAATTTTAAACTTTTACAAGCTAAATCCAAACTAGACTTGTTTACACCGGTCTAGATTGAAAAAAATAATCTGTTAGAGATTTCACATCGACTAGACATTAGGACATTTCATGGTATATAAGTGTGTGCAAATCTCACCTCATAAGCTGGTTTTATGGGATTGAGTTAGACTTAAAGTTCATGGTATCAGAGTCATTTAAAGTTTATCCTAACGAGTGTTTGGTGGGCTTATCAGGTCACCCGCTATCGGACCGTTATCGGACCACCCATAATATGTTATCTCATGCACGAGCTGTCACTCTCGGCGAACATTTCATTGTAAACCTCACCTCATAAATCGATTTTATGGAATTGAATTAAATTTAAAGTCAACTTTGTAATATAATATTTTTAAATTTTAATTTATCATGTTAATTTATAACTATTTGGTAGGTTTTACTTGGCTTCATATTGTGACTAGGTGCATAATTCCGCGGCGTGTCATTTATCTGGTGTAGCCGTCTTTGTCGACTTGAGTGCGATGCTTGGTGCCTTTTTCGGTGGGTACAGCGTCTTCTTATCTATTCAATTTAATGAATTGCCTCAATTTCCTTTCTTTCAAACCAACGAAAAAAACAAAATGAATGAGAGCTAGCCCACATGAAGCTGCTTCAAGATTGGGAGAGAAAACACCCAACACCACCCCAGATATCAATTACTAATCAAACTAATATACATTTAGCCCATATGCTCCTTTCCAAATGCTAATTATAACCAAGAGTTATTCTAAAGAGCATCATCATGTTTAATTACGTTATTCTCCACCTCAACTCAATCATATTTGCATGAACTTTGAAGGTAAGACGTTAATGTTCAATTTCCTACCATGCCTTCTAATTCTCACTCCTAATCAAAACAGTTAAATTTCCAAACATTGCCTGAATGCTCTGTTCCCTTCTTTGTAGGAGCACAATTTTTCACCTATACATGCCCAACTTAAACCAAACTCAAACGTTGATGGAATTTTCTTATCTAACCGAATAACTTCCTTATCAACCACCACCACCACAGTACCACACTTTAAAAATACCTATCAACTCATACCATCTTACCCTTTATAAATCTCCATAATTATAAAAACACTATTTAGCATTACACCAATTTTTTAAATCAAATCAAATTATTTATATAATAAAAAATCAAATTTTCAAATAAAATATAACAATATGTATTATTTTTTTTCGTAAGATTGAATAGTTATAATAAAAAAGTGTTACAACATATCAAATAAACGTCATCAGTAAATAGTTAATATTAAATTGGTTTAATTGCAACAGTTTGAATAGCTTTTTGTTTTAGTATAAGAGTATTTTGTTGGTGTTAAAAATAACATGTTCAAAACATTTGAATGTTATATGGTCATAATATAAACTTGTCTTGTTGTGGGTTTTTCTGTTTCCTGCTTTGTCCTTCCTTTTATACATATATATATATATATACATATATATATATGAAATAATATAGATGTAAAGGATCTTGGACTCTTATTAGTTTTAATGAAAATTTCATAGTTTGTTCTTAACAGAAGATTTTGGGGGCAAGTTAAGATTTTGGGATGGATATATGATGAGTGAGCCCCGCTTGATAATTTGCTTAGAGAAAAGCTAAAGAGAAAGGTCTCATTTTTTTTTGAATTTGAGAAGCTTCCATATGGCAACATTGCTTCCTAATTGTTGGATAAATCCACCCAGAGAAACAGAGAAGACAAGACCGAGAAACCATAAACACATTCCTCACTTTTCTCTCCTATATAATATGGAACAAATAACGTGTGAAACTATATTATTGTACTATTCTTTTATAATATTCTTTAAAAAAATCATATTATGGGTAACAAATTTGAAATCAAGTGGGTGAGCAAATCGATAGAGCACGGGAATATTTGTCCCTATATACGTGAAGAAATCAAATCCTCAATTGTTCATAATTCTCTATGCCTGCGCATGCATTTCCTTTATTTTTTTTATAAACACAATTAAAAAACTAAACACTCATCGTTTTATCTTACAACTATTTGCCCGGTGAAGTTTCAAATGGATATATTTATTTATTAGTTTCAATATTTTATATAATATATATTTTTATAACATTATTTTCTCTCTATGTTTCTTTTTACACTTCCCCATTTGATCTCATTTTGAATAGTACTATAATAATAGTAAAGAAAGAAAGAAATGATAGATCCGCCGAATCACCGTTGATTATGTTTGCATTTGGGTGAACGCGTTTGGATTAATCTAATGAAACCGCGGGGCCCACGATTTCAAATTTGGTTTGTCTCAGGTTGTTTGTTACCGTTGGTGAAGAATCGTAGGTCTCAGATTTAAATCTGGAAATGGCAGTTTCGAAGGAATATCTTATTGCATGTTTTTACAAAAGTAGTTGAGTGGCTTTTAACTTTTTACCCTCCCAAAATCCACTCATAGCCTTTTGCTATTTGCAATGAATCATCAAATTTAGCAAGTTTTTCTTTTCCTTTTCTTTTGTTCATATTCATATTCATGTCACTTCAATGTCTTTACAAGAATATTTTTGATTGTTAAAGAATACCCACCAGATTTACTTGTACAAATTACTTCTGTCATTTTTGTTGTCTTTTTTAAAGAAAACGATAATGGGATTTTCAATCAAAAGGTTTATTTATAATGCCACTTGTTCTTGTCTTGTTCACTAATAAATTGTTAAAATGTTCATATGCACTCTTTACGATGAAAATATCACTTCGTATTTGATATTTATACATGTAATTAAGTAATGTAATATAAACGAAATAATGAAATAAAAAATATATAACATTACTTTTTTTC
The DNA here is from genome assembly GCF_051622355.1 of Phaseolus vulgaris. NCBI lineage: Eukaryota > Viridiplantae > Streptophyta > Magnoliopsida > Fabales > Fabaceae > Phaseolus > Phaseolus vulgaris. Next base: position 53,349,010 of record NC_143504.1, on the reverse strand, counting down.
TTCGAATGTATTGGAACTTCTAACTGAAACTATTTATATTTCTCAAACTTTTAAGCTTCAAATAAACTTTTTTAATTAGAAATACACCGAAACAGTATAAACTTAACAAGCTCAACAATTTATTTATTATTCGAAATTGATGTATATCTTGACATTTTTTTATTAAAGGCTAAATTACTTACTTTAATCTTGTTAACTTTATATAATTAAATCTCAATAGCCAGTGGATTTGGCTCCTCTAAAATGAGCACGAATAAAGTAGGTAATCCTAGTACATGATGATAAAATCAATAGTGATATTTTGTACACTTCATAATTTATTATGTTTATGTGTATAGTATAGTTAATTCTTCACTTTAAATCTATAATCTATAAGAATAATTTTAGAAAATCATATTCCATATTTCTATTAATTATCTTATTAAGTGAATAAAATAATAAATATCTTGGTGTTTATAAGATAAGAAAAAAAGGTTGCGTACCAAAAGTATAAAATAATTTTACATGTCATTAAACAATAAATCACCATATATAGTAATTTTTTTAAACTTTTATAATAACTAACAATATAAAATTATTTTGTACTATTTACTTATTTATTTGACAAGGTATTAATAATGTGGATAGAAATAAATGCTAGTGGAAATAACATTATTTGCTTAGCTTAGCATAAAGATATTTAGTTTAAGATGAACAGTTTCATTTATTCATTTATTAATTATAATTCATCTCAAACAAATTCTGTTTATAACTTATTTTGTTAAATCAATAATACTTTGAATGCAAATGTATAGTCAACAAGAATATTCAAGTGTTTTTGTTATTTAAGCATAGAAAGGTAAACTGAGAAAATAATCTCACAAAGGAAAAACATCCTTGAAGTATTAGAAGACAAGGAATATATAGAAACATTATGGGTGGGAAGAATACGCGTAATCGACCGAAATTTATAATGTATATTTTTCTCACCAAAGGATACATTCAATGCATTTTTCTCTCCAAAACTGCTACATGTTACAAAATATGCTTTAGTACGAATCAATGGGTAGTGTTGTTTGTTCAATAACAAGTTAAAAAAAAATCATCAGCAACTACTGTAGGTTACTGGTCGAAAAAATCGTTGCATTTGGCAACATTGTTGTTTCTGGTTGTCTTCTCCTATGTCCCATTTACCATAACTCATGACTTGTTCTCCTTGTTTAAAAGCAAGGAATTCTAGAACACATTAATGTTTTCTCTCTTAATTTTGACTTTCCTAAATCCTCCATGCCTTCCAAAAGGAGGTTTTGTTTGACCCTGCCTTGCAACTTCTCTTTCCCTAATTTATGGGGTCAAATCTAGCCTTCATTTTATGTCAATATATTAAAAAATACATTTACATAAAAGGGAGTTTAATTTCATCTCCTTCTTATATGGTCAATTAATTAATCACAATTTCCTATTGGGTTAATTTTAAAAAATATTATTATATTAACTAACATATTTATTATAGTTTATAAAATAATATAATCTTTTATAGCGTTAATGTGTATGGATTATTTTTCCAAAAGTAATTAGAAAAAGAGATGAAACTAGAAGGAAGAAAAGTGGTATCAATCTTGACAGATTAATTTTTAACAATCATAGGAGGGCAGTATTGGAAGTTCAGTGGTGTGTGATTTTATATATAAAGTTGAGATTTTGGAGAGAGGAAAACAGAGTTGTAAACGGACTTGGGAAACCAACCAAGGTTGAAGTTTTACGAGAAATGGAGCTCTCTGTGATTGCAAGAAACATGGAAGAAGTTGTCTTGTTGGTTGATGATTTGAAATTGCTTTCTGGTATTTCTCGCTGTAGAATATGTCATGAAGAGGAATTTGAGAGCACCAAAACCTTGGAAGCTCCTTGTGCTTGTTCGGGGACAGTTAAGGTAAATCCAGATTTTCTTAACCTCCTAAGTGTTTGCTTTATTTTCGATAATCCTCTCATCTTCATAATCTATTTTCCAGTTTGCTCATAGAGACTGCATTCAGACGTGGTGCAATGAGAAAGGAAACACAACTTGTGAAATATGTCTCCAGGTACGAACCATGAAGCTTTGAAAAAAGTTTCTTCATTCTGTTTCTCACAAGTTTCAATCGATCATGATTTCTTGATCCTAATGCTGGTAATCCTCGTCTGTTAACAATGATAAACAAGGAGTTGTCTGTGATCCCTTTTTCTTTTAGCTTTTGGGTCAATTATTTTTTAATTTTTTACTGAAATGTTCATATATTATTTCATGAACTTGTCATAACTCATATGGAAGAGATGAACACAAACTAATTGTATTTGATTTCTTGTTCCTTGTTTTTGCAGCAATACGAACCTGGATATACAGCAGTGCAGAAGAAATCGCAAATAGCTGATGCAGCAATGACCATTAGGTATTCTCCCATTACATTACATATTTTTTTTCCTTATGGTTGAATATATCTCACATGCTTAAGTTGAATTTAACCATTTAATACAATTTTAATTTTCTTGGTTGCAACGTGTCTCAACCTTTCCTTTCCGCGTGTGATTCAATCAAAGGAAACTTATGTGTCTTTCAATTAATTACTTGGCCATAATCGTATCAAATTTCTAAAATGTGGCTCCTGGACTAAGCTAAGTTGGCATAGTTTTTCTCTCAATCCCAATTTTTTATATCTTTTGAGTGCAGAAAACTTTTGACTCAATGATTTGTTGGAGAATTTGAGAAATACTAAATGTTAGTTTGAGTTGTTTGTTTAATGTTGTTCCTGGTGTATTACATTACAGGGATAGCCTGCAAATATCAATGACTGAACGAGAACCGTTAAACACAAGCATAATTGAGGGAAACAATTACTCTGAATGCACATATGCTGCAGATAGAAGCGCAGCTTGTTGTCGATCCCTGGCTTTAGCTGTAAGCATTATCTAATCTTTCATAGTACTTGCAAAAATAAAATGTTTAAGAAATTAAAAATATTTTAAAAAAAATTAGAATAAATTAAGTGTTTTATCTTTTTCTCTGGATTTATTGAGAGTGCCGTTGGGCAGTCCTACCTACTCTTTTTGATGTTTGGCTTTTTTGTTCCAAATCTTAAACAGAAGATTTTCCTAAATGACATTGAACAGTGGCCTTGGCAACTGGCATTGAATCATGATTATTTATGTTGAATCATGATTAATAGGTCTGAGATTGATTTTTAGAGTTGGAAAAGAATGAGTCAAAAACTGGTAGATTGCAATTATTGGCACAGGAATGGGCCAGTTGTAAGGGACTGGATTCAGTGGAGTGAATGCATTTATAACCGTTACATGAGAATTGGACGATTCAGATTTTGAAAGTGTGTTTTAGTTTCAATTTGATTTAGTCGGCGAATGCGTTGTTAATGGGGATGCCACTACGCCACTACCTTAAGAATATTTTCTCTCAAAACAAAGGATCATTATTTATAATAAGACTATCTTCTAATCCATTCTCTTCATAAAAAATACCATCAAATCAAAATATACATATATTCAAAATTAAAAAAAAATAGTAAGAACACAATATAAGAATATTTACATATTCATTTCAAATTTTAAATTTAACATAGTTTAGATGAAAATGTAACTTATGATGTTGGCATGAATGTTGATTTTGCAGTTTACTCTGATCTTGCTTGTAAGACATCTTTTTGCACTTCTTAGCGATGGAATGGAAGATTATCCTTTTACAATTCTTACGGTAAGTAAGTACTTGATTTCCAGATTTCTACCAAAACAAAATATTTACCTTGCGAATCATTGAATTAACTTTGGATATTTTTAATTTTGTAGGTCTTTTTACTGAGGGCCAGTGGAATTATTATACCCATGTACATAATTATTAAGACGATCGGAGCCATACATAATAATATCAAGCGTTACCATCATCAGGTTTTAAAGTTTTTCATGCATTTGTCTTTTGTAATGACTGGTTCTTCGATCATTACGAGTGTCATGCAATCACAGCTAAAAAAATTTGTTCCTCTGCTTATCAGGATTCTGATGATGACTCATCGATATCAGATGGAGAGGATGAAGAAAATGGGACACCAGATGATGATGCAATTTCAAGACATTCACAATCATAACTTGTAATTTGATTTAATTTGTATCAGAGCATTATGCTGATGCTCTGTCAAATTCTACCATTTTGAGGCATAAATTTACTGTAGAAAAAAAAAATTAAATTCTCATTCAAATGCATATAGCTTTGTCCTATTTATTTCTACTTATTCCTACCATACCAACCCAGTTAGATTCAGCAACCATTCATATATAATTTAAAACCGAATTTTTATAAATGGGTATATTTTCTTTTAATTACAGAATTAGGTAAATTGTAGATCGTGAATACGATTTAATTGAAATGAAATCTCTTTGTAGAACTAAAAGAAATTATGTTTACTATATACGAGTTCTGAACAAAAAGCTTTACTCTGAAATTGTATAAAAAAATACAATTTTAATTAAAATCTGTATAATTAAAAAAATTAAAAATTAAATTTATTAAGAAATGTATATATAAAGTACGATTTTCAAATTGTACTCATACGCTCCATGTTTTAGGAAAATATTTTATTATTATATATAATTAAAGAATAGTTGAAAAAAAACAATTTTTTTAATATATTTAAATTATTTTAAATTCTTAGTAAAATTAGTTATTCTAAAACGTTAAAAATAAACTAAAAATTTTAAGTGAATTTTTTTTTAAAGATACTTGACCTATCTCCAGACAAAAAAATTGATGAATTTGTGATTTTAGAGTCGATATTTTCTCGTGAAAAGTTGGTTGTTTCATTTTGTAATATGTGAAAATGTAAAAAAATGAAATGATTTAAAGTCATTGTTGTGTTGCAACAAAAATAATCAATTGAAGTCAATTAAGATAGATACGTATGTTTAACTTTTTCTTCGCCTCAACCTCTTGAACTTCTTATTGATATACGTCTTGCATGCGTCTTTTTCACTTGATGATTCTATTGAATATATTATTGTTGATTAATAGAAGCTTTGTGAAGCTTTAATTTCTTCATGCAAATCTCATTTTGCAACAACTTCATTTCACGTTAGACACTCTAAAAGAAAACTTTTCATTTTTTTTTCATTTGTGTATGTTTGTTCCTAAAACACACTTAGAAACCTTTAATGAATATCAGTGATTATTATATTCAATAAAACATGAGTATCACTATAACAAAATCTTTTAATATCTTTTGAATTATCGAGAACTTTTAATCTTATATGTTAATTCAAAACATATTATCAATATATTTTAGGTTTATACTTGGATTAAATCTTTTTAGTATAAATACAATTTCTCTTTTGAATATATTCCACAAAACATATTTTGAAAAATCTTTAAGTGTGTAAAACATGTGTGCTCAGTTTTTCGAAATCTTTCTAATACATATTTGATATTGATCAATAAGGCACAACTTCAAGCAATGTATAAACATTTAAGAAAATGTTTTCTTACATTTAACAAAGTATATTCATTTTATGTTGTGCTATTTTTACGTTCTTTATTGTAAAACATTTTATACATAATTTTAAGCCCTGTGTTTTTTTTATTTAATATTGATTTATATGGATTCACATAATCAAAAGGATTTTTTAAAACATTTGATAATCATTTGAACATATATAAAATAGAAATATTAAGTATGAAAACTTCCCTGACAAATGATCATCCAACGCATGATCGTCTACCATGTTGACTTGATCATCATCTGACGTGTTCATGACTTTCAATGTTTGGTACTTGAGTGTTAGCTTTCTCTAACACTATGTATTGAGCCTGGTCCATTTAGTTCTTCTGTAGACTTCATTTAGTGTTTCCAATTAAGTCAAACTTTTTGTTCCTTTCAGCATACAGTCTCACTTCATTGTTGTTAACGTCTAATGAGTCTTGTTCATTTTCTCAAGATGATCTAGACTTGGATTGCCATTTGTTCACTAGAGTTCTGTGATCGTCTGTCAAACTTAGTGTAATCATCATCTTTATTTTTTGCTGAGACAATCGTCTAGCACACATATCATCTGATACTTCTATTTATGACTACTAGGTCTTAGAGTGTTATATCGTCTATCACATTGCATCGTCTGATGTGTTTTGTGAGTATTTATTTGTTCATAATGTCTGTTCAACTCTCATGATCATTTGATATATGATTTCTAATGGTTTTGTACATGGTCAGCTTAGTTATACACTACAACACATCTTATAATATTTGTTATCATAAAAATTTATAGATTCTCATATCATGAGATTGTCTCGTGACTCAAGGAATCCTCTTAGATTGATTGAATCATCTAGTTTCTTAACAATTGTTATTTAATAAGTATAATAGTACATTGTCTACTTTTTGAAAAAATTTAAGTAAGATTTGTGTTAACTATTTTAACAATTTTTTGTTGCCCCTATTTCGTATTTAGAGTCAGGTTAAACTCTTTGGAAAACATTGTACGATATTCTTTGTACATAAAATCATCTATAATTTAGTTTTTTCTTTTATTTTTGTATTTATTTTTTATTTCATTTGAATCTAACAATTGGTCTCATTTGTGGAAGCCAAGAAAGAAAGTTAAGAAAATCAAGAATTGAAACATGTTCACTAGGTCACCAAATTTAACATTTTGAAGTTCTCTAATGATAATGACATCTAATAAAAACTATCTTGATATAATAAGGATGTACTCATTGTCACCAAATTTGCCTAATAAGAAGGAAAAGATTTGCATGATCGACAAATCAAAAGCATCATAATTTTGTGTTTTAAAAATAAAACACTTAGAGAAGTCACAAGTACTAATGTAGCCACCAACTCATACAGTCTTCCGACCAGGCTTCACACATTCACTTCGTATCAGCTACTTGAGTTTTAAATTCGATCCCATTCCACCTTTCTTTAGAGGTTGTAGACAGTTTAGGAGGCCAGGGAACCGTTTTCTGAACTTGTTTCCTTCTCAAGTAATATTGTTTTGGTGTTTTACCACCGTTGTCAGTTTCTTTTCACTGTCATATTTCCCTTCTAACCTTTGATACAGCGATCTGTTAACATGTCTTTCTGTAGGATCAGTAGAAGTCAAAATTTATTGGAGTGGCGTAAGTTATATTGAAGAATAAGAAGCTGAATTTAACTCATGTAACCCACAGAGAGACCTTACTCATTAAACCAAAAAAAATCTTTGAAGGAGTTGAAATTTAACTACCCTTTGTGTGCGGTTTGCAATGAAGTTAATATGTTCCACAATGTATTTACATTATAACATTAGACTAAGAGTTTGGATATTGCACTCTAAAAATTAAAATTAACAAGTAATTACTACTAAAAAAATCTTATTTTACAATTCAAACATTAACACATGTTTAATGCTTTTATGAAAAGATAAAAATAAAAGTAAATACTTTTTAATGTTTTGCGATAGTTCTTGAAGTAGTGTGACTCAACACGACCATATTACTTCGTAATGGAGAGACTGGATAAGCATGGTGATGGTGGCTTTCTTAGGAAAAACAAAAAATAATTACGACCGTGGTAGTTAATTAACTATATCTTTTACAAAGAAGAAATGTTTAGTTTTGTTTGATTTTAAATCTTGTTATGCTAATATAGGGGCATATCAACACTAGAAATAAAAAAATGAATTCTATTAATAAAATTATAATGAAAATAACTAAATTTGTGGCAAAATAATATAATACTTATAAAGACTTTAAAATGTGGCTTACCAACACGTTATAAAGTTGATAATAAAATCCCTAAATTTTTTTAAATAGATTTAACTTATAATCAATTACCAAAAAAATTGGAAACATTATTATTTTATGAAAATAAAAGTACACTATTCTCATTTAAAAAATGATATTATGAAAAAGCTTTCAAATTAAAAACTTATATTCATGTCATTCATGATATTTCTTTTCTTAGCTGCCAAATTTTTACTTTTTTTTATGAAATAAGGAGACACTTTTGGAATGTCCCAATAAGATCCTGCCACTTTATTTGATATTTCATTTATAACCATATCAATATAATATACAACTGTAAAAAATATACATATAACTATTTGATTACTGTGTTATTTGTTTTTAATTTTACTCATATAATCAGGATAATTAATATATCATAAAAAAATAATATAATTACTATTGTGTTATTTGATATTATATATATTTTGAACTATATATTTCATGACAATCAATTAATTTGGTTTAATTAATTCTTTGACTTATTTACTTTTTACTTGTAACATTTCTACTTTGAACTAATCACACGAACGTATTTCCAGAAGGTAAAAGTTAATTTAATTATATGAATAACAAGCTGATATACAAATTTTATTTAATTTAATACATAAAGATTTACTTAATACATATTTAAAAAAATTAAATCGTATTTAGAAGCCGAGTTACCCTGCGCATGAACATAATTTTACTTCACCTATTCTACTGTATTGAAGCTTAAACTCAGGTCAAAACATTCATATTATGAAGCCGAAGATGCTTCATAACGACCATTGGCATTAAAAAGGATGAGTTCGTATATATACACGTGATAGCTGATATTTACCCACCACCTATGGCCTTCACCATTTTATAAAACCAACTTAAATACCAACTAATTCTCCAAAATTGGATTAAAGAATGAAAAACAATGTTAGAAGAAACCTATAAAACCCAATTTGGGCCTTCTATATCCTTTCAAGTTTCTTTCTAAACCAATCTGACATTCTCTTGATCTTGCCCAACAGATGAGCATTTTTTGTAATTATAAAGAAATCTTCGGCATTTGATAACATTACCGTTATATCATGCTTGACACCTTCCACAGTACGATAGTAGTCATGCTCCAACCTTGACTGAATCAGTTCAGGATAGAGTGGGACGGGAAACCTACAATACAAATCCAAAGATGACAAATTATTAACTCACAAGTTTAACTTAATTGCTAGAACAAGATTGTATACAAACTGACAGGCACATCAATCCTCTCTGCATTACAAGACAGAAACTCTGGTACCTGTTTGCAAACTCTAATTTCTCAGCAACTTTGTTCAATGCTTGGATATCAAATTTCTCCTGAATTGAGAGGAAATACTAACAATGAGAAACGTTCCACCCACCAACCATTTAAATCAAAATTAGAAATTTGCATCTTGCTAGTATCAATAAGCCTAATTCAGTGAAAGAACATAGGCTAATAAAGTTTTATATTTACTTACCCTGCGGTCTAATTTAGTGAAATACGAAAGCAGCTTATCTCTGATTGCGTGATCAATGTGGGGATGCTTCCATTGAATCTCAGGATCGGGATCACGTAGTTCCCACGGACTATGCAGATGATTCTCGGTTGGATCATTCTTGTATTGAATCTGATACCTTTCCCAAGGACTATCAGGGAAGTCCTGAGATTTGGCCTGCACTGAAATAATTCTACCTTCCCACCAGTTCCCACCATCCCCGTCTCCATTTCTCCACCAAACCTTGCATTTATCTCTCGAAGACCAATTTCTCTTCATGGCAGTATCATACCATGTTTTCTCAACAACAAATTCAGAGAAGTCAATCAGTTCAGGCAGAGTTAATTTAAACAATTTTCCATGCACGAATGAAGAAGGATCCACAAATTTAAGTTTAAGTTTACAACAGCTATCCCCAGAGCCTGCGAGCTCCGCATACTCAAGCACTTCAACCTTGCAAATTTCGGAAAAGCCTAGTCCTGTAAATGATCTCCATGGACCTGCTTCAGCTGATGCACACGACTCTAAGTACTCTTGATGTCCCTGGCAATCAAATATCAAGAAGATGAATTGGGAAGCAGATTACAAAACCAACCAAAGGATAAAAGCATAAACTAGGAAACAGATTCAGGAATTCCTAAACAATCTAATAAGTATTACAAACCATAACGGGAAAAATTGTAAACTACCTGTCTAAAGTACACAACTTCATCACCAAGTTGAGGAATATATCGGTAACTGTCTTCATGCATTGACAGCATCAGCCATGATGAATTTTTGACATGATGATTTGACACCCTTCGAGTTACAGAACCACCAGGATTACTGGAAATATATCCATCACCCCTATGTCTTGAAGCCCTAGTTCTACGATGAAGTTGATCAGACACTTTGATAGAACAGCCTTCCCAATCAAATTTTCCCCTTGAACTTTGACCCCCATGAATATTACTCCTTCTGTTTGAAGTGCTTGGCTCCTCAGTAGTTGACTTCATCCTTACAGAACGTGATCGACGTGCATGATCACCTATAACATCAGACAAACCAACTCCTAAACCATGTTGATTGCTGAAAACAGAATTATGTTCTTCTGTATCACAATCAAAAGATTCAAAACCATCTTGATTGACTTTCCCTTTATGCGACTTATCCCTTTCATGGACGTGATCTCTTCTCCTGTCAGAGTATGAATGCAGTTTCTGTGGAGTACTAAATTTTCTGTCATCTTCACCTTCTGGTATAAGATTAGAATCCTTAATAGAGGAATTTCCAGAGATAACAATACCTCTAGCACCAGATGAATCTGCCTTCGAACTAACAAATTTCAGTTTGTAAGCACCTTCACTTTCAGATGAAATCTGTTTCTTTTTAATAACTAGCCTGGTTGATTTCACAGGTGCTTTCATTTTTAGGTCACCAGAGAGGCTTGAATGAACAACTTCATTGTTTTCTAGTGAGTCGTCTAGACATTTTCCAGATCCAGACTGGAATCTATTAACACCATTGAACTTACCATTATCAGATGTAAAGAAGGCATCGGCATTTGGCTGAGCATTTCCAGACAACAAAGGTTCAGGTGAGGAAATTTTAAGTGCATCTTCAAAACCAGTCAGGCCTTTATTAATCGAACTACCAGCTGTCTCTAACTTGCCAATCATATGTTCTGATATCCTGCAAAAATTGGTAGGGAAAAACATTGGATTCTGAAGAGATTACCAAATATAGAAAATGAAGCAGTATCATAAACATTTTTTTGACATGCATCTCAGGTTCCACTTACCCATTGGCATTGTGTTCAAGATGGTCATCATTTTCTACATCAGTCAGCAAAGCATCCCCTGATCTTGAAAGTTCATGCGTGTGTGTCTCCAACTTTCTGCACTGATCTGCATTTTCCTCAACGTATCTAGATGCATCCAGATTATTTGTAGCATTCTCCGTTTGTATTTTATCAGTCATAGAAGATGGTGCAGAGTCCAAAGATTTTGAGTCTCGAAAAGTTTTATGATGGCTTTCAGAGGGTTGAGGTCTAGAAGACTGACATACCATATTATCCTCAGTCTCACAAGTAGGTTTTGTGTCCTCTGTGGGCGCACTCTTCTTATCACGAAGTGAAAACTTAAGTACCAGTCTTGGTCTAGTTTCAACATTTGACAGGGACTCGGAGCACACTGGAGGCTTGGAAACATTTGCGAACTTTTTTATAAGAGACTTTTTAAATTCATCGCGTTTCACGTCCATTTCCCTCTCAGGCTCACTAAAATCATCTGGATCTTGGAAACTGTCTGATGATTCATCGTTGGAATCATTATCTTCCTCATCAGTAGATGTTTCATCAATTTGAGAGAACATATGGCGGGCATTATGTGCAGCAACTCTCTGGGGTCTCAATGTCTTACCTTTCGAAGATTTCCTTTTTGATGATTTTGAGTTGCCCTTGGATTTCTTACAGGGTCTGTTACTTCCAGAAGTATTACCGTTACAATCATCCAAATTCCTTTTCCTAACACGCCTTCCCGAGGAAGTCGTTACCTCAACCTGAGAAACACTATGATTAGATAACCATTTGTAATTAATTATTGATTGAACAAAAAAGAACACTTACCCCAGCATTATGTTTTTTCCTTCTTGATCTTCTAAGGCCGTCTCTATTACTAGAGTCGTCTTCGCTGCATTCTAGATCACTAGAAGAGATAACACTCCCTTGCGCAGCTGCGCTGGAAGTATCCTCATTCACATTGTATTCAGAATCAGTATCCTCACTTACAATAATGTCATATTCTGGTTCCCAGAACATGGCATCTAAGAAATCTGGTTGTGGCTCAACCATTCCTTCCAAATCCACCAAAGGTATTACTGGGTAGTCTTGACCTTGACCAACACTAAAATCTGGGCCAACAGCATATTTTATCAATGAAGGACGCCATTCAATGCCAAGAGCACCAAGTCGACGTTGCTGAAACTGACTCTGATAAGGTTCTGGATATGGCACCATGCCTGGTATAAAAGAAAAATTGTAAGAAATTACCATCCTATTAACATAAGAATTACAAAGTAAGTCATAACATACTAGAATCACACAGAGGTTCCTGAATGTTTCTTCTATGTGGTGGAAGTTGAGTCTCCTGCATCAGATGTGACATAGGTTAGCTGGGTATGCCATAGATAATTTCAACAATCTTATCAAGTCAAACATGCTGACAATCAACAAAGTACAGGAGCACAATGACTATCAACCTGATCAAGAACATTTCCCTGAGTATCTTGAATGAGGGGTCGATAATCACCAAGAAAAAACTGCCACAAAAATAAGAGATAGATATAAATTTACTTGCTATGAAGTTTATATTGAATCTAAAAAAAGGTAGGGGAATATTTTACCACCTGATCATATTTTGCATCTTTTTGGGACTCGCCTTGACCTGTGTTCAGAAAATATATTTGTCCAACATCATCTGAAATCACAATTGATGTTCCATCCCTAAAATGAACACAATATTTTAACAAATTACACTGTCAGGGATCGTGATTCATCTAAGATGGATACAAAATGACAATTCATGTATATGTGACATGAAACACTAATGATCAGCAAGGTAGACAAGTAGCCTGCAGAGTTTCCGCATTTGGACATAAAGCAGCTTAAGCTCATAGCTTGAAATGATCAATACACAAACATTATAATCGTATATTAGTGTTAGCATGGATCCAGACAATTACAATTGGTAACAACAAAGTTAAATATTAGTCAGTTCAAGTGAATATAGAAAAGATAACTATAGTCTATATGATATGACAATATAGTGGTCTAGTGTTCTTACCTATTGTCTTTCCCCTTAAAGGAGGGCATAGTGGTCAAGTGTTTAATGTTTACTCCCTTCTTTTTATTAAAAAAGAAATTTAAGCACAATGTAGAGGACACACTAGGTTTAAATTTTAGAAAAATTACTTTTAAAATAATTGATGCTAAAACAATTATTTTTTATAACTTAGTATTAAAAGAATTAGTTTGTGTTTGGGTTTTAGAATTTATAGTATACATAAAACACAAGAAAAACTGATGAGTACCTCAAAAAAATATCAAACATTTGAAGAGAAAGGATGGACGAGATGAAGGTTCCTCAAGAGAGAGAGACAAGAGCAAGATTAAAAAAATTCAACTCCTTAAAAGTGTAAAATGCCTTCTATTTCACCCCTAAATATGTCGAAATTCAAATAAGATTTGTTATTCAAGTTAGTCCTTCAAATGGATGAAGTTAACTAATACCGTTAGTTTTGCTGACATGGCACATTATGTGATGTGTCACCTCTCACCATGTCTTACACGTGGCCGTCAACCAAATTGAAATATAATTAATGTTGATATTTAATATTGAAATAAGTTTTTATTTCTTAAAAACAAGACCTTTTTCTTTTTCCTTTTTCTTCTAACCAATCATTTCCCCAACCCGTCACCACAACTCATCCAATTCAAAATTCTAATCCCCTCAAACTGGATGGTATTTCGATTCTGACATTGATGCCTAACCAAAGCTTCTTCAGACCTTAACCCCCATATTCAGAGATTCTAACATCGATTCTACAAAGCTATTGGTTTTGCATACTTCAGTCAATAGATTGTGATTTGCTCTGAGCGAATCTAAATCCAAAAGCTAGGATTAGTTCTAGTCTAGATTCCCTTGGGTAATTTAGATTCGCCTAGGAAATCGCAATCCCAGAACAATCAGGAAAATTTCCTAATTAAACTCTCAACGAATAAAATTGTTATCAGCGAATGGGCTTTATTTTATATAGCATGCTCTTTTGTTCAGAGTTGAAATGATTATAATTTTATATGTATGATTGGAACTTGAATTTTGAGATGTATATGTTAATACCGTTGAATTGAGAACATATGATGGAACTAGATTGACTAAGTCACATGTCTAGGGATGGTGCATTGACCTTAGTTGTAGTTTGAAAGTATAAGTACTAGAACCTATGATTAACAAATATACTCTTGCTTCATTAAGTGGAATTAAAACAACAAATGATGAGAAACTGAGGGAATGTTCATGCACATTGTTCATGCTTGGTTTGGAAAATTCAGTCACATTGTTCAAACAGAAGGAAACACAACGAGGCAGATCATTCACTCTTTTGTTGTCATACCCTTCTTGGAAAATGTGTTTACTTAATTGTGTATGTTGATGATGTAGTTATGACGAGAAATGATGCTACTAGAAACTCATAGCTAAAGGAACACATATGCAATCACTTTTAGACTAAAGACCAAGGAAGTCATTTAAGTGGTTCAATCAAAGGAAAGCATTGTAGTTTCTCAAAGGAAATATGCTTTAGATATTTTAGAAGAATCAGGCATGACTGGCAGTAGATCAGTAGATAACCCTATACATCTAAATAAAAAATGAATAGTAAATCAAGGTAAACCTTTCTCTTACCGAGAGAGATATAGAAGACTTGTTGAGAAACTTATCTAAAATACTAGACCTGATCTATTTGTTGCAATGGGTGTTAGTCATTTTGTGCAAAATCCTTGCACTGATCATATGACTGCTATCATTTGCATCTTAAAATACCTCAAAAAAGGCTTTAGGGCAAGGTTTGTTGTACAAAGATAAAGGGAAAACTCAAACTTCTGGGTATTGTGATGCTGATTTGGCAAGATCTCCTATAGACAGACGCTACATTACAAGGTATTGTGATCTCATTGGAGGAAACATTATTTCTTGGAAAAGCAAGAAACAAAATGTATTTGTCCGATTCAGTGCTGAAGCTGAATATAGGGCAAAGGCATCTTTTACCTATGAACTTGTATGGGTGAAACAATTTCCTCAAGAATTAAAATCTTGTGAGATCCAACAAATGAAGATGTATTGTCATAACCAAGATCTTGTCCACATTGCTTCCAATCTAGTATTCTATAAGAGGACTAAACACATAGAACTTGATTGTCATTTTATTTGGAAAAAGTTGTTATCAAAGGAATTTGTACATCAGATCCAATGATCAACTTGCAGATGTGTTAACAAAATCCTTTAAGAGACCTCACATTAAATTTATTTGTTCCAAGCTTGAGGGGAGTGTTAGAGTAGGTATTAAATATAGGTAGTAGGTAATTGTACTGGAAAACTGCTACATGAGTTGTTTACTTATTAGCATTAATTTTGTGTACCTTCTGGTGTTCCTAATGCAATTTTCTTCTATAAATAACATAGCTGAGAGATAATCAATCTCTTAGGCTCTTTTCATCATATTTTCATTCTTTAGTACTACAATGAAACCTTCTCCAATTGTCAAACTACTCACCATCATATTAATCCTCACTCTTGATCTCACTTGCCATTGGCACTAGAACAGCAAGATGTCAATATACATTCCTATATATTTAAGGCTAGCAATTGTCATTCTTCTTTGTTTGTCTTTTCACATAGTCCTGCAGTGGTGTCCATATCCTTGTCCATGGGAATGATATAATTGTCACTACAGCAATTATTTGCTGATTCAGTCCCTTATTTCCAGCTTCATTCTGTATTCTCTTACACTCTGTTTGGAAAGTCATTGAAATAGAAAATAAAATGGAAATGGTAGAAATTGGGATGAATTGAAGTGGAATTTTAAATTCGTTTCATTAGATGGAACTATGACGAATGAGAAGAATGATTTCTTTTTAGGTGTTTGGCTAGATTGAAAAATGAAAGGAAAAAATAGTTGTGCAGTATACTTAAGAGTGTAGTTCTACTTTCAGGTTCTTGGTCTGTACGGCTATAAATAGTTTATACCTTAACTCAGTTCATTTTTCAGCCTATATAACACTTTATAGATTGTCTCTCAGCTCTATTATCACTTGACACAGCTGTAAAGTTCGGAGCTCCTTAATGAGTTGCTGTACCAAACAGATTATAAAAAGTGAAAGACAGATGGGTGTGGAAGACATTCATTGCGTAACACCAAAGTGTGGAACACATCAAAATCTATTAAGAAATAGAGAAACTAGATACAAGTATTGAATTATTAAATGAAAAACAAAACAAATATAAAACCGTTCAAGGCAATTATTGTAGACACTTACGGAGAAAACTTCCCATCAACCAACTTAAACCGTCCAATTTCATACGTCCGAATAGGTATGCCCTCCCATATCTGGAGAAGTAATAAACCAGAAAGGCATAAATTAATCTGCATTGCAAAGAACATTCATACGTTAAGATTTAAGAACTCAACAAAAGAAGCTTACATCCCAAACAATGGTTCGTCCATCATAGCCAGCACTCATAGCTATTCGAGGGTTGAAAGGGTGAACATCCAAAACATAAGACTGCCAACCATTGAAAAATCACAATTTAGCCATGATAGAACTGTAAAAAATACAAGAAAGAAAAAAAAAAGGGGCTAGAACTTAACCCAATAAGAAAAGTATGACCAGATTTAAACTTTTTTGTCCAAAAAATACAAGTTGAACATGTTTACCAACAGAGCAAAATAGTCCCACATAAAATACAGAAAGGTGGGGGTTAGAGAAAGATAGATGACAGGTTTTGCAGATTCTTAACCCAAAACAAAAATTAGGTCTTACAGATTCAGTATGGCCAGTTAAAGAGTGCACTAAGCTTCCATCAACTGCATTCCAAACACATATTCTGCAATCTTCAAGAAGAAAAGACAAGTACTCAGTTAATGCAAGCAATTACCTGCTCTCCACATTAAAATAACATAAAATTGATCATCTATACTAGAGAAGGGACGGGATCACAAATTGTATGTTAAGTTAAATGAATAAAGATGTATTATCATGGCACTTATCCAAAAATTTGATGAGATAACGTTGTAATAGAAAAAGTCCTACATTGGTTAAAAATCCATTAAGGAGGGTATCATATAAGCAAAAGACGCACAAATTCAAATTGCCCGAGGCATTTCATACAATATTGCAACTGTCAACTGAGAACAAAAATCTAACAATCTTCGTACATTGAAAACATGGATTGGACTCGCTCATAATTTTCAAGACACCTACCATGTCTACTCCTGTGGGGATAATAAAATATCAATTGCATAGTAAACCAAGAAGCATATAGATAGTATATAATGCTTAGTGATATATGAAAGAATAGCAACCATATTCTCTACTCCACAATCCTCATGGGATAATAAAGAATCAATTGCGACACCAAACCAATATTCTCTACTCCATATGGGGATTAATAAAATATAAATTGCATACTAAATCAGGATACACTCTGAGGCAATATAATGCTTAGTGATATATGTAACAGCAGCAAGCAGTAGTACTACGAGCAAGTAGTAAATATGCCTGCTCCCTGACAGATTTGTTTATAGGAAAATCCATTTCCAAATCATGTATTAGACAAATTGAATCCTTTAAATATTTCAACTACTGTTCCGACCTCAAGTTTGTTGCACTGATAGGATCACTCACTGTATTTAAGATATTGTCCAATTTAATGCTTGTTTGGGCTGGGCCTCAATTACCATGAGACTTAAACTCGCAACCACAAAGGGTTTGAGCCCCACAGTGAGCACCAGAGTCACTTTTTAAGAACAAAATCATGAGGTCCATGTGAGCAAAAGCAACAACATCTATAATGTAGTGAGTCTAACAATATAGTGTAGTTGAAGCCAGCAAAACTATATATAATGTAATTTTAGTTAGTTATCGTATCAAAGAGTTAGTATAGAAAAAAAGTATAATTTGTTGGTTAAAATTTCTCAGCTCAATTATTTTGTTTAGCAAGTACATTACCCATAATAGCTGCAAGCACAAAGCGATTGTCCAGGCTCCATATAATCATATTGACACCACGAGGCGTGGGTAGCAATCTCTGCCTTGGACCACCTCGTGGAGGTTGGGGAGGCAGGGGTGGCGCTGGCACTTTTAGATGATATGCACGAGTCCAACGTCCTACTTTTCCCTGAAATAGAAGAGGAAAACATATTTCATATGGTAAGCAAGGGGGAAATAAACCTGCATATGCCACATAGATGCCTAGAACAATTCTGGAAAAGAAATTGCCTTCAAGAATAAAAGTAGACCAAAATTCAATGGCAATCATTTAAAGGAGCTCACATGAGATTTACGTGATCTGGGAACCCATATAATTGCACTTCCATCACGAGAGCAGGTAACTATGTTATCATGACAATACCTGAAATATTATGACATAGATTTAGTAATGAGAGCAGAGGTACAGTTGTTACATTAAATAAAACTAAACCAAGGTAGAAAAAATTACAAGAAGCACTAGGATATACCAGAAATTTCGAAACTTCAGTGTATTTTCTTCTTTCCAGGGGTCAGAAGTTAAAATTTTCGAAGCCACGGAGCAACCACTGCATGCAGAATAGCAAAGATAGTATAAGGATCCTTACCAAGTAAAACAAGCAAGTGTGGATCTAACCGGGATGGCTAACCTAAACTGTACATAATTAACATCATTCTCATGACCAGATAATAAATCCATTTCATGTATTGGTTGTTCTGAGTCATCAGTGCTGGGCTTCAACGCACTCCACACCTGCAAATAGCAGTAACTTTTAACACAGAATAGAAGCGATATTAAATAAGCAAATTGTATTCCTGGAAGAAAATAGGAAATTTGTGAAGAGTACATCAATAAACCTACCCTGGCAAAAGTATCAGAGCTACCAGTAACAAAAACAGTTCCATTTGCATTATATGCACAACAAAGTACTTGATAGTTTTGTTGACCATTGCTTGAGGACGGCAAACTAGCTGGTGGAGCATTGCTCTTCCCTGCAAAAGTTTATAATTCCTCAATCAATAATAACCTAATAACAAAAATGTAATTATTTCAGTCAACAGTCAGACTACTGATCTGGAAGGTTTAAGTAACAAGTCATCCATTTGTATGTCCAAACTCGCATAGTTTGATTTTGAACAAGATTTGATAACCCCATCCACTGTTCCAAGTGTAATATTCATTTAAAAAACATGTTGAAATGTAAAAAGGCCTTTTTACTTTTTATATTGGACATAGATTTTAATAGAATCTAATTGATCCAACTTAACCAAATAGATTGTACCACCATATCAAATTTAGTAAGGTAAAAAATGCCAAACTCAACCACTTCCAATTCCAGGACTGATTTGTTAACAGAAATAGAAGCAATTAACTGACCATTTATAGCATCTTGAGGTCGAGGCACATATATTCGGGGATTGTGTGAATTCCTCGCGTCCCATATTCTACAAGTTCCATCATCAGATGATCTACAAAAGTCATAAAAGTTAGATTATTCACTCTAGAATGATGTAAATGTGTGTAAAATAATGAAGAAATTAATATTCTTCTGATCTAGGGCATAGATTACGCTCACTACTCTTAGGATCTTATATTTATAATGACTTTGGAGACATTAGATACAATGTATGAGAGGAAAGAGAAGAGAATATGAAAAGATATATCTAGGAACTAGGTACAACACAAACCACACAGTAACTTTACAATAAATTCTATTTAAGACAACTTACTTTAAGACTCTCCCTTAAGCTGGAGCATACATATTGTATGTGTCCAGCTTGGAACAAATAAACTCAATCCGAGAACCTCTCAAGGATTTTATTAATACATCTGCAAGTTGATCATTTGATCCGAAAAACCCGGTACAGATTTCCTTGGACAACAACTTTTCTCGAATAAAATGACAATCAATTTTCATGTATTTAGTCTTCCCGTAGAACACTAGATTGGAAGCAATGTAGAGAGCAGCTTGGTTATCACAATACATCTTCATTGGTAGAATCTCAAAAATCTATTTCTTTGAAGAACTGTTTTACCCATATAAGCTCACAAGTGAGGGATGTCGTTGCTCTATTGCAGATGATTGGGCAACAACCTTTTCTTTCTTGCTTTTCCAAGAGATAATATTTCCTCCACAAAAAACACAATATACTGTAGTAGAGTCTTTGTCTATAGGAGAATCAACCCAACCAGCATCACAATATGTTACGTACCAAGATCCTGACACAATATCAAGAGACTTGGGTATTCCCTTTATCTTCATAAAAAGTAGTTCTTGTCTTGGAGTATTTTTGAGATATCTTAGAATATGGATGACAGCATTCTAATAATCAATACAAGGATTATGCATGAATTGACTGACAACTCAAACTACAAAAGACAAATCTAGTCTAGTAATGGTAAGATAGATAAGTTTTCCAACCAGTCTTCTATATCTTTCTGGATCAGAGAAAGCTTCTTCATGTTCTGCCATTAATTTCTAATTTGGATCCATAGCACAATCCACTGGTTTACAATCAATCATGCCTATCTCTTTTAAGATGTCAAGAGCATATTTCCTTTGAGAAACTACAACTCCTTCCTTTGATGGGGGCTACTTTTATGCCCAAAAAAATATTTGAGACTTCCAAGATCCTTGGTCTAGAAATGATTACATGGGTGTTCCTTTAACTGAAATATTCTAGTATCATCATTCCCCGTAATGACTATATTGCCGACATACACTATTAAGCACACACATTTTTTCCAGAAGAGGTGTGACAATAGAAAACAGAATGATCTGGCTCACTATGTTTCAACCCGAATGTTTGAACAATGTGGCTGACCTTTCCAAACCAAGCACGTGGAGAATGCTTGAGACCATAGAACATAGTTTACAAGCCAGACTAAACTCCCTTTAAGCAACAAACCCACGAGATTGTTCCATTTAGACTTCTTCCTCAAGATCGACATGTAGAAAAACATTTTTAATATTTAATTGATGAAGAGGCCAATGACAAATGACTGCCATGGCAAGGAAAATTCTGACAGTAGTCATTTTGGCGACTGGAGAGAAAGTATCATTGTAGGTGAGCCCATAGATCTAAGTATATCATTTTGCTACCAATCAAATGTTGAGACAATCCACTTCACTATTAGATCCAACTTATATGAAATAGACCCAATGACAATCAATTGTCTTCTTTTTAGATGGAAAAGGAACTAACTCTCATGTACCAATTTGTTCAAGGGTATGCATTTCAACAATCATGGCTTGTCACCTTCCAGGAAGATCAAGCGCCTTTTTCACATATTTTGGAATGGTAATAGAAGATACAGAGAAGATAAAAGAACAATAGGAAGGAAACAAACAATGATAGTTTAACAAATTTGTAAATAAGATGAGGATTGCGTGTAGAACGCGAAAGGCAATAAGACAACTAGAATCCTCATTATCAAGAGTCATAGTACGGAACAATAATGCTGAAGGACTTGATAAAGAGGACTCATCATGTGATATTGGACTAGTCTTTTGAGTCTGGGGTGATCGCCTAGGTGAATTGAGATAACGAGAGGAATTTGGATTATTGGGAGAAGTTGGAATAGTGTTTGGAATTGGATACACAAAGGGATCAACTAAAAACATAGGCAAAACCTGTTGGACAAAGTTAACATCTTGTGTAGAGGAAGAGAAGAAAGAATTTCCTTCAAAAAATGTGACACTTGCAGATATGTAATATTTTTTAATGTTAGGAGAATAAAATTGATACCCTTTTTTGAAGACGAGAACATCCCAGGAAGACACATTTGATAGCTTGGGTTGAAAGTTTGTCCAAACCTAGAGACACATCATGTACAAAACACACAACCAAATACTTGAGAAATGGAAAGAAGAGGTTCACTTGGAACCACGATAGAGTATGGGACTTTATTGGCCAAAGAAGAAGAGGGCATTCAATTAAAAAGATAACAAATAGTAAAAATTGCATCACCCCAATGATGGACATGTAGATTGGCACCAATCAATAAGGTACAAGCAATTTCAACTAAGTGTGTACGAAGATAGGTGGACTGATATAAAATACCATGTGAATTTAAAAGAGTAGAAATCCTAAACGAAAAGTATTCTTTGGCATTATCACTCCTTAAGATCTTGATCATTTGGCCAAATTTGTTTTTAATTTCATTAAAGAAAGACTCAAAGATATTCAAAAGTTCAGACAAGTAAACCCAAGTACAACGAGAATACTCATCAATAAAAGTGACCAGATAACGAAACCTAAAGGATGTGACTTGACTTGGACCTCAAATGTCATAATGTATTAGGTATAACAGTAGTAACTGTTATTAGGTATAACAGTATCAACTGTATATAACAGTCTTAACTGTTTACATTTACTTTGTATTACTACTGCACTGGGTACTATTAATACCCAGCCTTCCCTGTACATCATGCACTGAATCATATAATAAAGATTACTCATTCTCTATCTTTCTTCTCTCAATCTCTCCTTCTCTCTATACTCTTATATGGTATCCAGAGCCAAAAATGGCCTCATCATCTACCACTGAACCCAATTCTGAAAATTTTTCCTCCAAGCCCGAGGTTCTTCTCCCTCATATCTTTCATACCCCAATCCCTCTGAAACTGGATCCAGACAATTTCCTTGTCTGGCGGCAGCAGGTTAATGCTACCCTTCGCAGCCTTGACCTTCTTTATTTTCTGGATGGTTCTTGCACTCCTCCGCGCTTCATCTCTGCCAAAGAAGACTCTTCCCCAATTGTTAATACAAAATACATCCAGTATGATCGTCAAGATCAGGCAATCTTGGCCTGGTTATTGGCATCCATGACTGCAGGTATCCTAACTCAGATGGTTGGACTGGAAACTTCAAACCAAGTCTGGGAAAAACTCCAGACCCATTATGCATCTCAAACTCGTGCTCAAATAAAGAAGCACAAACAGCAACTGCGTACACCCAAGAAGGATCGCTCCATCTCTGCCTACCTTCTTGATATCAAGAAAACCATGGACCAATTGGCTGCTGTGGGTTGTCCAATTTCTCCAGAAGATCACATTGAAGCTGTTCTTGATGGGCTATCTGACAAATACGACCCTTTTATCACCTCTGTCACATCTCGCCTTGACCCATACACAGTAGCAGACATTGAAGCGCTGCTTCTTGCCCAAGAAAATCGTATTAAAAGGAATAAACAATCGGTTGATCACATTTTGCAGGCCAATATTGCTTCTGTCCCACATTCTTTCTCTCATTACAACTCCAGTTCTACAAATTATCCCTCCTCCTTCCGCCCCGCTGCTCCTGCTAAACAACGGTTTTATTCAAAACCTCGTTTTACACCATCCAAGAACTTCCCCAAAACACCATCTAATTCTTCTTCAACCCGGGTGCAATGCCAAATTTGTGGAAAATATGGCCACACTGCTCTTCACTGCTGGCATAGATTTGATTCTTCTACCCAATCTCAAGTTACTGCTAATACTGCCCATTTTTCTAGATCTCTTGGTGATGATGAACCTTCGATCCTCGGAACTCCCAATACTCTCCATGACCCGCTTTGGTATCCTGATAGTGGTGCCTCCCACCATCTCACTGCCAACAGCAACAATCTCTCCACAACCACTCCTTACACAGGTTCAGAAAAGGTGGCTGTAGGTAATGGTTTCCAGCTTCCTATTACTTCTATTGGATCTGCCAGTTTTACAGATCTTAATACCCATAATACCTTCTCCTTACAACATCTTCTGCATGTGCCTACTATTTCTAAAAATTTGTTAAGTGTTTCTAGGTTTGCAAGTGATAATCACGTTTACTTTGAGTTTCATGCTGATGTTTGCCTTGTTAAACGTCAGGGAACCAACGAAATCCTGCTCCAAGGCAAGCTTAAAGATGGTCTTTATATGTTTCCAAATCTTGTTCAAACTGCACTCTATTTTGCTCACAATACTGCTATTACTACTGGCTCTTCTGCTTATCATTTGTGGCACTCCCGGTTTGGTCATGCCCAACCAAGAGTGATTCACCAAATTATGAAGATTTGTAATATACCTTTTACTGCTAAACGTGCATTCTGTAAGTCCTGTGTTGTTGGCAAGTCCCATCAGCTTCCTTTTAATGCTTCTCAAACTATATACTCTAAACCTTTACAGCTTGTTTTCATTGACATTTGGGGGCCGTCTGCTACCCCTGCAACTAATGGTGCTACTTACTACATCTCTTTTGTGGATGCCTATACTAGATATGTTTGGTTCTACTTAATTCATGCTAAATCTCAAGCCCTTACTGTTTTCAAATCTTTCAAATTATATGTTGAAAAACAAACTGGTTTTCCTCTATTAAGCATTCAAACTGACAATGCAAAAGAATTTCTCTGTTTTAAATCTTTCTTGTTATCGAATGGCATATCTCATCGTCTAACCTGCCCTCACACTCATGAACAAAATGGTTCTGTTGAACGTAAGCATAGGCATATTGTTGATATAGGATTGACTTTACTTGCTTGTTCAAAGTTACCCATGCATTTTTGGGGCTATGCTTTCACTACTGCTGTTTCCATTATTAATGTTTTACCCACATCTGTTTTAAACAATCAAAGTCCATATTATCTGTTGTTTAACTCACACCCTGATTATTCTTTTTACAAAACCTTTGGATGTGCGTGTTATCCTCTTCTTCGCCCATATAATAAACATAAAATGAGTTTTCGTTCATCTTTGTGTGTGTTTCTTGGCTATGCCTCCAATCACAAAGGTTACATGTGCCTCTCTCCAACTGGGCGTATGTATATTACTCGTCATGTTACTTTTAATGAATCTGTTTTTCCCTATGCTGTTTCATCTAACCCTTTCTCTTCTGTTTCTTCACCCACTAATAGCCCCCACTCCGATTCTTCCCCCTCTTTAACTGTTTTTCAGCAACCGCCTGTTTCTGTATCTCAACCAGCACCTCCTGACTCACAACCAACCACCTCAGATTCTTCCCATGAACATCCTGATTCCACTGCTTCTATGTCATCTCACTCTGACTTGTCTTCCACTACTTTCACTCCCCTCAATCCTGCTCCTCAAAACACTCACCCCATGCTTACACGCGCGAAAACTGCTCTACTTGGTCCAAGTGCTTTTACTGTTGCACCTGTTTTGCCTCTTCCCAAATCCACCAAAGAAGCCTTACATCTTCCCCAATGGCTTTCTGCCATGCAGAAAGAGCTTGCTGCTCTAACCACGAACAACACATGGATTCTCACCACTCTTCCTCCTGGGGTTCAACCCATTGGTTGCAAATGGATTTTCAAAATAAAATACAATGTTGATGGCTCTTTTCAGCGAAATAAAGCTCGCCTCGTCGCCAAAGGTTTTCATCAGCAACAAGGTTTTGACTATTTTGAAACATTCAGTCCTGTGATAAAACCTGTCACCATACGTATTATCCTTACTCTAGCTCTTCAATTAAACTGGTCTGTCAATCAAATTGATATTAATAACGCCTTTTTGTATGGTGATCTTGAGGAATCTGTATACATGGTTCAACCTCCTGGCTTTGAAACTGGTGACTCCAACACTGTTTGCAAACTTAACAAAGCTCTCTATGGGTTGAAACAAGCACCTAGATCCTGGTTTCACAAGCTAAGTACCACTTTAATCTCTCTTGGTTTTCATCCCACTAAAAGTGACACCTCCCTCTTTCTTCACTTCCACAATAACGTTACTCTTTTTGTCCTAATTTATGTTGATGATATTCTAATTACAGGGAATTCTAACACTGCCATTCAGCGTCTGATTTACTCCCTCAGTCGACATTTTGCTCTAAAAGATCTTGGCACTCTCCACTATTTTCTCGGTGTTGAAGCCACTTGGACATTGGATGGAGGCTTACATCTCTCTCAAACCAAATATATTCAAGATCTCCTCCATAAAACCAACATGCTCTCCTCCAAGCCTCAACCAACACCCATGCTCTCCACAACTCGTCTCACAAAAGACGCTACCACTGCTGTAGACGATCCTTCCCTCTATCGCTCAGTGGTAGGCTCGCTTCAATATATACTCATCACTCGTCCAGAACTCGCCTATAGCGTCAACAGAGCGTGCCAGTTCATGAACAACCCTCAACATCACCACTGGAATGTTGTTAAACGTATTCTCCGCTACCTTGCTGGCAGTACCACTCATGGGCTTCATCTTCGGCGCCCATCCCAACTCACACTAAATGCCTTTGCTGATGCTGATTGGGGTTCTGACCCTGATGACAGGAAATCCACCTCAGGCCTTGTTGTTTATCTTGGATGGAATCCTGTTGCTTGGCTTTCAAAGAAACAAAAGGTTGTTTCTCGCAGCTCCACTGAAGCTGAATATCGCAGCATTGCTGCCACGCTTGCTAAACTCAAGTGGATACAAAATCTGCTCACTGAACTTCGTCTTCCTCCTACTCTTCCCACCATTCGATCTGATAATCTGGGCGCTGTTCTCCTTGCATCCAATCCCATTATGCACTCCAAGACCAAGCACTTTGAACTTGACCTTCATTTTGTTCGTGATGCTATCCAACAAAAGCAGTTACAACTTCTACATGTCCCTGCTACACTACAGATCGCTGATGTCTTTACGAAACCTTTAAGTGTTGGCCCGTTTTCAGCCTTCTCGCATAAATTAATGGTGTATCCTAAACCATCAATTTAAGGGGGGGATATTAGGTATAACAGTAGTAACTGTTATTAGGTATAACAGTATCAACTGTATATAACAGTCTTAACTGTTTACATTTACTTTGTATTACTACTGCACTGGGTACTATTAATACCCAGCCTTCCCTGTACATCATGCACTGAATCATATAATAAAGATTACTCATTCTCTATCTTTCTTCTCTCAATCTCTCCTTCTCTCTATACTCTTATATAATGAATTATAGAAAAGACAGGGTTGCATCTTGGTTCAATTCTTTTCAAAAAAGGAGAGAACATGTTTTTCTAATTGACACGACTCACATTCTAATACTTGGAAGTTTGCAAAGTTCAGAAATCATCCTTTTTAAATTTGATAAATGTAGATGACCTAAGTGATTAGGCAAAAGCTTAGGAGATGAGGATCTTAAAAACAAAACATTGACGGTCTAGTACCAAGATAGTAGAGTCTTCTAGACTCATGTCCTTCACCAATCAATTGACTTGTACCATGCTCTTGTATAACAAAAGAATTTGCATCAAGAGTTATGGGACAATTTAAATATTTGGTTAATTGGCTTAAGGAAATTAGGTTGAAAGAACAATTAGGAACAAGAAGAACATGTTTTAGGTTTAAGGAGGGAGAAAGGGAGATTTGACCAACTCCCTTTGGATCCATTGGCAAAAGTAATAACAAGAGGAATTTTAGAGTGAGAAATAGAAGAAAATAAGGAAGCATTACTAGAAATGTGATCAGGAGCACCTGAATCAATTACCAATGAACTTGACACTCCAAGGCCTGAGAAATGCAAGCTTTGAAAAAATAGAATGGGTGAAAGATTGTGATTGGTTGTCAAACTTTAACCCGTTCCGTCATAGGGTGGGTTGGCGGGCCGTCGCTTTTAAAAAAAAATCATTATTTTTTGTAATTTTTTTGTTTTAGATCTATTTATTTGGTTGTAGTCATTGATATCACTTTTTGGACAATAAAAATGTAAGGAAGACCAATAAAATTGAATCAAACTATAATATTCTAATCAAATAAGATTTAATGCCTAACAAAATAAAGTAAATATCAACAATACTTCAATGAATCAAATGACATATAAAGAAATTAATGTAAATAAAATTTTATATAAAACATTGATCACCACCAATTTTAATTCCAAAACATGAGATTTTCTTTAAAAGTGCCAAAAGTAAAGAAGAACGAGCTATCCCGCCCCACCTAAATGATGGCGGGTTGGCGGGCAGGCCCGTCGGGCCCAACCCACTTTGTCATCCCTACTTCTATGTGAGATTTGCACTTACCTATATACTATAGTTGGGTTATATCTCTAATTGATGTGGAATCTATAATCATTAGTATTCAAGACACTAACAAATACCCAAACAAAAGACTTGGTTTAACAAATAAAAAATAGTAACAATTTTTGTATGACACAATACATGAGCCTAGCAACTTTTTATAATTCAATTATTTATGAATATAATAAATAGATTAACATCAAGACTTATTTATTATGACTCATAAGAATCACTAGGACAATGTATAGAAAGGCAAAAATAGGCCATAATAACTCTTAAACTTACGATAGCAGCTGGTATATGACACTGGGACTAAAAGTAATGGTATTAACAGCTCCTGTATGTCCACGCAAAACTGAAATCGACATCCCATCTGGTAAGCGCCACTGTTGTAAGAAAATGTCAACTTAGAGATGCCTGAGGTTTGCATGACAACAAAAAATTAAGCTATACTACTTACAACTCTAATGACAAAATCATTTGAAGCAGATGCCACCAAAGCATTGTTAGAGCTTACAGCCAAGTCAGTAATATCACCCTTCAGTTTAATAACAACAACATAAGATTAAATGATAATATAAGGAAAATAAACTTGTCAAAATTACTTCCATAAACCATATTTTTCACTCACTTCATGTCCACGGCAACTAGCTAAGCAAAATGCAGTTTCCATAGACCAAATCTTGACAAGACGATCATCAGAACCACTA
Organism: Phaseolus vulgaris; assembly: GCF_051622355.1. NCBI lineage: Eukaryota > Viridiplantae > Streptophyta > Magnoliopsida > Fabales > Fabaceae > Phaseolus > Phaseolus vulgaris. The sequence goes on along the minus strand of NC_143504.1, from coordinate 53,320,281 downwards.
ATAACAAATCTCCCTGATCCGTCAAATATGGCTGCAAGATAAAATCATTTTTTTAGAAATTATTAACCATAAGTCCAGCTACAAAAGTAATTATTTATATGCATCTCAGTTCAAGTTGTTAACAAATCAACATTTAACTTCATAAGGAAACTCTAAGAAGAGAAAGCAACAATTATACTATTAAAACATTGGATTCAAGATTTATTGTGTCATGTGATGCACATCTAAGTAGTGACTTTCATGAGAATAAGAACTCTGAGAATGCATCAGCATAAAGCCACCATATTAATAGCAAGTTTGGAAGAGCAATACATACCACAATAAACAGCCACACGGTGCCCCCTTAGCTTTTTAATATTTTGCATTTTTTGCACCATAGTAGATGGTTTGGCAATAGCATAACAAGCACTGCGAGTGGATGGGGCACGATGATGCTTTGTAAAACCACCTCCAATCTCCCTTAAACTTAGCCCCTGAACCTGATTAGCCTTCATGTGTGGCCAGCGCATGTAAAGTGGAGGGGGCTTCACCAGCTTGTCAGCTGCTTTTCTATCGCCTGTACATACACAGGAATAAAAATAGAGTAAATATCCCATTCTTCCACATATCTATTTTGTGATTAATGTTGGGGGCATGGCCAACTACAGCAACTTCCAGACATATTTAAATCCAACTTTGTCAATAGAAGCTTCAGATCAGTACAACATTTGTAAAAAGGGAACACCAGGAAGAAATTTTAAACCATAGACAAACTACCTAATCAAGTGCTTAAAAGTTTGGGATCTTGGACCTTCCCATTTTACACAAGCTCATTACTACTTGCTACAAAATGATGACATTGTATAAGCAAGTACCAATCTTGGTGGAAAAGATCAAGGATGGCAACTGTAAACTGTGTACTTGTAGAAGCAAATATAATTGTGGGAGGTTCATGTCCTCAATCAATTATCAATTTTATAAATCATATAAACCAAAACAAGGTTTGATATATACTCACTCCTAACCTTTAAAACAAGCCCTAACATATAATCATCCCATTGAGAATATTTCAAAGAAGTAACAGAAACTCATTAATAAATATGTATAAAATGCAAATTCATTAAATTCATATAATAGCCTAAGTCTGCAGACATCTTTTTCGGTTTATGAGTTAATGACTTGCGATCTTAGCTTGAATGATCAAGAAAAGGATTTCTGTTGCTTATAACGTACTATCAAGAAGCGAAAATGAACCATATCCAAGTAAAGTAGGAACATCAGCTGCATTAGGACTACTTCCTCCAAGTTTTCCATGCGAAGGATGGACTGTACTCAGCATCAATTGCTTCAGAAGCTTTACCAAGTGATCCTTAGTTATGTGAGGATACCTAGTAATTACAAAAAAAAAAAAGAGCAATAGTTAAGACTTTGATGATATCAAACAGGAGCTATAGCTCACTTAAGAGAGAAGATTTCGAAACCAAATAACAAAATATATTTGGATTAAAATATGAAGCATCCTCTATTTGAAAGTAATCTCTAAATGGAGATGCCTAAGAGTATTAATCACACAGTTCCAACGTGAGTTTATTTTCCTTTTTTATTTTTAAAACAAACATTTCAAATATTAAACTTCAAATAAAGAAATAAAAAATCCTCACTAAATGCTTAATAGCAATAAACATTGTAACTTTTAAGTATACTGACATTGACCATAAAGTATTGCAGCCTTTTTTTAATGATAATCATTCATATGCACTTAAAGTTCAAGTGATAAACCATCTAATTGAGAGTAGCAGTCAACTGTCACAATTCAGAGAGTATAGTACAGAATATAGTATGACTAAATGTTGAAGTTTAACACTTTGACTAACGAAATACAGGCTTATTTAGTTTATATGTATACTTATTATATCTCTATTTATTCTCCATGGAGATCTTGATGAGGAAGTATACATGGAACAAAACAACCTCTTGGATTTATTATTCAAGGGGAGTCGTCTGATAAGGTGTGTCATCTTTGCAGGTCTCTTTATGGCTTTAATCAATCACCTCATGCACGGTTTGAATGCTTTTGTGCTGTCATCCAGCAATTTGGAATGATACAAAGTAAATTTGATCATTCATTATTTTAACATCCTTTTTTTCTCATGGATGCATCTACCTTATTGTATATGTGCATGACATTATCATCACAGGTAGTGATAAGGAGGATATAATATATCCAAAACAACATCTTGTTCAGCAATTCCAGAAAAAGACCTTGGCAAATTGTGATACTTCCTTGGTATTGAAGTTATGTAAAGACCATTGGGATGCAGTTGTGTGAGTCCTAAGTTATATCAAAAATACCCCTAGCAAAAGCCTTATTTATGAAGATAAGGGGAGTTCTCAAATTGTTGGATATTCTAATGTTGACTGGATAGGTTCACCTAGTGATGGATGCTCTACTTTTGGGTATTGTGTTCTTGTTGGGGGAGATTTAATATCATGGAAAAACAAGAAACAAAATGTTGTGCAAACATCTAGTGCAGAAGCAAAATACAAGGTAATGGTTATAGTCACCTTTGAGCTCGTATGGCTAAAGCAACTTCTTAACGGGCTTAAATTTGAATAAAATTCCCAGACGCACCTTATACTTGACAACCATATACCATTACACATTGTATCTAATCCTGACTTTTATGAATATACTAAGGTAGATTTTCATTTCATAAGAGAAAAGGTGGAGTCTAAGAATATCATCACTAGATTTGTCAATGCTAGTGAATAGTTGGCAGACAAATTACAGAAGGATCAAGAACCAATAATATTTGCAGCAAGCTAACCACATATGACTTATGCTATGCTCCAGCTTGTGAGGAAGTGTTCTAATTATGGATCTTTATAAAATAAGGAGCAAATATTCATAATCAAGAATATCAAGATTTTATTTGTATTATTGGGAACACAATTATTACTTCTAGCATCATACCTTTATTATTAGAGGATATCAAATCTCCTCAATTTATTGTATATATTCCATTTTCTCAATATAAATAAGGCACTCGTACTGTCACAGAAACATACAATTTCAGCTTGATGTCTCTCTATTTCTTATGGTTTAACATATATCAATTGCTTAAAGCTAATACTAAGAAAATATGCATGAAGCAAGTTCACATGGATATAGCATATAAAATTTTAAAAGTCTTTTCAATGTAAAAAAGTATGTGCACCAAACTGTGATCACCTTATCACAGCATCTGCCACTTTAGAAAACTTGTTTTGTTACAATTTTCAATCACTTGAAAAAATGAAGAAAATATTAATGGTTTTCTAACTTTATCCTTTGGTATCTCCACTAAATAGAATGAGAGATTCCATTAATGAAGTGATCATATTTTGAGAGTTTTGGGCCTTTTGGGGTGGTTGCTAATTTCAGGATTTTGGTTTTCAAAACAAAACATGTTTGACAAAAAAATGAAGTTGAAATTGCTTTTAACTCTATTTCAAAACACTTTTCCATTCATTTTCAAAACTAAGAAAAAAATATTTGTAAATTTGGTATATTGTTTAAAAAAATACATCATTGCTATCTATGACCCTTCTCATCATCATCACCAGCACTGCAACCACCATATAAAAACACCTTTAAACTAATTAAACAAGATATGAAAAATTTAAACTAATTCAACAAGATATGGAAATTTTAAACTAATTTATTTTGAAACTTAAACTTAAAAACTAAAATCTATTTATTTAAAAAAAAAAAAAAAAAACTAAAAACTGGTTGTAGTTTTTTAAATTTAAAAAGTTACAGCTAAAAACCATCCCAAAAGGACCCTTAACTTAGAAATAGCTTGGTCAAATAAAACTACATTTTCTTTGTGTAAGTAACCATTTATAATAACCTTCTTAATCCCAGTGTATAATCTTAAACAACGTATAATTTGAAACATAGGGAATAAGTATTGCTCTCATTTACTGATATAATGGAAGAAAAAACGAGCTCAGACTGATATGATACATGTTTCTGGTAGCAGTTAACAAAACATACTAAAAGTGGATCATCTTTCAACATGAATTAAAATTAATTTTAACTTCACATTCTAACAACATCATGCCTTCATAAAAAATATCTATATTGAAAAGCTACATAAAATGTACAATCTTACATGTGGTAATAAAATGGAAATAAAACCATCAAATATAAAGCAAAAAAATACCTGCCCACTAAATTGCTGTAATCTAAAGGTAAAGAGAAACCGTCATCATCCTCTTCAGCATCATCCCCTCCAAGGTCACCACTTCTTGAAAACCAAGCATGATATCTTCTAGGTAGAAGTTGATGCTCTAAAAGTTCTTCCTTGAAATGTAGAAAAGTCCTCCGACATGGTCCAGCAGACAAAAAGTGCATGATTAAAAAGTAAACCTCTCTAAGGTCTATATCCACATCAGTCTGGACAGCTCCCACATCCCCAGGGGGCGCCACCATCTGATCCACCTTATTTGAAACACTCAAATGTGCAACATTAAGCGAAGATGCACGACAAGAAGATTTTCCCTTCCGCGAATCCATGATTCTAAAACACCCTACACATAACAAACTACAGTGCATAAAATGTCCTGAACAAGCTACAAACTCCAAAATCAATCCCTGAAAATCACCAGCATACATACATTGCACACTATTGCATCGGCGCATCATACAACACAAACTTTGGATTAACAATATGACATCACCACGTCATTCCATACAAACTATAGATTAGTAAATAAACCTGTCCGTTATCAATCTAAATTATAAATTCAAAACAAGCGTCACTCTTCTAGTTCTTCCGCGTGTGTGGCAACGGAGAGAGTAATTGATTAAAGAAAACCTAATCGACGTCTGATCAGTCTCAAATTTAACATTTAGTAAAAGCAAGATTTAAAGGGAACTGGCAAGTCGCAAGTCGACGACGCTTTGGAGCTCGCGCAGAGTGAATATAAAAGAAAGCGAAACAGTGAAGTGAGTAAAACAAAAGCAACAGAAAACACGAAATAGGAATATTGACCTCGAAAACGGTTGAAGTTGCAGTTGCGAAGAGGGGATGCACTTCAAAGCCGCATGAAAATGGAAGAATGAGGGCAGAATCTGAAACCGAAAGGTGTTATTTATTTACTAGGTGGAACGGGCACTGTTCTCAAAAAAGGGTTCAGGAGTGCAATTCGATTGAAGATACAATTCCAAAAATGCAAATCCAGAAACTGCAATAAATTTAATCAGGCTTCCATCACCACTGACCTTTTCTGTTACGATGGATTTGGTGCAAGTGATTAACTAGGTCTTGCACTTGTAAGAGGATGGAAAAAGAAGAGAGGAAAATATAAATCCCTTTCGAATTGGGGTTTTTTCTGAAGCAATTTTGCGGTGTTTCTTGGGTGTCCGCGACGGAGCCGGGAAGGGAGGTGAATGAATTTCAGGGGATTTTATTTACGTCAAATTTGGAAGGATTTTATAAAAATAATAATTTCAAGAAAATAGGTTCAAATATGGTAGAAAAATAAAACTCACTCACTGTATCTTGCAACAGACCAAATAGGTCAAAGACAAAATCTCGCGTTTGGGGAAGTTAACGAGATTTTGAGAATTCGGGGAAACTACACGGGATTATGCTCTCCAATCGTTTACTTTAAATGACAAATGTACCCTTACGTGTTGTTTGTTTTTGTTTTTTTTCAAAAAATAGTTACTTTTTTTAAAACTTTTAAGTTTGAATATTTCATTAATACATTTTCATAACTTTATTTCCATTATATTCATAGATGGTTATATTAATATCTTTCATACAAATTATATCAATAATTCTTATTATATGATATTCATCATATTTCATAAAAATATAATAATCAACATAGTTAACTTACGTGAAATGAAGAATTAGCCAATTTCTTTTGGGTGGATTCTTGTTTAAGCACAGATTTACTAAAATTCGTCAAATTCTCTTTGACCATTTCTTATTTAACCAAAAACCTATTATATGATCGAATAATGTAAATATAAATATTTCAAAAACTTCCAAATTTAATTAAAACACGTACACATGTGCCTGTATAGCATTTCATCTTAATTTTTAGTTATATTCATACTTCTAAATTATAATGGGGTAATGAAAGAAACCAAATTTAACAATAAAACTACTTCAAACAATTCAAAATTTGAAACAAATTATTAATTTAATTCATAGATTATTCACATGCAAATACCTACTACTATACCATATAGATATATAATATCGATTAAAATAAAATTCTAAAATAATTATTCTGATGTATATAAATGATGTAAAATAGTGTATTTTTTTTAAGAGGGAGAAAAACTTCACCACACATTTATTACCACCAAAACGAATTCAAATGAAAACCAAATTGAACCAACAAATCACCATCTAGCCACTTAATTGAACTAAAATCATATGTAAAAACTATACTTATTAAGATGTCAAACAAAGATTGTAATGAGAGAAATACCACTCGAAAAAAATGAGACAGACAAAAAAAGAGAAAGACAATAATGGTGACAGAAAGCACACGAATACAACAAAACACAAAATGATAAAGTTAAATGGTCTTTCATAATAGAATGAAAATCAGTGTTGAGAACTATAGTGGTGTTACGATGAATGAGGAAAATGTTGGGAAAATCTTATTTTAATTGACTTTTACATTTATTGCTTTTTGAAGCGATGTAAAAAGAAGATAATATATTAGTTATAGAAATAACGAGTGTAGTATCCACTTTTCTAAATCAGTAGGTCATTTAATCAATGTAAAAAGTTTTTCATCTTTCATATCAATTCAAAGGTCATTTGATGTGGAAATTTAAGTTAATATTTAAAAAATTGTCACTACTTTAATTTTTACATTTTTTAATTTTTAACTAATATTATGTAAATGGTATAAATTTATCGTTTGGCATTAGTGACTCCAAACAAGTATTATGACTATTAATTTTAATTTAATTTAAAATTTAGAGAATTTAGTGATTTTTCTCTTAAAGTTTTCCCTCAATCATAAGGAAATAAGAGTCGAAGAAAACAATTAATTAAAACAATACATGAATTCTTTGATCACCAACTAAAATAACTAGCCATCAACCATCTCAAATACCCAACCATCATCTCAAGATCAAGTTAGAATATAAATTTTCCAATAAATCATAAACCTTAAGTCATGCATGAGATGTACTAAGAGAAAATATGAAGATATAAGAAAAAAAAAGTAAAAAATAACAAAGGCTGGAAATAACAAAGCTTAACTTGAAATTAGTAAAGAAATGTTGTCCATTTTCTATTATTTTACTTGTTTCTAAGTTCTCCGTAGGTTAGTCTTGTTTAACACTTAATTTAAACTATTTCCTAATGAGTTGACCTCACCTCTTCAGTCTCACATATTCATTCATTCCTCTAGAATCCACAAAACTCTTCACGAGTTTTAAGAATACTTTCACTCCTAAAAAAAGAAAGTGTTTTCCATCAAATAATTAACCTAAGTACAATTCATCCCCTCCTTTTTCTTAATTAACCATGTTTTTATTAACTATCAAGATTCTTATTAACTTATCGAGAAACACTACTATGTATAGAAATCTACTAATGCACTAAACTAGGTGTAAAAACCAAATCAACTAAAGAGAAAAATGAATTGGAAAATATATGACCTGAATGTCACTGATTTCTAATAAGAATTTTTTTTCTTAAAGTGCTTGTACATTTACCATAACTCAAAAGACGTTTCTAAAATTAGATGATTATAAAAGGGTTTTAGTTTCAATTTTATAAATAATAATTATAAATACATAATTGAAAAAATAAAGTTAACAGATTTTATTTCCGATAACAATTATATTGTTATTTATAAGATATAAAAATCAACCAAAAACAATTTAATCAATTATTCAGAAAGTGATAATTTACTATTTGTACAGACAATATTTGGAAAACTTTATAAATTTATAATAATTGATTATGAAGTAAAAAAAAATTATTTAACAATCCCAATTATCTTCTTAATTAAGGATATATTAAAATAATCAATTATATTTCTCTAAAAAAAATGTCGAGATATTATTTTGCGTGTTTACGGATAGATAGAGTAAACATATCAAGCTCATGCATATTTTTAGAGATATATATAGATTGTCTGTAACATAACTCTTTGGTCATGTTTATTTGTTATGTGTTATTAGTTTTATATGTTAAAAATAAAAATAAAATATAATTTTATGTATAAAAATAGTAAATGTATTTGTGAACGTCAGTATTTATTAAAGAATTTGTTTTAAGATGATATTTAAATAATTATAAAGGGGGGGAAAACAATCGACCCCCGTTTGATTGGTATCAGGAAAAGTTTCTTTTGACACTAAAAAGAAAGCTACATACATTTGACAATCAATTATAACAATATAATAATATTTTAAGTTAAAAAATAAATAAAATAAATATAATTAAAAAATAATTGATGGGGTTGTTAAAATGTACGTGTTTTCCTGTATATGGTGTTAAAGTATCCCCATCCATTTGGATCCCTCCATGTAAAATGTCACATCTCAATGATTGGATATAACTTCCTCATGTTTCAAATGCTAACAAAAATAACATGGCAATATGACATATATGTTACAATAGATTTACAAAGCGAACAGAAAGCTACTTTTCAACGGCCAAAACCATAAATTTTACGAGATGACAAACACGGCAGCAAACACATTTATATATATATTCAATGCTTCGACAAAAATATTTATGAAGAAACTGTATCTTGCTCCTCGGTTTTAGCCAACTTTGCTCGTATAAGTTTGTCCAATATGGGAGGCTCTAATGGAACCGGATCTAGACACCGTTCTGCGGTAGCAACGATCACCTACGCCCAAAAGATACAAAAATCACAAAATAAGCACAAGAGATGCATAACAACTTTAAGAATTAAAGAGGGGAAAAGAAACTGTAAAACTAAAGGCAATTCTCATTAGAAAACTGCGTGACATTACCATGAAAAACTATGTTTAAGATAATTTTTCCTACCTCATCTAGCAAGAAGTCGATTGCAGCTTCATCTTCAACTATATCCCTTAAAGGGATCCTTAGGAACTGGATATCCACTTGAATTTGCTGGAATCCACTTCGGTTAAAAGTCTGGAGTCGGACAAATTCTTGTAAACTTTTAAGGCACAATTTAACTAAAGTTGTAACAACAGACTCCTGCGGTTCATAAGGAAAATGATATCATGGCTCCCTCACAGCCAACTATTTAAATTTAAATCAACAATATAATAGTCACACAATACCTGAGTATATTCTACTTTAGTAAAAATTTCAACTTTCTGCTTAAACAATTTTGCCAGATGCGTTTCCAAAAGCTGGCTCCTTGCCCTTTGAGTGTTTGACCTACCCAGTTTCTCTTCCCGTAATGGGTTGCTCCTTGATGAAGCACTACTTCCATTACTATCAGTCCTGCGGTGTTTACGTCTACCTTGGGGCAATATCTGCTTCACTTCCTTAACTATAACTTCAAGCTGGAACAAAAAGAAAATAAAGGAAATTAAAATTTCCTTCAGTTTGCTTCAATTAAAATTTGATCTTTAACCAAAGCGAATAGTGTTGTGTAATCCACAAAGTCAACCTCGCCGAATGGAATAAGATTTTCTATTGTTGTTGCTTCAATTAAAGCTTCATGGTCATTCATTTATTTCAGATAAGCAAAATTTAATATTACTAGTATTCAATTACGATGCTTAAACCATTCAATGCAAACTTAAAAGACACAGAAAAGTGCGGTTGATTTAAATATTAGATATACCAACCTCTTGAAGAAACAAATCAACAAACATATGAACTTCTCTTGGCTCCTTATGCTGTGGAAAGAAAAGAATAAACTTCAGATTCAAGCTCTTTCAAAGATAACCAATCACCAGTCTCGTGAAAAAAAGGGATATAACAGATTGACCTTAACCCAATTAGGGTTGGTAAACCTCTTCTTCAGGAGAAACGATACCCACTGAGTTCTCATATTTACGTACTGAAAAAAAAATAAAAACAGTATAAGGAAACATTGTTCAATTTGAAATATTTTAAAATGATAAAGTAAATAGAGGACTAGGGACAGATAACTGGAGACTACATATCCACCAAAACCAGAGCACTCAAGAATGTTTATAACGAAACAAAGAAAGCGAAGTAAAGCTTGCTAGTTCGCTTGCAAATCAGACAAGAGTCCCTCAAAAGAAACGATCCCAGAAGATCAAAGCAAAGCCATATGAGGTATCTATCCCTAATAAACTCAAAGGACAACCAAATATTATAGAAGATATGACCTTTTACAATCAAATGCACCATATATAGCACAAATCCATAGGACCACAAAGTCCTCTACCAGTCAAGTAAAAGCCAAGGCAAAAGTCAATAAAAGAAAGCTACTTAAAAAATTAATAAGAACTGCTCAAAACTCACAGTTGTCAACATTCTCCCAAAACTTAATAAATCGTTCCAGATAAAATTAACTGACAGTTAAAACTGAACAGGCATCTAAACTAGTCAGTTCATGAGAGAAAAATCACAATACATAATGTAACAACTGCATCATTCACATGTTCTGAATGGAATTGTATTTCACACGCAAAGAAGCACTGCCTACAGGCTGAAATGGTCAATCAAATTGAAACTCATCTTTTCCATGCGAACAAATATTCTCTGGTATTACAATCAAGCTGAAAAACACTAAGCATGCTTTAGGCATTACCTAAGGAATATATGAATAAGAATGAGTGACATACAGACAAGGACAACAAGTGTCATGATTTGCAATTCCACTGAAAACAAAATATGAACTTAAAAACGTACCAGGTGCAGGAACTTTTCACCAGCGGACCGAAATTTTCGACATATTTCTCCAGGAACAAAGGCAGGTCCAGATTCATGACCTCTAACGCTACCACCAGAAAAGGAAGAAGCTATTTCCTGAAGATTACAAGGAAAATTTTAAGGTATATCCGGAGGATATGAATAAAAAAGTAACAGTGAAATTTCAGGAATTGAATATAAGTCTATCAAGTGAACCCTTGCCTCAGTGACTTTTGGGATGACAGTTTGTTCAATGAAAGCAGACAACTGGGCCAGCACTAGGACAAGGCCAGCAAAAGCTTTATCCCCTTGAGCACCCTCTGCCAAACCGTGTGCTTGAATAGATGAGTTACTTCTACCGGAAAACCGAAGGAACTGATCCTCTAGTTTCCTAAAAAAGTCTTGAAGTCCTTCTTGAACCCAATCAATAATTAACTCTCTTAATCTAACTAGGATCCCAGAGTCATCATCTAATATTTTGCGGAAATCCTGAAGGAGAGCGATTAAATGTAAATGAAATGACATAAAAGCAGAAATAGGAGAAAATCTCAATGGCAATATGCATACACAATTGTGTATAACCTTGGTTAGACGAAACTAAGCATACAAACATGCTTACCAACAAGACATTCAAGCTTCCTTGAAGAACTGCTTTCGTACTTGCATCAAGAACAATATCAAGAGAGCACTGCTCTGCACCATCCTTTTTCAGGATTTGTAAGAGGGAGCCTACCAAACAGATGCTTATTCAGAGTACAGTTGCGAAGACAACTTTCTAAAATTTTCCAGTAGCTAAAATCATGTGAGTATATAATAGAGATATTTTGACAACTGAGAATCAGCAACAGCATAATTCATAGAATTCTATGCTTCTGATCATTGTAAAAAAAATCTGTCACATTGGTGCAATCATCAAAATAAGATTCTTAGTTTCTTGATTCTCCAACATGGTAGGGAAACATATTTTAAATTTTAAGTTGAAACCTAATATCAGAAGTATTCTGAATACAAGTCAAAGAACTAACCTGAGATGTCTTGCAGAAGATGAGAAAATGCACTTCTAACAAATGACATGAGGACAACCTTTGCAGCCTGGAAATATTAAGGGTTAGTTGATGGAAATTAACTTTGTAATGATTATATTATAAAATATGCGAAAGTGGAGAATTGAATAGTTACAACTTAGGTGAATCGAAACAAGATAAATGGATAACCTCAAGAGAATGGTTTGAGAGGGCTGCTTCCTGCAAGACTTCATCTATTAGGAGCACATCATTCCAGATAACTCCTGTAATTACAAATTTGAAGAAGTTTTGAAACTGGTTTATCAATTACCCCCTCGGTTTCCTTTTAACTATCGAAACTTTGAAAGATTTTTGTTTTTATTTAGCTTTCTTCTTCAAATTTCAATAGTATTAATTACTCTTTTGTCATATATACATTTACTCTTCATCCAACCTTGTAATAGATTACGTATATGCATTTATTGTGGCATAGAAATGAAAAAGGGCAAAATAAGAAATCTAATAAATGTTTTATTAAACTGGAGAAAATTTAAAACATTTCTTGATTTGTCCAAAACAACCTTAACCCTGCGTTTATTTCCAACAAAATAAACATAGATTGCGAAAAAAGCATAAAAATCATAACCTTAAAACATGGAAAACGAGACAAAATTTCATACTTAACTTACTACGAAGATTTCCGAAGAAAGTTGAAAAAATTGAATATAATCTATTATGTTCAAAGACATAATCAATTATATTTTTAAACATAGACAATTATGAGTGAATATTTTATTATCTTTACTTAAACATGATCAATTATATTTAAAGACATAATAAAGTATTTATGTTTTAATTATAATATAATAAATAATTAAAATAAATAATATTATAATAATAAATAAAATAATTGAAATATTAATATTTTCAAAGTAAATTTTAATATTTAGTAATTAATTTTACAAAAAGTTTAAAATTAATCACTTAAATTTTTTAATTAATTTTATTATAATTTCAATTTTTAAAATTGATAGGTAGAAAATAGATAGTATATAATTATAATTAATTATTTAAATAAATTAAATGTAATTTTTTGAAATAATTTTTTCTACTATTTTCAATTTCATAAATAACTATTTTATAATTAATTATCTTTTAATTTTAACTAAGGGTGTTTTCGTAATTTATTAAAATTTCTCAATTAATTTAATTTTTTTTATTTTGTTACATCAATAAACTTTTTATTCATCTCTTCATTTCCTAGTCTCTCTTCCTCTATCCAAATAACCAACCTCTTTCACTTTCTTTTTTTCCTTTCCCACTTCCTCCCCAATAAAAAACAGAAATGACACTTAAAAAGAGACGGAGACAATAAAATAATATATATATACAGAATATTGAAAATTTGCACAAGGTAAATGGGTAAAAAAAGGTGAAGTGTTTCCCACTGTATTAAACAAGGCAAATGAAATTTAGCTTTTCTCTTTTGTATGATAATTTCAGATGATAATTTTCACTTGGCCATTGAAAATTGGTAGCTTGATAATTTTCACTCATCAGCATCTTGAAAATATTTCACAAAACATAAGCTGAAAACTACTTGGTAACATATCAAATTCTATTTTCATAAGCTCTACCATAGTGTTTATGTCACGGTCATATTGATAAGCAGTAAATAAACCCAAAACACACCTAGTGCCGTTGAGAAATAGAAATGGATTGCTCAGAGAAAAAATTCTATGTAATTTAAAAAAATACAGGCATATAAAAAATGAAATTGGACCAAAAAAAATGCTATTTTTTTTTGTGTAAAATTAAATATCATATAACAGGCATGGGTCGAATGTCATTGACTCATATTTAATGCAGTACTGAAAGTAAAAAGACATATATAGCTTTAGAAATGAAGTATTTTTCCAGAAACTATAAACACACAGACAAATAAAACACACAAAAAATACTGAAGTACTAGCAAAGGCCAACTACTTACGAAGAACACCAAGTAGATCTTCTGGGCATATCCGTGTCTTTACATATTCCTCGACAATTACAAAGTTCCTAACATACATTAGAAAAGTGTTCATATTATACAAATTTAATCTAAAGTAAATAAAAATGTTTCCAGTGGCAAATAAGGATACGAACTTGGTAACCAAGTCTTGAGCAAGTTTAACCAACTGTTCATCGGAATCAGGAAATATAGCTATAAATGCACGAACTGCCTCCACAAATTCATGAATAGCTGCCTACATTAAGAAAAGGGAACAATAATAGATCCTAATTTTCAATCTTATAACATCAATTACAAGAAAAAAAAATATGCATACTAATGGAGGTAAATTAGGCTGAATAGAACGGGAGGAAATTGAATTGGATCGGAACAGTAATAATATTTCATTATCAATTCCCTAGGCAGATTATTTGACATAACCATTTATGTAATCATTACTTCTTTATTTCCTGTTATTGGCCAACTCATCGACATTCAGATGAACATAAACATAGAGATACATGCATAAATACATCTTCTCAAATGATATCTACCTTCTACAAGACTGTAACCCTCAAAGTGTTCTACGGTTAGGAATCCAAGTATAAGTTAAAAGTCTTACATTGCGTAGAAATGAGAAAGTTGAGTAATATATAAGAAAAAAGACCCATAAGTCTTAAGGTTTTGGGTTAGAGGTGGGGTCATGATCTCTTATATGGCTGACTGATGACTCATTGGTGATGAATCTCTTTAATGTATCTCCCTATAAAATTCCCAACAGTAGTATCATAGTCTGGTTTATCTTGGAAACCAACTTAGATGTCGTTATGGTAAAACCTAATAGCACTTAGGGTCAGGGGAAGTGCGTTAAGATGGTTGACGATACAAGCATGTCTCGTTGTAGTAAATCCTATGGTATAACCCAACTCACACATGAGGGAGATTGTTAGAAATCCAAGTATGAGTTGAAAGTCTCACATTGAGTAGAAATGAGAAAGTTAAGTAACATGTAAGAAAAAAATACCCATATAATCACAAAGCTTTAAGGTTTTAGGTAGGAGATGGTGTCATGATCTCTCACGATTTAAACAAGGTCTAATGGAATGTATAACTAAGATGAGGATGAACAAACTGATGTTCAAATTGATGATTTCAAAAAGGAGCAGAATATTTTGGTTGTCCCTTGGCTACTAGGTCTATTAATTTAAAGACTCCAACAATTGGTGGGAATCTTATGGTGATGAGCATCCATCCAAAACTCCAAAAATTTGTCATTCATTTATTGAGCTTGACATTTAGCTCCTCCGAATGTGAGCATAATGGGAGTTCATTTGAGATGGTAAGTTACTATTAAAATATATCTGAAGAATAGAATTACTAGTCTACTACTTGCTTATCGTGTTTGTCTTTGCTTTTGTTTAGGTCAACACAAAGAGAAGAAATAGCCTAAAGCAAAGCACAATGAATGATGTTGTTTTTTGTTATGGCTAATTCAAAATTAGCTAAGAAGAAGCAAACAAGAAAACCAACTCAAATTAATATTGTTGATTTTTCATCCCATGAAGAGTGGATCATGGAAGATGAACACGGGCAGAATGAAGCATTGGATTTGGATGAAAACTTTGGTTCTAGTCCAAGTTGAGGAGGATGAAACTGTAATTGGCATGATTTAGATATGAATCATGATTGATTTCAATGGTGAAGGAGATGGAAACGAAGTTGAAGGTCTCGATGTAGATTATGAATTTAACTTATGAGATTATTTGGTTTAGATGGATTATTATTTTGTTAGTGTATTGTAACTAGGAATGAGTTACTCCTATGCAACTAGGATGTGGTGTTTACACCTAATGATGTATTGTTTTATATATATATTATGAAGTTCAATTATGAATTTTGAGTGAGATATAATGATTTGTGTGTGTATATTTCATAAAATTTGTAGGATCTTACTATGTGTGTTACGATCTCCCGATTTACCATTCATATTTCCTTTGATCTTGAAGAAGATCTCGATTTTGAATACCATGATCATATCCATGCATCATATCCTCACAAAAACATCTACATCTATATCTTTTTTTTCTATATCTAATCTATATCTTGCTTTTTTTTGGTGAAGAATATCTTGCTTAAATTGATGCTCTAGGATACACACATAACCTCAATGTTGTTTGTCGTCAACATCTTAAGTAGGAAAAAATATGATAGTAAATTAGAGATATGATAGTAAATTAGTGATATGAGATATCAAGGGGTAAAGAGAAGGACAATATAGAAAAGGATAACGCTTTCGTACTAGTTACCTCGTGAGCAGAACAGTCCCTGGATGCATTGTTTATTTCTACAGGGTTAAGTCGAATGTCCGTAATAGATTGTTCTAACTTTTCAAATAACTTTGTCTTTAAATTGTTCACCTGCCAATAAATTGAAAACCTAGCTTCATACAACATTTACTAATAACACCCACACAAAAAATATGATGCTACTTCTCTCTAAAAGATAGGGAAAGAGAACATGGTGGGTGCTCAAAGCTCTTCATACAATGGCAAAAAAAATCATCATTGGGCAGTTCTTCAATAGTAAGATTCAGAAAATAATTACTAGCTGGTAATATCTCATCATATGGCATGCAAAAACAATTTTTTCTATTTATAAAAAGTGAACAAACCGGAAAATCCAACTGCTTAAGAAGCACTGCTGCATCAGCTCTCACTTGTATTGATTCAGAATCTGAAAATAGCTTCCCCTGGTTAGAGAGAAAAATGTCAAATCATGATAACAAGCTTCTACTAAAAACGATAGATTAGAGAAGTATGTTAATCTTAATAGTACCAATTGAGTATTTTAAGTTTTACTGCAATTGGAATACCAGATTATAATGGTGGATAGGGTAAGCTAACCCTATCCAGTATTACTATATAACATCTAACTATTCACCAATTGTTGATTTTACAACTTAGCAATTAAATAAGCCGTGGTTAATTTTCCATTAAAAAATATTGCCAAAAAGAAATTGATAAAGAAATTTAGTTTATGATTCATGTCCAAACAGTCTGACATATATGAAAGAACTATACCTGTAAGTTTTTTACTATGATAGCTATTGCTTCTTCAGAAGCTTGCTTACAATCCTTGAATGATGAATCTCCATATGCCTAATAAAGAAGGGGGAAACCGAAATATTTCATCTGAGACCTGGATTAACATGTTGTGTGTAAAAATAATGAATGGATTGAATCAAAAACTATATAAGCCAAGCACAACCTTAAAAATTGGCAATGCTCCAGTATAAAACCTGACGGCATCTGCGTAGGCCTCTGACTTTATGCACTTGCCTAATCTATCGGGCAGATCATATATGAACTACTCTTCGACAAAGGTGAAAAGCATGTCAGTCATATTCCACTTCCGCAAAAAACAATCACAACTCATATCACTAACTGATGATATATGGAACATGAATATTTCAGTGATGCAAAGCCGTAGTAAAGAAATATGTACGCTTGGTTTAATAAGTAATACCTGAACTTTACGAAGAAGATTACAAGTCCGGTGTACCTTCTCAATATGCTCCCTTTTGTCAAATAGAGAAGTGTTGACACTGTCACTTCTTGACTGCACAGACATGATCTGCATTGGAGGAAAATGTGGACTCCCATCAAACTCCCTTTCTTCCTCTTTTTATTTTGATTCTAATATTCTCAACAAAGTTGGTACGCTACGGTTACCTTCTCAAGAAGCTGTTCCATGTTCGTCTCCATCCCTGAAATGTTACTCTTCATCCTGTTCGAAAAGCAAGAATTAGATGCAGAAAATTTTGACACGATAGAGCAAGAGAGAGAGGGTTATGAGCATAAATGCCTCTTTATAGTGTCTGTGGCACTAATGAACTTGTTGTAATTCTCGTAGACTAGCATTTGCAAGTCAGTGTCGAGATTCTTTATTTCAGCTGCCATTTCAACGTGACGTTGGAGCAGCCCTTCCAAATTGGACTTGTACGCCTGCATAATTCATTCATTGAATGAAACCGAGTGAAAATTGAAATTCAAGGAGCAGAGTGAGTGATTAATTGAAGAAGAGCGATAAGATTTTACCAGGATATTCATGTACTGATCGGGATCGAAGGAGGTGGAATTGATATCGTCAAGGGTAGCGTGTTTGGAGGTGGTGTTGGAGTTGGAAGGGTCTGGGGAGTAGAAACTCGATAGCAGATCTCTCATCCTCTTCGCTTTGTCGTCCATTGGTACTTCATCAGTCCCCATTTTTTCCCCTTTCTCTTCTCGTTTTCCTCTGCTGTCTCTGTTGAACCAACTCGCTTCTCTTCTCCCTCCGATCTGCGAAATGTAGTGAAACGACTCTGATCTTTGTTGAAAGTTGAAATGGAATGACCATGTTCAAGGTGAGTGGAAAACGGGCCTACGAGGTTCCTTGGCCCATCTCTAGTTGACCTGGGCTGACTACCAATTCGGAGCTCCATGTCAACGAGGCTCATTCTTCCTGCACCCCATAGGTTCTTGCCGCACCTCATATTAATTGTGTAATTACATTATTTTTCTTCAGTTAAAAAATAAATAAACCCTAAAATCCCATCTAGATTTTTCACCCTAACTCTTCTTATAATTTCTCTCATAGTGCACCTCAGCACCTCCAGAACACGATTTTCACCGATTTGTGATTGTATACATAGTTTGAGAGCATTATACCATAAGGTTGTAGTTTTGTGGTGGAAAATGCTAGTTTTTTAAATGTATTTCACTTTTTCTTTATACTAGTTTTTCTGCATTGATTTAGATTATACAATTTATAAGTTTTTTATTAGCTTTTGGATTATACAATCAAAATATTATTTTTTTTAAACTAATTTTAAATTACATAATTCGGAAATTAATTTAAGATACTTTGAGATAATTAGAAAGTTACATAACACTTCAAACTTTATTAACTATTTTACAGAGGGGTATTTTTGGAATTACAATGTTTATGGGGGTGCGCACGAACCTATGGGGTGCAACCAGTCTGTCAATGACTTGTCTGGCCCAGTTTGCTTATCCTGATAAATTGGCTAAAGCAACTACGTTTTTGCTTTCTACACCACCATGACTTTTGTCCTTCATTCATGTGATTTCACGTTTTTGGTTTCTTCAGGAATACCTTAGATCTGTAAAAAAATTGGATTATTCATTTTAACACAACAGTATGAACCAATCAACCAAAAGTAAAAATTGTGAAATTTTTTTGTTTTTAATTGTGTAATTTGAAAGCTTATTCTTCATCGGGAAAGTTTTTTTGTTTTTAATTGTGCAATTTAAAAGCTTATTCTTGATAGAAAAATACTTGTTTTTAATAATCCAAAATAAATAAATAAATAAAAACATATAATCTATAATGTATTGTGTATGACATGAGATACTTTGGACGTCCTAACCCCTTTGGATTATCACTTCCGGAACAACAAATAATGTCACCTTTCTTCCCACTAATTTCTTCCTTTTAATTCCATTTACATTGCTAAAGTAGTAGCCCATCACATGCATCATATTCCAAATTGTTAAATCAAACAGTGAAAAATATATTTTAAATTTAACCATCCAAAAATGCCATATCCATTTTGCAATTCAAGAGTGCAAAAATATTATTATAATTTACGCGGTTCACTTTATTATTACATGAGTTTTTTTTTTCTAAATTCTGTAAGCTAGAATTTATGTCATTTTGACTATAAGTTATATGATTTGAAAGGTTACCTTCTTTTTCAAAATTGTATAGTAAATAAATTGAATCTTAAATTACTGAATTATAGAAAAAATTAATTTTATAGATTTTTCACAATTTTATTGCATAATATTGACGGCTAACCGTCACATCTTGCTTTTGGACGGTCAGAGACACGTCAAACCAAAATGAATCGAGTTGACCCATTTTTTCATATTACATAAAATATCATGAGTTTCAAAATCTTCGTAAAAATCTTGGATTCCAAAACCTCCTTAAAGTATCATACATTTTAGTACTGTTAGGGGTCGAATGGTCCTATGACATATCGGTACGTGGTACTGACCGAACGTCATGAAGGTAAATATATTAGTTAAAGTACATATTAACATTAATTAAATCCTACATAAATTAGGTAATACAAATGCTAATTGTGACACACCTTAATCAATGCCCAATAATAAATGGGTTTATCAGATACTGTAAATAGGTGCAACAACCAAGTCAAATGTACAACATTAATTACACTCGAATACTGAATACTCACTAGAGTGTTAGAGAACCTTTTGCATGTGCACTCCCCAACTGAGAATCAAAACCCGAACGTTAAGAGAAGAGGACGAAGGAAGGAAAGTGTGACAAAAGGGAAGGAATCAATCATACAAACCCAACACAAGCCAATCATACGGATTCGTTATAGATTGACCGAACACATGCATCCCCATCCATAATCAACTCATGAGGTAACCATGTTAAGACTCTTTGGGATAATTTCCTCGAGTTTGAGGGCAAGTGTACGTCTAAGTTTCGAATGGTCGCAAAACGTTCGATACCCATTACCAATCGAACGACATAGAGGTAAATGTATTAATTAAAGCGCATATTAACATTAATTAAACTGTAGGAAAACTAGGTAATTCAAATGTTAATTACGACACATGCCTTGATCTAGGCCAAACACTAAATAAGTCATCAGATACTATAAATAGGCACAACAACAAAGGTAAATATATGTCATTATTACAACATTAATTGCATCTAAATACGGAATACTCACTTGAGCTTCCGATAACCTTTTGCAGGTACGACCGAGAATTGAAACTCGAACATTATGAGAGGATGAGGAAGGAAGAAAAGTGCTACTAAAAGGAAGAAATCAATCGTATACACCCAACACAAATCAATTATACGAATTCGTTACAAGTTGATTGAACACATGCATCCCCATCCATAACCAACTCATGAGGTAACCATGTTAAGACTCTTTAGGATAATTCCCTTAAGCATGAAGGGGTAAGTGTACTACTAACGACCAAATAGTCCCAGGAGGTAGCTGATGACTTTTTACAGCAAGTGTACCGTGTTGTCAAAAATAATTATTTGTTCATAAGGATAGATATCGATCCTACAAAGAACAATTGACTATTTAAGTACAATATTCACTGAAAAAAAAACAAAATAATAAAAAGTTAGTTTCTAAATTGTTATAATGGTAAGAGTTAAAAAAAAAATTAAAGATTAATTGTTTCAATTGGAAAAATAGAGATTATGTTTCATAGGTCTCAGTCTTAGTTTGATTTTTTTTCCCTCTAAAATATCAAATTTTCATTTTATCCCAACAATTAATTGATTTTAATGAATTCTCTTTTTAAAGACCTTTTAAAATTATTTTGTCCCTTCTCTGTAATTTGTTTCTTCTTTTATTAAAAATATTAAGTGTGAGTAAATCTCGTGCTTATCTCTTACTGAAACAATATTTATTTGAGCATTGATAAATGTTTCAGGCATTCCTCACATTTACGTCAAAATTTTACTCATTAAGAATGTATTTTCTAACATTAATACATTATCTATTATTAATTAGTTTAATTAATATGAAAATATTTGATAAACTACCTTAATTAGTTTATATTAAGAATTTTTAAATTTTAAATTATAAGTTTCTTCATCTACCTTCTAGTGTATGCAATTTTTTCTACTACTATCTTATATATTTTAAAATATATTTTCTTATCTGAGTATTAACTATTTATTTTAATTATTGCACTATTTTTAGTATTTTTTAGATTACATTTTTTATGCAATTTAAATTAAAAAATTAAATTACATTTTAATTTAACATTACAAATTAAGTAATGTTGATGTAAAAAATTACTAATGCCCTAATAATATTGATATAATAAAAAATAATAGTTTATTATTTATAAAGAAAATAAGTTAAATTACATACATATATATATATATATCATTATTTAATATAATTGATAGGAAAACAATTTTACATTAATTATTAATTCATGACCAGTAAACTCCTTTTTAGTGTGAATATAGGGTAAATATTAATTTGTATTTACTTTTTCAATTATACATATTCTTATGTGTTTTTTTTTGCCCTAATTTCGAAACTAATAAAAATAAATTCACTACAAAAAATAGGGTGTTTATTTTGGGAACATTAACTCTTTTTATGTTTGAAATGAAAATCGTATTATAATTTAATTAAAGACACATCCTATATGTAATCATTCACGGGCATGCAACAAAATATATAGATTTATTTAAGTTATCTTTTTAATTACTCCACTTAAATAATAGAGAGAGGGAAAGGTAAGAGTTGAAAAGTGTTGGGAAGTGTGAGGAAAATAGCTGTTTCTTTCCCTGACAGTCACGTTGGAGCCAGCTATGACGCGTTGTCATTAAGCCCTAAAAAAAAATAAAAAATTCCAATTAATTATTCCTATGCCAGTGCACCCTAGCACGTTTTCCACCCACCCTATCCCATCATTTTTTCTATAAAACCTAACTCTCACCTATCTTCAAACCTTCTTCGGATAAACCTTTTCACCTTCCCCAGATTCTTCTACCTACCCCAAATCTTGCCTTCGTTGCATCTCTTTTTTCAATCCCCAATTTCCCTTCTCTTCTTTCTGTCTTCATAAACCCTATCCTTTCTTCGATCTAGCTCTTCTGTTTCACCTTGTTCCAAATCAAATGTTTACGGAATTTCTATGACCCTGGCGAATCCCATGCGTCGAATCCGTCTTCAGCACTCCTTCTCCGTCGTCTTCCTCTACTGGTTCTACGTTTTCTCATGAACTCCCTCTCAATCCCCTAGCCTTTTCATTTCCCCCTTTTTTTTTCTCAGATTTCTAACAATTAATTAGATCTACAAAACCCTAATTTCCATAAACTTGGCAAAACCACCAAATTCGAATACAATGGCTTCGATTCAACGTCCTGCGAGTTCAGGATCGTCGGAGGGAGGAGATCCAGCGGTGAACGAAAGGAAGAGGAAGCGGATGGAGTCGAACCGCGAATCGGCCCGGAGATCGCGCATGCGAAAGCAGAAGCAGCTGGAAACCCTAACCGAGGAAGCGAGCCGATTGCAAAGCGAAAACGCGGCTCTGGCTCAGAGCATAAAGGCGAAGAAGGAAGCGTACGTTGAGATGGAAGCTGGCAACGACATCATCAGAGCTCAGACAATGGAACTCGCCGATCGCTTGCGCTTTCTAAATTCAATTCTTGAGATCGCCGAAGCGGCCGGCGATCTCTCCGTCGAGATCCCCCAGATTCCGGACCATCTCTTCAATCCCTGGCAGATCCCCCACCCTATGATGGCGTCGCCGGACATGTTCCTCCATGGAATTCAAGGACTGTTCGCTTCATAATTTAATTAGGTTTTGGTGTGGGCAAATAAATTAAGGAAATGGTTGTGTTTGAATGATAGTGTGTGTTGGTGTGGGTTTTAATTTTTATGTGTTATATTATAGGTTGTTTTATATTATAGGATCGTTCGTTTTGCGTTCGCAGTTCCGTTTAATGCGAAATGCATCTGCTCTGTCGTGCAGTCTCTCCCTTTTGTATTATTATCATTGTTGTGTTTGAAATTAAAAACTGGATTATGTGTTCTATTTTTGACAAAGTATTCGCCATGGATTGTAGTTGTCCCAAATTCGTTAAGCATTGTGGCCCTCACTGGTTTTTATTGCCCTAGGGACTTTTTATTTTAGTTTATAAATTTGTTCTTATTAAATTAACAAAACTATAAATTAATTAATAATTTTTAAGAATATAATCTGATTAGAATGTATTTAAAATTTAATTATTTGAATGTTTTTACTGTGTCAATTATCGGAGATCGACATCTACAATAACTCTGTTTATTTTTATAATCATGTTTAAGTTTATTTTTAACTGTTTGTTTAAAGAAAATTTTATTTTATCAAACATTAAAATTGCAAAATTAACATTTGTTTTCCTTTCCTCGTGATTAACAACTGTATTGTCCCCTGTATATTAATAGTACAAAATGGTCTTCTAATTTTCCCTTATTAAATAGTACATAGTCAATTGAATATAGATTTTGAGATATAAAACATAAAACGTGTTTAATTGTTTTGGAAGAGATTGATAAACTGACAACCCATGAAAAACATATTCGTTTGATTTCAAATATTTTACATAAACTCCCAATAACATAGCTCAAAAAGTAATTGAACGAACTTCAACTCCTCTTTCTTATTTCTAACCTGCTCAGTAATAAATAATTAATATCGTTAAATATCATGAAATAAAAAGAGAAATTATAAAAATAAATGAGCCTCTTCTTGAAAAATTGTTACTATGAAATTATTTACTCTTAACTTAATTAGTTCATACTGTAGGTATGATTTCTTTTAGAATGTTGTTATATTTTATTTAGATTGTAAATAAATTAGTTAAGTCAAGATGAATAAACTTTATGTTGCTAATTTGATATAGTGTTCCTCTTTTAAAAAATGTTTAAATTTAAAATATGAAGTTGAGTTAACCAAATTTTGTCCATCAAATTTAAACATACATTTAAAAAAATCAACTGATTATTTTCATTCCTAATTTAAAAGTAGTCGACTTTAAGTCTTACAAAAAAAATCCCAAAATAATAATTTTAAGTGTTAATGTAGGATAATTATCATATTTTGTTTTAATCAATTGTTTGTGTATATGCATCACTGTTTACAATTAATTTTAATTCGATTTTTTATTAAATAATCTTAAGACCTAAATATTAAAATTAAAGGCAGTTTGATTTTATTTGATTTTATTTGATTTAAATTTAATATAAAATGTGGTCAAATTAAACTAAATGTTCTATTTGAATGTTGTTGTGATTTTTTAAATTATAAAACTATTAAATATTTTTCTAAACAATTATAAAACAGTTTTCTTAAATTGATAAATATTAAAAAGAGAGACATTGTTATCTTTAATCTTTTGTTTGATTTCATTTAAAAAAGTTTTTTTCTTATTTTTTCTTAATTACTGAACTTATTTGATGTTTATCAAATTCATTTAAATCTTCGAAATATTTTTCTTTTGTATCACATTTTTCTTTCTCACCACTTACACATAACAATTTGTTTTTCAAAAATCAAATATCTATTAAAGAATGCCTCAATCTTTAGGGAGAAATTGAGTATCTAGTCAAATTTTTTTAAAGGATATCTATGTAATATCAGAGCTTTTTTTTTTTTCCTTAAAAAGGTTCCTGATACGAAGTGATGTTTTTCTCATAAAAAAAGCTACTTCTTGAAATATGGATTTCTTCTTATTGAGTAAAAAAAAGTAGAAAAAATAGTTTTAGAAAAATAGTTTTTTATTATTGAAATAAATTCATGTTAATTTTTTATGAGTGAGGTGACAACTTAGGAATTAGCAAATCCAATTTTGGAGGGAGTCCTTATATTTTGACCACTCTATACTTAAAAAGAATAAATAATTTTTTATTAAATCGTAAATCTCATCTATAAAGATAGAATAGTTTTAAAGTTGTATTATCATAGTTATAAATTAGTATATTTTTACGTATTAACCATCCTATATTTAAAAAAAAAAATCTTTGATTAAAATTAAAACCTCACATGAAAAGGTAAAGTAATTTAAAAAAATTAAAACCTTATTATCTAATTAAGTAAAGTAATTTTGAAGTTACATTACACCACATCACAATCTTACACTGAGGTCAAATTAATATTTTCTTTTTTTGAAATCTGTGATGGTTTCTTTCTCCCCGTATTAAAAGCAGTGGAATATTCTTGATTCCTTGCTTTACATTGACTGTTAAGGTATCTTTTTGACTTGATTCCGATTATTCCTTTCAAAATGTTTGCGTTGTAATACCCTCGAAGCTTCGCGCGTGATTTACCAAGTAACGTGAAATCTATTTCAAATGTCTGCTTTAGATTAAAATAATGTCACCAACCACTTCGTATTTTCACTTTCAATCTTCGTTTCTCTCGCTGCGGCTGGTTAACAAATTATATAATTAAATATTTAATTCAACAAAAAAATGACAATGATTGGGAATAATTTTGTGGATGGACTAAAGTATACTGCGTTTATTTGTTGTAATTAAATAGTGAAATATTAATTATTAAATACAATGTTGAAATGAATTTAACGAATGATTTAAAAAAAGGATGGACCGGTTCATATAGTGGTACCAAAAGCAAATTTTTTTAACAAGTGGAAAATGGGCTTAACGATTGTTTTGGGATTGATTAATAAAGAATAATGTTTGACTATCTTATAATATAAGAAAAAGAAAAGGTTAAATAAATCTATTGAATACTAGGTTCAAGCCAATATCAGAATTCTCTTTTCTAAGTTAAAATATTTGACATTGCATGCCTTATTTATATTTTGTTATTTCTTGCAATATTATTAACAAAATTGTTTATTTTGTTAATTTAACGTTGTTTTAAAATAAAAACTCGAATAAGGATTTGTTAACCGTTCATATTCATTATGTAATTAATATTTAATGGTGAATAAAAATTGTTTATAGTGAGAAAGAAATTCAGATGTTATATTCTTGTAATAGATCTTATACTTTATGTAATGTCCATTAATACATAATCATACAATCTTAATTCTAATCCTAAGTAAAAATAAAAAAACTATTTAGGTTATACACACTATCATAACATAAGTTTAAGATCTTAATTTTATAATATCTTAATTTTATAAGACATTTCCATTAAAGTATATGCTGACATGACATCTTAAATAATAAGAAAAACAATAAAGTAATAATTTGAGAGTGGAGCTTATAAAAGTCTTATATTGGAATAAAAGTTGTAAGAAAGTTTTAAAGTAATATAATACACTCATCTCATATGCGTAAATTACGAATTTCATACAATTATTCATACAATAGACATAACATAATTAAGTTGGTAAAATGTTTATGAAGTGATCTTTAATATTGTCGATCCACACTACCAAGTCTCCTACGAATTGATTTACTTAATTCACTCATCTTCAATTTATAATGAATACATAACACCTGTGAAACAACTATTATAACTCACATATAAATAGTTTAAAGGATAATCCAATCATATCACATCACTCCATGTAGTTGCTCAAGACCAAGGAATACACAAATCTTGATTACACAATTAATTACAAAATTAATACAATTTGTAAATAATAGGTATTATCATTTCAATTCAAAATATTTAATAAGTAAATTAAATGAAAATTTGAACGATGTAGTAGAAGCTTAATAATGTCATGACCCCGTGCCCATTCTACATAAATGCAGGCTTTGTAATTCGACATCAAGAAAGGAAGTATATGATTCTGAAGCCTTGACACAAGAAGAAAAAGAAATGGTCGGCTAAATAATTTAAGAATGACCCACTCACTTTAATTAGGAGAAGGTGCTCACTGCTTTCCTCTTCTACACGAAGGCCTAATTGTTTACCTAAAATAAAGTAATTCAACTTGTGGCGTGGAGCCAAAAGTTTGAGCAATGAAATCACTACTTTGATGTTTCAATATAAAAGGGTGGAAAATTTTATAGTAATTTAATTACTAAACAAATCTTCATTCATAAATTCATATTTTTTAAAATTAGAATTCAATTTTTTTTGAAAAACATCATTTATGGATAATCATAAATTTAAATAATCTTACTCAAATATTATATAAAAAATACAAAATACATAACATTGACATCTTACAATTTATGGTTCTCACGTGCATTATAATAATGTAAAAAACCATTACTTCAATACATGAGATAATATGAGTAAGTTCTTCAATCTTCTTATTTCTTTATTTTGACTTTTTCTAATTTCTTGTTTGCCACACTCTCTTAATGATCAATGTTAAACATCCTACCTTTGTTGTGGTGACATAATTCTTTCTCTCTATTCTTATATCAACTCTTCAAATAGACTAATTTTTAAAAAGAGATAACTTTTCACACCAATCAATAAACCTTTTTTATTTTTTAAATTATATTTAAATTCATAATTATATTTCAATCATATTATTTAATTTAATTTACTTAATTTTCAGAGGCAAAGAACTTGACTGCGGACCATTGCAAAAAATCGACAGGGTTAACAACGAAACAACTACCCTTTACTCAATTTTTTCTCTCAAGTTTTCTCCTCTCACTATTTGTTCTTTCCTCTTTATTTTTGATTTTTTTATTACAAAACATATTCTATATTCGATGTGAGTAAACCCTCGTATTTTTAATAATATAAACAAATTTGAAATTCCAGCTATTGATGTGGGAACGTGTACATGTATGCTTCTCCATTACTTGAATGGGAGAGGTAACTAGAGAACCTAAAAGCATGCAACCATGTGCATGTTAGAGATTTGGAGGTGTAAAACTTGCACCTAATTAAGCATCCACCACAACACAAGCAAGGGAGAACCACTGCTTTGAATTATGCTTATAATTTATAAATAAGAATTAATTAATACATGTTTATCGATGTCTTAATTATCATAAGTGCGACACTCGTCGGTTTCCGGGTTTTCCTTGCAGTAGTTCTCCAGCGGGTCAGACTGCTGCTGCTTCTCTCTGGCGTGGCTTGCTGCCGCGCTCAGCTCCTCCACCTCATCCCACGCTGCCGCGCATTCCGCGTCAGCGCCGCCTCCCGAGCAGGTCTCCTCCGCGCTCTTTATGCTCTCTTCCACCTTCTCCGATAACTTTTCCGGCGTTGCGTGAATGGGCCGGACCTTCCCCACCCCAACCAAACCGGGCCACTTTTGTATGGGCCTGAAGAGCGGGAACCTAATTGGCTGGGCCTTTAGCGGTGTGTCTGATCCCTTGGCATTAGCAAATACTCTGGTTGGGCTTGAAAGACTGACACCACCTGCTATTGCTGCCATTGTTTTGTTCCTCTTTTCTTAGCTGAATGGAAGTGTTGCAGTGAAGAGGTTTTGTGTTACGAGGGGATGTATAGCGAGATAATTGGCTATAGATATATATAACCAATGCTGCTTAATATGTGTACGCATATTACTTATCTTCTCACAACCACTTGTTCCTTTCCACGTCCAACACTTACCCTCTTTTTGTTTTTAGCCCAACAGATATTTTCATTTCGTCAAAAAAAAAAAAAAAAAACACACATTGCTAATTAATTTCTTAGTTTTTTGGAACCTTTGTTGTGTTTGGTTTGGTCTCTTGTTAAGGAGGTTCTAGAATTTTGGACTAAAATCTTGATATTTTGGTGCTCCTTAAAGGATTTATGCTTGGACGAGAAAAAATCATTGACCCTCTCGTGTTGTAGCCAACCAATGTTGTGATAGTTGCCGTAAAATATTACAAACAAAATAGTTAGAAAACGTAGGCTACCTATTTATCTAATCTATTGCGTGTTTGTTCGAAACTCGTAAACTCTTTTTTGGGATACGTTTACAGCATTAATACCAACCATAATTCTCTGATGTGTTATGATGCATGCTGCTGATGATCTCTGTGATTGTTTTTTCAGCCAGAAAGAAATAAATATCTCGCAAGTTACTTTCACTTGAAAAAAGCATACACGAAACTTTTATCTATCAAAACAGAGTAATTCAATGTAAAGGAATCAATTTAACCTTTCATATCAAGATAAAGGTATAAAGATAAAAAATGCAAAATAAAAAATAAAAAAAATACACTCTTTGAATATATATTTAAACTATTTAAATTAAAAGTTAAGCTTTATTTCTTCAACTCTATGGAAAATAAAATAATGACTCAACTGAAATGTATAAATTACACGTGTCATTTGTCTTTGTGTAAAAAAAAATCGTCACACATAACCCTTCTACACGCCACCCCTAGTTTTTTTTTTAGTATATCTAAGTTTTGAATTTACAGATAATCATCAAATTCTTATAAATTTTATTAAATATTATTGTTAATAATTTTATATTTTTCCATCTAGTCGTTAAATTGTAGGTTTATATCATTATAAATATTTATGTTAAAGTCACACAATAACTAATTAATTAAAATATTAATGTTTGGCATATTTTGAAAAGTATATATTACGTTCATTTTTATGTATATAAATAATTTTATATTACCACAATGGTTTATGAATATGATTTATAAAAAGCGAACTATTAATATGATAGTGGGTTTTGAAAAAGAAAGCATCTAATAAAAAATATCAAATGTAATATTTGATAAAATGTTTTATTAATTGTAATTATCATATTTCTATTTTATATTTAATTGTATTTTAAAATTAAAAAACATGGAAGCACATACATTTTAACATTATAACACAATAAATTATTCACACATTTTTAATATCACAATATATGACATGCCGTCTATTATTTGTTTATGCCATTATTATTATTAATTTTTACTTTCTTAAAAAGTGTAAAAGTTAAAATTACCTTTTTTCAATAAATAATTATAATAATTTTTTATTTATTTATTTTACATTTAATTATATTTTAAACTTATAAAAAATATAATTTACTATGTTAACCTCACCTATTACTATATTTCCATTTTTTCTATAACATCAAATGTAAAAAAATAGTTAAATTACTCTAGGAATATAAGTTAATTTGTTACATTACTTAATTAAATAAAGTATACAATATTTCATACAATTTTGAAATTATTTAAAATGTATTATAAATTCAACGAATATACTACAACATTAAAAATACATAAATATTCTTTATTACACACACGCGTAAACTTAAATTATGTAGTATTTACTATACATAATCATCAACACAATATCATGAAATTCAATAGTTTCCTCTAATTTTTTTATTTTATAAAAATATTAAATGTGTAATTTAAGTTGTTTAATAGTAAAACAAAATCACTTAAAATTATGAAAAATCAAATTGTCATTCATACACTAAAATTTGTTTTTATTTTAAAAAAAAATATGTAAAGAAAAGAAAAAAGTTGCAAAAGCTTAGAGAAGAGAAAAAAATTGCAAGTATATAAAAGATGATTGTAGCGGGATTATGAATGAAGCTTGTATATGACCAAGCCCCATGGTTAACCGTTTATACCTGAAGTAGATGTTATACTCGTTTAAGATGAGTAATGACAAAGTTGTTAATAAATAACTAGATGAATTTAATATTTAAATTGATGATGAAAATCAAATATTGTTGTTACTATGTGCTTTGTCAAAGACGCATGATTGTTTGAAGGAGACTTTGCTGAATGGGAGAGAAAGTCTATCTTTTGAGAAGGTTCAGGCGGCTTTGAACTCGAAAGAGTAGAATGAGAGGTTTGATGTGAAGAAGTCAAATTATACATATGTCCTAGTAACAAAAGGAAGATCGTCTAATCGTGAAAATGGAGGAAAGACTAAATGTCAATCTAAGTCAAAGACTCGTGGTAGGAAGGTAGTGAATTCTCTTAGATGTTATCATTGTAGGAAGAAAGGTCACACAACAAAATATTGTCATTTGAAGCATATGTTTGGAAATACAAATAAACCTTTTGGATCTGGTAAGCGGTATGAAAGATCATCTACTTCTGGTGAAATAGTTGTGGTGAAAGACATTCATGAATCATCAAAGGTCCTCGTGGTGTTGAGTAGTGTTGATGATTGTGAATGGATTTTAGACTCTAACTACTCGTTCATATGACACTAAAACGTCTATGGTTTTAACAATTTTCATAACATGAAGGTGGGTATATTTTCCTTGGTGATAACAAGTTATGTAAGATAAGTGAAATTGGAACAATGAAGTTTTGTCCTCATGGTGGAACCGAAAGGATGCTTGAAAAAGTTAGGTATATAATTAACTTGAAAAAAATATAATATCCATTGGAAAACTTGAGAAGAAAGGATATATTTTTAAAGGTGAAGAGGGGATTGTGAAGATACTTTCGAGGTCCATGGTGGTGATGAAGGATGTGAGAAAGAATGGCATGTATGTCTTGAATGGTGCTGTAATTTTTGGGTCAACGTCTATCACTGAAAGTACCATTTATTCCAAAATTGAGTTATGTCACATAAGGTTAGGTCATATAAGTGAAAATGGACTTGTGGAACTAAACAAATAAGGCTTGTTTGGAAGTGATAGAATTGACTACTTGAAATTATGTGAACACTGCATCCGATAAATAGATGTCCTTCAACAACTCTGGAAATGAAGACTCCAAAATAAGACTAGTCAAGTAATCCCCCAACCTTGATCGTCTATGAATTTTGGTTGTATTGTGTATACTCATATTAGGAAAGGTAAGCTAGATGTTCAAGATATTACATGCATGACACTTGCATCTATTTTAAGTTTTTAGCAACCAATATATTTATTATATTTTTGTTGTATATTGGTGATATTTTGATAGCAAGCCAAATTAAATATGATGTGAGAAAGGTTAAATATGAACTAATAACGAGTTTGAGATGAAGGACTTGAAAGTTGTCAGAAAGTTAGAGGATTGAGATCACTAGACAAACTTGAAACTTGTTTCCACACTACTTGTTTCCCACTATAAGTTGAATGATGAATTGTCTCCTAAAAAATGGTCGAGGAACAATGCTATATAGATGGTACTTCATATGCAAATTTGGTTGGTTCCCTGATGTATACAATAGTCTGCACACGCCTTGACATAACTTATGTTGTGAGTGTTGTACGCAAATTTGTATCTAACTCTGGAAGAGCACATTAACAAGCTCTTGAGTGGATCATTCAGTACTTGAAGGGGTTACTTGGAAGAGTCTTGGTTTATGGTAAAGCTAGACAATCAGTTGAAGAAGTTCCCATAGAAGGGTATGTTGACTCAGATTTTGCTGGATACATGGACACAAGGAAATCTCTATGTGTTTAATGCACATCAGTTGGAAGACTAGTCTCCAGAAGATAGTGCCTTTGTCAACCACTGAAGCAAAGGTTATTGCCATGACAAAAGCAATAAAAGAAGTCTTGTGACTTAAGGGTCTAACCGAAAAGCTGAAGATGCAAGAACAAAACACATTGATGTGAAGCTGCACTTTGTGAGAGAAAAGATTGGTCGTGAATTTGTGAAAGTGACGAAAGTCTCAACATGAAGATAACAAGTTCTTTCATTGTTTGAATTTGAATTTAATCAAATTGATGGGTGATTAAGTTTCTAACGGGCTTAGATAAATTAAGTGTTTTATACTATTAAACTAAAGTGGAGATTTATTTTGATAAAATATAATTTAGCCCTTCTATTTAATTATCTTGTGACTGATGGCATCTCATGGTATTTTGAAATTGCACCACTATACATTTGTTTCAGATATACACGTGTTTCAGAAATTATCATAGTGAACACGTAGATAGATTGATTATAATCGAACCACATATATTGTTTGTGATTTTTTTTGTAATCTATTGTACCCTGTTTAACATTCTCAGTTTCTGATCCAGTGAAAATTATGTTTGTACTCTACCCACGATAAAAAAAATACAACCAAGGAAAAAAAAAAGGCGTAGTATATGAAAATAAACGGTTCTCAAATAATAGAAATAATACACGAATACGTATATACTACACATCTAACATGCATTATTTACTTTCTTTTTATCACACCACCACACTTCTCATACTCACTTGTAATCTAATCAAGGGAAATCAAGGTTACCATATTAAGATTCATATTGTGAATTATCACGCAAATTTTCATCATATAGTAAGATCCAAAAACAATGAAAAAAAGGACTTAAAATAACAAATATAGATTGTTGTTCAATTAAAAACTTTTAAAACTATAAATTAAGAAAAGTGTTATACAAAAAATTTATTAGTCATATATGAGTTTGTGTTTTCAAAGAATGAAAATAAACAATTAAATATCTTACTTAGAACAGCTAATGCTATCAGCCAATTACTTCCATTTTTACGCAAACAACAAAACCCTGAAGCTATAAAATTAGCTAAAACCAATTCTATCTTCTCAATTTATTAAGTAAAAATATTTTTCTTCTCCATACTTTGCACGGGTAGGGAGACTAGTATATTAAATAGGGTAGCCTAATGTACGAGGCTCTAACCAAGTGTGATTTGGAGAGGGTAAATATACGGTCTTACAGCTGCTAAGGGAGAGGTTGTTTCCAAGATATAAACCCACAACCTCCAAGTCAAAAGGCAACAACCTTACTATTGCACTAACACTCACCCCTCGAAAACATATATTATACACAAATTTACAGTTTTTAAGTCTAGAACTGGAATAGTCCACATTTGGGAGGGATTTTATATCCTGGATGCACTGATGCCTATTTACATAGTCCAGATGGTAACTATGATTTTGAAATTCAGGGATGATGGAAAGGAAAGCAGATAAAACACTGACCGTTACCCTTACACCAATTTTCTATGTCGAGCCCAAGTGCAATTGCAATAAGCACAAACCCAACCGAATAACATATACTAACATAAAAGATTACATCCAGCAACTTCCAAATATGCATTGAGTTCTTAAAACATGTAACAAAAAATATGCAGAGAAAAAATAAAACAGAAAACAAAAACATCTACAGCTGTGCAACAAGAAGAGAATAATCCAAAAATTAGAGCATAACCGTATGAAATTTTACAAGCCGACATAGTACTCAATCGGTGCAAGAAACTTATTCTTTTCAATCTCATCAGTATGTTGGCTCATTTACACTCAAAGAGCCAAATTGAATATAGCAGAGGTAAAAGCCTATAAATGGAGCATAGACAACAAAGCAAGAACATTTTTACTGTTCCTCCAACACAACACCGATCTCACCCTTTTCAAGTAAATCGTAGAAGGTCCTGACTTTCCTCTGCTCATTCCAGTGGTGCATCTTCCACACACTACCAGCAGCTAAGCCGAGTACTGTTCCAATTATTATCTCCTTTACCACACTTGGACCTTTCAAGGTAGCATGGGCAATCCTACCACCGGCCATTTAAGTGTTTGTCTTTAAGCTTGTCAATTCTACAAATTACAAAACATCGATTTGTAAATATTTAAACATATTAAATTGGAGACAGTTCAAAAGAGGCCAATTAAACTTTAACAATTTGATGGCCTGATTTAATTCAAGAGAATGAAGGAAAAACAACGCGAGGGATGTAAAACAGATGTGACACCGAAACCCAAAACATTTCACTGACTAGTTGAAACTTTCTCTTTAATCACAAAAGAAGGGAAACACAGGAGCCATTGCCCCTCATATGTCCCCATGATAGTTTCGCAAACTAATAAAACTGGGGCTGAAAATTTTTAAGGAATTAATCCTAAATTTTCGATCAAGTTTATCAGGATGTACCAAACTTTAGACAACCAAACAAATCATGAATGCTGACAGTTGCATTCCCAATTAAAATAAACAACCCTAAAAAATGAATGCATAGACCATTAGAACATCAAGGTTATAGCTACGCAATGAATACATCAATCATTAGAATCCAAGGTCGATCCTTGGCAGAATGTTTAGCCAGACTTTTATTAGTTCCCAACAGAGCAAAATTAGTCCGAGATAAAGTCTTCAAAACACTGGAGGTTCAAGTCTATGGACCAAAAAAAAGGCAACCATTATTTAAACCTAATTCATTTTGTTCATGTCCAGCAGTATAGCTTCATCTGGTCAACTAACCTTTAACACGAAACCCCCACTGCCCAAAACATAAATAAAAAGCTAGCATATAAATTACAAATTATTTCCCAATAAAACAATAAAAAAACTATTTCTACAACGTTGAATTTCATCAGATTTGATCATGATGAACATCGATAGTTTAACCCAATGCAAGATTTCAACGTTTAACAACAATAATTTTAATCTGAACCCATTTATCCACTTTTCCCCCAAATTTTTATCGTAAATAAAAAATGGTCAGCAGAGTGGACAAGAATTTTGTCGGAGCAAA
Source organism: Phaseolus vulgaris (assembly GCF_051622355.1). Lineage (NCBI taxonomy): Eukaryota > Viridiplantae > Streptophyta > Magnoliopsida > Fabales > Fabaceae > Phaseolus > Phaseolus vulgaris. The sequence continues at coordinate 53,284,572 of NC_143504.1, read as the reverse complement.
TCACAGTGAATGGAGAAAATTATTACCGATAGAAAGACGAAGAGTCAAAAAGCTGTAGTGCGTGAAGAGGTAGGGTTTGAAGATCTACAATAATATTCAATGGCGGAGAAAGGAGAGAGAACTCACCAGAGAGATACGCAGGCGAAGACGGTCGTCGAGATAGTGCGGGTAAAAGCACACCCAAGTCCATTAGTATCTATGAAAGGCCACGGCTCTTCCTGGGCTCTAGGCCCAAACTCAATATTTGTTTTCGGCTATTTCTTCCTGCACCTCCATAGTTTCTTTTAGCACCCATACTTCTTAAAATACTTAAAATATTTTTTATTCTATTTATGTTTTTCATTTCGAAATGAGTGATTTTGAAAAAAAATGGATTATAAAATTCAGAATTTATTTTCGGATTATAAAATATGTAAGGTATTTCTAGATATGAAAATAGTTATCTAGAATGTATTTTTTAAAGAAAAAAATATTATAAATTATAGAATCTATTAGATATTTTCGAATTTTATAATCTGAGAGGTGTAAATAGAAAAAAAAAATCGATATTATAAAATTCAAAATATATTTTTTAAAGATAAAATGATCTTTTCATGACTTATGGGGTTGCCGAAGAAGTTATGTATGAAGGAATAAAGAGCCTTTGTTACCTCTTTTGCATTTACATTTCATAAAGCCATCCTAAAATAAATGAGAGGATTCTAACAATTTGATGGGGGCACAATCAGAAACACCAACTTTTTTTTTCTCCTAGAGCTCTGATTTTTTTACCCCAATAATAAATGTATTTATGAGATGCAAATTTGTTAGATATTTGTAGAGTAATAAATTTAAAGTGGTTTTTGGATTTTCTTTAAGAGGAATGAGGTATTTCTTATTTTTATTTTATTGAGAAATTACAAGTACTTTTATTATATAATTTTAACATTATAAAGTTAATAAAAAATACTTTTATGATTTTTTTTTTTGTAAATAACTTTTTATAACTTCAATATAAATTTTAGAAATACTTTTTTTAATTGATTTTATTATAATAATTCATTTTTTATGATCTTAAAAAAATAAACACAAATATGTATAAGTGTATATGTTTTCACTAGTATTTATAAGTCTTTTAGTCAACTAGGCATGGTGTTGGGCTTCGTACATGACTACATCGTAGTTTTATCATTACTTCCTTTTTGGACAAAATCCTTGTGCTCAAGGTTAGGGATGACATAACCAATAGAGATTGGAGTGAGGCCATGGACATTGTATTGCTCTAACTATGAGACATAAAATAAACTTGATTCTTGGTAAACTTGCATTTTGAGGTAAACTTGCACAAAAACAAAGGTTCTAAGAAGTAAAGAAACAAAGAAGGGTTAGGACAAGAAAGGAAGGAAGAAGAGTAGAAAAGAAATAGTCTTTGGAAAAAGAATTGGTGCATTTAGAAGCTTCACACATGGAACTTTGACTATCCTATGTGTCATTCGGAGATAAGCAAAAGAAAGAAGATGGTCATTTGATTTTTACTCAAAACAAGAACTCTCCAAGGAAAAAAAGAATCGAATCTTTTGCATATGATCAAAGTAATGGTGAAGGTTCATATGTGACATTTATATATAGAGGTATGGTTGTGAGAAGGAGTAGCTAAACACTCCTCTTGCCTAGTCTTATATCTAAAAAAGAAAGAAGAAACTTAACTAAGGAATAACCAAGTTATCCTTCCAACCAAACTAAACTCATATTTAGGTATGTACAAAATAGATTGATTGCAGACTAAACTATAATTAAAAAGTCACTAATTTTGTTAGATTTCTTTGCATTCTTCCTCCAACTTTTTAGCTTTAATTAGGAGTGAAAATTCATCCTAAAAAACTAGTTGGGTAGACTATAGATTTTACCTTCACCTAACTATTAAATACATCAAACGATGAACTAACTTACTTTTTAAAATATAATATACAATTTAAACATATAAATATTTATTTTAGTCTTAATTGATTAATTAATATTAAATACATTGAAATGATTATTATTTTTACATATTAGTTTATACAATTAACATCAATAATTGAAACTTAATTAATAATTTTTGCATATTTTTTTTCAAATAACATAAAAAAATGTAATCATATATAAATATTTTTTTACTTTTGTTTTTGGTAGGAAATTATCCCAATATATTTGATTATCTTTGTCGCAAGGACATATTATTTTCAAGTCACAATTACATATAATCTAAAAATAAAAATAAAAAATAAAAATAAAATATCTTATAATCAAACAAACTTATTCACAATTAAAACTATTCCATGATGAATCTCAACTATTAATGGGATTCTATATGACTTAATGCTTTTAAAACAACTAAATAATCATTTAGACCTAATTAGTTACGAGAGGAATAACGATTTATAAATAGAACATTTGAATATAAGTAAAGACATGACATAAGTATTGCATGTTCTAACTAAAGGGTATCCACATCTTTTAGTTAAGAACATTTTTTGCTCGTATCACGAGATTGATTAAACACCTTCGATGTCTTTTTTTTTTATCAAACTTGTGAACCTATTAGAGAGACAAAATAGTTATTGCAAAGGTAAAAGGTATCCCCATCTCTTAATTACAAAATTTTGACTCGTATCACGAGGTTGAGTGAAACACTTCTCAATGTACTCTTTTTTTTAGCAAACTTGTGAACCTATTAGAGAACAAGATAGTTATCGCAAAGGTTTGTTATGATACAAAGTAATGAGAAAAGTTGTATGATTTCATTTTCTATTTCTCCTTCTTACTTCAACAAGTATTGATATCTATAGATTGAGTTAAAAATTATTGTCCTACCAAGTTCATTTTTAAAAAAAGTAAATTAATATGATGTTAGTTTAATGTATATGTAAATATATTTCTTTTCAATAATTTTATATTTTTATCATATATATATATATGTGGGTGTTTTTTTTATAACTTTAACGTAATTGCTTTCTAAATTAATATTATGATAAAGAATAATGTTTGTTATGGATTTTTTTTTGTTCTATAGTTCTCAAATTCAATATATTTTTCTCTCGTTATTTATGTTTATCTATCGTAATATTTAATTTGTTTAAATGTAGATATTTATTATAAAATATAAATGAAAACTTATAAAATAAAAAATATTTTAACTATTAGAAAAATAAAATTATGAAATTTATTTTAGAAAAAAAAATCTTAATGTTAGTAAAACTGGAAATAATTTCATACTATTATATATTAAATAATATATTTTGATAAATGATATGTACATATTTTTTATATATATTTTTGTGTCTTTCTTAAGTTAACTAAGTTAACCTACCAAATGCGGTTTTAGCACCCTTTTTTGGCCATATCGTTATATGACAAATTCTCTCTACACCTCATTGTTCCTTCCTATACCCTTATTGTTCATTCATACATCTCCATTAGTTAATATGAAATTACATTTATATCCTTTATTAAAAATTTAAAATCCTATTTCTCTATTCTCATCATACCACAATCCTTCACTTCTTATTTTTTAAGCAGTGCACCTCCATTTCTCCATTTCTCTCCACAACAGTGCCACCTCCTTGGTGGTCCAAGAAAGGTTACATTTTTTTAGAGTGCCAGGCGAGACATGCAAGGTTGAAGGAAGCATTGTAGTGAAGGCGAGTCTCATTTTCTTTTGTTATGAATGTTGCACCCATCATTTTTGAATTTTCTGAGTTTTTTTCCCACGTTGTTTGAGTGTTGGAATCCGAATATACATATTGGAATGTACAAATCGGTGTACATTTCCTATTAATATATCGGTTTGTACATTCTGGTATGTATATCTAAATCCAGTTATACATATTGGAATGTACGAACTGATGTATATCTTTTGAATATCATATCGGTATGTTCAATCTGGTGTATATTTGTAATTGTGTACCGATTTGTGTTTTTTTTATTGTATACCAGAATGTACAAACTAATTTGTGTTTTATGGAGTATATACTGGAATGTGCAATCCGGTTTGGATGCATTTTAAATTAAAATTTTAAATGCTGTTTTGTTTTTTATTTTATTGAATGTTGTTTGGAGTGGAATTTTGCACAAATGGCTAGAACTATAGGTGGTGGATCATAGGGTGATGGGACTGGTGGTAGGTTGACACTTACGACATCTGTTTAGAGAAGAAATCATGGTCAAGGTGTTGATGACACTATATTTGTTGTACCTAATGCACAACAAGTACGTGATGCATATCAAGTACTTGATGTGGTTGAAGGATTTGCTAAAGGACCTTCAGACCTCTTTCTCTGTTAGTTAGTTGTGCAGATCATGTAGTTGTGAGACTATGAGATGGTGAAGTAAGTGTCAATAAATTTACTATATTTTTTTTTGTAGTTTTATCTGTTTAATTTGCATGTGTTTTAATCATTGAAAATTTTTGTCCTTAGGATCGGGAAAGTTAAGTTGGTCTCCCATTATCGTAAGATAATTAAATTTGGGGTGTCTCATCCTAATGTTCAACCATATGTGGTTCATTTTGGATTGTTACTCTTATGTGTAAGAATATTATGTGGCACCTCACGATTATTTATCTTATTAATTGATCAATTACCATAATTATCCTATTATATTATTGGTAATTACTTGATGGACGTAATTACTATTACCATAAATAATTAGGGTTTCCCCTTGGGTGTATTATAAATAGAGATTACCAGACAACTAAAGAGACACTCTCATATTCTAACATCACACGGTCGAAACTCATTCCCTAAAGGGATTTTCGAGCCTCTCATCTCTTTGTCTCTCTGCTCACATAATTCCATTCTAAGCGATACACCCTAAAGGGGAACCCGATCAAGATCATGTCTTCGTCCCTCAGCCATGCGATCACGGGTTTACCAGGTATTATCTAATCATTATTCTCGTTTCATTATATGATTGAGGAATCCTAATCCAACATGTTGCACCACTAGTAGCCGATAAAGGCTTGATTTCAGCCTTTGTTGAGAAGTGACAACGTGATACAAACATGTTCCACCTTCCCATTGGTTAGATGATGATCACATTGGATGATGTTGCTACATGTTCCATTGTGGGACAATATCTCACGTCTGCGTAATTGGAATATGCTGAAGCACAAACTGCTTTGGTGGAGTTGCTTGGAGTATCGACAGGCAGACGTTGCTACGATTGAGATGAGGTAGTGTCGAGTTGCACATGTGCGCCTCAATTGGCTGAGAAACGTGTGTCAGGACTATTGCACATGTTAGAGTCGGAGCGTGCAAGCATGGAATATTTTTTGTATCTTGTTGGATGCACAATATTTGCCAATAAAAGTGCACATCAATCTTCGTGTCATACTTACAGCTAGTCAGGAATTTGCGTATGGGCGATGAATACTACTGGAGAGTTGTCGCACTCGCGCATTTGTACGACCATGTGTGAAACTTTCCGTACACAAAATAATTATAAGGCTATGCGGATTTGATTTAGGTATGATACCAAGGACGTCAATTTTGTTAAGTTAAATATATTGTAGTTGTGTAATTAACATGTGTAATTAACATTTTCTTGTACCTGTAACACTCATATCCATATCAAGCTTGTATTTTCTATAATTATCACCCTTCTCGCAACCTAACAACACAAAGTTCTTTCTACCTTGTCTTCCATTTGGGGTGTCAAATCTAACAATCATTATTACAAAGTCAAGTCCAAATGCAACCCTACACACCCATTCCAGTAAGTCATCTCAAGTTGTAAAAACCTAAAAATTATATGCTAATATCAACAAATCACACCTCAAACTTATAACATAAATAAATTAAAATAAGTTTTACCTCATTAGTTGTAAAATGACTACCATAATCTGTTGGGACCAATTCATGTTCAGTAACTTCATAATTGATTAACTCATCGGTATCAATATTTTTTTCTATTTCTTCATAGTCATTACTCCACATTTCAGATTCCCTTGCCATACTAAACAATAATTGGATTAAAATATAATAAAAAAATGCATTGAACTTAATTAAAAAGAATCACAAATATTTTTCATATCGGATTGCCCAGTTCGTACACCTCATTTTTTGAATTTGAATACTGGAATCTGATAGTTGAAATCGAATTCAAGGATGTATACTGGAATCTGCAATCTGATTTCTATTCATCATTTACAAACCGATGTGCACATTTCGGTATACATCTCCAACTCTGGTTTCAAATACCAAATTGTTCATTTTTTATTCAAATTCTAAAAATAAGGTGTATGGACAGAACAATCCAATATATACAATAAAAAAAAATGTTGATAAAAACCACCACAAAACTCACCACATTTAACCCGAACCACCTCCTACCACCACTTATAGTTGCAACCACCAACAACCAAAAATCACATTGTAGTGAACCATATAACTCAAAGTGAAGAACAAGTGAGTGGAATAGCCAAAATCTTAAAATATATTCTCAATGGTGTATTTAACATTTCAAAATTATATGGTTGATGTGATAATTTACTTTAATATTTTATTATCAAATACTTAATAACACTTTTATCTCTTTCAAATTAATATTTTGACAATATCTAAGTATAAGGTATATATGAACGGATAGACTAAAACAATTTCTTTTTTAAATTAAAAAAAAACAATTTAAAATTTGAAATAGGAAATAGCTTTATCTTAATATTAAAAATTAAATAAAAATGAACCATGTTTAACAAGTGAAAATCCGGAAACTAGTATGTTTAAAAGTATATATAATATTTATCAGATTTAACTTACATGATGATTAATAATGCTATGAAATTTAATTATTTATTATATTTAAAAATAAAATTTAATATATTCATGAAAACTACATTAACATATTAAATACAAATATCATTACATATTATATTACATATGTTACAATTAATAATGATTTTAATGTTAATGGTAGTAGTGATGTAGTAATGGTTGGTCCAATTTGATTCCTTTCTCTACTTTTTATTATTGATCCCTGTTACCCAATGAATATCATTTCTTTGACCAGCAAAACTGCAAAATTGAAATTTCCTTTTCTTTGTCTGCTATTCCCATTCTTGATCTTGCTGCATTTCTTCATTCAATTTGTGCCTCCATTGGCTGGTGTTTCTCGATCACAGTTTCATTCAGTGAAAGTGATTGCCTCAAATCCCATAACCATTTAAGTCCTTTTTTACTCTTTCAAGGTACCACAGTTTCATAATGAAGCTCATTGCCTCAAACCCAGTAGCCATTTAAGTCCTTTTTTACTCTTCCAAGATCTCCATCCCAAACCATCTAAAACTATTATTATTATTATTTGACTGGTTCTTTCATATTTACCTAATTATTTTGGATTTGTTGTGCTGGAAAAAACAAAGGTACAATTAAAAAAAAAATGTTTACGTGCATAAGGTGTAGCAAACCATTGACTACAGGAATGATAATTGATTATTCATTCCAAAAATTCACATAATCCATTAAATGATTTTCAAAATGGTTTTCTGCGTTGAAAATAATAACTTCTTCAGTTTTCATCCATGCAAATTCTCTACATTATATAAACGACAAGAGAATAAAATTACTTTATTATGTGCATTCAAACTTGTTCTGCGTCTTCCTTTCCCTTGCACCGAGATCCAAATACAAAACACAGATTCAAATCTGTCTTTATCTTCAGTATAGCAAACATTAGTCTCGTGAAACAACTATAACACTACCTATGTTTTGGCCTTAGCGCCATACGACGCATCACGGTCATAGTGCCTTTTTCAAAGTGATAATCACATTGTGATTAACTTAGCAAAACATATACACTAAGATATAATCAACAATTATTTGACATGACAATAGATAGATTGTCTCTGAAAAATGATACTAATAGACTTTGAACAAATAGCATAACCTAAACCATAGGTGAAATGACAAAACAATATGCTAACAATAAAGAATAAAAAACACCTAATTTCTATTTCTATTATAACAAGGTATTCATCCACAATTTGACCATTTGCAACACTTTTATAAAGATCTCTATAATTAAGTCTTGTTCCAATTTCTCTAGATTGTTGTCTCTATTCATAAAAATAAATATCCAAAAATAACATTATGCAATAGTATTTTAAGAATTACATTTAAAATAATTTAATTAATTAATTAACAGTTGTACAAATATCTTTAGCTGTGTAAGAAACTCATATTATAAATATTGTAAAAGTATCACGTAAATATCTTCAATTTAAGATATACACACTTATAAGACATTTTCTACATGAGTTCAACAAATTAAAACATGCATCCCACAAAAAAGAGAATTTTTCAAAATAGATAATATGTATTGATTATACTAACATTAAATTAATATTTAACTATACTAATTAAATTAAATTTTAAATTTTAGAAAACTAAAAAATACAAATAAAATTTATAAAATGAAAAAATTATATAAATTGTTTAAAAATATGCTACATAACCACTCACTTATAATGAAATAATACCACACAAAAATTTCTTACAACACATTTTGTATTATATAAATGTTTTAAAGTTTTTTTTTTTTTTTTTTTTGTTTTTCACTGTCATACTTAACTGTCATCGAATTTTGAACATGGGCTGTGTAGTGTTGCAGAATGTGTTGTTGTGTTGTGCAGTTGGCTCCTATTTAAAACCCATTCCTAATTTCATTTCCATAAACCAATTCCACACTCCAAACAAAACTCTCTCTTTCTCTGTCATGTGTTCTGCAAAGCTTCTGATCTTTTTGGTACTCTTCTCTGCCATACCCATCGGAATCATCGTCACATTGGAGCGAGCGCAACCCGCCACCCATGTCTACCACTATCACAGTTCTGGCTGGTTCCGAGAATGCGCCAAGTGGGATTCTCACAACCGTCGCTTCCTAGTTTCTCTTTTCGAAGGCGGTCTTGCCCAGGTTAAGTTGCCGGAAAAGGATTCCGACTCATCACCGCCGTTGGAGGAAGTGACGGTGGTGAAAGAGGCCAGCTTAGCCGGAAACGCATCTTTGGGTATTGTCATTGACCCTTCCAGAAATCGAGTTCTGGTTGTTAACGCGGATGTCATTGGAAATCGATACGGTGCACTCGCAGCATACGATCTCACTACTTCGAATCGCCTATTTCTTACCCAATTAAGTGGTCCTAGTAAGCTTCTCTCTCTTCACTTTTAACTCATATTTAAATTACTTGGGTACTTTCTTTCTATTAATTTTTGAGTTTAAGTGTAAAATCAACTAATTACAAATCCTAGCAAGTAACCATGGTGATTGTGAAGTTGTTATTTTGGAAATCAACTAATTAATTTACTGTAAATTATTGATTTTTGTTGGATGATACTTGGGTGTGTATACAATATATTTTTTTTCTTGCTCACTCATTTTGCGGATATTATTATGTTTAAGCTGAGAAATTATTATTTTTACTGAATAAAATAAATAAAAGTTTAATACTAAGTAATTAAGTTATTGATTTTCTATAATTTTTATAATTAAGTTTTGTTAACAATACCTTAATGCATGTTTGCTCTGATGTAGCCTAGATAATTGATACACATAAGACAACAATTTTTTTAAATTTAGGATATGATACAGTAATAAAAATTTATAAAATATTTTATATAGTCAAGGAATATTGATAAATAAAGAAACAATGATACTAACTCATTAATTCATAATTGGAATAATTACAATTTATAAAATAACATCTGTGATCATAATAAAGAAGTGTAGTTTTTGTCTATATCATAACCAATCTTTACTATTTAATCAATAAATCTCAAAACAAATAATGACTCTATACAATAGCTTATCATTTAGAAATGGTTAAATTTCTATTTAATTGTATCATTTTTTTTCTTCACATTGTAATCATTTAGAAAAAAAACACATTTTCTAAATATATTTTATCAAAAGATAACTCCACCAATTTAAGAAGTCTAACGCAAATCAGACTTAACAGCTTTCTCAGTTAGTTTTTCATCTGAACAAATCTTTACGCGTTAAAGTATTTGGGTTTTTATTAAACTAGTCATGAGAACTCCCCTTTGGAAACTAAATTATGGCTGCACACTGTGCAGTTTAATTTGAACTGCAAGTGTGGATGATTGAAGTAAATGCTAACCTTTTGAATTTGGTGGTTTTTCTTTTCCAAATATTTACACTAGGAAACATTTTGTAGGGTATTTTTGAAGTTAGTAAAGAGTTCTATTTTTTTGAGCTTCTACTATATTAGAGGAAAAAGATAATTCTATTGGCAGAGCATGGAAAAATTTATGACAGAAAGAAACTGTTAAAAGTCTGATTGTTGGCGTACCTAAACAAAGTAATTGGAAATTCGTGTTGAAAATGGGGCATAGTCGGTACTTGGTGGTTACGATAGTTAAAAAAAGTAGGAAAATAATTTATGACAGTTACTTGCAAAGTGTCTGACTATTTCCTCCTTAGTTCAGCATATTCATTACTTGTGTCTAACTTTTTTATTTAGTAATTATACAACAATGTTTGTATATTATTAGTTTAATGATTAAACGTGTATTTGTATTTAGTTGCGTTGATGGTTATTTGAGAATGAATTTTCGTTGAGTGAGAAATCCACAAATGAAACACTAAGAAATCATTATTGATTATTAAATCTCGCATAACCTTCAACGAAAGGCAAGTAAATACAAACACACCTTTAATTAGCAGGAGATCATGATAATAAAAAATGAATCTTTTGACAATATAGTTGAACATTTGATGTACATCACCAAGTTGGTTTGTTGGTGTAGTTAGCTGTCTGATTTCATATAAACATTGAAATCAACGCCACAAAACTTGTCTGCACATGCACGTATTCATGTGGGCAAGAAGGAAGCAAGAAAGAAAAAAACACAGGGATGGCAGTCAATTGCATTGTGAGCCCAGTGTGAGTTATGAACTGTGCATGACAATAATAAACCAAAGGGAGAGGGCCTACCTACCCAGTACCTCTTATTGATTGCATGTCCTATTATCTTGTTCCGTTGCCTATGATATAACTTTTCTATTTGGGTTGGCTCATAGTAACAGCTAGTGGGACTTGGTGACATTATTGTGACAATGTCGATTTTCCAATGGATGCAGGTGATGAAAAATCTTTTGCAGACGATGTTGCAGTGGATGCTGAAGGCAATGCCTATGTTACTGATGTAAAAGGCAATCAAATCTGGAAAGTTGGGGTGGAAGGGAAGCTTATATCAACCATCAAAAGCCCATTGTTTCCTGCAAAAGAGTGGTACAAGAGCTTGGTTGGGCTAAATGGAATAGTTTACCACCCAGATGGGTTCCTGATAGTGATCCACACTTTCAGTGGCAATTTGTTTAAGATTGATTTAACAAAAGGAGAGGAGGTAAAGTTAATAAAGGTTAAAGGGAGTCTTTCTTTTGGAGATGGTTTGGAACTAGTGTCTCCTACTAAGCTGGTAGTTGCTGGGAATCCTTCAGGAAGATTAGTGGAGAGTTCAGATGGGTGGAGCACTGCTTCTGTTGTGGGAACATTCTCAGGGCCTATGCATCGCTTGGCCACAGCAGCAACTGTTAAGGATGGGAAGGTGTATTTGAACCATTTGGTTGGAATGGGATACCCCAAAAAGAAGCACGCACTTGTTGAGGCAGTTTTTTAGTTCATACTTTCTACAAATCTAAAAACAATTGGGATATGGGGATCATACGTTTTCAGGACGTTTGGTTTAAATTTGGTGTACCTTCGGTTATTTATGTTTGGTTTTGTTGCATTACTTGTTCCCAATGCTTTCTCTTCAATCTCAGCCTCACATAAGATGCTCGATTACAACGATTTTCTTATTTCATAAATAATTTATTAAACTCGTTTATTTAATAAATTAAATAGATAAAATTTAATGAGTATAAAATGCCATAGATATGATTGACACCAACAAAATAGCGTTTAATCATGAGAATATAATATTTCGCGTATAAGAATATATCTAATGTAGACATTATAGATGAACTTAAGATATAAATTTTACAAAAATTCAATTTAAACATTAATTTGACATGAGTAAACATTGAATTTAAGATTTAAGTCATAAAATAAAATTATTTTTCATCGTGTAAATATTATATGTGCATTGAAGTATAAATAAAAAATTGTACATATGTGGTAGTTTTATAATAACTTTCATTCAAACAAAACTTGTAAAAATATCTTAAAAAGATGAGAAATAAAATAAAATCTCATAATATTTCTCTTTCTCTACTGTTAGAGATGTCCTAACACTTAAAATATGAAATTTCTTTTTCATTTCGCAAATCATAGCACTTTATTCTATTCATAACTATCTTGGATGACTAATAAAATGAAAGGGCAAAACCAAGTTTGAAGAACAAGTTCGCCGAAATGTCATGCTTAGTATCTGAAAAGAAATTCTATTGCTTTAGTTCCCAACTGCTTGACCAGTTTCCAGCTTGTTGCCCTCAACATTAACCTTCTTAATGCCTTCATCTCTTGCCCTTTTTATTACCTAGCTCTGTGCTATCCATAATTTAAGGCATATTAGCATCAGCAAACCGATTATTTGTTTCCGTCTGTGACAGTTTGATGAGCCTTCTTCTGTGACAGTTAATCTCTCGAACCTATCCCATGGGATGTCACAAATTTGTCTATGTAGAGAATATATAACGTAGTAGAAACCAAAAATATGTATGTCCGGACCTTGGTCCAGGATTCCAGGCTCATCAATGAGACTGGTGTTTCTTTGCTCTGCCTTGATAAACTGTTGATTCGTCGCTCTTGGAACCCTCAGGTTTACGTGCCCATGGCGGTGCTTGATCTGGACCATAACGATAATCATAGAAGAGCTCCTCGCTAGCATCAATGTGTTCCTTGGCAAATATGCCTACTCGGTGATCTCCAGCAACCAGCATCACCTATGCCACAAGTACAAGAGGCGAACTGAGTAAAAAGTGTACAACTTTAAAATCCCAAAATTTGAGTTTCTGGACTCACCTTTGCATAGCAGTTGGGGTTTGACGAGTGGTTTGCAAATTTTAACTTGTCTCCTTTGCGATAAGCATCAAGAACGTACTGTTAAAAAACAGATAGCAGCTTTAAGGTCTTAATTAGATTGCATTCCCAATTTGTTATAGCTTGCCATGAAAGAAATGTGACAGAAAAGACTAGGTTGACAAAAGTAACAAAAATACAATAAAACAATAATACAAGGAAACTCATCTTAATTAAGAAAAGAACGAGAGCAGCACAAGACAGAAGAAAAATGTAGAAGATATAAGATACCTGATCATTCAAGTCAAAAAGGAAAGAAGAGTTGGCTCGGTCATATATTTTCCCACGCTTATCGGCTTCTCGGTGGGAGATCAGTTCTCCTGTGTACTCTCCTAGGTAATCATTTTTGTTAACAGGGTTCTGAAATATCATCATCAATTAGGTAGGTGAACAAGCTAATGTTAGAATTTAGAAAACAAATGAATCTGTTAATCTTATCAGTAACCTTCAAGAAAGCTCCCCATCCTGCAACATCAGACTTTGCCAAGAGAATCTGAGAGACACAAATAAAGCAACAGTGAGACCCAAATGCATGAGTTATGCATCCATGACTTTGATTCATGACATGAGAATGAAATGCGGATAATTTTAAACACCTAGTCACTTACCCTCTGTTGTTGCCTTAAAAGAAGCCTCATATTTCCACATTGACCTTCTCCACGCCGGGGTGGCTCCCCTAATGAACCATCACCACAACTGTTTACAAAGAACATAATTTTTTAAGGCATTCAGGATGATTTGAGGTGGAAGGTCAACAAATAGTCAAATGACATATAAAAGGGGAAACCATTGAGATTTTTATTTTACTGAAACAGCAATTATAGGGAATTTCGGTAGTATTAAACTAGAAGATACTCGTTAAATAGAGAATTATCAATTCATGGTTTCTAAAGTTTCGGATGGGGAGGGGTGGGGCTTGTGGAGAATATGAATTTCTGGGATGAATAACATAATAGCAAAATTATCTGTTCAGTATTTACCCAATTGTTTCCGTACAAGAAGTGCTTTACCTGTTTAAAAAAGGATAAATTGAACAAAAAGTTCAAAGTAAATGATTACAATCAATGTAGTTCATTAAGAATTTAAAGGAATTTGGGACTGTTAAACGATAGAAAAGAGAGTCCATGAACTGAAGTAGTGTACTTTGAAACAACATGAATGCTTTATTTATATTGAGGATACGGAAATACAACAAACGGAGGAGATTTGATATTTATAATGAGAATATAATAAGGAGTAAATAAAGACATTCCTAATAATTTACATATAATCTAGGTACTCTGGATTATATAGGATATGCACCTAATTTCAATATTATAAAACTTCACCCCTACCTAAAACATACAAGTCACATGTGCCCAATTCACTGCAACTATGATTCATTCGTGGTCCTCTTAGAGACTTGGTAAATATGTCGACCAACCACTATTCACTAAAGTTGACAAATCTAGTGGTATTGTATCCAAACTCTAGTTTTTCACTTATCACGTAACAATATACTTTAATATGTTTAGTCTTGAAAGACACGATTAAAGGCAATTTGTAATGCTACCTCGCTGCCACATTTAAGGTGCATTTGTGAGCTTTCTTCAAATTTAAGCTCTTTGAGAACTTGTTTTAGCCATATGAGTCACGAGTAACAAATGCCATTGTCTATATTTTGCTTTTGCACTTGATGTTGCCACAACATTTTGTTTCTTAATTTTCCACAATATTGTATTGCTTGGTGACCTTGCCAAGTTAGCGTTAAAATACCCAACAATTTGAGTATTTCCCTTATCTTCATAAATAAGGTCTTTGTTTGGAATTTTTTTAATATATTTTAGGATCCTCAAGACTGCCTCCAAATGGTCTTAACAATGAGAGCTTAAAAATGGGCTTACTACACTTCTTATCACTGCCTCATCCACATATATAAAATCTTAGATATATCCTTTAGGAGAATGACGATAAAGCAAATAATGATCAACATTATCATTCCAAACTGTTAGATGATAGTTCGAAAACACCCAAACTATGCCCAGGGTGATTGCTAAAGGCCACATAGGAACTTGCATAGGTGACATACAATATTAGATGAGTCCCCCTAAGCAACAAATTCAAGAGATTTCTCCACGTAGACTTCTCATCAAGATCACCATGTAGAAATGCATTCTTGATGTCAAGCTGAAACAACATCTAATGGTGAATAGTAGTTGCAATGGAAAAGGGAAGTCAAATAGATGTCATTTTGGCAACTGGAAAGAAAGTGTCAATATAATCTTGGCCATAGATTTTTGTATACCCCTTTACAACCAAATAAGTTTTATAGCGATCAATTTTACCATCAAGTCCCATTTCAAGAGTGTAAAATCACTGACACCAACAAAAAAATGATTTGCCAATTGGAAGAGGAAAAAACTCCTAGGTACTTACTTTGAAGGACTCATATCTCATCAATCATTGTTTGTGACTCCTTTAGATGAGATATAGCTTCACATGGAGACTAAGGAATAGGAAAAAAAGATGACAAGGACAAGCAAGTATATTTATGGTGGAAAGCCGACGATAAATTTAGTTAGTATAGTGGAGAGAAGGGTTGTGGATCGAGTGTGTACAGTTTTTAATAACAATAGGTCAATCATTTCCAAAGAAACTGAATTCAGTAGGAGATAGTGTCGGGAAAAGATCAAGTTTGATATATTTGAAGAAGTGTTGGAGAAGCATTCTGGGTTATGGAAGAGACATCTAATGGTGATGAAAGAAGTTTGAAAGTGATGGGAAAGTGACTACATATGTTGTTATTAAGAGAAACAAAGTCTATAGTATGGAACAAACATATGAGTTTTGGTCTAATAATCCCCCGAAATTTTTTTGTATTTTGTTTTTTTTTTCTTTTTTCTTTTAGTAATATTTTTTTCATGTGATGACAGATGATTATTGTTACTTGGGGTGTCAGCCTAGCTGAGATGTCAAGTTGCATAGTGATGCCTAACCTGAAAGCTTTATATATAAAAAAGGGACAAACAAGAAAAAGAAATTTAATGTTTTATAGAAACTATAAAATGCCTTATAAAATGGACCATCAATTTCTTCTAAACTATGCCTTATTGTTAAGGGCCGAAGGGAGTAAATATAAAAAAACATGGAAACAAGGAAGTATGAAAATTAATATTAAGAAATAATTTCTAAGATATTCTAAAATATAATATTGATATTATGAGATATTCTAATATAACATAAAATAGATATTCAGCGCAACTATACCAATTCATAGCATTGACAGACACATTGCATCTTCCCATTCCAAGACTCAGCCACCAGAGAAGAGAACATAAAAGTTGCAGAAGGTCAAATTTTCTACATTTTTCAATGCTGAATGAAAGGCAGACACATGCCCCCTCTACATTTAAAACTTTGACCTTCCTATATGAGGTGAAATATGGAAATGCCCAAAGTCATCTTCAATCATCTCTCCTTGTAGCATCTCTTTTATTATAGAAATAATTTTATTGAAGCATAGATACTAAATAATAATAGTGTTTAGAAACCATGCTGAAGTTTGTGTTGAATGAAACTATCATATACAAATTAATATTTGCTAAAATAATTATATTTATATAAACCAGAAATTAAAAAATGATTGCAAGAGTGTAACTTCGGTTCCTCAAGTCAGTCAATACATTTGACTGAAAAAATTACAAAGGCTCAGGTCATACAACGAAACAAGCAAATTGTGCAGATACTACTGAAATATTTGATTATTGGTGTACAAATATTACAGGTGATTTTGTGAATAATGACTTTCTTAATCAGGTGAAGTAAAAGAATGGAGATATGTTCACTCAAAAACCAGCAGTCTTAAAATAAAGTTCAAAGCAAAAATACTTGGCATATTACCTAACCCAGCAATTCCGACACACATCTGGGTCACATTCCCGTCCTGCAGCAAAACATGGGCATTGTCGACTTCTGCACTGACTCTTGGCACAATGGCATCCTCTAAACCGATTCTTGCAGCTTTTTGAACAACTGAAGGTAGAAGAGACACTTTATTACATTAAATTATGATTTACTAACACAATTACATTTATAGGAACCTAACCACTGAAAAAAGAGTTTTGAATTAATAGCTTTATATTGACAGTTTTACATCTGTTGCTCCTCAGAAATAAATGACAGTTTCTTGTATTATGTTCAACGGTTTGCTAACCAAGGGAAACCGTATTTGACCATCAGTCCAGTTTACTCTTGTTATATATTACAACCACCAATCCAGATTACTCCAAAATTGCTAAGTGCTAACAAGAATAATTCAAATAGTCCAATACAGCTACGAGATATACAAGATATCTTGCAATTTTCTCTCCCATTATATTAATAGAAAAGCTACACAATTAATTAAATGAAAAGCTAAATACCCGCAATATTTTTCACAGCATGTTCCACCATTAACACAAGTACATTCCTTTCCACACATTGACTGACATCCACATGGTGTATACTGCTTGCAAGATTGGTTTTTCCCATCAGCAATTCTTTTCCATATTGACGGGTGGCCAGTAGACTTCCAAGAATATTTTAACTTCCTTGTTTTGCCCCTTTTTCTCAGCAACCGTGACCTAGATGGCATCTCCTGGTCCTAACATGAAAACACAGACAGAAAAGAATTTAAGTGCCATCTAAAAGTAGGGTGTGCTCATAAAGGTTGGTAGAAGTTTTCAGAACAAAGAGTTGCACAATAAATTTAAGTGCAGCTAGTTTAAAATTCAAAATGATGTTTTATTGTTAAAAAAAAGAGATCATCATACAAAATGGAGTATCACGGTAGAGGTAATAAAGAAGAAAGAATATTATCAACTCAAAAGCAACTCAATCTCTTCACATGTTCAACACAGAAGCACCCTATTTATGAGGCAGCCAAATAAAAAAAGCTAAAATAATTCCTACAATCAAAGATATTTCATATATTTTGAAGTTTGATGCCTAACTAACTAGCCTATTGAGATACCAATTATCTTATTTGCAAAGAAATTTCAGAATATAAAGATGTTGGTTGTATAATTTTTTTAAAATAAAAGGTTTGGCCATAACCTATTGGTATATTACAAAACCATAACTTATCTGAACAGTTGGGGCCCTCCGGTAATTACTCATGAAATTTTTTAATTTATCTTCATCAAGCCTTCCCGCACCCCCAAAAGAAATTAACAAAAGACAGTCAAGACAACAAAGCAGTACACAAGAATGTAGTAGGACAAAGAAGATGGAAACAGGAAAGCCTATAATTCTCACTGTGTACTCTGCATCAAATTTTCCCTTGTCATCCATGATTGAACTAGGTGCAACAATAGATCCGTGAGGCATTGACACTCCTCCGGCATGCATGTAACTAGTTATTTCCACGCAAGTCTTTAAGCCAGAAAGTAAGTTCCTTGCTATGAGGCAGCTGCAGAGTACGAGTTTCACTTTACATGAGCACAAAATTAAATTAGAACTCTTAGTAACAATGCAAAGTTTCATTTGCGTAAGAACCATTAGTAACAATTGGAGAAGCCGCCTACAAAGCTTTCAAATTATGCACTTAATTGGTTGCTTATTACTTGCCATTCATAGAAAATCAATAGTTTTATTGATTGCATAATACAATGAAAAGGACTGCTGCAATAGAGCCCAACACTAGCACAAGAAATAAGATTATTTCGGAAATAACTACATGATATGATATATGAATATAGTGTTATACATCAAACTCCACGGACAGTTGTGAAGGTTTTTTTATTTCAGAGGTACAGCATTTCCATTACTAGGATACAGGTATTAATCCAAATGGGTCATACAATTTTGTGATACCGGCGAGGGTGATACAAGATGACATATTGGCAACATTTCAAGCCACTTATTGCCCTCCCCTTCCCCCACCACTCCATTACCCTCACCTCACCAACCCCCATCGTGTGGAGGGTGGGTTCCCACTCATTAAAATGAAGTCTCCATTTCTACCCATTTTTATTATTTCATTTTTTTTGGAGGGGACTCGAGGGGAGAGGTTAAGTGCTCAATGATTTCTTCCGTAGGAGTGCTAGACAATTCATCACTTTCAAAACAAAACCCTCATATCACTCGGTAGATAACATAATGAAAGTACAAAAGAATTTACAAACTCCTTCCAAGTTCAAGGCTTTATTTTCCATAACTATCACATCTTCCAGAATATTAATTGAAACTGAAGTTAAAGCAAGAGATTGGCTTTGTAGGATTTATAGACAAAGAAAAGTGTAACTTCCATTACAACAACGACAACAATAGTGATAAGTGAAATGAAATAAAATTATAACAAAACAGTGTACAAACAGGTAACACAAACATATACTAGACATAAGAAAGTGTGCGTGCACACACACACTGTAAATTAAATTTGGTAACATCCTTGCATTTCTCAACATAATAATGTAAGGTGAAACACAGAAAGCTCCATACCTATTTCTTCCAAACATCTCTACTCCCTTCAAGTATAATTCTTTCTCTAGAGGTTTCCAATCTGAGAGACCTGGCATCCCATCAACTTTCCCTTCCATTGAACTGGACAACTTCTTAAATTCTGTCTTATTTGTAGGATCTTTGGGTCCATCCCCAATACTTTTGTCCTGCTCATCCGTATGACAAGTGCTAGAAGAGTCTATTAATTTATTTGATTTATGTTTTAAAGATTTGTCCAAAATTGCACAAGTAATAGTATGTTTACTGTCATCACATGCACCCAAAAGGTTATTGCTAGAATCACTATTTACAGTAATTACATCATCTGAGATTGTCTTCAGCTTTTTATTAGAATTTTGAGAACCATCGGGAGGGAGTATTGAGTCACAAAGTGCTGTGTCTGACAGATTTGTGACTTTCCGTTTTTCCACTGAGATAGGAACATTTAAATTGAGAGATCCATGACAATCAACTTCTGTTGGAAAAGATTCTGTACTATGATTACCAGGTTCCTCTATAGTGGAGGGTGCCAATATCCCATCTGCCTCTTCAATAGTTGTAGTTCTCTTATTATGATCAGACGCAGAAGTTGTATCTTCTGACACACCTTTGACTTCCTGTAACTGCTGGTAATTGAAATGGCAATCAAATACTAGAAACACCTGAGTTGAAATTGAAGCAGGGTGCAAAAGTAGGCACCCATAGATAAAGACTCGCATAGAATCAATCACCATGCACTACATTTAAAGCACGGCTTAATAAGGCAACATGCCTCATACAAAAAATTGACCAGGATTACTTTACTTCCAATATAAATCAACAGAGCATAGAAATGCCACCATATCTATTGTATAATGGTCGAAAGCCAACAAAAACCTGTTAAACTGAATATCAACAGAGAAGGAGAGGTGACTAATTTCTTCTTTGAGAATTGAAAACTAGTAAAAGACTCAAAATTTGACCATATGTATCTCAGACAAAGAAAAATACCTGAAGGTAACACTGATCACTGCATGGTTTCTTGTCACCTTCAGGATCAGACCATAATGTCTGCTTTTCACTCTGAAGTAAACCATCAAATTAGCGTTATGGATGAAGTGACTATGGATTAAGTTGAAAATAACATAGGATACGGTTACTTACAGGATATACTAAAGGTTGAGAACAGCCATGCAGACGACAGTCAAAAATCTGCTGTATGAAAAGCAAGAAAGAATGGATGCACTTACTATGAGATGATAAGAACGATAAAAGGATCATGCTTTTAGTACGTACCAGGCACCGGCGACAAAAAAGATTATCAAAAGAATCTAATGCAGCATTCAGGCTTTTCTCTGGAGAGATGCCAATAATAGATTCACAATCTCCTGAGTTTTCCGAAGGCTGATCCAACCTACCAATGTTCTTTTCCTTGATACTTTTGTACCTCTCCTGCATTTTTTCTTTTAAATTTATATTAACAATCATGAAGCATACTCTCATTCCCACAAGTTATTCAAGATTACCTGAATTTCTGAACTGGTTCCCCCAACAAATTCGCTAACAATATTCAGTACCTCCTCGTTTAACCCATATTCCTCAAATGCCATCCTAGCAGATCAAATAACCAAGAAAGTAATTATTGAAAGGAAAACGTTGCACATTTCATTAAAGTTTATAAATGTTACTAAATTTCTTATGCGGTCACAATAAAAGTATTGTTTCCTGAACACTTAAACAACTATTTGCACTCCAAAAAAACATTGATCTTACTTGTTAACTAAATGCTATTCATATAGCTAATGAGAAATGTTACACTCAAGATTATTCTACTTCCATTGAATCATCACAAATAAATGAACCTTCTTTTAAAACAGCACTATCCTATTTCCTATTCATTTTAACTTACCACAGAACACGATCTTCAGCCTCAGAAAATTCATGTTTTTCCTCCTCATGTTCTGTTGACTCTTCCTCGCTGTCACTACATATCAGTGCTTCACTTCCATGTTGATCATAGTAGATTCGTCTTCTTCCAACAACTGACTGATCTTCAGCCATTCTCTGATTTCTGGTGTTTGAAAGATTTTAAAATAGCATAAAATACATTATAGAAACTGCATACTCACTGATCAATAAATTTTGAAATCTCATTTTCTATTCTAAAATGGAAAGCAGGTAGTCTCAATTTGAAAAAAAAATTGCTCAATAGGAAGATAGGACAGAATATCAATTATTTGAAAGTTAAAACACCTGTCAAGAAATATCCAAGAGGTATATGGCGGTAATCTTTCAATATATGGTATTTTGATACTTGTAGCAGATAATACATCTTGATTGCTGTGGTCTTTGTCAACTGAGACTGGAGAGAAACCACTGAATTTACATAAAGGACGGTCAATTCTAGAAAGAATTGGAGTTTTCCTATCTCCCTCTGTCTGTGAAGAACCCCTTGTTGACATTGCCGATAGGACTCCTGAAGTATGACATTGTAGCTTCTTCTCATTGCTCTGAATTTTTTCCTGCAGAAATATAACTAAGGTTGATTGCAATGAGTACAAGAAAAGCTTCCGAAAATTGAAATTTTCGATTAATTGAATTCAAGTTCAATTTTGAAATCATAACATAAAGTTGTACCAGAAACATGCAAAGAAAAGCTGCTGGAAGCTCATACAAAGACTTGCCACCAATATAACCAAATTAGAAAAATTAACTCTCCGTCAAAAGGTCAAATAAGAACTGCAATAAAATTTATAGATAATCGATTTTGCATACAATAACAAATGTAACGAGATAGAGGTTAACAAAAAGTTATCTCTCCAGCAAACAAACTATAGAAATCTGGACTCATTCCTAGAAGAATCAAGCTAAGGCAGCATAAACCCGGTATCAATCTTACTTTAATGTATACTATTCTCTCCGCCTGGATTTGCTTTTTCAACTGATTTATCTTGAGCGACAAGGTTCCCAATGCATTATTTGCTGGCTCTCCAAGTTGTTTCTGTCGACATTACAGAACAAAACGTCACCACATTCAAAATACAAAAATAGAAATCATAAAACAAAATTTCAATTCTCAGGCGATGAAGCACACGGAAAATCTACAACAAAACAGAAACCAACACCGAAGACTAAGCACAATCCAAAAGCCCTACTCGCGACTCGAGTGTTGTGATATTCAATTACAGAGAGATAGAGGAACAGAGAACTCTTAAATGATGTTCGCTCGTGATTATCCGCTCAATTTCAAAATTCTATATAGGCATAAACAAATTCTGAAAAACAGTTACGCCACCGATTCCGTTGAGTCGGAAGAGAAAAAAAGGAATTGAAGCATTAAACAGCGTTGTATTCAGTTATTGTTGAATTGAAGGAAGAGAGAGAAACTGACTCGAGGTTTGGAAGCGGAGTCGGTAGGTTTGGAGACCATCGATGGTGTGTGGAGTCGATCAAAGGAGGAAGAAAGCATGAGAGACTCACTCACTCTCGTGTGTGTTGTGTGAGAAATAGAAAGTGACAGGTTCTGAGTTTTGACACGTTTGGTTACATGGCCTACCGCGGAAACAAACGCAACGTAAGTTTTGGTGGTTGCGTATAAATGGTAAGGTACGCACCATCCACCACCGCTACTATTTTCTTCATTATATTTTACGCTATTTGCCTGTATTGTGGGAGTTAATTACCTCTCTTTTGGACGGATCCTTCCTACTTTTTTTTCTTGTGGCCATTGGGAATCTCTTCATTCGTCTACTTCTTTTAACTGTAGGGGGGAAAATTAAAAGGTATTTGGTAAGGCCAGTTGTGTTGGTACATATTCGACTAGGTATTATTGCATTGCAAATATTGACGGAGCCAACATGACGAAACAAGGGGTTTGTGTGTGAGGACGCGTTCGAAAGAGGTGCACTAATTCTAATGCTCTTTTTTGTGACAAACAAACAATCTGTTGCTTCTAGACGTTTTGTGTGGTCTCGACTGAAAATTAATTATAAAGGTGTATAAGGGTGGAGACAGAATGGTTTAGTGCTGTGTGACAGAAAGGAATTGATTTAACCTACTCTGTCCTACATTTATCATGATGTACTTCATCTTGACCGTTAAAGATGTTAAGATCTTTTTAGATTATAATAATGGGGAAAAAGTGTCAAACTTCTTTGAAAGAATGGGAAAACAATTTCAACAAAATTCATTTATTTTTATATGATCCACGTTCAGTCAAATAGAGTTTTGAAAAACTTTAACACAATTGTTCAAGGTGTAGAAAAAAGATGAAAAGATTTTAAAAGACAAGAAATAAATGAAGTGTTGAGCCCGTTAAATATACTAATTTTTTTTTTTAACAACACTTACCTTGTGTTTATTTGTTTCCACTATGGAGATGGAAAGTTAGGTGACCTAGATGATTGTATTGAGCTAAAGTCGTGCGAAATATATGTGAAATGACTATGGTAATCTTAGTTTTATATGCGAAAATTTATACATAACAGTTGCATGTAGAGATTCTTGATCAACAAAGTAGTTATGCACAACTCTACAGTGATTCTTTGACCATTTTGAATTAGGTAAGGTTGTAGGTGAAGTTCTTAAATATTCATCAATGAAGGTAGATGCGTTCATTGGCAATTATAAGCGTACATGTTGTGAGGTTTGAAGTACTCTGTTTTGTTGTGTTGAAGCTTTTGGCTTGCTGGTTTTGTGCTTTTGTGATGCTTTCTTGGGTATTTCTTGTTGCTTTGGTGATTTTGTAGACCATCTTTGGTGGTTTGGTGGTACAACATTGAAGTAAGAACACATATCTAATGACCATTTCAGCACAACAAATGTTTGAAGAAACCATAATCAATGACAAGTTTAAGATAATCGATTATTCTAATTTTTCCAATTGATAATCGATTATGAGCCATTTTTTAAGTGAATATCGATTATATGGTGTCCATAATCGATTATGGTATTTTCAACAATTTTTATACACAATGACAGATTTATAATCTTACATTTTTCATTTTAAAAAAATTACAATTTCAATCACATCTATCATATGACTCAAAAACTTTCATAAACTTTTTCTACACTTTCATTCTATTTACCTTAATCCAAAAAACTCTATTTTTTCACACTTCCCCTTTAAATCATTTCAAATCCACTTCCTCAAATCTATATTCAAATCCAAATAATACATCATTCCTATTTAAACGTAACGATTTTGGTCATACCGATTAGTTTAGACCAGATGTCAAGTCAGGGTCTCGGTCGTACGAATTGTACCAGTACAATTTCTAAATGTGAAAAACATATTTACTACATTGAAAACTCAACAATATTTACTCGGGTAAAATGCAATTGTTACTTTATAAGAAAATGATAAAAAAATGGTAAGAAGAAGAGATGTTTCTTATTTCTCTTATGTGTCTGGTTACATCTTCATGTATAAGAAATATATAGGGAGTTTCTTTCCCCAAATTACAATTTAATTAGATAGGATACTAATCATGAGATTCTATCATTATTACATTAATTGCATATAATTGGGTACAATATCGTAAAATATTGCATACAATAATTGCATATAATTTGATAATTATTATTTCCTTAATACTCCCCCTCAAGTTGGTAGGTGAAGATCATTAACCCCAACTTGTGTCGTAGTGTCAAAAAACGTTCCTTACAATAGTGTCTTCGTAAAAATATCTGCGAGTTGATACTGTGTCGTTACATATGAAGGACTGATTATCCCAGCTTGTAATTTTTCTCGCACAATGTGGCAGTCTATCTTAATGTGTTTTGTGCGTTCATGAAATACTGGACTTGCTGCTATATGTAATGCCGCTGGATTGTTATAGAAAAGTTGAGCTGACAAGTTACATGGCACCTTTAAATCCTGTCACACATATCGCAACCAAACTATAAGTATTGGCCATCGGTATTCTGCTTTCGCTGATGATCTTCATACGTTTGTCTGTTTTTTTTACTTCCATGAGATAATAGAAGAACCAAGAAAAATGCAATACCCAGATACTGATCTCTGAGTTGTCTGACAACCTCCCCAGTCTGAGTCGCAATAAACTGTCAATGTCAAATTGTTTTCGGATGGCAATAGCAATCCTTGTCCTGGTGATCCTTTGATGTACTTTAGGACTCGAATTGCGGCATTCAATGAGGTTTCCGTGGATCCTGTATATATTGACTTAGGGTCCGAACCGAAAATACTATGTCAGGCCGAGTAACCGTGATGTATATCAGTAGTCCCACAAGTCGCCTGTATTTGACTGGATCCTTTAATAACTCTCCATCGTCTGGTGTGAGTTTTAGGTATTGTTCCATTGGAAATTTGTCTGGACGAGCACCTGTGAATCCCGTATCCTGCAAAATATCAAGCGCATATTTTCTTTAGGACATGTAAATACCAGCTTTGGAACGGGAAAATTCAATCCCTAGAAAATATTTTAGGTCTACAAGATCTTTAATGCGAAATTGTTGTAATAAACAATCTTTAACACGTTGAATTTCTATCAAAAGAATATCATCCATATAAATCAAAAGGGCAGTAAATGATTAATTATTTTATCTTGTGAATAAATAGTAATCAGTCTTGGACTGTTGAAATCCTACAGATTTAATCACATGAGAAAATGTTGAAAACAATGTCCGAGATGCTTGTTTGAGACCATAAAGGGATTTGTTGAGTCAATGTTCTCCCCTGTCGATAATGCTCGAGTGGCAAGTCCATGTAAATAATTTTATGCAATGTGCCATGTAAGAAGACATTTTGCACATCTAGCTGGTGAGTAAACCAATTTCTGGCTGCTACAATGGTGAGGAGACACCTTAAAGTTGTTAATTTTGTTGTTGGTGAAAAAGTTTCAGAATAGTCGACACCTTCAATCTGAGTGTACCCTTTGCGACAAGGCGCGTCTTATATCTGTCGACACTACCATCTGAGTTGTACTTTATTTTATAGACCCATTTGCATCCGATGGGTTTCTGCCTAGCGGGTAACAGTGTCAAGGTCCACGTTTGGTTTAGCTGCAAGGCAGAAAGCTCTTCGTCCATTGCTTTTTGCCAATTTGGATCAAGGATAGCTTGAGCATAAGTGTGAGGTTCTTTGGTGGTTGTGATGTTAGCAAGATATGCACTATGTGTAGAAGAAAATCGTGAATTAGAAAGAAAATGATGCACAGGATACCTAGTTCCATTCGGTCAGTCTTGGGTAGTGGTCGAATGATTGACTTGAGATCCCGTTACGTAGTCTTGAAGCCGGGAAGGTGAGGTTGATGTGCGACTGGATCGTCGAACAGGAAGGTCGGTTTGAGAAGATTTGGTAATGGATGCTAGACTTCTTGGCATGGGAGAAGAAGGTTGGTCTACTGGAGATTCAGGTGTATTATGACGAGTAGGGCATGCTCATAACTTATATGCATTTCTTTACTTTATTTACTATTATTTGCCTTGAAACTATTTTCATTGTAACTTATAAATATTTAAATTTATGTTCTTTGTTAATTTATTATTGAGTCATTTTACACCCTTCAAATTCTTATTTTCATATCAATTTAAATTCATGTAAATTCTTTTTGAATTTCTTTAACATTTCATGTTTCTCATTTTATATTATTCTTTATTAATTAATTATCTTTTTGAATGTTATTTATTGAAAATTTTGAAGTTAAATCCATTAAAAGATGTATAAGCTTAACCCTTTTATTTTTTATTCCAAAAAAAATGATGTTTTAGTAATTATGAAAATTAAATTTATTCATGAATGGTTCACTGAAATTATTTATTTTGGATAAAAACTACTTGAACGGAGAAATGAATGACAACTCTCTGAACGGAGCTTCTGTTCCTACTAGGGAGATGAGACCTAGAAAACTATTGAAGTCTTCTTCTCCTTCCTTCGGTCGGGCAGGTGACTGGGTGATGAGCTGAGATTCTTCTCGTCCTCCTACTTCTCCTTTGACACTCGGTCTCGGGTGGACACCGGATGGTGGGGGTACCTGCGAAGGCACTCCGACGCTCAAGTCAGTAAGGCGGGTGGTCAACTCTCAGGTAGGTGAACAATAATAAATGACATACCTTACTCCTTGGAATGCGTGCTATTTATATTATTCTAATGGGCCTACCTTGCTGGGCCCGTTTATCGAGGTGGATACCACTTAAGGTTGCATTACCTAATTCTTGATGATGAATTAACTTCACTGATCTTGGTTTCAGCGTTAACTGTAGTAGGGATCGGCCGTCGGCCAGTTCCCATGGTATAGGCCGGCCATCGGCCAAATCCCAGTGGTCTCGGCCAAGTCTTCTAAGGTCTTGGCCACATCTTCTAAGGTCTCGGCTGTTGAAGATGGATGAAGCTCATCTCTACGTAGTTTCAGTGTGTGTTTGATGTAGAAAATAACTAGTTTGCTTTGAAGGTTGTAATAGGTTTAGATGATCTTGTATTTAGGTTTGTGTATGTGTAAGGTTGCCTTTTGCTACATGATCTATCCTAGATACCTAACCAAGCCTAGAATAAGCACTTGAAGTGGTTAAAAGTTTTCCCAAAATCGTTTTAGAGTTTTCTCCAAAAATCAGGATATTGCACAAAAATAAATCTGTTTCTCTACAAAAGAACAGGTTTATTCTTTGGTTTGCTGAAAGGATTTTCAAAAGTTAGTTAGGGCACCAAAGGTACAACTCAAACCGTTATTTCAGTTAGCTGAGTTGGCAGTTTTCATAAAATAAATCTGTTAGTTTAAAACTGAATCTGTTATTTTCATAATAGCTTTTCAACTGTTTTTTGAAAAGAAGTTAAAAACTGTTTTCTATATAAAGAAAAGTCTCTCTCACACGAAAGGATGCTGAGCAATTACGTTTTTGACATAGATCAAACACTTTCTATGTGAGAAGAAGGATTGAAAAGTTTTTTGAAAGGTTTTCCAAAGGGATTTTCAAGTGTGCTTATTCTAGGAAACCTTTGATCTTGGTGAAGGTGTTGGTGCAGTTCTGCAGCAAATTGAACTACTGGTTTTGAGTTCTTGCATCTTCTTTTCAGGTGTTATCTTTCCTTTATTCTGGTTTGTAAAGGTGTAAGTGTTAGTCACTCCTTGATAGGGTTTCTTGGAGTGCAAGGTATGCTGAAATAGGGTTTTTCAGCATTGGTTGTGTTGTTCTTGTAGTGTTCAAGAACTGTTGTGTTTGTAAGTGATTGACACTATTTTTAGTGTTTTCCACCTTGGAGTAAGGTGAAACTGCATGTAGCTCTGTACGAGTGAACCAATATAAAAACCTGCTTGCCTTTTTCTCTCATCCCTGCACTCGTTTTTGGTTTTGCTTAATTCTGTCAAGAACTAAATCTGTTCTTTTGAAATTGAATCTGTTAATTCTGGGTTTAATAGAAACTATTCTTCCTGATCTATCAAAGTTCTCTAATCACGAACAAGGTAGTTGTATATGAAGTCTTAATTGGTTTGTGAACAAATTGTCTACTCATTAAAACCTGAGAAAGATTCATTCTCTTTAAAACCTTGTGTTGGATGAACTTGGTTGATTTCTTGACATAGCTGTATTTTTCAAACTCATAAAATCTAACCAATCTGATTCTGTTATACTTCTCTGTTGATTGAAATTTTAATCTGAACTAATTCAAATTGTGCTAAGTCTGTTCTGATAAATCAATCTGTTTTCTTTAAAAACAATTTGTTCTTTTGTTTCTGATATACTAAAAATTGTTTGTAATTGCGAAAATTTTATAAGCTTAATTCACCCCTCCCCTCTTGAACTTAGACACTAATAGACCCAACAATTGGTATCAAGAGCTAGGGTTTGTATTTTGCTTAAGTGTATGCATGATGTCTGAGTTTAAAATGCCTTTTGCTGAAGGTGGGTCTATTAATAGACCTCCTATGTTTGGTGGTGTTAACTATGCTTTCTGGAAAATCAGGATGAAGATCTTTATGGAGTCTATTGACATGGGAATCTGGGATGCAGTGGTCAGTGGACCTTTTATACCTATGCAGGTTGTCAAAGATGAAACAATAAAGAAGCCTTGGTCTGAATGGAGTGAAACCGAGAAGAAGAAGGCCCAATGTGACTCCTTAGCCAAGAATATCATCACCTCTGCACTGAATATGGATGAGTTCTTTAGAGTCTCTCAATGTAACTCAGCTAAGGAGATGTGAGAGGTACTAGAGGTAACTCATGAAGGGACTGATGATGTGAAACGTGCAAGGAAGCACTCACTAATTCAGGAGTACGAACTGTTCATAATGCAATAAGAAGAAAGTATTGCAGATGTGCAGAAATGATTTACACATATTGTAAATCATCTCACTGGCCTTGTTAAAGTCTTTGACAAGGAAGAGCTCAACATAAATGTGCTAAAATGCCTTGATAGGAGCTGGCAGCCTAAGGTAACAGCAATCTCAGAATCCAGAGATTTATCCAAGATGTCCACTGCTGCATTTTTTGGAAAGCTGATAGAGCATGAAATAGAGCTGAAAAGATTAAAAGAACAAGAAACTGTGGAGAAGAAGGCCAAAGGAATTGCTCTGAAAACTACCATGGAACATGATACAAGTGAGGAAGAAGTTGATCCTGAACATGATGAGACTGTGAATCTGCTCACCAGAAAATTCAGTAGGTTTCTTAGAAAGAAAAACCGTGACAGAACTCAACAAAGGAAGAGGTACTCTAAATCCAATGATTCAAATTCTTCAAATTACACTTGTTTTGGATGTGGTAAACCATCAAAACAAAGAAAAATCAGCAAGCAAGAAGAGTGAAAGAAGCAAAGGCAAAAGAGCATACATCTCATGGGAAGAAAATGATGTATCCTCATCCAGTGACTCCTCAACCGAAAGTGAGGAAGCAAATATGTGCTTTATGGTGAATAATGAAGAATTGAACTCTGATTCAGTAAGGAAACACAAGATGAAAACTATGATCAGCTGCTAATTGCATTTAAGGAAACACATGATGAAGCAAACAAATTACCTGTAATTTGCAATAAATTGAATAGAGTAAATAGGGTACTTGAACCTAAGGTCAAAGCTCTTGAAGAAGAACTGCACAAAGCTAAAACTGAATTGGTTAGCCTTGAATTAACATGTTTGCATGCATCAATAAAAACCTGTGATAATTGTAAAAAGCTGGAAAAACAGGTTGAGTATTTGTTAAAAACACTTTCAAATTTCACTAAAGGAAGAGAAAATCTTGAAACTTTATTAGGTTCACAGAATGCTGTTTTTAATAAAAATGGTTTAGGATATAATTCTGAAATGAAAAGCAATGTGAAAAAGCTGTCTAGTTTTTTTTGTTCCTTCCAAAACAGGTTTTTCTTCTTTTAGTTGTTCAAAAGCAATGCATACTGCAACATGTTTTTACTGTATGAAGTCTGGTCATATATCTAGAACATGTAAAGCTAGAAGGTACCTTGTTCCGAAAGGATTGGCCAAATGGCTTCCTAAGGAAAGGTATTAATCATGTTGGACCCTAGACTAAAAGGGGTACCATATATGCTAAATCTGTTTTGTTGCAGGAAAAACCAGTGGTACCTGGACAGTGGCTGCTCAAAGCACATGACTGGTGATGTGACTTAGTTCATAAATCTGAAACTCAAAGCTGAAGGGCATGTCACATATGGGGACAACAATAGAGGAAAAATTCTTGGAAGAGGAGATGTTGGTACTAAAGACACAACCATTATTGAAAATGTATTGTATGTTGAAGGGCTAAAACATAGTCTTCTAAGCATTAGCCAGCTATGTGACAAGGGATACAAGGTCAATTTCGAAGCCAACACTTGTACAATTTCAAGTGAAATTTCTGGTAAGGTGTTGTTCACTGGAAAAAGGGTAAACAACATCTATCTCTTAGACATTATAAAGAGCTGTTCTGAAAATGAGTGTTTGTTATCTAAAATTGATGAGTCATGGTTGTGGCATAGGAGGCTAGCTCACATTCACACAAATCACTTGAATAAGCTAAAGTCTAAGGAACTTGTTTCTGGTTTACCAAACATAACATTTCAAAATAACAGATTGTGTGATGCTTGTGTAAAGGGCAAACAGATTAGAACTACCTTTAAATCAAAAGATATGGTTTCTACAAATAAAGCTTTGGATGTTTTGCATATGGACTTGTTTGGACCATCTAGGACTGCTAGCTTAGCTGGAAATTATTATGCTTTGGTGATTGTTGATGACTTTTCAAGATATACATGGACTTTGTTTCTTGCTTCTAAAAATGATGCATATAAAGCCTTTAAGAAACTAGCTAAGGTTCTGCATAATGAAAATGAAAATAGGATAAAACAGATTCGTAGTGATCATGGGGGAGAATTTCAAAATGCAAAGTTTGATAGATATTGTGAAAAATATGGGATCATACATTGTTATTCTGCTCCTAGGACACCCCAACAAAATGGTGTTGTTGAAAGAAAGAATAGGTCATTAAAGGAGTTAGCTAGGACTATGCTAAATGAATCTGGTTTACCTAAATATTTTTGGGCTGATGCTGTATACACTGCTTCTTATGTGCTTAACAGAACATTGATTAGACCAATTCTTAAGAAAACTCCCTATGTATTGTATAAAGGTAGAAAGCCTAGCATTAGTCATCTTAGGGTTTTTGGCTGCAAATGTGATAAGTGTCTAATTTCAGTAATATTTCATATTAAAATATAGACACTTATGAGGATTTATTGCTAATTTACATATAAAATAATCCCTAATTTATGAATTTATACCTTTTTACATTTTTTATGATCTTTATTTGAATAAGAGTATTTTATTCCCAAATTTGGTGTTAATTGCATATTTCTAAGGAAGATTGAAGATTTGGATTAAAGATGAATGATTTGAGCTAAAAAGATAAAGATAGAAGGTCCCAGAATGGAAAAAGATGCAAAGAAAGATTGGGCCTTTTTTATGTTTTATCATTTAGCCCATTAGCGCGACATAGGAAACAACCTAACCCTAGAAAAATAGGATAAATAGAGGGCTAGAGGTTCAACCTTAGTGTGTCAGATTGAGAGGAAAACACCATAGAGTGAATTGTAACCCAATTGGGAGAATGGAAGGTGATAGAAGTATGCGTGGCTAATTCTACCCTTTGGGATTGGGAGTAATCTGCTCAAACTCTTATGTACTGAGGTGATATTTTATATATTAATATTCAGTTCTTGATTGATTATTGGTATTGTTGTTTTACTTTTAATTTTCCGTGACAAATTGAGAATCTTAAATCTGACCGGGAGGTATTTTTAGGGTTCGGACCTAAACAACAATACTTAACATATTTGAGTGCTAGGAATAGACTTGAAATGTTAATTGCTATTAAACGTCTGAGCTTCGTTCTAAGTTGTTTTTATAATTATGCGAGGGATCGATAGTTAGGGGACATTCTTAAGGATTTTATATGCGAGGAATCGATATAAATGATTTTTATACGGGCATCAATTTCAATCAAAGAACTTAATATTGACATGTTAATCAAAATACTTGAGAGTAAGAGAGATTAAACTAATCCTTATTTTTCCAATTGAAACAACTAATTCTTTGTTTGTTTTCTTATTGATCAGTACCAACATAATTAATTCAAAACTCTTTTAATTGTTCTGTTTTTATATTTAGCGATTATTGTACTCGATAATTCACTGTTCCTTGTGGGATCGATATCCGTCCTTAGGGACAATTATTACTTTTGAAAAACGCGGTGCACTTGTCGTAAAAAGTCATCAAAATGCTTTGTTCTAAATAATGGTAAAGACAATCTGGGGAAATTTGATCCTAAATCAGATGAAGGAATACATATTGGTTATGCTATAAATGGTCATGCTTATAAAGTGTATAACAAAAGATTGCTTGCAGTAGAAGAATCTATACATGTTGTATTTGATGAAACAGATTTTTCTGTTCCCAAATCTATTCTGGATGAACCTGGTATGGATGATTTAAGAACCATTTTGCAAAAGAATCAATCTACTGAGCTTGATGCAACTAATCAAAATTCTGTCAAAGAATCTACTGTGAATGCAGGATTACCTAAGGAATGGAAGACACCCAGGGATCTTACACTAGATAATGTAATTGGTAAAATTGAGAAAGGAGTTTCAACGAGGAATTCATTTAATAATTTCTGCAGAACAGTGGCTTTTGTTTCACAGATTGAGCCTAAAAGTCTGGAAGAAGCACTGCAAGACAGCAATTGGATAACAACAATGCAGGAAGAACTGAACCAGTTTGAATACAATGAAGTGTGGACTTTGGTTCCAAGAAAGCATGAGATGAATATCATAGGAACCAAGTGGGTGTACAGGAACAAGATGGATGAACATGGGGCTATCACTAGAAATAAAGCAAGGCTGGTTGCTAAAGGTTATAACCAAGAAGAGGGAATTGATTTTGGTGAAACCTATGCACCAGTAGCACGTCTTGAAGCTGTCAGATTACTTCTAGCATTTTCCAGCATACAAGGTTTCAAGCTGTTTCAAATGGATGTCAAGAGTGCATTCCTAAATGGTTACATCAATGAAGAGGTGTTTGTATCTCAGCCTCCAGGGTTTGAAGATCACAAAAATCCAGAGCATGTGTACATGCTTAAGAAGGCCTTATATGGATTGAAGCAGGCACCTAGGCAATGGTATGAGAGGCTATGTGAATTTCTGCTTTCTCAAGGATATAGCCGTGGCAATTCTGATAAAACTCTCTTTATAAAGAAGAAAAGAGAAGACATTATACTTGTGCAAGTCTATGTAGATGATATTATCTTTGGATCCACAAATGAAGAGATGTCTGAAGACTTTGAGAAAACAATGAAAAGTGAGTTTGAGATGTCAATGTTAGGAGAAATGAACTTTTTCCTTGGACTACAAGTTAAACAACTCAAGGATGGAATTTTCATAAGCCAAGAAAAATACTGCAAGGAGCTGCTTAAGAGGTTTGATATGGATCAATGCAAAGCAATCAGCACTCCTATTTCAACAAGCTGCCAGCTGGATCAAGATTCTGCAGAAAAATCAGTGGATCAAACTAAGTACATGGGTTTAATTGGTTCCTTATTATACTTAACTGCTAGCAGGCCTGACATTATGTTTGTTGTGTGCTTATGTGCTAGATATCAATCTGATCCAAAGGAATCACACTACAATGCAACCAAGAGAATTATGAAATACTTGCAAGGATCTAAGGATGTTGGATTATGGTATCCTAACAATGTATCTTTAAACTTAACTGGTTTTTCAGACTCTGACTTTGCAGGTTGCAAGGTTGATAGAAAAAGCACAAGTGAGACTTGTCACATGCTTGGATCAAGTCTAATCTCTTGGCATTGCAAGAAACAAGCTTGTGTTGCTCTCTCCACAGCAGAGGCAGAATACATAGCTGCTGGAAGTTGTTGTGCTCAAACCTTATGGCTAAGGCAGCAGCTAAGTGATTTTGGAATTTTGCTAAACAAGATACCTATAAATTGTGATAATACTAGTGCCATAAATCTGTCTAAGAATCCTGTCATGCACTCAAGGACTAAACATATTGAAATTAGACATCACTTTCTAAGAGAACATATAGCTAATGGAACTTGTGATATAAAATTCATTAGCACTGAATTTCAATTGGCTGATCTATTCACTAAACCTCTTGCTAAAGACATGTTTTATTTTCTTCTAAATGAATTTGGTATCATTAGCTTAGATTGTCCTCTGCAGTAAAAATTTCAATCTGTTATTTTATATTTTAACATGTTTTGTTCCCTGTTTCAGAATCACAGCTGTGACTAGGAAAGAGAAAGATTTACTTTTTCTCTCTCTCACTTTATCCTTGACTGCTTTTACGGTTATTAACCAGCAGGTCTATGCCAATTAGCTTGTGGGTATCCTAATTGATTGAATTGTGTGTAAGTGCAATTGATTTGATTTATCAAAATAAAATATGGTTCCAATATATTCTTGCGCAAATCAACACCTGAATCTGCTGCACCACAGGAATAAAATCTGAAGCATATCAAATTGATTTTTCTGTTAATCAATAATTTTTGAAATCTGATTTAAACTGATTTCCTTTTAAAATTTGTGATCTTTTGAAATCTGACTTAAAGACTCTATATAAACCTAGCACAAATCAGTTTTTCTCTCACACCTTCTCATCTATGCTATAAGTTATCCAGGTTCAAATATGCTTCTCCACATGTTTCGTTTCTGTTTTTAGTGATAATATGAACTGCAATTTTTTTTCTAGCTGGAATTGTTTATCAATAAACAGGTGCAGGTAAAAACAGATAGAGCATGACATCCTCATCACACAGAAAAAAGAAATCCAAAGAGCAATCCAGCAGCAGCCAAGGCATCCTGGAAAAATGGTTTGCTGGAGATTCTGAAGCCATGACTAGGTTCATCCATGAGACAAGCAGAAAGCAAGTCAATGCGCCCAAAGTGCTGGAATTCTCTTGGTTGAGGGAAGAAAATCTGACTGAAGCAAAAACTCTGCTCAAGCATCAAAAGCTGAAGAACTTCTTAGAAATGACTGGAAATGTCTATCCAGACTTGGTGAAAGTGTTCTACAGCAATTTGGTTCAAGATGGCAAAAATTTGGTCTCCCATGTGAAAGGTATGAAGCTGGAAATTACAAGGGAAATATGGAGCAATGTGGGAGGAATCAAGTACTCTGGAATGAAGGTTAGCAAAGGGAATACTGCTGGAATTCAAGGATTCAACAAGATGCAGTTTTACAGAAGTTGTGTTAGAAATCCTGCTGAACCAATAACTAGATTTCATGCTGGAAATCTGACATTAATTCCAAGACTCCTAGCCTACATAATTGCTTGGCAGCTTACTCCAAGAGGAAGTAATCATGCTACTCTCCATGAAGAGGACTTGATTCTGCTGTACTGTATCATGAATCAACTCAAGGTAAATTGGGTGAGTACAATGGTGGAGCATATGCTCAAATCCACAAGGCTACCAGATTATCGTTTTCCATATGCTATTTTTGTGTCAAAGCTAATCGATTATTTTGAAGTTGACACTACAAATGAGAGAAATGACACCATTAAGGCAGCAAGTGAAATAGACAACTCTACTCTCTTGAAGATGGGGTTTCAAAAGGAGGATGACAGCTGGGTATTTAGAATGAATGTTGCAAACAGAGCTGAGAATGAAGCAGCTGATCCAACAAATGAAGAAGAAGAAAATGCTGATGGAGTGCAGCACATGGATGAATCACCAGTGCACTCTGCTGGACATGAAGATGTTGCTGCTACAAATCAAAATGCACTGGTTGCATATGAGGAACCTGAGTACAGAGGTGAACCTCTGTCCATGTTTGAAA
This sequence comes from Phaseolus vulgaris, assembly GCF_051622355.1. Classification (NCBI taxonomy): domain Eukaryota; kingdom Viridiplantae; phylum Streptophyta; class Magnoliopsida; order Fabales; family Fabaceae; genus Phaseolus; species Phaseolus vulgaris. The sequence continues at coordinate 53,247,777 of NC_143504.1, read as the reverse complement.
GACAAGTACTAAGCAGGCTGGACACACTCACATATGAACAAAAGGCACATTATGAAATGACTTACGCTAGGTTTCAAAACTTGGATGACCGAATTGAAGGAGTTCAAGTGCAACTAGCTGAGCTTTACTACAACAACAAGTGATCCTATTTCTTAGTCTTTACCTTTGATGAACAATTTGAATTCAGTCGGTTTGTTTCTATTCTGCACTAGTTTTAGTTGGTTTTATTTTGGGTTGTAATAGAACACTACTAGTCGTTTTGTTTGAACTGTTATGAATGTCTTTATCCCATGCCTTATTCTGTTTGATGAATCCAAAGGGGGAGAAGAACTGAGAAATAGCTCACAAAGGTTGATGTTCTTGTTAAAGCTGCATGGAGGTAGCACAAAACTCACACACTGCTATTTTCTGGTTTTATTTCTAAATGTTGTTGTGCAGGTTTTGGTATTTAGTACAGTGCAGGTTTTGATCATCAAGGTATGCAAAGCAAAGGGGTTTTGTCTCCATCAAACAGGGGGAGATTGTTGAAGATGGATGAAGCTCATCTCTACCTAGTTTCAGTGTGTGTTTGATGTAGAAAATAACTAGTTTGCTTTGAAGGTTGTAATAGGTTTAGATGATCTTGTATTTAGGTTTGTGTATGTGTAAGGTTGCCTTTTGCTACATGATCTATCCTAGATACCTAACCAAGCCTAGAATAAGCACTTGAAGTGGTTAAAAGTTTTCCCAAAATCTTTTTAGAGTTTTCTCCAAAAATCAGGATACTGCACAAAAATAAATTTGTTTCTCTACAAAAGAACAGGTTTATTCTTTGGTTTGCAGAAAGGATTTTCGAAAGTTAGTTAGGGCACCAAAGGTACAACTCAGACAGTTATTTCAGTTAGCTGAGTTGGCAGTTTTCATAAAATAAATTTGTTAGTTTAAAACTGAATCTGTTATTTTCATAACAGCTTTTCAACTGTTTTTTGAAAAGAAGTTAAAAATTGTTTTCTATATAAAGAAAAGTCTCTCTCACACGAAAGGATGCTGAGCAATTACGTTTTTGACAGAGATCAAACACTTTCTATGTGAGAAGAAGGATTGAAAAGTTTTTTGAAAGGTTTTCCAAAGGGATTTTCAAGTGTGCTTATTCTAGGAAACCTTTGATCTTGGTGAAGGTGTTGGTGCAGTTCTGCAGCAAATTGAACTACTGGTTTTGAGTTCTTGCATCTTCTTTTCAGGTGTTATCTTTCCTTTATTCTGGTTTGTAAAGGTGTAAGTGTTAGTCACTCCTTGATAGGGTTTCTTGGAGTGCAAGGTGTGCTGAAATAGGGTTTTTCAGCATTGGTTGTGTTGTTCTTGTAGTGTTCAAGAACTGTTGTGTTTGTAAGTGATTGGCACTATTTTTAGTGGATTCCACCTTGGAGTAAGGTGAAACTGCATGTAGCTCTGTACGAGTGAACCAATATAAAACCTGCTTGCCTTTTTCTCTCATCCCTGCACTCGTTTCTGGTTTTGCTTAATTCTGTCAAGAACTAAATCTGTTCTTTTGAAATTGAATCTGTTAATTCTGGGTTTAATAGAAACTGTTCTTCCTGATCTATCAAAGTTCTCTAATCACGAACAAGGTAGTTGTATATGAAGTCTTAATTGGTTTGTGAACAAATTGTCTACTCATTAAAACCTGAGAAAGATTCATTCTCTTTAAAACCTTGTGTTGGATGAACTTGGTTGATTTCTTGACATAGCTGTATTTTTCAAACTCATAAAATCTAACCAATCTGATTCTGTTATACTTCTCTGTTGATTGAAATTTTAATCTGAACTAATTCAAATTGTGCTAAGACTGTTCTGATAAATCAATCTGTTTTCTTTAAAAACAATCTGTTCTTTTGTTTCTGATATACTGAAAATTGTTTGTAATTGCGAAAATTTTATAAGCTCAATTCACCCCTCCCCTCTTGAACTTAGACACTAATAGACCCAACATCGGCCGGGTGGGTCATCGGCATCGTCATCTCGGCCACATCTCTTAAGTCTCAGCCAGGTCCCCCTGGTCTCGGTCAAGTGGGCTCGGCCTCGGGTAGCCAGGTGGACCTCGGCCTCGCCCATACCGGTACACTTGCCCCTAGGCTCGAGGGCAGATATTTTGGGTATGTTCGATGAGTTTTTTATGATGGGTGTCGGTCGGCCTCCCTTAAGCGTGCGGTCGTTTCATTTCTCGAGGTGTGACGTGACTAGGCGGCGTAATATGACCTCAGACGGCACGATGTGATGTGCATTGATGAGGGGTTTTTTGGGCGGGAAAGCTCGTGGACCGTTAGATCTAAGAGATCTAATGGTTGAGATTGGTTTGACGTTTCGAATTCCGAGGCCCATGGGCCTTATAAATAGGGGTCCACCACAGTGTCGAGATCCCGCATTTGTATTCTTGTGAGTTTTTCTGGCAGCCGAGTGATCCCTCACCCTCTGCTCTGATAGTCGACTGATTCCTTGCACTTGTTCTGAGAACCGATCGTCTTCTCGTCCACAACCTTTCCTTTTATAAGGTTAGTCATGTCGAGCTTGTCTCGGCCCACGTCCTCTTCGTCCGATCACCCCTCCTCTCCAGTCGATCGCCCTCTTTCTCCTACCGGGCGGTCTTCCTCTTCCTCATCTTCTTCTTCTTCTTCTTCTGCCACCGACTCCCAGTCGGTCGGGTTGGCTGAGGGGCCACCCCAGGTAGAGGTTGTGAGGGAGGATGATTCGACGGTTGCGGTTGACCAGTCGGACTCTCCCCCAACGGTCTCGGTTGACCGGTCGGACTCTCCCCCAACGACCATCCCTCTTGTGGACCTTAGTTGGGTGGACTCCAAGGTGGTTGAGACGTCATCTAGCTATAGTACCGAGGATGATGTGACCGAGTTTTTCCTTAAGTATTTGGCCTTAAAGTCGGGCGGTCATTCCCATTATTTCGACGTCGTGCCTTTTTGGTTCCTCAAGTGGCGACAATTCACACTTATCTTGGAGCATTCACACTTCTAGTGGCGTGTTCATCAACCAAGTTCTTCAACCACATAAGTCTTCTCTCTTTTCCGTTTATTTCTTTCATCTCCATGTTCATATGAACTCTTAAAACATGTCTTAGGTTCTTTCTTGCAATTCTATTCGGTACTTTAGCTTTATTTCATATTTTGTTCGGTTCATCTTCTTCTTTGCTGAATATAATCGGTTCATCTTCCTTCTTTCTTGCTTTTGTTCGGTGCATTTCAATTGTTAGGCATTTTAATCGGTTCATTTGAATTCGTATGCCTTTTAACCGATTCAATTGACAAGAAATGGACTTCCATATGAGTTTTGGCTTGGTTACTTAAGTTTTGGTGAGTTCTTGAATGATAGAACATTGATCCAATTCTAGAAAAGTGCCTAATCATATTCCAGCTCAAGTTGAGTCCATAAAATGTCAAAGAATCATCTCCATTTTGCTATTGGAATCATATCAGGATGATCCAACGGTTGCGGTTGACTAGTCGGACTCTCCCCCGACTGTCTCGGTTGACCGGTTGGACTCTCCCCCAACGACCATCCCTCTTGTGGACCTTAGTTGGGTGGACTCCAAGGTGGTTGAAAAGTCATCTAGCTATAGTACCGAGGATGATGTGACCGAGTTTTTCCTTAAGTATCCGGCCTTAAAGCCGAGCGGTCATTCCCATTATTTCGACGTCGTGCCTTGTGGGCTGACCGAGAGAGTATGTATGGGGCGACCGGGTGCCGGTCCCCCCTTCTTTTATATGTATACTTGTTTTTTCTTTGATCTTCACGTGTCTTTGCCTTTCGACACGTTCACGATGGGTGTCCTTCGGGTGCTCAATGTAGCTCCCACCCAGGTTCATCCGAACACCTGGGCGTCCCTTCAGGCCTTTTGCCTGTTGTGTGACGTGATGCGTCTCCATCCTACCTCTTCTTCCTTTCTTTCTTATTACGCCTCTTACCCTGCTAAAAAGACTTCTTTGCTTTCGTTGGTCGGTCGACCGGGTAATGTGTTATTCGACCTTTTTGCCGGTTCTTATAAGAGGTTTAAAGAGTGGTTTGTCAATGTCATCATTCGGCCAGAGGCGACGACAATCTTTTTTGACGAGTTCGATCGGTCGAGGTTTCCCCTCTACTGGACTCGTGAGCCCTTTGGCTTTAAAGAATGGCCGAGGCCGACGGAGGGTTTCGATGAGTTGGAGGTTCTCTCGCTCTTTAATGCCCTCCCGAGGAGGCTTCCATGCCGGAGGCTGATCGGGGTCTATGCTAAACCTGGGTGTTGGGCGGCCGTCTGGGGTATGGGTTTTTATTTTGTATTTGGTCGGCCAGCTGTAATTCGTTTTTAACTTGTTTTTTCTTGTGCTTCTGTAGAAATCATGGTGCAAAATAGACCAGCCGGTGTGAGCGCCTTGGACGAGCATCGACAACGGGCGGCCGAGCAAAAGGGTCATCGGAGTATTGAGGTCATGCCCGCTCAGGAGAGGCCGTCAACTCGACCTGAGAAAGCATCGATCGATCCCTTTCATAAGTCTAAGAAGCGGCTGAGGGAGAGCGGGAACATCGCCACCACTACCCGCTCCCCCGGGTCCATGCCGACGCCCCCCCCCCCCCCCTTGCCGATAGGTGGTCGTAGCGGGCAGCTCTTCTCCAGGGCGTGCGGGGGGCGCGTCTGGGTCCGTTGAGGCGGGGGGTCAATCCGGGCGGGCTCTCCCACGAATTTGATGAGGAGTGGCCTGAATCTCTAATGCCGCTCGGTCGTTCTTTTTGAGCAAGGCATGCATGGCTGGGACCGTCGTGCCGAGAAGATCTCTCTATTGGAGGATCGGTTGACTGAGGCCTCCGATAATATGAAGCAATCGTTGGCTGTTAATAATGCGCTTTCGGCCAAGATCGCTCGGAAGGGAGCCGAGAGGAAGATCGCCCAGGGGGAGGCTGCTGAGGTGAAGCAGCTCTTGGAGGAAGAGAAGGCCGAAAAGCTGAGGGTAGTGGATGAGAACGCTTCTTTGAAGAAATTGGTCGAGGAGAGCAATCAAAAGCTTTCGTCCTCAGTCAAAGAGCTGGCCGCCCACCAAGCCGCCAAGGATGAGGTCGAAGCGGAGCTCGACAAAAACTATGAAGATTCAGAGGAGCTCCTGAAGCAATGCTTCGACCGAGCCATGCGCCAAACTCACGTTCTTTATGGGGGGTCGCCGGCCTCTGGTGACTTCGATATAAATTACAAGGTTTATCAGGGTCGGTTGGTCCCAAGCGCCGAGGTGGGGGCGTTGGTGGCACAAGAGGCTCAGGTGGCCGAGACCCAAGGGGGGGAGGTCGAGGCTTGGGGGGGGGGGTTGACGCCGAGGAAGGAGAGTACGTAGAGATCCAAGACTAGGTTAGCCCTTGGTCGGGGTGTGGCCTTTTCTTGTTTTTATTTCCTTCGAGGCCGAAGTGTGGCCTCCTTATTTTGCTTTCTGTTGATGTATCACCCGTTCTTTGCTTTTTAATATATCATTCCACTTTTCTTTCATAGTGATCTTGCGTAAAAAATTACAAGTTAACCAGTCGTCTCCTTAATTGAATCGGGCGATCGGCCATATTTAATTGTGAACGTTAATTCGAGGGAGTTGGGTCTAGGCAGCCGGCCATTAATTGTAGAATGTGATAATCAAACAAGTTGCATTGGACGTTCGGCCATTTAATTGCGATTTTTTAATCGAGCAAGTATGATTGGGCGTTCGGTCATTAACTGATAAAGTCGGGCGGTCGACCATTTAATTGCGATTTTTTTTTTAATCGAGCAAGTATGATTGGGCGTTCGGCCATTAACTGATAAAGTCGGGCAATCGGCCATTTAATTGATAGAGTCGGGAGGCCGGCCATTTAATTGCGATTGTTTAGTTGAGCAAGTTTGGTTGGCGGTCGGTCAATACTTGCGATGTTAATCGAGCAAGTTTGGTTGGCGGTCAACCAATACTTGCGATGTTAATCGAGCAAGTGTGGGTGGTCGGTCTCGGCAGGGGATGCCGAGCTGAGAAGTTGTAGATGAACTTTGTCAGTATCTTGATGAAAACACCTCGTTAAAATCTTCCTGGTTGGGTGAGAAAAGAGTGCGTGACTTTATTGATTTTAGCTGTAGTAGAATTTCAAGTGCGTGACATTCCACGTCCTCGGTACAATTTTGCCTGAAAGTCATTCTAAATGATAAGCTCCCCCCTGTGCGACTCCTCAGACTTGGAAAGACCCCTCCTAGTTAGATGAGAATTTCCCTTCATTTTTTTGGACGTCGCTACGCATTCTCCAGACGAGGTCGCCCTTCTGGAAACTCCTCGGTCGGACTTTTGTGTTGTACCGTCTGGACGCTCAAATTTTGCAGGCGGCCTCCCGGATCCTGCTTTTGTCACGAAACTCACTTACCAAGTCGAGGTTGACTTCTAGGCTTTCTTCGTTTAGGTTGAGGTCGAACATCTGTCGTCGTATGGTGGGCTCGACCACCTCCACCGTGATCATGGCCTCGGTCCCGTATGTCAAGCTGTAGGGTGTCTCCTGCGTGGTAGTCTGGGAGGTGCACTTGTACGCCCAGAGTACCTCGATCAGCTCCTCGGTCCATCGGCCTTTTGCCTTGCCCAACCGCTTTTTTAGCTCGTTGAGTATGACCTTGTTGGCGGCCTCGACCTGTCCATTGGTTTGAGGGTGTTCTACCTAGGTCATGATGGACTTGATGCCCAGGTCGTCGTAGAAGGACTCTATGCCTCGGTCAATGAACTGTCGGTTGTTGTCTGTTATTATCGTGTGCGGGACGCCGAATCGGCAGACAATGCTCCTCCATACGAAGTTTTGCACATTTTTTGCCGAGATGGAGGCGGGGGGTTCGACCTCGATTCATTTGGTGAAGTAGTCGACTCCCACCAGGAGGAACTTGGTCTGCCCTTTCCTGGGGAGAAAGGACTGATAATGTTCATCCCCCAAATGGCGAACGGCCATGGGGAGATGATGTTTTGTAACTCTTCCAGTCTTGTGTGGTGGAGGGGGTCGAACTCTTGGCACTTGGCGTATTTCTTCACGTATTCGACATAGTCGCTTTGTATGGTCGGCCAATAGTAGTCGGCTCTTAGAACCTTGGCGGCTATCGTCCTCGCCCGGGCGTGATTTCCGCAGATCCCCTCGTGGATCTTGGCCAGAATGTACTCGGCCCATTTGTTGGTGATGCATTTTAGCAGGGGGGTCGAGTAACCTCTCCAATACAAATCTTCGTTGATCATGGTGTACCGGGCGCATTGTTGCTTCATCGCCTTTTCTTGGTCGGCCTTGCACGTGTCGGCCGTTAGGTACTGGAGGACGGGTGTCATCCAGTTGTCGGCCTCGGCCTCGGCCTCAGTCACACTGGGGTGTCTCAGCCATATTTGTATAACTGATCTCTGGTGGCTCTTCTTCTTGGTGACCGACAGCTTGGACAGGATGTCGGCCCTTTTGTTGTCCTCCCACGATATGTGTTCCAAGGGTGCTTTGCTGAAGCGGGTGATGCTGTTTTTGGTTGCGTGATAGTATCACTGCAGCAGAGGCTCTTTAACTTCGAACTTTCCATTGACTTGGCCGACCATCACCTGAGAATCGCTTTTGCATGTGACTTCGCGTGCTCCCATGTCGTAGGCTAGGTTTAGTCCAACGAGCAAGGCCTCGTACTCGGCCTGGTTGTTGGTCGCCTAGAATTCAAATTAGAGGGCTTGTTCCAGGAAGAGGTCGCCCGGCCCCTCCAGGACGACTCCCGCTCCACAGGCTGTTTTATTTGAGGAGCCGTCCACATAGAGCGTCCACCCGCCCGAGAGGGTGGGTAGTGGTGTCAGCTTCGCCCTCGGTCTCTTGTACCAGGGCAGTGCTGACTGCTTCCTCCGAGAAGTCGGCCAGGCATACAAGGATCGGGTGGTCGGGTCTCGGCTTCTGGATGACGGCCGGGGATGTGAGGAACTCCTTGAATTGTTTGAAGATTTCCTCGCTTTGGTCATCCCAGGCGAATTTTTTGCCCTTTCAGAGCAGCTGGACTATCGGCCTCATTCTCTCAGCCAGGCGGGGGACGAACCGGGAGAGGACGGTCAGCCGTCCTAGGAGTTGTTGTACCTCCTTCACACTGTTCGGACTTCTCATGTTGAGTATGACCTGACACTTGTCGGGGTTGGCCTTTATCCCCCGGTGGGTGAGCATGAAGCCTAGGAACTTCCCAACCTCAACCCCGAAAAATGTACCTTCGGGTTGACTCCCCTTAAGGCCCTGAAGACCTCGTCCAGGTCCTTCAGATGTTGATCGAATGAGTCGGACTTCACGACTATGTCGTCCACGTACACTTCTACCGCGCGGCCGATTAGGCCTTTAAAGATTTTGTCCATGAAGCGCTGGTAGGTCGCCCCTGCGTTCTTGAGGCCGAACGGCATGACCTTGTAATAGTAGTTGGCGTCGACCGTCATGAAGGCCGTTTTCTCCTTGTCCCTCGGGTGCATTCTTATCTGGTTATAGCCAGAGTAAGTGTCCAGGAAGCTCATAATTTTGTGGCCGGCCGCCCCGTCCACCAGTCGGTCAATGTTCGGGAGGGGGTAGGTGTCTTTCAGACATGCGTTGTTGATGTTTCTATAGTCGACGCACATCCTCCAGTTACCGTTTGGTTTGGTGACCATGACGACGTTGGCGAACCATGTCGTGTGTCGGGCCTCCCTTATGAACCCGGCTGATAGGAGCTTGTCGGCCTCCTCCTTCGTCGCGAGTCGCTTTTCGTCGCCCAAGTCCCTCTTCTTTTGGGAGATCGAGCGGACTTCCTTGAATATCGATAATCGATAGGTGATGACGTCCAGGCTCACCCCCGGTATGTCGGCCATCGTCCATGCGAACATGTCGATGTTCTTTTTCAATGCGGCGTGCATGATCTCAGCCTCGACCACTACCAAGGTTGTTCCTACAGTCGTGCTGTGCTCTTCGTCAAGGAGGGGGACTCTCCTCAGCTTCTCTCTCGCCTTTAGCCTGTCCTCGATCGCCCAGGGATCGAGGTCTACCAACGCCACGGTTGACTCGATCTTCCTCGGTCGATCCTTCCTGGGAGAGCGGTCCTTTTGGGAGGACTTTCTCACCCTAAGAGGAGAGGTGTTGACCCTTAAAGGCTCCACCTGGAGGCTCTCGGCGTAGCACTCTCCTGCTTCTTTCTGGTCTACATGGACCGTGAGAATGTTCCCTGTCCTCGAATGAAATTTCATTGCGAGGTTGATACTATGGCCATCAGCCGATCGATGGATGGTCGGCCAAGGAGGATGTTGTAGAAGGTGTTGGCGTTGATGACCAGGTATCGGATTTTGATGGTCCTGGTGTTCTTCCCTTCTCCGAAGGTGGTGTACAACTCGATGTAACCCTTTGTACCCACCCTCTCGCCCGAGAATCCTACCACGTGGTCGTCGTATGACATCATCTCGGCCTCGGCTATCCTCGTGGCCTTGAAAGTTTTCCAGTAGAGGATGTCTACTGAACTTCCTTGGTCCACAAGGGTCTTCCGTATGGTGAATCGGTCTATATCGACCACTATCACCATCGGGTCGTCCTGCTGGCGATAGTCTACGCCCTTAAAGTTCTCATCCGTGAACGTGATGGGTGACATCCTCGGTCGGAATGCCACCGCGTTTACCTGGTGTACCACTCGGAGGTGCTTCTTCCGGGCGTTGTTCGTGTTTCCTCTCCCGGCGAAGCCGCCGGCTATAGTGTTGATAACCTCTCGGTTACCTCTTCTATCGGCCTCCCTATGGGGGTCGCCCTTCGGGGGGGGGGGGGGGGGGGGGGGGGGGGGTCGTCCCTCGCGGGTTGTCGGTCGCCTCTTTTGTCTTGGTCATTTCGGCCGCGTTAGGGTGACCTCGTCCGCCTGGGTGGATCCGCCCGGCGGGGTGGGTCTCGGTCATTCCTGACGAAAAGGCGGAGATGCCCAGCCTGTATAAGTTCCTCGATCTTATCCTTTAGGGCTTCACACTCCTCGATCGAGTGTCCGATGTTTTGGTGGTACCGACACTGCTTCCTCCGGTCGGCATTATTGGACTGGCCACCTTCCTTGGAGGAGGGATCAACTCGGCATTGAGGGCCTCGTCCAGAATCCTTCCCCTCTTGGTCTTCAAGAGTGTGTATCTTGAGAACCGGATTGGCCGGTCTCGGTTGTCCTGGCGTCAGTCATTTTTTTGACTCGGCCGCGCCTAGCGGTCCTTTTCTTCCCTATTTCTTTCCCCACCAGCCTCGGCACGGGTCTGGTTTCGGAATTCTCTTAGCTCTTCAAGCTGCATGTACTTAGCAGCTCTCTTTCTCAGCTCGTCCAGGCTGTCGGCCGGCTGCATGCACAGGTTGTCGGCAAAGGACCCCGGACGCAGGGCCGACAGCATGTGGTGCATGGCAACGTCCGAACTCAGATTCCGGATGCTCATTGCCACTTTACTGAACCTATCCACAAAGGTTCTCAGTGACTCTCCCTTCTCCTAGCGGAAGCCTACCAGGCGATGAAGGTTAAGTGGTGCAGCCGGCTGGTCGCAAACTGAGTTTCAAACTTTGCTACGAGCGTGACAAAGTTATCGATGGAGTTGGACGAGAGCTTGGTGAATCAACTAGGAGTTGCTCCCTTCAAGGATGTGGGAAACACTCGGCACAACACGGCGTCGTCCGAGGTGTAGAGACTCATATGGGTGGTGTAGGCGTCCATATGCTTGTTCGGGTCGGTTGACTCGTCATATCGGTCTCGGTTGAAACCCTTCCACTTCTCAGGCAGTGGGACTTCGATGATGGTGTTGGTAAAGGGGTGTCGGCGGTTCGGGTCGACCGTCAGGGTTGTCCGGGTGGACCTCATCAGGCACGACTCGTCGCCCATCTCGGTTTCCCGGGGAGGGGGTCGGCCTCTTGTCCCCTCGGCCACATCTGGGTTGGGGGGAGAGGTGTAGGACTTTCCGACGACGTTCGTCGGTATGACAGAGGGTCCTCCCTCCCCCAGCTTCTTTTTCATTACTTCGTTCTCCCTTCGGAGGACTTGCAGCTCCTGCTCGTTTCTTTGAGCAACCTCCTCGGTCTTCCTTCTCATCTCGGCCATCTCTCTCTAGAGAGACAGCAGCAGCATCGTCTAGTCGGCTTCGGTCATTCTCTCCATGCTTCTGGTTGAGACCATCTACTTTTTTCCTTCAGCTAGTTTTCCTCGGTCCCACGGTGGGCGCCAATTGTTCCTACTAGGGAGATGAGACTTAGAGAACTATTGAAGTCTTTTTCTCCTTCCTTCGGTCGGGCAGGTGACTGGGTAATGAGCTGGGATTCTTCTCGTCCTCCTGCTTCTCCTTCGGCACTCGGTCTCGAGTGGACACCGGATGGTGGGGGTACCTGCGTAGGCACTCCGACACTCAAGTCAGTAAGGCGGGTGGTCAGCTCTCAGGTAGGTGAACAATAATAAATGACATACCTTACTCCTTGGAATGCGTGCTATTTATATTATTCTAATGGGTCTACCTTGTTGGGCCCGTTTATCGATGTGGATACTGCTTAAGGTTGCATTACCTAATTCTTGATGATGGATTAACTTCACTGATCTTGGTTTGAGCGTTAACTGTAGTAGGGGTCGGTCGTCGGCCAAGTTCCCATGGTATGGACCGGCCATCGGCCAAATCCCAGTGGTCTCGGCCAAGTCTTCTAAGGTCTCGGTCGGGTGGGTCATCGGCATCGTCATCTCGGTCACATCTCTTAAGTCTCAACCAGGTCCCCCTGGTCTCGGTCAAGTGGACTCGGCCTCGGGCAGCCAGGTGGACCTCGGCCTCGCCCATACCGGTACAGCTTCCACCACCACCACCTAAAGAATTCCACACCAAATGGGAAAGTAACATGCTAGCACATTCCAATTTTTGGCACCCTACCCTCTCAGCAACTGCCAAAAGAAATCGAGCAAGCTTCGCACCTCTATTTTCTTCTTCAGATAAAACCACATGACTAATTTCACAAGGGTGCACAGGGATGCAAATATCATGATGCCACCGTGTAGAGTGCTAAAGATACTTTGCTCCGACCAATCTTACTATTTCTTTAGTTGATAATTAATGAGGACTAAAGCAAGTTTCAACACTACGACTGATGTTTTGCGTCCCTAACCTGAACCTGCTTCCATAATTGCTCAGGAGCTCTAGTGATGCTAAAATTGATGGCAACACTTGTTTATATCCTTTGGTCCCTTAGTTTATTGAAAAGAAGACCGCTTAGATAGATGAGCAACTTCAAAGTTGAACTCCTATGACATCACGTGATCAAAATTGAAACTACGTTGTTTCATTTGAGTTTCATCTTCATGAGTTGAGGAAAATGATGGCTGGCCTTTTTTAATAGGAAAATATAGTTTGATAATTTTTGAAATTGTATATAATCATTGATTTGATAGGTTTGAAAATAAATATATAATATAAAAAATATTAAAATAATAATATTGAGAATTGTAATGTAATTTATAAAAAATTGGAATGGTATCATTGCCTTTTTAATAAGAGATTGACCATTTTGTAGAAAAGTCCCATTATACCAAACTATTGTATGATTATGGGCCTTCCGCTCATTGTAGGCCATCATGATCCTCTAACTAGAAGACTACAATTGTCCTGCACCATGAAATGTACTATACTATGACTATGAATTTTTTGGTTACATTTACGGCTAGATGTTTTTGTCTAGTATGGTAGGATGAATGCACGAAGGTTTTTAATTATAAGTTGTTGAAATGAAAGAAAAATAACAATTTTTTCCAATTTAGTTGTGTTAGTGGTCACTTTGCATGTTTATTAATATCATTTTGGTGTTTTTATTCACATGTTTCACTACCAGAAAAATATGAAATAAAAATCAATTTTAGATAAAAAAATAATTAGTTGTTATAGTAACTAAATTACATACCATTTTAGAAACTAAAAGAAAAATGTTTCTAAATTACTTTATATTAATATTAAATAATTTCTAGATTGGTATCTAATTAGCTATCAAGATTTTAACTACTAATTATTTAGTTTCTAAATTTAAAATTTAAAATATAATTATGAATAGTTTAATTTAGAATATAGTTTAAAAAAATTACTTTTAAATTAACTCGTAACTATTATCAAAACAATAATTACCTAGTTCATAAATATTTTCAAAAAAATAATTTCAAGCTTTAATAAACAACAAATTTAGATTTTTTTTAATAAACTGTTTTGAAACATGTAACCCACGATGTCTTTGACTTATTTTGAATGGGGTGAAGTTGATAATAAACAAATATTTTAACAAATACACTATAATATTAAGGAATATTAGAAGAAAGTATAAGTGAAGAAAGAAAATATCAAGATCCCGGCCCAATATGATGTAATGAATCATGCACCAATAACTTTAAAATTAAATTTAAACAAACTAGTTTTTCACTAAAAAAATACTATTAAGTTTAAATCAAATAGAAGTGAGGGTTACTCAGATAGAAACAAAACACGGTCCCGTATCTAATATATTTAAAGATTATGTGGACGTAAAAGTAAAAGTAATTATATCTGTAAACACTCTTTCAATGGCAATTTAATAGGTTAACCCGCTAAAACCCGTCACCTCGAATTCGGTATAATTCATTAGTTTTATTTTATCCTTTCAATTTTTTAAGTTATAGTTTATTGATCGATACTATATGATTAAATAAGTTTAATATTCCTCTTAATAAATAACTCATTTAATGAATTTATTCTAACTAACATTATAGTTGATCTTAAATGAGATTTAAGAAAATTTCATAATGATGGGTATTGCCGATATCCTTATTGTGGTTAATGTATCTATTTTAAAAAGAATATAAGGATATTACGAGTGACACTATTTTATTTTATTTTATTAGAACTTCTTTCAATATTTTTAAAATAAAAAAAACTATCAGTATAAGAATATTCATAAAAACCTAAAATCGTTTGATAAATAATATAATATTTTTAGTTGATTATAATCTTAAATTTCAAATTTTTAAGATTCAAATAAAACACCAAACATGATTTTATACTCTTGAAAACCAAGCATGTATATATAATTATCAAAACTAATCGACTCGAATGGATCAATGATTAATAATATGCATTTAATTATCATCGATACAAATAGAGAGTAATGATCCGAAGTTTTGTTGACATATCCAATTCTAATTATGGTCGAGTTTGTACTTTTAAAACTCTAGGTGAAGTAAACGTAATTGGGATTAACACCATCGCAACGAAATCATGCATTGGAGTTGGTCCTAGGAGATTAGCACCGAAAAACAATGTTATAAGCCGGTTTGGATCGCTTATTTCAGACGCGATTATAACATAACAACATCATATGTTATCTAAAAAATAAAAAAACTAGTATCATATTGATTTGTCGCAGGTCATGCCTATAAATAAACCACATTAAAGAACTAATTATCGACATGTTGAGCAATAATACGTTTAGAATACAATATTAGTGGCGCGTTTGTTACAATATTGTAATGTCTTTGACCAGAGAGAATAGGAAAAAAATTGAGAGAAGAGAAGAGAAGCTGAATTTGGAAGTAAAAACAAAAACAAAAGGAAAAAAATGGGAATGGAGAATTGTTCAACTGTAATTACACCTTGTCGTCGTTCTGGGTCGATTCCACCTCTATTGTTGTTGGCCTTCTTCTACAGAGAGAAACCATGAACATCCAAATCAGACCTTTCACAATCCTCACCATCCCAATGGTGACAATGAGATAATACAACCACCATCCAACAAAGTCACCAATTCCCACCTCCATCAATTGCTCATTCTTCACTTGGGCCACAACCACCAGAGTCTCCACCTCCTCCCTCAACCTCCACCACCACAAGACGCCCAAGCCCGCAGCCAGGCCCACCCTCTCCACCCACCTCTCTTTTCGGGCTCCAGCGAATACCGTGTCATCCACGACGGGCCTCACCACCATCCGACACCAAACGTGGGTGGTCTCGTGCAGGCCCAGCAGAAAAATCATCCTGCTCATCAGGCTTCTCTCCGCGCCGAAACTGGACACGTCATCATCGTACTCGTAAAGGCCAGCCGCAATGCTTCCCTCGATGCCCAAACCGACGCAAACTTGAAACGCGCAAAGGAGAATCCACGCTAGAGAGAGAGAAGAAGAAGACTTGGAAGGTGTCTCACTAAAAACAGTGTTTTTACCCATGAGCCCCTGGATGAGGGTCCCTACGCTGACAACGGAAACCAAAACGTAGAGAATACATGGGTTGATGTGAAGGGCAAGGTGGAAAAGATAGGGAAAGTCTTGCGGCGAGTACTGGAACAAGGTTAGGGTCTGAAGGTAATATTGGGCAGCGGAGAGAGTCGCCAAGAGAAGAAACGACAGAGGGAGGAGGAGGCTGAGGATTATGATGGTGAAGAGGTAGAAAACCTCTCTTGGCCTCAACAACTCTTTGGCCTTTTTCTTCCAACCCATCATTTCTCTGCAAGCACCAATCATCATGAATCACACCCCCTCTTAGCTCTTTATTCACAACCCACGGGAAGTTCAACGTTAAGCTCCCTCTATGTTTGTGACTTAACAACCATTTTCTCCACCTCCAACTTCAAAAGTGGTTGCCACGTCCATTGCTTCCTTACTTCACATTTTATATATATAGGACATGCTCTTCATCATCACTCTCTTTTCATATTTATTTCCCTTTCGCCTAATTTAATATACGTATCTACGTTATTTATAACAATTCCTCGTTTAGTTATTTATCCTCTGCCATGAGTTTGGTACAAATGGATTACTCCTTTCAATAATGCTATTGTGTTTGGCTGCATTTTGACGGATCAGTGGAGACACTTTTATTGGACGACTATCCTCTTCCTCCATCATCAAGCATTTGGCATTCACATCATTTTTTAATACTACTTAGACGTACAAATATTAGGTAATATATATTCATTAATTATTATACATATTTTAAATTCGATTTAAGTATAAAATAATTAAAATCATATGAATACACATAACAACCAAAACAAAAATAAGTAAAGCGTCGAAATTTTGGAGAATCAAAGTCCATGAAGAAAAAAAATTGTTAATAAGAGTTCCGGTAAGAGTTAGTGTTTCATACCTTTAGAATAACGGTTAATAATTTTAGTGAGATTTACTAATAATTAGTATGTGTAGTTGTTTAATGTTTATTTGCATGATAAATTGTGTCCTGTCAATTTATTATAATGTCATGCCACTCATTTTAGTAGGAGTAGTAATGTGGTATCTTGTTGTCTTGATTTTATCTGAAAATGATGGCTCTCGCCATATTGAACTATACCTGAAGTTTCCATAAACATCAATTGTGAATCAAATTCTCTTACTTTTAGCTTGAATTAGATATAATTTCAGTTGGAGTTACTAAGCCAGTGGGAGTAGGAATTGTATCTCATATGGATATTTAGTTGAAAATAGGGATCTAAATCTATTCTTATAGTGCAATATTTTGTAAGAGTGCTAAAACCAATTTTACTCCTTTCTTCTTCTTTACGCTTGACCAAACATCTTTTTAAATATAAATCAAATTTTGTGGAAATAGTTATGCAGAATATTTCAATTTTTAAAACTATAAATCAGATTAAACTGATTTTGATCGATATTTAATTTTTAAGAGGAGAAAGTGTTGTAATAAAGTAATGAGGTCACCCACCAGTACTTTTAAAATACGCAAATTTGAAGAATAAAAAGAATGTGTACACCAACAACTTGATTGATTGTGAAAGTGAAAACAAGAGATAAAAATCAATTTGAGTGAGTCTAAATATAACTTTTTGAGAGCACTGCCAAAGTGAATTGGTGAATTTTTAAAACCAAACTAAAGTAGTTAATATAGTTTGACGAATTGATGAATGCTGCTGAAGGGTTATATTATTGTACCCTGTTTGGGTAAGTTGAAAAGGGCTTTGTCTCACTACTATAATCATAGTCCCCAGAGTTTAAAATTTATATGGAAACAAACAATAACTAAGAAGATCCGTATGGATTGTTTATTTTCCTCTTCTTCTTGTATAGTTGCTTTGACATCTTCTGCCAATGAAAGTTTATAAAGTAAGTTAAATTAAATATCTTTGAACAACAAAATAAATAACAAAATTATCCACCACCAACTACAATTTTAATTTTGGTGAAACTCTAATTCCGCAACACTCCAAACCAGAAAAAAAATATTATGAAAACTGACATTGGCTGAAACTTTGTTATCACAAACCCTTTACAGATTTAAGATAGAGTATTTGAAATAATTATAACTCCAATGTGTGAACAAGTTTTCTGTTTTCTTTAGGGGAAGAATTGACACCAAAGCAAAACTCAAGAAAGTATTTGTACTGTTTATGTATGGAAAAAAAAAGTTTGTTTGATTAACACTACCAATATAATAAAATAACTACTTTATAAATATTTTTAAAGTAAAATATTATATTATAATAAAATGATAATTTGATTATTGTTTATAAAATATAAAAGAAAATTAAATAAGGGCATGTGTTAGTGTTAGGTGGGGTGATGTGGGCCCCAGTAGGCAAGAAACATACTGTGTCATGTCATTTGAACTGAATAGGTTATGGTATGCGACCCAACATCCCTCTAATGTCAAAGGAAAAATATAGATTTATTAAATACATTTACCTAATAACTGATTTTTTAATAAAATATTATACAGCAATAAAATAATAATCTATACCTATACTATTTTTTGTGTCTACATCTTCCTTTTTATTTTATCTTTATATTTATTTTATTTTAGACATTCCAATCATCTTGTTATTTTTCTGGATATAATCAATTGTTTTATAATTAATCCTGGTTACGCTCTTTTTTTTCTTTGTATTTTAAAACCCATATTTCTTCTTTGTTTTTAAAATTAATATTGGTTCTGGATTTTTTTTTACATCGTGTTCTTGATTTTTTTGTACTGATCTTCTTCTCTTTTTTGGTAGTATCTCTATCTGTATTTTTTTTATATATATATTAGGTACCAAATACACATAAAAAATTTATAATAAAATAAAAAAATTAAATACACATAAATTTATAATAAATTAAAATATTACAATATAAATGTATAATTTATTTTAATAAATACTAAATACACATTTAGTAATGATAAAAAGAATTAAATACACAATAACGTCTATATTTTCGTAATATATTTATATCTATATATAAAGAATATTTCTTATACATAAATTTGTTTATATTTTATTTTTATATTACAATTATTTAAATTTAAAATTAAAAAAATATATATATTAAATTTGAAAGATACATTATATTTATTTGAAAGTAATGAGTCAAATAAAACGTTAAATTGAGATCTGGTTTGATGCACAGTTACTTTAACTCTCTCCAACGGATAAACAAACACAAAGTTACTTGAATATAGAGCATTCAGATTTTTGCACAAATACAAAGTTATTTTGATGTCATGAATATGTATTAGTGCGAATAAGAGAAAAAGATTAGAAAAAAAATATTTTGAATTTGTTATTGGAGTTTCTCATCTTATTTTTTTTTTATTTTTTTTTATTATTATATTCATCTTTATAACTGATTTTAAGAATGATATTATAGTTATTTTCACCAAGTAACTTTTTTTTTCTGTTTTTTCTTCTTCCGTTTTCATTATGCTTTTTGTTACTTTTATTTATTTATTTTACGTGGTAATTCGGTTTTTATTTTTCTTATGTGAATCAAATAAATCACAATACTTAACAATCTATTTTTTTTAATCTCAATAAGAATACGCAAATATTAAAAAAAAATATGAATGATATGTTTTATACAATTTAATTAATTTGATTATTGTTATAATTTAATCAAAATATTCGTTAACAACAATTTTATTTCTTTTGAGTGATACGCAGAAAGACATTCTGAATATTATCTGTATCTTTATTTGATTTATTTTTTAAAAAAAATTAATATTTTTTCTTTAAAATATATATATATAAATAATTTGATATTTAAAATATATGTATACACATAAATCTATATTTCATTTAAATAAATATATATATATAATAATATAATAAAAAATCAGATACACAGTAATTTGCCCTGTGTTTCCGTAGTATAATTATAATGTGAATGTAAAAAAGAATAGTAATATCAATGTAGAAATAAAAGTCATAAGTGGATTTATAACCCACTTCAATCTATCTCTCTATAGATAAACTATACAATAAATGATTATTTAATTTAATCTCTATTAGACACATCTAATATAAGATTTTCTGAATTTTTTTCTAAAGTATAATTTACAGTGTTATTTAATTTTATAAAATAGTGAATTGTGTTTAAGAAAATATTAAAATTAAAATAATAATTTATTCATATGTATGAGATAAATAGATAATCTATTGATTCGAAAAAGATAAATAAAATGTTAAACGTAGAGTGGAGTTGTAAGTTGGAAGTGATAAAAGTTGACGATGGAAAGTGTCTGTCAGCAGTGGGTGAGTTTTTTCAGAATGTTGGTGACTGGTGAGCAAGAATCAGAGGTGGAAACTGAAAAATCCTTCAATTCCACAAGCTTTTTTTAAAAACAACTTCACAAGGTTCTAAATCGTTAAATTGTTTTAAAAAATAGAAATGAGACAAATTGTTAATTATATAATTTTTCTTATTTAATCTATATATTTAAGATTAAATAAAATCATCAGCATATTAAGTTTATTTTCATATTTTATTCTCAAATAAACTTGAGATTATGTATTTTATGCAATTTGAAATATGACATGATGAAATTTAATATTTCCAACAATTTAAAAAAAAATATTGCACATTTAACTTTTTTCGATTACTATTTTTTTTATCAATTTTGACGCGGATATTAATTAGGAGGATTACAAGCATTCACATATTTGGCTAAACCATAGATAATTCTTAAATTAAAAAATAACAACTAAAGCAATTAACTATTAATTTAATGTGAATATATATATTTTTACTTTAATTTTGATTATATGTTTCTAAAGAATACATTTTATGGGATTTTTAAGTTGGTTGAGAATTATACTTAAAATATCATAAATGTGTTTGATATGTCTAAAACATTTTTATAAAAAGAGGTATAGTTATAACTATACTTATATGTATAATATAAACACACAAAAATATGACAGGTAAACTACATCCCGTCATTAATAAGTTATCATTGATTTATTTAAAAAAATATTTAATTAAAAATCACAAGACAAGGGAATTGTAAAAATAATGGAGTGGGAGACATCATTACTCTATAACTTTTAGTCCTATGAAAGCACAGGGTACTTACTTTACCTTTTGAGAGTATCAAATATGTGAAAGTGATATTTTAAAAGTATTTTTATGGAAAAAGATATTTGGAGTGTCAAACAAACTTTATTAAATAGTGCAGGGACGTTTAGGTAACCGTAATAATGTTTATGGATTGGAACTGAGTACATTTTAGTTGATAATCTAAAAAATATTAAATCATTTCTTAATTGAAAATGAAAAATTACTGTTTCAGCTGATTCTATTAAGATATAGTATCTTAAGTATGTTTTTAGTTTTAATCAAATGAATAAATTTTGATTTTAAAAGGTTAATTGATGAAAAATATAACATGGGCATATGTAGCTCACAAAAAATTAATATTTGGAAAATAAATATTATTCATCTATCTTGAAATGGATGTTAAAAATTAAATTAGATACTCAAAATTTTGGATGATTGAAAATCAAAGACAAAAATCAAAATGAAATTATTTATTTTTATCAGAAAGCTTTTCTAGATAACAATTTTCAGACATGAATTACCACTTAAAATTTTCATTGGAAACATCAAATGTAACTTTGCTTTTTCTTTCTCAGGGCTTGGGATAAAAGTTTTAATAGACACTTTTAGAATAAGAAAAAATCGAATCGATAGTGTTAAATACACCAATTTGGTCAGAAGAGTGTTGGCAAGGAAACAATGAGTATTTCCAAATATATTATTCAAAACAATCAACACAATACACAGTTAACTAGAAATCAGAAAATTCTGCATTTGATAAAATCCTAAGTTCAGAAATTATACAAAACTTGATTTATAAACACTAAGAATGAATTAGTGGCTAAAATAAAATGCAAAGCTTTTATGAAAAAATAAAAACTGAGAAGGGCAGCATAGCGTTTCATTATTTAACGAAGCATATCAATATCAGATAATCACAGACGAAAGGATGAAGGAAAAATTACATTCAGGATCCATTAACTAAAGAAGTTTCTGTCAGTATAAAAACTAAAGCAATAATAAAAGTATCAATTTGACCTCATTTTCGGTACATGGACACAGATATCAACATCCGTTCAAAAGTTCAGTTGAACTCAGCAACCAAAAACATCTAATAGTTTAATCCTATCCTTCTTATACCTCGGTAACTAAAGTGCAACAATCTCATGCTCAAACACTGGCCCGATCTTTACCCTCTGCTGCAGCCTCTAATGGCTGGAGAGCTTTGAGAGGATTCATAATCACACCATCTATGAGTCCGTATTCCTTGGCTTCTTTTGCACTCATAAAAAAGTCACGGTCTGTGTCCTGGTTAATCTTCTCCAAACTTTGGCCAGTGTGATAGGAGAGATATCCATTCAGATTTGCCTTGTGATGCAGCATTTCATTAGCCTGAGAATTTTTAATCACAAACAGTCAAGTCCAACAACATATTGTACAGAATTATGAATATATGATATGTGTACATAACTAAATACTACAGTTTCCTTTGGCAAGGTCATACACAGTGACAATGTCACTTATTGCAATGGTGTTCATAATCAAAACTAGTGCAACAGTCTGATTCAATCCAATCTATCGAAATGCTGGAGAAATCCAAATGTATAATAGTAGGGAATGGAATATAAATAGCAGGTTAATATAGGGAAGAAATCATAGTATCTATCAGGGGTATGGAATATAATGTATGAATAGAGAAATTACTAAGCATGTTTGTAAACTTAAATCTAGGTTATTAGGAAACTCACTACGTAATTAGGCATTCATCTTGAGTTAAATTAACTCATTATAGAGTTTAAGTACTGTCCTGTGATTTTAGTTTTCTTGGATAAAAGATAAAAGAAGTATATAAACTTCGTTCAGTAAAAATTAAAAGGATGAAAATGAGGTTTGTACCTGAATATCTATGTCAGTCTGGCCTCCTTGAGCACCACCAAGCGGTTGATGAATCATAATCCTTGAATTTGGCAAACTGTATCTCTTTCCTTCAGATGTGATGGAGGAAGGGATATAAAGTTAGAAAGAAGCATTTGTTTCACTTTTGGAGAAGTAGAGATGACATTCATCAAGAGAAGGAGGATACAATGATTTAAAGTTACAAGAACTATTACCAATGGTCCCTGCACTAAGCAGAAAAGCTCCCATACTGCACATGAAAAGGTTTATATAAGAATGGGAAATAAAATTTCTTCAACAAGAAATGATAAATAACTGTACTATACAATCGACTATTATTCACTTCTCATTGTCAAACTATCAATATTGATCTGATTTTTAATCCGTGGGAGTGTTAAGAATATTTTGTCAAAAGCAAAGCCTAAAGACTTTTAGTTCAACAGTTAATATTATCTTCAACAACACTACCAGTCCCATTTCACTAGATGAAGGTAAAAGGGAAAATCACAACTACACTCCCTTTACTTTTACAAATTGGAGTAGATTTGTTCAAATGAAATGCAGCAGACTTAAATACACACGGTGACAGGGAAACTATTTGCTCTCAAGATTCACAAATGGCTACTCCTGAAGCCAGTGGGAACTCAATTAAAATATATCATTCCCAGAAAAAAGGCTGTGAGAAACCAAAGATTAAATGAGCAGATTGATAAGCTTTATTTTATTTTTATTAATTGGCCTTACCAGGGTATATATACAAGTGAATAGTAGTGATAGGGAAAATACAAATTGGAATGAGGATAAGAGGTCAAC
This sequence comes from Phaseolus vulgaris, assembly GCF_051622355.1. Classification (NCBI taxonomy): domain Eukaryota; kingdom Viridiplantae; phylum Streptophyta; class Magnoliopsida; order Fabales; family Fabaceae; genus Phaseolus; species Phaseolus vulgaris. The sequence goes on along the minus strand of NC_143504.1, from coordinate 53,224,826 downwards.
CCTCCAAAATAAAGACATACAAATAAAAATGTAATCACGTGTTTCACATGATACAGCGTTGAAGTCAAAATTCTAATAAAATTAATAATAAATCATCTTAATTCTCCAAGTGTTTTCAGCAAAAAACAAATCAATCTGTTCTGAAGGCAGCATGCACTAAGAACAAATTGGGATAAAACTTTTAACTTTCTACTCATGGTGATAACAAGTAACCTGACAGCATTAGGGTAATATTGTCCAGAGAAAGAACAAAAAATTACCTAGCCGCTAATCCAACACAGACAGTAGACACATCAGGTCGAATATGCCTCATTGTATCAAATATTGCCATACCTGAGGAAAAAATAACAAAGGAAGCATTTAACATTTGAAAAGCAATAATATTCTTTTTCAACTCATGTGTAGATTGAATATAATAAAAACAATGCAATATAGTGTTAACTGAAATAATTACCAGCTGTAACCGACCCTCCTGGAGAATTTAGATACATGACAATATCCTGTTCAACATCATAAGAAAATGTTGACTAAGTGCGTGCATGACAAAATTGAGTTTATTAAACAACAGAAAATACCAAATGCAAATTCAAGATAATAATTACATCCGAATGAAGAAATACCAAAATATAATTATTTAACATCAGCTTAAGAAATGCAACGAAACACTTTATATGGAGAACGATTAAGAAGATAACCATGAGTTTTCAATGACTAAGAACAAACCTTGTTAGGATCAACAGCATCAAGGTACAGGAGCTGCGCAACTATGATGTTTGCCATATCGTCATCAACAGCTCCACCACAACGGATTATTCTCTAAATACCAAAACACATTATTAATACTAACAAGATTAAACAGAAGCTGAACACTCAACCTCAAGTAACAAGATAAAAAATGCCTACATATTGGAAAAGCTGACTTATAACACTCTGGAAACGCTCCTGCACCATAGGGGGTGGCCCTTGTCCTTGTGCATAGGTGGGAAAATAAGGGGAAGATGGGACTTGCAAATCACTCCTTGAAGAACACTATCCAAGTCAATAAATAAAGACTAAGCTTAAAGATAAAACTAATAACAAAACCAAATCTACCTTATAGACCAAATACCCTGACGTGAACTCCTCTCAGGTGTCCAAAATTCATCACCATACACTGCCTTCACAGCAGAACTTTTATTAATCTTTCTACCTTCTACTGATTTGCTTAATTTCCTGCAAACCACAGCAAGGCTTCATCCCTTAATAGGCATAAATATATCCAACATAACAGAGAATATTCTAGTCTCTTCCATGATAAATTGCCAGTTTTTTTAAAAAGGGAAATTTAAGTACAGATAAAAAGTGGATAATAACAATTCGAGCTTTATCTATCCAAAATTTAAAAACCCTTCACAGCAGACCCACCCGAGATTAATCATTTTAAAAATCCAGGCAATTCAAATTTTATCATGACATTTTTATCAAACTATTTTTCAGTTCGAAACATAACCCAAAAGTGACCCAAAACCTCACTTTCACCCTTACCCATCAGCATAAAAATTTAGGGTCCTCTTCCACAAATCTGGTGTCCAGAATTCTCTAAAATAACTAAATAATCAAGAAATGAAATCTAACCAATCGAAAACCACAAACTCACACACAAGTCATCAAAATGTAAACTTTACGGCAATTAAGTTTTTAAGAACACCACAGTACATGGGGTGCCATAAGCAAATTGATAAAGAAAAAGAAAAATACCTGGAGAGGGTGGGGAAAGAAAGGTTTTTGGAGAGAGAAGAAGAAGAGGAAGTGGAGGAAAGAAGAAGAGGGTTGAATCCGAGAGAGGAAGAGGGAGTGAAAAGGGATGTGTGCGCCATTGTTAATTGGTGGATGAGAACGAAGGTGCAAAGAAATGAGAGAGTTTGTTTAATAAGGAGAAGAAGAATAAGAAGAATAGGGATAGCGGAGTTGAGTGTTGGGGCAAAACTTGTCGACAGTGAACTCAACTCAGAAGCGTTTGTTAGTGTTGGAGGAAAGGCTCCCTGTATATTTATCAGGTCAAAAATAAATAATAGATAATATCGTTATACTTAAATATCTTGTTCTGTTTCTTAATTCTTTTTCTCTTTTATCTTTATATTAATATTTTATTATATTATGTATATTACTTTATTTTTTATATATTTTTTTAAAAATATATTGAAACAGTTTTCGGAAACAGTTTTAAATATAAAGCAGTTTATAAAATATTATTCTGTTTCGCAAGTACGAAATAAATTATCAATCTAAATTATATAAGAGAAAACAAATTATTTGAAAAAAAATATATTAGTGAATTTTTAAAAGTGTTTACTAACTTATAAAGTTTAATTCCATAAGTTCAGATATAAACAAATTTTCAACCAAAATCACCTATTAAATTTTAGGCTTAATTGTAATTTTGTTTTTTTAATATATTTTACTATATATTTGCTTGATTTTGAATTATTTTTCTACCATTTTAATCCTTTGAGTTTTAATTATATACAGTTTTTTGTTCCTGGATTTTTTTATGTAAATTTAATTCTTATTTTTTTTAATTATTCGTAACTTTGTTTCATTTTTAGTTTTAAAAACTATTAAATCCCTTCTCAATTACATTTTGATAATATGTTTATATCGTTGTTATATTTATACCTATATAAAGTGATTATACAGTATAACTATTTTTTATATAAATTTTTTTATTTTATTCTTATATTAATATTTTATTTATTTTATTTTATTTTAGTTATTTTGTTTATAACTATTTAAATTTAAAATTAAAAAAAGTTAATATTAAATTTGAAAAAAATTGTTTACGATTTTGTAATCACTGTTTTAGAATATATAATTAATTATTGAATTTACTTTTTTTTATTAACACTAGTGGGAATATAGTTTACTAAACAACTTTTTGTTTTTTTTTTCTTCCACTTTCCTTATGCCTTTTTGTTATTTTTTATTTATTTCACGTTGTAATTTAATTTATTTTTATTTTTTTATATGAAAATCAAATAAACCCTAAACCCTAAAAAGAACTTTAAAGGTTTTTATTTTTTACTTTTTTTGTAAATATTTATATTTATATATATATATAATTATAATGTGAATGAATAAATTTGTATTTTGAATTACTATAAGCATTATATATATACTCTTTAATGGGTTTATAATATAGTTTGAAAAGTATTTTTAGGATATACCTATAACTGGTAAAACATATGTTTATTCAAGTTAGTAGTGTTTTTTTTTTTTCATTTTCAAGGAACCAAGGAACCAATAAGGAAAATAAAATCAGTAATAGATTTTTAATTTCATTTTGTAGTGAAAAAATTAGATGTTAGAGATATAGTTAGGAGTTTTTAGAAAATGACGTTGATACTCATCCTTGCTTGTTAACAATTGTTAATATAGCCTCTACGCATAGTTTTTGCTCTTCTATATTGCCTACTTTTTGGTGTTTGTTTTTCTCCCTTACATCCTTATGCTATTAAAAAAATACACTCACCTCTATTTATTTTTATTAAATATCACTTATAACTTTTAAATAAACATCAACTACTCTTTTACTTTTAATAAAGGATATATATTCCTTATTTTATTTTTTTATAATAGTTTTACAATGAAGTGACACAAACACTCCTTTTATCTTATTATTTTAACTTTTATTTTTAATTTTCAAAATTTTAAAATTATTCTATTTTATATATCATTAAAGTTAAAGATAAAAATATTTTTTTTTTAAATTATACTCTTCCTTACATAACTTTTAATTAGTTTATACATTTATTATCATCAAAGTGAAAATGAAAAACTAATATATTTTAGAGTATAAATGAAAAATAAAAAGCATTACAAATTTTACAACAACTATTTTATGAAATGAGGAAGTTTTTTTTTATTTAAGTAAAAAAAAAACTTAAATGAAAACTAAATAAATATAGTTAAAAAGATAGGTATTTTTAAAATAGTATTGCACTTAAGCTTGTTTTCACTAATGAGGAGAAATTTTCGTTCAAGTAAAGCTAACATATTTTCATTCAAGTGAACTCATTTCGCTTAAGCTAGAAAACTTATTTCTCTTTTTTTCTCGTCTTTTCAATAAATTGGATTATGTATGAGTTTTTGTAAATGTAAAGTGAATATTAGTTTGTATATTCAATTGAACGTGAAATTTCAAAATGATATACATTGTATGAGGATGATGAGATTTGCATGAAATTGAGGATATGCATTTGGGATAATATATGAATCATTTTTTGATTTGTGTATTAAGTATTGATTTCTATGTTGTAATAGAGATCATTATGGTCCATACTAAGACATCAGGTGGTGAAAAACTGACAAAAGAGTTCATTACACACTATTTAATGTCTTGAATTTACTCAGATTCTTTCTCTTAGGTATTGAATCAAATTTGTAAATTTAAGTATTGAGTATTGGATTAGGTGTTAATCTTTGGTAAAGCTACTTAATACGAGTTTTCTTAAAGACGTCAATTAATATTCTGATTATTAAATTTTCTTGATATATAGATTCATGTGTGATCTATATGGTTGTTGTATGAAATTTGATTATTATGGTTGGTACATGAATTTTGCATGTCTATGTTTAATTGAAAAGAAGTTGGATTATTTATGAATTATAAATCTAATCTTCTTTTTACTCATATTTTCTTATGTTAAATATTAATTTTAATAGTTTACCATTGTGTTTGTATTATGAATTGTTTAATGGATTTATTGTATAGTTTGAAAAATATTTTGAGAATGTTGCAATCATGACCTATAATTAATAAAACATATGTTTATTCAAGTTACTGTTTTTTCTTGTTCAATTTCAAGTAACGAATAAGGAAAATACAATAAGAAAAATACAAATTAGTAATAGATTTTTAATTTCATTTTGTAGTGGAAAAAATAGATGTAGAGATATGGTTAGGAGTTTTTAAACTCTTATCTACCTTAATCATGTTTTAGAAGTTAGAAAACAATTTCTGTATATAATTTTTATCAAGATGGGAGCAACTCAAAGAAAGTTGATACTCACCCTTGCTTGTTAACAATTCTTAATATAGCCTCTATGCTATGCATAGTTTTTGCTTTTATATATTGCTTACCTTTTGAGTTTGTTTGTCTCCCTTTACATCCTTATGTTATTAAAAAAATACACTCACCTCCCTTTAGTTTTTATTAAATATCACTCCTAATTTTTAAATAAATATCAATCTCTCTTTTACTTTTAATAAAGGATATATATCCCTTATTTTTTGGTTTATAATATTTTTAAAATGAAGTGACGCATACACTCATTGTATTTTATTATTTTCATTTTCAATTTTCAAAATTTTAAAAATATTATATTTTATATATTATTAAAGTTCAAGATAATTTTTTTATCATCAAAAAATGAAAAACTAACATATTTTAGAGTATAAATGAAAAATAATGCATTGCAAACTTTATATAAGTATTTTATGAAATGAGAAAGTAAAACTTAAATGAAATCTCAATAAATATAGTTAAAAAAGTAGGTATTTTAAAAAAGTAGAAAGTGTGCAAATGTTTTTTTAGAATATTATCGAAGAAAGAGTTAGTTAGACATTTTCATAAATGTTCATATTTTTTTTTTCTATGAAATAAGACATTGAGTGGTAGGAAATTATATTAATTGGTGCTTGAATATGACATTGGCTGAATATTAATTACTTCAAAGAAGATAACTAATATTTCTTCACTAAAATTGGGAAACATAGAAATAGGGGCAACCCCTATTTGATTTGATGAACACGAACTCAATCAGATTCATATAAATAACCGTTAAATCCTTTATCCTCTATGAAGGGAACAGTACTCTCTCAGACTCAATCAGATTCAATTCTCCGCTGTGATTACACCTTGTGGTTGTTAACGATGGTGTGCAAGGCGGTCACGCAATTGCCACTCAACTGGAAGAGAATGGTAGATTCCTGGCGGAAGGGCATGTCGACGCCGGGAGACTCGTCGTAAGCGTCGTCGCAACTGGATTTGTAAGATATAACGGCGCTCATTTTGTGATAAGCGTCCACCACGTTCAGCTGGGCCACCAAATTCAGAGACTCGTTTATGCTGTCCAACATGTCTCCGTACTGCGACTTGCAAATGTTGAGTGCGTCCAAGGCGTTCTTCTTTGTGGTTGGGTCTTGAAGCTGCTTGGAGATGGAAGCAGCGATGTCGCTGGCCTTCTTGAGGGTGGCTTTCATCTCGGTCTCAAGAGCTTTGACGGGGTCGAAGGAGCCACCAAGGAAGGGGGCGATGGTATCGGTGCAGAGGGTTGGGTTATCGGTGCCGCTGCAGAATTGTGTAAGCGCAGGTGTAACAGCTAGAAGCTGACGGGAGCCTGAGTTTAGAGGAGTGGAACGGGCGGCGGCGATGGTGGATAGAAGGAGGCAAGAGAGTGCTCCGACGAGGAAAAGGGTTTGGTTGAATCTGAAGTGGTCCATTGTCTCTCCTCCTTGATAGAAGCGTCTTCTTGATGTTCTTCTTCTTCTTGGAGCAGAGACAAAGGACCAACTTCGATCGGGTTGCATTTTGTTTGAGCTACGCATGGGTATTTTATAGCTCACATTTTTCACTATTCCCTTCTTCTCAACCACACGTTCCTCCGTAACCACAAAATTAACCACCGGCTGACCGGTAAAACTTACTTAAATCAGTTATCCATCCCATGATTTCGCGTGTTTCCTTCTAAAAACAGCCTAAATTAACCTTCCAAATTTTTTTTATTAGCAAAACAAATTAAAAGTTAAGCTTTTAGTACTATAGAAAAATATAAAAAATGGTAACTTCTTAATCTCTTATACGTGCATGCATCACTACCTGTGATTCAATTCTCTCTATGTTTGCATCATGTTGTTTTGAAGAATAATATTTCACCCACCTATTTTTAAAACAACTAATTCACAACTCCTTATAATTTTAATATAAAACATTATATTATATGAATAATAAATATTAATAAAATTTTGAAATAGAATAATGAAATATAAAAGTTGTTAAACATATCATAATACTTTTGTTTTTCCTCTCACGATCATTGTGAAATCAAATTAGGTATTCCTTGCCTGCATTTTTGTTTTCCCTCCCATTTTCCTTGCAGTTGCACACTACTACAAAAAGAAAGTTACTTAAAGGTCTATTCAGAAGAAAGTTAAAAAGAAAAAAGAGAATTAATTATGGGTTGAGGTAGATTGAGCTAAACTACAATTATGTCTTTCTTTTTTAACTTACTCTCTATTTTGTCCACTCATAATGAAACTTGTCATACATGTTGAGGGTCCACCCACAGGAAGCTTAAAATAAAAGGCATAATTGATTGAGTTTCTATTATACTAAACCTCAATTAAGTGTACATGCATGTTATATATTAATTGATTATAAGTTTCTTTTCAACTTGCTTATATGCATGTTATTAATGTTACGAGACTTAATGAGATTAAAAAAAATACTTTTTTAAATTATATTATATTTTGAATTTGAGATTTAATAATTTTGAAGTATGAATTTAAAATATGTTTTATATTTGTCAATTTAATATGTAGTTCCAATTTTTTATTTGCAATTCTTTTATCATACTTTAATTTTTCTTAAATTGGTATATGAAAAGGAATTATACATCATTTGCAATTAATTTCTTAAATAAATAAAATTTCAATTTTTAAGTAATTTCTCAATATATTTTTTCCAATTTTAGAAAATTATTATTTTATAATTAATCATCTCTCTATTTTAACTCATATTTATTCTTATTAAATTCTAATTATATGAGTTAACCCTGTCATATTAGGAGAGACATGACATTGTGATTATTTATGCGCATGAGAATTTCACAGTGAGACCGTACACTACAAGAAAATCATAAAATAGAAACCAATTTTTAGAGACTGAAAAAAAATTGGTTTCTAAATTAGTTTCTATTATTTTCTATTATTGTTAAATAGTTTCTAAATTGGTATCTAATTAGCAACTAAGATTTTAACTACCAATTATTTAGTTTCTAAATTTGGTAGCAAAAACCTTGGTTGCTAATTAGATACCAATTTAGAAACTATTTAACAAAAATAGAAAATAATATAAACTAATTTAGAAACCAAATTTCTTTTTAGTTTCTAAAATGGTCTCTAATTTAATTACTATTGCAACTAATTATTTTGGTTTCTACAAATTGGTTTCTATTTCATGATTTTCTTGTAGTGGTATGACATGTGCAGATCTCTGAGTCTAAGTTCATGTACGAGTATTCCAGAAGTATAGTCAAATGTCTGAGTATGTTGATCAGTAAAAGTCTCTCATGAGAAATCTGAATGATAAATTAAGATAGACATTTGATGGATTTTGAGAAAATGTATGAGAATTGATAGTTTTATGTTGATATTTAAAGTTCTATTTATATTTGAAGTTTTAAAAATAGTTGACTCTTGCCCTATTGTTTTTATTGTGTTTTATTTTCTTTAATATATGATGATAGTATTACACGAGAGCATATGTTACGGGTGATAGAACTCCTCAGTGAAAAACTAGAGGATGAAAATGTTTATTTTATTTTGGAATATTTTGTTTTAATTTTATGTAAATATTTAAAATTCCTATGAAAAAATATATATTTTGAAACAATATATGAAATAGTTATATATATATATATATATTTCAGATTATAGTTATTAAATGTGGGAAAAATATAGAGAATGTTACAAGCTCTAAAGATTTATTGTTTACTCTTCTTTTATAAATAATTGTATTTTTACATATATGATATATATGATGTGAATGAATAAATTTGTATTTTGAATTACTATAAATATTGCACATACACTTTGATGGGTTTAAAGTATAGTGTGAAAAATATTTATAGGGTGTACCTATAGTTCATGAAACATATACACTTTGATGGGTTTATTATAGTATAGTGAGAAAAATATTTTTTTAGGGTGTACCTATAGTTCATGAAACATATGTTTATTCAAGTTAGTAGTTTTTTTTTTCATTTTCAAGGAACTAAGGAACCAATAAGGAAAATAAAAATTAGTAATAGATTTTTAATTTCATTTTGTAGTGAAAAAAATAGATGATAAAGATATGGTTAGGAGTTTTTAGCAGTTAGAAAACAGTTTCTGTATATATATATTTTATCAAGATGGGAGCAACTCAAAGAAAATGACGTTGGTACTCATCCTATCTTGTTAACAATTCTTAATTTAGCCTATATTGTATCGGTATGGGCGAGGCCAAGGTCCACGTAGCTGTCTGAGGCCGAGTCTACTCGACCGAGACCAGAGGGACCTGGCTGAGACTTAATAGACGTGGCCGAGACGACAAGGCTGATGACCCACTCGACTGACACCTTAGGAAACTTGGCCGAGACCTTAGAGGACCTGGTTGAAACTTAAGAGATGTGGCTGAGACCTTCGGGATTTGGCCCATGGCCGACCCATACCATGGGAACTTGGCCGACGGCCGACCCTCACTGCAGTTAACGCTCAAACCAAAATCAGTGAAGTTAATCCATCATCAAGAATTAGGTAATGCAACTTTAAGCGGTATCCACCTTGATAAACGGGCCCAACAAGATAGACCTATTAGAATAATATAAGTAGCACGCATTCCAAGGAGTAAGGTATGTCATTTATTATTGTTCACCTACCTGAGAGCTGACCACCCGCTTTACTGACTTGAGCGTCGGAGTGCCTTCACAGGTACCCCACCATCCGGTGTTCACCCGAGACCGAGTGCCAAAGGAGAAGCAGGAGGACGAGAAGAATCCCGGCTCACCACCCAACAACCTGACCGACCGAAGAAAAGGAGAAGAAGACTTCAATAGTTCTCTAGGTCCCATCTCCCTAGTAGGAACATATATGAATAGTTTTTTTGTTTTTCTCCCTTTACATCCCAATGTTATTAAAAGTTGCACTCACATCTGTTTAGTTTTTATTAAATATCACTTCTAATTTTCAAATAAATATCAACTTCTCTTTTACTTTTAGTAAAAGGATATATATCCCTTATTTTACTTTTTATAATATTTTTACAATGAAGAGTGACACAAACACTCATTTTATTATATTATTTAACTTTTATTTTTAATTTTCAAAATTTTAAAAATATTCTATTATATATATTATTAAAGTTCAAGATAATTTTTTTAAAAAATTATAATCTTCCTTACCTAAATTTTAATTAATTTATCAAAGTGAAAATGAAAAACTAATATATTTTAGAGTTTAAATGAAAAATAATACATTACAAACTTATAACTATTTTATGAAATGCGAAAGTTTATTTTTTTATTTAAGTAAAAAAACTTAAATGACACGTAAAATTAAATAAATATTGTTAAAAAGGTAGGTATTTTTTAAAAAGTAGAAAGTGCGGAAATATTATTTTAAAAAATATTACTGAAGAAAACGTTAGATATTTTCATAAATATTGATTTCTATGAAATAGCACAGGTGTTGAGTGGTAGGAATATAATTTGTACCAAATTATATTAATTGGTGCTTGAATATGATATTGGCTGAATATTAATTACTTAAAAAAAGACAACTAATATTTCTTCACCAAAATTGGGAAACATAGAAATAGGGGCAACCCTATTTGATGAACCACGATCTCAATCAGATTCATACAAATAACCATTAAATATAAATATATAAAACTCTCAACCCTCTATCCTCTATGAACGGAACAGTACTCTCTCAGACTCATTCCTCCGCTGGGATTATTACACCTTGTGGTTGTTAACGATGGTGTGCAAGGCGGTCACGCAATTGCCACTCAACTGGAACAAAATGGTGGATTCCTGGCGGAAGGGCATGTCGACGCCAGGAGACTCGTCATAAGCGTCGTCGCAGCTGGATTTGTATGATATAACGGCGCTCATTTTGTGATAAGCGTCCACCACGTTAAGCTGGGCCACCAGATTCAGAGACTCGTTTATGCTGTCCAACATGTCTCCGTACTGCGACTTGCAGATGTTGAGCGCGTCCAAGGCGTTCTTCTTTGTGGTTGGGTCTTGAAGCTGCTTGGAGATGGAAGCAGCGATGTCGCTGGCCTTCTTGAGGGTGGCTTTCATCTCGGTCTCAAGAGCTTTGACGGGGTCGAAGGAGCCACCAAGGAAGGGGGCGATGGTATCGGTGCAGAGGGTTGGGTTATCGGTGTCGCTGCAGAATTGTGTAAGCGCAGGTGTAACAGCTAGAAGCTGACGGGAGCCTGAGTTTAGAGGAGTGGAACGGGCGGCGGCGATGGTGGATAGAAGGAGGCAAGAGAGTGCTCCGACGAGGAAAAGGGTTTGGTTGAATCTGAAGTGGTCCATTGTCTCTCCTCCTTGATAGAAGTGTCTTCTTGATGTTCTTCTTCTTCTGGGAGCAGAGACAAAGGACCAACTTCGATCGGGTTGCATTTTGTTTGAGCTACGCATGGGTATTTTATAGCTCACATTTTTCACTATTCCCTTCTTCTCAACCACACGTTCCTTCGTAACCACAAAATTAACCACTGGCTGACCGGTAAAACTTACTTAAATCAGTTATCCATCCCATGATTTCGCGTGTTTCCTCCTAAAAACAGCCTAAATTAACCTTCCAAATGTTTTTTTATTAGCAAAACAAATTAAAAATTAAACTTTTAGTACTATAGAAAAATATAAAAAATGGTAACTTCTTAATCTCTTATACGTGCAAGCATCACTACTTGTGTGATTCAATTCTTTCTATGTTTGCATCATGTTGTTTTGAAGAATAATATTTCACCCACCTATTTTTAAAACAACTAATTCACAACTCCTTATAATTTTAATATAAAACATTATATTATATGAATAATAAATATTAATAAAATTTTGAAATAGAATAATGAAATATAAAAGTTGTTAAACATATCATAATACTTTTGTTTTTCCTCTCACGATCATTGTGAAATCAAATTAGGTATTCCTTGCCTGCATTTTTGTTTTCCCTCCCATTTTCCTTGCAGTTGCACACTACTACAAAAAGAAAGTTACTTAAAGGTCTATTCAGAAGAAAGTTAAAAAGAAAAAAGAGAATTAATTATGGGTTGAGGTAGATTGAGCTAAACTACAATTATGTCTTTCTTTTTTAACTTACTCTCTATTTTGTCCACTCATAATGAAACTTGTCATACATGTTGAGGGTCCACCCACAGGAAGCTTAAAATAAAAGGCATAATTGATTGAGTTTCTATTATACTAAACCTCAATTAAGTGTACATGCATGTTATATATTAATTGATTATAAGTTTCTTTTCAACTTGCTTATATGCATGTTATTAATGTTACGAGACTTAATGAGATTAAAAGAAAATACTTTTTTAAATTATATTATATTTTGAAATTGAGATTTAATATTTTTGAAGTATGAATTTAAAATATGTTTTATATTTGTCAATTTAATATGCAGTTCCAATTTTTTATTTGCAATTCTTTTATCATACTTTAATTTTTCTTAAATTGGTATATGAAAAGGAATTATACACCATTTGTAATTAAGTTCTTAAATAAATAAAATTTCAATTTTTAAGTAATTTCTCAATATATTTTTCCAATTTTAGAAAATTATTATTTTATAATTAATCATCTCTCTATTTTAATTCATATTTATTCTTATTAAATTCTAATTATATGAGTTAACAGGAAAAACATGACATTGAGATTATTTATGCACATAACTGTGTGAATTTCACGGTGAGATAGTATGACATATGCAGATCTCTGAGTCTAAGTTAATGTACGAGTATTCCAAGAGTAGAGTCAAGTATTTGAGTATGTTGATAAGTAGAAGTTTGTCATGAGAAATGTGAATGATAAATTATGATAGACACTTGATGGATTTTGAGAAAATGTATGAGAATTGATAGCTTTATGTTGATATTTAAAGTTCTATTTATATTTGAAGTTTTAAAAATAGCAGACTCTTGCCCTATTGTTTTTATTGTGTTTTATTTTCTTTAATATGTGATGACTGTGTACTTACACGAGAGCAGATGTTACGGGTGATAGAACTCTTCAGTGAGAAGTTGGAGGATGAAAATGTTTATTTTATTTTGAAATATTTTGTTTTAGTTGTACATAAATATTTAAAATTCCTATGAAGAGGGATATGTTTTGAAACAATATATGAAAGAGTGAAAAAAATAATCAATATTACAAACTCTAAAGATTTATTGTTTACTCTTCTTTTATAAATATTTGTATTTTTACATATATATGATATATATGATGGGAATGAATAAATTTGTATTTTGAATTACTATAAATATTGTACATACACTTTGATGGGTTTATAGTATAGTGTGAAAAATATTTATAGGGTGTATTTATAGTTCATGAAACATATAGACTTTGATGGGTTTATAGTATAGTGTGAAAAATATTTTTAGGGTGTACCTATAGTTCATGAAACATATGTTTATTCAAGTTAGTAGTTTTTTTTTTTTTGTTAATTTTCAAGGAACTAAGGAACTAATAAGGAAAATAAAAATTAGTAATAGATTTTTAATTTCATTTTGTAGTGAAAAAAATTGATGATAAAGTTAGGAGTTTTTAGCAGTTAGAAAACAGTTTCTGTATATATATTTTAGTAAAAGGATATATATATCCCTTATTTTACTTTTTATAATATTTTTACAATGAAGAGTGACACAAACACTCATTTTATTTTATTATTTAACTTTTATTTTTAATTTTAATTTTCAAAATTTTAAAATATTCTATTTTATATATTATTACAGTTCAAGATAATTTTTTTAAAAATTATACTCTTCCTTACCTAAATTTTAATTAATTTATCAAAGTGAAAATGAAAAACCAATATGTTTTAGAGTTTAAATGAAAAATAATACATTACAAACTTATAACTATTTTATAAAATGCGAAAGTTTATTTTTTTTATTTAAGTAAAAAAAACTTAAATGACACGTAAAATTACATAAATATTGTTAAAAAAGGTATGTATTTTTTAAAAAGTAGAAAGTGCGGGAATATTATTTTAAAACATATTACTGAAGAAAGCGTTAGATATTTTCATAAATATTGATTTCAATGAAATAACACAGGTGTTGAGTGGTAGGAATATAATTTGTACCAAATTATATTAATTGGTGCTTGAATATGATATTTTCTGAATATTAATTAATTAAAAAAAAAGAGAACTAATATTTCTACCCCAAAAACAAATATTTATGAATAAAAAAAGCTCAGTTCACTAATACTTCTATTTGAATGTAATTTTTTGTTTATGGATAGTTTTTTACAGTATAAAAAAGTGATGATGAATATGATTTTTAAAGGAATTATTGGAAGAATGAATAATATAATGAGAATTTGATGAAATTTGATTGTTAGTGTATTTAAATTAAGTGAAATTAGTTTGGTGAGAAACAGATATACGCAGGGCATTGAAAGAAGAAATTGAGAGAAGAAAAAGAGTTTGGTGGTAAAGGATTTTATTGGTATGTTAACCAAAATTGGGAAACATATAAATAAGTGCAACCCATATTTGATGAACAACGATCTCAATCAGATTCATACAAATAACCGTTAAATCCTCTATCCTCTATGAAGGGAACAGTATTCTCTCATACTCAATCAGATTCATTCTTCCGTTGTGATTATTACACCTTGTGGTTGTTAACGATGGTGTGCAAGGCGGTCACGCAATTGCCACTCAACTGGAACAGAACGGTGGATTCCTGGCGGAAGGGCATGTCGACGCCGGGAGACTCGTCGTAAGCGTCGTCGCAGCTGGATTTGTAAGATATAACGGCGCTCATCTTGTGATAAGCGTCCACCACGTTAAACTGGGCCACCAGACTCAAAGACTCGTTTATGCTGTCCAACATGTCTCCGTACTGCGACTTGCAGATGTTGAGGGCGTCCAAGGCGTTCTTCTTTGTGGTGGGGTCTTGAAGCTGCTTGGAGATGGAAGCAGCGATGTCGCTGGCCTTCTGGAGGGTGGCTTTCATCTCGGTCTCAAGAGCTTTGACGGGGTCGAAGGAGCCATCAAGGAGGGGAGCGATGGTATCGGTGCAGAGGGTTGGGTTATCGGTGTCGCTGCAGAATTGTGTAAGCTCAGGGGTGACAGCTAGAAGCTGACGGGAGCCTGAGTTTAGAGGAGTGGAACGAGCGGCGGCGATGGTGGATAGAAGGAGGCAAGAGAATGCTCCGACGAGGAAAAGGGTTTGGTTGAATCTGAAGTGGTCCATTGCCTCTCCTCCTTGATAGAAGCGTCTTCTTGATGTTCTTCTTCTTCTTCTGGGAGCAGAGACAAAGGACCAACTTCGATTGGGTTGCATTTTGTTTGAGGTACGCAAGGGGATTTTATAGCTCACATTTTTCACTATTTCCTTCTTCTCAACCACAGGTTCCTCCCTAATCACAAAATTAACCATCGGCTCACCCGGTAAAACTTACCTAAATCAGTTATCCACCCCACGATTTTCGCGTGTTTCCTTCTAAAAAACAACCTAAATTAAGCTTCCAATACTAACTAAATTTTACTAAACTTTTAATTATTTTCTTACGATATATTGAAATTATTATAATCATTATGCTATTATTTTATATATTTGACACAGGTAAAAATAAGGAAAAAAGCTACAGTGTCTACATTATGTACATTTTTATTGTGTATGAAAGTAGTTCATCATAAATATTATTGATTCATCTACAAGTATTTAATTGCAAAATTATAGAACTATGAAAACTTAGTTGAATACTTGACAAAACTACAAAGACATACTTAATCATTTGAACTAAAAAATATTGTTGCAGGCCAAATTCACAAGGTTTGGGCGTATATTTACCTTCATATTTTTTTGAGAAAAATCTAATTTATCCTTTCTAAATTATAAAATTTGTATTTTAGAATGTTGAATTCGTAATGAAAATTTTGTATTTCAAATTCTATCCTCTAATGTAATTTTTTATTCTAAATTTTACAATTTAAATTTAAAATACAAAATTTGCATTCTAAATAACTAGAAATAAATAATTTGAATATTTTTAAAATATGTAGGTGCAGGAAGAATTTTCCCTGGGTCCATTGACGTACTTTTGAGAGAAGCAGTCAGAGGGCAACAAAGAGGATAATTGGTTTTGAGAGGAAATGCAACGATGGGAAAATAGGTGGGCTGTTTCTTCCTGCACCTCCATGTATTCTTCTCACACCTCCATAAATTTTCATATTTAAAAAAATGTTCATCTGTAATATTTCGAATTACATAATTTGGAAATATTTTTTTAAATTCGTAATTAGTTTCCAAATTACATAATCTGGAAACCTTTTTCAGATGCATGATTAGTTTTCAGATTACATAATCCGAAAGTCTTTTTTAGTTTCCAGATTATGTAATCCGAAAGTCTTTTTTCAAATGCTTGTCTTGATTACATAATCTGAAAGTTACTCTATGAAAGTGTTTATATGGTATGATAGAAAAACATATGGAGGTGCAAGAAGAAACATTTTGCTCCTGTTTTCAATACTAGTGTGTATTTCTAATTGTTCAATTATTATAAACATAATCATATTTAAAGGTCTATTCAGAAGAAAGTTAAAAAGAAAAACATAATTATGGGTTCAGGTAGATTGAGCTAAACTACAATTATGTTTTCCATTTTAACTTACTCTCTATTTTGTCCACTCATAATGAAAGTTGTCATCCATGTTGAAGGTCCACCCACAGGAAGCTTAAAATAAAAGGCATAATTGATTGAGTTTCTATTATACTAAACCTCAATTAAGTGTACATGCATGTTACTAATTGATTATAAGCTTCTTTTCAACTTGCTCACTCTATATGCATGTTATTAATGTTACGAGAAGTAATGAGATTAAAAATAATGCTTTTTAAAATTATATTATATTTTGAAATTGAGATTTAATAATTTTGAAGTATGAATTTAAAACTGACCACCATGGTGCCACTCAAAGTCCACAAAACTATACATGGGAATCCACCCAAACTTTCAAGGGATCAACACTATGCACTCCTTTTAAGCTAAGAAAAAAAAGGGTTGCGGACTCACTTAGTGAACCCCTAGTTACCCCATTGGCTACTACAACACTATGCGTCGTTGAATTTGATTGATGATAGTGAAGCTATGCGGGGGTATATATATTTATAATTAAAAAGGCTTTTGATGCCAATCTGTAAAAACAAACTAGATTACACATATATACAAAATTCATCCACACGTGAAAACACTGTCTTGTAGAGGAGGAAAGAATGGTGATTTACCGAGGAGGATGGCATAAGCGACCTCAGAAGAATCCTCTCTAGTCAGCAACAACACCAAGAAATCCCCAATCACTTGAAAGAAAACACCACCAGTTATGTTTTCCACCTTCAGCTATGGGAAAGAAAACTTATCAAAATCATGGTGTGAAAAACCTTTGGGTACATATTCGGGGTTAGCTTGCTCTTCCAAGCACTTTCATCGTCCTTCATGAAGATCTTCAGAGAAAACAGCCGTCCTCGAAATGTTGTCGTGGTCAAAGGCACTTAGACCAGAGTAAGGACCCGAAGAAAACATTGAAGAAGTCCCATCAGACTCATAAGTTGTAGAGGACTGTCTCATGTTGGGCGGTGCATTGGATGAGGCTAACACAGGATCATGACTTTCAGTGATGCGCTGCACCATTTTAAGTGACTGTACCACTTCACCCATTGTAGGTCGCTGGCTTGCTTCAGGAGCAACACAGGCTGCTGCGATAGTGCAAACACGTACAAAATCTTCTTTTGGGTACCTTCCCCCAAGCCTTGGATCAGCAAGTTCTTCCAACCGATCCTTATCTCTAAGAATAGGTCTTGCCTGAAAGGGATACCACGTAATTATTGTATAATCAATATAAAGCTCCAAATAAAAATTTTGAACTTGCGAGGGAATGCTACGTATGAATCTAACCCAAGTAACAAGGTTCTCTTGTCCAGTTGGCTGTGACATATCCACTGGTTTCCTTCCGGTCAGCAGTTCCAGCAAGACAACCCCATAACTATAAACGTCGCTTTTAACAAGTAGATGTCCAGTCATAGCATACTCAGGAGCTACATACCTACATAAAAGTTTGATTTCATCTTAAAACTAAATTAAATGGAAATAATTAGTATAATACAGAAAATAATAGAATGAGACTAACCCAAATGTGCCCATAACTCGAGTAGATAGATAATTAGCCCTGCCTTCAGGTGCCTGTTTAGCTAGACCAAAATCTGCAACTTTAGCATGAAAGTTGTTCTCAAGCAATATGTTGGAAGCCTTGAAATCTCTGTGTATAACACAAGGCTGTGAATCTTCGTGCAGGTATGCAAGTCCTCTTGCAGCATCAAGGGCAATCTTCATTCTAGTGTCCCAATCCAAAGGGCAATTTATTCCCGGGGGACCTAGGACAAAGGCCAGTTACAATTAAGCATAATATAATAGTTTCAGAAACAGCATCATTGTAACCTTGAAAGAAGAAAACGTATAAATTCAAGACTAAAAGCTGATTTGAGAAGTTATGTTACCATGAAGCCAGGCCTCCAAACTTCCATTCGAAACAAGCTCATAGCAAAGTAGATTTTGTGACGAGTCACGATTACTATAGTATCCCACTAGTTTTACAAGGTTACGATGATGCAACCGACTAAGCATCTCAACCTCAACCAAAAATTCTTTGTCACCCTGTTGCCCTCCACTAGTAAGCCTCTTAATTGCAACAGCAGTTCCATCATTCAAGACACCTTTATATACTCTACCAAAACCTCCTTCTCCAAGTACGCTTGCTAGTTCAAAATTATTTGTAGCTTCTTTAAGTTCTTCATAAGCAATAAAGCGTGTACTGGTTGGATGGGGAAGAGACCCAACAGCTGGAACTGTGCTTTCAGTCCTTGTCTTTTCTGTAGAAAAGAGAGCAAACCTTAGTAGCAGACCTAGAAGACAAAATACTAACACGAAAATAATAAAAAGATACGAGCACCACAAGTTTCTGTATTTTTGCTTTCAATCTGTGTTCATCAATAGACATCTGATTTCTCCATAAATATTAAGTATATAAGTTGAATCACAGACATTTCTACCTTTTAATAGCTGAAAAACTCATGTTGGGTTGAAATCCTGAAGAAGAATTTAGGTATCTCAATAAGGTAAAATGTGGTCTTCGCTGTTTTCTTCCAAACAGATTTATAACTATGTTAAAAATTGGCAGCCTTCATCGCGCCAACAGTATAAATATTCTTGCTTCAGTTGAAAAAATTGTACACTATACTAATTCTCACAATCAATGATCACAATTTACAATATACACATCCATATTGAATTCCAACGGATATTTTGTCGTACACTTAATAAACCACTCTGAAAATACTCGAACTAATTGCAATTAATTTAGCTCAGGGAACTTCTTTTCTCCTTATTTCTGTGTCATGAGAAAAAATTTGTTTAAGGGAACCCAGGTTGCCCTCCTCTAGTTGATATACTTATTGCCTTCACAATATCCAAATATTAAAAAGGTCACTAAGCATAATCCATAGCAGCTTTGACCTTTAATATGCTGTTACAGGAATGAAAAAAAGAAAAATAACAGGGAGTTCGGAATAGAAATAGTTACCAGTTTCCGTGGGAGGTGTTTTTCTCTTTCGCCGCATCGTGCATAAGCAAAGTATAAGTACACATAAAATGGAAATGAAGAGTACGCCAGTCACAATTCCAAGAATAAGAAGCAAGTTTGAGTGCCTTCCCCTGTCAGAAGTACTCGATAATGAAGTTGGAGGTGCTTGTCTGTGAGGAGCTTTTGTAGGTGATGTAGCAATTGTAGGAGCTGCATTAGAATCCAATCCAAATATATGTTATTATATTATACATTGAATGCATTGATTTCATTATTAACGCATCCTTTAAGCCCCACGAAGAGGCTGTTGTTTGAAGTTCCTCTTCCAAAGAATTCAGAAACCATAAAAATAATCTGGTACCACGATAGATTACTCGAGTACATCCTCTAAAGCTTTGAGAGATCAAAGAAGGAACATTGGATAATTTACTATAAAATTCTATATAACTTATTAAAGTTATACAAAAATGTGGCAACAAGCCAACAAGGAAGACTAACACATGCATTGAAGTGTTTGTAGTTGTGGAATCACAGATGCAAACTCTTGAATTTGGGTTCGGTTCAACTCTATTTTGGTTGCATCTATAGTCAAGAGGGATCTCTTAGCACGCACTACCTAGGATTGGGCATCTAAAGCATCGATATAAGAAGGCACTTTTATAATAGGAAAGCCAAATAGACAATTGGTTGTATCTATAGTCAATAGGGATCTAAGCTTACCCTCCTCATAGGATTAGACATCTAAAGCATGGATATTGTAAGACTCTTTTATACTAGGAAAGCCAAAGAGACAAGTAGCATTTTGGACGGTTGAGGGTGGCTCGATATGAAATCTATGATAAGTTTTAATACCATGTTAAATTTCGGCTAGGTCTAACTCAACCCCAAAAACTAATATATGAGGTGAAGATAGTCCAAATCTTACAAACCCTAATTCATACATATCTATAATTGGTATGGGATCTTAATACAAACCACAAGCACAAATAGCTAAACAGTTTGATGTTATGACTTATTGGCAATATAAAAGCAATTATCTCAATTAACATTTCACAATATAACACTTTCATAAGTATCAAAGTTACATGATTTATATGTTGGAGATCACATATCTACTAGAAATATGACCAAATTATAGTATATATAAATGGGTGGGAATTGTACTTTGTATATTGATTTTGTAAGGTTGAATTAGACTTAAAATTCAATTTCTAAAATAATATGAGAGTCTATCCTAACACAGTTTGTTAGACCTATCTTATCACCCGCTATCAATATCGTATTCCTTATAGCATCAAAATATCTATCTCTTCCTTTGTCACCACTTAGCATCAACATTGAAAAAAAAAGGACATGAAATTAAAACAATTAAATGGAAGTAGTCAAGACAGTAAGATTTACATATTTTAAAAGGTTCCAAATAAACATTATATGTGGGCTTTTTATACAACAATATTTCACTGTAAGTGTTAGTTCCAATTATCAACAACACCCAAGCATCACGATTCGTAAGGACGTATTTCATGATTTTAGATACCTTGAGAAGGAGGTGGAGCTTTAAACCACGTTATATTGAGGACACTGTAGTTGCCCACATATCTGCTGTCTAGTTGAACTTTATGCAATGAAAGCGACGAATTTATTTTAGCGGCTTCATTGGCCGAGAAACTGATCCCTTTATTTGGAGTGATATCCATCGATATGTTCAATGTCGACAAGCTCAGCAGGTAAAATTTAATAATTTCAATTTGGGTAGTATTGAGCACAAGTTGGGTGGCCAAGTCATTGAGAAAAACAACATTCCAGTCGGGGTTTAGAGAGACATTCAAAAGAAGCAAGTCTAGCTTTATGGGATAAGCACAGTGGCAAACCTCACTGCCTCGTTTCCACACCATGTCTTGTCTGCAACAATCTGGCATGGTTTATAATAAAATTAATCCAGCAATTAGAAATTTAAAAAAACACATTTCAATAGCACTAGAATACCAATTTCAAGTAAACTCCTATTTAGCCCCTAAATTTGTGAGAGCAATCACAAGAATCAGAAAATTGTGAATTTTAAATCCTTGAAACAAAAAATCCTATCATTTTAGTCTCTCAAATGTACAACTCACTATCATTAGTTCCTAAACTTTATAACTTGCTATAATTATATCTCCTAAAAGAGATTCCATGACAGCACTTTGCAAGTTCAGGAACTAAAATGAGGGTTAACTTAACTCCATTAGAAAATATTTTTGCTCGAATTACCTGAAACATAAGGGGACAACGGTGGTTGAGCGAGAGCAGAAGGAATTGCATCAGCAATAGGATGCATAGGGGCAATATTCTTAAACCCAGAACCCGGAGGTTCCAATTGTTCTCTTCCTGCAGTGAAATTGGCACGTGATGGAATTGGTGCAGGCAAATGCTTCAATCCAAGAGCATTTGCCAGTAGTGGCAGATCACCATCAACAACAGGCGGTGCAGCAGCTGGAGATAAGGAAGGTGTTTCCTGTTGGAGTGTTCTACCACATTCACCATACTCAACCACAAACCACACCGTGCAAGACAACACAAGCAACCATTTCAACCCACCTGCATTATTTGCCAAATGTCAAACAAACCCAATCTAACAAAAAAGAAAAAAAAAATACTCAAGATTGGTCCACCCACGAAAACCTATCATTACCGGTTAAGGAGGTGGAACCGGCGAGCAGCGACATCGGCGATGCCGGAACGGTCCAGATCTACAGCGTTGAGATAAAATCAACGGTCGATAGTGAGCTGGAGGAGTGAAGTGGGAGTCCGAGTGAAGAAGGTGCACATGACTGAGTTGAATCGAAGGTGTCACTGTTACCGGTTGCTTAATGGTTACTTGCCCGGTGGCCTGAGGAAGAAGGTTTGCGTTTGGGGAAAAGGTGGGTGTGTGGTGAACTACTGTTTGTTTGTGTGATTTTTTTCGTGAGGAAGGGTTAATTAATGTGTGGTGGGTCCCTCCCGAAGGTGGTGGCCACCGTTAACGACAAAAGAGTGACATTAACGGTAAACTAACGGTAAGAAGTTATAAGGACAGGAGCTCTCTTAAAACATTTTGCAGTGATAAGAAGACTCATTACTATCTTTACACCCTGTGTCACTCCAGGGAATCTTTTTTTTTTCGCAGAAATATTATTATAATATTGGTAATTTACCAATAAAAAAGTATTAGTTGACAATTGCTTCTTATTTTTTTAATTAATTAATTAAAATCTATGAAATTTGAAAGAACGCCCTTTAGAACACTTTTTTATGAACTAAAATCATTGTTAAATTAAACTAAACGTTTAGCTTGCTAAACGTTTAAACTATTTATTTTTATTTAATTATCTATATATTTAATATAACATTAAATATCCCTAAATAAAAATTTAAAACTATTTCCCGGCTAAACTTTTTAAATAGTTATCCTAGGGGTCAAAATTAATACTGATGGGGCTGCTAGGGTATCCTGGTCTGGCTTGAATGTGATTATGCCTTGGTTTGTGCTGCGTTTACTGCTAGGACTAATGTTCCGTAGATGCTTCAGAATCAATGGAATACTTGTCTTAATTCTTGTGGGACAATCAAGTTTAGGGTAACTCATATTTTTCGTGAAAGGAATGCTGTGCTGATAAGTTGGCTAATTTAGGATTTATTCATAGAGAATCATTTCATTGGTATAATAGACTCTCAGCTAGTCTGTTCTTAGAATTCTTTATGAATAGGTATAATCTACCTATGTATCGTTTGTGTTAACATATGGGTTTTGGTCTAGTCCCCCCATATTTTTGTATTTTCTTTTTTTTTTCTTTTTTTTAATAATATTTTTTTTCATGTGATGGCAGATGATTGTTGTTATTTGAGGTGTCAGTTTAGCTGAGATGTCAAGTTGCATAGTGATGCCTAACACGAAAACTTTATAAAAAAAAAATAGTTTAAATTTTATTTAAGTATATTTTCAAGTACAGGTAATAATTAGCACATAAATGAGTTAAAATAATATTTGTGGGAAATATTGTAGTAAAAGAAAAAATATTTATATTAGGGATGTGGGAATAATCTATTTATTATTTATCTCGTTCATCTAAAATTTAATTAATTCAATCTATTTATAAAAAAAAAAAACTGGAACAAATTCATCCATTACTTTAATGATTATTAATATTGAATGGACAAAAAATAATTCAATAATTTAAAAATAAACAAAAAATACATTTTTAAAACTTGTTTTACAAAATATATTTTAAAAAATTGATTTTCAAAATAAAAAATAAGTAATTTATAAAACAGATTTCCTCATATCCTACATATAAAATAACAAGGAGGTGTTTTTTTTCTTCTACATATAAGAATCTAAGATACACTTTTAAATGTTTTAATTGTTATATATTTCGTATCATTAAATTTTGTTAAGCATATTAATGAAACATTCGGGTAGATATGATTTGTTGGGTCGTTAATAAGATAAGTAATTTTTATTGATTGAAAAAAACATTCATCTTAAGTGATGCTATTAATACAACTACTACTTAAAATATGTAATGTCACAAATATCTCTAAAATAAAATTTAGTTTATGCTATCATTAGTTAAAACTAACTAATTTTTTATTAGTTTTAATAGTCTTTATAATTTTATATTTGTTTTTTATATATAAAAGATAAGGTAGCATGATTTTTGTCTATTTTTTTATTAAATGTTAATGATTTATAACGGGTGAAGTTTTATCAAGTGGATTAAAATTGATTAAAAATTTAAATCTCAAAATTGATTATTTGATTATTTTTTATCTAATCCACTATAATTCAAATTTATATTATTCATTTATTTTTTATTTTTTTTAATTTAAATCCCTCCTTTTTAAAATGATAAAATATTTATTTGATGTTTTATTTATTTTGTTCTAGTTTAATATCTGTAGAACATTTATAAATACGATATTTATTCTCAATTTAAGATTTTTTTTAAGTCGCGGGTTGATTGCTTGATTTGAAGATTTGAAGTTATTAAACTGATAGTTAAGCGTGCCTAATTAGTTGGTGACATTTGTGATAATTTTGTTTTTAGAAGGTTAATTGCGTAGGTCAATGTGTATTCAAGGAGAATAAAGTGTTCAGGCATATGACTAAAGTTACCGTTAGTTTTTGTAACAAAAAATATATTATTTGGATATTGAAAAGTACACTTTCTTAATCTATATGAATATTCTTTTTTAACGAGATAACACGACAAAGTAACATATGTCTATTTTAATATAAAAATTAACTTCAGCGAGTATTTTGTCAATATTTCTTGAGAATTTAATAAAATAAATAAATAAAATCCAACAAGTACATTTTTAACTTTAGTAAATATTTTATTTTAAAAATCATTCAACATAAAGGAGATACTAAAATACTGTAGTAGTTAGTTTAAACTTGAAATAAACATTTTAAAATAATCACTTATTTAAAAAGTGAATAGGTTATTAAAATAAATAAAATTATTTTAAAATAAGTAATTACATAAACATAAAAAATATATTTATTTTATTAAATAAATATTAAAACACAAATAAATTTATAGGTTAACTTGAATATGTTCTCCATAAAAAATTGTTATTATATATATATATATTAAATACTCAATAAAAAAGAAAAAAAGTTAGATACAATTCATTATCAATATGTGAATTTATATTTTCAATTTGATAATATAAATGATAAAAGAATTTCATTAAAGACTTTTATATATCTATAAATAATATAATTGAGAACAAATAAAAATGTGTCACATAAAAAAACAATAAAAAAAAATTACCAAGTAAAAAAAAAAATCTACACACATGATTGTCCAACAAACAACATAATGTGTTCATTGAATTACTAACTTAGGTATAGTCTACCTTTGTATCGTTGTTTTAACATATAAATTTTGGTTTAATCTTTCATATTTTTATATTTTATTTCTTTTTTTTAATAATAATATTTTTTTATATAATGGTAGATTATTGTTGTTTGAGGTAGTGATGTTTAGCACGAAAATTTTATATGAAAAAAAAACTAGAACTCACTATTTTGTCTTTCTAATACCTTAGTCAGTTATTATTCTCTTATTTTCCATTTATTATGTCTCTCTTATTCTTTACTCACTCGCCGCCTCTATCACCTTATTAATCAGATAAAGATAAATTATTCAAGATGAATGATTTACATAATAATTCATAAATCAAAATAAATATTTAGAAATTTTGAATCATTAACTTAAGTTAAAAGTTTTTGTACGTGTGATATTTTTAAAAAATATTACTCAAACAAATGTTCTATATACTGAAACAAGATTGCAAGTTAATGATTTATAGAAAAATATTATTTCATCA
The DNA here is from genome assembly GCF_051622355.1 of Phaseolus vulgaris. Lineage (NCBI taxonomy): Eukaryota > Viridiplantae > Streptophyta > Magnoliopsida > Fabales > Fabaceae > Phaseolus > Phaseolus vulgaris. The sequence continues at coordinate 53,198,836 of NC_143504.1, read as the reverse complement.
CTCTTATTATTGACAAAAACATTGATAAAATGATGACATGATATTTATCCAAAAACGAATTTTACAGATAAAATGACCTCGTGCATTTTATATTAATAATCACTTAATTCCACCCTAAAAGTTCTTGTGCATTTTACAGATAAAAAATACTAGTATATATATTCACCTTCCCCATATGTTATACTATTTGGGTGGTCATGTGTGAATTCCGTATCTAATAAATAAATAATTTCATTTTTTTAAATGACTTGTTTCATAGTTTTTCATTACTAAGATCATAGAAATTTGTATACATATAATAAATATCATATCAGACATTTGTACTATATTTTATAATATGACTTTTTATTCTTTTAATTGTTATTATTTATTTTTGTTTAAAATTAAGTTTTAAAAAAAATATGTTTTAAAAGTTATTTGCCATAGTCGTCTCTATCATAAAATAATATATAATAACTGATGTAGTTTTGACTTATGGTTTGTGTAAGATTTTGGTTAATCCTACCGCGAGTCATTCAAACCATTTGAGTCGCGTTGGGAATGAAAGCCTTTTCCGACGAAGTTGTCAACAATAGTGTTTGTTTTTCTCGTCACGTTTATAGGTTTGTCGATGATGTTTTCGGATGATGTTTTTCTCCTTTTCAGCACAAGAACAGAACAGTTGGTGTTTCTTTTTCAATTTCAAAAGTGGGTTCTTTGGGTTTGAAACTGAGGCCTCCCAAAGTTTGATGACAGAGATTGTGATTGTGAGGTAGATTAGGCCAAGAGATTCGACAATGATGGGACAAAGGTCTGTTAATCATACCACTTGATGACCATTTTTGATTTTGGAGAAATTTAGAACAAAAGTGTTAGGATTTTTGTGTTTCTTAATTGGGAGATGAACATATAGAAATTGATTCACCAAGATGTAAGTTTCGATGGGGCCACATATCACACAAGATTCCATTATCAGTAAAAGACAACACAAACATTTAAAAGTGCTATGAAACGGAGATCTAAAATTTAAAACATTCATCTTAAATTAATATTTTTTTTTCTCAATTCAACTATTCGTCATTTAAAACTCAAAAACTATTTTTTCTTAATATTGAAACGTACTTAAGAGACTAACCTATTACACCATTTTTTTACATCTTAGATTGACCGAATTTGATGTGTTGTTTTATTTAAATATATTTAAACTTCTCTCCAAGTATATATAGATAAATTCATAAATTTTTAGTATTAAAAAATTACATAAAAAAATTAATATGTAATGTATTTATGACACATTAATAGTATATAATATATATTGTAATGACTATGAGTAGATATAGAATTCTCTTAATGTTAATAATGTATTATTATATGTATATTTAAAATAATTTAGAAAATGAATATATATATATATATATATAATTACGTGTTTTTTTATGTCTAAATGATTTGTGATGATATTGTTGTTATAGACATTATAAAGTCGGTAAGAAACAATTTGGGAAGGAATATTCTTTATATATGATTATAAATAACAAAAATATAATTATATTTTAAAAACAAAAATAATTTTATTTCAACTCCTAAATTATTTGGATACCCACAAATCAAATTTTGAATAAATATTAAAAAAAATTAGTCATAAAATAGTCTATAGAATAATAAATCTAATTATTTTAGGATTCTTAGTATGACTTTCTTTTTACATTAAGTATCAAGATGTATAAGAATGAATATTCACAAATTTTTTATTTTAAGTTTTTTTAATGTAATATTAATATTTTAGTTTCTTTATATATAATGTTCATGATTTATTGATATAAAATTTTTTTAGGTAATTTTCTATGATGAGAATCGAACACCAATGAACACAAGCTTTTTCCTACAAGGTTTATTAAAAGGAAAATTATATACAACTTTTTTTACAAAAAAAATAATCTTAAAAGTTAAAATTAGTTTACACAAAATATTTTGTATCAACTTTTTCATAATATTTTTTTAAAATTTTTACTTTTTAATTTATGTATAATCTTTTTTAAGTCTATACAAAATTATATCCAAACACCATTATTAGAAAGCGAACTTTAAAATAAAGACAATTGAGATTGAAAGTTGCGATAATGAAACTTGATTCTTTGGTGGATTTGCCTCTCATAAAGTGTCATATTGGATGTAAATGAGTTTTTAAACACCATTTATACGTATAAGACTCATTTGGTTGCCAAGGGTTATAATCAAACTAAAGGTATTAAATATTTTGAGACTTTCTTTCCAATAGTTAAAATTACTATCATTATGTTTAGCAAGTGCTTAGGAATACGTTTTTATCAAATAACTATGCATTTCTTCATGACAATCTTGATGAAGAAATTTACATGACTCCTCTCGTAGACCTTAATCTTTCTCATCCAATGCAAGTTTTTAAACTTAAAAATTCTTTATATGAACTAAATTGTAGTTAATCATTATTTATTTATTCTCACAAACAATCATTCTTTCATAACTCTAATACATTGTTAGAAAGTTCACTTTTAAGTTAACTCAACTTTATAAAATGGGTTCATAAAATAAGATTTGTGATCATATGTTATCTTTAGTGTGTGTGAGATTTCCAATAATTATTAATATTATTTATTAGTTTAACGGACAAGTAAATGATTTTTGGTGGGGATAGAAACCTATACTTGAATGTTACTAATGAATTAAATAAAATACATGAATTGAGATGTCATGAATCAATTTCCATTCAATATCATTAATAGCGTTTGAGTTGGGCTAGTGAAGTATTTGTGAATATAGCCATATGTTTTAACAAAGAAAAAATCCGTACATTTGTGAATATATTATTATTTGGACCCTTCACTTATATTTCCTTGTTTAAAACTGGGGCTTAATTAATTAAATCAAAATTTGTCTGAGTTCAAACAATAAAGAAACAAGAAATATACAGAATTACTACTCTATTGGATAATAGAAGTCCGTACTAGAAATTACACATAATATCAAACAAAAATACCTATATATAAGAGACCTCAACTATAATAGTAGTGAGAGAAAAAAACGATAGAAACTACACATAAAAAAAGTATGAAATAAAAAAATTATATATAAAGAGAGATCACAAGCATAATAGTATAGAAATAGAAAAAATGGTTACAATAAATAAAAGTTCAGTTTATAGTGTGAATATGAGTAGATAATGGGTAAACGAAACAACAAATATAACTCTAATGCATTAGATAAAGTGGATTCAAGATGTATCCAAACTCTTTTTTATATATGATTATATTTATAATTATTTTTCGTAATTTCTCATTTAATTTCAAATCACGAAAGAAATTTTCTTCATTAATGTTTTTTTTCATCCTAAAACCTAAAAATTAATTAAGTCCAAACAAGAACATAAACCTTGGTAAAGATTTAGTAAATATGTCATAATACTATCTTTAAATGCCACTTTCCTAATCTTAATTTCTCCAAACTCAACTACTTCGATAAATGAAACTTTACATAAATTTGTTTAATTATGATAAATTTAATGATCAACATATGGATAACACATTAATAATTATAAAGTCTAGAAGAATATCTAGTTCATTTATCATTTCCTTTAACCACATTCTTTACAAACTTGGTAATACTGATAATATTAATATGAAAGTTATGTTCCTTTTATATAATATAATAATTTTCAAACTATCATCTGTTTTTCATATAAATTATGACATTTTAATTTTTATTTAATAAAAATGTTATATTTTTATTGTTTTTTGTGTTGGCTAATATTTTATTAGATTCCTTTTTAATTCTCTTATTCTTTCTCTTAATTTTTGACCCAAAACTCAGTTAACAAATAAAAGTTATTAAGACTCCAAAGTCATTTTAAATAATCACATCTCAAAATTTCTCTACTCACATTTGTAAATAATCACATCTCAAAATTTGTCGACCACTTAAGCACCTCTCAAAACCTCCTAATTTTGATTGAAATTGTTTAGCTTGCATGATTTTCTTAATTTTATTGTAATAATGATTAAATAAAAATTATTTTTAATTTATTCTACGCACCAAATGTTGACAGTGATGTTTCATTATCATAACTAAAAAAATCAAATGGAGAAAGAAAGATTATATATATATATATATATATATTCAAATTGTGACAAACATGATCAGTGGCACCAGAATCAATAATCCAAGATTCTTTTATAGAAGATAGTGAAGAGATAAACTTACCTGTTGAAGAATGCTCAGTATTGGGGATCTCATCCGTAGAGATGTTGCCGACTTGATTAATTTGAGTGTGAGAGGCAGGATCCTCAAGGTTTTGCTGACGCAAAATGTTGGTAAGGAATTGACACTGTTGTGATGTAAGTTGAATCCCCTTTACATCCTGTTCTTTAGGAAAAAGCTCAGAAAAAGTGTCAGTAGTAATCATATTATTGGCTTGGGATGTCCAATTGGTGAACTTGTAGCCAGGAGGGAACCCATGCTTTTTATAACAGGTGTCAACAGTGTGGCCAAGACGATTACAAAAAATGCAGACTTTTCTAGTAAAAGAAAACTTTGAGGTTTTAACATTACCAGAAGGAAAACCTACTTTGTGAAAACAAACAGCCTCAGTATGACCATATTTACCACAAAAATTGCATGTAATAGTGTGACTACTATTAAGACTATGAAGACTAGGGTTTTCATTAAACATTGCCTAAAAGATTTTTAAAACCAATCAAGATTTTGAAAGAGAACAGAAAAAAAAATCAAGAACAGCAAAGAGGGAAATAAAAATCAGAGAGAAGCGTAGCAGAACTCTTCATTCGAAGAGCTCTGATACCATATTACAGTAAATGAAGATGAATATTCCTTGTCTGATGTGATGCTTTAATGTAGCGTACGTAAAAGAGAGGTTTTGATAAACCCTAATTGTAGAGAGAAAAATAAATATAAAAGAAACTTTTATTCACTTGTATATTAGAGAGTAAAATGTAAAATACATGGTGTATATAAGAAAAAGATTAAGACCTAGTGGAAACAGAAAAAGGAAAGTTGGGTCAAACAAACAAAGTCCAATAATTTAAAATAGAAAATTAAATATATTAACATGTTGTTTTCTGTAATTATATTATCACTTTCGAAATATTGTTGTTATTTTATATGTAGATATTTTGACAAAAGTACTTTAAGATACATTTTGTACTTAAACCAAATAATTAATTAATACTGTTAATTATCCTTAGTAATAAATTTTCATCATTTATAATTTTATATTATATTTTATAATGTCTTTTAAATTTGTAAACTACACTTTTTTTTTAGAAAATGTTGTTTTCTGTAATTATATTATCACTTTTGAAATATTGTTGTTATTTTATATGTAGATATTTTGAAAAAAGTACTTTAAGATACATCTTGTACTTAAACTAAATAATTAATTAATACTATTAATTATCTTTAGTGATAAATTTTCATCATTTATAATTTTATATTATATTTTATAATTTCTTTTAAATTTGTAAACTACACTTTTTTTTAATTGACGAGATTATAAATGTTAATTGGTTAATGAATATAAAATATTAAAATTTATAATTATGACAGTTAAAGATATTGTATTATTTTTCACTATTACCTTAATTTAAAATCATGTTATTTATAAGTTTAAAATGTCTTTCTATTTAGATGCTACCATGATTCCAATTAGACACCACTTTATCCTTTGTAGACACACAATCTATAATAGTATTGAAAATATCGACGTGTGTACAAAATAAGGATTATAAATAATATTATATACAATAAAAAATGTTATTATTTACATATTTTTTAAGTAGTCAATATTCTTTAAGATAATGTAGAATCTTACTAAAACAATGTAGAAAAAAAAACACACTATTGTATTAAATAATAGAAATTCACACACACGATATCACACGTTTATAGAGTATCAAACAAGAACTTTATATAAATTTCTAAATAGTATAAATTCCAATATCTTTAATTATCTTTCATACATTTCTTTACTTATTTTGATCATCTCTAACTTTTTTTTATATTTGTTTTATTTTTTATACATTTCTAATTTACATTACATTTGATTAGTTTTTATCTATTTTATTTGAATTTAAGTCCCCTTTTCTCTATTTTTTATTTTATTTTTAAGTTATTTTATAATTTTCTATCATTTACTTTTCAACATTGACAAATTCTTCTTGCATCTCTATACTTTCTCTTTGTACCTCCATACTTTTTTTTTTAAATTTCAAAAGTACTCTTCTAAGTATGGTGAAGAGTGTTGTGTCTTCTTCTTCATTTTCAAGTGGTGATGGTTGATGGTGAACGTTTGTGGTTGAGGTAGTTTTTGTAGTGTTTTTATTAGTAGTGACTGTGTTTTTGTTCACTTATTGTACAATCTGGAAGGCAGAAACACAGAAAAAAATAACTCACCAAGGTGGAAAAATGAAGTACAAAACTAAAAAAAAAAATATATCTTCGCATTATAGAAGAAACTTTTGCTTTCGATGATTCATAATCCACTTCATGAAACTATTGCAAGTGCAACAATAGTTATTTTCTTGATAGGATTTTTTTGATGTAGTACATTAAAACATGTCAAATGATGAAACTATTATCTGAAATGTTGTAGTTGAAGAATAATGAAAGTGTTACACCTAGAAGGGAGGTATGGAGGTACGGGAGTGAAACTGAGATTATCTAAAAATATGAGGTTATGTTTTATTTAAGGTTATTTATTTTTTTTAAAAAGATTAAAACTAACTTTTCATAATTAATATGTAGGTGTAAGAGGAAGATATTGAGGTAGAGGGAGAATATGATTCAACAACATTTATGTGTATACAATCCATTTATAATTGTTTTTAATATCTTTTTCATTTTTCTAATTTCACTTCAAAAAATATTTAACTTAAAAAAAAAGCTTAACATTTTGTAAAGCTTGATTGGGAATTAAAAACTAGTAAACTATCTAACCAACTATCATCTAGTGGTTCAATGAAAACTTGTGTACAAGAGATTAGCGGTAAACATAATTTACACATGTAATAGAACAAGAAATATAAATGCTTGGTTTACATTGGTTCACTGTAGTTTAACTATGTTAAATTTCTTTCAGTCAACTCTTTGAAAAGTTGTACTATAATCAAGTTATTACAAACAAATATTTGCCACAACAACAGTTGACTTACACAAGTATAAAAATATCTTTTCTAAAATATCCTTTTTAATCCTTTTGAAATAAAGAATACAAAAGATGATGATTAATGTGAAAAAATTCTTAATGCATAGGTTGTTACTCTTTTATTTTATAAAAAGTTCTAATTAATGTTTAAAAATCTAATGAGTAAGATCATTACCGATGGATCATCAACTAATCGCATAAGAGAATATAACACGACTATTAACCCAAATCTTGAACATAAAAGGTTTGTAAATCTTTGTCATTTATATCTTGGTTAGTTTATACATATAGACAATATGAAAATAACTCACTTAAAACTCCAACATAATTTTCTAACAAAATGGTACCAAAGTCAGTGATAGACCTAATGATCAGCTGAGACAAAAACAATGGAGTTGAGAATAGGTCACTCTTGTATACAAAATCTTCTTAACAGGGATTTAGGTTACTAGGGATTTAGGTTGGGATGAAGAATAGTATATGTAAAATTTATTATTGAGTACTTATTGACAAACAAGAATTTTCGCTCAAAGAAGCTTATAATGTGTAAACTTGAACCAGAGATAATTGGAGTTTAAATATAGGTTGATGTTTTGTATTGTAAAAAAAAAATGGTCAATTTGAACAATACACAAGTATTAAAGATTCATAAATATAATACAAGTTTTAGATTGTAGATGTTATCAAGTTTTTAGTGGGCAATTAGTCCTTCCACCTTATCAAATTTAAATCTATATCCGATTTATATGTGAAATGAAAAAAATGCCTTTAAATAAAAGAGGAGTGCGAAATGAAAAAAAAAATGTTTTTAAATAAAAGAGGGGTGCAGATAAAAAATATTTTCGGAACCTTTTTTTAGAACATATTTCAATTTCCAAAACAATTTTCTGAATTCCAGAAATTATTTTGTAGAATGCATTTCCAGATTTTTTTTTCATATTTTTTTTCTTTTTCCAGAACATATTTTTTGTATTTCGGATTTTCTCGAAATTTTGATTTTCAAATTCTAACACAATAATCTATTCCAGATTTGTTTTTCCATAAGATATTTTTTGGATTTCAAATCCAAAATGAAGGGTAATTTTGAAAGTTTTGAAAGTGGATAATGTGCAGGTCATAATTGGTAAAGTGTAGGAAGAATTTGCCTCTCTGGTGTTGGCTTGTGGCCCATTAATGAAGATCTCTATTATTTTCTCATCTTAGATTTCCCTACAATTAACTTAAATTTTGGCCTAAACCATCAAGAAAAATACGTTTTCGTATTATATCATTATCTTAAAATGTATAAACCAAGGAGATTAAATATCAATGTATTCAAGTACAAAATATTAGCACTCAATTGGAAAAGGATGAGTTGTAAGATGAGAGTTCTCACTATGTATTTCCTTCTTCAATTAAATGTAGGAGCAAGAATCTACAAGAGGCCTTGGACAGTGAACATAAATGTGAAAACCCCAAGCCTAAGAAAAATGTATTCATGTCTTTGGGCACGTAGTTACATCTACATTTTTTGCCACCATTCGTCGTCGGGAAGCGTTTGGACATGCTTCCAAGCATGGCTCCTTCAGGATGGCATCATCTTGTGGGGGAAGAACTCCGAATTTGAACTGCAATTTTAAAAGAAGAGAGTAATGACAAGTACAAAGTTGGTCTTCAATAAAGATTACTTATATTACCTGACAGCTGTAATCGCGAAAGTTAGGCTCCATAAGTAATGGAACCCCCATATGATCCTTGAAGAAGGTCTAGATAGAAAAGAGTCAATACATTCATCAAGAGAAAGCAAAACTTCCAAGCATGCATAACACGCTTACACCTCTTTATAAAATAAAATAAAAAACAAGCATGCGTGTTGAAGAATCACTAACCTGTGTCGGAAACTTACAGGTGTTAGTACAAATACCAACACACTTGCTTTCCTCCAGATACCTGCATCTTTCCACATACACCTACAAGATTTACATGAGTGATGATGATATATTGACAATGCATTATAACTACAAAGAGAAACATTTTTTTTTATTGAAATGAACCAATTTTAAAATGTAATCACAATTGTAAACTACTGCATCTTAATTTGCCGTTATCAAAGTAACATATACACTGCTTTGAATATTACAGCATTTTTTGGTATTATTTCACCAACACTCAAAAACGAATCAAACACATTGAAAAGTACAAGTGCTCACCCCACTACTGCATGATGTTCCATCTGGTAGATCTACAGAATTCACTTTGGAAGGGCCCATGAGCCATTGGCAAGTCAGTACAGTAACCCTTGCTTCAAAACAGAAACGTTTTAGGATATCTAATCAATTTCTTAGCCTGCAACGTTCAGGGAAACATCAGGAAGGAACAAAGATTCGGGATTCATCTAGAAGAATTGAAAAATGAAATATATCTTATCAGACTCACCAACCATCATAGCGGCAATTCTGCCTCCTCCTATGGGAGCTATGAGCATTTTATAGAGCTCCAAAAGATATGGAGGGAACAGAGACCTCAATACTCGTACCTGACACAAGTCACCACAGGTACCGAACTTACTTTCGGACAATAAATTTATAACAAACCATATAGACAACATGACCTCAATTTCTAATAAACTTTTAATACAAAATTAGCTCAAACAAAATCACATGCAAAACAAATTTTCAATTTTACCTAACAAGCTTTTTAGGTTTCATTTGAGCCGAAAAGTTTAACTGTTTTTGTACTTCACTAGAAACGATTTTATCAGTCAATATCTGGTATAACATCTCCAACAGTGCCACCACAATGGAATAACTTAACTCACTTTTCGGTGAGTCCTACAATGCCACGTGAAATTTAAGTAAAATTCTTATACACGTCCTGCAATTATCTCAAAAGTATTGAGAACTCTGATAAGAATATTGCTTATAAACAACAATTCTTAATTTCTTATATAAGCATGGTCACGTCAATTGTCAGTTGCTTGAATTGTAAAACTGCACAAAAACTTGGTAAGACCTCCATAAACAACTCTCCTATTCGAGATGCTTAATCAAATTAATTGGCAATCTATTGTTACACACTTTCTCATCTTAAAGGAGCCAAATACTAATACAATTCTAGTTCTAAGGGGCCAAACAGTTTAGGAAAAATGATATAGCATATAAGAACATTTCTGAAAAGCGGAAACTGAGAGAAATTGAAATACCGCTGCTTCCACGGTAGTAGAATTGGAAGTGCCCTTCATCATTAGACGATGCGCAACTTCAATTAGTCCATCATATCCAGGTTCCTTTGAGTCCCACCCGACCTCCTGTTATACTACAGTAAATTAAGCATCACATGAGAAGAGGACTCTACAAGGTTTTCTTTACCTGTACCAATTTGTTGCGGAACAAATTGAGAAACATGTCATCAAACACCCCAGGCTTGTATTCAGGTTTAGCAGCTGCAATTCCCACTTGTTCCACCTGATTCAATTTAGGAATATGGGAATCGTGCATAGCCCGAACCAAATTTCATAGCACGAATATGAAAACCAAATGTAGAAGATACACACAGTTTTGGAACCCGGCGAAGAAGAAGAAAAGGAAACGCGAAAACGATGGTTCCGACCACTCGAACACACCAGGGGCAATGGGGCAGCACCAACGACAATGCCTAACGCCTTCATTTCTCTCTAACCGTCACCAAACCAGATACTCACTCTTAAGTAAAAAAAAAACACACAAAAAAATGGCTACGGTTTCCTGTTATTTGAAGTGAAAATCAAAACGACTAATTGTGTAGAATAGAGCGACAGTGAAAAGAAATTAAAAAAAAAACATAAACAGAGGAGACAATGAAGTTGTGAAATTTTTTTAACAGATGCAATTAATAAAATAGAATAAATTGTTTATATGTTTAAAAAATAATTGATATAATTTTTTTTATAAATTAAAATTAATGCAAATTTTACGTTAAAATAAAAAGTTATTACCGAATCTTAATAAATAAATAAAATTATATTTTAAAATATAAATATATTAAAATAAACTTTAGAAAATATAAGTATAGATTAATTTATTTTATTCTTCATTTTAATATTTTATTTTAATTGTTTATTATTTTAATGTTTTCTATTTTATTTATTATTTTTAATAATGTAAAAAATTTGAATTAATAAAATATTAAATATTTTATTTTATTATAATAAAAAAATATAATAAAAGAATAATATATATATATATATATATATAACATAAAAAAATAATATATAGGTAAATAACAAATATAATTGATTATGATTTCAAACATGTTCCAAATCATAATCACATTATGCATATTTTTTTATTTATAAATGATTTCATTTCATTTTATTGTAAATTTTATTTATTTATATAATATATTATTTTTTCTGTGTTTATTTTTGTTTATGCCTAAATAGTGAATTAGTCAATTTAAAGAGAGGAAAATGAATCAATCGAAAAGATACAAAACACGCTTCAACTTTAGTACAATTTAATTGACAAGGTTGGATTACACCTGTTTAAATTTTAATGGAGGATGACTACTATGACAAATGTGCTCGGCAGCTGAGAGATAAACTAAAAGCAACAAATCTTCATGTAGAAAAAGAGATGGAGGAAAGAAGAGATAACAAAACTTTATGTAGAGATGAAAACACAAGACTAAAAAGAAGACTCAATATTGTTTGTACTCAAGTGTCATTGCAAAGTCACGTGTGTGTGTATATATATATAACATGTAGAAGAAGAAAAAATTTAAACAACCAAAAGTCCAAAAATAACACAAATACAACTTAACACCCTCCTCAAGTTAGAAGGTGCATTTAAAATTTCTAGTTTGAAAACATATGTGTTGAAAGTATTGTGATCAAGAGACTTGGTAAAGACATCAATATGTTGATGAATGAATTGTATAGGAAGAAGATGAAACCAATCACTCTGTAATTTTTCACGACCCACATGACATCAATGTCAAAGTGTTGGTATGTTCATGTAAGATTGCATTTGTTACAATATGTCTTGCGACTTGATTATTATAGTAAAGGTTGACAGGAGATTTATTAGTGATATACAGATCTTGTAGTAAATAACTCAATCACTGAATCTCACCTATGGTGGAAGTAAGAGCCATGTATTTGACCTTTGAAGATAAGCGTGAAACAATGCTCTATTTCCTAGTCTTTCATGATGTAAGAGAAGCTTCGAGGAAGATCAGAAATTTGGTGGTGGATCAACGATTATCAAGACATAAAGCCCAATCAGAATTGATGAAATACTTAAGTTGAATATCAATATCATAGGGGAAGAAAATACCTTGAGATGAAGAAGCTTTAATGTAGCGTAAAACACAATGAACAATTTGGTGATGAAGTTTGGATGGAGACTACAAAAACTGGATGAGAAATTGGTTGACAAAACATATATTGGGTTTGGTGTTGGTTAAGTAAAGAAGGCGTCCAATGATCCTTCGATGTCCTTGTATATCATGAGCAGTGTTATTTTTTTCAAACAAATTTTTTGTATCGCTTTGCGCCAAACATCCCTATATCTGTGACGATATCAAGACAATAATTTCTCTAACAAATATGAATACCTTTGTGTGATCATGATATTTCAAGACCTAAAAAGTACTTCAGCTGTCTAAGGTCATTAATTTTGAAAGCATGATTTAATGAAGCCTTAACAATGTTGATATCTGATATGTTGTCCCCCGACTAATATTGTATCATCCATATAGACAAGTAATGTAGTAAAAGAAGAACACATTTTCTTGATAAACAAAGTACTATCATATTTAGATTGAACAGAACCAATAATCTTTAGAAATCGAATAAGCTTAGCTAACCATTGTCTATTGGCTTGCTTCAAGTGATATAGAAACTTCATTAATCGACATACTTGATTAGACTATGTGGGATTAATTCCTTGTGATAAGACCATGTATACTTCTTTAGTTAAATCTCCATGTAAGAAGGTGTTGTCGATATCCAACTGTTCAAGGTGTCATTTCTTGGTTGCTGCAAGAGTTGGAAAAAGACCGACTATGGTGAGTGTCGCAATTGTGAATTTGTGCCAAGGTAGTCTATTCCTTCAATCTGGCTATAACCCTTAGCAATGAGGCGTGTTTTGTAGTGTTCTATTTCTGCACTTGCCTCATACTTTATTTTGTATACTCATTTACAACTAATGAGAGTTTTCCTAGTGGTAATTCAGTAACATACCATGTGTTGTTTCTTTTAAGAGCTTTAATTTTGATTTTCATGACCTTGATCTATTTAGGTGAAATAATTGCCTCCTCATATGAAGGTGAAGTTTAGTGTGACATGATATAGAAAAATTATATTGCAAGTGTCTAACAAATTTTTTTTATAAGATAATACATAATTGATATAATAACATACTTTTTTACCTTATGAATTTCAATCTTTTGTGTTCAAGAGGCAAGTTGATGATGATAATCATCTAAGAAGGATGAACTCTTTCGAGATCTTATATATCTTTTCAAATTTTCAGTTTCTACTCTTTAATTATTTTCAGCATGAGAATAATTTCAAAACATGAATTATGCATCGGTTCACATAAAAAAAAAATTAAAGTCTTTACTTCAACATCTAACATTATTTTGTTTTTATAGATATAGTGGTTTTAATGAATATATGTTCATGAAAAATAACATTATGTGAAATGAAAATATCTTTGGTGTTAATGTCAACAACATAACCCTTGGTTCTTAATTTAAATCCAAGAAAAACACATTTGGATTAAGATTATTTCTATTATTCTCAATAGTATAAACAAAACAAAGGCACCCAAAACCTTTCAAGTCAAGTAGCTACTCACTACTGTTCAGTAAAAAATACACAAAAAATATTACCGGTTACCTGTTTTTCAAGTGAAAAATAAAACGACGCCGTCAAGTGCGTTGTGATAAACCCTAACAAAACCTTTTTACGGAATCAATCAGCAAGAGACAAAGATCACCCGCGTCGGCTGTGGCACGATCCCAGATCAACGGAGATGAATAGCGCCCGTCTGATTTCTGGTGGAGGATGGCTACTCCGGCGACTTTGCACGGCGGCTGAGAGTCCAGCGAAAAATCCAAACCTCTATCGAATATTATCGGCGTTGGACATGACTGGAGGAAGCGTGTCGGAAACTTTGAACAGCTATATAATGCAAGGGAAAGCCGTAAAAAAAACAGAACTCGAAAGATGTGTGGAGCAGCTCCGAAGATATCGCAAATTTCAGCATGCACTCGAGGTATCAAATATCATTTTATGATTCTTTTTGTAATTTTAATGTATGTTGAAGTTTGTAATTTATGATGATTGCAGATAATAGAATGGATGGAAATGAGGAAAATTAACTTTTCCTGGAATAATTATGCAGTGCAATTAGATCTTGTGTCCAAGACCAAAGGGGTGGTTGAGGCTGAGAATTTTTTCAGTGGTCTTCCTGATCCAGCCAAGAACAAGTATACGTATGGTGCTCTCTTGAACTGTTACTGCAAGGAACTAATGAAAGACAAGGCATTGAGTCATTTTCACAAAATGGATGAATTGGGTTATGTCACTTCTCTGTCTTACAACAATTTGATGAGTCTGTTTATGAGAAATGGTGAACCTCAGAAAGTGCCTGAACTGGTGGGGGTAATGAAGAGGAGAAGCCTTCCCTTGTCTTCATTCACGTATCATATCTGGATGAACAGCTGCGCCTCTTCCGGAGATCTTGATGGGGTGGAGAGAGTCTATGAGGAGATGAGAACTGAAGAACTAATTAGTTGGCAGACTTACAGCAACCTTGCTGCTATTTATGTAAAGGTTAAGGATTTTGAGAAGGCTGAAAAGATGCTTAAGATGCTGGAGAAACAAGTGAAGCCACGGCAGCGTGATGCTTACCATTGCTTGCTTGGCCTCTATGCTGGGACTGGTAATCTTGGAGAGGTACATAGAGTGTGGAATTCCCTCAAGTCTGTCTCCCCTGTGACCAATTTTAGCTATCTTATCATGCTTAGTACCCTCCGAAGGCTTAAGGATATAGAGGGCTTAACAAAATGCTTTAAGGAGTGGGAAGCTAGTTGTGTTACCTATGATGCGAGGCTAGTCGGTGTCTGTGTTAGTGCTTACTTGGGTCAGAACATGGTGGAAGAAGCTGCATTGGTGTTTGAGGGGGCTAGCAGGAGGAGCAAAAGGCCTTTGTTTAGGATTGAAGAAATGTTCATGTTGTATTTCTTGGAGAAACGTCAGTTGGAGGCTGCTGTGAGGCACTTGCAGGCGGCGTTTTCAGAAGTCAAGGGTGATGATGAATGGCATCCTTCACCAAAAGTGGTTGGGGCTTTCTTGAAGTACTATGAAGAAGAGACGGATGTGGATGGTGTTGATGAGTTGTCTAAGATTCTCAAGGCTAACAATATTGATGATTCCTGGATTAAAACTTGCATTAATGCTTCCAAATCGTCTCTTGAAACTGATCCAAGATTGAAGGAAGATGATCTTCAAAACTACCTTGCGCAGGAGAACTAGACATCATGAAAAAACGATTGTGTTCAGCATGATGTAGGTGTAGTTTGTGAAGAGAGTGATTTGACAGTTATCTTAGTTTTCCTAAGATTAGGAACGCTTTCTCCATAATCGTTTAGAATTTAATTCATTTCGAAATATTTTTAGTTCTTATTTTATTTTTATCGTTCCCATATTTTCTATTTCAAAATAAAAGAATTAAAATAGAAAATAATTTTTTTATTGCACACTTGCCACCAATAAAACAATTTCACTCTAATTTTCTTTTTTAGTTGTTATCTAGGACCACTAACATTTGGATGCCTTACTGATATCTAATTAATCTATGCTGAACTATGTCTTCGTGTTTATCAGCTCTATTCTGAACTAACAGTACTTTTAGCAAAGCTCTTGAAAAAAATAAACGCAACACCATAACGAGGGACTTAAATTTGAGATCCCTGAAGTCTGTAGTTGATATGCCTGTTTGGTGATATTTTAAGTATTTTTCGTTTCTTGTAATGATTTTAATTTATGAAAATGAACGTAAGTGGGATTAGTTGTTAGATGACTCATTTTTTCAGAAAATCGATTCATATGCACTGTCCTGTTTTGCAACTGACATTCAAAGCCTACATTCTCCAGTGTCACAGTTTCTGCTAAGTCCTTATACTAAGCATTTATTTTACAGCTAGAGCTTGGTTAACCTGATAAGGAGGGAGAAATTCATGGCATTAAGTCTGGTAGTTTCTTTTGATAAATAAACCTTTTCAAATTTCCTTTATGCAATTGGAACCTTAATACAGTAATAAGCAGAGGGTTGTTAAATTCAATTATATCACCTATGCCTCATCAATATTTTCATATCAAGTTAGCTATGCATTTTGTATTGACAACTTAATTGCGATTACTTGAAGTGAAAATAGATTACAACTCCTGGTAAACTTTGTCTGAAATGTTTAGAAATTCAAATTGTGAAGTTGTTACCTAAAGAAGAATTTTACCTAACCATCACTTTCCAACAAGAGTCAGTCTCACAGTTATGCAACCAAGTACCAAAAAGGAAGAACCCATGGTTTCATTTTTTTTCTCAATTTGTTTTTATTTATACCCAAAATCTTTCTCTTCCTTTGGCCGAATTCCAATTCAAGTTCGATTTCGTACTAAATGATGCTGAAAACTACTGAAAAGCAAATGGTACTGCAATTGCAACAACTAAGCCGAAGAGGATGTAACTCCATAATGCAGATAATCAATTAATACTTTTTTGACACTGCTTAAAATAACTAAAGTAATGCTTCAGTTACAACTAAAAAAATAGAGCAAAGAGAAAGCACTACACAGTACAAACCTATCTAGTACAAGCGTAATGAATAGTACAATCCCAAACTCAAGCTGTTGGTTCAATATTTAAAGGTTGTTCTCTAACGGTGTAAAGGAAACACTCTTGGGATTGAACACACGGTAGCTCACAAACACAGATACACAAAGTGCTGCTACTGATAGTATAACGGAAAAGGCACTAGCCACATTCCACGAACTACTTGATGCTGCATCTACTGAGTTGCCCGTCAAAGAACCGCCAATAGATATGTCAATGGGAACCCAATCACAGTTAACAGAGTAGTGTCCCGAACCATGCCATGGCTGACCATCTAGTGGATACCAGAATGCAACAGACATCTTACTGGATCCACCGATGTTAAATTGCACGTCCTGCAAGGTATTATTTTCCATCATTTTACTTGCTACTTATTTTATAAATGAAGTTATGGAATACAGATATTACTCCGTACAGAACTATTAAAACAAAAATATAAATTTGGTTTCCAGTTCTCTCTATTTAGGCTAAAAATGGGTTCTTAGCTAGTAAGAAACTAAAAGAAAAAAACGCAATATGTCAAAACATGATTCAGAAAAATTCCTTCAAGCACATATATTTGAAAAGATCTTTTTCATCTTTGCTCCCATCCCAAACAAAACAAAGAAAAAGAGAGGCAGTGATCTAAATCTGATTTGTTTTAGTTTTTGGCCATAGGCAATAAACATTTATTCGGAAGGCAACTTTGCATTGTGAAGAAGGTAAAACAAACAGTACAGTATAAGCAATCATATCCAAAGACAAAGCTTTTTCAACAACAAAACAGCATAGAGATTGATTGAAAAAATATTGTGTATCGCATGACCTGGGATACACTGTGCCAGCATTGATCAAAATTGATAAATAATAAGTTATTATGTTTTCATCCCCAACCCATTAGATTTACAAAAGACTCCAAAGATTAATTGAAAGAGAACTTCGGAACAAAGAATTGAGCTGATGTGAAAAATATCAACAAATCATTGCAAGCTTTTAGCAAATAAAACTTGTTAATGTCATATTAGTTTCAAGGTTCTAACCTGTTGAAGATGATCCATAGTCCTCAAAGGCCTGGAAAATTCAAAAAAGTATGTGCCCTTTTTTCCATTATCTGCATATGGACTCTGATCCTCTACGAAACCTGTTACAGACAAGCATGTGAGTACCAATACAAAGAAAAAAGAAGGGAAAAAAGATACTAAGTAACTAAAAGATAGGGTAAAACAAAGCAGAGAGATCAGATTTAAGGTACTGTAGTTAAGGTGCTCTGATAAAATAAAATAAAAACAGCTCGACCCAACAAATCAGAGGCTCTGATAGAACTAGTCTGAACCAGCGAGAAAAATAACCGAGGTTAATAAATTTTACTGGTTTTGTAAACTATTTAGTGTTATCCCTGGTTAAAGAACTAACGTGCGAATCTGTGAGCTAATAATTTGATCCTATGACACAATATTAACAAGCATTACACCAAAACTCTATGTTAGTTATAATGTTCCTGTTGTTATACTACCGCAGTTTTAAAATAATAGTCTTTTAAGGTACCCTGACTAAAACAACTAATTTCTAATAAAATCATTTGAAAAAGCAGTATATCTATTGCTGTTCTTAATCTGCGTAAAAAAACTTTAATTACATGAGAAGGGGAAATAATACAAATTTAGTAACAAATATCTTTAATTCTTAGACTTTTGTCTCTCTTTTCAATATAAATAATAATATATTATTTTTTACTGATATGAGTTGGTATTACTGGAAAAAATAACTTCAAAAGTTAAAAACACTGTTGTTTTGAAATAGAGGAAGCATTTCTGGTACACACATATGGTTCAACCAGTTAACCAATTACTATTTTAACCGCTGACCCTGCACCTAATTGAGTCCATGACTGAGTTTGATACATTAGAAATATAGAATACAAAATATGCTTTAACAAAAGATAGAATAAATCCCTACTTTTGTCCTATGAGAAAATAGGTGTCGTATTTTTGGTCCTCAATATTTATCATCAAAGTAATCCACTCAATAATGCAAAAAATCATCACTTTAATAGTCCGTATATTTTAACATCAACATAACACCTAAACAATGCAAATCAATTTAGTCTCTTGATCTCAAGTAAAATGTCATTGAAGAAGGGCTGATTTGATGATAACTTGAATAATAGAGACTAATGTGACGATGTTTGAAACCATGGAGAACGAAAATATGGGTTTATTCGCAAAAGAGGATATTTTGTATGCAAGAAGACATAAGAAACAAAGCGGGTTTTCTTCTTTAATGGATCACTAAACTCTTGGCACTTAGTGGGAGATTAAGCCACATAGATGGCACCAACTGAAAGCAACTGCCACTAACATGTATGAAAAATTTTAAAGTGCTGTTGACATACCATAAAACAGAAATCATAAATGAAGCATAGTACAAGGCATGTTTTATGTCATATATACGAACCCTTTACTTCTTAAGTAGTATATAGATAGATAAGGAAACGTATTTTAACAACTGCTCAGAAAACACTGTTTTGGGATTCCTTCACTATCAACCAACAATTCAGTCTGAATTCAGCTTCCAAGTACCATTAATGTATAGGACATACTATTTTTTTTTATCTATGAATGAATCAGTCACCTGAGTGAACCGTGAAACTACTATGCCACCAGGCACCCTTCCAGTCATTCTGCGCACTAGAATCATTAGCTAACAACAGAAAAAGGGTTAGTCTATATACCTTCAATGATAAAAGTTATAAGATTAACAAGTATCAACAACTGACAAGTTGAAAACAAAATTATATTATATTAATAAACCACAACATTCCAAGTCATAATACATAAATTAAAGAAAAATTAATTGCCTGGAGGGAAGTGTCTTTCCTTTCAGAATTTTAACTCATTGAAAATAGTTGCGTTATCATTGTATTCAATTCCTATGAAGTAGTAGACATTTTATTGTAACTCTTGAACCATAAACATTAATAGGCCAACAAAATGTCAATTCTCTGCACAAAATCTACCGACATAAATTTAATTCATCATTCTCGTAGAGATTAATTCAGATGTTACTTGGTGAAGTAACGAGCTATATGACTTGAGTACAGAGCCAAATGATCTAGTCGCAGCATCAATGTCCATATATAGTGTTTAAATAAGTGAGAATGCTCGTATTTTCTTAACATATACAGTATACAGATGTGGACAGAGAAGCTAGTTCAGAGGTTTTTGCTACTTGGAATATTGGTTCTTTGACAGGTAAGCTTATAAAGGTGATAGGTACATGATTCAAAAGAGGATTAACATTATGTACCAACGAGAGTCCAAATGGGTTAGAGAAAAAGTTAAGGAGTTAGGTACATCAGGATTTAAACTTTGGCATACAGGGAAAATTAGAGAGAATAATAGTGTGGGTATTGTTGTGGACAAGGATTGGAAAGAGAGGCCGGTTGAAGTAAAAAAAATTGAAGCCAAATTTGAACCTTAAAACTATTGGTTGCATTCGAGACCATCAATATTATTGGTACTTCCAGTAGGATCTGAAGCACTTGTTAAAAAGAAAAGTTTTGGAAGGATTTGGTGGGATTGGTTTGAGGCATTACACAAGAAGATTTTCTTAGGAAGGCATCTAAATGGACAGCAGTGAGGCAAGGAAATTTATAGGAGTCCATGTGGTTCTAGTTTTAGAAAACTAGAGGAATGACAGTTTATTCTTGATTTCTTTATAACTTATGATTTTAGAATTATGAACACTTGTTTCAAGAAGGAGGAACGTCAAATCATTTATAGGAGGGGAAGTTTAAGTTCACAAATTGATTTTGTTTTGGTAGTAAGTTGTGAAAAAAAGAGACCCTGAAAAGGATGGATAGTAGTTAAGTTGTTGGTCTGGACGGTATTCTTATTTTAGTTCAAAAGTGCATATGAGCACAATGTATCATTTGGCCCATTATAGACTTTAATATTGTGGGGTGTCTAAGTCCCTCATCAAGTAGTGCGGGAGAAAGAGTATTTAAATGTTTGGTTCTACCCCTTAATAACTAGCTTTTGAGGAGGGTTCCCCAACTGTTTGGATGCTATCAATTTGTATCAAAGCTGGTTGATGCTGAATTGTGAACTCTTAGGATGAGATACTTGGTAAAGTATTTGAGTGTTTGGTTCTCCCCCTTTAATTGTTAGCTTTTTAAGGTAGGTTTCTCAAGTGTTCGGGTGCTTATCACCCCACAATGAGATTTTTAGATCTAAGATGTCAATTAAGTCGGGGGGGGGGGGGGGGGGGGGGGGAAGAGCTTTAGTTCGTATATTCAAGAACAAGGGAAATATGCAGGAATACGTTAACAACAAAGGATTAAAACTTGTGAGTCACACTGAGAAATTATGGAAAATGTGGTAAAACATAGATTTAAGTTGTTTTATATTAGGGAGGTTTATTAAGGAAGTCATTTACATTTTAGGAGGTAGATGAAAAGATACTGAAGTAAAGAGACTTATATATAAGTAATATTGACTTCAAAACAACTTACGATCAGGTGTCAAGAGAAGTACTTGGAAGGTTTATAACAGAAGTCATTTATATTTAACGAGGTAGATGAAAAGATACTGAAATAAAGAGATTTGCATATAAGTTTTATTGACTTCGAAAAAACTTATAATCAAGTATCAAGAGAAGTGCAGTGAATGACTTTGGAAAAGAAAGATGTTTTGTGACTTAAATCAAACATACAAAAGAAATGTATGATATGATAACCACTAGTGTGAAAACTGCATGAAGCATTAAGAACTTTTGGATGGGGATAGGACAACAACAAGGCTCAAACTTAAGTCCTTATTTGTTTTACTTAATCTTGAATGTGATTACTAGAGACATACAAAGGATTATTACTGATTGCATTTCTTTTTACAAATTACATATTATTTTTAATCAAGGGAAGTTGTTAACTTTAAACTTAGCTTTGAAAATAAACTTTGAAGACTAAAGCTTTTTCACTTAAGTATGAGTAGGACATAGTATATACGTTGTAACTTGAATGAAAGACAAGAGGAATATGACTTGGAAATTGTTGGGAATCTAATGGGATAAAACACTAGGAATATCTCTATCAAATGATCAAGGACAAACTACACAACTAAATTTGACACCACATTAAGGCATTAGGTTTGTAGGTTCACTTCACTGATATGTAGTTCAACTAATTGTCCATTCTTATCCAATGTGAGAACATTATATTCACACTTGTGCTCCAAAAATTTCTTCAAGTGTGGATTTCTTTCACATGGTACGTTCTCCCTTAAGCATAAACATTTTCTATCCATGACTATTCAATTGTTCCTTAAAACTTAGCCATTATTGCCAATATGCTACAATACTTGCATATTCATTTGGCCAGTCATTATTGTCAATACACTTTAGACATTTGTACCATTATTTCCTCACATCAATAGGACACACCATTTGACCTTCATTTATACCGCAAGAAAGATTTTTGATACAAATCCATAGATCCACCACTAATTTCTTTATATTTGTATGAGTCAACCACAATTAAGAAAGGTGATGCAAACCCATCTACGAGACTGTAGGAAAAAATAAAGAGGTCACATAGCTAGATAATTAATCAAGAGTTTACTAGGAGTTTACTTAATCATCCTCATTCTACAAAGCCTAAAATAGACCTCCCTTCTTTCTATAGAAATAAAATTATTGAGGAATATTTAGAATGGGAGATGAAGGTTGAGAAACTTCTTAAATACCACCAAGTATATGAAAATAGAAAAGTATCCATGGCTACTTTAAGTTTTCAAGAATGTCATGTCTTGGTGGAAACAAAGGCAATATGATGTTTCAATTGGGAGAAAATTAAAAATAATGAATTGGCGTGAGTTGAAGGCATGTTTAAGAAGAAAATTTGTTTCGCTTTCATATGAGAAAAATAAAAAAGATTAGAGAAAAAATAACAAAGTTTGTAATAATAGGAAGAAAAATTATAGCAAGAGAAAAAGAATTTATAACAAGAGAAAAAAGTACAAACTTTTATTGAGAATAAAGAAGAGAAAGAAAAGATAGAAAAGAGGAGAAAAAAAAGAGAGAAAAGAAAAGGAAGAAAAGTCTCTTACAACACCCCTTACAAGCATAGTTGAGACATAAACCTTAAAAGGGGATTGCAATACTTTGAACTTTTCCTTTCAATTAAATCATGATGCTAACTCTTCTTCCAAAAAGATTCAAAAACATCAATTTGTCTTGTTGTTACATGGCACAAAGCAACAACAAAAACAAAGTGAAGAAAAAGATGTTTCTAAAACCAATGATCCCTTTTAAAAATAAAGGGCGTTGTTTTGATACATCTTATTTTAAAAACAATTTCTTAGTTTCCTTTTAATGAAGAGACTTATCCCACTTTTATTTGATGTTTCTTGTAGATTGATTTTTTTTTTTATCCTGGAGGAAAGTAAACAAGAAAAGAGCAAATAAAGGTTGCAGTCAATGAGCTTCATGCAAAATCTGAGGACAAATCTTCTTTTCAAGAGGGAGGGTTCAATGCAAGCCCATATGAGAGACTGTAGTCAAGAATAAAGAGTTTACTAGGAGTTTGGGCCTAATTGGGCTTGTTTAGGCCTCCAATAAGGCATTTGAGCCAAGTTCAACTTAGTAGAAGATCACTCTAAAAGATTTTGGAAGTATTAAAAAATGGACTTTAAGCCTAACTCAATCATATAAAATCGGTTTCTAAGGTGAGGTTTGCACCCACTTATATACTATGAAATGTTCTTATCTCTAGTCGATATGAGATCTCCAACACATCCCCTCACGCCGAGACTACCAATTCGTACTTGTGACTATATATTTATGGGTGATCCGATAGCGGGTGGCCTGATAAGCCCAACAAACTCTTGCTAGGATAAACTCAAAATGACTCTGATACTATATTAAGAAGTGGACTTTAAGCCTAACTCAACCTTATAAAATCGACTTATAAAGTGAGGTTTGCACCTACTTATATACTATGAAATGTCCTAATTTCTAGTCGGTGTGAGATCTCCAACACACTCCCCTCACGCCGAGACTCTCAACTTGTGTGTGTAATTATATATTTATGGATGATCCGATAGCGGTCCAATAGTGGGTGGCACGATAGGCCCACCACACTCTCGTTAGAATAGGCTCTAAATGGCTTTGATACCATATTAAGAAATGGACTTTAAACTTAACTCAACTTTATAAAACCTACTTCTAAAGTGAGGTTTGCACCCATTTATATACTATGAAATGTCTTTATCTTTAGTCGATGTGGGATCTCCAACATGAAGCATTAAGAATACAAGACCTCTATCTGTAAAATAGTATAGAGTAGTTTAGATTTATTTTAGGCCTTGTATTTTGGACCAAGTAGAATAGGGTGTTGGGTCTTAAGCCTTGCACCCAAGGTTATCAAACCCTTACGAGTTTAAGAGTCCAACTAAAGGGTCACGAGTTAACTCGTGAGTAAACTCACTTTTGAGTAAACGCGCAACATACTCGGTCAAACTCGGTGAACTCGGTGCAAACTCGTGAGTTCGAGGCCGAGTCACCGAGTTCGAAAAAAAAGCCCAAAACAGTTCAGAGAGGTGCGTTTCATTAATGCTATGTTAGAATTTATGATTTCTTTACCTAGTTCACACAGCTCATGTTCACGTTCTCATCTTCATCTTCATCATCGTGAATCGCCATCGTTGCTCCGCCTCACCTCGCAGTGCCGCACGCCTCACAAGTATGTTGATGATGCTATGGGTTTCATGGGGCTCTTTTATGAGGGTTGGAAAATTAGGAAATATTGGGTTTAGGGTTAGGGGTTTTTAAATTGGGTTTGAGCTTTTTAGCTTATTGGGTTTAGGGTTATTTTTAGGTTGGGTTTGAGAATTTTTGGGCAGATTGTTTTTTTTTTTTTAGATTTTTGGCAGATTGATTGTGTTTTTTTAGAATGTTGGCATATTATAAGATGTCTAGAAGTGCTTCAAATTCAGCATTTCCACTACCACCTAGAAGTAAAAATTTTGTGGGAAATAGAAAAAATATTGGATGGAAGCATGGAGTTGATGTTTCAGGGAACGGTAAAAAAGTGAAATGTAATTACTGCTCAAAGACATTTAATGGAAACATCATCTTGCCGGAACTAGATATGACTCTAGACCTTGTGTATCAGTATCAAAAGAAATCAAAGTTTTAATGTTGAAAGTTGTATCAGAAGCAAGCTAAAGATGCCTCACGGAAGAAAAGAAAGTTCAATAGCCTTGGACAAATTGATGGTGAGGAAGAGAGTGAAAGTGCTAGTAGCACTAGCAAGATATTTAAAAGTAAATCTACTGATGGTGTTCAAGCTACTCTAAATCAAATCAAATATACAAGAGAGGTGATGAAGAAAAAGTTGATGCTCAAATTGCTGAATTTTTCTACACAAGTGTCATCCTGTTCAATATTATTAGAAATCCAACTTTTGCAAAAATGTGTGACATGATTGATAGATAAGGCGTTGGCTATAAACCTCCATCATATCATGATATCAGAGAGAAGCTTTTGAAACAAGCAGTGGACAAAACTGATATACAACTTCAAGAGTATAAGGATCAAGAAAAGACGTTCAATTTGTAACTTTTTTGTGAACAGTCCTAAAGGATATGTGTTTCTTTATTTATTAGATACCTCTGACATCTCAAACTGCATGAAAGTATTTAAAATGTTGAATGATACGGTAGAATTTGTTGGTGAGGAAAACGTACTGCAGGTAGTTATTGATAATGCTGCAAATTTCAAGGCAGCTGGAGAACTGTTGATGCAACAAAGGGAGCATTTATATTGGACTCCATGTGCTGCCCATTGTATTGATTTAATCTTTGAATATTTTGAAAAGCAATTAAAGGTCCATGAAACTACTATCAAGAAGGGAAGGATCACTTCCTACATTTACGGTAGAACCATGCTAATTTGCATTTTGAAAAGGTTTACAAAGGGATGGGACTTGATAAGGCTTGGAATGACTAGATTTGCCACAACTTACTTGACTCTAGCTTGTTTGTATGAAATGAAAACATCATCAATGACCATGTTTAACTCTGAATAATGGAAAACAAGCAAGTTTGGAACTTCACAAGAAGGGAGAAAAATCAAAATGTGGTATTAGATAGTCAATTTTGGAAGAATGTAACTATATGCTTAAAAGTTGTTGCCCCTCTTATGGTGGTCCTTCGATTGGTAGATTCGGATGCAAAACCCGCAATGAGATTTATATATGAGGAGATGGATTGCGCCAAAGAGAAGATTAAAAGCAACTTTAATAATATCAAGAAAGGTAACATTTCTAACTTTCTTCTATTTTAAATTTAAATACTTATTTATTTGTGAATTATTTCTAATATAACATAATTGGTACGTAGTTATGAACCTATTTGGAAAATCATTGATCAAAGGTGGGATAATCAGCTTCATAGACCTTTGCATGCAGTTGCCTATTACCTAAACCCCCAACTTCACTATGAACCAACTTTTAGAAATGATGATGTTGAGGTGAAGGAAGGTTTGTACATGTGCACGAGAAAATTGGTTAATGACGTTATAGAAAGGACAAAAAACAATTTGCAACTTACTGATTTTCACTATGCTAGAGGACTATTTTCTATGGAAAATGCAAAGGAGTGTAGGAAAGTTATGTTCCCTGGAGAATGGTGGGAGATGTTTGGGGATGGAACTTCAGAACTAAAGAGGTTAGTTGTTCATGTTTTGAGTTTAACTTGTAGTTCTTCAGGGTGTGAGTGTAATTGGAGCTCATTTGAAATAATAATTCAAGTTCATGAAGTTATTTAAGGTTTTTCTTGATTTGTTTTATATATTGACTAAAATTTCATATTTAATTATAGGTTCATACTAAAAGAAGAAATTGTTTGCACTAGGAAAAAAAATTAATGGCTTGGTGTGTGTAATGTATAACTCGAAGTTGAGAAACAAACAAATTAGAAAAGATGTTGCTCTCCCATTTAATGACATCGAGTCTAATAATGAATGGATAACTGAAGAAGGAGATAATGTTGTTGAGGTTGAGCAAACTCAAGTTGAAGATGATGGTGTAAATGTTGACGTAGTTGGAGGAACAAGTTTAAATGATTCAATTCTAGATGCAGTTGATTTTGATAATATAGTTTTTGATGATAAAGTTCATGGTGATGAAGATGATGATGAAGATGAAGATGGTGATGAAGATGATGATGGAGATGATAATGAAGATGTTGGAGATGATTTCCTTAGAGGATTAGATGAATGAGACTTTTAAACTTGATAACGTTTGTGTTGTTTTAATTATTTAATTATCTTATCAGTTTGACAAATAATATTTTGAAGTATGAACATGTTTATTTCAGTATTATGAAATTGGTATCATGAATTCTTTTTTATTAAATTTTTTGTATGAAGTAGACTCTTACGAGTCTACGAGTCGGGTTTACAGACCTCCCACGAGTCTGAGTAGACTCTTGAGTCTGATAACCTTGCTTGCATTTGAGGCCGCCAAGTTGGATGTCCACATGTCTCCCATACAAGACTCCACATGGCACCTCTTCCACCCTTGACTCTCCAAGTTCCATTGGCACTTGTCATTTTCTCATAGACCCCTCCTTCCTTGACTCTTCACGTCATTGGTGCCATGTGTCCTTTCCTCATTGGAGAGTTTCTTGAAGCAAGGATTGCCACATGTCATCATGCAAATGGAGAGGATTTTAAGAAGCCTAAAAGATAAGCGTCACATGTCATTCTATGAGTGGAGAGGATTTAGGAACTTAAGAGTCAATTTTATGAGACTTAAGCCCTATAAATACGTGTGCTTACTTTGTAATATTTAGACTATGAATGGGAATTGAATTGCTGCCAAATTGGTGTTTACATTCCTCTCTTAGTCTCTCTTATCTCTTGCTCTCACTCTCTTAGTTGAGAAGCCTAGAGAAATAGCTAAAAGGTTGGTCTAACCTCCTTCCTAGCACCATTCTCCTACCATTGCTCACGGAATTCACCATGCATATGATCCAATTCTTCCCCTGCCTTCCATAACTTCATTCATAAATCAATTTCAACCGAAGAATTTATCAAGGAGTCAATGAAAACTCCATCAAAAGGTCTATGGAAACAATAATATTTTGGAAGTTTTTGCTTTTAACCAAATTAAAAGCCTTTCATTTTTTAATGTGACTAATTCACCTGGTAAAATGAATCTTTGTTTGCTATCCTAGCAGAAATGGTGCTTTTTTCTACCGAAGAAGAAAATAATGTAAACTGGTTTGTCATTATGAGACTACATATGTTATTCTGCACACACCATTTTGGATACTAAGAGAAAATATTATATGTTTAAGATTATGAAAATACCACTGAGTATAAAGTAACTGATGTAAGACAGCGATTGTGGTTACAATGAAAGACTGCTTGGTGCTATTGTGTTGAGTGTTATGAACTGTGGGCCCAACAACAGCACTAGCCAATCTTGTGTCATGCCATTTTAAAACTTAATTATCACCTTTTCCTGATTTGGGAACTTAAAAGTTGTCTTATGAAATCTTATAGCATAAAAAACACTTATATCTCCATCTTCTCGACCTCTAATATACGGATAAGAGATGCCTTAATTAATTTTGGCACATCCCTTTCTTCCAATATGAATGAAGCCATCTTAAAGTAATTTAAGACGCATCATACATATGCCAAAATTCAATCACTGCTTAATCATTTCCATATGTAAAGTTATATCAGTTTTAAATTGGGATTTGTAGGGCAAAGATAAATTATTTTACAAAAACTGCTGAGAAAAAAAAAATTAAGGAGAAAATTTAGAAGAGATTAATATCAACGTGAACAATAAAATAATGGACCACCTCGTGCATTATTCGAAACAAGATATCGTTATTTTTTTATATGGCCAAAGTGAGTAAACTGTGAAGGATATTTATAAGTAAGCAAACTAAATAACGTACAATAGAAAATACAGACAACACTGGAAGGGGAAAAAGACAAGCAATATGATAGTAGAAAATGCATATAGAAGAATAAAGCATGTTCCACTTAAAGAATTGCATGAACACCATAATAAAGGGCATAAGTATGAAGCAAGATGTGGTTAGTGGACAAGAGTGAACTCATGCAAAGCAACTACAAGACCAGTAGTTTCAAATTTCTAGGAGGAAGCCTCTGGTGATACTTTCACTGGGTGTTTTAATCCATTCATTCTGTTGTTTTTTCAGTCATGCAACATATAATTCTTATTAATGGTGTTGCACTTGTACATACCAGAACCTGGAGGACCAGTTCCATCCAAGTATCTACAATGTGGATTCCAGGAATACAGATCAACCAAGTGACCAAACCTGTACCAACAAAATATAGGAAACTGAATGAACACGTCCAGCTAAAAAAATAGCCTATCTATCATGAATTGTCAACCAATATAGTACAAGTCAAGAAACTTTTCAGCGCATCACCTGTCGCCACCATTTCCATCCCTATTGTCCAGGGGATTGCCACCATAAAGCCGTCCCGGAATAGCACTTCCTATGGAAAAGTGCATAATGTCCACTTCATGACCTTTGCAGGTCTTGTTAGTGCATGAGGTTGAATGTTCCTCACAGCCACCCATCTTATAACAATAGACACAATCATCAAATAATGTTTCATAAAAATATTCTAATAAAGGGTCAGGGGATATAATTGAAAGCAACAAAGACTGCAAAACTTAGAAAAAAATCTGAACAAACTATTGTTCAGTGCATCAGCTTACATTATGATAAGAGGCACCATCTCCAATCTGAAACATGAGAGCAACAGATGGACATTTGTTGCTTTCACTGCGTTGCAAAACAAATGCACCAACCAAACCAAATCTCGTCATAAATTACCACAAAAAAAGATGATAATACTTATAAAAAACTTAATCTATAAGTAATATTGGTGTAAAACTTTGTTATGCAGACACTATACAGGAACTCACCAAAGTGACACATCATGTTAATAAATAGGATAATTTGATAAAATGATAAAATAATAAAACCGTATTAGATGTATATAGAGTTCAAATAAAATTCAAAATTATAATCCATCTTCTCTTCTTTACAAACATATCAGACCCTAACATATAATTCAAAACATAATCAACAGAAATAAGTTCGGTTTGGTATTCAAAACAAACAAGCTAAATCCGCAATAGATGAAGTTTGTTTGCGTGTGCCGGCATATTACCCTTTGGAGTACGCATAATCACCGTCGACTTGCAACAGAAAGAAGATATCGCGGCCATCATGCACACTCTGCAACAACCAAAAAAAGTGAGAAAAATAATAAAGAAATAAAATTGACGAGAGGTAAATGAAGAGAATGGAGTGTGATACCTTAACGCTCATCTTTCCCCCTTTGAATTCATTCTCAGCGTCAGGGTCGAGGGCGGGGAGGAGGGGGAAGTAGGACCCATCAATGTCCTTCCAATCGTCGGCGCGGCCATCCAGTGTAATAACGCCGGGTTTGAAATTGGCCTCGGCTCGGATCTCGGAGTCGGAGTCGCAGCTCCAGGGGCCGGATTCTTCGTGTGACTCCACCCGGGCTCCCAGGCCCAGTAAGAACAGCAGCAAAAGAAAACGAAGCATTGGGGAATGGAGTGGTGGCGTTGGTGTGAGCAGTTAGAAATGATGATTGAAGAATGAAGACACGTGTTTGTTGTGAAAGATTTTATAGTTATTGTGGTAACAGAAATGGGTTGCGTGTGATTGTATAAGGTTGACTGAATGGTGTGGTGTGGCGGCCGGTGGGATTATGACGGGAGGAAAGGTGGCGATTGGCGCGGCGCTTGACTTTTGTTGTGGACGAATAAGAATAAGCTTGATTCAAAATTTAGATTAGATCACACACCATACCATACCATAGCACAACTCATTTGATTTCATTACATGTGATGCATGGTTTTTCCCCTTTTCACCACCACATTCACCTTCCTTTGGCATCTTTCAGGAGCATCTCCTCAAAACATTTCCCTCTTTTTCTCTTACTTTAAGAGAATAAATAAAATAGTTAATATATTTGTAGTAGAAAACCATAGATTACTTCTTCAATTACTCATATAACTATGCTCAGTTTTTTTATTTTCTTTTGCACAGAGGAGGGTCAGAGGCTCCAGGTTCAATATGACTTGTGTGTAAAGTTATTTTTGCATACTTTTAATAAACCACACAAAATTAGATTTGTTTTTTTTTAGAAAGTGGGTAATTTTTTAATATTAAGTGGTACATTTGAAAAGATTTACTACATTAGGTAAATTTTGCTTTGAAAATAAGAGATCGGATCTTCAAAACACGATTTTTTTTTCAGTCAACCTTTCTAAATTTGTATAATCGTACACCCCAATATGATTTTTATATTTTTTGAATTTCTTTTAAGAAAAAACGTACACTGAAGTACTGTTTGTGTGTTTGAATTTTTCTTTAATTTTAGTTTTGTAAATTTTGAGAATGGTTTTTGCAATTTTTTTAACGAAAACTGAATATTAGTTTTCAGTTTTAGTTTTTCTAAATATAATTATTGGATTATTATTTATTTAAAAATATTTATTACCAAAAAAATGTGAATTTGCTTATGCTTTGCAATTTAAAATAGTTTTTTTACATATTTTTTGAATAATGTAGTTCATTGATTAAAATAATAATGTTAATTGAAAAATATAAAAGACTTTGGTTGAAACTAAATGATAATGTAAAGAATCATATACAAAATAATTTAAATAAAGTATAAAATAATTTAAATAAAGTATAAAATAATTTAGAAGAGTAACAAGTAATTAATGTTAAAGAAATATTTATTTGTAAGAGTTTCTCTAATAACTTGGTTTTCTAATTTTTTATGTAGATATTTATTGTATATGAATTTTTGTAGATAAATTAGTGTTTCGTATTTTATCATCATTGTATAATCGTACATCAATTCCTTTCGTATTTTCGTTATCTTTAGTTCCATGATCAGACTTATGTAAATACATTGTGAGTTTATAACAATCCGCAAATGGCATCAAATTGCATGTTAAGGGTGGTGTCACTGTAGAAGACTCAATCATATTTGATGTGGAAGAAAAAAGAATTTGGTTGAGATGAAAATATACTATAGTTGTATGGAACTTGTTGGTAAGAAGATGGTGTAGGCACGTTATGATGAGGATCCATATATCTAAATATTGAAGATGGTTGAAAATTAGATTGATAAACATGGTGTTGTAAAGGCTAGGAAATGTACGGAGAAGAATCAACATGTTGATAGAATTTTGTTGACTGAGGTTGTTGTGTCTCCTGCAATGTGTCTTGTTGTTGCAAAAAATATTGTTAATTGACTGTGAATGAAAAAAGATTATTAAATGTATCTGAATTTACATGTACATCGTTATCGTATTCTGGTTGTTAATGTGATATGTATTGGACAATGTGTTCAATATATCATTGCATGTGATGTGGTGCAAAAGGTATGACAACTAATTTAGTTGAATGCATGAACTCCCTTTCAAAGGGAGCATGTTCCTAAATCATTTATTCCCTTGTTAAGTCAATCTTTAAAAGAGTTAATTTGTGATTTGTAGAACAAAGCATTAACATAGAGTGTATGTTACGACCAGTGCATCAATACCATGAAGAAATCATTATCGTAGTAAGGGAAAATGAATAAAAATCAATCATGTGTCATGTCCAACGATATAATAGAGAAAATTTTGAGTTCGATGTTCAATAGATAACAACTCCACAATATGATCGATGACCAATATCATAGACAATTAAATTAGATGACTAGTGATGTGACTATGAAGAGTTTAAAGTTTTACGACTACCTTATCCTCATGTCATTGTTGTGTTATTCTTACCATTTATAGCTACTGACATATATTGACCCATATCACAATTTACATAACATTTACAAACTTGTGAAGTTCAGTTTCAACTAATTCAAAATAAGAATTATTAGTAATTTTATAGAGAATTAAATTTCATTTTTAACTCTCTCACATGAGTAATAAATAATTAAGACAACCAATTACACTCATGTACGTAATGAAATGAATAAACAAATTATAAATAAAAAAATTATTTTTATTATCAAAACAAATGTCACAATAAGAAAAAAAATTCATATTGAAAATAAAATTTATTTATATATTCCATGTGAAAGTGATGTTTTTATTTAAATTATTTGTTTACTTTTTATTTAATATATCTTAAATAGCATTCGGTTAACATCGTCAGTTTAATTAGTAAATCATACTATTAAAAAAAATATGTATTTTCTTAATTTTTCATAATAAATATCTTTAAATAAAAAAACCAATAAGTTAATTCAAAAAACAAAATAAAAAATTAATATTCAATTTTTATTAAAGAAATTTGAAAAAACTAGTTTAAAAAATTAAAAAAATCAAAATTTAAAAAAAATCAAACATAAACAAATCTTACATTGAAGTACCCTAGTTTAATAAAAAAAAAACCTTTATATTTTCTCTTACAAAGTCTCCCAAAGTTATTATTCCTTGCTAGCTCACCAAATTCTGAGACTCCAATATTAACTCACTCCAGTTTTCCTCCCGCTCAAGGAATGTTCTTATAAATACCAAATTTATAAAATAAAAATGCTTTTTATACAACCATTTGGACAATAAATATTAAAATGAAGAAGAAAAAAAAATAAATTTGTAATATAATTAATAATAACATAATAAAAATTTATTGTAAGAATTCCACGATTCAATTATAATTTTTTTAAAATATTAGAAGTTTAATTAACTACCAATTTTAGTAGATTCAGAAGGTCGCATTTATAAAAAAAAAAGTTATAAGCTCATTATATATTTATAGTAATTCTGTAAATAAAAAATACAATCAAATATTAAACAGAATAAAAACCTAATTCACGTGGCTAAACCAACACCCGTGAATAGCACGACTTTTATAATGCATTTTGTCGTACACTTTTAAAAAAAGTAATAGATTAACGTACTATCAAATTGTACTACCCACACTACTCAACTTATTCTCCTCTTTTATAGCAACACCAATTCCTTATGTACATTCCATCGCTAAGACGTATTATTAACGAAATATGTAAATATTCATTTTAATAAATTTATTCCTATCGCATAGAAATGACGTATAAAACATTTATTATTACTATTATCATGCAAAGTAGTCTATTTAAACTTCCCAAAAAGTTCATATAAAGTCATACTAATTTGTATTTTTTAAATTATATGAATGAATTTAAACATATTTTCATCCCTGCAGTCTACTTTAATTTAATTCTGGTTCATGTACTTGATAACAAAAACATTTAGTTCTTGTAATTTTAAAATTGTACTTTCAATTTAAACTTTTTTATACGCAATGTGTCAAAATAGGTATCTTCCATAAGCTAGAAAGATTAAAAACTTTTACCTAATAAAACTATATTAACAAAAAACAAAACTATATTCAAATCAAACTAAGGAAAACTGTAAGTATAAAAAACATATTTAATAATTTTTGTTGTAGTGATGAATGATAAGTAGACATGCCAAAAATATTGATGAACGAGGAAGGTGAGTAAAATATTTTTGTAAAAGAAATTGTGAGAAGTATGGTAATTAATACAAAAAAAAAAAAACTCCCAAGTATCTAACTAGCCAGAATTGTCACACAAAACTTGAGTTACCAAGCCCAATTACCGTAATGAATTACTAAAGTTATTAAATATCTCATTTTAAAGTTTACCTATATGTTGTTTTTACAAAATTATGCGTCTACTAATGTAATAACTAATTTTAAACCTTTAATCTAAATTAATGCAGGGTTTTAATATAAGTTGATTAAGTATATCATTGAAATTAAGGGGATTGTTTAAATTTAATATTTTTACACTTTATTAGATAAGTATTTTGTATAAGTATTTTGTAGCTAATGGAATAGTTTTAGCGTCCTATATAAAGATAGTTTAGACCAATAATTTAATGGACCTTAGATTAAACTTGAATAAAATTTCTTATTTTTTTTTTGGTATTGCTTTTCAATTAAATTGAAATTTTACATCAATAAATAGATAAATTATCTTTTAATGTGACTCTTGATTACTCGTGTTATCAATATGAGATTTATCCTATTTTAACCACCAAACTACACTTGAACTGATATAACCCAACACAAGCCAATTCAAATAAATCGAAACAACTGATACCTGTAACTTGGTGGGAACAATTAATATTTTATTTAAAAATGCTTTATCTTTTAAAAAGCACTTTCAGGGATTTATATACTATAAAACATAATTTCTTTAAAATAAGTGGAACGTGATGGACCCTAATTAATGAAAGAGGCAATAAAAGAATTAGTAAAAGTAAACTTTGAATAAGATAGTAAAATAAATAATTGTAAGTGTGAAGTTTGCATAAGATAATAAAATAACATAACTATTCTTTGAATGAATGACTTCCATTATGTTAAGTGTGTATAACATTCAAAAACAAAAAGAAAAAAGAAATGTTGAGATAAGTTATGCAAAAGTAAAATTAATTGAACGTTCATCTTTATTACGATGTGGTCTTGATATTTGAAACACATCACGAGGACATGCATGTGCGTGTTTTTTAGTACAATAATTTTGATTGTCGTAAATTAAAACATTTTGCTTCTTTTGCGTTTTGAATATAGTAATATATTTTGTTTTGTTATAGCACTTTCCAATGTTTTTATTCGCTCGATCTGTTTCTAAGCCCTTAAGTGCGCAAGACATTTCCTCGTTATGAATGCTTTGTTTCGTCTAGTTAAAAAGGCTTACAGAATGTAATGATTTAAAAATTATCATTGTCATCAGATAACTTAATTATATTAATCCTTATTGGGTTTGTACTGCAGTATTGCATATGGTCAAGTTGTTTAGGGAGTTTGTACCGCATATTGCATATGATCGAGATATAGTCTAAAACAGTATAGATATACTCGAGATAGTATAGACATACACCTAACTATTACCTCCATTAAGAAGACTAAACACATCTCGAAAACTTAAAAGAAAGATCTCTTAAACATAACCGTTTTAGAGATCATTTATCTTTGATTTCAAACTATGTGAGGTTGTTCATCAATTAGTGATAAAGATAGTAAATCTCGTTTCATAAGATTGAATTAAGTTTAAAGTTATTTTTTAATATTGTATCAAAGTTATATAAAATTTATACTAACGAGAGTTTGTTGGACTTAGCAAGTCATCCAGACAACTATCAATTCACTCATTATATAGTCTCACACACAATAGGTTTCAACGAAATGATAATGTGTTGGAGATCACACATAAACTAGAAATAAGGACATTTCATAGTATATAAAGGATGCAAACCTCGTTTTATAAGTTAAGTTTTATAAGGTTGAGTTATACTTCTTAATAAACTAAAATAGTAATATCTGTGTTAATTTAGATGTCCAACACATCTCTATAAATAAATTAACCATTGTCAAGCCAAAATACACATTTAATAAGATTTATTATCCCCAATCACTAATTATTGAATACTAACTCGAATGTCGAAAATCTTTTTGCAGGTATCCCTATTGTAGTTGATATTAAAGAAACCCAGACACACCAAAATATTGAGGACAAGACTATCCTAACCTATACTATAATAGAGTTGATGATGCATCTCTCATCATGTATTGTGGATCCTTTTTCCTTTACAACAATTGAATAATGTTCTTCGTGAATAATGGTGGACTTGATTGCTATATTGTAGATGTTCTAAATGAATTTATTAGATTTAATGGTAGAAGAGAGTGATGGAGTTGATTGTTATATTTAGAGGAACTTGCCCAAGCGAGCCCAATCTCGTCAAAGCAAGATCACTCCAGAGAAGTTGGGTTTTTTTTCGTCCAACTCGCCTAGGCGAGCCCAATCATACCCAAGCGAGAAGTCACTTAGTCAAAGCTCAACTAGGTTAAATATGAGGCGTGAGACACAATCCTAGAATGTGTTAAAAAATCTTAGGAGGCAAACGTCAAGGACAAACATCCTAACAAACATCCTATATCTTCTTTTCTTGCTTTCCATGCTTGTAATAGCCAACTTGAGTGACTAATTTTATCATTTGGGATTGAGAGTAATCTGTTCTATTGAGATGATATTTAAATATAATATTTTGTTCTTGATTAATCATTGATATTATCATTTTATTCTTAATGCTTATTTATCAAGATTTTGATTATTACATTTGATTGAAAAATACTTTTAAGTTTTTGGAAAAAATAAAGGTCCTAGAGAGAGGGTATAGACTATGGTTTGTACATAAAACGTCATTTATACCCTTCTCTGGATATACTTTGACCATATTTGATGTAAACTATAGTCGATGGTTGATCAAAATAAACTATAGTCGATGGTTAATCAAAACAACCATAGATATGCCTAATACACTATGATTTTGAATCGATGTCTATAAGTTAATAGTATATAGGCTATGTGCGATTATATTTGCAAAACTGCTATCTAAGAGTTTTTCTGCACTAGTTACTTCAACCTTAAAAATGTCTATAGCTTGAGAGCAACTCAACTTCTAATCAATCAACTGTATCTCGACTGCATAACTTAAGGAGGGGGAAAGAGAGGATATCTCGATTGGGGGAGAAAACGGGCCAATCCCATATAACCTACTATATCTTACAAGTCGCACTATATATTAACCCAAGATGCATCACGGTCCCCGGGGGTTCGACTTGATTGTACCCTGAGTATTTTTAACTCAACCTTGTGCCTTAAATAATTCTTTATAAATAAACTATCATACTATATTTGTTAAAAAAGAAAACGCTATGTTTCATCGAATACAAAGAACTTTTCTAATAATAAAGGGAATTGACCACAAATCATCAAACTTCAGTATAATTTTGTTATCTCCAAAGCATCGCATTTTATAAAGTGTATGCACCAAACTTCACTATAATTCGAACAAGCCATAATAAACATATATTCAAAACATAAGCAACAAATTATCTTGTTCATGGAATAATTAAGTAAAGAGTATAAGTAATAAGTTATGTTATTAATTGCGCAATAACATCAACCTATATTAAAATAAAAACAAACCAATTATATTAGATATCACACAACAAGTTATATTAAAAAGCATAATTATGAAGTTATGTTAAGCATCAAGCAATAACATCAAACTATATTTAAGAAAGAAGAAGCAACCAACTATATTCCATTATGAACCATAATAAACATCTGATAACATTGCCTATACATAACATAATATTGAATAATGAATCGAGTTCTTCAGTTTTAAAATTTTGCAATATCAAAGTTATCAAAGTTGGCATTTAATATTCAAATTGGGTTATTCACATAAGTCAATTACTTACGAATATCACAAGCAACAATCGCAATGCAAAACTTTACTACAAAAACATTTTTGAAATGCTTTGATGTAATATAAACAAAAACTATTGTTAACCCAAACAAATATTACTCATAAATAACAATATCACGAGCAATAATTACCATGCAAAACTTAATAATAAATGTAGACATTTTTGTATTTTACTAAATTTTTCTATACTAGACTGTAGCATTAAGTTAAACAAACAAAAAAAAAAAAATACTCATTCTCATTAGATTATATAAATCAAACAATATATTTTAATAATCAGAACATAATCTTAGGATACTTTTATACTTATCAACATTTAAGATACTCAAATCTTATCATATAACTTCGATAAATTACTATTAACAAAATTAGTTACATAACAATAAAAAAAAATAACACCTAACAACTCAATTATCTTCAATACTATCTCTATTATATTATTCAATTACAGCAAAATAACATAATTTAATAACAGATAATTATACGATTAACTAGATATATCTCTCAATAATTCGGAAGCTATTTCTAATAAAATTAATCAACTAAGGATCCAATTCATGTATTTACTTTATTATAAGAACATGATATATTTACTTTTTTATAAGAACATGACTTTTATATTAATATAAAAGATTATGATATTTAGGTATAAACCTAATTAATCCAAAATAAAGCATGAACAAAAGAAATCAATGTGACGGATTTTATTGATACAAAAATAAAATAAATCAATCGAACGAAGAATGGAATAAAAATTTGAATAAATCAATAGACCCAAACGCTAAAGAAAAAACGAGAACGCAAAAAGATATAAAAATTTGAAAGTAAAATAAATAAACTCCCAATCCAATAACAAATTTATATTAAAATTTAATAAATTAAGAAAATCAGAATAGATTTTCTTAGAGGTCACTATTCCTAAAGACTTACTTACCAGTTGTATTCCACGTGAGTTTCTTGACATACAACAAAAACTCCACATAAGAATGTAAAATCAAAATTAATTATCAAAAGCATTTTTAAACCTAGCAAAATAAACAGGGCGAATTGAAAGATGTCATACCGTAGCGCCACCACCAGATATCCAGCTTCGACATCATCGTCTGAGTAGCTGTAAACATAGAAAATCGAATCAGAAGTCGAATGCAAAAACCAAGATTAGGAAATGGAAGTTAACAAAGAAAAGGAAAATGACAAGTTTGTGCGTGAATCTAACGCAGAAGTAGAACGCAGATAATAGAGAAATTTCGTCAGATTCACGCACAAACCTGCAATTTGCCTCTGCACTCTCTCTCTCATCTCATACAGAAGCAGTATCATTATTTGAATGGCGTGGGAAGGACTGACCGTTACACCTGGAAGCTTCTAGCGGCTATCACGCCACAAATACTTCATTGTGGCCGTTGGATCCTTCCTCGCCAATGACGTCATCTTTTTTTATGCCGTTGCGGGTCATGGAATGTGCACACACAAATATATTTTTCGATAATGATATATTAAAAATTCAGAATTTTTATACAATACATTACAATCTCTAATATATTATTTTAATAATTTTTTATATTATTTAATTATAAATTTATTTATTATATATATTTATATCTAAACCTATCAATTGTATATAATTTTCAGAATTGTTAAATCATCATTTTTTTCTTATATTTTTTGCATAGCAAGACCGCTTCGTAAAAAATAAATTTATTACTATCTTTCTATTTTGTTATCTATAAATAAAAAATAAGTTAATAACTTAAATATTACAATAAATGTATTTACGGTGTAATATATGTCATTCAAGAAAATGAAATAAGACTTATTTTTGTGTGTTGTTAACGGTAAGTTAAAGGTGTATCACTCTACAGTGACGAGACAGGACAGTGACGCTGGGCCATGGTGCTCCTGCAAGACTGCAACGGCTCCAATTATGTATTAATGATGATTTTTTATCATGCCATTACAGATATTTTGAATAAAAATACTCAGATAATATCTCCTAAAATAGTAAGATGTAGACCATGTTGTTTTATTTAAAAGTATATCTTCAGATAATATGTGTCAAGGATTTATGTTTTAAGTGAGTTAGAGATTTTTCATAAATACGGGTCTGTCTTCCACAACCTCCATAACTTTTCGTAACATCATCAGAGGTAAGGTAAAAAACCATTTTATTTTAAAATTATATTTTAGATTTTATAATATAAAAATACCACACAATTTAGAATTAATTAAAAAATATACTAGTTTTTAAGATTGAACAATTCGAACTTACTTCCATATATTCTCATAAATATTTCGGATTATGTAATTTAGAATAATACATTATATTTTGAATATTTTTCTACATTCAGGAACAAGTTTTTCAAAACAAGATTTCTTGAACAAACTTTCTGAAAAGTATATAATATTTTTCGAATAAGTTTTTCAGCATGATTTTTTTTCTCACGTGTTCTCTCTCTTCTTCTTCATCTCTTACGTTCTTCCTCTCTTCGTCTTCTGTAGTGGTGGTAGCAACAGTAGTGACAATGCTTGCGGCAGCAGTGGTGCGGTGTATCAAAGGAGGGTATTTAGTTTTTTTTTTGTTAGTAGTGGGGTTACAGTTAGTAATTATGAGAGTGAGGTCAGCTAAAGCCAGCTTAGGCAGTTCATTGTTTGGGCATCTGGGTATGGACTCGGTTTGGCTTCTGTTTGACCTTGTATAAAAGATAACTGTTTCTTTCTGCATTTTGATATGTTCTACAGTAACCGCATACAAAACATGAAAATAACATTTTATCATTCTTTCTTGCATCTTCATATGTTCTTCTGTCATCCTATACAAAACATGAAAATTACTTTTTATCCTTCTTGTGTCACCTTCATATTTTGGATTATATAATCTGGAAGTTAATCTTGAATTCGGAAATAGCTTATAGATTATGTAATCCAAAATATATTTTTACGAAATGGTATTTCAGATTATATAATCTGAAAGTTTCGATTTGGTAGTAGCTTCCAGATTATGTAATCCGGACATGCATTTGAAAAAAAGACTTCTTGATTACCTAATCAAAAAGCTAATATCATATTGAAAAAAAAATTCAAATTATGTAATCCGGAAACTAATCTTACATTTGAAAAAAGGCTTACAGATTACATAATCCGGAAGCTAGTTACAAATTTGGAAAAAAACTTCCAGATTATATAATCTAGAATATTATAGAGAACATTTTTGAAATACCAATATTTATGGAGGTGAGAGAAGAATTTATGGAAGTGCAGGAAGAAACAGTCATTAAAGAGATCCAAAACTAGTCTGAATTTAATTCCCCTTGTTTGAGATTTACCGGGCCTTGTGTAGAGTTTTATTTTCTTCCTACACCCAATCTTTTTCAACCTGCACCTTACATAGTTTTAAATTTCTAAAAGTGGCTTTTATTCTGGAATGAAAATCTAGAATTGAAATTAATACATTCTGAAAAAAAAATAGATACGAAAAAGATTATTATGATATGAAAATAAAAATCCAGAAATAAGAATAAAACTCTCATTCTGGATAAAAAAATTCGCAATACAAAAAATTCATTTCAGAAAAAAATCCAAAAATATATTATGGAAAAGGAGGTCCATAAT
Organism: Phaseolus vulgaris; assembly: GCF_051622355.1. Taxonomy (NCBI): domain Eukaryota; kingdom Viridiplantae; phylum Streptophyta; class Magnoliopsida; order Fabales; family Fabaceae; genus Phaseolus; species Phaseolus vulgaris. The sequence continues at coordinate 53,156,814 of NC_143504.1, read as the reverse complement.
ATATTTTATATGTATCCCATTTTATTTAAGAGCCTTTTTATCTTTTCATACTGAAATTGGGTGCATTGATATGGTGCAAGAAGTAATTGCCATTGTGTAAAGGACCAGGCTTGAGTCTGTTTCTGTATGGTTTTTTTCAGGAATTTTTTTGGTAGCGAATTGTAGGTAATTGCGTTCTGCACCAACAAATTTGGACCCACATCCAATCATCCGAAATAACCAAAATGTCCTTTGTAGTTTTCCAGAATCTCTTCTCTATAATATGTTTCGGGATTTTATTTTTTGGAATTTCAAAAAGTTGATTGGGTGCAGCTCTAGAATCAATGGATGGAGGAAGCAATGGCTTGGGCCTGATGATATCTTCATTATGGAAAGGAAAAACCATGATGTTACAGAGCTCAAAGAAGAAGATGTTTGCTTGTTATTTGATGTTTAAATGGAGAGATAGGTTGAGAAATGTAGCAGAAAGTATTGCTTTAGCAGCTAGGAGCTATGTTATAGGTGGTAGTTGTGATTTGTGATTGAGATTAGATTATAAATATTAAGATTTGTATTTTCAAAGCATGGGGCATTTGTGGTAAGAATTGGTAGGTCCAGAGCTCCACCTAAAAGTGTTTTTTCCAAAAGGGAAATGTAAAATATAATAAAAATATTAATTATTATTTTTTAAGAGAGAAGTGTTGGATGGTGAGGTGAATAAAACTGAAGGTAGACTTAACAAATTTAGGTGTTGACAAAGTCACATGATCACTCTTTCTCATGATCCATGTTGGTTTTATCTAATCTTTATCACTAAAAGCCATGGATTTGGAACATTTCCAATGCCATTCCGCATTTCAAGTGGGACTCACACAACCATTAACTTTAATGCCCATCGATAATAATAATAATAATACTATGTCAAACCAATCAAATTGCCAGCTCATCTCACCACCAAGGTAAAAATGGAAAATATTCATTTACGGTACAACTTATATTAATATTACTATGTCTGCTTATATTAATACTTTTATTATTATTGTTATTATTATGAATTTTTGCCCAACAAAAACTAATGAACAGAAAATGAAATGGCATGTGAGTTCATTAGTGTAGGAATTGTAACATATCGTTTTGGATTAGAAATTTCTGCTAAAAAAATTCCCAGATTACTGAAGGTGTCGGTAGGCACCATTGACCTACGAAAACTATTCCAATGTCAGTGTTTCTCTCGTATAAACATCAAGAAAAGACAAGTAAAAAATATTAATTAGGTCTAACACAACTAAGTCTTCACAAACTTTGATAAAAAATTGTAGTCCCTCATAAATATTTTTATTTATTCAATTTTTATTATTGATAAAAAAAATATATATTTTTCTTTGTAAAAGTGAAGATAGTTAGAAAATAAAATTTTGGGTAGCCGAAAGAAGAGAGTGAAAGGTGTGGATGAATTGATAGGATATTGAAAGGAGAAAACTAGTGATATAGTATTAAAGTATTATGGATGTTTGTCTCTTATACATGAGTCAGAGAGCAAGGTGTTACTCTTTGCCAAGGAAAATATATTTTATATATTCTCCCCTTGAGATGGGGGTTGAATTTGAATGATGGGAATAAAGACAGTGTTAGTTAAATAAATGGTTAAAAATGTTGTTTCTTACAAAAGAAAAAGGAAACAAAATGGAACGCGGAAGCTTCATGGGAACTCTCAGGAGTAGGATTTAGCTAAATGCCGGAGCTTCTCTTGCCTTAAATTATGTCAATCTTCTAGAAAGTGTTGTTCCCACAGATTGAGAGGGAAAAAGAATAAAGATTTGGTTCATTATTTTTTAAATTGGGTCATCAAAAAGGATATTTGAGCACTCTAAGAGGGTCATTTTGCGAGGAAAAGTAACGGTTAGGTGGGGTAACAAATCTTATATCAAATATACATGAATCATGAGGCTTTGAGCAACCACTAATACCACCAATTAACCATTTTTTTTAGCTTATGACCCGCCAATAATGGAGGTCCTGTAACTTATCATAACACCAACCAAAGGTACGGTTTCCACACCCTACCATTTTTTCCAATATTCTATTTGTTTTCATTTCTTTTTAATACTCCAAAAGAAAATTTGTATAAAGTAGTACCTACCCAACACCAAAAACTAAAGCTCTTGTCAACCTATTCTCAAAACATTTTCCTTTAAAAGATCCATTTTAATAATTAAAAGATAAAAAAAAATCTTTTGGTTTGAATGATAAAGTATGTAACATTAAGTATGAAGAAAAAGAATTGTGATTGCAATATGGAAGGAAATAACAGTTGAAAATATAATGGGGGTTGTGGTGCATCCTCACATGCAACTGAGAAGAAGAAAGGATATAAACATTAAAAAAGAGGCACCTTAAAAAAGAAGGATTAGGTTTTACGATGCAGGGTGGGTGTGGCATGCAACAACAGCATTGCAATGGCAAGAGAAAAATAAGTAATAAAATAAAAATAGAAAATGAGAAGGCATGAAAATGGGATAGGTAGCGTGGACCAGTGACAGTGGTCAATTCTAGGGTTGGGGGACCTGGTGTTGCTGCTGCTGCTGCATATTGGGGTTGTAAGAGAAGACGGTGACGTATCGCGACAAGACAAAATTAGTTTTTATTATTTTATTTCTCTGTTTTGTCCCTACATTGAGCTCCCCAAACGTATCCCACCAGCAACCACCCCAATCAAACACAGTCCCAGATTGATACTTCTATGTGCAAAACCAATGATTTACCAATTATTTTATCTAAACATCCCTCAATCACCGTAACACTCCAAATTTACAAATCAAAAACCCTGCCCCAGAAACAAGCTCCATCAAATTCCAAACTATTCATCATAATTTTCAAACACGTTTTTTCTATTACATACACACTCTTCGCAGACAAAACTACATTATCTTTTAACTTAGATCACCAATTTTATGTCCTGTTGAGGCTGTAGTTTTTTTAAGGAGTGATGTAATTGTTTTGGTTGATTTTTGGTTGAGATTCTATATTTTGTTTTGGTAGGATTATGGTTAATGTGTTGTAATATCTGGTGTATCTTTAGCTAATTGTGTGTTAGAAAACTTGTTGTTGATATTTTTATAAAGATTGGGACACTCTGAATTATCTCATTTTATTTTATTTATTTTTTCTGATTAAAAAAATAGATGAGCAATTTATTATTTCTTCCCCAGTTAAAATTATAATTAACAATTATTATTCTCTTATTAAAATTAATTACCTTTAAAATCTAAATCAATATAATCCTTTACAATATATTACGATTCTCTAAAACCTAATATAACATTTGAAGATCCTTTTATGTATTTATTTATCATTTTATTTTTAATTGCGGAGAGTTATATACATATGACTTTCTATCATTCATGCTTATGGTATTTGAGGCATCATCCTTTCTAAGAAATTCAAATCTTTTTGTCTCAATAAATTTTCATTCCTAAAATTTTGTTTGCAGGTCTTAACTGCTTTATATTAAACTCTTTAGTCAATTTTGGATTTGATTTTTGTTGAAGTATGTCACCAACATGTCATTCATGAATAATATCAAGATAATAAAATTATTCTCATTATATCTCTTATAATGCATGAGCTTAGTTTATTTATTATTAATGAAGGAGTAATTTTTTTACTAGCATCTTGGTACTTACTTTAGATTGAATAAAGATTTGACCAATTTGAGAAGTAAGGTTTTTTATTGTCAATGAAGCAAAGATAATTTATTATGGAGTATATGGATTACACCTAAAATTGGATAAATAGATTATATGAATTGTTAATATGATCGGCTTGGATATAAAATTATTCATTAAAAGAGTGTAGACTACTCACTTTTAATAATATTCTTTTGTTAAGTAATTTAATTTTGTATAATTTGATGATAGTACTTAAATTTTCTTCATAGTTATCTTTTTTTTGTAACACTCGACAAAATCACATTTGTCATTATTAAACACAAATTAGTGATAGCATTATCATTAATTTGTTTCCACCTTTCATTCACGATACTCATGAGTTTTTACTAGACGAGTTAGTCAACCATCTCTTCTTTAGTTGTAGAGTTTCTAGGACAGTTTGGGATATGAGTGATAATTGGATACGTGAGACAAGTGGACATCATAATTTACCAAATTCTCATCTTAGGCAGTTTATACTTTTGATGGTAAGTAGGGAAGGAAAGAGGGCTTGGTGGTGCAAGTGGGTATCTATTGTATGAGAAATATGGAGACAAATGAATGGAATTATTTTTAAAAATAAAAGAATCAATGCTAAGAAAAATGCTTGTAGCAGGTTAATTAAAGACTTGGTCTTGGATAACAGGAAGAAATTCAAAAGTGACCTTCTCGTATTCAAATTGGTATATCCGAGAACACTCTATGTCATGATTGGCAAACAAAGGTTGTAAAGGTGTGTGTACATGTGCATATGAAATAAAGAAAGAAAGTGGATTACTTCTATGATGCAGTGGAGTTTGGCATAACTATGAACAACAATACTTACAACTCTATCAAGGATATGAAAAGAAATGGAGTAGGCCTAAACACCAAATGACATACAATTACTGAAATAGGACCGTAAAAAGATTCTACTATTCTTATGCAATATAGATTTTGAGAATGGTCTATAACTAAAATTGCAGACTTGTGGCAGTTATAAGAGTTATTGGTTCATTACAAGTGTTACGAAGATGAATTTAGGTGATGTGTATAGTCATTTTCCCTATCACACATTTTGGATTTACTTGTTCTGTAAGGTAAAAAATGATGTTAGCACTCTATTTTTTGTCAACCAATGCTTTATTTCTATCTATTTATTATTATTTATTGATAAAAAAAATCTTTCAATTTTATTAATGGTAAAATCTCCATTTTTTTATTTTAATATCTAACAGTTTAACTTATATTGTGTACTCCTTATTACTTATTTTTTATCATTCTTTAATCATTTCAAAACTTTTAATATCTTTCTTTTCTCAGTTTCATGTCACAAATATAAAAATCTAAAACAATTGATTAACTATAAAAGTTATTTGGCCCTAATAATAATAAAAAATTCCCTTCCAACTTGCGCATGGAGAAGAGTAGGGACCCCATCATCTTGCTTTGTGTTGCTTTTATCCCAATCTTTTCAACTTTCTACGTAAACAACCCTTTTGCGTTCATCCAATCCTTTCTCCTTCATTTTTCTCTCCTTTTCAAAATTTGAGTACTTATTTCTACGAAAAATATATAATTAATAGAATCTCACTTAACCCTAGAGCTTATTATTTTACATGAGTTTATGGATTGAACTTTAAGTTAATATTCATTATTTTTCTTTATTTGTTGGTAGTCAAAATTTGTGTACTACATACGTACATTAATTAATCAATCACGTGGGTGGTATATTTATATATTAAAAATTAATTTTTTTTGAAAGATAATGAAAAAGACAATGAATTTATTCCAAGAACACTGTATTTATGAAAGAACTACCAAAATATATCCTCTCCTGCAACACTGTCTCTCCAGTACGAAATAATAAAAGAGAAAAGGGGGAGAGTAAGAAGAAACCAAATAAAAAACAAAAAAGAGTGGGAAAGGTTGTAAGAGGATCTAAGAACTATTGGATGACGTATGTATGTGTTAGGCATGATGTAAAACTTAAACTATTTTAATCATTAGTTTTGTAGGATTAATTGTAACTAAAATATTTTTTTTATTAAGATAGGTTTGTTGAAACAAGATTTTTAAAATTATTAATTTTGCTTAAGTATATACAAAATAATTTTTAATAATCTAAATTATGAAAAAGATCCCGTATAATTTTTTTGGAAAGGACAATAATTGTTGGAAATTTTGGAGATAAGGCTCTTTAGGAAAGAAGCTGTTAAAAATAATTAAAATTTAAAATATACACACAATTTCGGATGTGGATTTATTACTACGAGTTTATTTGAAGAAAATATTTTGCAAAAAAGAAATAAAAAAATAACTTAATTTTCAGTTCAAATTAATTTGTCTAAATTAAAAAAAAAATGAAAAAGTTAATAAATATGACTTTTTACAAATTAGTTCTTCCATGAACTATCATTTAAATTTAAGGAGTAATTAATTTATTTTTATTTTTTCTCCTAAAACAACTATGAAAAAGTTTTTCCATTATGATATTTTTTTTAAATTGTATGTCCAACTTAATAATATGCACTATAATATTTAGACCAAAACTACCCAACTCTTTTTTTACACAACCAAGTGAATTAATAATAAGGAAGTTTTTGTATTTTCATTTCATTTTAAAAATAGAAAAAAAAATCAAAATTTTCTCTCCTCTCCTAATTATTTTTTATCTAGAAAAAATTATTTTCTTTCTCCAAAAGTCGTATATTCCCAATATTGCCATGCTAACGTAGGAATGATGCGGTGAAAGATTATCACTTTGGTATATGATAGAGACTTATATGATTAAAATATATAGTTTTTTTTAGGATAATATTTTAATAATAAGTACTTGTAATAAAAAAATTCCTTAAAAATTTATATATAAGAATAGAATTTTTTTTATTTAGTTTTTAAAATATCATTTTATATTAACATAAATAATTTTGACTTATAAAAAAAGCATTTTGAGTTATAGAAAAATTAAATAATTTTCTCACATTCTATAAATATTTATAAAGAAGTGTTTCCTTACCATTTAAAATTATTAGAAAACTAAATTTAGAAATAAAAAATTGGAATAAAAGTTATCAATTTATAAAGAAAAACTTGAAACAGGGGATTAGATAGGGACGAGTAAATTTTCTTACGATAAAGCTAACTTAAATTAATATTACTAATTAATTTGTTTTGGTAAAGTAGTATTAAGATTTATTAAGAGTATTCAATGCCTATCAAATAAAAAATGTTTGTTACTACCATGAATACCTTAAATTTAGGTTTTATTCATGAAAAATATGTCTTCATTTTTTCCTTTAACTTTAGTTCTTTAATTTTTAATTATTTCTATTTTTAGTTTCTATAAAAATTATAAGTATTAATATTTTTTTAATGTGTAATGTTTAAAGTAATATAAAACTATGAAAGATTTAAATAAATTTACGAATAAAAAAATCAAAATTATATAAAAAAAAATCAAAGAACAAAATTACATATAGTTAAGAATTGAGGAATTACAATCACGGAAAAAATAAATAAAGGCTAAAAATATAAATCTGATCAAATATAAGATTAAAATTACCATTAAGGAAAAAAAAACATGATATATAACATGACATAATAGGAAGCAGATAAAAAAATAATAATAAATAGTATGAAACGTTTAAATTGTGTAAACTAAATTATCATGTGTTCTTTTATTATTATTTAAAAAATATATAGCAATGCACTATTCGTATCACTTCTCGTTTTCCTAGTCAAACAAAAACATGATTTTCTTTCCTATATTTTTGTATGATAAGAGATTATGTAATCTTTTGGAAAAAAATATTACATAGTCTCGGACAAAGAGATGAGACAACGATAAATTCTAATATATATATATATATATATATATATATATTTGAAAAGGGACGAAGAATTAGATTAAACACATGTACACAATCTTAAACAGTTTGATGTAAAATGTCTTTATCGTACCAAGACGAGAATATTTAGTGATATAACTTTTCATAATTAAATAAGATTTTTCAAAACTTAAAACCCCGAACTAATATAGCTGAGCATAATATCAATGAATTGATTAAATATCAGTGTACAAAAAATTCCAAAAACAATTGAAATGACATAAAAGCCACCCAAGTTACATAACTGATTGAAGATTAAGGAATGATTCAATTTTAGGTATATGTTTTTTTTTTTCAGTGTTGTTCCTTTCTTATACTCAATTAAATAATGAGTGTTTTCTTCCAATCTCCTAAATAAATTGTTCTAATCTCCGAAGCAAATTATTCTTATTTAGGAATGAGATCTAGAGAACTATTGAGATGACTCGTTTTTTTTCTTCATGTCGATCGTGTTATTCTTCAACCTCCTTTCTCGCTCGCTTCTCACCTTTCCTTCCTAGTTTTGACTCTCGGTCGTCTCGTGAGAGTACCGAATGAGGGTATCTGTAGAAGATATTTCGACGCTCAAATCAGTAAAGGAGTTCGGCACTCGGTAGTTAGAGTACTATAGATAGTAACATACATGGTTCTTGAATTTTGTGCTTATTTATATTACCTTAGTTGATTTTTCTTATTGGACTAAATTAAGGAGTTAGTTTGTGATTAGAATTGCATTACCTAACTACTAATCATTAGGTTAGTCTTATTGATCTTGTTAAGCGTAATTGAATTCATAGTATCGGTCGATCTTATATATATCAACTCAACAACAAAGTCCAAGACGTGATATGATAAGAGTACACAAATGAATGGTAGAACCTTGCGGATATTCTAGCTCTCATCTATGTGCACATCACTTGATTTAAACGTGATGCGTTCCTATACTTTTCCGTTTTCAGTAACAGTAAAACACTCGAAATAAACACATCATAAATGAAACTCTATACATTTTCACCAACATTACGAAATCTAAATAAAAAAAATTATAAAAAACATTCCTATATCTAAAATGTTAAAAATTTGAACTCATTTTGAATTTTCCAGCATAAATGATTCTATACAACAATTATAGATACATGGATAGGGATTAGGGAATAGTGTAGGAGGGAGCATTTGACGAAAGAACTTTATTTTTTTGCGGGCACACAACCAGAAGAATAGGTGACGTACAACAAGGTACATCCCTAACAGATCTTCAACATTTACAGAACTCATTCATTCCAGAAAACTCCAACACCTTATTTATTGCTACAAAAAACGCACTCTAAGTATATGGTACTAGCTCAACTGAGTGATGAGAAAAGTGACAGAGGAAAAATAAAAGAATCTCTCACCTATTCGAAACTTATGGTTCTTTTTCCCTTCTCTTCCTTCATTCCTATCATGGCCAAGAAAAATCTCAAAGCGATGATGGATGTAAATCAATATCTTCAATGAGAGAAGAACAAATTCTAATTATTGAGACGCATGCTGGATAGCAGTGAAGTACTTGTACAAGGAAACTATGTCATCAGCATGCTTCTTGGTGGTCGTGGCTCACTTAAAACCACACGTGCATCTCCTTTTCCCATTCCTTTCTCGTCACATAAAACACTTCCTTCTACATCTTCTAGTGCTACTTTTTTCCCCTTTTTTTTCTTATGCAGTTTCTGTACTCTTTTTACTTTCAAACTTTAATCCATATACACAAAAATCACCAATTACCCTCTCCTAATAAATGATGCAAATAGAATTTAGAAAGGATTTTATACTTTTGCTGGTAAAAAAAATACATCCACCGACAATACATACGGATGCTGATTTTCTTAGAGATGTTCGAACTAGGTTTGTGGTTCCGAATCCTTGCTGTGTGACTTTCTCCCTCGAATATGGTCAGATATGATGATGTGGCTGGTTTACCAACCAAAGTTTATGAATAACTATTCTCTTACACTCAACTATAACCGAATCACTTCTTTCAATTTATACACCAAATCCAAACCAACCAAAGCCAAACCTTACATAGCAATCATATATTCTCATTTTTACTTTGGTACAATTCTCTATTAATTCTCTATTAGAGATTTCATAGTGGATGCAAATCTTTCAGTATAAACTGATTTTAGAAAATTAAATTAAATTTAAAATTAACTTTGTTTAACCCTAAACAAATCATACCGTATGAGAAGTATATTTCTCTCTCATTTTTATACATGAGTGACTAGTGCATTGCTATTTTTCCTCCCTCCACTTCTTCAAACTTTTGTTTTTTTATACACAAAACAAAATACAACATGCAGTAAATTAGGTTACCTTTTTCATTTACGAGAACTTACTTTTTGGGAATTTCAAATGTTGATTTTACAAGAGTCAAGAGAGGGAATTAGGCTCACCGATTTAATCTATTTATTTAAGGATTTAGGATTTAATTTTTTGGTCATGTCACGCCATTTATTTTTTTAAGACTTTTTTTCCTAATCTATTCACGAATCCCTGTGCTAGGTTAGTTTGTAAGACAAGTTGGCCGAATATCAAAACCTGCTGCAAAAGCTTCACACAGTGAAAGAAAAAACTAATGAAAAAGGTAGGTTGAAAAAGAAAAAGGAAACTAAAGAATTAAGAAAGTGACGATAAACTTTGAAGGATTGATCAGATTTCGTAGATCACATGCACACGAGTGAACACTATTATTACAATTTGGCATTTTCAGAAAAGACGGAGAAAAAAAAATTCATTTAACGCCGTTAGAATCTAGGAGATGACGGAACCCCGTTCACACACACCCTAAACCAGTTAAGGGGTCAAATGCTACGTATGAAAGCGTCGACCATGGCATGCATTGATTGCCACCGGCTCAGCGTTGTCCGTACCAGTCCATGACCTGCACCTGCCAGTCAAATCTCGCCTTCATTTCTATCTTTGTTCCTTCCACACAGTTTTCACTTTCTTCTAAATCCAAGACTACTCATAAACTTTCTCTCTCTCTCTTTCACACACACCTAAGCTATAAACCAGATCAACCCTACCTCTCTCCACTTCTTACTAGTGTTAAGTTCGAGTTTGTGGCGTGTGAGAGATGAAGGATTTGAGCATTTGAGAGATCAACTCGTTTGGTATATGGAGAAGAAGGAGATGGTTGTGAAGACTGAGGATGCGGTTGGGTCCTCTTCCATTCCTTGTTATAATTCAAACGTTTATCCATTCTCGAACGCCTTTGATTTCTCTGAGGTGGAAAAGAGCTCTTTAGGGTTTATGGAGCTACTGGGTGTGCAGGATTATAGTCCTCTGCTTGAGTTACCTCAACTTTCAACAGTTTCTGTGCCTCATCACTCTACAGTTAAGGTTCCATCTGATAACGGGAAAGAGTCTTCCGAGGTGTTGAACCACCAACCCGCCACTCCAAACTCTTCTTCTATTTCATCTGCATCCAGTGATGCTGTCAATGATGAACAGAAGATGACTCTAGACCAAGTTGAAGAAGATGACGATGAAGAAGAAGAAGAAGAAGGACAACAGAAGACTAAGAAACAGTGGGTTTTTCCTATTTATCTCATCATTTTTTCTTTTCTCGTGGATTGCTGGATTTTTTTTTTTCTAGTGAAAAGATTACTCATATATATGGTGAATTGTTTTTAATTTTGTGCAAGTATTCAGTATTTTTTTATTAAGACCGCGGTATCTTCTCACCGAAGACAATCTTAGTCTAGCATAGCTTTTGTTTTCATTTTTCGTGGTTGTTGGGGGGCGGGGCGATGAAGCTTTCGTTTTCAAAAGTTAATTTTACAAATGAATGGTTCATGGGATGTGAAGAACACACAATTTGGGATGGTCTCTCTAGTATAAAGTACGTGTTTTTATATATTGTTTGGCTTTAATATGTAGCGAGGGAGAACATGTTTGACGATCCAATTAGATAAACTAAGGAGATCATGGGATACCTTTTGTTTGTTTAGTTATCTTTTCCTTTTGAGATAAGAAAACAATACATGTGATGTGGTTGATGTGAGGAAGGTTATAAGATTTGATGGTTTCTGGGATCTGGTTCTTATCGGATTTAGGTTGAAGCCAAAGAAGACAAATCAGAAGAGACAGAGAGAACCAAGATTCGCGTTCATGACGAAAAGCGAGGTCGATCATCTGGAAGATGGGTACAGATGGAGAAAGTACGGTCAAAAGGCCGTGAAAAACAGCCCTTTTCCCAGGTAACATCCGATTTAATTCTCCCGGTAAACTCTAATCTTAAGTCTTACAGCTCCTGCACCTACCTACTTTTCCTTCCTTCCCTATTTCTCTTAATTGGTTTAATTCACTTACAAGTTACACCAAACAAATTAGTTAATTAATTAAATAAATAAATAGTCATAACATTTGGAATATACTATGTGTGGATCACATGTAGGAGCTACTATCGTTGCACCAGTGTTTCATGTAATGTGAAGAAACGCGTGGAGCGATCTTTCACTGATCCAAGCGTGGTAGTCACAACCTATGAAGGCCAACACACACATCCAAGCCCAGTTATGCCTCGCTCAGGTGTCTCCGCTGGATACGCCACCAACTTGGCTTCAGTTTTTCCACAAGCAGGAAACTACTTATCACAGTATCAGCAGCAGCACCACCACCAGCAACTTATTTTTAGCACATTGTCCTCTTTGGGTTTCCCTTACAATGACTCTTCCTCTCCAAAGAACGCTGGTTTTACTCAAGAGAGACGGCTTTGTAATCCGGGGACGAACGCATTTCTAAGGGATCATGGACTTCTTCAAGATGTTGTTCCTTCACACATGTTGAAAGAAGAGTAGAGATGATAACTCCATTACTCATGCTTCTATGTGGTTTATTTTTTGCTGACTTTTTCGTATGAGATATAGGTGAGAACTGTAGTACTGGTACATGTAATTTTTCTTCCTGACCGAAGGTAATATTAGTGATCGTGATCATATATACTTGTAAAACCCAGTTTATAGCTTTTTGCACATAGCCCTTCGATCATTACTATGTCTGTATAACAAGATGGATTATGATCTAACGCAGGGACTACTTCTAGTTCTAATTATTTGGCTTGGATATTAATTTTCTTATTATGGTATAGAAAAACACTTCTCCTCCCAAGAAAAGAAGAGAAAAAAAAGGGAACGAAGCATTCATTGGTGGATTGGGGTGTGTGGAAATGATAAAAAAGAAATAGGCAAATAGACTTCTGTCTTCTTTTTAATAGTCTGATTCTGACTCCTCGTTTTGTCTTGTATTTTTGTTTGTTTTTGTTGAAGGAATGTGCATTGATTTCACAGATGTACAGCAGTGAAGATTGTTAGGTTAAGGTTTTTAAACGGGAACGAACAATTGGTGTAGAAACCTGCTTTGGCTTGTTTTGTTCCTGGAATCGACCGAAAAGTAATTATAGATAAATGTTTTTTGAAATTAGGAGGATATGGTGCTAAAAGTCTTGTCCCAATATGGAGAGGAGGTTATAAATAGGAAGAGTAATTCAACTACTCTGCGATCCATTTTGAGGTGAATGAGTTAATGCCTCTCTGAATCCTGCACGCGATGCAATCCATTCACGGATTGAAGAGTGGCGGAGACGGGAGGAATTAAAGAAGAACATAAACAAAAGGAGAAAAATTTATACAAGCTAAGCATATGGAGTGTGATATGGTCACTATGATGGAATAGATCTTGATAACGACACATGTTAGCTTTATTTATGAAGGTATCAAAGATAGCTCGTGCTTGTTTACAAGTTTTGTTTTTATTGAGCAGATGAGGCTCTCATTGTGAAGAAGAATAATTGAAGTTTTTGATATATAGCCGTTCACGGACAGATAGGCATAGGCTAACATTTTGTGAGATGTTATATACGACACGCCACCGTCAAAGAAACCACTGGGACCAGCTCTCTTTTTCTCTTCTACGCTTTCGTTTTCTTTCTCTTTAACGGCAAATGCCAAATACATTGCATCCAATTCAAATCCTTCACTTCCTTCACCATAAAGTGGGGAATCATCGGTTACCCTGCTCTCTTCTTCTAAAGCCAAAATTGTCTCTTCATTTCCCTATTTCTTCCATTATTTCGGCCTATAGACAAATAACTGCCACGCATTACGCTTTTGTTGACTTCATTAAACAAATAATATGTTAAACTTTGTTTAGAAAGGGAATAAACCAACCATCCTTTTAGAATCCACTAGAACTTCCACAATCAATCACAATTTTAACATCAAAAGCAACACGAGTTCATGAAACAGATATTTTGGCTCCGTTTATCACATGCCATCACTACAACGCCTTTTATGTCAAATTTCAATGTAGAAAATCATTTTTCTAGAATTAAAATTTAGCAATGTAACGAGCAGACAAAGAATCTTAATCGTGTGGTGCCTACAGTAGTAGTGGAGCCACACTTCTTATCTTGCCTTGTAGACTTAATTTAGTTTCTTATTCCTCTCTCACCCACAAGCAATCCAAGTACGAATAAAAATCTAAAGATTTCTTTGATTGACAAGCCGAGTATGAACGTGAATCAACAGCAGCAATAACCTGCCCCCACCAAAGAAATGGAAAAGCCTGGCACCGCATCATGAAATGCGAATAGCACGCTCTATACAGAAAAACAAAATGTCCATGTTTTTTTTGGTGTGCGTGTGGTAAGGAACCTGTTTTACAATCACCTGAATTATACTACCTCCACAGGTTTAAACAGTTCTAATTAAGAACATTTTATTGGATCATTTACTTATCTAGCTATCAATACAACAAATCATCCACAGAGTATATCTTTTCAAGTGCACTTCCATGTATGAAAATAAAAATGCAAAAAGGTTTCCTAATAACAAGATTTTGCTGCTGTAAGTAAATTGAGAAAGTGATAGTATATTACGATTACAAAAAACTTTAAAACTAAATTAACAATGGGTAGTTCTTCTCTTTCTTACTCTCAACTGTACTTAATTACTTGAGAGGAGTTATACCCTAAATAACCAAATATCAGTAGCTTATGATACAAGTAAGGGCGCGTTTGTACAATACCCTAGCGTATCATGTTGGTTATGTAACTTACACTTATTTTTTATTAGTTTGAATTAGTTATCAAGACTAATAGCATTGCAACATGCTAGTTAAAAGTGAATAACATTTGAATAGTTTTTCTGTCAGAGAGAGGCGGATGTTAGGAGTCTTCTTTTAAGCCGTATGAAGAATCTTAAAGATAAATTTTGATATCAAACAAAAAGAACCACAAGAAACATTAGAAGATAAAATCTGAAGCAATTTTAAAAGTCTCAATGATAATAACTTTTAACAATCTGGTAATTCAGGCGACCAAGATTAACATAATTAAACCTGCCGAACAATAGGACTACTTTCTGACAGCCTATTAACATGATTTGTTCCTGCATAATTGCATCACGTTAAATGAAGTAACAGACTGTGAACAAATAACATTTAGCACCAAATACAGGTCACTCTGTTAAATAAACATGAGTAAATTAGTTTATAGTTTAAAAAATTAACTGTCACAGTATGATCAAGTTTCAAGGAGCCAAACTTGGCATGTGCAAGTGCAAGAAATGGTTAGAGCCTAACCATCCTCAATGCCTTGCAAAAGTACAAAGTAACCAAAATAATTCATTGGAAGAAGCCAGAATATAATTGTCTACCCAGGGAGGGGGGAGGAAAAGAGAGGAGGGGAATCACCGATGGTTTTGAATGTACGATACTACCAATACACAAAGTTGACAGAATAAACCCTGTTTTGGTTACTCTTGCAGAAGATCTGTAAAGTAGAATTATTGAAATAGGAATATGGCATCAGAATGCACAGGAAGATTGTCATATTTGTGCAAATTTAAAGAAATGATACTATAGCAAGCACATGTCATTGAAAGACAACTAAATTTATTCATAATTAGGAGATAAAGCAAGACGAAATTCAATGGGACTACACTACACTTCTGAAACGATGATCGACCAACTAGAAACATGGTTTCAAAAACCGATCTATAGCCTCAAGGTTTTTGGACTCACCGTGAACTCATTGTTGCTGCAATTTAAAACCTTGATTAGAAAGAATCTCAGATTAAAGAGGATAAGAAGCTAGCTGATGTCTTATATATAATTGAGTGTGTCAGTGGAACTGTTTTGAGAGTGTACCCGTTGTCTTTGAGCATTTTTGTTGAGAGAAATAAGATGACAAGTGTGAATGAGACCAGCTATGACCCTTATGCTCATCGCTGCTATTTCTGTCACTCTTTCCTCTACATCATACAAGGCTTCTCCCACCGCACAGACTTAAAAGAGTAATAATCATCACACACTAAACCTGCAGAAACCTAGCACAAACAAAAAGGGTTAAAACATTACTTCGCTGCCACAAGCTTCACGGATGTAACAGTACTTATAAGAATTGCTTTGAGGCTGAGTAGGCAACTTCGAAAAACGTCACCAGAAAAAAACACTAATGCTGATGCAAATTAAAGAAGGTGAAATAAACTAGAAAATTGTCAAAATAGATAATTTACTTCAAACATTTTAAAGTAGTCGGAACTGGTCCTAAATTATGCCACCCCATCAAATAATGAAAAAAAATTCTAAATTTGAAGCAGCAATTGAACGATTTGGGAAAGCTCAAAGTCACTGATATGCAGAAATTGAGGGCTGTTATGAATTATGACTAAAGAGTGAGAATGAACATACATGCATATAAGAGTTGAATAAGTAAAAGTATCGGCTAAAAGACGTCACTTCACCTCTTCCATACCAGAAATTCAATTGACAACGATGATTGATTGCCGTTACTTCCATGTCGATTACCAACCACCAACCACTCTTCTTGAGAAGATGAGAAAAGTGTGTTAGATATGATTAATTAGAAAAAGGATTCAATACCTATAACTATTATGATGATGATGATTTAACCATCACTGGCAAAATTGCAAAAACTATTGGATAATCTTTAGAATTGCTTGTACCTGGAGAGGTAGGAATTCGGGCAAGGACGAGGCACGATTAGCAAACCCTTTTTTGTGATGCTCTCTGCACAAATTGAACTATTTGCTTGCTTGGCTGTTCCGATTCTAAAAAATCATAAAGGTTAATTGAGTGCTGGGAAGACTAAGAAAATCCGCGTTACAAAAAAAAATTGAGGTTCATTTCTGTTATAAAAGATTGAGTTACTCTTTCAACCAATTACAAATCACAATCTAAGTTTGAATTTTTATAATAATTATTGAAAAGTTATATAAAGAAATTTTAACCAGTAAAGATTGGTACAGAAACACATCACGAACAAAAGAAGTCGTACTTAATAAATAATATTCTTTTCATACATAAGACGTGAGAGGTGAGAGAGAAAATCATTTTGATTTTGTTTTAATTTTTTGAACTTTTATGTTTTATTTAAGTTGAAAACAAAATGGATTGAGCAAACAAAAATACAAATAAAATAAATGCTAAAGAATCTAAAATATTTTTTATAATTTTAAAATTTTATAATAAGAAATAGAACAATTCTGGATTTATATTTTAATTTTCTAATTTAATTTAATTTTTAATTTTTAAAACTTTATTACTTTTTAATTTTAATTTTAAAAAATTATTTAGCTTGATGAAATTTAGTATGGATAAATTTGGTGTTCAAAATTTATTTATCTATCTCTTTCCACTTAACGGTATTTAGTATGGATAGATTTTGGTATTTATTATATAAATATAAATATGAACATGAATGAATTAATAATATAAAAATATAATATTTATTTTATATAATAATTATAAAATATATATTTAATATATATTATTTTTTTAATTTTTTTTATCGATAATAAAATATAAATAAATGTGAACCACTTCAGGGGTGGTCCAATCCTTATACATAATAAAAGACCTAAGACACTCCAACCTAAAACTCGCACCACCGGACGTCTAGGATAACAAAACACCCCTAACTTAACACAAAAGTAAACACACTAAAAACATGCACCTAAGCTAAAAAATATATCAGAAACCTTCATCATACAGACCAAAGGTTCGAGACACCAATCGAAAAAGGAGAAAAAACCAGAGAGAGACTTGGACGTAGTCTAAGACCAAGCCTTCACTTGAACCAAGGCAACCACTTCTAAACCATCAACAACTCTCCCTTTAAAGATTTCATTGTTTCTTTGCTTCCACAACTCACTTACCATTGCAGTCCAAATCACTCCCCACATCTCATTTACTGAAGCAGACGCATTACACAATCTAAACTGAGAAAAATTTAGCAGTGGATCATTATGGGACACAAATTGCACTCCAAGCCATGCAAAACAACAACTCCACACTAGCCAAACAAATCTACACTCGAAAAAAAAATGGCTATTTGATTTCACCTCCACCGTACAAAGACTACACAAGACTTTCAACTGCAATCCCACGCTTTTCCAAGTTAATCCTAGTAGCTAATTTATTTTCCAACACCCTCCAAGCAGTAACAAGTGCAAAAGGCAGGGCTTTACATCTCCAAAGCTGTTTAAACACGATGACATTCACCTCTTCTTGACCCCTCCTAAGACGATTATAGGTAGATTTAACCATATATGATAACGCTTCCCCATCCTTCCAAACCCAACTATCCTCATTTTCCAAGTCAAAACACACACCTTGGACTACCTATGAAAGTAGACACTCCAATTGCTTTTCCCATTCAAAAAGACTCTTTTCCAGGCGAAAGTCCAAACCCTAAACCCATTATTCTACGCCCCAAGCTCGACCACCTTAGATTCTTTTGACAAACTCAGGGAGAACAACCTCAGGAAAACACTCTTCAAAGCACTTGATAGCATCTTCAAAATTCCGACCCCAACCCTCCAGACTCCAAACCTCCTTCAAATCTCTCCACCAAAGAGAGTCCTTACTATTTTTCCCTCCCTTTCTCAAAACTCTTCACCCCCGTACTTAGAGTTAAGAATCTCTTTCCACAAACCACCCTTATCAGATCCCAATCGCCAAATCCATGTACCAAGCAGCGCCAAATTAAAAATCCTAAGTCAATGATACCAAGACCACCGGTCTCACGTGGTTCACACACCTTTTTCCAAGAAGCCAAGGCAACCTTTCTTCCATCATATCCCCATCCCATAAAAAATCTCTTTGTAATCTCACTAACTCATTTGCCACCGCAGAGGGTATTTTGAATAAGTACATATAAAACAACGAAATAGAGGAAAATACCGACTTAATCAGGCAGATCCTCCTTGCCATTGACAAGAACCTACTTTTTCTACCTGCTTAATCTATTTCTCAGTTTGTCAACCACTCCAACCTAGAATGCCCATCTCTTATGGCACCCCCTACCTGCATACCCAAGATAACTGATCAACCCACTAGGTGGAAAAAAATAACTAAAATTTATCTAAATTTTGAATATAAAACACAATCCAAATCGATTCTCAATGGCAAATAAAATTTGAAGAATTAGGGGTTTAAAAACACAAAACATAAATTGTAAAATAAAAATTAAATTAAATTTCAAAAGCGTAACTCCAAAATATTAAGACAAATCGATCATTAAATACAAAATAACCAAACAATTCCAAATCATAGTTCACTAACAATTTAATCAAATTTATATTTAATTATCAAATTAATATTGAACTGATTCCTAATTTGAATTTTAATTTTAGAAACCAAACTGACATCACAAGAAGTAAAATCAAAATTTAGAAAAAAAAATCTCATTTTGACAAATGATATGTGCAAAATTCAATTAGTGTTATTTGATAATGATTACGTAAAATGTATTAGAAAAATATGGAAAGATGAAAATCATAAAAAAAGACGTAAAACCTAAAAATAGTACAATTAGTTTTTTATTTTGTTTTGAACAAAATTAGGCTTCAAATAAGATATGACCTTAAACTCTGATTATGCAATAAAGAAATTATGTATCTAATCTAATCTTACTAAAAGTATAAAACCCAATTAAAAAACGGTAAACTACAACAAGCAAATCAAAATATACAAGATTCTATAAAAATGATAAATAAATAATAGAAGAATTCAAATCCAACAATCCATATATTCATTTTAAAGGCATACCAATAATCCACAATGTTAGCAACAATTACCGCTAGTTATTAGAGGAAGGAGACAACAGAAACACAAATTGCTTTTAGTGAAGAAAATTAAAAATAACACAGGAGAAGTATCTCCTAATACACATAATTCCACAAAACATAAACTTCAAAGCAACAAACATAATCAAACAATTTTAATACCAGATACCTACAAGCTTATTCATAAGCTTTCACAACGCTCAAGCAATCTGCTCCCAACTTTATAAAAAGAGTAAACATTAGTGGTGGCTAGCTTAGCTAATTTTACGCCAAGTGCACATTGACCCCAATCCTTAAACAGAGCAGTTAAGGGTCTGTGTTTTCGAAGATCGAGTTTATTAACCGCGACGGTTAGTTCATCGATGCCACAACCACTCAAACGAGGCATCTTCATGACACTGGCAGCTAAAGGCCCTAGTTCCACTGCATTTCTGCACCTGATCCCATACTCAACCTCCAACTGATACAAATCATCTCTGATGCCAATACCCACGAAACTATAATCCGGCAAATGAAGAAAATTAAACAGAGACTTGGGAATGGAATCCATATGCAGCAGCTGGATAATAAGACATGTGTTTCCATCACAAAGATTCAAGGTGGCACATTTGGTTTTTTTCAAATCATCATTTGTGTGATGCCACTCCATATCGATCCCAATAACTTTCACTTGCTCCGAATCTGCGGAATGCAAAAATGATTCTAGAACCTCAAGGATCGTACTCTTCTTCTTGGTGACATGGGTGTTAATTTGCACTCCTTGCAGATCAAAACAATGAACAGAATCCATAAATCTGAACTGCAACGTGACTTAGGAAAAAAAAGAGAAAATGCTACAGCTATATATAGCTACAAGATATGTTCGTCGTGTGACTTTCCAATTCCTATACAATCTAATGAGTGGATTTGATGGGGAAGCGCAAGGGTATCCATCTCATAAATTAGGTATTCCAAAGGTTCAAAATAACTCTAATGCTGACATTTTTCTTGTTATTAATCATCTATAATTTCTCCTTCCATCCCTATTTTCTAGAATATCTGTAATTGATAAAGATATTTTTGTTACAAAATTAATAAATATTTAAATAAATAATTTAGAGTTTTTGTCTGTTTAAATATATAAGTGTTCTACCTTATATCTTTTAAAATATAGTTATCTGGGTTGAGTTTTGTGAAGAAGAGAACTAGAGAATATAATTGTGAATAATAAATATAATATCTCCTAATAAATATTTTATTCCTAAAAATGAAGAGAAACAAATAAAAAGTGATGTGATTATTTCTGAATTTAGTTTATTAAATAAAATTAATTAACACAAATATCTTAATAAAATAAAATAATAATTATTAATAATAATAAAATAAAATATAATACAAAAATATACTTATTTATAATAAACAAATTATATAATAATTATTATTATAAATATAATAATATTATTTACATTTAATACAAAATAATTTCTAATTACAATTTTTAAATTTATGAATATTTAAATTATTTACTTTTATATAACAATTGACAATTTTTATATGTATTCAAAATTTTACATGTAAATTATTTTTTGTCAAGTAATTCGTATTTTTTATAGAAATTAATTATTAAACTATATAAGGTTATACTACTAATAATTTTAATTAGTACAAATTTACACAAAAGTACTTAATATTTGATTATTCTATTTTTTTAAAAACAAGAGTAAATTTGTAATATTACATTTTACACCTTTACAAAAAATAAAAATATCCTCACAATCATCACATCACTCACAAGATTCAATAAACTTCTTACACAAATCCACCTTAACATACCTCAATCTAAACAATGTAACTTTATTCACAAAATTCTATCAAATTTTCACACAATCACTCCCTCAAATAATCATATTTGTACTCTTCAATTTAAACACAACCTTAATCTTTTAAATATAATAAGAATAGATTTAAAATAACTAGTGATTATATATAAATTAGAGGTATTGAGAATAGAGACGGTAAAATATTATGATTATAAAAGAAAGGGTAAAAAACAAATATTTTTATATTTATTTTTTTCTCTATGAAAATTTCCCTTTTAATATGTACTTCAAGTCTCATTAATATTTAAATAGTTTTATATTTTTAGTAATATTTTTTTTGTCTTCCTTAATTTTCAGGTCTCATACCCATATGAATCGATTAGAAGATAAGTAAAGTATAGCGAAGGATTATTTTGTCAAATAAAGTATACAAAATCCATATTTTATTCTAACTACAGTTAAGCTCATTAAGTTATATTATGTGTATATTAATTAAATTGACTACTAAGATAAATCTAAACTCTGTAATATTTATTTATTTATTTTTAAGTGGATGATAATCTCTAATTCAATTTTGTATTAATTTCAAAAGGTCTAAACTTTTAAAAGTACATACAAGTAGACAAAGAGATTCACTCTTATTATTATTTTTAAATGGATTAAAAGGCAAAGAATTTTCAATAGTTATAACCTATAGATAAATCCTACTTATTAAAAATAAAGCAAAATATTAAATATAATGATTTTTGTTTAAAGTTTTTATAAAGCAGACAAAATTATAAAATAAATCATAAAATGGCATATAAGAATATGTAATAAAATTATAGCAAAAAAATAAATAAAATCTAATGTTCTCTATAATTTTGTGAATGTGTTATTTTGATTCTTAAAATTTCTATGATAAATTTGTTCATGTATTTCTTTAAAATTAAGCATGTTTAATTCCTTAATATGTGATTTAATTACTAACAGAAAAGTTTACATGAATAATACCGTATCGACGTAATATATTACTAATAAAGTTTACTAATAAACTTTAATACATGTTATCCTCACACATCAAAGTTAATTAATAATTAAATTATATATGACAGTGAAATAAAAAAAATAATCTTAAATTTTTAACTATAAAATTTATAATTAATTTTGTATAGAAATCAAAATTATATATTCACAAAACTAAAAAGTAAATTTAAATGCAATATTATATTTAATATAGTCTTTATTTAATATTCTTACACGAATTGAGAAGAGTCGTCTATTCACACTATTGTCGTGATTTAGATCTTCAACTTTAGTAAATAATGTTCAAATAAGACATAATTTTTTATGATTGAAGTATTAATTATTATTATAAATGCATACATTTGTTTTGATTTGGATATTATAAAATATTAATAACATCATAATAGATGAATGGATTAGGATGAGTTATTGAGTTAATCGGATTATAATGATCTTTTGTGATCAAAGTTAATATTAATTTTTAAAGAATGTCAATTAAAAATAAAATATTATTTTTGAAATAAATTAATAAAATGAATGCATCTTAAATAATTCATACTTTTTATTTATATATATAGAATATAATAGCCATTACTTACTGCGCTAACCTTTCTTTAAAAAAAATACACGAGTGGATAATAATTGATCTATAAGTTGGAAATCCTCGTGGTGTCTTCTTGTGGGAGTGTGCATTGGGAGGACAGAGCATGTCTTATGACTCTATTCCAAACAACTAAGTTGATGTTGGATTTCATTAAAAGCATCAAAATAGATTTATTTCAAAAATAAGTAAAAAGAAAGATAGAGAAATCACTGGCCATTATTAAAAGAGAAAGAAAAACCTTAAATTGTTGTTGTTGTCTTTTTATTTGTTTTAAAAAAATGTCATGTTTGTGTATGAGTGCGCCTGCTGGCTTTGACAGATTCCTAGTTAGGAATGTTTCTAGGGTTCTACCCTTTGACACAAGGTACATCCCTCTTATTTTTTCATGATATTCTATTTATTTTCAATTTTCCATTTTTCGTTTTTCTATTTCGTCTTAATTTTTGAATCATTGTTTTGACTATAACGTTCATGCTTTAGGATTGAAATTTTCATATTTGGGGTGATTGGGAGCTGGGTTTTTTTAAATTGAAACTCCTTGTTAATGAAACTGATTCACCCCAGATGAGCCATACTATCCCAAGAGAGAAAGACGTTGCATTTGACCTTGAAAGTGGTGGGAACACTAGCGAAGAGGATGTAGGCAAGGATCGTTGTGTTGGTGACAAAGAATCAAAGGGTGTTTTGGGTTGGGAAGGGAATGATGGGGTTCCAAACATTGATGGAACAGATAAGGGTAAAACTGAGATTGAGTCATTTAGAAATTCTGCAAAATCTGGAGATGTTGTGATTATAGATGAAAATAATTTAGAATTGTTTGTGGATAGGGGTGTTGTTCAACAGCAATTGTCTAATGTAAATGGTAATCATGCCAAACAAAAGATTAGGCCCTTGTACCCCAAAAAGCCTCCAAAGCCACCCCTGCCTCCTACCGGTCCTTCTCTTGATGCTGGTGATCAGAAGTTTGTCAAGGAACTTGCTGAGCTTGCCCTGAGAAAGCGCGCAAGGGTTAAGAAAATGAAAGCAGTGAGAAAGATGAAAGCAAACAAGTCGTCGTCATCATCAAGTTATACCAGTCTTTCTGCCATGGTCATCACTGTTCTCTTCTTCCTTGTCATAATACTCCATGGTAAATATTAATTTCTTCTATTGGTTTTGTTTCCCAAGTGCGATTAGTGCACGTTTTGATTTTGATTTCTTTCTAGGATGTTGTTTTAAGGATATCTCAATAAGATTTGGTATGTATGTTGTTTTGAATGTAAATATGATTCTTCAAACACACACTTAGTGTTAACTAGCACAACAACCCCCAAAATCTCAAATTACTGTCTTGCCATGTATATATGTAGCCACTTACTTACAAACTTGAAAAGAATAACTATATTCTATCCCCGCTGATACTAAATTGGTGATTTAAAAACGATAATAGAGAGAAGCATTTGTTCTGTACACAATTTTGAAGCATAGTTGCCCTCATTGTACATTCGCTTGAGTTCATTATGTCCAAAACTTGTAACTCAGTTTAATATACACTTCACACCCATCTTTTTCTCCTGCTCTTTTCTTGTACTTACCTCTCACGATGTCTTACAATGTCTCCAAACATTTTATTTCAGTAATTAGTTGATTTACATCAACGGCTTTTGACAAAATAAATGGTTTTCTGACTCTTTACAGCTAAGATTTGTCTTAAATGAGAAGCTTAGAATGTAATTTTATTATCACCAAGATATAGGCATATCATTGGGGTCTGATTGACTTTTGTTGTTTCCCTGTATTTTTTTCTTTTACCTCTCATTCATCATAGTAACAAACGGTAAACTCTATTTTGAAATCAAATACTTACTCTGAATTGACAAAATTTATGAGTGGTATTTTGCATAATGCATGCATGTATCCACATTAGTCTCATCTCTGCTTTAATGGTCTTATTCTTTTTCAGGTTTGCCAATGATACTATACATATACACAACTTCGAGGCTGTATCCTGATACAAAATTATCATTTCATATTATACATAATGAATTTTGTGCTACTGGATATGCATTAAATTATAAGAACACTGAATCCAAACATAAACTGTGAGTAATTATGATAGGGAGGGAGTTAGATAGACCTATGATCTGCCGTCTTGAGTATGAATTGAACATCTTGAGACATTGTAAACTAACCTTTTGAGTTAAGGAGTTTTTAATAGTTTTTCAATATGTTTTGAAAATGTCTCATTCCTTTTATTAGCTTGTGTTGAGGTTCTTTTCTTTTTACCTAGTAAGGGCCAAACTTTTTTGCATAATATTAAATAATACTAAGCTGCCCCTATTCATATTTATTCACACGCAACTATATCTAAAGTTGCCATTCATTACATGGTGTTTATCTTATAAAACCTGTCTTGCTTTCTTGGCTTTATCCATGCCTTCTAACAAAGAGTTACAGTTTATCTTCAAACTCTAGGCTGTCTGGTGTCTTACATATCTAACTTTAGACTAGTATTTTGGATTATCTTATTTGAAAGACTGCTATTTAGGGAATACTCATGTTGATTAAACTTTGCATGCAGGAATGAGATCTGTGAGTAGTGCTTCTGTTGGGGTAATGGATTCCCCTGAGGCTGCATTTGGGGCAGATGAAGGCTTGATTTCCGTTCACCTTCCCTCGGACTTCAACACGAATGAAGGTGATGTACCTGGCTCTCACTATTCATGTATGTATTTTTTTTCCAGCAACAGTATGATTGAAGTAAAATTTTATTCTCACTAACGTAAATTGCAGCAATTTGATAGTTCTACTACTGTCTTATATTGTTGCAGTTCTGCAAGAAAGATGATGTGCAAATTTTGAAGGTTCTTTCCCTTTCAATGTGGTTTAGTCTATTCTTTGCTAGTTTGGATTATGTATGTGTTCTTGTACAGCCATTAGGAATCTTAGCCATTTGTCAAGTTTTCTGTATAGTGTGACTTGGTTGGTAATGTTAATAAAAAAAAGTCCTGCTTATGGATTATGTAGTTGAGTTTTTCAGTTCACCTTGCTAACGATGACACCGCTGATTTATCCTACTATTTTACGAGAAAAATACATATTTTAAATTTATTTTATTATAACAAATACCAATTCTGAACTTTTATTTATTTATGTAGACCAACAAGCTAAGGTTTTCTACTGTGATGAACTTGAAGGTGTAATTAGTAGTAAAATAACCTTATGCAAAATAATAAAACTCAATACAATAGTTGAAGCTAGAACCACACATTTTTAATTTAACAAGAATCTGACTTTCATAAATAAAACTTTCACATCTTTAAGGGTTCTTTTTTTTCATTAAGTTTAGAACCTCGATTAAACTAATAGATTGCATGAACTACTTACCAAAAGTTTTTTTCAGAAAGAAAGTTTTAAACTTGAAAATACTTTACCAGATGCAAATGAAAATGTTAACGAAAAAAGAAATTAAGTACTATCATATCATAAAATTTCAAGTAACATAAAGTAAAGAACGTAAGCATTTTCAAGAAAATGATATAGGATACTTGCTTTAAATAAGAGTTAATTTCAAAAGCGTAAATATAGACGCTATTAAAAAAAAGGTGAAAGAATTTTGAAATTGAAAGAGAAGTTCTAAAATGAACATTCAACAACATAAAATTCGGAATATAAGAATAAGAGATAAATAACTGCAAATAGTTAGCAAGAACATACAAAGAACTTGAATAGTGAAAAGAGATTATACAAAAGAGATAAATAATTGTAAATAGTTAACAGGAAGATAGAAAGAAGTTTATTAGTGCAGAGAGTTTATACAAAAGATTGATAAACTAACACATGAACACTCTTTCATTTGAAAAAGACTATCCAATACTTAAGTAAGGACATAATGACGGTAATATATATTCAAAGTATTGAGTTAAGAGTATAAAATAAGATAAATTGTATTTCATGGAAAGTTAGTATTTATAAATCTTAGCAATTCTTGGATTAATTGTATGATGACCATTTATGACTTATAAATGACCGTTTAGTAATAAAAAATCTTTGAATAAGTCGTTTTGTTCATAATTATCATTGATGTTAATGAAAATTCAATTATGATATATATACCGTCGTTCTGAATTGTAAATATTTTCGCCTTTACGAAAGTTAATACAACTCTTATCTTATTTTATTTTATTTTTCATTTTGGCATTAGAAAATTTGATGTAATGTCTAATTTTCCATACTCTAAAATACTATATCCAATCTCTATTTATAAACTAGATCTTCTATCTAACTTGTGATCTATATAAGCTTTTTCTTTTCACTTCATTCTAACAACTCATTCTTCAATTTCTTTATAATCTCATTAAACTCTCCCTATTATCTTTTCCTTGCTCGAGTTGAATATTCCTTGACTTAGTTTAAATAATTATAATATCAACAAATTATTATCGAGTGATAACACCCAAAAATTTATGTGTAGATTTAATTAGATTTTAGGTAAAATGACATTTTTCCTGTAGTTTCGTCTACAAGATTTTAGAGAAAATTGAATGCCACGATATATAGGTGATTTTTTAAATTGTTTTTTTGTAAATTTAAAAATTGCTATGAAAACTTTTTTGTCAATTTACTGTATCAATGTTTTCACAAGTATGTATATGTAGGGAGAGGGCATAGCAGGTGAGAATATAGATTATTCTTAAATGGTCGACTTCACAGATTTCTTCTTTCCTAAAGTGAGATATTACCTTTTTTTTTATCGGCAGGTGAGATATTACCTTAATGAAGAATAGTGTGAATTATTGATAGTTGTTGATAAAAAAAATAACAGTCCAAATTTAAAGAAATGCATCTTTTGTTATCCATGCTTTTATATTTTATGAAGACTTTAACTCTCTTCTTTCCTTCATCATATCTTATTTCACGTTTCCTTTTTACTCTATATTTGTTTCAAGCGAGGGGAAGTTATGGATCAAAGAAAAGCGATTAAAGTTCAAAATATAAGACGTTAAATTAAAAAAAAAAAAAGTTCATCTCAAACTCCATCATCACATGTAAAGAAAGTTTGATTTTTTATAGTTTATAATCAATTAAACAGATAAAGTTAATCTATTATAGATAAATAAAATGTAACTACTTTTTTTATTTTAAAATAATAAATAATTAATTTATAATCAAATAAAAATATTAAAATAATTAATAAAATATAACAAATTTAATATTTTAATATTTTAATATTTTAATATTGTTTTATGTTAAATAAATAAAATAATAATATTAAAATAATAATAAAATAAAACTAATTAAATTTTGATGATTTATTTTAATATAATTTTGTTTTAAAATTTTATTTTTTATTTATTAAGGTTTTATAATAATTTTTATTTAAATTTTATTTTAACTTTAATTTATATTTTCAAAATGGATTTATATTAAATTATTTTTAAAAATTTATTTTTTAAATTATTCTCTAAATATATATTAATATAAAGTCAAATTTATTTTATTTCATCAATCAAATCTACTATAAATTTTCTTTTCACTTTTCTCTTTTCACTTTCTCCCTCAATGCAAACAATATCATTTTTCACTCTCTTTTTTTTTTTTTCTTTCAATTAAGAGGGTCAAATAAGCACATTAATTA
The DNA here is from genome assembly GCF_051622355.1 of Phaseolus vulgaris. Classification (NCBI taxonomy): domain Eukaryota; kingdom Viridiplantae; phylum Streptophyta; class Magnoliopsida; order Fabales; family Fabaceae; genus Phaseolus; species Phaseolus vulgaris. The sequence goes on along the minus strand of NC_143504.1, from coordinate 53,128,124 downwards.
GGGCTATGAGTTACTCCCAAATCCGTACTATAAATTTCAATTTGATTATTATTAGACTGGTAAAGAAAATTAGTGAACACGTGCGAATGGAACCATATACTATGCTACAACTTATTTGACCAGACTGCATTTATAGATGTACTCGAACAACTGTCATTGATTGTGTGAATGCCAAATAATCAAATCAATGCCTACAACTTAACAGTGTCTGGTTTTAGCTTACTAGAAGCCATGTAGCATGAGTTTGTAACAAACAAAAACTTGTTTGTTAGTTTGTACTTTTGTATATCCTCTGATTGAGTTAGTACAATAATAAACTTGTACATAAATTCATTTTAGTTTAGGAAAAAAATATTTATTTATTTTGAGAAATACTTATACAAAAAAAATACTAAAAAACTGCATTTGCGGAAAAGCTCCCCATTTTTATGTCAAGTCACACGCACATCTATGGATTATAATCATATTCATGGTCAAATAGAGGTTAGCTTCTTCGTGCATTTTCTGGTCATTTCAAGAAAATGAAATAGGAGTGTACTAGTAATAAGGAGAGTGTAAATAGCAACTTATTTAAAGTGAAATTGGTCAAGTGCCTCGATGCGGGGAACAGGTCACTTGATCATATTAAAAGGTTGCTTCTTCTTACACATCTATATTCTATATGTTCTTGTCACTTATTTCTAAAAGTTTTTGTATTTCAAGAATGTCCTTCATTTAAAAAAATTAAAATGTATGAAGTTTTGGTTATGGAAGTGAGTGGTATTGGTGCGTGAAAATATTGGTGAAGGCGAGGGTGTTAGTTATTCTACTATTAAGTTGTAAGGTGGTTGGGATGTGCTTGAGTTTTTAGTTTTTGTATAATTTTTGGTGTAGTGTAGTTTATATTTTGAATTGTGTCATCTAAATATTTATTAGATTACACAATTTGAAATTAATTGAAATGTGTATGTACCTTCTAGATTGTACAATTTAAAATTTATTGTTCATTACTTTAGAAAAACATTTTAGATTAATCAATCTATAGTGAAATGATCCATGGCAGATTACATAATCTGAAATAAAAACAAGTTTTGAATTGCTTAATCTTAAAAGATACTTACACATTTAAATTAATTTTAAATTATGTAAACTAAAAAATATTTTTAAAATTCAAAAAGTTATTTCCAAATTCGGAAATATCTTCCAAAATATATATATTCTAGTAGAATAACAAAACAAAATTAGTGATATGTATTCCAAACTTTAGAATCACAATTAGTGATGAATTCTCATTAAGTCTCACGTAAGTTTTTACACAGAAGCTTGCAATTTCTATCTGGAATAAAAGTTCAAGTAACTCATTACTTATGAGTTCTTTAACTATCTTAATCAAAGGTTCTTATTTAATTTCTCCCATTGATCTTACACTTTGATTTGAGGCGCAGGTATCATGAATGAAAGTTTGGTGGCCGAGACTCTGCAAAGCTCCATGTGCCAGTTTATCCATTTTAGGGACCAATACCAAAGTTGTGTATACTATGTATCACTTTTAAATTTAAGTAAGTTTGAAATATGTAAATGCGAATTAAGCATATATTATTACGGTTAAATAACTATTAAATCACATGTTTTAAGTAAAAGACTTTATGAAAAAGAAAAAGAGACCATAGAACACGTAATACAGCTAGCTTTTTCTAACTTATCCAAGAATTGAGTTAAAGTCATTATGAATGTAGTTGGCTTACAAAATTTGGATATATATATATATATATATATATATATATATATATATATATTCAGTTGAGAAGAACATTATGGAGGTAATCTTCTAGTCAAAAAGGTCTGTAGTATGTTAAAATTCAATATTAAAGAAATTGTTGCATGATTAACTAAATTTAAGTAATAGCTAATATTTTATTTCCTAATCACAATAGATAAGTATTTAATTTTATGCAGTCAAACTTTATAATGAATATGTTTAAATAATATAAATTTTATTAGAACAAAAATTCTTACTAAATGAATGTATTTAAATATATAAACTATTTTTTTCATTTATTAGGATAAATTATTGTTTTTAATTATATTAACAACTTCTAGAAAAGAAAATTTTCAAAATATACAGTACTACTAGAGAATTATTAAATAAAAATTATAATATTAATTAAATTAAATATTGTTTTAAGTATTACAAAATTTATTGATATCCAAAATAATTATTATTATAAATAAATAAATTTTAAATTAGTATTTAATTAATTACAATTATTAATTTTATAATCTAAATTAGATAGTAATCAAAATCTAGTAACTAATTAGATATAAATTTAAAAATTATTTATCAATAGTAAATTATTTTAAATACTAATAATTTTTTTTAATTTTTAAAATAATATATAATTTAATTAATATAATAATTAATTATTTTTTATCTTTAAAAATTAGTTTATGTTTAATAATTTTTTTTAGTAATAATTTAGATATAAAGAAAAAAAATGAAGGAAATAAATTGGGATGGTCAGGTATAAAATGCATGTTACTTTTTTTTTCAATTTTAATGGTTTATTATTTGAAAATATGTTTTTTTTATATAAAAAAAATTATAATTAATGAAGTCACAGTTATATTATTCATACATTGAATAGCAATGCTTTAAAGAAAAACAGTTGCTGGTAAATGAGTGAATGCAGAACCACAGTTTCCCAGAGAAAGTGGATGCAGGATTGCATGAATTAAATTTCCTTAATATGTGTGTATCTGAAGCATTGTTTTGGGGGCCACTCTTGCCTATCTGGATAATCCTGTCCAAGTTTGAGCATATCGGGAATTGGCCAACAATGGGAGGATTCATAATTTTTGCACGAATGGTGTAGAAAGTAGTAGAAAGTGGGAAAAGATGGGAAGAATGTGGTGATCAGTGATACTAATGGAATAGTTCACAAGACTTTTTTGAAGTGGTTTAATTATGGTACATGTCCCTTTGTACGAATTAGAACACGCAAAGAAAATAGACACAGTCCATTGCATGCATAATCCTTCTTTACATGTGTTTTGAATGTTTGACGTATGGTGAATGGTCCAGAGAGCATGGCCACAGCGCCACAATAAAAGCTCGCGCCGGCACAATGGATCCTTTATCTATCAGTGTTGGCCATATAAAGCAATTATGAAGTTTGACAAATTCAACGAACGACGACGTCGCATACTCTTCCTCAAACAACAACTTATCATATGATGTCAGAATTTTGGATGAAAGATATGTCTGGTATTGGTCTCTTTCCTTGCACTAACAATACGACCAAATCCAATCGAATAGCGAGTGAGGACTCACAGCTTGCACAACCCATACGCACTGTTTCACACATATATCAAACCGTGGTCGGCTCAAGCCATTTCTTGGTCCACATGCTCTCCCTCCATTCATGTTATCAGATAGATACTAGACACACTTCACTTTTTGTTCTTTACACTCTTTGCAAATGAAATTTTTATACATGTTTTCTTACTACTGTTAGAATATTAGAATATGAGGATTAAATTTAGAATAAGGTGAAGTTAGGTGAAATTGTTTAGATTAAAATAAATTTGTGAATTTTTTTATTAAAGTTTATAAAGTGATATGATGATTGTAATTTTATTTTTATTTTTTTAAAGATATAAAATATATGTTTATAAAATTATTTTTAAAAATATTTGAATAATGTAATATGATGTATTTTTTTTAATTAATTAAAATATTGTAAATTATTTTTAATACTTTTAAATGATTACTTTTGAAAAGGTACAAATTACTAACATTATTGGAAAAGTGAAAAATTATCATAAAAAAAAATATTATCTCAATATATACAGATTAATTATAATATTTAAAATATAAATCTATTTATTTATATATTTTAATTATTTGTAATTAAATATTATTTTTAAAACTGTGTAGAAACTGCTTTAGAGAAAATAAAAATTATGTAAATTTGTAAAAAATACTTGTCAGAAAATAATTGTATTTCAATTAAAAAAAATGATATTTATAATTGTAAATTTTTTTACTTGAAAATGTATCAATATATGTGAAAATTAAAAACTGTTAAATAAAAATAAATAATATAAATATTTATAATTTTAAAATATAATTAGAAAATAATTTTGTATTAAATTTAAATATTGTCAAATTTATAAATAATCTTAGAATAATTAAAATTAAGAAATGGAAAATAATGAAATTTAATGTTCTTTCTATAAACATTCACGGATATAATGATGCCATTTGCTGTATTATATATGGAGGGATTAAAGTGTTTCTAGAATTATGGTCTTGAGCTTTCGTTCACTTGAAGGAAAACACGCCTTTTTGAACTGCATTCATTTCAGGAGGTCGGCAATGAATTAAAAAAACAAAGATTTAATCTGTTTTTAGTTTCTGATCTTTCAAATTCTACATGTATTTTTGTTGTTGAGTATCAAATTAAGTAATGGAAAAGTGTACGACATGATATTCAAGATATTCAAGTATAATTTCAATAAATTATGGTCTTAGTGTCTCTTCTTTTTTAAAAATTCAATTTTAATTCTTCACTAAAAAATTGGTTGGTAACATTTTATTGAATTCATTTTTAGTCTTTTAGTAATTTTTTATTACTTTTAATCCATCAACTACGTTGGTAATTATTTTTGTCTTATATTAAATATCATCATTATTTATTGATTGATGTAACAAAACATATGACTTTCGGGATATTATCATAGAAAGAAAAGTTGATAAAAGAGAAAGATAACTAATAACTATTCCTATGGATTTAGTCAATATTTATTTAAGTACAATTGACATAGATATTTTATAAAAAATTAGTTGTATAAGGTTGACACACTTTTGAAGTATTTTTTTTAATTTATTTTTCAATGTTCTGAAAACAAAGAAAATATGTTAGAGAAATTTTATCGAGTTAAAAGAAGCTTTCTATGAGTTTGATAAAAAAATTAATAAATCGAAGTATGATTATAATAAAAAATAATTCGAAGATCAGTAAACTAAGAGAAGTTACAAAACATAAGGAAATAAGGAACAATTTTCAAATGCAAAAGAAATGATACACTACAAGAAAATCATGAAATAGAAATCAATTTGTAGAAACCAAAATAATTAGTTGTAATAGTAACTAAATTAGAGATCATTTTAGAAACTAAAAAGAAATTTGGTTTCTAAATTAGTTTTTATTATTTTCTATTATTGTTAAATAGTTTTTAAATTGGTATCTAATTAGCAACCAAGATTTTTGTTACCAAATTTAGAAACTAAATAATTGGTAGTTAAAACCTTAGTTGCTAATTAGATACCAATTTAAAAACTATTTAACAATAATAGAAAATAATAGAAACTAATTTAGAAACATTTATTTTAGTTTCTAAGATGGTCTCTATTTTAGTTCTTATTGTAACTAATTATTTTGATCTCTTATGATTTTCTTGTAGTGATAACAAATCAACATAATTGTTCAAGGTGTGGTTAAATGATGAGAGTTTATTATTCTTTAATTTATATTCATAAAAAATTTTAAGTATTTATATCAAATGTATAATTATTTAATTGATTTTAAACTTCTTAACATATTTCATCATTTAATAAAGTTGTATAATTAAATTAAGCATAATTTTTTAAAAAGGTTTAAATAGGTTGAGTTAAAAAAGGAGTGAATTAAATTATGAAGAACAAATGTATCAGGATGAAGAATAAAGTACTCTCAATAGTCATTCAATTTAAAAAAAAGTAAGTTCACAAAGTTTTTGTGTTCCGGTGATAGTGGATCTCCATGCAATGAGAGAGGAAGAGATGATGCAATTACAAATTGTAAAAATGAATTATATGAATCATTATTTTTAATTAGGCTGATTTTTTATTAAAAGGGAAGTGACTTATCCAATTAGAATTTGCTAATAATTAATCGATGAATTCAATAAAATTATTCACAATCTTAGATAAAAGTAAGAGAATATGTACTTATAGTAATTAAAATCGATTGATAAAAATACAAATTTTAAAGATTAGATAATATTAGTTAAGATTCAGAGAATAATAAAATAACTAATTAGGACTTATAAATACATCTCTCACTATGAATAAAGACATAAAATTTTAGATACTCTAATTAGAAGTCCTAGGAATTAGATCGAGGTACTTTTGGCTAGAACATTTTGTCCTACACCATATTGAGTTAAAAATCATATTACCCCAAATTCAGCATGAAAGGTCCTCAACCCCAAGTCCTAGAAGAAGGAGATGCAGCCTAGCATCATATAATGCAGGAAGTTGATGCAGTAAGTTGATGTAGTAAGAAGGCAGACCGAGATGACACAATAACCAGTAGAGGAGGCTTATAGGCCCAATATGGCTTATGAGTCAGGTTATGCACAAGGTGACTTGTAGACCCTAATATGACTTCTTTGTTGGGATATGCACAAGGTGGCTATAGATCCCAATATGACTTATTTGTCAAGTTATGCATGAAGTGACTTGTAGGCCCCGATACGACTTCCTTGCCCGATTATGCACCAATTGACTTGGACTTTTTGTCGGATTATGCACAAGGTAGCTTGTATGCACCAATATGGCCTCTCACCCCCTGGATTCGTCTCACATTATCCAAAGCTTGTCTGCCAGTTGCGCAAGGCCATTTATGGCTTAAAACAAGAACCCAGGTCTTGGTTTTCTAAACTCACCACAACCTTATTTAAGCTTGGTTTTACTTCTACTATGAGTGATACTTATGTATTCACTAAGTTTACATCTTCTTATACCATGTTTTTGCTAGTTTATGTCAATGATATAATCATCACTACTTCTTCTTCCACAATTGTTACTAACCTCATTTCTACTATAAGTTCTTTCTTTGCGCTAAAAGGTTTAGGTAATCTTCACCATTTTCTGGGGATCCAGGTTTCCCAAGTAGAAGTTACTACAGAAGACAAATATGCTCCATGTAAAATCTCACTCTACTCCTCCTATCTCCTCTCCGCTTCAACAAAATTCATCTGAACCTTTCCATGATCCTACTCTATACAAGTTAGTTGTTGGTGCACTTCAGTATATACTTGTAACATGTCTGATCTCTCTTATTATGTTAATTGTGTGTGTCATTTTATGCATGATCCTAAATTACACCGTTGGGAAGCTATAAAACAAATAGTACGATATTTAGTTGGAGCCATACATCATGGATTGTTGTTGCTCTATCACTCGTCCTTGTCCATCATTGGTTTTTAGATGCTGATTGGGGTGCCGACGTTGATGATCGTAAATCAACCACTGGTTATTGCATTTATCTTGGATCTAACTTAGTATCTTGGTCATCTCACAAACAAAAAAATGGTTTCCAAAAGCAATACTAAGGCAGAATAGCAAGTGGTGGCTGCTTTTCTTACTAAAGTTGTACGGATTTAGTCTCTCCTATCAAAATTACGCATTCCTTTCTCCAAACCAAAGCTCTATTCTGATAACCTTGGAACACTTCTTCTCAGTGCAAATCTAGTCATGCACTCCAAAAACAAGCATTTTGAATTAGACTTGGTGTCCACAATAACAAATACAACTTCTCCATCCTCCTGCTCAATTTCAAGTTGTTGATTCTTTGACGAAACTATTTTTGGACATTTGTTTCTTCATGTAGGGGATAAACTCATGGTGGTGACTAATCCAACCATGAGTTTAAGGGGGGTTAAGGATACCTATACATAAGCCTTTTGTTATAAATAGTGAGTGTATATTACTTGTGAATGTATATGTAAAATACTCATTATTCCTTTATCTGTAATACACACAGACTCTCTCTAACACACATTAAGAAATAAAACATAAATTTTTATAATCTCTTCAGGTGATCGTAAAATATATAAAAAAAAAACATGAGCTGAGATATGTATAATCTACTTTATATAAATTTTTAACTTTGTCATATAGGTCTTTTACTATATCGAGGTATTCATTAAAAAAGTTAACAAGAAGGGTTTTCGATCTTCAATGAGTTGTGCATTAAAAAACTTAAACCACAAGGATTTTTTAAAAAGTGCCTCTTTGGGTGGGGAGAACATGCTGCTTGCGTGACAAAATTGTTTTACATGCAGATATTATTCTTTTTGTGATCAACCAAAAGTAATAATATGATGGGAGAAGGATTTTGTTACTTTTAAATGATTGAAATTAATTTTTTGAATTCAAATCATAAAATTTATTTAACTTCTTGTATTAAATAAATTCTTATGAATTTTTCAAATATTATTCTTAAAAATTAATTATGTTAATGACATTTATTTAGAATTAAACTTTTTAATAACATTTTGTTTAAATTTCAAATAAAGAAATATAAATTAAAGATAACAAAAGGGGTTAACTTAACATATATATTTTTGCATGATCCTTGTTGGTCCTTCAAAAATAAAAGACGTCAGGTTGATCCGCTATCATAGAGAGGCTGAAAATCTTAATTTGCTTTGCCATAAAATAGATTCACGAGTTGTTGTCAATCCACCAATTTTTTTTATAATTTTGTTTTATTTTAATATTATATATATATAAAACATACTTAATATTATATAAATATTTTTGAAGTCTTCAATTAATTCATTAATATATTTAATTAAATAAATTAAAATAATAATAATTTATTTATATATATATTATAAGAAAATCATTAAATAAAAATTAATTTTAAAAATAAAAATAAACAATTACTATATTAAATAAGTTAAATACTATTTTATAAACTAAATAACAGTAAATTATATCTGACGTCAACTAACAAGTTTTCAGAACTAACTTATTTTTATATTCTAGTACCATGTGACTTTTTGACTTAATTGGCTAGCCACTTTCTTCTAATTTCAGCTATATTCACCATCTTCAATTAACTGTTGTTGGAAATAGATCATTTCTAAAAAGCTTCCACTTGAAGGTGTGGTGCCGACAAAGGAATTTATTGTTACAGCACACAAGTATTAGTAGTACTGGTTTTGATATTTTTTTCTTTTAAATTCCAAGTGTGGCATGATGATTCAAGTCAACGAGAGATAAACTTTTTGTAATATTTACCAAATGAGTGAAGACGCAGAAAAAGGTTGCCAAACACTATAAGGGACTTGGGAATTGGTCAACAGAAAAAAATAATGGTTTTGGCAAACCATGTGAGACTAGTTCTAGATGAGCAAAATAGGTTGTCAATATCGTAATAATAAGACAAAAATATGGGCGTTAGGGTATAAGCAGTTCTATAAATACCAACCCTTGCCCTCCACAGAATGCCAACACATAGCACCTAGCAACAACGTGTTGAGTTGAGTTAAGTCCCCTATCGATAGTTTCGATGGCTAAATTGTTAAGATCGTTTTTCTTCAAGTCTCTTTTCTTTTTTTGGTACCGTTTTCTCTTTAGGCAGTTCAAGAACCTCATTCGCTTCTACAGAACCATTAGCAATTCTTTTTCTGGTGCAACACAGTTTAAACACCCCAAATTCTCCACTCTCTTTCACCGATCTGACCTCAACGAACACACCTTGGTCTTTGATGTGGAAAATGCTTTGTTGAAATCCTCTTCTTTGTTTCCATATTTCATGCTTGTGGCCTTTGAGGCAGGAGGGCTACTTAGGGCCATGGTCTTGGTTTTTCTATACCCTTTTGTTTGTGTAGTAGGAAGGGAGATGGGGTTGAAAATAATGGTGATGACATGCTTCTTGGGGATCAAAGCATCAAGCTTCAGAGTGGGAAGGTCCGTGCTGCCAAAATTCTTGTTGGAGGACGTTGGTAGTGAAATGTTTGAGATGCTGAAAAAAGGAGGGAAGCAAGTGGGCGTGAGCAGACTCCCTCGAGTCATGGTGGAAAGCTTTCTGAGAGAATATTTGGAGATTGATTTGGTTGTAGGCGGAGAGCTGAAAACGTTCTGTGGATACTACTTGGGTTTGATGGAGAACATCAAAACTACGCATGCCTTAGACCTACTTAAAGAAGGAAAAGGATGTTCTGATATGATCGGAATAATAAGCCTCAACAACACTCCAAACCATGAATTTTTCTCTCACTGCAAGGTTTGTCACTTTTCACTCAACAGTATATTATATGAAAAGAGTCATTTTTTTAATGGCCTCAACATAGCATTACATACATTTTCTTTTGGCAAAAAAAAAAGATATCCTTTTGACAATCACAAATTTTTTTAATAACCATAAAAACGGTTTTTTATAATAAATATTATACTCAAATAATAATAATAATAAATATAAATAAATTTTTGAAATAAAATAACAATTTTTTCAAGTGTACAAGTTTTTAAATTCTTTAATCTTTCTGTGTATAGGTTAAGAAATTATGTACAATTTTTTCCTTAACAAAAAAGATTACATTACATAAAAAGTATAAACTCATTTATAATTAATTTGAAGAAATGTGCAAAAATTCAACTTCATGATCTATTGACTCGACACAAAGGAAGGCTAATTAATAGCGTATTCTTTACTATACTTTTTGAACATACTTTTCTATTCAATCTTGGTAATTGTTTAGGTTTCTGGTTAAAAAACTTTAAAAAAAAGTTGTTGTTCAAAATTATAAAAAAAATTCAAAATAATAATAATAGGTGTTTTTTTTATCATAAAAAGTATGTTTTGTTCTTTTAAGTTTTTATTAGTATTCAAAAGAGATATTTTTTAGCATTTATAATTCATATTCGTAATTATAATTCATATTCGTAATTATAATTCAAAAGAGCTTTATTGATAATTTAATAATTTTGGATAGATTTCCGAGTGTTTTGAAAAAGTAGGTAAGACTCTTCTTTGATATTTGTTGCAATGTAAAGTGGTGCTCTTGAGCTGTTTGTGTTTTTTATGGAAACTCCTTTTGAGTTGGTACAAGTTTTTGACTGAAAAAATATGCATGTATAATTCCATGCAGCAGTAGTTATATTTTTGGTGAGAAGTGATGAGAGGTATCGATTTTCAAACTAACATGTTATTTGTCCTTGTGAACAATAAATAGGAAGTGTTGGTGGTGTCAGAAGCAGACAAGAGAAGCTGGCAAAAGTTAGAAAGGGAGAGATACCCTAGACCCCTCATTTTTCATGATGGAAGATTAGCACTAAGACCTACTCCAATGGAATCCATAGCAATCTTCATGTGGCTTCCCTATGCGATTATCCTCTCTGTTCTTCGCATTTTCCTCTCCCTCTCACTCCCATTTACCATCTCAACACCCCTCTTGATAATGACTGGCCTACGTCTGACAACATCTGCATCCACAGAACAAAATGTTACTCGTAAAAATAATCTCTACGTCTGTAACCACAGAACCTTGCTAGACCCACTCTACATCTCCTTCTCTTTACAAAAGAATATGACTGCACTCACATACAGTCTAAGCAAGATGTCTGAGATGCTGTCCCCAATAAAAACGGTGCGGTTAATGAGAAACCGCGACGAGGACGCCAACATGATGAAACACTTGCTGGGTCAAGGTGACCTGGTGGTGTGTCCGGAGGGGACCACATGCAGAGAACCCTATTTATTAAGGTTCAGCCCTCTGTTCTCCGAAATGTGCGATGAAATTGTGCCGGTTGCAGTTGATACCCACGTTAGTATGTTCCACGGAACCACTGCCGGAGGGCTCAAATGCTTGGACCCATTCTTCTTTCTCATGAACCCCTCTCCCATCTACACTGTTAAACTTTTGCAACATGTCTTCCCTTCACAGTTTTCTCACACGACCACCACCCATGTTGACCAAGACAGCTCCAAATTTCAAGTGGCTAATCAGGTTCAATCACAAATTGGAACCGCGTTGGGATTTCACTGCACTAAACTTACCCGCAAGGACAAGTACTTGATGTTGGCTGGCAATGAGGGCACTGTTTCCAACCATGGGAGGGCCGCAAGATGTAACTCCTAGTAATGGATAGTTTACCGTTGTTCTCTGTAAAATCGCCAACAACCATCTGTCATGAAAATGACCACTTATATAAATATATATATAAATTAGATTATTTGTCCTATTCCTTTCTATTGATGTATGCTACGGTTCTGTAATAATTCCTTGTGTATAGTACAGAATCGATATTTATTTATTCTTCTTCTTCTTATTTTTCTGAATTTCTAATATATACATATATAGTCCTTCTTGCTACATTATCATCTCATGCAATTAATGGATCGAGCTACTCCTAAACACTTGTGTTGTGCTATGTGGGTGAGAGATGCATTTCCTCGAATAAGATTTAACAGGTGTAACAGATCCAGATCCCATTCATTTAATTTTTTTCTATTTCCATCTTTCTCTACACGATCTTTTCTATCGTGTACGAGTAGCAATTGTAAAGTCTAAATCAGTGGACATATTTCCTTAGAAAAAGTGGTTCTATCTATCTTTTGTCCAAATTTAAAATGCTTGGAGCTGTGACTTTATATCTATGCTGCTCTTTAATTTATTTAAGAGCTTGTATAAATTGAGAGAATTATGAAATACTACTGTTGCAATGCAATGCACTTAACTCCCCTTGCTTCTCCACTATTTAACACCTGAAACTGGCCCCATCATCAATATGCTGCTGAAAATTAATCTAACGAGTGAACATGTCATTTTCTTATCATGTTTCTGTTTCCTTTCTATTTATTTATTTCTTTATTTCTCTAACAACCCTACAATTAACAAACTAGATATTTAACAACCATGTTTGATATTTGAATTTTGTTGAGATAATTAAGATTTCTTTGCAAGCATAGCACAAGATGTTTAAGTAAGGACACTTTGCATTATGTGATTTGTATTACCATAAATTATGTAGTTAGTTGATAGTTTAAGTTGTGATTGGATGAATTAATATGGAATTATATATGTGAAGGAAGAATTTAATATCTGGTTGAAAAAAATAAATAAGTGGAATAAGACTTAAACCAGAAAATAACCGTATGTTTAATATTTTTAATATTTTTCACATGTAATATTAATTCATTTGCTGTAAAAGAGTCAATTTTATCCCACTTCTCACGTCATTAATAACTATTAATTTCATTTTATGTTGTTATTTGGTGAGTTGTTAATGACAATCTTGCTAGTTTTATTTATTCCTCTTGTCCAATAAATTATTTCGTCCATATTTTGTTGTAATTTATCTTTTTCATTATTAATTTAAAGTATGTTATTTTAAAATATTAATTATTCTTTTTATTAATATATATTTATTTTGTCAAAAAAATATTTATTAGTTTAAAAATGTTATTTTATTTAATAATTATTAATTGATAATGAATAACTTCATTGAAAGGTGCATCATTTAACGATTTTACAAGTGATATAGATTTGAATAAAGTTTGAAATTTAAATTTTATAAATGAAAAAAGTGGACAAAAAATTTCACTAAAAATATCATGGCCTATTTTGAAAAAAAAAATCATAAATAAAATTTTACTGATATTTTATATCAACCTTATGAAAAAGAAATTGGTATAACTTTTGTAATAGCTATTCTAAGAGTTGTTTAAATTGAAAGGATAATTCTTTTTATAATTTATATACATTAATTAAATTCCTATTATATATTTTGAAAAATGTTAATTGAAACAAACCACTTTAACCCATTTATACTGTGAGTAGTTTGAAATATGCTTCTCTCCTCCACCAACACTATATGATGCCACACAAAAAAAAAAATCTTTGATTCTTCCCTAAATAATAAATGCTGCTCTCTTAGAAAATGCTCAACCACACAAAAGTAAATATATAAGATAGAGCAATGGCAAGGAATGATCAATTAAACACTATTTGACCATAAATCTTCAATTGGTCAGAGATTGGTTTCATCACTGGTTCTTCATCATAGTTGATCTTAATTTAGTTGTTTACATTAGTCTTACATTCGAATTTCTGTATGCAAACGCAAATGTTCTTTCTGTTGCAACTACAACTCTGCAAGAACTTTGATGTGGAAATAGTTGCCACAGAGATGATGTAGAACAAAGTTGCACCGAAACTTCTTCATCCATGCTAGTAGAAGAGTTTGTGCCAGTATAAAATAATAACTCTGGCCAGCGGTTTTGAATGTGAATGCACTTAGAAGCTTTGTACAAATCCATAAATCTTCCACCTACTTAACACATGTGATTTGATCTTGAAGAAAAATTCACAATGTAAGTGCAATGCCACTGTAATGCATCTATCTTATATACGCGTACTCACACTTATTCCACATAAATAAGGTTTTGTATCAATACTGATAGGAATTTAACATTAATTCCTATATCTATGCAAAAAAAATAAAAAAATCACATGTATTTTAATGTTATTTATGAACTTATATAGAATATATATTTTTACATCAATTATGATATATTTAGTGCAAAACACATATATATTTTATATCAATTATGTTAAATTATCAAATATACTAAATATAATCCATCATTTTTCTGTTGATTATGATAATTGATAAGAATGAATTCTAACTTGTACAGTTTTTCAATTTCTTTATATACCATCATGAGTGAATAAGTAGTCCAATTAGAAAAGTTAAAAATAGAATCCAATAATATAATCCAAAATTAATCTAATAAACAAAAAACCAGTTAAGAATAACTTTCTTGTTTACCTCTTTTTTTTTTTTTTTCAATTGAGTCATTTTGTTTAGATTGACAATAACCAAAGTAAACAAAAACACTTATTATATTTAAATTACCATTATATATTTAAAGTTAATTGATAATTAATAAGCAAGCATCATGACAGCAGCAACATCTGCTACCACTTTAGAGTGAACAATTCTAGAGACATGTCCCAATCAAAACGTAAAATAATGATGTTTTGTTTGATTTAAATTTTATATTAAACTAAACTTAAACCTTGTTATGTTTAAATTTTTATGTTTAATTGAAATATTTTTTAATAAAAAAATTCAACTAAATCAAATCCTGAATACCTTTAATCCCAACATGGTAGCCAAGAAGGTATAATCAGTCAAAAGGATACGACTTAAAGTTTATTATATCTACGCGTAAATTACTTAACTTTCGCTTAATAAATATGAGAAGTCAAATTGTGGACGATGAAGACTTTAGCGTGATACCAAACGTCCATAAAAACCGCAAACTTTTCTCAATATTTGTCCTGCACCAGTACATACGGATTGCTTACGTATATTTATTTATTTTTATTGTTAAAATATATCATAGTTTTATTGCAATTCTCAGTCAAATAAACTAATTAAGAAAAAGCACAAAATAAGTAATTTATTGAATAACATATTACTAAATTATTATAATATTTTTCTTCAAAAATATTTGAATAGAATTAAATTAATATTAAACTGAGTTGAATTATGTTAAAAATTAAGTTGTTTAGCAGAGTCGGTGGTGGAGACCCTCATTAGATACTTAAATAAATTATTATTTTATTATAATATAATGTTATAAAATTTTAATTCATGTTAATCATTTTGGGTTAGTGTGTTTGTTATATTTGTGTTAAACTAATGAAGATTACATTGATTTATTAAGTTGTCCGATAACCAAATAATTTGTTTACCTGAAGTTGTGAGAATTATCAACACGCGTTTAATTAAATATATTGTGATTTAATCATTTATGAGTATGAGTTAATTAATTAAATAAACTGATATAGGTTTTAACATATATATTTAATCAATTTCCATTAACAGATAATATACCATAGCAAGACAGGTCATGTGGGCACGCAGTCTGCTACAAAAAAAACATGATGAGTACACCAATTTAGTTTTATTGACCCACTTATCTATTATGTGGGCAGAGTATATACGAATATTAAATACGAATATTAAATAGATGTAAAATAAAACTTTAATTATTTTTAAGTTATATTTTTGAATAACTTTCATACTTAAATTCTTTTATTTTTATTTTATTTAAATCTAATAAATTGAAACAGTGAAATGAGCTCAGCGGAATGAGTCCATTGACACCCCTAATCATATATAACTCTTTCGAATTTCTATATTTTTTTTATTTGAAATAATTGGTTGTATAGATTCACGGGTAAGGTAGATAAAAAGTTTAATTGGATCAAACTGTTCTATTTTTACATGATTCATTAAAATTTAATTTATTTAAATTTAATTTTTCTTTTAATATATATTTTATTAATTTTTCAGATCAAATTTCTATTTTATTTATACAGATTTTAGAACTTAGAAAAATCTGAATTTCTAATCCTAAAATTTTAAATCTCTCCATCACCTTAAAAAAAAAAAGACCTGTTCTTCATAATCAAATTGAAATTGGAAACAGCTGCTCACTAAAACAATTTATGTTTAATATTTGAAATTGCTAACAAAGGGAATAAGGGGTCTTAAATTAAAAAATCGAAAATATAGTTGAATAATAAAAAAGATTCTTTTGATGTTCGTATTAAATCTACTCAAGTAAAAAAGTATACTAAAAATTCAACCATCTTGCCAAATGTTTCATAAAGAAAATTAAATTCTGCCTTACGTAGTTTTTTTTTTTTCTTCAATGCACAATTACACAAACATGTTAGTTGCAGGCAGAACGTAAACTAATTCAATAAAAAAATCTTGATAAATAAGTTTAAATTTAATTAAAGTATTATACACTCACGAAAAATATTAAATAAAAATCAATTTTATTGACTAAAAATAATTAATTTTTATATTAACTAAATTATATATTATTTTAAAAACTTAAAAAATTATAAAAAATTCTTAATTTCTAAATTAGTTTCTATTATTGATAAATAGTTTCTAAATATCTAATTAGCTATAAGGTTTTAAATATCAATTATTTAGATTCTAAATTTAGTAGCAAAAATTTTAGTAGTTAATTAGATACCAATTTAAAAATTATTTATCACTAATGGAAATTAATTTAAAAATCAATAATTTTTAAGTTTCTAAAATAGTCTCTAATTTATAGTTAATATAGTAACTAATTATTTTTTATTTCTAAAATTAGTTTTTATTTAATGATTTTGTTGTAGTGTATAGGTGATATATTTTGAATGTTAAGAATTTATATATTATATTAATTTTAAAATTTTGATATTATTAAATTGTATATTTTTAATATTTATATAATATTGATTTTTTTACATATTATTATTTATTATGTTAGTATTATGTTATATTTTTTAGAAAATATGAATTTGGATTTAAAATCCATTTTTTTTAAATATGAATTTCGATTTAAAATACAATTTAAATATTTAAATTTAAATTTACAAAAATTTAAACTAATTTTATAAAAAAATTGAATTTAAAATATGTCGTCTAAATATTTATATTTGGATTAGATTTTAAATGGGCATGAGTTGCATAGAAACCTTAGTTGTAGATTGTCTAAAGGTTCACATACATGCTATCAATACAAATATACTTCGTGAAATCAGTAATCGAACAGAAAAAGATTAGTTACACACATATCTCAGATTAACACGTTTTTAAAGAAGATTTACTACTTTTGATAATAAAACTTTTACCATTTTTGGTATAATGTGGTATCCATTCTTGAAATAGTACAAAATCTTGAGGGAAATTAGTGACGAGGTGATTAATATTAGTGTTGTGGACATTTATGTTGAAAGAGTAATTGACAAACTGTAATTTGGTGCACTAACACTAATGGAAAATGACTTGTTGACATTTGATGTCACTTAGTTATGTAGTGATGACAAAGTCACACACAATTAATCTAAATTTTCCACTATCTTTCTTTATAATTATGGAATTATTTGTTGCATTAAAAAGACAAGAAATTATGCGGCTAATAATCATTCTTAAGCAAAGAAAAACATTGTTTTGAAGTAGATTTGAGAATTTAAATTCCATTCTTATATTAGAATTTTATTTTTTAAGCATTAAGAATCATTTTCCCAAATATTCTTCTATACAATTTAATTTCAATTTATCCTCTTTCTTTTCATGTTAATTCATATTATTTGTATTTTATAATATTAACTTCAATATTTAATTTTATCAAAAATACTGACAAAAACATAACTACTAATATTATTTAAAATTTTAAATATCCGTGTACACATATATAATAACAATAATAACTTAAATAATTATTTTTAACTGAATTATATACTATTTCAAAGACTACAAAAATATTTGTGTTTAAAGTAATTTTTATTATTAATAAAAATTTATAAAATAATTTTTAAATTGATATCTAAATTAGGTATGAGAGTTTTAACTACTAATATTTTATATTTTAAATTGGTCTCAATTATCTAAATCATTAATAATAATACTTATAATATTTTCTTTCAAAATGAAATTAAAAGAAATTTAATATTAATTTATATTTAAATATAAAATTTAAATTATTACAACATTTAATATTAATTTGTTTTAAATTGTTTAATTTAATAATTTATACTCAATCAAATTTAATTAATAATACCGATTTTTAATATTAACAATGGTTAAATTGTTTTAAATTCAATAAATTTATTAACAATAAAGAAATACCCATTAATTTTAATTATTTAATTTAATATTTTATATAAAAATTATCAAACAAATACTCTTAAGATTTTTTTTTTTAATTTTATGATTTTTTATATAAAAAAAACTAGGCTATAAGTAATTATTTGATACTGAATTTTAGTCATTTTTTGGGTATAGTTACTTGGAGTTTTTTTTTTTAGTTAGTGTATTTTGAAAACTTCTTTAAGAAATTTAAGGCAAGTCAAAAGGCTACACAAACTTTTCAAAACATCCCTCTCCCAACCTGAAACAATAATTATTGCTTGAAAACAAATATAAAAGAATTTATAACAGTTTCATTACAGGAGTTATTTTAAAAGATTTTAATTTATTTTTTTAAAATTTTATTGTATTATATATTTTTAAGTTTTTATTATAATATAAAAAAATATAAGACTTGCATTTTTATTAATATTTTGTTTAATTAATGCCAGATATATATTTTTAAGACAGATAAATATATTTTTACTTTACTTTTATGATTAGACTCTTACTTTTTTATGCTTTTATGATTTAGAGTCTTGTTTTTGTTTTTTTTTATTATTATATTCTAATAAAATGATATTATAAGATCTAGATAATAATTTTATAATCTAAAGACACTTATAAAAAATTTCATATCTCCATTTGAAAATATTTAAAAGTAGTTTTAATTTGTTTCAAACAAGTCTAGTTAATCTTTAGAAATATTTCAAAAGAAACACAACCAAAACCTTCATTTAATTCACACACATAAAACCGTTGTTAACAATAAAGACCGTTGTTAGAAAATTAGACTATATATATATATATATATTAAATTAATTAGATTTAAAATTGATATTTGAGTTGTCTTCATTTGAAAATCCCTACGTTTTGAAGTTAACGCTTTGGACCGTCATAGCATAGTTGATGGATAATGAGTTTCTGTTTTTAATATGATAGAATGATGAAATAATTGGAAAAGGTCTAGTTTTAGATTTTGTTTCTCTAGCTGCTTCCAACCTATATACACCATCCACGTCAAATCATTATGTTCGTTATAACATTATCGTACCTCACACCCATCCACCTCAAACATTATCTAAATCGTTTCATAACACGTCACTCCACTACATGCTTCCATTTTCATTTCTCAAAACTTTCACTCACATAACATTATGCCCATGCCAGCCATGTAATGTCGTAAGTGAAAAACAAGCATCAACAAATCTATAAATATAACAATTGAGGGAGTAAAAAAAAGAAAGTTTTACAACTTGTTTCTATTAGAAAAATCTACACACAAAAAAAAGAAATCAAAAGGAAAAAAATTGACTCATTACACATTGTTCTATCTGTAATGTGAGTTATCTATTATTTGTCGCATGTCTAGTTTTACATGTTCAACACACTACGTCTCGTTGCGTTTGATATCTTCAACGTCTCTTTCATTCATACCTTTTTTTTTTCTACCTTAGTCACTTAACTTTTATGTTTTTGACATTCACAAAACTTAATGCAATAATAGGTGTTAGTTGTTTTATTGTTGCTCTTCTCATTGTCCTGTTATAAAACACACTCAGTATGCATCAGTCATAATGTATCTATAAATCATAAATTGTTGGAATAATATATGTGCGTATGTCACTAAAGTTAAAAACTCTTTCTTTGGATTCCAAATACAATACATTAATTTTGGTTTAAAGTCAATATTCATTAACACCACAATTGTTGCAATTTTTCGTTAAACGTTTCTAATGAATACCATTTATAACATTTAGAACTAATTTATTTGGAAAGTTGAATTATTCATGTTGAATTATTTGTTCAATATGCTCCAAAGTCTACACACTACTATTATCACTCAAATTAAAATATGGTACATGAAATTAGTCTTCTTTTTTGTTATAAAAAAAATTTATCAACAAATATTAAATCCACTCTCAAAAGATTCGTACACATGGGTTCAAATACTAATTATACATTTCAATTGAATGCAATAGAGAGAAACCAAATAAGAAAACTAACAATAGTAAACAAATTTTATATGGTAGAAATAATAAGGAAAAAAATGAAGAAATTTTTCTTTACTTGTTTCAGTGAAAGAATAAACAAATGAAAATACACTTTGTGCATTTTCGAATGTAAATAGTTTCCACTTTGATTTCTTGACCAGTATTGGTCCAATTTCTACTTCTTTTGAATTCGAATGTAAATAGTTTCCACTTTGATTTCTTGACCAGTATTGGTCCAATTTATGCTTCTTTTGAACAAACTTAATAGAGGACTGTTTCTTCCTGCAACTCCATATATTCTTCTTAAACCTTTATAAATTTTCATATTTTTCAAAATATTTTTTTAAATATTTTGGATTACGTAATTCGAAATTTTTTTTTAAAATTCGTAAGTAGCTTTTGGATTACATAATCCAGAAACCTTTTTTCAGATGCGTGATTAATTTTTGGATTATATAATTTGGAAGTTATTTTTAGCTTCCGGATTATGTAATCTGAAAGTCTTTTTTCAAATATATGTCCAGATTCCATAATCTAAAAACTACTCTATAAAGTGACACAATAAAGATAAAAAGGTTTTTTTACGTTTTGTATGGGAGTGACAGGAAGAAACAGTCGTAATAGAGATATCTGAAAATTTGTGAATTGATCCAATTGGAGACATGAGACCAGGCCCATTTAAGACTGGAGCTCTTAATTGTATATAAGCCCATTATAGTACAGCGTAAGATCCAAAGTTACAAAAGATTAAGCGCAATTTGGTGGAAGAGCAGACCCAAATAAAAAAAATACCGCTAGAGTGTACAACACATTTAAACGGACTACTTCTTCTGCAACCTCATACATTCTTGTCACACCCCATATTAAATATGAAAAAACCTTTTTATCCTTTTTGTGTCATTCTCATACATATTTTAAAAGATATTTTCAGATTTGGAAGTGTTCTCCAAATTTATAAAATCTAGAAGAAATTTAAAAAAAATATATTTCAGATTACATAATCCAGAAGCTAATTTTGAATCCAAAAATAACATTCAGATTATGTAATCCAAAATATATATTTTTTTAAAAAAAAAATATTTTTTTAAAAAAATAGTATTATGGATTACATCTGAAAGTTTTTTTTTAATTTGAAAATAACTTATGATTACATAATCCAGAAACTAATAACGAATATGAATAAAGATTTTCGGATTACATAATTCAAAAACTAATTACAAATTTTAAAAAAGTCTTTAGAATTATATAATATAGAATATAAACTACACTTTTTTTTTACATAAGGACACTTTTAGAATTAAAAAATTTATAGAGATTGATACAATAACATATGAACAGAACGAGTCCATTATGGACATAGAGGTGCAGGAAGAACGAGTCCATTAAACGTTGTTGGCACAAACCACATTGCTACATTCCACTTTCATAGGGTTTTGATGTTATATTTTACTAATTAATTCAAAGCTTGCTTTGCAATTTTCGTTTTTTTTTGTGCTCTTTTGTTGCTAATGAAATGTTATGTTTTTCTCTCTGGCTAGTAGGTATCTCATTCTTGATGAGGCACATGAGAGGACTTTGGCTACCGATGTGCTGTTTGGTCTTCTTAAGGAAGTGCTTAGAAATAAACCTGACTTGAAGTTGGTTGTTATGAGTGCAACTCTTGAAGCTGAAAGTTCCAGGGCTATTTTAATGGAGTCTTATGAAGGTTCTTGGAGAGGGATTACTTGGAGGTTGCTATTAGGACTGTGGTGCATGTGTGAACCTTCTGGAGAAATACTTGATTTTCTCACTGGAATGAAGATTGTAGTATCAACAAATATAGGAGAAACTCCTTCCCAATTGATGGTATAGTCTACGTTATTGTCCTTGGATTTGCTAAGCAGAACCCTTGAGTCTGTGTCGAGTCTTTGTTGGTGTTTCCAATATCAAAGGCTAGTGCTAATAAGAGATATTGGGGTGCTGGAAGTTATGAAGTATAGACGTGGATATATACATGAATACAGTTATGGAGATACGGTTAAATTAAAAATTATATAACACATTATATATATAATTATATATACTTATGTATATCATAATATTTTATATTTGTTTATCATTATTAAAAAATACTATTTTTAATTTTGGTTTATTAGAAGATAAGTTAATAACATCAAGAATTCTATTTTCATCCAATGAAAAGTCATATTCTGCCATATTTCATAATTTAGTTTTCTCTTCTTTATAATTTAAGGAGTTTCTTGAGAGAAGACAAAGATTACTATGGATAAATGCTAGATTCCCTACCTTTTTAAGTGTCATCTTATTTATTTTTTTAAAGAATGTATAAAGGAGTAAATACTCTAATTCTTCTCACAAGAAGAAGAACATGATTGTCCAAGTAATTTAAGAGTTGTTTTCTGAAGTGTTAGTGCATGAACTCCATGAACAATCTACCATGATTTTGCATCAATTTTTATCTATATCCCTTAAAGAGTCAACATCGGCTAAATTTTCTCTTCCATATGAAAAGTTTGCAAATTCTATATTTAATTGTCTCCTTACATTCACATCATCAAAGTACCTCTTAAAACATTTCTTCCTTTCGTGAGTAAATTCCTTATCTTGACGTGGGACAAGTCTTTCTGAATCTTCATTTGACCATTCATGACTATAATATCTACATAAAAATATATAAACATAAGTTAATTTAATATTATGTACTCAATAAAATATAATTATAAAATAATTTAATTATATAATGTATTGGATTTAAAGAATGAGCAAGACAATGAAGAGATGTGCTACTCTTACTCCAATGATAAATTAATATTAAGTTTACTACTCCAAAAAAATGATGAATGTTCAACTTCTGTATTTCTTTTATGTTGGTATATGACCTTTCTCACATTTTCAATCATTGAATCTCACATTTCGTATACTAAATAAAGAGTAGCCATATTTGTATCTGTTTTTCTGAGAACATCATAATTAGGAGCAGTAAAAACAAGTATGTAATCAACCTTCATCCACCAATTATCAGTCAACAAAGTTTCTTTCACAAATTGTGCACTATTCACATTATCCTCTTTGTAAGAAGACCATTGGTCACTAATAACCATTTTTTGGAGTCTTTTTTCCAAACTTCTAAACATTTTTAGCATGACTATGGTTGAAGCAAATATGGTTGAAGCAACAGAAAGCAATTTCAATGAGTTGAAGTTATTGAACATTGATAATCTCATAGAGTGTCCCATAATAAAGGTTTTAATAAAGGTAACATCATCATCAATTTGTGAGATCCAAGAACATTGTTGATAAGTATCACTATTTTTTTGGTATTTTTTGTTGCATATATTTTTCAATGCAAGATTCAAGGTGTGCACTACACAAGGAGTCCAATAGATTGAAAGAAATTCTAATTCTATGAGCATACCCGCTACCTTACATACAAATGCATTAATAGTTACAATTTGTACTACATTTCTTAGTCCAACCTTCATAATTGCATCTCTCATGTGTTTAGTAATAAAATCTTTGTCCTTTATTTTACCAGATTCATCTAGTGACTTCAAAAAGAATAGTCCACTCTCAGTGATAGCCATAAAATTTATAAGTGGTATTCTTTGAAGATCACTCTACCCATCACTAAATATTGTTACACCTTTCTGATTCCAGGAGTTTCTTATAAGTTGTAGAAGGTTTTCTACATGACTTATTTTCTTTGAAAGTAAAGGACCTATCAGTTTATTATATGTTGGCGGTACATATCCACTATATGATTAGAAGTATTAACTGCATAAGAAAATGCACTCCAATAATAAGGACTTCTTACTAAATGAAATGGTAGTTCTGAAGAATAAAACATTCTCGCAACTTCACAATCAAGAGTATATCTCTTTTGAATATTGAAAACATCTTGTAAAGAAACTTTGAGTTTTAGGTTAAGATAATTGTTTGTCTAATTTCCTTCATCAGATACAGGTGGTAGAAGAACCTTTTTCTTTTTTAAATATTTTATTTTCAATGATGCTTCATTGTCTATTTTTTTTTAACTCAATAAGTTTTGAAGAGGTCACATTCGAACAAATTCTAACTCCTTCCCTGTTAATTTTTTAAAACTATGCTCTTACTGGGGTGTAAGATTCATTGAATAAAAAAGCACACAGACTACACTTGATCATATTATTTCCACCATTGGGAGTTTTTCTTAGCTTTGAAACATATCTCCACAGAGATTTTATTTCATTTTGTTATTCGATAGCTTAAGTAGGTATATTCATCTTAATTTCAATAAAAAAAATTAAATATAAAATATTTACTTACATATAAAAATCAAATAAATTAATTTAATAGAAATAAAATTATGAATATAAAATTTAAGAAATTAAAAATTAATTATAATATAATATATTATATATTTTTAAAATAATTTCCAATTATTATGCTATTTAAGGTTATTTTATATTTTTAATTTCAACATCATTATTATTAAAATATTATCATCTTTGATATAATAAAAATAAATTTAAAATAAAAAAGTTTACTAAATAAATATAAAAAATAAAACATATAATAAATTAAAGATTAACTATAATATGTTTTATATTTTTAAAAATATTCAATTATTATGTTATTTATTTAAGGTTATTTTATATTTTTCATTTTAATATAATTATTATAAAATAAATTATCTTTCATATTTAATTTTTTAAGTAAAAGTTTAATTTACCTTTATAAAATATTATTTTTAATAAAAACTTAAGCGAATATTTAAAATATTAAAAAAATTATTTTCATGTTAGTAATTAAAAAATAAAATAAAATATTTAAATTATATAAAATACAGAATATTATATAGTTATATAATAGATTATATTTAAATTATTTGAAAATATTAAAAAATAAATAAAATTATTTTAAATTCAAAATTCCTGTGAATATGTAAACTTTGTCAGATAATAATATGCAGTGTCCATTCAATAGAAAAAAAATCCTAATAAAGATTATATAATTATATTCAAATTATTTGAAAATATTAAAAAATAAATAAAAGAATTTTAAATTTAAAGTCTGTTTGCTCAGAATTGACTGTGCGCATTAAATAGAAAACAAAAAGTCATTATGACTGATTTATAAATGATTGTATACCAAATCCTACAAGTCATTTCTAAATTCTTAAAATTTGAAATAGTATCTATACTGAAACTAAGATAATGGATGGGAAGGACTTGGATTTATTTTTTAATTTCATTAAGAATAAATATGTCTTTTCATCAAAAATATGAAACTGCATGAAAAAAAAATATGGAGGTGGAGGAAGAAATTGTCTATGTTCTAGTTTTCAAAGAGATTTTTTTATTGTTTTGATTTTCACATTTGTTGGTAGTTTCTTGATTTTTAAAGTTTAATTACTTATTTGGATCCATAATTGATTTATTTATTTTTTCAATGTTATCTCTTAAGTACTAAAAGGCTGTATTTAGTCTTACTTGTTTTTTAAATGTATGGCAATGCTTTTATTTTCCCTAAATTGATATAGAAACAAACTTTAAATAACGTTAATGTGTCATTGTTACGGTTGATACGTTAATGTTCACATGGTTATTGTTGAATGTGACATTAAAACTTTCACTGCCACCCATAAAAATACCTTACACCAATACATCATGTTGTTTCCTCACTTAAATGTGAATTGAGACACATCAACAATACTTGACACTCTTTAAATATTGTTTCTATCAATCTATCGAAAGGAAAAATATAGAACTATTTTTTTTTAAATGGAATCAAATTGAACATTAATAAAAAATAGTCGGAACGACGTTGAAAAAAAGTAAACAAATCGGTGATAAAAAATAAGTACTTAATCCTTATATTTATTAGCAAAAATGTATTTGTGTAATAGTATTTTTTACTTTTTGAAATTGAGTTTGTTAAATTTATAGTTAATGAGAATTTTTATCTACGTAATTAAAGGTTGAGAATTTAAATAAAAGTAATTTTAGTGGCAAATAAATGATATCTTAAAGAAAAAATTGGAAACCAAATATGAGAAAGGATGATGACAGGAGCTCAAGGGTAAAAATTGGAGTGTAAACGAAGAATGCACGTTGTCATTATTATTAGTATACATTGTCTTTTCCTTTATTATACTCCGTAACTTCATTTTTACAGTTACAGCGTGTTTTGGTTAACATATTATTTTGATCTTTTATTTTATTTTTGGTTACAGTTTAGTACCCCAAGTTTAAAAATTTCTACTTTAACCTTCAAGTTTATCTATTAGACTAAGTTGCTTTAAGAGGTAAAAAAAAACTAACATGTTTAATCGTGATTTTGGAAAATTAAAGCGTCTAAGGAAGTGGGCACTAAAGCGTCTAAGGAAGTGGGCACCCTCAAATTGAATAAATTAGAAGAAGTTGACAGCAGTTGAACTAGACGCGGGATAGTGCAGAAATGAATTGCTGTGGTATATATAGATTGAGTCTTTGAAATTAGGAAATATAGTTCAGCACTTGGTAGTTGCTGAATAATACAAATTAGCACTGAGCTTTTAGGATTATATAGATGAGTTTGAGAAGGGGAATAAGAGCACTAAATGGCATAATCGTGCCTAAAACCTTACATTTTTTGCTTCTCTTTTGTCAGACTTAGGTATAGTTCATCTATTTCCACCTGTGACAATATAAACAATTTTGTGAGTATTTCTAGACTGCATTTCAGAAATAAGAGCATACTGATTACCTGATAATACTTTAGCAGTTTGTTTCTTTTCTTCTTAAGTGTTGCAGTCACCAATTCTCTTTCCATGTCGAATGGATAAGGCTCTAATATCACTCCCTTGATATGTTCAAAGCCCCTCAGCTAATTTGGAAATCAAAATTCAAGAGGAAAAAACACAGTTAGAGAATCATATCCATGCTTTCGTACTTCATAAACCTCAGCATTTGATGTTACCTTATTTCTCTCAGCTGTCAATTTCAGCTCAGATAGCACATATTTGTTGAGTTGGTCAAGAGAGCAGAGTTTGTCGAAAGAAGATATGTGACCATTTGTATATGCCCACTTATTCGCAACTTCTTCATTAGGAACTACTACTGCAACTAACATTGACTTCAAGCTATTCCCATAAACCCAGATCTAAAAGTAAAACATACATAAACCGAATCAGAAGTAACCAAAACGCAACAGTCTATTGACTAAAAACTGTGCCTATTAACAGCTGAACTCATGAAAACACTTACATCTTCAACTATAGGAGTGATACCATAAACATTTTCTAGATGCTCAAGTGCTATATACTCTCCTTGGGTGAGTTTAACAAGATTCTTCTTCCTGTCAATAATCTTAATTATACCATTAGGAAGAATTTCTCCTACGTCCCCTGAGGATACAGGAAAATGTCAAACAAACGCATTAGACTATATAAAGATTCCTAAAACCAAATTCAATTTTTGGGCAGAAAATGACAACTCAATTACCTGTGTGAAACCATCCATCTCTAATAGATTCCCTTGTTAACTCTGGATTTTTGTAGTAGCCACTAAAAACAGTTTTCCCTCTTACACATATTTCACCACATGGAGGAGTTTCAAGAGGGTTGTATCCCATCTCTGGAACCTCCTCCAGCCTTATTTCATTGTATATTGATACAGCTCCAACAGTACCAACCATACACATTTCATCAGGAAAGCCAAGAGTAGTTGGTCCACATGTTTCAGTCAAACCTGGATTAACCATTGTGTCAATTTGTACTTTCTACATGCTGTGTCATGTTGTCTTAACAAAAACATTTTTAAATTGTCTGTCTATAAGAGTTATCCACATAAATTTAATCTATCAGGGAGAATGTGCTAAAAAAGTAAAATTAAAAATATGCTGTTTATGTGTCTTGTAATATAGTTAAATTTTTAATTACCATAGCCTTGGCATACAAAAGCACAAGTAGTGACACGCAAGAATTCTTCCACCTCAGGACTCAATGCTGCTCCACCAGAGATTATTAGTCGAACACGACCACCAAGCCTGGCTTTGACCTACAATGGAGAAAGTTTTATCAAATTTCAAGAAAAATATTAGTAAAAAGTTATATATAATAAATACAGGTTTTAGTTAAGAGATTATGAGACAACCTTTCTGAAGGCTAATAGATCTGCTAAACGTGATGCTTCTCTTTGCTTATATCCTTTTTTCATCCAACCAAGTTTGCTGTGTTTGAAAATAAATGTGAATTAACAGAATATCTCATGATCTCAATAAATGGATAAAGATAAAGATAGGGTACAAGATTCCAACTTACTAGTTATAGAGCAAGCCAAAAACAGTTCTCCTAATTGGGTTAAGGTCTTCCACTGCTTTCTTGATACCTGAAACAAATATTCTTCCATAAATTATCATCAAATAATGTGTCAACAATACCACAAATTTCAGTAATATTATATTTTTAATTAAAAATGATTAAAAACAATAAAACTAGAGTCTATTGATAATATTTGAAGTATATAAAATATTATAATTTCTAATAAGTTTCTTTATGTATTCAATATGTTGAAGTGTGGCCTTGCCTTCATACACCTTCTCAAAAACCCGTGGGACGCCAGCAAACAGTGTTGGTTTCAACTCCATTAAATCATCCCTCAACGCGTTCAGATCCTTCAGAAAACAATTCCACAAATTCACCAAATTAAAGAATATAAAACTGGATATTTATTGGTATGAAGCAAAGAAGAATCATTAACATGTCAATGCCAGCAAGCAAATCCAAATTAACAATAAATTCTTGGACAAAATTACCCCATGATAGTAACCAACAGATGCACCCTTACGGAAAAAGTACTCCTCAATTGTGCGATCAAGGATATGGGCCAAGGGTAGGAATGACAAATACACATCATTCACAGTCATCTGTACAAATTAAGTTTGTGTCACTTTTGCTAAAAGGAAAATGGTACTATATCAGTTAGGCAATGGATAAGCATCAGATTTACCTTGTCTTCAAATTGTTCCATGAAAAGATCCATTCCTCTTACTAAAGCCATTGCGTTTTCATATATTAAAACAACTCCTTTAGGGTCTCCACTTGTCCCACTAGTGTACATTATTGTACAGATGTCATGAGCCTGAGGAGGAATAGCACTTTTGGGGTTTGCTTTTCCCTGAAAGATAATAAGTTGATCTCATTACGCAGGGTAGATCAGAAAGATACCTACCAAGAATCACAGGAATAGCCTACAGAAACAGTTTTACCACTTTATATTTACATCCATGAGCTATTTCTCTAGTAAGTTGCCATATCAAAGTTTCTATAATCTTGGGATTGCATTTTATTTTCATTCAAGAGCAAAGTTATTGTACCAGAACACCTTTACAAAAGGAAAAAGTAACTCACTTTTCCTGTGTGAACAACTTTTGTAAAGTGTGGCATGTAAGCTTTAAAACAAACCTTCCACAATTGCAAAAGTAGACAAAAAAGTAAAAACTACTTCTCTAAGAACTAACCAACTGCAAGAAGTCATCCCAGGAATATGGCTTAATTCCAATAGCAGAAGCCTTATCTTTCTCTTCCTGTGTTAATGTAGTGAAGCACACCATGGCTGTACCATAAATCAAATTTAGCTTAATTCATTTAATCATTCTGCTAGTTCTAGCACAGAATAATTGAAATGCAAAACTTAAATTCACCTTTAAGTCGCTTTGAGGATTTACATTCAGGATTTAAGACCTGCAAATGATATATTTACTCATAGCTAAGAACCTATGAACTGCAGCTCTGAATCTCTGATATATACAAAATATCTGAAGTGGAACATTATTTAAAAAAAAAACATTATCTTATTGGTTACCTCTTTAACCTTCTTATCCTGGACGAACACAACATCTATTTCTGCATGATCTAGGATAAAATCTACAGCACCATGTCCTGCATTAAAAATATATATATAAAAACTTAAGGTTTGAATGTTGCTTCTTTTTTCTTTGTTCATTTAGATCAGAAAACAAAATTGCACTGATAAAGAAAATGAGTATCAAAGCTTTTTACTAAAATATGTAAAATGAACAAAGTGTGAAGATTTGATTAGGATCATATTTTTGTCATGGCTCTTAATTTTGCAATACAATAAGAGAGAGAGAGGTGGGGATACATATTTATTTGAGAAAAGTTACCAAGGGTGTCGTAGAGAGGCACACAAATTAAGCTTTGAGCAGAACAAGCCTACAATTAAAACATGATTATGAATTATGGTACGATACGTAGCTTCATATAAAGAACATGAGAGAAAACTTTGAGAAAGCAAGGGTCATAGAACTGTCAAACCTCCATTGCCACAATCCATTCAGGGCAATTAGATCCGTAAATTCCAATTCGAGCACCCTGTTACATAAAAAAGATTCCCTTTGAAAACTGCTGATCTACTGTACTTACAAATTACGAGGGAAACCATCTCACAAGCACTTACAACTTCGGCTCCACATGCTCGTAAAGCAGAACTTATATGCAGAACTTCTTCATAAACTTCCTTATACGTGTTCCACACATATGGTCCAATCTATTAACATGATCCAAAAATAGTTACTTTATTTTTTTTACATATATAAAGTCATATAACAAAACAAATCTCCGTAAGATACCTTTCCATCTACAATTTTACGCCGTCCTAGCATTGGGTTGTTAGGATAATTTTTGACAGACTCACTGCAGCCATCAAAGAAAAAGTTATCAGTGATCAAAATATCATTCATTGATCAACCACCAAAATCTCAGTTTTTATTAACAGACCCCACATTATTGTTATATGGGTAAAGCTCGGTACAGAACATATATTGTATGATTTTAATGTAATAGCGACTGCTGAATCATTATCTGAAATCAATTACCAGAAAATATCCCAAGTTGTGGAGAAATCAGGATCCATTGGTGGAAATTCATTTTTGGAGAAGACACTGCGGTACACTGGACCAACAGAGAGGCTACCATTTTTACCTTCCCTTCCTTCCTCAACCTTAACCGAAAAGGCCTTCATTCTCCTTTGTTGCGAAACCTGAACAAGGCACAACACAAGTATATCAACCACCACTGAACTTCCATCAGTTTCCCTCAACTTGGTTCACTTTGGTGTATATTCAAGTACCCGTCAATGACAGGCACCAAAAAGTCAAACCTAAAAGTACTACGAAGGTTTTTTCTTTGGTTTAATCATTTTATCAAAACAAAAGTGACAAAAAACCAAGCATAACTAGACACATTGCGTGGTTAGGAAGAAATTTTCACTTATCCGCAATCTCCCAACTAATTTTTAACTATGCTTTATGACCAAAGTTTTAGTAAGCACTTCGCATCTATTCGCTGAACTTTGGCAGAGGTGGTCCCGGATCAGAATAAGACAAGATAACAGTTTTTACATGTCACATATACATAGAAAAACAAGCACCAGAAACATGACTCCGAGACCCCGGGAACGAGGGAGAAGGTGAGAGGGGTTTTTGCTAACACGATTATCATACTCTATAAATTATTATAATATTAGAAAAACAGGCCAAAGAGAAGAAAATTCAAAAGGGTATGGGAAGTCAAACAGTGGAGAACTACGTAAGGGCATAAGAAACATAACACGGGAGATATATCTGTGCTTAGATATAGGTACGGACGTTTGCGTGGATGAGTGTACGTACTAAGTTGTATGAACTGAGGCTGGTTTCCGTGTAAAAAGGGTGTACCTCGCTGCTTCTCTGCAACTTGTGTAGAAACAAAGTTGAGAGCAGACATATTAACGAAGAACCAAGTTGAGAATTTTATAGCCAAGTAAGGAGTTGCAAGTGGAAGTTGCAAGTGTAAATGAGGTAGTTGAAGGTTGGAAACGAATAATAATGAAGACCGAACAGCATCCATGTCGTACAGTAACTTCAATTGCTTCCACGTGATCATGCCCTTCCCCAACGTTTTAGCTATTACACTACTTTTTTCAACTCTGGAAAAAAAAATAGTAAAATAAACAAAAGGATTCAAAATAAGAAAATTTATACTACTCTACAAATATTTTTAATATAAAAATGTGTAAATTAAATACAATTTAATATTTTATCTTAGAAAAAACACATTTTACTACTTTTTTTTTAATCCCAAACAAGATGATAAAAAAATAGTGGTCACCTACTTTGTTCGGTTCCTTTACTTTATTATAAATAATAACTGAACAGTAGACTGTTTCTTTTCCAAAAACATTTCCGTTCTGTTTCCACTATTCCAACCCAACGCTTAATTTATAAAGGCTAAAATACATTTTTAATTTATAAATTTGTTTTGTTTTTTATTCTATAAATTTTCATCTCCGTTTATGTTTGTAAATTAATCAATTTTGTTCCTCTCGGTTGCACAGAAATACTACTAGTGTTTTTATTTTAAAATAACTAATTTTAATACAATAACCATTAACGTAATCATACACAAAATATCGAAATCTGAAAATGAAAATGAAGTTGGATGAAAATGAAGACAGACCCGTAGCAACTCATCAAGTGTGTTAGGTTCACAATGCACACAGGCTCATAAGTGAGCTCATTGATCAATAATCTACAATGTTATCACAGATATGAATATTTTTTATTTGTTTATTTTTATCCACTTATAAAATATAGATTGTATGTTCTATTTTACTTTAATTAGTTTTTTTTCACAATGTTTTCTTTTTTAAATAAATATTTTTAATTTTTGTCTTTATTTGTTTGATTTTAATTTAAAGTTTTGTCGTTAATTGTTTGACATTATTTTACTTGGAGAATGAAATTTGAAATGAAAAAATTGTCAATTACTATTTTAAAATTTGTTTGTATGTACTAGCTTATATGCAAGCTCCTAAATATGTGTCATAGAGTAAATAATGTAACTTACAAGTGTTATTTGAATTAGTTCGTTTCATTCTGATTTTGGTGGGTAAAATGGGACAGAACAAGATGGGTGGAGCTGCATTACTAGTCTTAACTTTCACTTTTATGTAGATGATGTAGTAAATGATGTCGTTGATTAAAATTAACTCAAGCACTCCACTCTGTTCTTGATGCCTTATTGTGTATTGCATGTATGGAAAAATCGACTTTGGAAGCTACATCAACTTTATCTTACTTTAATATAACACTCGCAGGTAATGTTTGAACTCGTCTTAACGAGTAATATTTGCATTGATCCAACAAATATACGAGTATGAATAATATTTTATTTATTTTAATTGAGTATAAAAGGGAATAGTATATACATATTTATTGTCATATCATTGTTCTCTTACCCATTTTTTTAAAAATTATTAAAACATAATTAGTTTACTAAGTAACGTAAAAAAAAACTTATTTACATTATTCTCTTTAATCTTTAGTTTCGTTTCATTTTAAAAGTTCTTATTTTACTACATAAAATTTTATCTTCACTTAATTGTTTTGAGTTGTTCAATATTTATCAAGTTCATTCAAATCCCTATCACAACCTTACTGGAGATTTTTTTCCTTTGTGCGATTTTATTTATATGCTTAATTGTATTTCAAGAGACGCAAACCTTCAATTTCATTGACTTAAATCACTTATAGGACATGCATTTGATCATTTACACTCTTAAATATTTTATTTATTGTTTATTTTTGTTATATGAAAACGTCTAACTCTCAATTTTGAGTGTTTCAATCACATAATCATTTAGTTTAATAGGTAACCTAAAAATCTTATATTCTCTTTTGTATCTAGTTTCATTTGATAGTTGTCATGAAATTTGAATATGTATAATTATTTACTCTTTTTCTATAATTACTTTATATTTATTTAAATTTTGTTTGGTACTTTTATTATAATATTTATGCAATTTTTTTCCTTAACATTTGATTTGAAAGATGTTAAAGTGGTAGAATTTATGTCAAACTCAATATCACAAAGTTAACTTTCACTACAAGAAAAAAAAGGTTTTAATAGAGGTTATTTAGTGGAGGTTAATATAACCTTAGGAATTGATTTAATTAATAGAGGTTTTTTCTAAAACCTCAACAAAATAACGGAGGTTTTTTAACCTTAGCTAAATTCCAAAGGTTTATTCTAAAACCTCAGTAAAATAACAGAGGTTTTTTTAACCTTTATTAATTTCCAAAGATTTATTTTAAAACTTTCGCAAAATAACGAAAGTTTTTTTAACCTTCGTTAATTTCCAAAGGTTTATTTTAAAACCTCCACAAAATAACGAAGGTTTTTTTAACCTTTGTTAATTTACAAAGGTTTATTTTAAAACCTCCATAAAATAACAAAGATTTTTTTAACCTTCGTTAATTTCCAAAGGTTTATTTTAAAACCTTCGTTAAATTCTAAATATTTATTCTAAAATCTCATCAAAATAATAGAGTTTTTTAATTTTTTTTAAGTGTCAAAAGTTTATTGTAAAACATCAATTAAATATTTTATATTTTCTCAATTCTTAATAAATAGATATAATTAAATTTTTTAGTGAGTTTAGCCTAAACTGGTATACATATTTAAATATGCTTTGAACTTAGGTCTTAGAGGTTGATTCATTAATTGAAGTTAGAAGGCACTTCATTAATTGAAATTATTATTCAATTCTTAAAGATTGTTTTTATGAATTTCAATAAGTAAAAATAAGTTGTGTGTGAAGTGACATTAACTTATCACATATATACATCATCATAATTTATTTTTTGGTTACATTTGCAGTATCAAATTTTGAAGAATCAGACACTGAAAACTATTCATTATAATAATATTAATAATAATATTTATAATAATATTAACAATAATATTTATAATAATATTAATAAAAATATTTATAATAATATTTATAATAATATTTATAATAATATTAATAATAATATTTATAATAATAATAATAATAATATTTATAATAATATTAATAATAACATTTATAATAATATTAATAATAACATTTATAATAATATTAATAATAACATTTATAATAATATTAATAATAATATTTATAATAATATTAATAATA
This sequence comes from Phaseolus vulgaris, assembly GCF_051622355.1. Taxonomy (NCBI): domain Eukaryota; kingdom Viridiplantae; phylum Streptophyta; class Magnoliopsida; order Fabales; family Fabaceae; genus Phaseolus; species Phaseolus vulgaris. Next base: position 53,092,686 of record NC_143504.1, on the reverse strand, counting down.
ATATTTATAATAATAATAATATTTATAATAATATTTATACTAATATTAATAATAATATTAATAATAATATTAATAATAATATTAATAATAATATTTATAATAATATTAATAATAGTATTAATAATAATAATATTAATAAATATTAATAATATGAATAATATTAATAAATATTAATAATATGAATATAATATTAATTATAATAATAATATTAATAATAATGTTAATATAATATTAATATGTATAAATTATGTTAATAATAATAAGTAAAATAAAAATGATAATATGACCAAATAACTTCTTTGGTCTAGTGGTTAACCCTTCCCTCCTTACTGGTATTTAACGGAGGTTAATATTTAATGGAGGTTATGAAAGCCTTTTCCTGGTTTTTAAAAAAACCGTTCCCCAGGGATGGTTTAGCGAGGGAAATCGCAACCCAGGGTAAACCACTTAATGGAAGTTTTAACCTTTGGTAATGTAAAAATAAACCCTCGTTAAAACCATTACTCTAGCCAGTTGACCCGCTTAGGCCCGTCTGGCATAACCTATATACCATGCGGGCCAATAGCGGGGCAGGGCGAGTTGGCCTGCTGGCCCGCATAAATAATTTTTTTTAAAAAAAAATAAAAAAACATACCAACAACACAAAAGTGACTTTAGAGGTTATCCAATACCTGACCTTTAGTTAAGTCATGAAGTTAGTAGGAAGAGTGACACTGAATTTAGTTTTAAGTAAAGTCTTTAAAATTTGTTAATAAAAAAATAATATAAAATAAAGATTTCAATAAGATAGTTAAAAAGTTAGTAATCTTCATTACAAATATTGTCTACGTATTAGACATTAATATTAATTATAGTTTATAATTATGTTTGCAACTTAGTCATTTTCATTTCATATAACTACTTTGCTTTATGGTTACTTTAGTTTTGTTTTAATTAAATTAAACATTTATTATATTTATATTTATTAGTCTAGATTATTATTTAAATTTCTTCTGTTGGTAATGTAATATATGTTTGCTACCAACAAAATTGTATCCTTTCAAATTTATCTTATTACTTAATTGGGACAATAATCGATACAATATGACTCGTTTTACATCTCAATTACATCGATTAGAATTTTTAATCATTGTAATATATATATATATATATATATATATATTATTTATATATTAACACACTGGTTTTTCAACTAATATAAAAGTGGTTAACATTCATATAAGGATGTGTTTTGAATAAGAAGAAAATGATGAAACTTAGATAATATTAATTATACTTACCAACACCAAAATTTGTTCAATCCAAACGTTCTATACAGCTTTAGCTCCAAAAGACCTTAGTCTAACACGATTAAAATTGTGTTTTTGTTAAAAAAAAGAATATTGAGAAAGAAAAGTGTTATGAACTGAAAATTTTATAATAAACTAAGGAATGAAGATCTAATATATATATATATATATATATATATATATATTTTATTCCTATTCACTTTAAAATTTATTATTAAAATATCCGGGTTAATTCCCTCTTTTCATCACTCTTCTTTCTATAAACAAATACTTCTACAAAAACTTATCAGGAATGTCTTTAATATATTTTTTAAACAATCAATTATTTAATTTAATTTATATTCATGTAAAGACTAAATTATGACCTTTTTATATATTTTAAAATTTAAATAATAATTTACCCTTTACAATTTTTATAAATTTTTAAAAATTAATAATTATAACATACAAAAGTACCTTGAGACTAAAATTGTTTAAAATTATTTAATTTTAAACACTTAAAATTTAATAAAATTAATAACGACTAAGAATTATTATTACTCTTTTTGAACAAGTTTTTAAATAAATTGTAAAACTATCACGTTAGAACATTAGTACAAATAATCATATTTTACATGAGATAACATGTTAGATAGACATTTATTTATAATATATTAGTTTATAAAGATGTTACGTTGCTATTCTATTTATAGAATTAAGATAATATTTTTCTTTATTTCACCACTTAGTCTAATCTTATATTTATAGTTTATATTTTTTTTAAATATCATGTTAATTTTTTCTTAAGGATAAAATTAAAGAATTATTATACTATCTCATAATATACACTGGTGTAAGTGAATAATGAACGAAGTAGATGGTATCTTAAAAATATATAAGTACATAGGTTTTATAATATTACAGAAGACGAGGGGTGAAAATAAAAACTATAAACAATTACAATTACAGATATTCTACCATTATATCATACATTTAATAGACATTTTTATGCGTAAATTATTATCTACTATTCAAATATTTTAATAAATAGTAAATTGATAAAATAAAAAATAATCTTCATTTTTTATAATTAAATAAAGTAATTAAGACATATATAAGTTAAACTTACTATTTTAACTAACTTACTTTCTTTTGCTTCCTTTCCTTTTTCGTAAACACTTCTTTCCATCGTTCTTTGTCTCTGTCAGCTGCAAATAGAAATTACTGATAGTAGATAGAGACTTACAAGTTTTCCGTATGTCATGGAATACAGAGTAGATCTTGGTGAAACATAACACTGTTAATTGAATGTTGAACTCACAACAGCTACGGCTCTGCTGTTATTTTTCTGTTATAACTAATCTCCTTCCTCCAACTAACTTCTTTTACAATAACTGAAAACTATTACTGTGTAGATCAAAACTTAATTATATTATAGGATTCAAATAAGTTTAAATAGAGAAATTGCTCTTTAAAAAGATGCTTGTATCTACATATGAAAAGATGAAAAGCCAAAAAGTGAAGTAACAATTCAAAAAAATCAAAGCTTATAAATATTATAAAAATATAAATTTCAAAGACTTAAACTTTCTTGTATAAGAGCGAAAATTTGGAAAAAATAAGACCTAATCAATTATATTAATAATTTATATATATTCACAAGAAAATTAAAATTATCTAATAGTAACTAATTTTTTTTTAAAAATTCTAAATTATATATTATTTTATAAATTAAAAAATTATTAATATATAAAATAATTTCTATTATTAATAAAAATTTATAAAATAATTATTAAATTGATATCTAACATTATTTATCAAATTTTAGTTACTAACTATTTTATATTTTAAATTAGTTTTTAATTTAAAATTAAAAATTAATTTAAAATAGTTAATAGCTAAAATCTTAATAGTTAATATTTGATATAAATTTAGAAACTATTTTTAAATTTTTTATAAATAATAAAATTAATTTAAATATTAATATTTTTTTTATAAAATAGTATTTAACTTATTCAGTGTAATTAGTTATTTTTTTTTCTCTAAATTAATTATTATTAAATAAATTAATTACTATTAAATGATTTACTTGTAATGATTATTAATAGATAATTGAATATATGAAAAACATAATTCATTATATTGCTATAATAAAACAAATAATCAATATAATATTATTAAATTAAAAATAATAAATAATAAATAAAATATTAATAATAAATAAATATATTTTATTTTATTTGTGATTATTTTCTATTCACCAAAATCATTCTCTTTCTCTTGTTTCTTTCAACTTTTACTTTGATCCACACAAAACCAACGTAATTCTTGCATAATTGTATCTAAAGTGAAAACAAACTTTTGCATTATGATTGTATTAACGAATGTAACAAAATGAATTGTGCATGGTAAATGGTGGATGTAACGTGGGCAGAATGTGCTTTCTATAGAGATTATTCCATACAAGTGACTATTTGTTGTTTTGTGTTGGTAAGGTTGAACTAGATTAGATTCTGATGTAGGAAGACGTTGTCGTTGTTTGTTAGCATAATTGGAAGGTGCATGAAGATGTACGAAAAAGTGAATGACTTCCATAACACACACAAAGGAAGCGCAATGAAGAAATAATTGATTTTTCCTTTCACACAATGGATCATAGACTAAAATTTAGTGTACAATCGATTATGCTTGAAAAATAACTACACACATAATCAATTATATATTGTTTCTGCTAGGGAGATGAGACTTAGAGAACTATTGAAGTCTTCTTCTTCTTCCTTCGATCGGACAGGTGACTGTGTGATGAACTGTGATTCTTCTCGTCTTCTGGCTTATCCTTCGGTACTCGGCGCTCGGTCGTCGGGCGAATCACCGGATGGTGGGGGTACCTGCGAAGGCACTCCGACGCTCAAGTCAGTAAAGCAGGTGGTCAGCTCTCAGGTAGGTGAACAGTAATAAATGACATACCTTACTCCTTGGGATGCGCGCTATTTATATTATTCTAATGGACCTACCTTGTTGGGCCCGTTTATCGAGGTGGATACCGCTTAGGGTTGCATTACCTAATTCTTGATGATGGATTAGCTTCACTGATCTCGGTTTGAGCGTTAATTGTGATAGGGTTCGGCCATCAGCCAAGTTCCCTTGACGCGGGTCGGCCATCGGCCAAATCCTTATGGTCTCGGTCGTCTTAGTTAAGTCTTCTAAGGTCTCGGCCTCTCGACCTCTCGGCACAAGTCTCCAAAGGTCTCGGCCTCTTGGCCTCTCGGCACAAGTCTTCCAAGGTCCCGGCCTCTCGGCCAAGTCTTCTAAGGTCTCAGCCAGGTTCCCCTGATCTCGGTCAGGTTGATTGGACATATATATATATATATATATATATATATATATATATATATATATAAAAGTAGGAATAGTTAATTATGCTTTAATTACAATTAGTCATATAATCAATTATGTATATAAAAAATCAAGAATAATCAATTATTCCATTTTGATAATCGATTATGTGTGGTGGTGTGTTTAGTTGTTGTTGGAGTGTGGTTAGTAGCTGTTGGGGTGTGCTTACAATTAATAATATTATTTAAATTCAATACAAATTAATTTAATAGTTTAATAATTATGAATATTCAATTTATTTATTTGAATTTTAAAATTTAAAATGTTTACATATATATTGATAGTTTTCCACTAAAAGTTTTTACAATTATGAAAAATTCAAATTTAATTTTGAATACAAACACAGTTATTTTCGGATAAATTTTTATTTTTTTAACAAAATGAAATAATTTGGATTTTGTTCCAAATGAGTTGCAACAGTATTTTAATTACAAATAACTAAAATTCACAAATAAATAAATAATATTTTTTTAAATTCTGTTTATATGAATATGATTTTGTATATTATTTTTATGAAAACTTTCAATGTTAAAATAATTTAAAAAATTTAAATAAACACACACAAAAATTCCTCATATTTCATTATTTATAAAATTTTAATTAAAATAAATAAATTTGTAAACATATATTTAAAATCTTTAAAAAAATTAAACCCTTCCCAACCATTACATAACTTACAAATTACAAATTTTTTTTCTTATAAATTCACTTTAATATATCTTTATTCAAACACATTTTATCTCTTAATACTTTTCTCTACTCACAAATCATCTTTTCAATCTGAACACAACCTTAATGTTCTAAAAATAAAAATGTTTTCTCTACTATTACTTTTTCATTCGACTTCCTTCAATCTCCTATTGAACACTATTTTTTTCTTCTAACGTATTTAACCCATCTTCAATCTCCTTAGCATCAATGTTTATTTTTCCAACCAAATGACGTCACTCTTATTCATATTTTTGTTTCACCACAATCAATGACGGTGCTTTTTTATTATTGTTTTTCTCATCACACTTATTATCGTTCTAGAAATATTATCTTGGAATTTCGTATACAAAAAGTTATGCTTCCCTACTACCGACATATATGTTAAAAAAAATATGACAAAGTTCATTTCTATATGAAGAAGGTAGGAGGAAGAAACTTTACCTTTACATTGCAAACATTTACCATTATACTGTAAAGATACTGTTTCTGTTTTGAATTTCAACGAATGACCAACAAAGATGTAAATTCGTAACTTTGCCCTCAGACACTTTATTAGGAATATTAACATATATGTCATTTTTAACGACTAGTACTATAGCAAATATGGGTTTTATGACATTAAAGTTGTACTGCATGTGGGTGTCCAACAAGCACAGTAGTACAAGCCTTAATTAAATTTGGTAGATACGAAGGCTGATAATAATACTTACTCTATTTAGTGGGTTAGATATAGAGAAGAATGAGTAAAATAAGATGTAAAATCGTTTTGTTACAGTCTGCAAAATTTATTGTGTTTCTTAATTCTTGAAAAAAAAAAGTGACGACCATAAATGAAGGGAGAGAGAGCTGATTTAGTTAGTTATTTTTGCTACTCTTGCCCAGCTGGCTCATGTGAATAAACCGTATTTCTGAAATATTCAGTGTCACTTGTAAATTGTTGGTTTGGATGGTAACAACCGTGTTAGAATGTTGGTATATGAGAAAAGAAAATAAGAACTCACTTTAGAAATGAAAAGTGTAATTAGTTATAAGATAAGACTTTGGATTAATTAAAACTATTTCATAAAATAGTTTTTCTTTCGCTTTAATTATATAACTAAAAGCTCCCTGTTTGACATATTTTTTCTTATTTTTAATTTTTGAATTTAACTACTTATTATCATTTTAGTGTATAATTTTTTTTGTAAACTTAATTATTTTGAAATTTTGAAAGTGTTTTCAGAAATTGAAATATAAGAAATTATTAATTTCATGAATAAATGTCAATAAATTATGAAACCTAAGAATTTAAATGATCTTGGACGATAATTCATGGACATAAATGATAATAAATGTTTCACGTGATTAACTTTAATCTAAGTATTCTAACAGTAAATTAGAGCAACAGACTAGTTACACTTTTAGATATTTTTTAAAGATTAAATGCATTCTAAACTTTGGATGGATAAATTGGATAAGGATTTAGAACTTTGGTGTGATATAGTTTAAATGGCATGAAAATTCATATATTTAGGTTTCATTCAAAAAGAATTATCATTCTTCTAAATTTTCTTTTTTTTTTCTTTTTTTCCTTCTTACTAAAATTCTAATCTCCTTGCTTATTAGATCAATGATCGAAGTTCGTCATTGAATTCCTGACAGGAAACTCTACAAGATTGTCTGACCAGAATTTTTGATAGAGTAAGTTCATTTTTGTTTTGATCTTTGAATCAAAATTTGAACTTGTTAGGTCGATCTCTATTTAGGCTTGCATGTGATGCTTTTAACTTCAGAATTAGTCTCTATTAGCTCAAGGTCCTAGCGATATAGTTAGATTTTTTATGAGGACTTCGTGGTGCAGGTTAAACTACCTTTAAGCATTTATAAGATTGGAGCTCTTAGTGAGTATCTCCTCAAACTCAAGTAAGGGAAGCTAGTTTAAATTTCCAATTAACCCTAGGCTAGAAGATCTGGATGTGGAGTGACGGAGTCACCAGTATCAAATCTTCTTGCAAGATTTCTTTTTTTTTGAGAGATTAGAATTTGATTGATTGGAATGTGAAATTGTAGATATGGTAGATGTTATAGAATTTATATGGGTTTTGATTTGAATGAGTTAATAAATGTATTTGAATAGTTTGTTGAATCACTTAAAGTGTAATATTAGATGTGATAAAATTATAATTGTTACAAAATATACTTTTAAATATTAAAGTGTTTGATTATAAAAAATATTCAAATATAAATATAAAAAAATATTCAAATATAAATATAAATATACTTAGTGCTTGTAAACCAAATCCATCATTAAGTCAAGTGTGAACGGTAAATCATACACACAAGTAAATTAGATTCCTATATTAGTTTTCTTAGATAATAAAAGATAGGTAGGATATATTAGATATGTAAACTTTTTATTTTTTTCAGCTAAATATAAATTATAATCTATTATTTTTTTTAAAAAAAATTGTTATTGATGATACTTATTAAAGTTATAATTAATTAGTGATGTAGACATATTTGCAGTGACTTTTTATAAAATCATGAAGGTGGAATTTCAGACTCCTCCAATTGGAGCTAAGTGGATAGACTTTCAACCCATCAATAATATACATATTTTAATCCAAGCATGTATATATATTAATTATAACAATTAATCAATTTTATTAGTTTTTTTTATAATATTAAGTATCGTATTATTTATTAGTATAAAAGGATGTATATCCGTTGCTTTAATATTAGATGCCAAATCAGTCACAAAAAGGATACATATTTCTAACATTAAACAGTGTGTTTGATAGAGGCTATCTCCACACTTTTTTATGGGATATTTTTTTTTACTGTTCTACTATTGATTATGTATTTATTATTATTATTAAAAATAGATAAATAAATAAAAGTCGTGGAAAAACAAGAAAACTTTCTTATGGTGAAAGATAAAAGTTGGTGAATAAATTTTAAACATTTTGGGGGAGATTTACGTAAAAAGAAGTTCACACTAAAATGTGAAAACAAAAACAGAAACCTCATCTATATAAAATAAAAATAATGTCACTTTTTTATTTTATGATATGAAAATATATATTTAATCAACTATATATCTTATTCGAGGGCGAGGACTAAAATGTCAATGATCCTATCCTAATCATATAAAACATAAAATAATGAAATTTCTCTATAGTATAATCTTATTGTTAAAAGATTTGTGTGTATGTCAAAATGACATAATATAATTAGTTTGATTAATCTTTTATATTTATTCAGAATTATTATTTTTCTTAAATATGATATTTTCTATTTTCACCCGTAAGAAAATATCAAATTAATTTTTAAATATTAGTGTATGATCAAATTATTATATTATAGTTGCTTAAGTTGATTTTAATGTGATATATTTTTTTTAAGTTAAAAGTTATAAAATTATTTTAAGTTTTTTTATTAAATATATATTTATGTTAATATTGGATTAACATCATCTTAGTTAATATTAAAGGAGTTCGCTTAATGTTAGACATAGTTAGTTAGAATTTGCTAAGTAAACTCTATAACAACTAATATATTAGTGTCAGAGTAACATGCGACACTAAATAAAATAAATATTAAAAATATTTTTTTATTATTTTATTTTTAGTATGTATATTTATTAAGTTAGCGTTTACTAAATCGTATTAATTTATATTAATTTATATGTTAGAAATATGTGTACTTTCGTGATAATAATATGAATAATATAAATTGTAGATTATTTTAAATTTAAAAGACCATATTTAAAGATGATAAATTTTATCATTAATAATTTTTTCTTTCTCACTTTTTATATAAATATCACCATATTTATTTTCTTCATTTACACTTATAAATCTCCTCCATCCACATCCATCTAATTTATTCATATTCATCTCCTTCACACACTCATCTCATTCATTCATACTTTTCTCTAATCTCTTTCCTTCAACTCCTCTATTTCATTCACATTCATTTTCTTCATCAACACTCATTTCCTTCATCCACTAATTTTTTTCTATATTTTTTCATTTATATTTTTTTTTTGTTGAAGATGGATGTGTTTTACAATAAACCATTTTTTAAATTACTTTCATTAGTGTAATCAAACGATACAATTTAAATTAATATGAAAAATAAATTTTATTTACGGTTAACTAAGCCAAAATTAAATTAAATATATTTTAAAATAAGAAAAAAAGTATTAGTTCAACTCATCTAATGTTAAATTACTTTAATTACAAAAATTAATTTAAAAATTAATAATAAGTTAGTTTGAGTCTTCAAAAATTAGTATTAATGGTTTTAGAATGGCAAGGAGAATCAACACAAATCTAACATTATTGATTAATCAGGGTCAATTTTTTATTGTTAAATAAAATCATGATAAATATCTTATAGTGTAGTGTTTATATAATTTAATTGTGTGTATATAAAATATGTGAAAAAAATTTAAGTATGATAATATGCTTTTCATATATTTCTGATTCACATGTTACTGTAAGTATGAACATGTACAACACCGAATTGAATTGAATTGAATGTAGTATTTGAAAATACTTCAGTCATGTTTTTTTTTCTTTTCCTTGTCGGAGACAAATCCTACCCAACCCATAACACACCTAAATAAAAAATACATGGATTTAATGAAACTTATCAATTTGAATTGAATCAGTGATTGTTTTTCAATCAAGGAACATGGTTGGCCACTACCCACAATAAATATTATTCATTAATGCATTATCGATATATAAGAAGTATGCATTATACACATTCAATCAGAAAATAGTACGTATATTATTGATAAAAGCACATTCAATCATATGACTCGGGATTCCTGAGTTATAAACAATTTCTCATTCTCATTAATCTATTATTAGTATGACCCCATTCTACAGGGAGTGTGCTTTTCTGTAAAAATCTCACCGTAGTTAATGTCCTTAGTGTTTCATCTTTTGAATATAATTCGTTATCTGCTAGCCAAAACACTTCCTTGCATAACTTTATATATATATATATATCAACCAACATATTGGAATGGATATGAATTAATCCACGGACGCAATTTTTGATTATATTAATTTTTGAGTAGGTGGGTAGTTAAATATTATATGGAAGCTTTAAGTTTTGTTTGTGTTTAATAACGTCACATTGTGTTAGTTACTAATCTTCTTCATCCCAAAATAGTAAGTCACATCACATCATAAACATTCATTAGTCATTTTCTTTCCAAATCCACATTCTTTTATTAATTATGTAGTGGAGAGGTGGCTCACTTTAATACGATGCCACCCTATCGTTATTGTCATATCGTTATGGGATAGCAACTTTGTTCATAATGAATAGCTACCTTAACATTGATGTCTTAACAGAATGGAGACAATTGGATGATCCTCGCCAGAGAGACACACGCTTTAATATTTGGATCTTTCTATTGCATCTACACAACTTCCACATTTTAACAATTAATTCTATTTTTTCATTAATTATCTAAATTATTTTTGTCAATTGTCATAATCTTATCCTATAAACGGACTTTCAAGTTTATTTGTTTAAATAAAATGATGCCAAAATAATTAAATCCCTTTATTTTCAATGAACCTTATATACATAAAATATGGTATTGAATAAAAAATCAAAAGAGTTTATTATGGCTAATTAAAAACACAACTAATAAGAGGTAAATTGATTTCAAAATATCTCTAAAAATTATACTAGTTTCGTTCTTTCTTAATCTATTTTCAGTTAATCCAAACAACTTTCTATTAATAACCTTGAATTATCTAATCACAATAACTCATGTAACTAAAACAAAAAATACAAATCATTTCTTAAAACATCATTCAAGAATTTTTTTCAAAAATAATAAAAATAATCGATTATCTATTATAAACAGACTAAAGACTGATGTAATGCAACTTATAAAAGAAAAGGAAATGTGACATATTTATAGTAATATATAGTAATATAGTATGCTTTCTGATGAATTTCGAATAATTATTTTTCAATCAACTTATAAAAAAAAGGAAATGCAACATATTTATAATGAAAAACTTATAATATGACATTTTTCTGATGAATTTTGAACCATTATTTTTCGATCAAGATGTAAATGTATAACAACTCAATAAAGAAGCAAAATCTTTGTAATGAAAGAACCTTTACAAAAGAAAATATTTATCTCACCCAGAAAAAAAAGATATTTTCTTCACAATAAATTACTTCGTTTCACTCTTGAATTGGTAATTACTGTACAGTGCGATATTTAATAATTCAAATTGTTTTTTCATTGTATATATTAGGGTTAACTTAAATTTTTTCTAAAACATAAAAAATAAAACTAATTGAATCAAAACAACTTTATTTTAAATGCATTACTTTAAGTTTAAATTTACAACTAAAACTAATTGGATGGTTAAGTAATAAACTTTATGTAATTGAATCGAATGCTGGTTTCATTCATTACAAGAAAATTATGAAATAGAAACCAATTTGTAGAAACCAAAATAATTAGTTGCAATAGTAATTAAATTAGAGACCATTTTAGAAATTAAAAAAAAATTTGGTTTCTAAATTAATTTCTATTGTTGTTAAATAGTTTTTAAATTGGTATCTAATTAACAACTAAGGTTTTAACTATCAATTTGGTAGCAAAAACTTTGGTTGCTAATTAGATATCAATTTAGAAACTATTTAACAATAATAGAAAATAATAGAAATTAATTTAGAAACTAATTTTTGTTTTAGTTTCTAAAATGGTCTCTATTGTAACTAGTTATTTTGATCTCTAAAAATTGATTTCTATTTCAGGATTATCCTGTAGTGATATAAAAAAACATCAAACTCAATTCCCAAACATATCCTTTAAATGTATAATTATAAATTTAGTTTCTAAGTAAATTAATTTCAAAATCTTATTTAAAGCACTATCATATTGTTAGCTATCTCCATTACGTTCAGTGTTTTCGTGAGGCACCCCCTCTTACATGTGTTGAATAGGATAATGCCTTAGCCCAACTGTACACCATGAAAGCACTGGAGTTTTGTTCTTACTTCATTATTATTGTGGTGCAAGTGGGATCCATTTATAGGAAGAAATTATTGCAGTGCAGGAATTAAGTGCCTTTGCAGGAAGGTAAAATACCATTAATAGCTCAATAATAGCATCTATCTATGAATTGCTGCGTTAAAAATAAGTTTTCAAAATTAAGCACAGCCTAATTTATTTAATGGCCCCAGATTGGCCAGTGTGGATGCTAGCTAACAGTGCTTTTAAGAGTTTATCTGCTGAAAATATTTTTTAAGTAAAAAACTCAAAATCTTCTAATTTTGTAACTATTAGTTAGTTTGTCTATAGACTAATAATTAATCATTGGTCGGGGGTATGAATTATAAGTTGTTAAACCAATATATTTGAGGCCGATTTGGTGTGATCAAGAGAAAAATTACATGTTATATAAACAAACTCTTACGTGAGTAACCAAGTTATTGGGTCCACGCTGACTTAATTCAGAGAGAGTGAAAAAAAAGGAAGAAAATAGTAAGCAATGTGTCCGCTATAAATTCGTGCAGAGAAGTAGTTTGGAGAAGTTTAACTAGATACCCATTAAGGTATTTTTGTGTTATTCACCTTGTTGGTGAAGAGAAAATTTCCCCTTGATCATTGGAGGCCAAAGAGAACTTGTTGTTTACTTTATTATTAGTGGAAGTTTTACTTGACTAGTTCTAGTGATTTTTTTTTTGTTCATATTAATATTTTCCAATGTTAAAAGTTTTGGTGTTGGCTGGTTTCTCTCTTTTTTTTTTCATCCCATTGTTTTGCTAAATAGGAAAGAATTAATATGGGTTTTGTTTTCAACTGTTATTTTTTTTTACCTTCCCAACAATTGATATTAGAGTTTCAATTAGGAGTTTTGGTTTGTGGTCTAAAGATAGGAGATGGTGATGGTGTTGAAACCGTGATTAAATTGGATTCTACCAATTATTCAATATGAAAATTTTACCTGGAAGATTTTTTATTTTGTTTGCAAAGGCTTGTATGATGCTATTGAAGAACAAGGTATTAAATTAGCACATAAATTTGGCGAAGATTGGAAGAAGATAAATTGAAAGACTATTGATATTATCATGCAATGGATAGATCAATTTGTTTATCGTGATATATCAGATGAAATTCTAAAATTCCTTGTATAAGGCATTCTTTATAAAGAAACTAATATAGTAAACTTAAATTACAAGGATGATTCCTTAGTGTGACTAAACACTTAAATAGTTTTCAAAATATGGTGAATGAATTGATCATTATGAAGATTGTGTTAGATGGTGAGTTACTTGCATTGTTGTTGTTTAGCTTATTATTAGACTCTTGGGAAGCATTAGTGATATCTCTAAAAAACTCTACTTTAATGGAAAATTTTCTTATTACAAGAAAAACATGTTTTGTATTGTGATAGTCAAAGTGCAATCCATCTCAATAAGAACTCGACCTTTCATTCAAGGTCAAAGCATATTGAGATTCAATATCATTGAATACAAAAAGTATTAGAGAAAAATCAATTATCATTAGAGAAAATCCATACAGACAAGAATGACTCAAATATGAATGTAAGTTTGGTTGATTATGACCCAATTAATTGAAGAGGGAGATATTTGTTAGGTGGGTCACCAATTTATTGGATCCATGTTGACTTAGTTAGGAAAAAGAAATAGGAGTGTTTTCTTTATAGGCTATCACTCATTATGTAGCTGAAAGTAAACATCCTTTTGTATTAGGACTTCTATGGAAAGACATAAAAACAAAAACTCTAATGCCTCTGGTGAGAAAAGAAATGGGCAATTTCTTCCTGCACCCAATATTTTTTTTAATTTCCAAAATTATCCTTATTCTAGATTTAAAAATCCAGAATAGAAAATATAATTTAAAAAAAATACATTTCGGATGAAGAAATCTGGAACACAAAATTAAAAATGCATTCCAGATAAAAATTTATGGAATTCAAAAATGTGTTCCGGATATCTAAATCTGGAATGTTCCGGATAACAGGTTTTGAAAGCAATTTTTATTTACACTCTTTTTCATTTAAGGTTATTTTCATCATTTTTGGAGGATAAGTTGGGTCCATGTTGGAATTGATATGGTACTGGAGAAATTGCCAAAGAAAGAAAGTCATCAAAAGACACGACGACGCAATTATCAAGGATACGCTCTACCACTGAGCTAATAGCCCGTTGTGTGGGTCTCTCGCCAAAGTCGTTATGCTAGCCCGTTGTGTGGGTCTCTCGCCAAAGTCGTTATGCCAAAAGTAAGAGAAACCCCAATCTCATATGGAGATTGAAGAAAGAAAAAATTAGTAAAGAAATAGTTTGAAGAAGAGGTTATCTCTATTGTCTGTTATTAATCTCGGTGAAGAAAATATTTTTTGTTAATCTTGGAAGTTCCAAGAGAACTTGTGGTTTCCCTATTAATTACTATCAGTGGAAATTTTAATAGATTAAATCCCGTGAATTTTTTCTTCATATTAAGGTTAACATTTTTGTGTGCTTGTTGTTATCTGTTCTATTTGTTACATCCCATTGTTTGGCTAATAATTATTTATACAAGGAAGAATTAGTCTGAATTTTGCTTTGGCTTGTTACTTTTGTTATATTCCTGCTACAACTTCATATAGAGAGGATCTCTGTTAAATTTTCAATAGAAAGAGAGAGAGAGAGAGAGGAGCTGGAAATTTCAAGCAGAGAATTGACTGAAGTCGTTAAGCTATGTCATTGTGAGTACAATATGTATCAGTACCATCATACATTAAACCAATAAAGCCTTGCCACAATGTTCTTGCTAAGGCTGCAAATTGGTGCTAATGGAATAGGCAGCACAGATACATAATGTTTCAGGTAGACTCATCTGTTCGAGGATCATAAACTGTTCTCAACCACCGTGATAAATTGATTAAGAATGGCGTATATACGAAGTAGCAAGTGAGTGTCCAAGTGACCAGTCCCTGCACATAGTGTTGGGAGGTGGTATGAGAAAGAGAAATCATGAAGAAGTTCAAAATTTGATGAAAGGCTTTAGAGGGAACTGTTTGCAATATGAAGTACCTGGCCAAAGATTTCAATGTTGGGTTTAGGGTAGTACCAAAGGTGGAAGAACCTGGAAGAAGCAATTGCAAAAGAGAAAAGACCATAAATATTTCAAATTTCAATTGGTCATAGTAAGCAAAGCAAATACTGAGAAGTACGAGAGAAACAGTTTACTTCATGATTGGAACCTCAGCCAGTGGGCAAGCAAGGCCAACAATGCATGCCAAGGTGAAACCTAGCCATGTTCTATCCAAGAAAAACCACATGAACTCTGCTCCAGCAAATAATATGTAAGCCTCAACATTGTCAGCTATTCCACCTTTGTAAAGTTCAGCACTCACTTCAATAAACAGTGCCAACAATCTAGAACAAGACAACCTCATAAGCTTTCAATGTAATTTTAATTTATCAAAATATCATGATTTAATATTTCATAGTTATAGTTGCTTATCACACATTTTCTTTAATTTCTAAAGTAAGAATAAAACCATGTCACTTTATTAAACTAAGGACTAAAATGAGGGATTTTTACGATATAATGCAGTTTTACAGTTAAATTTTTAAAAAATTGTAAAAATAGGTCCATTTCAATAATTTCACCATGCGAAAAATTCCTAAAAGAAAGAGTTGAGAAAATCATATTTAATCCCATACTTATGAATACGATTTTCTTTTTTGTATAAATCCTTAGGTACTTACATGAATGAAACAATTGTTTTTGGTAAACTTGCCTCTTGAACCTTGTTGAAGAGCTTTTGGTCGAGGTAGAGTTGAAGCAAACCAACAGAGGAGTAAAATAACCCCAGCAAGAAAGGGACCTGTGAATTTGGATTTTGGAAAGTGAAGCTAATAGTAATAGGCAAAGTGGAGAAAGAAGGATACATAAAATGGAAGTTGAATTGAAACCCACCCAGATGTTTGTGTGGAGTGGACCTATGTGAATGGCGCCTGAGTCGTAGACGAGGAGATTGACCCTGGAATGGAGTCCATCGAGAAGGGGACCGAGTAAGAAGCCTGTGCCAAAAAGTTTAAGAGAGATTGAAGGCCATGAAGTTCTCAGGTTTCTTGGGCTCGGTTCTCTCTGACCACACTGAGGCTTAAGCAAAACCAATTTGCGTGTTCTGTGAACAGGGTAACTGTGGCGGAGGAGAGAATATGCATGAACAGAGGAAGAAGAAGCAGATGCAAGAAGACATTGCATACTTATCCCTCTTTGCGATATTCAGGCAAACAAACAAAATCATTCCTTACTTCTAATCTCTAATCGTAGACATGTTTCATTTTTTTTTTCATAAATATTTATAAAAATGAAAAACAGTAGTTTTTTTTATAATTTTTAATTAACTTATACATAAATCAATATATTCAACGATTTAAAATAATTTACTAGTCTTAATTTTTAAAATAAACATTTTGTTGTTTTTTATATTTTAAATTTGAAAAAACTTTTATTTATTCAGGATCAAAATAAATCAACAACCCGTTGATATACCTTTACTTAAAAATTGCCCTATATTGATAAATGACCTAATGTAAAATATTTCAATGACAAAACACGTCAAAATAAAAGAATATATTATCGTAATATTAGGAAATGAAGATAAAACCACTTCCTAAGATAATTTCCAGTGATATAACTTGTTGAGATCTTAACATTTTGTTAGGTTAATTAGTGACACGTCATTGAAGAAATTTAAAGGATTTTAACTCCAATACTAAAAAAATTCATTTGAGTTTCTACTTGATTTTTTTGCCTCTTTCTCTATCTTTTTGTAATCTTAAAAAAAAAAAAGTTTTCTTAAAGTTTTTAAACGTGAGTCCTAACTTATTCTTCTACTATTCAAAGATTAAATAAGAATTGAATTCCTAACCTCTTTAGAAAGTTGGAAGAGATGCCCAGTGATAAGTAATTCACTTTTCATTTTACTATCTTTGTCAGATTCACAACATAATCAAATTGATATTAATTTGGCCAACCAATAATTTCTAGAGTTGATACTTATATTCTCACTCCTAAAAGTAATTGTGATGTTCATATTTTGTAATTATTCAGAGTGGGTACACTTCACCAAAATAGGAACGGATAGTTACTTTTTGTGAATCAACAACTCATTAAAAATACAGATTTCACTCAATGAGACAATAAAAGAATTAATTTCACTTTAAGAATTATATATATATATATATATATATATATTTTGCATGTTTCCTTATTTACAGGCTTGATGATTTATGTCTTAAATATAATTAAACATTATAATGTAGCTAGTTTAATTAAAATAATTGATAAAACCCTATGGATATTTTTCTTTTATTTAATGCGCTTATAATGTTTTTACACAATTCTATATTTTTCTTTGGGTATTAATGGTAAACTTCATCAGGCAAAAATATCTAATTAGAAAGAGGAAAATATTTAAAATTGTAAAAAAATATTATTTTGATTTTGGTTGGACAAAATGGTAATACAATCTTAGTTAATATAAAATTATTATGAAAAATAATATCATTTACATATAATATAGACTGGTAAAATTATTATTCTAATATTTGTTCTTAATACAAGTATTTACTTTGAGATATAAGTATACTGATATCGGATTTATTGGATGGAGTTTAGATTAATGCACAGTTGATATATTTATATTTGAATTTTTTCCTTAAATAATTAAATTTGTGGGAAAATAAATATTGACATTTTGATAGATGAGAAATCATTTACGACATTCCAAATGATGGATTATAATTTTATTTATCAAGCGATAATTAATTTCTTGAATAAATTTGTAATAAATTATCACATTATATGTTATATTAATGAATCATTTATTACTATAAATAAAAAGCAAACGCACAGAACCTCAAGATGTGAGAAACAAAACAAAATAAAAAATAAAGCACATTGTTAAATAACACCAACCTTTTGGACCTAGGCCCGTTTAAGTATAAAAAAGCCCAAATCTCTAACATCTTGTAGCTAATTACATTTTCACAAATTCTACATGCACCTCCATATTTTCTCCATACACCTTCATACATTTTTTTAACAATATCTTTGAACATGGTGGAAAGTGTAATGTCTTCTTCTTCATTATCAAGTGGTGGTGGTCGTTTATGATAGTTATTAGTGGTGAATGTTAATGGTTAAGGTAAGTTTTGTGATTTCTTAGTGTGGTGATTAAATTTTTGTTTGCTTATTTTTATTTTTTAAAAGTTACAAAACACATAAAAAAACCAGCTAGATGCAAAAGTATAATGCAAAACTAAAAAAATTTATTTTAAACGTCTTCTCACACATGTTCAAATGGTGGAACTGTTATCTAAAAAATACAATTGAAAAAAAATGAAAATGTTGCGACTGAAAGATAAATATGAAGTTATTTAAAAAGATGAGATTATGATTATTTAAAAAATTTAAAAAGGTTAAATCTGACTTTTTATATTTAAAATGAAAATAGATAGGAAAGTATAAGAAGAATTTGCCTTTCATTTTTCTTGGTTTGAATCATTCTCTCCTGAATTGGATAAAATCGTGTTTTATTTTGATCACCATAACATTAATTTGTAGGAATTAGATAAAACGCTAACTTTACATCCAATCTTGTTCTCCCTGTCCCCATTGAAGAGCAAAACAGCACACAGCTCAAATACGGTGTTTTTGGGCCGGTTGGGTTCTGTTTTCTGGACTGGCCCACCGTACTCTATGCCCCTTTCGTGTCTTCTTCCTTCATCTCATTATCCTTTTCGTGGACGCCACTGTTACACATGTTAACATGCAGGGGCAGAGGTCCAACACAAAATATATTCTGTGTCAAAACCTCTCTCCAATCATAATTTATCAAAACCATCATCAAAATGACAAGAGAAAAGATTGATGAAGCAATTATAGCCTCGCCAATAATGGGAGAAACATCAGAATAATTATATTCTTGTTTATGATGTAACACCAATAGCAAATATATAAATATAATAAAACAAAATAGTTAACTTTTAACATATGGATTGTGTTTTTAACACGTATACACAAGCAGAAATTCTTAATCCATCTCTTTGCACATTTTAATTCACAAACAAGTGAAGTCTGAAATCTCCATTTGCAGGCCTCCACAATTATTTTATGCAATATTGCAAAGCAAAAGAAGTTGAAATCAGATGACGCCACAAAAGCTGCTGCTGCTAGCTGCTCTTCATTCAACTTTGCACAAGACTCCACTCAACAAGACACAACAGAAAACTTCCAACACTTGACTCATTTTTGTACACGAACTTCTCCTTTTTACCCAAACGACATAATATTTGGCTTTTGTTTCTCATTGTCATATTCTTATCTAGGGTTTCTTATATCACGTTTGTCTCTTAATTTCATCTTTTGCTGTCAATTCCATGTTGTCTTCTATTGCCCTTCTATGCTCTGCTTGCAGGCGCTTGCTTGTATAGTAAAACATTAATACACTATTTTTACATGCGGATCGTATTTTAATGAATTATTTTAAAATAAATATGCATAACTTTAATTTCATGAGACCATTATACAAAAGAATTCGGTTAGAATTTACTTGTTTTATATAAGTGAGATTCAAAGTGATTTTTATTTAGCGGAGGATGTAAATATCAGATAATATTAAACGACAGCATAAATGAATATAAAAATATTAGTATTTTATTTGACTTGTGAAGCATAGGCATCTGTGTCAACAAGTTGAGTATAGTTATTTGCAGAAACAGTGGTTGTCCATAAGCAAATGTCTTTATTTGTTGTTATTTTCCACATCGTTATTCTTGAGACAAAAGTTAAGGTATTATTATATTATGAAATATTTTCCCCCTTTACAGACAGATAAATCAACTTCATTCATCATCATATATTATCACTTCTACTTTTTCTGATAAAATATGTCGGCAGGACGGAGGTGGGAAGCCAAATATATACATATTTTATAAACTAATAATTCATAAAAATGAACTAGCCTTCCCAGACTTGTCATGCATCATACGTGATCATTAGAAAGTGCAAGATTTAACTAAACACATCTTTTTCTGCCGCTTATTTATTTATTTATGTATTACCATAATAATAACTACTTCTCGACCGAAATCTGAATCCAAGCCTAACAATCCGCCATGCACTTATTCAACAAAAAAACCCAAAATCATGTGAGCCAAGCACCTAAACTATGGATACTAAGAGAAAACATAAATATTTAATTGTTTACTTTTATCTAAAGAGATCACAAATCTCATCATGAAAAAACAATGTATGCAAAGTGAATGCATACTACCTATGATTATGCTCATTTAATAACATTTTTTCTTTGGAAATCAAATTTTGTGGAGACCAAAATTAGCATAGCCCATTAAAGACTAAACATTTTGGGACATGGGAATGAATGAAATGGGATATTTTAATGTTGAAAAAGTGGGGGTTGGTGTCCCATCCTGCATGATATATGTATATATATAAACATATATAGAGAGGAGGAACAGGAGCAGATAAGGGTGAAAGGCACTAGGAACTGCAACTGCAACTGCCACCGGAAGGGGGTGGCAGGCAGCTTGTATATATTATAAATATGATTGGAGACGAAAAAGGCGTTTTTGTCCCAATCCTTTCACCAGATAACGTCTTCCTCATTACTTTATTCCTATATTTTAAGGCCATTTCCCTAATTAATTCCATTAAGTATATTTAATATCATTCTGTCATGATCAAAATGCCACCCACTTGATCACCATTATTAATAGATTCTACCTACCATGGCAAGTAGCAGAGTAATTCACGTCAACACCTCCCCCATATTCCTCAATCTCCATTTTCTTAAATATCCAATTCTTGCGGTGGGGAAGCTCAGAGCTGCAGAGGGACCCAACACTCTAACCATTCTGCTTCACCAGTCAAACACTTCGTCTTTATCAACCTTATACATTAATATTCAATTTATCAAAATATATAATAATAATGTAATTGACCTAGCTCATATTCTTCCGTAACTTACGCTGAATCATTGCCTTGTTTCATTTCTATATTCTTCGTTGCTGCCCTAAATGGTTGCCTTAATTAATCACTCTTCAGGTGACTAATGCCACATGGCAAAATGTTCGCCTCACTAACCGATCCTACTAAATTAATCATGCTTTCATCTCCTTCTTTCTTCCTGTTTATTAATCGTGTCTGAGAGAGATGTCTTTGCAGTTGTTTTCATCATTTTATCAGTTTCGGTTTGACTTTGGTCCATTGAGATGAACTCTATATTACTATATGTGTATGCATGTGGACGATATTTCGATCAATTCTCGCCGTATGGGAAAACAATTGAACTCTAATACCATCTTAATGGACAGCTTAATTAGAGCATGTGTAGCAGTGCTTATTCAGGTGCTATTAAATATATTTTGTGGACAGGTGTGTGCATTTTTATTAAGGAATATTAGTACTAGGGGTGATGAATGTAAGGTTATGACTTCCGACTAATCACGAGGTTTTGTATGAAAAAATCTTCCCAACTAGGTCAATATTCCTTAAATAGATTCTAGAATTTTTAAAGAATACTTATTGACTCTGGTTGAAGAATATTCTGAGTTTAGAAAAGGTTTATAACTTGTGGGCTTATTAAGTATTTTTTTTAAAAGATGTTGGACTACAAAAGTTTTTTTTTTATTAGTAATAAAAAATAAATAAATAGGAACCATTTAGGGGTGGTCCAACCCTTATATAAAATTACATTTTATCCTCCTCCTAACTAGAATCACCTACCAAACTGAAGTCACTAACCTTAATAAAAAAACACAAAAAAGTATCAAGAGACCAACCTCATACACGCCAAAGGATCCAACCACCAATTAGAATAAGAAACGAAGCAAAACGAGACTTTGCATAAATCCAAGACCAAACATTTACTTGCACCATTGCAAACACTCCTGACACATTGACCACTCCCCTTTTAAAGATGACAAAGTTCCTGTATTCTTATATTTCACTCACTACACCAATCTAAATTGCACCATAAACATCATTAACCGAATCTGAACACTGACACATCCTGAACTGTAAAAAATTTGAAGTAGGATCATTGTGAGTCACGAACGACACTTCAAACCACTCAAAGCAAAGACTCTAAACGCGCCAAACAAAACTGCAAACGGAAAACAAATGGCGGTATGATTTTTCCTCCTTCCCGCACAAACAACACAAAGAATTTTCAACCATCATCCCGCGCCTTTCCAAATTGATCCTAATAGCAATCTTATTCTCCATCACCCTCCAAACAGTGAATAAAGCAGAAAACAAGACTTTACACCTTCACAACTTATTTCCTGTAGATTACAAAAGGGTTATGAATAAAATGAACAATTTATATTCTTGAATCTTTTATTGCCTTTTGTTTTACTTTTGCCCCTATGTTAATTGTACACTTATACTTGGTAAGGGTAATTTATGATAACAACCCATCAACCAACATTGTTTAAATATTATACTTTGCATGTCAAGTTATACATGATGAGCGTGTAGGACTAATTTGTTTCCTCCGATTATCATGGTCAATAAGAACCATGTGGAAAATTTACACTGGCAAGGTATCCAAATATGTAGTATTGATGGTAAATTGTGGGATAAAGATGAACCACGGGCACGACACATAAAAGTTGGATACATTGTAGCATTGCTGGATTATTCAAGAAAACCATAACATTTAAGGAGAACAAAACAAAAACACTTTCATTGCGAACCAAGGTGTACAAATGCATATATTGGGTCTGATTGATGTGTGATAAGTTCATAATTCAGTAATATTTCATGCAAAAAGATAGACATTTATAGATTTTAATTGATAAAATAATTATAGTTCAACCTCTAATTTAGGAATTTTAATCTTTTTACGTATTTTTGGATTATAAGATGAATATGAACGATTTATTTCCAAATTTGTATTAATTTCAGGAATCTAGGAAAAAATGGAGATAAAAAGGCTAAAGAAGAATGGACAAATTGAAGATAAGAAGAAAAGACAAAGTGGAGCATTGAAGACTTGCCCAAGGCCCGCTTAAGTTATTTCACTTCAGTGAAGTTGAGTTTTTTCTCGTAAAACTCCCTTAAGAAAGTAATATCTCGCTTAAGCAAGTAATATCTCAATTAGGTTAAATAGAAGGCGTGTGACATAACCCTAGACATTATTGGGAGGAACCAAAGGAAGGAAACCCTAAAGGAGACAACTGTCAAGGAGAAACTCTATGGATATTCTTTTCTTGTTGTCGATGCTTGTAATAGCCACAATGAGTGACTAATTCTTTTCTTTGGGATTGAGAGTTATATGTTCAAACTCTTATGTATTGAGGTGATAGTTATTTCTAATATTCAATTCTTGATTATTGTTGATTATTGATTGATATTATTATTTTATTCTTAAAATTTGAAACTATTATTGATTTTGATTCTTAGATTTGACTAGAAAGTATTTCTAAGCATTTGACCTAAATGATAATGCTTAACATATTTGAATGTTAGGAATATATTTGAAATGTTAAATGCTTTATAACTATGTCAATCGATATTTAGGAGATTCTCTTAATAATTTTGTATGCGAGGAATTAATAGGATTGATTTTTATATGTGCAACAACTTCAGTCAAGATGAAATTTTATATGTTTAAAACTACAGACGAGTGAAAAGGATTTATACATTCCCAACTTTCTTAATTGAAATCCTTTACTCATTTATTTTGTTTTTATTTAATTATCATGCAAACTTATGTCAATATCTTTCAAATCAAATTATTGTACATATTCTTATACTTAGTGATTACTATTAGGATTTTAAATAATTGTTCATTGTGGGTTCAATATCCATCCTTAGAGAGAAATTATTACTTTTGACTCAGTAAACTTGTCGTAAAAAAGAGTCATGAACGTGGGCTCGAAATGAAGTTCCTTAAGTGATCAAATAAGTTTTAATCATTACATCAGTTAAGTTTTATTTTTATGATTTGATTATTATTATATTTATTAGTATGATTATCAATGCTAATATAACTAATAATAAGATAAACATTATTAATATTATTAATATATTTAATACCATTCATATTATTATTCAAATTAATACATTAATAATTATTACAATAATATTATTAAATATTTTTAATACTCTTAAATATGATTAATACTATTAAATATTATTAATATTATGTATATAATTATTATGATTAATATTATTTATATTATTAAAATTTATAAAACTATTAAGATTATTTATATTTTTAATATTATTAATATTGTTAATAAAAATATTTATATTAATAATAATATTGAATTTACTTTTCAATATAAATTCGTGGGTAAAATTTGTAGATAATGTAAAATTTACCTACAAATAGATATCCGTGGATAATAATTTGTAGGTAATACTAAATTTACACATGTATTCAGATTTGTAGACAATATTTGTAGGTAATACTAAATTTACCTACGGATTCAAATTTGTGCATAATATCTGTAAATAATATTAAATTTATGTACGAATTGAAATCCGTGAATAAAAATTTGTAAGTACAATTAATTTTTTTAGTGTTATTTTTAGTTAATTAAAAAAAATTGACCCTTTTAAACAAATCGAGCTAAAAATATCGCAAAATGTACTCAAAGTTTTTAGTATTATTCTATATGTGGATTCGAATTTTGGTTGTGGCATCCGATTCCAAGCCTTAGATACACTCCTTTGTGATTTGCATAAATGAAACATAAGGAGTTACAATTAACCATCGAGATTTGCAAAACCCCTACGTACTAAACAAAAAAGGAAAAAAAAAAAAACAGAAGAACAATCCTCTCTAGTTTGATTGCTTTCCTTCAATGAACTAAACTAATAATAAAACATAAAAGTATTGTATTGTATTTATTTTCTATGATGACAATTAAAAAATTTACATTACGTAATCAGAATAATTATCAGACACATAAACCACACTCATTTTGAATTTGGCGTCATGTCTTTTTTTTTTTTTTTACTTATTCAAGGCTACATATATATTTTCAAATAAAATAATACATTGAAATTGAATAAGTTTATAATAAAGTTTACTCTTTACATATTTAACACAATTATATATACAACTGAAATTCAATGCTACCAAATTTTAAATAAGACGCTGTTCTAATAATTTTAAGAACTCATCATTCGACATTTATAGGTTTTAATGAAACTTTTTTTTATCGAACTTTATTACGAAATGGACTTTAAGCCTAACTCAACCCCATAAAACCGGCTCATAGGGTTGAGGTTTTGTGAAATATAAAGCTGAAAGTGATCTTCAATTAAATCAAGGATCATGGCATTATATAGCCTTACAGGAGAAATAAACAAAATAACATAAGCAAGCTATAAACTAGGAAACAAACTCCACTAAAGCTAGAAACTAGGAAACAGACTCCACTAAAGCTAGAAACTAGGAAACAAACTTCACTACAGGTGACTTATTCAACTAAGATAAATTCAAACTCCAACATACCCTCCCTTAAACTTAACTATCCTGAATTAAGTTTACATCAGACAAGTTAACAATTTCAAGTGATGCTCTCAGCTTCTCGAACTGCTCCAGCTTCAACGGTTTCGTAAAGATATCCGCAACTTGGTTTCTGGTTGCACAATACTCCAGCTTAACAGTTTCGCTATTCACCAGCTCTCTTTTCCCAATACATAAGTTTCGCTATTTCGCTATTCAAATAGTGAAACCTTACTCCAA
Organism: Phaseolus vulgaris; assembly: GCF_051622355.1. Classification (NCBI taxonomy): domain Eukaryota; kingdom Viridiplantae; phylum Streptophyta; class Magnoliopsida; order Fabales; family Fabaceae; genus Phaseolus; species Phaseolus vulgaris. The sequence continues at coordinate 53,066,519 of NC_143504.1, read as the reverse complement.
TATGCTTACTTTTCCCATGAAGAACTGGATGTTTGAATAAAGCAATCGTCGAACTGTTGTCACAATAAATGACGGTTGCAGACTCTTCTTCAGCTCTAATCTTCTCTAAGATCCTTCTAATCCACACACATTGACAAGCACAAAAGGCAGCAGCAATATATTCGGCCTCAGTGGTGGAAAGGGCAACAACAGGCTGTTTTTTTGATGCCCAAGAAATCGCACCATACCCTATCAAAAACACACAGCCTGTTGTGCTTTTCCGATCATCCAAATCACCGGCGTAGTCGCTATCCGTGAATGCCATAAGTCTCGTACTGCTGCTTTTACTTTTCCTGTAGAAGATTCAAGTTCCATTGTACCTTTTAAGTACCTTAAGATCCTCTTCGCAGCAAGCCAATGTGACATCCTTGGATTTGCCATGAATCGACTTATGAGACATACTCCATACATTAAATTTGGCCTGGTTACTGTTAGATACATAAGACTCCCAACCAATTGCTTGAACATGGTTGCATCCACCTTCTCGCCATCCTCATCTTTTGTGAGCTTCGTTCCCGGCACAATTGGATTCTTAAAAACATTACTTTCTTCCATTCCAAACCTTGCTAAAACTTCACGAGCATACCGTTTTTGACAAATAAAAATCCCATTAACACTCTGCTTCACCTCTACCCCAAGAAAATATTTCATTTTTCCCAAATCTGACATCTCAAATTCCATCATCATCGACTTCTTAAACTCATCACACATAGCTCTATCATTTCCAGTGAATATTAAGTCATCAACATACAAGCTGACAATGAGAATTTTACCTCCTTTCGTCTTGGTGAATAGAGTATGCTCGCTCGGACACCTCTCAAACTCCTCATCCAAGAAATATCCTTCAATACGGCTGTACCAAGCTCTCGGGGCTTGTTTGAGCCCATACAACGCCTTCCTCAGCTTGTACACTTTCTCCTCTTCTCCTGTCTTTATAAATCCCTCCGGTTATCGTACATACACATTCTCTTTTAGTTCCCCATGTAGAAACGCACTCTTGAGATCTAATTGGAAGATTTCCCAATTTGATTGTGCTGCAACCGCAAGTATAGTTCGAATCGTATCGAGCCTCGCCACCGGAGCAAAGACTTCGGTATAGTCTATGCCATAACACTGAGCATATCCCTTTGCTACCAACCTCGCCTTGTATTTGTCGACTTTACCATCTTCATTCAGCTTTGTTTTATATACCCATTTCACTCCAATTGGTGTAAAACCTGCAGGTAAGATAGTTAGCTCCCATGTATTGTTTTTCTCGATCGCTTCGATCTCGTTTTTCATTGCTTCTCTCCACACCTTGTCTTTCACTGCTTTTTTGAATTTGACTGGATCATTTTCTGTCATCATCATCAATAACATAACCGATAAGCTTTCTTCCTCATCTTCTCCTTCACCCGTGACATAATCAACCAAATAACCCGGTGTTCTCCTTGTCCGCGGGCCTGTAACCACTTCTCCTTCAATTGATCTTGATGGAGATGACGAAATTGAACTGGGTAGAGGAGAGAGTGAGCTTGGCGGTGTTGAATTACCATCAGATGCTGAAGATGAAGACGAACCAGAAGGCGATGAATTCGCGATTGATGGAGCACAGGCCATGTCTGTATTTTGTTCTTCTTTTCCACAGTCGAGTATTTTCTCTTTTACACCAGTTTGATGCCAATCCCAGCTTTTGTCTTCATCAAAAACTACATCTTTGCTTATCACGATCGTTTTCGTAACCGGATCATACAACCTCCATTCTTTCAATTCCTCACTCACTCCGAGAAAAACACATTTCTTACTTTTGTCATCTAGTTTTCTCCTCTTTTGATCAGGTATGTGCACATATGCTATGCACCCAAATACACGAAAATGCTTCACCTCAGGTTTTGAACCGCTCCAAGCTTCTTCAGGTGTCATGTCTTCTGCTGCTGCTGTTGGAGATCGATTCTGGATGTGCACACTCCATCTTGTAGCTTCTGACCAAAATTCCTTTGGGACTTGTCTCTCACTCAGCATAGATCGTACCGCATTCATTATTGTTCTATTCATCCTCTCTGCCACTCCATTCTGTTGTGGCGTAAATGCAGCCGTCAATTGCCTGGTGATACCATGAGTTTTACAAAATTCTCCGAATTCAGTAGACGTGAATTCCCCTCCGCGGTTTGTCCTCAGGCAAGTGATGAAGGTTCCAATCTCCTTTTCAACACTTGCTTTGAAAGCCTTGAAGGTGATGAGTGTCTCTGATTTTTCATGGAGAAAATAAACCCAAGTTTTTCTAGTGAAATCATCAATGAAAGTTAATATGTACCGCTTTCCGCTGTGTGAAATTGGTGTAATCGGACCACATATATCCGAATGCACCAACTGCAGTTGTCTCGATGCACGCCAGAAGCTCCTTTTTGACATTGATATTCTGGGTTGTTTTCCAGTCAGACACACCGCACATATCTCCTTCGTGGACTTCAGCATCGGCAGTCCAATAACCATCTTTTTTTGTGCAAGTTGTTTTAGAGCTTCTTGGTTTAAATGCCCAAAGCGGCGATGCCACAAATTCGTCTCCTTCTCAATCTCCTCTTCTGTCTTCAAGCACATCATGTTTTTCTGCAATTTGGATGTTAGAAGAAAAAACATCCTGTTTCCACTCATATTAGTCTCCATGATTGCACCTTTCTTAGGATGATATACTTTGCAGGTTCCATCACGAATCAAAATTGCCAAGCCTCTCTCTTGCAATTGTCCAAGGCTTAGTAAATTATTCTTGAGATCTGGAACATAATAAACATCAGGTATGACTTGGGTGACTCCGTTAACTTGTATTCTAACGCTTCCTTTTCCCACCACCGACATTCTTGTGTCGTTTCCAAGTTTCACAAATCGATTGAAACCTTCTTCCAAATCAAAAAACCAATCTTTGCATCCGTTCATATGATTGTTGCATCCGGAGTCAAGAAACCAAACTTCTTCTCTGTTTTCCTGATGTTTCTCCAGATAAGACATCAAGAGAAGCTCTTCTTCTTCTAGTTCAGCATAATTCGCCTTCTTCTCCCATTCGGGACACTCGTTCTGATAGTGCCCTAACTGGTGACATTTGTAGCACTCGATAATGGCACGATCGACCGCGTTTCTTCCTCTTCCTCTACCGCGTCCTCCTCGGACCATTCCGCGACCTCTTCCCCTACTAGGTTTTTCATCTTGATGCACTTTTAGTGCCAACTCTTCTTGTACATATCCATTCATTCGCTGCTCATGGACAAGTAGGCTGCCATGTAATTCATCGAGACTCATCGTGCTCAGATCATTTGATTCCTCAATTGAACACACCACATAGTTGAATCTCGAGGTTAGTGATCTGAGAATTTTGCTCACGACCGTGCTCTGCTCCATTGTTTCACCATTCACCTTCATCTTGTTCACTACCTTCAAGGTTCTTCCTAGGAAAGTGTCGATCTTCTCTCCTTCTTTCATGGCCAGCAATTCGAACTCTCTTCTCAAAGCTTGCAATTGCGCCCTTTTCACTTTTGTGGAGCCTTGATACTTCTTTTTCATGGATTCCCAGATCGCCTTAGAGGTACCTTTGTCAAGAATAGTTTCCAGAATCTCTCTGTCAATGGACTGGAACAGGAAATTCTTGGCCTTCAAATCCTTCAACTTTGCCTCTTCTACAGATTTGTTTTGCACCTCACTTGCCTGTGATGTTCCGATCGATATCGTCGGAATCCCATCTTCCACCAGGCTCCACAATTCTCTGCTTCTCAGAAAATTCTCCATCGTCATGGACCAAAAATCGTAATGGCCATCAAATTTTGGGATGGCCAGCTGCACAAATTTTTCAGATCTCTCAGACATCTCTCTCAATCACTTTCTCACATAGGTATTTGCTCTGATACCAAATGTGAAATATAAAGCTAAAAGTGATCTTCAATTAAATCAAGGATCATGGCATTATATAGCCTTACAGGAGAAATAAACAAAATAACAGAAGCAAGCTAGAAACTAGGAAACAAACTTCACTATAGGTGACTTATTCAACTAAGATAAATTCAAACTCCAACAGGTTTGCACCCACTTATATACAATGAAAGTATGACTATAATCTCTAGTCGATGTGGGATAGGCTCGAAATGACTCTGATACCATATTACGAAGTGGACTTGAAGCCTAACTCAACCCCATAAAACCAGCTCATAGGGTTGAGGTTTGCACCCACTTATATACAATGAAAGGCTCTAATCTCTAGTAGATGTGGGATCTCCAACAAACTTAGGTCTTGAATTTAACACTTAATAGTCTTAGAATTTTCCGTTCATCTAGCGAATTTTTCCTCAATTCACAAATCTAGAACCCGTTGAATAGTGACCCACATAAAAAAATATAAATAATATTGTAAAATCACAAACGTCCAAACTCATGAATCAAAACCTCAAAAAACCTTCAAACCTTGCAATCCTAAATCCCTTCAAACCTATAAAGGTCAAATATGAGGTGGCGAGGTGACAAAAGAGTGACGCAACATTGAAGTGTTTTGATCATGTGAATGTTCAAGCGACTTGTTGATTTGTGCATTGTGGAATATTGATTTTTATGTTTTTTTCTTCATATTTTCAAAACCGTTTTTTAGTGACTTTACATAGCTAAAAGATTTGTAGGATCTTAAAACCACTAAATGTCTAATCAAGATTATTTTACCACGTAATAAGTCAACCGCGTAATAATTATTTTACCACGTAATAAGTCAACCTACTAATTACTGTTGGGAAAATCAGAACTAATTCTTCCCTAATTCTCCCTCTTTAGTGTAGATACAAAATGGGCACTTGTGGAAACAATAAACAAATAATAGAAAAATAGAGTAAAGTAGAATAATGAGATCGAGAATTTTTAACATGGGAAAACTTTCTCAACTTGAAAAATCAAAACCCAGTGGACCTAGTCCAGAAAATGTCTCCACTATGAAAGTAGAATTACAATATTTGTTTATCTCACTCTGTGAGGATAACACTCAATCTCACCCAACAAGGATGAAATACAATGTCTCCCTAACCTTTCAGTAGAATTTATAATCTCACACTATGATGAATATCAACTCTCTTTTACTCTTTATGTTGCTCTTCTCACTTGCTTGTTTTTCTTTTCCTCACAAGTTCCCTTTATAGAGAATGAGAGGAAAGACTTATCATATAAAGAGATAGTGGATAATTAAAGCTCATTACATTTTCAAGAGAGAGTTACAATTCCAAGATTTTTGGAATGACCATCATTGAAAATGTTCAATTAATCAGTTATCAAGATTCATTGGTCTTGATCCCCTTTAGAATAAGCAGGGATTCCCAACACTTTATACTCTCGCATGTAGCGCTTCCATAACAAAGTAAGTGCCTAGATGGATAAACTTGATAAAAATTAGAGGTACAATAGAATTTTCACATTTTATTTTTCATGATATTATATGTGGTTTTAAGAAGTGAATTTTAAGTTTAATTTAATTTTATAAGACCAGATTAGTATAAGGTGAAGTTTGCTCGCATATCTACTATGCTTTGAATATATATCCAATCAATATCAGATCTCCAACACATCTCTTTACATTGAGGACATTGAGCATTCACGCTAAGGACATCAAGTGTAGGAATAGAAGGGGCCCTAGTACAGGGTGACACGATAAACCTAATTGATCTCGACTAAGATAAACTCTTAATTACTCCAAGTGACTCTGATATCATACTAAGAAGTGAATTATAAGTCTAACTCAACTCTATACATTTTGTTTAATAAGATGAGTTTTGCTCCCACCTATATACTAAACTTAGGTTGAGATCTCCAAAAATATTTCATCCAACTAACCTGACTTACAAACTTACCTCAAGTAACCGAATAACCTAAACTTATATTGTCTATTCTAAGCTAAAAATTTATTTTGCATCTATCTTTTAAATTTTTAATTTGATTTTATTCCTTTAGTTCTAAATGTCCCATATGAACGCTGTGCACATACATCTTCAAATATAATTTCCATAATAATATTTTGGAGAGAAGTTAAAATATTGTAAAATCCAATAATTGAAAGACTAAGTTGAATAAAAAATTATTGAAGTACTACTTTTTTTTAGAAGGGTGAAAGATTAAGTCAATAAAAAAATGGTTAAGCAACTAAAAATGAATTTCAAGATAAAAAAATTAAAATAATAATTTATGCAAAAATTTATGTCAAAGTTAGACTAAGGGATGGTATGACTACTAAAATTATCCTTATATGAGTTAGCTATGAGCGAAACTGAAAAAATAGAACAAAACATTTAACCCCATAAAACAACAACATTAAAAAAAGAGAGGAAGAAATTACTCCAAAAATAAATTTAAAAAAATTATTTCCCATTAAATTAAATTAAAAAAGAAAAGAAAAGTTATACAATTATAATTTTATTCCTTTTTCTTAGGCGTGTTTGGATCAGAGAGGGGATATGTGTGAGAATTTGAGGAAGTGAATTTGAAGTGATTTGAGAGAAAAGTATGAAGATAGTGAAGTTGTTTGAATTAAGGTATGCAAAGTGAATTCGTAGGAAAAATTTATTGAAGTTTCTGAATGAAGTGATGATTTTTAGAAAGATTTAAAATATAAGTTTACAAATTTACCTTAATCTTTAAAAATATTTAAATAAAAAATGAGATATTTTGGTGTAGATTTAAGTTAACTAAAATTTTGTAAATTAAATAAATATTTCATATATTTTATTTGTAATTAAAACATTATTTTCAATACTGTGTAAGAGTTTATTTAAAAAAAAATACAAATTATGTCAAATTGTCGGAACATAAAAATTTATTAGATAAAAATAAATAATATTTATAATTACAAAAATTTAATTAAAAAATGTTTCATATTAAATTTAAATAATAATTTATCATATTATAATTTTATTATTATTATTTTTATTAATAATGTTATTAAATATTTGTTAAAAATAAAACTAAATTAAAACTATTATTATTATTATTTTAATCATTATTAAAATTTTAATTTATATCTATATTTATTATTTATTATTTATAATTTTATTATTATTATTTTATAAATTAATTTTAAATATTTTTATTTTATTAAATTTAATATTTATATTAATAATAATAATTATTATTATTATAGAAATATACTTATATTATTATTATTATAATATATTATGTTATATAATTAGTTATATTATAAAATTTATAACGTAATTGATTATATGCATCGATTATGAATAACATATAACATAATTAATTATCATCGATTACGTTATAAAAGTTTATAAATAATCGATTATATGTTATACATAGTCAAATATGTATACTTTTATAATATAATTAATTATTTTATGAGTAAAAAAAATTTAGAAAAATTTATCTTTTTTTAATTTGAGTTATATGGATTTTTCAAATTTTGTTCACATTATGTATGAAGTCGATTTTATTTTTTTATATTAAATTGACGTCTTTTTTTTTTATACCTATCCGTTGAACCAAACTCAAAATATCCACACAGATCTATCTTTGCGCACAACATTCAACTGGCTAGAAGAACCAAACAAATCCTTAAAGAAAATATAACTCGGAGAATAAGAATGTAAAAAGCTTTACAAAAAGTAGCAATCAACAAATTCCGTATGAATGCTCAAGGGGCTAACATTATTATTTTTGTTAAATCTTAAAGTAGCTTATAAATACACTAATTAGTTTATTTATAAATGCGCCTTTAGTTTATTTGTTGAAAGTTAGAAAGGTGTTTGAAAGTGTATTTTCCGCTAACTTAGTGAAAAAAATTGTTTAGAAATACACTTTGTGTGAAAGCTTGGGCATTAACTTTGTTCGCAAAAACAGTGTGGGGAACATGGGCGACTCTGAAGAACATGGTCGAAACCTGACAAGCCACCACCTTCGCCAAACAAAACTTAAAATATGAATTATCAATAAACTTGAACCTCCTACGCCCAACACTGCCTGGGCAACACCTGCTATATGTTTAAATTTGTATCATATACTTGTTGAGATCACTAGTTAACCTTCTACTTCTCTCAAATTAAAATGCTTTCAGTTTGAACCACTGAGGAACATGTTTCAACAAAAACCGCCTGAAGGAATAAGGATACCCGACAATGTCTTATGCCAATTAGAGAAAGAGTAGATTCTCCGTTTTTAGTTTCTCAACATCACCCAACATCATCATGCGCACTTTGACCACTCACAATAACTTACTGCTACATCATATCAAATCCTCTGCTATAATAATAATATCTCTATTTATAAGAAAAAATTTCGTATTATAAACCTTATACATTGGGTCCCATAATTTAAAAATATTGCCCTATATGCATAATTAAAAAGAATCACACACCCTATCTATTACTTTACATTTACATATATTTTAACATCTATTATGTTTGTAAAATATTGCATGTTGAAAAACTAAAAAGAAAAGGTGAACATATAAAGGAAATGATACGAATCACGGGTGTATAAAATTAAATTTTATGTTAGAAAAAAGGAGCCAGTGGGGTAAAGTACAATCTTAGATATAGCTAGCTTGCAGTGGTCAAAGATATACGCGTAACTCGTATGTAAATGTAAGATGTGTAGAGCAGCCAACAGCACCTTTAGACCACGCAGTTCTGAAAAGCTTTGGTAGCAGCCAAGTCCAATTAAGGCAGCAAGCAGCCGCTACCAGTTGGCTCCCAAGTCTCAAATTTTTCTTTCACCTAAACCTAATGTGGTCACTTCCCACCTTAAAATCTTGCTCTGAAAAAGATAAAATTAAATAATTAATGTGACACTATAACAGTACAAATCTCAGATCTTTTATAAATTAATCCACTGAGAGTCACTTCTTCAACATTCCTGCTTTCACTAATTCTGATTAGTTGGTTTAGTTACTCTTCTGCATTATAATATTTTCGATCCCTCTTACTTGGTGTAGACTGTGGAAGAAGCTATAGGATACAAAGCTTTTAGACTTGTCAAATTTTCTTCTATCAATTCATGCACACCAAGATTATAATTCCTTCTTCATTTTGAATTCCTTTTGTTTTTTCACCCATCTTGGACTGTCTTGTCTACGAAGTCCACGCCACCTTAAATAATCACAGCATTTAATATATCAATTTCTAATTGTTATATATAAAATTGTCACTTAATCACCTTACCCCATCTCGGTCCTGGTCCAGCACGTAATAATTTAATTGGTTTCAATAAAAAAATCAAAATTTTATCAAAGCCTTTTTCTTTCCTTCTCCTTCCCATCCCTTGCATGTCAAGTATAAATAGATGATATGTGAGCCACCTTTCTGCAACCAAAAATCTATACCTCTCTCTAGAGTTATATCAGTTCTCTATATGTAACCCATATTCATATATTCCTTGTCGATAAAAATACATATATACGCATAAATATTTGCTCTATACAGAAATGGTTGCGCCTTGTCCAACTTCCATGATGGTAAGAACCAAGAAAACAAAGGCTATGGGAGTTCCGACGATCGACCTTTCATTGGAAAGGTCGAAGCTGTCGGAACTAGTGGTGAAAGCATGTGAAGAATATGGTTTCTTCAAGGTGGTGAACCACAGTGTGGCAAAGGAGGTAATTTCAAGGTTGGAAGAGGAGGGAACGGAGTTTTTTTCCAAAACCTCCTCAGAGAAGCGTCAAGCTGGCCCTGCCAATCCTTTTGGCTATGGCTGCAGAAATATTGGCCCCAATGGCGATATGGGTCACCTCGAGTATCTCCTCCTTCATTCCAATCCTCTTTCCGTATCTGAGAGATCCCAAACCATAGCCAACGACCCTACCAAGTTCAGGTTTTACAACTCTTCTATCTCCTTTCTTTTCTCAACAACTTCAGCATAATGAATTCCATCTATGTGCCTTACAATTTTTCATATAATATCAATTAATACGTGCTGAAAATAGTAATACTGTAATAATAGACTAAAATTTTGTATCCCTGTTAAATTTTTGCGACACTAGTAGGAACAGTTTAAGATTTACTACTAGGATATAATAATTACTGTTTATTGGCATGTGTGATGTGTGTGAGAGGGATTGGTAGAAAGCCAGGGGGAGGGGGGGTCCGTGGGATATAGGGTAGGGAGCAAGACCTTATCTGTTTGTGTTTCTTAAGAGGCAAGCAGGATGGTGGGTGTTTTAGTCCGTAACTCTGACGAAATTGATATAACTTTTAGTTTTTTTTAGTGATGTGTTTGATAGCTGTATTTTTCCTATTGCTATAACATTTCACAGGGTTTGAATAAATCAGAAAATTATTTTTGTGTCTTAATATAAACAAGAGAATTTAACATGAAAATTAAAATAAAAAATTATTCAAGAGATTACTATAATATTTATTGGTGCCTACATTCTTGGACATCTTATCGGAAACTATGCCGGCTGCAAACATATAATTTTTTAATATTTAATAGTTTAACAACCTCATTTTTATAAGAAAAATTTACCTAATGTATTTATAATTTATATATATATAGCTTTTTTTTCATGGTTACTTGATATTTAATAAAGACTTCTAGTCGTTTACATTACTGGTAGACCAGAAAAGGGATCATCTAGAAATCTATTAATATTAATAATATTATATATATATATATATATATATATAGTTTAATGGGCTCTGTCTACCACTTTCCGTGTATAATAAACAAAGTAAAATAACAACAATTATGCTAGCTTATTTTATGAATTTTCTATCGATTAAATATGAATATTTGAGTTGAAAAGGTGTAAGCAACACGTGCATAAACAATGACTGTGTCAAAGAACCTTAATTAATATTGTTTAGCGGGTACAAATCCTGACTATTTTTGCAGTTCGATTTTCCGGTTGAAACTTTTAAAATACTTTAAAATACGTTAAACAAATTTCAAAATACCGTTATATTGACAATTATTTTTGATATATTATTTTATGTAATTTCTATAATCGTTCATTAAGCAGCATCTTTAACATTATAATTAAGAATTTAATAAAGGTTTTTTAAAAGCTATAATTATATTGATATACCTGTATTATATATATATTATTTTATTTTTTATCTTTTTCTTCTCTTTTTCTCTTTTCCGCCCCCTCTATCTTCTATAAAAATGCATGGGAATTAGCAGCAGCTGGAATTGTTTTTGCTCATGGAACACACTTTCTATGTGTGGTGGGCCCAACACATAGAACTAACATTATTGCACGACAATCACGTTATTTATTGGTTTTACCATGAGTCATTGGGTGGTAGTGATTTCACAAAATTTATTTTATTTAAAATTATTTTGAAGTGAAATAGTTTTGAAGTAAAATTTTGTATAATTTTTTTTATTGAATGAAAAAGACCTAAAATTTCTTTAACTCTATCCTTTTTGGAATAGAATCAATTTTCCTCATGTACGGTACTATAGTGAAGACCATTCCAAACAAATAACCATAAACATTTATATAAAATTATAACGTGAATTTGTATCTTCAAGGTCAATCCAAACACACACTACCTTTATTTGACAATGGGATCTAGGGTAGAAAGTACCCTTGTGCAGGAAAATGACGCGCAAAACTTTGGCTTCAAATTTCTTATCTTTTAGGCAGAATTGTGAAAAACCTGAAAAGGCTACGTATAGAAGATGTGGTTATGACCTTCGTTTAGCACAGTATTAACCAGAAAGGACAGTACAGAGTTAATGTAACAGCTTCTGTTATTTATGCTGAGTAGCATTGGTCTTTATTCATATTGTGGAGCCACGTTGCCCACTTTTCCTAGCATGCCCGTACTAAGCCAGTGACCATATATCTTCATGTCACTCGAAGAAAATGAACCAAATATTGGGCTAACACTGTCACAGAGAAACAAACAACTCACACAGTCAAATCAAGAATGCAGAAAGGAGATTTTTATTTAAAAAAGAAAAGTAATGTTATATCATTAGATCCTCCATGTGTCTTTGCCAGCTAGAATCTGGTAACATAAGAAAAGACGCATGTTTAGGTACACTTGAGATAGCTTTTTAACCTATAAATGGAGTTGAGTAACGACCCTGCATTTTTTGCTTTCAATTGCAGTTGCGCCGTGAATGATTATATAGAAGCAGCTAAAGGACTAACATGTGAGATTCTTGATCTTGTGGCGGAGGGTTTGTGGGTCCAAGACAAGTTTTCACTCAGCAACCTCATCAAAGACGTCCATAGTGACTCACTCCTCAGGATTAATCAGTACCCTCCCGTGAGCCTAAAGGGCAACAAGAATTGGGACACGTCCAAACCTGAGCCACATCAACTCCAGAACCAAAATAATAATAATAGTAACAGCAACCACAACAACAACATTGGCTTTGGAGAGCATTCTGACCCTCAGATCTTGACCATCATGCGATCCAACAACGTGGATGGTCTTCAGATTTCCACCCACGATGGCTTGTGGATTCCTGTCCCCCCTGACCCTAATGAATTCTTCGTTATGGTTGGTGATGCCCTGCAGGTTGGTTTCTAATCAACTCAATATCACACTCACAACCACGATTACTACCATTAATCAACTTATCATGTCTTTCAATTCTTATACCATTTCATTTCTATTTCTCTCGTGATCAATTGAATGAATAGTATGTATACATATATCTTAGTTAATATGTCTACAAAGAGAGATATTTAGCTACTTTTGAAGTTGATACATGATTTAATCCATTCCCCCACACCACAATAGACACGCCTTAGGCATAATAAGTCCCATTCGAGTGATTTTCACTATGCCTTTTAAAATTATTTGAATATCATTTTTGCTAGCAACGACATAGTAACAAGTTGTCTGATATGTTTGTATACTTTTTCTTAGGTTTTGACAAATGGAAGGTTTATAAGCGTGAGACACAGAGTATTGACCAACACAACAAAGGCCAGAATGTCTATGATGTACTTTGCTGCACCACCGCTGAATTGGTGTATCACTCCACTGCCGAAGATGGTGACATCCCACAATCCAAGTCTGTATAAGCCCTTCACGTGGGCTCAATACAAGCAAGCAGCATACTCTCTACGACTGGGAGACACTCGTCTTGATCTCTTCAAGATCCAACGACAACTAGATACCCATCTCGCATCTGCTTCTCCCTGACACTTAGCTCGCATTCATTGTGCATATTCTTCCACCACCTAATGTTAGTCAAACAGAGAGCAGGACTCGGAGAGTTTCACACAATACCTCCTTTTTCTCTCTCTTTTTTTTATATTTATAGTTTCATAGAGTTGTAAAAGCTCACCGTTAGTTTTACATTGGTGGGAAAGTATTCCACCTACTAGTTGCTACTGCTGTAAAATATAGCCAACCTTTGAATTCCTATACAAGGGTATTTTGACGTAATGAATCATGATCTATGAATTCAGCACCACCATCATTTATTCTTCTGTACTTAAGGAAAAATACTTTGCTCAAGCACCCTGGTACAGAGCCACCGGATCTAATAATGCATAAAGTTTTAAAAAATAGATATTTGTGTAACGCTTATTAAAAAACAATGATGAAGTAAGGTTTGGTCTCTTGATTTGTGTTGAAAAAGTTGGAATCTTTCTTGTTGAATAAGTATAACATGTAGCATGTTTAATCTTTTTCTTTATTTAAAAACATAAAAATGTATGAAGCAACCGGAGACTGATATTCTGGTCTTCGTTGACACCGACAGAAGAGAAAGCCAGCTACTAGAATTTGAAAGTCAATTTAGTTTTTGACAGAAAGTAGAAAACTTGGAATCCAGATCTGTTCTGTCTACTACACAGAAATATAGCTCTTGACCAGTCAAAGCCAGTGTTTCTAAGTATAAAAAAACTAGTCTTTTCCTGCAAATGCAGTAATTTGTACATATTTTATATTTTAATTTTAGTTTCTTTTGACTGGTAGACATATTTGGGCGGAAATAGATAAATCATGTACCAACAAGTCTAATTTCATTAGGACCGTCCTAAAGATGTAGCAACATTTTTGTCGTTCTAATGTTTTGTTTCCGCGTAAGGTTTTAATTGCCTCATAAAATTGTATAGGACGAATGCTTTAATTCTGAAAACACATTACAAGGCAGAGATATAATATCTCCTATATTAGACTCTTCAATCTTTCCGTTATTGAGTCTTTCGTTCTTTTCTCTTGTTTGATATAAGATCTTATTTGGTATAAGATACATGTAAAACACTTCACACTCAAGTTATATGCGTTTATACTCAGTTTATAAGTTTAGAATCAAACATTTATTAGCTTTTATCATGAAAGCTCTCACCTATTTATAATTTTCTTATGAGTCATTTTTCACCTATTTATAATTTTCTTATGAGTCATTTCTTGTCAAAGGATTAAGCCCACGTAGGTTCAATACTCGCCTAATTGCACTCTTATAATGAGTAATCAGGTTTTATTTTATAATTAATATATGCTTAATTATGTCTTACCGAGCTGGGAACTTGAGTTGTGGGCATATGGGCTGAAACAAATATGATTCCTGAAAACTCAGCCAATCGGCCTCTCGGAAAATCGACACCTGATAGTACATTTGTCCCACAAACTTGAGTGTGGATGAAACGAAAAAGTGTAAAAGAAAACATCATTTCTTTGTGGGTGTCATGTCGTTGGTCTAACATGGGGTATGACTGATAGATATACTTGCCTCCTGGATCCAAGTTACTTTAGATAACGAAGGATCCTAATTTGTATTGATAAAAGATTTTTTTTTTTAGGCATCAGCTATGTTGATAGGGAAATCGTTGAGTGTTACCATCATTAAAAAAAGTGACAACCCGCTTTCCTGACCACGACCTTAAAGAAATCAAATTTCAAAGAGGTCTGGGAAGAGATTAATAGTTACAGGTTGAATCAAATTTCAAAGGCTTGGTGCGTTATTGGAGACTTTAATTCCATTAGACGACAGGAGAGGAAGAGTTTGATTTCGGTGTCAGATTATTCTAGAGAAATAAATGGCTTTAACGATTTTATTGAAAAATCAGAATTGGTTGATATCCCGTTGGTAGGAAGGAAGTTTACTTGGTATAAGCCTAATGGTATAGTGAAGAGCAGAATTGACAGGGTTCTTGTATCAAAGGAATGGCTCGAAGCTTGGCCTAGTTGCCAACAATTTGTCCTTAATAGATCTATCTCTGACCATTGTGCAGTTGTCCTTAAGGAAGTGGTTGTCGACTGGGGACCAAGACCTTTTAGGAGTCTGGATGTATGGCAAAAAGATAGAAGATTCAAAGAATTCGTGAGTTTGAAATGGGCTAGCTATGATGTTCAAGGAGGTGGGATTTATATTTTCAAAGAAAAATTGAAAAAGCTTAAAGCTGATCTAAAAGTCTGGAACAAAGAAGTCTTCGGGGATGTTAACCTTGCTAGAGAGGAGTTACAAAAGAGGATTAACGAGTTAGACATACGTGATGATGATAGAGGTTTAGAAGAGTCAAAAAGGGAGGAAAGAAGGTCGCTCCTTGCTGAACTTAATAAAGTTTTGTTTAAGCAAGAGGCAGTCATTTTTCAAAAAGCAAGACAGAAGTGGTTGAAACAGGGTGATCTTAATACAAAGTTTTTTCACTCATCAGTAAATTGGAGAAGGGCGAGGAACGAGTTACATGGGTTGTTTGTTGATGGAAGGTGGAGCGAGGATAAGGTTGAGATCAAGGACAAGGTTAGGGATTACTTTGAAGATAGGTTTGTCAGGAATGAAGCTTGTACGATTAGATTGGACAATGTAAGGTTTAATTATATCTCGCAAGCTGATAACGAGCTGTTGGTCGGTGACTTCTCTGAAGAAGAAATAAGGGATGCGGTTTGGAATTGTGAAAGTTCAAAGAGTCCTGACGGATTTAACTTTGGTTTCTTAAAGTTCTGCTGGGATATTGTAAAGTTGGATGTGGTGTCAGCTGTGAAGGATTTCGCATCTAAAAGTCATTGGCCTAGAGGTTCAAATGCTTCATTCCTCTGTCTCGTCCCGAAAGTAGAAAACCCTCAGCAACTCAGCGAGTTCAGACCTATTTCGTTAGTTGGATGCTTGTATAAAATTATCTCAAAAGTGTTGTCTCTACGCTTGAAAAAGGTAATTAGTAAAGTTATTGATTTGAGACAGTCAGCTTTTCTTGAAGGTAGGGGTTTGTTGGATAGTGTGTTAGTAGCTAATGAGGTGTTGGAGGAATATAAAAGAAAGAGGAAGAGTTGTGTGTTCTTCAAAGTTGACTATGAGAAGGCGTATGACTCGGTTAGTTGGAAATTCATTTATTATATGCTTGATCGATTGGGTTTCTATGCTAAATGGATTCAGTGGATAAAATGTTGCTTAGAATTTGCTTCAGTTTTTGTGTTGGTGAATGGTAGTCCTACTAGGGAATTTACTCCTAGGAAGGGTCTTCGCCAAGGTGATCCACTAGCTCCATTTCTCTTCCTTTTAGTTGCAGAAGGGTTGGCTAGAGTTTCTAGGATGGCAGAAGAGAAGAATTTGATTGATAGTTTGGAGGTTGGAAGAGCTAAAGTAAAGGTGAATATGTTGCAATATGCTGATGATACTTTATTCTTTTGTGAAGCTAATACCAAAAGTATCTTCAATATTAAGGTGATTTTGCTTTGTTTTGAGCTTGCTTCTGGGCTTAAGGTGAATTTCTTAAAAAGCAGATTGGGCGGGTTGGGGTTGGATTCGAGTTCGCTTCAGCGTTTTGCGGCTATTCTCAATTGTAATGTGATGGTAACTCCATTTGTTTACTTGGGGCTACCGGTAGGAGGGTGTCATAAGCGCAGTGCTTGTTGGAACGGGGTGTTAGAGAAAGTTCAGAATAAACTGTCTAGGTGGAAAGGCAGGTGCCTGTCAATGGCAGGGAGGATTTGTTTAATCAAGTCTGTTCTCTCTTCAATCCCGTTATTTTTTTATGTCTTTATTTAAACTGCCTTCTGTGGTGGCAGACAAGTTAGTTCGGATCCAAAGGAATTTCCTTTGGGGGTGGGGCTCTGATGGAAGGAAGATCGCTTGGGCTTCTTGGGATAAGGTGTGTGAGCCTCAGGATTCTGGAGGTCTTGGAATCATTGATCTTAGGAAATTTAACTTGGCTTTATTAGGAAAGTGGATTTGGAGACTGGGTACGGATAAAGGAGGTTTGTGGAAAGAGATTCTTGATTCTAAGTATGGTGGTTGGAGAAGTTTGAGAGAAGGCGGTAAGTCTAGTAGGGGCTCTCTCTAGTGGAAAGATTTGAAGGAGTTGTGGGATTCAGAGGGTTGGGGTAAAAGTTTTGAAGATGGGTTTAAGTGGAAAGTGGGGGATGGTAAGGAGATTTCTTTCTGGGAGGACAGTTGGTTGAGCTGTGGTACTTTGAAGGGAGTTTTTCCGAGACTTTTCTCTCTAAGCTCGGCTAAAAACGCAAAAATGGCTGAGATTGGGTATTGGTATAATGGTGAATGGGTGTGGAATTTGGACTGGCGTAGATCCTTTTTCGACTGGGAGAAGTCTTTGGTGGAACAGCTGTTTCAGAGTCTGCAAGAGGTGAAGTTGGTTTTTGGGGAGGCGGACAGTTGGGTCTAGAAGATTGGGGAGAGTCAAACTTTCTCAGTCAAATCTGCCTATGTTCAGGTAAGGCGGGTTAGAGGAGGGGAGTATTCTCCTGTGTATTGTAAGTTGTGGAGGTGCAAAGCCTTGCCATCTGCTTTGTTCACTGCTTGGAGGGTGTTGGAGAATAGGATTGCCTCTAGGGTTAACTTGGTAAGGCGCGGAGTAGCGGTAGAAAATCTCTTGTGTTGTTTGTGTGGGGAGGAGGAGGAGTCATCTTGTCACTTGTTCTTTGTTTGCAGGTTTGCTTGGCGTGTCTGGTGTCTGTGCTTTAAGTGGCTTGGTGTGTCGTCTGTAATTCACAAGGACCCTAAGTCAAATTTTTCACAATTCAGGATGAGTCAGACTTCTGTTTCGGTTAACGAAGTTTGGGGTACAATTTGGGTTGGCATTGTGAGCGAAATCTGGAAACATAGGAACTCGGTCATCTTCAATAGAGGTGTGGCAGATGTGTCTGAAGTGTTCGCTTCGGTGCAAGTAAAGGTATGGTCTTGGATTTATGCAAAGTCTCGTTCTGCTTATTTCCCTTATTCTAGTTGGGTTTTAAATCCTTTGGCTTGTATGAGGTTGATTCATTAACATTGGTTAGTGTTGGTATGGTTATCCCTTTGCTAATTTGGTAGGCGTTCTAATAGGAGACTGGTGTCAAGTATTTCTGTATAAGGGTTGGACCACCCCTAAAGTGGTCCCTATTTATTTATTTATTTTATTGCTAATAAAAAAAAATCCTCATGGATTTGTCTCTAATTTTCAGTGAATGGATAGTTGTGTACAGTAAAAAAGTATATGTTGCAGCAATAATGCAGTAGCTTCAACAGGTCCGTCATGACATACATAGACATAGTGTAATGTTTTGAAAAAGGAGGGAATTTGAGGTAGCCAGCAGAGGATGAGAATTATGGTGTTTTGCCACTTAGAAGCCCCCATTAGAGTGAGAAAGATCCAGCTATCTCAGGCAGAGGTCGGTTCTTTGTAGATGACAAGCAGAAAGGACATATCACAGTTATGAAAATCACCAACAGTTGCACCCACCAAGATCACTATTGTACCATTTTCATCCATCGACATTGACTTTAACATGGTTTATAGGCCAGGGTCCGATTTGTTGACATCGTAGCTCTATTGATCTGTCTTGGAAGTGGGATTCTCTTCATTTGCCATGATAAAGTTGTGCAGCCTTTTTGGTGGTCATCACATGAGAAATCTGGACCGGAGCGAAATGTTTTTGCTAAAAAACAAGGTCAGGTTACTATTACTATTGTTGTTTTTTGTAGCAATTTTTTTCATATTACTTAAGCTGCTTTTAGTTGGTTTTTACGTCTTGGTACAGTGTCTAGTTTGGACCAAATTCTTGTATTCTATCAAGTACTACTTTGAGCCAATTCTCCTGTAATTAACTGCCACTTTCAGATATTGGCTAGGAAGGAAGCACCAATCTTTTAAACTGGTCCTCGTGTCTTAATTCTATATGTCTATATTTGTATGTCAAATATGACATAACATTTCAAACACTTTTAGCTGTATTTTATAATTGTTTATTTTTACTTTTTAAACTTTTATACTTGTATATAACTAAATCCCATAATAATTAGATAAAGATTTAGCAATTTACATATTTATTTATTATAGCTTCCTATTTTGTTTTTGTTTGAAGGATTAGTTGGGGTTTCTAAGAAAGTTGTTGAGAAAAATTTGGTAAAAAGTTTGGAGATTGGAGCAAGAAGGTCAAGGTTAATATGCTTCAATATGTAGATGATATTTTTTTTTTTCAAAGCCAACCTTAAAAAGTGTGTTCAACATAAAGGTCATACTGAATTGTTTTGAGTTAGCTTCCAGTCTTAAGGTGAACTTCCTAAAGAGTCGAATTGGAGGGGTGAGGGTTTATCAGACTCAGATCCTTCATTTTGCATCAATTCTTAATTGTGATGTGATGAAGACTCATTTTATTTACTTGGGGTTGCCAGTAGGGGGTGCCATAAGAGGAGTGCTCTGGGATGGTGTCGTTGAAAGAATCAAGATTAGATTGGGTTGATGGAAGGGTAGATTCATTTTGATGGCTGGAAGGATATGACTGATCAAGTATGTTCTTTTGTCTATTCCACTATTTTATTTATCTTATTCAAGATGCTTTCCATAGTGTCGAAGAAGATTGTGACTTTAGAGAGGAATTTTTTATGGGGTTGGGGATCTGAAGGGAGAAAAATTGCTTGTACTTCTTGGGACAAGTTTTGTTAATCTCGGGAAGTGGGCAACCTTGGAATTCATAATTCTTAATATTAGGTTTTTCAATGTGACCTTGACAAGGGTATGGCGTCTAAGTCTGGACAAAGGTGGACTGTGGCAGCATATTCTATAGTCGAAGTATGGAGGTTGAAGACGTTTGAAAGAGCAGAGGTTAAACAACATTGATTCGCTCTGGTGGAGAGATTTGAAGGAGATTTGGATGTTGGAGGAATGTGGAAGGACTTTTGAAGACCGCTTTAAGTGGGTAGTGGGTAATGGGAAGAAAGTTTTCTTCTGGGAAGATAATTGGGTGGGTTTCGGTGATTTGAGAGTAGATTCCCAAAGATTTTATCTTTGTCTAAGTTTTTCTGATGTGGGGATTGGGTTAATAACATTTGGTGTGGAATTTAATTTGGAGAAGGGTCTTTTCAAGTGGGTGAAGAACCAGACTAGTAAGCTTCTTGAGGAGGTGCACAGTTTGAGTCTCGTTCTTGAATGAGGATAAATGGGTTTGGAATGATGGTGAGTCTATTCAATATTCTGTTAGTTCTGCCTATAGTTTCTTAAGGAGAGAGGAAGAAGGGGAAGCTAAGTTGTTGTATAGTTCTTTCTGGATGATAAAGGTTTTGCCCTCAATCCATGTCATTATTTGGAGGGTGCTGGAAAATAAGTTAGCTATAGTTAAGGTCAGCTTGGAGAGACGTAGGGTTGAATTAGAAAGTATTTTATGTCGTCTGTGTGGGGTGAACGAGGAAATAAAAGTCATTTGTTTTTTGGTTGTAGAATTGTTTGGCTAGTTTGGAACCTTTGCTTCGATTGGTTAGGGTTGAGCTCGATTGTTGATCACACTTTTGTCTCACATTTCCTACAGTTTAATATACATGAAGCACCTACTTCTATTAATTTAATTTTGGAAAGTGTTTGGATTGAAGTGGTAAGTCAGATTTGGATACATAGGAATACGCACATATTTAAAGGTAAAGTGATTCATCATTCTGAAATTTTTCCCATGACTCAACTAAAGGTATGATCTTCAGTAACCTCTAAAATCCTTTCTGTTTATTTTTTCTTTTGTGACTGTTGTCTGAATTTCCTAATTTGTATGTATTCTATTAAAATAAGTGATTTATTTATGTTGGTCAAACTGTATTTGTTCTAATAGGAAGTTAGTGGCAAGCTTCTTGAAGGAAAAAATATTCGTTTTTGTACAATTTTGTACATGGGTTGGATCACCCTAAAATAGTTCTTTTTTATTTTTTATTTTTTTTATTGCTGATAAAAAAATTATTATGATTCTAATAATACTTTTAATTGCAAAAAATATTTAATATTTTTATTTTAAGTAATTTTGTATACTATATTATAATGATAAGTGAATTATCAATTTAAATATCTGTATTTATTGAATCATGTTCATATGGTCTAACATGTGTCTATGTTTTTAGAATATATATTAATGAACATTGTTAGAGGTTCTTAGCTTTTTTTGGGACAGTTTGTCAAGTAATTTATCTTGAGGAGAGATTTTTTTTTTCCGGTCACCTTCTCTCAACTCACTTCATCAAAGATTAACTAATTCCATATCTGGTACTGCCAAAAGTATGTTATTATCTAAAGTGAGTATAAAAAGAAAATTTGAATATAACATACCCACTCCACTTAAATGGAAATTTTTTATTTTATTTGTATGAAGTTTTAGATTTCGATATTATATATGTATTGTCTGCTATCTTCGAACTTATCCTGTTATGCTTATAAATACAAATATATTCATATTCATATAATATGTATAATATAATTTATTTGTATACATTTATTTTTTACGATGATGATTGAAAATAAAAATGAATTGTTTGAATAGTTAAATAATGTTTTAAATTATGATAATCAAATAACAAACATAAAACTTTAAAATTATACATTCAACTACGTTAATTCCTATTTTTGTATTTATTTGTTTTTTATGTACCATATAAATTAAAATATAACTAATAACCTAATTTATATAATTTAATTGAATTGTATGAATAAATTAACATTGAAAAAAACTTAATTAGTTCCTCACAAGTTTTTTCAAACTCAATATAACTAACAAAGATGAGAACAAATTTTAATAGGATACATGATTATTTTAAAATTTTATTTTATTTTAATAAATTAATTCCAATATTTTGTAAATATAATTAAAATTAAAAAAATGTTTTTTCAAATAATCCAATAAAAAAATTATAATTCTTTAAGTTTGAGTTCTTTTATTTTAACTTTTAATAAATATAAATATAATTAAAATCAGAAGAAAAAAAATTGAGGTAGTTTGGTCTCTTTCAACTTGAAACTTAGTAGAATGAGACTGAAAAAAAAAAATCTTATTCCATGAAATTGATGAGAATTAATGCATTAGATTAGACTGGCTAAAAATAGCATCTTTTCCTTGTCAAATTGATGATGTGGCATCTTGTCAAATTGATGACCTGGCATCTTGTCAAATTGATGAAGCACCAGCTTACAAACTTTGCCACCAAGATAGCACATATTATCTTTCAGCCTTTTCTCAGTTGGCTTCACTCCTATGGTGCTGTATCGAGACAACACTATCTAATGCCAAAGATTTTGTGCATATAAAGAACAGCACATCAAGATTAAGACCTAAACAATTACTCAACAAGAGGCTCCGTGTTAAGGGAACAATAATCCCTTCTTTCAAGCCCTTTTAGCAAGATTCGGACACTCGGTTGAGACCAGTTATCATACAATCACTCCTCCTTCCCAACTCCTTGACTACAATATATATAAGACTTGATTAGGCATATGATTTCTTAGGAAAGTCACATTACCAACATTCCAGCTTCAGTGATGGTGACTCAAGTGTGTAAAATGGTTTTGGTGTCATTGTGATTTGATCATCTTTTCTGGTGGAAGCGTTAAGTTCCATACAGCACCGAATCAGAAGCAAACACCTAGGTAGATCTAAAGATAGAAAAGTGAATAAAAAGAAGGCCTTCTCTTTCTAGATGGTAAAGTCTTGCTTGTCTAATTCGGTCATACCAACTAACCAAAGAATTAAGTCACAGCTGTTCCATCAACCAAAGAAGATGCCTCATGCATGGTTCTTTAAATTTTGGTAGGTAGGTGTAGGTGTAGCTAGCTAGACAGTGACCTGAAACAAGGTTTTCTCTTCTACATCACACTTTCTTCGGTAGATTAGGTTCCCAAATTGCATGGTTGGTGACCAGTATTTTTCTCATGCAACTATTGCCTTGACGTTTAACACGGGTAAAACTACTCATTGGGATGATGGCAATTAATCACCATTTATTTATTTATTTGTTTGTTATAATATCAACTTTTTAATGATAAAAAATAATATTCCTAGTTGCTAAACTTATATTCCAAACAAATGCTGTCCTCGTGTGAAAAATATATTTTTACTCTATGCCGTTAGACAAGCCAACTACACAAGTGTTAGTTTGGAAATTTTTCAATCTACATGCATACGAAGATTTAAGAATATTTATTTTTTATCTAAATTAGTTTTTAGAAAAAAAAAATCAGTTTTTTATAATATCTTTTACATAAAGATATAAATATATTTATTTGTTATTTATTTTTAGAAAATTAAGATTAAGATATTATAAATATTTGATATTCAATTATATTTTGCTTTACATATTATAGACTACATCAATAAATCACAAGCTGTTTTATATAATGTATTTCTTCTATTTACAAAGCCCCAAAGCTATTAAGGGTTATTGTTCCTAATAGGATGAAAGGAGAAAGGAATTTTCCACAAAGTCATGTATTCCATCTTTAGTGACAAAGTTTATGATATATGAACGGTAAGAATACAAACTTATTTATAAGGGTTAGATTTATGGGAAATTGTAGAAGAAGATTGCATTGTTGATTTGTTGCCTTAAAATCCCACCATGGTTCAAATCAAAATGCAAGAAAAAAAAAATAATGAAGGCAAAGACAAAGTCATGTTTGTATGATGGTGTTTCACAAATGATTCTCACAACAAATATGAAGAAAATGAGAAGATTTGAAATATGAAAATGTTAAATTCACTGCAACAAATATCAATTTAGCCAACAATATAAAATTGTGGCGTAAACTATAGAGAGTGATTATTCAATCACTAGAATAAAATAACCTACACGTTTTAATGACTGTTGTCTATGACAACTTTAATTAAATATGGTTTAAAATACCCACAATAAAATGTTACATTTTTATTATTTTAGGTCATATTTTTTTAATGTGGTTTATTTTTTTTTTAAATGTCATTGTTACAAAATTGTGTCTTAAACATCCATGACCTAAAAAGTGTGATTTATAGTGATTCATAAGCTAGAGTGTTATTTTTTTCCAGTTTTAGACAAACATTTATTTGTCTGTTACCAATTTTGAGTCCCAATTTTATTGTTTAGCCTACATTCTATAAGAAACACTTAAAAAATGTGGCATAAATGATCAACGATTTTATAAATGTGATATTTTGTAGTTCTTAAAACTATACTTGTAAAATTGTATGTTTTATATACGTGTAACTCGTTGGTTCAGTGTTGCCCAAAGTATTGTAATGATTTTATTAAGGAATTTGAACCCCAAAGGATGAAAGAGTCAAAGACAATTAAAGAAATACTCAAACAAATTGTTGTGTATTGCTAACAAGATAAAATTATTGGGTAAGGAGTTTTCAGATTCTATACTCGTTTAAAAAATTCTAATAACAATGGCGAAGAGATACAAAACATCTATTACTTTGTTGGAAAACAAAAAAGATTTGTCTACAATTACTTTGATAGAAGTTACATGTGTTACAAGCACAAGAGAAACGAAAATTAATGAGAGAAAAATGTGATTGATGTACCTTACTTCATACTCACGAAAGTTCTTTCAAACTCAAGAACTACAAAAGGAGCAAATACAACCAAAAATACAACGCATAGGTTTTTTTCATCTTGTCCCTATTGTAGGAAAAATAATCACCAACACAATCAGTATTGGTATAGACTAGATGCAAAATGCCACAAATATGACCAATTGGGACATGTAGAAAAGATATATAAATCTCAATATACCCAAGAAGATGTCAAGATTGTAGAGGAAGAATAAAAAGAGAAACTACTTCTTGCAACATTGTCTGGTACAACCAACAAATCTATGAAAGATTAATTTATAGATAGTGGTTGTACAAACCACATGATTTATGATCGAAATTTTTTCAAAGAGATCAACAAATATGGTAATTCTAAAGTAAGAATAAGGAATGGAGAACAACTTGTTGTGAAAGGTATATGAAAAATTGTAATTAAAATTCATTCATTTGTCAAATTAATTTTTTAATATCTTATATGTTCCCAAGATTAATAAAATTGTTAAGTGTTGTTCAACTACTAGAGAAAGATTATAAGGTGTCATTTAAAAACAAACTTTGTGTGATTAATATGCAAAATCAACCAATAAGTATTCAAAGTTCATATGAAAGATAAAAACTTTACCTTAGATTTGATAAAAGAAAAGCTGATTACGAATGAAGAAAATATAAAAGAATGACCAAAACTAAGGTCCCATTTGTTTCTGGGCAAAGAAAAACAAAGTTTTACTGTGCCAATGGAAAGCCCGAAAATCAATGTAAAAAGGCACAGAAATAAATAAAAAAAAATCCACGCTCTAAACTTTCTTCGTTGAGTTGCAAAGAAAGTTGAATATACATATATATTTTTAATTAATTAATTATAATTTACTATTTTACCATTTTTATTTTAAATAAAATATTATTATTTTATTTAAAATAGAATTATAATTTAAACATAAAAAATATAATTCAGATTATAAAAAAATAATTCTTCTAAAATAACATAATTAATACTTTTTAATAATAAAAAAATAAATTTATATAATAATTATATTAATTAAAAAAATTAAAAAAATTAAAAAAATTAAAAATAATAATAATAATTTTATTTAATATAAAAATATTTTTTTATCAAATATTTATAATTATAAATATTTAAATAATATTTTAAATAAAAAAACAATTATAATTTATAAATAAATAAATAAAATTAATTTTTTAACAATTTTTTAATGTAAGGGTAAATATGTAAAGTTACAGTTTTATCAATTAAAAAAAATACAATTTCAATCTCACCTATCATATCACTCACAAACTTTCATAAACTTTCCTCGCACTTTCCACTCTATTTACCTTAATCCAAACACCCTAACTTTCTTTACACTTTCTCTTCAAACCATCTCAAATTCATTCTCCCATTTTCACTCTCTAATCCAAACAAAGCATAAAAGATGGACATCTATTGAAAAAATTTGATATACAAGAGGAGAAAGTAGATGGATAATCACATTCTAATATCCATCAAATGTCTAATATCGTGGAATCTATAATAGAAAAAAGAAAATGAGGTTGATAAAAGAAAAAATACAATGAAGAATGTCAAATTGAACGAAGGTATGATCTATGGAAGAAAGAGAGAGACTAGAATTACATGAAAAAAGAGAAAACATTAAAATAAGGAAAAACAAATTTAAAATTCAAATAAATATATATTTAAGCAAGAAAAAGGTTGAAAATATTTTGTTAATATCTTTTTTTCTATTTAAATTAGTTTTTTTTTGGAAATCTTTCCTTATCTTATAATATCTTTTACATAAAATAAAAAAATATTTATTATTTGAAATTAAAAAATTAAGATTGGAATATTATAGCATGTATCTTCTATTTCCAAAATATACTTTTAAACCCTAAAAATCTCAACCAAAGCATTTGTTAAGGCTTTAGCTAACAATGTATAAAATACTTCCGAATTTTCCATTTTTATTCACTTATGATGCATCAACTAACAATTTTATATGAATTTCTGGTTTGGAGCCAAATCCACCATTAAATTTTGCATTGTCATAATTTGGTAAGAAAAATGGAAGAACAGACCTGTCATATTGTAATATTTATGACTATCTAATTTCATAAGGAATCCACATTTTTTCTTGCGTAAGAAGAAAGTTTCCCTTCAAATCTTGATGTTAAAACATATATACAAGGGAAGGGAAGAACTTAATATACATATCTGATATTTCTGATCTATTAATTTTCTGGCAAAACTTTGAAAACACATGTCCAAGGTCTACTAATGGCTTCAATTCTGCTATTACTAAAAGCGTTACTAAGATGCTGTCACCATGAACTTCAGCATGAGAGTCTAAGGTGGAAAGACAGAGAAACAAAAGACTTGACATCCATTATAGCAGGGAAAGCATGCACTGGCTGGGACAACCTAGACCACTTCTGGAGTTTCTTCAATGATCACAACGAGGAGACCAGACCCTGGAAATTAGCTGAGTGTTGTATTTGGCCTTAAAACTATGCTCCCTGTCTTATCCTGCTCCATCATGTTTGTGTTTTTTGGGTATTCCTGCTTCACCATGTTGTCATTCCATATCTCACAAGCTTGAAGATGAAATTTTATGTCTTTCTTTTTCCGTACTGTGATAGCAATAAAGCTGGTTTAGCTTGCGCATGCGTGGTGTTCATTGTGCTCACGTCATTTCTCTTTCCATTCCAACAGTTTTAAACACTATAGTCCTTTTATTTATATTCCCATTTGAGTAACACATTCATGCAACAAGACTTGGTGGTGTAAAACACAAGAAAGAATGAACGTAGTGGCCTTATTTTCAATTAGTTAATTAGAGCAATGGAAACAAACGATTATTTGAAAATTTATCTAGCATGAATTGTGAAAATTCAGAAACAGGCATAACATGATTTTGAAGTCTGCATGTTCTTTCAGTTTCACCATGTTTAGGGGCTAATGAGCCAAGTGTCCCCTTCAATGAATTGGGTCCCAATAAAAGGCTTGGCCTCTTCATCCGTGAGCACCCGTGCCCATGGCACTCTTCCAGCCATGTTAGCTCCTGGTCCACTACACATGTATTCTCCATAATATACCCTCCTGCAACACACACATACAAACACAAAATTAGCCCTTTTCCTTGAGTAATTTGTACAAAGAAAATGTATGACTTCAATGTGGTGCATTGAACTAACGAATCACGCTTTTGGTCACCCCAATCACTCCATCCTTTGGGGAGTACTAGGTTGTCCATGTAGGTGTAAGAGAAAACAACTCTGGAATAATCTCCCCATGCTCTTCCCAGATAAACCTTCCCACTACCAGTTACTGTGCAGTTTTGGAAGGAGAATCCACTGTCCAGTGACGAATTTGTACGCTTTTGAGCAGTGATGGAAGCCACCTTCTTAGTTGTGGAATTTAGATAGCAATTCTGCTTCCCAAGTCAATCAAAAACCTACCAAGTCTAAATTAACCCACAAAAGATGCTGGTAGAAAGAAAATCAAGATCGTCCTCAAATCTTACCAACACAAGATGAAATTATAAACATGATGAACATTTTATTTGTACATATATTGAAACTTTTATTAAATTTCCAATTAACGAATAGATTCAGGTATTTTTAACTGACTTCGTATTACCTAAAATTTGTTACATTAACTTTTTATTTAAGTATTATATTGATTTTACATGTGTTTTTTGTTTTTTGTTCTCAATTAATTCATTTTTCCTCTCTTTAAACCTTTTCAATTTATTGGTCAAATAGTTCAAACAGAAAGTACTTAAAATAAAAAAAAATAAAAAAATAACCAATCAGTACAATGATTTTTTTTTAAAGAAATTGAATTAAAAATACCTAAATTTATAAATTATGTGTAACTTAATTAAATTTATTTTAAATATAAGAATATATTGCAATAGAATAGACATGTAATTTAATTAAAAATAATATATTTTATTACGTAAAATATATATATTTTTGTTTGTAAGAGTACAAAATATTACTAGCAAGTAAGTTATTTATTCATTATTTTTGTAGAATTAAAGGTTTGCTAACATTAATGTTGAGATATGACAACAAAAGACTTTTTTCGTCCTTGGGCCATGCGCCATGGACTACTGCCTCTCAACCCAAACCTCAGGATCTCTAACATTTTTTTTATTATTGAAAAGTTTAGGGGCCAAATAGTATCCTAGTCCAATACAAGAAAAACCTTCAACATTCAATTATATTAAATGAAATAAAATATAAGTAAATTTTAACTATTTCTATTTTCATCTATTTGATGATATTATCCCAAAAATATCCTTCAATTATTCAAAATGTTATCCTTAATTATTCTTTTTATTCTTATCAAATTCCAATAAAATAAAAAGCACTCTAAAAAGAGCTTACTTTTTAAATGTAATTAGTATATTTAAATGGAATTAACTGGTTTTCTTAATTAGTACAAAAGTTAGTTAATTTTACATGTATTTGTGACTGGAGACGGTCATTACATTTATTTCTTAAAAAAGCTATGAAAATACTTTTTAACAAACTTATTTTTACTCAATTATTTTTCATTATTATCTTTATGAATACTACACATTAATGAGAATATTCTTTTATTTGTCTTGTTTTTATTTAATTTTTTATTTTTTTAATATAATTGTTTAAGCTATTTCTTAAAATTTATTTATTTTTTGTTTTTTCTTATAAATTTGGTCTATTGTATTTTTTTTATGTGATGACAAGTGTTGTTTAAGTATGAATTTTATAAAAAAAATAGTTTTGTTATACTTTTATATTTCAAGATAATATTATTTTTTCTATTATACTCTTAAGTTAATTAATATGGAGATAGAAAATTTAGTTATGATAAAGAGAGAAATATGTGATAATACATAAATGTAAAATAAAATGAGAAAATTAAAAAAAAAATAGATAACTCACTTAAAATTACATTAAAAACCTTAAAGGCCAACTACAAAATAAAAAGAAAGTAGTAATTAGTATTTAATTTCATTAATTTTAGTGTCAAGATTTACAAAAAAAAGGTTTTAATTTTTTAATTAATAGTATTTAAAAAAAGTGGTTTAATAGAGTGTATAGTATTAGTAACATTTGGAAGCATGGTGAAATTTGGAGGTTAATGAAGAAAAAAGAGACCTGGTAAAGGGACCTGGCATAACCAAAGATGAAATCCACAGAACCTTGAATAGAGCAGTTGTGGAAGAAGTGAAGGCCTTTGTGATCATAGAGAGTGTCTTGAGCTCCATTGAAACTGCAATTGTAAAAAGCAGCTTTGGTTCCTGAGATCCGAAGCGCCACGCCTTGTTCTCCCCTCCTTCCAATCTCATGTGGAGCACTGTTCTGTTTTACCACACACTCATCATTCATTACCATCCTCCAAAAACAGTTTTCAATTTACATAACATCAGCTTTTCTTGAAAATAAATTCTATGCCTTGCATAAGATTTTGTTTTCTTTAATTATAAATGTGAAATTAATATTTAATTTAAAACAACATAAAGTGTAACTAAAAAGTTAAAAGAGTATGCATCACTCAGATTTTTTTTATCATTAGAGTTAATTTATATATAAATTGCTTAAATAATTATGGATTGGATTTTTTCAAATTTAGTTTAGATCTAAGTTTATATCTAATAAAGTAGATTGGAGCTAAATCGAAGATTCGCTTTAATTAGATGACATTAGATTTTTTTTAACACAATTTAAATTGGATTAAGTTTAGATTAAATTCACTTTTATTAATTAGATTAAATTTGACGTGAAATCAACCTTAACGATTTGACATGGATTAACTCAACTTAGTTTGATATGGTTCTGATTCGATGTGGGTTTAATTTAAGCTAAATGTATTGGTTGAATAAGGACTCAACTTAACTTGACCAAACTTGGTTTGGGCCATCTTGATTTCACTTGAGCTCGACTCGACTTAGATCTGACAAGACTTTGTTCAATTTCGGTCATACCTAGCCTAATCTCGATCAGAATTGGCCAAACTTTGGTCCAACACAACTCGACTAAACATAGGGTTAGAACGACTTGACTCGAGTTGATATGGGATTGACTCAACTCAACTTAACATGGTGTTAGAGAAAAATTCAATAAATAATGTTTTGATTAAGTGTTTCTTTTGTTAAACGAGGATCATATTTCGTCAATAAGATTAAAAGTTTTGTTCAAAATAGATCACGAAAGGTGCAAGTGTTTCGTTTATCAGACGATGTAACACTATACAATCTTTTTTATTGTTGTGCTCAGGCGATACACACATAGTATTAAGCTAACGCTATACTTCTTAAGAGTATCTGTATGCTTATTTTATGTTGCAGAGAATATTTGTTTCCTGTTTTTACCAAGAAGATTCATAAAAGCTTATGTCACCTCAACAATCTCTTGATAAATTAGCTAAAGTTTTTTGCATCAACAACTCTCTCGTGCTTGTTTTGTCAATCCTGAAAAAGACTATACAAATTACACAATTTCGAGTAAGGATCTATGACCAAGACTCGATAAGTTATACCAATTATTGGAATGTTGCTAGAGAAGAATAATACATGCATGAAGTGCACTTAATGTATCATCTACATTCAAGTTGCTTAGATGTAAGGACGATCTTCAAACTAGCTAACGTTGCTCCACAATCATAAAGACTTTTTTTCTTTAATCCTTACATAAAGCTATCTTTCAAGAAAAAAAGCAAACCCTATGATATTTAGATAACCCTTTAGAAAATCCTTTGTCTTAAAGAGGAGTAACCTTTTGTTAAACAATACTGAGTGAATTAGTGATAAATGTTTTATATACCTATATTTAGAGCATTTATATTGCAAGTCTTAGTTGAAACTTTGTTTTAATCAAAATTGATGTTAATCCAACCATTAAACAAGAGTAGTTTTAATATTTTATCTATTTTAATCTTCCATTTTACCACCCGTAACCAATACAGAGAAAATATATAAGAGATTTTGCTACCATGTGGTTGTTTTGGTATTCCTCGATGAAATGTTAGCCTTAATTAAGTGGGTATACCTCAAATTTGATGTTGATGGCCACAAAGTAGCTAGCATCCACAGCAACAGTTGCACTATGGAACGTCCCCAAGGGAGTGCCATTTCTTTTGGAGGCAGATGCTGTATCATTTCCAGTAATAGTTGGTGGATTCCCAGCCTCCCCTGACAATGTAATAAAAGGCATTGTTCTTGGGATCATCACCTTCTCCCTACACAAATCAACCATACCAAGTTTTCTGATCTTCATCTTCCAAAATTTCAATTCAATGTAACTTGTATCACTAAAATAAAAGGTACAAGCAGTTTATAGGTACACATATATATTACCTATAAACACCCGGCGAAATGGAGACTATAACTCTCATAGTGTTACGTGGTGGAATGCTATTGAGAGCTTCTGAAATGGTCTTGAAGTCAGCAGAACCGTCTTGGCTAACTGTTATTATAACTTTGTTACTCTCAGCCTGCCTCAGCTTCAAATCAGCCACCTTCCATTTGCTTTTCAAAATGTTCTTTCTCTCATCATACTTCTTCATGTTGCAAGATACCCACTTGTCAAAATTGGCCACACTCTGTGCGTAGGAGCTGGAAGTAATGTTTAACGAAGAAAGAAGAAAAACAAGTAGAACAATGAGTTGGAA
This sequence comes from Phaseolus vulgaris, assembly GCF_051622355.1. Lineage (NCBI taxonomy): Eukaryota > Viridiplantae > Streptophyta > Magnoliopsida > Fabales > Fabaceae > Phaseolus > Phaseolus vulgaris. The sequence goes on along the minus strand of NC_143504.1, from coordinate 53,034,158 downwards.
GTGGGTTTTGGAAACCATGGCGTGGCAAATGCTAAACTAGTATTATCCAAGTTTCAAGACCATGCAGAGTATTATAACTTAAAATGGAGAGAGACCATATTAATATAATAGCACTCTTAGCATTTTTCCAAACCAACCCTCCTCTACAGGAAAAAGAACAGCATACTACAACTCACACATGACATTATAAGCCCTTTTTCATCTGTTTTCTTTTCATCCCCTCTTAGAGATGTACCTTATGGGTAGTGGGCACTAAGCATTATCTAGAACAAAATTCAGAAACATGGTGGCTACTGAGGAAGGACTCTGGGGCCCCATTCCTCAAATTATCACCACCACCGAGTAATACCCAACATTCCCTTGGGAATGAATAATGGCGAAGGAAAGAAAATTGGCTGTACTCCATTAGTTTTCCAGAAGAAAATGGTAGTGGTGGGAGGGCCTGCTTCATATATAGCCATATAGCTCCCACATTGTACAGGCAACAAATAGTCGTGGATTCGTGGGGTAGGACTTCTAGAAAACAGAAAAAATAAGTATTTATTGCATCAGGCTTATGCACCATGTTGGTCACGAAATATTAGCAATAGATTTTGTTAATACTGAGAAATTCCATTTAAATCTAATTTAGCCTTTTAAAAATAAAATTGCACAAACTTATATATTATGAAATATTTTTATTTTTAATTGATATGTGATCTTTAATATAATTCGTATCGAGTTTGTTAAGATGTATAAGACAATATATTAGGTGATTTAATAGAGACCCGATAACAGATGACTTACTAAGTTCAACAAACTTTCGTTATGATAGATTTTAAATGACTTTGATATTATACTAAGAATTAAACTTTTATTCGTTGAACCACCTTTTAAATGGTTTTTATTTATTTATTTTTTCTTGCTGATAATCGACTTTTGTTATAATAGATTCTAAACGACTTTGATATTATACTAAGAACTAAACTTTTATTTGTTGAACCACCCCTTAAGTGGTTCATATTTATTTATTTTTTCTTGTTGATAAAAAAAAGAATTGAATTTTTAAATTTAACTCAACTTTATAAAATCAGTTCATAAAGTGAGATTTACACTCACTTATATATTATATTATTATAAAATATTATATTATTATGAAATAACACTGCTTTATTAGTGATTGTGTTCAGTATTTAAGCTCTTAAGTTATAAGCCTTTTGTATGGTTTAATAAATTTGTAATGATCTTTCTTATGCATGACCTAGCATGATGATAGTTTTTTCTTTAAATAGCACTGTTTCCAATATCATATCCCCAACTAATAACACTCTTTTCCTTTTATTTTTTCAACTAGCATTCTTTTTTACCATGAGAATTCGGTTCACCTTCATTTTCTATTTGAAAAAAAAATTCTCTAAGAGTGTTTTTTTTTTGTATGATAATGAACACGAGCAAAAAATAATCGTTCGGAGAAATCCAATTTGTGAAAAATATAATTTTGACTTTGGCGTATGAATGTTCCTGAGAATTAATTATTGTTGGCAAAATTTGTTGGCGGTTTTCGATTTTTATTTCTTATTTTCGGTATTGGAGTGAAAAAGATTTGGGTTTTCCATTGTTCAAAATCCGGTTTCCAATTTTCGACTTTGGCATAGTTCATCCGAAATTAATTATGCATAAACGAATTTGGGAATGGTGTTTTAGAATTATGCAGTAATCTCTTTCTACGTTTGTTTGTCCTAGAGGAAGGCAAGTCATATTATGTTGATTTCCAACGTATATGAATGAAATTAGGAATTCATATTGATGTGTCCATACTGAAGATGATGATGACGTACAATGTGTCGTTGGTTTTGGAAAAAGATATGAATCTCATGCAAGGTTTGAACTTATGGCATTTATCCAACAACATTATGATTTAGGGAATCAAATTACTTTCAACACGTGAGAGGACATTGAACGACTCTTTAAGGATTGAGTGAGTGTATGTTCCTCGTTGTTACCTTCTTCATCATTTGTGCTTTTGTTTTATTACGATTTAGTGTTGTATTATGATTGAGTGTTGAATGTTTCTTATTGTATGAGTTTTATTCCAACAAAAATTGGAAACCGGATTTTCAACATCCATTGGAAAACCAAAATCTTTTTCACTCTAATACCAGAAATAAGAAATAAAAATCGATAACCGAATGAGTTATATTTTTATTTACAAAGAATTCATGGAAAAGTTTGAGAGTCAACTTGCTTGCTTTACTGTTTTTTATCGTCTACTTTAATTTTCTGCACAACAATTTAAAACTTTGAGAGTCAACTTACTTGCTTTATTTATCGTCTACTTTAATTTTCTGCACAACAATTTAAAACTCCCATTTTTACTTAATTGTTTTTGTTAATATTATTGTTTTCATATATGTTTGACTATTTTTTTTATTGAATTAATTGAGAAATATTCGATCTTATCTGCATTATTTTTTTGTGTTAAAAAATTTCTACTAAAATTATTTCAGTTTTACTGTTAAACAGTAATAATTTGTTCTTTCAATCAACATAATTGTCGTTTTTTTTAATGACTTTGGCTTTGATGTTAGATATTCCTTATGGAAGAAACATCCGATCTCTAATTTGGTTGAAAATAATATTTTTATGAGAAAATAATAGATGTATTAAAGGAGATATTTTAGGAATGTTACAACTTTATACAAAATTCATCTTGAAAACAAAAGGTTTGGTTGAAGATAATGAATCAATAGATCTATTGGAAGAGAAAAAGATTATCTATCTTAAAAACAAAAGGTTTGGTCACATATATAACTCCTACTCTACCCATATAATATATATACACACACGCATCTCTAACGAAGAGAAAAAGACAGAATAAAATATTCTGGTGGAGGTAACTCTAACAGAGACATTTCTAGAAGAGATTGCAATTTAATTAATGCGTGCATAGAAAATTGAATTAATATCAGTAACACCTAACTATCCAGTAGATGTTTGGTGTGAGAAATGTAAAAATACCAGTATCTGCCTACATGGAGCTAGTGCAGCTATTAAATATGTCTTCACCCTTCATGGGAAGACATTAAATTGTTGAAACTTTGTCACGCAAACACATCGATTGCCGATGCTTTTCAACAATAAAGTTGAAAAAGATAAACGTATTCTCATCTAGAGTCCAAATGCAAGACAAACCAAGTCCAAGTAAACGGCAGCATAGCATAAATGATCAACTGTCAACCCAAAGCTAGAATTCATGAACATTGAAAATGGTAATCAAAAAGTATAACAGGCCTCCTTAAGTGGAGTAGAACCTGGTATGTAAACAAACAAATTAAGAAAAACACATAAACTGGATATGAGGTCAGCTGTGACTTCAACTCTACAAGCTATAGCGACATCCAAAGCCAAAGAAAAAGAAACCATAAATATAGTTGACTGACCAATTACGTGTGAACGACTCAAAACTCGAATGAATAACATAAGAATGAAAAGGTCATGTTTTCAAATATTACGGCACTTAGTGCTTCCAATGAGAAACCCATTGAATTTTAACCAATATACTATTATTTTCCAACATATTTTCCTACTTTAGTATATTAACTAATCTCAAACTTCCATCACGTTTTTTATTTTTGCATATATGTTTCTAGAGGATTATAGGGCAAAATACAAGGCAATATTGAAGATTCTTAACTCAAACAGCGAAATTCAATACGTAATTAATCATACTTCCTTGCTCATATATAGTTTCAATGTCCTGGATATATTTTTGACTTGTTTACATATAGAAGCAACCCCAATTCTTTTATTTGCGGTTCTCACCACATTTCCATGAGATTGCTTTAGTTGATCCTTGAAATTAAACGACTTTATAGTATTCGGGGTAAAAATTAAGTTGAATTTTATCACCGGAGTAAAAATTATAAGTTAAATTTTATCCCGGAGTAAAAATTAGTAAATGTTCTCAAATTATGCATAACAACAAAAGAGAGTAAGAACTTATGTTATATTATATTGAAGATGTTCTCAAGTAATTGCGTCATTCGACTACAATGATTTTACTTTTGTAAAGGAGAATATATATCATTGAGTTGTTGGACGGTTACAAACAATCAATCATCAGTTAAATTTCATATAGTTTAACCATATCATGTCAGATAAACCCTGATATCTTTGAACTTGCTAATATAATGCCTAGAGTATACAGAAAAACCGGATCAAAAATCATCAGCAAGATGCTGCTGCAAAAACCACATGTTTTCATCGGTCCACAAGTCTGCATCACCAAAACCATGGTTCTGTTCAAATGCTTGGAGATCAGAGTAGTCCCACTGCTGCCACCCCTTTTGAGCACTGTCCGATGAGCAGCTACCATCTCCCATTAAATTGCAAGATGAAGTTGTACTTGCATCAGAGAGAGAAGGAGGCTGAACATCAACTCCTGAAGCGTACGAGGAAATCATTGAGCTGTCACAAAACATCATGGGATTGGCCCCACTAGATTCACCGTGGGTTTGAGTGTTGCACAATGTGGTTTGGTCATGTCCATAGGAAGAAGAGGCATTCCCAGAAGAAGCCTGAATCCGCTCCATAAGGCGAGGCATCCAAACAAAACGCACAGCATCCCTAAACTGTTTGCTGTTTACATCACATTTGAGTTGCTTGGCTTGCTTCACCACTCTCGTCCTCCAATAGTTCTTTATTTCATTATCTGTTCTACCAGGCAATTGTTCTGCTATTTTAGCCCACCTTCAATAAATAATAACACAACATATTACATTATATTAATTAGTATGATCAACTTGCAAGTTGCAACACTATAGGAAGTTAAATAATTAATGATATTCTGCACTATATGGTACATAAATAATATTATGCGTACCGGTTGCCCCAGCGGGAATGGAGTTCGAGAATCAAGAGCTGTTCTTGAAGGGTGATGTTCCCACGTCGAACATTTGGACGCAAGTAGTTCAACCATCTTAGTCTGCAGCTTTTGCCCGTTCGCTTTAGGCCTGTGGTTGGGAACAGTGAACACATAATAAGGCCATGGTGCATGGTTGAAGATTTTAATTATTTAGTTAGGACCGTGATCACAATTATATATGAATGCATGCTTAATTACCTGCAGAGATAGCGAGGGAGTTCCAGTGGCCTTCGCCGAGGAGGTTGACGTAGTTGATCAGAAGAGAATCTTCTTCCTCGGTCCATGTTCCTTTCTTAATTACTATCTCTTCTTCACTTCCATATTTAGCAGATAATTCAGTATCTGATAAGCTTCTCATCACCCGAACACTCATAGTCTCCATATACACTTCTTTGGCCTTTCTTAGAGTTGGTGGCAGAGAGAGAATTGAAAGAGGTGGTTGTGAAGAAATATCTTATAAGGTTGTTCCGTTGAACATGTGATAGAGAGCGTGATTTATATAGGGAGGGATGGGCTAAAGATCCGACGTTGGATTTAGGAGGATGAGCACTATGAGGATTGAATATTTGTCAAAACTAAGACCTGAAGTGGGGGCTGCGAAGATTGCCCATAACGCTGAATTGTTGAACTAAGTGAAGGAGACATTAAATTAGTTTTTCCTCGTACGTTTTTGTGTTTTTGATTTTGACCTTGCCATTACGGCTTCAGACCCTTTGACCTTTCACACGCAAATAGAACAAGTTGCCAAAATAATAACAATATTCTTTAGCACTGGGTCAGCTGTGTGATACAAAATCGAAATAGTTCTTTTGTATCTCCCTGTTAATGTAAGTATTTACTATTCTTAATATTTTTACTCGTGTTAAAATGTTGTTGTTTAATAGTATTTTAATAGTTTGAATGTTTAATTTATTTGTTTAGTCTTAACATTTTGATTTTGATTTATTACTTTTTAATTATGTTAATGTTCAGTGGAAACAGGTGAAGACATGAGTCTACTTATTTAAGTTCTTAGGAGTTGGCGGGGTGTGTGTTGTGAACAAGGTTAAAGGTCATGTGTTTTGTGTAAGGGTTGAATCACCCCTAAAGTGACTCACATTTATTCATTGTTTATTTCGGAAAAAAAAAAATGAGTCCGCTTAATCAGCTCTAATCATAGTCAATCCAATTTTATTGTACTTCAATATAATAAATATATAAAACAAATTAAGAAAGTAAAATATGTTTAAATGAATGGATTTACTTATACAAATATATGGTCAGTCGAACTGAATAATAAAATTTATTCACCAAAACATAGATCGGATATTTATTTTTAACTCAATTTTACAATAGGTCAACCCATATAATGACTCAACCCGCATATGAGTTGGGTTTATTCGCTTGTACACCCTTTACCAAAAACAACAAGGATATCAACATATTTTTTATGATCAATGAATTAATAGAATAAAATGGAACACTTTAAGGATGTCTCAACCCTTATACATAAGATACTTCTAATCTAAACAATCAACAAAGCAAAGTAAGATTAAGTGACATACCACTTAACTCAAGAATCTTAAACTATTTAAAGAGTCCCTACCCAAACAGATCTGGTTTTACAAAAACCAGCAAAACAAAAACTTGATGGCTATCTACCACTGGAATTTTAACAATCTAAAAACTTGAAGTTAGCTAGCTCCCTACCCATTGCAGCAATAGCAAACCTACAACCTTGTGCACTACATTTTATTGTCAAAGTGAGGCACGACCTCTGCTGCCAGTCTACTTCCAAAAGCTACAAAAATATTCGCACATCCTCATCTTTTAAGCTCCAAGAGCTGGTCAACTAACCACACAAAACATGCATCTACCAAAACTGCAAAATGTTGACCAGCATTGACAGCAATTGGACATGGGCTTACAGGTCAGATTTTTGCCTAGCAGACCACTCAACAAACCTTTGTCCTGTTTGCTGCTGCAATAAATAACCCAGAACCCTTTTCTGCTTAATAAATCACTTATATACCATCATCTTCCTTGTCCCTTCCTCAGCGTCCTTCTTGTAATGTATATATGACTCCACCACAAAGAGAATCATTGTCCCTACATCCTACCATAAGACTTTTCCAACCAATAGACATAGATATACAATTCTAACCAATAGCTAATGCACAGAACAGGTAATCCAGATACATATGAAGATAACGAAAAAAACAAAGGATCCCATCTAGCACCTAACCCCACCTTAATAATACCCTTTTAATTTCAAACATATAACATGATAAAGAATCCAATCAGAGAACCCCACATGAAAAACATTCATCAAATATTTCAATCATAATCAAGCTTTAAATCACCTTTGTCGTGACTTCAGTTGGACCTGCAAACAACTAACAACTAGCTCTCTAAGAGCATTAGTAGCACTAATCTCAGAAACATCACAACAACAAAATTAAAAATAGTTTACAGTTGTAATTTACGAGACTTCTTCCTATTAAAACAAACCTCTCCTTCTTCATCATCTCTGTTAGATATTATGATTTTGTAACTGCACATAAATGCACGTAACTGCATGTGACTCTTTATTTTTCTATTTTAATTGTTGAATAAACATTTCTAAGTAACTGCTCATAAGCATTTAGGAGACAGCTACTGGAAGTATTATAAATGTAATTGTTAGCAAAGATAATAAAATATCTTGCTCTGTTTTATTCCCTCAACACCAACAATTGGTATCGGAGCTATTTTCTTGAGGGATCTGTGAGGTTAGTATAGTGCACCAATGGAAGGAGGATCAAATTTTTCAGCAATGGCACCACCTGTCTTTGATGGAGACAATTATCAAATGTGGGTTGTTCGTATGGAGACCTACCTAGAAGCATTGGATTTATGGGAAGCTATAGAAGAGGACTATGAAATTCAGTCCCTTCCAGAAAACCCTACTGTGGCACAAATAAAATCACAGAAAGAAAAAAAGATGAAGAGATCAAAGGCAAAAGCATGTTTATTTGCAATTGTATCTCCTATGGTATTCACAAGGATAATGTCCTTGAAGTCAGCAAAAGAAATTTGGGATTACCTCAAGGCAGAATATGAAGGTGATGAGAGGATTCGGGGAATGCAAGCCCTGAATCTAATCAAAGAGTTTGAATTGCAGAGAATGAAGGAGTCGGAATCCGTAAAAGAGTACTCGGACAGACTTCTAACCATTGCCAATAAAGTGAGGTTGCTTGGATCTGTGTTTAAAGATTCAAGAATTGTGGAAAAACTGCTTGTAACAGTTCCAGAGATGTTTGAAGCCACCATAACAACCTTGGAGAATACGAAGGACCTATCAAAGATTTCTCTCGCAGAGCTCTTAAATGCTTTACGAGCACAAAAACAAAGGAGAGCCATGAGACAAGATGGAGTAGTTGAGGGAGCTTTACCAGCCAAACATGAAGGTGGCTGGAAAAACAAAAGCAAGCAGAACCAGCTAGAAAATGGAGAAGTTGCTACACACAATAACAAAAAAAGGAGAAATTATCCTCCTTGCAAGCATTGCAATAAGTTAGGTCATCCACCATTCAAATGTTGGAGAAGACCTGACGCCAAATGTTCTAAATGCAACCAACTTGGACATGAAGCAGTGATATGCAAAAACAAAAATCAGGTGGAAGAGGCAGATGCTCAAGTTGCTGATCAAGAAGAGGAAGATCACTTGTTCGTAGCCACTTGTTTCTCAAGCAGAGAATCAAGTGACAGTTGGCTGGTTGACAGTGGCTGCATCAACCACATGACACATGATAAGGAACTCTTCAAGGAATTGAGAACCACTGATATTAAAAGGGTGAGGATTGGAAATGGTGAACACCTGGCAATAAAAGGAAAAGGCACAATAGCTATCACAAGCTATAAAGGTACAAAAATCATTACAGATGTTCTTTTTGTGCCAGAGATTGATCAGAATTTTTTGAGTGTTGGTCAATTGTTGGAAAAAGGCTATAAAGTGATGTTTGAAAATAAACATTGCTTAATCAAAGATGTTGATGGCAGAGATTTGTTTAAAATTGAAATGAAGGGAAAGAGTTTTGCTCTCAATCCAATGGAGGAGGAGCACATGGCCTTTAATCCAAAGAAAGTGTCACTGAAATTTGGCACAAAAGACTTGGGCATTTTCATCATCGAGGGATGCTTCAAATGCAATCAAAAAAGTTGGTAGAAGGACTTTCTGATCTTGATGATGAACTGACCAACTGTCGAGCATGCAAATTTGGGAAGCAACACAGGCAATCATTTCCTAAACAGGCTTGGAGGGCTTCGAAGAAATTGCAGCTCATTCACACTGATCTTTGTGGTCCTCAAAGAACACCATCATTAAATGGTAACCTTTATTTTATAGCCTTCATTGATGATCTAACAAGAATGTGTTGGATTTTCTTTTTGAAACAAAAATCAGAAGTTGCTGGTGTATTTATGAAATTCAAGGCCAGAGTGGAAAATGAAAGTGGTTGCACAATTCAGATTTTAAGATCTAATAATGGCAAGGAGTACACTTCAGAAACTTTCAATCTTTTTTGTGAGGAGGCAGGAATTGAGCATCAATTAACGGCTCCATACACTCCACAACAAAATGGAGTTAGTGAGAGGAGAAATAGATTTATAATGGAAATGACTCGTTGCATGCTTCATGAGAAGAATCTCCCAAAGAATTTTTGGGCGGAAGCAACAAACACAGCTGTATTTTTACAGAATTGAATTCTAACAAAGGCAGTGAAAGAGCAGACACCATTTGAAGCTTGGTATGAATACAAACCATCTTTAAAATTTCTTAAAGTGTTTGGCTGCTTGTGTTTCACTTATATTCCACAGACTAAACGTGATAAGCTTTACAAGAAGGCAACAACTGGCATTTTTGTTGGTTATAGTACCAGTTCCAAGGCTTATAGGGTGTTTCAACCAGATACTGGACGTTTTATTGTGAGCAGAGATGTGTATTTTGTGGAAGATGAACAATGGAGTTGGGAAGACTCAGATAAGTCAAATCAGATTCCTAGTCAATCAAGGGATTTATCTATTGTCAACACTCTAGAAGAACATGTAGATGAAGAATGGCAGAATGAACTAACAGATGATACACCGATTAGAGGAACAAGATCACTCTCTGATATATATCAAAGATGCAATGTGGTTGTTTGTGAACCTGTCGGATACCATGATGCAAAAAATAATAAACATTGGATGGCTGCAATGGAGGAGGAGTTGTCAATGATTGAGAAAAACAGAACTTGGGAGCTGGTTGATAAACCACATGACAGGAAAATAATAGGAGTGAAGTGGGTATTTAAAACTAAGTTAAATCCCGATGGCTCAGTCAACAAGCTCAAAGCAAGGCTAGTAGTCAAGGGATATGCTCAAGTGTTTGGAGTTGATTATTCAGACACATTTGCACCTGTTGTTAGGCTTGACACAATTAGATTGCTTCTCACTCTCGCTGCTCAAAATAATTGGAAAGTGTTTCAGTTGGATGTCAAATCAGCATTCCTAAATGGATTTCTTGAAGAAGAAATTTATGTTGAGCAACCTGAAGGCTTTGTGGACAAAGGAAATAAAGACAAAATGTACTTACTGAAGAAGGCACTGTATGGCCTGAAACAATCCCCAAGGGCCTGGTACAGTAGAATAGATGATCACCTAATTAGTCTGGGGTTTGAGAAAAGTTTATCTGAACTTACTCTATATGTCAAGCATGATGGTACAGACATTTTGATCATCTCTCTCTATGTAGATGATTTGTTGGTCACTGGAAATAATCTTGATCAAGTCAATCAATTCAAGTTGAACATGAAGAAGGTCTTTGAAATGACAGATCTTGGTCTGATGACTTACTTTCTTCGGATGGAAATTAAGCAAAGTCAGGATGAAGTATTCATTTGTCAGAAGAAGTATGCAAAAGAAATACTTAAAAAATTTCAGATGGAAGATTGCAAGTCAACAAGCACTCCCATGAATCAAAAGGAGAAGCTGGTCAAAGAAGATGGATCTCCCAAAGTTGATGAAGTTGAATTCAGAAGCTTGATAGGATGTCTAATGTATTTGACAACAACCAAACCTGACATTCTAAATGCAGTAAGCATTCTATCCAGATTTATGCATTGCCCAAACGAGACTCACATGAGGGCTGCTAAAAGAGTCATCAGATACATCAAGGGAACTTGGAACTTTGGAGTTAAGCTCTTGAAGAATAAGGAGTTCAAGTTAACTGGTTTCTCTGACAGTGATTGGGGAGGTTCAATTGATGACATGAAAAGTACATCAGGATATTGTTTTAGCCTTGGATCAGGGATGTTTTCATGCAGCTCAAAGAAGCAAGAAACAGTAGCTCAATCCACTGCTGAAGCAGAGTTTGTTGTTGTATCAGCTACTGTGAATCAAGCTCTCTGGTTAAGAAAGATCCTGACTAATTTAAATTTGGAGCAGAAGAAAATCACAGATTTTTGTTGATAACCAAGTTGCTATTGCAATCTCTAACAATCCAATTTTTCATGGCAAAACTAAGCACTTTAATATCAAGTTATTTTTTGTAAGAGAAGTGCAGAAGAATGGTGATGTGTTTCTTTGTTACTGTAAAGCTGAAAATCAACTTGCAGATTTGTTTACCAAGCCACTTCCAGCTAGCAAGTTTGAATACTTAAGACAGAAGATTGGAGTTTGCAGTTCAAAAATCAAGGAGGAGTGTTAGATATTATGATTTTGTAACTGCACATAAATGCACGTAACTACATGTGACTCTTTATTTTTCTATTTTAATTGTTGAATAAACATTTCTAAGTAACTGCTCATAAGCATTTAGGAGACAGCTACTGGAAGTATTATAAATGTAATGGTTAGCAAAGATAATAAAATATCTTGCTCTGTTTTATTCCCTCAACACCAACAATCTCTTTCGGATAGATTTCAAACATTCCATAGGATTTATGCACCAGTGGACGTATGTAAATTCAACTAGATTCTCTTTGCTGGTAAGCCACGTCCACACCTTTAGTTGAGCCAAAGTGAAGATTTCAGAATTGTCTACTCGACCATCCTTAAAAATGACTTGGTTTCTTTGTTTCCAAATTTCTCCAAACACTGCAATCCAAACACACCTCCAAGATCTGTTTATCTCTTCTGTAGCCCAATTCATATTAAACTGTAGGAAATGGGATTTGCCTTCCCTATGAACCATTGTTTGTTCCCCCACCTATTCACTACAGAGGAACCATACTCTCCAGGCTACTCTACATTTGAAGAATACATGACTTCCACTTTCCTCATCTTCCCCGCACATAGCACACCTATTGCTTTCCAGGATTAACCCTTTTCTCTCCAAATTAGCACGCGTCGAAAGCCTATCATTCAAAACTCTCCAGGCAGTTGTTAATGCTGAAGGTAACGCCTTGATGCTCCAAAGAGCCTCATACAATGTACTATTGGCTCCTTCGTCCCTTGTTCTTAAACAATTATAAGCCGAGTTAACCGTATAAGATAGTTTTTGAGTCGCCTTCCATATCCACTGATCCTTGGACCCTTTTAATAAGGTTTTGTTATCTAACAACGATGTGAGTTGGTTTTTCTCATCGATTTCCCACTCGAAAATATTACGTCTCCATGCCACTTTCCAACACCATGTGTCGTTATTTCAAAAACCTACTTGTTAAAGGCTAGCAGATTTTTCATTGACAATGGAAAATAACCTCGGAAAAAATTTTACTCTTAAGACCTCATTGTCTAACCACTTGTCTTCTCAAAACCTTATATCTTTGTCATCTCCCAACTTCCACGAAATTTCTTCTTCGAAGCAATTCCCTCATTCTTCCGACAACCACACTTTTTTTAAATCATCCATCAATTTGACTCCTTATAACTGCTGACTGTTCTTCTTAGTTCTCTCCACCCACCATACTCTGAATCCAACACTTTCCTCCACAAACCTTCCTCCTCTGACTGCGTTTGCCAAATCCATTTCCCCAATAACGCCTCGTTAAATGTTCTTATATCTTTAGTACCTAGTTCACCCGCCTCTCTAGATTCGCACACCTTTTCTAATGTCACACATGTTATCTTCTTACCTTCCTTCCTCCAACCCCATAGAAAATTTCTCTGTATCTTCTTAATTGCCACTGACTTTGGTATCTTATAGAACAACATATAAAACAGGGGTATTGACGACAAAACCGATTTGAGCATACATATTCTCTCCGCCATCGATAGAAATTTCTCTTTCCACCTGTCCAATCTTTTCCTTATCTTTTCAATGAATTTGCCCCAGAAATTAGTTCTTCAATGGTTACCGCCCACCTCCATACCCATGTATGTGAAAGGAATATCAACATGTAAACAAAATAAATAAATAAATAATAGAAAACCAATTAAAAACTGTACATTTATAAGATAGAACGATAACTATGAAGGTTTAACTAATTTTATTATTTTCTCTCTATTTCTTTCTTTTTATACATTGTGTTTGTATTTGTATTTACGGTTGTTAGGGGAGAAAATCAGAAATAATTCTTTCTTTCTTCATGTATTGCGGATATATTTTCTAAACTGAGAAAGTTTTTCATATTAAAAATTTTAATATTTTTTTTTCATTACTTCCAGAATGTCCATTTTGTATTTATACTAAAAAAAGAGAACTAGTTTAATTTTTCCAAAACTATAATGGAGGAAAGAAAAAAAAATACCATATCCGTTTATTTCGTTGATGAGCGAGAAAATGTGATGACCGATTTTTAACGATTTTCATTTTTCGGCTTCCCTCTTTTATAGAGATGAAAATATTGAAAAATTACTGTGATATTGTTGAGATTACTTATTTATCCTAATTTTAACAACTTCCACTATAAACTTAAGTGAAAATTTTCATTAGTCTGACTACGAAGGTTTTACATGCAAAAAGATGGTGTTGTGTTTTGGTTAAGCAACGACGAAATAAGTTTTCAATCTCGATAAATATTTTTTATGAATGATTGTAGTTAATTTGGATATAAATTGTATGAATAAAACTAAAACAAATAACATATTTGGGAAAGCATAACTGATTATTTATTACAACATAATAATCGATTATGTTGTTTTAAGCTTTTATTATATCATATAACATAATTGATTACTCTAGTAGACTTTTATTATATCATATAGCATAATTGATTATGATTATATTAATGGTATGTAATGCAATAAAATAAAAATTAATAACATTAAAATAATAATAATAAATATTAAACAAAAACAAATTTATATAAGAAAGAAATAATATTAATAATAATAATAATATAAATATTAAAAATAAATTCAAGTGGCCAATGAAGTCTTAGATGAGATGAACAGGAAGAAGAAAAGCTACGTTTTCTTCAAGGTGGACTTCGAAAAGGCTTATGACTCTGTGAGGTGAGATTTCGTTTATTATATGTTAGGCATACTTGGTTTCTACGAAAAGTGGATCTCTTGGATTAAAGCTTGCTTGGAATCAATATCGGTGTCAGTTCTTGTAAATGGGAACCCTACTAAGGAGTTTATTCCAAAAAAGGGCTTGAGGCAAGGGGACCCTCTTGCACCGTTATTGTTTCTTTTAGTGACTGAAGGTTTAGCTGGGGTGTCTAGGACTGCGATTGAGAAAGACTTGATGGAGAGGTGGGAGATGGCAAAAAGTTGATTAAGGTAAACATGATTCAGTACGCAGACGACCTTGTTCTTTAATAAAGCAAGTATTAAAAGCATGTATCACATAAAGGTCATTCTGAACTATTTTGAGTTGGCTTCTGATTTTAAGGTGAATTTTCTCAAGAGTAGAATCGGCGGGATATGGGTATATCAGACTGCGATTCTCTGTTTCGAGGTTATTTTAAATTGTGATGTAATGAAAATTCCTTTCAAATACTTGAGGATGCCTGTAAGGGGTTTAGGGACGAAGTGGTTAGTAGAATAAAGAGAAAATTAGGCAAGTGGAAGGATAGATTCATCTCGATGACTAGGAGGATCTGTCTGATTAAATATGTCTTGTCATCAATCCCACTATTTTATCTCTCTTTTTTCAAATTGCCATCTATTGTGTTGAAGAAGATATTGAGTCTACAAAGGAATTTTTTGTGGGGATAGGGGTCTGAAGGGAGGAAGATTGCATGGGCTGCTTGGGGTAAAGTTTGCTTGTCTAAGGATGCAGGCGATTTTGGCATTATAAATGTTAGGCAATTCAATATTGCTTTGTTGGAAAAATGGATTTGGCGTATGAATTCGGACAATGGTGGGTTGTGGAGAGAGGTTATTGAGTCCAAGTATGGGGCTTAGAGAAGTCTGAAAGATCATAGGGCCAGGAACAGCAAAACCTCTCTGTGGTGGAGAGATTTGGAGAAGATTTGGAAGTCAGAGGAGTGGGGAGGGAATTTTGAACACTTTTATAATTGGGAAGTTGGAAAAGGGAGAGATATTCAATTCTCGGAAGACGACTGGGTAGGATCTGGAGTCTTGAAAAATAGATTTCGTAGGTTGTTTTCTCTATTTGACAATAAGGAGGCAAAGTTAAGCGACTATGGAGTTTGGGTCAATAATTTTTGGCAGTGGAACTTAACTTGGAGAAGGGGTTTTTTTTCTTGGGAAGAGTCTCAGGTATGCCAGTTATTTGAGGTGGTTTCCAATAAGAGTCTCGCCTTGGAGACTGAGAACAGATGGGTTTGGAAGGGTTACGAGTCTGCAGAGTTTTCTGTCAAGTTTGCTTACGGTTTATTAAGTAGAGGAATGTTTGAGGATGTACAACTTTTTCTGAAGGATTAAGGCTTTTCCTTCAGCTCATGTCACTGCTTGGAGCGTGACTGAAAACAAGATTAATACCAAGGTTAACCTGGAGAGACAAGGGGTTCAGGTTGAGAGCAATCTTTGTTGTTTGTGTAGGGTGACGAAGGAGTCGAAAAGTTATCTATTCTTCGGTTGCAGAGTCGCTTGGCTAGCTTAGAATCTTTGTTATGATTGGTTACTTCGGTAAATCTTCTTTCTCTTGGATCACATTTCAAGCAGTTTAAAATTCTTGATGCGACCAATTCAGTTAATCTGGGTAATGTTTGGATTGCGTTGGTAAGCAATATTTGGAGGCATTGAAATAATTGTTTTTTCAACGGAGGAGTGGTAGACTATTCTGAAGTCTACTCCTTGGCAAAGATTAAGGTTTGGTCTTGGATCTCGTCAAATGTACTATCAGCGAGTTTCTCGTTCTCTTATTGGTGCCTTGAACCTCTGGTATGTATGTACTGAATTAATAGTTGTTGATAGGGCGGCGAGGTTGGTATTTGAATTGTAAGTCGTTTTTTAGCTAGTTGTGGCAAGGTAGGGAGTTGGGGATTTCTTGAGGTGTATGTCTCTTTTGCTCTATAAGAGGGTTGAACCATCCCTAAGGTGAGCCACATTTAGTATATCTTTTCTTGCTAATAAAAAAAACTCTTAACAAAGAGCTACATCAAGTCTTCAGCTAACCACTGAGAATTCACTAAGTAATCAAATCAAGATTACAAACACACCAATTGAACCCCTCAAGAACACACACCACTCATTGGCAAAACCACAGTTTTAGAAACTCTTTCTGAAACCGCCTTACATACAAACACATAGAATTATAGTGTTCAAAGTGAAAGAAATAAAATATACCTAGGTTTACAAAGTAGAAGAACAGAAGTATAAAAAGACCCAGTCCTATTCCACACAAGTGATGATCTAAATCTCTTGAAAAACATTTTTAATAATCTCTTTTTCTTAGCGTCTTTAAAAGAATATCAAACAACCTTTATATAGAGTCAAGAAAGTGGTCAAAGTTGTTAGATAAAAAATCAAAAGTAGTTGGAATCATTTAAAAACAATTTCAACCTCTTCACAAAATTCTATTATAAAAACAACATATTGTTTTCCAAAACAACATATTGAAATAAATTTTTATTAAGGTTTTCATAAAAACAACCAATTGTTTTATCGAAATAACCGGTTGTTTCAGTTTTACAGCAAAAACAAAATATAACAAAGTTTTTCCAAAACATTTTAAAAACCACTAAGTCACTACAAAAAGAATCAGTATTACCTACGGATATTACCTACGGACAACATTATCTACGAATATTACCAACAGATCTGAATCTGTAGGTAAATTCAGCCTTACGTACCAACTATTCTCAACGGATCTCTATTACCTACCAATTATTACCCACAGATCTCTATTACCTACCAACTATTACTCACAAATCTCTATTACTTATCAACTATTACTCACGGATCTCTATTACCTATCAACTATTATTCACAAATCTCTATTACCTAGCAACTATTACCGACGAATTTTTATTATCTACCAACTATTACTTACGAATTTCTATTAGTATAATATGAATAATTATAAATTCATAACTAATATTTATTAATAATAATAATAAAAACTAATAGGTATACATATTATTAATATTTTAAATTAATAATATTAATATAATAATATTATTAGTATTATATTAATAATATGAATGATATTATTAATAATATTAATAGTATTAATAATATGAATAGTATTAATGATATTAATAATATGAATAAAATTAAAATATTATTAATATTATTTATATTATTAATAATATTAACATTATTTATAATAATTAATAATATTAATAATAATGATAATATTTAATAATGATAATATTTAATAATACTAATACTATTTACTAATATTAATAATATTTAACAATATTAATAATATTAATAATATTTAATAATATTAATAATATTTAATAATATTAATAATATTTAATAATATTAATAATATTTAATAATATTAATAATATTTAATAATATTTATAATATTTAATAATATTTATAATATTTAATAATATTTATAATATTTAATAATATTTATAATATTTAATAATATTTATAATATTTAATAATATTTATAATATTTAATAATATTTATAATATTTAATAATATTTATAATATTTAATAATATTTATAATATTTAATAATATTAATAATTTTTTATAATATTAATAATATTTAATAATATTTAATAATATTAATAATTTTTTATAATATTAATAATTTTTTATAATATTAATAATATTTAATAATACTAATAATATTTAGTAATAATAATAACTAGTAATACTAATAATATTAAATATTATTAATATTAATTTTTAATAATAATAATAACTAATAATATTAAATATTATTAATATTAATAATATTTAATAATATTCTTAACATAATAATAAAATCTGATTGATGTTATGGTTAAAAGTTTTTTAGTTAATTATCAAGGAATTTGACTTCAACTCCAATTTAGTTTTAATTTTAATAATAATTATCATAATATATATAATATTTGAAAATAAAAAAAAATTAAAAATTTATAAATAAAATATATTATTTTACCTATAAATTTATTTATTATTAATAAAATTTATAAACTAATTTTTAGTTGATATCTAATTAATTATCAAAGTTTTAAAAATGATAAATAATTAAATATTAATTTAAAAACCATTTATTAATAATAAAAACTATTTTAAATGAAAATAATTTTTATACTCTAAAATAATATATAATTTAATTAGTACAATAATTAATTATCAAAATATTAAAAAGTATTACATGGACCACCTCAAATTATTTATTGTCGAGAATAGAAAGAACACGAACTTACATATAAGTTAAGAGTGTCCATGCATAGGAAAATAGAAAAAACGTACTTTAAGAAAAACAAAATATGAGACATATAAAACCAAAACTAACTTTTAAATAGAAAATAGATTATTCTTTTAATGGCAATACAATAAGAAATAGGTGACAAGATGATCATGATACCAACTCTAAAAGGAAAAGTGTTAGCAGGCCTCAGATATTTTTGACACGTCATTATCAAAGATAAGATTATCAGCCAATGTCGGCAATATCAATACATCACTGGCCAATCCATGATCAAACATATCCACAGACAGAATTAAGATGATAAAAACTAATTTTCAAACGGAATTAGAACAAAGCTTTGAAGTGTATTGAAAGTTGAGCTTGAATTCATGTTAAGTAATCAAAACATACTGCTATCAAATTGTATTGGAGATTTTATATTGTAATCACTACCTGCACGAACAACGCAGCCGATCCTGTAACCCGTATGGTGAATAATCAGCGTACACGATGATCTCTCTCAATAAGTGTCAAAGAGAGAAACTGAAAACAGACTCAACAGAGAAGATAAAGAGAACAGTGATGAGATCTGAATTTATAGAAAGTAATTTTGAAGTGTGGAAGTGAGAATAGGAGTCTTTTCTTGGTGGACAAGCAAGATTTTTGTGGTTGTTGGCAGCCTCGTGTACTTTTCAAACCAAACGGATATCGAGAGCTTCTTAGCAGCCTTTTTGTCCTTTTCAATCAAACTCACGAGCACGGGCCATGCAACAAACATTTTAAATAAAACTTATACCTTATTTTTAAGAATGAAATAAGTTATCCATTTTCAAATTAACATCAAATTTAATGTGTTATAAAATTTACTGCATTACAAATTATAAGTAAGTGACTATTTAACCTATTTGCCAGTGACAGAGACTATTTTATTTAGTCTCTTAACTTGCATCCTATTGTTAATTTTCTTATAAATTTATTATATACAATAACTTACAACTATATGACGTTATAAAAATATTGAAGTTGTCAGCGCATGGTTTATATTTTTAGACTTGTATCATAAATGGCAAGGTTTTTTATGTAATATAAATTATTAGTATTATTGTATTATCTTTTATTTGTGTAAGAGAAATTGAAGATCATGTAAATTTTTGTTTATTGTTTTTTTTCATGTTATAAAAAGATAAAATACTTTTTATTAAAAGATATATATAAGAAAAAAATTGAAAAATATGTGTAGGTTGAAGGAGGAAGGAGGAAGGAGGGTTAAGGTTAAAACATGTTAATCAATTTGTTAGATTAAAATGGGAAATTTTACATCAACATGATTCTATGTGGTGTAAGGTGTTAAGATCAAAGCATGGTGGGGTCTTAGAATTAAGATGGATTGGTAACATAAAAAATTCTACAATATTTTTTTTTATAAGTAAAAAATAAATAAAATAAAATGAGACATTTTAGGAGTGTTTCAACCCTTATATAGAAAATGGCGAAGGTCAAACTACTCAACACCTAACTAACATAAATTTGTCCAGACTCTATAAATCAACAAGCAAAGCCTCGAAAAAACATAAAGGAAAGATCAAGGAAATGTCACATCAACACACAAAAACATATTCCCTCAAAAGGCTCTAACTTCCTTCCAATTGCATGCGAAACAAATACAAGACAAAAGAAATACCCCTAAAACAATTGAAAACCCACTATTAACCTTCACCCCAGTTGACAAAACAAACAGATAACCCTCACCCAAGATAGCAAGGCCAAAAACCTACGCAACAAAAAAACAACATTCTCCTTCTTCAAGATAAGAATCTTTACCAGCACATTGAACCAGGCTTAACCAACCGAGAGTCAGAAAGCTCTTTCCAAAGCGTCAAAAGACTAAATACACTTAAACCTTCCAAACTTGGACAAGTTAGATAATCGATCCACAAGCCTCATTTTTCAAATACTTCATACAACACGTAGGGTCCAAACACAAATCTGAGTAAGAGAAGTCAGTCAATCTTTCCTAAGCCGTAAACCAAGACTAGGTTTTTCTTTGAACCACAGTAAAAATCTCTAAAAGGTCCACCATTCTTAAAGATACACTTATTCCTATGAATCCAAATTTTTCCTATAATTGCTACCCAAATCCCCCCAACATCTATTAACAACTTCCTTCATACCTACTGGCTTAAACAACATAAAGTGCAATTGTACATCATAGTGGTATACCGAAGAAAACCCTAGTCACTCAAAACAAAGGCTCCAAATTCTCCAAGAAACCATACACTCTAAAAAGAGATGAATAATCGTCAACTCTACCTCACCACACAAGGGACAACGATTGCATACCAAAGGAATGTCCTGTCACAAAAGGTTGTCCTTAGTAGCAATTGTATTAGTCAACACCCTCCAAGCAGTAACTTGCGCCGAAGGTAAAGTCTTTAACTTCCAAAAATCCACAAAGAAATCCCAAAATCCACTTGATCTTTCCCCTTTAGAGAGTTATAAGCTACCTTCACAAAGAACTTCGTAGATGTTGCATCCCTCCAAATCCACTTGTCAACCATACCTTCACCCTCTTCAACTAGCCTCTTGTTATCCAATAGTTGTAGTAGTTAATCAGCTTGACTAGATTGCCATACAAAGAGAGCCCCTTTGCACCCCAGCTTCCAAGACTAACTATTATTATTCCATTCACCAACTTGTGATAGGATTCAACCAACATCTAGTGATACCAAGAACAACCTAGGGAATTTTTGAAATAAAGATTCATTATCCACCCACTTATCCTCCCATAACCTAATTTCTTTCTCATCTCCTACTACCTGTCTTCCTTTGTCTTTAAAATCATTTCCCAATTCCATTAAATTCCAAACTTTCCCAAGATCCCTCCACCAAATAGACTCCTTATTATTGCTAACCTGGGACCATAAAAATTTTTCCACAACTCCAAAAATATATTCAAACCACTCTTTATTCTCTTCGATAACCTTTTTTATCAGTTTTGCATCCTCTCTGGACAATAGCACACAATTTCCTCCCAAGTAACGCACCCGAATAAAGTTGAAACCTCCCAAGATGATGCTCTCCTTCAAAATCCCTAGCCTTACTTGACACCACAGTTCTACCAATGAAACAGTTATCAAACCACTCCATTTGGTTCACCTCTTTCTTGAAAGCTATTGGATAAGTATGGTTCATACCAAATTACATTATTTCCCCACTACTTGAGCTAACGTCTAACTTTATTCCTTTTTCCTCCAAACTGTATGATGCCTATCCAGTTTATGATTTGCATTTCATTCCTTTCTTGACTCACTTCCCCTACTATACTTTGGTTTGTTTACCCTTAATTTCCAATTGCCAATCCAAATAGAGTCTAGTTTCCTTTCCAACTAACCACATCTAACACTCCTTGGAACTTAACAAAACCAAACCTTTGCTTGTTGTTATTCAGTCTTCTGGAGATGAGCACATCAACTATACTTCCATATCTTTGAAACACCTTCCACAAATCCTTCTCTTGGAAAGTCAATGGGAAATTTTGTGAAGAAAAAGTGAAAATTTTCATTTGTTTTCTTTAGGGCGTACCCTCTCCTTTTCCTCTTCACGTTTGTCACTCCCTCTCCATTTTTATCCCTCGGAACACATTGGTGGAGGAGGGATTTAAGGTTGGCATGTCAAAAAAAAATAACTCTAAAGGATGGTTTGAAGGTAACAATAAAAGGAATGTGAAAAACGAAAATAAAATAAAATTATGGCATGATGATAAATGGTTGGAACAATAACAATAGTCTATCTTTGAGGTGCATAATAGATTACACGTGTTATATAAGCAAAAAAGATTATGTGATTGATAAAGTTGGTGATTGAAAAAATGGAAAATGGGTATACTTTAGATGGAGAAGGGTTATGTTTGAATGGGAAAGATAGATCCTAAGGGAGTTTAAAAACGCTCTAAGTTGGATGAAATTAAAAAGGATAAAGTAGATTAATTGGTGTGAAAGACATATATGTGAGACATATATAGTATGATTTGCATATTCAATTTTAAATGAATAACAATCAATTTCCTAATCAATATTTTTTTAAATGATTTGGAAAGTCAAAATACCACTTAATACTTAATGTGAGCTTATGTGTCTGGAAATGTTAAAAAATAAATTATTAATTAAAGATCAATTGAGGGAAAAAAAAGTCTTCTATAATTTTATTTGCCCCTTTATAAATTGAAACCTGAAACTTTAGATTATATTATGTCATTTTGTAGTAAAACATATTGAGTATGAAAATCACGTTATGAGTGAGTGAAACTACAAGTAATTTTCTTTGGAGGAATATTCCTACAACTTAATCATGAGGTAAATTTGTGTAAAAAAGGAAATGTGGAGCAAATTATGGTATCTAGTCATTTAGTGTTTGTGGAGAAAAATTAAATAAATATGTGACGGAAGGAAAAGAGTTTCATGGACAGATATTATTCAATACCCTATCTTCCATCAATGGTATTAGTCTCCAAGAAAGTGTACATTCAAGTAAAATTTGAAGAGGTAAAAGAAGTTGAAAACAAATCAAACACAAAATATCAAAATACAACTTTTGGTGTAAAAGATGAGTGCAATATCAAACACAAATATAGTGTCAATACAATACAAAAAATAGAGCATAGAATGATTTGGAGGAAAACTAAAGATTAGATGAAAAAATGGAATTGATACATGTTCGGGTACATTACTTTAATTAGTAAGTATAGCTTAACTAGTGTGCTTGTTTTTATGTTGTTGTAATAACTATATTGTGAACAACTCCATACATGTCAGTAGGGAGCGATTCATGGTGTATCTATTATATAACTTTTGTAATTCTGTAACGGGTACATATTCTACTAGTACATGTATTAATTTGAAGTTTGTTTATTGATAAAAATAATAAATACGAAATATTATATATAATACAAATGATAAAGAAAAAATAGATTCTTCTAAAATTTAGTTATTCATGAAATAATAAATGTGATTTAAAATAATGAATTAAAAAAATTAAAACAGAAAAACACAAATTTGCGCTAAATAAATTAAATAAAACTTGAAATGTTCTATGTTTCTGTTCAAGTTCATTTTTCTTTATTTTAATGATTGTATGTAACAATGTTTATATATTGAATAACATTGTTTATAGCAGTTCAACAGGTGGCCAACAATAACATTTCTATATTCACATTTTCTATAATTAACACAATTAAGAAAGATAGTTATTGTTGGGACATCAAATCCTCTAATTTCAGTATGCAAAACGGGTGTCATTTTAACTTTATTTAAAAGAAAATTAAAAAAAAAGTAATTTTAATATTAAGAAAACATATGTGTTTTTAAAATTTAAATCCCATAAATAAAATTAATTGTATATTATATATAATTATTTTATATAGAAATGACAATGAGGACGGACCGATTCATTAACTCAATAAAACCCGTTGACTTGTTAGTTTACATAAAAAAAAACTAATTATCTTTTTTTTTTATGAGATACTTTATTCACCAAGTAATTTGATCTTTATTTAATTTTATTTTAAAAATAATTATATTTAATGTAATAAAAAATTAATATTTTATTTTAATTAAAAGTGAAAATGGATTTAATTTTAAATAAAATCTTATATTTAAAATTTATTAATAAAAATAATATAAAAATATTTCAATAAAATAGTTGTTAAAAAATTAGTTATCTTATTAAAATATTTATAGCAAAACTTTAACAAAATACTTTTATATATTTACATATAAAACAAAATTTTATTACCTTTAATTAAACCTTCTAACAAGCTTTATATTTTAATTTTTTTATATTTTTATCTTAATTAAATGAATCAGAAAAATAATGAAATTTTAATTTTTCAACAACCAAACAAAAATTATAATTAGAAAAATATATTTTCTAAACTACTTTTATGCCGTGCGAACCAATCAAATAAAGTGCATTTCTGGCAAAGAAAGTCATATATCTTATTAAAATATTTATAGCAAAACTTTAACAAAATACTTTTATATATTTACATATAAAACAAAATTTTATTACCTTTAACTAAACCTTCTAACAAGCTTTATATTTTAATTTTTTTATATTTTTATCTTAATTAAATGAATCAGAAAAATAATGAAATTTTAATTTTTCAACAACCAAACAAAAATTATAATTAGAAAAATATATTTTCTAAACTACTTTTATGCCGTGCGAACCAATCAAATAAAGTGCATTTCTTGCAAAGAAAGTCATATAGGTGACTGGTCTATCTGAAGCTCACATTACCTAATTGTACCTAAATTTTAACACATGTTTAAATGAGGTAATACTATTTTCAAATTTAAAAAAACTGTAATTACAATCTTTTAAATGAACTGATATAATTTTAAGCAATTTCTTCCTGCATCTTTATTTCCTTTTTTTAATTCTAAAATTTCAAATTCTAGAATTCAAATTACAAAATTAATTTTATTCTAAATTTTAAAATGTATTTCTTGGGATAGAAATATATTCCAAACTCTAAAATTAAGTTGAAAAAGTAATTTGATTATTTTGAAGCTATAAAATACATTTCAAAGTTTAATAATCTTCAAATTGAAATATTTATGGAGGTGAGGGAAGAAGTATGGAGATGGAGGAAGAAGTTGCCAAATTTTAATGTTGAATCATAAACTTATAGCTGAATTGTGTTTAAGGCATTTGAGTTATGGCAAGTTCTTCTTACACCTAATCATTTTTAATTTTATATTCAATATAATTTTTTATTCTAAAAAATATCCTTCATTTTGGAATGAAAATCAGAAATTGAAATAATACATGACAAAAAAGTATATTCGAAACTTAAAATTCAAAATCTCAGATTAAAAAAATTCATAATCCATAAAATTTATTCTGAAAAAAATATCCAAAAGACTTTCAAAAAATATCCGTAGATGTATAACCCTATTTATTTAAGGGTATCTCCATCTTTTTATACGTGATATGCAGTGATAAGCTGCAGGAAGTCATTGACTTGAGTTATTAGCTAAAAGAGTCCATATATTTTTAGTTTAACCCAATCCAATTTACAACTATTTGCATTAGTGCATTGAGATAACCAATTTTATCAATCCACTTCAAAAATAAAATCGTAAAGGTGTAGAGACTTAATTATTTTACAAAAAAAATTGATAGTCAATAAGAAAAATGTTTATGAACGACCATTTTCTTAACTCTCACTTATATATTTATACTACTATATCTAAAAGTCTAACATCCATTTATACCAATTATAATGTATAAATATTTTTCCTTTTTAATTTTTTAATTACCCACTATTTATAAATTAAAATTTCTATGAACAGGTCTGGTATTTTGTTAGGGATATTTGACCCGAAAGTAATAAAGTTCTTCCTACTTCATCCAAACAAAAATCTCTCTCCGCTCCCATCAACGTTTAAAAGATTATTTTATCTTTTCTGGAAGTTTTTTCAAAACATTCTGAAATTAATGAAATGTATTCAAGAAAATGTTCCAAAAAATATACTTATTTCACTATTTGATGTAATGGCAGAAGACTTTGATGGGTATGGAAGACGAAAAACCCTTAACAAGTGATTTGACCGATGAGTTTTTGTAGACGACATAAATTTTGGTAAAGGTAGAAAGCTGCAAAAGTTAATTATATTTAATTTACTTTGGGTTGATAAAACTTTATGAATATAGGATTTTAATTCTTATAAAAATTTAATTTCTTTCAAAATTAAAACATGTTTAACATTAGAAAAGTATACATTAAAATCATTTAAAAGAATTCCTATTAATAAATGAATCCAACATTACTATTTAAATATAAATGGATAAATTAACATCAGATCAAAATCAAAAAATTTAGAAGATCATTTAGCATCAGATACAAAATTTTGCATTTAGTATCGCATTCATCACCAAATAAAATGTGTATTGTCTGACGTTGAATAACTGAAAGAATTCAGAATTTAGAAAAAACAAACAGTTCCGCATCAAAACAATAAAAAAAATCTAAACGACATACTCAATGCAAATTGTTCACAAAAAGATGGCACAAGATTGAATCAGGTGTGAACAGAAAATGGATTTTTAACAAAGGATGTAAGAAAAAAAACTAAATAGAAGAGGAAAGAGATCACTCAGTGGTGGCCATAAGATTTATGGTTCGATTCAGCCAGCAGACTTCCACAACTTTAAATTTGGAAGAGGGAGCTTTACTATCCTCATCGTGAAAACACTTTCCCCAGCACACATCCAAAACAACAATAATAAAAGTAAATTGAAATTAAACCAGAATTGAAAACAGAAAACGAATTTTGATTTGTTAAAGAACAGAAGAGATCACTCAGTTCAGCGGGATAATCGACACGCAAAGCAATCTCCAAAAGAGAAAACCGTGCATTCCGGTCTGTTGAGCTTGAATTTTATGTGGTCATCACCGTGAACTCTTCAAGGAAAACGTTAAATCAAAACTCAAACACTGAAAATGAAATAAATCACTGTAGAAATCAAATACCGAAAATGAAAAGATCACTGTAGAAAACAAAAAGATGGAAAAGGAAAGGTTAGTCCTCAACAGCTGCGCTAAGAGTTCTACACAAGGCTCTCAATTTATAGCAATTTTTAGGGTTTCTCAGGAATTACGCCGCATTTTTAACAAACAAAAAGCAGGCCTTTGGAAATTAAAAATATAACTTTAATTTCAAGAATAAAAATTTATTTTATTATATTATATTACAATAAATTAAAGACCATGACTGTAAAATTATAAACAAATTAATTCTTAATTAGATCTATTTAATAAAATATTAAACCTTATTTATATTTTTTTAAAGACTATTATTGATTATGTTTTGGTTTGCTAAAGGCATCTCTTCGATTTGTTGGGCTTCTTAGTAAGGGTTCGACTAAGCCCGTAATGTTATACAGGTTTTACCCATTGGTGACTCCCTAGCATAGCATATGAGTAATGACTCACTATTGTTTGAATAATAGTGAGAAAAAAGAGATGTAAAAAGAAAATTAAGTTGAATAATTTTATTTTAGTCCTTATCTTTTAAAATAATCTCTTGAGTCTTTATACATAATATTTTCTAATCAATTTTAATTCCTATGATATAAGACTATAAAAAAATGTTGAAATTATATATATAAGGGATAAAAAATAATTAAAAATCTATTTTTATGAATTAAAATGGATAAGTTTAAGATGGGGGGGTAAAAATTACAGTTTGTATGATTATATAATTGATATGAGTAATTAGACAAAAAAAAATAACTTTAGAACAAAAAGTATAATATCTTTTTCGTTTTTCTTTTCTTTTATTTATCTTTAACAACTAAAAAAACTGAGCTTAAAAGAATGTTTTCTTAAATTTTATTTCTTTCCTCTCATCTAAATATATAGAAAATATTTTTTTTCTCCTCATTCTAAAACATGTTTAGTTTATATTTTATACACTCTTAACAAAAATTTAGAGTTTTACATTGAATTTCCTCAAATTTGATTTAGTATTTGAATATAATGAATTAAAGTTAATTAAAGTAATTTTTCACTTAGATATAGATTATGAATCCACTTTTAATTTGATCAGACCCAATAACCAAACCTAAATTCAGTCAAATATTGTAAAATATTCATATCTTTAAAATTATATTATTAGTATGGATATGCATCCGTTTCTTTCAATGATAAATCTCTATAAAAAAAAGTTTAACTGACCATCTTTAGTGGGATTTTCCCTCCCAATCACACATCTATTAATTTGGTATATGCATTTGAGTTTCATTTTAAAGAATTGTCTAAGTAAAAAAAGTTCGGTTTCTTCTTCCTGCACCCCTACATTTTTCTTCCTGCATCCCCACAATTTTCTAAATCCTGAAACTGGCCTTAATCTTTTATTTGAAAAGGGAAACCGTGGTTACCGGAAATAAGGATCTGGGAGTGTGCTACGGATTCATCATTATGAAACTGGATATTTTTTTCCGGTTGAAGAGTGTTCCAAAAGCAATTTTTGCATAAATTATTGATTTTTGGATTGCTAAATCCGGAATCCTAATTCTGTTACAGATTCGTGGATCCGAAATGTTTTTTTTTTAATTACAGATTTCTGAATCCGGAATGCATATTTCTGTTACGGATTGGTGGATCCAGAATTTTTTTTGAATGATGGATTTTTGAATGTGAAATGCATAATTTGAATTATGGATTGATTGATCCAAAATTTTACCAGAAGTGCCAATCCGAAATTTTCTGGATTCCATAATCCATAATGCAAAAAAAAAAATATAGCTCAACTGCATTTTAGAGTTTTTAAAAAATAATTGGGAAAATTTAATCTTTGCTTAACATTGTGGGGGTGCAGGAAGAAAAATATAGGGGTGCAGGAAGAAACTGCCAAAAAGTTTTAATGTTAACTAAATAGAATATTTCTAAATATTAATTAATATAGAAATAGGTAGGTCCGTCCTGCACTTGGCCCGCCCCACAAAGAATCTGTAGGCTAATTTTTCTAGTTCGTCCCGCATAAGGATTGGTCCACGGTAAGAATAATTTTTTAAATAAATTGTTTGATTTTTTTTTATTTAGATGCATTAGGTAAATGACCTCATAATATTATTTCCACGAGACATGCGTAGTAAGATGTTATTAAAAATTTTGAAATGTGAAATATGAGGTTACATGAAGAAAATATGGAGGTGAAAAAAAATTACATTTTAAAGTTATTCGGGTCAATCCGTCTCGCCCCACACTTAGTCCGCGCAAGCTGCAGGTTATACAGGGTGGGCCTAAGTGGGCCAGTAGGTTAAAATAAGTAATTTGTTCCGCATTTTTTTCATTGGGCTGCGGGCTAACCCGCATGACCAACCCACTTTGTCACCCATATATGCAATTGAGTACTCCTAGTACTCTCTATTTATCTTATTCTTTTTTATTGATAAAAAGAATTGTTATAAACTAAATGTATGTATGTATATATAAAAGAAAAAAGAAATCTTAGAAAAAATAGAAACTAATGAAAACCCAAACATAGTAAAGTAGAAGCACAATAAGAGGATCTTAACACTTCTACAACTACGAACTATAATTTTTGAAGTTAAAAAAAGAAAAGGGAAACGACTTAGTAAAAGGAGAGGGTCAACCTCAGGGAGGGCCCGGACCGCAGCACAAACTTCCATTTATTTGGGTACTGGAATGGAAGGGCCCTATTCTACTCATGGAACACATTTCATGCTTGCTTTCCATAAACTCTTTTCTAAGTTAAAAAGCACACCAATTACGTGCTTTTACAAGCGTGGAAGCAAGAACCAACAGTACCCAATCCTCTCATACCCAATCATACTTTGACAAACACACAGATCATCAACCTTATCATACCCAATCACAATATCACAAAAAGAGCTAAATAGAGAGCAAATTAAAATTCAGACAAAGTATGGTTGCATAATGAATGAGTTGTGTGCTAAGAAACGCAATTGCAGTATCAAAAGCCTTAAATTTTGTTACTACTACACAAACACAAGCATATATTATTTTTAATCAAGCTTAATAAACACAAACAAAATTCAATATTTGAACAGCTATTAACTTTTATAAGGCACGTGGCTAAGTTTAATCTATAATTTGTACTTAAAGTGAGGAAAACAATGAGGCGCATGCTCAACTTTTGGCACTGTTCATTGCACAATGCGTCACGGAAGGGAACTGTATTTTAATTCGAGATCATTCCACAAACTTTCCAACGATTCACCCCCACGCTTCCTTCTTCCAACATCTGCATGTTCAAACTTCCCCACATATCGAAACCCGAACCCGAACCCGAAGAATCGCTATGGTCTGAATTGGAGTAAACTTGGAGCTCCACGGACGATGAGTCCGAGTAAGAACCGGTGGGGTGGTTCCCTTTATCCCACTCCGTCACCGAATCTAAACCGTGAAACCCGGTTTGTTGAAGAAAGCCCGGAATTTCACTTGGGCCCGGGTCCATCTGAGGGTGGAGAATTTGCGATGTGGGCTGAACCCGCTCCAGTAAGCGCGGCATCCACACATAACGCAACGTGTCTCTGAACTGTTTGCTGTTTACATCGCACCTTAGTTGCTTCGCCTGTTTTATCACTCTCGTCCTCCAATAGTTCTTTATTTCATTGTCCGTTCTTCCTGGCAGGTGCTGAGCAATCTTCGACCACCTACGAAAAAAACATTATAAATCATACACTATATATACACATGCCTACACCCAACCACATAAATAAAAAAACGTAGACAGAATTTTATACCTGTTGCCCCACCGAGAGTGAAGGTCGAGAATTAGTATTTGTTCTTGGAGTGTGATGTTTCCACGCCGCACATCGGGGCGCAAGTAGTTTAGCCACCTTAATCTGCAACTCTTCCCACTCCTCCTCAAACCTGAATATTTCAAAACAATCTGGTAAACATGTAATCGGCGTGGGCATGGCGATGGCGGTAGTAATGAGCAAAGGTGGTAATGAAATTATAAGAATATAAGGTTAATTAGAAGAAAGAGTAGAGACCTGCAGATGGTGCGAGGGAATTCCAGTGACCTTCACCATGGGTGGCGATGTAATTGACCAGAATGGTGTCCTCGTCAACCGTCCATGGACCTTTTCTGAGGCCTAACATCTCGTTTTCACTATGTTGCATCTTGGCTTGTGTCTCTACTAGGGACCCACAGTTAGCATCCATAGTTGTAATGGTAGCTAGTTATTAGGACGTGATGGGTGTTTAAGTTTAAGAAGAGTGAGAGTGAGGAATATTATGTAAATGGATTATGGTTTCATGTATTATATATGTAAAGAGTGGGATAAGAACAAGGACACTCCAACGTTTCACTCCACCAAACCAAAAGGGACGCGGACCACACGGAGAATGCATACCATTTCATTTTTTTTTTTATATCTCTCATATATCATAATTGTTAGTAGAATAAATTTGATAGTAGGACTTTGAGGACTGAGATGCTGTTTGGGGTTTGACTCGTTGACTCTCTTTTCTTGCTGCTTATCCCTGTGAGACGCGCAAAGAAAGATTACTAGCGAAAACACTGCAAGTTGTGGCGGATCTTGAATCTGGTGAACATTTCACACTTTAATTTCCTACGACTAATTATACATGTACCTCCCTTTTGTGTTTTTCTCGTTTTGTTGTTCAAACAAGCATAGATAACTTTTTATTAACTAGTGTTTTAAACTATTACTTAAAAATACGAGTAAAATTAGTTTAATAAATTTATTATTATACTAAAAACATAATTTCATTTTCTTGACATTTATCTTATTTCTTGATATTTCTTGTCGATTAAAATCAGTTATTTTCTTACGCAAATACACATTTCATGAAATAACTTGATAGCTCCTATTTTTTAAATAATAAATAATAATAATTAACTTATAGTCATATAAAATTGATCAATAACTTGTTCTGTAATTTATGAGAATTATATATTGAAAAATTGTTTTTTTTTACGCCAAATTAAATATTATATTTCATTTAAGGGTTTATTTGTACAAAAGACCCAGATAAAATTCCTATAAAAAAAACTAAAGATAATAGTCATAAATATGATACAAATATTCAAGTTTTACGTTTACATAAATATCACTAAAATAGAAAATGATGGGTGCAATATTAGCCGTTTATCTTACAACAGGTCATTTTAGCATCGTGTGAGTTTGTGTAGTAGCCATATATTCCGTCACGAGTTCAATTAATTGTAATCTAGCATGATTATTTGATACGGTTAAATGACGAATTTCTTAATCCAAACCTAACTCAATGTTTTTTAAGTGTGTGTATAAAGTGCAAGTATCCATTATCGCAAAATATTATTTTAAAAAAATATTTATATAATATTAAACTAAATCGTGAACATTACTACTATGATTCAACGTTTCCTGTTTTATGATTAGGTTAACTCGATATTTCGACAAAATATACATTTAAATGCAAGCTATTATTTTATCTAATTTAGAAAATGATTATGTTTTTAAAAATCGTGAATTGCATTGTGTTTTAATATGTAAGAAATAAAGAGGATGCTACCATATCCATCTCGACATGTCAATTTTATCCTTTAATATGTAAGAAGTAGAGAGGATATTACCATATCTATTTATATCCATCTAGACATGTTAATTTTATCCGTTCGTAAGTTTTGGTCACTAAAAGTTTCACATAAAGAAAAATTCATATAGTCAAAATGTCCACAAAAGTTTCATGAATCAAAGTTAATTCATGATTTTTAAAGTAAAAATAAATTTTATTTAAAATGGAAATAAAATAAAAAAACACTTCAATTTTTTTTTCATACACATGAAAATTATTACTCAATCTAAATCTAAATTCATATCAGTATGGATAGGATTGGATCATACTAAGGTTAAGTTAGACCACTCGGGACCATGTCAAGTTGGTCGAGATGCACCAAGATTAAGTTGATTCAAGTCTAATCTAAGAGATATAGATAAAGATGAAGTCCAAGTTAGTCCAAGTTGGATTTGACCCAAGTCGTGCTTAATCGGGTTAGTAGTTTAAGACAAGTTAGATCTGGTTGGATCTTGTTTTAGCCAAATCAAGCTAGGATAACTCATGCATGGTTAGGTCAAACTAAGCCCAAGTCAGGCTGAGTTGAACCAGGGCCTAAGCACATTGAGATGGGTCAAGTCCAAATCAAACCAAGTTGAAACCATGTCAGGTTAAATTGGGTTGGTCTGATCTAGGTTTAGATGGGAGTGAGTCAAGTCGAGCCCAAATCAAGATGAGTTATACTAAGTTAGCTCAAATTAGACATTGTTGGATTGCATTAAGCTCAAGCCAGGTTTGGTTGACGATAAACCAAGTTGGCTTGAGTTGAGGTCAAACCGAATTGGTTGGGATCAAGTTGGGTCTAAGTCAATAAAGATCTAGTCAGATTTATCCCTGCAAAGTTGGGATGGACCAAACTAAGTTCAAATTACGATGGGTCAAGTTGAACTCAAACATGTTGGGTTAGGTCCCAAATTTATAATTAAATTAAAAATAATAAAAATTAATTAAGAAATAATTTATAATTAACATAATATAATTTATAATTTAGAACTTTATAACAACTTAGGTAATTATGAAAAGTATTTACATATGAAAAGTATCTTTAAATTTGAATTTTACATGTAAATAATAATCACAACTTTTTTTCATCAATGAAAGCAATCATTTAGTGTGTTGACATTTTTATTAAGTTTCATGTTTATGTCCTAGATGTGCCTTGAACTGAGATGCTTTTGTGTCTTTTTAATTCTATATAAATCTAGCATTCATATAATCCAAAAACATATTGAATTAACTCTAAGAATATAATTATTCATGTACGGTAGTCACTAATATACCAACCATGGCAATCACCTACATATTGATTTCTTAATCATCGGTCTAGAATCGATGACGTGATGTAAGGTTAAGTATGGTTACTTTTTTTTATATGGGAAGAACCTTTTAGTGTAATTTGTATGCAAGTAACAAATAATTGGATATTTGAGGTGCTAGGATTTTGTAGCAATAACGGTCTTTGAAACTTGGCAACAAACTTGAGCATAATCCTTTTATTTCTATATAAACAGGTTGAAGATTCGGCTCAAAAACTCAACTATGAATGCTCCACAGAAAGTTTGATTAGAACATACTAGAAGTGTATAAACCCATTTATTAATTTGTTTAATAGTGAAAACACTAGGGCATGGCCCTATCCACAGTTATGAAATATAAGTAAGTTACAATAAATGTAGTTACAATAGGAAAAAAACAGAGTTTAATCCTCAGGTTTTTCAATTCTTTTTCTTCCTCCAAAAGGAATAACATGAAGAAAAAAAACACATCTCCTTATAATAAATATTTTATGGATAAAAAATAATAAATCTTTATTTTCTTTCCTTCTAAATGTACAAGGTATTGTCGAACTTTAATTATTATTTTGTTCATTAATACACTTTTAAGATTTTTTTATACCAAATTTGTCTTTTAGTGATATACAATGCCTTCAACATTAAGAATTATAAAAAGAATTGTAATGGATAAAAAAAAACTGGTCTAATCTACCTACTATCCAATTCATCGATGTTGAAACTCACCCACTAACGCGACTTGTTTCAATCGGATTAAATTTGTGATGTTTCTGACTAAACAACTAGTCTACCCAATAAACGAAAATAAAAAACATTATATATAAGGATGAGTCATATTTATTTATTATTTTTATTGATAAAAAATATAATGTAAAAAATTGAAAAAAAATATTGATAATAAAAAATAATATTAAGAATTATAAAATTCAAAAAATTATAAGGATAAAGGAGAGATACTTGTTATACTTTTAATTCTTTGATTATGCATTATATAAAATATATAATATTTCAATATAAATCCTTAATTTTCTTGTATTATGTTTTACTAAATGTATTTATAAAAAATAAAAATGGATGTTTTTTTTAAAGTAATTATTTTAATTTTAAATAGGTTGATTTATTTAACTCACAAACTTTTTGGTGAAATGGACTGATATTTTTCAAATTAAATATTAAGTGAGTAGGTTAACTCAAAAAAAATTGCAAGGTAGACAATGAATGCATAAGTATCATTTCGACAAGTATATTTAAACTAACAAATTATATAGTATTGTGCAAAAGATCAAAATCAACACATTAGATAGAACTGAAAAGAACGACATGGTTAACTAACACAACAACAAGAATGAATTGTTGTACTGTTGTATGTAGAAAGTTTAAAGTACCATCTAACAAATTTCACCTTGACATGTAATCAATACTACTTTTAGTAACTAACATTCAAGTCCAAACACGTCTAAACTTGTTTCAAGAAACTGACTTTGTAAATATATTAGTAGGATTATACTTCTTGTTAATCTTTTTCACTCAAATTCTCTTGTTAGTGTGAATGAAGTGATATGTTAACGCATTTGGCCTATCAAGTAAATTGCCTTTAAATGATCACAAAATATTGCAACCTTCTTATTTGAAAACCCAAGGTCATTCTTTAGACTATATAACTAAATACCCTTCTTTAGATGTTGACAAGGTTAATGTATGTTGGAGAGTAATATTTCAACTAACCAAAAATCTGTCAATCATGAATATGTAATTAGTGTTAGACCATCTAGCGTCAAAATTTGCAACATAATCAAAATCAAAGAACATAACAAGACTCATTGTGAATCATCTTTGAAAATGAGACCAATATTCTTTGTTCCCTTTAGGCATCTAAATATACCTTTGTGTCAACTTATCAATGTTTCTTCGCAAGATTGCTCATATAGCTACTTAGTAATTGGTGCCAAGTTTAGTCTTATGCACACATACACTAAGCTTCCAAGTGCATTTGCACAAGGAAAACATGGCATGTATTGCTTTTTGAATTAGTTTGAGTAGAATTGAATCTAGAAAGACGTATGGGCTTATTAAAGGTGTGGTCAAGACTTTAGCACCTTCAATTCTAAATCATCTAATTACCTTTTGGAGGTACTATCTTTGACCCACACAAAACTTCTTTTGGGTGGAACCCTCTTTGATCTTCATCCCAAAATTTTCTTAAGTGTGATGTCATGTATCTTTCATATGAAAATTCACTACAAAGTAATGACTTCAATTTTATTTTTTTTATCTCAAACTCATCTTAAGATGTTGTCTACATACATTAATAGGTAGCCGAATATTAATGTACTATTTTCTACCTTTTTTAATAGACATATGAATCATAAGGACTTTTGTTGTATTGTTATGAGACGACAAAGTGATTAAATATATTGTATTTCTATTTAAAAGATTATTTAAGTTTGTACAACTACTTCTCTCTAGCTTGGTGCACACATTCTTCTTTTCTACTCACCTTAAAATCTTTTGACTATCTCATCAAAATGTTTTCATCTAGTTTGCCACGAAGCAAAGTTATTTTCATATCAAATTAATTTAACTTCATCTCTAAAATCTTATATAATTTATCATTTTATTATGATTTCAATCCTTAGCTTCTAACGAAATTTAAACTATATAGATTGTAATGTAAACAATTCCTCGAACAATCTATTATTAAAAAAAATCTTTGAAGTTTTTTTTTACTTGTAATTAAATACTCTTTCTATCACCAAATTTATTGTAATATTATATACTAGACTTGTGTGTCATTGTATGTTTTTTTTTATTTGTGAGTTTGTTTACAATTTTTTAAGAACACATTCACTAAATTAATTTTTATTTTACCTTACCGACCACTCAGGAACGATTTTAGTGCTCCAACCTGACTTTAATGTATGAGTTATTATATTATTTATACAATAACATTTTTTTCTTGACATGTCTTCATCACACCATTCATTTTATTAAATATTTATTTCTCCACTCTTTCTATTTTTTTAATTTTCGTTTTGTATTATGCTCCATAAATTTAATGTTTAATTAGTATCATATCTATTAATCAAATACGTAATGGAAAAGAAAACCATTAAATGGGTCCATGGTTTTTTCCCTACTAAGCAAGAATGGTATTGACCATGGAATGGGAAGCAAAACTGCATACTACCCACTACTTTTCTACACACATACACCAATTTATAATTCACGTATTAGATGACTAATACAGTATTGTAAGAACATAGTCCCAGAAAATTTGTGCACACAAAAACTGAGTAGCCAATGAGAAAGAAGACTTCATGTTATAAATCTCTGTTCTAGGAGCCATCAGCGCAAGACTATAATGGAGAAAATTCGTTGATACACTTATTGATCGTTTACCAAAACTCCAAATAGCCATCGAACTGGGAAATTATAGCTTAAGTCATTAAGACATGCCAAATAATCCAGTCCCATCTAGCAGGTTTGATTTAAATTTTGAACCTTAAACCTAGAAATTATATAAGATGACATAGAGGAAATAAAGTATTTATAATATTTAGAATATAAGTATTATAATTAAAATGATACATGAATATTTTATTATTAATATATATATATATATATATAAATAAATAATTCAATTATTTATATTTTATTTTAATATAATTTTTATTTTTCTAGAATTTTTTTTCCTCCTCTATCAGTTTCTCTATATTTCTAGTCCCATCTTTCATCAGGCAACAATCGAAGGTCACCTTTAAACTCTTGGCAACGAGTAGAGTAAAACTGTCTTAAAAGAACTTTGATTGGAGTTATCCCCTTTTTTTTTTCTTTAGTTGTTGGAGCTCTTTGTGAGTATGCCTACTTCTACTCAGGTAAGGAAAACTAGTTTTAATTTTTAATAAAATCCTAGGTTATAAGATCTGGATATGGAAGTGATGTGGTCACCAGTTTCAATATTCTTGCATGATGTATAGTTGAGTAAATTAATGTATTTTGTTTGAGTTTGAAAATGAAAGTACTAAGATGATACATTTTGATGATTTGATAAATCTACAAGTTGATTGTGTTGTGAATAGGATTCTTGAATATGTTTGAAAGATATTATGAATCATTTGAAATGTAAACATTGATGAACAATTGTTGTTTGAATTTGAATGTTGAAAAGTGAGTGAATTTGGATTAGAAATCATGAATATTGACGAGCATAAATTCATTCACACTTAATAGTTTTAATCATAGATTCTTGGAGTGTGATCATGGATAAATCCACTATTTTAGTTAACATTCTTCTAATTGAGCTTATTTGAGTCTTAATTGTTATTTATGTTAATTTTTTGTTTTTAACCCTAGTTGCTTCTTTTAAATCAAAATATGAAACAAACTCTGAGATAAAGAACTAGAGAATTAAATATGATAATATCTAAAAAAATAATTAAAAGCAAATCTTTTGCAGACATATTCTCTCAAAATCATGCAATTAAAACTTCTCTGCAGAACTCTCCAAAAAAAATTAGAGCAAATATACTTTGAATATATTATTTAAACTAGTAGATGTATGTTTTACCGATGAGATTCAAAATGAATTAGATTGACGCGTGTTCAATTTGGTTTAACTTTGTGTGAGAATTGAATGGTGATAATCTTTAGATAACCTGTGAGGAATTCATTGGTAAAAGAACTTGAGGATCAATTGTCTTTTATTTTCTATTTTAATAATTTATTTTATATTTATTGTTAAACAAATTAGAAACCCCCCTTTTTTATCTTATATTTATTGTTAACTTTTCTTGTTTGCAAATAGATTTTGAACACTAATTTACTGATTTTATTATTGGATTCGTTGAGAGACGAATTGACCACAATTATACTATCATCTTTTTAACGTTTGACAAACTATCACTACATTAGACAAATTACAATGGAATAACTTAAATTTTACCACCAAACAACAATTATCAAGTATATAGATGTATAGGTTGATAGGGGAGTTTTATGATAGTACTTGTCCAACTCTGAGCAAGGTGAGGTTATTTTGATATAAGATGTTTGATAAGATTTATGTTTAAGTATGAATTTTGGTGAAAATCTTGAAAGATATCATTTTTAAGGAGTTTTATTTTGCAATTTTCATCCCAAGAAAGAATTTTCGCTCAAGCAAAAGATCCTTACTTAAGCTAAAATAGTGCAGTGTTTTTCACCTTGTTCTCAAGTCCATTTTCTCTCAAGCGAGAGGGGTTCTTGCTCAAGCGAAAATGGTGTGAATTTTGGGAGTGCTCTCGGGTTCATTTTCGCTAAAGCAACAAGATTTTCGCTTAGACATGGGCATTTTAGCTTAAGAAAAATTATTTTTGCTCACGCTAAAAAAATTCAACTTTGAAATTTGCTTCTGAAACACTATTTTATTATTTTTTATTGCTTTTATTAAATTTTGTTTGAAATTTTAGTTGTATATGTAATTGAAAAACCATTTGTTTATGTATTTATGTAATTTCTTGAATATTTTTGGATTGTTTAAAATTCTAAACTTTGATGTGACTGAATGATATATTGATGTGTGGTATGGAATATGAAATTATGTTAAAATGTGATCGAGACATGGTATATTTAGGAAAGAAAATATCGTGTTAAGATTGTTAGGCGAGTGTATTGCTTTGTGATGTACTCTAGAAAGAGACGATCTTTACTCTACTGGTATCTTGGTATCATATAGATTAAGAGTATTAGGTGGTGAGAGTCGAAGGAGATTCATGACTTTGTTTGCAGTTTGAAAATAATTTGGTCTAGCAGATCATATGAATTTACTCGTGTCATATGAGGATGAATTTCTTAAAGGGAAGACTTAGTCGTAATGAGAACATGGTAGTATGACAGATGTAGGTCTCTGAGTAGTAATTTCAATACTCTGATCTTCCGAAAGTAGAGTGGAGTGTCTATGTGTTGTTGTCAGTAAATTATACATTTCCTCTCTATATTTCAACTTTTTTTCTTTATTTATTTTATATTCAAGTTATCTTTAACTTCTCTCAATCATCTTTTCTCACTTGTTATGAATTGCTTTGAAACATATACGTAATTTTCTTTTACTGCTATATGGATAATTCTTCTCAATCGTCTATGTGATGGTCGGATTCTTGTGTTCAAACATTAATAAAGATTTTCAATTTCGGACCTCCACTAATTAACGAATAAGATAAATGTATTTTTCGATATCCACTACCGACTTAAAAAAAATATTTAATAATTAATTTGCTAAAACATTATGAAATCACTTCCAATATTACCAGAATAACATATACTATTTACATTATGCGAGTATAGTATATTATAACAATCGAAGTAATGGAGAAAAAGGCCTACAAGTTACATATTACAACACTCAATTACACTGGATGATAAAAATTTTTATAATGAAACCTTCAAAACTATTATATGAAGAATAACTAATACACTTGTTACGTTACGATAAAGTTCTAACAAACTTTTACTAAAGTTGTCATGAAAGTAACTAAAGATATAGATAAAGTTTATAGAAGAAAATTAATATTAATATTGTATTTTATAATTTTTAGAAGTTTCTTTTTATATATATGATTAGTCTTTATTTTGTTTTTCATTATTTTAGTTTTTATTAACTCTTTATTTTACATTTTCTTTCTAATTATTCAGATTCTTTACTTTGTTTTGATAAAAAAAATAAAAATAGAAGAAATATTCTTTCTCATATTTTTTTCTTTATTTCTTTTTTTTTGTTTATTTCAGTCATTTTTTTTATAATATGGTATCGGAATTGAGATAACCAAAAGAGAGAAAAAAAAAGACAAAAGATATGAGAAAAAATATTTTTTTTTCTTTTATTTTTATAAAATTAAAGCAAAAAAAATTAGATATATATGCACTACATTCATTCTAGGTAGCTAAAGAAAAAATTTAAAATAAAAAGTCAATAAAAGTTAGAATAAGAAAAGAAAAAATAAAGACTAAATATATGTACAAAGAAAAATAGTTAAGAATTAAAAAAGACAAAATTAATATTAGTTTTTTTAGAAGTCTTGTGTTCATTTCTTTTCTAAAAAAAATATAATTGTTCTTGCAATGACCTAGAAGCAAACTTCTTATTGATTAATTGATTAACTTTTCGGTCTTCTTTCTCAGTGTGAGCTCTCGATCTGGGTTTTCGGCTTTAAGTTTGATACTCTATTTTGGGCTTGGGCTTGGATATGACTTGAGGACTCTCGCTTCTTCTGGGTTAGGTCAAAAGGA
Source organism: Phaseolus vulgaris (assembly GCF_051622355.1). Taxonomy (NCBI): domain Eukaryota; kingdom Viridiplantae; phylum Streptophyta; class Magnoliopsida; order Fabales; family Fabaceae; genus Phaseolus; species Phaseolus vulgaris. The sequence continues at coordinate 52,992,921 of NC_143504.1, read as the reverse complement.
TCTCTCGGTTCTTGGTCTCGGTCTCCCCTCCCAGGTGAATGTGTGTACCTGCAAAATACTCCGATGCCAAAATCAGAATTAGTATTAATTAATTATCAGATAAATTCACTATACTTACCTTTTGGGTTGGTCATCTATTTATAATGTTTTCTTATTGAACTAGAACGTTTTAAGCTTTTCCTTTTTTACCTAACATTTATTAAACACACATGTACATTTCAACATATTTTGTGAGCTTTACATTAATTTGATATTATTTACTTATTTTTTACCTTTCACTCAACCTTTCCATCCAAGCTTTTGACGATTGACCTTTAGACAGTACAATAATGAATCGAAATCAATTGATTTTAAGAAAGGTTAGCGTCGAATATCTCTGAAAATGAACTTGGCTGTCACAAAGAAATAACATACATGGCTAAAAACAAAATGGTTTGGGCTTTTCAATATAAACGATGATAACTGACCGTGTAGACAGCAATGTGTCAATGACTTAATGCTATTCTAGCCTCTAGGATAGGATAGCTCGACAACACGCAACATATGCCTTTCATGAAAACTAGCATCATCAAAATGTTTCACTCATGATTTTTGTCGAAATTGTGAGCTCCGTCTAAGAAAAATATGGAGAAATAGGTGATAAAGTAAAAAAAAGTTTGATTAAAATAAATAAAGAATAAAGTGAAAATGAAAAATTAAATAAAATATAAAAGCAAATTCTAAAAATTACTTAATTTAAAAAGTTGTTTAATTTTTATTATGCCCTCCTTTTATGTAAGGTTATTTTTTCATTTAGGAGAAGTATTTTTGTCATTTTTAATAACAGATTGGATACATGCAAGGCCCTTGAGGCTAAACCACATTCCAATTGCATTAAAGTTCGGTGAGCCAAAGTGAGACACCAGGTTAGAATTAATTCAAGAAATGAGACACCAAGTTAGAATTAGTTCAAGAAATGTCTGCTAAAATCAGAGGATTGAACAGTTACATGGGTGGAGTCGTTATAGCAAAGATTACGCATTCTGCGTAATTGGAGGTTATTGGTGCCACTGTCATCACCTATGTTTCAGGGGACCAGCTGCACAGAAGAAGTTGTGAAAGCATTTTGTAGAATATAACTGTTTCGAAGTAGTAAAAATGCATCTAACTGTCATGCAATCTTTAACTCATCGTGTCCTATAATTTGATTTTACCCATCCTACATATATATGTTATACTTCTACTTCTGCCCAAATTATCATCCAAAAGAGATGGTTTCGGAATAAGAACAACGTCTTTCCTCCAATTTCCAATTGGACCATGACAATCGAATACCAATGGTCGTACGCCTAATACGAGGCTTTATATAATTCAATTGATTTCACAAATCAAATCGTAAACAATGCTATTTGGTTATACATGGAAAAAATTCAAATTATTCTTCAGTAACAGACCGCTGTTCTTTTTTGAAGAAAAATAATACATGGCTGAACAATGAAAATCTAAGTAGGGCAAGAAAATCATAAACGCGGAGATGGCCGTAGTAAACTCAACTTCCTTGCATCCTTTAACTAAGAAGTCTCTATGCCTGCAAAGCATTTAAAAAGAAAAAAACATCAGTTAAACTATCAAGACGTAATTTAAAGAGCCCAGTTTGCAAATCATCCACTCATTCGGCATTAACCTTGTTTGCAATGTTGTTTGAGAGCCAGTCCAGTCCTTCGTAAAGCCCTTCACCAGATGTGGCGCATGTGCTCTGGATATACCTGCATGTAGAAAACATGTAGGTGAGAATGAATGGTGAAAAGCAGAAAGATAAGGTCGGTGAGGAAAAGAATGTTGACAGCGATATTCTAGTTTACCAGTGACGCTGGCGGAGGGAATGAAGACCAAGCTTATCAGTAATCTCCGCAGCATTCATAGCATTTGGAAGATCTTGCTTGTTGGCAAAAACTAGAAGCACGGCATCTCTCAACTCATCCTACCAAAGTTAATAATATCCAGAATTAATGAGAAATCAAATAATATGAAATAAGCTACCCTTTCCATGTCCACTCATTCATGATTCAGTTATTACCTCATTCAGCATTCTATGCAGCTCATCCCTAGCTTCAACAACTCGGTCCCTGTCATTGCTGTCAACCACAAAGATAAGTCCTTGGGTATTTTGGAAGTAATGTCTCCACAATGGGCGGATCTACAGAGAAAAACACATTGATGGTGAATGCTGATGACTATAATACTGAGAAAATGTTTTCAAAATAAATCGAAGTGATATAATTATTAAGAGGTCAAAGGTAAGACTATTTGAGCTATCACATACACAAACCCTGTAAAGACTAAAGTTATAAATTGCATGATTGAGAACTTAATCACACTGGTCAGGTTGAGTACATCCCTGATCTTGAAATAAAAAAAGACATAGGGTTAGTTTGGGTAAACTTCTCCCACGGAACGTATAGGAGAAACTAAAATTAGTTTAAGAAAAAATTCAACTTTTGAAGAAACTAATGTAAGAAAGTTTCTATAAATTAATTTATGTATAATCTCAATTTAATCTAAGAGTTTATTTCATTTTTCCTTCTTATTTTTTTCTCCTACAAGTGGTTTTAGAAAGTTTATCTAAACAGAAACATAAGAAAGGACAATAAGTTTTCATTCAACTTGTTTTGTGACATTAATTACCAAATAAAATTGTTACTATTTTGGTATTGATCTAATAGAAGCGACCTAGACCAGACCATTCATGGTTGTGGATGGTGAGATTTGTGTTCAAGTTGGTGGTCATCACCCCCTCTGGTCCGTGGGTATAAATTCACTTCTTTCCAGGGTTTGTTGCTGATTCTGGGGATTATTGGATCAAAGTAGGTGGTGCATTTCATGTAAAGATCTTAAACGATATTCAATTCAACAGTCCCATTGGTTTAGATTCATTTTCCTCTAGTTTCTTAAGTATGATCCAACCCCTTGGGAGGTTACACAGCCTCCAACCTCGAGTGCATCAACACAATGAGGCTTATTCCGAAGTAGGGTCAAACAACCCAACCTCTTCGTTGGGTACACTTACAAAATTAATTACATCCACCTCCAAAAACAAACAGACTTTGAATCTCGCGATATCTTAATGTGGAGGAGTACATCAAATGCGCATCCACTGATTCACCACTAAAAGTTACTCATCAAAACTCAATTTTGGAATGTAAACCACATGATATACATAGCAGTACAAGCAAAGTTTCAGTAAATGATCACGTCATAAATCAACAAAAGCATTGTGGACAGTTTGCTAGATCACCAATAACCAAGTACTATGTCAGATGTTAGACAAGAAGATACAGGGGGAATAAATACCTTGTCCTGGCCCCCCACATCCCAAACAGTGAAGCTGATGTTCTTATATTCCACAGTTTCCACGTTAAACCCTGTGCCAAATGAAGTATTAGTAAATCTCACAAGGCAATTGTTAGTAGAAGAGCAAGATCTTACATTCTCATGCCAACAAGGATACTGGATATACAACATTTAGGCTAAGCACATTGATCGATACCATTCTCGGTAGACAGAAAAAAACACGAGATAAACTATACTTCTTCGTTTCCATATATAATAATTAAAAACTGTAGAACAAGGCTAACCTAGTACCAGAAGATCTTAAAGCTAGCCTGAATAGATCAAGTAAAATTGAAGGAAAAAATATAACATGATCATCAAATGAACGGAAATGGGCAGGAGGGGCAAAATCCGAAATTGATCCCACATTGTATAGATTGATTCATCCATCAATTGAAATAGTTAGAAATGTCCTCTCTATATTCTATCCCATTGCATCAGTCAATACAAATCGAAGTAGAAAGAACAAATGAAACTTACCAATGGTGGGAATGGTGGTGACAATCTCTCCAAGCTTGAGCTTGTACAGAATGGTGGTCTTACCCGCAGCATCGAGACCCACCATGAGTATACGCATCTCTTTCTTGGCAAACAGCCGGCTGAACAACTTGGTGAAGGACAGCCCCATTTTCAAGTTTTCTGAATCAACAAATCACCTTCACAACAGTACCAGTCCATTTAATTCAAATTTCAACCGCAACAAAACAAATCCAAACATAAATAATTACATAATAACAACATATACAAGATGTAAAATAAACGGCAACCAGACAGTCTTGCATCCATGACCAACCAGAATTCGGTTCCGATCTGACAGAGAGATGGATAAATAAAAGAAAAGAAGGTGGCGATTCAAATCGTGCGATCTCACGACACGCGATGCAGATCGAGCAAGGACAGAGGCAGATCGTAAATCAAAATTAAGATACGAGAAATGACGAAACTAATCTAGGATGAAGTAACAGATGATGAAATCAGACGAAAGTGGATGGAGAAACAGAAAAATGCGAAGCAAAGGAAGAACAATTAAAGGGAGAGATTAGGTTGTGAAGATGGAAATGGCGAGGAGATCCATAGAAAAGAAAGAGAGAAAGATACCTTGAGAGCAAGAGAGATACGATTGGAGGCAGATCTCTTCTCTTTGCAACAAAGAGAAAAGAATGGAAGTGGTCTCAGAGGAAGGCCTTCGCTGATTTATAGAACGCGGACAAAGATCCAAAATTCCGGTACGTCGTCGTTTATTCGGTCTACTTCTTATTTCGGTTTACCACTTTACGCTCATTAACTTAACTCTTTTTTTTTAAATTCAACGAGAATATTCGTTATTTTTTCTCCTGAATTACATCCTCAAATTTCCCATTTCTCTCCTTTAATTTAAGCATTTTAATTTATTCATATCTTATAAATATAAAAGATTTCCATTCCTTTCAATATAAATCAGCTTGTTAAGAACTTTTTCTTCAATATAATTTTTACATAACAGTTTGACCATTTTGACCTCCTAAGAGTGAATTAATTGTTTCAATTTTGGCAATTAATTATCAATATGTACATATCGTAATTGGTGATCAATTTTATCTTCACGTATTTTATAATAAAGTTGGTTTAAATATATTCAGTTGATATTTAATCCTAAAATATTGATTCGTTTGAATTCACGTAAAATTATAAAAAAATATTTTAAACAAAAATATTTTTTATATATTTAAAAAACCATAATAAATAAAAATTAAGATTTCATAATTAAAAATTACAGATTTCAGTACCTAATGAGTTTTAAATAATAAAAATGTCAGGCTAATTTGTTCTTCCATTTTTATCAATTTCAAAATTTTCAAACTTTAACATTATTTTTTTATCAACTAAAAAATTATATTATAATAATATTTCATAAATTAAAGAAATATTTTTTAATTTGGTATTATATTCATAATTATATATATTTTTTAAGTATTTCACAAATAGTTCGACGTTACAATTCATCTAAATACATCGAGTTTAAGTTTTTAACTTCTTTTATAATTTATCTAACCTACTATTTATGATGTTTAAATCAAAATTTATAATTATTTTTATATGTATTGTGATGAGACACTAAATTAAGTTTAATAAAAGCTTTTTTGAAAAGCTTTTTACAATAATTGTCTAGATATAGTTTAGTATAGTAGTAATGAGTCTAGTTAAACTTTCAAAGGTTTTAAGTGTGACACACCATGGTGATTAATTAGCAGGAGATTAAACTTAAAGTACTCATGATAAGCAATGGTTTTGAGTTTGTAAATCACAACAATTTAATTAGTTTTACATGATAAAACATACAAAGAGACTAAGACAATTGTAAATACACCACTACAGAATAGATTGGTTAAGAGGATGAACAAAATCATTTTGAAAAGGGTGAGATGTTTGTTGTTAGGATCTAGATTGCCTAAGTACATACAAGGAGAAGTTGGAAACACACTATAGTTTAGTTGATAAAGAGACGTTCATCGTCTGCTTTAAATTGCAATACTCTTATAGATACATGGAGTGAAAGACCACCAAATTATGAGAATTTAAGGGTGTTTGACAACTTGGCCTTTGCACATATCAAGAAGGATAAAAAAAAAAAAACACAAGTTAAAATATTTATTTTTATTGGATATGTATAAAGTGTGAATGAAGTTATTTTTTCATTAAAGAAAACTATCAAAAATTACAACACACTACCAATGAAGTATCTTCACCAACAATTTTGAAAATGTCAAAATAATATACTCAAAATTTATATTTTATTATTCTCACTAATACAACAAAAATAAGTACATAATTTAATATACCTATAACATAAAAAAAATCACACATATATAAAGGATTGTCCTTATTTTTTCAAATTCTTGATCAATAATTGAATCAAAACTAACGTTTTCAACTATTTATTTTTCAATATAAATAACCACATTGTTGGCAAGAAATTCATCTTCCATTCTGTTTCACAATTTTGTTTTGATAACCTTCATTGTAGGAAAATTATGTTTCTATTGTTGTAATTGTAGAAACGGTAAGAGTTAAAGTAAGATGAATTAATCGATCAACAAAGTAAAATGTAATTGATTTTTTTTTCTATTTTTGCCAAAAAAGTAACACAATTCAAACATAATTGATAAATTATTCAAATTTAAATCATCAAGACCATCAACAATAAAATGTTGAAGTTGAAATTTTAAATTGATCTTCTATTGTTCACTAAAAAATAAAGTATAAAAATCTAATTAAATATTGAAATACATAATTACTAAAAAGAAAATCAATGATAGATAAATCACATTTAGAAACTAGTGGCTATAAAAAAAATACATGACAGTAAACATTTCATTTTACGTTCTTAAAGAATTTCCATAGAAAAAAACTCATAAAATTATAAATATTACACCATGAAACTAATACATTTCAGTGTCAAATAAGATAAGAAAGAATTATTGTTTTTCTTTAAAAATGGAACAAATCATGTAAGAAATGAGTAAAAGAGCATGTGTTTTACTTTCCCTTTTTTTTCATAAACATATATAACAAAAAAAGACGAGAAGGGGAAATGAAGAAAAAGAAAAAGAAAATATTAACTAAAGAAGAAAAAAGAGAAAATAAAAAATATACTTTAATCAATTTTGTTAATTTTTAATATATTTAATTTTATATTTTACTATTTATTATAATTAAATAACGTGCTTTATAAAAAAAATTAAAACCTCTCTATGTATATCACAAATGATTATAATGAATAATCCCTTTATTTATATATATATATATATATATATATATATATATATAACAAAAATGTTTATTTGAATTTCATCTCTATAACTTAATAAATATTAATATTTTAATTATTTATAAAAATTTATAATTTTTTTAAATTTTGAAACATTTTGTATTTTATTCGTATTTTTATTAAAAAAGTTTTTTTTTTTAAAAGTTGTTATAAATATTAATATTTATTGTAAGTATAGGAAGGATATAAATAAGCAAAATTTAAAAAGTTAAAGGAGTGAGAGCATCCACTAGTCAGTCCTCCACAACTGCACACCACCCTATTAAACGTTATCTCTTGAAAGTTTTAGTTTTATTTAAAACTAGTTAACTTGTGGAATATGAGAACTATATTTATAAATAAAAATAGCGTATGAAATAAATTTTCGTTTAATTTTCTATTTGTTTTCAAAGATGATTACAAAAATATCATCTTGTCTTCAATCATTTTTATTTTTAAATATTTGTATTAAATAAAGAAAATAAAAATTAATTAATTAATTATTTCCTGTGTGAATCTTTGTACATAAAAAATAATCTCGTATTTATATAGTTATTAGTAAAATTAATTTAAATTATTTGTTCTGTAGATACACCTTTAATGAAGCTGTAATATCGCCAATTATTATATCTTTGTTTACCATATCTAAACTATTTTTAATACAATAATGATTATATTTGAATTATCTTTTAATCTTTATAAATGTCATATTAAGTTTTTTTAATTAGTGTGAACTAATAATTTTTCTTGATATTTTCTTATTACTAATGAGTTGGAATTTAACACCATTACAGTCTAAAGTACAAATATACTGCAAAGTAAAATTGAAATGTAGAGGCACTGTCAGGATTCAAAATTGAGTTTGTCTAGAAGGAAAAAAAGAGGACTGAAAAAGCTACACCCAAGGTAGATTTTTTTGGCTTTTTGTGAAAGTCACTTCTTTAAAAAAAAATTACTTATTTTCATAAACACTTTTGTACAAGAGTATTTGACCTATCTTTTATTCATAACAAGTTAAAAATATGATATGTAGCCAACATACAACCATCAACACGGCATCACTTGCCTTGCTACCATACTGTGCACCCATTGGGCTTGCCCCAACACTCCATTGGCAGTTTCTTCCTGCACCCATAAGTTTTTCTTCCTGCACCCCCACAATGTTATGTTATGTAAAGACAAATCTCTCCCTAATATTTTCTAAAAACCCTAAAATGCACACAACACCCACACACTGCTCTTTCTTCTTCCTTTGCACACTGATTGTAAACAGACAAATTGCATTGCTCTCTCAATGGCGGTACTATTCCATATCTTAGCAGAGGAAGGCGTTTCTCTTGGTGGTGTCTCCGACAACTTGGTGATGGTTCGATGGTTTTTTTGGTGGTTCTTTGTTTGGAGAAGAAGGTAAGTAATTATTTTTTGGTTTATGAATCTATAGTTTCATTTTTATTGCAGATTTTTGTTTGTGCAGTACATATGTTGTGATTCTAGACACTGCAATCCCCTAGATTTATGAAACAGGGAATTCACACTTTGATTTTTTGTCTTCCGAAATATTGAATCCGCAAAACTTCCAAACTTGTGCATCCGTAAATCTTCTGGATTGGTAATTCCAGTAATTTGCGGATCAGTAGTATGTTTCAGAATCCATAATGCAAAAAATGCATTCTAAATTCACAAATCCGTAATTCAAAAAATGCAGGTGCCTAGTCAAGGTTAGTTTTGGAATTTTAAAAATTAGGGGTGCAGCAAAAAAACATAAGGGCGCATGAAGAAATCCCCACTGTATTCTGTAACAAATAGTGTATAATTTTTCTTTTTGGGCTCATCTTCTACCTCTTTTCGGCTATCTAAGAAGTCAACTGGGGTGTCTCATGTAAAATGAACATTTCTAGTTCCTACATTATCAAAACCCACAACAAGGCAATTGCTTTCTGTACTCAACAAATTTAAAACTGCACTCTATCATTGATTGACATGAAATAATCAAAATGTCTTCTGTAATTTTTAAATAGAAGTGAGAAGTGTATGTTAAAATGTATTCTAGATTTGATATTCTAAAATACATTTATGGATTTAGATTTTTCTGAATTTCATAATCCATTTTTTATAATATACTTCTGGATTTTATTTTCTCAAATTTACTTTTTAGAAGACAAAAAAACTATTTTAAATTTTCTTTTTAAAATATATTTTTTAATTTCAGAATAAAAGATAATTTTAAATTTTCAAAAGTTGATTGCCTGTAGACTAAAAACATTGGATGGAAGAAGCAATTACCCAACAACAATGGTATATAAAATAGTAAAATATCTATTAGTGTCAACAGTATTAATATATATGCGAAAATGTTTCATATTGATTCTCATTTTTTAACTGTAAACTCGATTTTGTTCTAATTATCATATGATAGTGTTTCGTATAATAATAATAAAATTAATTATAATAAAAATTAGTTTTTATTTACATAAATTATTGAAAAGAAATTTAACATAATTAATTTTATTTAGATGCAATAAAAAACATTTTTACATACGATTTATATATGTTTTTAATCCCTCAATTTGACACACATATTTTCTTTAGTGTCTCAATTTGTTATCATTGTTTTTTCAGTTCCTAAAAAACCTACAAAAAAGATTAATAAAAGATGTATAAACTAAGTAATTGAGAAAATGATATGTACACTCTCTCATTTATAAAATTAATTTCATTAAAACTCCCTGTGCGAACATAACTGAACTCAACAAAAAAAATAGGACTGCACTCTCTCACTTTTCTGACGAATTTCACTGGCAACAACCTATTTTCTCTTCAACATTAAAATTTAATAAGAATTTATAATTAGAAGTAAAAGATAAAAACTAACATGATCAGTTATACATGTCTTAATTTATAATGAATTCATTAGTACATGTATCAGTTGTTAAAAATATCTTTTATTTTTAAAATCAATACTATTTTTCTTAATTAGGATTAATTTTCACTATGCGTTTTAAAAAAAGCTAAAAAGAATGTACAACTATATTTATTAAAAGACTTTTTATTTATTTATTAGAGTAAAAAATAATTGTGGCAAAGTTGAGGGTTATAAATCTATTAAGCTTCTTTGCATATTAAACTGGCAAAAATTACTAAGCTGAAAGAGAAAAAACTTGTTCAGAAAATTTATTTGAGAATGTTTTCAAAATAACATGATTGAGAAAAGCAATTGTTAAAAAAAAATATATTGTACAGGTAAGGATTGGACGAGTCTAAACTTCGGTACTTGATTTTGAGCAATCGACAGGTTCAAAATGCATTAAGGTTAGAAGATGATTAACAAAATTAATCCGTATGAAAAATTAAGTAATACATTCTTAATCACGATTCACGTGTTAATCTCGATCCAACAATAAAAAGATTCATCACAAACATATAAATCGACACAACATCCAATAAAAAGGTATGTTGTTATTACACATTTATTACATGAATATCTAATACTTGAGTGTTGAAATATCTTTTATAAGTATTCTCGACTAAAAGCACGAACAAAGAGAAAAAAACTTGATCGAAAATAAAGACCAGGAGTTGAGAAAAAGAATATTGTACCTACCGAGTTCAAAGAGTAGAAGAAAAAAAATATACCGACCAATCAAAATAAAAATAAAATAAAAATTATTTAATTGATAAGATTTTTTTTAATTTCTTTATAAACTAAAACATATACAAATATCCAAATAAATGAAATCAACTTGACATAAACATAATTCCATAAACAATTGGAATCAATAATTTAAATTATCCTAGCATGCTCTGAATTGCCAATTTGACACCAACCTTGCAACAGCCGTTATATTTGAACTTAAGTCTATTTATAAAGGCTACTCTAAACTAATATATGAATTTATTAAACTAATTCATAAAATTATACAATGTTATATTACTTGTTTAAATTATTATCTAATTATTTTTTAAAATTTAAAAAACTATATTAATCATTATTTAATAACGTCCGAGACTTGAATGCTTATCGTTTAATGTTTAAAATGAAAACTTTTGTAAATTTTAGCCCAAGCAAACTGATATTCCAAAATTCAGAGATGAATATAATGCACACTTATTGATTAATCTAGTTTGTGTGTGAATCGCAAAATGAGACAATTTTCCAGGTCTTGACACGAGTAGCACTTTAGAAAAGTAAACGTCACTAACATTTTAAAATTCCATTAAATAATTCCATCATTAGTTTTGTGTACATAATATGATGATTGGTATGTGTTCTGTAACGATTGTTGGGTCTAAATAACGGATGTCAGCTACTCCTTTGAGTCAATCGTTTCCACGCTTAGCTTCCAACTCCTTAAGTTCTTTCTTTCTCCTCTCGATCGTCCTATAACACAGACTCGGATGGTACCTGCAGAAGACACTCCGACGGTTAAGTCAGCAAGGGTGTCGACACTCGGTTGTCAGAGTACTGTTGATACTGACATACATGATTTTTAGAATGTGCGCTATTTATATTACCTTAATGGGTCTTCATTAGTGGATCGGATTATGAGGTTGGTTTGTGTTTGGGGTTGCGGTAAGTATCCTTTAATTATGGGTTAATCCTGCTGCTTTGGTCAACCTATGATTCGTCGTTATGAATCAATCGGCCATGTGTTATCATATTACATTTCTTATCGTGAGTGAACGTTCAAATGAATTAGAATTCTGATCAACTTGTGTGTTTTCCGATTATATCAATAGAGTATATTTCATAGTCAACTAGGTTGTAACTTTATGAGTGGTGGAATGGAAAAAGCAAAACAATTTTTGTTTTCCAACCATCAATGTCCTCCTTTGAGAGAGTGTGAGGGATGAATTTTTGTTGTGAACTTCAATCAATCATCAACTTTTCTTAAAAAAAAGTATTGATTCCATAACTTCCTCTTTCTTACAAAAAAAAGTAGTGGGAATCCTATCTTCTTGGACAAAAATATTCTTCCCCGTTAAACATGTGCCGTCAATATTGTTCCAAAATAATTGTACAAAAATAAGTGTTCCTAGATAAAAACACGCTTCATATATTATTTATTACTTTCTTTAAAGATAATTATAATAACATGTCTTTTTTAATATATGGATATTAACTACTTATAGTTAAGTATGTATTATTTTAAAATTGTTATAATTATCATTAAGTTCGATATTACTATTTGTAATTAAAATGGTTGCTAACATACATTATGACTATATGATTGCGTAATTTGACACCACTACTTGTAATTGAAATAGTTATCAATATATGTAATGATTTTATCAAGTATAAATATAATTAAGGGGATTATTTCTTATAAACTCAATTCTAAATTATTACTCATATATTATTATACTTTTATTGATTTTTAAGGTCAGCTAATCTTCTACACGTGGACTTTGACACTTGTGATAAAGTTTGACAATTCATCAAAACAAATGTTTCAACAATTCAGATTCATCACCTCAAACGACCACAAACTAATAAAAGTAATAATAATGAAATGTAATTGGTTTTTACTTTAATTTTTTTAAAATAATTTCTTGTAAATAGTGAAATTAGAAGTTTATTTTTCTAAAAAACTTACTATTTTCTCATAATATAAAAGAAAATTTTATAATTATATATAAGAAATCTCTTTAATTGTTTGAAATATAAATACGAAGCACTGATGTTCCCTAGTAAAATAAATAATTTAAAACGTTTTTTCTGAAATAATGACTTTGTCAATATCCAACATTCTTTAATTTATTACTCTTAACGAAAACATATACGTTAAAGTATATGAATATTCAAATTTTTATTATATTAAATATAATTTTATAAAAATTATATAATTTTCATTTTTTAAAAGAAGTTAATTAATTATTTAAAAATAAAAAATATTTAATAATTTATTATATTAAATAAATAAGTAAATTATTTTATTTATTAAAAGATAAAATTGTCTAACTAAGATGATAAAAAAAATAGTGTCCTCATAACAGAATAAATATATATATAAGTTATTAAATAAATTATCAAAGAATATAATCTTATTAAAAGGCAATATTCTCGATTCCCGGCCTAACAAATGGTCCATTATACGAAAAACACTTATTTTATCTTTCAATTATAATTCTTTACATTTTCTCTAGATTTAAGGGTAAGAAAAAAAATAAAGTCAGAAACATTGTTACTTACTAGTACAACTGTGTATCCGTTTTTTTTATTTTTATAATTTATATATAATTATTTTTAATATTAAAATTAAATAAATGATATCATTATTTACCTACTTATATTGTCGGTATAAATTTATAGTTAATTGTTATAAAAAAATAAAAACATAGTATGAATCAATGATAACAAATATGGAATTATGAGTAACTATTCACTAAAAAGTGAAAAAATAATAATATATTTTATTCAAATTATTTCGTAAATAAATTAACGGTTTTGCTGATTCAAATTATTTCATAATTAAAATGAAAACGGTTCTGCTGATTCAAAAAAAAAAATAGAAAATTAAATTCAAAACTGTCTACACAATAACAAAAACGATTATTTAGGAGAATTCTCTTTATATTTAACTGTTCTTTTAAAAAAATTATATATAAAAAAAAAGTTACAAAATAATAAAAATAAGAATAAAATATAAATAAAATAAATATTAATATATAAAATATTAATAAAATGTAACTGATTTTGAAAATAAACCAAACCACTCTTTCAATTCATAATTGTTCCTCCACATCTCTTTCAATTCAAAACCACTCTTCCACCTTTCTTTCAATTCAAAACCGTTTCCACTACGTATACCAAATATGGTAGAAAAAATAAGAAATGACACAATGGCCATAATACAATAATAAAATTAAATATTAATATAAAAATAAAATGGGAAAAAAAATGAAAAGCAGTTAAGAGGGGAATCCCCTTTATATATAGGTATAGATAACAAAAATATGGTTGAACAACGGTAAAATGGGATTGTTAATCGCGCACTTGAAAAAAATAATAATATTTTATTTTTATTGTGGGTTTATGAAAATATTTTAAAAAGATTTAAAATTTTGGTGCTGGTTTAAATTGTGAAATTATATTAAAAAAATTGGGTTCGTATAGGAAATGTAATGTGGGTCAACACATATCCTACTAAGGTCACCACATATTCCTATTACCATAGACTAACACTTTCTAATTTGAGTAAATTTTAGTTACTTGACATTATTCTCTCATGACTTCTAAAAACTTGATTTAACCAACTTTCTCCCATCTCATATCAACCACAACCAACACGAGCACTTACTTGACATTTCGAGAAATTTTTTTTCCAAAATCTATGCGGTGTAAACAATGGATTAAGCCCCAATTCTTTTAACCCAATTTCACAATTTAACTTAAACACCAAAATTTTAAATCTTTTGAAAAAAATTTCATGGACCTCACTCTTACTAAAGTTGTTGAAAAAAATGCAATAAAAACACTCGTATATAGAAAACACCAAAATATCTAATAATTGGATTATAAAAAATTATTAAATAAAAAAGAATTTTAAAAAATATTAATTATTATATTAATTCAATTAATATTATTTTATAAATTTAAAATTTATTAATATTTAAAATAATTTATATTATTAATAAAAAATTATAAAATAATATTTAAATTGATAATTGACAAATTTTAACTATTAATTATTTTATAATTTTAAAAATTACCAACCAAAATATGTTAAAAAGCAAGATTTCCGAAAAATTCATCAGAAAAACCTTCTTCGGCTCGTGTCCAATTTCCGACTTATGAACCCACTCATATCCCCCACCCTTTTTGTCAAATGTTCCATTTTGCTGGCTAATCAACTTTAATGTGAAACGAGGCCACACTCCCAAAGACGACCAATTGTTTTCGGTTAAGGAATATTATTGTAATTGGTTGAGGATTCTGGATAGTGCCTGTGATTAAATGCACAATATTTTAGTGATCTTCAAATATTTTTAAGTCTCCTTCCTTTGATACTGATGCTCGGTCATTCAGAGGGTATACTTTTATAGAATGTTAAAAACGTACCTTACTTCTCCACATAAGACTCTATTTATAGTGTTTGATTTATGGTTTTTGTTCCTTATGGTTTGATCAATTGTTAATTGACGTGCATGACAGTTCCTTCATATATGAGGTGTACTTTCAATTTATTTGTTACGTTAGAGATATTTACTGTATATTCTAGAACGTGGGCTGACTCATTCAACGCCATCATGATGTTGTTGGACTTTTATTCTTATTTTTTTATGTTGTTAGACTCGGGCGTTCAGTGACCGAGACCGAGAAAGGCTCGTCTGGTACCTACCTCGAAAACTGATAGCATTGTACGGGTCGTCCAAGATGTGTGCGAATTTTAATGGTATGTAGATTTCTTATGCTTGAGGTTGTCTGTGTTATGTTGATGTTGTTTAATTTCGTTTGTGTCTTGCAACTATCATCAATTGGATGGATCCATCTTTGGGAGGTTTTATGACCAACCTGAGATGTCAGGCAACGAACAAGAAGGTAGGTAGCTTTGAGGTTATTGGGAAGGAAAATCTGGTTGTTCGGTTGACGTGGTTCCATGTAGCGCCCCTGCTGCTCCTCCAGATAATCGTAAGAGGGGTCGGTTGACCAAAACAATTGCTTTGGGTGGAGAGGCAAGATCATCCTCCCGGCAACCCTCCATGTTAAATCCACGTTTGCAAGTGGCGCAGGGTGTACAGATCGACCTGTTGCCCAAGGATGAAAGTCTGTTGGCGGTCGTGTCCATTATCAACCTGATCACTGAGTGGGTGGAATTATAGAGTCGCACGATGGTGGTCGGCAAGGCCCTGGGTGAGGAGCTGGAAAGGACAAAAATTGTGGTGGTGCCCAAGTTAAAAACAGAAGTAGCAGAGTTGACTAGTTCCTTGAAGGCAGTCTTGGAGGCGGCGAAGGCATGTAGGGAGAAAATGCGCCAAGACCAAGTCGTGAACGAGAGGACTCAAGAGGCCCTAAAGGCTGAAGTTGCGAGGATTGAGGTCGAAAAGGTGGAGCTCGTGAGGGAAAAAGCTGAAGTTGAAAAGAAGAAGGCATTGCCCCTGAGGTGGAGAAATGTCAATCCTTCATGTTGCATATAAGTGAAGAGTGTTTTTGCTAAGGTGTTCAACAAACGACCTTTTATTACGACATACATGTCGAAGATCCTCGCTATGACTTGGACAAGAATGTTGTGAATGGGTTTGGCCTAACCAGGTGACCAAATACGGTTGTATGTCGACGGTGGTAATTGGATCTTCTACAGTAGCCTCATTTACCTACACATAAGGCTAGGATCCGATCCTTGGTCATTAAGGATAGGATACCGATCTACGTGTATAATATGAAAAAAAAAATAGCATAAGACAATGGATCTGAATTAATTAGCATTAACTACTCAGTAAAGAAAGAATCGTAATGACAGGCTTAGAGATTAAGACTGATTCTAGTTGAAATCTTACGGATAGGCAGAGAATATATTAGGTTAAAAACACACTTATTATTGAATAACTTGAATGTTTTAGATTTAAGATCGCTTATTGACTTGTCTAAAACAATAATAAACAAGATAGCAAAATTAAAAAAAAAATAATAAATAAAGTAAAAATATATTAATAACACCACCTTTATTTTATTTTTCTCTCTTTATTTTTTGATACGAATCCTTTCCTTGCAACTAATGTCTCCAGCACTCTCCAGCATTAATTTGTACCATTGAATGTATCCAACGGATTAAATTAAAAGTTAAAAATGTTATATTTAAAATACACACATCAATCATTATATATGTGAAGGATTTTCGCCGTAAAACACTAATACTATTGTCTTTTTACTATTGTATTAATAAATATTCATTATAAGTAATTAAAATTTGTAACAAAAAAATCAAATTCGTAAAGTATATTGAAAGTTAACGATAAATAGTTTATGTTATTTTTTAATTGTTTATTCTTTTCCATTAAAAAAATAACTTCATAACACATTTTAATTTTTATCATTACTAGATCCAATATTTTGAGTGTTTTTGAAAGTAATTATGTTATTGTGTAAAAATATTTATTAGTTTTAAAAATAATAAATACTTATCTAAGTTTTATATTGATCATCGTGAGATTTTTTTTTAATTATTTTTTTCGTTTACAATACTAGAAGACTTTATAATAATTTTACATAATTTCAATTATAACTTAATTTGACAATTATTTCAAAGAGGAATGTTCTAATTATATAATGGATCAAACGACATATATATAATTTACACTGACTATTACACCATTTACTCATTTTTAATTGAAAAACTATTCTCAAAATCACCCATTGATTCAAAAAAAATTCTATGTAAAAAAATGTATTAATTTAAACTTGTGTTTATATCCCGTTTATAACGTAATATATAATTTTTAAAATATTATAAATATGAAAAAATTGATTATTATCTTGTTATTTTTTTATTTTTTTTTGACATATATTGTTAAAGTAATGTATAATTAAAATTCAATGGTTATAAAAAAAAATTACATTTTATAAAAATTCATAAATAACTATATATATTCTTTTAAATTAAGTTATTGATTCGAGTTATATATATAAAAAAAATAGTTAAGAGATATCTATGATTATTCATATTTTTTAACAAATATATTGATTATTTCTAAAAAAAATAATGATTAGGGTTTGATGATTTGACGAGTTATTAATTATCAATATCATAAAATTCAATTTATCTAGCATCTTCGGTTTAATAAATTAATATTCAACCAATATTACTTAATTTAATTATAAATAAACAATATTAAAAAAGATAGACATATAAAGTATAAAGTAATTATATTTATTTTGTATTATCTTTGAGACTAATTATGATATGGGTGGAAGAACTTTAATCATGACCGAACTATAAATGTTATTAAAAATCGATTTCAAAGCTCGTAGTTGAAATCAATAATCCCACAGCTATGTCAGCAACTGCGCCAAATATCGAGTGGGTGTTTGGCATAAATACGGATATTTCCGAACAAACCAATATTTTAATCAAATAGTTATGTTTTCCTTTTCTTTTAATTATGATCTTGTTTTGATAGGTGACTAGATAGTAATTCAGTAACAAACGTGGAAAGATGTACATAAATAATATATATTGTGTTATATATGTTTATAATAATATTTTTTGTTTTGATTTAAATATAAATATGTTATATAATTGACATCGGGATGGAAGGATGATATGTAATATTTATAATACTTTTAAAATGGTATAGTTTTTAGGTTAGTATAATAGTGAGCAGTCTATTTCAATATCTTGACTCAGCTTACGCATAACTCGCAACTTGGACATGTCAAGTGTGGGACAGGGGAAGGCGAGCTGATCCTCTTACTCACATATTGTAAAAATTTAAAAATATCTTCTTGTACCTTTATAATTTCTTCTTGCATCCTTATTTTTTTAAAAATTTTAAAATTATTGTAGGAACTAATTGAAGGAAATAAGAGAAGATAAAAGGTTGTAGCAACTGATTGAACGTAATTACACAAAATTACAAAACTGATCTTATTCATTTTGATTCACTCAATCATATATATAATAATTACAATTACTGGATTATCATATGTATGTAAATTGACCATTAATGCAATTTAACGGTAAAATAGTTTAAAGGTAATAAAATATGAATTAATAAAAATAAAATCTAAATTAATAACCAACATCCTCCCTTAATTTTGATTTGGAACAACTTTTCCAATTTGAGTCATGATATTGTTTTTCTCAATCGCCATCAATTTTTCATTCATAGCCTTTTGCCATTTGGGGTATTGAATGGCATCGACAAGTCTCACAGGTTTTGATTTTGCAAGAAAAGCAAAGTGAACCAAATCTCCATTGTCATCAACTTCATCATCAAGATTTACTTCGCAATCTTGAAGATGTACAGGTTGTCGCTGCTGCCTTCTTGGTCGCTCAATTACAACTTCAGGCTGAACTGCAGCTTCAGGTTGAACTGTAAATATATCGTTTTTTCGAATCCATTTAAGTTGCTGCATTCCATTGCCATTCCTCATCTTCAGCAAATGTAACATCACGACTGATAATCACCTTCTTTGTCATTGGATTGTACAGTTTGTATCCTCCATGCTTATATCCAATGAAAATGGTCTTCACTGCCTTATCATCCAACTTCGATCTTGCTGCCTTGGGAACATGTGCATGAGTAATCGACCCAAATACCTTCAAGTGCTGCACATTGGGTTTGAATCCACTCCATGCCTCAATCAGAGTTGTGTTAGGAACACTCCGAGTGGGTGATTTGTTTATCAAATATACCGCACATGTTACGACCTCAGCCCAAAAATAATTTGGCATACCTTTCGCTTTAAGCATGCTCCTCGCCATGTCCATGATTGTTCTATTCTTTCTCTCAGCAACTCCGTTGTGTTGAGGTGTGTAGGGGCAAGTTATGTTATGTTGCAACCCAAGTTCTTCATAGTGCCTCTTGAATTCATTAGACTTGTACTCACATCCTCCATCACTATGCACTATCTTAATTTGTCTACCACTCTCTCTTTTAACAAATGCTTTAAATATTTTAAAGCAGTGGAATACCTCATCCTTGTTTTTCAATACATAAATCCAGGTTTTCCTTGAAAAATCATCAATAAAGGTTAAAAAATACTTATTACCTCCAACTGATGATATGTTCATCGGGCCACAAACATCTGTATGAACAAGCTCCAAAGGAAATTTTGCACGCCAAGGCTTCTTAACAAATGGTGTCCTGTGATTCTTTCCAAAAATGCAAGCCTCACACAGTTGATCAGGGTGATGAATATGGGGTAAACCATTCACTAAATTTCTTTTGGAAAGATTTTCCAAACTCTGAAAATTTAAGTGCCCAAAGCGTAAATGCCATAACCACGATTCATTATTCACTATTGTATTCAAGCACTTGAAATCACCCATTTGAATATCTACTGGAAACATGCGGTTTTTTGATAAAAAAGTTTTAAGAATCAAATTACCTTTTTTATCAAAAATTGATAATTTATTTTCAACTATGTGCATCTCATAACCCTTCTCAGCCAGTTGTCCCATACTCAACAAATTACTTTTCATATCAGGTACATAGAAAACATCATAGATGTACCTGTGATCACCATTCTTCAATGTAATAAGAATTCGCCATTTTCCAGTCATCGGAACGAACCTGCCATCACCGAATTTCACTTTTGTGCGAAATGAGTCATCCAAATCTGCAAACAACTCCTTCTGACCACACATATGATTTGTGCAACCTGTATCCAAATACCAAGTCTAGTTGTTTGGGGTTTCATTTGATGTGGTTGCGATTAGTACTGTATGATCCTCTTCATCTTGTACGTGATTACTGTCTTCTTGATCACAATTGACAGCATGATTATCACCTTTTGATCTGCATTCTTTTGCATAATGACCACGTTTATGACAATTATAACACTCAACATTTGATTTATTATAAATGCCTCCTCGTCCTCCGCGACCACGTTCCCCGTGCCAAGCGCCTCCATGATTCTGGCCACCACGACCTTTGCTGAAATAGTTACCATGTTTATGATAGGAGCTACCAATTGAGGCTTGTGCTTGTAAAGCCTGTTCAATTGGTTTTTCAATCTTATTGTCATTCATCCGCTGCTCATGCGCTCGTAGAGAACCAGACAATAACCTTACTGTCATTTTTGAAATGTCATTGGCCTCTTCAATTGCGGCAACAACATGTTCAAATCTGGGAGTTAAAGACCTCAAAATCTTTTCCACCTTTGCCTGCTCCGAATGTGTTTCACCATTGGTCTTCATCAGATTTGTCAAGGCAATAACTTTATTTATATAGACATCAATAGTATATGTGGTTTCCATTTGCAGCAGTTCATATTGGCGTCTTAGGGTTTGAAGACGCACCCTCTTAATCTTATCATCACCTTTATAATTGGTTGACAAAATTGTCCAAGCCTCACTGGCAATTGTTGCTCCTTCTATCTGCTTAAACGTCTCGTCATTCATTCCTTGATGAATGAGATACAAAGCCTTATTGTGTTTCTTCTTCTGGTCACGATACGCTACTCGTTACGCTTCAGTTGCATTAGCAGCTAATGCAGACACTCCACTTTCAACGACATCCCATAACTCATGATAATCAAACAAAACTCTCATTTGCACACACCATCGATTGTAATTTTTTTCATCAAGGATAGAGACTGATAATTGGGTAGAGTTCATGATAACAGACTAGCTCTTGCTCTTGATACCAGTTGTAGGAACTAATTGAAGGAAATAAGAGAAGACAAAAGGTTGTAGCAACTGATTGAACGTAATTACACAAAATTACAAAACTGATCTTATTCATTTTGATTCACTCAATCATATATATAATAATTACAATTACTGAAAACTATAAACTAGGAATACTAACAGACCTCTAAATTGACCATTCATGCAATATAACGGTAAAATAGTTTAAAGGTAATAAAATATGAATTAATAATAATAAAATATGAATTAATAACCAACAATTATGTATTCTAAATTTTACAATCTAAAATACAAATTTGTATTATGGATTGTTCAATCTGAAATACAAATTTGTATTATGGATTGTGCAATCTGAAATATTGTACAATGCGAAACATAAATTTTAACTTTCAGATTGTATAACCCGGAAACTCTTTGAATTTCACATTCCGAAGTTAAAGAAAAAAAATTCAATAAAAAATGTTAAAGAATAATTTGAGTATATTTTGAATATAGGGGACAAGAAGAAAGACATGAAGATACAAGAAGAAACTATACTTAATTCATAACATATTCACAAAATTAGATAATTATTTTTAATATTTAATAGTTTTTTGCAATACTAAATATATTAGTCAAATAGTCCTTTTTTTTTACAATAAAATTTAAATATAGTATTATATATATATATATATTTATATTATTTTATATTATTTTTTAAATTAAAATAATAATTATGTGTCGATACATATTATCTTAAAAAAAATATTTAATAAAATATCTTATTAATTAATTTATTAGAATGATTGAAATTTAAATTTTAATAAAAATCATAACATCTTATTACACATATATATTGAGAATAATATAATGAAACAATTTATCTAATTTAATTTAAATAAATTAATTAATAAATAAAAATTTATTCAAAATTTATATTTAAAATTTTACTTTTTATTCATTTAAAAAAAATAAATTATGCGGATTAGCCCGTATCCGCTCATCCCTAACACAAACTAATGATGGAGATAACTAGAGAAATTAGTTGGCGGATCCGCGTCTCCTTTACTTCTTTTTACCAAACAAATTTGATTCAATTCATCTTTTTTTAATTTACGCTTCTTCTAACCAAAGATTCCAGCAAACAGGAAGAGCTTTTTTTTTTGGAATTAGTAATTAAAAAATATACACTCTTCATTTTACAATATTATTAGAAAAGTAAATATATATTTTATTTTTTTATATAAAATACTGTTTTCTTTATTAGAAAGCGTTTTCGTCAGAAACCACTTTCCACGGTCGAATAATGTCTCCAGATATTTAAATAATAATAAGAATGACGAGAATACATAAAGCAATTTATAGATCATAGACATATGCAAAATAGAACAACGATAACACCACAGTAATTGAATGATTGCAATTTACACAGAACGATAACAACAATAATAATACAAGCGGCCATTTGAAAGAAGTGAAAAAAAAAACTCAGAAAAAATAGAACGTTCGTTGTTGAAAGCGCGTTGCTAGAGAGAGAGTTTGAGATCGAGAGCGAGATCCTGTTGTTCTTTGATCTTCTTCCCTTTGTTGATGCCTCTGCTTGTGTCGCACGAAATTGGATTGGGAAAAACCAAAGGTGGTTTTCTGAAATGAATATCTGTGGTAAAGTCTTGAAATTCGAAAGCAACTTCTGCCTTGGGCTTGGTTGTGGTGGTAGCGGCCTTCATCTTTTTCCGGTTGCTCTCATTCTTCTCCAATTCCATCAATTCCCTTCGTCGCCGATCACGCGCGTCGCGGAAGCTCCTCAAGAGCGAGTAAAACTTCTCCATCTTCATCTCATCGTTGCCGTCGTCGCGATCGTCATCGTCCCTCGCCTCTCTCTTCTTATTTTCCATAAAGAGAAACAAAAATTTAATCAAGGACGACGAAAGAACAGAAAGGTTTAAGGAGCAGGTATGGTTGTATTGTCGGGAAAGGAATGCCGTGTTTCTGAGTTCTAGAGCGTTTTATATAGAAAAATGTTGATGACGTTGCGCCTGTGACGTCACTAGTCCGTGCTTTGGCTGCTTTCGTAAGCTTCGCCGTGTTATTCGTCATGATTTCGACATCTTCTATACTATCTGCAGACTATTAACTTTTATTTTATATTTTATACTATTTGTATTATCTACTACCATATTATCTCACTCAATCATGAACATTTCAGTTAATAGTGACAACATGCTGGTCAATTAACAAGGGTTGAAGTCATTTCCAATAACTCAATACATCTACATTAAACAAAACAAGTTTCACTTAAAATCTTCCTTGTTGATTTTTACCGTCAAAAATTTAGAATCAAATTGATTTCTTTAAAAAAATACTACTCGAAGTACATTTAACTATATCTCCTCTCAAGATAGTTGGATATAAAATCTTTTATTCATTAATTGAGAAAGATATAATGAAAAAAATAAATATTTTAGATAAGTTTAACATTAAAATGGATTTATCATATATAATACATTAGATACATTAATAATACTAAAATAAAATTATTACTAATTTATAGTATATTATATAACTAAAAAAATCATATTACCACTCCAAGAAAAAATAAACCAATTTTTTAGGCTAAAAATAATTAGTTTTTATATTAACTAAATTAGAAACCATTTTAAAGACTAAAAAAAATTATTGGTTTCTAAATTAGTTTCTATTATTGATAAATAATTTTTAAATTGGTATCTAATTATCTACCAATTTTTTAACTACCAATTATTTAGATTCTAGATTTGGTAAAAAAAAATTATGAGAGTTTTCTAGGATTTTCTATCACCTCTTACTCTCCCCCATAAATGTTTAGGATTGTGCCTCATGCTATATTTAAACTAGTTAGACTTAAGCTAAGTGACTTCTCACCTGAGCGAGTTGGACTAAATCAGGCCCAACGTCTTTTAAGTAATCTCACCTAAAGATGACTTAGCTTGATTGGACGAGATCCTTTGACAGCTTCTGGCTTAGGCAAATTTGGATGAGTGTTTGGAGCGTTCCAACTTTTCCTTTCTTTTCATCTTGTATATTATCTTTTTCCCCTTACATCTCCATTTTACCCATAAAGCTGAAATTAACATAAATGTGTTAATAAATTGTTCTTATTCCTATTATAATCACAAAATATGTAAAAAAATTAAATTAGTAAATTACAAGTTATATTATAAATATTTTATCAATAAATACTCTATATTTTAATATGAAATATTAATAAAATATAACACTATCAATAATAGTTGTTAACGTAAGGAACCACTTCGATTTCCTTGAGGCAACCCAATGTATTAGAAATCCTGCCGATTCTGAGCTAATCCTGTAAAGAAAAGAAAAAGAACCCAAAAAAAACAAAAGAACATATAGGAAGAAAAAGAAACAGTTGAGAATCATTGAGCGCGGGACATAGGCGATGGGTTCAACAAGGAAGAACCAAGATGCTCGAGCGTAGACAAAGACGCTTAGCAAAACGCCAAAAAAAAAATGACTTGAAACACTACCCAGAAGCAGAGGGGAAAGAGATACCACCCAGAAAGACCTTGATGAGAAGCGAAAAAGATATAAAAAAAAAAAGACCGAAACATCTTGTAGAGAATCATGGAGAAAATTTATAATGTATTTTTTTAATATTATTTATTATTATTATTTTATTATTATTATATTATATTATAGAATTGTTTATTGTATAATATAATTAATTATACATAACATATAATTGATTATAACCAGAAATTATAGATTCGTTATTCACTATTTTTAGTGCTCTTGACTTTCTTGTTTGATCTCTTAAACAACTATAATTAATTATTTTATATTCATAGTGATTTTTATAAAAATATGTGAAACTCTCCACTTCGATTTTAAAACAAGGTATGACACAAGAGCTACTAAAGTCATAGTTGAGGCGTAAGACGGAAGTTTGTAACTTTTTTACCTTCCCATAGAAAAAACAAGAAAGAGAGCTTAATCAATTATGAAAGATGATAACCAATTCTACTTCAAAATAAAACCACATAATTATTTCTTACGTCATACAAAAGTTTAAAAAAAATTGAAAAATGATAACCTAATTATTATCCAACTAAGTTTCTTTTTAAATCTCTTAAACATAAAAAAAAACCTTAAAATTATATTAGATGTAAGTTTACTCTCTCAAAAAATCTTCACAGCACAAAACAAAATAGAGAGTAATCTTCAAATCGGCAAAAAGTAACAAACATACTATTAAGAATGTATTGTATTCAAATTCAAATTCAAATTAAATGGTTAGACGGTAGGAGTAGGTAAAACGTGACTTTGGTTGGTTAGATGTGACAGCAAATGACGCATCAGAGAATCTTAATAACTACTCAACACGTGTCACTCTGACTAATGATGACAACATTTTATGATGTCATGCTTGTATGTGATTCACTAGAAGCTATTATTTATTGCTTCTCACAATTCCCCTACCCGCTAATAAGGGAGATAGCAGCAAAGAAAAGGACAGCTAGTTTCACTTTATTCTATCTCTTTATAAAATTTTATATTCATATCAATTTTTCATAATATCTGGTATATATGAAATTTGCTTGTCTTAATTACCTAATAAATACATTAATAAAATATAATTAATATAAATTTTAAAGATAAATAATGATATAAATTAAATTAAAAATTATATTATTATTTATAAACTATATATTAATAATAGAAATTATTTTAAATTCAATAATTTTATATAAATGATATTTATTAGTTATTTTATTATTTTTGTTTTTTTTTTCTTATCTGCATACATTTAATATGAATATTTAAATGGCAATATGATTTTTTAATACTATGTTATTATCAAATCCTTTATTTTTTAATTTTAAAAATTTATAATGTTATTTAAGTTTTAACATAGGGCGATTTAGAATAACCATCTGAATTTGACGTAAATTTAAAATCGATATTACCCACTCGAGATTATTTTTAAAGTTGCAATTGGTAATTCTAGTTAAAAAAAGAGTTGTAAGTTATTGAAAATTTACAAGCTTATGGATAGAATTAAAAGTATTTAATGAAGGTAATTAGAAAATTACTTGATAAATACAAAATAAAAAAATTATTTATTTGATTTTAAAATTAAAAGAATGATAAAAATCAGTTAATGGATATATATTTGTCATGTACAATTTAATGTTAACGTTGGAAATGAGGTCAAAGGCGTGAGTGGGTCAACTTAAAACGCGTCGCTAAACACGAGAGGGTAGCATCTTGAGGAAATAAGTTGTCACGTATCTCACGAGAGATTTTATTCTATGGTGGTTTGAGACAATTTTATTTAATATACAATCATATTTACTAATAAATAATATTTGTATAATTGTCATGAAGTCTAATATAGAGGAATGGAAGAATATAAAAAAATCCATATGGAATGTAATATTATAATTCGATTACTCCATAACTTATTGGGGTGAAGTTTTATTAATTTTTAATATTATTTTTAATTTTTTAAAAATATATTAACTTAAGAAGATGGAATTATAAATGTTAAGGTGTAAAAAATAATATGTCCGTCCGTATGCATTACCAAATACCTCAATGATATAACTGAGTCCATTTACAACAGTACGCGCCGGAAAATTGAAAAACGTTATTTTAAATAATTATTAATTATAGTACGAAATATTTATTTAATATCAAGATTAACTCGTGTTGAATCAAGTTTAATAACATACTTACTATAAATATATACTCTAAAATAAGGTAAATATATATTTAATAATATTTATTACTTTTAATTATTGGATATTAAGTATTGACTTAGTCACCAGAAAATTTTTTGTGGATATTCTGTCTTGCTTGACTGAAGTCAAAGATTGAGACCTACTAGACACCGAAGAATATTTGCAACCAACAAGATAAGATCTTCTTGGCCCATAAAAAACAATTGGCACCTACCATTGGGAGTATCTGACTGTCATGGCATGAGTTATTAGGTTGGCGTTGGTCGTGAATCACAATTGAAACTTAATATTTATGGTGTTGGTTTATTTAAGTGATTTACTATTAGCATATTCATTTTGGTTTGCTTTGACTGATAACACTGTGCTCAACCTTTGAACACAAGCACAAGGTGTGTCGGTTATTCACATCTCCATTGATTGAAAAGTGAGGTGCGTCAATTTGTGCAAATTGAGAGCATCACGGTTGATTCATTTGTTGGGTGTGTCGGTTCATGCTGGCCAAGAGCATTGCGGTTGATGTTTGGCTCTCGCATATTAGTTGATGCATTTATTAGGTGTGTTAGTTCACATTGGCCAAATGCATCACGGTTGATGTTTGACCTTCACATTTTGGTTTATGCATTTGTTGAGTAAGTCGGTTCACCATTGTCGAGAGCATCGTAGTTGATGCTTAGTCTTCGTATCTCAATTGATGCATTTATTAGGAGTGTCAGTTCACACTGGCTGAGGACATTGCGGTTGATATTTGTCCTTCTTATCTCGATTGATGCATTTGTTGGACATATTAGTTCACGCTGGCCGAGAGCATCGTGGTTCATGCTTGGCATTCACATATCGGTTGATGCACTTTTGATATTGGCTATGACAAATTCCTGAAAAGATGAATTTTATTAGGTGTCTCATTAAAACCTTATCGGGTAAAACTCTCATTAGGAAAAAAGGTTTGGCAAGGAAAAAGTACATCGTGGTGATTTACATTTGCAACTAATAATTACTAACTAAAATAAAATTTTTAGTGAGTGACATTCCATGTTCTCGACAATACCTTTTCAAATATGTGTTTTAGTTTTTTTTTTTATTTTTATAAAGTTTTCGTGTTAGGCATCACTATGCAACTTGACATCTGAGCTAAGTTGACACCTCAAGTAACAACAATCATATGCCATCACATGAAAAAAAATATTATTAAAAAAAAGAAAAAAGAAAGAAAGTACAAAAATATGGGGGGACTAGACCAAAACCCATATGTTAACACAAACGATACATAAGTAGATTATACCTATTCATAAAAAAATTTAAGAACAGACTAGCTGGGAGTCTATTATACCAATGAAATGATTCTCTATGAATAAATCCTAAATTAGCCAACTTATCAGCACACGCATTCCCTTCACGAAAAATATGAGTTACCCTAAACCTGATTGTCCCACAAAAATTAAGACAAGTATTCCATCGATTCTGAAGCATCCACAGAACATTAGTCCTAGCAATAAACGCAGCACATACCAAGGCAGAATCACATTCAAGCCAAACATTAGTAAGCCTCATTTTTTGAGCTTCCTCCATAGCATATATAACTCCATAAAACTTAGCAAGCAAAGCAGTTTGAAAATATGTGTTTTAGTTTGTATGCCCATTCTTTCTTTCGTTTGGAGTGTTATTTCTAGTTGGTCGAGGACTTCTTTTCCATCTTTCTTGCATCGTTACATAATCTCTAAACTAGGTTCTTTAGATGGAATGTTTTCGGTTTCATCCACTAAAAAAAAAATTATCAACAAAAAATTACCAACAAATTTGTGTTTGTCAATAATTTTTTTATTAGCGACAGATGATATCACCAATAAATTTCAGGATGAATTTTTTTAAAAAAATAAATAAAAAATTAAATACGAATCAATATCTATTAGTAAAATTCATTAGTAATCGACAATAAACACAATTCATCACTAAATTTTGTCGGTAATTGAATCGATAAATTTAATAGTAATAATTATTTTAATACTAATAATAATATTAATGTTAAAATTAATAAAATTAAGAATAATTAAAATAATATTAATAATTACAATAAAAATAATAATATTAATAATAATTAGAATAATATTAATAATAGTAATTACAATAAAAACAATAATAATATTAATAAAAATAATAATAAAAAATAGTAAATAGTAATAATAATGATATAAATAGTAATAAAAAGTAATAGTAAATAATAATTATAAAAAAATAATAATACTATTAATTACTGACAAGCATATTTTCGTCGAGTTTTTGTATGTTAAAATTTCGTCGAGTTTTTGTATGTTAAAATTTCGTCGACAATTTTCATTTATGTACAGAATTTTGTCATTACCAATTAATTTTGACCATTTGTAAAACTAGTTTTTTTTTAATAATCTTATAATTGTATTTGTTTTTTTTTTATCAGTAATAATAAATTAATAAATATCAACCACTTAAAGAATGATGTAATCCTTATATAAATTGCACTTTCTCTACCACCTTCCTTAAAAAAAAACACCTACCTAATATCGAGAATCAAAGATAGAAACAAAACAAAATGAGCAACAACGTTGTGGAGTGTTTCCTTTGTGATGGACCGAAGGCATCCATATTCCCATACAACTTCCACTAATTCTTTGATCGATTTTTCTTTAGCCAAACTGAATCATTTCTTAAGTTCCCTCAAAATGTTGTTTGTGGACTCAACTTCACCATTTATCTAGGATCGAGCTTGCCGTGTATGATTTCAAACAAAATTATTTATTTTAATATCAAACATTCATGATTTCTTTGTCATAATTCATTTTATAATAGGTCTATATTTGATATTTAATAATTTTATTTTATTTTACTGTTTGGAAAGTTTATATATAAAAGTAAAACTAATAAAATGACTATGATTTAAAATAAATAAAAGACCGATATTTATTTTTTATTATTAGTTTATCCTAATTTAATATAAAAAACTTAAGAAATGATTTAGTTTTAAGAATTATTTCAGATGAAATTAAATTAAAGTGCTTGTTTTTTAATTGGGTAAATTTAAAGATCAATTGCAATAAAACTAAAGTTTACGGTGTCTTACCAGTTTACAAAAGAAATGAAATGTAGAAATTAATTAATATAAAATTAAAGTATTAGATGTCTATTTGTAAAAAAAATATATGCGGTTAAGTACTTTTATCTTATTTATACTAATATCGATTAACTTGAAATGTGTATATAAAGTATAGTTTATAATTATAATAAAGTTATATTTCTCTAATTTTAAAGTTAACCATGCACGATATTAATATCCATATATTGCATTAATAAACAAAATTAATTCAAATTTAAATATTAAATGGTTGAGTCTTATAATTAAGTACCAGTTTAAATTTTGATAAATAACCTAAAACTATTTTATTACCATCTTAACCTCAATCATTATTATATTTTTGAACTAGTTAAGTTTTAAGTAATTTATAATTTAGTATTTTTAAGTCTCATCTAAGTCACGTGTCAACGCACTTTTCAAAGAGAAAATAATTGAGTTGATTGACAAGTTTTGGAAAAAATTGAAAAGGGAAGAAAGAAGTTAATTTGTAAGTTAAAAACGTAAGACCTAAAACAAAAACAATGATCACGTCATATTAACGATAAAAATTTAAAATGGTAATTACTTTAATAAAAGTAAAAATATTTTAAATATTTAATAGAAAATCAATTTAATTTATCTAAATTTACGAAGTAATTAAAAATTAATTAAACTTAAATAACTAAGGATATTTAAAATATTATGAAATATTAATTGTGAATAATTTTTTTGTTCTTAATTTACCTCATCAAATGTCTAAAAATAGACCATTTTATCTCCTATTTTACAATTCATTTATTTTTAATATTTGTATTAGTCAAAGTAATACATGATTATTATATAGGAAGTGAATGTACATCTTTCATAAGTTTCAAATGAATATAATTTTAGCAAGATGAAATTTCCCTTTTTTGAGTAGTTATTATGTTTTAAAAAAAAATATATATATTTATAGATTTCACTCCGTAATGTGAATAATTACACTCTAAAAATAAAATAAAATACTAATCATTTTGTTCCTCTCTGTTGACCAAAAACACCTTCGTGCGTCTACGAGAGTCTCACGCCCAAGAATTCCTGCGTTCAGTCGTGATTTCATTCGATTGAACACCTGAAAACACAAAGACAAAGGGCGCCCTAGATGCCGTTTGCACTCCGACGCTCAAGTCAAATTTAGGGTTAGGAAACACCAAAACTGTCTGATGTAAAAACTGTAATTGTGTGTGTTAAGCGGCGCATATGAATAATGTACCTTGCTATACTTCCCTTTATATAGACTGAAATTAGGGTTTTCACTGTTTCCATTACCCAAAATAGGTTTCCTGAGGGGGTGGGCCCCAACGCCGCAGTTACCAACTCTTAGGATAACCTAGCGCGTGGGGTTCCCTAACTAGAGTGCAACCTCTGACAGGGTGACCACTCGGATGCCTCCTCGTGCACCTGATCTCTGGGGTCACTCGCCTTGAGAGCGCCCTATCTGTTCATGTGTCATGTATGCAACTCACCCCTGGAACGTGACCCTCACAGGTCGTATTTTTCCAGTGGCTTTACACTTGTGTTACGCCTGAACACGTCATCCACTCCACACGCATGGACACTCGTGACCTAGACTTCTCCCCTTACTGATAACTGGTATGTAATTTGGGATCCACCTCTCGTGGCCCAGCTGTGCTGTTTGAGTCCCTGATATCTGACATCTCCACACTGCTCAGTGGTATATTGGTACAACCTAGGAACCGATGTCTGACCACACTTCGGTTCCTTAGCACACGTGTCACACGGGACACTGGCCCGCGCTGCTCGTGGAGTCCCGCTTACGTGGCCCCTACATTACTAGTTGTCAACGACGTCCGAGGACTGGTCGGTACACATTCCGTTAAAAAATCAATGTTTTTTTTTTCCAATTGTAATTAAAGTAGTACTTTATGAATGAAACATATTTATTTAAACAGAAAAAATTAAATTATAATTTTAAGAAATAAAACAATATAGATCATGACAAGCAGATAGATCAGGTTGCAATACACGATATTTAATTTAAAATATAATATATTTATTATATAAATTTAATTAAAAAATAAAAGAATTTAAAATAATAACAAATAATATGTATAATATATATATATATACAAATTTACTATTATATAATTTTGGAATATTAATTATAAGAAAAAAAAAAAATAAACTAACACGTATCATCATAATTTTATTTTTTGAAAAAAATGTTTATTTACTGTTCAATATGTTTGTGCGTGATATAATTTTTAGGATTTATATTATTAAAAATAAAATAACATGATTTTACATCTTCATAATACTAATGGAGACATTATGAAATAGATTGAACAAAACATTTATCATTTAATAACATAATAGGCTCAATTTTAATTAATTTTAATTGATATGTTGTTATTATTGGGGAACACTGTATCAAGACAGTCATTAGGAGCATTTGCAATTGGAATAATAATAATAATAATAATAATAATAATAATAATAATAATAATAATAATAATAATAATAATAATAATAATAATAATAATAATACTCTAATAAATTGTAATAAAGTCTATTTAGATTTTGTTTTTAAATTTCCAACATTCCTGGTATCGGTTGCTATCAACTCAAGTGTTTGGATGCATAAAGATATTTGTCAATTAGTCTTTCTTCTCGCAATATTCTAAATTGTGACTTCCAACATCCCACTTGCTGTATTGACCCCTCTAATTCCCTTCATGAGAAATTTGTTCACAATAGTCAATTTTTTATAAAGACATTTGTGAAGCAAAACATGCAATTTCATTTTATTAACATTTTACCTTAAAGTAACTGAATAAATGAGAAAATGGTGTCCAAGTAGCCACACACACACACACACATATATATATATATATATATATATATATATATATATATATATATATATATATATATATATATATTGGCCTCCTAGCTTCATAAAACAAGTTACATTTAGTTGGAAAATAAAATTTAGAAACTTTTTAATAGAATAAAGATATATGTTAGTAAAAAAAAATCGAACAAATTAAAAAGTTTTTCTTATATCAAATTTATGTGTAGTTTATCAGTGTAATTAACAATAACCTCTTTTTTAGAATAGTCTGCCATTAAAGCTTGACAACAAAACGTGTCCATCAATCTTTAACCATGAAATTATATCAAATGATCTAAATAGTTTCACCTCCCTTTAAACACATAAAATATTCAATAGCAAGAAAATAAGTTTGTATGGTTAAAGAGAACATATTGCAACTCAAAATAGAGTTTATTTTTCTTAATATTTTACCTCAAAGTAATTGATTGAATGAGAAATAATCATGTTTATTATTTTACAATAAAATATGAAATTGATAATGAATGAAATATTTGATAAAGATGTTAGTAAAAATAAATTACTCTCCTTATTCTATCTCATCAAAAGTTTCAAATAGAAGCATATCTTTAATGTCCACTGTGAATATCACTCATCATTATCTAAAACAAAATAGCAATGAAACAACCCATAAATACTTACTAATTTTTGTCGCCAATATCATGTTAACAATAAATATATTGATTTAAAAATAACATGACCTATACATATATAACTCTTTTATTTGTTATTTGAAAGCTTTTGAGTAGTCATGTTTGAAATAGATTGATGTTTATTATTTTACAATAAAACATCAAACTGATAATTTAGGAAAAAATTGAATTTGAAAAAAAGTAAAGCATGTATAGAAGTAGAATGAACTAATTCATGTAATTGAAGAAAAAAAAAAAATCTTGTCATACTTGACACAACTCTTTTTCTCTTGAAGCTTTCCAATGTCAAAACTACTTTGCTTCTTGTTTTATCCCTTGCCGCAATTGAATAATAGGTCTTAAGGAATCTCTATTGGTGGCGAAACATATTGGTCCATGATTTGAAATTCAAATTCAAAATTTTAAGTTATTTCTTAAACATGTACCCGTCAATATGACCATGAGCTAAAGACAAATGGAAATATAGTCTTTTGGTAAAAAATGTTAACTTTAAAAGACTAAACATGTGAATTGAAATTAGTCTAAGAGGAAAAATGTTTTAAAGCATGGATTAGACAAATACTAGAACAAATCTACGTTATACGACATTCACAAAGTTGTGAAATGTTGTTCTATGCTTTTAGAGCTTCTCTATCATAGTAATCTCGTTAACTTATACCATGAAATAATTATAAAAATTAATAAAATGTCAAAGATCTATGAAAAATGTGATTTTTGCGAGAAAAAATGATAACTTTCAAATATAGAGTATGTGAATAGATAAAAAAATTAGGGTAAAGGTGAAAGATATGTTAATCATACCAAAATGGGGTTGAAAACCGTAATAAAAATCTCATAACATCAAAATAAAAGTTATTCATATTGAAATGGGGTAAAAAAATGTAATAAACATGTGATGGAACCAAAACATAGAAAAAGCAAAGCTAATCAATCCAAAAAGGTTAAAAACCCACAGAAATCTCTATTGTTACCAAAACATGTCCATATGCAAGATTTTACAGCCAATATGGAGGAAAAACAATTGACCAAAAACATTGTGTAGCACACTTTCGGTAAAAGACATAGTAGATGAGTGTAGCTTTGCAAGGTATGCAAAAATAAGGCAAATATCTCTCCTCAGCATGCTTGAATATACGGTGTAACCATTTCTAGCAAAATCTATAGCACAAATATAGAGTAGCCGTGGAGACAAAGGAAAAAATCTAAGGAGTTGGGACTTTGAAATTTGAAAAAAAAAGTGAGAAAGAAACACGGTGTGAGTAAGAAAAAAGAAAGAAAGAAAAGACGTGGATGAAGGACGTGACTCACTCACAATATGTCACATGTCGAGCAAAGAATACATTTTTTTTTTTTTCAAATTTTAGTAAATTTTGGTTTTTTAATTTTTTTCTCAAATTTTCTTGTGCTAACGTGTGTGAAAGATTAGCGTGAAGATAGGTTCCAATTTGTATTATAGATAGATATAGATATTGTTATATATATAATTTTATCATAATTATAGATTATTTATTTTTATTCTACAATTGTGAGTTCTTTTTTACAATTTTGAAGTGTACATTCTTATATTATATTAGAGGATTGAAATTTTAAATTATAAATTATAGTCAAAGTTTTAATTTATAAAAATAATACAAATCGATATTATAACTTGTCTTCTTCCTCCTTCTTTCCCTTCATTATAGAAGCACTGCCATGGATGGGAATGAAAAGGCACACAATTATTATTTCAGGATGTTGAAGTTCCAAATACAGGAGAGGAGACTAAAGAAAGCCTTAAAAGGAAAAACCACATTAACTAAACCACAAATCTACAAATCAGGTTAGAGAGAAAAGACATGGTCAGATTTACAGGGTTGGATACAGATTGCAAGCAAGACCTAGCCATGGTCACATGAAGAGAACACAGGTGCTGGTTGGGTCCAGTTCTCAAAGTGAAAGACTCAGATCAATACCCTTTTCTGCAGCTTCTTCCTTTTCACAGTTTTCCCTCTGAGAAGCACTAGGGTCTGAAGCTGAGTTTCGTTGCCGAGCTTCCTCATCAGCGAAATCCTCAAGCTGAAACGTTGGCTTCCAAACCCCAACCCTACTATTTTCTTCCTCCCCCCTTATAATCTCACCCCTCTTGCTCCTTCTCTCACCTGACTTCAAACCCATCCACCGTTCACGTGTCTCGCGGATGTTTCTCACCAAAGCGAAGAACGTCTCCATTTGGGCTTCGTCGTCTTCTTGGCAGATTACCTTCCTCTTCTTGCTGCTGCCAGCACTCATCTCCATGCCCGGAAAGTGCCAAGAATAAAAAATTGAAGAGAAAAAAGAAATGAAGGTTCTGGGAAAAAGAGAGGGCGCATGCAGTTTTGTGAAACAAGGAGACAGAACGCAGTTTCTTGGTTACTTCTTCTTGCTTACTAGTGATGAATATAAGGACACCATCATGGCTCTCCATCATCACCAACTTTGTCTAATATTATTTAAGGAATCTAAATGACCAATATGCCACAAAATTATAGCTTTGTACTGTTCTATGTACAGCCGTCAAAGTGGGGGTGTGGCCCACCTTCAATTCGAATAAGTTAAGGTAATGCCAAAAAGTATAAAAATTTCAAAGTGACTTCAATTTTGCAACCTGGTTTATTCAGAGTGAATCTTTGGTGAACCGAGGTACCTACGAAACTCACATGTAATAAACACAAAAAAAACTATCTTTTACTATGAACATCCCTTTACCGTTATGGCCTATATATATATCGGAAATAAATGTTCCGGTCCAAATCATAAAATCATAATGTATCTGAGACGCATAATAAAATAAAATATTTGGTGGATAAATTTTCCAAAAAACTCACACTTACATTCCTTTCTAACGTAATTTTTTAAAATTAATCAAAAAAAATTGGATACTCATTAAAAGAAACCCTACAGATTTATCATATTTATCAAAATAAATTGTTTGGTATACAAGCCTCATCTACTATATTT
This sequence comes from Phaseolus vulgaris, assembly GCF_051622355.1. Taxonomy (NCBI): domain Eukaryota; kingdom Viridiplantae; phylum Streptophyta; class Magnoliopsida; order Fabales; family Fabaceae; genus Phaseolus; species Phaseolus vulgaris. The sequence goes on along the minus strand of NC_143504.1, from coordinate 52,956,126 downwards.
GTTTGATTATTCACTGTTTGTTATTGGTGGTTTTGAATTTAGTCTCGTTGTATATGTTATTATTGTCAATACTCCTGGTTTTGCTTTAATATTATGCGTTAGATTATGTTTTATCTTGTCCTGACCGTATAAGTGTGGAAGATCCAGATTGTATTATGTAGATGTTACGGAACCATCTGGTTTGTTAAGGGCCTACAAGAGCTTGAGAGCAGCTTAACAAACCCAACCTATTATATTTACTGCATAATTATGCAGCAATTGAAGCATAACTTTGCAGGAAGTATTGGAGTTGATGTCACAAGGACAAACACCAAGCAATCAGACAACCAATGAAGGGTGAAAGTAAACTAATCATGCATAATTATGCAGTTTTGGTCATTACAAATTGTTGTATTATAGTGTAGGGAGCAATTCTATGTTTTGGATGTTTGTAGTGATTATCAGGTTGTTAGTTAGATGGAGAGACGAAGAGGTTGAAAGCTTTTGTATAAGGGTTGAGACACCTCTGAAATGTTTTCTTTTAACCCAATTAATTTATTCTTTGCTTAAAAAAAATCTTAATTTGCATGACTATGATGATAGCTAACATGACCATAATAAACTCTCAACCCTTATGTAACAACGATGATATTATATTATTATTATTTTTTACCCACTCTAATTTTAGTGAAATTTCTATCCTAGACTGAAATTGATGACCCTTAGATTGTACATGTTCACGAATTAATTATGGTTGTATATGTTTACTTTCTTTTTACGTAATTTTACATGTTACAATTGAATGAATTCAATGTATACATTTTGAAATATTAACGAATTCATATATTAATAAAATATTAAATTAAATTATTAAATGAAAATATTAATAAAAGTACCTGTAGTTGTAGGATGATAATATAAAATTGAGTCGAAGATGGAACATTGAATTATTCAATATTATAATTTATATAAATAAAAAGAGAAATAATTTTTTAATAAAATGTAATCATACAAGGACATAATTTTTTTTTTGAAAAATTATAAATAGATATGCATAATTGTCAAATTAACATTTTTCAAATCAAATGTAAAGGCGGCCGAAACATTTTTCCTCTCTCATTTTATTTCTGTTGTTTGACTGAACTTTCTCGAGGAAATGCATTTACTTTCACTCTTAAGTAAATGAATAAATAAATTACGTTTGCTCAAGAATATAGACTTCTTTAAAGCATGCTTTAAGTATATTTATTAATGAAAGAAAGTGGAACGAATATTTATAATTTAAAAAGTTTAAAGAATTTGCAAACAAATTAATTTATAAACACTTTTATGGATGAGTATACAAGTAGTCTCTTTCAAGATTTTTGTTGTCTTCAACACTTTATGTATTTTAAGGTGCCCTGAAATGATTCTGAAAACATCATTATATTATAGCAGTGATTACTGTTTATTGGCAAGACATAAAATAATAGTGGGTATCAGTTTCACATAGGAAAAAAAAAGTTCATTCAAAGTTTTTTAACGTGTAAATTTTCTACAGTACTATTTACACTTTTATTTTTCTAACTAGCACATTTTTTTGTTTTTATTTCCTTATCTAGCATTCTTTTATTTTTATTTTTCTATCTATCACTTTTTTATCTTTTATTTCCATATCTAGCACCATTTCAAAAATAAATTAAAAAATAATAAATTAATTTTTGTTGTTGATAATTTTAACTTTGAATGCATTAAAAAATAAATATTTTAATGTTTAAAATAGTTAAAAATAGAATTAATGAATAAAGAAATGTGTTTTTACAAAATAAAAATAAAAAGGTAAAAAATTTAAAATGTTTAGTTTAAAAATTATTTTTTTAAAATGAATAAAATAAAAAATTAAACTCTACAACAACATAAAAGTTGAATATATAAACATAAATTAGTATTTATTTTTATTGCTATTGATGATGTAATTATGTTAATTTCAAGTAAAAAATACAGGACATAATTATAAAAAAACAAAGTTAAATAAAGACTGGTATGGACATAAAAAAACAATATGATCGAAAAAAAATGTTCATATTGTCAAACACCAAGACACATCAAGAATATGTCCCAACATTATTGGATTATGCACTTCTCGTCATTAATTATGTTTCATTTTACACAAACTATTTAATGTACCATTGAAGAAAATATTAAATGAATTATCATCTTTCATTTATTTTCATTTTTATGATCAATATATACTTATTTAGTATCGTCTTATATCTCTTATATTTATCTTATTTGGATTTATTTTTATATCTTTTATCTTTATCTTAATTTATTTTGCCTTTATTTTATATCTTTTATGTTTTTAGTTATTATTTTTTTTTCTACCATTTTTTTTATTGTTGCTGTTTTTATTTTCTAGACCTTTTTTTCATTTTTTTCTTCTCATTTTTAAGCATTAAGTGTAACATTTGCATTAGTTTTTTTTTTTAGGATTTTGCATTTAGGATAGACACTTCAATATTACTTGTGTATCCACTATTAATTAATACTAATTGACTTTGGTTTTTTTGTAATTATGTCATGTATTTTTTACTTGAAATTAACATGATTACATCATCAATAATAATAAAAATAAATAGTAATTTATGTTTATAGATTCAACTTGTATGTTGTTGTAGGGTTTAATTTTTTATTTTCTTCATTCTTAAAAAAAAATTAAACTAAACATTTTTATTTTTATTTTATTTTATAAAAACTCATTTCTTTATTCATTAATTATATTTCTAACTATTTTAAACATTAAAAATATTTATTTTTTAATGCATTCAAAATTAAAATTAGCAAAAAATAAATAAATTATTATTTATTTATTTATTTTTGAAATGGTGCTAGATAGGGAAATAAAAAATAAAAGGGTGCTAGATAGAGAAATAAAAACAAAAAAGTGCTAGATAGGGAAATAAAAACAAAAGGGTGCTAGTTAGGGAAATAAAAGTCTTTAGATAGGGAATTTACCTTTTTTAACCTCTACTTTAAAAAAAAAAGTTTTAATTTCTATTGTGTGAAGAATTTATTGTTTTGGTTAAAAATGATTTGTTAACTTGTATATTTTTGTCTTGCGCTCTTGAATAAACAGTAATATATTAACTAATTTCTCAAAATCAATCAAAGAATGACAAACTCAATGAATTTTGAAAAGACCATTTGATAGGCAGAACTTATTCCCCCATAGAAAATATAGATGCCGAATCAATTACGAAATGCGACTTCAACAAAGAATTGACGACCTCAAAAACCCATGTTCTTTTACAACCGTCATCAGTGATATTTTTAAAATCTTCTTTAATTATACGACAATGATTATCCTAAGCCTACGGTATTGACATTATAATAACGGTTGTTTTCGAATCATTGTCGTATCTGTTTTATGACAAGAGTTTTCTACAAAATTGTTATATATAGTGATACTTTAGACGTTTACTTATAGACCTAGAAACATTTAATATACATAATTTTAATTAGGGGTAGTTGATATTGTGAAAGAAGGTGAAATAAAATAGGATTTTTTTTATCCTATATGCGATGTTTCTTAAGGTTAGTAATAGTATATAAAGATTTTAATTTTAGGAAAAATCTTAACATAATTTTAATCTCGATTTAGGAATGATTAAGACTGAGTACTCATACTCAATGATTATTCATGTCTTCATGACTTGAAGATAACATCTTGATTAAACATTTAGCTTTAATTGAATATTAGTTTATAAGAATATGTCAATTTTTTTATATTTACAATAACTATTTTTTTTATCACCAATAAATAATAAATTAAATATGAATCACTTCAGGAGTTGTATAACCCTTATACAGAACCTAACAGACCTTACAAACCAGCTCTAGAACTATCCAACAAACATACATCACTTAACCGACCTCAAACAAACCCAATGATCAATGCACCCGTCAGAATAAGAGAAAGAAGACAACTATATTGTTTATATGTATAAGAAATATTGTCAAATGTCTACAAAGAGTTAGTTCACTCCTTTATTTTGCTTATGTTTCTTAATTTTGTTGTGATTGTATTTCGACACAACAACAAATGATTTTATAAGTATCAGATTTATAGAGTATTAGAATAAAGTTCAACAAATCCTTTGATTGTTCTTTATTTTGTGCTTAAATAAAAAGGTGTAAAACATATATTTATTAGCATTAACTCCCATTAGAACCAAGTGTCTTATTTAGTCTAACATATGCAATTGGTTTGCAAATATTCTCCATTTAATAAGATTTTCCTAAGATAGACAATAATTATACTTTGTCGGATAAGTTTTTGCTTAAATAAACGGAAGTGAGTATACTTTGCCGGCAAATGATACGCCTTGAATTTTATTGGTGTACATGGAATACTTATAAATACTTATTCTCTGCGTAGGGAATGTCTATCTCTTAATTTTTTTCAAGAGAATCTCACAACATTTTGTCACTGTCATGATCTCTTGAAAAGTGTGCCAAAAGTTGATCCATGCATAAAATTTTCTACAAAGGAAAAATGCTAATGTTGCAAAGTTAGACAACGATATTAAAACTTGCACATTATGCTAAAGAAAAAAGAACCTACCTGAATAAGTCTAATAAGACATGTCATGTTTCAGAGAAGTTGTGTAAAAAAAGCAAAAGCATTTGTGCTTGAACATGGTTAGACAATAGCTGATGAAGATGAAAGGTTTATAAATCTCACAACGACTTCAAAGGATTTTCAATTACTCTTTTCTTCTCACCTCTATATAAAGAAGATCTCTATGATGAAGTAATGTTGACAAAACTCTTTCAATAAGAATCTCTTAATCTTAAGCAATCTTAAGCCTTGTATTTGTTAGGAAGAATATTTTTCATGTTCAAGAGCAACCTAAATGAGTGAATCTTATCTTGTATCCGTCTTAGGACATTATCCTGTTTTAGTTAGCAACCCAATGATCATTTGATCACACTCTTTGTAGCAATTTTTTTAGTAAAAATTGATTGTTGTCCAAAGAATACTTTTAGATTTAGCTAGGAGTGGATGCATTCTAAAGAATATTGAGTTTTGGCCAAAAGTGATTGTGTTCCAAATAATATTCGGTCTTAGTTAGGAGTGATTGCGTTATAAAGAATACTTGTATTTAGCCAATAATGTATGTGTTCAAAGAATACTTATTGTTTAGTAAGAAGTAGTGAGTCCAAATAATACTTATTTTGTATCTGTGTAGTGTTATTAGTGAAACCATAATCTTATTAATCAAGAATTAAACGTAATTCGGATTATCAGACAAACCAGTATAAAAGTACCTTACATAAATATTTTTCAACTCTTTTCTTTTTACATTACATATTATTAAACTATAATTAATTTTAAAAAAATAATTTTTAAAAAAAATATCTTTAAACTTTTATTTAGACAACTCGTTTTTCAGCTTGAAATTGTATCTCATAATCTTTCTTCAGACACAGTTCTTTAGAGTACTTCTATTCAATTATTAAACTTTGTTAGTCCAAATTTATCAAACAAAACTTAAAAAATGAAAAAATCTTAAAACAAAATCTAATGTTTTTTTTTATAATATTTTTAGGATTTAGGATTTAAGGTTTAGGATTTTAGTATTTCAAGAAATTATGTTAAATTTTTTTAGTATTCTTTTGTTTTATATATGTTATATTTAGGGTATATATTTTGGTTATGAAAAAATAACCATGTAGTGAATATGCAATTGAGATTGAGAGGATGGTGTATAAATTTGTATGTTTTATGTGAATTTAAAAATGCAAAATTTGGGTGTTATAGCAACCTATGATTGGACGAGAATAAAAGGTTCCTTATATTATTGGCATGGATGAATCACTTGTATTATTTGCTTTTCGTACATTTTCATTTTGTTTTTTTTAATTTATTTGGGAGAGCATAATGGTCACACTCGACTGTATCTATTTCTTAATTTATGAAAATAATAGCATACAATCAAAGATAACTTTTTTTTAATAGTTTACATTTTGTGTTAACATTATTTTATGTTTTATCTTTTAATTAATATACATAATACAATTGTGTTACTCTAAAATTTAGGAACAGATACGTAAAAGAAAATACATACGCGAAAGCTGAATATGGCCTTGATAGAGATTTCATACCATATTTATTTTAATATATAAGTTATTATAATAGAATTTATCTGAAAATTAACATATACATTTACATAATTCACATGTGAATAAAGTTTTCACTTAATATATGTTGCGTGAAATAAATCAGGATAAAAGTTTTCTGCAGCTTCTTCCTTCACCTCCGTATGTTTTGGTGGCATTTTTTCCGTAAACGTCCTTTTTTTCCGTAAAAGTTAAAATTATGAAGTTTTGGAAATATTTATCCTAATATTATTAAATTCATAAAGTATATACACATTTTAATTAATTTTAAATTATATGATCTGTAAGATATTTTAGATTGTAAAATACAGATGTAAATAGAAAAATTTTCGGATTGTACGATTGTAGAATCTAAAATGTCCTATTTTAAAAACAAAATAGTATTTGGGCTTACCTATTACGTGTCAGGAGAAACTATGCAGGAAGAAACGCCTTCTATGCATGCGCACCTTCACACTTAAATTTGGGCCCAATTCGTTTTTTGATTTGAAATCATATGAGCCTAGCGTCCTATTTGTTTCCCGTCAAGTTTTTTTTTTCTCTTTTTCTTTTCAAGATCAATAAGGAAAGAAAAAGAAATAATGTATATTATATTTTTCTTTTAAAAAAATTTCATGTTTATTTTATACCATTTATTTGACTCAAGCTTAATTTGAATTTTTGGTTTTAAAGTTTAGGGTTATAAAAAAAATTAAAGTTTCGCTAAAAGTAACTAATCTAGTTTTTAAATAAAGATTAATTATTGATTAGGTAACACTATTAGATATTTAATACTTAGCTTCCCCACATTAAGTTTAGTTTTGAAAACCTCTAAATTTTACTAGGATAAAACTTTGAAAAAGTATTTTGAATTGAATCACTTTTAATCAAAATTTCAAGAATTTTGTTTAATGGTTTCTCCAAGCAAAATTTTCAAATTTTTTTTTTCATAATAGCTTTCAAGCTTGATACACATTCCCAAGAATAATTGAAAAGATATAACAAATCGAAAAGTATTAAATACACAAATGTAAAATTTAAGTTTAGGTTTCTTAAGAAATACATTAAAAGAGAGATAGTAGAATATAATAATACAAAAAAAATCATACAAAGATAGATAAATAAACTATTGTTCATTACTTGTGTCAGTACTTATATATATAAAAACGCAATTTAGATGTGTCACAAACGCATAATTAATACAATAATTAGTTAGTCAATGGGACGATGCTCACTTGCATAAGAACTACAGAGACAAGAAAATGACAATCAAATATAAATAAAATTACGAGAAATTGCACTTATCTCCTTTAAGATAATGTTAAATAGCACTTGTACTCTCCCTAATTTTAAATAAACACTCATTTTTTATGTTTTTAATAAAACGATATTCACACTCTGTCCGGTTTTTATATAAACATTTATCTAACAAATGACATTCATGCCCTTATATTTTTAAGAAAATAAGACTCATTTTCTTATTATATTTAAACTATATACAATATTTTTTTTTTATAAAAAACTTTAATTCTTATACTTTAAACTTTAATTTTCAATTTTCATAATGTTTTTACTTAATATTTAATTAATATGATATTATTTAAATAAAATGAGTAAGTGTCATGTTATTAAAAATATGAAGGAGGAAAGTTTCATTTTATTAAAAAATTAAAAGATGTAGATGTCTATTTAAAAACTAAAAGAAGCAAGTATCGTTTTATTAATAACATAATATATATAAGTGTTTATTTTAAAATTGAAAAAGTATAAGTATAATTTAGTATAACTTTAGAAAAGATAAATGTAATTTCATCTAAAATAAAGGTTGCAATATTTTAAAGGAAAAGAAAAAAGGAATTTAAAGTTTAGGATAATAATCCATGTGAAATTGTTTAAGTAGTTAGTTGAAGTTGCTAAAAATGGTGGTGCCCTTATTATGTACTCAACAAGTGTACCAAATGATATAAATAACATTACATCAGTAGAATATCATATCCCAAAAAATTGGTGGAATACTTCCATAAAATAATATTTACACTATCTAAACATTGGGAAAGACAATTGATTAGCCTTATGAAAATACAATTGCAAATTAAATTATGATTAAATAAATAATCAAAATTAGAGTTATAAAATAGGTAGTTTGGTCCTTATCGATCTGACGATGAAGTGAAAATTATGTCAATTTAATTCTATATATATTTTGAATGGACAAAAATAGTTTGTTCAAATTAATCTTATTCCGGGCCAACAAAATATCCGGTTTAAAAGAAAATGAAAAAATGAAAAAATAAATTATTTTATATTTAAATTACATAAAGGAAAATAATTTTAACTTTTAGATGTAATAATTTGATATGATATGTACATTATAACCTCTCTCTCTATATATTTCAATAAAATATTTAAAATTATAATTATTATTTTTTAAAACAAATTGTACCCAGATTAATCATTTAAATTTACCTTATTATTTTTTCAATCAGACGTAATCTATTTTAGTTGCTAATAGAGTGAACTCATCTTGATATCTAACCTATTTGACCAACTTTAATAAAAACTGTTTTGAATAATTTTATAAAATTATGCAACAAATTTGGAGTTAAATATAATAATGGGAAATTTCCAAGGTGGGACTTGGCGTGTAACTTAAGACTTTTAATTCGTTACAGTTAATAAAGAGAAAGCAAATAGATGGCAGAAGGGGTTTAATGTGGAGAAGCAGAAACAGGGGGCAGATTATGCAGAAAATCAAAACAGAGCCACAACAAGGATGTTATTTCGGTAGCTGCAACAACTGAGTAACATGTTACAGTTTGAAGGGTGGAAGGTGCCTAATTGTGGCCTGTTATTAGAATTCCCTACTTTTAATATAAACTCCTATGTGTTTTATTCTGGTATTTGGTTCAAAATTAGATGGTCATTTAGTATCATTTGGAAATTCTTTTAGGTGAAGAATAGATTTTGGACCTTTTATTGTATAAAGATTATTAAAAAGCATTAACATTATTAAAAAGTCATAAGATAGCAAGTTAATTCCAGTTTTACATAAGATTTATTTCAAAAAAATTATTAAGTCTTCATCCAAAATTTTATAATATTAAATACTTATTTTTTTTTTTAAGTATTTTGTTATTGGATTCTTTTGTCAATAAGATAATATTACTCTTACTTGTGTTTTTTCATCTCTAACTTAATCGATAAGTCAGAAGAAGAGATTGAAGAGAAAACGAGTGAATTGATCAATAGGTTAAAGATGAAAAGATAGGAGTAATGGTAACATCACTCTGATAAAAGATAAATCAAACAGTATGATACATAGATAAATAAAATATTTTAATAGAGATTCAATTGAAAATATTCAAACACAATCTAATTAAAATTTAATTAAATCTTATAAATATTTAAAATTAATTACTTTTAAGATATTATTTAAATATATAAATAAATTAAATAAATTAAAAATCATACATAACTGTTGAATTATAAAAATTAATTAGGTAATATTACAAGAAAATTTAGTGTTAATTAAGTAGTATAACTCTCATAAAGTGTTTTGAGTCACGTTTGAATTCATTTTCGATATAAAAGGACTTTTCATGTAAGTATGCATAAGCTTTTTCGTCTCGTTCGCTCGACTTGAGGCTATGTCGATTATATGTTGATACGATCTTAATCGGATATAAAACCGATGCAATATAGTCGGATAAGTAGTTAATATGGTTAAACTCTATTTTTCTAACAGAGAAGCGAGTTTTTCATCCTTTGTTTATCTCCTAAAATTTTACCAAGATATCATGAATTCTTTATCTTTCAGTTACATGGAACTAGGGAACAACTGATAAAATATCGATTGATAAAATCTTTTATTTAGATGTGATAATTTTTATTCCTTATAAACTCACAATTGATGTAGGAAGATAAAATATATGATTGTTATTATTTAAATCTGTTATGATGTTATTCTAACGATAAAAGATAAATACGAGGAAATCGACCAAGAAACTCTATAAAAAGAGGATGACCCCCCAAAAAATAAAATAAGTATTATTCTAAGTAATATACACTGAAAAATTTTATGTTCTCACTAATCATCAAAGTAATGTCAGAGTTCTCACATTCTTTTTTATTTTTTATTTTCAAACATCAAGAAGTTGTAGTTGGAGACCATCTTCAATCATTCGACCTCGTCCCGACGAAAACAACCATTAGTAACAAAATGTATAAAAACTATTTTAAATTATTTAGATAAAATAAATCAATTTAGTTTAATGTATATTTTTATCTTGGTATTTTTCGTATAAGTTAAAGATTATTAAATACGCATGCTTAAATACTTTTAATTACTTAAAATTAAATATTCAAGAACTTTTTTTTTTCTGTTTTTGTATACAATAAATACTTTTACTTTCAATAAGGAGCATGTTATATCTTTAACCTATAACAAAAATAGTAGTACATTGCCAATACTTATTGAAATGTTAGTGGTACATTTTATTTTCAATTTAAAGCGCAAAGCATTTATTAAAAGAGGAATTAAAGCCAATACTTTTTGAGGATTTATTGACCATTTTTAGCTCTCCTTTTGTTTTTTTTTTTAAATATTGCTCTCTTTTTTTCACTTTCAATTCTCTTGAGGCATGATAATGGATAAAGAAAGTGGTGTAAGTTTGTCATATTTTGATGTTTATATTGATAAGAAATGAATTTGAGATTTGAGATATAAAGATGTAGTGGGTAGATGAGAGATGCCCTTGAGTGGCTAGATTCCTCATACTACCTTTATCTTTAACTTTGCACACCCTTCCATGCGATCATATTCCTTCCACATTCGTCTATAAATAATGTACCAATACCAACTACAAACCCTTATACTCTCTTTTTTCTCAACCCGCTCCAAAAGAAACAACTCATATACCTAAATACACAAATCATTACCATGTTTCACACTTACCCTTAACCAGTTATTACTATTAATTTTCTTTTTCCTAATGCCTTTTGGGAATATTACTAAAGTAAAGAGGGATAAATCTCAACTAAAACATTTAGCTTTGCAAAAAATACAAAGATTTGTAATCAAGTTGTTGTTCTATCTTCTTCCGATCATATACATCCTTTTATGTTTTGTTTTCTCATCCTTATGTCTCTGTCCTGTTTTTATTTTTTCTTCAATATTAAATGTTAATTTTCTCTAAATAAAATTGTTATATTTAATATTTATTTTCGGTTAACATTATTTTTAGATGAAATTTTATCATAATTCTAAGAATTTTAAAACTATTCACACCTGCCTTATGACACAATATTCTTTAGCTTGAATCTGAAACTTAAGAAATTAATTAATTGGAACTAATCCATGACACTCAAGTCCTCCTATCTTAGACCAATACCTTAAAAATTATCTAATCGAAATCGATGCATGACACCAAAATTACATATAACGAGGTGTTGGCCCAAATATTTTACAGCACGTGATTTATGAGGAGGCCATTTGATCTTGAAGAAGGTATCAAAAGTCACAAAGAAATCTGAATTTGGATTTTGTGAGGCATTGAGTATAAAAGGTGTATGTATATATAATAGAATGATAGTGAATGAGGAAGCTTGGAATTGCAGCAAAATAATTACAATAGACTAGAAGGAGTGGAGAATGCAGAAAGAAAGACATAAAAGTTTGTTTAAGCAAGCATCTGAGAAGGGCCATATATAGCAATTAAAATAAGAATATCCTTGAATCCAATTTAGCAAGTGCATGTTAATTTTCTTTTCATCCCAATGTTTGATGTCTTGCAATGTATGGTAACAATAATAGCCTTTGGAAGGTTGGAGAAAAGGTGTGTGTGGTGGGTGGCAATTACACTTAGCCCGTGCGCTGACCATCACTTTTTCTCACCGAATGCATCAACACCTTCCTTCATCCGAGTGGCTACCGCGCGTGCAAGTTTCACAAAAAGAATTCCTATTTCTCATTCCCTCTACTTCACACTCCAACTCAGTCAAGGGTCACCATCAAATCAGACACTGATCAATTTTAAACAGTGATTAAAACTATTTAAAACATTGAACACTTGTAATAATTTGAGTCACAAATCTTCTTATAATCACTGATAATCACGTAATCATCATGGCCTTTTGTTTTACTTTCTAGATTTTGTTTATGCTATATATCTTCATGTTACCTTAATCATCTTTAAAGACACATATGTGAAAGCAGTTCTGGAATTTTCTATTTACGGTGATTGATTTAACCAGAACCAATTTATCCACTCGCTTGAATAAATTATTTGTTTGAGATATAAATTAGTCATTAAAACATTATGATTGAGATTCAATATTAATAAAATAAAGTTGTCATAAATATTATTTTTTAAAGAAAGTGATAATATTATTTTTTTATATATAAAATAGAATAAATTATTTGATATAATTTAAAAATTGAGATTCTCTCACACAATAAATCCATCTTTTCTTATTTGCATGTCTAAATGAATTCAGATAAATGATGAAGAAATTATTTGTATGACTATGTAGGAAGCAGTTCAATTATTACGTATCGTACGCATGTAGAGGAAATCTGGGAGACCAAGCTGAGTGCAATAAGTTAATTTAATCGTAAATTCTGATTACGAGGATTCATTTTTTTCCTGCATCATCAAACTCGGCACTCCAGAGTAAAGGATAACCAATAACCAAAGTGATTGGATTGTAATAATACACAATTTTTTTATCCAACTTGGAGTTGTTAAAGAGGTGATACTTTTAAACTAAAGATGTGACACTTCAAAGTTACTTCAAATATTATTCACTTATTTCTCCAAATAACTTAACATTGATAATTTAATCGCTTTATTATACTATTCACCTTGAATTATATTTATTCATTTTTTAAATACTTTTACAATTCTCTAAATCTTAAAAACAAAATATCACCAAATTATTTATAAAAAATTATTTACTCTATGATTCATACACTTTTGTTTTTTCAAGTAAGTTCCTACAATTATTAAGAATTTTGTAACATTCTATGAATTTAATGTAAATGCACTGATGCCATTCATTCATATATATATATATATATATATATATAAGTGTTTTTAACCTTTATAATAATTAATTTCAAAGTCATATCTAGCATAACTTTTTTAGAACCTTTTACAGAATCATTAATGTGCATGCAAATTAAAATTAGTTTTTATACTAATAAATTCATTCAAACAAATCCCTACGGTTTTCCCAAATTTTTAATTGGATCTCTATACAAATTATAAAATTTGATGATAAAACCTAAAACTTTTTAAATAGCAATATAGAATGGCAATGTGGATACTTTATAAACATATATTAGGCAGCTATCAATTAGTACGAATCTATTTAGGAATTTTTATAAGTAAAGCTATAGACCACATGTAGTGCGATAATAATTAAACCAAAACTAATCCTAGCCTCTATTATTCTCTTCCAAACTCCTTCATCCTAAACATACCCTATGCATTTAAGATTTATAACAACACACCGCAAAATTTATAAAGCCATGGTCCATGATGATAAAAATACTACGGTATCTATCTAGACTTGTATAATTAGACTTGAAGTTTTCACAAGTTCAAGCCAAACTTGCATTACAAACCTGACATAACTATGAAAGATATACTCTTAACAATTGGGGAGGAGCATAAAAAACACAACTCCTCAGCAATCACAAAATAAAACTCAAGATCATAACTATAATCCTTAATTACTTCCCTAGTAATTATACAAATACATACACACAAGTTTGCTTTACACCCAGAATTTAGTGTCAGCAATGATCTATGTCATTTCCTGAAATGGACTGAGGGAGGCCTTCAAGCAAGCAAGAGACTGGGGGAATGGTTAGTGTCTGAGAGATTCCATAGGCACTCCAGCAGTAAGGATCATGCACTATGTCTCCTTCAGATGGAAGAAGTTCAATATCTGAGAGGGTCAAGTTGGTGCATGGGACAGAATCACTGCAAGCAAAATGCATTGGAGGGTGCCTTATATCATATGTTCCCTTTATGTTTGTGTAAGATATATTCGATACAAAGACTGCAGAGGTCTTGTTGGAGCAATCCTTACTGAGGCAGTAAAACTGATCAATTATAATGGGGTTTCTTACACTTTCCATATGAATATTAGTAAATGTCACTCCTGATACTGATCCTGAGCCACCTTGCCATGTCTTGATTCTAACCCCGTTATCTGATACTTTTATAACCGAGTCCCTCACCGTTATGTTTGAAACACAGGCTCTGGAGTTGTGATTTCCCAGACTACCAATACTGAATTAAAATAATAAGATAAGATTAGTGAACTAGAGGAACCTTTTCTTGAAAATAAATAATAAGTTAATTTACCTTATACCATGTCCAGGTCCACATGTTATGTTCTTTATATCAACATCATGGCAACCGGCTCCAATGGACACGCAGTCATCACCTGTATAAAAGGATAATTCATGAATGACTTTTGAGTTTCGATACAAAAAGAAAAGTAGTGCTTTGTTTTGTGACCAACCATTAGAAATGACCGAATTGTATATTTTGACGTCATTGGTATTTTCTATGTGTATTCCATCAGTGTTGGGGCTGAGTGCTGGAGATGTTATGTAGATTGATTCCACGTGGACGCTTTCGCAGCCATCAAATCTGAAGTGGAATTGGGGGCTGTTCTTGATTTTAAGTCCTTGTACAGTCAAGTTGGAACTCATGAAAAATCTTAATGCCTGCAACATTCGGAGTTACATTACGTTTGAACAGTTGTTTTCAACCACAATGCAACTTGTATTTGTGTTAGAACTACTTACAACAGGGCTGTCGCAAGGTCCTGGAGATGTTGTCCCATGGGGTCCCTGTGCCATTTTATCATCGGGATCAGTGTTTCAAGCATCAAGATTGAATCTTTTTTTGTGTTTCTTAATATTTTTAAATCATCAACAGTATACCTTATGAGGCTTACAAGGGAGGTCCCACCATTTTTCTCCTCTCCCATCTATTAATCCACTTCCTTCAAGTGACATCCCATTGATTCTATAGAAGACAAGCCATTGACGCCTACTGTTGTTCTTTGGCCAAGAGTCAGGTCCATCGGGTGGCATAAGAGTGCCATCAACCTTTTCACGAGTGCCAACAGAGTTAATTAGTGAGCATTACCCTTAACCATTTGTAAGAAACAAAATAATCACTAACTGTGTAAAATTTTATTACACTGTAAGGTTTGTCATGATTTTTTGTTTAAAGTATAAAAAACCCTTTACATTAATTATAGTAAGTGTACAAAAATTAAACTATAAGAAGAACCAAACATGTTGCAATTTGCAAAGTACATTACCTTTAGTACTAAGCCACCTTTACAAGGACCTGTGAAAATAGTAGATTGAATAATGAAGGAGAGACCGTGGGGAACGAGGATAACTTTAACCGCTGATTCACTTTGGCAGGCAGTGTCCCATGCCATCTTGAATGACTCTGTATCATCAGTTACTCCATCTCCGATGGCCCCAAATGCTCGAATATCAAACAAGTTATTAGATGTGTTGTGGTAGTTCTCATCAACAGTGGGGCTAGGAGAAGGAGCTTCATCAGGGGCGCTAGAAGGTCCAGGCAATGGAGAAGGAGATGGTGAAATTTCAGGTGCATTATGATAATGTGAGTGTTTGTTTTTATGGAAATGGTACCTAGCTTGGGTGGGAAGAAACAAAGTAAGAAAGTATAAGGACAATGCTAGTGATAAAATATGAGAAGGCCTCATCGTGAGTATATTCTAGTAGTGGAGTTAAAAAGGGGCTTAAAAAGGTTTAGATGCTAAAACTTTGAAAACTAGAGACTCTGATTGGGTTGTGGCTGTGAACAGCAAGATGAAAGGAATAAAGAATCTAATTTTGGAGTAATTGGGCAGCCTGAGTTTTGGGAAATTGAAAGAAACTAGTGGTTCTACCTTGCTTGTAGCAGTAGTGCACAAGTTGCAAGAAGTTTAATTCTTGAGTTGGGCCCTTTGGAGTACATGCAGAATCAGAAAGAGTGAGTTACTATATATAATGAGAAGGGATAGTGGACAATATGTTAAGTTTCATCGGCACATTATCAATATTTAATTGGTTTTGGAAGTGGAAACGACAAATACTACATAGGCATTGGCCTTCTTTTAGAGATTGTGGAGTCTGCATATGACAACTCTGAAAAGAGCAAAAAGGAATAACCAGAAGTCAGGCTGGGTACTAGACAAACCTCCCATGTTCCTCCCATTACTTTTTTTTCTTCCATAACTAAGAGGGATTTTTTATGGATAATATTTCTTAAGACAAAATAATTATATCACATAAAATCTTGTTTTCATTTATTACTAATAATACATTTTTAATATTTTTAAATAACTCATACAGTAAAAATGTATAATTAATCAATGTTTGGAGGCACTCCTTTTACAAAATTTCCGCTACTAAAATGAAATACTTACATAAATTTAGCTTAGTAGTGATTTAGATGAAATAAGTTGATAATTATAGTAAATTATGATAATTAATTATCAATATGGTAGTTAATGATGTGATTGATGTGTGCTATTTGTAGTTATCAATCAATGAATAATGTACGCATATCCCTATAAACAAAACTTGTCATTTATAATATTTTACTAGTTTTTCTCCCTATTACTGAAGTTTTAGTTTCTAATAAAGTTTTAAATTACCTTAGATTCTCTATTTTTTACTTTATTTTAAAATTGATTACTCTATCCATTTTGGTCAATATTTATTGAAAGAATAAGGTTATTTTAATAAATTTGTTTTAAAAAGTAATAGATTTGTTAACTCTTGTTAAAAAAATTGTTAGTAAAGGATTTTGAGATTATATATGATATGTGAATTGGATTAAATTCCCAATGAATATTTTGTGAATTGGATTGCAGTGGTAGCTTAATCCCTGTATGCCTAAAATTCAGAGCAGAAATATCAGAAAGAAACAGATAGACAGGGGTATGTCCGTGTGCATGTCTAGAACATACCATATTTATGTTTTCGGTCCCTTTTGGGTTCCCCCAAAACCGTGTCTATAGTCACAAATAATTTGTAGATATAAATAATTCATCCACATGGTCAATGGGTTAGGTTTCATAGTATATGAATTTATTTGTTCCTTTTCTTTGGAGTTTTGTGACAGTTTTATTTTAATTTATATATATATATATTGATTTCGATTTTTAAATGATATAAAATTATATTGGATTTATCAAAAAATTAGATATGTAAATTAATTTTAAGTCGATGAATGTAATTGAAATGTGTGGTTACATTAATATAATATAATCTGCATAATCCATTTTAGTAATATGGCATAACCGAGTTTTTGTAGTATATAGTAATCTTATGTTTATATAAAATAAATTATTATAAATTACACGTATTTATATAGACAAAATGAATTTAGATAATATTTAGATTTTACGGTAATAATTGTTGTTGGTGTCGGTCGCTCTTTTTATATTCGTTTCTTTATACTTAGTCGTTTATCTTTTGCTCCAATTATGTTTTTAATTAAGAACTTCAACTCCTTAGGTCTTTGATTTTTTGGTGCTTGATCGGAAGTAAACCTATAAAATGTTCTTTGACAATCAAGTAAATACTATGTATTAAGAGTGTATGATATAATTGACAACTCTTGTCCATAAGGCTCATTTATAATATTTGATGATGAGTCATTTTATTCATAGATACATATTTTCAATAGATCAGTGTTAATTGATTTAAGTTACCATACTTATCATTTATCATTTATGTTATTTATGTTTAATTTACTTCTTATTGTATTTAATCACGATTAGTAATAGTCTCGAGTGACTCACGTCCCTAAACTCCAATAAATACATTACATATTTTTTAGAAGTGTATTTTGTTGTTAAGTTTATAATGAATAGGATTGCATTGCCTCATAGGATACGGAATACTGATATTTAAAAGAACGTACCAAATCTATATATCTGTTTGAGAACAAGGTTTATAGGAAGAGAATGAATTATCCTACCCTATATGTCATAAGATGGTAAAGGAAAGATTTAAATTTTCTAAAACGAGTAAAGATAAAGTAACTATTTATTGTTGATGAAAAAACTAATAGTTAATATTTCGTTATGCGTGTTAATATATTAATTGATTTTTTTCATTGTAGAAATTTTTTCTGAAATATATCTTTTTTAAAAATAAATCTTTTCCACTTTATTTATTAAATTAGATACTTTTATTGTTCATCATAGGTTACCATAAGGAAAACTGTTTAGTTTTTAACTTGAAACACTCTATCCACCTATCACTCCAAAAGTGATTATATTTTCATACTGAAAAATTAAATATAACTATACAACTATCTAACTATCTTGGACTATCCTTGTCCAAAATCAAAAGTGAACTATGATAGAATGGAAGTTTAAGTTGATAATTATTTTTAAAGATTCACATTCATTATTAGTAAAATTTATAGAAATTTATCAATATTTGTGTGATTTTCGTTAATTACTTTAAACAAGTTCGTCTCTACATATATGCACTTACTTATAGGGTTAGATACATTCGGATCAATAATCAATAATTTAATATAATTTTTAAATATTTAGTCCGATTATGGGATATTATTATAAAATTTATTTATGACTTATAAAAACCATTTAATGTATTCTTAAATGGTCCGGGTAGGTAAAAGTGGATAGTTATTCTCCTGAAGTATTTCAATCTTTACACCGGAAACATTGATTTTATACCTTATACATAAATATTTTTATCTTTTTAGAATTTGATTTTAGAATTTAAGATTTAGTGTAGAGTTTAACATAAAAAAAACCATCTTCTTCTTAGGAAACCTCCGTCCATTCACATTATTATCGATAAAAGAGTCCTATGACTACAACCTCAAAAGTTTTACGACTCAATTCTCAATAAAAACACTAACAAATTCACTTCAATAAATTAATATTTTAATTATATTTTAAGATTTCTGTAACATTTTTCATGCATTAATTCTTTCAACCTCTCTCACAGCAAAAACTATCATCTTTCTTTCTACCCTTTTCTTAAGCTCCAAGCACTCAGTCTTACGCTGCGAGTTGCAATTCATCTTATCTCTCAAAGATTAGTAGTCTCCAGGTAAAACTTGTACTTGTTATAACAAAGGAAACAACCATCAAGCTAGAATGAAGAGACAAAAGAGGAGCAACGTGAACCATAAATAGTAAATAAGTCTACCTTTGATAAATCAAATTGAGTTAATTTTTTAAAATAATATTATTTAAAAATATCGCTTTTATATTTCTCTATTTTAAACTTATATTACTAATATATGTTATTTACTCTTAATTCAGTTATACATTACAAATTATTTTCACACAAACACAAAATTTAGTATTTTTATACTAGAGGCTAAAATTCTCCACCGGTCACATGCCAGAACTCCTCTTAAACAACAAGAATCCAGTTTAGTAAATAAGTTAGAAAAAGACTATTTTTGTAATTTTTTTAAAATTGTATATATCAGAAGAAAAAAAAAATCAGTCAACGCGCGTATTTTCCACAAAAATGTTGAAACAGGATAGCAAGGAATCTATCAAACATTTGTAATAACGTAATCACGATAAGTTTTTTTTTGTTTGTTTTTTTTTTACCAGCAATAATAAATAAATAAATATGAATCACTAAATAAGTGATTCAACCCTTATACATAATGACAATCTTAATCACACCCAATAGATATACTCCCAAGTATGACTATACAATATACTTCTAACTTAATCAAGAGAAAGACACCTGACATACTAAGTAAACATCTCATAAGATCATCATAATACAAACCATCGGATCTATGCACCAATCAGAAAAGGAAAAAAACGCAGACTGTGACTTGGATGAAATCTAAGACCAAGTTTTTAGTTGGACCAACGCGAAAACCTCCACTACATCTACTACTCCCCTTTAAAGATAACCCTATTCATGTGCCTCTAGACCTCATTAACTACTGCAATCCAAATCCCTCCTCAAACCTCATCCATCGAAAACATTATGAAACACACTCTGCACACTCAATCATACACAACAATAATTCTACAATAATCAAGCATATCTGCACTCGAATAACTCATGCATACTAGTCTCATCCTCCATCCCGCAAATAGAAGTTGCAAACAGTATGAGCTTAATTACGATAAATTAGACTAGTTTTATGTTTTGAATTGTGGATTTAAAGAAGCCGCATGCCTAAAAGCAATAGGAAAATTTATGCGGCTGAAGTTAATTTACTTTTGAAAAATGCAGTCCTTAAAGTGGATATAGTTAATTAATTATATTAGGCATATCAATTTAAATATTGATTTGGCTGTATCTGTAACCGTCCATCCACTCCAAAGTTCAGAATTCATGGCTCTTGCTTTGCTTTGCTTCCACTCACAACTTCTCAACTCACCATATTGCTCTCTCTATCTTTCTCTATCACCGCCCAAACTCATACTACCACTTTTTCTGCTCATGCTTCTTCACTTCCACACACAAATACAACTACGCATGCTCGTTTACTACTTTTCTCTTACTTAATTGCTTTTAGTTGCCGCCTCAAATCTCAAATCTCAGACCACAGTTTTTTTATTTTAACTAATCACCATACTTAATTGCTGTCACACTTTCTTTTTCTTTACTAGACTGTGGCTAATCTTGCGTTTTATCAAGTTAACACGCTCACTAGATCAAAACTATAGCTTAAAGCGCGAGCTATATGTCTAGTAATATTAAAAGGTGCTACATTTAACATGCAAAAAGTTGCTGCTCAAAACTGAATCCACAGTGTTTAATAATTGAATGGTTTTTACCTATCATAACCAAAATGGAAAAAGGAAAGTATAGCTTAATTAAAGGTAAGTGGCTGACTTTAGCAGCAATTGGCCTACCCAAGTTGACGAATAATATATTTTAAATATATATACTCAAATGATGGATCACGTTAGTGCTACTTATGATACACCCATAGAGAATCTACACTATCCACATACGTACTTCTATACCCCACTTTTCATATATATATATATATATTTCATAACATTTAGTAGTAGGTTGGTATATTTTCTATAATTATCAACAAAATAAAATTTCACCTAATCTTTGTTACTTACAAGCAAGACAATGTTTTCGTATTAAAGGTTGAGTTAAGGCTTAGTTTGGAGTTTTATTTTTTTATCATTAAAAAATAATTGATAAATATATGAATATTTTAAGAGTGATTCAATCCTATTACAAATTAAATCGAAAACAATCAGCTACTTCATTCAATTAAACTTAAGCTACTAAACAGATAAACATAATAACATCACACAAGCATCCTACTCAAACTAGAAGTATGTGAAGTATGTAAAGTGAATTTTTTTTAATAATAAACAAACACGTCAATGAGTCTAAATATCAATCAAATCAGAAAAAACAAGCGTGCACAACTTTAAATGTAATCCAAGACTAAACCTTAGATAAAAATAACTAAGAAAAGTAATATGAAAAAATTATAAATTTATCTTATATTTTGAGTTAAAATAGTATGTTGATCTTTTATATTAATTTTTTCATAATTTATTAGCATGAATATCTCTAAATAACCTATTGATATACTAGGTTAAGCGTCTTTGCCCAACCCTAGAATTTTTATGATCGATTCTATGGAATTGAAAAAAATAAAAAAATATGTAAAAGTGTTTTGTGTTGCCAAACAGAGGAAGCTGGACTATTCTGAAGACGAAATAAATCGAGGTGAAGCTTGAAGAGGCAATGAAAAATCATTTTTCGGAGCATCACTCAGAACTTTTCTTTATCTTTGTGTCTTGTCTTTCTTTATAATGGACTTCTATAACTTCTTTGTTTTCAAATAGGTTTGTGAGATAATTACTTTCCTGATTTTAGGTATTCTTTACTGATTAGTTTCTAATTCGTATGATTTTCATTTACTCATAATTTGTTTTGAAGAATTTTCGTGACATTAGAAAAAAGAGGGTTGTATTTTCATGATTTTAGCCTTATTCTTGTTCATAATATCTTAAATTGTGTATTCCTCTTATAACTTTTAGGAATTATTTTACTAAAAAATATCATAAATTAATTTAGGATTTTTGTTGTCCTTTAATCCATTAAAACGTATTTTTAGAACACAATGATATTATAATATAAAATTTAACCGTAGCTGAATTCTATCTATTTCAACACTTAAGATGGAACTATTAGTATTTCTGCACTCTTACATTTTTTTTAGTGCTAGAATAAAAAACTAAATACATATTATTTTATTGTAATTTAAATTTTAAATTTTAAATTTTTCTAATTTTTAAACATTGTTTGCGACAATAATTTAGTACACATGCTAAAATCTTATCCCCTTTTATCCAATACCTTATTATATATTTTGAAATTGAGAATTAATTTTTGTATATGAATTCAGTAGGATTTATATACAAAGGGCCTGTATATAAGTTATTTTAGTGGAAAATTCTCTCTTAAACATCGTTATTTAAACTACTTGGGTGATAATTTATCATGTAAACATGAATGTTTCAATTATTCTTTTCATTAAGTTTTTTCTAAACTTTTGTTAGGAAAATAGCACTTTACTCATTCACACACATTACAACACACAAATGTATAGGTCTCAGATTCCCAAAAAATGTTCTTATATGTATAAAACTGGGTAACATTTGATTGAATGAATTTCTAGGACTAAAACGAAGATGTGAAAATGGTTTCCTATTGAGAAGTCTTCCTTCAAATTATTTCAAAGGTTCTTTGTAATGTCTATCTAAACCACACTCAGCTATTTATGTAGTCAAGATGTAGTTAATTTAGGATAAAATTATTATTTTACATCTTTATTCTGCTTCAAATAAAGGATGGTCATGCTCAAACATATTAATGCTGTCACAACAAACTTTAATTTGTTTTTAGGTAAAAGAGGTTCTTCTCAGGATAAAAATAATAAGCATTAGAAAAATTTGCAAAAAAATCCATGAAGATATTGGTCTTGACAGTTGAAAAATCTATAAAACAAGAAATGATGAGTTAGAAAAAAAAAATAGAAAAAACACAAAAATTAACAATAACAAAGCAAAACGAAAACAAATCTTTCAAGCATGCATGAAGCGGTTATCACTAGTGCAGAACAGTGTTTTAACGATGGTTAAAAAAATTATATAAAGACGATTCGATAACCATAGCTATTATGGATGTCGTTGCAAATCAACAATTGATAACTATGGTTCCATAATATTTGTTACAAAACCACATTAATAACAGTTCTAGAACTGTCGTTATAAATGTTTTATAAAGACAGCTTTCAGATAGAATCGTTGTTATAAATGTATTCTTTTTACAATAATATTTTATTATTTTATATATACTCTATTCTACATAAAATATCAAATTTTCAGAACAATAATGTAATATGAAAGTGTACATTAATACATATAACATTCTACATTTTTTTTTTATAAATATATGAAAAGAATTTATATCATTCTAATAATTCATCACATGGTTACGACTACAAGAAAATCTGGAACCAAAATCTATAATTTATTCCTATATCTGGAAAAGACTTCTAGATTTTATAAAACATAATGTATTTTTTTAATATATAAAACATAATGTATTTTTTAAATAAATATATTCTAAATTTTAGAATTCAGAATATATTTTTTCAACAAATACATTTCAGATTATATAATCTACAACAAATACATTTCAAATTATATAATCTAGAAGTCTTGTACAAATATGAAAATACCTATCAGATTTTCGAATCCAAAATGTATTTATTAAAATAAATATTTTGAATTCTAAAATCGGAATTCTTTTCAAGATCTAGGAATAGATTTTCGTCCAAAGGGAGTTTCTTTCTACATCCCTATATTTTTCTTCCAACACCCCTTTACTTTTTAAAATACCAAAATTACCCTTTCACAGTTTTATGTGATTCTGAAATAAAATTTTTGTAAGGAAAAAATATTTTCAAAATAGAAGTTTAGTAAGCAAAAAGTGTTTTCGAAATAGAAAATTTGGAAGACAAAAAATATTTCAGAATATCCTTTCTAAAATACATTTTTATTTATTTCCAGATTGATAAATCCATAATTAATAAAATGTGTTCTAAAAAATATGTTTTGGAAATATTTCGGAAAAAGCAATCCGAAAATCATTTTAAAAGGGTAAAACGGTTTTCTTAAAAAATATAATGAAGTGTAGAAATAAATTTATTACGATGCAGGAAGAAACAGTCTTGTGCAAAATGTATTTATAAAAAAAAAAAGCAATCAGAGGTTCAAGTAGTAAAAGAATAATGAAAAACCATTCCAATACCAGTAAAAAACAACATTTTTCACCATATAACTAACACAAACCTTCGATGCAGGATAAACGGCCTGTGAAACGCTCTCAAAGAGTATAAAGAACCACAACAAAGCTTTAACATACGCAAATGGATTAGATCAAGGATTTAGGATTTATTTATTTATTTAGTTAAGGACAAAAACATCTTTTCACATAACCTATAGGAGTCCAAGAAAAATATGGAGGTGTAGTAAGAAACAGCCATATTGTCAAGTTAGTTGGGCTACTCAACATTGGCCCAACCATGGTTCCTCTTGGGCAACAAATACGAAAACAATAGAATTGAACTTGGATTAGATCAAGGTTCTTTAACTGTTAACTCTTTTAGTTATTAACTATTTTTTCTACTTCATTTTAACTTTCACCTAATTTTTGAGTGACTTTTATCAAATATAGTCATATACAGTTGAAAACGGTTTTACACATTTATTAATTATATTTATACGCATTTACTTAAATAGTTTCTAAAAGTATCCTTAAAACTGATATCATAATTTTAAAAATAAACTATGCAAATGTGTATAAGTTCAAATTTGATTAATTTTTAAAATAACTAATCTAAATTACTCTCAAATTTTTATTTATAATGTTTTAGATAGATTTCCGATTTTTATTAGATTAATTCATTTATAAATGAGTAGACAGTCACTTTAATCAATGGACTTATACAAGTCATTCTCACATTAGTTCTTGAACTAAAGAAAATTTTAAAAAAATGTTCATCAAAATATTTTCTTAAAAATGATTATGATTAATATAATGATATTAACATATATTTAGAATCTAAAATAATAGTAAAACTATGTTCAGTAAAATAATTGAAAAAATAGTTAGAAACTGGGAACTGCTGCATATTAAAGTTGCTAAGTTATTTTATTGAATTTTTTTTAAAAAAAATGAATTGAAGAACAAATATTTAATATTTTTTTTGAAGTAACTGACAAACGTACTATAACATAATATATATATATAACTATATGATACTTTTTTTTTATAGATTTATGTTTTACTTTATGGTTAAAAATATATTTTCAAGTGTTTACAATTTAGCTTTTAGTTATTTGTAAACTCTTCTAAAATTTTATTCATATATATATATATATATATATATATCAGTTTTAGCTTCCACAACTATATATTTTTCACATTATCCATTCTATAGATATTTTTGAATAAAATGATTATAAAAAAAATTTAATTATGTTTTTAATCTTTAAAATTTGAGATAATTCTTTTTTTCATTTTCTAAATTTAATTTCTCATCCCTAATAATTGAAATTATGATTTTAGTCTCTAAATACTAAATTTAATGGACTAAGATGATTATTTTAGATTTTAAGATTTAAAATCTTATGTTTAGAGTTTAAAACTATTTAAAATTATTAGGAACTAGAATAATTTTTAAAATTTTAATAATTTAAAAATATTTTTTTTTAAATTTGGCAAAACAAAACTGGAGTTATCCCAACTCTTATTGACTAAATATAGAATTAAACTAAAAAAGACATGTGTATGTTTGAAAATGCTCTATTTTTAATTTATGTTGACTATTATGATATATATAAACTAATATGCTTGAAAATTTGAAGAACCTAATGAAAATAACTATTAAAAAGGGGAAGGGGTAATTGTGGATTTTGAAAAGGATTACTATTTGGTGAATTAGAAATTCTTTTATTACATGATGCATATACTAAGATTCTGCAATAAATGAATAGGATGAGTGAAGCGGTGTTTAGAATAAGCTACTGTTTAGTCTTGGTTAAAAGGAGTCTTACTAAGGAATTCAAATCCACAAAAGGGTTGAGAAAAGATATCCTAAATCTCATTTTTTTTTCCAATATTGGTAGATTGAAATTCAAATCCACAAAAGGAAAAAGGGTTGAGAAGGTTTATCATCGCATGGTAAGACAGGCTGTCAAAAAACATATATACAATAGATTGAAAATAGGAAAAAGAAATACCGAGGGGAATTTGCTACAATTTGTTGATGACACAATATTTGGGTGTGAAGCAAACATTCATAACTTTGGTCTTCGATGAGAAGGGGAGGTCCACCTAAAAATGACTCTCTTATACTAAAGTCATTAAGAGCACAAATATAGTAAAATCTTTAGAGAATGAGAGATAAGAGTATGTGAGATAAGATAGATTGTACTTCCTGGGAAGTGGAATTTATAGGTTTATTAGGTGGTATCCTCTCTGAGTTGATTGTTACGAGTCTATTGGATTGGTCACATAACTACTATTTATTGTTTTATAAATAGTCTTTCATCATTTAAGACTCATTGAATATGTCGTTTTGCTTATGATGGTCATTAATGACAATAAAGACTCAGTTATGGAAGTCATGTAGTCACCCCGAACTCTTGGACGTTCCCGATTTTAAGGTGGGTAGGTACAATATTATATACTGATTGGAACACTCATTTTGTGCTTCCTATTTATATCCTTCTTTTGTCAATAAAAAAAAAACTTATTACGAAAACAACATATGATTTATATGAAAACAATCTAATACATGTTTTAATTATTCAGATATAATATACATAAGTACTTCTTAGAATTATAGGCCTTAAACAAGAGGGGGTGAATTATTTATGGAAGATTTTCGCAAATATTGAAGGTAGATTGAATCAATCAATTAGAAATCAGTTCAGCCAATTAGAAAACTGCTTTTAACTTTGATTATCAATAAAAAAAAAAAACCGGTTGTTTATATTAGCAGTGTTGAAAATCAAAGCAAAAACAGATTTAAAGAGTGTAAGGATAGAGAGATTTAACACAGAATATTTATACTTATTCATTTTTTACCAAAAGCTACATCCAGTCATCAGCACCATGAATTCACTAAGTAATCAAAACCTTGATTATACACAACACACCAAAGTGATGATCTTGAACTCTTCAAGAACACACCCCACCTTTGACAAATACAACACAATTTTCAGAACAATCTCTGAAACTACACAACACCAATTCACACAAAATTACAATCATTAAGAAAGAAATGAATGGAATACACCTAGATACAATCAAAGATTAAAGCACAGTGAATACAACACAATCCTATTCCACACTTCCAAAGATCTTTGAAATCTTGAAAAACTTATTAGAAGAATTTCTCTTAGTTGATTAACAACCTGAAGCGTAAAACAACTTATTTAAACTCCAAACAATTGGTCAAAGCATTTAATTCCATAACCAGAATCAGTTTTAATCATTTAAAACAAATTAAAGCTACTTAACAGAATTCTATTAAGGTTTTTAGAAACTCAATCAATTGAAAACACGAATCAATAAATTGAATTTGTTTGACAGCAAAGTCAAAGAAAGTCAAATTTTTTCAAAAATACTAACAACCGGTAATGTTGATTTCAACAGGTTGATTTTTCACTTCCTTTTAAAAACATATTTTTTCAAAAGAATTGAAATCAAATAACCTTGGATCATCATATAGAGTGAATTAACAAATTCAAATACTTTAGACACACAACCAACAACAATACATTCCACTTAAATTTGGAGACATTAAACCACCTTTTTCAACAACTTATACAATACATTCTTCCTTATAAAAACTCTGATGAATTATGTTGTTTACTAAACTGCACCCAAATAAATTAAGTTAATTAGTTTATTGATTATGTTCTTTATAAATACCTAACAGTAGAATTTAACTCTTTTTTTTCTATAACACTCATCATATAGAAAAGAATTAATGGGCACTTGCTTTGCCACCTGTTATGAAAAATATTTAAGAAGATGTTGATCAATTGTTAGCCACACCTAACTTCGTTGGAAGATATTTGGGAAAAGCAGGAATAATATTACCCACTTCACTTTCTCATTCATGACCACTCAGTTCCCATTCTGTACAACAATCCCTGCTTATACATCTTATTTACAAATATGAAATTATATCAATATTTGAAAAAGTAACCAACAAAGATGCGAATTAAAGGAATTTACGACAACACTAGGATGGACCACCAAAAAGTAAATAAATTGATATGATTAGTGTTTTAGAAGAAAGAGAATTCATATATATAGCCATATTTTGTATTCCATTTAGTTTGCATATGCATGTGTTGTTAAAGACAAATGTGAATTTGAGTATCAAAGTGAATAAAAACCCAATATGTGTTATGTTTGATGATTATAATAGGATTGAGATAAACTACAAAAACAAATAATCACGAAAATATTGAGTGATGACCACCAAAAAATTAAAAACAGATGATGGAGTTGTTAAATTCAATACATATATAATATTATTTAGTGAATGTAAATTTTGTGAGTTGAAACTCAAGTTTGCTACTTTGCTGTGAAAAATGGAATAAGTAAAAGAGCCTATGATTATAACAATAATGATAACAAAGGGGACTTTTATTCTCTGTGATTATTGTAACAGGAGATTATTAGTTTCAGATATTAAGTTTTTCAAAGGTTATTCCTAGGATAGGATCATCAAGTGATGGGAGAGACTTCATGAGATGAATATATTTTTATTTTTAAAATCATCCCATCTTTTGGTTTAGATGGTTAAGGATTAATCTTATGAAGATTAACCTTTTGATTTTATCATTTACCATATGTAAGAAGGTTTTAATTATAATACATATTTGGCTTGTTTATTATTAAAATAAATTTGATTGCCAAATTAATTATTTTAACTGGGTTCATATATATTTTTATTGAGGTTGACATTATTTTCTCTCCTAAAATATCTCTCAATGTTGCTGATGTATTTTAATATAGTTAGACATTCAACTCAGTAAGAATAAATTATGGATAGTAAATATTATTGAATTCATCTTTGCTTACCAAAATTTCAACCTATTTATAGAATTTTGTTGAATTTTTCCTCTAAAATAGTTATTTACCATTTTCATATAGATTTGGGTTATTTTTTGCTATTGGATGATGTCACACATCACCAATGTTGGTGGGGACTGAGAAACGCGTCAGCACCTATGAACACAAGAAAACAGTTATATTAATCGGTCGGCGTTACTCGAACTTCCTATCTTACCCCTCTTCCAACCGTAACCAACCCTCGAGTCAAAACTGACAGCTTATATCTCTAAGGACCTTATGGTCATTTCGGATACGCAACTCCCCAACACTTCAAAGGTCACACGTCAACCTGTAAACACCGTCACGTGTCGGTTAAGCCAAGCCTCAACGCGTGCAAGGCAAACGCGTTGTGGTACTAGAAACTCCACGTGTCCGTAAAGCTAACGAGGGTACAGGCAGCCGCCGGTTCCAGAGTGGAGCCTCTTATATTGTGTTTCAACCCCTTCGTGGCAGAAGCTTTTGATCACCAATCCCAACAGAAACCGCGAGAAAATTCCCCAGAAATCTCAACAGAAGAGAAGAAAATCGGAACAGTTTTTAACATCAATCAAGTATTTTTGGAACATAGCACAACAGTTTTCAGCTTTGTACAACGTTGGATTTGGATCAGTTTTCGCGAGAGAAGTTTAGAGGAGGAAAAAGAGAAAGCATAGAAGAACATGGTGGCTGAAGCAGAGGTTGTGTGTCCACAGAACGTGGGTGTGTTGGATGTGAAGCATTTTCCAAACAAGGGAAGCGATATTCACGAGATCGGAGATGCAGATGCTAATTTGCCTTCGAGTTTTGACCGAGTTCGTGTCACTGAGTTGGTCTCCGCCGAGTTACTCACTTCTCAAGAAGTTAGATTTTGAAAACCCTCTTTTTCATATTTTTTTTTCTTGTGATTTTGTGGGTCTGTTGTTGGATGACATAGATGGTCATAGAACTGATGGGGTTCTTTAATTCTTTCTGTTTGCTTGCTCAATCATGTGAATTCTTTGTTTCTCTTTCTCGGATCAAGGTCCCTCCAAGAAAGGAAATTTTCTTGAAACTTTTGGATCAGGGGTTAAGCGTGTGTGTTGAGCTTAGGTGAAGATAGCTGAATTTTGTTGATTTCGTTTAGGTTATTTACTTCAATGTTTTACTTGTTAAATTTTAGAACGTGTGTTTAGTTTAACGGCTTATTTATGATGATTCCAATTGTGTCCTAGCAACAGTAAGGGAATTTCCCTGTTCATTTGATGTTGAATTTAATGGATGTGTCTGGATGGATTTTGTTGTAGTTGGTACCTAGAAGGGTAACATTGTTGCTCGCCAACATCTGTTGTTGATCAAATCCTCCATGAAGATGTTTGTAATTTTGCAATAGATTTTTGAAATTGTGATTTGATTGTTAGCATGTGCTCTTCTTGTGGTTTGGAGCATCAGTGGTTCACAAAGTTTTACAAATAGTGATTCTTGTTTTGCTGATTTATATTTAATTGTTCTTCTGTAGGATTTTAAGTCTGCAGACAGGATCTCAGATGCTGCTCTTGAATCTACGGTTCTGCAGTTTATACCTTGCCTCCGTTCAGGTAGTTTTGCTGACATTGGGCCACGGAGATACATGGAAGATGAACATATAAGGATAGATGATTTGTCATCTCATATGGGATCACTATACAACTTTCCAAAGCCAAGTGCTTTTTATGGGGTAATCAATTTTTCACCTCTGTCTCTTGAACTTGTTCGTTCTTATTCTAAATTTAACTGAGGTTTGGCAATATCCTAGGTGTTTGATGGCCATGGAGGACCTGAAGCTGCAGCTTATATAAGAAAAAACGTGATAAAATTCTTCTTCGAAGATGTCAGTTTCCCCCAGACTTCTGAAGTCAATAATGTATTTCTGGAAGAGGTAGAGGATTCCCTCAGAAAGGCGTTTCTTTTGGCTGATTCAGCTTTGGCCGATGATTGCAGTGTGAATAGTTCATCAGGCACCACGGCCCTTACTGCTTTGATATTTGGAAGGTAATCCATACTTTACATTCTTTGTTCTTCTTTATTTGTACACTTTTAGCAGCTTACTGGATTATATTTATCTATCTTACTTGTGTTGTGTTTGGATAAATTTTTCTATTAACATTCATAGAAAATAAAAGAAACAAAATAAGTTTTTCCTATTAATTGAAATAAGCTTATTGATAAGCTAAAATAAGCTTTTAAAGATGCTAAATGAAATAAACTATTACAAATTAGTTTGTCTAATTTTAGTTTATAGAAAAAGTTTATTTATTTTTTCTTTCTTATTTCTTCCTCTTTAAAGGTTATGGAAAGTTTATCAGAATAGGTAATACGTGCAGTTTCTTTTATAAAATCCAGTTCTTGGGCATTATTGGGGTGTTCTCTATCATTGCTTCAAGATTTATTGTCCTTTTATTGGGGTGTCCTATTATTTCTTTTTTCTTTCATATTTCGTGAACCTGCTAATGTTTGAGAGGATAGATTTCGCTTTTATTGCAGTCTCTAATGTATGGATATTGTTAGATTGAAAGAAGATGTCTTTCCCTCTCTATATTTCCTTTGCTGATTTCTTGTAAGCTTCTTTCAGGCTTCTAATGGTGGCCAATGCTGGCGACTGCAGAGCAGTTCTCTGTCGCAAAGGAGAGGCCATTGACATGTCTCAAGATCACAGGCCTATTTATCCATCAGAGCGGAGGCGTGTTGAAGAATTGGGTGGCTACATAGATGATGGTTATCTCAATGGGGTTTTATCAGTTACTCGAGCACTAGGGGACTGGGACATGAAGTTACCAAAAGGTGGTCCCTCACCTTTGATTGCAGAGCCTGAGTTCCGGCAAGTTGTTCTAACAGAGGAAGATGAATTCCTCATCATAGGATGCGATGGCATATGGGATGTCATGTCAAGTCAGCATGCAGTTAGCCTTGTTCGCAGAAGCCTGAGGAGGCACGACGACCCTGAAAAGTGTGCCAGGGACCTGGTTATGGAGGCACTACGCCTGAACACATTTGACAATCTCACTGTGATCATTATATGTTTTTCTTCCCTCGACCACATGGAGCCAGAGCCATCCCCTCCTCGCCAACGGAAATTGAGATGCTGTAGCCTCTCTGCAGAGGCTCTTTGTAGCTTGAGGAGCTTGTTGGAAGGCAGTGCTAGCAACTGAATGTGTATACACGGTTCATCAAAGAATGCTGTTGAGTTTATACATACTGTTTTTGGCTGCTTCAGTTTAGACATTGGAAAAAGCAGCCATCATTTTTTTTAACGTGGTCGGTGGATGTACATAAACTGGGCCAGAGGATGGTGGTGTAAATATGTAATGTCGTTACATTATTATTTTGTACTATACCCAATTTTTGTTGACTGCCATATGCATGTCAGATTCTTGTGTGTCAATAAAACTGTTCGTAATGTCTTAGTTTATATTCCACTATTTGTCAGCAATTTTATATGATGAGGTGCAGACTGGGTGAAGCTCATTTTCATTTTCACTTTCATAGAAAAGTACCAATAGACTCGGCATAGGACTCACTGGAGCTTCGGTCCTCCAAAAGGTTTGGCAAATTTTACTTGCTAGGATCTAAATCGGAACATTTCTGAAGCGTTCAAAGCAGCTTTACAAATTTCGGATTGCGGTTTTAAGAAGATACTTTCAGCATTATGTCTGATGTGTTTATTATGCATTAAAAAACTAAGAAAAAATCTAAGCGACTCTTAAGACCATCCTTCAACATAATTTCCACTTACAAATTGGGTAATCATTCATGCAATAAGATCATCCTTCAGTAATTCAATCAATGGACAAAATTGAGATCAATATGAAAATAATCATCTATGCTTATACAAATGTATCCCATCTATAAAATTCGGGACCATAATAAAATCTTAGATGTAACCTTTGGCGAATGTAGCAAATCTTTCCAAACCACGTTGAAGTAAACCTTCAAGAAAAGGTTGCAGTGCCTGCCAATTAAATCATGAAGGGGGGAACGTCAGAAAAAGGTTCAAAGCGGTATAAAAGGTGAGAATATAACTACTATAACCGGGTGAAAATTCAAAACAAGCGAATAAAACTAGTAAAACAGTTTTCCTATCCCCTAACTTGCTCACACTAAATGATAATTAGAGATTTTATCACGGCTTTTTTCAACCTAAGCTATTACGAACTTAATTATTTTCCGGTCAGATTGCTCACCGATGCCACTGGAGCTAAAAGTTGAGGAACCTCATACGAGACTGTAAGCTGTAACGACAAATATGCAGTAGTTAGTGCTTGAGTAAGGGCCGCTAAGGTAGAAAATTCGACAAAAGAACAATAAATAATCACTTTCAAGTTCTCCCAATTTCTTGATAGAAGTCAAATGCGTGGAAAAAAAATGTTAATGGGACCAACATGAAAAATTATTACATAGATACATACATGTAGTGCACCACCTAGTTGTGCACTGGACTAATCGGAATACGCGATTAGTTGGACCATTAGGAACATGCAGCTAGTTTGACAAATACTCCGTGAGAGTTAAAATGTTATAGGCGTGCCCAAAAATTTTAAGCATGGGATCAAAGTATGAAACTCCACAAATACCCATATAGGCAACATTGGTAGATAAAAGTTGTCTTAAGAAAGATTGAATGCTTATAAATATCAATATATAGAGGTAAAAAATGTAAAAATTTGTATGAAGAACCTTACTTCTACTAAACACGATGAAGGACCTTTCGGATAGAATCGTACAGCACCTCTGCCACATGAGAAATCGAACAATTAAAAATCTTAAAAATACTTAATAATGCAATATAGTGTCTTTAGTGTCCATCACATCAAGTTTTGATTGTACATACAGTAGACTATGACAAGCGCTGATGAAACTCATGATTCTAGTGTGAAAGATGAAAAGGATGTGATAATGGATAACAAAGAGCACCCACAATATGAAAGCTCTGTTCTAGAAGGAATAAGTGTGGTGCTCGTTTGAGTTAGTTAACTTGACAATGTGTCTACTACATTATCCGTATTTCAAAACAACACCGTGCTCACATGATTAACAACTTTAATCCTTATTGAGTATCTTTATACGTCACAGCCGTACCAGTACTTATGTATAAATTCAATAAATCAATAAAAAAATAATTAAAATTACTTCAAAATTTCATTCTTGGTGGGAAAATGCACTTGATCAATTATATATATACATACACACAAATAAATAAATTATAGGGATAAGATGAGGCGGGACGTGGTAGGTACTATATTATCTTACCCACTATCTATATTAAAATTTGCAAATAATACCTAATATGGACCCATCCCATTAAGCAAGTACCTTACCTATTTGTGGATACTTTTGAGGATTCACTTTGTCATCCCTATGTGCTGATTGTTAGTGTGTTAGAGGAATGATCCTCGTGATGTGATAGGGTATTTAAAGGGCTGGGGTGCATGAGAGAGGGGGTTCATGAACCTTGGATTTGTCAGGCATCATGTTGGGCAGAAAATTTTTTCTCTAAGGAGATAGGCTTTGGCGAGGCCTGTTCATGGTTCGGTTTAGCTAAGAACACCAAACAAAATTGAAAACAATTCGTCCAGACCAAACTGGAAAAAGGTTCATCCAAACCAACTGAACAGTTTTTAAATGAGAATGGAAAAGTGATATGAACGATCGTGTGTAGAAGCGTCTAGGTCCTCTCGTAAGAGATTTCGAAGAACGATTAGGCTTTGGACAAAGGGAACCTTTAGGGGGCTTCCGATTATACCAAGAACAAGAACAATGATAGAGAATTGAGAAACGGAAACAAAGTGCATATATTATTGATATCTCAAGTAATAGTTCAATACTCTATTTATAGAGTACTAAAGATTACAAATGATAAAGATAAATGCTAGAAAGATAAATGATAAAATCCTAACTAATTAAATCCCAACTAAAGATAAATGATAAATGATAAAAGTACTTAATTAAATCCTAACTAATTAAATCCCAACTAAAGATTTAAATCCTAACTAATTAAATCCCAACTAAAGATAAATGATAAATAATAGAAACTACTAATTAAATCCTAAAACTTTAGAATATAACAATGCCCTCCCCATAACAACATTCTTGCCCTCAAGAATGGAACAATGGGTACTTCTTCTTCAAATCAAAGTAGAACTCCCAAGTTGCATCCTCAGGAAGTTGGTGCTTCCATTTCACTAAAACCTTTGTGACTGCCCTTCCTCTTCGCTTAACTGTCATGCGGTCAATGATAGCTTCAGGCTCTTTCAGTTGTAGTGGGTCTTCAGATTGATAAGGCAGCGTAGTGGAAACCACCATGTCTCCCACATGTTTCCTTAGTTGTGATACATGGAAGACATTGTGAATCTTAGAATGCACTGGAAGTTCTAGCATATAAGCTACCTCCCCCACCTTATCCAAAACCTTGTAGGGCCCAAAATACTTTGGGCTCAACTTAGCATTTGGTTTGAAGCTTACGGATACCTGCCTGTAAGCTTGCAACTTAACGTAAACTAAGTCACCAATCTCAAAACCCCTCTCGGATCTGTGTCTATCTGCTAGTTGCTTCATTCTCTCTTGTGCTCGTTTTAAATGAAATTTTATCACTTTCAACATTTGTTCTCTCTTGAGAAGGCTTCTATCTACCAATTCAATGCTGGATTCTCCTGGTAAGTATGGTAAATGGATAGGAGGTGGTTGACCATACACAATTTCATAAGGGGTGGCTTTGATGGCTGTATGGAATGTGGTATTATACCACCATTCTGCAAGAGGAAGCCATTGCACCCATTTGTGTGGTGAGTCAACACACATACATCTCAAATAAGTTTCTAAGCATCTATTCACCACCTCCGTCTGGCCATCTGTTTGGGGATGATAACTTGTGGACAGTTGAACTTGCACTCCTTGTACTGCCATAAATTCTTTCCAAAATTGGCTCACAAAAATCGGATCTCTATCACTGGTAATGGTTTCTGGACATCCATGTAACTTGAACACGTTGTCCAAAAATGCTTGAGCAAAACTTCTCGCCGTATAGGGATGAGTTAGGGCCATAAAATGGGCAGCTTTGCTCAACCTGTCTACTACCACAAAAATGACTTGTTTACCTTCTGAATGTGGTAACCCTTCAATGAAATCCATGGTGATGTGCTGCCAAATGGTCTGCGGAATGGGTAGAGGTTGTAGAAGGCCTGGAGTAGCAGCGGTGTCATATTTATTTTGCTGACACACAGAACACCGTTGGATAAAATGTTTGATATCTTTATTTAAGCCTTTCCAATAAACCACTGCCTTGACCCTTTTCACTATTGCATTCATACCCGAATGACCGCCCTCCGCTGAGGCATGTAGCCACTGCAAAATCTTCTTTCTCAATAACCCATCTATCCCTACAACCAGCCTGCCTTTTCTTCTAAGTTCATTGTTTTCCCATGTATAATGTTTATGGGAACTTGTATTCGCCTTTAACTTTGTTATGAGTTTCTGTAAGTGAATATCTGTAATCCATGATTGTTGTATATCCTGTAGTAACTCAGACTGTAGTTGTAAGGTAATTAAACCTTTGCATTCCACTATGTCCCTTCTAGATAATGCATCAGCGACAACATTTTCTTTTCATTGGCGATATTCTATGGTGAAATCAAATTCCATCAGCTTGACTAGCCATTTTTGTTGAAACTCGGTGGACCATCTTTGATCTAAGATGTATTTAAGGCTGTAATGATCCGTCTTGATAGTAAAATGACGATTCAACAGGTAATGTCGCCATTTTTGCACAGCAAAGACTACTCCCACCAATTCCTTTTCGTATGTTGAATAAGCTTGTTGTTGAAGATTAAAAATTCTACTAATAAAAGCTATGGGATGGTGGTCTTGCATCAAAACTGCTCCCACGCCTTGCCCAGAAGCATCTACCTCCACAACAAAGACTTTTGTGAAATCAGGTAGTGCTAAAACGGGAGTACTGCTCATCATCTTCTTAAGGTCGTGAAAAGCTTGTTCAGCCCTCTCACACCAAAGGAAATTGTCCTTCTTAAGCATATCAGTTAAGGGTTTAGCAATGATGCCATAGCCGCGGACAAATCTTCTATAATACCCAGCTAAGCCCAAAAACCCTCGTAATTGCTTTAGGGTTCGCGGTAGAGGCCAGCTTACCATAGCAGCAACTTTGTTGGAGTCCGTGGAAACGCCATGTGCATTAATAATATGGCCTAAGTACTCCACTTCGGAAACAGCAAAATAGCATTTAGATCTCTTGGCAAAAAGAGAATGGATACGGAGAGTCTGCAATACTTCTTTGAGATGTTGTATGTGCTCCGTTATGTTTTTGCTGTAGACTAGAATATCATAAAAAAACACCAACAAAAATTTCCTTAAAAACCTCTGAAAAATGGAGTTCATTAATCCTTGGAATGTAGTCGGAGCGTTGGTGAGTCCAAATGGCATCACCAGGTACTCATAATGTCCCGAGTGTGTTCGAAAAGCTGTCTTCCACACATCGTCGGGATTCATTCGAACTTGATTATA
This sequence comes from Phaseolus vulgaris, assembly GCF_051622355.1. Taxonomy (NCBI): domain Eukaryota; kingdom Viridiplantae; phylum Streptophyta; class Magnoliopsida; order Fabales; family Fabaceae; genus Phaseolus; species Phaseolus vulgaris. The sequence goes on along the minus strand of NC_143504.1, from coordinate 52,918,238 downwards.
GCCTGCACGTAAATCAATTTTCGAAAAAGCAGTAGATCCTGCTAATTCATCCAGTAGATCATCAACTAAAGGAATAGGAAATTTGTTCTTGACTGTGCCCTTATTCAGATCCCTATAATCAACACAAAGTCTCCATGAACCATCTTTTTTGCTTACAAGAACCACGGGGCTGGCGTAAGGGCTGCAGCTTTCCTGTATAATTCCGGATTGCAAATATTCATGTATAAGTTGGTCAATAATATCTTTTTGAGTTGTGGCATACCTGTAAGGCCGTTTGTTGACTGGATTAACTCCCTGAATCAATGGAATATGATGATCATGGCCTGGTCGAAAGGGTGGTAATTGTTGTGGTTCTTGAAAGATATCTGCAAATTCTTGTAAGAGATTCGCGATCTCAGTTGGAATCTCCTGTTCTGCAGCATGTGTAGTCAAGGACTGCAACAACATGTCCTCCCCTGCACCCACGTGTATCATAGACAAATGTACACCGTCAATAAAAGCTTTGCTCAACTGTTGCTTGTGTGCAGGTTTAAGCTTGGGGGCCATAGAGCCACGTAGAACATGTCGCCTTCCTTGTACCTTGAATTCCATAGTGAGTTTGTCGAAATTCCATAAAATATCGCCCAATGTTATGAGCCACTCAATTCCCAACACTAAATCGCAACACCCCAAAGGAAGGAGTAGCATATCAGCAGTAAAAGTTGTGTTGAATTGTCCAACTAAAATTTTTGACCACGGAAGATATCTTGATCTTTGACCCATCTGCTACCACGACATTCAAAGGGGCAATTGTCTCAATTACGCACCCATATTTTTGAGCCATTTGGGTATCTAAGAAATTATGAGTGCTGCCACTATCAATGAGAATATGTAAAGGTCGTTTTTGATGATATCCAGTGATTCTCATAGTCCTGAACCCAACCACTCCTGTTAATGCGTTGACTGAGATTTGTGGTTCCTTCCATTGCAATAAGTCAGTATCGTCACTGGGAGGACTATCCTGTGCGTCATCTTCTTCCTCCATCTCCATGACGTGAAGCTGTAATTTCTTGTGTACTCTACTGTGCTCCATTGAGTGGGGTTCATCACAAAAATAACAAAGGCCTTGGGCTCTGCGTTCTGCTATGAATTCTGGCGTTAGGTGGCGTGTGGGTTTAGGTTTGGGAACCGCAGTGATTGGAGATGACGATGATAGAGGCACTGGAGCTGGACCTAAGACTCCCCTGTGGAATTTGGTCGTCGACTTGCTAGAATTGGCTGCTTCATACGTCCTGGCCAAAGTAAATGCATGTTGTAGAGATGTAGGTTGGAACATGCGTACCATCATCTGGATGTCTTGCTTTAAGCCACCAAGGAAGCAACTGAGAACATGATCATTAGCTAACTTTAATCTTGTAATGATGGAATCAAACTCTTCATGATAGGCATCAACGGACGTCTTTTGTCGCAGAGGCATTAGCGCAACCATGGGATCATCGCCAATTGCACCAAACCGATCTTTTAGACTTTTGGTGAATCCCGACCATGAAGGTGCAGCCATATCTAAATCAGAGTTCTGAAGTGCGGTATGCCATTGCAAGGCCTTTCCTTCTAGATGCACAAGTGCCAGCTGTACCTTGAATTCCTCTGAGTCTTGTCAATGAGAAAATAATTTTCGCATTGATAAATCCACTGATTAACATTTTCGCCATTGAATCGGGGAAAGTCGATGCGTGCCAACCGCGTGCCACAAACATAAGAAGACCCCGTTCGAGGTCCGCGCGACATTGTCTCAGGTGAGGGCCGAGGGGAGCGTTCACCTTGAGATTGAGTAAGTAAATCCTGGATGGTGTCTTTCATAGAAAGAGTCAAAGTTTCCTTCAACGTAGTCGCGAGTTCCATAAACCGATTATCCATCCTTTGGGAGAGTCGATCTTCCATCTCCCTAGTAGCTTGAGCGGAGCGTGTTGATTCTGCCATTGAAGTACTGGAAGGTCCTAGCTGATACCAATTGATATGAACGATCGTGTGTAGAAGCGTCTAGGTCCTCTCGTAAGAGATTTCGAAGAACGATTAGGCTTTGGACAAAGGGAACCTTTAGGGGGCTTCCGATTATACCAAGAACAAGAACAATGATAGAGAATTGAGAAACGGAAACAAAGTGCATATATTATTGATATCTCAAATAATAGTTCAATACTCTATTTATAGGGTACTAAAGATTACAAATGATAAAGATAAATGCTAGAAAGATAAATGATAAAATCCTAACTAATTAAATCCCAACTAAAGATAAATGATAAATGATAAAAGTACTTAATTAAATCCTAACTAATTAAATCCCAACTAAAGATTTAAATCCTAACTAATTAAATCCCAACTAAAGATAAATGATAAATAATAGAAACTACTAATTAAATCCTAAAACTTTAGAATATAACAAAAAGGCTCATTCAAAGAAAACCAAACTGAATTTCCTGGAATCGAATCGAAGAAACAATTTGTCCGAACCAATTCAAACTATTTCCCTTTTAACTTACGTTTTGGTTTGGTTCATGGTTCAGATTTTCATTAATACTTTTTGAACAACCGTAGCTCTGGTATAAGCTGTTTCTATGAAAGCTTTCTTGAAAATGAATAAAATCAGACTAACCCGAATTCTCTAAGTTGCAGACCTGGTTTTATGACGAGTCTCAACAAAATAACGAAATAAAGCCTCCTAAAATATTCAAATCCTGCTAACCAGTGTCTTAAGAGCATTGAATAAGAAAATAAAAAGGAGAAAGTTTTTATTGGAAATCATACAGGAACGCATTTAAAAATCATGAAAATTAAAAATTAAAAATTAGGGCGATAGTTAGCATTTCCCTAAACATTTCAAAATATAAATATATATTCTTTAATGATATATTATATTACATATAAAATATTTCTCTACTTGTATATCTCCACACAAATACAAAATAAAGTGAAGAGGGGTTTAATTATTTGTGAAAATTAAAATTGTTATTAGAAATTCTTCTTTTCTCACATCAAAGTTGTGTAACAAAAATATGGAGTCTTCAACTCACCCCCATCCCCCTATATCAATGCTAATCATGATTTATGCAGCAAATGTATTTTAGCTACAGTTAGATAGTGTGAACAAGATACAACTAGGTATTCTTTAATCATGCCAGAAGCATTCCATTCACATTCTTAGAGTTCACTACAAGTGCGAAGGCATAGATTTATCTAATATCTTAATGTATAAACACACCACAGATAAAGGTAAGGAGAAAAACGCTAACCTAATTACTAAAGATCGTCACTGCTTTAAAGGTGGAAGGGTCTTTTTACTCCATGAAATTACATGACAATATGCACTATACACAGCACAGAAGCATACCAGTTTCAGGTCAGGCTCTAAGAAATGAAACCATAAAATGTTTATATCATAGGCACAAAAGTTGGATAGTGATATTCCTTACTAGCAAAATATTACTATAAAAAACAGCTAAGGACTAAGGTGTTTAATTTATAGGATATATATTGGAATAAACTACTTTTATATTACATTCATGGCTGAATTTAATACACATACAACATTTAAGATGAGGCATACATAAGAATCTTTCTCTTTATAACTTTGGGACACTAGTGAGAGCAAGGATTTATCCTCCCTTCTTTTTTTGGGATTCATATACAAGAAAAAGGGCATAAAATCTACGTCATAAAGTAAATTCTGCCAATTAAGCATAAGCTGAGTGAATATTATTGAATACTATGCATGGGAAACAAAGCAAAGCAAGAAAGATGAAGCAAGATAATAATATGCATGTATCACACATTCCCATCTAAATTTACTCTAGATTCCTCTGCCTTCCTCAAATATGTACATACATACAAAAATTAATAGAACAAATAAAATTCTGTTAATTTCTATATTACTTCAGCATATCATCATCAAACATTCCAAGTTCATCTCTGGTAGCTGATCTAAATATAATGTATTACCACCATTGCTAGGAAAAACTACAATAAAGCTTGGACAGTTCAATATGATATAAAGGATAGTCGGTCAACAAAGATAGTGTATCTGAACTTTTCTTTGTTGTTGTCATACATCTCAAATATCTCCACACAATGTTGAACTACCAAAATTTAATTAATCACATGACATTCACTTAGCAAAATATTCTTGTAAGTTACCTGTTTGGAAGACCTTCCATAGATCGCCAGTGGATTTTCTGATTTGGAATGGGCTGCAAGAAGATGATATAACGTGAATAACAGATACCAATTGCAATTTGTAACTAAAACAGAACTTTATTGGGAAAAAAGAAGTATAGTATTAGGTTGGGGATCTTTTCCTGCATATTACGAGCAAGCCAAGAGAATTCAATATCACGACCAAAGGCCTTATATTTCAAGGTCCACCGTGATAGGTCAGGTTTGTCTGGCAGTATCTGCGGAACAAATACAACATTTGCATGAAATCAAAACGATTATTTTTTTCAGTTCATGATTATTGAACGAAAATTACAGGGCTTCAGTATTCGTAGGCACCATTTGGATCCAAATATAAAAACACCTAGACTCTGATTGTAATGTCAGGACATCCTTCCTTGGCAACAAGGCAGGGAATCAAAGATTTCAAACACACCAGCAACTTGTTTGACTAAGCAAGGAAAAAAAGTAAAAATACCAAATCTACTGTGTTACACCTATCAGACAGCCATTGTTGATTATTTATGACGACCCTTTATAACTTATTAGGTTCCATAATATCCTAAGATTTTCTGTGATGCTAAGAAAAACAGGAGTACAAGATATAAGTCACACATAAACAATTACGGGAATTTATTTCCCACACCCCTTACAAGGCCCTATCTCAGTAATTCAGAAAAATGATCCGTGAAATAGAAGGTGGGAAGCAAAGCAAGCAGACCTTAACAGAGGAAATAAAGGGCATCCATTTTGGGATGGCTTCGCGATCGGAATAACAAGCATATGCTACAGAGATGGGCACATCAATCTGCATCTTAACCCTGAAATTGGAAATACTCTTTTCTAGTTATCAACCCCAAGCCTTGTAATTAAGGCAGTATTACGAGTGGAAGAGGGTTTCTAAAGTACTCACTCAATCACACCTCACTAGGCAAATGTAAAACTGTGTGAAACGAATGATATAAATGTAAAATTCTCACGAAACGGTTTCATAGTAGCTGCTGAGTTATGAATACAGGAAGCTTAATCGTTAACATTAAGTAAAACACGAAAGAGTGAGAAAAGAAGAAGATACGTGCAATCCTGCCACTCCATGACAGGGGAAAAGCGCTTGAAGCCACGGAAGGTTGAGATTCGCTTGGAAGAAGCAGTGTGAGTGAGCCTGAAGAAGAGGAGATTGGAGGAGAGTGGAGTAGTGGGGAGCCTTGTGGAGGTGAAATTGGCGGCAAATGTGGCTCTACAAAAAGACGACATGGGAGTCAAAGGTGGTATGGAGCCTACCACAGCTGCAGACATGGTCAAAATTTTCAGAATTCAGAGACACACTTCTCTTGCTCCTCTCTCTCTCTCTCTCTCTCTTCCCTCCGTGACAATCGTGAGGATGTGTCATACAATAATCAGCATCGCACGTTTATGCGATGCCCAGATGTTGCTGTGACGCTGATGGATCCCACTTTATTTTATTTTCTCCATGAATACTTAAATGCAAATATGGGCTTTCCAATCTTTCACATGCTACTTCTTCCTGCACCCCATAAATTTTATAACTCCAAAAATATCCTTTTGTGAAAAAGTTATAATGTTTGAAGGTTTGGTGATTCTTTGGATTACACGGTTCATAATTAATTAAAATATTTGTGTACTTTCTAGATTAGATTAGGCAATCTACAACTTGTGTCTGTATATTCAATAAAACGTTATGTATTAGTGAATCGGAATGTAAATTTTTATTTTAGATTAGGTAATTTGAAAATCAATTTATGATCTGTGAGTCAGTAGAATTGAAAAAACACATTTCATATTACATAATTAAAAGTTTTTTCCGAATCTAGAACATACTTTTATGAAAAATACATATAAATTACATAATTATAAGATATTTTCAAATTTTGAAAAAGTTTAGAAGAACACACTTTTTTAAAAATATACATTTCGGAATACATAATCTAAAAACGATTCATATTCATGGATGTAAAAAAGATTTTTAAATTATGTAATTTAAAATATATTTTTAAAAAAACGATACAATGTTCAAATAACTGACAAACCATTAAAAAATAGTAAAATACAAATGAAAAATCAATATTTTTTTATCAAAGACAAATTCTCCTTCCACCTCCGTATCTTCTCCCTATACCTCAATACTTTTTTAAATTCAATAATATCATTCTAAATGTGGTGGAGAATTATTGTCTTTTTTCATTATAGGTGGTTGTTTGTGGTTTTAATCAACTCATCTACCCTTCAAACACCTTAACTTTCGGATAATAAATAAATAAATTAGAGATTTTAGTAATGGAGACAAAATGGAAGATATTTTAATTTAAGATGAAAGGAGAGGAGAAATTCTAATTGAATGAAGTGTTTGGTTTATAAGAAAAAAAAAAGGAAGTGTTACAAAATTATTAATTTCTGTATTTTTATGATTTTAAAATTTGAAATAAAATTTAAAATATTGTAATTATTACACTTAAAATGTTTTAGTCTCTTTTTACTTCAAATATTTTCAGTATTCGAGGAGAGAAAAATTAATGTATACTCCAATGTTTCTAAATTTAAAACCCTAGATCACAACTAATTGACTGTTATTAATAGATTAGTTAACGGTTTTTTTGACCATGGGTATATTTTTTTATTTTTACCAAAATAGGATGCATTTAAAAAAAAATTACAAATTTAGGCAAGTCTTGCCTAATTGGGACGACTTCATATGCAGAAGTCGTACCAATTAGGCACGACTTCTACCATGTCATACTAAAGTCGTGTCAAGTTGGCACGACTTATGCTTCATACTGAAGCCGTGCCAATTTGGCACGACTTCTGCCCTATCATACAAAAGTTGTGTCAATTTGGCACGACTTCTGCCACGTCATATTTTTTTTTTAATATATTGGGTAGTAAGTTATGTAATGTTAAAAATTAATTTAATACATAATTTTCTAAGAGTGTTAATTTTAAGGAACAAAAAATAGGTTTACGAAAAATGTATTATTTGATTTGTGATAAAAATAATTATTAGTTCAGACAAAAAAAATCATAATTTATGATTTGTTTATAATTTTGTTATTTGTGATTTGCTACATTAGTCAAATTATTTATATTATTTGACTTATTTAAAATATATATAATTATTTACAATTAATTAATTATTTGAAAATAATTACAATAATTATAGAAGCATTTTTTTATGGCATCCAGACGTCATCTACCTTGTGATATGTCTCTATTGCGCCTTTAAAATAAGCATGTTACTAAATTCATTTGGGAGGGTAACGAACGATTATCCAATTTTTTGTTCCTTAAACCTAACACTCTTAGAAAATTATGTATCAAATTAATTTTTAACATTACATAACTTACTACCCAATATATAAACAATAAAATTTAAAAAAAATTAAAAAATTATGACGTGGCAGAAGTCGTGTCAAGTTGACACGACTTCAATATGACGGGACAGAAGTCGTGCCAAGTTGGCACGACTTCAATATGACATGGCAGAAGTCGTGCCAAGTTGGCACGACTTTAGTATGACATGACAGAAGTCGTGCCTAATTGGTACGACTTCTGCGTATGAAGTCGTCCCAATTAGGCACGACTTGCCTAAATTTGTAATTTATTTTAAACGGATCCCATTTTGGTAAAAAAAAAAAAACTCCATCATAATAAAAAAACCTTAGTTAACTCAGGTATTAGTATTATATTTGCTTGTATTTTTTTTTTCAAAATTATCCTTAAACAAATAACTTATGGAAAAAAATACGGTTGATAACATTTACTGATACAAGTATTATTTTCTCTTCACTAATTAATTATTTAACATAATTATGAAAATATTGTAATTATGACCAATACTATTAATTAAATTAATCAGTTTTTTAGTAATTATATTTTAATTATAAAAATAATATATTTAGAGAGAAAATATGTTATCAATTCTACATATATATTTACATTATTGTTCTAATTAATTATAAGTAGAAAATAATATTACGCTCAGACAACTAGTTAACCATCTGTTTTAAGCATAATGTAATGATTAAAAAAAATTAACCTCTATAATTGGAAGCTTGGCATTACCTGGCTCTCATTTTGTTGCAAATGAAGGTATCAAAGATAGAAAAGTTCTCCGCCGGCTCTGTGGCTGTTGCAAGCGAATAGTCATACTTCTCCATCCAATCCAAAACACTTAACAAAATATATTAAGTCAGAGGACAACAGCGTTAACACAACCCCGCCACAATAAGAAGATTTCAAAGTCTAATTGCTTGAAGCACCATCTAACAGTGCAGGCCGAAGACACGGTTTGGTTAAAAAGGTAAGACCCACTCTCAGCTTCACAACATTATTTCTCAACCTATAAATACAGTTCCTTCTTCCCTCTTCTCTCACACTGCAATCATATATATTACATACAAAAAATGGCTGGATTTGTACACGTGCATGCAATGCTCTCAAGCTTCCTTCTAATTCTCTCCATTTTCCCATTGGCCTCCGCATCTTTGAAGGCGGATTTCTACAAAACCACGTGTCCTTCGGCGGAATCAATAGTGAGAAGTGCTGTGGAGAAAGCCGTTTCTCTCAACCCAGGCATAGCCGCTGGTTTGATCAGAATGCATTTTCATGATTGTTTTGTGAGGGTAAGCACTTCATCTTCTTCATCACTATCTATCTATCTATCTATCTATCTATCTAGTTAATTGGTGAAGTCACATATCTAAATATCTAAGATGAGTTGTTGTAACATAACATGCAGGGCTGCGATGGTTCTGTGCTGTTAGAATCCACACCGGGGAACCCATCGGAGAGAGACCACCCTGCCAACAACCCAAGTCTACGAGGCTTCCAAGTCATCGACGAAGCCAAGGCCCAAATAGAGGCAGAGTGTCCTCACACTGTCTCCTGTGCAGACATTCTTGCTTTTGCTGCTCGAGACAGTGCCAACAAAGTTGGAGGCATAAACTACGCAGTGCCAGCTGGACGCAGAGATGGTCGTGTCTCTATCAGAGACGAAGCGTCACAACTTCCCCTTCCAACCTCCAACGCAGACCAACTCATTGCTAACTTCCGACGAAAAGGCTTGTCTGCAGATGAAATGGTGACACTGTCTGGAGCCCATTCCATTGGCGTCTCACACTGTTCCTCCTTCTCCGACCGCTTGTACTCTTTCAATGCGACCTTTCCTCAAGATCCTTCTATGGATTCCAAATATGCTACGTCCTTGAAATCCAAGTGTCCAGCAGGGAGCGATAACACAGTGCCTCTGGATGCATCCACTCCTAACCGTTTGGATAACAAATACTACACAGAGCTGAAGAAGCACCGTGGTTTGCTCACCTCAGATCAGACGTTGCTCGGCAGCCCCTCAACCAGGCCAATGCTACTCACCAATGCTAAACATTCTTCAGTCTGGGCACGCAAGTTTGCTAAGGCAATGGTCCATATGGGTTCCATTGACGTCCTCACCGGTTCACAGGGCGAGATCAGGACCCGTTGTGCCCTCGTTAATTGACTCTCCACATCCTTAAATTCCTTCTTCCTTCACTCAATTGTTCATACCTCCAAATATCTATTTCTTCTTTCTTTCCATTCTTTCAATTCTTTTCCTTTGGTTACCTTTCTTTCTAATCTTCCCCAATTAAATTCAATTATTTGTAACCCAACTAATTCAAAGTAATATTCTTATCTGTTTTTGCCCTTAATCCTAATATTCTTATCTTGTCTTTATTATAAAATTTTGTATAATAAACATGAAAACGATATTTTTTATTTATTTCTCTTATAACACTACAACTACAAGAATACACAACATTAAAATCGATCTGTACATGTAAACCACACAAATAAATTTGAGTAATTCTGGTTGTATTAACATTAAGCTTGGAAGGCTAAGTGGTTTCTACCATTTTTTATTTTCGCTTCGGATTTGCTTGAACAACATCATCAACATCATGTATGATCACAAGTGGTTATTTACAAAATGAAGTTCCCACATCTATGCATGGCCAGCATAGAACTTAGATTTATTTATGGATTTTAATTTGAACTTTTATTTGGATTAGAAATTATGAATTGCATTTATATTGAAAGACTGAATATCATAAATAAGTGATTGGATGATATTTGAAAATGCATAATCAAGTGATTATGTGATTCTAAACAGAAGCAACAACTATTATTTTTACTCCTACTATTTGTGGGCTTAGCGAGGGCTAAACCCCCTTCAAGCCTTTTCGTGTTTAATCAAGATAGGGTTTGACCCTCACTATTTGCTTCTATGTTAAGGTTAGTTAAGACTTGTTCCTATCTAGATTAAAGTGAGCTAGGGTTTGACACTCGCTAGGTTAGAGTGAGTTAGGGTTTGACCCTTACTAGGTTGGTGTGCTAGGGCTTAACCCACTCTATGTTGTAGTGAGTAACGCTTCCCCTCTCTAAGTGAGGATAGAAACTTCTAGTTGTCTTTAGCCATAGTTGGGTCTCTCTAGGTTAGAGTGAACATCTAGTTTAGATTTAAAGATTCTCCATCTCCTTTAGCTAGGTTTTGGCCCTCTCACCTTTAGCTGCCAATAAGCGAGGGTCTAGCCTACACTATTAGCTTCCACCTAGAGAGGGCATAGCCTACACTGATAGCTACAACCAACAAAAATAATTAGCTTCCAACCAAGAAGCATCCATTGTGCATTGGACATGCTCATGATAATTATTATGTAGTTTGTGTGTTTTTTTAGTTTTTCGTTTGTATTTGACCCATGCTATATAACGTTTTTCTTGTAGTGTAAATTTCAAATAAAAAATATGGTGATATATTTATAGTAAAATGAGTTTAATTTTTTATACTATTAATCAATATATAGTATTAAATAGTTTAAAATTATTATAAAGTAATTATTATATATTTATATTCCGATTAAATATTTTGATTATTATATTTTATCTTTGTAGTTTTTCTTTCACCTAAGATAACAGAAGTGGACGTTGGAAAGATGATGAATACAAAAGATATAAAAACACGATAAATATGGGCACATGACAATAAATGTAACTTTAATGCATTGAATTTATTTTGAAGAAAATACATTCCTTACTCAATTTTATTATTGTTTGAAACAACAAAATCATGGTTTGTTTACGAGGGTTCAAAACAAAAAAGGCATATTACAAGCATATTGTTATAGTTAAAATAAGTATAAGTTTAATGTTTAGGAGATGATTACTCCCCAACTTGATCGATAATCAATGTCATACATAGTTAAATGAAATGGTTGTGTAATTGTGAGAGTAGTTTCAAGCTCTTCAACCGTTTTGTTTTCACATTATCATCATTTTTTTTCTTGTTCTTTACAATTAGTAACATTTGTTGACCCATTACAAAACATTTACAAAGTAAGAAAGTTCAATTTCATCCTATTCAAAATGAAGATTATTGATTTACTTATAAGAATCAACTTGCATACTACCTTAACATGTTTTATAAAAAAATCACAAAGATCAATTATTAATCATATCCACAATAAAATGGATTCCAACAATAAGTAAAAAAAAATCTTATTATCAAAACAAATGTTATAATAGAAAAAATCATCATGGGATAATGATTTTTTTTTTTCAAAATTTATAATATTTATTTTCTTACTTTATTGGAATTCTTTTACTTGTTAAGAGTTCTTCTATAGTATTATAAATATTAACAACATAGTAAAATAATATTTTAAAAAATTATTAAGCACTTATTTTCTTAAAACCATAATAAATAAACATAAAATTTAAAAAAAACACTACTTCCATAAGTTATTAAAAATTATGTGTTGGTTTAACCAAAATAAAAATAAAAATTACATATATAAAAGTTATGTTTTCAGGCATAGCTTCAATATCTTTTATTTACAACACGACCATCAATAATAGAATTAAAAAAATAGAAATAATATTTTTCATACACGATTTTAATTTTAAAAAATAAAAAAATAAAAAAGTATACTTGTATGTATGGCTTAAAAAATAAAATCAAAATCAAGAAATCAAAATGGAGTAGTATAAACACATAATAGAAAAAAAAAATGGAAAGTCATCTCAAACATAACTTCTTCATAAATGAAAAAGAAGTTCAACACTTGCTTGTGAAACACAATTTCTTCAATATGACATCTTACTTTACGAGTATAACTTACTTTTTCACGTAATAAATTTTAAATTTGTCCATTATGATAATAATTTATGTATAGTAAAGTTGTCCCTTTTTTTCCTTTTATTTTATGGATATTTTTTAACTTAATTATTTTATTGATGGTATTATTTTCTTTGGTCATTCTAAAATGATTTATCCACCCATATCACACTTTTTTATTTTACTTTTATCTCATAAAAAAATGTCATTTTTTTAATACAAACTTTTTATTAATGATATTTTTTTCTTTCGCTACACCAATTAATTGAAACTTCATATTTATATGGATGAGAAGGACTACTGGCAATGGGTAGAGATTCTATGGTTAAGGATATTTTAAGTGTACGTGTAGTTGAAGGCGATCCTTTCCCATAATCCATCCACTCAGATATGAAAAATAAAAATAGTTACTTTAAAAATAACCCAATATTCAGATTTAGATTCAACGATAACTAGCTAGACAAACACATGGTTGTTCTTGAGTAAACTTGTATCTTTAAAAATCAATTTAAGTATTTATTCAAAAATTTGAAAGACAAGGTTTAGAGTGAGTTTTTTTGTCAGAAGATTAATAAGTTAGTCATAAACAATAACTATTTTCCAAAAATAATCAATTTAGACAAGCACTTTAGTGTTTGTTTGGATTCCTTTTTATATAATTATAATTAAAATCTTGAATTTTATCAGTTCATGTTATTGAGCTTTGGGACAATATTGTCGTGTAGAATTTTCAAAACTTGCTGGTTGGTGATAAAGCTGCAATTATGTTATGTATTCATTCTTGTAAGTACTAGTAACTAACAAGTTGTTGAGCAGGTATAGATAAGTAGTCAGAACTTTCAAAGAGAATCTGATTGAGAGGCAAAATTATGAAAATGACCTCTTTTTTCATTGTCAAACTGATGTGATCTGAAATTTCCTATAGTATACAGATCAATAAAAAAATTCTGTAGTCCAATTTGAAGCATTTTTGGAAGAAGAACGCTTGAAGGGGAAAAACCTGCTTAAAGTGTAAACCCAATTTTTGTTTATCAAGACATGTAAACAAGCCACTCCTAGTTTTCTGCAATTTCCTATGTCCTAAACAATGCTGGAGGAAAGAATCTGATAAGAATCATATTTTTTGCTTTCACTATTAGTGAATAGAAGCCATAGCAGGGTATGTGAACTACCGCCAAACACAAATACCTGTATAGTAGAGAAATATGTGTAGATAAATACGTGAAAATAAGATGTTTGTTTTTGGTATAGAAAGCATAAGTTGAAGAAGACAGAACATTTGTAGTGCTATATATAGTATTTTACCAAATGGGAGCCCACGGGGTATCAAGCTCAAGAAATGGGTATGGCCACCTGTTAGAAGAAGAAATCCTCGGGTGATGAAAGAAAGCTTTTAGCTGATAATGCAATTAGTATGAAAATACAGTTACATCTTACCACGTAAAACCACATGCGTGGATGATCCATTGGAAAATTATGTAGCCACAGCTCCAGAGCATAAAATATGTGACTCTAAACCAAGGAAAAGGCTGAAAAATAAGAATATGGCAAATTGAAACTATGAGCTGCAAAAGAGAAGGACCTAGTCGTTCTTAAATCAGTTCCAAGTTTCATTTCCTTGAGTGTTACTTACAAGGTTATTCAACGCTGTATCCAAAAGAAGGAAAACTGCATTCAGACTATGCATGGCACCCATCAACTGCCAAGTGAAGACCAGCCAAAGTCATTGACTGTATCATTACTTCTAAATGTCAAGTATAATATAAGCGCTTGTTCATCCATGTAGACAAATTATTAAGGCCTTGTTTGAGTGTTGTGAGAACAAACATTAGAGGAAAGGAAATACAAAAAGACTAGAAAAAAATCATCATGCAACTTATGAACCAGTGAGCAAAAGGGATTTCGAAACAAGGTTTAAGTAGAGCAAATCTACTACTTGTATTCAGTGAAAGCACAAGAATAGAAAAGGAAAGCATGCGCAATAAAATTCAGCTTAGAGAGAGAGAGGGTTACATTACTCTCACCATGTTTAGCTTGAAATGAGAAATTGATAAGAATGGGACGATAACACACCAAAATACAATATCTGTTAGGATGACAGCTCCTGCGCTTGTCTGTGAAATGCAGAATATCAGTTCAATGAATTGGTGACAAATTAAAAAAAAAATGAAAAATGAAAGAAAAGAAGAAGTATCCTTCAAGATCTTGGATCTTGTGAATTGTGTGCCATACCATAAACTAAGTGAAACGCTGGTTTTGGTAATATCTATTTCAATGTATAGAATTTCACTACAAGGAGATGCTGTAGTAGTTTACATACAAGGACCCAAAAATAGGATATGCATAAACTTGTCAGGTTTCAATGTCTAAAACCAGACATCATCAAATAACAATTGTAAGAATAATTATCTAGAGGAAAATTGGAATCTAATATAGGTTTGACAAACCTGATAGGTAATCTGCATGAGGTACCCCCAGAATCCTACTATTTGTTTAAATTCCTCTTCAACATATTGGCTGTACAAGCTGATGGAAGCTTTCGTTTCTTTGTCTTTACAGGCAATAGGGTTTGTAGGCATACTCTCCTCCAAGTCCCTTCTCAGAAACAAATCCACTTCCTCATTTTGAAGCGGAGGTTTGTTTATGTACTGCCAACATCCGTGTGCAGATATTATTGTCCCCAACTACATAAACAAAAATATAAACGCAAATTAGATGATACACCTTCAACTGCACCGCTCATAACTCCTCATTCCCTAGAACATGTGATTTTCCTAGGCCCTACAATTTGAGATGGTAGCGCTTTACTTACAGCAAAATATATCATAACTAATGTGAAAGTCCACCTGAAATTAAAAGCAAAAAGATATAATCAGATCAAATTGTCCTCACGGTCCACGAACAAGACAAGAATCACGTGAATTGAGGCATAACATCTGGTGAGTGATACATGGTTAGAAAGTGAGTTTAAGTCCACTCATCCTCCTAGTAAAACTTTCTAGTAAAACTAGTGGCACTTATATCATTTCTAGTCAATGGAATCTCCAACAATAATGAATGATCTTACTGAGTATGATAATAGAAAGAAAAGGGTCCATCCAAGGCAATGATATCAAAATGAATACGAGCGAAGCAAAAGAATGCGAAAGCTCTGTACAAGAGAAGCCACAGAGGAGTGAACAGGGAATCCACAAGTGATTGTGGTACAAGGGCTGTGCTTTGGTCTTTATAATGTGCATTGAGGATGTTATGACAGAGAGAATGAGGATCAAAGCACAAAACGGAACTTGGCAACGAAGCCAGTAGCTGTAGCCATTAATGGAATAAACGAAGGTATGGTTTTGGTGTGAACGACATGATGTGAAAGAGGGTATTGGTTGGTTGAGGTGGAATTGTGAAAGAGAAGACGAAACGTTGGAGTTTGAAGATACCTTGGATCAGAGAGGAAGGGAAGAGGCAGCTGAAAGTCAGACAACGGTTGATCAGATATAACTGTTTTCTAAACGAGATTTTGCTTCATTTAACATTACTTTTAGGATTAAGTATATTAAAATAATTCATTATTTTTTATTTTCTAAATTTGAAAATCACAACCTTTTATAATAATAAATTTAGATATTAAATGCACTGAACATCAAATTATAAATTATAAATTAAAATTATATATAATACTTTATTTGTACTGAAATACATACGAATAGAGGAGACGCAGAGATATATATTATTTCTAGACATTATTTTTCTTCTTCATTCTACAATTAGTATTAGAAAATAATGTGGTAATTATGTCTCAACCAAAATCATAGGAAATAATAGAAGATTGGCAATTGATGCTATATTATTTCGGTAACAACTAATTATTTTAATAATTAAAATAATTTCACATTAGCTAAAAAATATCAAAACCTTATTTCTAAAATCGATTCACAATGTAACTAAGACAGTTTCAATTAAAAATAATAATTAAATAAATATATAAAATTCTATTAAATAAATATAATATCATAATTTTCTAAAACTCTAAAGTAAAATAAACACTCAAGAATATTAAAAAATCTAATCGAAATATATTATTATAATTATTTTTAAATTTGAACAAAATATAATAATACTCTTTAATGATAATAAGTTTAAATACAAAATCATGTAAAGTAAGATATTAAGACTATGTAACATAAATCTGGACTAACACGAATACAGATATACGTATAATCTTAAAAATAAAAATGTAAGACATGAGACACATATACAGATCTATAAATTGACAATAAAGATTCATGTATATAAATATGTTTGAGATGTTTTTTTGAAGCACAAATATGTTTTTCATGGTTAGTTCAAAATAATTTTTATTTTATTTTTATAATAATAATAATAAAAATTTATACAATAAATTTGAGTTTTTAGAAAATTAATGTATTTCTCCTTTTTAAAATTGTGTTATAATTGTAAAAAATTGAACAAATATTTTTTAAATTTGACACTTCACCGATACATGTTCTACAAATGTCAGATACACATTCTACAAGTGAGATGTCCGATTCGTGGGTCCTAGAATTATAAGTTAATATAAAATTAGTTAAAAAGAAAAAGCATGAATTTTAGTTCTTTACGCATGAAATTTTAATCTTTTTTAATTCTTATACAAGCCTAACCTAAAAATTAGTGTATGACTAGAGGATGAAATATGGTGGAAATTGGAAGGAAAGAAAAGAACAAACTCAGTATAGTAAACGAAGATGGTAACATCGTAGTCACAAACATCCAACGTTTGCAAGACGGCAAGGGTGAGAAAGGAAAGAAAACGTATGAGCAAGAGCCACAAAGGGTGCATTCCCGGCCAACAACTGCTCCATAACTTGGTGCTCCTCACGCCACCGATCACCGTTCCATTCTCTTCTCCACCCGCCAGAAGCCTCTCATCTTCGCTTTTGGAGGACCCTTCGTGCATCCAAACCACCCATAAGGAACCTACCAAGGTCACACCAACAATGCCGAAACACACCAGATCGTACCACTCTAATTCTATTGCCATGTTGTTGATCATCAACCTTAGACCATGGCCTGTAATTGTTGGTGGATTTTTTATAACTGTGAAGGTTGCTTTGGTAGAGGTTTGGAGTATCTACAGTTATATATAGTACTTGCCATTGCAACTGGTAGTTTTGACTTTTGAGTTTGACCGTCTGGTTTGGGATAGTTCAGGGAAGAATGTGCTTAAGCAAGAGAATTACAAAGTGGTGGGGACGCAAGAGTAGCTGCTGAATTTCCAATAATAGTCTTGAGAAGAAGCATGGATAGAGGGTCTTTTCTCAATTTTGACGTTGATGTATAATCAAAGTAGATGATGTTTTAACAATTCCAAACAAAAAACAATCACTCTATAAACTAATTTAATAAAAATATATATCAGGATTTTAAGATAAAAAATATAATTAAAATATTAATATTTTAGATTATAAGGTAGATTTTTTTTAGTGTAAAAATATCCTCATCCTATAATAAAAGTAGGAGAAATATAAAAAGGTGCAATTCACTTTGAAAAAATTACAAAAAAAATTACAAAAAAATAAGTATTTTTGAGTTAAAATTATCAACATCAGTTAAATTTATATATTTGTTACTTTATTTTTAATTAAAGTTACCAACCGGATACTTAAACTTAAGTGTATTTTATCTAAATTGAAATTATTAATTATTGACAATTTCAGTTAAATTATTTTTAAATAATTAATATTTTTTAAAATTAAAAAAATTATATAATAATAATTTAAAAATTGTTTAAATTAGTTATGCAGTAAGTTATCGATCTCACTACCCACCTTTCTATTACTCCACTCCACTAAATTCCATAACTTTCCTAAGTCCCTTTACCTTATAAAATTCTTTTCCAAGCTTAATGTTTATACAACGAGAATGACTCAATTTTATTAGTGTGGTTTAACATGAGATCGTTTTTAATGTTGTGTATTCTTCTATTGTTATAAGAGAAATAAAATAAAAAATATTGTTTTCATGTTTATTATACAAAATTTTATAATAAAAACAAGATAAGAATATTAGGATCAAGGGCAAAAACAGATAAGAATATATTAGTTTGAATTAGTTGGGTTACAAATAATTGAATTTAATTGGGGAAAGAAAGAAAGGTAACCAAAGGAAAATAATTGAAAGAATGGAAAGAAAGAGGAAATAGATGTTTGGAGGTATGAACAATTGAGTGAAGGAAGAAGGAATTTAATGATATGGAGAGTCAATTAACGAGGGCACAACGGGTCCTGATCTCTCCCTGTGAACCGGTGAGGACGTCAATGGAACCCATATGGACCATTGCCTTAGCAACCTTGCGTGCCCAGACTGAAGAATGTTTAGCATTGGTGAGTAGCATTGGCCTGGTTGAGGGGCTGCCGAGCAACGTCTGATCTGAGGTGAGCAAACCACGGTGCTTCTTCAGCTCTGTGTAGTATTTGTTATCCAAACGGTTAGGAGTGGATGCATCCAGAGGCACTGTGTTATCGCTCCCTGCTGGACACTTGGATTTCAAGGACGTAGCATATTTGGAATCCATAGAAGGATCTTGAGGAAAGGTCGCATTGAAAGAGTACAAGCGGTCGGAGAAGGAGGAACAGTGTGAGACGCCAATGGAATGGGCTCCAGACAGTGTCACCATTTCATCTGCAGACAAGCCTTTTCGTCGGAAGTCAGCAATGAGTTGGTCTGCGTTGGAGGTTGGAAGGGGAAGTTGTGACGGTTCATCTCTGATAGAGACACGACCATCTCTGCGTCCAGCTGGCACTGCGTAGTTTATGCCTCCAACTTTGTTGGCACTGTCTCGAGCAGCAAAAGCAAGAATGTCTGCACAGGAGACAGTGTGAGGACACTCTGCCTCTATTTGGGCCTTGGCTTCGTCGACGACTTGGAAGCCTCGTAGACTTGGGTTGTTGGCAGGGTGGTCTCTCTCCGATGGGTTCCCCGGTGTGGATTCCAACAGCACAGAACCATCGCAGCCCTGCATGTTATGTTACAACAACTCATCTTAGATATTTAGATATGATAGATAGATAGATAGATAGTGATGAAGAAGATGAAGTGCTTACCCTCACAAAACAATCATGAAAATGCATTCTGATCAAACCAGCGGCTATGCCTGGGTTGAGAGAAACGGCTTTCTCCACAGCACTTCTCACTATTGATTCCGCAGAAGGACACGTGGTTTTGTAGAAATCCACCTTCAAAGATGCGGAGGCCAATGGGAAAATGGAGAGAATTAGAAGGAAGGTTGAGAGCATTGCATGCACGTGTACAAATCCAGCCATTTTGTGTATGTAATGTAATATATATGATTGCAGTGTGAGAGAAGAGGGAAGAGGGAACTGTATTTATAGGTTGAGAAATAATGTTGTGAAGGTGAGAGTAGGTCTTACCTTTTTAACCAAACCGTGTCTTCGGCTGTAGCCTGCAGTATTAGATGCTGCTTCAAGCTATCGGACTTTGAAATCTTCTTATTGTGGCTCATCACCATACTTGTGTTCATACCATATTTAATATTAAATTTTGGGACAATATGACTATTTGGTGCATCAGCCACCTTACCTGCCGGAGAAATTTTCTATTCTTTGATGGCTGCAATAACTGATCATTTTGATAAAGTGAGAGCGTTTGGTATTAATTAATGGAGGACCTGGTAAGTGCAAGACAATTTCTTTTTGAAAAATTAATCAGGATTCTGTCACAAGAAGACAGAATCTCTTCTATAAGTAATAAATTAAGTGACAAGAAAATATATAAAAATTAAGGTCTTCCTTTATATTAATGAGTTCATCCAGAAATAGGCACTGGAGTGTGTTTTTGTACCTTTGGGTTGAATTTTATAACTCATTTGTGTTGAAATTTGAATTTGATATATGTACTTGAATTATTCAACTTGGGAAAGTGATTGCTAATTCAATTGGGTTGTCTCTTTGACATGTATGATTGCGTATATTGTTCTTAAATTAATTATTCAGACATTGTCATCTCTGAAATAATCTTTTAATAGTTACTTCCTTGAAAGATAAATTAATTGTCTTCTTTTTTAATCTTTGACTGAGATATCTCTTCTTTAAGAGTTTAATTTTAATAATTAACATATTTTTTATAGTAAACTAGTTAAAAATAATAAGAATATAAATAAGTTGAACTATTTTTAAATTATTCAAATTTGACTAATTAAGTTTATTTGTTTAATAAAATAAATTTAAAATTTAAATTAATTTTAATTATTGTATATTATGGATAATTAACATCACAGAGATTAGATTGAACACATATTTTTCTTTGTAGATTATAAATTGTACTACCTGATGGCCGAAAGGTCGACTAGACGACCAAGCCGACTAGACGACAAGATGCAAAGCTAAACACATAATTAGGTATAAACAAGCCAACTTAGGTGATAAGCACGGTTAAGGCATAATTGGGCCTTTGTTTGGACCCTAAAGCAGGCCCATAACAGCCATAGCCCATTTAGAGCAGTATAAATAGCAGAAGAGGCACAACACTCAAGGTAACTATTCACTCCCCACTCTTCTGGTACTTAGCTCTCGGTCTGACTTGATCGTCGGAGTGTCTTCGCAGGTACTCCCCCCGTCGTGTCCAAGCCGAAGATCCAGTTGGAAGAAGACCAACCGAAAGACCGGCAAGACGAGAAGAACAGCACAAGACATCATCAAAGGAAGTGTTCTGCAGGGTTTAGATCTTGTAGGAACATTTTGGCGCCCACCGTGGGGGCGAGAAGAAAAAACCCCACGAATTGTCCACATGGTGACTACGAGGAACATGACGGGTAACGATAGGAATGCGTAAGAAGAAACCAGCCATCCAGACCCTATGACGTTAATCTTGAAGATGCAGAAGGAAATGGAAGCTTTGAAGAAGGAGAATGCTCGGATGAAAGAAAAGCTTGCTGAGAAGCCGGAAATACCGGAAGCTGTGGATAACATCCTCTCACGGGACCACGCGAATGCGGACACACATGAGGTCGGAAGCTCGTATCAGGAAAACGTAAGGCCGACCTCGCATAACGTGTTAGGCACGACACCCCGAAGAAGCCCCTTTGCCGAAATCGTCCTTGAAGTTCCCTTGTCGGGAACCTGGAGCAATCCCACGTTGGATAAATATGATGGAACCACAGACCCAGACGAACATGTGAACGCGTACCTAACCCAGGTTGGCTTGCACACGGCAGAAGACGCGCTATGGTGCCGAATATTTCCCACCTCTCTTAAGGGGGCAACCTTAACCTGGTTCACCCGACTACCGGCTCAGTCCATAGATTGTTTTGACACACTTGCAACTAAGTTCGGAGCTCAGTTCACTACCAGCCGACCACACCACCTCACTTCGATCGCCTTGGTGAATATCCGACAAGAGAAGTCGGAGTCCTTGAGAGCCTTTATGGACAAATTTAACAAGATGGTTTTGGACATACGGAACCTAAGTCCCGAAGTGGCGATGCAACACATGGTAACTGCGCTAAAGCCGGGACCGTTTTTTGATAGTTTATGCATGCAGCTGACCACGACAATGGATGAGTTGCGCCAAAGAGCCACCAAATACATGCAGCTGGAGGAATTGAAAGAATTCCTAAACAAGGCTCGAGCACCTGATGAACCCGAGAGGACGGGGAGTTCCCAAGACATGGAACGCCAGTCGTTTGAAAATGTATTTTAGCTGATATGTATTAAGGGTGTATTCTTTCCTACCTTCAATCTTTTTTCCCAAGGCTTGTTGATTGAAGAGGTTTTAACAAGGCACCACATTTAATGAAATTAGACTTACCAGCTACGTATGAATTCCTTCGAAAGAAAAACCTCTCGGCCAAGAGAGGTCACAAGAAAACCTCTCGGCCAAGGAAGAATTCACCCAAGTGAATCCCTACCGAGAGTACGAAAGCAAAACCTCTCGGCCAAGAGAGTTGAAAGAAAACCTCCCGGCCAAGGAAGAATTCACCCAAGTGAATCCCTTCCGAGAGTACGAAAGAAAAGCCTCTCGGCCAAGGAAGAATTCACCCAAGTGAATCCCTGCCGAGAGTATGAAAGCAAAACCTCTCGGCCTCTCGGCCAAGAGAGTTGAAAGAAAACCTCCCGGCCAAGGAAGAATTCACCCAAGTGAATCCCTGTCGAGAGTTGAAAGAAAAACCTCTCGGCCAAGGAAGAATTCACCCAAGTGAATCCCTGCCGAGAGTACGAAAGAAAAACCTTTCGGCCAAGGAAGAATTCATCCAAGTGAATCCCTGCCGAGAGTTGAAAGAAAAATCTCTCGGCTAAGGAAGAATTCACCCAAGTGAATCCCTGCCGAGAGTACGAAAGAAAAACCTCTCGGCCAAGGAAGAATTCACCCAAGTGAATCCCTGCCGAGAGTACAAAAGAAAAACCTCTCGGCCAAGGAAGAATTCACCCAAGTGAATCCCTGCCGAGAGTACGAAAGAAAAGCCTATCGGCCTTTCGGCTAAGAGAGTTGAAAGAAAACATCTCGGCCAAGGAAGAATTCACCCAAGTGATCCCTGCCGAGAGTACGAAAGAAAAGCCTCTCGGCCAAGGAAGAATTCACCAAAGTGAATCCCTATCGAGAGTACGGATGAAAACCTCTCGGCCTTTCGACCAAGAGAGTTCGAAAGAAAACCTCTCGGTCAAGGAAGAATTCACCCAAGTGAATCCCTGTCGAGAGTACGGAAGAAAACCTCTCGGCCAAGGAAGAATTCACCCAAGTGAATCCCTACCGAGAGTACGAAAGGAAAACATCTCGGCCAAGGAAGAATTCACACAAGTGAATCCCTGTCGAGAGTACGGAAGAAACCTCTCGGCCTCTCGACCAAGATAGTTCGAAAGAAAACCTCTCGGCCAAGGAAGAATTCACCCAAGTGAATCCCTGCCGAGAGTACGAAAGGAAAACATCTCGGCCAAGGAAGAATTCACCTAAGTGAATCCCTGCCGAGAGTACGAAAGAAAAGCCTCTCGGCCTCTCGGCCAAGAGAGTTGAAAGAAAACCTCTCGGCCAAGGAAGAATTCACCCAAGTGAATCCCTGTCGAGAGTACGGATGAAAACCTCTCGGCCTTTCGGCCAAGAGAGTTCGAAAGAAAACCTCTCAGCCAAGGAAGAATTCACCCAAGTGAATCCTTGCCGAGAGTACGAAAGAAAACCTCTCGGCCAAGGAAGAATTCCCCCAAGGGAATCCCTGCCGATAGTACGAAAGGAAAACATCTCGGCCAAGGAAGAATTCACCCAAGTGAATCTCTGCCGAGAGTACGAAAGAAAAGCCTCTCGGCCAAGAGAGTTGAAAGAAAACCTCTCGGCCAAGGAAGAATTCACCCAAGTGAATCCCTGTCGAGAGTACGAAAGAAAACCTCTCGGCCAAGGAAAAATTCACCCAAGTGAATCCCTACCGAGAGTACGAAAGAAAAACCTCTCGGCCTCTCAGCCAAGAGAGTTCGCAAGAAAACCTCTCGGCCAAGGAAGAATTCACCCAAGTGAATCCCTGTCGAGAGTACAGAAGAAAAACCTCTCGGCCTCTCGGCCAAGAAAGTTCGAAAGAAAACCTCTCCGCCAAAAATTACATCTAGCATACGTCTTTCACCACTACATCTACACGCGCCTCGAGTAGAAGTAACCACATTCGACATCCAACAACAAAACAATCACGAACACAATCGGCATGCGAATACTCACGGCAATTCGACTCTACGTTACGTTTAAACCAACTCACTCGAGCCTGGGGGGCATATGTACTACCTGATGGCCGAAAGGCCGACCAGACGACCAAGTCGACTAGACGACAAGATGCAAAACTAAACACATAATTAGGTATAAACAAGCCAACTTAGGTGATAAGCACGGTTAAGGCATAATTGGGCCTTCGTTTGAACCCTAAAGCAGGTCCATAACAGCCATAACCCATTTAGAGCAGTATAAATAGCAGAAGAGGCACAACACTCAAGGTAACTATTCACTCCCCACTCTTCTAGTACTTAGCTCTCGGTCTGACTTGATCGTCGGAGTCTCTTCGCAGGTACTCCCCCCGTCGTGTCCAAGCCGAAGATCCAGCTGGAAGAAGACCAACCGAAAGACCGACAAGACGAGAAAAACAGCACAAGACATCATCAGAGGAAGTGTTCTGCAGGGTTTAGATCTTGTAGGAACATAAATCATCTAGTATTAAAATGTTCACAAAATATTAAATAAGAATTAAACAGATTGATATGTATTGAACAAATATTTTGGTTTCAAAAGTATACATCATCTAGTATTAAAATATTTATTAAATACTCATTAATTGATACAATAATATAATTTAGGAAAACTTTTGGAAAAGTATTGCAAATGAACTCAACATCCCAAAGTTTATTATAGTGAATGAATTAAATTTCAGCAACCCATAAACTTAAATTTTAAGTACTCTTACTTGAAATTGAAAATCTTAGACAAAAGTTTTAGAGCAATTATAACAATCTCACTCTTATATTTACGACATTATAATAAGTAAATTCTTAATTTAATATGCCTGAAATGTCCTTTAATTTTTTTTTCAAAGCTAACTCCATTATATCTTTCAGAATATACAGACATGACGACATAACATGAAGTGTTAAACTTAATAAAATGAAATCTCCGATAACTTTTACCAAAGCTTCTGTCTGCAATCATCCAACTATGTGATACTATCACTACTGTTTTGTACACAAAATTTCACAAAAATTTAGATTTTTAGATATGTAATCATTCGATAAATTTCCAGTGCTTGAATTCGTTACCTAGAAAATTTGCCTTGTTCTTGACTTTGATGAAGATGCATACACTAAATTTGATACACTTGCGGAAAATATCCCCAAGGAAATATAATCATGTATATATATATATATATATATATATATATATATATATATATATATATATATATATATATGCGGGTTGTGTACAGTAGTTTGGCTTGTCTTTTCTTGTACTTGAGTTGGCTAAGCTTGGCCTTGATGCACTGAAATAGAAAGCATTTGTTGATTGTTTGCTTGCTACGGTTCTGGTTTGCAAAGAAATATAACGTACAAAATGGAATAGTTCAAATCTTACTTGTACCAATTTGCAATATGTAGATGCTAGAAACATAACCCCAGAGATTAGTAGGTAGTTTTCTTAATCATTGTACATAAACTGCAGTGGAGCAATAGGCTTTCAAAAAGAGCAGTTGGAGGTTCCATCAAGGAATGATTACCATACAAATAAAGGCAAACAAAAACGGGGGAGCAGATGTAACACTCTTTGATATTTTACATTTATTTCCTATCAGATTCTTGTCCCTCATCTTCTTCAGATTCTGTTAGTTATATGCCTACGTGGGGGATTAATGTGTCTCTTCTAAATTGACATTGCAGCATGAGATATACAAAACGAATCCTGGGCATTCTTTAGTTGACACTTTGCATCTTGATTTGTTAATCGTGTTCCCTTACAGTATTTTCGCTGTTAATGTTTCTTCATATTTTAAAATAGGACGAGGCCGTTGAGGGATTGGCCTTTTATTATTCAAGATGAAGCAAACACAGACAGGCTTCGATACAAATAACAAGTTGATTTAACCATGAGATTAAACAGACAGAAGGATTGAATATTGATCAAATAAACCCATGGAATGATAGCATAAGTTTCCCTAAGATAAAAACATATACATTGCAAATGGTTGACAAATATATGAAAGACGAACATTTGTTTCCCGTTTGCCTTAAACAACTGAAACGTGCACAACATAGTAGATATAGATGAACTATACCAACCGAAATAGTGGTCTAAACTCTAAAGAGATGATGAAAACTTCTCATATTTTTTCCACACTCAACAAGGGTGTTATAGGCAATTTCCTATAGATCAGTGGTCATGAACTCTAAATCCAGTATAATCATTTAAAAACCACACATTATTTATTTATTGGCAAAGGTTAACCAGAACATAACAATCAATGATAATTTCCATACATATAACAAATTTATACAAGGTTTCTTGATCGTTACATCACAAAGTCAGGGTTGGACATTATAATGTACAGGGTATAGTTTAGTTTATGCACGAGCCAAAGGTTTTTTCAGTGCTATAATACATGTAAAGATATCCATCCTCATCCTTGAATGATCTGTAGACAGAGTCCATCAAACTAGCTGTAATAATCACAAACACAAGAAATTTCAGCGCCCCAGCAACAACAATAAAATTGAATAAGAAGAAAGAAACCATTGGGCTCATAGTACAGGCTTACCAGTTTGAGGCAAGGTATTCTTCACAAAAACAAAGAGAGCTTTCCCAGGGGGCAGACTAAGTCTGGAACTCAAAATATGAATGAAATGCCCAACAGACAAGTCTCGAGGAACAAGGTATCTAATAAAAACATTAAAAACCGAAATCATGATTATATTTTATGCATTTATAAATGTAATCATATATGTTCCTAATTCAATTTACGGCTACAGTTGATATCTCTTATGATGATTTCAATAATGCAAGCCGCTGATCTTACTTTTTCTTCTCCAACTCAGGCAGATCGCATTTGGCATATCTTTCCACAATCACCTGCATAAGAAAAAGAATAATCGGATTATAAAATGAGCAATTTAGGGCTACGGAAAGCATGTTCAGCGTTTCCGAGTGCTTATATAAAAATTTGGCACGTGAATCGTTCGTTATAAACAGTAGAGTGCAATGATGAACAGAGCTATAAGGATCCATCCACAAACAGAGATTAAATATTACGAAAACAAATATTGAATGATTAAAAATGAGTTAGTAATTCTAGAGAAGAGTGTGATTAGAATGAAGAAGGGGCTTACAGGGACTCGATCGGGGTATTTGGCCACAATTTCCCGCGATTCTTCGAGCCTTTGTTCTGCGCACAAATGAAATAAAATTGGTTTCAATAAGTCAACGCTTAACAAAAGGTAATAGTAACAATAACAGATTTGATTGAATGAAGGAAGAATTGAACGCACCGAAGGTATACTCATCCCTGAAACTTGAACTTCCTCCCATTGTTAGGTTGTTGTAGAGCTGAAGCAACTGGAGAGAGAATGAGAGGAAGAACGGTGTGAAGCCTTTCTTCCAATAATTCTTAACCCGTATGAAGAAGGACAAAACGTTCACGTTTTGGATAGACACGCATATTACACGTCACCACCTTTATAATTTGTAATCATAAATTACTTTTTAAACAAAAGTAAATAAGCGGGGATAGCTCAGTTGGGAGAGCGTCAGACTGAAGATCTGAAGGTCACGTGTTCGATCCACGTTCACCGCATTTTATTTTCTTTTTTACCTTCTTAATAATTTTTTATTTATTAATTATTTTATACTTTTGCAAATTTAAAAATATAATTTTATTTTGAATATTTAATATCATAGTTATTTATTATGTTTGTTTTATATTATAAGAAATTTATTAATATTAAAATAGTTTTTATTATTAATAAAATTTGTAAATTAATTTTTAAATTGGTATTTAATATTGAGTTGAGTAAAAACAAATTAAGACATTTGTAACTTCATATATAATCGAATGTTGGGATTGAATCCTTTGATCATACATATAATTATATATTAAAATTTCCATATTTCACAATATTAAATCAAGTTAATTTTTGACTCTTTGTCATTAAAAAATATATTTTAATATTTATAATTTTTTATTATGTTTGTTTTCCTTTTTATGATGCCATTTTTTATTTTATATTTTAGACTACTATTATATTTTTATTGTACTAATTGATAGTTTATCTCGACGAGTGAACCAATTTTAACTTAACACATTTAAAAAAAGATTGTCATATCTTTAAGGAATACCAAACACTTAAATAGTTAATACATTTTTTAACTAAAACTTGCATAGAAATTATATATGAAATATTGAACAAATTAAACATAAGTTTACATATATTGAGCTTATTAAGAATAAAATAAGACGATTGTAACTTTATATATGATCCAATGTTAGGATTGAATTCTTTAATCATACATATAATTATATATTATATATTGAGTTTTCCGTATTCCACAATATTAAACCAAGTTAATTCTTTAGACTTTGTCACTAAGAAATCTAACAATAATAACTTCATTTGATTCCTTAGCTAAGAACATAACAATTATAACAAAAAAAAAAACATCAAATCTGTTCCCAGCAACAACTATAACCTTTGTATGATTTAGTTTATTTCTGAAAAAAATATATATTTTCCAATAACATTCCAAATTCAAATTCAATAATATAAATTTATCTACTTGTAAGCA
This sequence comes from Phaseolus vulgaris, assembly GCF_051622355.1. Taxonomy (NCBI): domain Eukaryota; kingdom Viridiplantae; phylum Streptophyta; class Magnoliopsida; order Fabales; family Fabaceae; genus Phaseolus; species Phaseolus vulgaris. Next base: position 52,889,590 of record NC_143504.1, on the reverse strand, counting down.
CTAAGTATAAAACTAAACAAAGAATTAAAAGACACAATATAAAATACACTTTTATATATATATATATATATATATATATATATAAATTACAACGAAGTTTCAAAATCATTCAAATTTCAAGATAAAGAAAGATTAAATAGTCATCATGAGTAGGATAATCCTTAAGGAGAAGAGAAGAGAAAATAACACAATTGATGTATTTAAGCTTTCAACTTTGTGGTACAAGTATTATTTTTCAACTTCAAAGTATTTTTTAGATTTCACAAAAACAAAATATCACTACACACTATAAAAAAAAGTATTAAATAAAAATTAATTTTAAAAATAAAAAATAATAAATTGCTATATTAACTAAATTATATACTATTTTAAAGACTAAAAAAATTATTGATACCAAAATTAATTTCTATTATTCATAAATAATTTTTAAATTAGTATCTAATTAGTTATAAACTATTTATCAATAATAGAAATTTAATTTTTATATCAATAGTTTTTATAATCTTCAAAATAATATATAATTTAGTTAATATAACAATTAATTATTTTTATTTAATGATTTTTTAATAATATCCACTTATTTATCTTTCAGCTAATTATATGTTGAAAAATTCATAACCTTTCACTGAAGCTAGTGTTTTTCGCTAAGTGAAACTAACACTTCAAGTTAAATAAATACTTTTTTTTGGCTAAAACGAAAATACCTTTGTTGGGGCGAAATTGATGCTGAGAGACTACTTCTACTTTTCTCCTTTCCACTCAAATGAAAATATTTGGCATGAACGAACCTTGTCTTGTACAATTGGCCTCTTCTAGTTGATTAATTCATTTTTTTTTTCATTATACACAAAACGTAGAAGATTAATTCATTTATTTTTCCATTATTCACAAAATATTTTTTCTTTTTTTCATCGATTAGTTGATTTCTCTTTAAATTTGGTATTTGCTACTGCATAAAAGTATACAAAATATTATTCTACATTGAGAGAAATTATGATCAAAATTAAAGAAAAATCAAGCTATTAAGTGTTCAATAAAAAACCATAATTTTATTGAATTTTGCCACTTAGTAGCATTCATTATCTGAATCCTTTAATAATAGTTTACTACCATATTTTATTCTTATACTTTATTATAATTATCAAATTTATTATTAATTTTATTCACATATGTCTATGATATGTTGTGTTTATTATACTCTTATTTTATTATTATTTAAGATAATGTCTTCAATTATGTAAAACGTGAAGTTTAGATATCCTTTATAATTTTTAAAGTAATTATTATAGAGGTTAATATTATTCTATAATTGAGAGACAATATATAATTTTATATTATTTATGTTAAATTACTCAGAAATGATTCCAAAAGTGGAGGAGAGAGGATAGCATAAAAATTCAGAATTGCGGTGAACGTGGATCGAACACGTGACCTTCAGATCTTCAGTCTGACGCTCTCCCAACTGAGCTATCCCCGCTTGTTTATTTCTGTTTAGAAAGTAATATATATTTATACATTCTACACAATATTAATTTAATACTTAGGTTCTTACCTAAAGCTGAAGAACTAAGATTTTAATAAATAAAACACCAAGTAGTCTTGTCACATCAGAATAGGGCTTGCCAAATTTTATAATTTTAGTCTCTAACTTTTCCAATGTTATGTAAAAAATCTATATATAATTATATAATCGGGAAATATTCTCATTTCTTACCTTTATTAAATATAAAACTTCCATGGATGAAGTGTTAGGTTTAATACTTATCCAAGAATTTGTCCATATATTTTAAAATTAATAACATTATTGTTATAACAACAAAAAAGTAAAGGGCTAGGGTCCTCTGCAGCAATTCTTATATTTACTTCAAATGTAGGAAATATATCATAATCATAATCTTCTTTTGATTATGTTGTTCTAGTATATTATTATATATGGGTTTCGTACCTCTCTTGTCAAATTTATGCTATTTTGCTTGATAAAAATGTACGTTTACTAACATTACTCTTTAAATAGTAATTTTTTTAATATTTTCTCATAAACAAAATGACTTGTATAATTGGTTATTAAAGGAATTTTAAAAATTCATATTTTGCATGCCACATTTTTAATTTTCTTATAATACTCATGATATTAATTTGAGTTTAAAAATTAAAATTTGACACTTTATGTGAAATTGGTAAAAATAGAAATAATATTTCTCAATTTAAATAGTTTATTAACATACATTTCACCCTCATTTTAAAAGTCATGTATCTAATTTATTCTTATCTAACAAAGTAAATTCTAGTTATTCTCTCTCTCTTTTTTTTTTTTCTGAGAGGAATAAAACATGTATAATTTCCATTGCAATAATAAGCTCAGTACAATTGGGAAGATATGAAAAACATGGGAGCTAGCTAATGTAAGCCCTTTTAAGAGAGTGAATAGTTACATTGATTTGCTTCCTAAACTTAAACTTAAAGTTATAACAATATTTTTTTGTTGTTTAAACTATTTTTTTGTTAGAATATGTTAATGTAATACTTGGAGTGTTTTAAAAGATTAACCTCTAAATATGCTCATGAAAATCATACTTAAGTATTAAATTACGTTGACCTATATTTAATGCCTTTTACTGGCCCTTGACCTATTTGGATGCAGCAACATAAAATTACTGCATGACCTCTACTCAGTTTAAGAAAATGCTAAAAGAAACAACTCATGAATAACATTGTCTTTTATATAATAATGTCGACCAAAAGAAAAATGGTTTCTACCTTCGAACAAAATATCTTAGAGTACACAAAAAATAATTAAAGATTTTAATCAAGAGATATTTAACATATATTATTAAATATTTGAAATAAATATTAAGTAGGTTTAGTTTTTAACAAAATCGTTTTCTTAATATTTTTTTCTTATATTCGTCAGCATTTTCAAAATTGAAGTTGGTAAGAGAGCGACCGGAACCATCAGGTAACACGTCACCGGGAATTTATGCTTAGGGAATTATGTGTGTCTAACGCAATTATTTTTCTCTCTCACCACCAACCGTGACAAATCGCAGCCATTCATTTGGCCGTGAAATCTAGCCGTTACTTGGCTTCTACAAATAAAGCGTTTGGAGGTGATGCTGTGTGATTCTCACTGCTAACTGCAATTCTACGAGCTCTTCTCTCTCTGCTCTGTTCCAAACTATTATTCGTATCTCTCTCACCACAGGTACGCATGTTTATTTGTTTTTCTCTCTCTCTTTCTTTCATCGTATTATTGTTACATTTTTACTTTCTGTCATTTGTGTTTTGAGGTTTTGCATCGCTTATGTCTCTGTTGGTGCTGCTATTCTACCCTGTCGGTAGCAGTAACACTTAATATTCAAGAATAGTTTGTAGACCGTTACAGTTACAGATCTCAATTTTTGATTTATTTTTCTCTATTCCTCTTTTGAATTGCTCCGCTTTGGTTAACTTTGTGTCACTGTTCGCTCTGCGTCGTTCACTCTTAGATATCTGTTTGGATGTTAAAATATTGATTCATAAACCTGCTGTTTGTTTCAGTTCTTTTTCTAGTCGAACGTTGTTTTTGGAATAAAATTCCGTGTTTTCTCTCTCTCTAAATCAGATCTAGAGAGAGGAACAAGTGTTTTTTTAAACAACATTTCTCATTTTGTTTATGTTACTTTTTTTAATTTAACCTTAGCATTATTTCCATTGATTTGCCTGGCTTAGAGGATATCCTCATTGCAACATTTTGAAATGCAGTTTTTTTTCCATCTTTAGTTAGTGACATATATTTACAGAGTAATGTTTCTTTTCATTGTTGCTTTGTACTTTGAGATAATTGTTTATGGATTAAGAAATGTTCAATAGATGAAAATTTGGATTAAAAACCTTATTTTACACCATGTCTTAATTTTAGGACTAGTAAAATAGTATTATAAATTCTTACTCGTTTAACTAATTGTAATAATAACAATGTTGATTATTAAAACAATTTAGTATTTGTCACCAAACTTTATTGTTATTCGCTACTTATATTGGTATTAATTTGGAGTAATTAGACCTTATTTTAAAGTGATTTAATTAATTCTAGTATGTTATAGGTATTTTCACTCTCTCATAAATATAAAAAATAATAATCTAAGTTAGTTGAAAAATATTTTAAATAGAGATGTAATTGAGAAAAATAAATGATTTAAAACATGAATTGTTTTGTAAAAATAAAATGCAAATAATGAAAAAAATATGGGAAGAAGGATGTATTTTTCTCAGTTTTGCATAAAATATTACTAGATAGATAAAAAATGAAAAACGTATTGCAATTAGAGTTTAACTTCGACAATCTAAAGTTTTTCTGCAAATTTTTATTATTCAGATTATTTGAAAACTTAATTCTTGATTAAAGAACAACGTAAACAACGTCCAAGAAAATATATATAAATTTGTCTAATGCAGAAAGAGAACCACCTTATCATTATGCACTTAAAAGAAACATCACTACATCAAGTTCTGATCTCAATCTCGTCGAGTTTTATTTTAAGAAAAATACAATTTTCGTAATATGTCTTGTCATTTTATTTTTATGTTTCATGGTATGTTCTTTATTCTATACTACTCTTTGTCAGATGCCGAAGAAATTGATCTCGTACTTTGTTATCTTGGCTGATTTTGTTTTCCTAGCTAAACTTTCAGAAAGAAAAGATAAACTTTTCAGTCAGTTTCAGCATCAAATTTCAGGATTTTCCATCAATTTGCTTCGCTGGATCTTTTGTTTTTCAAGCTTTTGGGCCATGTTAGACTAAATATTTTGTTTTGTTTTCTATTTTATGCAGCTTGAGAAATGGCAACAGAGACATTTCTATTCACCTCTGAATCCGTCAATGAGGGCCACCCTGACAAGCTGTGTGACCAGATCTCAGACGCAGTGCTTGATGCCTGCCTTGAACAGGATCCTGAGAGCAAGGTTGCCTGTGAGACATGCACCAAGACTAACATGGTCATGGTCTTCGGAGAGATTACAACCAAAGGCAACATAGACTATGAGAAGATTGTTCGCGACACTTGCCGCAACATTGGATTTGTCTCTGATGATGTAGGTCTTGATGCTGATAAATGCAAGGTGTTGGTGAACATTGAGCAGCAGAGTCCTGATATTGCTCAGGGTGTGCATGGCCACTTCACCAAGCGCCCAGAAGAAGTTGGTGCTGGTGACCAGGGTCATATGTTTGGTTATGCCACTGATGAAACCCCTGAATACATGCCACTGAGCCATGTCCTTGCAACCAAACTAGGAGCTCGCCTTACTGAGGTTAGGAAGAATGGAACCTGTGCTTGGTTGAGACCAGATGGTAAGACACAAGTGACAGTAGAGTACTACAATGAGAATGGTGCCATGGTTCCGGTTCGTGTCCACACTGTCCTCATTTCCACCCAGCATGATGAGACTGTCACTAATGAACAAATTGCTGCGGATCTTAAGGAGCATGTTATCGAGCCTGTGATTCCTAAGAAGTACATGGATGACAAGACCATCTTCCACCTTAATCCTTCTGGTAGATTTGTCATTGGTGGCCCTCATGGTGATGCTGGTCTCACTGGGAGAAAGATTATCATTGATACTTATGGTGGGTGGGGTGCACATGGAGGCGGTGCTTTCTCTGGAAAGGACCCTACTAAGGTTGATAGAAGTGGTGCCTATGTTGCAAGACAAGCAGCAAAGAGTATTGTAGCAAGTGGACTTGCACGCAGGTGCATTGTTCAAGTCTCCTATGCAATTGGTGTTCCAGAACCATTGTCAGTCTTTATTGACAGTTATGGAACTGGAAAGATTCCCGACAAGGAGATTCTTCAACTTGTGAAGGAGAATTTTGACTTCAGGCCTGGAATGATCACCATTAACTTGGATCTCAAGAGGGGTGGCTACAGGTTCCTCAAGACAGCTGCTTATGGACACTTTGGAAGAGATGACCCTGATTTCACCTGGGAACTTGTCAAGCCACTCAAGTGGGAGAAGCCTCAAAATTAAGCTTTTGTTGGATGATTGATTGGAACCAAGTTTTATTCATGCAGTAGAATTTGGATCAAAATTCACTGTAGGTGACCCCCTTGCTTGGGTGTTTGCTATGGAGGGGGTAGATTTTTACCCATTCAAAAATAAAGTGTTTTGCTACACAATTTTCATATCGAAAATTGTTTTCTATGTTTACATCTGCGTTTATTTAAATAATTATAAATTTAATTGAGATTAACCCTCGTCAAAATCTGCTTTTCCGGGAATAAACAAATGCAATAATTTTATAAAAACCAACATTCTTTGTCTACTAATTGATTGGTACCTCCATTATCAAACGCACTCCACCAAAGACCAAATAAAAAATAAATAAAAAAGGAGAGAGAGTATCATCAGTTCTTTTTCCTTTCCAAGTTGAAACCAAGGCCAATTTATCAAATGAATTAAAAACCTTCCACTCTAAATCGTATTAAAACAAGTTGAAGATTTTGAAGAAAAACAATAAATCGTATATGTACCAAACCATTGGTTTTCTTAACCCAGCTTTAATGTCTCATTTTATGCATTGATTTTAATCTTCACCATGTTAACTCACATCCGAATACATAACAGACTAACTTCCTTGTAGTTGTATAGTAAAATTAGAATTGTCACATCCAAGTATGGGAAAAGGCAGGAGATAGAAGAAAACAACGAAGAAAGTTATGGGTTCATATAAATTGTAATCTATCATAGCTGATATAACAAGTGATATCAACTAGTTCTAAATTGACGAACTTAGTAAATAGTCTAGTTGGTATAATAAGTTATATGAACCATAAAATATAATATGTGTTAGTAGTATATCAATCACAATACATCCACGATTTTTATTATTTTATGTTGCGCTTACTAGGTCGTGTGTGTTCAATATTCATGAATATTCCAGAGATCTTGCTAAGATCTCATGAAAGCGGCCTCCATTGACACTCGTAGAGATGATTTCATCAAGTGTATATTTCAAATCATACATCCCGTATGAGATATGAAAATCATTAAAAATCCAAGTATTTTTTTTTAATTGAATAAAGTCCTAATGGCCTTATTCCGATGTTTTGCACCACGAACACTAATAACTTCTAAAAAACTTGTTGAATCATTTTCAACTAGATAAGTGTAAAAATCATCTCCAAAGAAAGTTTCCTTTTTGTCTTTTACTTTTTTGACATCATCACACATGACATCACTAGCAATATCTATATGTTGTTCATATATACCATTATTCTTTTAAGGGATGTCCAAAGAACTAAACTTTTTTTATTTCTACTATAGTATTACGTTCAATTATATTACTATTAAGAACAAAAAATCTGTAGACAACACTATGTTCTGCATAGCCTAAGAACATGCAATCCGAAGTTTTAGAATCTATTTTTGTTTTTAGGATCAAGTAACATCACTTTAGCTAAACACTCACACACTTAGGTATTTAATATTAGGTTGATAACTTTTTTCACAAATCATATGGTGTTTTACCAGTTTTCTTATGTGGTATCCTATTTTGTAAAAAACATATTGTAAGAAGTGTTTCACCCCCTCAAAGATTATCAGGAGCATTAAAACTAATAAGCATATCATTCATAATTTATTTAAGAGTCATATTTTTCCTTTTAACTACTCCATTAGATTCAGGTACATACAATGAGGTTACTTCATGAATAATACATTCTCTAACACAATAATCATTAAATAAAACATATTCACCACTTATATATGATCCAGTCCTTTTATTTTTTCTATTTAATTGATTTTCTACTTCTATCTCATCTTATATGTTAAAAACATATCAAATGCTCTATAAAATTAATCTTAGATATTCAGTTTGATGTTCTATAAAATGACATGTTTTCTTCATTATTTTAGATTCTACATATATATCACATTTTCTACTTTGTTTGTCATGCTTGTTAATTAATCCTAATAATTGAAATTTAATAACATATGAAGAATTTACATGTTCTAATCTAGCATGTCACACATCATAAGAGTCAACAATATAATCAGAAGACCCAAATCTAGATTCATTGATCATTTATATATTTATCTCCCAAGTAAATATAAGAAATAGTAAAAAGTAAATTTATATATTTATTATAAGTATAGGCTAGATGTGAAAATATACTAGTAATTAAATGTGATTAGCAAAATTATAAAGGAGACCTAAGTGTTGAGCATTTTAACTTTTACATTTTAATTATCCAACACAACTGTTTGTGAAAATCATTTTGGAAACTGTTTTCTAGTAGTAACCTTCATTAACTAACTAGTTCTTTTCAGCAAGGACGGATACCTTTGTCCCAATTCTCAGAGATTATTCCTCAAAATCTTGCTTGTAGTTATTTGACTATCAGAACATATTGAATTATATATTAACTGAATCTTAAAGACCATAACTTTTTTAAAAGTTGATTTATTTTGTAATTTAGGACATATTTTTGGGAAATTTTCTCTTATAATTTAAACAAATCCAAACACGCTATAACCCTAGGCATTCGATACTTCAATATAATTATCATTTATACGAACTCGTCGTTTAATCAAAGGCGGGTGTAATATTCCACACAAGTATTACACTAAAATAATCCTATCAAATAAAGTTTGAAGTAGAGTTGCATCTACATACATTGTACAAACATGACAATTTAATGACAACAAATACGTAAACAATATTGCACAGTTTAGCTAATACAAAGAACCAATCCTACAGGAAATCTCAGTCATTCAGTATATGAACGAATCCTTACATTACCTATCAAGTTTTATTGAGTTGCAAGTTAATGAACCTTAGCTTGTTCCAAAGTCCAACGTTTCCCATCTGAAGGGTCGGAACATACATATTACTTCGGGAGAGCTCTTAAACAGAAGGGCCACACAGACACAGACTGCAGCTATGGCTACCATTGAGAGCATTGCAGGTCTGTATACCATAGACTTCCCTACTGCGGTTCTGCAGAACATTTTACTGTCACAGAGTTTACAAGGCCTTTGGCTAAGCCTTACTGCAGGCTTTCCAATCTCAAAGCTAGAGGATGCCTCATTCTGCTTCTGGTTTGTATTGCTCTCTGTCGTGTTACTTGGAATCTCAACCACCACATGAGCTGCTCCATGTCTCTTGTTAATTTTCTTCTGCACCAAGTGAATGTAAGCATAATGACCACGTAAACGTGCATAATCCTCAGGTGTAGAGCCTGTGCTGTCACGAGCATTTTTCCATGCTTCAATTCCAACCTGTATTAAAAACTCCATATTAACTAACCTGAAAACATTAAGCTCCAGATTTCCAGCAAGGCATAAAATCGTAAAAAAGGTTATTTCTATCAAGGTTTCAGCTCATTCAAAGTCAGACAATATTGTTGGTGTAAGTAGTTCTGTTGGTAACCAGTTACACAGATTGTTTGTTTTCGGAAAACACAGGTTAATGATGCCCAAAAAAAATTAAAAAATGCAGAGTATGCAATGGTGACAAAAATTCAAATACTGTAACATCTAAATGCAGTATTTGGATACAGAATGTGCAAGAATTAAATGCGATGGAGGTGGTCCAAATAAAACTGAAGTAATCTCCAACATAGTAAAAGTCAATCCTCACTGATATATAATTTGATGTAGCAGAAACTTACCATGCAAGGATCATTAGTTAAAGCATCGAGCACATCCTCGGAACCATCTTTCCCAGCTGCTATATGGAGTGGTGTCAAACCAGCAGGACCAACAACATCAGGTCTAAACAAGAAGGTCTTGTTCTCTCCATCAACTAGAGCCTTGACTTCAGGTTCTAGTTCATCTGAAACATTCTCAGGAACATATCCCAAAAGCAACTCCACTAACTGCTTGCTATTTCTCCTTACAGCTTTGTGAAGGAGACCCATCTCTGAAAGTGCAAGATACAGGGAAGGGTGATCTCCTATATTTACAGTTCCATCAAGCAGTAGATTTAGAAGTTTTTTCACTGCTGCACACCAATCATGATCCATGGAAAACTCCATAAGCCACTTAAACCGTTTCAGTGGATAGAGTTCAACGCTAGAGTTCAAGTGAACCATCCTTAATTTCAACTGGCTTCTGTGAAGAAGCCAGCCCATTTCATGAATAAAATCCATGGCTTGATTTTTGGCTTTAACTTTTCCAGTCCCTTCAATATCTGGGTCAGTTTCACTTATTTCTAGAAGAGGCTCAAGTGTACAGATTTCTGAGCAAACATCCTCCTCCTCCACAACAATGAAAGGAAAAAAGCTGCTACTCAAACTCTGGTCCTCAATCTAGCAAAAACAAAAGTATAAAAAATAAAGCTCAGCCACATAGAATTAGTACATCATTGCCTATCTTACGTTAAAAATGACACACTAGTAAATATATATATATATATATATATATATATATGCTAATGTCAATAAGATTCAACTATCAGAGTTAGGAAACAGAAACCAGTGTGAGTGAAAGTGTGTCATAAAATAAAAGTAAAAACAAGGTAATATATAAATATGTTTTTCTTCTTCATGGATAAACTACTGTCCATCCCTACTTTTTAGGGTTGATAATTTGGGAGAATGAAGAAAAGCACCTCAATAAATCCTCGTCCATTCATCACAGGGACAGAACATGAAAACTGGATGCACTGAAGTTCATCAGGCTCTTTGGCACACTGATCCATTGACATATGAGCATCTTCACAGACCACATATTTCCCTTCTACAGCACACATTAACCTGATGGTAGGTTTAAGGGTCATATAACATGATAGTTCAAAAAAAAACATAGATATATTTAAACAATGTCCTGGAACTCAGATAGTACGTAAACCATGCAAATGATTGACAATTCACAAAGCAATAGAGATTACCTAGTGGCAGGGCACATAAGGTTGACACCCTTAACAGAAAACTGAGCTCTCTTTGATGCTGGTACAGCAATTGGACTAACAGTCAAAATCTTGCTATAGTTGTTACTTCTGAAGGGTAAGGAGGTATCTATGACAACTTGACCTGCAGCATGAAAAATTGCAGCAAGATAACTAATTAGTCATAATGACGTATAAATACTGTTATTCCTGAATGATATAGTTTCATACATAAACCACATGACAACAATGTAGACTGTAGACAGCATTAGAAGCACCATAAAACTAAGAATGCTCAAAGCAATCCACCACCTAAAGTTATATATCTGGTTAAGACACAAGTTAAATATAGACAAAAGTGTTTAACATATATGTCACAGCAAGTTGAAACTTTTACACATATAATAAACTTGATTACTGAAAAAATAAATCTGACTCCTGTTATCTTGATCCCCTAACAACAATGACAAAAACAACAAGACATGGCAAGAGACCATTAAAAATGAAGGCCATCTGGTGCTGCACCCTGATGTGAACCCATCCATTTCTCCAAAAAGTGTCATCTGAGACATCCAACAGCCTATTCAAACTGGAAGTCAGATCATAGCAAAGCTGCAAAAGAGGGACGAAGCATACAAGGTCAAGAGTGTCCCCAGTTAAAATATAAAACCCCGTATAAATAGTTTTAGAAGAAAAAGGCTTACTTCCTCCCACAAAGCCTCAGCCTGACGTAGATAAATGGTCAAAACAATACAACCAGGCCGAATGTAGCTCTCCATATCAGTAGGACTGTGAGATAACCAGTCAAGAATCTGGCAATTGAAACCCTCAGTGTTATTAAATTTCAAATAAAAGACAATAATAGCACTTACTCAGAGACTTTGGAAAGCATAAAGTACCTGTGCTCTAAGTACAAGAGGAAAATCATTGGGCTCTTTACCAAAGAGCTTAAAAACAATTCGATCTGTACGACTCTGAATGATCGGAAAAAAAAAATTAACCGTTAAATAAATGGCAACAACAATAATAAGTTAAATACAAAAGAAAGAGGAATTTTTTCAACAACCTAAGTGAAAAAGGGGAATTTAGATATTTCTTTACTAGTGTATTTAGCTATTCCCACCAACTCTTACCATCCCTTCACCAGCTCTAGAAAAAAGAAACCCTCCAAAACAAATACAAACCGACAACCTGAACTCAATTGCCCCCCACTCCTGCCCCCAGCCACTCTTACCAATCAAAGGTCTTGAGCCATGTTACTTCTTGGTTAATTTAAGCAGTTCACTTTTCTATAATTTTATCACCAAGCTGGCACCACATGTCAAGGTGGCATCAAAAGTCTATGAACCAAGACCACACACTTCCTTAAGTCCTTAATATACAATTCATTTACATGGTAATTTCTATCCTTTCTATTCAAAATCACATAATTATGGGAATGAATTGTCATTTTTTTTCTGTAAGGACAGTGAAAAAAAGCACAAGTAAACAGTAGATTAGCCAATTCAAAATAATGCAACAAGAAAAACAAACCTGAGCTTCTCCACTGGAACTAGAAGGAGACTGGGCAGAAGCCGAATCAGAATTTCCACTTGTTTGAGGTGGACTTGAGTGATGAGAATCTTGTTGTGCCCATGGGTAATCAAGAGAGCTAGTAACAAGATTTGCTGAGACAGGCAATCTTTCTAGATCTTCCATACCATCATCTGAGTCAATATATATGTCATTTAAATCAAAATTATTCATCTTGATCTGTCCAGAAGTACTGTCTCTGGCTTCTGAGTATGCCGGAGGACTGTTTGACATGCTGGGCTTTATAGAAGATGTAATTTGCTGTTCAGAGGCCCTAGCATCATGTGCATGCATAACTTGTTGCTGCAGTTTAGCCATGGACACAGCTTCATGCTGTCTTGTAACAGTTGGAGAACCTTGAGAACCATTGGAGAATAAAGTTGACACCATCTCTGACTTCCTTGATGAATCGCCTTCTATCAACAAATTCTCTGGTTCTCGCAAAAGGTTAGAAATGTTCTTACCCCCTTGCTCGCCATTCTGACTAGCAAGACTCCTCAGAATATGAGTTAGTAGATCCTGATCTGTAGTCTGATCTGACCTGTCAGCTATAATTCAATTAAAAATTCAATTCTCCATTCCCCAAAAAATTCTCAGTTGTAGCAGAAATACAGATCAGAAAAATAGACGTGAATATTTTTATTAAGCAAACACAATTAGATGTCATAAAACTAAAGGATCCCAAATGCCAGACTAACCATATGCTGCAATAAATAAGTGCTTAAAATAATTAGTCTAATGAGATCATAATCATAACATCACATAAGATTGACACTATTGCATAAGCAAATATTGTAAAATCATCCCCCAAAAATACTTATTCTTCAATGAAGGAGGACAAAAATTATTAGATAGCCTTGAAACTTTATCATTTTCAGTAACCATCCACAAATATAGTAACCTAACTCCTGTATCCTCCTTCGGAGAGGCCAATAGTTGGTCTCTTCATGCCAACTTGACAAAGAAATGGGCATAATTCATGTTAGTTTTAGAAAACTTCAACAATAAGACAGACCAATAAAGCTTATTTAATTACTGATTCCATTAAGTTCCCCGTACATATTACTTAATCAGCAATGAACACAGACTTAGTATTGTTATAGCTACTCACAATTCACAATATAAAGCCGTGACAAATTATTTGACTAAACAACTTAATACCATTTGGAATTTCTACTGCAATGTGGAGATATTAATCAGTAGTGAACATAATCAGGCTTTTAACAAAGCCTAAAACCTATGCCTATAAAACAAAGACGCATCAGAGAAAAAAGTCAAATAGCAAATAATCACCAGGTCAGAGTGCTAATTTAGATTTTTTATCACTTTCTCATCAGCAAAGTTGAGAGAACAGAAAGATAATTGAGCTTGCCCAGCAATTAAGGCACTAAAAATAGATTTCATATGGTAATTACCATAAGTAGATGTTGTCACAAGTAGGAAGAGCAAGGCTTTTGGACAACCTTCCAGTGCATCACCAACAGCAACAGGAAGTTTAATTGACAAAAAATGCAAAAATTGAAAAACATTTGTCCCACATGTTGTCCATCAAGATACTTACAAATTCTTATTAGTTGAAACTAATCTTGAGATAAGGGCTTACTAGGTAAAGATAAAAATCAAGCTCAAACCATTTTTGTTGCCCTCTCCTAACCTGCTAGACATTCTTCTTCTAGAAAGCTAAGATATTATATATATATATATATATATATATATATATATATATATATATATATCAATAACCTTCATCTTTTCAAACTAGAGAGACAAGAATCAAGCAATGCATATATAAAATAATCAAGCATATTACATGAAATCAAATGCTTTGGGCGCTAGATACAGAGATAAGGATTTAAAGAAATACTCACAATGCATATTTGAAAGTATCTTCAATAAACTTATCAACAGATAGCTACTAGTCTGATCATCATTTAATGAACTTCCATTAGGAACAGGTTCATGATTCGTTTTCCTTCTTCGTTTATTATGTCCTGCCAAGCGTCTTCTGCAGCTTCTCTTTCCCTCATCAAACTCTTGAAGCATGTGAAACCTGTTGATAGAGTGCCATAAAATTATATGCTAGCATAAAAATAAATAACGAACGGTTGTTTGAAGGACTGCCAAAAGATACTTATTGTGATATTCAGCTGTATTCAGATATACTTTACAATTTTCATGATTTGCTACATCTTCATATCGTAATTAATACCATTTATTCCCTTTACACTAACTGTAAATAAGTTAAACAAATTCGAACTGATCAACTACAGCAAAAGCTGAAACCAATAAAAAAAGAACGGAAAATTACCTGCTACATTGTTGACAGAATCTCTGCATTGCATTTCCGACAAGTGCCCTACTGGCCTTGGAGTGCATCTCACAAACTTTATGTCGTCTGTGATAATCCTTAGCTTTGCTTAGATCAGCACTGCAGTCCTCCACCTGACAAACAGCTCGATTTGAAGTACTTCCAGATACTCTACTCTTCTTCCCATTCATACCATCCCAGCTCGCAACTTCCCTATCCACCACTGCAGAAGCATGCCCACCAAGCTTTAAACTAAGAGTACCCGTTTCCTCATTCAAACCATCATCCTCCAGCACAATAACTCTCCTTTTCTTGTCCCCTTCCTTGCTCCCCATGGGATCCCTAGGATCTACTTCCTCAGAGCATGAAGAACTGTTGGAGGGACCTCCGGCCACCGGGATCCCAGACCCTAGAGGGAAAAATTGCTGTCCCACTCCCACACCATCCGCTGGCACTGGATTCAACCGGCTTGCGATGAACAGATCGCCATCCCATCTCCAATCATTCAAATCCCACTCCGAGGACCTCTTCCCCACACCCCTCAAATCCGAGGAAGCACCCACACCAAAAAGATGATAAGCTTCCGCACCAAATCTAGCCTCCATGGTCACAACCAAAAACTCCAAACACCAAAATCCACAACTTAATTCAGTCACAGTACGAAATTAACCACACGGAATCACAACCACTTAACCTTGCTTCCACCCCAACAGTCCCAAAAATAGTAACCCGACGCAACCATGGTTCCAATTAAGCACAATCAGCATGACCACCAAGACTTCCAATTTCCCCAAGTCAACCACAGAGACCTTGCTCAGCTCAAGTACCAAGCAACAACCTCCCCCTTCCTATCTTCAACAAAAGAAAAGGTTTATCTTAAAACTCACCAGGAAGAAAAATTAAAACAATAAAAAAGGCTATCAAGTATAATTGAAGAACAAATTGATGATTAAGCAAAGAGAAATATCGTACCGGTACGTCTTAGGTTTGGCGGGAGAAGCAACGCAGATCGGCAGCGAGTGGATGTCAGTAAGTGAGCACGCGAATGGCGAACAGGTTCTGTGGACGGAAACGGTGTTGCTGCTGCTGCTGTTGATGATGATGGCGATGTGAATGTGAATTTTATTTCTTTTTTATTATTTTCCACTATGAGAAGGTACATAGATATTCTAAGAAAAGAAAATAATAATAATAATAATTATTATTATTATTATTGTTATTAATAAATTAATAAATGGTGGTGGGATTGGGAACAGTACACCCCACCAGCCACATAGTGGTAGGGCCAGTTGCACACTCTGCGTGTCCCTCGCTCTTTACGTTATGGAAGGAGGACCCAAAAACATTAACAAAAGATGCCTTTCCTTTCCTAACCCTGCACCCTCTGCACCAGATCCACGCCGTTCATCTTCGTTAAGTAAACGTCACATTCTTCCACTCCTCTGCAACACTTTTTTCCCTATCATCACCACATGCCCACCACGTGTGACACTCTTTCGCCCCCTTTCTCATTATTTCTCTAATGCAATTTTAATCACACTCCTACCATTATGCGCTGTCTCTAACTCTTAATTATCTTACCATTATTATCCTCTTTCACATTATCGATGCTCATTACTCAACACATACCAATTTTCATAACTGTTTAAATACTAACACTCTATAATACAAAAATTATGAAATATATTATCACATCAAATTTATCTCATATATTCAATTAATATTTAATTAATGATACAAAAAAATTCCTTACTAGCACATGCAAATGTATTGCCTATCTTTTTCCCTAGTTGAGATTTCTTTCAATGAATAATGTGGAACTGGAAACTTTATTTCTTTTTCGTATATTTAGCGAGAAAAGGAGAAACTTTTCCACGTCCCTTCTAATATCATCCATTCTTTTAAATGGTTTTTTATAAGTTGGAGGCGAAGATAATGTTTTATATTTCTTTCTTTCTTTCCTATTTAAATAATTCTGTAAAGGTTTGTAATTATTTTAGTGTTGTTTTTAATTACATATATTTATTTTCTAGGAGTCGTGGTTAAAGTTTTAAATTGTTTTCAGACGAACTTTAATAAAATTGTTTTTGAATAAAACTGGATTAAAATTAATTTTGATGTAGAGTAATTTATGTTTAAATGTTTTTATTATAAAATAATATAATGACGAAATTCAGTATAAATATTTTACCTGTAGCCAAAATTATTTAAAATCAATTTTAGACAGCTAATTTGATATTGTTTGAATATTTTAAAATTTGAGTGAAAAATTCTTTTTACTAAATAAACATTCTATTTATTATACAATAATATATTCTTTTTAAAACATACAAATAAAAAAAACAGGAAAATAATAGATTATTTATTTACTAATAATATCTATTGGATTTAGATTTTTCTTATTAAGGAGCATTATTTTGCTTGAAAGTTAATAAACAGTATACTGTATTAAATATAAAATAATGAAAGAGATAAAACTTTTTAAATCAATGACAACTATAAATTAATTTATTAAAATTAAAATGAAACGCTTTTATTGATACAAAATATTAAAATTTAAAGTTTAAAAATCAAATTCAAATTCAAATTATTTATGTTTTGAAACTTAATGAACCAACCAGGTATATAATATAAATTCAAAATAAACCACAACTAAGAATCTGTCAAATAATGAAATAACCGTCAAATTAGCAAACAATAGAAAAAATAAACTTAACAAAATAATGTTTTTTCTCAAAAAATAAAAATAAACCTGAAATATTACATAATTTTGTTTTAATTTTTATGATCTTATATTTTTAAATATTAGTTTATGTAGTTTTAATTGTAAAACAGTTTTTGACTAAATTATACAAATGATAATTTATTTTTATTTTTTATTTAGTTTGTTTTCTTGTTTAAAAAAAAAAACAATTTATATCTTTAAATCTTAAATCATACTTGTAAAACTCGGATTTAATAGATAGACAAGGTCGAGTTGTTATTCAAACTGAAAATATATTTGACCTGGATGAAGACATCTTAATCTATTGAGTTAATTGAAAAAAGTTGATAATTCAATTAAAATATTAAATTTATTTTATTCAATTTCTATTTATGGATTTGTATTGATATTAAAAACTTTATTTTGCATATTAATTACTTTATCTTAATGATGTTTAGAAATTTAAATTATAAAATCATAGTGCCGTGAATTTTCTTTATTATTTTCATTTATTAATACTTTATTTTAATAAATATTTAAATTAGGATTGGATTTATAAAAATATTAGACAAATATAATATATATTTTAGATAAAGTCAACTAGATTAATCAGTAACCTATGTCAGTCATTGATTATCCAATCATTAAATTTATCCAATTCTTACAAGACTTTTTTCCCTCTCCACTGTTTATTTGTTTATTCATTCAATCAATCAATTCTCTTTGTAAGAAAAAACCCGCTTTTATTTGACACAATTAAGAACCCTAATTTAAATTTCATATCAAAGTATAACTTTAGTTACATGAGTTTGACAACTAAATTTTATATTATGAAAGAGATTGAAATCAATTTCTTATTAAAGGCTGAAATAATACTTTTGATTTATAAAGTGATATGCATTATGCATTTAATTTTGTTATAAAGTTCTTATGTTAAATAGGATTTGATATTTATTTATTTATTTATTTATTATTATTATTATTATTTTAACCCCATCCTATTGCCTATAATTATTTTTTGTTTGTGGTTAGGTGGGAGAGGAAGAAAAAGAGATTAGGTGTAGTGAGAGAAGTAGAGAAAAAAAAAAGAGGGACCAAGGAGAAAGGTGGAGAATGAATTAAAAGGTTAATTTAAAATATTAACAGAATTAAATTTAAACTGAAAAGAAAATGATCTGCTTTCATAATAAACTAAATTTAAATTTAAAAAGAAAACAAAGTGAATAAAATGCAAAAAAGTTAAATTACCATTTATATAGTATAGCCATAATTTTATTAATACTGGTTTGACTACAATTAAGTCTTGAAGTAATGTGTCAATTATTTTAATGACCGCCGCCTAATTTAAAAAGATTGGAAATGATGATTGATTATGATTATATTAATTATATCTGATAGAAATCTTCGTACGATGTATCAGTAGCTAAAATTAAAATTAATAAATATTTAAAAGAAATTAAATTATATAGTATATTTTTTCTTTCTTTTCAACAAGATTCTTTATTTTTTGTTGGGTAGTTGTTGTATATATTGGTTCTATTTTTATCTCTTCATACTCTTTTTTTTATCTTTCTCTCTACTATAATTAGAAAGTAAAAATAAGTTATTTAGAATAAAAAAGAGTAAAAAAATGAGTTGGAAATTTCTACATTATTTTTTATCTTTAAACAAAATAATAAATCAATTAAATATATAAATTAATATTTATTTATATTTATAATAAACATTCACATACAATTCACTAAAAAGACAATGAAAGAAGAAAATTTTATTTCTTTTTTGATTTGAACAAAAATTCGCTCGTGAAAATCTAGCGGAGAGTTGGATTGAGTTGCAATTCTACTTTTGTTCAAGTAAACAATCATTCACTTGGTTTAAGCGAAAATATGATTGAAAGGAAGGTTGGTTTTCAATTCTATTAAGAAAAATAGGCCAAAAGCAAAGTTTGAATTTTCATTCTATTTCCACTTTAGCAAAAATGTAAGGACCTAAAAAATAGTTTTAGAATAGTAATAGTATAATTAAAATGACACATGAATATTTTATTATTAAAGTAAAAAGTATATATAAATAAAAAAATCAGTTATTCATTTTTCATTTTTAATATAATCACCATCTCTCTAGAAAAGTTTTCTTTTTCTCATTTGTCTTCTTTTTAAATTTCCAACCTCATCTTTTATAAGACTGACAATCAGAGGCCGCCACTAGATTACTAGCAGTGAATAGAACAAAATTGTCAATCAAAATTTTAATTAGAGTAAGTTCAATTATATTCTTTTTCCTTTGAATTAGTTTTATGTTTTCCTATTTACTTCGATAGATTTTCTTTGCATGAGGTACCCGAGACTTTAGGATGAGTCTCTAAGTCCTAATGATATGTTTGAACCATTGATCATGACTCTATGGTGCATGTTACGTTATCACTGTATTTTAGATCTCTTAGTGGGCACGCGTACTTCTAATGAGGTAAGAGAAGCTCGTTTTACTTTTCAATAGAATCATAGGTTAGAAGATTTCGATGTGAAGGTGATGTGGTCACAAACTTCATCTTTTCTTGCAGTGTTTGTTGTTGAGTAAATTAGAGTGTTTTGATTGATATTGGATGTAAAATTATAGAGATGGTAGATTTTGTTGATTATGTAAATTACATGTTGATTTTGACGAGATGAAATTCTTGAATATGTTTGAATTGTACTATGAATCATTTGAAGTGTGGTTGTTTGAGTTTGAAATTGAATTTGAATGAATCTGGTTTAGAATTATAAATGTATTGGTATATAGGTTGGCATAAAAGTTCAAGAAGAGTAACTCTCCAATTTTGAGCAAAGTGATATCATTTTAATCTTGTATGTTTTGTGAAAATATATATTTGGGTATTTATTTTTTAAAGAACACTTGAAAAA
Source organism: Phaseolus vulgaris (assembly GCF_051622355.1). NCBI lineage: Eukaryota > Viridiplantae > Streptophyta > Magnoliopsida > Fabales > Fabaceae > Phaseolus > Phaseolus vulgaris. The sequence goes on along the minus strand of NC_143504.1, from coordinate 52,869,238 downwards.
TAATAAATTTTATAAAGTTTCTTCTGATATTTTTGGTCAAGTGAGAGATTTTCGCTTAAGCGAAAGATCCTCGCTCAATCTAGAATGTAACAGTAAAATTCACTTTGTTTCGGGCCCATTTTCACTTGAGCGAGAACTCTTGGGTCTATTTTTGCCCAAGCCAGAGGATTCTCGCTCAAGCGAAAATAATATTGGAATTGAACATGCTCTTCGTCTCATTTTCACTCAAGCGAAAAAAATTTCGCTCAAAAGAGACCAATTTTTGCTCAAGCTAAAAAAAACTTCTTTTGATTTTGTTTTTTTAATAATTGTGTAATTTTTTTTTAATTTTAATGAATGTTTATTTTTATATCTATAAGTTAAATATTTTATCTTTAATGGATGTATGATGTGTGAAATGATTGATGAATCAAGTGAAAGTGTGATCACTACATACGATTTTCAGGAAAGAAAATATTGTGTTAAGATTTTTAGGGGAGTGTATTTATTTGTGAGAACCATGTGAAAGAGATAATCCTCACTCTACTGATATATTGGAATCATATATATGAAGAATATCAAAGAAGGTTCATATGACTAAATTTGAGATTTTAAAGAACTTATTAGAGTAGATCATATGGATTTGCTCGTGTCATGTGACGATGAATTTCTTGAAGGGGAGATTATATTGTAATGAGAATATGATAATATGACATGAGTAGGTCTCTGAGTTCTATTTTAATACACTGGTCTTATGGAAGTAGAGTTGAATGTCTATGTGTTGGTGTGAGTAGATTTCTAACATGATTCATGTTAAACACTAGATATTTATGGATACTTGCCTTTTTAGTACATAAATTTGATGAAGTGTGATGATTGATGTGTTGTGATGTAAACTGAGATATATGAGGATATTCTTGAATAAACAACAGTTAAAGAATTGAATTGAAAGTTTTAAAAATACTAGTTTATCCATTTTTTTTGTTTATGGTTGTTTTTTTAAAAGCTATAATGATTGTGTTTTACACATGAGTAGAGGTTACAAGTAATGGATCTCAACATTGATAAGCTGAGGAGTTAGTAGAGAAAAAATTAAAAATCTTTTATCTTTTTGTGTATATAAATTTGAAAATCCTTATAAAAAGGGATAAAATTTTGTAATATAATATTGGGAGTATAAAACACTCTTTAGGGAAATATATTGGTGGTAGGAAAAAGTACACCACCTTTGCATTGCTTCAATTGAAATAAATTATAGGTTCTCGATATCTCTTTGTTGCTCAGGTGTTCTAACCAGTATGCTCCATTGCTTAAGCTTTTCTGAACGTGAAACGATCCTTCCCAATTTGGAGCTAACCTCCACACTAGATCTCCTTTTCGAAGGATCTCATCTTGACTTTGGTGTTGTATCCACGGGCAACCCTTTGCTTGGACGCTTCCTCTCATATCTTAGCTTTATCCTGGAGTTTTTGGACTAGGTCAAACTTCTTTTTGAGATACTTATATCTAAAAATAGTTTATACAATAAACTAAAACTAGAAAAATTTAAAGGAGAAAACATAACATAACTGGAATTAAAATTGCAATTGAAATAAACTAAAGTTAAAAGAAATTCAATGCATAAACTAAAATGTAAATGTACAAATTAAAAGGAATTGCAATAAGTAGAAGAAAATTACATTCAAGAAATGTGAAATATCAAACAAAACCATAATCAAGTTATCTTCAACTTTGAATGCATGAAACCCAAATTTAAATTCTTTGCTTAATAAAGAAGACACAAAACCAATCAATTTGTATATTCAAAAAGAAAAAGAAAATCTTAATCAATAATTGAATTTAAAAATGAATCAATAAAAGAAAACAACTTGAAGAAAGTATCATCTAACATAGTTTGATATTTGTTATCACCTATTTCAAGAATTTAATCACCTTTCAAATATAAATTTGCATAAAAAATAAATAAAATAAGACAAAACCTAAGGGATTGAAGAATAATTGTGAACTAAGGAGGAGAGAAAATGAAAAACTCAAATATTTAAAATTGTAAACTACATGAACTGAAAAAGCAAAGAACTAAACTAATACTAAATTAGTTAAAATGTATCTGTAACAATTAATAATAAGATTACAATTTGTAAGTATAGTTTAGTGTACACTTTTTTTATCAGTTTTATTCTGTATATCTTTATATACATTAACTAACTCTTTAATTTTTTTATCCTAAAATACCGTCTATCAAAATTAAAAGTATTATTATTACATAATTATAATTATAATTTTTTTTTAAAAATAAAATATTTTATAACTATTTTTCATACATATCTGATTATAATTTTACTATTTATATTATAAAATGAATTTTAAGCCTAACTTAATTCCGTAAAAGCGACTAATGAGGTGAAATTTGCACCCACTTATATATATAATGAAATGTTCTAATCTCCAACCATTTATTTGGATGAAAATTTACAGATGTTCATATTATATAATTATAACATTATAAAAATTGTTAAAAAAAGTTATTTTATAAATTTTAGTAATATATGTTTAAATTAATTCTACTATAATGATTTTTTTTAATTGTCATGTGCATAAACGCAACTGTTTAGTATATATAAAAAGATCGACAATGTATAATTTTTAAATAACATTATGTTATAATATTATATTAAAAGCAGTTATTACAAATTTGGAAGAATAAAATAGTAATCCACACAATTAGTTTTAAGAGTAACAGCATTGGAAATAATGGATGGAACACATAAGAGACAGTAATATTTAGTACTAATTATTGATTTAGTAAGTAATACTTTAGTACTAATATGTTCAGCAGCTGTATTAAATTATAATTGAAAAGAAAAATATGTTTTGTTAACTAAAATATGAATCTCATATTGAGAGACAGAACAAATCACACAACTATTTGTAAACTGGTTCTTTTACAATGTCCAACTAACATACTTTTTCCATTTCCATTACATGGAAAAGTTAACATTTTCGATCTCTTGAGAGCCCACAAATCCAACCAAAACCGCGTAAATATTCTCCATTGTTCCTTTCAACCATTTTTTAATATTTTTTCTGCTGCATATTGGCAATAATAGGAGTGAAACAAATAAAATCAAACACATATTACCCATTAGTTGCTTAGCTTTTGCCATTAACTTAGTTTAGTCACAAAAATCCTGTAGTTTTACTCTAAATAAACCAGACCACACACCATAACTACAATCTGCCAAATAACACAGAGCAACCCAATTTGCTCCAACTACAAGACAACGTAATGCTGACACAGACACGAAAATTTGGAATTTTTGCTCCATCTTTTTAGCTTTGTCTCTTTAATTAAGATACCAATTCCGTGACGAATTCATCTCGCAACATGCATGACTCTGTTTTGGATCCCTTCCAGGTGACACTCTTTGTTTTATTCATTTTGTTTAACCAGTACTTTAACTGCAACAATATTATTGCTTCAACATGTCTAGCTCAATACCTTAATTTTTGATTCCTGAGATATTCATCACGTTGCAATGTTTCCTGACAACAGGTGACGGATTCGATTCCTTTCATCTTCCATCAGCGTAATTTGGTTGAAGAAACCAAAATCTTCCAGCAGAACATTTTCTGCATTATTAACCAATAATTGCTTTGCTTCAGCATGATTGATAGACACAATATCTAGTTATTGTTTGAAAATAATCGATAGTGTTTGTGAATCTATTTTAAATTTCTTACATGGTCTTATCTAGATTTCATTTTATTAAAACACACCATCACATTATTCGTTTCCATTGTTAATTGATTTACTAAACTTAATTGTCATTTATATGTGATATGTATAACTTGCCCAACCCTCCTAAACCTGGCCATTAGAGAATTGTGGAAATTTTAAAGTTAGACCAAACACTAATCCATCTATTTCCTTTTTGTCTAAGTCGATATTATATTTGTTTCCTTTTTTTTTTAATTAGGGTAACTCATTGAAATATAATAAAAGCCACATTATCAAGACTACAATTGCTTCAGCTGCAACCAAGACTTGGTATAGTCTTCTACCTATGAATTATAATGGGACAAAATGGATAAGACAATGTTGTCTTCAAAATAATAATTTTTGTTTTATTCTATAACTGCCTTTCAATCTTAAATATTTGGCAAACAAATTTCAGTGATGGTTATCATGGTAAATTTTGATTGGAATAGTCCAGTCAAACTAATATTTTATGGGTAAATAAACATCATATTTTTTGACAGACTTTTTAATGAATATGTTGATTCAAATCTAAACCCAGAGTTAGGTATCCCTTCTAATTACCAGTGTTAGGGACGGGTAAGACTATGCAAGTATTGTGGTTAATGGAATCCGAGTGATAATTATAAATATCTTTGTTATTATGTATTATTAACAAATATCAATCAATTATGTCTTTAATCCATCAATGATTATCTTAATATCAATAATTTATTTGCCAATCAAAACTAATGATCTAATAATAAAGATGTATCCAATGAACCTTTCTAAATAACCAATGCTTGATGATTCCTTCATATACATATAAAATAAACATAATGTAGTTATTAGAAACAACTGAATAACGAAATGAATAGAGGTATTTGGGTTCAAAATCACTCATTATATAAATCTCTTATACCTCATGTTTATGTTAATTTTTATTTACTATTATGTTACACCTAAATGTTCTTTTATTAAATTTTTTCAGAATGGAATTAGAGCCTAATTATTTTTTAGTAGTTATGATCATATTTTAAGAAAAAACAAGCTCTTTCTTTTTTATATTTAATTTTTTTTTTAACACAATATCTAGATTTTTTTTTTCATTTTAGGAGTCAAACTTGTTTCATTAATGTTTTAAAAAGAATAAATTTAAGTTATACATTTTTGTTTTTTTCTTTTTATATTCAAAATTATGTTAATATATTTAAATTGAAAATTTATTCAAAATACTAATCAAAACAAAACAAAAAATCCATAAAACTTTTATTTATTTATAATTAAAATAATTAAGTTTTGATCATCAAGATTATGAAAATTTATACAAGAAGAAGTTGAACTATCCTATGGTCAAGTTAATCATCTTGATTCCTTGAACTTTGTAAGCCTTCTTGTACTTTGCATATCAAGATTGAAAGGTGGTGAAACTGGGTTGGTGACTGTGCTAATCATCACGGTCACAACATAATCAAGATAGTAGGAATCACAAGTTCATTATAATTGCAAATATCTTTAATGTTATTATATATTGATAGAGAATTATTGAATTACCGTTTATAATCGAATATGATTTATGTATTAATAGATATCAATCAATAATTCTCTTAATATTATACAATAATTCTCTTGATATATCAGTCAATAAGTTCAACAATAAATAATAAAGAAGATGTATTCAAACCAGAATTATAAACAAATACATCTTTATGAATAATATAAGAAAATTAATTGGGTAAAAAAGATAAGAGTCATTTCCACATAGGAGAGAACAGTATCCTTACTGGACTAGGAATTTAAAGATTATTAGAACAAATCAAAAGTTGTGAATCATATTTTCTATTTGTCCACACTATTGTACAGGAGGGAGGAAATTGTCTACACTGCTTTCCAAAAGAAAGGAAATTGGTGACTTAACTATCATACAAAATAAAAGCGCGTCAGTGGGACACATAAAACTATAAAATTGTTTCTTTTTCCAGCAGGAGCTGTGCTTCTTTAGTTCTTTCATTGTGACTCTACCCACTCATTATTGACGAACTCAACGACTATTCACCATTCCACACTATTTCTGATTTTTCTGCTATGAATTGTCAATTAGTCTCGGCTAATATCTTTCTTAATATGGCCAAAGTCATGAATTAGACCATGTCTCAGCTGATTTTGTTTCCCAACTTAAATTCTTTTACTCAATTAAGAATAAGAAATCGTAAATACATTAAGATATATCTCCACAAATAAATTAATCAGACAAACACATATTATATTCATAAACCAATCCAATGCTATTGTTTGTCAAAAGCGATTTTGAACACATTAAACACGCGTTAGCAGTCACTATGACAAATAATTACTAACTTATAACATTGAAAAGATTATGTACCAAACTTACTTTCTAAAATATTATAACCTTAAAAATTCCCGGTGAGAGCACAAGATCTTTTTAATAATTATAATGATTTAATTATGAAATTTTGATGTATTTATGAAGTTTTAATGGTTTAATTAATTTACATTATGTTTAAATAAATTTTCTCATAACTATTTCTTCTAGAGAAAACAACTTACTTTTCAACTATGAAAATGATTGAAGAACTTGTCTAAACATAATTACATTGAGAGGGTCTTTATATATATAACCAATGCATTTTTTTAAAATATACATATAGATGAAAATGGTTCAAGAAAAATTTGTTCGTGATAAAAAAGGAAAATATTATTATTTGCTGTATTATATATTTATTTAAGTAAATAAAAAAGTAACTTATAAAGATATTTTGAAATTAAAAAAAATTCAATGTGTTTTGTTCTTAATGTTGACTGAAACACGGTGAGGGCGAGACTTAGTGGTATGTGTAATGTTTATACCTCGGAAGTCAAGTCTGGGTAGCAGGGTCGGTGCAGAAGACGTAAAAGAGGCTGAATTAATGGTATTTAAATACTTGATGAATCATGATACTTAGTTGTATTTTAGAGAATATATAATAAAAACAAATAAACCCTGTAACTAATAATAAACTTGTAACTCTGTAACGCAGCACAACAACCATAATTCCAATTCAAAGCGAGTCAAGAACTTCTTCCACTCTTTTATCCTACGCACTGCTCCCTGCTTATCCTGCGCCTCCTTTGCGAGATCCTCCCCTTGCACCGTCACTCTCCGCGCCTCTACACTCTTAATTCCGCTATTTTGTCATCTTATTTCGTTTCAGGTATTCATCGATCTATCACACTATTCAATGTCACTTCGTGAAGACAATTTCTCCGTCTTATTTTCAAATTTGCGATCGGTTATCCTTTTCTGGATGAACGTTTTTTTTTAATATTTCTGGCAAAATTTGATTTCGGCAGTTTTAACTTGTTCTGCGTTTCACTGATCTGTGACTGATAGCATGGGCTTTAGTTGCACTTTGCTCTGATTGGCGGAAACTGTTTCGATCCGTTTCCGCTTAGCTTCTGTATCGATTGAGATTTTGCTAACAAAAACGTTGAGCTTATCATAGTGGACTGGACGCAAACGCTGATTTCACCTCTTTGAAGTTTTTACACATCATTTGTTGTTGAAGGATGATGAAATTGTGCGAATAATTTCGTATATAATATTTCAGTTTTCTATTTGATGGTATTTGTTAGAGTTAGACAATGTTATATTGCGCTTTTTAATTGATATGAATGAAATGAGTGAAAGCATTGCGTGTATTCAAATTTCCATATCATGCAAATGAAATGAAGCTATGCTGAAATACTTCAAAATAGAAATCATTGTAAATGGACAGACACTACACCTAACAGCACTATTTCCTTCCTTCTTTCCTTTCGAATTGATGAAAATTGCAATTGTCACCGGGATGTGGACATCTTTATCGATGCATTTTTTTAAATACAAGATTAAAAATTAACTGTTATTTAGTGTGATTTAATGGGCTAATAAATATTTCAGTGAGAAAGAATCATGAGTTGTTTCAGCTGTTGTGAGGAGGATGAACTCCAGAAGTCTGCTGAAAGTGGAGGACCCTATGTAGTAAAAAACCCAGCAGGTAATTTGGCTCATACAATGCTAGAGCAATTCATCAGGGATGATATATGTTTAGTTTGCTATTCTAAGCATTCTGGCATCTTCGAGTGATTTTAGGGTTTAGGGTTTAATTTGTTTGATGTTGTTATTTTACATGAAAATTGAATTTGACAAAGTTATTGTGATAAATTCTATTATGCAGGAAATGATGGAAATTATCATGCTTCTGAAACTGCAAAGCAGGGCACTCAGCCGGTTAAAGCTCAGCCCATTGAAGTTCCAAATATACCAGCAGATGAACTAAAAGATGTTACAGATAACTTTGGTCAAGATGCTCTGATTGGAGAGGGGTCATATGGAAGAGTATATTATGGTGTTCTTAAAAGTGAGCAGGCTGCCGCAATCAAGAAGTTGGATGCCAGTAAACAGCCTGATGAGGAATTTTTAGCCCAGGTATGTATATGGCATTCTTGGTTTAATACATTTTTGTCAGGTCATTAAGTTGCTCAATTTCCATTAACCCTCTTATTTTTAAACTTTTAGGTTTCAATGGTATCAAGGCTGAAGCATGAAAATTTTGTTCGGTTGCTTGGGTACTGCATTGATGGAAGCTCCCGTATTCTTGCTTATGAGTTTGCATCTAATGGATCTCTTCATGATATTTTACATGGTAAATAGTTTTTCTTTGTTCAAATTAGAAAAATACTAACATCGATAAATGGCTAAGTTGAAATTTTTTCTGTTAGAAGAACTGAGGAGAGGAGACCATGGCTTTTGACATTGTTTTATTTTCTTTTTGTTGCCTTCACTGGCAGTATTACAACTTGAGAGATTTTAGTCAAGTCTGTATCTTTATTATATATAAATGTTCTCACAATTGTCATTGTTCATGCAGGCAGAAAAGGTGTTAAAGGTGCACAGCCTGGTCCAGTTTTGTCATGGGCACAAAGAGTAAAGATTGCTGTAGGGGCTGCAAGAGGACTTGAATACTTGCACGAGAAGGCTGATCCCCACATTATCCACCGGGACATCAAGTCAAGCAATGTGTTAATCTTTGATGATGATGTTGCTAAAATTGCAGATTTTGATTTATCAAATCAAGCTCCGGACATGGCTGCGCGTCTTCATTCTACTCGTGTCCTTGGAACCTTTGGTTATCATGCACCAGAGTAAGACATGATTACAAACTAATCAATTTCCTTTCTGTCACTAGACAGACGTTAACAATTCCTATAAATTTTGTCTCTTTATCATAGTATCAATCAATGTTTAGAAACAAATTTTTATTATATCTGGCACCTTGGCCTCTCTGACAGACTGCTGAATTACTATCTGTATAATATTGTGGATGCAGATATGCAATGACTGGACAATTGAATGCAAAGAGCGATGTATACAGTTTTGGCGTTGTCCTTCTGGAACTTCTGACTGGAAGGAAACCTGTTGATCATACACTGCCACGTGGACAGCAAAGTCTGGTTACTTGGGTACTAATTTAATCTATATCTTATCTTTATCCCTCCTCAAATACACTCCAATCAAAAGGAGGAGAAAATAAACCTTTGTTACTAGGGTACTAATTTAATCTATATCTTATCTTTACCCCTCCTCTAATACAATCCAAAAAGGAGAAAATAAACCTTTTTATTGCTGTCTATTGTTGACTCTAAAATCCTAGCTACTGACACTGATGACAGCAATGGATATATGTTGTTTCAGGCTACACCAAAACTCAGTGAGGATAAAGTCAGGCAGTGTGTTGATACAAGACTAGGAGGAGAATACCCACCCAAAGCTGTTGCTAAGGTGCTTACTGTCATTTAGTATACTTTTCTTCACAATTTACTTTTTTTTTCATTTCCTTGCTAATGTCGTATTGATGTCCTTGAAAATATTCTATTGCTTATATATTATGAAATTGTATGCATATGAACTGGAAAACTATGTAAAGCAGCTCACTAGAGGTAGCATCTGAATTCTATATTTTGTTTAGGTAGTAAATACTAAATATGCAGAAGACCAAACTTTGAATCTAAAATGTTCTATCATTGGAGGCAGTAATTTTGTGTTGTTTATAATCTCAATTTTAATACTAGTTAAAGGAACCTTGCACAGAGGAAAATATACAAATATAAAATGTAGGAACCTTGCACAATATTCTTTCCCTGAGAATTTTCATAGGAACTACAGAAATCCTGGACAACTGTCCTTCACGATAAAAGATCAATTTAAGAACAATATTCATACTTGGTTAATTACAGATGGCTGCTGTTGCTGCACTTTGTGTGCAATATGAAGCTGATTTCAGACCAAACATGAGCATTGTAGTCAAAGCTCTTCAACCTTTGCTGGCTGCACGACCTGGACCTGCCGGTGAAACACCAAATTAGTTCTCTGTTTCTCTGTCTCTATATTTGTGAGTATGTGCACAAGTTTGCATGCAAAATATAAAAGTGCTTCAGAAGATGGTGGTAAATTGCTCCAACATGACTTTATATTCAATTGTTTACACTGCATTCATTTTGTTCATAATCCATGAGGGTCTTTGCTTATATTCATTTTAATGTATTTGTTTTATAAGTTAAAAAATATATATTTGTTCTCTTTTTTTTTCCTTTCTATCCTTAACTTTTGGATGATTGCCATCTTTACGATAAAGAATTGGGAAAAGTACAAAACAAAATTGAGTATACTCAAAGCTAAGTGCAAGTCAATGGACTGCTGGAAACGGATATCATTAAAGAGCCCTTATTGTTCGATTGATTCTTTTAATCTTTTATTAAGATGTTTGTTAAATTGAGAGTTGTATAAATTACTCAGAATATCAATTTCAGAAGTTAGGAAAAAAAGGAAAATATTGTTTCACTGCTCCATTTTGTGGTGGTTGTTTCATTTGTGATTTAGTTTTTAGTCACATATATTGTTTTTTGCTCGAATGATATTGTGTTAAAAAAAATATTTGCAATGCAAAGTATTTTAGGATCATCCAAGTCTTCTTCTCTGAGTGGATCTGTCTTTAAATTGAGGTGTGATTTAATATAAGTGCATGGTTATGTTAACATAGTTTGCGATGTAATTTGCATATTTAAAGTAATTTTTTTTTAATACAAGTTTTTCATGATGGCTTTAATAATGTCACACATAAAAATAATGATTTGATTACCTATGATTAATCGTGTGTAATTAAGGTATCTTTTTGCACGGGTTGTACAGTTAGGACGGTATTTTTTTGCACGGGTTGTACAGTTAGGACACTATCGTTCTCCTCTGTTATGTTTGGTGATTTGATCATAATCAATTTCAATAGCAAATAATAATCAGGCAGGATGATGAGAGGTTTTGATGAAAATAGTTTCAAGGTAGAAACACTAAATAAACTTCGATCGAGAAGCTTCAGAAACAGAAACAAAATGAAATTTCTTCTGGTATTATCTCAGTATCAGGTTCTTCGTTTATAAGAAAAGATTCATTGAGTATAAGGCGTTCGGTATGTATGGAAATAATCGACTTTAGAAAATCATTTGATTTACAACTCAGTTTTTAACAAGGATTTGTTTAAAATGAAACTAGTATCAATCTTACGATACAAAGTAACAAGTGCTTAAAGATTACTTACACGAAATAGAAGTAAATAAGGAACATTTTTGAGAAACACAAAAACTAAAAAATTTAAGTTATCAAGACAAAAAAAGGCATGAAGTTACACACACCAACCAATGCATAGTGGATTTTGTTTTGGAATCTACTTTTTTATTTATTGAGAAGGGTGTGATTAAAAAAAACACTATAATGGTCAAGTTAGCGAAGAATAAGTGGAACTAATAGATGTGCGATTAATAAATAATTTATCTAAAATCATCAACCATTTATAGAATTTTGACAAATCTTTTAAATAGAGGAGCCTAGGTCAATCTAATTTATTCATTTCAATGTCTAATTAGTGTCCAAATTCGTGATTATGCATGTAATCTTCTTTATATAGCTAATACAAAGTGATGTTGTTTTAGGTGACTGAAACCATCTTGATATCAGACAATACATTAGCCTCCTAATCTCGAGATGGTTGTTGAGAGCTTATGAATGATGATATGAATCTGTTATTTCTTATTGTCATTTCCTTCACATCGGAACATTCATCGCTTTTTAAGAATTTGAAGATGATTTACTACAAGAAAATCATTAAACAAAAATCAATTTTAGAGACTAAAAATAATTAGTTACTATAATGACTAAGTTAGATACTATTGTATAAATTAAAAAATTATTGGTATATAAAATAGTTTTTATTCTTAATAAAATTTACAAACTAGTTTCTAAATTGATATCTAATTTTTAAAACCTTGATAGCTAATTAGATATCAATTCAGAAACCATTTAACAATACTAGAAACTAATTTAGAAACTATTTTTTTTTTAGTTTCTAAAATTGTCTTTAATTTAGTTAGTATAACATCTAATTATTTTTTGTCTCTATAATTGGTTTCTATTTCATGATTTTCTTGTAGTGATTTTAGAAACTAAAAATACTTTTGGTTTCTAAATTAGTTTCTATTATTGTTAAATGGTTTCTAAATTGGTATCTAATTAGCTACAAAAGTTTTTCTACCAAATTTAGAATCTAAATAATTAGATACCAATTTAGAAACTATTTAACAATAATATAAACTAATTTAAAAATAAAATAAAAATTTAGTCTCTAAAATGGTCTCTAATTTAGTTACTATAAAAACTAATTATTTTTAGTTTATAAAATTAATTTTTATTTTATTTTATGATTTTCTTTGTAGTGTTGAGAAATTATGCCATTTATAATGAAATCAATTCAGATTATTTACGACATTCAACCAAATATGATAGAAATCAATGTCTTATCATTTAATACTTACCTTTGCATATAAAATTAAAAAGGAAAATTGAACAGAAAGTTCTTGTGTTGATGCAATTAATTTGCCTAGAGGTGGTTTGTTTTTTAAAGTGCCCATAAATGAATATGATTATTAGATTTAAATTTTATGTAGTCTTTTAAAAAATTTACGTGATTAATCTGCAAAAGCATGTGTTTAACCCTAAATTTTAATAAAATATTTTTATATAATCAGAAGATATTTGATGCCTTTGAAATCCAATTAATATTAAGTAATTAGTGTTTTAAGTCCATACACTCACGTGTATAATTAAGACTGAAATGGTGTCTTAATGCACAAAGCCTTATAATCTGAATTAATGGTAACGAGTCCTTCAAGTTCATCACCAATAATCCTGCGGTTCTGCAAAACCAAAGGACTGCTTCAAAATATCCATGGACCAAAAAATCCAGGCTTAAACTATTCATGGCCATCACAATGCACGCAAACATTATCTACCATCAACTCAACCCAGAATCTTAGTCAGAAAATAACACCCTCACGTATTTTAGGAAGATGATTTTCACCGTAGTAATAAGCCGTTGTCGAAGAAATTACAGTGCCCTAATTAATCCCTCCTAAAATTCTGAAAAACAACGTCAATTCTGAACACTCGTTCATGTTAAGGCTCCGCTTCTGATCTATTCCAAGATAGAAACTTAGAAAAGTTAAAGTACATATATAAACCCCTTGAATCATTTGGTGATTCATTAAGAAAAATAGTATCAATAAATCATATATATCATCCTCCCAGAAGAAGAAACAAATAAGGGGAGGAAATCATATATTGCATATCTTGCCTACGTTGCTTTGTCGTCATTAATTGGTAAGAGAAAAAAAATCTGATAGAAAAGAAAAACAAAAATGAACTCAAAAGTAGTTATCTCTGGTGTTTCCCTCATCCTCGTGGTGGGTGTTGCCATCGGTGTTGTGGTTGTGGTTAACAAAAAGGACTCAGATCCTCAAATAGCTGCTCAACAAAAGAGAATGAAGGTAATGTGCGAAGGCACCGAAGACCCTCAGCTTTGTCACGAAACTCTCAGCACTGTGAAAGGTAACACCTCAGACCCAAAGGTTTACATAGCAGCAGGAGTGGAAGCAACGATGAAAAGTGTGATCCAAGCTTTGAACATGAGTGACAAGCTGAAAGTGGAGCATGGAGACAAAGACCCTGGCATAAAAATGGCCCTGGATGATTGCAAAGACTTGATCCAATACGCGTTGGACAGCATCGAGTCCTCGGTTAACTTGGTTAACAGCCAGAACATTCAAGCCATGTACGACCAATCCCCAGACTTCAGAAACTGGTTGAGTGCTATAATCTCGTACCAGGAGTCATGCACGGATGGGTTGAACAACGAGACAAACGGTGAGAAAGAAATTAAGGAAAAATTGAACACAGGTAGTTTGGACGAAATGGGGAAGCTCACGGGCATAGTCCTTGACATTGTGACAAACCTGTCCACAGTCCTTGAGAGTTTTGACTTGAAGTTGAATCTGAACCCTTCTTCTCGGCGTCTTCTTCAGGTGGATAGTGAAGGATTACCTACGTGGTTCTCTGGTGCAGATCGGAAGCTCCTTGCTCAAGTGCAAAAAGGGGCAGCAGCCGCACCAAACGCAGTGGTTGCCAAGGATGGTAGTGGTAAATTCAAAAGCATTAAGGAAGCTATTGACGCCTACCCTGCAAATCTCCAAGGCAGATATGTGATTTACGTTAAGACTGGGGTCTATGACGAGTCCATCTTAATTCCTAAGAAGTCAGCCAATATTCTCATTTATGGTGATGGCCCTGGTAAGACCGTTGTCACTGGTCGCAAGAACTTTGTAGATGGCGTCAAGACAATGCAAACTGCTACCTTCGGTATGAATTTATCTCATTTCATTTCCCAGCTTTTTCTTACTACATCGATCCCTTATTACAACTCTTCTTCTCCTAAAGAAAATTAGTATAAAATTGTTGCTTTAAATCAAATATGAAAAATACTATTCTCTTAAAAGTTGCTCCTATTAGGTATACTTTTACAGGTAAGAAGACTTAATAATTATGTTTTTTACACTCTTTTGGATAATCCTTTTTAGCCCTTCTCTCTCTCAAAAAATCTATTTATGCTCAACGTGCATTAGCTGATTCTGCATGAATGCATATACACAGCCAACACTGCACCAGGATTCATCGCCAAGTCAATGACATTCGAGAACACCGCTGGTGCCGCCAAGCACCAGGCAGTGGCATTCAGAAACCAGGGAGACATGTCAGCAATCTTTGACTGCGCATTTCACGGTTACCAAGACACACTGTACGTTCACGCGAACCGTCAATTCTACCGCAACTGCGAAATCTCTGGAACAATCGACTTCATCTTCGGAGCATCTGCTACTGTGATCCAGAACTCCAAAATCATCGGAAGGTTGCCAATGGCTAACCAGTTCAACACAGTGACCGCTGACGGAACGAAGCTGAAGAACATGGCTACAGGGATCGTGCTCCAGAACTGCGAGATAGTGCCAGAGCAGGCTCTTTTCCCTTCTAGGCTTAAAACTAAATCGTACTTGGGGAGGCCATGGAAGCAATTTGCAAGAACTATTGTCATGGAATCTACCATAGGTGACTTTATTACAGCAGAAGGGTGGAATGTTTGGGATGGGAACTTGTATCTTGACACCTTGTACTATGCTGAGTACGCTAACACTGGAGCTGGTTCCAACATTCAAGGTAGGGTAAAGTGGAAGGGCTACCGTGGAAATATTAATAAGAACGAGGCCACACAATTCACTCCTGGCCAATTCCTCAGAGGTGGAACTGATGATTGGTTGAAGGCTTCTGGTGTTCCTTACGCCGTTGGATTCATGAAAGCTTGAATTGAATGTTAGTTCTAATGGAAGGGTAATACTTCTGGCTAATCTTGGGAAGAAGTTTTTGCTTGTGTAATTTTATGTGCAACTTAATCAGAAATAATTAGCTTCGTTTTCAGACAGTTGCTTCGCTTCTGCTTCTGCTTCCAAGTTTGGGTGGAGTCATATCTTGTACATGTGATTTTCAAACATAAGAAAACTGTACAGATAATCTTTTAAATTTTTACTTTGTAAGTGTCTTATAGGTGTATTACAACTTAATGATATATGCAACCCATATATTAAAAATATCTTAGCACTTATTCCTCTCTCTTTCTCTTTCTCTTTCTCTTTCTCTTTCTCTTTCTCTTTCTCTTTCTTTTCATTACATTATATGATTTATTTTATTTTTATTGTTATTGAGAGATGTCAAATAGCAAAAGCTTTGTCCTGCAACATCATTATTCTCTCATCTAATGTTCCAAGTTGAAAAAAATATATTTTAGAAACAATTCTTAAAAATTAGTAGTGAACGTATTTTGTTTTTTTTTTTAATAATGAGGAAAGGAAGAAGCTTGAAGAGAGTAATTCCTTATACAAAATTGGCAGCAAAAAAGCATGATCGATTATCGAACATGAGAAGGTATTGTATAAATTTGCGTAAGGTTGGTTTCTAATTGGCGCTTACAGCTTGTTTGTTTAATTTTTCTATGAAAGTAGGATGAACGGAAGTAATAAATATTTTTTTTTTGTGGAGGTACGAGATAAATAATTAACTTTTTTTTAGTTTGTTTGTGAATAAAATATAAGGAAATAATTTTTTTGTTGAGGATCCCACAGTAACGTTCTTGTCAAATTAAATGTAAAGTTTTTTTTTAAATTTTGGAATTTAAGTATAAACTGGAGTGACCCATTATTGCCCAGGAAGACTAATACCGTGGTTCTAGGGTTCGTTTGTTTTGTCTTTTGTGTGTCGAAATCTACAAATAATTCATAACCGTTTTTATATTTTTTTTTAAACTTTATTTATATATATTTATACAATTTTATTAAATAAACTTTTATTTATGTGATAATTAGTAACATAAAAAAAATTACTAAATCAAAGAAAATGTTACTAATATGATTTAGTAATGTAACAAATACTTAGTGTTATTAAAGACTTTTAGTAACATTTTTATCTATTACATTTATAAAAATATCACTAAATACTTTTTTTTTACTAAAGAAGTGACATTTTGAAAATTTTTACTTTTTAATAATATTTTTATTAAAAAAGTAATATTATAAAAATGTTACTAAAATATGAATTTAATAATTTATGTTGGATGCTTTTATTCTATGAGCAAGTTAGTAATAAAAAACTGTCAACACAAATGTTAATAGTATTTCAATGTTTGTAAGTGAATTTAAACATGTCTTGTTAATAAATGTTACTTTTGTTTACCATATTGCATACATAAAATTATTAGCATGTTCTACAACTATAGTATCATGGGAATGAGAGTAACAATCATTCATTGTGAAACATATAGTTATTCAACATCAAAACCCTCCTCCTTTAATTGCAATCTCAATCTTGAGCCTCAACCACAACTTCTGAACTTCCTCATCCTTCCCTTGCCAATAAAATCCTTCAATACTTCTTCGTTCTCCTTCATCCTTGGCTTCAGTTTCACCAACCCAATGATGAATTCTCAATATAGAACCATATAGCCCCAAGCAAGGCATAGGCAAGAAGCCCTTCCCAACATGTTTCAAAAAGTAGTAGTCTTCTCTTTTCAACCCAATATTTTTCATATATTGTTTGGAATTCATTGAACTCTATAGATGAAAACCTCCATTTAAAATAAAGAACAAATTCTTTTGAACTAGTCATGAAAAAACATCTTTTTGCTAAAAAAAAAACGGAAACATACTTGTGCACATAAATATTTATTATCAATTTATATAATTCATAATTATATAATATATAGATCCGTGTTCCCGTATTCTACATTTTAGATATTATACGTATCTCCGTGTCCGTTTTATGTCAATGTCAATGTCCTTATCCGTGTATGTCTGTGCTACATAGGAGAGCAGCATGACATACAACCTAGCAGCACGACTATTGTTGATAAGTTTATAAAGAAATATATATAATAAAGAATAAAATTAAAATTAAATTATATAAAAAGTATTCAAATAATAGTATTAGGAATTGTGTTCTAGTTAATGTATATTATCTAGATGAATTTCTATCATTTCTACATGCAGATAATGTTCGGACATGTAAGAAGATTTAGGTGTGCTTATATATGAATTGTTTAAATGGGAGAAAAATATTTATCAAATTACCTAACATCTTTATTTTGTGATGGATTTCTAAAAAATAATATAGAAAGCTTATGAACTCTAAAAAAAATCTAACAATTTTATCTTATATTCAATAAATAGTACGAAGAAACTATTTTATATTTTGAATATATATATATATATATATATATATATATTATGATTCTTTAGTGATTTATATAATAAGATGTTACCCTGACAAAGCCACATACCATGATTTTATGTTATATATAAATTGTACTTTGTAATACGTCTTAGTTAGACTTATTGTTTGCATGATGTGTTTACAAATGGAAATAGTTTATGATATTGTTTTTTTGTTTTGTTTAATATATATATATATATATATATATATATATATATATATATATATCACAATTCCTTTCTGAATCGACAAACAAAAATATATGGTACCTATAAAAATTAATTTGAATAATTAAGAAACAGGAGCAATTAAAATAAAGGAAATTAGAATCATCATGTTTCCTTGTGATTAACCCAGGAAAAAGATAGGCATAATTAGAAATTTGGTATAGAGGAAAGAGTTGAAAGGTTGAAAGCAGGGGGCGGGCAAATTTGATGGACGAGCGAAGGCAATACATATTGGGAGAGTTTGATGGCGTAAGAAACTAAAGGCAATGCGAAGTCGTCGATTCATAGCAGAGTCCACAGAAGCCATCAATAGTTTCAAAGAAATATTCAACGTTTCTAAAATAATCTCAAACGTTCCTTCCATCTTTAGGAATCCAAATTTCTATAAAAATGCTTCTGCGATAATCACTAGTGCTCACATAACCACCCCCCGTAAACAACAGGGAAGAAGAAAACCTTTTTCTCTTTTTTTTTATCCATACCTATTAAAATTTAAGAAAAAACCAAAAAAAAAAAAAAATGGAAAAGAAAACGACAATGGTCTCTGCTATTTCTCTGATTCTCGTAGTTGGCGTTGCCCTAGGTGTTGTCGCTTATGTCTCCACCGGCAATGACGACCCCGGCACCGCAACCGACGACGGTGGTAAGGTCACCACCCACACGAAAGCTGTGCAAGCCGTGTGCCAAAACAGCGACGACAAGAAGTTCTGCTCCGACACTTTCACCTCCGTCAACTCCTCAGACCCAACGGCATACGTCAAAACCGTCGTGAGAAACACAATGGACGGCGTCATCAAAGCCTTCAACCTAAGCGACACTCTCACCATCCAAAATAGCAAGAGCAACTCTACCGTCAAGATGGCCCTTGAAGATTGCAAGGACCTGTTGGAGTTCGCCATCGACGAATTAGAAGCGTCCGAGATTCTTGTAAAAGAGAACAACATTAACAACATCAACGACCGCGTCTCCGAACTCAAAAACTGGATTGGCGCCGTCGTCGCGTACCAGCAGTCGTGCCTCGACGGCTTCGACTCCGACAAGGAGAAGGACATGCAATCCAAGTTGCAAACCCAAGGTTTGGACGACGTTGGGAAGTTAACGGCGTTAGCGCTTGACGTTGTGTCCAGCTTCGCGGAAATACTCTCCGACTTCAATTTGGATCTCACTACCAAGACTTCGTCTCGTCGTCTTCTCGATTTGGAACAAGATGGATATCCATCGTGGTTATCAATGCCGGATCGGAAGCTCTTGGCGGATGCAGGTAAAGGAGGTTCAGTTACACCTAATGTGATTGTTGCCAAGGATGGTAGTGGCGATTATAAGACCGTTTTGGATGCTATTAACTCCTATCCCAAGAATCAACAAGGAAGATACATTATCTACGTCAAGGCCGGTACCTATGATGAGTACATCACCGTTGACAAAAAAAAGCCTAATCTTCTAATCTACGGCGATGGCCCCACAAAGACAATCATCACCGGCAATAAAAACGTCGTCGATGGTTTTAGGACGATGAGATCCGCTACCTTCGGTGAGAAATTCTTTTATTTTCATTTCAATCACATGTGATTCTAGCTAGGAATGATAACATGAGAAAATAGTATGTTAATATGTCACTGATTCTTCGCAGCGACGGTTGGAGATGATTTCATTGCAAAGTCTATGGCATTTGAGAACACTGCCGGCGCGGTGAAACACCAAGCAGTGGCGCTGCGCGTGCAAGGTGATCGGTCGGTCTTCTACGACTGCGCCATGCACGGTTATCAAGACACACTGTACACCCACGCACATCGTCAGTTCTACCGCAACTGCGAAATCTCCGGCACGGTGGATTTCATTTTCGGCTACGGCACCACCCTGATCCAGAACTCGAAGATTATTGTGCGGAAGCCCGACGCGAATCAGCAGAACATTATCGTGGCGGACGGCACGGACCAAAAGAACATGCCAACAGGAGCGGTGCTGCAGAACTGCGAGATCGTTGCGGCGCCGGAGCTGGAGCCGCAAAAGAAGACGTTTAAATCGTACTTGGCGAGGCCGTGGAAAGCATATTCGAGGGCCATCTTCCTAGAAAACACGATCAGCGATGTGATTCAGCCAGATGGGTATCTTCCGTGGAATGGGAACATGTTCCTGGACACGTGTTACTTTGCTGAGTATCAGAACACTGGCGCGGGTGCCGATGTGAAAGCTAGGGTCAAGTGGGGTCGTGGGGTCCTTAGCAAGGCTGACGCTAGCAAATTCACTGCTGATACGTGGCTCCAAGCAAACACGTGGCTCCCTGCCACTGGCGTCCCTTTCGATCTTGGCCTCTCCAAAGCTTGAACTCAATCTCATCCATCAACAACCTCTGTCACATCATTCTTTTTCAGCAATTAAGAAAAACAGTCGCCAACATCTTGGTATATATCTAATGTCACTTAGGTTTAGATGAACCACGATACTGTATAGTAACCAAAGATTAGAATTTCCTAGGATCATCACTTCAGATTCCAAGAGTGAATGTGAGTATTTAGTTCTAATTAATAAGGTACCATTCATTGTATATATATCGATGAAGGGCATGAGAGGCTTGTCAATTTATTCAGGGGCTATCTTTTTCTTCCTATCTTGTTAACTAATGTGTTAGTGCGCTTTACTTTGCCTATTTTTATTATTCAATTAATGAGCTATTTTCAATCAAAATCAAGTCTGTTTAAAAGATACAGTAACCTTCTGATTTTTGTTTGCCCTGAACCAAACATTATCGTTACAATCTTTCAGTGACCAATACCCTCCCACCACCGGTGGAACTATCATTTCCTCCACCTTTTCCATATCAAATATGTACCGGTTGTACCGGACGAGTTGTAATTAGTACCGATCAACATGTTTAAAATATATCGTACGAAAAAAATAATGTGTTTTTAATTACTATTCATATGTTAATTTTGGTTCAAGAGTAACTTGACTCACTATAGTCATATAAATAAAAATAAGCATAATTTTTAAGGAAAATGTACATTATTATTATTTACTTATCACATCAAATATCGAACACTTACTTAAGCGTCAGAGTACCTTTTGTAGGTGTCCTCTCGACTGAGAGTGAACGAAGAATGAGAGATTAACTAAAGGTAGTCAACGCGAGCAAAATAATGAAGCCGAGACTGAATCTAAGAAATTAGAAGAGAAGGAACAAAGGACGATAATACTGACTGAAGTGAAGAAGTCAATTGTTTAATCGGTAGGAGTTATCTCGATCTCTTTTGTACAAGAACAACACATATCTTGGGAAATCATTGTTCGTGTTATTTCTCAAATAACTTATCTTAAAGCACATGATATTTATGCATGCATATCAATAATATACACGTCTATAGTGACTTTCTATATAGTCATTATAAGCTAAAGTATTTATTTACATGCAACCCTTGCACGACACTATGTGATACACTGTCTGGACCTACTTCTGTCGCCCATGTCGTCTCTGTGCGCGTTTAGAGTTTAGGGTTTTGAAGGTTGGACAATCTAGTAGATGCAACAGTGTGCCAAAGGTGTTGGGGCACATACGCTCTGATGGTGCCAATGAGCAGTATCGCAAGATGGGTATAAGGTTATAACCAAATTTTATTAATAATTGCATTTTTGATAGTGCTGTAAAAAATTGTAATTGAATGTTTTGGCTAAAAATGAAAGTTCAGAGGCATCTAGAATTTGGAATGTAGGAAAGGACCTAGGTTTCTCTTGTTTGAGTAGTGACGAAATTATTTTGGATAGATTAAAGTGTTTGGAAGAGACGAATAATATGAAAGAGGTTTTAAATAGGGGCGGGTTCAGGGGAGGGAAAGATAAAAAAGTTAGGTTCTATTGATTTTTCAAGTAAAGTGTTTTCTGAGTGAGACATGTTTTTGTATAAGGGTTGGGATACCCCTAAAGTATCTCATTTTTATATTATTTTATTAATTTTTTGCTGATAAAAAAAAATAGGGGCGGGTTAAATGTTTTAGATGATGAAACTGATTAATATGAATATTAAGGGGCTTGGAGGAGGGATAAAAAGGAAATATATCAGTGAACCTATTAGAAAGCAACAAGTTGGCTTCTTATGCCTTCAAGAGACAAAATTGGATCAAGTTAGCAAAGAGAGGTGTTATCAAATTTAAGAGTCAAATGAGATTGATTGGATGGAGAACGGGGTTGTGAATAATGGTGGAGGGATAATTACAATGTGGAAGAAAAATTGCTTTGAAATGACAAGTTACAGGAATGAGAATAATTTTTCAATTATAGAAGGTGTGTGGAAGTTAGGAACGTCACTAGAAATAATGGTGGTCAATTTCTATTGTGTAGGGTAAGGGAAAAGAGAGTTTTCTGGGAAGAACTATCTGAGGTAAAAAAGTGTCACCCAATAAAAATGTGGTGTGTAGTTGGTGACTTTAATTCTATCAGATTTGTTGTGTAGTTGGATAACATTTTAAGGGTATCACAAGAGAGGATAATGAAATGTTGGTAGGAGTTATATCTGAAGTGGAGGTTAAGGAGGTGGTATGGAATTGTGATAGTTTTAAAAGCTTTGGACCGGATGAGTTTAACTTTGGGTTTATAAAATTCTGTTGGGATACTATAAAGGGTGATATCTTTAGAGCGATCCAAAGCTTGAGGGTGGTAGTTGGCTGAAAGGAACCAATGCTTCTTTTATTACATTAGTTCCAAAGGTTGTAAATCCACAACATCTAAATGAATTTAGATCGATCTCCCTGGTGGGGTGTATGTATAAAATTGTCTCTAAAATGCTATCCTCAAGGTTAAAAGGAGTTTTAGACAAATTTATTGACTATAGGCAGTCTGCCTTTTCTTGAAGGAAGGGGATTGTTATTGCGAACTTGATTGTTATCATTCGTCATGGAGTGTCAATCTTCACTAAGCCCTCATTATTAGCTTGTACCAGTGATTACAATGACCAATTAGCTAAGAATGAATGAATTTGTCAGCAAATCCTAGAAAGCAACTAAGTTAATACAACAAATGAAAGAGCTAACTTGCAAATCAAATGACTTCATAGTTGGAGGACATAGTAAAAGAGATGCAACAATAATTAGCCATGATAATGGAACGACACATTGACGACACTTTAACAGGAACAAGTCAAGTCCACCCCCACTATGTTGGACACTTTGATGATCAACCCCATCTTTGAATAATTACCTACTTTATAAGTTTAAATAACTAATTGTTTTCATGTATTAAGTGTCTTAATAAATGTAAAAATTGATGATGTTGAGTGTCATAGTGAAATGATAATGTAAATGGTTGATTTACTTGTTGCATATTGTTAGATTCACTTATTGCATATTGATTATTGTATTCATTGAAATTGTATCTACTTCCAATTACCACTCACGGTTGTAATAATTTATGTGTTGTATATGAAACTTAATGAGTAAATTAATTTGTGTCTCATTTATAAAATACATACACATACAATTTTATTATCATATTTGTTTTCTTTATTTTATGCTTTAAATAACGCAAAAGTAAAGTTATTAGTTTTAATCAATCTTGGGAATAATATTTCGTGGTTTTAAAATACTATTTTGTTGCTTATATCTTTTAAGTTTGTATTGACAAATGAGTTTTATTTATATATAAACATCAACTAAATTCCTCAAGAAAGAATTTAAAATATGAACAAAAAACATTAACTTGTAATCACAATATATATATTTAAATTTAATTTATTAGATAAAACTTTAATTCACTACGTTACACTCACGAAATGTTTAGAATAGGGATTAGGTTTAATATCCTACCACTACATTCTATGTTTTTAAAGATCATTGAAATCTCATCGAGATTTTTCAATTGCATGGAAAAAATTCAAAAGACAAGAATAACGACTTCTATCACAAAATATAAATCCTGGATTACCAAGAAAGTAACAATTTGAAGAAAATAGTATGAATGGAGTAACAGAGTAAAAGTAAAACGAGTAAAACTAAGTAATATGAGAATATTAAAAAATATCAAATTGGATTAATAAAAAACGTACCATATTAGGAAGATTTTACAATGAAAAAAAATGAAGTATAAATTATTATTATTAAGATAATTGAAAAGTTATAGTCATTATAACAAATTTATATTAAATTATTACAAAAATATTTAAAAAAACTTAATAAACTTATTATCGTATTAATTATATAAAATAAAAATATATCTAAGATTTAGATAATTAAAAAAATAAAAATATATACTTGTTATAATCTCATTAATTGATATCGTTAATATATTATAATAAATTAAAATAAAATGAAAATTAATAAAACTTAGACGATAAAAAGATCGAATATTATGATAAGCATGCAAGATCTTTTTAGAATATACTAATATAATTACATGGTTATATAATTTATTATATAATAATATAATTGTACTCTAAATTAGAATCGTAAATTAGTTTTTTTTTCTGGTTAATTTGAGAAATAAGAAATGAAGAGTAGAGGAGGAAAACGTGTAAAGAGAATAGAGTTGTAAAACGGGAAGCAGAAAAATTATGAATCTGTTTGAGTGACTCCTGAACTATTTTTTTCTCCTTACCAGCGAATTGATCATAGGAATAGGTCTATAACTGCATGGAGTATTTTTAGGCAATAGTTGAATCCATTTATGGCGGAAGACACAAAAGCCACAAAACCAAAGCTGAATTCCATGTTCTAAGGAAGTGTGATGAGGTATAAATAGAACCCTACTTCTGCATGGTTTATCATTCCAATATCCTCAAACAATAATAAACAGGGAAGGAAAGGCATATCCTTCCCAATAATCATTTCTCTCCGATTTACCAATAAAGAGAAACCCGCAGCAAGATTGCTATAAGCCCAAAAATAGAATAAAAATGCAGGCAAAAATACTCGGTTCCGCCGTTTCGCTCATCCTTGTGGTGGGTGTGGTGATTGGTGTGGTTGCTGTGGTTCAAAGCCCGAAGGCCCAGACCAACAGTACAGGAGACCTAAAAACCACGAACAGAGCTGTGACAACGTTGTGCCAAGGCTCAGATGACGAAAAGCTGTGTCACAATGTGCTTTCCACCTCAAACAGCTCAGACCCGAAGGATTACATTGTCACCGTGGTGAAATCCTCGATGGACAGTGTGATCAAAGCTTTCAACATGAGCGACAAGCTCACAGTGGAGCATGGCAACAGCAGCGAAGGAATGAAGATGGCTCTCGACGATTGCAAGGATTTGTTGCAATCCGCGATGCACGATCTTGAGGCCTCAGGTGTGATGGTCAAAGAGAGCAGCATCGAGGACGTTAACGATCGCACTGCCGAACTCAAGAACTGGTTAGGTGCTGTTGTGGCCTACCAGCTATCTTGCCTCGATGGCTTCAACACCGACGGCGAGAAGAAGGTTCAGGAACAGTTGCAGGCCGATAGCTTGGACAGCGTTGGAAAGCTCACTGGATTGGCACTCGATGTCGTGTCGGGGATTTCAAAGATTCTTCAATCCTTGGACTTGAACTTGGCTTTGAAACCCTCCACTCGTCGCCTTCTTGAGCTTGATCAAGACGGGTACCCCACTTGGCTCTCCGCTGCTGACCGAAGGCTCTTGGCTCAAGGAGCTGTTCCCCATGCTACAGTGGCTAAGGATGGCAGCGGCCAATTCAAAACCATTACGGACGCCATCAACTCCTACCCCAAGAATCACCAAGGAAGATTTATCGTCTACGTCAAGGCCGGTGTCTATGACGAGTACATCCTTGTTGACAAGAACAAGGTGAATCTTCTCATCTATGGCGATGGCCCCACCAAGACCATCATCACCGGACGCAAAAACTTTGCCGAGGGTACCAAGACAATGAGAACCTCTACCTTCTGTAAGTCCAACTTCCTCTCCTTCACCTTGATCAATTATCATATGTATCTCTAGTTAGTTAACCAATCTTTTGAAACTGTGCAGCCACGGTTGCTGATGATTTCATGGCAAAGTCAATTGCATTCGAGAACACCGCCGGAGCAAAAGGACACCAAGCAGTGGCTCTTCGCGTGCAGGGTGATCGTTCAGTCTTCTTCGATTGCGCAATGCGCGGTTACCAAGACACATTGTACGCACACGCCCACCGTCAGTTCTACCGCAACTGTGAAATCTCTGGCACAATCGACTTCATCTTCGGATACGCCACCACCTTGATCCAGAACTCCAAGATCTTCGTGAGGAAGCCCGAAGCAAACCAACAGAACATAGTAGTGGCAGATGGAACAGGACAGAAGAACATGCCTACAGGCGTTGTCCTCCAGAACTGTGAGATCATGCCCGACCCTTCACTCGCCGCTGATCGCTTGACAGTGAAGACATACCTTGCCAGGCCATGGAAGGCATTCTCCAGGGCAATTTTCATCGAGAATGTGATCGGTGACTTGATCCAGCCAGAGGGCTACATTCCATGGAACCCTACTGTTGAGCCCAACACCAAAGACTGTTTCTTCGGTGAGTTTGGCAACAGTGGACCTGGTTCAAATGCTAACGCAAGGGCACCCTTTAGCAAAGGTGTGATCAGCAAGCAAGAGGCTGCCAAGTACACTGCTGAGCCCTGGCTCCAAGCTAGTGCCTGGTTGCCCGCCACTGGCATTCCCTTCGACGCTGGCTTCGTCAAAGCCTAAGTTACCCTATCCCAGAAGAGACACCCCAACTATAACTATTTTCCATCTTTTTGATTCTAACCATATCCTTAGTTACGCGAAACCGACAAAAAACAAACATTAAATCGATATGGCACGGCTTGCTATTGAATGCAGCCATGTAGCCGATCGATCCTTCAAGTAGTTTGAGGATGTGACTTGTAATCGTTAAATATATAATATTCAAATCAATTTATTTTTTATCTACTTCATCTCTTTTTTTTTTCTTACTTCAGTACTATAATTTTGCATATAAATTACTAGAATCAACAGATATTAAAAATACTAAAAAGAATGGGTAACTCTTATTCATTTAGCACCACCTCGTTTTCAATAAGTTATTACAACAATATTCCAAAAGTATAACTCTAGTGACTTCCTCCATCAATTCACACTTGTGTGCTACTTTCCATTGGAACTGTCTCTTCTCCTGTGTCATTTCCTTCCACTGGTCCTTTGTACCACTATTTCTTAAATTGTTTTGTTTTTAGAATTTGAAATAGAATATGTTCTACAAAGCTAGAAGCTTGCAAAACACTTGTTGTTGTCTTCTTCTCTTTTCGGTCTCTTGGTTAGGCTTTGATCTGAACACGATGGGGTGTGTCTGCGAAGACACTTTGACGATCAAGTCGAGAGTTAAGTATCAGAGGAGTAGGGAGTGAATAGTTACCTCGAGTGTTATGAGTTTGCTTTTGTCTCCAATTGGAGACCCAATTGCACTTAACATGTTTTGTACTTAACCTGATTTATTCTCGTCTAATTGCGTGTTTAACTGTTAACTTTGTCGGCTAGTGAGACTTATTCTTCCCATAACTTTATTATACTTCCAAACTCAAATGATAATATTGTTGTCAAAAGAGTTATCCTCTTCAATAACCTTAACCAGATCTTTCCATGATCAAGTTTGAGTTGTTCCATTGCCCACTCTCTTTCATATTTTAAAATTAAGATTTCGTAATTTAATTTATTGAGTTTGTGCCTATTATTAATTTAAAAATATATTATTTTATTATTATTTTGGTATTATCATCTTCTTGTGAAATTCTATTATAATAAAACTTCGGAACATTTGAAAGTTTCTCAAAATTAAACTTGACCTAAATATATATTTTTTATTATGAATTGAAAAGAGTGTGGTATAAATGTAGCGATAATCTTTAAATCTAAAAAATTATATTTTAAAATACCAATAATTAATATATCTAACATTTTAATAAATGTATATATTTATCTATGAAATTGCTTCCACCATTTATCTCTGGTTCGTCCCTTGCCCCGAGTTCTGAAATGATAGGTCCCTACTCCAAACATTATGTTCATGGAAATATCTAAAAAAATGTATTTTGACAATTCTGAGATTTATATATAATTTTAATGTCACAATTTTAATAAAAAATGTATAATAAAAATAATTTTATAATTAAATAATATAAAAAATAATTAAATTAATAGTATTAAAAATTATAAGGTGAATGTAGAAAAAGTTAATATGTAAATGTAGCAAGCTAAATATTTTATTAAATACCTACATTTACATCAGACAAATTAAAATGCAAATAGGCACGTCATGCTCTATCGACGAATCCTTAAAGTTAGTGTTGGATATTTCACAACTAGAGATTAAAATATTTCATAATATATAAGTGGGTGCAAATCTCATCTGATTGAGCCGGTTTTATGGGGTTGAGTTAGGCTTAAAGTCAACTTCATAATATGGTATCACGAGTTGACAGTCTCGGCATGAAGGAGATGTGTTGGAGATCCCACATCGACCGATTTTATGAGGTTGAGTTAGGCTTAAAGTTCACTTTGTAATAATTAGTCTCAACTTTATATTGTGTTTTTTAATTAAAAATACACACCTTTCTATAATTAAATGGTATATATTAAAAATTTACTAATGATTTAAGTCTAAGTATATATATTATATTATTTTCATGAAATTAAAATACGAATTGAAATATAATTTGACTATTATTATTATTTTTAAATATTAAACCAATAAATTCATCCTAAGATTATATTTTTTTAACTACTTATAATTTATTCACTCTTGTTTTTTATTTTGGCATCCCATATATTATTACTTTTCTATAAGAATAAAATTAAAAATAGTAATTAATTTTATATGTAAATTTTAAAATGGGATATTTTCCAAATTACTTTTCAAAAGTGAAAAATTAAAAAAAAATTAATATTAAGTAGTGAGTATTTATATTCTAATACAAATTTTTTCTCATATTATTTTCTTAAAAAAACAGTCACGTGTACTTGAATGCAAACTTTATTTATTTCTTTTGTATAAAAGTTGCGTCATATTGACCACTCTTTTCTCTTTAATTGGTTACTCCAATTAGTATAAGTTTATTAATATGTTATTTTCCTTGTGTATTTCTTCAGTTTAGATCTCGGTAAAATCAATTATTATAAATAATTTGAAATATTTAAATATGTATTAAATTATATATTTACATTAGTTGTTATTTATCATAAGAAAAAACACAAGAAATAATCATGTTTTTATTACTTAGGTAAGATCCACTTGTTACGACTTTTAGGTACTTATTATAAGCATTGTCCGGTATTGTTCGACAGGTTAAGGTGTCGAACATGGGCTGGTCCGAATCTTTCATGGGCTTTGCTTTGTTTGGTTAACTTACTTCATTAAGGCAATTACTTCCTGCACCATATCCTGCACCCAATTTCACTATGAAAAGATAAAAGTGTCTTTAGATAAATGGAGGTATATATAAAAATACATTCTGGACCCCTTTTTCTGGAATATGTTCTGGATATTTTTTTCCAAAACAAATTTTTTGTATTGTGGATTTTTTTATCTAGAATAAATTTTTGTTCAAGATTTTTATTTCCAGAACACAATAATCTCTTATGGATTTACTTTTTTCCAGAATGTATTATTATTAATTTCAAACTTTTATTTCCGGAATAAAGGACTTTTTTTTTAAATTTAAAATTATGTAAGTGCAGGTTTAAAATATTGGGTGTAGAAAGAATTTTCCCTTTATTAATTAGAACGGGCAAATTCTTACTCGATAGTTTTTTCTAGCATCTTAATATTTTTAAAAATACAAATTATATTCTGAAATGTAGAATTTGGAAATTATTTTCAAATTTAGAAAATATGTTTTGAAATATTTAATTCGAAATATATAATTTATATTTTGAATTATACAGTTTAAAAAGTTTTTTTTAATTCAAAATTACTATACAAGTTGTATTTCAAATTGTAAAGTTCGAAAATTCACAAAATACCTTCTAAATTATAATTTTGAAATATAACTTATACTTCAAATTATAGAATTCATAAATTCAAAATAAAAAATTGTAATAAAAAATTGTATTTCGAATTGTAGAGTCCATAATGTATTTTGAAATCTAGAAAACACCTTCTAAATTTTACAATTCAAAAAAATAGGTGCAGGAAGAAGGTATGGGTGTTCAGAAAGAAAATACCATTAGGATGATACAAATAGTTACTCCATATTCCTTTTTTATTTAAATGTGATTTTTAAAGTTTAGAACAACATTAACATTATTTTTGGTCACTTATATCCTTATTTTTTTTATCTTATTTTTAATTAATTTACATATATGTATTTACTATGATATAAAAAAAAATCTTATAAATACTTGGTTAAAATAAAAAACACAAAGAGTGAAGGTTTAGAAGAAAGTTCGACCTCTTCCATGAATGCAAAATAAAATCCCAGTGATATTTTCTCTTTGAACAATTCTCCTTATAAAAATCTGCTTGACCAGTCATTCCTCAAAGTATTTTTATATGTATTATGAATATTTCTTTTGGTGATTAGAACATGGAAAAATATCTTAAACAATGTTAAATTAAAAAATATCTTACCTAATTTCGCTTTCAACCTTCGAAAGTGACCTCATCGCGATAGGTGAGACATCGAATCGTTTCGAATCTAACAGAAAGATAAAGCAACGTTCAATTGAAGCCACCAAGTTCACCTACCATCCTTGCAACGTAAAATGTTGAAAGTTGGAGAAGAAAGAAAAACGTGGATAGAAAACTGCGTTTGCTTTGTCACCGTTCTTCTTTCATGTTCCAGTTATTGACTTCAAGTGCTGGAAATTTGAATTGGAAAAAGAAAAAGAAAAAGAAGATAAAATAAAAGGGAGATGCTAATTCTTGCAAGAAATCAATATTGAGGTACTTCATTTTGTCTCTAGTTAATTATCTTTTTGTTGTTTCGGCCATAAGAATCAACCTTTCACTATCATAATTTGAGTTTTATTAATCTCATGTAGCCAATTTTGCTGGTCATTGCAGGCATCTGACTGCTCCAAGCACTGTGAGATATTATATGAATCGTTTTTCAAAATAAATACCATAATGTAAATGAATTATGGTAATCCTCATAGTTCTCTGAAGATGACATCCAAAACGAGTGGCGTGGATGATTTTCCTAAGGGTTTGTGTGAGTGGAGTTGGAAGGAGAACAAGTTGTTTGAGCTGGCTTTGGCCGTGGTAGATGAGAACCACCCAGAACGGTGGGAGATTGTGGCAGCCATGGTGGGAGGAGAAAAGAGTGCAGGGGAAGTTCAAGAGCAATATGTATCTCTTTTGGAGGATTTAAATCTCATAGAATCTGGAAAACTGGACCATGAACTGGGAGTGGGAGAAGCTCACCCCTGTGTCCTAATTAACTCAATTGAATCCTTGTGCTTGTCTGATAGAGATAGCAGCATGTAAGTCCCTTCTTTTTCTTTGTTGAATAAAATGATTTTCTTATCTTTCTCCTTGTTACAAGTCTATTCTTTGTGGTTTCCCTATCTTTTAATTGTACTCCTTGCTTTTCTGGGCGAATCTGTTCAATTTGGATCATTCCTGCAAAACGAAACTCAGATAACCTCATGATATTCTCTAATCTTTCGCAATATCACTTTACTTGGTTTCTATCAAGTAACATCCTAATCTTTCAATCATTTGAAAATTTTTAAAAACTAATTTGACATATCACATCCGAAATCGAATTGAATCTTAAGAATTCGACTTTGATTAGATTTGTACTTATATACTATGAAATCTATATATCTTTATTCGATGTCTATACACTCGGTGAGTTTACATAATTCTTTAGTAGGGTTTGTAAATGGAAAAATGTCATTGGAATGAAATCTCATTGAAGATAATAATCATTTTTCCTACAAAGATTAATCACATTAAGTTGTGAGTAATTGAAAATTGGATGACATGTAAATGGTAGAGGATGGTTCAGTAAATTTTGAGATGATTCTACAAGCAAAGGGAAAGAAACTCCTAGCCATACAACTTGTCTCTCTACTTTTTTCATACCTTGGCTAACATGTATAATCATAGATCTGTCTGAATGAAGGGTGAAGCATGGTACGAAGATGTGAATCAAGTTGTGCTACCAATATGGAGCCATACATAGAAGTGATGTGAGTGAGCCTGGACCACAGGAGAGGTTAGTGATACGAATGTTTTCATAGGGTCAAAGCCATTTTTCAATACCTACAATATGTTGGTACCTTGAAAAGTTGAACCCAGGGACACATTATAAAAAAAATAGAGAAACAAAAGAGAAAAAAAAGACAAACAAGATTTTTATTTTTTATTTTTAGCAGAATACACTTATTTTAGGTCTAACTAAAAAGAAAGAATGTAAACGTATCTTGATTTGCATGGTAACAGTTAAAATGCTGAAAGAAAAAGAAAATTGATATCATATAGATTATACTCTCTGAATAATGAAGAGGGGATTAAGAGAAGGAGAAATGGAGACAGAGCCAGGGAAGAGGCAGTGCATGAGCAGAACCACAACAGATAATTTCTCCTGTCACTCTCACTTTCTTGGCTCCATTGTGTTGATAACTCCATCCATGCTCTGCCTGTTCCCCTGCTCTGTCCTGTCTCTGACTGTTACCTCAACCTTGTTGACATCCTTAACATTAACCAACATCTCATTCTGAAAAAGATTAGTCTCCCATTAGAAATTTTGTTAACTAGATTAAGCACAAAATGCACTCTTCTTGAGTGTATGTATGACTCCATTCTATCCTTATATTTGATCAAAGGAGGAATGCTTTGTACTATGCAGTACATGAATGATTTCTGTACTACGAAAACTTTTGTCTTATGAGTACTACTAGGTAGCACGAGTGTACTGCTGTCTTTTGGTTTGTAGTACTACTATGGTACTGCTTTTTGCTAGTTCAATGTTGTCTGGTACATCAACATTTAAGTTTAAAATTTCATGAATTTCTCCAAGTAAAATTAGTTATGATAGGATGATGATAAAGGAAACAAATTTAATTACATAAATGTATATTAAAAGTAAAAATAAATAAGTATTTTTCTTTATTTGGGTGAAAATCCCTTAAACTACTGGTATAAAAGAAGAGAGAGTAGTTATGCAGAAAAGAAAATATTTTACTAAAACTAGATTACACCCTTTCAAAAACGAGAAACTAAACAAACCAATCATATTTACGAAGAAAAATTATATTTCATTTTATGAATGTTATTAATGTTCTGGACTTTAACAAACATGGAAATTTGTAAATCAACCAACTAATTGTCAATATAAAATGGAACTACCATATCTACTTTCCTATGCTTCAAATTCTAAATCCAACAATTCAAGACAATCTTCGGGATTTTGACCATGAACTAATAATTGGTTTGGTGCCTTCCATTTCATCCATACTAAAGAAAGTACTAATTCTCGTATTAAATAATTTTATCTTTATTGTTTTAGTCATTATTTTTTATACCAATTTCAATAAGTGTGTTTTGTGTAGGTATTATTATGTTGTACAATTTTACTTTTACTAATTTTGCAACTATTTTTATATTATGGTAATTGTCTTCTGTTATCTTATAAAAATATGGATACACATCGCTGTTGCCTCGACATTTCCTCTAGTAGTTATAATCATCATTGTATTAAATATTATTATGCTTAACAATTGCATTGAGCAAAATTTGAAAAGTAACTTTTAGCACAAAGTTTTGTACTCTCTCCTTATGAGAAGTGTTGTTCTAAGCCTTTTATAGCATATACACGATATTTATATTTTGTTTATATTAAATGTTAAAAAGTGAGTGCTGATAAAAAAAATTATGAAAAGTGAGTGAGTTAAAAGAGAAGAGAGAGACACTAGATAAAAGAAAAGTTGTTTAAATTACGAGAGAAATAAGGTAAAAAATAAAATATATTAAATTCTTATCAACAATTTTATTTTTTTATTATTTTAATAGTATTACTTTTATTATTTGATTATTTCAACATGTTGTGTGTAAATATTAATAAGATATTTATGAGATAATTAACTATATTTGAACCTATAATCAAATATTAATTTTTTTACAATTTTTTTTATGTTTTTGCAATAAAAGTTAGATAAAGTAAATAGATGTTGTGCACCAATATTTAACTTTAGAATATGTTTTTAAATAGGATTGAAATCAAGAGAACTATTGAATTATTACTTGGTCAGTCGGTTGGCATGTAACTCATTCCTTCCTTTCGAACTAACTCCTACCACTCTTCACTCCTCGTTTCCATGAACTCCGTGTTTGGATGGTACCTGCTGACGCTCAAGTCAAACTTCAACACTTAGCACTCAGTGTTTAGTACTAGATGATAACGTACCTGAATTTTTGAGATTTATGTTTATTTATATAATTATCGTGGAACATTTACCATTATACAAGATAATGAGAAGAATAAATATAAATCAAGGATAAATGTATTATTGATTCACTACTTTGAAGAAATTCTCTAAAATAACAACCTAAATTTAGAACTTCAAACTCTCGTAATACATAATCTCACACAAATAAATTAATTCATATATCTGTTTATTATATAGGATGAGAAAAAATGTTCGAGAAACTTTCTAAAGAATTTAAGAAAAACACAAATTGGTTAAGCACATAAACCTAATGGTAGTTGAGAACTAAATATAACGAATAAGTTCAAGAAATTTCCTAAATAAAGTTAAGAGAAGCACAATTTTTCCGGGAGTCATGAACCTAATAATTGTTGAGAACTACATATAACAAATATGATGGACTTTGCAATTTCCTTTATCTCATGTAATAATGTACTTAGGTGCATAAAGTAACTTTAGCTACTAGTTGTTATAGTTTGTTTATAACACTTAACCACATTGTGTTTAGAACATACTAGAAGCTTCTGAAAAGTTCTATAACTTTTAATATATTCTAAAACAAAAATTTCAATTTTTACAAAATATTTTTATTTTTTGAACTATACTCTCTAATCTCCATAAATGTTTTTGTTATTGTTATTCTTCCTTTTAAAAGTTTTTTCTATGATTATTTCCTCTAACTATGCTTATGGAAAAAATTCTTTAAAATATTTCTTCTCTAACCTCATCATATAACATACATTTAGTTGATAATTGTAACTTTTTAAAATGTGATCATTATTAAAGAAAACAATTGGAAAATTTTATATGCATTTTTTGAAACTAGTAACCTATTAATGTCAATGTTAAAGCATGATGAAACATACAATTACAACATTGTAAAGTGATTTTTGAAGGTTTAGCTAAATGTTGTTGGCAACCAGAACCATTCCAGTTGTGGCTATATGGAGTCTATGGAAGTCAAGGAATGAAAAGCTTTGGGAGAATAAAAACATGCCGTGGAATACTAAAGGCTATTGATTGGATGATGAACATGGGACAACTTTCGAGATGGTAGTTATATATAAAGTTAACAGACCACACATTGAATCTACAGAACTTGGTATTCAATGCCAGCATTTACTTAAACACAGACAACTATAGTGTGAATTTTGTGAAGGGACAAACAAGTATTCGTCTCATCTCTTGCTAGGGAAGCAATATATTATTATGCTAGTTTCACAATTTACCAACACGTACCTTCTTGTGTTTGTTCTGTAAAATAGAAGAGCACTGTCACCAACGTATTACCAAATGTTGTATCACATCACATATGTTCTTGTGTTCAACAAAATGGTTACAGCCTAACAAGTTAGGTGGGTGACGAAAATATGGTAGATCGGTCCCATCGTACTCAAGTTCTGCACCTATATATTTTTGTAAAAGGTGCATTGTTTCGATAGAAATGGTTTTTACACCTACCCGTCTACCATCCTAGACCCCTTAGTTTGTGTTATAATTCAGAAGTGAAAGAGAGAGGATTTGAGAAAAATGAGAGTGTATTTGGATTTAGGTATGTTAATCTATATTTATGAAAAAATTTATTTAAATTTGTGAGTGATGTGATGGTTGTGAGAATTTTTTTATTTTTTTAAAGGTGTAAAATGTAAGATTACAAATTTATCTTTAGAAAAATAGAATAATAATAACATATTAAGTATTTTTGTCTAAATTTAAATGAATTAAAATTATTAGTAGTATAATCCGATATAGTTAAATAATTAATTTTGAAAAAAAATACGAGTGACTTGATAAAAATAATTTACATATAAAATTTTGAATATATATAAAAAATTATAAATTGTTATATAGAAATAAATAATATTCATAAATTTAAAAATTTTAATTAGAAAATCCTTTTATATTAAATATAAATATATATTTATTATAATTATTATTATTATTATTATGATATAATTTCTGTATTATAAATACCTATATATTTTTGTATTAAAAAATTATTTTATTATTATTATTTTATTTTACTAAAATATTAAGTAAGTTAAATTTATTTAATAACTAATATTTGTAAGTAGTAAAAAAAAGTGAAACCCTAAATGGTGAATTTGTAAAAAATCCAATGCTAAAGTGACTTTCCCTTTAGTTCTCTTTATTTTAAGGGAAGAACATATTTCATCTTCATACTTATATTCTCTCCTTCTCTTATCTACAAAACCATGAATCCAAATAAGAAATATATCATCATATCTTTACTTGTTAACAACACAAACAAACCCTTAAAGAAAAAAATTGGTGTTTTTTATGTCGTCAAAAGAAAAATACCACACTCAACTGACCATCAACATATCTTGGGTTGAGTTTTAAGATGATTACAAATTTAAAATAAATAATTTAAATTAATACGAAGCATTTTATTAATTCTTTTAAAAAAAATTCTTTATGTATTTACATACGTAAAACTTTTATAAAATATTCTTAATGTCAAATATTTATTTAATCAAAACTAGTAATTTTTTATATATTTTTATTAAAAATTATCATAAACTACAAATATTATTAATCATATTATTAATACGTTTATAAAAATATTACATAATATTTTTTATTAAATATCTTTATATCACATTAAAATAAATATAATATATAAAACTTTCAAACGGAAACTAGAAGAACTATTTTTCGCGGTGTTTGTGGGGTCTCACCATAGTGTTAGTGGTTAGTGTCAACATTGAACTTATGCTTGTGGGTCGTATAAGTCTTCTCGGTGCGGTTGGGAACGACATCGTGTCAAGGATGCAAATCTACTCTAGTTTGTTCTGATTTTTTGTTTTTGCTTTGATTTTATTTCTTTCCTTTTCTTCTATTTCCCGATTCTTTACTTCATTTGGCACGATTTGATTGCGAATTTCTTGATTTGTTGCCTAAGTGACGACACAAAAAAACTGTTAATCCTAGAACTTTTATGTTGTATTTCTGAAATTGTAACAAGAAAATCAATCTGTTTTTTTTTAAATTAATCTGTTCTTTTTCTGTCAAGATTTTCTAAAGAGTGTATTTGCAAAATAAATTCTAAGTACAATTCACCCCCTCTTGAACTTATACTCCCATAATTTAAACAAAAATTACATAAGAAACAAATCGTTACAAGAATTCCGACAAACATTGGATAAGGTGATCGAAGTTTTCTCAAACAATTTAGATAAGTTACATAAAATTAAGATGAGAGGGACAACCTAACAAAAAGTGGGTCACCAAAACATGTCCAATAAATTGATGTGTGGAACAACAAATGCTAACTAGCACTGATTGATGATTTTTTTTTTATCTTTTTTTTTATCAGCAATAAAAAATCAATAAATGAGAACCACTTCAGGGGTGGTCCAACCCTTTTACAAACACACATACAATTTAACTCCTAACTCGACACCCAAAACCGCCGGTCAAAAGACCAACCAAACCAAGCGCTAACTAGTTTTACCGAATCAGCCGTATACAGGCCAAAGGATCCAGAACCCAACAGGGATAGGAAAAATAAACTTAGCGGGACTTTGCAGCAATCCAAGACCACACCTTTACTTGTGCTGAGGCAAAAACTTCTAACACATCCGCCACTCCTCCATTAAAGATGACCGAGTTCCTATGCTTCCAAATTTCACTCACAATTCCAACCCAAATTGCCCCCCAAACATCATTAACCGAAACAGATGTCTGACTCAACCTGAATTGAATAAAATTTTGCATTGGATCCAAATGGATTACGAACGACACTCCAAGCCACTCAAAGCAAAGGCACCAGACCCTCCAAGCAAAGTCACAAACGGCGAACAAGTGACTCGACGACTCATCGACCTTCCCACCCAAGCAACATACAGGGTTTTCAACCACCATCCCGCACCTTACCAAATTAACCCTAGTTGCAATCCTATTTTCCAAAACTCTCCAGGCCAAGAATACAGCAGAAGGCAAAGCTTTACACCTCCACAACCTACAGTAGGTCGGAGAGGACTCCCCATCACTAATCCTCCTTACCTTGCTATAAGCTGAGTTAACAGTAAAACTTTGAGATCCCTCAGCCTTCCAGACCCAGCTATCCACCCCTCCCACATCCATCTTCACCCCTTGCAGCAACTGACTCAACTGCTCCTCCAACAACTTCTCCCAGTCAAAGAGGGATCTACGCCAGCACAAATGCCAAATCCAAACACCATTAAACCAGTTCCCGAACTCGGCCACCTTAGCAACTTTAGCCGTGCTAAGCGAATATAATCTCGGAAACATTCCCTTCAGAGCACCACAATTCAACCAGCTGTCCTCCCATAATGAAATATTTCCTCCATCACCAACTTTCCACTCAACCCCATCTTCAAAACTTCTGCCCCAGCCCACCGAGGCCCAAACCTCCTTCAAGTCTCTCCACCAAAGAGAACCCCTGCAGGGTTTACCTTCCGCTCTCAAATTCCTCCATCCACCATATTTAGAGTCAAGAATCTCTTTCCACAAACCTCCCTTGGCCGACCCCCACCTCCAAACCCACTTGCCTAGCAGGGTCAGGTTAAAAGTCTTTAAGTCAATGATTCCAAGACCACATGTCACAAGATTAAT
Organism: Phaseolus vulgaris; assembly: GCF_051622355.1. Classification (NCBI taxonomy): domain Eukaryota; kingdom Viridiplantae; phylum Streptophyta; class Magnoliopsida; order Fabales; family Fabaceae; genus Phaseolus; species Phaseolus vulgaris. The sequence continues at coordinate 52,830,114 of NC_143504.1, read as the reverse complement.
TATGTAAACTAGCACTGATTGATGATATCATGTAAGAACCCAACCCACACAAGAATCTATGAAATAAATTATAACTAATTTTATCTACTTAATATATGTCACAAAGAACCAAAACAACAATAAAAAATCACCACCAACAATTCATATTACTCGAGTAGTCAATCTTATCTATTTCCTCAATATTTGTAAACAACTCCTAAGTACATGACACTTCCACGACAACTGATTATAAATGATAGATGATAATCATTTTTGCCAACTTTGATAATTTGATGTCAAAATGTTGTAACATTAACTTCAACTCATACTTATATGCAATGCCTTTGTTCGAGATTTAAAAAAATAATTTGACACTTCTTATACTTACTATCCAAATTATGACATAAATAATCACGAGTGCACAAAATGATATGCAGTTTTCATTTAGTGTATGACAATAACTCTCTACAAGAACAACAAGTAACATTTCACTATTTCTATCAATTAATTATTATATTTGTCTTTATCAAACACAATAAACCTAAGATTTTTTCCATAAAAAAATTTCAAAATAAATATAAATAAATAAAATATTATCAAATATAGAATAATTTAAAATATATTCTTTAAAATAATTTAAATCCAAACATATCCAAAATGATATGCCAACGAGCTTATCCCCCATTACATAAATAACACAATGCTTTATAATATAAAATTCTTCAAAAACTGAAAAATATATTCTCCAAATTGTAAACTTTATTGTTCTTCATATGCAATGTAATATGCTCCCCACGTGATTTATTTACAGGATTAATAATCATCAATGAAAATAAGGATAAGTTCAAAATTAAGTACAATAAATATAATTATTTATATAAAAAAATCATCAAACACATAAAATTTTCAATCAACATATCTATTTAATAAAATAATTAATTCATCAATTTTTAGAAAATTAATATTTTTAAGTAAAATCTTATATTAAAGTTTATTAATTCTACTTTTGATGTGACTAAGAATTTTTCACACAATGCCCTTAGTTTAAGAGATCTTTCACATATTACGTCACAGACAACATATGTTCTTCTCACAAAAAATATGAACTTTTTTTTAATAATAAAATTTTCATACTTAAAATATCAACACCCAAAATTCCATATATAATAATAATAATATATATTAACCACAACAATTTAATGCATATTAACCACACCAATTAATATATACCCTAAACCAATTAATATATATTAACTACAATAATTTAATGTATATTAACCACAAAAACAATAAATTCTCATTAACATGAGCAATAAATTCGCATCAACATAAACAGTAATTGTAGTAACAATAATAATAATAATAATAACTAAGAATATTTAAATAAAATAAATAGCATGATTGTTTTTTCTTACAACACACTTTTTTTTATAAAATAAATTACAATAGAATAAAACATATAATATAATTAATTATTTTAAAATCAAAAAAATTATTTTCTGAATTTAAAATACAACATAAGTATTTTTAATATATGAAAACTTTACCAATAATAAATAAAATATATAATAATCAATTTTTTTATTAATTTAAAAATTAGTTTATAAAAACTACTTTAAATATAATAATTATTTTATATTATTTTTCATGTATATAAAAATATCATTTTTTTATTATATTGTGGAACGCTTACTACATACATCTTCACTTGAATTATAGAATAGTTTTTGTAGTGTTACAATTTACATTAGTAAAATTTTCCTGTTAAATTACTTATTTTGCTCCTATAATATTAATTTCTAAGTTTGATCAACAACTTTCATTTAATAAATAATTAAACTATAATTGATAAGGATCGTAAATTACAAAAGAAATATACTCGATAAAAAATTTATAAATATTTTAAATATTCATTTTTCAAATTAATTATTTATTTTAGTTCTGCTTGATCTCCTGGAAACCAATTTCGACCTATTTTTGGTGCCACATTGATAAAAGGATATCATAATTCTCTCTTCTAAAGTTCAAATTCTGAACAATTACATTTTTTATAAAAACTTTGATGTTAGATTTGATATCCGACACCTCAAATAACAATACTCATATGTTTTCCGGTAAAAAAGTATTATTATTAAAAAAAATGAAAAAATATGGAATACACTAAAATCCATATGTTAACAAAAACGATACATAAGTAAATTATATTTATTCATAAAGAATTTTAAGAACAAACTAGACTAGATGAAAGTCTGTTATACTAATGAAATGATTCTCTATGAATCAATTTTAAATTAGTTAATTTATCCGCACACACATTTTCTTCACAAAAATATACATTCTCTTCACAAAAATATATGTGTAACTCTAAACCTGATTTTCTCTACAATACATTAAATTTGAATAATTAAATCTCAAAGAAATTTATTTTTGTAATTTAAAAAAAGTTTTATTTATAAAAAAAAAATTGACAACTTGAATAAGTTCATAAAAACACATGCGCCGAACTGAAATAGCTGTAAAACTGCTAACTTTAAAACTGAAGTTGTTGGGCCTTGTGGTAATTGCATCTGCTTCACCAGCAAGATTAATTGAAAGGAAATGATAATTTCACAATAAAGAATAAATTTGTAATTAA